>NC_064614.1:303314847-305814847 GCF_023898315.1 Schistocerca nitens
TTATATTTTATGGCATTCTTCCGCATTGAAACAACACATTTCGCATCAAACCTGAGGACTTCGTCACATGCACCCCAAACCAAATTCACAGTCTACTTCAGTGATAACTTTCCCACGTAAATTTGTTTATTGGATGGTGTAGGTTATGGGAAAGGATGGTGTAGGTTATGGAAAAAAGGCCACTTGAGTGCATTTTCATGAAAAGTGACAAGTTGCTCTGCTGCCAGTTGACTGGATTTAGAGCCAGAATTCAAAACATGCCTAGATTCATCGCACCTGTGAGATGTCCTATGGTCTTCGGATCAACTTAACAAGGGCAGAAAATTTTTTCTTCCCATGCATAGATAGGTGAATGATGCTGTTACAGTTAAAGACTAGGAACATACAATAACCAGTGCCTTCAATCTGAGATAATTGTGCTTTACTATATTACTGGATGCATGTCAGGTCCTGTAGCTCCATGGGTTAGTAAGTAGATTAACGCATTAGTTCTCTTGCTTCTGGAGAAAATGAGATCACAGAAATATGCACTTCGGTTAACAATATATTTTCAATATAATTTTAACAATGTTGAGTCAGAAAAAAATAAAAAAATAAAGGAGTATATTGAGGAAATGTGAGGAACTTACTGAAGAAGTTGAGAGGAACATAACTTTTAACAGTATGTTGGTAAGATTTAATATTGTCATCTGCACTTTACAATATCTCCACTCATAAGAATTCACAGATATAGTAGAATAAGAATTAAACACATACGTAACTTCTCATTAAAACAGTTATTTCATGTTATTATATGCTGTTACAGTTAATATATGTCTTTTTAATTAAAATAAATGTAACCAGTGAAAGGTCTGAATCCATGCTGAATGAGAAGGTGGCACCAGACACTTAGGTTCAGCAAGGCCTCTTGTAATAACAATAAAAACAAATATTAGTGACTAAAGGTCTCTGCTGTGTTACTCCTTGTGCAATGAATATCCTCATGTCCCCAACAAGTGAATCAAATTAGTTGAAGTGGTATGTCGAGTACTGTTGTTCATTCGGGTTCTTAGTGTAAGATGTTGGCATGGAATAATCCCATAACTGTTTCAATTAGACACAAATTTGGGGGGGGGGGGTGTTTCATGAACAAGATGGAGGAAAGTGGCGTAGGATAAATGAATTTATATTTGATGTACAGGCTTGAAATTTTGCAGTTCATTCAAAAGATGTTTCAGAACATCATAATTACTAAGACTTGGTCAGAAAGTTAAAATTTTCTGTATATATATATATATATATATATATATATATATATATATATATATATATATAGAGGGGGAAACATTCCACGTAGGAAAAATATATCTAAAAACAAAGATGATGTGACTTACAAATGAAAGTGCTGGCAGGTCGACAGACACACAGACGAACACAAACATACACACAAAATTCAAGCTTTCGCAACAAACTGTTGCCTCATCAGGAAAGAGGGAAGGAGAGGGAAAGACGCCTCTCCCTTAAAACCCACATCCTTTCGTCTTTCCCTCTCCTTCCCTCTTTCCTGATGAGGCAACAGTTTGTTGCAAAAGCTTGAATTTTGTGTGTATGTTTGTGTTCGTGTGTGTCTGTCGACCTGCCAGCACTTTCATTTGGTAAGTCACATCATCTTTGTTTTTAGATATATCTTTCCTACGTGGAATGTTTCCCTCTATATATATATATATATATATATATATATATATATATATGTATATATATATATATATAAAATAGAGGGAAACATTCCACGTGGAAAAAATATATCTAAAAAGAAAGAAAGTGATGAGACTTACCAAACAAAAGCGCTGGCAGGTCGATAGACACACAAACAAACACAAACATACACACAAAATTCTAGCTTTCGCAACAAACGGTTGCTTCGTCAGGAAAGAGGGAAGGAGAGGGAAAGATGAAAGGAAGTGGGTTTTAAGGGAGAGGGTAAGGAGTCATTCCAATCCCGGGAGCGGAAAGACTTACCTTAGGGGGAAAAAAGGACGGGTATACACTCGCACACACACACATATCCATCCGCATATACACAGACACAAGCAGACATTTGTAAAGGCAAAGAGTTTGGGCAGAGATGTCAGTCGAGGCAGAAGTACAGAGGCAAAGGTGATGTTGAAAGACAGGTGAGGTACGAGCGGCGGCAAATAGAAATTGGAGATTAGCGGAGATTGAGGCCTGGCGGATAGCGAGAAGAGAGGATATGCTGAAGGGCAAGTTCCCACCTCCGGAGTTCTGACAGGTTGGTGTTAGTGGGAAGTATCCAGATAACCCGGACGGTGTAACACTGTGCCAAGATGTGCTGGCCGTGCACCAAGGCATGTTTAGCCACAGGGTGATCCTCATTACCAACAAACACTGTCTGCCTGTGTCCATTCATGCGAATGGACAGTTTGTTGCTGGTCATTCCCACATAGAAGGCTTCACAGTGTAGGCAGGTCAGTTGGTAAATCACGTGGGTGCTTTCACACGTGGCTCTGCCTTTGATCGTGTACACCTTCCGGGTTACAGGACTGGAGTAGGTGGTGGTGGGAGGGTGCATGGGACAGGTTTTACACCGGGGGCAGTTACAAGGGTAGAAGCCAGAGGGTAGGGAAGGTGGTTTGGGGATTTCATAGGGATGAACTAAGAGGTTACGAAGGTTAGGTGGACGGCGGAAAGACACTCTAGGTGGAGTGGGGAGGATTTCATGAAGGATGGATCTCATTTCAGGGCAGGATTTGAGGAAGTCGTATCCCTGCTGGAGAGCCACATTCAGAATCTGATCCAGTCCCGGAAAGTATCCTGTCACAAGTGGTGCACTTTTGGGGTTCTTCTGTGGAAGGTTCCGGGTTTGAGGAGATGAGGAAGTGGCTCTGGTTATTTGCTTCTGTACCATCGCTGCGATGGAGCACTTCCTTTCACGCCGATCACCTGCCACCCTACCTAAAACCTCTTTCCTCATCACCTTAGCAAGCTTCATCCTGACCCACAACTTCTTCACTTTTGAAGGCCAGACATACCAACAATTAAAGGGAACAGCCATGGGTACCAGGATGGCCCCCTCGTACGCCAACCTATTCGTGGGTCGCTTAGAGGAAGCCTTCTTGGTTACCCAGGCCTGCCAACCCAAAGTTTGGTACAGATTTATTGATGACATTTTCATGATCTGGACTCACAGTGAAGAACAACTCCAGAATTTCCTCTCCAACCTCAACTCCTTTGGTTCCATCAGATTCACCTGGTCCTACTCTAAATCCCATGCCACTTTCCTTGACGTTGATCTCCACCTGTCCAATGGCCAGCTTCACACGTCCGTCCACATCAAACCCACCAACAAGCAACAGTACCTCCATTATGACAGCTGCCACCCATTCCACATCAAACGGTCCCTTCCCTACAGCCTAGGTCTTCGTGGCAAACGAATCTGCTCCAGTCCGGAATCCTTGAACCATTACACCAACAACCTGAAAACAGCTTTCGCATCCCGTAACTACCCTCCCGACCTGGTACAGAAGCAAATAACCAGAGCCACTTCCTCATCTCCTCAAACCCGGAACCTTCCACAGAAGAACCCCAAAAGTGCACCACTTGTGACAGGATACTTTCCGGGACTGGATCAGATTCTGAATGTGGCTCTCCAGCAGGGATACGACTTCCTCAAATCCTGCCCTGAAATGAGATCCATCCTTCATGAAATCCTCCCCACTCCACCTAGAGTGTCTTTCCGCCGTCCACCTAACCTTCGTAACCTCTTAGTTCATCCCTATGAAATCCCCAAACCACCTTCCCTACCCTCTGGCTTCTACCCTTGTAACCGCCCCCGGTGTAAAACCTGTCCCATGCACCCTCCCACCACCACCTACTCCAGTCCTGTAACCCGGAAGGTGTACACGATCAAAGGCAGAGCCACGTGTGAAAGCACCCACGTGATTTACCAACTGACCTGCCTACACTGTGAAGCCTTCTATGTGGGAATGACCAGCAACAAACTGTCCATTCGCATGAATGGACACAGGCAGACAGTGTTTGTTGGTAATGAGGATCACCCTGTGGCTAAACATGCCTTGGTGCACGGCCAGCACATCTTGGCACAGTGTTACACCGTCCGGGTTATCTGGATACTTCCCACTAACACCAACCTGTCAGAACTCCGGAGGTGGGAACTTGCCCTTCAGCATATCCTCTCTTCTCGCTATCCGCCAGGCCTCAATCTCCGCTAATCTCCAATTTCTATTTGCCGCCGCTCGTACCTCACCTGTCTTTCAACATCACCTTTGCCTCTGTACTTCCGCCTCGACTGACATCTCTGCCCAAACTCTTTGCCTTTACAAATGTCTGCTTGTGTCTGTGTATATGCGGATGGATATGTGTGTGTGTGCGAGTGTATACCCGTCCTTTTTTTCCCCCTAAGGTAAGTCTTTCCGCTCCCGGGATTGGAATGACTCCTTACCCTCTCCCTTAAAACCCACTTCCTTTCATCTTTCCCTCTCCTTCCCTCTTTCCTGACGAAGCAACCGTTTGTTGCGAAAGCTAGAATTTTGTGTGTATGTTTGTGTTTGTTTGTGTGTCTATCATATATATATATATATACACACACACTCTTCTGATAATTTTTCATGCACAAATATTACATCTTCTTGTGGCATTTTCCTTTTTGTTTGTTGCTGCCACATGCAATGGAAAATATCTTTCAAGAAAGTGGAGAGGATAAACTACATTTGACAAGTGACCTTGCTTTCCAGGTCTGTCTTCCACACCTGAATGATACTTCAGAACCACTTTTCCAACCATCCTCTGAATTATTGATTCACTCTTTCAGTCTTGGACTCCCAGTAAATGAATACTTTGTTGGTACAAATACAAATGCGTTGCTGCACAAATATGGTTAATACACATTCACTGCAAGCTCCATATGTCCTGCTGATCAAACAATGTGGACAGTGCAACTTCATTGTCGTATTCACTGTCCTCTTGAATCATTCATCATGGTGCTGCTGCATACTTCACTGTTTTCACTTAATGTTTTAGTATAGACTTCATCGTTGCACACTTTTGATCATGAAAGAATACATTCACAATCATCCCAAGTATGTTGATCTGATGACCCACCTATGTTAACACAACTGTCAAGTCACTGCTTTCTAAATATTTGTTTTATAAATCTACCTGCTTAAGAAGGTGGAGAGAATTCAGTTATAATGCTGATGATGCCAGTAAACAGGTCATATGACATATTATGATAACCACAATATTGTGACAAGGATAGGGTGCTACTCACTGTAAAGATAGTGAAAATACAGCTAAACATTGAACTTTCAGCCAAAGCCTTCTTCAGAAAGAAAACACACACAAACACAAGCAAGCACATCTATGCACATATGACCACTGTCTCTGGCTGCTGCAGACAGAATGCAACTGCATCACATCAAATGGAAACAGCAGACCAGATCAGGGCAGTGAAGGGGCGGAGCAGGGGTGAGATGGGGAGAAGTCAGTGCTGCCTTGTGGAGCATCCAGGGACTAGATGGTAGCAGGACAAGGCTGCCAGCCAAAGTGTCGGGTGATTTTATTTTTTATTCATTTATTTATTTTTTTTTTTTTTGGGGGGGGGGGGTAGTGGGGAGTGGGGAGCAGAAAAGGAAAGGAGCAGAGAATGGGAAAAGACCAATAGATGGATTGGCAGAGAGTGGTATCCAGTGAGGGTGAGGGGATGTGAATTGGGAGGTGGTGATAGGACAGAGTGTGGAAACTGTTGGATGGAGGGTGTGGGGGCAGTTACAATATGTTGAGGCCATGATGGTTGTATAAGCAGAGAATGTGTTGCAAGGATAGCCCTCATCTGGGCTCTTCGGAAAAATTGGTGATGGAGAAGAGGATACTGATTGTCCACGCTGTGAAGCAGCCATTGAAATCGAGCATGATATATCCAGCTGCATGTTGTGCTACAGGATGGTCTACTTTGCTCTTGGCCACAGTTTGGTTATGGCCATTCATCCTGGGTTGACAGTCATCCCAATCTAAAAAGCTATGCAATGATGGCAGCAGAACTGGTATATAACATGGCTGCTTTCGTAGGTGGCCTGCTCTCTGATGTGATGGGATAAGCTTGTGACATGACTGGAATAGGAAGTGCTGGGTGGGTGGATGGCATAGGTGTTGCACCTGAATCTTCTGCAGCAATATGATCTCTATAGCAAGGGGCTGGGATTGAGTGGCGTAGAAATGGACTAGGATGTTGAGGTTGGATAGGTGACAGAACACCTCTTTGAGAGAGGAAGGAATGATTTTGGGTAGTGTGTCCCTCATTTCAGAGCGTGATGATAGATAATGAGAAAGTGCTAATAAAGGATGTGGTTGACTTGTTACAGTCCAGGGTGGTGTTGGGTGACAAAGGGAGCGTTGCTTTGTGTCAGGTTTTTGGGAGTGGGGGAGGTGGAGTGGGGGTGTTCGGGAATATGGAATGGTATTGGGTCTGGGGGATAGTGCCTGTCTGCACATGAAAGAGCATTCCTGACACCGGCTCTATAGGTTATCCAGCCTGCTGACATCCCACTTCCACCTAGTGGCACTATAATCCAACCCCTATCCTACCAACAGTGTTCCTCCTCATCAACCCCTCGTAGCGTCCATATCCTGCCCAGCTGACCTTTCCAAATTGACACATCCCCAAAACTCCCTGCTAACCCTCCACTAAATCCAGAGAAGATACATTTCCAGAAAACTTCTGATAACCTTTCCACCAAAATCCTCAGGCCCGAAAAGGCCTCACCTTCAGCACTACACCCAAATTTAGTATGTTAGACTTGTCAGATACCTGCTCTTCTCCTTCCGATCCTTGCAGTGGAACCATTTATTTGCCACCAATCCCTCCAACGAAAACCAATGCTATCCCAACATAGAATACTGCGTCTCCCAATTCATACCACCAACAAACTGTGATCCTACTCTCCTCCCAACTTACCACTTTCTGATCACTTTCCAGGAATTCCTTACCTCGCAACTCAGCAGTACCATCCTTCCCCAGGTACATTCCTAAAGGTCACCAACCTCTCAGCAGAAGAAAGGACAACCTCAAAACAGATCTTGACTATTCGCCCTACCTGCAGACAAAGGTTCCACAACTGTGTGAATTGTGGTGACTACCTGGCAGAAGACATTTGCCAATAGTCAGACTTCTGTACACCTAAACTCTGTCAGAGTGACCCCTACCAGAAATCAAACAAAACCTCCAGTGCCTGCTTAAAGCCTTACGCCCTTCCAGAACATCTCCCCTGAATCTGTTTCTGTCCTCACCCCTTTGACACCCTGCACCCGTACTTTCTGCATGCTCTCCAAAATCTACAAACCCAACAGCCCTGTGTGTACCCCATTGTAGCTGTTTGACGTGCTTCCACTGAAAGAATTTCGGTCCTCATTGACCAACACGTCCAACCAATTGCCTGAAATCTAGCCTCCCTCATCAGGGATACCAACCACGTCCTTCACCGACCCTCCATCATCCCTGCCCCTTTACCTCCTGAATCCCAACTCATCACTTTTAACACCACTTCCCCACACACCAGCATCCCTCATGCCCTTGCTTGCTGCTATTCAGTGCTACCTCTCCCAATGTCCTTTAGACTCCAAACCAACTACCTCATTCCTTTGCCAACCTGCTTATGCGCTACCTAGAGGGACCCTCCCTCCCACCACCACACCACCCCTGTGCCACACCCCACCCTATCAGTCCTCTGATTGGTTTGGTGTGGCCTACCACAAATTCCTCTCCTGTGTCAACCTCTCCACCCATGTCCTCAATTATTTGCTGGATGTATTCCACTCTTGGTCTTCCTCTACAGTTTTTACCCTCTACAGCTCCTTCTGTTACCATGGAAGTTATTCCCTGATGTCTTAACACATATACTGTCATCCTTTCCCTTTTTCTTGTGTTTTCCATATATTCTTTTCCTCTTCAATTTTACAGCAAACTTCATCGTTCTTTACCTTATCGGCCCACCCAGATTTTAACATTCGTCTGTAGCACCACATCTCAAATTCTTTGATTCTTTTCTGTTCCAGTTTTCCTACAGTCCATGTTTCACTACTATACAATGCTGTGCTTTATAGCCACCCCAAACCACTGGTCTGGTTCATGTTCATTGATGATATCATCATATTCTGTTCTCATTCCTTCACAACCTTGAAACTTCTCCCATCCACTTCACCTGGTCCTCCTTAACCCAGTGTGCTACCTTCCTGGGTACTGACCTCCTCCTCTCTGAGGGTTTCATCCACACCTTTGTCCACATTAAACCCACCAACCACCAAAAGTATCTGCTTTCTACATTTGCCATCCCTTCCACACCAAAATATCCCTTCCATACAGCATAGCCAACTGGGGATGGCACATCTGTAGTGACTTCAGTTTCCTTGCCCAGTATGATGAAGCTCTTACAAAGGCCTTCACAGGCAGGCACTATCCCCCAAAACCTAGTCTGCAAACAGATTTTTTATTTCATATCCCCACACACCACCAGTCGTCCCGCCACCCCTGAGAACCAGCTATAGAAGACTTGTCCCCTCACTCTCATTATGCATCACTCCCCGCCAGTGCAGCCACCTGTCTTTCACCATTCTCTGATCCTCCTCTGTTCTACTTCCTGTTCCCTCTTGACCCTTCCCCCACAGCCTCCTGACAGTGTGCCTTACTACGAACCTGAATGTAATATCCTTCAAAATAGAAATGGGTGTGAACTGACTCAATGTAATATTGTGTCAAAAACATAAGAGGTTAAAGATGGTAAACAAAGAACACAGTAAGAGGTTCTGAATTCTATAAATGGAACAGTCATTTTCTTGAAAGTAAGGAAGATTATTTGAAGTACCATTGGAAGACTATCAGTTGCAATGGTTTTGAGAAAAGGTTGAACTTAATGGCATTTCAAAACTGTGGTGAGGTAGAGGCAAAACATATAGCTTATCCGTTCTGACCATTAAACACTGTACTGTTTTAAAAATAATGGTTGGATTGCAACTACCACAGTGAAAAACCATTTTGCTTGTACAATTTACATTTATTATTAGTCATCTAAGAATCATCTAGTGGTAATACAATGAAAACAAATATCTCAAAATGCATTTGTTGTTGTTGTGGTCTTCAGTCCTGAGACTGGTTTGATGCAGCTCTCCATGCTACTCTATCCTGTGCAAGCTTCTTCATCTCCCAGTACCTACTGCAACCTACATCCTTCTGAATCTGTTTAGTATATTCATCTGTTGGTCTCCCTCTACGATTTTTATCCTCCACGCTGCCCTCCAATGCTAAATTTGTGATCCCTTGATGCCTCAAAACATGTCCTACCAACCGATCCCTTCTTCTAGTCAAGTTGTGCCACAAACTTCTCTTCTCCCCAATCCTATTCAATACCTCCTCATTAGTTATGTGATCTACCCACCTTATCTTCAGCATTCTTCTGTAGCACCACATTTCGAAAGCTTCTATTCTCTTCTTGTCCAAACTGGTTATCGTCCATGTTTCACTTCCATACATGGCTACACTCCATACAAATACTTTCAGAAACGACTTCCTGACACTTAAATCTATACTCGATGTTAACAAATTTCTCTTCTTCAGAAACGATTTCCTTGCCATTGCCAGTCTACATTTTATATCCTCTCTACTTCGACCATCATCAGTTAGTTTACTCCCTAAATAGCAAAACTCCTTTACTACTTTAAGTGTCTCATTTCCTAATCTAATCCCCTCAGCATCACCCGATTTAATTTGACTACATTCCATTATCCTCGTTTTGCTTTTGTTGATGTACATCTTATATCGTCCTTTCAAGACACTGTCCATTCCGTTCAACTGCTCTTCCAAGTCCTTTGCTGTCTCTGACAGAATTACAATGTCATCGGCGAACCTCAAAGTTTTTACTTCTTCTCCATGAATTTTAATACCTACTCCAAATTTTTCTTTTGTTTCCTTTACTGCTTGCTCAATATACAGATTGAATAACGTCGGGGAGAGGCTACAACCCTGTCTCACTCCTTTCCCAACTACTGCTTCCCTTTCATGCCCCTCAACTCTTATAACTGCCATCTGGTTTCTGTACAAATTGTAAATAGCCTTTCGCTCCCTGTATTTTACCCCTGCCACCTTCAGAATTTGAAAGAGAGTATTCCAGTTAACGTTGTCAAAAGCTTTCTCCAAGTCTACAAATGCTAGAAACGTAGGTTTGCCTTTTCTTAATCTTTCTTCTAAGATAAGTCGTAAGGTTAGTATTGCCTCACGTGTTCCAACATTTCTACGGAATCCAAACTGATCTTCCCAGAGGTCCGCTTCTACCAGTTTTTCCATTCGTCTGTAAAGAATTCGCGTTAGTATTTTGCAGCTGTGACTTATTAAACTGATAGTTCGGTAATTTTCACATCTGTCAACACCTGCTTTCTTTGGTATTGGAATTATTATATTCTTCTTGAAGTCTGTGGGTATTTCGCCTGTCTCATACATCTTGCTCACCAGATGGTAGAGTTTTGTCATGACTGGCTCTCTCAAGGCCATCAGTAGTTCTAATGGAATGTTGTCTACTCCCGGGGCCTTGTTTCGACTCAGGTCTTTCAGTGCTCTGTCAAACTCTTCACGCAGTATCTTATCTCCCATTTCATTTTCATCTACATCCTCTTCCATTTCCATGATATTGTCCTCAAGTACATCGCCCTTGTATAAACCCTCTATATACTCCTTCCACCTTTCTGCCTTCCCTTCTTTGCTTAGAACTGGGTTTCCATCTGAGCTCTTGATATTCATACATGTGGTTCTCTTCTCTCCAAAGGTCTCCTATATTTTCCTGTAGGTAGTATCTATCTTACCCCTAGTGAGACAAGCCTCTACATCCTTACATTTATCCTCTAGCCATCCCTGCTTAGCCATTTTGCACTTCTTGTCGATCTCATTTTTGAGACGTTTGTATTCCTTTTTGCCTGCTTCATTTACTGCATTTTTATATTTTCTCCTTTCATCAATTAAATTCAATATTTCTTCTGTTACCCAAGGATTTCTATTAGCCCCCGTCTTTTTACCTACTTGATCCTCTGCTGCCTTCACTACTTCATCCCTCAGAGCTACCCATTCTTCTTCTACTGTATTTCTTCCCCCCATTCCTGTCAATTGTTCCCTTATGCTCTCCCTGAAACTCTCTACAACCTCTGGTTCTTTCAGTTTATCCAGGTCCCATCTCCTTAAACTCCCACCTTTTTGCAGTTTCTTCAGTTTCAATCTGCAGTTCATAACCAATAGATTGTGGTCAGAATCCACATCTGCCCCTGGAAATGTCTTACAATGTAAAACCTGGTTCCTAAATCTCTGTCTTACCATTATATAATCTGATACCTTTTAGTATCTCCAGGATTCTTCCAGGTATACAACCTTCTTTTATGATTCTTGAACCAAGTGTTAGCTATGATTAAGTTATGCTCTGTGCAAAATTCTACAAGGCGGCTTCCTCTTTCATTTCTTCCCCCCAATCCATATTCACCTACTATGTTTCCTTCTCTCCCTTTTCCTACTGACGAATTCCAGTCACCCAGGACTATTAAATTTTCGTCTCCCTTCACTACCTGAATAATTTCTTTTATCTCGTCATACATTTCATCAATTTCTTCATCATCTGCAGAGCTAGTTGGCATATAAACGTGTAGTACTGTAGTAGGCATGGGTTTTGTGTCTATCTTGGCCACAATAATGCGTTCACTATGCTGTTTGTAGTAGCTAACCCGCACTCCTTTTTTTTTTTATTCATTATTAAACCTACTCCTGCATTACCCCTATTTGATTTTGTATTTATAACCCTGTAATCACCTGACCAAAAGTCTTGTTCCTCCTGCCACCGAACTTCACTAATTCCCACTATATCTAACTTTAACCTATCCATTTCCCTTTTTAAATTTTCTAACCTACCTGCCCGATTAAGGGATCTGACGTTCCACGCTCCGATCCGTAGAACGCCAGTTTTCTTTCTCCTGATAACGACGTCCTCTTGAGTAGTCCCCGCCTGGAGATCCGAATGGGGGACTATTTTACCTCCGGAATATTTTACCCAAGAGGACGCCATCATCATTTAATCATACAGTAAAGCTGCATGTCCTCGGGAAAAATTACGGCTGTAGTTTCCCCTTGCTTTCAGCCGTTCGCAGTACCAGCACAGCAAGGCCGTTTTGGTTAATGTTACAAGGCCAGATCAGTCAATCATCCAGACTGTTGCCCCTGCAACTACTGAAAAGGCTGCTGCCCCTCTTCAGGAACCACATGTTTGTCTGGCCTCTCAACAGATACCCCTCCGTTGTGGTTGCACCTACGGTACGGCCATCTGTATCGCTGAGGCACGCAAGCCTCCCCACCAACGGCAAGGTCCATGGTTCATGGGGGAAGAAAATGCAGTTATACACAGAATATGTAAGTATGATTTATGAGGATAGGACAAGTGGTCAACCAAGACCTTGAAGGAACAGTGCCAGCATTTGCCTGAAGCGACCAAGGATGGCCAGACATGGTGAACTCCACAGTCCCAAATATGAGGCCATGTCATGTTTACCTCTCCTTCCCTCTGTCCATCTGAAAAACTGGGTTAGTTACTGCTACTGTCAGCCAAAACCCTGTTTTCTTGTACCTTAGTGTTCCATTGTGTTGAGATGTTGCTAGTTGAACTTGCACTGAGGACACAACCATTCTTTCGAAACGTGGAAAAGAGCATTAACCTGGCCGTTGCAACATTACAGCTGGTTGTCACCTAATTCAATAAAGTTTGTCGTTGTTCCTTAAAATTGGATCAGAAATTTTGATGTATAGAAACATTTGGAGGTTGGTAGTATGTTTGTGATATGTCTTACTTTGGGGAAGAACCACATGTAGTATTTTAATTAGCATGTAACAGATTAATATTCCATGATGTTTCTGGCTTGCAGCCAGATGACATCTTGCCTTGATATTTCGATTGACAACCATTCGGTCATCTTTTGTACTTTGGATATTGCAGGTGCACAACATGGCTTTATATAGCAAATTGGTGTTGTGGTGGATGTGCATAGGTTTTCACTGCATTATTGCCCTCTGTTGAATTAGCACACTATTGAATATTGTTCCATCTGAGACACATTGTTGCATGTGCACCTGTGATGTAACAAGCACGCCCTTTGTTGAATTATGGACCTCTGGAGTTAAAATTCAGTGCTCAACATAACAAAATTATTGTTGGATGTGTCATTAGGCATAAAATACTCTATATTTGTGAAGAACTGGGAAAATCACAAGGTCCCCAAGCGTTATCTGGTTTAAAGCCACCATCGCAATTAATGAGATCTTCTGCCAAATTCAATTTCGTAGATTCCTTAATAATTGAATCCCAGAAGGATTTCATCATGGCCAAGCATTTCGTAACAAAATATGATGCATATTCAGAAAGTAAGTGTATTGTGGCCATAATGGGCTGTAGATTTTTTAAATTTTTTTGAGGGTTGGTAACACTGAGTAGTAGAGAGGAATCCCCTGACCAGATAAAACATTGCAGGAACACAGCAGTATGTAAACTCGCATTGCAGTGTCTAGTTGCACGAAAGATATAAGTAAGAAATTCTGCCAAGTGCGAGCCACCTACTGTGCTTAGTTTCCTGCTCAAAGACGGAATAATACCTACTGAAATTTTTTCCCAAATCAAAATGCAGCAAAGGTTTTATGAATAGAACAAGTGCATTTAAGTGGTGTAGGGAATGTGGTGGAAGCAGAACAAATGTTCAGTACAAACAGAGGAGTGACTTATAAATTCATGCAAAAAATTGAAGAAACTGTTGATGGAGACCACTGGGATTTGATGAAATTTCAGTGTTGTTTCCTCATCTCTCTAGAACTCTCGTATAAGACGCACTCAGAGAAATGCTGGGTTACCAGAAACTGTGTGCTAGATGGGTCCAAAAACAGTTGACCGAGCAGCACAAGAAAAATTGGATCAGTAATGTCCACGTGTTTCTTGAGCAGCTTGAAATGGAGAGTGAGGATTACCTGAACTCTGTTGTGACTGGAGATGAAACATTAGGGGCTCGTTACATGTCGTAGACAGAAAGACAGTTGTCACAGTGATGTCATATGAATTCCTCATACGGCAAAAAATTCAAAACCACAATTTTGGGCAAAAAAGTCATAGGTTCAGTTTTTGGGGACCAAAAAAGTAGAATTTTGATTGAATTTCTGCCTCAGGGGGAGACGGTCAACGCACAACGATATTGAGAGGCCCTCAGAAAAATTCAAAAGGAGCATTCAAAACAAAAGGAGAGGAATACTGATGAGACGTGTGTGCTTGTTGCACGACAATGCCTGTCCTCGCACAGTCTGAGCTGCCGAGGCGCTCTTGGGCTCATTTGGTTGGGATGTTTAGAACAACGCTTGTTTTGTACACTCGTTCGCCCACTTCTTGAATAGTGCTCAGCAGTGTGGGATCTGTACCAGATAGGGTTGATAGAAGAGATAGAGAAGATCCAACGGAGAGCAGCGCGCTTCTTTACAGGATCATTTAGTAATCGCAAAAGTGTTACGGAGATGATATATAAACTCCAGTGGAGGACTCTGCAGGAGAGACGCTCAGTAGCTCGGTACAGGCTTTTGTTAAAGTTTCGAGAACATACCTTCACCGAAGAGTCAAGCAGTATATTGCTCCCTCATACGTATATCTCACGAAGAGACCATGAGGATAAAATCAGAGAGATTAGAGCCCACACAGAAGCATACCGACAATCTTTTTTTTTTCACGAACAATACGAGACTGGAATAGAAGGGCAGACAGATAGAGGTACTCAAGGTACCCTCCACCACACACCGTCAGGTGGCTTGCGGAGTGTGGATGTAGATGTAGATCCCTCTGTATTTTTCTGACTTGATACCTTCAGATTATCATCTTTTCACATTCCTGAAGGCATATATGAGTGGAATTAAATTTTCAACTGATGAGCAGGTGCAGAAAGAGATTCTGAAATAGGGGAAGGAGCTGTTGGGAGTTTTTTTTTTTTTTAAAAGCTTAAAGAAGTTTGTGCCATGGCTCACCACATGCATTGAATGGGATCATGATCATGTGGAAAAACAGTCAACAATATCCTGTAAGTTTTTCCAAATACACTTTTTTTAAAAAAAAATAAGAATCTAGTACATTTATTTTCTGAAAATACCTTGTAATCTATAGAATGTCCTGTGGATACAGTGCTCAGCAATGAGTGACTTATTGGACTGTGATGTGGTCTTCTGGCTCCCACAAACGTAGATGATGCTTTACCGAGCTGAGAAGAGAGAGGCCTTTCTAGGTGGCTGGAAGATAATGAAATGTTTCTTTAGAATTCTGCATAATTTTTGTGAAATGTTTCTCATTTGGAAGGAACATCCTGAACTTCAATAGCTCCATTTACTCTTCATCATGTTGACAGTCACATTTACTCCTCTTTAGAGCTGTCCTAATCACTTGTGAAGAATGTTCTAGCCCCTTTACAAGGCTGTCTCTATTGCGCACAACATGTGTCTGGTGCACAAGCATATGAAGAATGATTACAGTTTTTGACGGGTGGTGACAACTAGAGGCCTGCAAGTATAGGTCTGCATGTGTGGGCTTATGGCATACAGAAGCTTGAATTATTATTTTCAAAACAGAAAAGTTTTCTCTCTTGTTTCGTTTGGCGCTCTTTAGTGGTGATTGAAAAATAAATTTTGGTAACAGGAAATTGACTGGAGTGCCGTTGATTAAAAGCAGCAGCCAAGTATAAAAAAAAAAAAAAAAAAGATGATAGATTGAAATTATCACACAGCACAGATAAATTTACTTCAGAGAGAGAGAGAGAGAGAGAGAGAGAGAGAGAGAGAGAGAGAGAGAATTAATAATTCAAGATTTTGTCAAACCTGCTTTGATACTGCTGGAGTGGACTAACTGCGCGCATTGTTTGTTGGGTGTATGCCGTTCATTAATATTACGCGTTATGCACAAGTGCTGCCCAAAAACTGCATTTACAGATCGGCGTAACATATCTCAGCGACACAAGTGGCTGTTACAAATTCAAACATCAATGATGTTTGGCAGTGGCCACCGAGCGATATGTCTGCAGTCTTGCAGTTCTCCTAGTCTGATAGGT
Organism: Schistocerca nitens; assembly: GCF_023898315.1. Taxonomy (NCBI): domain Eukaryota; kingdom Metazoa; phylum Arthropoda; class Insecta; order Orthoptera; family Acrididae; genus Schistocerca; species Schistocerca nitens. The sequence goes on from NC_064614.1 coordinate 303,330,994, forward strand.
TGGCAGGAAAGGTTAACATTATAGAAAAATTGATAAACAATAACATTTATTCATATATTGACAATTCTTTTCTGTAGATAAATACTTTACACTCCCTGAGAATGTCTTTAAAGTACAAGAGTGGAAACATCAGTAGAAAGCGGGCCTTAGGAGAGAGAGAGCCAGACGTTGCTCATATTCATATACAAGTAGACAACTAAAGACAAATTTACTGTCATTTTTCCTTAGTCTCTTCCTGTTCTAGATGCCCCTTGCATGGGTAAATATTCAAGAGACTTTGCTATGCTCCTTTCCAGTGCGGCTGATCATATAAAATTTGATTTTTGACTCCGCTTGTGCTGTGTCTGATGTATTATTTTCCAATAAAAAATACAATTTCTCTCATTTGCTAGTTTTTAATACCTGTATGCTCTCCCACATTTAAGAAAAATTAATTCCAATTTTACATTATAAGACAACTTAAAGACAATACACGGAATTAATACATAAAAACAGTGTTTCTTATGTAAGTTTACATAAATTATTTTAGTTTTTGGGGCTTAAATTTATTTACACATAAGAAAAACGTTTTTAGCTGTAATTATCCATCCACTTTCTGACTGAATAAGACATCTAAAAATGAAGCACCTACCTTTCCCACTTCCATTGTAAACTGGATATTGTCATGGATAAAATTTAGGTGTAAAAAATCAAGACAGCTCTTCCTTACCATGGTAACTGTGCAGGGGAGATAGTGGAGTGAATAGTATAACCTGACCCTGTTGTTGCGATCATACAGCAAAGTTAGCTTTGCAGGCAACAGCTTGCAGGGATGTTTTTTGCTATCTCAAGGAGCTTCTTGAAAATGTGTCGTGAAAGATGGCACTACTGGGTACAGGAGAAGGAAATCACGCAAAACAGTGTGACTGCTCAGTGACATAGCTGTGAAACATTTCAAGGAAAATTTGAGAGCAGATTTTAAATGTTGAAGATTTCTTCAGAATTGAATGTATCAAAATGAATTGTGAGAAGGCTGTCCAGTGGCATAGACTTCCTTCATTTAGAACTGGAGTAGAAAATACCAGTGGATGATTGCACCTTATATTCTCTTCTTTTTGCTGATGACAATGTGATTGTAGCTGGAAAGATAGAAGATGTGAGTTGCACATTTGATAAATCAACAGAAGAGTATGGTAAACAGGATATAATAATCGATATGAAAGAAATATAAGAGTGATACATTGAGTCTGTTAGGTACAAGACCTAGACATTATTTGAAAGTCAGCTTACTATAAAACAGTAAAAATATGGATGATGTAAACAACAGGAATGTTCACAGTAAATATGACAGTGTCAACTGAAATCTGTATTTGGGAACACAGATGTTATAAGGAACATGAAACATGTTCTCTACAAGACATTTACTAAAGAAAAACATTTATGAAGCAGAGAACTGGTAGCTAAGTGAGAGGCCACATAAAAAGTTACTTGTAGCTGGACTTGTAGCTGAAGGAAAAGCAGTGGTAAAAGTTGAGGGTATAATAGTATGTAGGATGAATGAAAATAGATTGACCATAAGGAATATAGAAAAGTCCCTTCTCCCACCACCAGACAGGAGGAAATGCAAATGAGCATATAGAAGTTGCTATGAAGGTGGTCATGAATCTGGCCATAGGAGGGCTACAAAGAGAGGATTTGCAAGGTAAGAGGAGTTGGAAGCTGGGAAGTGAGAAGCCGGCAACAGCCGTAGACACTTGCCCAGGTTTATAGATAGTGATGGAAGGTGGACAATAACAAAGAAGTAGTGCTAATAGATGAGCTACTTCTCTCCTCCCGCTGCCCACTTCCTCCCCATCTCAATCCCTTCTTTCTCCCTCCCTCTCCTCTCTTCTCCTCCTCTTCTTCCCTCTTTATCTGCCCTTCCACCTACCCCCAGGTTTGTGCATATTATTTTTTCCACTCTGAAGAGCAAACCTGCATTTGACAATAATCACTTCTTTCTTGTATTTCTGGTCATCACTCAATAAATTCATCTTTAAGGTTAATGGTCATCTGTCTAGTCAGTCATTGTGATTTTAAATACATAAAAAATTGTATTTCCTTGGCACAGTTAGTTCAAAAAGTCAGTAGAATGAGTCATGTCACAAAGAAATCCTGTACGATTTGATTTTTATCACAAGAATGTGTCTTGTAGCAATACATACTGTCCATATTCAGATATATCATGTTTCTATTCTAGTGTGTTCAAAGGTAACATCATGCATGAGTTTTGTGTGGGAAATTTAAATATTCATCATTAAGTTACTCTCAGAGGAGAAACCTGTCCTTGCTGTGTGATATAAATGGGTTTTGTAGATCAGCATCAACTTTTGATGTTTTGGTTTTCAGAGTTTTTGTATTTTTTCTTGAAAGTGAAAATTATATGTGTTATAAACCAATTCTATTATCTTTGTTCACTTTAAGAGTATTCACGCAATAGCTCAGCTAGTGAAAATATGTCCAGTGACACCTAAGTTTGTAGTTTTATGTGATCAATAATGTTTAGTTGTTATTTATTTATTATTAATACTGTATCTTTTTTTTGCAGGACTGTTGCACACATGAAGATGACGGCAGGAAACACCAAAGTTGTTCAAATAACAAATATTGCGCCACAGGCAACAAGAGATCAAATGCAAACATTATTTGGATATTTAGGAAAGATAGAAGATATTCGCCTATATCCTACAATTCGTGATGTTGCTGTTCCTGTACAGTCTCGCATTTGCTATGTGAAATTCCATGATCCAGTTTGTGTTCAAGTTGCACAGCATATGACAAACACAGTGTTTATAGACCGTGCACTTATAGTTATTCCATTCCAGAATGAAATTCCAGATGAACAGAAGGCGCTGGAGCTAACAAATCAAGGAACCAGCCTTTTTCCAACAGCAGAACCAAAACTTCCACCAAATGTAACAAATCAGCTGGAGGGTGTACCACCAAACCAAGTTATTACCACGCATGATCCAAAACTGATTGCCAATGGTCTACCGCCATATCCTCCTCTTCCGGCAAATTTAGACTCGAGGAAAATAGAGGAGATACGGAGAACATTAATTGTAACAAATATTGAACAGTCTTTAGGTGCGCAAGATCTGATGGAGTTTTTTTCCACTGCTGGCGAAGTGAAATATATGAGATTTGGTAACAGAGAAGGGGATATGGAGCGATATTTGCTTATTGAATTCACAGATCAGGCTACCATCATTCCAGCACTGAAACTTAGTGGGAAAGATGTAAATGGAAGGCCGATAAAAGTTTATCACTCGACACAAGCTATTGTGAAACCACAAGCTAAAAGTAATGAGGCTGCACAGAAAGAAATTGAGGAAGCAATGACTAGAGTAAAAGAAGCCCAGAATTTAATTTCAGCTGCCATTGACCCTGTCATTGGTCTACTAGCAAAGGAAAAAAAACGAAGTCGCAGTGGATCTAGAGGGCGACGATCCAGGTCACTTTCCCGCGGAAGGAGGAGATCAAGATCCCGTAGTAGAAGATCACGTTCAAGATCAAGAAGACGATCCCGCAATAGGGGCAGATCAAGATCTAGGCGTTCACGCTCTAGATCATCGAAACATTCACGCTCAAGGTCAAGGAAGAGGAAATCCCGTAGTCCAGGAAGAAGGCGCAGAAGCCGCTCTAGAAGTCGTTCTAGAAGCAGAAGACGCTCACGTTCCAGATCAAGGAGGTCAAAGTCAAAATCTTCAAAAAGTCATGATAAATCAAAGGACAAGAAAGAAGACAAGAAAGACTCCAAAAAAGAGAGCTCAAAGAAGGATAAAGAGGCTGACAGTGAGACCAAAGCAGACAGCTCAAGCAATGCAGAAAAGGAAACCTCTGATCAAACTGCTATACAGAACTCTGACACAAAAGATCACGATAAAGATAAAGATCAAGATAAGGATAAGGATAAGGACAAGGACAAAGACAAGGACAAGGACAGGGACAGGGACAAAGAAAAAGACAAAGATAAAGATAAGTCTAAAAGTAGAAGTAAGGAGAAAAGTAAAGAAAAGAGTTCTCGTGAAAAATCAAAATCATCAAGAGGAAGATCATCATCACGTTCAAAGTCACGACATCGATCTCCACGGAGAAAAAGCCGTTCGCCAAGGAAGAAAAGCCGATCTCCTTCTCGAAGAAAAAGCCCATCTCGACGTAGAAGTTCATCTCGGTCCCGCAGAAAAAGTCGGTCACCTCGCAGAAGTCACAGCAAACATTCGCCATCACGTAAGCGGTCCCGAAGTCGCTCAAGATCCAGAAGAGATTCTGACAAAAAGAGAGAGAAAGAAAAGAGCAGTGATGACAGGAAAGACAAAGACAAAGATAAAGACAGAGAAAGCGATAGGGACAAGAAGAAGAAAGATAAGAAAGAACACTCGGAGAAAGAAAGTGATTCTGGATCCTCTTCAAAAGTTCCACGGAACTATGATGAGGAGGAAGAAGGTTTTGATACAAATGAACAGGATAAAGGGGATAAAAGTGTCAAGAGTAATACAAAAGCTGTTGAACAGAGCAACACGAGAGAAACAGTTGCTAACAAAGGTGTTTCAGAAAATGTGGGTGATGGAAACTCCTCTAAGGCTGATGGACTATCAGATGGAAAAGATAGTAGAACTCCAAATGGGAAGGCACAGCAAAGGGAGATGCAGGAGGCGGGACAAAGTGATGCAGATGATATGGACATTTCTACTTCTCCTTAGCGTTTTTGGTACATCCATAGTTGTCTGTGAAATGGAAGAAATATACAGCAGCTTGAACATTTTGTGAGGAACTACATGATTACTGTAAAATTATGTGCAGTTTGTTAGAAAGTGATAAAATTTTTATTATATGTATTCTTACATATTTGTAAGTTAAAGGAATTCATTCAACCTCAAAAATGGTACTGTTCCATTTTTTCATATTTTTGTTGCTTTTAAGTGATGTGCTGTAGAATAAAAGGAGGATTCTATTGTATTTCTGAAACGCAGTGCACCTATAAAGAGGTTGAGCCAGTAGTTGGAAGCTTTTTGGGTCTTATTTCATTTGTAATTTACTACTGTGCTATTCATAACTGAATCTTTCAATACTGCAACAGATGAGGCGCATATTTCAGTTTTCAGTTGATTAATGTGTTTTGCATGTGTATACAATTGATTAGTAATAATCCACTTGGTTTGATTCTGTGTTTAAGAATACCAAATTGTGAATTACTAAAGAAGCTGGAATGGATCAGTGATACTTTGGTTTTGTGTTTTTATATACACCAAAAACATTTTATGAACACTGTGTAAATTGGTGTGAGCACTGTGAATAAAATGGGTTGTAAAAAAGTCTAAACATCTAAATGAGATTGAAAATGTTGAATTTTATAATTTTACACCATTTTTTTAATAAGAGAAAACTAGATAGCATGTTATTGTGACATCTTTTTGGTTTAGGGCATAGCATTTGCTGCATAAAGTGTCAGTGATGTATGTATGTGTATACTACTAAAACCGGTCAGAATGTAATTACTCTGTAAAACATTAAAATTCTATTAATGTTTCTATAGATTTTACCTGGGATCCTTTGAAGAAATTCTGTGGCGCTCATTTGTGGTTTACCTTGTATGTGACAGTACAAGTAACATGCTAAAAATAATACAAAATATGGTAATTTTATGTTAAAAATTAATTTTTTGTGAAAGAATTTATAGTCAAGTTGTAAATATGAATTGAATATAAACTGTAAAATTTTGTGATATGAAATTCCATTGCTGTATATAAATAACACACTTTTGTATGTAAATATTGCATTTCTGGTGAAGAAAATGTTTATAAACTTAAAGAGGAGAAAGAATTTTAATGCTACAGAGAGATTAGTGAAAATAATTTGGAGTCGCCTAGTCTGAAGTGGATTGTTAGAAATGCAACTGCAACATTAGACTCATTACGTATTGACCATACGTATGTAGGTTGTTGAAATTGAGAGAATATTTGAGATGAAGCACAATAATAATACAAGTAGTCATTGATGATTTAAATGGTAATGTTGGAGGAGTTTCAGATTTAAAAGATTTGGCTAGCAATATACCTATTTCCTATCTTCACAAGTTATGGTACCAGATGGTAGTGAACTGGACACTTATAGACTTCAGCAGATTAAGAGGCTCATTGTAAAAGAGGGATCTGATATTTGAAGATATGTCCTACCATTAAGGTAGTGTTGGTATTTTGCAGGCATTCTGATACTTGGAAAAAGATTGAGAAGTTGCTATAATCATACTTTTAATCATTGTGCACCTAGGTGACATAATTTCTGTTTATGTGGTCCCTGTGAGTCCATAACAACATGAAACATTGTGTGCCTCATTAGTACTTCATTGTATAAGACATACTTTGTGCATAGGAATATTATTTACATGTCAGAACCCCTCCAGATGATTACCTTCCAGTCACTTATTGTCTCTGACATCCCTATTCATTGGTATTAGAGACAGAGACAGAGAGAGAGAGAGAGAGAGAGAGAGAGAGAGAGAGAGAGAGGGAGAAAAGGGGTCAATCAACATGAACATTTAATATTATCTGTGTAACTGCTATTGTACTTAGCAGATTTACTTAAACGAAATATTGAAATACTGTGTTTGAGCATAGAGTTCTGTGTAGGATCAATCCCCCTCTGTAAGATGTGGAAAGAGGAATAAGTTTACCATCTCAGAGGTACAGAAGCATATTAGGAAATATTTTCTGAAGACATTTGTGGGGAATGAAACTTTATGTTGAAGTGAATGTGAAAAATAAGTAGTTCAGACAAGAAGAGGTTAGAAGCTTGTGAAATGTAGCACAGACAAATTGTAAAGATTAGATGGTTAGGTTGAATAACAAATGAACAAGTACTGAATTTAATGGAAGGAAAAAAAAATTGTGGTACAAATTGAGTGAAAGGAGGATTGTTTGATAGGACACTTCCTAAGAAGACGACGACAACAGAAGTGTGTTGTGGCTTATGATTTGTGTCTGTTTCATAGTCAGAATTTAGTGTATGATGAAGTATATTTAGTTCAGTTCCATCCAACCCCTCCAACTGGTGTATGTGTGTGGGGATGACTGTCAGTTAACAATTGACTGAAGGTGAGTGCCTGGTTGTGAGACTTCTGACATGGTAGGCACTGACCACCATTACACTTTTTTCACACTGTGACCTCTCCTGGGTCCAATTGTTAGTACTCTTCCATCCTCTTTCAGTTGAACTTGACAGCTCCCATTGACACTTTTTGGCCTATGTGGTCATTGTGTGTTTATGTCCTTAAAGGCGGAGCATGGGAAAGTGTCTGGGTGTCCTTCCATGTCATGCTGAATGGAGCAGATGTTTTTTTTTGGTGGGGAAATTAAGGTCTTTAACATCTGCTTATGGTGCTGACGTCTGATTATCAGTTTGCACACATCATGCCTAATTGAGGTGGTTGTTGCAGAATTGGTAATAGCTGGATGGTAGGTAGAAAGTATACTTCTGTTATATGCAGTTGTTAGTTATTTTGATTATGTCAACATTTTTGCATGCTGCTGCTGACAGTGCAGCAGTCCCTGGCTCAATCAACAGAAGAGACATCAACTTAAGTCATACTGCATGACTGGAAAATATTTGGCTTACTACTGAACAAAAAATTTTAAATCTGTAGATTTACCTCTTGCAGTTTTGATAATAATCATACCAATGTTGTATAGGATTTTTTACGTACATGATTGACAACAGTTCCTTCAGCAGTTCCAAGAAGACACACAGAGAACAGTTTTACATAATAGAAAGTAGCCATGTGTATGGGGAAAAGGACTGCATAGTTCGTGAAATTGAATTTTGTTGAAACTTCGCATAACTCTTTTTACAAGTGGAGTTTTATACACTAACACCATGACTGGTTTGTCCAAATGTATGTAGGGGCTAACTCTCAAAGTGTCGCAAGGACAATTTTGAGGAATAGTTTCAGACAGGCTTGTGGACCTTACTGTGCATTTAGTCCATTTACAGAGAAATGTACATTTAGCTCGTTGTGCAGAACCAACAGAACGGGCCAGTCTTTTGTACCAACCAGTTCCTTCCATCCCACCTTTACTTGGTGATGTAGTTGAATGTCAGATTAATAACATGGAGTTACGGGAATTTAAGATTTTTCCATGGTGTTTAGCATGAATTTAACTTCTTGAAAAGTTTTGTCTGTGAATTCCGTCAAATAGCAACATTGTATAGTTTACGCAATAAACCGTATGTTGTACATGTTAACAGTTGAAATTGGTTCAGAGAATGAAGCAAAGCAAGGGTACACTATATTAATTTTTTAAATTATGTCCAGTAAACCTTATTAATGACAATTTGTGTTCATGGACAAGGTAGAGACCGAAGTCCATAACAGCGGAAGACAAGTAATACTTGACAGTGAATCATGTTCTGCTTCATAATAATTGCACCTGCACAGAATCTCCCCAGCAAACAATGGAATGGTATTCAGGTTTCCCATTCTAGTATTCACTTGTTTATTTCATCTTGCATTGGTTTGAATTATTGTGTCAAAGTATCAGAGCAGAGCTACTGCCTCTGATGATCTGTTACTGACAATAAGGTAAAAGACAGTTAATATCCAATCATGAAAATTGCATTGTATTTCTTTATGCTTAATCAGCTGAATAGTGCTTTATGTCTTAAATATAACTATAGTTAGTTCTCTTAATGCATTGACTTAATGTCAGAGATTTAATTGTTCGAAGATCACTTCATTAAATAGCAGAAAACATTGGTTGTGTGAGTAAGGTGTATCATGTTAATTGTCTCATTGTAATTCAGCTTTGAACCATGTCAAAGACTGGTAATTTTTTTTTACTGGGTTTGGTCACATTGGAGGTGGTATGCCCTTAACTTCCTCCAGTCTTTGAATTACTTAGCCAGCTAATTACGGAGTGACTTACAGTTCAACATGATTCTAAGTGACATTACAATTTAGAGAAATCTAAGACTGAACTGTAGATTGAATCCTAAACCATAGGATTTGCAGTCTGTGCATATTGAGCCACCTAGTTTAACAGTATACAACATCATGGTGCTGTTTACAATTGCTGCCGTCCAAGATTGTAATGTTCATTGAGATGGAGTACATTATCTTTTTATATCTTAACCAGATTGATTGACTTTTTTGTTTGATCCTATTCTGTTACATAATGTGCAGAGTACTTGCGTGTAAAATAGGACACGTAATTAAATCTTATGTCTTAGGCTGTGTGATGCAATATAAAACATCATGTTGACAAATATGATAGTTATGTTGTATACATTTTTCTCTTGATTTATATCTAGATCATGAAGTTATTTTCATTCTCTTTAATACAGGTTGCTACAGTACATGCAGGTAATAAAAATTTCTGATTATTTACACATCTACTCCTCTACACTATAAAATTCTTTTTCCATTAAATAATCCTTGTGACGTTTCTGGTATATGTTTTCACTTGTACTCTCCTATAGCCTCGAGGACCTTTCTTCAACAATTCTGTCTCTGGTATATTTCTCCACAGGTCTTTATTTCTTGTGTTATATGAATGAACATCCGTATTTTTTCCTGGTATTCATTTGCCATAGATTAATAATATTATTGTCCAGTATAAGTACATGTGGAAATATTATAATTTTAGCTTATCAGTGGTAGTTTTACATGAGTCACTTTGTTTTTCATTCATTGTAGTTCTAAAGGCCTTTTTTTAGTACAAAAATTATTTTCCTATTGGTGGTGGAGTTTCCCCAAAAAGTAATTCAGTACTGTAAGTATGGTCCAAAAAGACGATTGAACACTAGCCTGTATACAAGTTATTTGTTGGAATTAGGTACAGGCTGTTTCATAATAAATATTACCGTGGTTAATTTACAGCAGACATTGTCTGTATGTTGTCTCCATTGCAGCTTGTCACATGTAACTCCCAAAAAATTTATAGAGATAGCTTCTTTCAGTCTTGTTTCATCTATGAGTATATCTGTGACATTCCTTTTCTCTGTTCATGAATATGGTCTCTTTTAGGTTTTTAGTTAAGAAATTATGTATAAAACACTGCACTGTTATTTGTTGAAATAAATGTGCTTCTTTCCATTTGTTTCCTAATTTCTTTCTATGTTTACTAATATCATTTCGTAAGCATAATGTATTTTGCACTGATTTCAACATCACTTATAAAGTGAGTGAAGAAAAGTCGTCAAAGTTCAAATCGAGGTACACCATACTCACTGGCCCTGATTTCAGATCTGCACCCAGATGCTGTAGTCACATACTGCATGTCCATAACTGTATAGTTTATCAGTTAGTGATGTATGGATGATTGTGTCAAAAGCTTAAGATAAATCTAGAAACATATTGGATACAGAGTTTATTTTGCTTCATGGAAATAGGTGTTTCTGTAGATTTCCTGTTTTTGGAACCATGTTGTGCTGCAGTCAGAATTCTCTGCCTCCCAAGGAACTTATTCAGTGTGCTGTGCACAAGCATGTCTAGTATTTTTTGAGGAACCAGGCGTTAAAAAAATACTGGTCTGTTGTGATGTGGGTCATCTTTATAACATTCCGTGTATATTGTTACTAGTTTGCTTATTTTTCATATTTCTGGGGATGCTCCTCCTCTGAATGAGCAATTTGCTGTATCCTTAACTATTTCAGGTATTTTTTTGCTCACATGCTTAATCCCATGTCGGTGGCCATGGTTGCGAATGCACAAGTGTGGGGTGGCACTCAACCCAGGGGTAAGCTAGTTCATATCCTGATGCTGGAAAATATTTTCACTGCAAGTATTTGTCCGGCAAGGGGGGGGTGGGAGGTGGTGGTGTAAATTTCCTGATCACCAGACTTTGTGCCAACAACCTGGTTTAAAGTACCACACCTCTCTGCATTGTCTCATGAAGTGAGGATATGTGACACTTCATGGTGGTCTGCCTGTTGAATGGGGATGTTAAGCTTGGCAGTCTCCTTGGTGCTATTCGTGAGGAGTAGGTTATGTGTTGGCACGGGTTTCACCCTCTGCCTTCTCTCATCATGGTCGTCATGATAATACAACACAAACTTTACACTACTACTACTACTACTACTACTACTACTGCCACTCTCTCTCTCTCTCTCTCTCTCTCTCTCTCTCACACACACAGTGTTAAAAATAGCATGTGATGGAGCGTGTTGTTGTAAATAAACAAACAAAAACTCGCATGCTTTATTAGACAATTTGATATTTTTCATATCCTGTAGACGTATTTGATTTTAGTTTCTGAATTATTTTTATGAGTTCCAGGAACACTTGAGTTGGATGGTTGACCATTTGCCCAGAATGCGTCAACCCTCGAATTTGCTGTTAAGTATATTAGCAATTGTTGTTTCATCTGTAACTTCGGTGTTCTAAATCTTCATAGACTTAATAATATGAGGGTCATTTCAAAATTTCTGCACATTGTAAGGTAGAACTGAAGAAAATAAATTATTATACAAGATACGTTTATAGGCCTTCAATATAACTCCATTTTTGCTTTTTACAGGTGCTCAATGTTTTGGCAACTTCTGTATTCCAGATAGGACACCTTCATTATTGAGCTGCCTGATTACTTGAGCCACCTCTCTGGAAGCTTCATCAATTGTATCAAGACGTTTTCCATGGAGTTGGACCTTCAATTTGGAGGACAGATCAAAGTCTGGTGGACCCGTTTTTGGATTGGGAGAAGTATGTCCCATCCATATTTGTCAAGCTTTTCTGTCACTGGTAGGGCAATATGCCGTCTTGCATTATTGTGCAAAATGAGGACCCAGCTGCAGTCATGTCAGGCCTTCTTTGACAAATTTCTGGAAACAAAAGATTTTGCAGAAACAGCTTATATGCACCCGTTACAGACATCCGTCCCATGGGGCGCTACCTGTAGTTATGACTGAATTTATGTCATGTGCAAAGATCATCATAAATTTCACCTTTCATTGCTGGTGTCAGAATTTTTTTGGCCGTGGTGAGTTGGAGCTTCTCCATTGTGGCAACTGAGACTTAAGTTCTGGCCCAAAATCTTGTATGTAGGCTTCATCAACTGCAACAACCCCTTTCAGAAACTGTTTATCTTCTGTTCGATAATGTTGAAGAAATTCTGCAATCTTCTGTGTGCTCTTTACTCAGATAATGTGGAACCCATCTGGCAGCAACTTTTCTCATCTTTAACTTTTCAGTATCATTCTGTAAACTGAAGGGATAGGCATTCTGGCCCCATATGCAATTCCCTCATGTTTTTCATAGAATCTCTCTCAAACTGTCATTAACAATAACCTGAGAGGTGTAGTCTGATGGCCTTCCACCTCTTGCGTTGTCCACGGTTCTTACCCAACCTTCACAGAAATGAGCAGACCACTGTGATATTGTGCTATGATCCATTACACTATTCCCACACACATTTATCAAACTATTGTAAATTTCCATTGTGTTCTTTCCAAGCAGGGATTCGATTTTGGCATAGGAATGCTTGTCAATACATGTAATCCAACCTGACTCGGTTTCAGCTACCATTTTAAAACTGAATTACTCATGACACAGCCATACGAACCAGCAAACACATATAAGACCATCACGCCTAAAGTCTTTCTAACAACTGACGTGAACTTCAACTTCATTGCACCACCGTAATGGCCGTGCATAAGCTGTGTGCAGGACTTTTGAAATGACCATATTTACGTTATTTGCACTCTTTCCACTATATCTTTCAGTGTTAATTACGTTCCATATTATTTTACTTTCGTGACTTGAATTTTTTATGGATTTGTTTATTGAACTTGCCTTTGCTTCTCTTATTAATTGTCTGTACTTCGTCTGATACTGTTTGTGTGTCTCCATATTCCCTGTTTGAGATCCTTCAGTCTAGTCTAGAGTTCGATTATTTCTTTGGTAATCCATTGCCTACAGTGATCTTGCTTTTTCTGACAGGTCATTTTGGGAAAGGCTGCATGAAAATGGTGCATTGGTGTGTTAAGAAAGGCATACTAAGTTAAAGAAAGGTAAAGTACATATTTAATCGAAACAACAACAAAAATCTGATTTCAACATATTCCTCACCTACATAAAATTTATGTATGTATATTTCAGGAACAATAAAAGAAAAACCCACTGAAGATGCTGCAACTGTGATGAAACATATTTGGGGATTAAACAAAACAAAACCAAAAAAATTGTGTTTTTACTAGGTAGACCTTCTTTTGATTCATCATGAAATTCATCATACTTTCCATTTTTGCCTTGTGTTTGCATTGTTTCAGTCCTAACTTCTTTCCTCAGTATTAGTCGTAAAATGTTATTTTTTTTTTGTACACTGGTAATCCTGACTTCTCTATAGTCTTCATTCATCTTCAAGATATCTTTGTAGATATGACACCTAAACCCGTGATGATCAGAGATTGCTGTTTGTAGAACTTTTATTTCACAATCACTATTTTCAGTATTGGTGATAATGTAGTAACAAAGGTGCATATACTGTTCCTTCTGAAAGACTTTTACTAGTTAATGTATCTTAAAGTATTTTACAGAGAAGAAGATGAGTGGTGTGGGCTGTGGAAAGACACAGTGGTTTTGAAGCTGTGGGCTGCAGAGAGAGACAGTGGTGGTGAAGCTGTGGGCTGCAGAGAGAGACAGTGATGCACTGACCAATAGTGTCGTTCTCCCGATACTGTCTGCTGCGTGCACTTTAAGGGTGCATGTTGAAATTTATTGTTGGTTTTTGTTTTAGTGAACATACGATTGCTGACATTTTGTCAGTTTGATGTTGCTTATGCAGGACCTAAATCGCACAACAAGTATTACCTTAACAAGGGATAGCATAAATGGTCCATATCAGTGGTAGTCAACCAGATCCCTACTGCCCACTATTGGGCATTGCAGTTTTCATGGAGGGCAGTATGCTTACGAAGTAGAAGGGAAAATGCTTGTTTCTAAAATCTTGTGTTGTTCTTGCTACTTGCTTAATAAAAAGTATTTGACTAATGGTTAAGTTATCAACCGTTTTCATCAGAGTTCCCACGTGCTTCAGCATGAATAAAAAATTAAGTAAAGCAAGAAAAACACTGATGATTGCTGCTGGGAGACCTTTCAGGGTATAAGGTTGTGATCCATGAGACTCGTCTGTTCCTGTTTCATCTAGGACTGCACTGGACGTCTTCAGAGGCATTTCTTCTCCATTGAGGCATGCCGACTCGCAGGTCGGAAGTCTGAGAGTGACGTATAATGTAGGAAAAGGAAGTGTGGTCAGAGTTACATGTGATAGGCAGAGATTATCCTTGTCAAAGATAAAACTTAGCTATCAGTTGTCTTCTTTGACAAGATGACATTTTTGACAAGATGACAATCAATAGTATGTTTTATCTTTGACAAGGATCGTCTCCATTTATCACTAACTCTGGTCAGTCCCCTTTTTCTACTGTATATATCCGACCTGTGATTTGGCAAGATTCAACGGAGGAGCAGTGCATTTGAATATGTGCAGCACAGTTCTGAACTAAAGATCAGGATCAGAAGAGTTTTGTGGACCATGACCTTATACTCGACAGGTTCACCAGCAGCAAAGAAAAACACCATTTATAGGACTTCCCGGTGCATGCTTGAATTTCAAAATATTGGCTTTACTGCTATCCAGGTGCCAACTAATGCATCTGTCACATTTAACCCTAAATGAAGGCATACATGTGTTTATTAAAATGGCAGGTAGGAATTAGCAATGAACATATGTTAACTTCTCACTTTTCACAGACTGAATTTATTCCAGAAAAACTAAACAAAATAGCCTTTTACACTATTTACAACAGTCTGTTATTTTAATAATATTTGTTAGGTCGGCCAGCATCATTTGTTTGCTTAATCTTCAGAAAAGCTATGAAAATTATTCGAAATGCTTCATTACACTTCTAACTTGAAGTTCTACAATAATGAACTAACAGTATTTGTAATTGCATCATCACAATTAACTGCCAAATAGTTCATAGACATTTAGACAAAGTCAGCTAATCCAGAAGTATTCAAAGTCCAAATGCTGAACAATGTTTCATACTCTCTTTGATCAACTCAAAAAAATCTTCCAACCATCCATTCACACAATATGAATTTCTTCTTAGTTCAAACAAGCTAAAATTATTTCAGAGTGCCTCGCAATTTTCACGGGTGAAACTTTTACAAGTCCTGACCAAATATTAGAAAATATTTTGGTTACATATGTAAGGCAACTTCCAGCTGCACATACGACCTATCTGTATGAGAGTTTGGCCGCTGGTACTTACAGCCTTGCACTTTATGAGTCAACTTCAGGTAGTTCCGACTCTCAAAAAAAGTATATAAACTATAAATTAAATGTTATGTAGATACACTGCAAGTGAATTTTGATGTAAATTTGATCAGCTTTTCAATGCTGCTCTTAGTTTCTGTTTTGCTTTAATGGTTTTCACAAAAATGTTTTTGCTTAAATCACTAATAAATATTAAACAAACTAATTACAGTCATACTTCTCAAATTACCTCTATTTACTAATGCTGCTGGTACTTTTACATGTTTTATTTACCAGAAGATATGCACAGAAAATCTACTAGAACAGTTCCATAGTGCTCACTGAGCCCTGTCCATTGATGCTATGTTTGTCTGGATCACTTTTAGCCTTTGTGAGTTATTAATTTTTAATGACTGTTTTATATCCAAAACATTTACTAACTTCTGAGCCGAACCTTGCTATGCGGGCGCACCTTCACTCACACAGTTCCCTAATTTTTTTTTTTTTTTCCTTAAAACCATGTGACTGGTTTCTCTGTCAATGGTCTGGCTTAATTTTTATGTAGATTTTCTCTTATTTCATATTTTCATTATCTAGTTAGTTTGGCCATGGCATTTGGTGATAGTGCAAAATATTCTCTTTGGCACATAATGCACTATATACCCACCTTTTCAGCTGCACATTGCTCTAATAAGTTCAGCATACTTTACATATTGACTGAGGGACAGCATTCTCTAGCCTGTAGTATTTGATAAGTTACACGTGTCAAAGAGCCAGTGCCTCAGGCATTCTTGGATGGATACCGTTTTGGTAAACTAGGGGTTCTCAAGCTGGTGATTGCTGAGCATTACCTGTCATAAGTTTCAAGTATGCATTACTGGAGCGTAGATGGTACAACAGTAGAACATTGTGTGTCGCAGGGAATTGTGATCTCGGGTAAACTGCTGTGATCATGACGACACTACAACCATCTAAAATAAATCCTCAACTTTAAGGTGTGTTACTTGATAGTGTGATGAATGACTTTGCACAGAGACTGATTAACCTGCACTGTCTTTGAAGCAGTAACTTCTCATGTGTGGAATTTTGTTTACAGAGCCCCACAATCCCTGGCACACTCCAAATCACATGACATTATGTACTTGTGAGCAACAGTGTTTGTCTGGGATGTATACAAAGATCTATTTTTAAGACATGGGCATGTAATGTATTTGTACTTTGTACCTAGATTGTTATAAGTCCAGAATAAGTTTAGGTCATATACATTTTAAAAACAAAATGTACCAGAGTGAAGTTTTTAAGATACGAGGGCTGTCAAGAAAGTAGCAAATGTTTTGAAATAAAAAATTAACAACATGGAAAAACCAAAATTTACTGTATACATTTCAAATTCACACTCTTAAGCTATTTTTCTATTTTTGTCAGTGCCATAATCATGAAACGATGACTTGCTTGAATTTTGTCATTAATTTTTATCACCAGTTTATCAGTCACAAGGGTTGGCCTATCACTGCAATACCCATCATGAACATTGATACGGTCATTTTCAAAATGAATGCAGCATTGCTTCACTCAGGTTTCACTGATTATTCTTTCTCCATACATATAAGAAAGGTCATTACAAATTTCAATAGGGTTGCTGTTTTTGCCCCCCCCCCCCCCCAAAAAAAAATCAAAGAAATAGGCTGCCCCCCCCCCCCGTTTCAACCCCCATCAAAATGTCTGTAGCTTTCTCGATAGCCCCCCAGTATTTTTGGTAGCCGCTGCTGTGTTATTGCGGTTCCAGTGAAATGAGGAAAGAGAAACAGCAGCCAAGGAAGCCTGTTTGGTACACATTACAATGTAATGTTCTTTCACCCTGTGAATAGTTACACTGCTGTAGAGTCAGAAAGTCATTAGCCATCAGGAGGAAGAGTGAAAGTGAAGATGAGATGCTAGGATCAGTGAAACTGACTATTGGTGGATCTCCTGGTCACAGGCACAGGACAAAATGACACTGTTCTTTATGGCCAATATTTTCTAAAACATGGATGCGCAGTCTGCTGAGAGAATCTAGCTGGTTGCAATGCTTGTAAAGTATACATTTAAGGAGTAACCACTTACTGGAGTGATGAGGAAGTACATGTAAATTAAAGGGAAAGAACAGACACTCCTTGTTTTAGCTGAAGACAAGGTGAGTGTGGAATGCATTTTGAAATTTGGATATTGTTACTCCTACCTAAACCAGTAAGTTGGAGGGCCTAGTGTGACACAAAATGACTGGCTCATCCATTTTAGTTAAGTGAGCCAGACTGCTGTAGTATTTTAGAGTCAGTTGGCTTCCATGTATAATTTTATCTAAGATTTTATGACCTGAGCTATATAATTGTGTGTGTGCGCGTGTCTGTGTTTGTTTTCATTTTAGGAAAATTTCTTATTTGCTTTAGTAGAAAAGTTTTTAACATTTTATGGTTTTTATGACATTTATTTCAATATTTTGGTATGGGCAGACCCATATATCAAGCCCCTGAAAAACCATTGATTATCATAATGGATTTTGCGACTTTAAAATTCAACTGAGCACCCTTTCTCTTAAATAGTTATTCATTGTGTGTGGTTACTAGTGTCAGTTCGTGTGTTCTCTCACAGGTCCTGCTACTTGCCATCTCCTTCCTCTACACCTCACGCCACTGTGATTGCAGTTTGTAAAACAACAGTCTTCACATGCAATAATGTTTGCAACAACATAAAATATCTCTGTAGTCACATGATTTAATAAATGTTAAATACTGAAATATTGTGTGACATGTTCATTACAGCTATGACTTTAATTCTTAATTGAAGATATTTAACAAGATGAGTAAGTGATGTGTGGGCTGTTTAAACCTCTAAGAGGATTTTTGCTGGGATTTCCATCTTAAAACCCCTATTTTGCATACAGTACATATTTACCCATTTCTGAATTTTCATAAACAGTCACATTTGGCTAAATCAATTAAATCATGGAATTTTTTTAAAATGTGTACAAAACTTTAATAAGGCACTTAATTTGTTATGTTGTGTTTGAAAGGGTTGGAAATATATTTTCTTTCATTCAGTTGACATTTGTTAATAAGATTTTTCTTAAATAAGGGCTTTAATGAGCTGGGTGATTTCTCCAGTTTGCTGCTTCAAGCTTTGTGTGGAGGTCTTGAGCTGCTTCTTAATTTTCAAGTATCTTTAATGAGAAATATTAAAGAACTCTGTGTTTTCATTTTATTTATCTTGGTTAAAATTTCTCTCATTCTCTAACCATATAATTACGAATGGGCATGGTTCTTAGTTTTCTTTTTAAAAGTAGATTAATACAGCAGAGCCAGGGCTTAATACCTTGTTGGTTCTTAAATATCTGGTTTTCTCTTCTGTTGTGTCTATGTTCAAAGTAAAATAGTCTTAACTCTCTTTAATAAACCATTTGTTCCAGCTGTGACTGCACATTTTTGATCTAAACATTGAAGGTATTACCTTGAGACTATTTTGTAGACCACATGGCATTTATTTCAGCATATCTTCTTGCATTGGCAGTCATTTTAATTGGGGTTCATAATGGTCAAAATATATATTTACCTGTTGACTTCAGAAGTCCAAAGTGATTTTAAGGTTAACTGGGTAAAATAAATAATTTTTGCTCCAGACTCTATGTTTAAACGTGTGTTTTCTTTTGATGTACGTGTATTTCAGGGTTTTATTAATTATGTACTAATGGATTGCTGAAGGGGATATCCTTGGCTGTTATGCTGCTTTCCTTTATTGTGTGTTCAGCTTTTGTGTTCTAGAACTCTAGAAAACTGTGTGGCTGAAATATATGCACTCCTAAAGGGACTGGAGCAAGTGGAAAAACTGTAACAGAAGAAGGTAATCATTTGCTCTGATCTTTGCAATGGTGTACAAGCAATGCAAGAAACTTGTGAGGGGGTGGGGGCAAAAAAAAATAAATAAATTCAGAACAACCAAAATAAAACAGCAGATGAAAACCAATGTAGACACATCACATTTTATGCTGGGCACCAGGACACTGTGATGCAGGACCATGCAAGTGATGAAGCAGCCTAAGATGCATGTAGATGAGGCAGTTCGACCCATCCTCAGTGTACTATGAAGTAACAATTGTGTAGAAGAACAGTGTTGTTGTTGTTGTGGTGGTGGTGGTGGTGGTGGTGGTGGTGGTGGTCTTCAGTCCGGATACTGGTTTGATGCAGCTCTCCATGCTACTCTTTCCTGTGCAAGCTTATTCATCTCCCAGTACCTACTGCAACCTACATCCTTCTGAATCTGTTTAGTGTATTCATCCCTTGGTCTCCCTCAATGATTTTTGCCCTACATGCTGCCCTCCAATACTAAATTGGTGATCCCTCAATGCCTCAGAATATGCCCTACCAACCGATCCCTTCTTCTAGTCAAGTTGAATTCTATTCAATACCTCCTCATTAATTATGTGATCTACCCATCTAATCTTCAGCATTCTTCTGTAGCACCAGATTTAGAAAGCTTCTATTCTCTTCTTGTCTAAACTATTTATCGTCCATGTTTCACTTCCTTACATGGCTACACTCCATACAAATACTTGCAGAAACAACTTCCTGACACTTAAATCTATACTCGATGTTAACAAATTTCTCTTCAGAAATGCTTTCCTTGCCATTGCCAGTCAACATTTTATATCCTCTCTACTTTGACCATCATCAGTATTTTGCTCCCCAAATAGCAAAACTCCTTTACTACTTTAAGTGTCTCATTTACTAATCTAATTCCAGCAGCATCACCCAATTTAATTCGACTATATTCCATTATCCCCGTTTTGCTTTTGTCGATGTTCATCTTATATTCTCGACACTGTCCATTCCTTTCAGCTGCTCTTCCAGGTCCTTTGCTGTGTCTGACAGAATTACAATGTCATTGCCGAACCTCAAACTTTTTATTTCTTCTCCATGGATTTTAATTGCTACTCCGAATTTTTCTTTTGTTTCCTTTACTGCTTGCTCAATATACAGATTGAATAACATGGGGGGTAGGCTACTACCCTGTCTCACTCCCTTCCCAACCTCTGCTTCCCCTTCATGCCCCTCGACTCTTATAACTGCCATCTGGTTTCTGTACAAATTGTAAATAACCTTTTGCTCTCTGTATTTTACCCCAGTCACTTTCAGAATTTGAAAGAGGGTATTCCAGTCAGCATTGTCAAAAGCTTTCTCCAAGTCTACAATGCAGAAACATTGGTTTGCCTTTCCTTAATCTGTTTTCTAAGATAGGTTATAGGGTCAGTATTGCCTCACGTGTTCCAGCATTTCTGCGGAATCCAAACTGATCCTCCCCGAGGTCGGCTTCTTCCAGATTTTCCATTCGTCTGTAAAGAATTCGCATCAGTATTTTGCAGCTGTGACTTATTAAACTGATAGTTCGGTAATTTTCACATCTGTCAACACCTGCTTTCTTTGGGATTGGAATTATTATATTCTTCTTGAAGTCTGAGGGTATTTCGCCTGTCTCATACATCTTGCTCACTAAATGGTAGAGTTTTGTTAGGACTGGCTCTGGCAAGGCTGTCATTAGTTTTAATGGGATGTTGGCCACTCCCGGGGCCTTGTTTCGACTTAGATCTTTCAGTGCTCTGTCAAAATCTTCACACAGTATCATATCTCCCATTTCATCTTCATCTACATTCTCTTCCATTTCTATAGTATTGTCCTCATGAACATCGCCCTTGTGTAGACCCTCTATATACTCCTTCCACCTTTCTGCTTTCCCTTTTTTGCTTAGAACTGGGTTTCCATCTGAGCTCTTGATATTCATGTAAGTGGTTCTCTTTTCTCCAAAGGTCTCCTATATTTTCCTGTAGGCAGTATCTATCTTACCCCTAGTGATGTACACCTCTACATCCTTACATTTGTCCTCTAGACATCCCTGCTTAGCCATTTTGCACTTCGTGTCGATCTCATTTTTGAGACATTTGTATTCCTTTTTGCCTGATTCCTTTACTGCATTTTTGTATTTTCTCCTTTCATCAATTAAATTCAATATTTCTTCTGTTACCCAAGGATTTCTACTAGCCCTCGTCTTTTTACCCACTTGATCCTCTGCTGCCTTCGCTACTTCATCCCTCAAAGCTACCCATTCTTCTTGTACCGTAGTTCTTTCCCCCATTCCTGTCAATTGTTCCCTTATGCTCTCCCTGGAACTCTGTACAACCTCTGGTTCTTTCAGTTTATCCAGGTCCCATCTCCTCAAATTCCCACCTTTTTGCGGTTGTTCAGTTTTAATTTACAGTTCATAAGCAATAGATTGTGGTCAGAGTCCACATCTGCCCCTGGAAATGTCTTACAGTTTAAAACCTGGTTCCTGAATCTCTGACTTACCATTATATATCTATCTGAGACCTTACAGTATCTCCAGGCTTCTTCCATGTATACAACCTTCTTTTATGATTCTTGAACCAAGTGTTAGCTAGTTAGTTAGTGATTAAGTTATGCTCTGTGCAAAATTCTACCAGGCAGCTTCCTCTTTCATTCCTTACTCCCATTCCATATTCACCTACTACGTTTCCTTCTCTTCCTTTTCCTACCGACGAATTCCAGTCACCCATGACTATTAAATTTTCATCTCCCTTCACTATCTGAATAATTTCTTTTATCTCATCATACATTTCATCAATCTCTTCATCATCTGTGGAGCTAGCTGGCACATAAACTTGTACTAGTGTGGTAGGTGTGGGCTTTGTATCTATCTTGGCCAGAATAATGCGTTCACTATGCTGTTTGTTGTAACTGACCCGCATTCCTATTTTCCTATTCATTATTAAACCTACTCCTGCATTACCCCTATTTGATTTTGTATTTATAACCCTGTATTCACCTGACCAGAAGGCTTGTTCCTTTTGCCACCGAACTTCACTAATTCCCACTATATCTAACTTTAACCTATCCACTTCCATTTTTAAATTTTCTAACCTACCTGACCGATTAAGGGATCTGACATTCCATGCTCCGATCCGTAGAACGCCAGTTTTCTTTCTCCTGATAACAATGTCCTCCTGAGTAGTCCCCGCCCAGAGAGCCGAATGAGGGACTATTTTACCTCCGGAATATTTTACCCAAGAGGACGCCATCATCATTTATCCATACAGTAAAGCTACATGCCCTCGGGAAAAACAGTGTATCAGCAGGGAAATGAATGACTTTGAAATAGCAAATACCTAGTTGCCTGCCGGTTCATCCCATGACCGTGGTATTGCAAATCTCTTGCCAGGGGACACGGGTGTTTGGAAAGCCCATTTGTTCATATATTATATTCGAACTACATATTTCTATTTACTAATAAGAAGTAACAGAGCCTGCTTCCCCACTTACAAGTAGCTAAGTCTGATTGTGACTGCTTTCATCTTGAGCTACAAATCGTCACAAGGCAGCGTCTTAACAAGGAAGTGCTTCAGAAGCAGTCGGTATATTATCATCTTCATTTTCTGGTGCAGTAGTTGATGAGATGCTTGAAACATCAGCTTTATCATTGAAAAGGTTTACACTTTCACTATTGTGCATGATTTTGTGCCCTGGATCTGCATCATCGATACTCATTCATTTTTGAACATCTTCGTCACATTCATAGCAATTGGATTCTTTTAACATAGTGAGCATTTTGGGCATCTCACTCTGTTCATCATTTTCAATTATTCTTGGAGAAGTTTCCACGCCAGCCGGGGTGACCGAGCGGTTCTAGGCGCTACAGTCTGGAACCGCGCGACCGCTACAGTCGCGGGTTCAAATCCTGCCTCAGGCATGGATGTGTGTGATGCCCTTAGGTTAGTTAGGTTTAAGTAGTTCTAAGTTCTAGGGGACTAATGATCTCAGAAGTTAGGTCCCATAGTGCTCAGAGCCATTTGAACGTTTTTTTTTTTTTAAGTTTCCACAATACCTAAAGTTTTTTCCATACTTCTTTCAAATTCTGTTCCTTTACACTAACCCATGTTACTCCGATCATAGGATACTTCTTTCAAATCAATGTTTTTATTCTTTCTTTACAGACTTTCATCCCCCACCCCACCTCCCTTCCCTCTGGTCTTCTCTTTCCAACAATAACTTACATAGCAATTCTTTTCTGTAATAACATTCAAAAGTGTCAATAATGCCTTGATCAGTGGGCTGTAATAAGAGCTGCAGGTGGAAGAAATGTTTCTTTTATAAACTCTTCCTCTTAGTTTATAACAACATATGATGGACAAATTGTTATATTGTCAAGAAAAAGTAATGTTTCAATTTTTCCTCTTTTGCCATTCTTTAACTGATGAACGTTTACAGAGGTACAGAAACTTCCATAAACCACTCGTGAAGATTGTATTATACATCCAGGGACTGTTTTGTGTGGTTTAAACAGTAGGCATCGCAGACATATCAACATGTTTGAAACAACACTGTTTCTTACTGCCACACGCTGGCCGCGGTGGTCTCGCGGTTCTAGGCGCGCAGTCCGGAACCGTGCGACTGCTACGGTCGCAGGTTCGAATCCTGCCTCGGGCATGGATGTGTGTGAGGTCCTTAGGTTAGTTAGGTTTAAGTAGTTCTAAGTTCTAGGGGACTGATAACCACAGCAGTTGAGTCCCATAGTGCTCAGAGCCATTTGAACCATCTTACTGCCACCAATGCAAGGGCAGTCAGTGTCTACTAGTGCATTAGCTGAAGCTAAAGTAGTAATACAGTACTTGCTTATTTAAGGACCAGGTGCTGCTAATTTATAACATGAAGAAAGAGTTTTTGTTGGCAAAATTTCCAATTGAGCCCAGTTTCATCAGCATTGTAAATGCTTAGAGAGCATAACCTTCTCCCCTTAATAGGTCCTTTATTTTGGTTTTGAAAGAATGAACTGCTGAAAAATCAGCAGACAGATTTTCTCCTTGTATTTGAAGCTCACGAATGCAGTGTCTTGGCTTAAGCATTTTAACTATCCTGTGCTTGCTTTAAAATTCGAAAGCCCTGCAAGATTTTCATTAAATTCATTGATTTTCCTTGTGGTGATCTTTCTGTAAACAGCATCATCTAGATCCATGTTTGTGGTGAACTTCATTGTTTTATGACTTATCGACCCATCAATAGAATCAAACAGATGTAAAATTCATGCTCATCTTCTCTATTTTAAAAAAATATCCATAATTGTCATCTTACCACCCTTCATTACATAACTTGGTTGCAGATTCACCTTCCTTTAACCTTTTATTAATTTCGTGTGTATATCTCACAGAAAGGACAACACATTTATGTCTAGGCATTTTATATCGCAAGTCTAATTTATGCAGCAAAGTTGACACAAGTCATTGTAACAGAGTGCAAATGATTAATATTGTTGGAAACTTCGCATTAATGAGACAGTGAGGAGGGTGGAGGGGGGCGGCGGTGAGACAGTAGCAGGGTATGGCAGTACGCGCAAGCAACATGTTGATTATGCTGTTGTTCAGTTGGTGGATGTTCAGATAATCGACTCTCTACTTCAATATTTACTAGGCTAAGAATAAGTTATTGTCTGTGACATAGTGTCTTCCTCTGGTAATATCTACCACATTGTAAAAGTTGTGGAATATTTCAGCTGGGAGTGTTTAATTTGCTGCTTAAAACAGTACATTTGCTACTTTGGAGCGTTTCAGACACTGCAACAGGTGTAAGTAGTGGCAGTGGAGTGCTGTGTTTGTGCCAGTCAGTTGCTTAGGCTCAGTGTAATAAAATGGGTTGATGTGGAGACTGAACCAAATGGCAGAAATGAGCTATTCTGTCTGAACATGCCCATGGCCGCATTGTGAACGAAGTTGATTGATTTGTTGGTATAGTGATGCAGGTTAACCAATGTGTCTGCAAGGAACGGTGTACTACTGACAACCATTTGACAGAATGTAAGACCAGCGGTCATAAAAAGAAATGACATTGTGCAAGTCATTTTGTTTGGTGTCACTTCAGCAACGTGTGTGTCAAGAATAGTATGAAATGATGACAACAGAAACTCCCAGTCCCTGAGAAGAGAAAATCTCTGACCCAGCTGAGAATCAAATCCAGCATACCTGGATCTAGAGGCAGCGATGCTAACTACTAGACCACAAGCTGTGGGAGGTCATAAAATGATCCTAACCAACAAGGGCTGGAGATGTAACATGCCGTGACAATGACAATCAGTTTCAAACCCAACATGAGTTGTTGCTGTCAGTGGATACATCCACCTCAACCAGCTGAGCAAACAGTGTTAGTGAAACTGCATACAATGGATGTTTGGAGTCGTCTACATTCAGAGTTTCAAAGGGAGCATTTGGCAAAGACTAACTGAAACAGGGGAAAGGAAAATTAAAAGAGGTGTTTGGCAAAAAGAGAAGCAGCTGTATGAATATGGAGAGCTCAGATAGAAAACCAGTACCAAGAGAGAAGGGAAAGGTGGAAGAAATATATAGAGGGGCTACACAAAGGTAATGGACTTCAAGGCAATATTATAGAAAGGGAAGAGGAAGTAGTTTAAGACGAAATGGGAGGTATGATACAGCAAGGAAAATTTGACAGAGCACTGAAAGACTTTGAGGAAATAAGGCCCCTGGAGTAGACAAAAAACTGGGAGAAACCAATACCATAGATCAGTTTGTGTTCAGAGAAATGTTGGAAGATAGGTAAAAGGAAGGTCAACCTATGTTAATAGCTTTTGTAGACTTAGAGAAAGCTTTTGAAAATGATGACTGGAATACACTCTTTGAAATTCTGAAGGTAGTGGAGGTAAAATACAGGGAATGAAGGGGAAGCAATGGTTGAGAAGAGAGTGAGACATGGTTGTAGATGTCTCTGATGTTCTCCAACCTTTGAATTGAGTAAACTGTAAAGGAAGCCAAAGCAAAATTTGGAGTAGGAGTTCACGGCGAAGAAATAAAAACTTTGACATTTGCCAATGACTCTGTCATTCTGTCAGAGACAGCAAACAACTTGGAAGTGCATTTGAATGGAATAGACATAGTTGTGAAAGGGCGATGTTGAGAGAAACATTAACAAAGCAAAATAATGCTAATGGATTGTAATCAAATTATATCAGCTGATGCTGAGGGAATTAGATTAGGAAATGAGCACTGAAAGTAGTAGATGAGTATTCCCACTATTGCTATAAAAATCAGATTTTCAGTCACAAGATAAGGGTTTCTGAAGAAGAACTGTTTAACAGTGAATCTAAGTTTAAATGTTACGAAGTTTTCTCTGAAGTTATTTGTGTGGTGTGTAGCCTTGTATGGAAATGAAATGTGGATGATAAGCAGTTCAAACAAGAAGAGAATAGAGGCTTTTGAAATGTGGTACTACAGGAGAATGCTAAAGATTAGGTGGATCGATTGAATAACAAATGAAGTAGTCCTGAATAGAATTGGGGAGAAAAGAAGTTTGTGGCATAACTTGACTAAAAGAAGAGATTTGTTGATAGGATATGTTCTCAGACATCAAGAAATTGTTTGATTGTTTATTATTTGAGGGAGAGAGAGAGAGAGAGAGAGAGAGAGAGAGAGAGAGAGACTGACTGTGTGCACACTCTTACAAGGAGTAAGACCAAGAGAAAAATACAGTAAGTAGGTTCATGTGGATGTAGGTTACAGTAGTTATTCAGAGATGAGAGTTGCATAGGATAGAGTAGCATGGAGTGTTGCATCAAACCAGTCTTTGGACTGAAGACCACAACAATAACACTCTACAATAGGCATTTGGGCACAGTGACACAGTTATAGTTAAGAACTGGGAATTTAAATTAAACACCCAAGCATGGCAGATCTGAATACAATTACAAATCAAGCTCTGGCAAAGAGTAACAATGAACAGAAAGTTCTGGCTAAGATTTATGAATTATTAAGGAATAAAGGAGATGACTCAGCGGAAGGCAGAAGTGCTGTCTAAGGGAAACAGGTCTTAAATCTCTGGTAAGGGAGTGTAAAAATATAATAATTAACGTCTCCTCAAACTCTTTATGTAAACTTTACTCCAAATTGCACAGCCAGGTGGCCTACTTGAATCAAACAAAAAATACAACTAAATGATTAGCATACCCCTTTAAGGGAATACTTAGTGACAAGGCACTACAAACAGTTTTCCCTTGAATTAGGCCTCAGACTAGACAACCATATAACTCCTAGTTTCAAAACAAACATATTAATACAGGGGATTTGCCTCAAAATAATTAAAAGGCAAAAGTACAAACCTTCCACAATGTACAAAAAACCCTCAAACTTAATGAGCAGGAATTATGTCGCACAGTTCATGCCCAAGTTAATAAAACTGAGTAAAATACTTCGTTAAACCCTAAAGCTCAAATAGCAAATTACGAAACACGTGAGGCGAAAGTTAAATTTCACTAGTAAATCACTGAATTTGAAAGTGCTACACAGCTTATGGCCTTGGTAATCCACAGCAAGTAAAGGTCTCAGTGCTACGCTTCATTGCCAGCACAGGGACAGTCACTACTTTATACCTAAAATTTCCACCAATGATATAAATGCTAAGATACAACAAGGTTGCGGGCAAGATAAATCACAATACATTAAAATGTTCCCGTGATCCATAAGGCACCAACAATGGAGCCACAGATATCAGAGCATGATCAATAATGATTGCAAAATTTTCCGGTAATGGTCCTTGCATACACGGAAACGAGGAGGGCAAAACTGCAAGTGTCCAGGTCCACACAATGTGAATAAAGTGGGAAGTGCAAATCCACTGAAGGCAGTAGGACACTGTTGATTTGGCCACTACCCAAAGAAGTGACAGTCTATTTCGTCACAAACAAAACTAACGGCTGAAAGAACCATTGTGCGTGAAAACCCAAACAAGATATCCCCTTCTGCCTGTTCTCATCTCGCAACCAACTGCTGGGGTGTTTCGAACACTGTGAGCCAGCGATCATCTAGGAAAACTGCAAGTTATATTTGTGCCACCTGATGGGGCACCAGTGAAAGAAGGCACTGAGAAGCCAGAAATAAAATGGATTGGAGCTGCCATGGCTCACACAGTGCTCTGCAGACATATGTTCCTGGTTTGATGGAAGTGAGGCACCCTGCCACACCTCAACTGGCTTCCCTAAATCACATGATCTTAATGTTTTCTCTGGTCTGTTTATTTTATGTGAGGACTGTTCTAGTAAACTGAAAGGACTCTCTCTCTCTCTCTCTCTCTCTCTCTCTCTCTCTCTCTCTCTAACACAGTTGTTAGGTAAACTAATCACAGGGTATTCACCCATATTAGTAAGAATTGGATGAACAATGTAGACGTATTATTCAGTGTGTCATTTCAACACAAGCCAAAATAGTGAGAGATTTTAATGTATTACAAGGCTGCAGGTCAATCCAAAACCAATGACATATGTATGTGTTACACAATTTTATTTGTAGTTTTTGCTCTTTCGTAAAAGTATAAGGAGTAGAATTGTTTATGCATTCACTCCAAACTCAAATTGTTTTTGTTATTCCCTTTCCTAGGCACATAATATATCCAGTTATTTATCAACAGCTATAGCTCTTTGTCTGCTGTGCAACCACCTCAGCCTTTGACGGCAGCTGGACAGGCAGTGTTGGTGTTGGTAGGGGTCAGCTCTTCTGTCAGGTTTGGTTTGGAGGAGTAAACTTCACTGTCCTCCTAAATATTGATTTTGCCATTTGTTCTCCAAAACTACTGATAAATGAAAATTAACACCAACATCGTCATTATGAAATGCCTAATGGTGCAATCAGTCCCAGGTCACCATGTGATCAGACAAAAAAGAATTGCATTTCACAGGAAAGAAGTAGGTTTATCATCAAAAGTCATTTGACCACTAATGTATAAAGACTCCCACTATACTTCCTCATGCTCTATGATCTTCAGATGTATACATGAATGTCGCCCCTGCACGTGTTGTAATATCTACCCACATTATCTAGGTATTTCATTACACCTTGGAATCCAGGAATGAATTTACGTGACCCACAACCATCATTGTATGTGGCTATGTCTTCTGCCTACATCCATTTCCTTTATCTTACAGACATAATTTTCTTTCACTCTAGTGTTTTTGTTTCTCTCTCTCTCTCTCTCTCTCTCTCTCTCTCTCTCTCTCCCCTAATTTCCATCATGCTTGTTTTGATTGCATGGTAGGCAACCCTGGCTTTACTCTTCTGTTTTATGTATTTTGTTGTGTTCAGTTGCACTACCTATAAAAACTCATCACCAGGTTTTGTGACTTATTTGTTAATTGGTACAATTATCATTTTAATGTGTTGATTATGCGAGGGTTGGAACTTATATAGTGGCAGCTATTTATTCACAACCGATACAAAAGTATTACATCTTTGCACCTGTTACTGTCCTTCAAAGTCATCACCAGCGTTGTGTAGAACCCATTGCCAGTGATGTGGAAGGTGTAGTATACCATTAGCAGAGCCTATTCCGTTGATGGTGTGAATGGAGCGGTCTACTGCCTGTCGAATCTCTGGAACAGTTCTGAAGCGAATGCCATGAAGTGGTTCCTTTATCTTCAGAATAAAATCAAAGTCCAGGGAGTGTGGTGGATGGTACAGTACTTCCCAAGGCCATCAACCAAACAAAGCAGCCACAGCTTGCGCTGTATGCGCCCACGCCTTGTCATGCAAAATGATGGGTGGGTTGCACAGGAAGGGTCGCCGCTTGTTTCGCAAAGCTGGTTCAGATGATGCTCCAAAAACTAACAGTAATACTGTACATTGACGGTCTGCTGTGGAGGAACGTAATGCGTTAGGATAACATCATCACAGTCGTACACGAGAATCACCCTAACTTTAGACCGCTCTATTCACAGCATCAACAGAACAGGCTCTGCTAATGGTATACTATGCCTTCGACATTGCAGGCAATGGGTTCTACACAACACTGGTGACTACTTTGAAGGACAGTAGCAGGTGAAAACATGTAACTCTTTTGTACTGGTTGTGAATTTAAGTTCCAACCCTCGTAGACTTACTATAATTTAGTTCTGTCTCTGCCTTGAAACTGACTCTATTAAGTTTTTCCCCATTAGAGGTAAAGAGTACAGTGTAATCAACAACACAAAGGTGATCATATAGAATCAATTAACACACTTTTGTTCTTCATTATTCCAGCATAAGGGTCTGAAAACCACATGTAAGAAGACTGTGAAGAGTTTTGGTGATATGGGAGCTCCTGTTTCGCTTGTGAATTCCTCACCATTGTGATGAAGTCAAATAGAAAATGTAATATTGATGTAATGGCATTCAGTCCACTAAGCCAAGTCAAATAGTGAAAAATCTGGTATGGAATACAGCTATAAAAAAACAGTATATATTTTACTTGCCACATAGAGAAGGTGATTAGTGGCAGACAAGCACATTGAGAGGAGACTGCTTGATACTATCTGCTATCTGATTAAGTCCTCCATTCGATGTAGACCACACGCACATGGGCGCACACATCTCTGCTGTCATCTCCAGGTGCTAAGGACCAACTGTAGCTTCTGTAAGTGGCAGTCTCAGCTGGGGAGGGCAACAGGAGTACAGAAGAGGTGTGGGATGGGGAGGGCTAAGGATAACATGTTAGGGGTGAGGGGACTGACAAGTGCAGTATCAGGAGGCTATGCTATGTGGGCAGAATGGAAGAGGGGAGCAGCAGAGGGGGGGGGGGGGAAGGGACTATGCAGATGCACTGGGTGGGTAGGTAGGTAGGTAGGTAAGAGGATGGGGGAGGGGGAGGGGGGGAGGTAGAAGGTGAGTGTGAGAGGCTAGATTGGGATTAGGGGAGAGGGTAGGGCTAGGTGGAGGACGGGGTCCAATGAAGGTTGAGGCCAAGGAGGTTTTGGGAACAAAGAATACGTGTGACAGATTGGAGTAGGTGGTAATGGGAGTATGTATGGGGCAGGTCTTGCATCTAGGATGGAGGAGATGCAAACTGTCCCATACATCCTCATGCTACCACTTACTCCCATGCTGTCACAGGCATCCCCTACCCAACCAAAGACAGGCCCACGTGTGAAAGCAGCTGTGTGGTCTACCAGCTTAGCTGTGACCATTGTGTGGAATTCTGTATGGGAATGACCTCCAACAAGCTTTCTGTCTACATGAATGGCTACTGTCAAACTGTGGCCAAGAGACAACTGGACCATTCAGTTGCTTGAGCATGCCATGTCCCCTTCCATGCTCGCATTCCAGCGTCTCGCACGTGCTTTCTGTCCCCCAGCACACTTGCATAGTTCTTTCCCTCTTCCCATTTGCCCCCACAGCATAGCTCTGTGATGCTGCACATAAGTAGTGCATCACCCTACCCCTGCCACGCCTGTCTGATCTGTATCCCCCACTACCCACTCCAGCTGAGACTGCTGCTCACTGCAGTCACAATATTGGGCCTCTGGTAACAGGTATTGGACCTCTGTGTCCAGAGATGGCAGTTGCACTCCCCCCCCCCCCCCTCTCTCTCTCTCTCTCTCTCTCTCTCTCTCTCTCTCTCTCTCTCTCTCTCTCTCTCTCAGGACCAACTGTAGCTTCTGTGAGTGGCGGAAAGGGTATATTGTAGTCTATCCTTTCCCTGTCCTTGTTATTTCTTCCTGAACTCCCCTCAGGGGACACACAACTCTCCTGTGAGTACATGGGTGATGAACACAGGGCTCAAGCTATAGCAGCACTTGCTCCCTTTCCCTGTGCTTTCATCTCAGACTATCATTTCTTCTCTTACTCTCTTTCTCTTGGTGGCTGCCTCTGATGATGACCTGGCTATTACATAGGTTCTCCTTTCCTTTCTCAGAATAATCATTCATTTACTTTGTGTCACATTGTGCCTGAAGTAAGAGGACTATCCAGAAAGTAACAGATGCTCTGCACTCTTGTGGCCGTGGCTGGGGCTACAGCCACCACCTTGGTGTCATAATGTTCCTACATTCAGTGGTGGTAGTGTGTGGTCTGTGTCTCTGCTTGCTTTCTGTGGTGTGTTAAAATGTGTGCTGCAATAGAAAATAATGCCACTTGTGAGGTGTGTTCTGAGATTAGGTTTCTGTTGGCAAAAAACTGCAAACCGTATGAAGTTTATCACAATCTTCATGATGTGTATGGAATAGGAATGATGATTGAAAGCCAAGCATTGATTCTGTGCCAATGTTCATGAGGAGGACCATAGTGGGAGACCTAGCTTTGTAACTGACAAACTGGTGATGAAACTCAAAAACAAAGTTCATGAAAATTGTCATTGTATGATTATGGAACTTTTGAAACATTTTCCTCAAATTTCATGAAATCATCATGGAGAAGTTTGGTTATCACAAATTTTGTGCTTGGGGGGGGGGGGGGGGGATTTCCAAAATACTAACGGAAGCCCACAAAAAACAGAGACTGGCTGGAGCACTGACCTTCCTTGAAGATTACAATAAAAATGACAACAAAGTTATCAGTCGTATCATAATTGGGGACGAGATTTGGGTGAAGCATGTCAGTTATGAAACAAAAAAGCAGTCAATGGAATGGGGGGAGGGGGGGGGACACATTCTCCCAAGGAACTGTTTGCTTATGCTGTCAGCAAGAAAGAACATGGCTACTGTGTTTTGTGTGTGTCTCATTCATTTCCTTGAACTTAGCTTGGAGAGCTATTGCAAAAAACTGACAAAATTAAGACAGGTGATACAAAACAAGAACTGGGAAAACTTAGTGCAGAAGTTTTGTTTTTTCATGACAGTGCATGTCCTGAGAGCTCCTTTGGGGTTTTGGATGGGAGGTGTTTGATCATCCATCGTAAAGCCTGGATTTGGTGCCAAGTCACTCACACCTCTTCCCAGCAATGAAGACATGGCTTGCTACACAACCCTTTGATACTGATGCCAAATTGCATGCCAATATAAACTGGTAGTTGCAATCGCAGGTGGCAAATTTCTACAGAGATGGTGCTGGAAAACTTTTGCCATGGTATGGTAAGTGACTCAGTTTGAAAGACTATTATGTAGAAAAAATCTTAAAAATATATATAACAACATTTGGATTTTATTTCAAAATGTCAGTTACTTTCTGGATAGCTCTCATAATTTTTGGTTCCTTTCTGGGTTTGATTGTCATTTTCCAAATCTTTTCCATAGTGTAGCCCAACTGAGAAAGAACACCTTAAATATTGCCTACTGCATGTAGTATTAAAGATCATTTGCACACAATATCTGCATAGACTCATATATGCACTTCAAAGTCAATGCAGTAGTGAATCCAATGTGGTGGGGTAATTATGTGCCACTTCGGTTGAGCTCTCTGGCATCACAAGGATCACACTGCTGGTGCCTGAGTTGCTAGCTATCCATGCAGGCCAAGTAGTAAATGCCCATCTTCCTGGGCCATCAGGACTACCAGCAACGGCTGTCGTGTCAGATGGCCTTTGCTGTGGCTGGGAGGCGCATGAAGAAAGAGCACTTGATTGGAGTAGATGGCATGAGGGTGGACATTTTGCACATGAAATGTATCAAATTACCCAAGAACAATGGCCTTTCTAATCCAGCCATCTCATCAGACAGATGTAGACATTTTTATGTGGACTCATAACCCTACTGCTTTCCGTACTCAGTCTATCGCATAGGAAGACAGACATACCAGATGTCTGGGAGAAAAACAATTTATCCAGTATTTAGTATGAGTTCGAACTAATGCAAGAAAGCTGTTATTTTTTTGTGCAACATATTGAAGATAAATTTGGAGAAGTTGAGTCTTCAAGAAGAATGTTTAATTGATGGCTATTGATTAAAGCTTCCTTTTCTGCACAATCTACACTTCTTTAGACATGTGACCATTTGGTTTACATACCAGTTACCATTGTCCCACACAGAACTTTCAATATGGCCCAAGGAATCATCTTCCGCAGATGCTCCAAACAGATGAGGAGGTACGAGCTAATTTCGAGCTGTGAGGTGTACATTTTGTCCAACATGTCAAAAATGTCCCAAGAATTGTAGAAAAAGTGCAGGTTCCTTTATCTTAGCCGTTGAAGGGAACGTTCTCTGCAAAAAGTCAGTCATGATGTAGTGATGTGATGTGGAATCTTACGTCACACCACCCGTTAGGTGCTTCTGAAGCTTATGCTTCGGCCACACAACTACATGTAACACTAGCCTCCATATTCACTGGTTTGCCCACTCTTCAAGAAAGAAAAGAAAATGCAGGACCAGAATTCTGTTGACTACTTGTCACATAATGAGGTACAAGAAAAATATGATAACCTACATCCTGTTGACATGATGACTCATTATGTGAAATACCACTGGTACCTTAATTTTTTTTCTTTTTCAAACCATTTCTCCCAGTGCCCTCCTCTCTTGTGTTTCGGTGGCATCATCTTCGGGAACCACTTCCCACACTCGGCCGGAGAAGCAGCTTCCTCTTTCAGCATCTAATGGTGACAGGGCTCCTCTCAGGTGTGAAGAACTACAGCCTGGGGGTCCCAGGGCTACTCACTCTTCCTTCATCGCCCCACGCTCATAATGGAAGGGCTCTTGCAAGAATCTTACCCACCAAAGCTGTAAAGGAAGAGATGACAAGGCTATTCCATGATTCTGAAGTGCCAGAACCCCCCATGCAATTAGATTGTGAACAAATGCTCACTGATGTGGTTGTATCCCAACTGGTGACAAGCAGTGACCCTGAGGTGTAATGCATCCTCCTGGCCTCATCACACCTAACGTGGACACTCACAACATAGCCATTCAGTGGAACTACATCACCTTATTTCTTCCTCTTCTGAAAGCTACATCGCTCTACAAATAACTTGATTTACTGATGATCATTCATCAATGCTCTGTGGTTATCATGCATCCTATTGGAACTGAAAGCATCTGGAATGGTCTGTAAATTGGTTTGCACAGATGTCATCAGTAAGTGGATTCCAATAGCGATGCAGGTGGAAATAACCCCAGCGATCGTGATTTGCAAAGTTTGTTTACCCTGCCACCTTTCCTCTCCTTTTCTCCCCTTTGTGAGAGGGTAGGAGTAACACTTTGTCCGGTAGGGTCCTCCTAATTGACCAGCTTCTTGTCAAAATCATGATCAGTTTCCCCACAATGATCTTACTCCTACCCATTCATGCACCTCTTTGGCTTTCACCTTATAGATCTCTTTTCCTGAGGCTCATAATTTCAATCCAGTGATCACCACTTGTCAATCTTTGTGACAGTGACCACTTTCCAGTGATCTTGTCATTTCGTTACCACCAAGAGACAGACAAACTACAACATTGGGTGCTATGAAGAGCCAACTAGCAGTTACATGCTGCTGCTGCTGCTGCTGCTGCTACCTTCATCCCATCTGTGAGACTGCATTGAAGAGAGTGTATAAGACATCTCTAAAGCAACTACAACTCTGCTGAAACTGCTACTTCCCTTCCTACAAGTCCCCTCATCACCAGGTGGTGCCATGGTGGACCAAAGACATTGTGGTAGCTGTTTAGGATTGTGAAGAGCCCTGCAACTATTAAAGTGAATCTATTTGCAGACAGACCTTATCACTTTTAAATGACTTTGTGATAAGTCTCACTATCTAATTAAATGCAGGAAGAAGGAATGCTACATCTCCACCTTGGGAATGTATATGTCTTATCATCCCAGGTGTTGGCCAACCTCCATGGGCTTCTGGGCCACCAAAGATCTACAACTGTAAACCCCCCCCCCCCCTTTCCCTCTGCAGGTCCGGAGGCTAGAATAGGCCCGAGGTATTTCTGTCTTTTGTAAGAGGCGACTAAAAGGAGTCTCTCACGTTTTAGCCTTTATGTGATGGTCCCCTGTAGGGTTTGACCTCAGTTTTTCAAAATTTTCCTGAAGAGCGAGCCAATTGGGGAAGGGTGGCTTATGTGGTACATAGCGTTCATCATGTGCTGAGACATCTCACATCATTCGTTGATGTGGATCTGCACTTCTGCTCATTCTCCAGCTGTTGGGTGAGGTCACCCTCCTGGGCACATTTTCCTCCATCAACTGTGCGTTGTCGCTTTCTGCGCTGTTGACGATAATGGACTTCTTAGCTCGTTTGTACCTGATATCCAGCATACTAACCAGTCTGTTGTGGTGGGGCTGCTATGTACCCTGATGATTGTGGCCCCCTGACCACTCAGGGATCACTCTGCTGATGCCTGCACCATTAACTCCCCATGTATGCCAAGGAGTAGATGCCCATCATCCTGGGGCATCGGGACTCCCGGCAATGGCCGTCCTGCCACGTGGCCTTTGCTGCGGCTGGGTGGCTCCTGTGGGAAGGGCCCCGGGTCGGAGTGGGTGGCATCAGGGCAGATGACACGCCATGAAGTGTAGTACATCATCTCTTGCTGGTGGCCAAACACCAGCAGTCTCTAAGCGGTCAAGGTCTAACTGTAACTTCAATGCTAAGAAATATAACTCCAAATTGTCTCTCCCCCCCGCCCCCCCCCCCCCTGCTCCTGCCACACCATGGAGCAACGCCAGGCTAAGGATGGCAGCAAACCTTAATCATCCCGGAACCTCATATGTTCGTATGTAAGAGAGTTGATGGGGAATCTTTCTTGTCAATGAAACCTCAGTTTTAGGACAAGTTTGTGGAGGTGGAGGGCTTGTCCAAAATGTGGTCAGGGTCAGTCTTGATCAAAACAGCATCTTCTGCCCAGTCATGGGCACTACTCGCTTGTGACAAGCAGGGGGTTGTTTCTGTTTCCATCACGACCGATAAGAGCTTAAATATGGTCCAGGATATTATATTTTACAGGGATCTTCTTTTGCAGGCTGACGATAAGCTGTGCACCAATTTAGAGCGGTGAGGTGTCCATATAGCCAGACACATCCACCGGGGTCTGTGGGATAATCAGGTTGCCACCGGCGCCTTCATCTTGGCCTTCGAGGGTGACACGTTTCCCGAGAAGGTCAAGCTGATGGTCTACCACTGTGACATAAAGCCATATATCCCTCCTCCAATGTGGTGCAGTAAGTGCTGGAAGTTTGGCCATATGTCTTCCTGATGTACTTCCAGCATCGCCTGTTGGGATTGCGGATGTCCTTCACATCCCAATACTCCCTGTGCCCCGCCTCCCACCTGTGTCAACTGCGGAGAGCAACATTCGCCTTGCTCACCAATCTGCAGGATTCTCCAGAAAGAAAGAAAAATAATGGAATACAAGACTCTGGACCAACTGACCTACACTGAGGCTAAAAGAAAATATGAGAGGCTACATCCTGTGCATATGACGTCAACCTATGCTGCCGCTATGACAGTGATTCTACTGTCATCCATTCTGCCGCATACAGTTGGCTCTCTGAGCCGTCAGACTCCACCTGCCCCTTTGATGATGTGGGGCACTTTCTTCCCTGTTGCTCCTGCACAACCTACTTCAGGAGAAACACCTCCCCCCCTCCCCCCCCCCAAACCAGCCAGAGAAGCATAAGTCTTCTTCGGCTCCTCTCACGAGGAAGGAAACCCTTAGGTTTTTCCCTTCCAAGGTTCCTACCAGTGGCAAAGCTGACACCCGCCAGTGGCTGAAGCAACCACAGGTAGCTGGCTGTAGCGCTTCACACTCCTCCTCAGTCCCTGATACTGAATCAGTAAAGCCCTCCCAGCCGGACAAACCTAAGGAGCAGCGTGAGAAACCTAAAAAGAGAAAGACCTCCAAGAACTAAGGCATTGTGGTGGTACCCACACCACCACCACTACCTACAAACTCTGTGTATGAGGATGAGGTGGAGATTCTGGCGTCCACCGAGGACCTAGATCTCGCTGGGTCCTCAGACACAAAGGATGTCGATTGCACACATGCTCATCTGTTGGCATCAGGTGACCCTGAGGTGTAGACAGCCTCAGTGAGTGTTTGCATTTCCAGTCTCATGATCACATAATCCTCCAGTGGAATTGTGGCAGTTTTTTTTCCACCACCTGACTGAGCTACGGCAGTTGTTAATATTTACACCTGCTTTCTGCATTGTCCTCCAGGAAACCTGGTTCCCGGCAATGCCGACCTATGCCCCCTGCGGCTACAAGGGATATTACAGGAACTGTAGCGACTGAACTCAGTATGTAGTGAACCTGTGCCCCTTCAAACCCCTCTGAAAGCTGTGGCTGTCAGGATAAGGACAATGCAGGAAATAACTGTTTGCAATATATATCTTCCTCCAGATGGTGCAGTACCCCTGAACGTATTGGCTGCACTGATTGAGCAACTCCCAGAACCTTTCCTACTTTTGGGAAATTTTAACGTGCATAACCCCTTATGGAGTGGCGCCATGCTTACTGGCCGAGGTAAGGAAGCCGAAAATTTACTGCCACAACTCGACCTCTGCCACTTAAATACAGGTGCCCCCACACATTTCAGTGGAGTACATGGCACATATTTGGCCATTTATCTCTTGGTTTGCAGTCCTGGCCTTCTCCCATCTATCCACTGGAGAGCACA
The DNA here is from genome assembly GCF_023898315.1 of Schistocerca nitens. Taxonomy (NCBI): domain Eukaryota; kingdom Metazoa; phylum Arthropoda; class Insecta; order Orthoptera; family Acrididae; genus Schistocerca; species Schistocerca nitens. The sequence goes on from NC_064614.1 coordinate 303,369,638, forward strand.
TGATGACCTGTGTGGTAGTGACCACTTCCCCATCTTTCTGTCAATGCCCTGGCATCATGACCATGGACGCCTACCCAGATGGGCTTTAAAAAAGGCAGGGAAGCCTTCACCTCTGTTGTCACTGCTGGATCTCCCCTACATGGTGCCATTGATGATGTCACTACAACGATGATTTCTGTGGCAGGAAACGCAATCCCTCGTTCTTTAGGGAGCCACTGGTGAAAGACAGTCCCTTGGTGGTCGCCAGAAGTTGCTGAGGCAATTATAGTGTTGGCGATCTCTACAGTGGCATAAGTGGCACCCTTTCATAGAGCACTCTAGCCTTTAAGCGGCTCCATGCCCGCGTTCGCCAGCTTATAAAATGATGGAAAGAGGAGTGTTGGGAGAGGTACGTGTCGACCATTGAGTGCCATATGTTACCTTCCCAAGTCTGGATGAAGATCAGACCCCGTTTTGGGTACCAGACCCCAACAGATGTCCCTGGAATTAACATCAATGGCGTGTTACCTACCGACACATAAGTGATTGCCGAGCACTTTGCTGAGCACTACGCTCAAGCCTCTGCGTCGGAGAACTACCCCCCAGCCTTTTGCACCCTCAAACGGCAGATGGAAAGGAAAGTCCTCTCGTTCACTACACGCACAGTGAACCCTATAATGCCCCATTTACAGAGTGGGAGCTCCTCAGTGCCCTTACACATTGCCCCGACACAGCTCCTGGGCTGGATCGGATCCACGGTCAGATGATTAAAAATCTCTAGTCTAACTACAAATGACATCTCCTCGTCATATTGAACCAGGTCTGGTGTGATGGCGTCTTTCCATCGCAATGGCGGGAGAGCACCATCATTCTAGTGCTCAAACCCGGTCAGAACCTGCTTGATGTTGATAGCTACCAACCCATCAGCCTCACCAAAGTTCTTTGTAAGCTGCTGGAACGTATGGTATGCGGCAGTTGGATTGGGTCCTGGAGTCACATGGCTTGCCGGTCCCATGTCAGGGCGGCTTCTGCCAGGGTCGCTCTACCAATGATAATCTTGTGTCTACCGAGTCTGCCATCCGAACAGCCTTTTCCAGATGCCAACATCTGGTTGCCGTCTTTTTTGACTTACGTAAAGCATACGACACGACCAGGTGACATCATATCCTTGCCACATTGTATGAGTATGGTCTCTGGGGCCCACTCCTGATTTTTATCCAAAGCTTCTTGTCGCTCCCTACTTTCCATGTCGAAGTCAGTGCCTCCTGTAGTTCCTCCTGTATTCAGGAGAATGGCATTCTGCAGGGCTCCATATTGAGTGTAACTCTTTTTAGGTGCTATTAACGGTCTAGCAGCACCCGTAGGGCCATCGGTCTCATCTTTACTGTATGCGGATGAATTCTGCATTTTGTACTGCTCCTCCAGTACTGGTGTTGTTGAGCAGCGCCTACAGGGAGCCATTCACAAGGCACAGTCATGGGCTCTAGCCCATGGCTTCCAGTTTTCGTCCGGGAAGTTGTGTGTCATGCACTTCTGTCGGTGTTGCACCATTCATCCAGAACCAGAATTTTACCTTAATGATGATCCACTCACTGTAGTGTAGACATATCGATTCTTAGGACTGGTTTTCGATGCCTGATTGACTTGGCTACCTCACCTTCATCAACTTTAGTGCCCTCCGCTGCCTGAGCAACACCAACTGGGGTGCAGATTGCTCCATGCTGCTGCAGCTCTAGAGAGCCCTTGTTCAATCCTGCCTTGACTATGTGAATCTTGTTTACAGTTCGGCAGCACCCTCAGCATTGCAATTACTCAACCCAGTGCACAACTGCAGCGTTCGCTCAGCGACAGGAGATTTTAGAATGAGTCCGGTAACCAGTGTCCTGGTGGAGGTTGGAGTCCCTCCATTGAAGGTTACGCATTCACAACTGCTTGCCAGTTACATTGCACATGTTCGTACTTCTCTTGTGCATCCAAATGACTGTCTCGTTTTCCCAACCTCGATGGTTCATCTCCCGCAACGGCGGCCCAGGTCAGGGCTTACGATTGCGGTTTTGCATCCGTTCCCTTGTGTCTGAACTGGAGTCCTTCCCGTTACCACCTCACCACCTCTCTTCGAAATCTGTTCATGTTCACCTCTTTGGTGTACACCTAGGCCGCAGATTCTTCTGTACCTTTTGCATGGCCCTAAGGACTCCGTTAACCTTGCATCTCGATTCTTGACATGTACCGGGGCCGTGAAGTGGTTTACACTGGCAGCTCGATGGCTGATGTGTACATTTAGGGAGGACATATTGAACAGCACTCTTTGCCAGATGGCTTCAGTGTTTTCACTGCGGAGCTGGTGGCCATATCTCGTGCTCTTGAGCACTCCGCTTGTGTCCTGGCGAGCCACTTCTCCTGTGTACTGACTCCTTGAGCAAGCTGTTGATCAGTGCTAACCTTGACATCCTATGGTAGCACCAATTCAGGAGTCCACCTATGCCCTGGAACAGTCCTGTCATTCAGTGGTGTTTGTGTGGACTCCAGGACACGTTGGAATCCAGCCGACAGTCTGGCCAAACAGGCTACGTGGTAACCGCTTCTGGAGATAGGCATCTCTGAAACTGACCTGCATTCTGTCTTAAGCCACAGGGTTTTTCAGCTTTGGGAGACTGAATGGCATAGCAGTAGTATGCACAAAAAACTGTGTGTCATTAAGGAGACTACGAATGTGTGGAGGTCTTCCATGCAGTCCTCTCTCAAGGGATCGGTTGTCCTCTGCTGGCTGCGCATTGGCCATACATGGCTAATGCATTGTTACCTCTCCCATCGCGAGGACCCACCTCGGTGTCACTGTGGTTCACAAATGACGGTCGTCCACCTCTTGCTGGACTGCCCACTTTTAGCTGCTTTGCAGCGGACTTTTAACTTTCCCAGCACCCTGCCTTCAGTGTTGGGCAAGAATGCTTCAACAGCAGCTTTAGTTTTATGTTTTATTTGTGAGGGTGGGTTTTATCATTTGATCTAAGTTTTAGCGCATGTCCTTTGTCTCTCTGTGTCCTCCACCCTAGTGCTTTTAGGGTGGAGGTTTTAACATGTTGCAGTGTGGCTGGCTTCTCATTTTTATTCTCATGGTCAGCCAACCAGCCATGGTAATCTGCTCTCTTGTTTGATCTCTCCTGCATGTTTCTTGCTTCTCCGTGTGGTTTTTGTGTCCAATTTTGTCCTTTTTAGTGTTTGTTGCCCTTCTGTCATTCTTGTGGTTTTCTCCTTTTTTCCAGCTGTGTTTTGTATGTCTTGATTATTTTACTCCCACCCTTGTGGAATTATTTTAATCGAAACAAGGTACTAATAACCCAGCAGTTTGGTCCCCCCCCCCCCCCCCTCTCTCTATCAAAACAACCTACCAACCACAACTATATTGGATCTCTTCCTTCAGGGTGGTCTCTGTACTGATGTGTTGGCTATGTGTTGGCTCTTGTTGAAGAGCTTGCTACCCACTTCGTGACAGCACCCTCTTCTTACATGGCTGCCTTTCTGAATGAATAAGTGACAAATTGAAACAGCCCTCTCTCTTTCATCTTATACAATGAACCGTTCACTAACAAGGATTTGCTCCAGGCTCTAGCCCATCCTCATGATTTGGGCCCCGGCGCTGATTTCATTTACAGTTGGATCATGCAGCATCTGTTACTCAATGGTTCAATCTTCTCTGGGTCTTCAACCAAACGTGGCTCAACAGTGTCTTCCCTTTGCAATTGGAAGATAATATCATCTTTCAAATCCTTGAACTAAGCAAAAGTCCAACTACCATTGACAGTCGCTGGCCAATTAGCCTCATCAGTGCTCTGCAAACTGCTTTTGAGGAATGGTTGCCCCTGCTAGGTTCTGAAATGTCAGGGCCTTTTGTCATCCTATCAGTGTTTTTCCTGAGAGGGTTGATCCACAACAGATTATCTGATTATGTTGGAAATGACAGTCTGATAGGCTTTTCCTAAATGCTATCATTTTTGATCTACATATGGCATACACCACCATCTGGTGCCATCATATTTTACTTACCCTCCATATCTCAGGATTTTGAGGCACCCTATCAGCTTTTATTCACCAGTTTTTATCACACTTGTTGTTCCAGGTTGGAGTTGGTACTTCAGTCAGCTCTCCATGAGTCCAAGAGAACAGCATCCTGTAGGGCTCTGTGTTGAGTGTTGACTCTTCCTCATTGCCATCAATGGGCTAGTGATCTCTGTCAGGCCACTGGTCATCTCCACATGGTGATGAATTTTAAATCTGGTACAGTTCCTACTCCCTCAGCCTTGGTTGAATGCCAGCTCCAGTGTGCCATCTGATGGGCCCGTGCTCAGGTACAAAGTGCTTGGACAGTGTCGTATATTCCTGATTTTTTAAATTTGTCTTTGACAAGAAGCTGACTTGACTGCCTCAAATTCATCAACTAAAGGCTAACTGCACGTGAAAGCTTAAAACTCTCTGCTTCTTTGCCTACACCTGTTGGATGTGGGTTGCATTATTCTTCTTCTTCATATCTACCAGGCTCAGGTCCAATCCCACTTGGACTATGGTTGCCAGGTTTATGGCTCAGCAGCACCTTTGGCTTTGGAATTGTTAGACCCAGTGCATCACTGTGGAGTTAGAATGACCACTGGCATCTTCCAGACTAGTCTGATAGTCTCCATACCAAAGCAGAGGTCTTCAGTTAAGACAGTATGAGCTCTTGCGCACTTATGCAACTGCCATTCAGCAGTTTCCTGATCATCCAACATATGCTATTCTTTTTGAATATTAGTGGCATCTATCCCCTGACAATTGCCCTCTGGTGGGATTACCAGTTGGAAAGCACCTTGTAGCCCTCAGCCAGGACTTGCACCTATCCTCCTTGGAAGGTACTTCCCTTTTTTTCTCACCTCCTCCCTCCACACCTTTCGTTGGTACCCAGGCCAAGTTTTTATGTGTAACAAGTCAATGAGCAGTCTTCAGGCCATTGACCAATGTTACACCTGTAACACTGTTAGTCATGACCTTCTCTCTGAACTTAATCATACAGCGTGCTCAGTTACCTTTTTCTGGGTCCCAAGTCATGCATGTGTCCCAGGGAATGAACTGGCCATCCATTTTGTTAGAGATAAGATTACCCCCCCCCTCCCCCATCCCATTTGCTTTCATGGTACCAGGTACAGATTTGCTGATGCAACAAAAGCATCTGCTCACTCAGAGATGGAGCAGGATCTGTTGGGCTATTACCCCCTTTAATAAACTCCATACTCTCATGAAGGCTGCAGCTGCATTGCACTCTTCCTTCCTTTCCTCCCAGAAGAATCCATCATTGTATGACACCTCTGCATCAGGTATATCAGACTGACCCATATTTTTAGTTTATGTAATGAGCCACCCCTGCGTTGTGATTGTGGAACCTTCCTGAAAGTCACACATATCCTGGTGGAATACTCCATCCTTCTGGCTCAAAATGCTAAGCACAGTCGTCCAAATTCCTTGTCTCTCATTTTGGCAGGCTACTCGTGGCCAATTGATATGGTTCTTCATTTTCTCTGTGGCAGTGGTTTTATTTGAAACTTCAATGTAAGTGTATTAACCTCAATTAAAATAGCTTTGTGATTGAAATTTCAGTGAGTTGAGTGGTGGGAGCCAGGTGTCAGCGAAACATAGATGTTTTTGGGCTCCATGTGCTCAGTGTGTTACCTCAGTCACAAAGTTATCTGAGCTACAGTTATGGTACCATCAGCAATGTGCCACTTCTTAAGAATAAGCAGTTCTTAAGAATAAGCAGTAAGCTATCACTGCAGCAATAAGGACCAAAATGCATTCGAGGCTGGAGACAAGTGTGAATGAGGTCCATACTCTGTAAATATCTTTAAAAGAAACTGAGGTTAGGGCATGATTGGTTGAACAGAAGCTGATAAAGAAATCTGACAAACTTGAACAGTATCAGAGATGTGTCCTCGGGAGTCTTTTGCGACGGCATACATGAATAAAACGTTCTCGGTTTTCCAGCCGCGTCAATTTGAATAAAATGCTCGAGCTTTCGATGGCCATCTCCACCATCATCATCAGGAGTTCATTGACTGCTGGGGCTGTTACGGTCTCCCGCTTATATAGGCATGATGACATCATCAGCAGCCAATCAGATCGATCCAATGTGGCGCGCGCGCGTAAGTCGACCCGGGCAGCTAGCGGAGCTATTGCCCATGGCAGCACCAGTGACATCAGGTGGCGCCAGGGGCAGGCGCCGTGTTTGAAACCAATGATGTTTCTTTGAATGGTTCATATGCTGACACTTATTGATGGCTCAGCATTGAAATCTGCAGTAATTTGCTGAAGGGTTGCACTTCTGTCACACTGAATGATTCTCTTGAGTCATCATTGGTTCCTTCCTTGCAGAATCTTTTTCCAGCCATAGTGATGTTGGAGATTTGATGTTTTACCAGATTCCTGGTATTCACTGTATACTCAAGAAATGGTTGTATGGGAAAATCCCCACTTCATCGCTATCTTGGAGATGCTGTGTCCCATCATTCATGCACCAACTATAACACCACATTCAAACTCATTTAACTCTTGATAGCCTGCCATTGTAGCAGCAGTAACTGATCTAATAACTGCGCCAGACATTTGTTGTCTTATATAGGTGTTACCGACCATAGAATCACATTCTGCCTGTTTACATATGTCTTTATTTGAATATGTATACCTATACCAGTTATTTTGGTGCTTTAGTGTACAATATTATCAATACATGTTGAAGTAGTTGCTGTAACTCATATGCACTGATCAAAATTTAGATTTAGATTCTTTACAAGTGAAGCAAATTTGTCATCAGTTCTTACATCTTTGTTGAAGTCAGCACATATAACTAGTTTCTCATGTTGTTTTTCAGTTTTTAATTTATGTAACAGGGTTTCAAATTTATCTGAGAGTAGACAGTAGATAGGAAAGTCAACATCTTTCAATAGTCATTGCCAGTGGAGCATTACCAAGACATGAAAAGATTTATACCATTACTAAAAAATAAGTTTTGGGAATTCACTAGGCATTTATTAAATTAAAAAATTACTCACCTACAGGAATGTTATCACAAGAAGGGCACTTTTCTTACAACAGTTTGATTATTCAGTACAATAAATTAATGGGAAGGAAAATGCTATTGCAGGTGCTTAATCTAGTCTACAACTGGGGAGTGAATATGAAGACAGCAATGGACATGATGAGAGAGATTTAAAAATTATTTATATGTTAGGAATTAAGCATCAAAAGAAATCAGGGAAATTTGTAACAAAATAAGGAGAAAAACCATAATGAAAATTGGAGACTTGTGAAAAGTTATTTGGGGAAGAAAGGAAAGGAAAGGAAAGGAAAGGAAAAAGTAGAACAATATTACAAAGTTCACAAGGGCGTCGTATTTAGGAGAAAGAGTCCAAACAGCTATAAATGTAAATTACATTGGCCAAAATGTTAGATAGATACTCTCATAAATTATGTACATGAAACTTTTGGGTATTGTAGAGTCATAAAGTGTATTCAAAAGAGTCAGGAGAATTATATTTTCACAACCTTACAAGAAGAGTTAGGAAGAAGTTGGCTGGTTCTAACAGATATGAACATGTGGAAGTCAGTAAACTTGTATGTAGGGGACATGTTCAAAACATAATTGTGAAAAAACAGATGCATCTTGTGGGAGTCAATTTTTTTGGACAATTATCAAAATTAAAAGGGGGTTTTAGTTACGTCTTTGTTGTAATAGATCTATTTTCCAAATTCATAAAATTGTATCCTTTACACAAAGCAGCCAGTAAAAGCGTAATGTAAAAAATCAGGAATGACAGTGTTCAAAATGTAGGTATCCCAGGGGCTATTCTTTCTTACAATGGAATCCAGCTCACTTCTTGTACAGGAAGGAAACTTAAAGCATGTATTAATTTCAGCATACCATCCATCTAGTAACCCAAGAGCAAGATATATGAGGGAGATAGAGAGACTGAAGGACTTTCTGCAGCAAAGACAACTGTAATTGGGCTGAATACATAAGCAGTCTTGAGGATATTTTAAATGGTTCACAACATTTGTCAACTGGTTTCTCACCTTATGGAATTTTGTATGACAAGAAACCTGCCATTCTTATTAATGAGTTGACAGAATATCTAGCATGCAAGAGTCTTACTGCACAAGGAAGAGGAGAAATACTCAGTAAAACTGCGGAACAGATATGTAACATTAGAAAACAGAGACATGACAAGATGCTGAAAGTGACACAATTTAAGGCTGGTGATGCTGTTCTTTTGAAAACCTAATAAAAACTCTAAGGCTATATCAGTGGTGAAATTAAAATTTTTTTTTGACTTTTACATTGGACCATTTTAGATATTTGGAATTGCCCAACCAAATGTTTATAGACAAACTGATCCAAAATCAAGAAACCTGTTTGGACTAAGAAATAAAATAAACCATGCAAGCATGCAACTAATGTTGATAGTTAATTTCAAATGTGCCAAAGAGTAATAATCTTATATCCACTGTGTGTATTTATTTTTTTGTGTTTTTCTTCTGTCTAAATTGATCCCTCAGTGTGATGCTCATCCATTAAGCATCATGTGTGTGGTAAACACAAGGTGTGTGGCCTTGTTTGTGTTTGGATTTCCAATGCTACAGTCCCTCTTTCTTGTCTTTAGCTCTGTCCACCACTCACACATATCTTCCTTTGTTAACACACTAATTACCTCTTTGTTATATTCATTGTGCTTTATTATATCTATACCATGGGTTGAGATGGTATCAAAATCATTTTGATATTTATTGTGAGCTGTATTACACATATACCAAAACTATGATTCTTGCTCTACACTATGCTACATGATTTGTGATATGCTCATGAATTTTGTTTAGATGAAGCATAACACATCATACTTACTGTCACAATCAATGTTTGGAGTTGGAAGAAGTATATATGTAAATGTTGTTACAATTACACTTTGTTGCATATGTGATAGCCATACCCTTGAATTAATGCATACTCTAAAGTATATTGAAGTGAAAGGATTCATATACACTCCTGGAAATGGAAAAAAGAACACATTGACACCGGTGTGTCAGACCCACCATACTTGCTCCAGACACTGCGAGAGGGCTGTACAAGCAATGATCACACGCACGGCACAGCGGACACACCAGGAACCGCGGTGTTGGCCGTCGAATGGCGCTAGCTGCGCAGCATTTGTGCACCGCCGCCGTCAGTGTCAGCCAGTTTGCCGTGGCATACGGAGCTCCATCGCAGTCTTTAACACTGGTAGCATGCCGCGACAGCGTGGACGTGAACCGTATGTGCAGTTGACGGACTTTGAGCGAGGGCGTATAGTGGGCATGTGGGAGGCCGGGTGGACGTACCGCCGAATTGCTCAACACGTGGGGCGTGAGGTCTCCACAGTACATCGATGTTGTCGCCAGTGGTCGGCGGAAGGTGCACGTGCCCGTCGACCTGGGACCGGACCGCAGCGACGCACGGATGCACGCCAAGACCGTAGGATCCTACGCAGTGCCGTAGGGGACCGCACCGCCACTTCCCAGCAAATTAGGGACACTGTTGCTCCTGGGGTATCGGCGAGGACCATTCGCAACCGTCTCCATGAAGCTGGGCTATGGTCCCGCACACCGTTAGGCCGTCTTCCGCTCACGCCCCAACATCGTGCAGCCCGCCTCCAGTGGTGTCGCGACAGGCGTGAATGGAGGGACGAATGGAGACGTGTCGTCTTCAGCGATGAGAGTCGCTTCTGCCTTGGTGCAAAAGATGGTCGTATGCGTGTTTGGCGCCGTGCAGGTGAGCGCCACAATCAGGACTGCACACGACCGAGGCACACAGGGCCAACACCCGGCATCATGGTGTGGGGAGCGATCTCCTACACTGGCCGTACACCACTGGTGATCGTCGAGGGGACACTGCATAGTGCACGGTACATCCAAACCGTCATCGAACCCATCGTTCTACCATTCCTAGACCGGCAAGGGAACTTGCTGTTCCAACAACAGGACAATGCACGTCCGCATGTTTTCCGTGCCACCCAACGTGCCCTAGAAGGTGTAAGTCAACTACCCTGGCCAGCAAGATCTCCAGATCTGTCCCCCATTGAGCATGTTTGGGACTGGATGAAGCGTCGTCGCACGCGGTCTGCACGTCCAGCACGAACGCTGGTCCAACTGAGGCGCCAGGTGGAAATGGCATGGCAAGCCGTTCCACAGGACTACATCCAGCATCTCTACGATCGTCTCCATGGGAGAATAGCAGCCTGCATTGCTGCGAAAGGTGGATATACACTGTACTAGTGCCGACATTGTGCATGCTCTGTTGCCTGTGTCTGTGTGCCTGTGGTTCTGTCAGTGTGATCATGTGATGTATCTGACCCCAGGAATGTGTCAATAAAGTTTCCCCTTCCTGGGACAATGAATTCACAGTGTTCTTATTTCAATTTCCAGGAGTGTATATTAAAACCAGCACTTGACAGATGGCATATGATAGTCAATATTTCTTTGGCTTTGTTACATGCAACAAATTTAAAATAGAGGATAGTACAAAGAAACAACTAAACTTGAAAAATTGGGGCCTCCCAAAGTATCATATTTTATTTTTGGTTGAAATGCAAAAATCGCAAGTTTTATGTAAACTTTATTACACTATAATTAAAAAAATGATTAAAGGTTATCTTAAAAACCACAACTTCAATCAAGCATATGAAACCTAAAAAATTTACGAATTAAAAAAAAACTTGTCTTGTGATAAGTATATGTTCTACAGTTGATGAAAATGATGAAGAGAGAACCAGATTTCTTTGTTTGTTCCCTGAAAAAAATTATGTAGTACACTATTCTTATGTTTATATAAGTTATATGATGATAAAAAAAAAGTTATAAATTACCAGTCATTAACACTGAATAGAATATGCAAAGAAACAGAAGTCAAGGTTAAGAAAACAGTTAAAACACTGAACAATAATTTGAGACTGTAATAGGGGTGGTGGAATTGGAATGAGGAGTGAGTTACTATCTGAAAAAGAGCAAGACTGACTGAAGGAAGCCGACTGCAGAGAATGACCATTCCGAGAACACGACCAGCCATGACCGAAGTGAATGGGGGTTGAAACCAGCTGTGACTGAAGTGAATGGTGAAAGACCATTCTGGGAATGAGACCAACTGCAACCAAAGTGAATTGCAAAAAAACCATTCCTTAGAAGTCATTCCTCAGTGATTCTGTTCACTTTAGTGGGCTGTTCCTTTGGACCTGTTTGTTTGTGAATGACCATCATCTGCAGAACAGTTCATGATAGGATGGAACCTCCTTGGTATACAGTCTCTGTAAGCAAACTTCTAAAGGAACAGCAACTGTTACAAAATACGTGTAAAGCTTAGGCCTACAGACAGAGAAATGCTAATTGAAACACATTTAGTTATTAGAATAGCAATGTGTGAATCTTTCAGCAACTACTGCAGCCCAATCTTATTGACAGATGTCTCAAAAAAACTAAAGAAATTTTAGTTGAATACAAATGCTGTCAGTGGCAGACAGAACTAAAATATAGGACAGCTATGCAAAATCAGAAATGCTGAGGCCCAGTTTCAAATGGTCCTTCACAACAGAACAACAATAGATGGCAGGATAGTATTGTACTAGAGGCTGTCTTAAGTATGTGGAAGTTTCCCCAAATTTGAAATTTAAGCCCTGGGCAATGCTATTTCTTTCCATCAAGAACTTTGACCTGTGAGAGATTTACCAGAGTGAATACATATTGAATCTGAGCACATTGTGATATTACAGCAAGGGAAGAGATTTTATCTCAGGTCAGATAGCGATGGGTGCCCAGCCCTGATAAAAAGAGCTTAACATTGTGAATAAAGCTGTTTCTATGCAGGAAGCCTTAGGGAAAGTTCCTTTCATGTATGTGAATGGAAACAGGGAAGTTCAGCCATGGAGAGCTTAGTGCTGTCTGTTGTACTAAGCTGGGACATGAAGTATTTAGTAGCCATTGGTGTAGGCTTAGTGGCACCATCCTCAGTTTCTACCTATCTTGGGTGTGGCCAATTCCTGGAGGAAAACCCACACATTACAAATTGAGGATTTACATAAAACCACTAAACTTGAGGTTCCAGAGAACAGGGAATTCTGCTAAGGTACACTGAATGCCAAAAACTTGCCACACCTGTGTGGAATTATTGTGTAAATGTCTAGCTGTAGCTCTAAGACAAGGAAATTTTAGGCCAAATAAGCGATCAGAGGTGCCACAAACTGTGTGCTGGCAGTAAGCTATAACTATATTTTCATTGGTATTACCTTACTAAATGTTAAAAGATTAACTTGATGATGTTATGAACTATTGATTTAATATTAAATAAGAAGTAATTTAATGTTTATATGTTTCATAACATCAAATTAACATGCATTTTAGGAAGCTTCATACAAGCCCACATTTATGCAAGTCTGTCAATAGGCTGAAAAACTATAAATATCATATTTTATTAAGCTACATCATTAGTGAGGTAGTGACAAGGAACAGCCAATTGGAGGCTATAGTGTATAGCTGTGGTAGCGGCAAACATAAAGGATGGAAGAGTTGGCTGAAAATTGTTGTTTGGTGATACACCTGGAAGATAGTGACATGAACACTTTATGCTTGGGAGTTGGGTGAGTGGAGACTTCATGAGAGGACAGTGCAGACAAGTCTGTCTTCTGAGTTTCTGGGCAATATATAGCTACAAAGTGGAAGGTTATACATTTTGTCACAGAAGTTAGTGTAGAACTTAGATGTATACACAAAGCATTTTATGTTGTGAACCATAAAGTTTTCATCAAGTATTGTGATGAAACAAGTAGTAAGTGTAGAAAATAAGTTTTGGTTTCCATTTAGTGAGCTATTAGTGAAGCATTGTGTGCATTGGCTGCCACCTTGAGTTGATATCTCAACTGTTTTGAACTACAAAAGGACTTGTGTTGAAAGTATAAACTACAGTGTTGTCTAATTTGTTCAACCATATTGACACCCCCACTTACATCCATTTTATGCTGCAGTTAGCATCTCTGCAAGGAAGCTTGATAAATGTTAATTTCAGAAGTTTTGGGCAAATTTCATGATCAGCCCACAAGTAGGTGATTTTTTGAGCCAAAGACATTATTTCACATCCAGTTGTGAGCTCAAGTTCTGCACCCAGGATGTCAAATGAGTTTATAATTTATTTGATGAACGAAGAGTACTCAAAAATATCCCAATGAGTATCACAAGGAGCACTGCCTATTTCAGTCCTCACCCCACTGCAAATGTGATATGGATGTTAAAATCAGTGGTGTGTCCAGGAGGCACTGCCCTAAAGTAGTACTGTCCATGCAGTTGAAGAGGGCTATGCTAGCAGTAGTGTATCTACTGGCAGGGTCTCCCAAGATGGACAGATCTTAGTTGATGAACCAGCAACAATGCCCTATCTTCACACTCCCTATCTTTCGTCCTTTCACATTGTTAAGAAAAGGAGACAGGAAACTCAGTAGCTTTAGAGAAAGAAATTTGTGTAGGGCAAGGTTACCCCAAAATCAAAAACCCTGTTTCTCCAGGTTGAGGTTGGTGACGGGTTACCATCCCATCACAGAAAACTTCTTAATGGTAACCAAACAACAAGGAAGCTTTGGAATTTGGTAATACAAAATAGAAGAAAAGTGCAAGAACAAGGTGTACGATTAGAAACATGAAATAGTCATAGTTTATATAAAACAGGTGCCTCAATCTGCCTGTCAAGGAGATTGAAAAATGTAGGACGGATTTAGTTACTTTACAGGAATTCATTTGGAGGATACTGATACCCTTGATGTTGAAAAGTATACAGTGTTTTATGGAACCTATGAGACAGGACACACAGTAGGTACAGAATTTTGTGTGAGTAAGGCTCTAGCTGCTAATGTATCTGGGTTGTCATCGGTGACTCCTAGAATAGCAGTATAAACGTTAAACATGAATATATGTAACCTGTTATTTACGAATGCACATGTACCCTCAGAAGAAAGTACATGCCAAGTAAAGGACGAATTCTATGCAGAATTGGAGGTTGTCATGGATGCCATTTCCAACAGTAATTGTAAAGTCCTAGTGAGTAGTATGAATGCTAAAGTGGGAAGAGAAAACATATTCCATTCAACATCTGGAAGACACAGATTACATAAACTCAGCAGTGACAATGGTATCAGTTTCATAACCTTTGCAACACTGAAAGGGATGTTCATCAACAGCACAAATTTCCAATGGAAGGATATACAGCACATAAAGGAACTCTGGTGTTGCCAGATAGTAAAACAGTTAATCAGATAGATTACATTGCAATTGACATCAAAGCAAAGAACTGGGTGCTTGATGTAAAGACAGCATGGGATGTAAGATGTGGGAGCAACCACTTCCTAGTGAAAAAAAAAAAAAAAAAAAAAAAAAAGCAGCTAAGAGCACAACCCAGAGCCAGAGTTAGAAACAATTTTAAGTAAGTAGATCACCCCCCCCCCCCCCCCCCAAAAAAAAAAAGGGGAGAGAGAGAGAGAGAGAGAGAGAGAGAGAGAGAGAGAGAGAGAGAGAGAGAGGAAGTGTGGAAAAAACTCAACGGTGCAATAACTAAGGTGACAATTGCAGTCATCAAGAAGCAGATCAGGGACAAGAAGATTTGGGTTGGGGACGAATGCTATAAAGCATTAGCCAAGAGAAGAGAACCCAGAAAGAGTTGGCTACAAGATGTAGTTGTCTGTAATGAAATATCATCTGAAAACGCTGTACATCAGTTGGAAATCTAAAGGATTTCAGAGTGTTACAAAGATCGACAACTTGATTTAGATGTGCAGAAATGTAGTAACAATGTGGCCCTTCAAAAGGTGCCGAAAAGTGGTATCCTATGACTATAGTATCAATGGTCTCAATGGAAAGCAGTCAGCCCATACAAATACAGGGTGTAAAAATTTACCTATCTCTGCTTACCTAGCAGATGAGTTCCATCATCAGCTTAACAGAAAACCGCCATGAGAGGGTGTCACGAGAAACCTGCGAATCGAACAGCTGAGCCTAAGCCTTCCATCCACTGCAGGTCACCCACTTTTATGTCTGCAGTTCATACCTCTGTCACCTAGCTACCTAGCGTCATAGGCCTGAGTGGGCAACTCCTTGTCTGCCAGCACTGACACTGCCATCTGTGCTTGGGTCCACATTTCGACTCCGAGTGCCTCAGTGCTCCCTATTCTCAGATGTACGCCGACGCCAAAGAGTGTGGACGTGCTCCCCAAGACCGCCACAGCTAGATAGCTGTATGCTACTAGGGCCTGAGCACTGACTCGGCAGTTCCTCGCCACCATCTTGCTGATATGGGATGCTGTCTCTAAGGCTTACTTATGCCAGAGGCCACCAATTTGGATATGAGCCATCAAGATCGTACAGGGACAGATGTATCACATAGGCTTCAGCAGCCAATGATTGACTCAGGTACCTGTGCCTTCCCATGGCTTGTGGCCACACAGTATAATCATACCCTTTCAGTGCAAATACTCCTATATTTTTGAGTAATCATTCTTCTAACTGGTTTGTTGCCACCTGCCACAAATTTCTCTCCTGTGTCAACCTTTTCATCTCACCTTGCAAACTAGATCCTCAAATATTTTCTGGAGTTCTCCAATCTCCGTCTACCTTTACAGTTTTTACCCTCTACAGGTACCTCTAGATCCACGGAAGTTATTCACTGATGTCTTAACAGATGTCCTTTCATACTGTTCCTTCTTCTAGTCAGTGTTTACCATATATTGTTTTCCTATCTGATTCTACATAGAACCTCCCCATTTCTTACCTTATCAGTCCACCTAGTTTTCAATATTCTAAGTGTAGCACCACATCTCAAATGCTTCGATTCTTGTCTGTTCTGGGTTTGCTGCAGTTCATGTTTCACTACCACATGATGCTGTGCTCCAAATGTACATTCTCAGAAATTTCCTCCTCAAATGAAGACCTATGCTTGATATCAGTAGACTACTCTTGGCCAAGAATGCATTTTTTGCCATTGCTCGTCTGATTTTTATGTCCTCCTTGCTTCATCTGACGTGGGTTATTTTGCTTCCAAGGTAGCAGAATTCCTTAACTTCACCTACTTCGTGATCACAAATTTTGATGTTAAGCTTCTCGTTATTGCCATATCTGCTACTTCTAATTACTTTCGTGTTTTTCCGATTTAGGCTCAATATTTATTCTGTACTCATTAGACTGTTCATTCCACTCAACAGATCCTGTAAGTTTTCTTTACTTTTACTGAGAACAGTAATATAGTCAGCGAATCTTACCAATGATATCTTTTCACCCGAAATTTAATCCCACTCTTGAGCCTTTCTTTTATTTCCGTCATTCCTGCTTCGATGTACAGATTGAAAAGTAGGGCTGAAAGAATGCATTCATGTCTTACGTCCTTTTTAATCCTAATACTTCGTTCTTGGTTTTACAATCTTGCTGCTCCTTGTTTGTTCTTGTAGATGTAGTATATCACCCGTCTTTCCGTAAAGATTACTCCTTTTCTTAGAATTTCGAACATCTCGTACCGTTTTACATCTTCGAACGCTTTTTCTATATCGATAAATTCTATTAGCGAGTCTTGATTTATCTTATCTCTCTGGTGCCTTTACCTTTACTAAAACCAAACTGACCGTCATGTAACGGATTTTCTTCTCCATTCTTCTGTATGTTATTCTTGTCAGCAACTTGGCTGCATGAGCTGTTAAGGTGATTGTGTGATAATTCTCGCACATGTCGGCTCTTGCTGACCTCGGCATTGTGTGAATGACGTTTTTCCGAAAATCTGGTTGTGTATCTCGAGTCTCATACATTCTACACAGCAACATGGATAGTAGTTTTATTGCCACTTCCCCCAATGATTTTACAAATTATTTTTCCCTTCTACCTTCTTTGATCCAAAAGTATCCGGACACCTGGCTGAAAATGACTTACAAGTTCGTGGCGCCCTCCATTGGTAATGCTGGAATCCAGTATGGTGTTGGCCCACACTTAGCCGTGATGACAGATTCCACTCTCGCAGGCATACATTCAATCAGGTGATGCCTGGGAAATGGCAGCCCATTGTTCACGGAGTGCTGCACCGAAGAGAGGTATCGATGTCGATCGGTAAGGCCTGGCTCGAAATCGGTGTTCCAAAACATCCCAAAGGTGTTCTATACGATTCAGGTCAGGTCTCTGTGCAGGCCAGTCCATTACAGGGACGTTACTGTCGAGTAACTACTCTGCCATAGGCCGTGCACTATGAACAGGTGCTCGATCATGTTGAAAGATGCAGTCGCCATTCCCGAATTGCTCTTCAACAGTGGGAAGCAAGAAGGTGCTACATCAATGTAGGCCTGTGCTGTGATAGTGCCACGCAAAACAACAAGGGGTGCAAGCCCCCTCCACGAAAAACACGACCACACCATAACACCACAGCCTCCGAATTTTACCGTTGGCACTACACACGCTGGCAGATGACATTCGCTGTGTTATGAGCAGCCACCTGACCATGAAATCCACATTTCCTCATGTCCCGCCTAACTGTCATAGTACTTGAAGTGGATTCTGATGCAGTTTGGAATTCATGTGTGATGGTCTGGATAGATGTCCGCCTATTACACATTACGACGCTCTTCAACTGTTGGTGGTCTCTGTCAGTCAACAGACGAGGTCGGCCTGTACGCTTTTGTGCTGTACGTGTCCCTTCACTTTTCCACTGCATTATCACATCGGAAACAGTAGACTTAGGGATGTTTAGGAGGGTGGAAATCTCGCATATAGATGTATGACACAAATGACATCCAATCACCTCACCACCTTTGAAGTCCATGAGTTCCGTGGAGCGCCCCATTCTGGTCTCTCACGATGTCTAATGTCTACTGAGATCGCTGATATGGAGTACCTGGCAGTAGGTGGCAGCACAATGCACCTAATATGAAAAACGTATGTTTTTGGTTGTGTCTGGATTTTTCATCACACTTTCGGGAACCAAAAGGATGGGCCAAATGTAATAGGAAACAGTTTGAAGACACCAAAGTGTTTACTCCCGTAATTGATCGATCCTTATGGTTCACGTAAGTGTATGTATAGTGTGTGGCCACAAATCAAGGGAAGACACTGGCACCTGAGTCAGTCATCGGTTGCTGAAACCTGTGCAGTGCATTTGTCTCCACACAGTCCTGATGCCTGACATCCAAATCAGCGGCGAATAGACTTGCTATAGAGCAAGCGGTAAGGTTTTGTGGAGGAAGTATGTTATCAGTTCATCAAAAGATTGTTGTCATCCTATTTGATGGATCACGTGTGTGAAAGCATTGTCTTTTTGAAGATTCACTCGAAACTGGAATTCTTGTGTACCCACAGATATGCTATGACCCACGCATCGTGCACTGACTTACATCCCATTTTCAAAATCATTAACTAGCTATTTGCTGCCATGTCTGTCTGCCTGAAACACACAGCTCTGACATTGTGGCTTCACTCACTCCACACGCCGCACCTACCCACAACATGTGGACGTCATACACAGCACATCTTCATACATGACAACCTTTCCAGTTACTTTTGACCACTCAGTTTATATGTTTTATTCAGGCAGAGCTTATCCAGCTGATAACCTCAACGCATTTCTCCTCCAAGAATGAGTCACAGGCCTTCGAGATAGAATAAGTCAGAGGGCCTAACAAAGTTTAGTTAGTGGGTTAATAGCCCATGTCTCAGCGGAGTCAAGGTTGAGTGGTGTTTGTTTTAACTTGAGACAACTAAATTTCTCGAAAACGGCGCATGTTATGAAAAAAATGTTCTACATGAAAAGTTAATATTAGTAAAGTGGATATCTGTCTGTGCTACAACTGGCCATATCCTAACCACCCCTCCTGTGTGGGCGGGGTGAACTTTGTATTTTCAAATGGGAAGTCCCCATTTTATTGCATATTCGGATTCTGTCCTAAAAAAATACGTACAGTTTACTCAAACCAGTGTTTTCAATTCGTGGTAGATGGCACTGTAAGCGACATATATCAAGTGCGTCTATTTTTGCAAATAATAACCGACACATTTGATTCTACATTTCATTTACGATGTAAATGTAGGGCAGACCTGTTATTTGTGCCACACCGGGCTATTCGACCTCACATATAATGCTTGTCTTTTGAGGGAGATCCCCATGACAAGTGCTGAAACCTAGCGGACAACCCCCAAAGTGCTGTCAGTGTCCTTTCGTGCCTGGGGTGAGAACTATTTAGCGTGAGTAGTAGTTTTCGTTTCTCTTGAAGATTTCACTTAAGTTTTGGCTTTCAGACTATTGAGGTATGTAACATTTGCACTCAAAATAGAAACGTAGCGTTGGTATATATTTAGGCACATTTAAATGTCATTAGTTCTGTTTGTTCTGTTCCCTTTTCGATGTAGGTTACTTATGTTCGCTATGTTATCAAATCGGGTAATGACGCCACCATATGATGGGGCTATGCTGCCATCCTATGAATGTGGCGTCATTATGTTTATGGGATTTTCATACAATTTCAAATGCCTCTTGTACGAATAAGGACTACAGAGAAGGCATGATGGTCTCAAGAAGATCTGCAGGCTGTCATGCAACAGGTTGCTGAGGGAAAATCAGTTAGAAGTGTTGCATTGGCATTTCAAGTACCTAGGTCTACGCTTTGAGGTAGATTGAAAAATAAGAAAAACCTTGAACCCCATTTTGAGTAGGCCTCCAATTTGTAACAAGCAAGGGGAAGCAGAACTGACAAAATGAGTCATTGGTCTAGCAAACCTTTTTCATGGAATTACTGTTACAGATTTGCAACAGTTGGCATATGATTCGGCAGAGGATCTTCAAGTAAGGAAAATAGCAGGGGAAGATTGGATATGAGGATTTGGAGGGAGAAATCTTCAAATTTCTTTGCGAAAACCGTCTGCAACAAGTATTAGCAGAGTGACTGAGTTCAATAAAAAGGAAGTCGAACAATTTTTCAAAAATCTAAATTCAGTTATGGACAAATATAAATTTGAAGCATACACTGTATTCAACATGGACGAGACTTATATTTCTTCATTGCAGAAACTGGGTCATATTTTAAGGCCTAAATGTCAAAAAGAAGTTGGAGATGTGACCAGCTGGGAAAGAGGTCGCGATATTACAGTTGTGTGCTCTACGAGTGCTTCTGGACAGTACATCCTGCTGATGTTCATTTTTCTCAGAAAAAGGATGACTCCCGTACTCAAGAGAGGAGGACCAGCTGGAGCCCATTACAAATGATCACACAATGGATGGTTTAATGAAGACGTTTTCCTTGATGGGCTGAAACACTTCAGTAAATTCAAAAAGTCTTCAAAGGATGAACCAATTCTGCTCTTACTCGAGAATCATATAAGTCATGTATGGCTGGATTCATATGAGTTTTGAGAGTAAAACCACATTCATGTGTAATCAATTCCTTAGCTTACATCCCACAAAATACAACCACCTGACGTCACATTTCCTGTGTCTGCTGAAAAATGCTTTCAATAAGGGATGTGACAAATTCATGAGATCAGATTTATACGGAAAGAAAACACCATATGACATGGCAAACGGATTCAATGTTGCGTCTTTGAATGTGGCAACAATTCAGAAACGCTTTTGTGTGTTTGAAAGTAAATGCAGGTAAATTTAAAGAAGAGGACTTTGCACCATCTCTGACTGTATAACCATTCGTGATAGATGACCGAGAAGATGAAGCGGTCAGTTATTCCAACGGTAACGACGAATCCGCAGAGCTTCGTACAAACATAAGTCGACCTATACTACAACAGAGGAACTACCCTCAAGAGACAGAGAACAACCCTTTTGAAGCTTAAGGGCTTGATGTATACACTGTAGATGGTTTGCTTGGAGTTCCTGAGTACTCCAGAACGTCGTCAGGAAGTAAAGTTGGAAAAATTTTCTAAAGTTTTTCGATAAGCTATCATCAATGCCCAACGCGGCAGTGATTAACGCTGAGGGAAATCCAAAGCGAAAAAGTCACTCTGCTATTTTAACGTCTACTCCTCTGAAAATTCTTGACAGCGAATGTAAAAGAATGGAAAAATTATCAAGAAAGAATTAACTGCCAAGAAAGCAGCAACGAACCTTTTGGAAGGAAATACGACTACCATGAAAAACAGGTGTTATAGTGAAAAGAGAAATTGTCATCCAAGAAAAGCAAACTACTATCTTCATTCTGTAGAATTAAATTGGAGGAATCGTCAAGTGAACACAACATAGATTTAGACGAAAAAGTCTTATGCAATGACGATGAAGACGACATTTTCGACAAAAGATCAGATAATCTTGAACTGTGCCTTGTTTGTGGAGAGTACAGCTTCAATGAGTCTTGCTTCAGCTGTAAGCAGTGTGGATAATGGGCTCACTTCGTGTCTAGTGGTGCTGATTCAAATTGGTTCAAATGGCTCTGAGCACTATGGGACTTAACTTCTGAGGTCATCAGTCCCCTAGAACTTAGAACTACTTAAACCTAACTAACCTAAGGACATCAAACACATCCATGCCCGAGGGAGGATTCGAACCTGCGACCGTAGCGGTCGCGCGGTTCCAGACTGTAGCGCCTAGAACCTCTCGGCCTCTCCGGCCGGCGGTGCTGATTCCCCAGACAATTGTGTTTGTGACTTTGGCCAGAGACTCTAAAACTTAACTCTTTAACCTTTTTCATGTGTATTAATGGTTGTAAACATGAACTGTATAAAAATATTATGATTATTTAATAAATCTTTTATTAAATTATTTGATTTACTGTATTTTCCGTTATTTTCTTAGTTTTATGGCAGACGACATGATTATTCCATGGGTGTGGCAGAATGAGGCAGATATGGGGAAAATGGCACCACTGTGCAGACATTTATTTAAAAAAAAATTTTAATGCACTTAGATTGAAAATACAGGAAACAAAAAAGTGGATAACCAAATTTCTGTAGAGTCATATTTATGTAATTATAATTAATTTTTATATACGTCAAAAGTCGTTTTCCCTTATGGCAGCGCGATTCCCCTGGTCTCCCAAAAGCTTTGTGTTCTACCGGTTGATATCTATATTCGAGATTTATTTGGTGTTGGAAATTTGACTGTACAGTAAAATAAGGTCAACCGTTTCAATGTCTGGGTAGAAACTACGTTAGGGTGAGCCATGAACAACGATGTGGATGTAATAGCTTTTATTCCCACCGGGGTGCTTCATATTGGTGAGTCCCTTGCATCTCAGCATTGGGGTGCTTCATTTCGGTGAGTATCGATGGCACGTGCGACTGTCACTGTCACTTCATGTACATTTTACCTTATTATAATGTTTTCTGCGGCCAGCGCGATAGTTAACGGCGATTGGATGGTAACACACGCCGAAATCAGTCACCCTGATGGCGGGGCTCGAGGGTGACCACCGAAGTCAAGTCTCCGCAATCAATCCAGTAGGGAACGGAAACTGTGTTACCATTCATGCAGCTGATCTGCCAGAAATGTCAATGTCCTGTACAATCACATTGGCAGTACTCAAGCAACGTTTGAACATCAGTATTAACCATTAAAACACATAGATTTACGTTTACATCGCAAATGAAACGCAGAATCAAATGCATCGGGTCTCAGCTGCAAAAATAACCGCACTTAATATTTGTCGATTACAGCGTCATCTACCACGCACGGATGTGAAACAGTGGTTGAAGTAAACCATAAGTATTTTTTGGGGTGGAATCCGAATATGCAGTAAAAATGGGAGGGGGGTTTCCCATTTAAAAATACAAATAATAAATGAAAAGCATCAGTTTGCTTTTGTTCTACAATATTACTTTCATTGTTAACCGGTTTTCGGCTTACAAGGCCATCTTCAGACATAAATGTCTTGTAAGCCGAAAACCGGTTAACAATAAAAGTAATATTGTAGAACAAAAGCAAACTGGTGCTTTTCATTTACTATAATGTTGTTCTACCAAGAACCGACGGAAGATTCTGTTAATATGTTAAAATACAAAGTTAATCCCCTCATACAGGAGGGGTGGTTAGGCGGGGTGATTAGGCGGTGGCCAGTAGTAGCACAGGCAGATGTCACCTTTATTAATATTAAATTTTTAGCTAGTAAATTTTTTCGTACGATTTGTAATTTTTGAGATATTTAGTTGTCTCGA
Source organism: Schistocerca nitens (assembly GCF_023898315.1). Lineage (NCBI taxonomy): Eukaryota > Metazoa > Arthropoda > Insecta > Orthoptera > Acrididae > Schistocerca > Schistocerca nitens. Next base: position 303,392,816 of record NC_064614.1, read on the forward strand.
GTTAAAACAAAAACCGTCAACTAACTGTGAGGTGTGAAGAGAGCCAAACAGTCGGAGGGTAATTTATTTGTGAGGCCTTTTTGTGTTCTACGTGGCGAGAAAGGAAAGGCACAGTGCAAAGTAACAACTAGCTGGATGTCTTTATCGATAAACATTCAGATATTGAAACAAGAGACGTTCATTTTTTTGTTGTTACGTTTGTTGCAATCAGCAAGAATATTTAGAAATTACTGGTTAAGTATCAAATTAATTACAGTACCTTGAGCAAAGACTGTTCAGAGCTTGCAGTCAACAGCTTGAGATGAAATTGTACGTTGATCTCCGTGGATGTGAGGACTGGGTGTAATAAAACACTTTGTACTTCTCATAGAGATATAATATATATTATTTACAAACAATTTATGTACACTGAAAAAGATCTAATCCATAACATGAATATATACAAAACACTATAGCACAGACTGGTGAAATTCTCAGGCTAAGATGAAACAGTGACATTACAACTTAGTAACATTTTTGTAATTAGAAAGAAATTGCTCTATATGTGCCTTTGGTATGGAGACGTCAGATTCAGACATCTTAAACAATTGCTAAAAATACTGATGTGGCAAGTAATAAATTTGCAGCGTTAATCATCTTGTCTTTTTTCGAGAATTCGTCTTGTATCAAGACAAAAATTTTTAAATCTGGAATAGCGTTATTTATTTTATGCATTATCTTAGCATCATACACGCAGATACATTCAGACTTAAAGTAAAATTTTGGGTACAGGACTCATACTTCAAGCAAAATCTCACAAATATGCTTTGTTTAGATTGTTCCTCTTGAAGGTCTTCTGAGCATGACACGAACGCACCTTTGTTTTATAAGGAATGAATGCTTTTTCTTGCAACCGTCTGGCTTTCGATGAACATCAGTAATAGACTATTGTAACAACAAAAACGGATTACTGCCAAAAAATCAACTGAGAATGCAAGGAAATGAGTGGGTGCGTGCAAACACACACCGTTAGAATTAACGACATATTTCCATACTGGAGCAGAACATGCACGCATGAAAGAAAATTACGAATGCAAAGGCAAGATTGCAGTTGAAATACAAGAGGAAAGTTGTAGGTATTGAAGAAGGCTAAGAAGGTGTGGTTGAAATGCCTGCACAGAGGAGGATACAGTGAACATCTATAACAATCTACAAAAAGCATTCTATCGGAAATAATGCTCTGAAGATACAACAGTGTTGTTTGAGGAGTATGCATTATGTATTGCATATTACGGATGACAGTACTTACATAAGAGAGCGATTTTCCACGGCTGCTCACTTTGCCCATTAACTTCCACTATTAGCACCAATCAATACATCCTCACAGGCACCTCCACAACAAAATCGGCAGTGTCCTATTCATAGGATCCATCCCACCATACGCTTTCAGCGATTTAGAAAATGCTAAATTGGAGTGAGCCGACGGGGATCTGAATCCCACTCCTCCCGAATGCCATCCCACTGCCTTAATTTTGCATCCCATCGCCCGGTCTGAAATACAGGGCACGAAAAAGGGAAAACAGAAGGTTCAGTGTCGCAGGCTGACAAATCACTTCGTTGTCATGGATGACCTCAAGAAGCGAGAGTTGTTTTGAAAATACTGCACTGTCATCAAATGTCGAGTCTGTGTCCCAGTGGCGGTCAGAATATGTTTGACAATTTGTTTCTGTTAAATAGAATAAACTGATGACGCTATGGTTGGTTTCAGAATATGTAATGTTCGCAAAATATATTCCACTGCGACGCAGTCGGCGCCCTTTCCACTGTCGGGGGCAAAATCTAACGAAATAGCTTCCATCTTGCTTTTGTACGGCCAGTGGCCCAGAAAATGGGTACGTCGCACCCGGTCAAATGCAGCATTGGTCCAGGCTTCCCGGCGTGTCACCTCAACACAAATATTTCTTAAAGTGTTGAAGATATCGAAAAGAGTGTCCGTGTAGTGACGTTACACAAGGAAGAGATTATTATGGTCTCAACTTCGCTTTTACCCATCCAGAAACTGAGACAGCTACGTATTATTATTGCAAGTAGCTACAACTGTAACACAATTCATGTCCTTGAAATGTAGGGTATAATGATTCATGATGCGGTTTGCAACGAAAAGTTTCACAAGAGAATGTGCTAAATACGAAAGTTGGTTCAGTACAGTTTCACCTGCTTTGCGACGTAAACATTGGGTAGCGGGGCGCAAACATCGCTTTGACGACTGGGGGCCACCTAGGTCTTCATAGTTACTACATTTGCTGCCATTTTTTGCGAAAAATTTTCATTGCACACCACGACAAGCATCAATCTTCATACTCTTCATTTCAATGGATCTTGAGTGCTGTAAAGAAATTCATAATGTCATTCAAAATGCCTCACTGGTTCTAGTATCCTGCTAGAACGAGAAGTCATGAGCATAGCGCATATAGCACAATACGCTTGCTGTGTGTACTGTCATTTGTGTGAAGGCTTGCTGCGATGCCTTCAACGATTCTGGCAGAAAACTGGTGGCCTAGGTGAATAAATATATATATTGAGAATTGCGTAGAGTTGTTGCAATCTGAAATTCCTGTCTGAAGGTGCTAGAATACGGAGAATGTTTAACATGTTTGAAGTAAGCTTTAGCTCCCTTGTCGATTAAATGCAAGCTATTGAGGGCACAACAAAAAAGTCGCAGAGAATGCGAACATAGGCAGAAGTACACTGTATTGGATAAGTCAAATACACAATGGTATCATTATTCACCTCGAGGGCGTCAGCAGTGTTAAATTCGGAGTTTTGCAACTAAGACCTCAATTAGATTCTAGCACTCAATCCACAACAAATTTCATACTTCACGATATATGAAATTTAATAACCACAGATAGGTACTTTGAGGCCGAAATGAAAACCACAGTCGCCTAGATTTCGAAGTAGGCGAACATAAATACTATCACAAGTCAATACGTACGGCAAGATTAATTTTCTTACGCTCTGGATGTATGTAAACGACATAGAAAACATTTTAATTTTTGCTTCTCACTTCTCAAGAGATACTGTATGCATCTTAAGATGAGGACGACGAGAATTTTACTGTTAAACTGGTAACTGACAACGAAGCCGAAGAGTACTTCATTAACAACTTGTCGTCAAATGTGATGAGGGCTGCAGTAAGCATTTGTTTATAATTACACTGATAGTCTCCATACCAAATGACTAAATAGTCAAACATGTAAGAGTCTACAGGTAGAGATTACATTAATACCGGAAAGCTTAGTAAATAACTTTTTAGAACTTTTTAACATCCAAGTACTGTACACAGTTCAACAGGTAATATCTTGGCTTCTGAAACAGAAACACAGTTTCAAAAAGTTTTGTCACTGGATACAGTAATTTGTATAACAAATTCACTCATGTCGTTCATTGGGTTCTTGAGGATGATTTCAAACAGTACAAGAAATGTTCGTAGGATTCTATCTTTTTCAGAACGGACAGTTCTCGGCAAAATGCAGTGACTTAAATAAAGTCAATGTTTATACAAGAGTTTAAGCAAAGTTTTGACATTCCATTTAATACACTGATGTTACACTATGGTGAAAAGCACGGATGACAGATAATTGGAGAAAAGCTCGCTCCACATTTAATATACGATATCTTCTGAAACGAGGTTACATTTGCGTGATCAAAATAGTAAAGGCATATCCTCCAGCAGTTTGTGCAATGCACAGCTCTGTGGCGATACTTTGTGGCATTTAAGCGATATTCTGAAGAGGACAGCTTTTTCTTTGCGTCGATTAGATCATAGTTCCTAAAGACTGCAGTGAGCTCATATATACACAGCAGCACTATTACACGCCTGAGACTGTCTTCAGAACTCAAGCCGTGAAAACTGAAGGTCTCATCTTAACGTACGTTTTTTCTATCAGTATCTGTGGCGAATTAACGACTACAGAAGAAAAATAAATTATGTAGGAGCCACACAGACAATGACAGTCTTCTTTTATCGTACAGACTAAGTCTAGCAGCATAGACATAAGTTACTGGTTTACAATTAAGGCAAGAATCGTCCGCATATTTCAGCTTTCAAGTACAGGACGATCAGTAACAAAAACAGTGAGAAGGATAACCAAGTATTAGCGTTTCCAGCAGTCCTTGTGGTGCCAGTGTGGAACGTGGACGAGTAGCTTGCTTATCACGTCCCCTAGTAAGACGCGCAGTCCGTCCACTAACGGAGACGGCACCGAGCGAGCGAGGCGGCAGTGGGCGTCATAGGCAGCTTCGATCGGCGGCCGCGCGCGGCGCCAGCAGTCACCCGTCGTCCAGGTGCCCCGCCAGCGCCGTGGGCGCGTCTCATACCTCGCCGCGCATGCACTGCACCATCGAGTCGGAGGACAGCTCGTCCATCGAAGAGTCTTGCGCTGCAGACACAAAATCAGGGTGCACGATTAACACACAGTATGAAGCAGAAGGGTGCTTTGCAACTTCTAAACCATTTTATAAGCCTCGAGCAATGCTTGCTGTGTCTCGGAGTGTCTGTGATTAATTTTCTACCGAAGTGAAAACCATCTTACGTCAACGGTCGAAGTCCGTTACCATATTCTGTAAAAGGCTTGGGGAGAGAGCGAAAATCCCTAATTCTCTCCTTGGGAAGATCCTAGAGCAAGCGGTTTGCATTGGCTTTCCTCCTTCATGAACACCAAGTGCTAAGTGTATGTCCATAACGTGTTGATAGACGTGGGGACTGCTAGTACAGTGCATCGTTTTGGCAGACCAGTGTCTACATAACAGGCGAAGTGACACAGTGGTAAAACAGCCGACTGCTAGAGGGTAGATCAAATCCCTGTCCAATCATCTAGGTTTAGATTTTCCATGATTACCCTAAATCGTTTAAGACGAATGTTGGAAGAAGGTTGGAAGAACTTAGCCGATTTGCCGATTTCCATCCCCCCCCCCCCCCCCCATCCTATTCTACCCCAATTAGAGTCTTGCTCCTTCTGTACTAACGTTAAACACTGTTACACGTCCTCAACTCACGAGACACTGAGCAGACATTTGCGACTTGACCTGGCACAATGTCGCACAGCCTGAAGAGTTTGCATTGTAGGCACCGCTCTCCTTTTCTCGCAGGCCAAATATTGGTGATGCAAATTTTTTACGCTACTTGCTACGTTCGGATGGAGCAAAACGCACTACTGTGCATTAGCAACCTCAGTTTATGTATTCCCTTCACTATACTACACCGCTACTGACAATGTACATTTCGGTCCGAAATTCGAAAACAGAAAACCACATTTTCTATTGTGGAAGCATCTTTCTGAAATGTTTTTGAAGTGTATTTTAACTGCGCAATCTATACCGTGATGCTCAGACTAAATGTTCTCGAAATTACCGATCAATTATCCTCGAAGAAAGATAATGCGCTGCGATAAAAGTGTTATCTTCGCATGCACTGTAGGACAATGGTGGATTGAAATTGAGTCTCAGTAAACACCGTGACTTCTACGATATCTTTACTTGGGATCACCGGAAACGAAACAAAAATCTAAAAAGAGAAAAAATACGAACGAGGATAACTGAAGAGCAGCGTGAAAACAGTATTTTTATGACTCTAATACAAACGGCTTTTTGTAGAGTGCCACAGAAAATTGAGACTTATCAGATTCTTCTCTGACAATTCTGCAGCAGCTGCAGTCAATTAAAAAACCGGGTGAGGAAATGCAATCAGCAGGTGTGACAATTTATGGTCCGCACTTTACTACTTAGATATGTATGTATAAGTATGTATGTATGCGTGTCCTCCTTGAGAACTAGATTATGCCTAACCTTCTGTCGGATGTGAGTTCCAGTGATATTTCCTTAGATATTAATGGCGCCTGTACGAACGTTCCACACACCTTAATTAATGAGGATCCATGTAGATCAAAAGTCATCGCCAGACACCCTCGTGATGTGAAGGGTGCTGCGGGGAATAATCTCGGACGGTAACTGCACGACTCTCCCATCCGATCTTGGAAATGTGTCTGCCTCGTACAAAGATGTGCCAGTGGCGTTGACTGCAGAAAAATATGAAGGTGGAGTCTCGACGAAATATAAGAAAAGTATATTTTTTAAAAGCACGATTAATGAGGTGCAGCTGAAATTAGTTCTACACAAGCAGCGAGGAATAACTGTGTGCTGATATGAAATTCAATGATCACAACATGGGTATAAGAAGTAAAAGAATTTGTTCTTAATGTGCTTATAACACCATTTTAGGCTGTCATCTGAAATATTTTTAGAATAAATGGTATATAGATCTTGTTGGATTAACACTCAATATTGTGGAGAAAAATAAATGGAACAGACATGTTTGCTACTCAAGCTATGTCACATAAATGACGAAAAATTTTAAGAGGCAGAGAGTGAATGTGTTGCAAGCAAAACTCCAAGCATACCTTTACAAACGCTAAGGAACGTTTGTGATAATTGTTGTGAATATGAGATAACCGTATATCTTGTGCTGAGACCTTCATTCCAGGCTTCGTCCATCAGTACATTGGAAAGTAATTGCATGGTGCAGCAGTGAGTACAAAAATGGCTAAAATGGCTCTAAGGTCTACGGGACTAAACATCTGAGGTCATCAGTCCCCTAGACTTAGAACTACTTAAACCTAACTAACGTAAGGACATCACATACATCCATGCCCGAGGCAGGATTCGAACCTGCAACCGTAGCACCAGCGCGGTTCCGGACTGAGGCGCCTAGAACCGCTCGGTCACAACGGCCGGCGCAGTAAGTACATAATTGAGTGCCATTGGTAGTGATTTTTAGAGTATAGGCATAGGTAGTAAAAGCCCATCAGTTGATAGGAAATGTTAGTTGCAAGGTTGCGGATGCTGTTGTGGTGTCTCAAAATTTGGAATTCACAGCAAATCATTCGCAATCCAAAAACAGGTATTGAAAATCATCGAGAGATCAGAATCTAACCCAAGCAGAGGACGTGTTAAGCAGAAGTTAAGAAAAACCCCAATACAATTATTTTAACCTTGATAACAATTACAGAGAATGTAAAAGAAAGTTTTTTTTGCATACTTAGTTGCTATTTTATGTGACTCTCCTTGGGACAACATCTAGGCGGTAATCAATTTCACGTCATACATTTTGAAGCACATGTGGAGTAACCGCGGCGAACGCATTGTAAATGCGTGTTTTGAGTTCTACAATTGTTTTCGGTAAAGAAGGCACGTACACGAGGTCTTTCACATAACTTCATATAAAGAAACTCATGAGTATGAGATCAGGAGATCTACGTGGCCAAGAGAAGAACACAGCGTTGTCGTGTCCAATATGACCAAACCAACGGTTTCGAAGACGAGGATTTAAAAATGTGCGAACCTCCATATCCCAAAACAAGGGTGCTCCACCCTGCCGCCGGCCACTGAGGCCGAGCGGTTCAAGGCGCTTCAGTCTGGAACCACGCGACCGCTACGACCGCAGGTTCGAATCCTGCCTCGGGCACGGATGTGTGTGATGTCCTTAGGTTAGTTAGGTTTAAGTAGTTCTAAGTTCTAGGGGACTGATGACCTCAGATGTTAAGTTCCATAGTGCTCAGAGCCATTTTCCACCCTGCCGAAAGATGTAATCCGTGCATTACGTGTCAAACTGCGGCATTAGCTATTGCTCAAGCAAGTCCAGCGAAATGTTTGTTGAAACAGATAAATGAACAGAAGTGAATCATTCAGTCTTATCTACACTGTGACGATAGAACGACAAATGTTAAATTCTAGCACCCAGAACTCTGCATGACAATCACTACTTTTACTTTTGGCACGGAACTTTTCACTTTTGTTTCACAGCGCATGCGCCGGTTTCCTTTTCGCTGCACTTTCACAACGGTCGAAATTTTGAAAAGTCTTTTCCATTCTCTGTATTCTTATGGATGGATCCCTATAAATTAAATACTTGTAGCCGTCTGCAATCGCTATATTAATTTTGAATTGCCCTGTATAGCGTGATTTTTTTGCATCATTACAACGGATGGTTTTTACGGAAGATAAATGCACTGTATATCATTTTCAAGAGCTAAATAATGGTGAAATCATGCGTGTTGGCGAAAACAAGAGTTAGTGGCATGTGTATACTGGTCTACGTTGGCTTTGCAATCTGATGACGAGGTGTGAAATCTTATGGGACTTAACTGCTAAGGTCATCAGTCCCTAAGCCTACACACCACTTAACCTAAATTATCCTAAGGACAAACACACACACCCATGCCCGAGAGAGGTCTCGAACCTCCGCAGAGACCAGCCGCACAATCCATGACTGCAGCGCCTTAGACCGCTCTTCTAATCCGCGCGGCCGCAATCTGATGACAGCGGTAAGGCAGAGTAGTTAGCGATCACACAACAGAAGAGCAAGACATGGCGTGTTCCAAATGCAGCGACACGGTATGATACATTACGTTGCTTTGCTAGTGCTAAGAAAACGCGGTCTGTTGCATCTTTCGTATTTTTTGGTATATCTTTCCTGAGTCATGGCTCTGAGCACTATGCGACTTAACTTCTGAGGTCATCAGTCGCCTAGAACTTAGAACTAATTAAACCTAACTAACCTAAGGACATCACACACATCCATGCCCGAGGCAGGATTCGAACCTGCGACCGTAGCGGTCACGCGGTTCCAGACTGAAGCGCCTTTAACCGCACGGCCACACCGGCCGGCCTTTCCTGAGTCATGGCTTAGTTAAGTATAGATCGGTATGATACAGAATAAACAACAAAGAGTGAAGCGAAAAGGAAAGAAATACCATAAAGGAATGCTAGAAGGAGCACGAATATGATTCAACACACGGTTGATGATATTGGATAATTAATTTAAGCTGCAGACCATATGATACTGGGTATGGCGATGCAGTTGGGGAAGTCTTATTTCAACAAGAGAGGTTTTCAAATCTTCGTCCAATATTTTTTAGTTTTCGTGGTTTCCATAGGTGCTTCAGATGAATGCTGGGATGTTTTCTTTGAAAAGGCACTAGCTGATTGTATACATCATCCTCTCCTCTCTGAGCCTTTGCTTCGTCTCTGTTGATATCGACGCTGAAGAGACGTGAAGCTCTACCTTTGTTTAAATCTCTGGTTCGAAATCGCTATTCTTTAATGGATCTACTCATATTAAGTCCTGGCTGTCTGTGGCACACCAATAGGTAGCAAATGACGATTTACGATGCATGTCTGGTTGAGGACAGTAAGTAGTCGACCAATGAAGAATCCCTTTGTGCTGTGTTCCAAAGAATGGATGCTTCAAATGGGATTTCGTAGCATCGTGGTGGGAACTGGGCATGGCGTTTGTACGCGTAATTTTCCTGACACAACAATCGCTGCTAAGGATACATAAAGTTCGCAGCAATCGTATCACACGGTAGTAAGCTACCGGTCATGCCGGTCACTCTGATATCGCTTCAAAACGTGTTGGGGCATGCCCAAGATCTGGTGGAGCCTCGAGAATCACCGGAAACAATAGTAAAGTCGATGATGTGCGGTTTGTTGTTTTGTCGATAGTCTTCTCTATATTGTGTGGACAGGCATCTTTTTTCTGTACATTTTAGAACGAAGAAATGAGAGAAGACAAGAGGTAAATGAAGAAGCCCCATTCGGCTTACGAAATGTGGGAGGCGCGATGGCAGATAAAGGCTACTGTGGCTTAAGTTGTATGTACAGTAATAAACGAAGGCAGTGAAATAAATTCCTCGAAGCGAAAAATATAGAACGGCAATACATATGTCACAGATGCTATATACTTTCTGCCTGAAAGGAAGGAAGATGAGGAATAACTGATGACGAGTGGACAGTCTGCTTGGTAAAGACTTTGGGTTACCTAGAGGGTAAATCAGAGAAATTCGGTTGTGTAGCAGAGCCGAAAACATTCAATTCCGTGTTCCATCCGCGAATGGAACTCTAAGTGAGGATTCTGAAACATCACATATCCCCTGTACATCGAAGCAGCAATGACGGAAATAAAAGAAAGGCTCAAGAGTGAGATTAAAACCCGGGTGAATGGATATCAATGATAAGATTCGCTGAAAATATTGCTGTCCTCTGTGAAAGTAAAGAAAACTTACAGGATCTGCTGAGTGGAATGAACAATCTAATGAGTACAGAATATGGACTGCGACTAAATCTAAAACAGACGAAAGTTATGAGAAGTAGCAGAGATATCAATAGGGAGAAGTTTAACATCAAAATTGGTGATCACGAAGTAGGTGAAGTTAATGAACTCTGCTATCTTGGAAGCAGTATAACCTGCGTCGGACGAAGCAAGGATATGAAAAACAGACTAGCACAAGCAAAGGGGGCACTCCTGGCCAAGAGGAGTTCATTGGTATTAAACATAGGCCTTAATTTGAGGAAGAAATATCTGAGAGAATCGAAGTGTTTGAGATGTGGTGCTACTGACGAATGTTTACAATTAGGTGGACTAATAAGATAAGAAATGAGAGGTTCTCCGCAGAATCGGCAAAGAAAGGAACGTATGGAAAACACTGGCAGTAAGAAGGGAGAGTATGGTAGAACTTGTGTTAAGATATTACGGAGTAACCTCCATGATACTAGAGGTAGCTGTAGAGGATAAAAACTCTAGGGGAAGATAGAGATTGGTACACTATGTATCCGGACACCCCCAAAAACATACGTTTTTCATATCAGGTGCATTGTGTTGCCAACTACTGCCAGGTACTCCATATCAGCGATCTCAGTAGTCATTAGACATCGTGAGAGATCAGAACGGGGCGCTCCGCGGAACTTACGGCCTTCAAACGTGGTCAGGTGCTTGGGCGTCACGTGTGCCACACGTCTGTACGCGAGATTTCGACACTTCTAAACATCCTTAGGTCCACTGTTTCCGATGTGATAATGCTGTGGAAAAGTGAAGGGACACGTACAGCACAAAAGCGTACAGGCCGACCTCGTCTGCTGACCGACAGAGACCACCGACAGTTGAAGAGGGTCGTAATGTGTAATAGGCATATATCTATCCAGAACATCACTCAGGAATTCCAAACTGCATCGGCATCCACTGCAAGTACTATGAGAGTTAGGCGGGAGGTGAGAAAACTTGGATTTCATTGTCGAGCGGCTGCTCATAAACTATACATCACGCCAAAAAATGCCAACCGACGCCTCGCTAGGTGTGAGGAGCGTAAACATTGGGCGATTGAACAGTGGAAAAACGTTGTGTGGAGTGACGAATCACGGTACACAATGTGGCGTTCCGATAGTAGGGTGTGGGTATGGCGAATGTCCGGTGAACGTCATCTGCCAGCGTGTGTAGTGCCAACAGTAAAATTTGGAGGCGGTGGTGTTATGGTGTGGTCGTGTTTTTCATGGAGGAGGCTTGCACCCCTTGTTGTTTTGCGTGGCACTATCACAGCACAGGCCTACATTGATGTCTTAAGCACCTTCTTGCTTCCCACTGTTTAAGAGCAATTCGAGGATGGGGATTGAATATTTCAACACGATCGAGCACCTGTTAATAATGCACGGCCTGTGGTGGAGTGGTTACACGACAATAACATCCCTGTAATGGACTGGCCTGCACAGAGTCTTGACCTGAATCCTATAGAACACCTTTGGGATGTTTTGGAAAACCGATTTCGAGCCAGGCCTTACCGACCGACATCGATACCTCTCCTCGGTGCAGCACTCCGTGATGAATGGGCTGCCATTGCCCAAGAAACCGGGTGTCCGGATACTTTTGATCACGTAGTGTATATATCCAACAAATGATTGAGAACGTAGGGTGCAAGTGCTACTCGGAGATGAAGAGGTTAACGTAGGAGAGGAATTCGTGGCCTGCCGCATCAAATTAGTCAGCAGACTGATCCTAAAAAAAAATCTATTTTGGAAGAAGAGACATGAAAAGTGGCGAAGGGACTGGAAACTTCGATACATGTCAGCAAGGAAAGGAAGGCTAGGACTCATACTCTGCTACAAAACGACGTGAATGTATTAAGCAACGTTATGTAAAGAAACTAATTAACCAGAAAGCTACACAAGTAGGTGTCAGAGGTTTGAGATGGTCTTCGTCTTACCCATTCAGTTTTGAAAAAGACTGTTTCATGTATATTGAAAAATGTGATTGCGTGTCTGAAAGAAAGAAATCACTCCAAAAACGTCGCGGAATGTTTGAAATCCATTCTTTGAAACACACACTGCTTGAGAACGCGGAGAAAAGGATGATTATTTCGGTAGAAAGTTTGCCGAACTCGTCAACAGTGTTTTGTTCTTAGTAGCTACAGAAGTTCATCATCAAGATTTCAATAAAAATCCTAAAAAATATGTTGACTGAAAATTACGCGGTGATGGAGTCTTGTTTGCCACAATGCCAGCTCCCTGGCCATTGCACCTCGCCTCCCTCTACCCGCCGCTCTTTGTTCATTTTCGTGGCAGTGGACGAACTCTGTTGAACCAGTGGTACAATTAACGAGCTGTCATTGAAGAAGATGAGCGAATCAGTATAGTGGAAGCAGCTGCAGCCAGCAACCATGAAGAAACTGTACCCACAAGTTGTTATTGTGGATCAAGATGTTGATCTTCTCATGCTACTTATAGCTCTTATTCCAGCTGACAAAGTTATCATCATGATGAAGGTAAAGGCAGCCTCAGAACGAGGTGTAGGTAACACCACTCTCATCCACAACTCCAAGGAATCAATACTATTTCTTAATGCAGTAAATGGTTGCAATAGCACTTTATCTATGTTTGGTTAAGGGAAGTTATAGACTTTCCAACTATTCAATCGATCCATGTATCTTCATAATATTCCACAAATATTCAATGATCGAACTTCGTCTCCTGAGGCCATTGCAAAACTGTTGAAAAATCCATCCTCTCTCTCTACACAAAAACAGGAAAGGATCTTGGTGGTGACACCTTAAGCGATATCAGATTTCAATGCTGTAATGTACCTAATGGGCAGGCAAGCAATGCTGTCATATTCTCTCCTTCGCCACTCACTAGTAACACTGCATGCCTCCACCCCGATTGAGTATACACACAAGTTCAGCCATTGTTGCAAAACAGCTCGAATCCCAGAAACTGGGGTTCGAAAGAATCAAATTCATTCCACTCTCCAACTCACATGGAAGTGTCATCAGCTCCAGACAACATATTTCTCGATTCAAAGTTGTGGAGGAAAATGCAAGTGTGTGAAGGCTGACTTACACTGCACATCTACTTGTAAAAGCTGTCCAGAACAAAGCTGCAATAAGTTGACTGACAATGATTTGGCAGTAAATTTAGAGAATGGTTTTCTGTAAATCTGTTACATAAATATAAAGAAGAGTGTATATATGTATGTCCAGGATCTCATCCAAATCCCCTGGATCGATTTCAACCAAGTTTGGCACAGAAACAGTAGATCTCATGAGTATCAGCAATGCATGCTTTACAACCTCCTGGCTCCAATAGTTGTGGAAATAAAGGTGAAAACTTGTTTTCCCAACCCCCTGTCATATAGGCATACCTGCATAAATGATATGTTGTGCAGGAACAGTATCAGCTTGCCTTATCGACTTGCTTTGTATGGATGCCTGTACATCAGGGGCAAATGATTTTTAAGCCCCTTATACGTAGCTTGCACTGCATGATGGTTATTTTAGGCAGTAGTAGCAGCCTACTTTATTGAATTATACTGCAGAGGTTACATGTGGGGATGAGGATGGCTGGTGACAAGTTGAGATGGACAGGATGTGGGGGAGAAGTAAATGGACAGAGAGGGGGTAGAGGGAGTCTATTAGGTGGGTGGAAGGTTTAGACAGGTAGTGGATAGGTGGGTGAGGTAGAGGGGGAGGAGGATATGATCAGAGGGAGGGCAGAGGAAGCTATGGTCATAAAGAGGGGGTGGAGGAAATGGACAAAGAGAGAGGGAGGAAGAGATGAAGCGAAAGAGAGTGTGAGGAGGAGGAGATAGACAGATAGAGGTAGGAGGATGAGGTGGACAGACAGAAGGACGACGAGATGGACACAGGGAGAGGGAGAAGGAGTTGTGGTCCACATGTGTCAAACACATACATGGGTGAAGCAGCAGAGAAAAGGCTAGTAATTATGTCAAACTGGTTATTTGTTCAACAGGTATTGTGGAATTTTAGTTGTAAGAGTATTATAATATGAAGGGCTTATTCCAATAGTGGTACAAGTCCATTTTTGTTCCTTCTGAGATACAGAGTTCTAAAGTTAAATGAGCGCTGAAAAATCTCAACTGCAGATTTTTCAGCGCTCATTTAACTTTAGAACTCTGTATCTCAGAAGGAACAAAAATGGACTTGTACCACTATTGAAATAAGCCCTTCATATCATGATTGTAAATGTAGTACAAAGACAGTAATTGTTAATTAATTTTACAATAACTCACAATTCTCATGACAAATTATTTTTATTCCAAAATAAATATAAATATGCGTGATACAAAACATAAACTGTATAGTAGAATTGTACTGAATCAATAAATGTCAGTTTTAAAAGGAATTTCTCTCTCTCTCTCTCTCTCTCTCTCATCTTCAAATTTTAGCACTAATGTTTATGTGCTACATATATAAGTAGTTTTGGAGAAATAGAAGAAAGTTTTAACTGAATTAAAATCTAATTTGAAAATTATGAGAAACTCTTCCACATAGAATGTCTCGAAAGCTCGTTATCTTGCTTGAAACCTGCATGTGAATTTCTTTGAGCCGAATTTCATTAGAAATATGTCTTCGAAAAATGAACCATTTTTCGTAAAATTTGAAAAAGGTGTAAAAAGGTTGAATAACGGTTGGGGGGAAGGAAATTTTCATCTGCTGGGGAGAGAACTTTTTTTTCGTAAAAATTGAAAAAGGTGTAAAAAGGTTGAATTAACGGTTGGGGGGAGGGAAATTTTCATCTGCTGGGGGAGAGAACTTTTCTGTTTCTTACCATTAAATCCCCTAAGATTGTTTTCCCTAAGTTTCAAAACTTTATTAATTATTTACCCCATTTTTTTCTAATTTGCCTATGGTAATAGAGATAAGTGAGAAGATAAGGTCTAAAGATGAAGCGTATACACAGTTCAACAAAAGTTTGGAATACTATCGTAAAATATAGTGTATGATAATGGAGGTGTCATTGACCTGGACACTTCATGCATCATCCAGTTAGTGCCCATATACTGGACGGTGTTTACTACTGGTATGTTTTGTGGCCGTTTCCCAGTTACGTAAACATACCTCTGCCTTCGCGGCACACCGCGGGCGTCCAGTATCAACAATAGCTTAATTCAGCTTTTGTTCACCATTGCAGTAAAATGCCGTGTAGAGGTATACAACACTTTGATAGGGTCAGGATAGTGGCTTTACTTTCAGCAGGTGATACACAGCAAAATGCTGGCGATCGGTTACATGTCACTCAAAGTGGCGTTTATAAGGCGTGGAGAAAGTACAGAGAGACGGGAAATGTGAAAGATAGATCTCGCAGTGACCGTCCTCTTATGACAACACCAATGCAGGATCGTTTGCTCCATCTGTCGGCTCACAGGGACCCACATCAGTTGCCAGAAATTCTGGAAATGACTTCTCCCGGGCAACAGGGACTCGTATCTCAGAACAAACAGTGCGTGGTAAAAAGGATCAGGTTGTTCCTCATTCGGGAAGACCAATAAGAAGTCTTGAGCTGAACCAACGGAACCGACGCAATCTAAGAACCTGGGCTATTGCACATCAGCATTGGACCATTGCAGAATGGAGTAGTGCCATGTTTGCTGACGAGGTAAGGATTGGTTTGCGACCGGACACTAGATGTGTTAGGGTTTGAAGAAGCGCTAGACGACACCAGGAACGCCGATACGTTCAGGAAGCCGATCCGTTTGCAGATGGAAGTTAATATTCTGGGCGGCAATAATGATGGGACGGCGAACCCCTCTAATTCCCATCTACAGCAATTTGACTATTCCCTGATAATTCCAAGAGGTCCTACAAACGATTGTAAGGCTCTACAGACGTGAAGTCGGTGACAACTTCACCCTAGTCTGTGATAATGCAAGACCGCACCGTACGTTAGCATTATGGCGGTATCTTCGAAGATGCAACATCAACAGCATACATTGGCCAACATAGTCCCCAGACATGAACGCAATTGATCATGCGTGGGACCTGTTGAAGGTGGCATTGCACAGCGTCCAAATCCACCTGACAATCATCAGGATATCACTGAATCTGCCATTGAGGAGTGGAACCTTGTACCCTAAGATAAACTTGATGGTCTCATCCAGAGCATGCCTTGCAGGGTGGAAGAACTCATCCGTATGCGGGGAGGACATACTCACTACTGAAGACTGATCATCATCATGAGATAAAGATTTTCACTGTTATTGTTTTCATGTTGTTTTCTTAGAAGGGGGCCTGCTTTGTTTTCTAATGAATTTTTGTAATTACACCAAATCCTTTTTGTTTTCAGACGGAATTATGTTTACTTTGTCAATAAGGTATTGTAAAAACCTCTGTGGGTGTGCTATAAGAAGTCACTGTAGTAAACTCTGCGATGTTCCAAGCTTTTGTGGAGAAGTGTATTTGGTCCAGCTTACCGTGCGGCACGAAGAGGGCGGCGGCGGCGGCCTTGGGCGGTGGCGGCTGCTGCGCCTGGAAGGAGTAGGTGAGGTGCAGGTTGATGTGCCGGCCGAACGTCGCCGCGGCTTCAGCGTCGCGAGACAGCGGCGGCGGCGCGTGGTGCACTGCGGCAGCACAACACACAGCGTTACTGCGGCACGTGCTACAGTCAATGGCAGCTACAAATGCAGCCAGCCTGCTAGCTCGAGTTGCAGTGTAAAGTCGTGCACAAGGCCTGAGCACTTTTTATATACTACTGTAAAGAGTCGCTTAAATACAACACGACGCCTTTTGGGCGCAGTCCAAGTGTAGCGTCGCATGAGTCATTCTCACACATTCTCTTACATATTCATGCGACGCTATAATGTGAGTGGGGACTTTTGCTTAATCTTCCAAGAATTTTTTAATAACAAGCAATCTTAATCACTAAAACGAAGGTAACTTCTTAAAGGCTCAGATATGTTTGGTAATTTTACACTGCTTTTTATAATTTGTAAACAAGAAAAATAATATACGACTGCTGACAGTATCTTTGTAGCATGTGTTTTTATTTGCTATTGCGTAACGCTTCATTCATTCTTGAATGTAATACACTTTCACAGTTATGATTATTTCTTAACTAAACTCATTTATTTCTTAACTAAACTCCTTTTCGTTCCCCCTATTTAATTTACAGAAAGAGTCCTCAGTGTATTCTATTTTTATTCATTAAAACGGAGGCAGATTTCTTGAAGTCTCAGATTGTGTACGGTAAATTTGCACGTGCTTTTAAAAATTAAAAAAAGTAAACAAAAAGATTTTAATGTGTGTAAGCAAGAACAAAAATGTACGCCGCATAGGGTCGTGTCAGCATGTTTGTAACGTTTGTTTTTTTATCTACTGTTATCTAAGGTATCATTTCAGCTGAAATGTACTACAGTAACGTGCCATTTAAGTCTTAATTTTTTTTAAGCAGTGGAAAATCCAGAATGGAATGTAGAAATATTATGAAAAGGAAAGTTGTCACTCACCATACAGCGGAGATTCCCGGGTCGCAAATAGGCACAACAAAAAGACTGTCACAAGTTGGCTCTTTTCCAACAATGTCTTTGTCAAAAATAGACGACAGACACACACTCACGCAAACACACTTGCTGGAGTCTCTGGCAGTTGAAGCTGTTGCTTCAGCTGCCAGAGACTGCATTCATGTGTGTGTGAGTCGCGTTTGTGTGAGTGTGTGAGCTTCAGCTGCCAGAGACTACAGTCAGGTGTGTGTGAGATGCGTTTTTGTTTGTTTGTGTGTGTGTGTGTGTGTGTATTTTTGACAAAGGCGTGCTGGCCGATAGCTTATTTGTGACAGTCTTTCTGATGTGCCTATCAGCGACTCAATTTTTTTAACTTTTTTATTTTATTATGCATCGGGAAATAGTTTTAAACTGTTTCGATGTGCTCATCTATGACTTACCTACATGTCACGTGACTACACGACAAATTTTCTCCCCACCACTTCCTTGTTTTCTATGTTAGTTGAAAAAAAGAAGTTCAAATATGTGTGAAATCTTATGGGACTTAACTGCTAAGGTCATCAGTCCCTAAGCTTACACACTACTTAAGCTAAATTATCCTAAGGATAAACACACACACCCATGCCCGAGGGAGGACCGAACCTCCGCCGGGACCAGCCGCACAGTCCATGACTGCAGCGCCCGAGACCGCTCGGCTAATCCTGCGCGGCTACGTTAGTTCCACACAACGCTGACAAACTGCACTTTGCGGCTCCACGTATGTATGAGTTCATAATATTTGTCATTTCCACTCACCATGAGTCAAGTGTTCGTAATATCACACTTCCGTAAAATTATTATTGTTATTGCCTTTTTGTTCCAACCGAGACCTGAAGATCTGCATCGCACACTGAACGGTTTTCGTAAATAAAAAGTTGTGATCCAGACGGTGTTTGTTTATTTATTATAACAAAAGGGTCATGAACCCCAAGACATTGTGTCAGTTATGAGGAACAACGGCCCGTTGTTTTTAAGCGGCCCATTACAACAGTGTATAAGAAGTTCTCACATCCTGATAGCCACAACATTTACTTATTTCCTCGATTTTTATTTTGTGCATGCACATTTCTACACGGTAGCATGTACCGATTTCTTCAATGTCAGCACTGGTAACGATATTATGAATCTGTCACTTCGCAGCGGAGTGTACGTTGTTTTGAAACTTGCTGGCAAAAAAATGGTTCAAATGGTTCTGAGCACTATGGGACTCAACTGCTGAGGTCATTAGTCCCCTAGAACTTAGAACTAGTTAAACCTAACTAACCTAATGACATCACAAACATCCATGCCCGAGGCAGGATTCGAACCTGCGACCGGAGCGGTCTCGCGGTTCCAGGCTGCAGCGCCTTTAACCGCACGGCCACTTCGGCCGGCCTCTTGCTGGCAGATAAAAGCTGTGTGCCGGACCGGGATTCGGAATCGGAACTTTGACGTTCGCGGACAACGCCCTTTTTGGCTGAGATGTCCAAGCTTAGCTCGCGATCTGCTCCCACAGCTTTACTTTCACCCTAGCTCTGTTATTAATCTGTCGAAAAGTTTCAAAACAGCGCACGCTCACTTGCAGAGTGAAACATTCATTCTGGAAACAATCCTCGAAGCTGTGCCTAAGCCACGTCACCGCAATATCGGTCCTTCAAGGAGAGCTAGTCCTGCAAGGTAAGCAGGTAGAACCTCGGTGAAGTTTGGAAGGTGCGGGAGAGGTACTGGCGGAAGTACAGCTGTAAGGGAGAGGGGGGAGGACAGGAGGGGGGGGGGGAAGGAGGGGATCGTGCGTCATGCCTGGATAGCTAGGTCGGTAAGAAAATTGCCCGTGGAAGCCTACGCCCCTTGTTCGAAACTTGATCCGCCACACACATTTAATCCGCTAGGAAGCTTCAATATTATGAGCAGACAAATCATTAATGAATTTTTCCCATGCCGCAGTGCCCTAAGATTAGCTGCAGACCAGTCAAAAAGTTTGTAAGTTTGTTGTGTTTATGAAGACAACATTTCGGCTGACTCTTGTAGTTTCACTTCAATTTTCTGGCATTTTTATGTGTGTAAATAGATCATAGTTCGTTGCCATCTTATCTCTGTGATAATAGCGGTCGAAATTTTAATGAGACCGTACCATTATGTACTGTACTGCACATTAACAGTATTGTGGCATTAATCTTTGTTTTATAACATTTCCTTGTGTGTCCCTATTCATGCGGTTGCGTCCTACCGTTGTCAGAGTTCGATCGTAGAGAGAAAGCCTGAAGACATCTGAGTTGTCAGCAGCAACTACTGCGAATCAATGGAAAAGCTTTATTTACACACGTGACATACACTCCATTCTTCACACATCTGCACTGATGCAAAGTGCGGTTATAGATGTAACTGGGATGACAAACAGAAAAAAAATTATTCCGTGACGACAAATAGAAGACCCGGGGTTCCACAAATCACTTAATGCCGACATGGTTCCTCGCGAAAGAACATAACCGATTTCCTCCTCGGTTCTACACGATTCGAGCCTACTGTCCATCTCTAATTCAATAAGACGTTAAACACGAGTTTCCTTTCCTTCTTCGCGATACAAAAATGCACACATATGTGTACAAACTACAAATATAGGGTAACTATCGAGGACTCTTCCTGTTAAATGCTACATATAAAGTGTTCTCCAACATCCTAACTACGAAGCTTACTCCCTTTGTGGAAGAGAGAATTGGGGACTATCAGAGTGACCAAATATTCACATCACGCATACTACTTGAAAAATGTTATGAACGCCAAATAAGCAGACACCAGCTTTAAATCGAATTTAAACAAGCCTATGATAGCATCTCAAGAGTGGCATTGCGGAATGTAATGGAAGAGGGTGGAATACCTAAGAAGGTCGTTAATCATTATGATGATCGTCAGTGAAACCTACCGTAAAGTAAAAATACACGGCAAAATTTCCAGAGAAAAGAAAGTGAAGAAGGGACTGAGACAGGGAGATTATATTTCCTCACTGTTATTCAACCTCTGCCTAGCGGCAGAGTAAACAGAAGAGGAACCATTTTTAACCGTCCACGTTCACTGCAGTACCTAGCCTACGCAGACGATGTGCCATTACCCGCACGAAACACCGCTGCGCTGGTCGATGCCTATCATCAAATGGAGAGAGGTACAAGGGAACTTGGCCTGGTAGTCAATGTCAAAAAGACCAAATATGTGGCAATGACCAACCAGCGAAACCTACCAAATCTCAGGATGGCCGACAAGGAGTTTGAAAGGGTGAGAGATTTCAAGTACCTCGGGTCGATTGTCACAGAGACAAATGACATCAGCAGCGAGGTGAAAGCTATAATAGTAGCAGGCGGCCGATTCTACTTTGCCGCACTACCCATGCTTTGAAGATCGCTTCTATCACGAAAATCTAAAATCCTCATCCATAAAACAATTATAACACCAGTTGTTATATATATAATGCCGAGACGTGGACCTTGACTGCAAATGAGGAAAGGATCCTTAGCATTTGGGAGAGAAAGGTTCTACGTAAAATATATGACCCAATATACGATCAAGAAGTTTGACGCATCAGTACGAATGCAGAATCAGAGCAACTTTTTGAAGAACCTGACATTGACACTACCAGTAAAATAAGAAGACTGCGGTGGGCAGGACGTGTGATCAGAATGGAGGACGATAGAACATGTAAGAAGACTTTTGATGGCGAGGCTGGAGGCAGACGACGGAAGGAAAGTCCCAGAAAGAGATTGGTGGACGGAATTTAAGAAGACATGAAAAAGCTGGGCGTCAGAGTATAGAGATGGAAAGCCACGGAACGGATAGAATGGCAGGATATTGTGATGCAGGCCAAGGCCATTCAAGGGCTACAGAGCCGAGGTGTAAGTAAGTAAGTTTGTAACTGGAGGATTTAATAGACGCTGTAAATATTCATTGTATTCGTTGAAATTTAGCATTAGTATAATTTATACACACATCAAAAAATGTTTTTATCACCCCGGTTCCCAGAACGCCTGAAGACAGACGTTGACTATGGATGTTGTGTCACAGACACATTGCATCTGACTGTTCAGAGATGTCACTAAACCGGCCCAAAGACGTAAACAACCATGTATGAGCAGCGCCTATTAGACGGAGAGGGTCCGGCAGCCGATAATTTCCAGTCATTCCACCAAGAAGGAGGTACACGGCTCGTGTTGTCTGTAGTTCAACCATGCCTAGACTGTCAATACGGCGGTTCGATCGCGTCCGCATTGTTACTCTGTGCCAGGAAGGGCTCTTAACAAGGAAAGTGTTCAGGCGTCTCAGAATGTACCAAAGCGATGATGTTCGGCCATGGAAGAGATACAGAGAGACAGGAACTGTCGATGATATGCCTCGCTCAGGCCGCCCAAGGGCTACTATTGCAGTGGATGACCGCTACCTACGGATTATGGCTCGGAGGAACCCTGACAGCAACGCTACCATGTTGAATAATGCTTTTAGTGCAGCCACAGGACGTCGTGTTACAATAAAAATGTGCGCAATAGGTTGTATGACGCAGAACTTCACTCCCGACGTCCACGGCGAGGCCCATCTTTGCAGCCACGTCACCATGCAGATGGGCCCAACAGCATGCCGAACGGACCGCTCAGGATTGGCATTACATTCTCTTCAGCGATGAGTGTCGCATATGCCTACAACCAGAGAATCATCGGAGACGTGTTTTGAGGCAGCCCGGTCAGGCTGAACGCCTTAGATACACTGTCCAATGAGTGCAGCAAGGTGGAGGTTCCCTGATGTTTCGGGGTGGCATTACGTGGGGCCGACGTACGCTGCTGGTGGTCATGAACGATACGTGAATGCCATCCTTCGACCGATAGTGCAACCATATCGGCAGCATATTTGCGAGACATTCGTCTTCAAGGACGAAAATACGCGCCCCCATCGTGCACATATTGTGAATGACTTCCTTGAGGATAACGACATCGCTCGACTAGAGTG
This sequence comes from Schistocerca nitens, assembly GCF_023898315.1. NCBI lineage: Eukaryota > Metazoa > Arthropoda > Insecta > Orthoptera > Acrididae > Schistocerca > Schistocerca nitens. The sequence goes on from NC_064614.1 coordinate 303,415,413, forward strand.
GCCAGCATGTTCTACAGACATGAACCCTATAGAATATGTCTGGGATAGATTGAAAAGGGCTGTTTATGGACGACATGACCCACCAACCACTCTGAGAGATCTACGCCGAATCGCCGTTGAGGAGTGGGACCATCTGAACCAACAGTGCCTTGATGAACTTGTGGATAGTATGCCACGACGAATGCAGGCAAGCATCAATGCAAGAGGACGTGCTACTGGGTATTAGAGGTACCGGTGTGTACAGCAATGTGGACCACCACCTCTGAAGGTCTCGCTGTATGGTGGTACAACATGCAATGTATGGTTTTCATGAGCAATAAAAAGGGCGGAAATGATGTCTATGTTGATATGTATTCCAATTGTCTGCACAGGTTCCGGAACTCTCGGAGCCGAGATGATGCAGAATATTTATTGATGTGTGTATTAAAAATTTATGATAAACAATTTGCAGCATAAGCACGACATTGACGTTTCGTATTTTCCAGGTTCATAAAACCCTGAACTGAAAACTGGAAGAGATAATTCATAGGCAAAGAGTAAACAACTAAGTAAAAATGTGGATTATGTTAATGTTTCTTTTGAGTGAAAATTTCCCAGGCAAGTGCAGTTTGACTGCTGGCGGCCGTATACCAGCTATACATTTCTCTGAAGTAAAATCACTTTTCTGGACAAGAACTAAAATCTAGGCTTTTGGCTTTGGTTGATAACGTGTTACCAACTGATAAAATCAACAACGTCTTTCGGCTAGATCGTTTCCTGTGAAAGGTCAGGATGATGTGGCACCGAATTTTGATCTGTCTGCAAGTCTCAGTATTCTTTCGCCTTGTGAAATGTTTTCGTACGTTCCTAATACACCGCTGGAACTGTGTCTGTAACTACGCGTAATGTGAAGCGGTAGCTATACTGGAGTAACTGAAATGATTCTGCTATTCGACACTCCCCATCAGTGGACAGGGGACCGCAGGGTTTCGGATTCACTCTCCTAGTCCCAGGAGGCGGATACTGTGGCGCCGCTAGGTACTGCTCCTGGCTGCGCGAAGCGTAATTGTCCGTAATAACATCAGCGCGCCGCCCACAGGGGAACTCCGGTTATCAGTGTTCCTCTGAGATGGGGCCGCGTCTCACTGTCAGCTTCGGCTCTACTGGCCCTCACGTTCACGGCAAACTAAGATCGAACTTTATCTTTTCAAATCCTAGTAACGCATTTTTTTTCACATAACCTTCGTTTACAAGACGCCTCATTCGAATGGAAACGAGAAAATCATTTGCATGGATTCCAACAGGAGAGGAATTGCTTTTCTTTTCATTTTATTCAGTTCTGCAAGACTTTGCAACAGTAATGACTCTGCACAGTAACTCGTGCGCACGTGAAACGTTAGTACCTCAGTATAACTTGATAACTAGTCAAAGAGGTTGCTTCCGCTCTGAGATACCTAATGAAGTACTACGCTATCCGCCTTCAAGCTTCTTTTGAACAAAGACATAAACAGTCGTGGACAAAACGAGCGAGACCCCTCCCCTTTTCGTTATGCTGATCTGCACAGCTTTAAAGACTGCTACACAGCATAACAGGCAAGGCGACGAAGTGCTACCAACTTACTACGCACAGGCTTGAAATTGACAAATTATCTGAACTTTGTCAGACTGTTTTTAATTATGTGTATGACTACATTAATGCTGATTAGTGTGTTAAACACAACAAGTAAATATAAGATGTAAATGAAAGAAGAAACGCTAATTAGTATGAACTGTACTAATAAAAATGAATTTCAGCTTATCGAGATAACATAACTGTTATAGTAAGACAAAGTACCCCAGATTGTTACGAATTAGCAAAGCATTAAGCGCATTCGGCTGCGAAACAGTCTGTGTCAAGGTTCAGACCAGTCATATTGGATTACCGTTGCTGACCTACCATGAAAGTGTGCAAATTTAGCAATGCGTGAAGATTCATAACGAAATACAGTTAAAAATCATTCAGAGCCACACATAAGTCAAATAAATTATTGACAGAAGCGGAAAAAGTAATCAGTAACAAGTATGAAATTCTACGAGATATTCATATTTGCATCCACAGGGCGCCGGTACAGAATAAAGGTAGCAATAAATCGTACTGGGGGCGCGAGAATTTCTTAAGATTGCTTTACTGATAGTCTATCTGCCTCCATCGAGATTTGCTGTAGCAAACATCTTTCACTACGCTAGCAGACTACCCAAACAAACAGTCCTCTATTGTTACGCCAGACTTGAATAAGACGGCAATTTCGTAATGAAAATGGCAAAATGATCTGGAGTTTCTGTTGCATAGAGCTTTCTGGACTCAAAAACAAGAATTTTCTACCTTTATGTCGCCGCTTATGTGACAATCATTCGGGGTGTTAATCGAAATAACTAAATACTATTATTAAGCGAGTAAATTTAGTAGGATAATTCTGCACCACCCCAGGAAATAAACGGCTGCATAGCCGCTAAAAGTGTTCTGCAATGTTTCGAATTCTTCATTATACTCGCCACAGCCCGAAAACGTTCATTAGCCGAAGTGTTTCTTAATCTACCTTGCAATGGGAATGCTCGCACTTTTAAAACGCGGTGGCATTAATACTGGGATCTGAATTACCACGTGTACAGGCAAATGGATTTTATTTGCATTCCTGCAAACGTGATTTGGATCGAAAGCATATCTACGAGTAATATGCTGATGTATCGACTGCAACTAGAACATTTCCAATGAAGAGTAGGGGGAATTATTTATGCGGCATTCATCTTCAGTAACTGTCTTAGCTATTTTCGTTGTTAGGATTTCGTCACCTAAATCGGTAAACTTGGAACCCTACTAGTCTCACTTTCTTCACCGTTTGTCTGTCTACCGAGCCCTTAAAACCCGTTTTGCTAATTCGTAACGATCTCGGGTACTTTGTCTTACTAAAACAGTTATGTTATCTCGATAAGCTGATATTCATTTTTATTGGTACAGTTCATACTAATTAGCGTTTCTTCTTTCATTTATATCTTATATTTACGTGTTGTGTTTAACACACTAATCAGCATTAGTATAGTCACACACATGATTGAAAAAAGTGTGAGAAAATTCGGATAGTTTGTCAATTTCACACCTGTGCATAATATGTTGGTAGCACTTCGTCGCCTTGCCTGTTATGCTGTGTAGCAGACTTCAAAGCTGTGCGGATCAGCATAACGAAAAGGGGAGGGGTGTCGCTCGTTTTGTCCACGACTGTACATAAACCAGGTGCCGATCCAAAGGACGTTTTACTAGAAGAGTTACAAACATCCACTTCCAAATACCACATCAAACTTTCTAAGAATAAAGTAGTATGGAAACTTCTCGATATAAAATCGCAAGGACTTCAGAAAATTGCGAGAAGGTACTTTTCAGTTGTGTGACTGAGGGCTGGCTTATGTGGATGGGCTTGCGGCTTGATAGGCTGCAGAAAACACTCCAGCTACGTAAGGGGACCCATCCAAACGTTAACCATACCTGCTGCCTACAATAAATGTGACATAGATCGTACGAGTCCATTGGAAAGTCCTGTAAGTTGAGTAAGGCAAGACAGAAGGGGGCCGCATCGCAGCGCAGGTGGACGAGCTGTAGGAACAAGAGGATATGCGGCGAATGGAAGGGCCTGCCCGTTCCCTCGACTTCAATTCCATCGAGAACGTGTGGAATGCGTTGGAGAGACGAATAGCAGAACGTCCACGTGTACCAACGACCATCCAGCAGTTATTAAAAGCGCCGTGAAGGAATGGAACGCCCTGCCACAAGGAATGCTTACCAACCTCGTGGCCACCATGGGAGCACGTTGCCGAGTATGCATTTTCGTCCATGGTGACCACAGGACCTCTTAAGGAACATGTCCCGGCTTTTGTAACGTGCTGGAGACCAACATGACTCACCGTGATTTTAGCTTAATTATTACCTTTGAATAATCATTTCGGTTCGTCTCATTCCGTATTTCTTTCAGTTACTTTCTGTACTATTCTGCAGCACCTCTTTCTAAGTGTGGTCCAAGTTTCTTTGAGCTACGTAACTTGGCAGTGATGCTCCATGGGTAAATGACTTTCAGCCTTAGGTTTTGCACTCCAGTATAAGCACACACTTCGATTTTACATCGTGTAAATTATGACGTTGTCAAATTCGTTCAGTCATTATAATTCTTAAATGAATTGCATGACACATGTAAATCTCAAATTTTCGAATGAATGCTTTCCAGATTATATATTTCTGTGAACTGTGTTTTCTTGAAAGAAGTGTTGTAGCGATGTAGTGAACAATGGTGTAAATAAATTGTTATTTCGAGAGTCACTCCAAAAGAAATGCACACTATTTTTTTTAAATCCATCTTTTATTCTACATGTTTGAAAGTTTTACAGTGTGTAGATACATCCTTTAGGAACAATATTTTCATTTCTCCACATAATTTCCATCCCTCTCAACTGCCTTACGCTATCTTTGAACCAGCGCCTGTATACCCGCACGGCAAAATTCTGGACCAACCTGTTGGAGCCACTGTTTGGTAACGTGTACAAGGGAGTCATCATCTTCAAACCTTGTTACACGAAGAGAGTCTTTCAGTTTCCCAAAGAGATGATAGTCACATGGAGCCAGGTCAGGACTGTAAGGCGGGTGTTTCAGTGTTGTCCATCCCAGTTTTGTGATCGCTTCCATGGTTTTTTGACTGACATGTGGCCGTGCATTGTCGTGCAACAGCAAAACATCCTGACTTTGCCGATGTGGTCGAACACGACTCAGTCGAGCTTTAAGTTTCTTCATTGTCGTCACATATGCATCAGAATTTATGTGGTTCCACTTGGCATGATGTCCACAAGAAAGAGTCCTTCGGAATCGAAAAACACCGCAGCCATAACTTTTCCAGCAGAAGGTGTGGTTTTAAATTTTTTTTTCTTGGGTGAATTTGCATGATGCTACTCCATTGATTGCCTCTACGTCTCTGATGAAAAATGATGGAACCATGTTTCATCACCTGTCACAATTCTTCCAAGAATTTCATCTCCACCATTCTCGTACTGTTCGAAAAGTTCGCTGCATACCGTTTTTCTAGTTTCTTTGTGAGCCACTGTCAACATCCTGGAAACCCACCTGGCACAAACCTTTTTTAACGCCAACACTTTCAGTATTCTGCAAACACTTCCTTCCCCTATCCCAACGTAGCGTGACAATTCGTTCACTGTGATGCGTCTGTCAGCAGTCACCAATTCGTTAACTCTCTGCACATTGTCTGCACTGTGTGCAGTACGAGGCCTGCCGCTGCGAGGACAATCCTCAATATTGCCGTGCCCGCTTTCATTACGTAACCTGCTTGTCCACAGTCTAACTGTACTGCGATCGACAGCAGCATCTCCATACACCTTTCTCAACCTCTTGTGGATGTTTCCCACTGTCTCGTTTTCACAGCACAGGAATTCTATGTTGCTTCTGACGAACGTGAAGTGTAGCAGCCATCTCGAAGAAATGCTGTGACGGCGCCACTCACGGGAACAGGTTGAACTAAGTTTGAAAACAAGCGGGAAGGATGCATCTACACACTGTAAAACTTTCACACATGCTGAATGAAAACTGTAGTTTTACAAAAATAGTGTGCATTTCTTTTGGAGTGACCCTCGTACATTGAAACACTTCATGTATTTTACTGTTAAAGTTCTAGGCATCAGTGGCACCTTAAGTGTGGGTATGATGGCAAGTTATACACTCTAAGAAAAAAAAAAAAAGAAAAAAGTGATGACGCACCGCGAAGGCATTATCCGAATGAAACGGAAATCGGTAGGTGTAACCGACGTACATGTACAGATAAACAAATGATTAGACGGCGGTATCCTACCGCTGTCCGTGGCGTCCTCAGACACTCCTTGGTTAGTCATCGGAAAGTGGAACTCGTCACTGAAGACAGTTTTACTCTAGTTAATGGGATTCCAGCCCGCTGGATTCAGGGTTATTTGGTAACCGTGATAGCGTTACGGAGATGTTTAATAAACTCAAGTGGCAGACTGCAAGAGAGGCGCTCTGCATCGCGGTGTAGCTTGCTCGCCAGGTTTCGAGAGGGTGCGTTTCTGGATGAGGTATCGAATATATTGCTTCCCCCTACTTATACCTCCCGAGGAGATCACGAATGTAAAATTAGAGAGATTAGAGCGCGCACGGAGGCTTTCAGACAGTCGTTCTTCCCGCGAACCATACGCGACTGGAACAGGAAAGGGAGGTAATGACAGTGGCACGTAAAGTGCCCTCCGCCACACATCGTTGGGTGGCTTGTGGAGTATAAATGTAGATGTAGATGTAGATGTAAGACAGGTCTGGAGACGCCCTCAGACAGCGATAAGATACCAACCTGGCTATCACCCACAATATGGCCCGACGACCAGTATTTATGGTCTGAGGTGTCATTTCATTTCATAGCAGGACCCCTTTGGTTGTTATCCGTGGCGCCCTTATACCACAGCGGTACGACGACGATATTCTGCGCCTCGTTTTATTGCCATTCATGGCAGGGCATCCTCGGCTTACATTTCAGCAAAATAATGCCGCCCCCCCCCCCTTACGCGGCGACAGCTTTTACTACTTGTCTTCGTCCTTGCCAAACCCTACCATGACCAGCATGATTGTCGGATCTCTCCTCAACTGAGAATGTCTGGAACATTATGGGCAAGGCCCTCCAACCAGTTCGGTATTTTGACGGTCTCATGCGCCAATTGGAAAGAATTTGACACGATATCTCTCAGGAGGACTACCAACAGCTCTATCTATCAATGCCAAGCCGAATAACTAATTGCATAAAGGTTAGAGGTGGACCAACGTGTTATTGACTTGCTCAATTCGTGAAGCTGTTTCTCTTGAATTAATCATCCATCTTTTCCAAAATTGTAGTCATTTGTTTGTATGCACAGGTACGTCACGTCTACCGATGTCTGGAACATTATGGGCAAGGCCCTCCAACCAGTTCAGTATTTTGACGGTCTCATGCGCCAATTGGAAAGAATTTGACACGATATCTCTCAGGAGGACTACCAACAGCTCTATCTATCAATGCCAAGCCGAATAACTAATTGCATAAAGGTTAGAGGTGGACCAACGTGTTATTGACTTGCTCAATTCGTGAAGCTGTTTCTCTTGAATTAATCATCCATCTTTTCCAAAATTGTAGTCATTTGTTTGTATGCACAGGTACGTCACGTCTACCGATTTCTGTCCCATTCGGTTAATCCTTTCACGGTGCTTCGTTTTTTGTGTTGGAGTGTACGAGTATTTATGAGGGTGGGAGGGAGGAAGAGAACCAGAACCAAGGATGACAGATATCAGCTTCATATAGAAACAAGGATTTCCCTCCCTCCGCCTCCGCCTGCACCACCACCACCACCACTACTACTAGAAACTAATTCCGGATCGGAACACGACGAACACATTAAAAGCTTTAAGCAGCTCTTTCAGGCTTCGTTGCTGGCAGAAGCGTACTCACTCTGTGTCTTCATCTTGCCGGTGTGCAGGTGCTTCTTCTGGCGCGCGCGTGAGTTCTGGAACCAGACCTGGGTGACGCGCTTGCTCAGGCCAGTGATCTGCGCGATGCGCTCCAGATCCTGGCCGTCCGGGTTCGAGTCCAGCTGGAAGTTGGCCTGCAGCACCTGCAGCTGCTCCTCCGTGAACGTGGTGCGCACGCGCTTCGCCTTGTTCTTGTGGTAACTCTCCGAATCGCCGCCCTCTAGACGACAACGCAACAACAGAACAAAGCTAGTCTGATTACGAGACCTCGGCAAGCACAAGTCATTAAAAACCAACAAAACAGTACTATGTCGTAGCTCACCGCTTTACACTCCAAAATTGGTTCCCTTGCCTAATCTTAGATTTAAAAAATGTGTGTGGAGTGCTATTAATGTTAGTCGTTTAGTTATTTATTTACATTGTCCTTTATCCTCATGAGATTAGGTCTTCGTGACCTCTCCTTCATAAGACTAAACACCTTAAGCTTCACAGGGTAGACTTAGATACTGATATGTGACAACTCGTGACATGTACTTTCCTTGGCAGCGTGGCATGTCTGGAGGTTCAATTTTTTTTGAAATTGTCTTTCCTCAGCACAGACACCCACGTATCAACGACGGGCAGGATTGAGAAATCCATGCAACGATTACATTACAAGACGCCTAAAGCATAAAATCAGGGCAGCCTCAGGAAGCATCACAGAAAAGATCTTCCAGTGTTTCAACCTTCAGATCTAAGGCCGCCGATATATATCGATCCACAATGCAAAATTTACAGATATGTCTACATCTACTGCATAGAAACAGAGAACACACTGATGGAACCTTCAGCAAGAGTATACCAACAATTAATACAAGGCGTTCCTATGCACCCTATGGCAATAAAATATCCCCACACAAATTCGTCACAAGTTTGGAGAAATGTGCAGGCAAAGATTTTACTCACAAATATTAGACCTGTGTGGCTAGATGTCATCACCAAAACTTACCCAAGGCTTGCTGCGAAATATAAAATCAAACCGACCTCCTTAGCCTTACGCAATATGTGTAGCATTGAAGCGAACATAGAACACTTATCTATATAAATAAATAGTACTTGGAACTGGGTGAAAAAAAAACGATATTATCACGAGAACCACCATAAACATGTAAAACGTAGACAAAGTCTTGCGACCAGATTGGAAATTTTTCCGTGACGCTAAAAGCAATACAATTGCCTGGCTTGTTGGACACTTGACTTTCATCTCGCCACATTGGAGGGCACTGATGTACGGCAGTTTATCCACTATTTGTCATTGCAACATCTGAGCCTTAAATCTCATCTAGGAACCAGACATGGACCGTCAGTGCACTGTTATCTGCTTATGATTCTCGAGACAGTTTGAGAAAGGAAAACGATGAAGACTACGCGTTAGTCAATAACACAATCACCTGTTGGAACAAGACAGTTCTGAAAATCAAGATAAGTTACAAAGAAATAGACTTAAAATGCAATCTGTTTTGTGACCACATATGAGAATGCGATAGTGGTACATCACTGTTCCGTGTAACTTTCTCTTTTTATTTAAAAATTTTATTATTAATATTGTAAGTAAGAGAAGCAAATGACGTGTTTTGTATCTCACAACTAATTCAATATGTACACAGTTTAATTAACAAAAATTGGGCAGCACACTTTCATCTACAAGAGTAATTGTACCACCCATTCTTATCATTAACATAAATATCGTTTGTTGATTTTCTTGTAATAAACGTGAAATTTTCAATACAGGGAAAAATTAAATTCTGTATAAATTGTTGCAATTCTACTGTTTAATTTCTCTAATTTTCATCTAAAATCAGTTCAAACAATATAGAACATAGTAGGAAGAAAATATTGTGAAAAAAGAACTAAAAAATTATGTTGTTTTAAAAATTAATATTCCTGTAGATACAAAAAATGGCAATACATAAGAGTATGCTTTCGATTTATATTACAAAAACTGGTTAACTTTTACTACGCGAACTGTAATACAAAATCTAAACCTACAACAAGAAACAAAAACAACGGGAAGCAGCGTGTCTAAAATTTTGAGATTGCAGATGGTGGTGCACACTGTCTCAGTGGAAGTCAAGGGGGAACCATCATTATTTCAAGAGATAAGCGATCAATTTGTTTCTGAAATTGGAGAAACGTGTAACTTCTATGATGCTGGGTGACAAGTTATTCCATAACCAAGCATCAGCAACACAGGACGGCATGGCGTACATGCATCGGGTGTAGGAGAAGGAATGAAATTAGTATGGAATGTAGAGATAAAGTGTCTTATGACTGTTCTTGATGTAGGAATGCTGTATTTGAGGACAGATATTTAGGATACTTACTATCAATGAGCTGATAGATCAAAAAGGGCCCGAGACGGTACATAGAAAGGAATAATGTGACCACACTGTGGCGTGTTAGTAAGATTGATTAAGCATAAATATATATTAGTGAAGTCAAACATAATTCAACATTATCTGTTTGTGAATAGAAAAGGACGAGCAACGGGGAATAGTTTCTATTCTTGGGAAAGGAAATTAGCTCTGCTTCTATTTTCATGACTGATCCAATCATCCCTGACCTTATCATGAGAAAAATGTATATTTGGAAAGAATATTACTGATGCTATGTCGCTACGGGCATACTAAAGAGGCGAAACAAAATCACTTTTAGTAGGAACGCCTAGTTTACTGCCGACAGAAAAATTCGAGGTTTACTTCTTCTTGTTAAAATTGTGATAACCGTGATTTGACATTGTCAGTATCACACTGTCTAACCACAAACAGCCATTAACATTTATCGTGCAACTCCTGCCTCATTGGGTCCAACTGTACTTAGAAGAGTCGTAGACGATAAAGTGCGTATGCGAAATTTATGCATGATAGTGTGTGACCCTTCACGTAAAAACAAAACATAAGACTGAGTGGCTAAGTGTCGATGGAAGTCACGAAAAATCATTGCACAGCCAAGGTTCAATGTGTCCCTCTCGGTCTATCAAATGACTCCCAGTCCATACAAAAAATTCACGGACGTAATCTACATCTGCATCCACACTGTCCAAAGCACTGTCAAGTGAATTTCAGAGGGTACTTGTGGTTGACGTACTTATTAGGACTCCTTTCCGTTCCATTCGCTTATGGAGTGCAGAGACAGTGATTGCTTTAACGCCTCTATGAGTGCTGCAATTACTATCATCTCGTATTCGAGGTCTGTACGAGAGCGACAAGTTGGGAGCTGTATGCTATTTCTAGAGTCTTCACTAAACGCCAGTTCTTGAAGCTTAGTAAGTGGACTTTCGTGGGATAGTTGGTGTGTATCTTGCAGTGACTGGCAGTTCATGTTTTACGGCATCTCACTGACGTTTTCTCGTGAGTCAAACAAATCTGTGAGCATTCTTACTGCTCTTGTTGTGTACGATCATTGTCCCTTGTTAGTCTTATATGGTATGAGCCACATTCTAGGTTGGGTTGCATGACTGTTTTCTAATTAGTCTCCTTTGTTGACTGATTACATTTTCCTACTATCCTACCAATGAACCAAAGTCTGCCACTCGCTTTACCTATGAGTCCGTGAGATTGTTCCATTTCATATCCCACAAACTGGTACATCCAGGTATTTGTAGGAGTAGACTGGTTTCAAATGCGACCTATCGATATTATAGTCTTACTTTTCTCCGTTTTGTGAAGTTCATAATTTTACATTTCTGAACATTTAAACCATGTTATTTTTTGCACCATCTGGAAATCTTATCACTATTTGAATGAATATTTTTACACCTCTTTTTGAAACAGTACTTTATTATAGATAAATGCACAATCCGCGAGAAGTCTGAGGTTACTGTTAACGTTGTTTACTAAGTCATTAATATACAAAATGGACAGTGAGGATTCCAACACTTCTTCCTGGGGTACGTCTGAAATTACTGCTACAGCTGTGGATACATACAAGATAACATGCTGTGTCCTCGCTACCAAGGAATCTTCTATCCAGGCAAAAATTTTCTTTGATACCCCCTAAGATCGTACCTTTGTTAGCAGACTTCGGTGTGTTACTGAGTGTAACACAAAACTGGCGTCCTGACATACGCTGCTTCTATTGTTTAGTTTTTAACTTTTGTGTTGATTATTTGAGACAAGTTAAAAGACTGAACCGGTTTGGGACCAATGAGGACACCTCCCTTTCGCAGGCACTGATTTTTCTATCGATCTATCCGGAATGCCTTGTGGACCGATTAGAAGCATCAACTTGTCACTGATTTTCAATCAGTGCTCATCATAGCATAAAGGCCGCCAAGAGTAAAATAATGTTTGTGGATTACAATCCACGGGCTGTGGTTGTTTCATACTCTTCGCTAAATTTGTTCACCACTGGTGTGGGGATATTTTCACAGAATCATAAAATAGGAGTGGCCGATTAAAGCTTTTAAACCGTTCGCTTAAGGTCTCTGGTGCTTCGATCGGAGCCAGCACTGACTGAAAAACAGAAACCCCCTTTGGAGCCCCGTCCGGCCCACGACACGGTTTTAACTTTGTCACAATTTATGGGGACATCGCGTACTCTTATTCGGCCAAAAGTAAAATACTTTTACTCTTCTGAATCTCTCTGGATTAAGACAGAAATGAGCGAAAGAGCTCGCAGCAGGAACTCCTTTATTTTAGTTCTTTTCCTCTGAGCATTGGGGCAGTGTGACAACGGTTAACATACGATGCGAAGGTCTCATGTCTCGCCGATTGTGGGATCGCTGCACTTAGCATCAGCTCATTACCTCTGTTATGATCACCACAGGCCTTGTAGGCATGCACTATACAACCAGAGATTAACTTTTACGACTGGCGTCTCGTAATTTATTAAGGAGAAAGAGCGCTTCATCACGACCCTTAGTAATGCCAGTTATGTACTTTCACCAGACTTCTAACTTCTGTAACGGCGTTTTATTTACGATAATCCGAGGCGAACAGAACATAAATTTTCCCTTAAACTTACGCATGGAGTAAAGCTGCCATATAACAACAGTATATCCTAGCGGGATCGAATGGCTCTTTTCCTAATTCGTGGCACAAGTCTTCAGCGGTTAAACAAACACATGTGCCAGCGAAAAGCAGTTGACAATAATATCGACACGAGCTCATGCTGGGACATTGTCTATGGAGTTCTTTATGTTCTGTTTTTCGCTGTGAAAAAGAAAGGTACTAATTTTTGGAGGTCTCGAGTCTACTATTCAACAATGATATATCTTCCAAGGGGTAAGTACATAAGTACAGCTACGGAGAAACGAAACGATAAATTATTCTCCACAATGACTGCCACGTTTTTGCGTGAAAAACAAACCGATAACGATGTATAATCAAGTGACACAATATATCAGCATAGGTACTTAAATTACATAGCGTTCCAGGCTGTAACATCTCAGTCCTTACGGCATTTGTAAGAATGAATTCGGAAAACGAGCGTGAGCTTGTTTTAGATAATTTTTCTTAAAATCTAAATTCGTCAGCGAATGCTACGATATTCGTTTGTGACTGTGACCGGTACGCTCACTACGACAACCCATTACTTTTGGTAGTGACACGAGTGTTCTGTTCGCAGAGTCCTCACTGAATGCTACAGTCTGCACAGTGTCTGTTGGTTATGCTTTAATGGCTTCCGTTTTCGCGCAGTTACGAATGCAGTGACTAACACGTTACATTTAAACTGAACTGTGGCATTTTGAAATGTCAGCACTCTGCGCTTGCTGTCTAGCATCATAGAAATTCAAGCAGCTGCTTAAGATTGGTGTCGTAAGAACGTAAATGTTTTTAGTAAATGTCAAACTTTTCTCCTTAAAAATCGGTGTATTGAACACATGCACATGAACTGGTAATGTTAAACTGAGAATATTGTTGATCTATAGATAGATTTGACGATACACTATTTGAAACTACGCTGCCGCTGTACTAAAGCTTATATAGAACTGTAGCAGACAACAGTCCTCTTATTATGTGTGCATGTTCATTGCAGCTGTCATGTTTTCCTGTAAATGTCTTAATACAGCAGTGTGGGAAATAAGCTGTAGCATCTGTTTCGATAATAATCGGTCATCGTGTTGGTAGAACTCAAAACTCCGATGGTACTGACATATCTTGTTTTCTACTGACAATGGGCACAAGAATATTGTAGAAAGGTGTAGTTTAAATAACTTTTTACCTGGTGCTGAGCATCTAAGGCTGCGTATCATCGACCACATTTCTGCAGTGAGTATTCAGAAGCTAGGAAATTTGATGGTAACTTGAAAAGACGTTATACAGTAGGGACTGGAAAATTAATGTATACATTCCTAAATTAAATGTATCTTAAATCAGTCGGCGTTCTTTTCCCACATTTTAGTTGTGGTGTTTTATTAGTGTAGAGACTAGGCTAAACGCACCCTGTTTATTTAAAATTTACGCAATAAAATTTTTGTTCCTCGTGCGTCACACACACAAAACTGGGCTCAGTTCAACCTTCGTTTGGATGGCCGGAGGAAGCCGCTTGGATATCATTCTCTGGCTGATTAATACGTTTGTACTCTGAATCTGATTAGTCACGCTAGGTGACTATTAATCATGTCACGCGGAGCTCAGGTACCGTCATTCATGCACGCTTATTGTTTTGCTCTGTGCTGACTTAGTAACTGTTTAAGAGTCACCCGTGCTGCTAGGGTGCCTAATTCTTTGTCCTAATCGTACTGTGAGCAGATACCTTGCTGAAAATGTAGCCGCAGATACAGTTTACCAGTTCGTCTTTGGATGTCTTCTTCTGTGACAGAGCCCCTAATATTTGCTTCATCGTGACCGATACTGACTCGTAGCTTGGACTGTTGTGCTCTGCAACAGCCAACATGTTTGATGGTTCAAATGGCTCTGAGCACTATGGGACTTAACTTCTAAAGTCATCAGTCCCCTAGAACTTAGAACTACTTAAACCGAACTAACCTAAGGACATCACACACATCCATGCCCGAGGCAGGATTCGAACCTGCGACCGTAGTGGCCGCGCGGTTCCAGACTGTAGCGCCTTTAACCGCTTGGCCACCACGGCCGGCCAACAACATGTTTGACTGTTGTAATCGGGCGTACTGTGGTGTTCACGTCAGCACAACGTTTGGCCTATGAACATCACTCCTCACTGGTATGGAATTTCGTATACCCTGGCGTTACGTCAGCCGAGATAATCCTTTACGCTAACTAGCGTTGCCCTCGTTTTGGCTAGGTTCAGTTGATGAGGAGCAGACTGTCTTAACGCGATGTTTTCTGATGATCCGTCAAATCTTCCCTGACACAACTGCACTGTATCGGACGGAGGCTGTGATCACTTCTTTTTCCCAGTCTTCTTCTGGCTCTGTAGGTCATGCTGTCATCGTAGCGTATAGGGCTCCTATGATCTGCCATTCCGGATGCCACTCATCCGGAACACAGTTTTCAGATCGCCATGTTCCATGGTTGCAGTTTGATTTTTTGGAGGTAATAGTTATAAATATATTGTATTTATAAAGTTACAGCTGAGTCTTTCTTCCATCCGTATTGAATATGAAAGATACTTTGTCTTCTGGCGTTGATCTACGGATTGGTTGTGTGTACGTGTATTATTATTATTCTATTAAATATTTTATTTAATTTGTGTGCATCAGTACTTAGTACGTCGATTCAGCTTAACTTCCAACGTAATGCAGTTCAGTTAAATACATCATCTCAAATGCAATTGACTAAAAATTTGAGAAGTACCTGTGTCATGCAATAGATTTAAGAAGTATAATGGGAACAAACTTTGACAGCTTCAACGTTTATATGGTATAAAATCGAAGTGTGTCCATCCCCACTTTTAGTATTTTAGTTACGTCTAAGACTTTGATCACAAGTCTGCAGCTATGTGAGCGTGCGCGTTTCCCATCTGCGTTGAGGAAAGTTAGTATTTGCGTTATGTCTTCTTAGCTAATCATCTTTTTCTTCTTCACTACATGATGGAGCAGGCTGCACGACGTCTCCCGGAAACCATCTTGTCCTCGGACGTCCAACGTATTAGCTGTCCAGTGGGTTTATAGGTCATGGTGATTCTAGACAGACGATTTTACTGCTTTCTTTGTAATGGGTTACCCCGGTTGACCTTACATTTTTCAATTTAGCTCTCCAAATCGAAAATTTGCAGTTCTTGTCTTATTTTTGCATTTTGCATTTTGTATTTTGTTCATGCGGCTTTTGACTGCTCTGTTCAGTTGTAATTTGCCTTCTATTTTACTTCTAGAGAACCCACGTCTTATTTCAATATAATAGTAGCTGTACCGCCAGTTTTTATAAAGTTTCTCTTTAGTTCCCTTTCTCGTTCTGTATTCCAGAGTTCTGTGAACTGTTCCAAATATATGTGAGCGAGGTCACAGTACGGTGGAAACAAATTTCAAGTATGTTATAATGCTCTCACCGCAGTGTAGATTAAGTAGTATGTTACATGCAGAAGATATTGTTATAGTGCAACAGACGGAACATAATTTACAAAGAGGGCTATACATCTTAAGAAACACTGCAAAACAATATGTAATGATAACGTCTCTTTATAAATCAAAAGTATACTGAGACGAACGGAAAAATATTGGAGCAGGTACCCACCTTTAACTCATTATATCTTAAGAGCTACACGCACTTGTTCATCTTCGCTGCTGTGAAACGTATCTCTTCTAATGAGAAAAAAAAGATGCTTGTAGCTCGTAAGGTATGCATTTTACAGCCCATGTCTGCCGCACAACTTTTTCTTATTCTGATCCATACAATATCCTCCCAAAATATGGAAAGCAAAGAGCTTCCCATAGAAAAGATTTGTTTCGCAGTATCGAAACTGAAGAGATGCTCATAGCTCCCAAGATATGCATTTTAGAACACTTGTTTACTAGACTTTTCTGTTTCGAATGATCGTTTCTGTCATATCTCTGAATATTGACCATTCCTACTCAGTCTGGGTATCTGCTCCAATATTTTGCTATTTATTTCAGTTTCCTTTCCGTTTATGCGGATATATTATCAGTCCATTAGTTTTGCTGTATTTCTGAAGATGTATAGCCCTCTTTGTAAATTAACTTCTGTCGGTTGCAGAAAAACATCTTCTGCATGTAACATAATACTTCATCTACATTGCGGTGAGAGCATTATACCATACTTGAAAATTTGTTTCCATCTGACCGTGACCTCGCTTACATTGATATTAAGAGGCGTTGGGGGAAAAGAGCAGTTTTGTTTAACTCCTTTATTTGTTTTTACTGTTGCTGTTAGTGGGGCATCTATTCCCCTCTTCTTTGCGTTTCCTCACATTCCCGTGGTTTGTCGGTTGACCTGTGGACTCAAGAACCGCTTCAGAGATGACGTTGACATCAGTTGTGGTCAGTCTATAATGGATCCCTTTAACTGCCGGAAAGTTCTCCTGAGCAAGTCAAGCCTCAAACTAGTCCATGAGGGCAAACCCTCACGAAAGCATTTAAAAGGTGTCCTGTGTGAATAGAAGCTTGTAATTTTTTTTAGAAATTACCATTTTAGAGACTTAGTTCTCAAAATACTGCATTTTCCGAGAAGTAGCTGGAGCATTTGGAAAATAATATATATAAAAATATTAACACTATTAGGAAAGTGAGGGGGGGGGGGATGGGGTTAAGAACCGAGACACTTATATGATCCCCTTCTTGCATCCACGCCTGTGTCGTTTTTGCGTGTGTCATCAGTCTTCTATCTGGTTTGATGCGGTCCGCCACGGATTTCTCTCCTGCTAACATCTTTATCTCAGAGGAGCACTTACAACCAACATTCTCAGTTATTTTCTGGATGTATTCCAATATCTGTCTTCCTCTACAGTTTTATCCCTCTAAAGCTCACTCTAGTACCATGGAAGTCATTCCTTGTTGTCGTAACAGATGTCCTGTCATCCTGACCCTACTCCTTGTCAGTGTTTTCCATATATTCCTTTCCTCTCCGATTCTGCGCAGAACCTCCTCATTTCTTACCTTATCATTCCACCTGATTTTGAACATCGTCTGTAGCACCACAGCTCAAATGCTTCGGTTCTCTTCAGTTCCGGTTTTTCCATAGCCCATGTTTCACTACCATACAATGCTGTGCTCCAAATAGACACACTCAGAAATTCCTTCCTCAAGTTGAGGCCTATGTTTGGTACTAGCAGATTCCTCTCGGCCAGGAATGCGCTTTCTGCCAGTGTTAGTCTGCTTATGATATCCTCCTAACTCGGTCCGTCATTGTTTACTTTGCTGCGTAGGTAGTAGAATTCCTTAACTCTATCTACTTCGTGACCATCAATCCTGATTTCTTGCTTTTCTCATTTCTATTACTTCTCTTTATTAAAAATGCTTTAATTGCGGCGACGAACTATTAACAAACCGGACAAGTGCGAATAGACCTGGAGCTCTGACTGAATTATGTGTATAGGTAATACATCTATAGATTTTGATGAATGACTTTTCGAGTACCAAAATATGCGATATAAATGGCCGTATCTTTTGACTGTATTGACTTAGAAGATTAAATTTCTGACACCGCTAATGGACCGTAGAGCTCAGTAAATGACAAATTTCATCTTGTAGCGCTAACCATTTGTGAGGAAACAGGCTGACAGACAGACAGATGGACAACAAAATGATCCTATAAGGGTTCAATATTTGCCGACTGAGGTACAGAACGCTAAACAGGAACGCAAGCTGCTGAAGCCTGTGTGAGTGCTCGCTGTCAGCAGCCGCAGGCCCAGTTACTGCACGACGTGCCCGGGGCAGGCAGGGGACCGCCCAAGGCGGGCCTCATTGCTATGCAGCGCTGGCCGCGGAGGGGCGGGGAGACAGCGGCAGGCGAGTTCCACGGCACACACGCCGTTAGCACAGCGCCTTGTAGCGGCCCACGCGCCACCGGTTCTCCGCGACACCTCGCTCCCGGCTACCGTCACTGCTACAACCACGTCGCGCACGTTACCCATCGCGGAGCCCGCCGCTTTCCAAATCAGTCCTATTTCGTACGGTGTGAACAGTTCCCTTTAGAAAATAATTACACCGTCTCTCTGAACGGTATCCTGCTGACAAGCGGCGTGTCGTTTTCGAAGTATTTGTACCTTCACATCGATATGTAAGTTCACTGGACAACATGTTAGTCGCGGCATAGACGTCTGCTCCTTCCTCCTTTTATCAGGCCCTATAGATCCTCTAACGCCATGCACTCCTCCTAGCCTTTCGAAACCGCTTACCCTTCCCCTCTTCCACCGCCACCCCAATCCACATCCTCTCCAGATTACCAAATTTCCCTTCCTCCTATTCCTTCTTGAACATCTCCGAATATCCCTGCAAACTTGACAATATCCACCCCTTAGTTTCCACGTGCTCACTGCTCCTGGTACTTGTCGCGCACATTCCCCCAACGCTACACCTCCACACTCCCCACTTCATCTTCCAACGAAACTTCAATCGCCTTCCCTTATCTGACCATGAAATCCGCCCTGATATGTACCCATCCTACAAGATTGAAAAGATCTCGTCCCACCTCCCCCGGTCAGGTCCCCTTCCTCAGCGCCGTCCACTCTCATCCCAAGCTTCGGTCGAGTATGGCATCGCTCTTCGCTCTCCAGAATTCCCCATCTATCCACCAGCCCACACACAGACACCCTCCGAAGCACTACCCCAACTGCTACATCCCCATGACATCCCTCTTCCTCGCAGTCCAGGCCCACTCCTTACTTTAGACTGGCTTTCTACTTCTTTTAACTTATGCTCCCGTCCCTCTGTCTTTATCTTTCATGAAACTTTCTACTGCTGTTTCCTCTCTTTTTTAATTAATCAGCTAATCCGCCTTTTACACTTTAAATTAAGCAACTCTTAAATTAAGTAACTGAATATAGTCTTTTTATTATGTCAAACATTTATTTTGTCCCCTGCCATGTCCAATTTCATACTATGTTTTTTAACTTTTTCCTCTCATATGGCTGAAGAGCTGCGCCTTGTTTCCGCTGAGAGCCCACCCGCTGCCCATATGGGACGACTTCCGAATTTGTCTCTTTCCAAATGATGCAAGGCGTCAAGTGCACCGACGGCCGAATGAGTCGTGGACCAGAAGTGTGTCGGGGATATAACAGGGCTAATCGGAAAGTAAGGTCTGATCGGCTGCGAAACGAAAATAAAAAAAGGTTTATTTGCAACAGTAGTTAGCTACACCTTCCAGTTACGTCTCTACATAGTCGCAGCCCCGACTCACACATCTGTCGTAGCGGTGTACCGACTATCCAATACCCTCGTCAAAGAAGGCAGCCGCCTGCGCTTTTCAGCAACTCTCTCCGCTGGTCTACAGCTCGTTGTCTGTGCCAAAATGTTGTCTTCATAGCCAGCGGTTCTCGTGAGTAATGATGAAACTCAGGGGGAGCCAATGTGCGTGATCAAACACTTCCAATCGAAAACACTGCAGGAGTATCTTCATTGCCTCTAAAGAGTGCGGCCGAGAATATTATCACGAAAAAGGAAACACATGTCAGTTATGTTCGTGGAATGCATGACAACAGGTGAAATCTCTCACCAGGCTCTCATAGTGTATGGCTCAAATGGTTCAAATGGCTCTGAGCACTATGGGACTTAACATCTGTGGTCATCAGTCCCCTAGAACTTAGAACTACTTAAACCTAACTAACCTAAGGTCATCACACACATCCATGCCCAAGGCAGGATTCGAACCTGCGACCGTAGCAGTCGCGCGGTTCCGGACTGAGCGCCTAGAACCGCTAGACCACCGCGGCCGGCCTACTGTGTGGGGGATATTTATCTAGGTACATTTACGTGCGCACTGTTTTCTCAGAACTGAGAAGAGCCACGTGACACGATCGACGAGCATATTATAGACACTTCCCAACAAATCTGTGCAAAGCTTCATGGACTTTTCACTGTGGTTTCCATTTCGCGCCAGATCGGACCTTACTTTACGAATGGCTCTCCTTGTTTCGGCCATATGTGGTCATAGATCTCTGAGTTTAACTTGAACATGAACCGGAATGTTAGTTTCAACATGCTCTGTGACTAAGTTTAGCCTCATCTTGTACATCTTCATGATGAGTATTCTGTGGACACGCTCGTCTTCCAAGATATCAGCCGTATTTGCAGAGCTGCACACACACACAGTTTGACGAGCACGTGGGCATTTTATCTCACTTCGACTGACCTGCTAAATCACTCGATGTTAATCCTGCAGAAAGTGTGTTCTTTCGCACTATTCACGACTGGAACAGGATGGGAGGGGGAGGGGAGGTTTCACTAGATGTAGAAGTGGAGATCGAGAATCCTCACAGATATTCTACATTGAGTCTTTCCGCAGATATTATGCTCTACAGGCTACATTTTAAGGGGAAAAAGCGCAAAATTTGGAAGTAACATAATTTTATCATTATCTACTATTTTCAGAATATTGCAAAAAAGGGATGATTGTCCATTGTACCATGGGAATACCTGGTAGTTCTCACAGTGGGGTATGTAGTCGCAAAGACGTTCTGAGAGTGGAGGAGAGACAGCGGGTAGGACTTCCGCTGCGCCGCCACGTTATGAATGGAGAGAAGAGCCGCGGATGACACAATGAGCGCCTGCGTGACACACGGCAGAGGAACGCGACGGCGCTGCGGGACAGTATAGCTGCAGGCGCGGGACCTGCCTCACTGCACAGCTACCGTCTGTTATGTAGGGATGGCGGTTATCGCTGAAACAACCAGGTTTCAGTTATACCGGTTTCTTTCCACGCCAGTTTCACCTGATTGTACAAACCGCTCGAAATAAGCGTCTTCTGAAATAACCGATTTTCGGTTTTTTATTCCTATTATTTTATGTAATAAACGTAGAAACCAAACAAAAATTGAAAAATTTTGACCCTCTCAATTTCAAGATACATAGAATCAAAATAGTAAACTAAATAGACAAATGAAGTAAACTTAGTCCGTCCACCGTTCTCTGCTTTTCTCGGAAAGTGATAAGTGGTTGAATACTACAAAAAAATCACCTGTACTTTCCTCTTGATTCTAATTTTTTTGAAACTGCTGAAAATTCATGTTGTAATCGGTGATCACGCCGTTATTCGGGCATTACGAATAGTCAGTGTTAAAGTTTGAGAACTGAGGTTGAAGAATACTTTTCATGTTAATTTGTCCGTTTTCATGGGCTACAAGCGGATAAAGGCGTATTATGTAGACACAGGCAGTGGATCTGCTACTTTCTATTTTTATTGTATACTACGAATGAATTGTTGTTAGGTAAACTTTTACTTTATTACTGTTACCATAATTTCCTTCTTTTATTATTTCATAGAAGTGGCAGAAAAGTTTTTAATCTTTAGAGAAAATGAAGCATTGTACTTCATTGACACTGCACTTCGTAACAATATTTTTAGTCTAGGACTGGTGCCATTCTGCAGTACAACAGATGTCCGACGACGACAATGAGAAACTACTGTATAGACCAGGTGGGGGTAAGTCTTGCACAACGCACGTAGATGCGTACTTTAAGCCACGACACACGGCAGCACGGCCATTATTGTCTCGGCAATGCTGCTTCACCTCTGAGTTAAGTGTTTGCTGCTCGTTCCTGTCGATACTGTTATTAAAATAGAACTGATTGCTTCTTGCCATTTTCTATAATAAAGTAATATTTCGAAGTAATGAAAATTTGACGAATAAAGAATTACTCTCATTATAAAAATGTCTACACTCCTGGAAATGGAAAAAAGAACACATTGACACCGGTGTGTCAGACCCACCATACTTGCTCCGGACACTGCGAGAGGGCTGTACAAGCAATGATCACACGCACGGCACAGCGGACACACCAGGAACCGCGGTGTTGGCCGTCGAATGGCGCTAGCTGCGCAGCATTTGTGCACCGCCGCCGTCAGTGTCAGCCAGTTTGCCGTGGCATACGGAGCTCCATCGCAGTCTTTAACACTGGTAGCATGCCGCGACAGCGTGGACGTGAACCGTATGTGCAGTTGACGGACTTTGAGCGAGGGCGTATAGTGGGCATGCGGGAGGCCGGGTGGACGTACCGCCGAATTGCTCAACACGTGGGGTCTCCACAGTACATCGATGTTGTCGCCAGTGGTCGGCGGAAGGTGCACGTGCCCGTCGACCTGGGACCGGACCGCAGCGACGCAAGGATGCACGACAAGACCGTAGGATCCTACGCAGTGCCGTAGGGGACCGCACCGCCACTTCCCAGCAAATTAGGGACACTGTTACTCCTGGGGTATCGGCGAGGACCATTCGCAACCGTCTCCATGAAGCTGGGCTACGGTCCCGCACACCGTTAGGCCGTCTTCCGCTCACGCCCCAACATCGTGCAGCCCGCCTCCAGTGGTGTCGCGACAGGCGTGAATGGAGGGATGAATGGAGACGTGTCGTCTTCAGCGATGAGAGTCGCTTCTGCCTTGGTGCCAATGATGGTCGTATGCGTGTTTGGCGCCGTGCAGGTGAGCGCCACAGTCAGGACTGCATACGACCGAGGCACACAGGGCCAACACCCGGCATCATGGTGTGGGGAGCGATCTCCTACACTGGCCGTACACCACTGGTGATCGTCGAGGGGACACTGAATAGTGCACGGTACATCCAAACCGTCATCGAACCCATCGTTCTACCATTCCTAGACCGGCAAGGGAACTTGCTGTTCCAACAGGACAATGCACGTCCGCATGTATCCCGTGCCACCCAACGTGCTCTAGAAGGTGTAAGTCAACTACCCTGGCCAGCAAGATCTCCGGATCTGTCCCCCATTGAGCATGTTTGGGACAGGATGAAGCGTTGTCTCACGCGGTCTGCACGTCCAGCACGAACGCTGGTCCAACTGAGGCGCCAGGTGGAAATGACATGGCAAGCCGTTCCACAGGACCACATCCAGCATCTCTACGATCGTCTCCATGGGAGAATAGCAGCCTGCATTGCTGCGAAAGGTGGATATACACTGTACTAGTGCCGACATTGGCCGGCCGCGGTGGTCTAGCGGTTCTGGCGCTGCAGTCCGGAACCGCGGAACTGCCACGGTCGCAGGTTCGAATCCTGCCTCGGGCATGGGTGTGTGTGATGTCCTTAGGTTAGTTAGGTTTAAGTAGTTCTAAGTTCTAGGGGACTTATGACCTAAGATGTTGAGTCCCATAGTGCTCAGAGCCATTTGAACCAAGTGCCGACATTGTGCATGCTCTATTGCCTGTGTCTATGTGCCTGTGGTTCTGTCAGTGTGATCATGTGATGTATCTGACCCCAGGAATGTGTCAATAAAGTTTCCCCTTCCTGGGACAATGAATTCACGGTGTTCTTATTTCAATTTCCAGGAGTGTATTTAAAAACGAAGAATTTTAGCACCACTGCTACGACTAATTGATATTTCGGTTTTTTACTCGGTTATTAGTAATAAAAAATAAAAAACGCCTGCTATAAGCGAGAACAAACAAATACCGAAAATACTAGTTATTCAGAATTAAAATAGCGGTTTCAGTTTTATCACATCGGTTTTTCCCATCCCCACTGCGATCTGCTTGACCATACAGTGCCGTGGAATCATCTCACAGTATTGTAATTCATAGGGACGTAGCAGATGGATAAGAGAAAATCTTACACACTTTTAAAAAAAGAAAAAAAAAACTCTAGCTTGATCTGTGTGTAGTGCCAGAGTAACAATGGAAGGCAGGAGACTTTCATTTCACTATTTGGTCACATGTCATTATAACATCTGGTACCATTGAAAGGTCTCTGTTGGATTCCTTTCATGTTTAATTTCTCAAATTTGTTGTCTTTTAAGGAATAAATTCCTCTTCTAAATTTACTGTGGCGTTTCTGACTATCTGGGAGGAGACTGAGTAGTGGAACGTGTTACTTTTACACGTAAACAAGAACGATCTCTCACACTACTACACTTTAAAGCACAGTTTATATGTAATTCTTATATGTAATTCATGTCACACAGTCTCATACGGAACCTACATCCGCTTTCTTTTATATACTGTGTATGATAAGATACTGTCATCCCCCTTCCCTTCTGTGTGAGAGGATGAATGATCAAATGTGTTTGTAGCTGCATGCTTGAGGGTAGCAGACAAGGCTGTCTGCTAGAGAACAGTAGGACCAACGTTGAAACAGGTAGCTACGCTTCCTAAAAGCAGAGAGGTTTCCATTCTTAGTATGGTCCGGTCCGTCCCGTGTCATGTTGGTATAGGAAGCTGCCCCTCTGGCGCCTTCCGTTTGTCTTTGTGAGCGACTCTCAGGAGCACGCTGGGTAGTTAAGTGGGAGTCTGGCAGTTGGAGAGTTGCAGCCGAGCAGTAGGCAGTTGGAGTCCAGTGGTAGCGCAGGGCAGTCCAGCAGTAGCAGTCTGGCGGTAGCGAGCGTCTGAAGTGGTAAGATCTCCGGCTAAGCGCGTGTCTGTTAAGTCCATAGGACAATGGATTTGTTAAGTTCAGCTTAACTGAGAATTTAATCATTTTATTTCGGGTTAGCTTTAAAATAGCTAAGGTTATCTTTAATTGCAGCGGAGTGTAATTCTCGTGTCCAGTTCAGATTAATTTGCGGTAGTTGCTTTGTTACTACTTTGTGAGTAAAGTGGAACCACGTCTTGGTCAGTAACTCTAAGTAAGATCAATCTTAAATGCAAATGCTTGTGTGATTATAACGTATCGTCTTGAAAAGATTTTGAATATACCAACTTTTCTTTATGTTCAACCCACGTGGCGTGTACTTTGTGAGACCAGTACCACGTGCTTATATAACTGTTTGACCCATCAGGTTAATAGTAAGATGTTAGTAACCAGTTCGAGGTTTTTGTTTTGTAATTTGCTTTTTGATCTAATTTATTTTTATTATCTAAATTATTGCGGAGTTATACGCTTTCTGTAAACCAAGTTGACCACGTGAAGGGTAATTACAAGACGGACAGGATTGTGCTACGAAAGTAATTTCTTTAAGTGAAAATTTGAATCTGTTTGTAGTGATTAACTTTCTCTTGCATGCGTTTCAATGTTCTTTGTGTGTTGTTTTATGAATGCAGTGTTGTATCCAGTCTCCCAATCTTGACTCCATATTTTATGTGTTCCGTAATATTCCAATCTCACAGTCTCACAATCGTAAATAAGGCACCAGCTCAGTTATAACTCACGTATAATATGCTGAAATTTCAATGAACAATCTTTAAAATAAATTTGCAAATATAAACTGATTTCTTTCTTTTTATTTAAATTCTCCTTTTATATAGATATATTACCGGTTGTTGTATGACTGTAAAAGATTATAATCAATGTTAGTCTGATTGGTAAGGTGGTAAACCTAGACTAGTTACCTGCTGAAACAGTGGCTCAGTAAACGCTCGGTTAACCTCCCAAGACAGCTCACAGTTTTAAACCGCTTTCATGGTCTAATTAGCACCCGATTTCAGCATACCAAATTCAAGTCACAATCTTACGCTATTCAGCAAAGCAAATTAGAGTTACAATCTTTCACCATCAGTATCCGTACTGCATCGATTGCGTTAAGAGATTCTACAGCTTAAATCGGATGATAGCACACGACAGCTTGGTACTTGGATGTATCTGGTTAAATATGTTTTCTTTCCGGTTTTGGTTTATGAAATTAAAAACAAAAAACACATTAACTTAATTCTATAGAAAGCTTGAAATGCTATGTGCAATAAGGAACAAGGTTACATTAAAAATATCGTGCAGAAAACCTTACGATGTACTCCTTCACCATATGAAAAACATATCAAATACTGCAAATTGACACAACTGAGGTAACAAGAACTAGGTTCTGCATAAATGTCCACATATCAATCTGGCACTGTATACAGTCATAAATAAAACAACTGTAAAGACAAGCGTACACATAAACAGTCATATTTGATGTGTCATTGCCGGCTTGTGTGGCCGAGCGGTTCTAGGCGCTTCAGTCTGGAACCGCGCGACCGCTGCGGTCGCAGGTTCGAATACTGCCTCGGGCATGGATGTGTGTGATGTCCTCAGGTTAGTTAGTTTTAAGTAGTTCTAAGTCTAGGGGACTGATGACCTCAGATGTGAAGTCCCATAGTGCTTAGAGCCATTTGAACCCACTGTTTTCATTTGTTTCCTCTGAAACTGTTAAGAAAAGGACACACGTTCATATGACACATTTCGTTGAGAATCACTAATGCTGTCACCTCTCAAAGCATGTACCTTTTCTCCTGACTAACACTGTATGCGAAGGAGACAATTTCTTCCACGTAACCACTTCGCCAGTTTTTTTTTTTTTTTTTTTTTTTTTTTTTTTGCAGAGATTCTCTTCTTGTTTGAAATGCTTAACATCCACGTTGCACGTCCCGAGTAGGATACTGATGTTCAGGAGGAACAACAAATCCTATTCAGAGCAAACATATTGAGATTTTTGAGAGGTTTCCGTGAACCATTTGAGGCGAATGTTCCCACAGTAAGTTCATCGTCGAATCCTTCGCGTACCTTGTTGTCTGACTAGCAATACGTCTCTAATCACTTCGAAGTCAACTGGTTGTATAATACCAGAGGAACTATTGAAAGTATCTGCTCGGCTGCAGGCGGCCCTGGGTGGTCGCGAGCCGCTGCCCCGCTGCAGGTGCGCCCTCTGAAGCGACAGCTGCTCACAAAGAGCTTCCTTCTTCCTCGCTACCGCGCCGCTCGGCCGACACCTGTTGGCGCCTCTGCCTGCCTCCTGAGCGACGAGCCCCTATTTCAGGCAAAGATTCCTTCCACTTTGGGTGCCACATGCTTACATTTATCCCGACGACAAAACTAATTTGTGTTTACGCACACAGCGCTCAACATGATTCAAGCTAATATCACTGTTCATCGCCCGTTACACAACAAATTCTCTTCGTAGAGGTCAAGTTAGATTCTGAAGTACTAGATTAGAATCTAGTCAGGGAAGAAATTATCGTTGCCAGTTTTATGGCCAGCAATGGGAGAAGAGCACACTGATAAAAATTCTTAAACTTCTGAACAGTATGTGTTGATATGAAACTTCCTGGCAGATTAAAACTGTGTGCCCGACCGAGACTCGAACTCGGGACCTTTGCCTTTCACGGGCAAGTGCTCTACCAACTGAGCTACCGAAGCACGACTCACGACCGGTACTCACAGCTTCACTTCTGCCAGTACCTCGTCTCCTACCTTCACAGAAGCTCTCCTGGGAACCTTGCAGAACTAGCACTCCTGAAAGAAAGGATATTGCGGAGACATGGCTTAGCCACAGCCTGGGGGATGTTTCCAGAATGAGATTTTCGCTCTGCAGCGGAGTGTGCGCTGATATGAAACTTCCTGGCAGATTAAAACTGTGTGCCCGACCGAGACTCGAACTCGGGACCTTTGCCTTTCGCGCGCAAGTGCTCTACCAACTGAGCTACCGGAGCACGACTCACGACCGGTACTCAGAGCTTCACTTCTGCCAGTACCTCGTCTCCTACCTTCCAAACTTTACAGAAGCTCTCCTGCGAACCTTGTAGATCTAGCACTCCTGAAATAATGGATATTGTGGAGACCTGGCTTAGCCACAGCCTGGGGGATGTTTCCAGAATGAGATTTTCACTCTGCAGCGGAGTGTGCGCTGATATGAAACTTCCTGGCAGATTAAAACTGTGCCCGACCGAGACTCGAACTCGGGACCTTTGCCTTTCGCGGAAGTTTCATATCAGCGCACACTCCGCTGCAGAGTGAAAATCTCATTCTGGAAACATCCCCCAGGCTGTGGCTAAGCCATGTCTCCGCAATATCCTTTCTTTCAGGAGTGCTAGTTCTGCAAGGTTCGCAGGAGAGCTTCTGTGAAGGTAGGAGACGAGGTACTGGCAGAAGTGAAGCTGTGAGTACCGGTCGTGAGTCGTGCTTCGGTAGCTCAGTTGGTAGAGCACTTGCCCGCGAAAGGCAAAGGTCCCGAGTTCGAGTCTCGGTCGGGCACACAGTTTTAATCTGCCAGGAAGTTTCAGTATGTGTTGGGCTTCTAAACAGTCTCACCAAAGACTTAACCGGCTTCAAGACACGTGGTATAGTAACACGTGGAATAGTACATAGATACACACACACACACACACACACACACACACACACACACACATATATATATATATATATATATATATATATATATATATATATATATATGCAGAGATCACAGATCCTGCAGACCACACACTGCTTCCAAAAACTGCCTCCTGTTTTTCTGTTTGTGGTCGGTCCCTCCAGGCGTCTTCGGCCCCCATGGCTGCCAGGATCTCCGCCAGAACGTCCATCCAGAGCATCCTTGGTCGTCCTATGGTACGTCAGTGTTTCTCCCGTAAAGTGCTTTATTCATGTGTCTTTCTTCCGACATACGGGCTAAATGACCCACCCAGTGTATTCTTTTGCTCTTCAGCTTCTGTAGAATTGTTTGTTGTTGCACCAAGAGGCAGGTTCCCTCATCCTTCCGCCTCTTCCATTCTCCCTTAACTAAGATCGGTCAGCGTATCTTCCTCATTACTTTTCTTTCAAGTATTAATAGGAGATTAATTAAACTGCCAGAACTGTCGAGGAATCTCCCTACTAAATACTATATATAAAGTTTTCTCCAAGATTCTAACCTGCAGGCTTACTCCATATGTGGAAGAGAGAGTTGGAGACTATCAGAGTGGCTTTAGAAGAAATAGGTCAACAACTGACCAGATATTCACATTGCGCATACTACTTGAAAAATGTTACTAACATCAAATTAACATACACCAGATTTATATCGACTTTAAACAATCCTATGATTGCATCTCAAGAGTGGCATTGCAGAATGCAATGGAAGAGGCTGGAATACCTAAGAAGCTCATTAAACATTCTATGATGACCCTCAGCGAAACCATCTGTAAAGTAAAAATTCAGGGCGAAATCTCCAGTGAAGTGGAAATGAAGAAGGGACAGACAGGGTGACAATATCTCCTCATTGCTATTCAACCTTTGCCTAGAAAAAGTCATAAGTCAGATAGAGTTAAATAAAGGAGGAACCTTCTTAAATCGTTCACTACAGTACCTAGCCTAAGCTGACGATGTGGCATTTGTCGCACGGAACACTGCTCTGCTAGGCGAAGCCTATCAACAACTGGAGAAAGGCGCAAGGGAACTTGGCCTGACAGTCAACATCGAAAAGACCAAGTATATGGCAATGACCAACCAACAAAACCTACCAAATCTCAGGATAGCCGACAGGGAGTTTGAAAGGGTGAGATACTTCAATTACCTTGGGTCGACTTATACTGAGACAAATGACATTGGCAGCGAGGTGAAAGCCAGAATAGCAGCAGGTAACAGATGCTACTTTGCCACATTACCCATGCTTAGGAGTTCGCTTCTATCACAAAAATCCAAAATCCTCATCTACAAAACAATTATAAGACCAGTTGTTATGTATGCTGCTGAAACGTGGACCATGACTGTAAATGAGGAAAGGATCCTCAGCATATGGGAGAGAAAGGTGCTACGTAAAATATATGGCCCACTATATGAACAAGAAGGTTGGCGCATTCGTACGAATGCAGAACTACATCTTTTTGAAGAACCTGACATTGTTACTACCATTAAAATGAGAAGACTGCGGTGGGTAGGGCACGTGGTCAGAATGGAGGAAGACAGAGCATGTAAGAGGATTTTTGATGGCAAGGCTGGAGGCAGACGGCGGAGGGGACGCCCCAGAAAGAGATGGGTGGATGGAGTTGAAGAAGACATGAAAAAGCTGGGTGTCAGAGGATGGAGACGGAAAGCCATGGATCGGATAGAATGGCAGGATATTGTGATGCAGGCCAAGGCCCTTCAAGGGCTGTAGAGCTGAGGAGTAGGTAAGCATTAATAGTATTTACTTTTATCGTATAATCATGTTCCACGTCTCTGAATCGTACGTGAGTGCTGGGTATATCACTGTGTTATATAGTCTCATCTCAGTATTCGTTAAATTGATTTTTAGCTGAGCTTTTTCCTGAGGGAATACATAAAGTTCATTCCCATTGCTATTCTTTCCTTGATGTTCATTTCTATGCTGTTGTTGTTGGTAAACCAAGATCCCAAGTATTTGAAGTGGTGAACATTTTTGAATATCATGCCATCGATCTCCAGAAATTCTTGCTGCTCTTGTCTTCTTTCTAATTGCATTAACTCCGTTTTGTCTTGATTCGCCTATAGCCCAACCTTTTGTGTCTAGTTGTCCATTTTCTGGTACATTTCTTTAACGCACGGTTTGATTCACGTAGCAGTACTGTACCATTGCATATACGAGTCAACTGAAATTACCATTCATTGGCACTCCAGCCCACGCCTGTTGCTTACAGTGCCTTATTGCTTTCTCTAAGACGACATTATCCAGAACACACGAGAGAGCATCCCCTTGTCTGAGGCTTGTCTCAATCTCGAGCTTTTCTGGTGTGACCCCTAGGAAATGCAGTGCTGCCCTAGATCCATCCATACAAGTTTGCACCATTCTCACTAGCTTCTTAGGGATTCTGAAGTCACACATTGCATTGTATAGGCTATTCCTGTGGATGCTGCCATACAAACGTTGAAAATCGATGAACAGACTATAAGCATCTTCATCATATTCCTAGCGTTTTTAAAACAGTTGTCTTAGGATGAAAATGTGGTCTATTGTCGATCGGTTTGATCGAAAGCCACCTTGGTATTCCTGTAAGTTACTCTCTATTTTTAGTGTGTTACTAATATTGGTTTATGATTGTAGTACCGTTATTTCATTGATATGTATTACAAAGTGGGTGTGTTATTTGTTTCATGTAAGTCGGCAGAGATCTGAGCAGATAGAAAGGCTAAATTTGGCGCGGCCTGGGGGTCACATGTCACCAGACGAATTAAAATCACAACCGGTGGACAGCTGTCAACCGAAAGAAGAAGCAGAAGTGACAATAAATCTCATGCGACGTTTGGGATGTGATAATATAAAAAATTAACTAGTAATGCACACAGTGTGTGGTCGTGAAGCTATATTCAGTTTAGTTTCGGGTCTTCTGTTGTGCAGAAATTTATACTGTGAAGTTTGCCGTTTGGCATTTATTAGAGCACAGTTCATCGTATTGTAGTGCGAGGTCAGGTGCACGTACAAACTGCAGTGAATAAATAAAATTCACGTATTTTACTGAAAATTAATGATTTGGCTTATGAGTGATTTCATTGTCATTCATGAGAAAAGTCAAGGTTTATTTACTCAGATAAATGCAGGGATAACATTTGCTTCAATATTGTGCCCAGGAGACAATTTAATTGAAAGTTTTCAAAAATGCAACATACTTCTCTGGTCCAAAAATATTACGACGACACAAGTCAACCAAAGCATAAAGTGGATTTAGCGGAGGAAAAGATATTACCAATGCATTATAATCTGATGAAAAGTATATATTACAGATAGACTGAAACAACTCTGGCTAACAAACGGATCAGAAAATTTTATTACTACTGAAGTTAAATTTTTAAAACAAAGATTACCTCTTCTTCACTGATAAAATTGACATCTAACTCATACGTTACCGGCGATTGGTAGGACGACGACGATGATAAACAACCGAGGTTAAAATGCTTAATGGAAGTTATGTACACATGTTACTTTCTTTTTACAACTTCATGTAAGATTAATGCATCAAAGTTAAGAACATATAATCAAAGATATGGAAAGCAACAGAACTGCTACGTCTGATACAATAATTAGTACGACGTCTAATCTGCTTCGTTACTAAACTAAATGGCCAACGGCGAACGTTATTTGTGCTTCTCTATACAAAAAGGAAAGAAGATTAGTGCTCAACGTTCCTCCGACATAGAAGTCGGATGGGGAAAGAAATCAGCCACACCCTTTGAAAGGAACCATCCCCTAAATTATCAGGAAACATCTAAAATATTTACGGATTTAAATAATGATAGTCGTCTGTTTTAGAAATGTTAACATCCAGCGATGTTTTCCAAACAAGTAGTAGTTCGTCTTAAGGCTGCTCCTTGAAACGCTGCTTAGCCCCGCGTAGCAGAGATTTGAGGACGTGGCTTCTAAGGAGTACGACTTTCATGGACTTTTACAAGGCTCAGCTAACCGATTTTCACATTCCGCTTCCTACAATAAAGGGTGATAACGTACTGGAGGAACCTTCCATCATCGAATCGCAGTATCTGTGTTATTCTCTCGTTGAGGGTCAATATTAATCTTTCGAAAATGTTAAAGCTACTTCTTTTGTTATGAAATTAACAGTTTATTCACAGTAGTGAAGAATTGGTGTTTGTCTTCCTAGTGTAGTGAAACGCAGTAAACGTAAACGCCACCATGCTGCTAGAGTCCCATGGAAGATTAACTGAAAAAAAAGAGGCTTGAAACTCTTTGTCCACTCGAGAATTTGACCCCATTCGTTGATAACAGATTCGCAGCCTTCCTCAGTATGCAACCAAGGGCTTCATCCGATCCCACTCCTGCCCACGCATGTCTCATGGGATGGGGACATGTGACGTTATTGATAGCGATATGTCCGTCGAATGAGAAATTTCATTTACATCTACATCTACGTGATCACAATTAAGTGTCTGGCAGAAGGTTCATCGAACCGTTAAGTTCCGTAGTCTCCCTTTGCTATTACGCTTCCAGGTTTCTTCCTCTCCTTTCTCTTTCATCAATAACATAAACACTAATCTCTACATGTGATTGTGCAATTATAGTTACGAGTTAATTTGCGGGAGCAGTTTATTACCGTTATGAGGGTAATGTGCCAATGTGAGAGACAGACGAAAACATTTGAATAATGCTGCTTAACACTAGATCTTGGCTTCGAAGGCAACAATGGCATTCGACTTCCTGTTTTTGTCACATAAATTCATAAGTCGCTGCAACTAGTGTTACGCAATACGGAAAACATAATTAAAATTATTAGATAACGTACGTAAAAACAGTGACAATAAGGTAAAATTTACCGCAGTAAGAAATGCTAAGGATGGTATGTAAACAGCAACTAGTAGAGCTTTTTAGTGGAGTTTATTGTTTTTGTGTGCATCTAAGTGCTGGTTCGATTCATCAGACGTAAAAATCACTTTACGTGCCAGAGAAAAATACCAATGATCGAAAAGTGGTGAAACCGGCCTCTTAGGGGTTGTTGCCTGAAGTTTAAAAATTATGCAAAGCAACAAAATTACACACGAAAATAATAATGATTTTAATAATGCTTATTGAGCTTCATAACTGACGCCATTTAAACAAGATCGCAACTTCAGTAGGAAAAATTAAAGAGATATCGAAATTGAACATAATTATTATCTTAAACGATGAGTAGTTTTGTAATGTCTCAGCGGACCCACTTACTTGCGTGGTCTTTTATGAAGAACATCCAATATTCTGTTTTCTGACGTGTTCGGTACATGATTGTAATTGTCGTACAGGAAACACATAGAAAATTGATTCGAGCACCTAAAAAGGTAAAAGAATGAGGAATGTTTAATGCACATTAATTTCATATCACTGTGAAAGACAATTAAGAGATATCTTAATTTTCAGTGATTGTTCACTCATATACACTGAAGTAACGAAAGTCATGGGAAAGAGATATGAACATATAAAGATGGCGTATACAAGGCATAAAAGGGCAGTGCTTTGGCGGAGCTATCATTTGTAATCAGGTGATTCATGTCAAAAGATTTCCGACGTGATTATCGCCGCACGACGGAAATCAACAGACTGCGCACGCGAAAATCGTTAGCGAATTCAATATACCGGGCTCCACGGTGCCAAGAGTGTGCCGAGAATACCAATTTTCAGTCATCACCTCTCACCACGGACAACGCAGTGGCCGACGGCCTTCACTTAACGACCGAGAGCAGCGGAGTTCGCGTAGATTCAAATGGCTCTGAGCACTATGGGACTTAACTTCTGAGGTCATTAGTTCCCTAGAACTTAGAACTAACTAAACCTAACTAACCTACGGACATCACACACATCCATGCCCAAGGCAGGATTCGAACCTGCGGCCGTAGCGGTCACGCGGTTCTAGACTGTAGCGCCTAGAACCGCACGGCTACTTCGGCCGGCAGTTCGCGTAGAGTTGTCAGTGCTAACGGACAAGCAACTCTGTGTGAAATAAGTGCAGAGATCTCTGTGGGACATACGACGAACGTATCCGTTCGGACAGTGCGGAGAAGTTTGGCGGTAATGGGCCGCGGCAGCACACAACCGACGCGAGTGCCTTTGCTATCAACACGACATCACCTGCAGCGCCTCTCTTGGGCCCGTGACATATCTGTTGTATCCAAGACTACTGGAAAACCGTGGTCTGGTCAGACGAGTCTCGGTTTCAGTTGTTAAGAGCCGATGGTAGAGTTCGAGTGTGGCGGAGACTCTACGAAGCCATGGATCCAACTTGTAAAGGCACTGTGCAAGCAGGTAGTGGCTCCGTAATGGCCCGGGTTGTGTTTACAGGGAATGGACTGGTTGTGTGGACTGGTTATGTTCGGCTGCTGGGAGACCATTTGCAGCCATTAATGAACTTCATGTTCCCAAACAACGATGGCGGACCACTACTGTTCTCGACTGGTTTGAAAAACACTCTGGACAATTCGAGCGAATGGTATTAGCCGCCCAGACCACCCGACATGAATCCCATTGAACATTTATGGTACATAATCGAGATGTCAGTCCGTATACATTTTCTCAATTATGGACGGCTATAGAGTCAGCATGGCTCAGTATTTTTGCAGGGGACTACGAATGACTTATTGATTCTGCGGTTTCGGGCGCTATCCGGTCATACGCACTTTCAAATACACGCCGACAATTACGCCAAAACTTTTCCTGCGGCGTCACCCCGGCACGAGCGCGCTGCCACGAACGATTACGCCGCTGCCAATGAGATGGAAACATTCCCTCTCCAGCGGCGGGAGTGCTTAAGTTCGAACATTCATGCAGTGACCCCCATTTTGTGTTTGCCAGTTGAATAACATTTACAGACTTTCATCGTGGGCAGGGCTCGACGTCTTCTGAATGGACATTGTACTGAAGAGCGACAGATTTATAAATCTTTCATATCTGTACATATTTCTACATTCAGATCTACTGTTAGTAACTGGCGCTGCAAATACAACAACGAAATAATGTACACACATCAAAAACAGTTTTATATCACCTTGGTTCCGAGTGTTCCGGAACCTGTACAGAAAATTGAAAATTGGAATAGAGATCAACATAAACTTGATTTCCGCCCTTTTTATTGCTCATGAAAACCACACATTGCGTGTTGTACCACCATACATCGAGACCTTCAGAGGTAGTGGTCCACATTTCTGTACACACCGGTACCTCAATTTCAGTCTACATACTAATGTCCGCCTCCGTAGCGCAGCGGTAGCGTTACCGCCTACCACGCAAGGGGGCCCGGATTCGATTCCCGGCAGAGGACTGGGTGTTGTGTATTTGCCCTTCATCATCATTGACACGCAAGTCGCCGAAGTGGCGTCAACTAAAAAGACTTGCACTAGGTGACCGAGCCCCGAAAAGCGATAACCCGGCCAATAAATGCCACACGATAACTTCACTTCGCTATATACTAATTAGGTTTCATTTAGAATTTGTTCCAGTTTTAGCATCTATACGCAACCGCTCGCTCAACAAAAGGTCCGTGTCTAAGCAACGAAATGTCAC
This sequence comes from Schistocerca nitens, assembly GCF_023898315.1. Classification (NCBI taxonomy): domain Eukaryota; kingdom Metazoa; phylum Arthropoda; class Insecta; order Orthoptera; family Acrididae; genus Schistocerca; species Schistocerca nitens. The sequence goes on from NC_064614.1 coordinate 303,451,598, forward strand.
ACAGGTCGTACCAATAAAAATATCATTAACATCAGTTTTTAGTACAAATGTAAGACGTATGACAAGTTCAAATATTTTGAAATACCTCAGTACGTATTTAGAAAGCGTTACTCTAGCGACACACAACTAGCTCTGCAGTAACGAGTGTTATCAACAGGGTATCTCAAGCTGATTCCGCATTTCTGGATTTCCAGGAGGCTTTAACACTGGTCCTCACAAGACGGTTCTAACCAAATTGTGTGCCTGTGAAGTATCATCTTAACTATGCGACTGGATTCATGATTTCTTGTTAGATGGTTCTCAGTACAGAGTAGCGTACGGGAGCGTATCTAGTGATACCGAATTTATATCTGAGATTCCCCAAGGAACTTAAGTAGACTCTTTTCTGTCCTTGAAATATCTATAAATGATTTAGGAGACAGTGTGATTAGCCGTTTTCGATTTCTGGGAGGATATCCCGTCGACATCGTCTAGTAAAGTCAACAGAAATCAGAACGAATTACAAAATGATTTAGATAGTACATCTAAATTGTGAAAAGTGGCTTTTCATCTTGAACGCTAAAATGTGCTACATCCTCTATAAGAGTACTAAACGAATTCCACTGAATTCCTGTTACACAGAAAATTTGTGTTCAAGGCGAGTCGAAGGTTGCGTTTTATTGCCAGAACAGAAAGCGTAAAAAATCCGCTAAATAAATAGCTTTCTCTAGGCTTTTCCATCCCATTCTAGAGTACTGCTACGCAGTATGAGATCCTTATCAAACAGGAGACAGAAAACATCTATACAGTTCAATGAAGAGTGAGTCGTTTTATGTTACCACGAAATAGCGGAGAGAGTGTCAGCCCTTAAGCGAACTGGGATAGCAAAAATTAAAACGAAGGCGTTGTTTGTTGATGCGAACTCTTTTCACGAAATTTCAGTACACAAATTTCTGCGAAAATATTTTGTTGGTTCCCTCTTAGACAGCAAGCGATGGACATCGCAATGAAATAAGGCGAATCAGTGCTCACACGGAAAGATTTAGAAATTCGTTTTTCGCGTGCGCTGTTCAACCGGTGAAAACATAATTTGAAAGTGGTGTCCTGCATTCTCTGCTGGGGTATTAAGTGTAAATTATAGAGTAATCATCTAAAAATACACGTAGCGATCACACAGACATTATGCGACGTTAGAACAGAAAATACAATAAAGAATACAACACATTTAAGTTGTACCAATCAGCGTAAGCAAAGGAAATCTAGTTTTATTCATTTCGTTTCATTTAGCATTTTGTTTAATTGTTAAAATCGGCCACAAAACCACAATTTATAACCCATTTCATAGACTGTGGCTGCCATTATCGAAAAACCACATATATTATAGTCGTTTTTAGTAACTGGAAACTTCCATGATCGAAACAAGAGACATATAAACATAGAACGATCAGCAGTAAAGGCATTTTAGTTAGCTTTCAGCTGGTTGAGGAAAATATATCAATAAAAATTACGTTTTGTACAAACATGGAAACGGCAATTTTAAAGGGAATTGAAACCTAGTGGTGAACCGAACATCGTATTCAAGAATTACACAATACTTAAAGTTTTATCTCAAACCTCCCACAGTTTATGGCGGTTCGGGCTGAAAATTACGCATATCTCTACGTTTCGTACCCAGTAGATGAAGTCTAGAGATAAACTACTAGTGACGGGTAACCAGGTCAGCAGTAATGATTCAAGATCTGTAGGCTTTTAAAACTTTGTAGCACTATTCAGTCACTTGAAAAGCTCGCAATCAAAAGGTTAACAATAAACAAGAAAGATTTCGTTTTTTAACAAACTGGTAAAGTGTTACTGAAATTAACATTACAGTGCCAAATGATTGAAATACATGCAGGAACTGTAAATACTTCGTAATTAGGAACTGACTCAGGAGGATAACACTTGTTTTTGATTTGCTGCCGATGACCTAGATCCACACTTGATGAGACAATGGATAAGGAAAAAACTCCAGTTTGATGTAATCAATGAAATTCCGTCAGTTTGTCATTCTGCTTCTGCTTCACTGCAAATCATTTTTTAATGTCATTGATCATCACCATGCAGTCATTTGTCAGTATCCTACGTCCTCACAGTAGAAAAAAATTACTAATTAATATTTAAACGTAAACGATAGCTGTCTAACGTACTAATTTCCTTTCTTGTTATCCACTGGTGGGTTTTGTTTTTATATGTGAATATATTTGTAATCCTTAGTTTGTCAGTTCTGGTTGATGCAGCATCGACAAAATGGCACAAAATTAATGGGAATTATCGTTAGACAAAACTGCCTGATGTAGATAGCCAAATGTGTTACGAGGTTTTATTGACTTTCTCCCTGGGGAAAAGTTTACGCCAACTGGAACTAAACAAGAACTACATGTGAGACAGTAGTAGTAAAAGCCAAATGGAGAAATTGTATGTTATAGGTGGGTTCTGGGAAAGTGTGTTTTGTCTGTAAAGGATAGGAAATACTATGACCAGTTTAAGAATACTGCTCAACCATTTGGAAATATTATGCAGTAGTCAGAGCAGCAGTTATCGAACAAATTCGAAAGCTCACTGCTAGAATCGTAACGGGTCAACACAACTCATTGAAAGTCTCACGAAGATGCTCTGGAGACTTAAAAGCGAATCTCTGGAAGAAAGGCAGCATTATTTTTGTGGAATCCTGTTAAGTAAAATTAGAAAACTGCGAGTTGGAAAGACTGTGCATAATTTCTAACGACTTGATCATTAGAATAAAAATGATCATTTTGAGTAACGTGGAGAACATACGGTCATTTATCCGTCGCTCCGATCCGAATGGAACCCCCCAGAAAGTAGCCAACACTAGTAAGAAGAATCAAACACTTTTCGCTTTACAGGGCTTTCGAAGCATTTACGTAGATGCAGATATCTAATTCACTGCACAGGACTGCGTCAGTAAGTCTCGTACTTTAAATTTGTGATGTTGACAGATTCATTGCTTGAAGCGACACTGCGACAATGCTATTCCGTTGACTGTCTTTGAAGGTGTCGATTACAAGCTTTGAAGGAACTACAGCAGAAAAAACTCATTTACGGCCTGAAACAAAAGAATAGTGCAAAATATACAGAAGTATACTATTTTAATAGTAGAGCGTCTGCTGCCTGGCTCGTAGTCGGTTCAGACAAAGCGGTACGCTGGTGACTGCTTTCCATTAGTCATTATGTTCGGGTGCGGAGCTTCTACAATGGCTGTAATCGTGACAGAGATCATAAGAAGAAAGAATGAAAAATCGCTGTGACGTCGCAAGACGCGGGTTACGTTTCGAACTTGAGTATCTCTGCCGCCGATCTTAAGCCGACGGATTTCTTCCTATCACACCGGCAATCGTAAAAGAATAGAATATTTAAGATGCGAGCGACAGACCCGCCCTGAGTTGACATATAACGATCTCCCTCGCCTCACTATCACCGATAGACGCACTTTTGTCTCCTGAAAAATGCGTAGTTCTCTGTCAAACCTGACAAATCTTAAGTAATGGACGGCGGGACTCAGAGACACGAGGCAGAGGTTCTTCTGAGACGCTGCTAGCACTTTTATGGTGCACGCAGTCGTGGCATTTGCTTTTCGACGCGTGAGTCCAGTGAAAATTACGGATCTATGGTTTCTCTCAAAGCATCGGGTCTCAGATAAAAGAGTACGTATAAATGTAGCATTGTTAAACTTCAGGATAATAAGTCTCCCCTTTCAGTTAATTATCTTCGTGAAGATTTTTCAATGTAGTAACTACGTATCAAATAATAAATCCATACGATAATTTCGAGTACGAAATTTTTTATCTTAAATCAAGAAGGGCAAGAGTACCCTGTACTTGTATTCTGTCAATGTTAGTGTAATGCAGAAAAGCTGTAAAACTGTAAGGAGAGGGCACAACGACGTTGCAGATTTTACATTTGTGTTTAAAGGTTACACAGAGTGTTAGAGCTATAGGAGCTTGTTTTGCGCTTCTTTGTTGTTTCACATCCCATAGCCACTGAATTTCCCACGAGTCAAGCGTTTTCCCCCTGATATAAACAGGCGTGATTCGTAGATGAAGTACTGCTTTCCCTGCACTCTGGGTTGCATTATGGCTCTAAAATTATTGAGTTTCGAACAGGAGAAACAGGGTCACTGTAAATCCTTCCTTCTGAGAGCTGTTTTTTCCCAACCTATTGATTGTTTTCCCCCAAAGATAATACACTTACATATTCTTAGTACCGAAACGTTTATCAACACGTTACACTATCTGTTTGAAAGTATCCAGATAACCCTATGTAATGCAGAACTGACCACAAGATGGCGAGAGAGGCCAATATGAAACGAGGCGAGTAGTATTGTGTTGTCCGTGGAGAACCAGTGGCGGCTGCTGTGGTCGAGCGGTTCTAGGCGCTTCAGTCCGGAAGCGCGCGGCTGCTATGGTCGGAGGTTCGAATTCTGCCTCGGGCATGGATGTGTGTGATGTCCTTAGGTTAGGTTTACGTAGTTCTAAGCTAGGGGACTGATGACCTCAGATGTTAAGTCCCATAGTGCTCAGAGCCATTTGAACCATTTTTAGAGAACCAGTAACAGTAGAATGGGTCAGTCAGGACAGCACAGTGACTTCGCGAGGGGGGGGGGGGGTACTCATTGGATGTCACCTGAGTAACAAATCCATAAGGAACGTTTCAGCCCTCCTACATCTGCCCAGATCGAGTGTCGGTGATGTGACTGTGAAGTAGAAACGCGAAGGAACAACTACAGCTAAATAAAGAACAGGCCTTCTTCATGTACTGACGGGCAGGGACCGTCGAGCACTGGGATGGTGATGTTTGGGTTGTGGGGCGCTTTACTGCGTGGTTATTAGCGCCCGCACAACGTCCCAATTTTTATATAGTCCAATTTTTACACAATCCAATCCAAACCATTGTCACGAACGATTATGAAATGATGAGGACAACACAAACACCCAGTCCCTGACTGCGGAGGGTGGTTGCAAAAAATCTCATGAAATTAGCCGAAGGAACCAATCGTGAGTCCCAAAACACTTTCAGGAGTCCAGCCAGCACAGTGACTGTGCTTAGGGAGTTGAAAAGACGATGGTCGAGCAGCTCATAAGCCAAATATTTCTGTAGTCAATCATAAGTGACTCTTGAGGTGGACAGTGGATGGTTGGAAATAGTGATTTGGGGTGAGAATACACTACAACCTCTAGTTATCCGATGGAAGGGTTGGGGTTTGGCGAATGCCTGCAGAACGTTACCTGCCATCGTGTGTAGTGCCAACAGCGAAGTACGGAGCAGGTGCTGTTACGGTATTGGGGTTTTTATCGAAGTAAGGATGTGGTCCTCTTATTGCGCTTAAGAAAACATTAAATGCAGAAGGATGTGAACACATTTTACACAGTTGTGTACTATTTACAGCAGAGGAACAGTTCGGAGACGATGTCTGTATCAGTATGGAGATGCACCCTGTCATAAAGCAGAATGTCTGAGGGAACAGTTTGTGTATGATAACATTCCTGAAATGGAGTGGCCTCCCCCTCGTCCCGAACTGAGCCCAACGGATCACATCTGAGATGAGTTAGTACGTCGAATTTGCTCCAGAATCCAGCGTTCAACGTCACTATCTTCTCTGGTTCCCGCTCTTGGGGAAGAATGGGCTGCCATCCTCCACAGACATTCAAATTCCTAATTCAAAGTGTCCCCGGCAGAGTTTAGACCCTCATCAAGGCGAAAGGTGAACACTTCCCATATTAATGCCCAATAACAGGTGTGCGGATAGTATACCTGCTAGGCTCGGTGATTGAATGATGCCGTGGTATTATAGTAACGCGTCCAAACATTTGTGCATCTCTCTTGGAATACGTTTTTGTAGTTTTTATAATACTGCCTGTCAGTATCTCAACAACTTCATTGTTTCAGCACAGTACGTTTCCCAACCGATTTCCAGACCTCTGCAGAACTTATTTTAGGTTTGTTAACGCTAATATCTTACGTTACGGTCTTTTGCAGCGTCTTTTTTTTTTTGGGGGGGGGGGGGGGTGACACAGCCGCGATAAGTTGTAAAATAACAGTCGACTACTTTTCGGTCACGGGCGTAATGGCCGCTTTCTGAGTCTATTTCGTCATGACATCTCTCTTGGACAAGACATTAAGTTACAGTTTTCATGATGGGAGACAAATCGTATCGACAGTTTTTTAAATTGTGACGTGATATCATACTCAGTACGGGGTAAAGAGCGAATATATGTGGACCCACGGCAACAGTGTATACCCATTGCAACAGCGGCAGGAACGTTGGTGATAGTTACTTTGAAACCTGACGCGGTTCTACACACAGTAACTTACGTTAGCCAATAGCTACGGTCGTTTTGCGATTACTGAAAGCTCCGTATTTTACGTTGTATACAATACATTCTCCGTGGAGCGGTAAAAATTTTAATCCAAGTATATGTTCACACAGCCCTGTCGTCAAAAACCTTGCCGAATAAATGCAGCTGTCGAAAATTTCTGTCCACAACCACTATTTTAACCGGCTTGTTTGAGCAAAAATGGTTCAAATGGCTCTGAGCACTATGGGACTTAACATCTTAAGTCATCAGTCCCCTAGAACTTAGAACTACTTAAACCTAACTAACCTAAGGACATCACACACAGCCATGCCCAAGGCAGGATTCGAACCTGCGACCGTAGCAGTCCCACGGTTCCGGACTGCAGCGCCAGAACCGCAAGACCACCGCGGCCGGCTTGTTTGAGCAAAACGTCGCTAGGGTGTGGAGCGATTCCGTTTATAGCCCGAATACGATATAAATGATGATAATACTCGTTTTAAGACCTCTACCTTCCTTACTATATTTCAAAGAGATAACACTGGTGCACAGTTTTTTTCGTGTTTTTGGTTTTAGTAAACTGTGTAGATAGTGAGCCGGTTTTCTGCTTGGTACAAATCAATCACCATTTAATGTACGAATTTGCTGAATGTATTCCAATCTCTGTTCTCCTCTACAGTTTTTACCATCTGCAGTTCCCTCTAGTACCATGAAAATTATTCCGTGATATCTTTAGAGGTCCTACCATCCTCTCCCATCTTCTTGTCAGTGTTTTTCGTATATTGTTTTCCTCGCCAATTCTCCAGAGAACCTTCTCATTCCTTACCAAATCAGTCTATCTAATTTCTAACATTTTTCCGTAGCACCACAGCTCAAATGTTTCGATTCTCTTCTTTTCCGGTTTTCCGACAGTCCATCTTTCACTAACATACATTGCTGTGCTCCAGACGTATCTTTTCAGAAATTTGTTCCTCAAATTAATCCCTTTGTATGATATTAGCACATTTCTATTGGTCAGGACCGACCTATTTGCCAGTGATAGTCTGCCTTTTTGTCCTTCTTGCTCTTTCCGTCATGGGTTATTTTGTTGCCTAAGTAGCAGAATTCTTTGACATCATCTACTCCGTGATGACCAATTCTGAAGTTAAGTTTCTCACTGTTCTCATTTTTGCTGTTCTCATTACTTTCGTCTTTCTTCGATTTACTCTCAGTCCATATTCTGTACTTATTAGACTGTTCATCCCATTCAGCAGATCCTGTAATTCTTCATTTGCACTGAGGCCAGCAATGTCTTCTCGCTTCCCACGCCCGGGTTCCCGGGTTCGATTCCCGGCGGGGTCAGGGATTTTCTCTGCCTCGTGATGGCTGGGTGTTGTGTGATGTCCTTAGGTTAGTTAGGTTTAAGTAGTTCTAAGTTCTAGGGGACTGATGACCATAGATGTTAAGTCCCATAGTGCTCAGAGCCAGAGCCAGCAATGTCATTAGTGAGTGTTATCACTGAGACCCTTTCAACTTTAATTTAATCCCACTTTTGAACCTTTCTTTTATTTCCGTCGTTCTTTCTCCGATGTACAGAATGAAGAGTAGGGGCGAAAGACTAGATCCCTGTCTTACAACCTTTTTGATCCGAACACTTCGTTCTTGGTCTTCCGCACTTATTGTCCCCTCTTTGCTCTATATATTAACCGTCAATCCTGTAACTTTCTCTTATACTTTTCTCTGAATTTCTAATATCTCGCACCATTTGATATTGTCGAACGCTTTATCCAGGTCGACAAATCCTATGAAAATATCTTTTATTTTTCTTTAGTTTTATCAATCACAGTACTTTAGTCAGTTGCAGCTAGTCAACGTGTTAAATCCACACGTTTAGCAGATGGCACTACAAAGAAATAGAGCGGCAGATTACGTTAAGGCGGTGGGGTGGATGTGCAGAGGAGGGGCGACCCTGGCGCCAGAGGCTAGTAGACGTGGACTGGACGGGCTGCGCAGCGCGGAGCAGAGCAGGTGTCGTGTTTGAGGCGGGCTGAGCCAACATTTGGCGCGGCGCGCTGTTTGATCTGGCGCCGGCTCGCGGACACACGCACACACACACACACACACACACACACACACATACATACACACACACACACACACACACTGCACCTAGGTGCGTAATTGTTGGTGCGGTCCGGCCGCAGGGTGCTGTAGAGCGGTCTGCCCGTGTCTACGTGTCAGCACCGGACACAGGACCCTCCTGCGAGGCAAAGCGGTCTATGTTCCACCTACCACACGTGCAGTGCACTTATTTGCACGTGGAAGAACGTCAACTATGGTACCTGCTGTGGGGACAGTGACGTCACACTACCCTGTGCTATGATCAGAGATCAGCCGTATGGAGTCCGAAAAAGTTGATTTAATAATCCTATGCGGCGGTATTGAAAACAAGCCAGTTGCTGCTCCACGATGTCAGGTAGCATAGCTGCCTCCTAAAGCACAAGACCACTACAATGGACAAGGGCGTGTGTTCAAAAAGAGGCCAGGGATCAAACGTAAATAGCTGCTAACGCGAAAATACGAGTGATAACTAAAAATTAACTGGTTTAAAATGGCGTTCTGCAGCTCAGGAGAACTTTATCTGGATATCAGGGCACCAAGGCATCTAAAACCTGAGTAAGTAGGCCATCGTACAATCAGAAGATTATGATGTAGTAGTATCATTTCAGAACAAAGTAGCGTTTTTCAACTTTTGTTTATTCTGTTTGTCTCACTAACCTAAAATAACTGTATTTGTAACCAGTTACCTGTTCTCTAAAGTTGCGAGCAACTCTAAACTCAGGTATGCGTATATATTAACCAACATCAGACACAGATCAGGTATCCAATGCAAGAAACTGGATGGTCTTTGTATATGCAAAATAAAAGCTGCAGCTGATCCCATACCAATCGAGGATCTAAACCGGTACTTCACTTTAGCTACAACCACAACTGAATCGCAAACCTTTCAGAGACTAATTGATTAATTCAAGGACGTAAACGATGTTAGCCGCGAAAAATTCAGACTTAAACGTGTTACTGGAAATGCTTCCAAAAATCCAACATACATATCAGATCAGCATCTACTAGACATGATGGTATCACAGTTCGAACGATGAAACTTATTACTGACACACTATTGCAGACAATAATTGATATATTCAATCACTCCTTGACAACAATTGTGTTCCCCGAGACCTGGAAACAGGGACCTGCCCAGCCACTGCAAAAAAAGGACATTGCCACTGCTCACTGTGGTTACCAATCTACACTGGTGCGCCAAAACACAAACATCATCTGGTTAGCCGGCTGGTGTGACCGAGCGGTTCTAGACGCTTCAGTCTGGAACCGCGCGACCGTTACGATCGCAGGTTCGAATCCTGCCTCGGGCATGGATGTGTGTGATGTCCTTAGGTTAGTTAGGTTGAAGTAGTTCTAAGTTCTAGGGGGCTGATGACCTCAGATGTTAAGTCCCATAGTGCTCAGAGCCATTTGAACCATCATCTGGTTAATAGAACGAAACAGTAGCGATTCTAGGTAGCATGACTTCGGCAAGTCCGGAGGTATGTGGCATCAAATACACTCCTGGAAATTGAAATAAGAACACCGTGAATTCTTTGTCCCAGGAAGGGGAAACTTTATTGACACATTCCTGGGGTCAGATACATCACATGATCACACTGACAGAACCACAGGCACATAGACACAGGCAACAGAGCATGCACAATGTCGGCACTAGTACAGTGTATATCCACCTTTCGCAGCAATGCAGGCTGCTATTCTCCCATGGAGACGATCGTAGAGATGCTGGATGTAGTCCTGTGGAACGGCTTGCCATGCCATTTCCACCTGGCGCCTCAGTTGGACCAGCGTTCGTGCTGGACGTGCAAACCGCGTGAGACGACGCTTCATCCAGTCCCAAACATGCTCAATGGGGGACAGATCCGGAGATCTTGCTGGCCAGGGTAGTTGACTTACACCTTCTAGAGCACGTTGGGTGGCACGGGATACATGCGGACGTGCATTGTCCTGTTGGAACAGCAAGTTCCCTTGCCGGTCTAGGAATGGTAGAACGATGGGTTCGATGACGGTTTGGATGTACCGTGCACTATTCAGTGTCCCCTCGACGATCACCAGTGGTGTACGGCCAGTGTAGGAGATCGCTCCCCACACCATGATGCCGGGTGTTGGCCCTGTGTGCCTCGGTCGTATGCAGTCCTGATTGTGGCGCTCACCTGCACGGCGCCAAACACGCATACGACCATCATTGGCACCAAGGCAGAAGCGACTCTCATCGCTGAAGACGACACGTCTCCATTCGTCCCTCCATTCACGCCTGTCGCGACACCACTGGAGGCGGGCTGCACGATGTTGGGGCGTGAGCGGAAGACGGCCTAACGGTGTGCGGGACCGTAGCCCAGCTTCATGGAGACGGTTGCGAATGGTCCTCGCCGATACCCCAGGAGCAACAGTGTCCCTAATTTGCTGGGAAGTGGCGGTGCGGTCCCATACGGCACTGCGTAGGATCCTACGGTCTTGGCGTGCATCCGTGCGTCGCTGGGGTCCGGTCCCAGGTCGACGGGCACGTGCACCTTCCGCCGACCACTGGCGACAACATCGATGTACTGTGGAGACCTCACGCCCCACGTGTTGAGCAATTCGGCGGTACGTCCACCCGGCCTCCCGCATGCCCACTATACGCCCTCGCTCAAAGTCCGTCAACTGCACATACGGTTCACGTCCACGCTGTCGCGGCATGCTACCAGTGTTAAAGACTGCGATGGAGCTCCGTATGCCACGGCAAACTGGCTGACACTGACGGCGGCGGTGCACAAATGCTGCGCAGCTAGCGCCATTCGACGGTCAACACCGCGGTTCCTGGTGTGTCCGCTGTGCCGTGCGTGTGATCATTGCTTGTACAGCTCTCTCGCAGTGTCCGGAGCAAGTATGGTGGGTCTGACACACCGGTGTCAATGTGTTCTTTTTTCCATTTCCAGGAGTGTATGTGCACACAGGTCCCACAATTCCAGTTATTTACGGTGCAGTAGTTTTTGGACGCGGAGCTTGTGCCGGGTAGACTAGCGGAGCTGTTCAATCTGGCTCAGATCAGGCGAATTTGGTGGCCAAGACATCAACATGAGTTCACATCAAGCTCCTCCAATCACATTGGTCTTGCGACATAGACAGTTTTTCTTCTGGAAGATGCCATCGCCATTGGGAAAGAGGTGCCTTCGATTACCACCGCAAGCTGCATGAAGTCCCAGGCGAATGGTCCCATAGCATAACACTGCCGCCACTGACCTGCGTACGTGCGCGGTGCATATTTCCAGCAGTCGTTCGCCAGGGTGATGGCGTATTCGGACACAATCGTCGACCTGATGTAACAAAAAACATGATTCATCCGGCCAAGTGCCACATTTTTATTAATCAACGGTCCAACTCGATTTCCCCGTGTCCACAGCAACCGTAATAGACGATGTCGTTGGGTCAAAAAGAGAACACATATATGCCACCTACAGTGGAGATCAGTGTTCAACAATTTGAGCAAGAGTGTGCTCCGAAACACTTGCACCTGCTCCGGCATTGCAATGTCATCCGATGTGCAACAGATTGCCGCCCATCCTGCTGTATTAAGGTACCCCGTATACTGAGTCCTGTTCAGTTACTATCAGTTGTTCGTATTACTCTACGTGTTGTACATAACTGAATACAGTGTGCTTCATCAAAATTAAGAGAAATTACATTTTACTGCGTCACGTGACCGCAACGACAGCAGGCGGCATTCAGTCTCGTTGTGGGTTGTGGTCATTATGCCTCGGCTCGTTAGTGTGTGTGTGTGTGTGTGTGTGTGTGTGTGTGTGTGAGAAGATTTTGTACGTGAGGCAGCTAGCAATTTGTTACAGAAGTGGCTCATATGACGGAGGTATCACCACCACTTTAGAGGTGTTGAGAGTGTTAAAGAAATATGAAGATTTATGTTACTTGCCAACATTTATAGTATTGTGGTAAATAAGCCACACAGTTTCGGCAGCTGGCACGTAATATTGTCAGTACTCTGTCATAATTCACTTACTTGCTTCCCTTAGGCTTATTGTGCTGAATAAAAAGCCGGATGAGTGGTTCCAGCACACCGCCTAGATTAAACCTCCTTTACGGTCAGAATAGAGAAATAACAGTGATTCTCGATCTCGTGCAGCTTCTATCTGCTTCGTACATCATGCTCGTCAATAACACGGCGTATAGTACTGTATTATTGTGAGAACTGTCGAAGTTACGAAACTAGTAAAATCTGAAGAGGGCAACGGGTGGAAAGGTTTGGATGTAGTGAGCCTTCTACGTCGAAATCATTAGAAACGGGAAAGAAACGTGGGACTGTATCGGAAAAAGAGTGGAATAACAAATACATTTTTTGAAGGAACGGTCGCGGTGCTAGCCTTTGGGGAAACCATGATTATGTCAGAATGTCAAGGCATGAATTTTGACCCCACTCCTCACAAATACGTGTCCAGTTTCTTACCCACATCCTTCGGCATACATCCCTAAACAAATCGTTAAATATCTCATTTTTAAGTCCTACTACGAATTTCAGGCAGCAACTTGCTGCCACAATCGGAGCTTTGTGGTAGTTCTGTTAGCTTTACAAGGGATGATTATCGACTGCGATCGCGCTAGAGTTTGTAGGCAGAAATGTTTCAGTAGTAGCTATCGAATCTAGATCGGCGTTCATTGCGTTCTGCGAATTAGCTTTGTCTGGGAGACTTCTGCAGGACGACCGACGTCTTCATGGAAAAGTAATAGACTGGAAGTTAGACTTATAGGACTTGCACTCGTAAATGACATCTAAGGCTGAGGACTGCACTCTCATACAAACCGCAGTTTCGTGAGTTAACATCTTGGTTCTGTTTTTATTGCTTATAGATCCCCACGTATGTATAACACTATTATTGTTTTGAACCAGAGGAAGTATACAATCCTAGATGTTGTTCAAGCGGTTTTCGTGAAGATTTGCAGTGTGCAAAGTAAAATAAAAATAAGTCACAAAGATCGAGGTAATTTCAAATTGTTACAGGGAGGACAAATGAGAATCATACTTTTTAGGAGAGAAATAACGATGCCTGTTACTCTCTTGACGATTTTTCTAAAATGAGGTAACCGGTTGCCAGTCGGACTGCAGTGGAGTATCTGATATGCAGTTTCCTCCAAAGCACTGACACGTCAGTGAAAGAACTGCAGTCGGCTTTGAATTAAACAAAATGAAATTATCAAAGAGAGAAAGACCTAGTGTGTAACTGATCAGTCAATGAAAAACAACTGACAAAAATGCAGTGTATAGAGGCAGTTTTGGTGTGCATCATTGGTTGGGTACTCACGTGAAAGGGTAAAGAATTACGAGTTCGTGCTACATTAGAAATCAGCGCCTACACAAATCCTAAAGCAGATATTTTAGAATTTCAGCTCTTTACGATGTTGGAAAGACTCCTGGACGTGTGAGTAGCCATCCGCGGTCCATCCGCGAATTCACCTCAAATTATGCTGTTCTCCTGGGAAGCTGACGAGTAGTACAACTCAGATGAACAAGCGACGTTGGGGAAGAGGACCGCCTGCTGCCAGTGGCACAGCATATATAGTGGAGTGGAGGAGAACGGCGGAATGGGGGAAGGGGGGGGGAAGGGGTGGAGGAGGTGAAGGAGGAGGAGGAGGAGGAGGTGCAGGAGTAGGAGGAGGAGGAGTTTCCAGTAGCGGCCGAGAGACGGGAGACTGCGTGTTTGAGCAGCGTGGCGCGCAGGTCATCTGCAATGTAGATGGCGGCGGCGCGGACTGCAAATCAATTTCAGACGCGATTTCACGGCGGGTAAACACGACGCGGCTGTGGTGGGGGCGGCGACGGCGCATGCGCCTTCGGCCTCTGCCGCCGCTCCGTTCCGCGCCGCGTGCGATGAATAAAAGATGACGGCCGACACTCCACGGCGGCGCCTACGAGTTACACACTGCATCTAGCCGACGCGTCGTACACGGCTACGAGGCTGCTCTTTCGTAAGGTGGCCCAGCCACTGAGGAAAACACACCAAATCACTCGGCTCCACCCTTAAATACGATAACATGGCCCAAGTCCAAAACAGACGCCACAGCACGGCAAACACACCAGTTACCTGTCTTCTACTTCCTTCCACTATTGTAATATCACTGGTTTCCTTTCTAATTTAAGGAGAACGCTAACAGTAATTTATTAGCAGATGTTGTAATTTTAGAGGAATATTTCTGCTGCAACTAGGTTACTGGAGGGAGATAGGCAGATATACACCGAGTGGCCAAAGTCATGATGATGCATTGGGCTACGAGTCGGTCGATGGCTGCTGCAGCCTATGTGATGCATGTGTTTCTGTACAGTTCTGACGGAAATGGTTTGCTGACGGCCCACATTCAAACTGGCGGCGACTTTACTCACAGCAGACTGTCAGTCATCCCGAGTGGCTCTGCGGGGACGACGTGACACTCTTTCGTCAATCACCTGTGGACTTCCTGAGCGTCTGTTTACGAGTGTGGAAACACTGCCTCCGCCGTACTGAACATTCGGCCTACCATTGACCTCGGAAACCCAATTTCTTGTGTAATCTCCGATATGACTTTTCAACCAAGGACAACCTGCAGATACAACACATTGTATGTAAAGGGAAGAAAATGAACCTTCTTCAAGAGCTCGAAATTTACATCCACAGCTCCAACTCACAGCATCTTATTCTTAGAGAACAAGTACGCTTTGCAAACAAGTCATTTCTACATTTATTTCATGGTAATTTAGAAACAAAAACTGTAACTAATTGCCCCTCGCAACTAGCAATCAAAAAATCCTGAAACATGAAACGCCTTACAACATAAAATAATGAATCTAAATACTTGATTTGTATAAATCTTATGACAATCCAACGTATGGAAATGGATCACTTTACACTCTCTTTCAGTTTATTTGCCTCGTATTATTTGACAACGACTATTCAACCTAGAAAAATTTGCCAGTAAACATTCTATAGGGTGATTATAATTAAAATTTCGCTACTTTAGAGGGCCCCCAGGAACAACGAGTGATCGCAGGAGAATGAAACTTCAGGCAAACATTTTTGAGAACATGCAGAAGAGAAATAGCGAATAAACCGCTGAAATAAACGAATTCTAGGTTCCACCTGAGAAGATAATATTTCTTAACTGCGTACTATGTTACGTTCCAGGTTAGAAACGTTGTTGCACGTGTCAACTACCTGCGTCCACGGCAGCCTGGAACCGCGCTACAGATTGCTCAACTCCTGCACTAATCATCACAGTTTGAGTCCCACTGATGAACCCTGTCCTTCAGATAACCCCAGAGCCAGAAATCACACGGGTTCAAATCTTGTGATCCTGGTGGTCACGCAGTTTGGAACTATCGCCCTGTGATTCGATTTACTCTAAATGTGTTAGAGAGTAACCGAGTGACTGCACGACCAATGTGATGTGGAACCCCATGGTGCATCAAAACAGTTGAGTCCAAAGCATCTCTCTTCGTAGAGCAGCGATCCCGCCTTGATGAAGCATGTCACAGTAACGTGTGCCGTACGCACTGCGTGTCCTTGGTCCGTGGGGTCCTAGTTCGTCCTACGTCACCGTACCAGCACCGGCACCTAACGGTAAGTCAGGACACTAACACTACTAACAACGCAAATCCCGCAGGGCACAGTTCCAATACCATTCCTATAAAGTTGGCGACCCATACGGTAAATAGTTTTCCGGCTACACTCTCTGAAGTGGTGAAAATTTTATCATCACCACTTTGCATATATTATAAATCGTAGTACGATTCCACGATTAGGTAACAGTTTTCATTTTCGTAACTTGTAATATCTGCTACACTTCCGTTTATTCAATCTCTCTGTACTGTTAATATCTAAATTCTTCGACCATAGCCTCTTTATTCCATTGTAAACACGTTGGGTGTTGCGAAATCACGCCTTGTCTACAGTTATTAACATCTAAAATATAATTACTGTGTGAAAGGCGTAATACAGCAGTCTAAATAGAGGGTGACACACTGAAGACGGCAATTTTGAACTGCGTAGTACTGAGAGCGCAGTGGGGGGGGGGGGGGGTAAGTGGGGGAGATCATAATGCAAGACGCCATTTCAGTTACAATGGAGCAATGGGACTTGCACCGTTTGTTCGCCAGTGACAGTTTCATTAGAAGTGGTGGGTCAGTTACAGCTACGCAATAAATGTTTCGTGTTCAATTCGGTCTCGGTCGACTCGGAGTTGTTCCGAGTCATAACACAATCCTCAGATGAGTGGATCACTTCAAATCAACGTTTAATATAGTGGATAAGATGATTACAGGCCCGGGACACAGCGTAACGATGCCAGAAAATGTTGTAAGGGAAAGAGATAGTCAGAAGCCCAAGACGGTCACTAGATGTCATGTTAGTAAACTAGCAATCAATAGTGAATCGTTTAGACAAATTTTGAGTACATTAAAATTCCATCTGTACAAACTTCTTGTTATGCAACAACTGAAGCCAACTGATTTTGAAGTACACGAAGACTTTGCTTGCAGAAAGCAGTTGATTTTGAGTGATAATGTGGTTTTATTGGTGAGCGATGAAGCTAATTTTCATTGAAATGTGACCATCAACAAGCAAAAACTGCGTTAATGGGCTCTTCAGCATCCACACATTTTCACCAGCGTCCTTTACAGTCTTTTGTGCTACTGGCTCTTTCGGCATCATTGCCCCGCATATTTTCGAAGAAAATGGGGCCACAGTACTGTTAATGCGGTTCGATACATTGATATGGTTGAAACGATCTTCAAGCCAGAACTGAGAAGAGGAAGAATCCCTTTAAAACATATTTGGTTCTAGCCGGATGGCGCTACTTAACCGACGGCGAACTCTTCAGTGGCAGTTATTCGGTGCGTTTTTCTCGGAGAGATTATCACATGTTTTGGCAATGTTCCTTGGCCTCCCAGATCTAAAGACCTACCAGTGTGTGACTTTTTTGCGGGGGCACCTCAAGAACTGCGTTTATAACCACATACCTGCCAAATTTGGACCAGCTGAAGAATGCAGTCATTCAAAAAATTGCTGCCGCCCCGACAGAGCCATTGGTCCTTGTGCTGGGGGATTTGGAGAAGATACTTGAATCGTGCATTCGAAATGATGGAAATCGCCTCGACTTCATTATTTTTTACAAATCAGTCTGGCCTACATTAAATGACAAGTAATGAGCTGTGTGAAGAAGGATACATTAATTTTGAAATTGTCCGAGTATTCTTTATTTAAAAACCGTCTGTATCCAATGTGTCACCCTGTGATTAGTATGGTGATGAATGTGCATTTCTATAATCGAACAAATGTGTTGTTTCACAATCCTATAACAATTTCCATTTTCGTAGTTTGTAATAGTCCGCCCTTCGTGGTCTCGCGGTAGCGTTCTCGCTTCCCGAGCACGGGGTCCCTGGTTCGATTCCCGGCGGGGTCAGGGATTTTTCCTGCCTCGAGATGACTGGGTGTTGTTGTGTCGTCTTCATCATCATCATTCATCATCATTACGGTCGGAGGAAGGCAGCGGCAAACCACCTCCATTAGGACCTTGCCTAGTAAGGCGGTGCGGGTTTCCCGCATCGTTCCCCTACGCTCTGTAAAGAAGCATGGGACTTCATTTCCATTTTTTTCAATTTTTAATATCTTCTCCATCTGTGTAATAAACACCTCTGAACTTCTTAGATCTAATTTATCCGACCATAAACACTGTATTCTAATGTAAACACGTTGGAGTTGCGAGCTCTTGTTGTATTTACAATTACCATAATCTAAAGTGCCATTACTGTTTTAATGGCGTAATACTGCCGTTCAAATAATTATTATGGTGACATATACGCAGTTAGAGTGCGCAAATCGAAATGTGTTTATAACAAAATGTGCGTTTACGATTGAATACTCCACCTTTAATTATACTATTGCACTAATACTCGTATTTTCAACACGTCACTTTGCCACTTCCAATTCTTTCACTTGTGTCCATTTCGTCAACATCACGTAATTTGCCTTTTATTCAAACAGTGAACTGCAACACTAAATGTGGAAACATAAAAATGAATGTATGGTCACCTGGGAATGCCACCGAAAACAGTCGTGTCTTGAATAAATCGCCTCCAATTGTGACTGGTAGTGGATCTTACTCTACAAGCTAATAAGCGATATGATCACTGCAGCTTTCAGTGATTATGATCTCACGTTCTGAAGTCTGCTAACTCACGACCCACCTCATTTTTCTCTACCCACCGTCTCGTAACACACTGCTCAGACGTGTGAACACTCGTGCTGTATGACACATACAGCCAAAATATAATTCGGTTCCCTCATTCGTCGCTCAAAAACGAAGGTGTTAGCTCGCCTTAAGATGTTGATTCCACATAGAAAATGCCCTTTATTGAAGCTAAGACATAAAGGGTGTAAAAGGAAAACAACTTACATAAAATTTTTGAGTGTTCAGAAAAATTAAAAAGAAATATTTTTTGTGTTTGTCGCAAGTGATGTTCAGAGATGTGTTCAATCCACTGCATGATGAATACTGTTTTAGAGGAGTTGCTGACCTCGTATGGGTTCCTTCTTGTGGAGGGGGGGACGAAGCGTTTGGAGTACAAGACATTGATACGCACTCCAGAAAAGCTGGTTGCCCGTTTGGCTGAAGGTACAGCCATTATTCGTGAAACGTCTGGTTGTTTCGAGAGTGTTAGACAGTCACAAAGCACGCATAAACCAGTTGTGCATTAATGTAATCGGATGACATTTTTAGCAGCATCTCTAAAACAATATTCATCTCTCGGCAGGCAGAACAGCGTCTCTGAACATCACTAGCGTCAAATCCCTCATGGATCCCTAGCAAGGAAACGGTGCACTTGCGACTTTTTTGTTGCATAAAAATGCATTTCTTTTTATCTCGTTAAAACATATGCAGTTCTTTTACACCTTGTATTACAGCACCAGCAGAAGCATAATAGAAACAGAGGAATGAGAGTTTTCTACTTTTACTGGTCATTTCAGTGATGTTAAAATATCTACACGTAGTGTTTCTTTTTACAGTTCATTGTTGCTTCAGACTGAAGACTGGTTTGATGGAGCTCTCCGCGTTAGCCTATCCTGTACAAGCCGCCTCTTCACCTCTGCATAACTACCGCGACCTACATCCATTTAAGCCTGCTTATTGCATTCGAGTCCTTAGTCCCCCTCCACAATTTTTCCCTCCTCCTCTTCCCCTCCCCCCCTCCTCGGCCACCACACTTCCCTCCTTTACCAAACTGAAAATTTCTTGATGTGTTCTATCAACCGATGTTTTCTTTTAGACAAGTTGTGCCACAAATTTCTTTTTCCCCCAGTCATGGAGGATTTATAGATTTGTTATTCAATTGCCCATTTAATCTTCAGCATTCTTCTGTACCATCACATTTCAAAAGCTTCTGCTCTCTTCTTACCTGAGCTGTTTATAGTTCACGTTTCACTTCTGTACAAGGCTACACTCCTGATAAATACGTACAGGAAATTATTAACATTTAAATTTACATTACATGATAATCAATTCATATTTCTCAGAAACTCTTTCCTTGTTATTGCCAATCGTAACTTTATATCGTCTGGTATTCTGTCAGTCATCATTTGTTTTGCCAAATGAGGCAAGTCTTTTGAGGAGAGCTCTTAGTAGATGTTACCGTGATACGGAGGAAGGAAGTATGGAGGGATGAAGAGAACAGGACAATAGAGGTAAATGTAACGCCATGTCTGCGAAAAGAGTGAGGGTGAGGAGGGGTCCATGACGTAGGGCTAGGGGATGTACAAATGGAGCCTGGAGCACGAAGGACTGAGATTGGATCAGGAGACTGGGAGAGGTGCTCGAGTCATGACCACAGCTTATAGAATGGGTAGAAGTCAGGTTCTGTGCCACGAAGTCTGTTGAAGCTGCCTTGGAGGAGGATACGGAGGGTATGGAGCTGGAGGGAAGGTAGAATGTGTTGGTGTAGACGCGGCAATAGCCCAGGAGTAGAAGGATTGGCTAGACAGTTAGGATCTGATATTAGAGTTTGTGGAGATAAACGAAAAATTTGGGAACTTAAGGGAATTTTATCACTTGACAGAAGATACGAGAAGGAGAGGGAAGACGGATTTGGAAGGTGAAGCGGAATGCAATGAATGAGATACTTTGGTGTGTTGAAAGTAAAATGTTCTAGCTTGTTATGCCGCGTCATGTTCCTCTTCAGTTTCCTCCACACTACCAACGTTGCGACCCTTTGCTGGGATCTCTTTCGGGATCTCCTGATTTTCACAGTTAGCTGTACACGGTCCAGTTTTCAGCTGACTTTTATCACCAGGAAATCCCGGGCAAGATCTCGAAACGTCAGTCGTGTAGAAGAAATTGAAGAGAAAGATGAAGAGACCTAGCAACCTAGAAGATAATACCTTCAGTGAAAATTGTCAAGAAAACCTGCAGAAGTACGTATTCTAGTGTGCTCTTGTAGGGAGCTGTTTGGAGAAAACACGATGATGTGAGAGTGGGATGGCGGACGTACCGTCAGAGGAGGTGCTGCCGCCGTCAAGTGTCTCGAGGTAGTGCGTCTTGCAGAGGACGCGGTCCTCGTGCAGCGCGAACTCCTCGCCCGTGGAGAGCTGCCGCTTGCAGGCGTCGCACGCGAAGCACGCCAGGTGGTAGACGTGCGCGCGCGCCTTGCGCACCCAGTCGCTCGCCGAGATGCCGCGGCAGCACTTGGCGCACTTTGCCCCGAAGCTCCTGCAACACGCCGCGCACAAGGAGCAGCTTGCACGTTGCTTGTCTTGCTACTTAATTACTACTGTACACTCGCGTTCATTTTTTTTCCGTTCTTCTGGACGTAGTAAATGTTAGGATTACGGGTAATGTTGCTAGCACTGATGTGGGGAGAAACACAGTTGAATGTGTGAGAAACACTGGGAGCCAACACTTTCATTTTGTTTGTTTGTTTGTTTTGCACATAATTAGAACCACACATCGTTCATTGTTAGTCCCTTCTGTATTTTATATGGTTCAAAATGGTTCAAATGGCTCTAAGCACAATCGGACTTGACATCTGAGGTCATCAGTCCCCTAGACTTAGAGCTACTTAAACCTAACTAACATAAGGACATCACACACATCCACGCCCAAGGCAGGATTCGAACCTGCGACCGTAGCAGCAGTGCGGTTCTGGACTGAAGCGCCTAGAACCGCTCGGTCACAGCGGTCGACTGTATTTTATATCCTTACAAAATATAAATTGCATTTTGTAAGTAATAAAAATTAGTTGATCGCGTAACTTGTGCCCTTTGATGTATCCAAAGCAAGTGCCTTTGATTCAAGCACAGTTTACGTGCCCAAACATAAGAAATCTGTATAATTATCGTTGTTCTTTATACTCAATAGAACGCTCTTCATCATGATCAAAGGCAAGAGTTTTCTGTTATTATTCATAACTGCGAAAGTTGTTTTTAAATAACAGAAACACATTTTATATTTGCTCGACGAAGTAATGAAGCGATGTTTGATATGTTTTTGTTTCGCGGTGTTTTTGACAAAATTTCGTTTTCTAGCGCTGTATGATAAGTCTGTATAGGTTTTTTATCTGTACTACACCATGCCTCCGTTTCATGTAACAAATCAACAGTTTTCGAATAAAACCTGATTTAAACATTGACAATTTCAAATTTGCTGCAAATATTGTTAATTTTTAAGTTCAAATGGTTCAAATGGCTCTGAGCACTATGGGACTCAACTGCTGAGGTCATTAGTCCCCTAGAACTTAGAACTAGTTAAACCTAACTAACCTAAGGACATCACAAACATCCATGCCCGAGGCAGGATTCGAACCTGCGACCGTAGCGGTCTTGCGGTTCCAGACTGCAGCGCCTTTAACCGCACAGCCACTTCGGCCGGCAATTTTTAAGTAACAAAGAAGAAGATAATAATGCAGAACAAAAATGTTGCATAGATTATGCAGCTCTGTATGTATCGTCATTGACTTTCTAGGTGATGAGCTGACCAAGATTTGCAACAAACAAGTCAACTTACTGCTCAGGTTTAGTACTAACTGAAGAGATCCCAGTAAAGGGTCGCAACGTTGGTAGTGTGGAAGAAACTCAAGAGGAACATGACGCGGCCTAACAAGCTAGAAGATTTTACTTTCAACACACCAAAGTATCTCATTCATTGCATTCCGCTTCACCTTCCAAATCCGTCTTCCCTCTCCTTCTCGTATCTTCTGTCAAGTGATAAAATTCCCTTAAGTTCCCAAATTTTTCGTTTATCTCCACAAACTCTAATATCAGATCCTAATTGTCTAGCCAATCCTTCTACTCCTGGGCTATTGCCGCGTCTACACCAACACATTCTACCTTCCCTCCAGCTCCATACCCTCCGTATCCTCCTCCAAGGCAGCTTCAACAGACTTCGTGGCACAGAACCTGACTTCTACCCATTATATCAGCTGTGGTCATGACTCCAACACCTCTCCCAGTCTCCTGATCCAATATCGCTCATCTGTGATCCAGCCTCCATTTGTACATCCCCCAACCCGACGCCATGGCCCCCCTCCTCACCCCACTTTATTCGCAAACATAGCGTCCCATTTACTTCTACTGTCCTATTCTCCTCATCCCTCCATACTTCCTTCTTCCCTATCACGGTAACATCTACTGAGAGCTCTCCTCGTGTGTTGCAGTCTTACCGCGGGTAACGGCAGGGGAAGTGCTAGCAGCGTCCGCCATCTCGCACTTAGGATTATTTATTAAGTGGGAGGGGGGAAACGACAATTTTGCTTTTCTCGATAGGCGATTAACCTCTACATAAACGATCTCCCAACCACACACAACACAATGATGGCAATCTACGTGGATGACACAGCCATCCTTGCGCAAGATTGGAAACCATCAAACATTACGTCACGCCTACAGACTGCACTCAGAGTGAGCCTTGGTTGGAGAAATGGCGTGTGCCATAGAAAGTTTTCTAATTTCAGGTGCACGCCGGTACTTGTACCAATTAGGCTACTGTAGTATGAGTAAGTGTAGAGTACGGCGGTTTTCCTAGTAGCCTTGGTCAGTTAAGATTGTAACCGTGGTAGCTGTACGTTAGGTGTGTTGCATACCTACTGGGCGTTCCTCAGTTTGATCTCTGTTTGCGTATGCGATCAGTGTCTTACCAGACTCCCCTAGAAACCGGAAGAGGTGATTAACTGGAAATATCTTGGCGTTCTTATTGAGCTGGGTACCGAATCCTAAAATCAGAACTAATGGTCCGAACACTCGCAGCGTCATTCATACCGAACCTGGTACCATCAGATCCAGTGTTCACACTTGCTACTGACCAAGAGGTTACACGCATTCTAGCCCAACCATCGCGCGACGACATTCGACATGCTAGCACAGCCGAAGTCTCCTGGGCTATAATGCATTCCGCTGCTAGGAAAGCCCCTGGTCATGACGGCATTCAAAACCGTGTCCTCCAGGAGTTCACGGATAAAGCAACTGAGTACCTAACACACATAACTAATGCCATACTAAAACACCAACACTTCCCCGCCTTTTAGAAGACGGCCAAGGTCCTGATGTTCAGGAAGCCGGGGAAAGACCACAGCCTCCCACAAAATTACCGACCTATCAGCCTTCTGAGCTCGCTCAGTAAGATTGTTCAGAAGGTGGTTCTCAAACGCATCACTAGGCACTGCATAACAAATGACATCCTGAGACCGGAGCAATTCGGCTTCAGGAATCACCACTCCACAACACAACAGCTCCTACGAGTCGTTGAACATATAACATATGGCTTCAACATAAACAAAGCTACAGGGGCGGTGTTCCTGGACGTCTAAACGTAGGATAATGTGACAGCGTAGGCTTTTCTGGCGAAACGATCGTGATATTCCTGTCCGATCTGTCATCGGCTTCTAAAGTCAAATTGACGTAATGCTTCTGCGGTCCATCCGTTCGTCGTCTTTACATGCGACACCTTGGCTGCATCAGTTGGCGAGACTGAGAAAAGTGGAGAGATGCACCGTAAAAGTGAGTTTGCGGATGAGGCCGCTGCGTCTAATACACTCATACCTCACAAACAGGAGTTTCAACACTGACGTGCAGGGAAAACAATCAACACGACACGACACGGTATACACGCGGGAGTACCCCAGGGAAGCATCCTAGGGCCCCTACTGTTTAACCTGTACGCCGACAAGTGCGAAGCCGTTCTGTTCACTAGAAGACCGAAGCAACTGCGCAAACACCGCTACTGCAGACCAATAACTCTACATGAACGCCCAATAAGTTTCCGCGAGAAAGTCAAACACCTCGGTGTCTGGCTGGACCGGAAATTACTCTAGGGGGACCACATACAACACATGACCAACCGAGCTAGCGCGAGGCTCAAACAGCTCTAGCCTATGCTCAACAGGCGTAGCACACTGAACAGAAGGGTGTCGAGGTCCATGTACATGACACTTATGCGACCCCTGATGACGTACGCAGCTCCTGTCTGGGGATACGCTGCGCCTACACGCCTGCGCCGTCTGCAGCTCATACAAAACAAAGTACACAAAATCATAAGCAATACTCCACGATACACACGCTTCGCGGAACTTCACCGGGAATACCGACTTGAGACTCTCACGGAGGTAATCCACAAACTCACCACAAGACTATACAGAAACTCCAGACATTCGCAGAGCCCGTTTATTCTGAATCTGGGGAACTACGACCACAACCATAGATGGAAACATAAAAGGCCGAAAGACATACTTGTAAGGACATAACGTCTATGGCCAAGCATACGCAAACATAACGGTACAGGCGAGCCCCTGTTAATCAGACGCCATTACTGGATATACAGCTGAAATACACTGCCGAATAACTGGCACCACACAGGGAAGCCGTACCGTACACTGCATGCGGACAAGCTCCACACATCCCCCACACAGTGAGATGATCTATGGCCGATCTCCCACTACTGTATAACGATCTTGATTGTTCCAGGAATGTAGCAGCTGCAGCAACTGGGATACATCGCCATCGCTTGTCGCGGTAATGATGCATGATACCTATACTAACAAATCCAACCTTCGCAGCTAGTAAGCCACTACTGCTCTTACTACCCATCCCACTGTAGCAGAGGTTTTTTTCCCACGGCACGAGCCATGGCACTTTTTTCCCCTCTGCTCTTCCAATCGCTACCCTCACTCGCGTTTCGTCAACTATCTATCACCTGATAGACCGTGTTAATGCGTAGTCTTACCCAGACGCACGGACAACATCACAGCCCAGCATCCTGTGATCCACTTACTAGATAATTAGCATGTTTACGGAGGTGACAGTAGAACTTTTGGTTTGGTCGCCACGTTGGTGCGGGCGTGGAGGGGCCCCATCTCTAATAAATCTTGAAGATCAGATGAGGATGAGAAGGCCCAACTAAAACTTTAAGCTGAAGCTGTTCTTCCGTTTTAATAAGATATGAGATTCATTCTCACGTTCACCTGAAACGGAAGCCTCTACAAAGTCTCTGTTCCTCCAAATACTTCGTCACAATTTGAAGGTCAGTTTTGTTTTCCCAGTTGCGTTTCAATAACACAAGAACACTATTGGTGGAATTCACACACTTTCTCTTCATTTTGCGATAAATAATTTCGGCGGAAGGTATGTGGACAGCGTGTTGCCCTTGTCGCTCTTATGAGCTTGAAAATATCTGCAGTCCGTGTCATAACGACGCGAACAGTTTCCATGTTCATACCTTGCTGCTCTACCTACAAAGAAAAAAAGCGACACTGCTCTACTCTGGTGTTTCAGCTTGGATTCACTTCATTTAATCTCTTTGATGTTCACTAAAAACAGTCTTCATAAATACGTAAATTATAAAATCTCTTAACACTAATCGTACATGGGAAGGTGTCTGGCGCATTATTGCGCATCGGATCGTAAGAACGCAAAAGCCACTAAAACACTAAACGAGCAAGGCGTTTTCAACGGCAAAACCTTGATTTTCTTTCTCTTCCCGTTCACTACAAAGTTAATCAAAGGAAACAGAGTCTTCGTATGTTTACAAATTGTTGACGCGTAAATTATAATAGCGTTAATTCTGGTAATTATTCAGAGGGTGTCGAGATCGCTGTAGAAGTTCTACTGATAAATCATATCCAGGATGGCTGGCCCTTCGGCTCCCGTTGTTACTCTAACTGCAAATAATCAAAGAGTCGCGGTGGGAGATGCGACCCAGAGTCCAGAAAAAGCCCGCTGCTTTTTCTGTGTAAAACAACTCGAATGTTTTGTCCAGACAGCTGCACTCCTGAGCACTTAGTCCTCATTCCACAGAACTAGAAACACCTTATGAAAATAGAGTGTTTGCGTCAACTGTCAACCTAGGTATAAGACTATTCTTTACCGAAGTATTATTTTTGTGAAACTGTCTATTTATAAATGCAATTCTATCTTTGATTACACAAAATATTAAACCTTTCGCTAGAGATAGCGAATAGCTGTGTGTTTGTCACAATATTGCGTCCAGAGACGGTTCTACTAGACAGTCAAAGTTTGAACGATCAGTTGAGCAAATTAATAATAGATTTTAGACATTTTTTCCTCCTTACGGTGACCAACCGCAAGTTTCTAAATTTCCGTCTCTCTTTTCGGCAGAATGCTGTACTGTACCATAGAACTAAATTGTTTCATAAACGGAGAACGACGAGCTGTGGACCAAATGTCTCGAACGGATTTCGTTGACGGCATTGAAGCGAGACCTTCAGATCACCGTGAGGTGCTGGTTGTCTCTGCTCTCTCTGGGGTCAGGTCGTCTCCAAGTCGGCAGGGAGTTTAACTGCCGACATATCGGGCTAGGGTGGGAGCCTGCTGCCGGGGGTTACTATTATTTACTATTATCTGATGCCCAATAATAAACCAGACACCTTCTCTTGTATTGTTGCACAGCTTAAATATTGAAGGATTTATTACAGACCGCATCAGTAAACATCCAAAGGATTAAATGAGGCGCAACTAATCGGACGCATCAGAGCATAACAGTATCCTTGATCGACAGTAGACCAGCAGGATTTGTGCAGTAATAATTTTTCTCATCAGTAGGACACGCTCTACAGATGTTTTCAAGCTCAGAAGGGCAACGAGGATGTTATGTGCTGTCCACACACTCGCCGCCAAACCTACGCATTTATTGCGAAATGAGGAGGAAGTGTGTTTAATTCAGCGGTAAGGCCTGTGTGTTACTAAAACGCTAGTGGGAATTGAGAGCCATTCATCAAATTGTGACGAAGGATTTGGGCGAAAGGAGAGGTTGCGTAGGCCTCGTCCCACACAACAGGCAAGCACTGAAACACACTCCGCTGTGATGCACATTTTTAAGAATGAAGAGACACACTAACTCAAATTTCTTACACGATTATAACATGTTAATATTTATTTGTTTTCCATTCTGCGTGACAGTCGAGTATTTTGACGAGTTGATTGGCATTTAAAATATCTGCAATGGAATCTTATCGTTAGTAGCAGAACAAGCCATAGTTTTGTTAATTATCAACAACTTGTGATGTGCAAACTGATTTCGATCAGATCAGAAAAGAAACTAGCGAATAAAGTAGTAGGGTAGAAATAAAAGGTTCTGAATCTTTACTTATTCTTGGAACTTCCTGATGGCAGGAAGCCGACGTGGATCCCATTCAGCCGATTTAACCATTACAAGGTATCTTAGATTTACGCGAGCTGCAGAGCACCGTGTGTATAAAATATTCTTATTATTATTTTGCCGCCCAGAGTGGCCGAGCGGTTCTAGGCGCTACGTCTGGAACCGCGCGACCGCTACGGTTGCAGGTTCGAATCCTGCCTCGGGCATGGATGTGTGTGATGTCCTTAGGTTAGTTAGGTTTAAGTAGTTCTAAGTTCTAGGGGACTGATGACCTCAGAAGTTAAGTCCCATAGTGCTCAGAGCCATTTGAACCATTTATTATTTTTCGCTCACAAGAAAGCACCAGAGGCGCTTTCCTCCAGTTACTAATTTGTGTCCGTTATCGAATGGGTAAAAGTTTAGTTCTCTTGACTTCTGTGTACCAACAAATCGCTCGTTAATAGTTACTTCAGAAAGATAAACTGGCGCATTGGAGGCAGATCGTATGCTATGAATTAACATGAGGATGTATGCCAAGAAAAGTATATGTATATCCCTAATTTTGGTAGTTTCTGTTTCTGGATTTAGCAGAACTACCAATGAAAGGAGACTCTGCAGGAACATGCAGGAAATGTAACACACAGTAGCGCACTTTTGATTGCAGTTTTGACACATCGTACACAGATTGTGTTTTCGTCATAACAGAGTCAACAGGAACTGATCGAGAATTTAA
Organism: Schistocerca nitens; assembly: GCF_023898315.1. Lineage (NCBI taxonomy): Eukaryota > Metazoa > Arthropoda > Insecta > Orthoptera > Acrididae > Schistocerca > Schistocerca nitens. The sequence goes on from NC_064614.1 coordinate 303,480,350, forward strand.
TACACCTACTTTCACAGCTGTTATTGACTATGGAAAAACATTTGACAAGATAAAATGAGCTAAATTACTTCAAGTCTTACTTGGACAAGGGTCTCTTGCAACACTTCGTTCGATTAGTACAAAGTATATATGACAGAGCGTATATACAAATTTTAAATGGAATGACGCAGAAAAATAACGCACGGACTTAGAAAATGGTATCTACGATGACAAACTCTTTTTAATTGGTATGTTTTGGTGGTAAGGTCTTATGGGATCAAACTGCAGAGGTCATCGGTCCCTAAGCCTACACACCACTTAATCTACCTTACGCTGACTTACGCTATGGACAACACATACACCCATGCCCGAGGGAGGACTCGAACCTCCGACGGGGGGAGCCGCACGGACCATGACAAGGCGCCATAGACCGCGCGGCTACACCGCGTGGCAATTTATATGTTGGCGACATCATAAATAAAATGCAAAATTATTTCAAAGGCATTTTAAAATATATAAATCTACTTAATCTCTTTGCAGACGATAAAATGAATTTAACTGGAAGACAAGATGATACACAAAGTGAGCGCTATCTGATAGAGAAAGCAGTCGATAATTACAATTTAAAAACCTCCACATAAAAAAGTCACAGTGCTTAGAGTAAGTGAACGAGGTAGGACTAATATAGTAATTAATTGCAAAGTAAAAGAGCAAGGTAACAAATTCCCGTACCTTGGGTGTGACAATTACATTTCAAATGATGATGTGAGCTACATAAAGACTAGTATCCCTGTGGTACAATGAAATAGCAGTTTTAAAAACAGCGAAAGAGATAACACAGCATAAAATTTAGAAAGTAGCGTTAGTAATACTGTTAAATCATAAATGTTTCCAATCCCACGGGTCTGACCAAGGTTTTCCATGGTTGTAAGGCAAATGTTGCAATTGGTAATCCTCTCCCATCTATGCCCAATTGAGAGACCCTTTGCTTCATTGCATGTTCGTATGGTAACAGGCTAAATAGAACCACGACTCGGTTTTGGGCTGGACCTCTACATCTTGGAACTGAGAATAAAAATGGCGTTGCATGAACTTGAATGTTGGACACTTAATAAACGGTAGATCAAAATGATATTAACTGCAGACATGAGATTTATGAGAACACTAGCTGGTTATACATTAGTTGAAAGGGGAACGAGATGAAGAAATTAGGCAGTAATGAAATATACAGGGTGTCTCAGAAAGTGCTTTAATGTGTTAGTATCCAAACTAATTAAGATACACCATTTCTGGCTTGTGTAACGCATTACCTTACAAAGTTCTTATGCCATTCAATGAATTTCAACGTGTGCACCTTTCATGGCACGCACAACATCCAATATATATTTAAGCGCCGGCCGCTGCGGCCAAGCGGTTCTAGGCGCTTCAGTCCGGAGGCGCGCTGCTACTACGGTCGCAGGTTCGAATCCTTCCTCTGGAGTGGATATGTGTGATGTCCTTAGGTTAGTTAGGTTTAAGTAGTTCCAAGTCTAGGGGACTGATGACATCAGATGTTAAGTCCCATAGTTCTTAGAGCCATTTGAACCATTTTTTGTATTTAAGCTCCATCCATACTCAGCGAAACATACTCGCATCAAACGTGGCAAAGGTTGACAAGCATTTGGAAGACTCTGTTCTTAACTTACCATCACAGAAAGAGGTCCATCGACATAATGTTAGGTGACGTAGGAGGCCAGAGAATTGGACCACTCCTGCCAATCCAGCGATCTGGAAATACACGGTCTAGAACATCTCGCATAGTCTGAGCCCAATATGGCAGTGCACCATCGTACTGGAAAAAGACCGAGTTTCGCGGTAAGTCAGTTGTAGTAACGCAAACAGCCTCGGCATATCAAAGTAATTACTAGAATTAATTCTTTTCTGAGAGGAAAAAACGACCCCACAATGCAGACAACCACAAACAGCACCACACATTCTCTTTCCGGCTGTCACATATCTCTTTCAATACGGTATGCGGTTTGGTTGTGCTCCAGATGTGAATACTGTTTTTTTACCTTTCCACACACGTGTCCAGGAAATTCTAGATTGTTTAAAAAATTTCCATGCTCCTCTAAGCGGTGAAGAAGTCCACATCGGACTGCACGCTTTTTAGCATGTCGTTTGGTCTCAATGCAGGCAACAGTTGCATTCGGTATAAATACATCTGTAAACGTTTCCGAAGACCGAGTCGCGCGATCCCCTAAGGTCTTGCAGCTCTTGCGACGCCCTCCGAACAGACATATTTGGTGAACGTTGAAAAACCAACCGTATCTACTCTGTGTCGGGTTCAATTGTTCCAAGTCGTCCAGTATGACGCTTCATATCAGCGCTTTGTGTCTGCCAAACAGCTCACGTATCCAAGTTGGTGACAAGAATAATATGCAGAAAAATGGTAAGAAAATTGAGGATATGTTGGATGATAATCAGTTTGGCTTGAGAAAAGGTAAAGGCACCATCGAGGTAGTTCTCACTTTGCGGTAGATAATGGAAGCAAGACTGAAGAAAAATCAAGACACGTTCATAGGATTTGTCGAGCTAGAAAAAGCGTTCGACATTGTCAAATGGTGTAAGATGTTCGAAATCAGTAGAAAAACATGTGTAAACTATAGGGAAAGACGGGTAACATTCAATACCTACAAGAAAGAGGAGGGAACAGTAAGAGTGGAAGATCTAGAATGGAGTGTACGGATAAAAAATGATGTAAGACAAGGGTGCAGTCTTTCTCCCCTACTGCTCAATATATACGCCGAAGAAGCAATGACTAAAATAAAAGAAAGCTTCAAGAGTGGGATTAAAATTCAGGGTAAAAGATATCAATTTAAGATTCTCTGATGACATTACTGTTCTCAGTGAAAGTGAAGAACTATTACACGGTTTGTTGAAAGTACTGAACAATCTAATGAGTGCAAAATATGGAATGAGAGTAATTCGAAGAAAGACGAGAGTAATGAGAAGTAGCAGAAATGAAAATAGCGAGAAACTAAACAACATAATAGGTGATCACGAAGTAGATGAATTCCACTACCTAGGTAGCAAAGTAACCCGTAACGGACGGAACAAGGATGATATAAAACGTCGGACACTGGCAAAAACGGAATTCCTGGCCAAGAGAAGTCTGTTAGTATCAAACATGGGTCTTAATTTGAGTAATAAATTTCTGTAAATGTACGTTAGCAGCACAGCATTGTGTGTTAGTGAGACATGGACTGTGGGAATACCGGAACGGAAGAGAATCAAAGAAGCATGTGAGATGTGGTGCTACAGAAGAATATTGAAAATTATGTGGACTGATGAGGTAAGTAATGATGAGGTTCTCCGTAGCATCGGCGAGGAAAGGAATATATGGAAAACACTAACAAGAAGGAGGGACAGAATGATCAGACATCTGTTAAGACATCAGGGAATAACGTCCATGGTACTAGAGGTAGCTGTAGAGGACAACAACTGTAGAGAAAGACAGAGACTGGGATACACCCAGAAAATAATTGAGGACGCGCGTTGTAAGTGCTGCCCTTCGAAATGAAAAGGTTGGGAGAGGAGAAACAAAATGCGGCGTATCGAGGCCTGCGAGGATGAGAGTTTCTTATACCGTGTTTGAAATTGCTTTGAACTTGCGTGACCGATTTGGTCTGAATAAATCAATCCACACACTGAGAGTTTTCTTGAACGTGATTACGCTTCATTCACGACAAGCTGGAACACGCGCAAACAAATCTTCGTGCGTTTGGCCGTCATGTATGCCAAACGTCACGTGAACATCTTCATTAGTTTTTATTCTACAACACATTGAAATTGTGGCGTACCTTTTTAGACGCCCTATATGATTTAGGGACAAGTGGAAACAGTGTGTAACTAGAATGGAATAAACTAGATCACCGAAGTCGCTACTGAAGTATAAGTCAAACAAGGGAGAAGGTTGATGGTTGGCGAAAGAAAAGATGGACGGATCAAAATATTTGATTTTTTTTCTGTATGTCCATCCTTCTGATTTCCGTGACTCAGTACACCATCTTCAGGCCTTAGCTGACACTAAGGAGGTGAACTCCAGTAGTATACAGGAGACCGTCAGTAGCCAGCATCTATGACTGCCTTCCGTAGACTACTGTAACAGCGATGTTGTGTTTGCAACCATTAACTACCAACATTAACATCGCTCTTACTGAAGCCTACGGAAGCCAGTTCATAGATGTTGACCACCGATGGGATCGTGTGTACAATTGGAGTTGACCCCCTCAACGTCAGTTAAGGCCCGAAGATAATGTATTTAGTCATCGAAACTAGTTGCTTTGTAATGAATAACGTCATGAGGACGGCTGCAAGTGTTTCATTTCATTACGAAAATATTTGATGGTGGAACAAACCAAAGACGGTATCCTTGATTGTATTGTTGTTGTTGCCGCCTTTTTGTTGATGATGATGGTAATGTTGATGATGACGGTGATGATGATTTAGAGAAGTAAATAATCTATCGTAAGCAATCTTAATATAGTTGCCGGAAGTTCACTTATTCAGAAGGAGACTGGAGCGAGTTAAATATATAAACAAACACTGTTAACGTTTTTAGAGTTTCATATTAATGGCCGCTTCAAGCACGGACGGACCGTGTGTTTACGTACAGAATCAGCCATTAAATGGAGGCTTCGAAGAATCGGGCGTGGATATTGAATTGACATGAGGGTGTAGCGCAGTAACGAGAGCAGCCGCCGAACTGTGGCGGCGGAGGGGCCGCAACCGAATTGCGCGCCGGAGAGCGCGGAGGCCGCGGAGACGGCCGGCGAGTGCGCCACGCCGCCGCTGTTTGCGCGTCTCATGCAAAGTGTTGCCCGCCGACGGCTGATCCAATTCCTCTAACGAGCACCCGCTGCGCCAAATTCAATCTCGCCGCCTAACTTGCTTACCATTTGTCTGCCGTGCTTTTGTTTTCCGTGACCAGAAAACTGCCGAGCTGCGTCTGCAGCATATCTAACGCGATTACCGACAACTTGCATCCCCCCCCCCCCCCCAGAATGGGGAAGGGGGAAGCGCGGGTTCATTAGGTCGACGAGGGCCGTGTGTGCGCCCCGCTTCGCGTGTGGGACGGTGCTCGCTGGCAGCGCAGTATTACAGAGAACGACACATACACAGGTTGTATGAACTCGGTCGTCAGCGCCTCACACCATGAATCACCGTGCGTGCGAATACACAAGGCATGGCCGTGTAGGGTCATTGGTAGAGAGCTTGAACTCTACGGTTTGCCTTCAAGAGACATTGCTTGTAAAACACTATTTCCACCTATTCTGAAATACACGGAGGGAAAAAAATCGATGTAGAGTGAGGAAATTTGTGGAATAAACAGAGGGTCCAAAAAAAATGTATCCACTGCTTAAAAGTCCATAACTGGCAAACAATCTTTGGTAGTGTAATAGTTTGTAGTTCCGGCAATCGCCACACAAGCGTTGTATTGCGTCGTTTTGTTTTGTCAGATGACAGTCGCCAGATAGTCAGTGTTTTGTTCTTAGTTACGCCTAGTTACTCGAGTAAACATGGCTGGCGCAAGGCTTACATGCGATGAAAGGAAGTCAGTTTTGAAGTGGTATTTTAAGTACGAAAATATTAATGAGGTTCAACGGCAATGGCGAAATGAGTATCAAACAGAGCCACCGACACGTTTAACGATTCGTCGCATTCGAGACAAACTTGAAGCCGAAGGCTGTGTTAAAGATGTACACAAACAACGATCTGGACGACCTGTAACAGTAACATTTCCAGCTAACTCCCGTCGTGTGTTACAACAATTCACTTGCTCACCACAGAAGTCTGTGAGTCAGTGTGCCCGTGAAACTGGAGTGAGTCGCTCAAGAGTTCGGCGAATTTTGAAGACAGCAAATTGGATGTGCTACAGCCCACAATTGCTACACGCAATGAACGAGGACGACCCAGATCACAGAATGGAGTACTGCGAGTGGTTTACTAACGTGGTGCGCAACGATGAAGAGTTTGCAGAGATGATTGTGTGGTCTGATGAGGCACAGTTCAAACTCAATGGTACAGTAAATCGCCACAATTGCATCTACTGGGCCGCCGAAAATCCGAACGTCCATGTAGACAAAGCCGTTAATTTGCCAGGAGTAAATGTGTGGTGTAGGTTGTCTTACCAGGGCTTGATTGGGCCATTCTTCTTTGACGGCACAGTTACCGGTGAGGTGTACCTTCAGAAGCTTCAGACATCCTTTTTACCTGCCATCCGAGACTTGTATGGAGACGGAAGAGTTTACTTTCAACAAGATGGTGCCCCAGCCCACTACCAAAATCGTTTAGGGCGTATCTCGACGAAAATCTATCAGGAAAATGGATAGGCCGTAGAGTTGCTGTGGAGTATCCACCACGTTCCCCAGACCTAGCTCCTCTGGACTTTTACCTGTGGGGAACACTAAAGGACGCCGTTTATCGACAAAAGCCACGCACATTGGATGAACTTCTAGAATCCATCGTACATTCATGTGCAAATATCCAACTGATCACGTTGCAGTCAATAGTTCGTGCTTCAGTTCGGCGGAATCCATCGTACATTCATGTGCAAATATCCAACTGAACACGTTGCAGCCAGTAGTTCGTGCTGCAGTTCGGCGGCATCGTTTGTGTGTAGGTGTTAATGGTGACCATTTCGAACACCTACAGTGATATCTTTAAGTTGGACTTTAAGCTACACTTTCACCAAAAATGAGACAATTCCGTCAATTAGTTTGCAGGTTATGGACTTTTAAACAGTGGATACATTTTTTGGATCCCTCTGTATTTGTCTAGGTAGCATATCCAAGCGATTAACATTGCAAGGTCACAGGTTAATGTAAGCGCGAGATAAGCCATTGCAAAATGTCAAACTCTGATAATAACAGCTGTAACCGGAAGAATGTTGAGTGCAATCTTGAAACCAAGCAAGCATTGTGTCGTACAGGTGAAGGATGTCAGTTTGTGGGATGGACTTCCTTGCCTGCTGCACTAGCTCGCGCAATACCGGGACGGTTAATGCTGTTTGTTGATGACGCTGGAGTTGCCGTCCGATGATGTCCCCTATGTGCTCGATTGGAGACAGATCTGGTGATCGAGCACGCCAAGGCAGAACAACATGTAGACATTCTGTAGTGCATGTTGGGTTGCAACATCGGTATGTGGGCGAGCGTCATCCTGTTAAACAACCCCGGAATATTGTTCACGAATGACATCACAACAGGTCGAATCACCAGACCGACGTACAAATTTGCAGTCAGTATACGTGGGATCACCACGAGACTGCTGCTGTCACACGAAATCGCACTCCATACCGCATCTCCAGGTGTAGGTCCAGAGTGCTTTGAACGCTAACAGGTTGTTTACAGGTCCTCAGATGGTGTCTTTCTAACCAGCACAAGGCCGTCACTGGCACCAAGGAAGAACCAGCGTTCACCAGAAAATACAACAGACGTCTATCCTGCCCTCCAATGAACTCTCGCTTGACACCTCGGAGGTCGCAAATGGCAGTGTTTTGAGGTCAATGGAATGCGCGCCACAATGTATCTGATTCGGAGCTGTCCTTGAGGTAACAGATTTGGAACAATTCGTTGTATCACTCTGATGCCAACTGCTGCTCAAATTGCTGCTGCAGATGCCAGAGCCATATGCGGGAATCGGGTCTTCCTGCGACTGTACATTCTGATGACAACCGCTACCAGCAATCATGTACCAACTTTAGTTTATGATGCACAACTCTTTCTTGGTGTTGCGATTTTTTCTTTTTTGTCTGCGGAATTCTGCATGGCGGACTGACGTTCTACGGATCAGAGCGTGGAATGTCAGATCCCTTAATCGGGCGGGTAGGTTAGAAGATTTAAAAAGGGAAATGTATAAGTTAAAGTTAGATATACTGGGAATTAGTGAAGTTCGGTGGCAGGAGGAACAAGACTTCTGGTCAGGTGAGTACAGGGTTACAAATACAAAATAAAATAGGGGTAATGCAGGAGTAGGTTTAATAATGAATAAAAAAATAGGAATGCGGCTAAGCTACTACAAAAAACGCATTATTGTAACCAAGATAGATACGAAACCCATGCCTACCACAGTAGTACAAGTTTATATGCCGACTAGCTCCGCAGATGACGAAGAGACTGATGCAATTTGTGATGAGATAAAAGAAATTATTCCGATAGTAAAGGGAGACGAAAATTTAACAGTCATGGGTGACTGGAATTCGATAGTAAGAATTTTGCACAGAGCATAACTTCATCATAGCCAACACTTGGTTTGAGAATCATGCAAGAATGTTCTACACGTGGAAGAGGCCTGGAGACACTCGAAGATGTAAGGCAGATTATATAATGGTAAGACAGATTTAAGAACCAGGTTTTAAATTGTAAGAAATTTCCAGGAGCAGATGTGGACTCTGACCACAATTTATTGGTTATGAACTGCAGATTAAAACTGAAGAAACTGCAAAAAGGTAGGAATTTAAAGAGATGAGCCCTGGATAAACTGAAAGAACCAGAGGCTGTAGAGTGTTTCAGGGAGCGCATTAGGGAACGATTGACAAGAATGGGGGAAAGAAATACAGTAGAAGAGGAATGGGTAGCTTTGAGAGATTAAATAGTGAAGGCAGCAAAGGATCAAATAGGTAAAAAGACGAGGGCTAGTAGAAATCCTTGGGTAACAGAAGATATATTGAATTTAATTGATGAAAGGAGAAAATATAAAATTGCAGTAAATGAACCAGGTGAAAAGGAATACAAACGTCTCAAAAATGAGATCGACAGGAAGTGCAAAATGGCTAATTAATGACGGTAGAGGACAAATGTAAGCATGTAGAGGCATATAGCACTAGGGGCAAGATAGATGCTGCATACAGGAAATTAAAGAGACCTTTGGAGAAAAGAGAACCACTCGTATGAATATCAAGAGTGCAGATGGAAAACCAGTTCTAAGCAAAGAAGGGAAAGCAGAGAGGTGGAAGGAGTATGTAGAGGGTCTATACAAGGGTGATATACTTTGGGACAATGTTATGGAAATGGAAGAGGACGTAGGTGACGATGAAATGGGAAACATGGTACTGCGTGAAGAATTTTACAGCGCACTGAAAGATCTAAGTCAAAAAAATGTCCCGCGAGTAGACAACAACCCATTAGAACTACTGATAGCCTTGGTAGAGCCAGCCACGACAAAACTCTACCAACTGGTGAACAAGATGTATGAGACAAGTGAAATACCCTCAGATTTCAAGAAAAATATATTAATTCCAATCCCAAAGAAGGGCTCTCTGAAGGTTCAATAATGTCATCTTGAACCATCTTCTCCACGTCCGTTTTACGTATCGTTCAGCAGGCAATGTCCTATACGAGTGCTGGTTAATTGGTGCATGTCCCCAGGTGTTGACACGGTATTTTACCATTGGTCACTTGGTCTGTCTTTCCTCCGCTCCTGATTTGAAAGCATCCGAAAATTGACCCAGAACGACTTACAACCACCGACGTTGTTTCTCGGTCTGACCGGCTCCTATTAGCGGTTCGATAGCAACTTTTTGCACTGGGTCGTCTGCAGTGGCTCATGAGCACGATTCTTCGTCGATGGTACTGAGCTGCCCATCCTTTAGGGATGAGCTGTGGTTGCTCGTGGCAGTGATCCAATGTTACACTTGATTAACTGCAGTGTTTGTGGCCGTCGCTGGTATGTAGGTTTCTTTTGTGGGCAATTGACAAAAGTTTCACGGTTTAACTGAGAATCTAGATTGACGACTGGAACTTTTCTCATTGATGACGGAGAGATAGCAACATCTTCAACGGTAAACAGCCACCAAAAGCAATCCTTGTCATGTGTGCTATTTGGAATAGCTTCGTCAATCTCGAGCTGTGCTCTTTCACGACCTACGACTGCGTGTGATCCCTGAAATAAGTCCTATCCGAGAATAATAGTATGACTACATTCTGTTAAAACGACTAATTCGAAGGGATATGTTCTGTCATTGATAGTTAATCTTGTAATACATCTTCCTGTTGGCTGGACGTATTTCCGTTTCAGTCATTTCTCCATAAAACGCCGATGGAAGTCAGATGTGTAGCTAACTTGCTGCTTGTTTGGAATCCATTGCTTTCCTGAATGCATGGACATAGGGAACGATGTACTGCTTGTATTTCCACTCCTTTGCGACCGCTTTCACGTTAACTAACTGCAGAAGGAGGAGGAGGAGAAGATGAGTGTTTAACGTCCCGTCGTCAACGAGGTCATTAGAGTCGGAGCACAATCTCGTATTAGGGAAGGGTGGGGAAGGAAAGCGACCATGCCCTTTCAAAGCAATCAACCCGGCATTTGCCTTAGGCGATTTAGCGAAATCATGGAAAATCTAAGTCAGGATGACCGGACCGGGTTTGAACCTTCGTCCACCCAAAAGTGAATACAATGTGCTAATCAATTACCTAACTGGAGCCACATGATATAGATATTTTGCAGTACCCGACATCTCCACCAAACAACGTCAGGTCTCAACCACAATAAAGCCCAAATCCGAAAATTGGGTCGTCAGCGAAGTACAACACTTAGGATTGAAACCAACGTACTGACAGAACAGGTGTTACTCCTGGACGGAGTGATGATGTTTAAATAAACATCAAGTATTATATAATATGAAACATTATAAACGTAATATATTTCGAAAATTTCCGAGAAATAACTGATACTAAATAACAAATATTTGTTGGTGATGGGGATTGAATTGGCCACCCGCAGCCAGCTTCGCTAAGCGTGCTGCACATTTCGTTGAACACAACTTACGGCAGTTTGTAGAGATGATAGTAAATTCTTCCGGCGTTATCATTCATTTGTGTTACTTTTGGAAGCCTTGTACGCGATGAATTATAGTTTTTGCTCGTCTACAGGAAATAGCTGTACTCGCCTACGAACCGGATTCAAAACTCTCTGAACCTATACTCATTATATTTGGGCACTTGCTTATAACAGTCTTAACACATTTTCTGTTTACAGTTTACTCTATTTGCCGTATGGGTCACTGAGGTGACGAAAGTCATGGGATAGCGATATGCACAGATACAAATGGCGGTAGTATCACGTACACAAGCTATAAAAGGGCAGTACATTGGCGGAGCTTTTATTTGTTCTCCTATGATTAATGTGAAAAGGTTTCCGGCATGATTAAGGCCGCACGACGGAATTAACAGACTCTGAATGCGGAATGGCATTGGAACTAGACGATGGGACATGCCGTTCCGGAAATCCTTAAGGAGTTCGATATTCCGATGTCCGTAGTGTCAACAGAGTGCCGAGAATACCAGATTTCAGGCTTTACCTCTCACCAAGGACAACGCACAAAAATGTTCAAATGTGTGTGAATTCTTAAGGGACCAAACTGCTGAGGTCATCGGTCCCTAGACTTACACACTACTTAAACTTATGCTAAGACAAACACACGCAACTATGCCCGAGGGAGGACTCGAACTTCCGGCGGGAGTGGCCGCGCGGCTTGAGGCGCCATGGTTCAAATGGCTCTGAGCACTATGGGACTTAACATCTGAGGTCATCAGTCCCCTAGAACTTAGAACTACTTAAACCTAACTAACCTAAGGACGTCACACACATCCATGCCCGAGGCAGGATTCGAACCTGCGACCGTAGCGGTCGCGCGGTTCCAGACTGAGGCGCCTAGAACCTCTCGGCCACAGCGGCCGGCTTGAGGCGCCATGTCACGGACAAAGCGGTGGTCGACGTCCTGCACTTAACGACCGAGAGCAGCTGCGTTTGCAAAGAGCTATCAGTGGCAACAGACAAGCAACATTGCTTGAAATAACCGCAAAAATCAATGTGGGACATACGACGAAAATTTCCGTTAGGACAGTGCGCCGGAATTTGTCGTTAATGGGCTGTGGCAGCAGACACCTTTGCTGACAGCACGATATCGCCTGCAGCGCCTCTCCTGAGCTTGTGACCATATCGGTTATACCCAAAACGACTGGAAAACCGTGGTCTCGTCGCGTAAGTGCCGATTTCGTTGGTGAGAGCTGATGGTATTGTTCGAGTGTGGTGCAGACTCCACGAAGCCATGGACCCAAGTTGTCAACCAGACATTGTACAAGTTAGTGGTGGCTTCATAATGACGTGCTGTGTTTACATGGATCCTCTGGTCCATCTGAAACGATCATTAATTGCAGACGGTAATGTTCGGCTACTTGGAGACCATTTGCAGCCATTCATGGGCTTCCTGTTCCCAAACAATGATGGACTTTTTTATGGATGATAATGCGCCAGCCGGCCGGTGTGGACGTGCGGTTCTAGGCGCTTCAGTCTGGAACCGCGTGACCGCTACGGTCGCAGGTTCGAATCCTGCCTCGGGCATGGATGTGTGTGATGTCCTTAGGTTAGTTAGGTTTAATTAGTTCTAAGTTCTAGGCGACTGATGACCTCAGAAGTTAAGTCGCAGAGTGCTCAGAGCCATTTTGATAATGCGCCATCTCACCGGGCGACAATTGTTCGCGATTGGTTTGAAGAATATTCTGGACGAATAGAGAAAATGATTTTGCCACCCAGATCACCAAGCATGCAACCCATCGAATATTTATGGGACATAACTGAGAAATCAGTTCGTGCACAAAATCCTGCACCGGCAACGCTTCCGCAGTTAAGGGCGGCTATAGAGGCAGCATGGCATTTCCAACGACTTTTTGAGTCCATGCCACGTCGAGTGAATGATTTCTGTCGTCTTTTGCTAATGCAATGTTCTGGTAAGATCAGCTACTCAAAATATCTGTTTACTGGTTCCCAAGGATGACTCTGCAAGTAGAGGCCACGTTTTCTTGCCTGCAACAATTACCAAACACAAAATTTCTGATTAGTGGGCCAAATTTATTTACATATTAATTAATTAAACTGATAAAAATGGGCCGCCTCACAGATCATTTGATGATTTAGTAAAACACCAATTCAATAATCATGATAAATTCTATTGAAACATTGCTAAGAGAAGGTGCACATTGACTGATTTTTCCTGGCTAGAGAGCAGAATGGCGCAGTGAGATGTAATAACAACGAATTTAACACCAATTCACATTTATTTTTTCATTAACAGTAACACACACACACACACACACACACACACACACAGAGAGAGAGAGAGAGAGAGAGAGAGAGAGAGAAGTTAAAATAAAGTTACTTGGAATACTAGCGCTTGAATGTCGACACATGGCACATAAACCAGCGCAGCATCCTGACCGACACATGTGGGGCAAGACTGCTAAATTATTGGATACGATTTATCAAGATAACACACACATCACATTCGCATTGGTCACTCACACAACGAAAGACAAAATTTAGAAAAAAAGCTTCCCTAATTCACATGTAAGCTCACTCGGTCATGGTGCGACTGCCTTTAACGGTCATTTTTACAGAACAAAGTCTACATCTACATCTACATCCATACTCCGCAAGCCACCTGACGGTGTGTGGCGGAGGGTACCTTGAGTACCTTTATCGATTCTCCCTTCTATTCCAGTCTCGTATTGTTCGAAGAAAGAAGGATTGTCGGTATGCCTCTGTGTGGGCTCTAATCTCTATGATTTTATCCTCATGGTCTCTTCACGAGATATACGTAGGAGGGAGCAATATACTGCTCGACTCCTCGGTGAAGGTATGTTCTCGAAACTTCAACAAAAACCCGTACCGAGCTACTGAGCGTCCCTCCTGCAGAGTCTTCCACTGGAGTTTATCTATCATCTCCGTAACGCTTTCGCTATTACTAAATGATCCTGTAACGAAGCGCGCTGCTCTCCGTTGGATCTGCTCTATCTCTTCTATCAACCCTATGTGGTACGGATCCCACACTGCTGAGCAGTATTCAAGCAGTGGGCGAACAAGCGTACTGTAACTTGTTTTCGGATTGCATTTCCTTAGAATTCTTCCAATGAATCTCAGTCTGGCATCTGCTTTACCGACGATCAACTTTATATGAACATTCCATTTTAAATCACTCCTAATGCGTACTCCCAGATAATTTATAGAATTAACTGCATCCAGTTGCTGACCTGCTATATTGTAGCTAAATGATAAGGGATCTTTCTTTCTATGTATTCGCAGCACATTACACTTGTCTACATTGAGATTCAATTGCCATTCCCTGCACCATGCGTCAATTCGCTGCAGATCTTCCTGCATTTCAGTACAATTTTCCATTGTTACAACCTTTCGATATACCACAGCATCATCCGCAAAAAGCCTCAGTGAACTCCCGATGTCATCCACAAGGTCATTTATGTATAATGTGAATAGCAACGGTCGTACGACACTCCCCTGCGGCACACCTGAAATCACTCTTACTTCGGAAGGCTTCTCTCCATTGAGAATGACATGCTGCGTTCTGTTATCTAGGAACTCTTCAATCCAATCACACAATTCGTCTGATAGTCCATATGCTCTTACTTTGTTCATTACACGACTGTGGGGAACTGTATCGAACGCCATGCAGAAGCCAAGAAACACGGCATCTGCCTGGGAACCCGTGTCTATGGCCCTCTGAGTCTCGTGGATGAATAGCGCGAGCTGGGTTTCACACGATAGTCTTTTTCGAAACCCATGCTGATTCCTACAGAGTAGATTTCTAGTCTCCAGAAAGGTCATTATACTCGAACATAATACGTGTTCCAAAATTCTACAACTGATCGACGTTAGAGATATATGTCTATAGTTCTGCACATCTGTTCGACGTCCCTTCTTGAAAACGGGGATGACCTTTGCCCTTTTCCAATCCTTTGGAACGCTACGCTCTTCTAGAGACCTACGATACACCGCTGCAAGAAGGGGGCAAATTCCTTCTTGTACTCTGTGTAAAATCGAACCGGTATCCCATCAGGTCCAGCGGCCTTTCCTCTTTTGAGCGATTTTAATTGTTTCTCTATCCCTCTGTCGTCTATTTCGATATCTACCATTTTATCATCTGTGCGACAATCTAGAGAAGGAACTACAGTGCAGCCTTCCTCTGTGAAACAGCTTTGGAAAAAGACATTTAGTCCACATCTTAAGTACCGTACAACTCCGTAATTTTGTAAATAAATTTACCAAAGCAGAACACCTCTACTCCGTCATGAAACTGAGGTTTCAATTCGAACACGAGAGGTGTTTACGTCTATCTGGAGCCTCATGGTGTACAAAGTAACACACGTGGTGCATCAGAGAACGGGCTACTAAGTCCGTGTGAATGAAGTACTAATCTGACGATAAATTAAATAAAATTTAGCACAAGCATTTCACAAAGCACACAACACATTCATACATAATACGCCAAACTAACTAAAGCTGTACATCATGTGGTTGCACAGCTCGTCCACGCCAAGTTACAGTTGTACAAAACATCTCACCGAATAAACGGAATATTACTGAAATTAACACCGTTCCATGATTGAATTAGTTTGTGCGGCATGATTATCAATGCCACGCACCAGAGTGACTACCGGAATCTCAAAAAAGGCTCTCGAACATTTCAACTCTGCAGACAGAGATGCTACTCAGAGCATCCGTACTCAACGGCGTCCTAGGGAAGAATAAGGGATCCACACACGGTGGTTGGAAGGACCCAAAGAGCGTAAGCGGTTTCTTCCTGTACCAACCTCACAATGGATGCTGACCAGTGCCCTCTAATACCTCTCTGACCCAACGTAGCAGTATTCGAAACTCTACACAATGGTTGACTACACAGATCTTAACATTCATAGAACCAAGTAGCGGCTCACATAAAGCCGTTACATAACCTTCTCCTTCTGAGAAAAAATGAGCAGTGAGTGTCCTTGCTGTGGAAGGGCACTTTCAAACATTTTTTAAATTATAGTGCCAAGACATGTCATTTAAATATGTGATTAATCACTAATTTTAAGTACACAAAAGTCTAATCATCTAATATATAGAATATAATATATATAAATTATATACTATTAACAAATTATCCTCCTACAGTGAATATCGACACAATCCTAACGCAGTAACATATAGGCCCATGCCCTTCTCAAACATCGTTATGGAAACATACATGGTTTGAGTTAGCATTTAAGCTAAACACAAGTCATTTCATCTATTACCTAGGCCAAGCATTCCGTTTTAAATGTTATTAAGCGAGTGGAACTTTGAAACTGTTAACAGAGAGCCGGCCGATGCGGCCGAGCGGTTCTAGGCGCTTCAGTCTGGAACCGCGCGACCGCTACGGTCGCATGTTCGAATCCTGCCTCGGGCATGGATGTGTGTGCTGTCCTTAGGTTAGTTAGGTTTAAGTAGTTCTAAGTTCTAGGGGACTGATGACCTCAGACGTTAAGTCCCATAGTGCTCAGAACCATTTTGTTAACAGAGACATGATCATTTTCTATATTTTAAACACTTGGAATCTTTCTCATACTCGTGTACAGATACATAACTTGTCATATTTACGAGACATACTGAGAAATTAGTTCGTGCACAAAATCCTGCACCGGCAACACTCGCGCAGTTATGGGGAGCTACAGAAGCAGCATGGCTCAATATTTCTGCAGGGAACTTCCAACGACTTGTTGAGTCCACGCCACGGCGAATTTCTGCATTACGCCGGGCAAAATGAGGTCCGACACTATATATTCGAAGGTATCCCATGACTTTTGTCACCTCAGTGTATGTCTGTCTGATATGCTTCACAGACATGGGATCCATTAGCGGTAAAATTCATCATAATTCCTTTTCACTTTAGGTTTCAAGTCTCTTACTTCTTAAGACTCTCGAAACATCAATCATCTACACGGCTACAGGGCGCCATAAGTCATCACTAAACGCAATTGCATTCGGTGAAGGCACTGATGTGATGCAGTTATCACAGGGGCGGCCGCCAGACATGCCATGTTGAGTTGCTTCACTACGCTAATTAAAAGGAGCTCCGACACGAAATTGGGAGGTATCTATGATTTTTGTCACGTCAGTGTATATATAATATGCATTTACTTTGCTTGGTGAGTAGCCTTAAACGGATTTGAGGCGTGGACGATAAACAATACATAGAAGAAGAGATTGCAATATGGTGCTACAGAAGAATGCAGAAAATTAGGAAGGTAGATCGAATAACTAATGAGGATGTACTGAAATGAATTGGGAGAAAAGGAATTTATGGCACAACTTGATAAAAACGGAATACAGGTAGATAGGACACGTCGCAAGAGACCAAGGGATTGTCAGTTTGGAAATGGGAGGTGCAAAAATGATAGAGCGAGTCCTAGGCTTGAACACAGGAAGCAGGTTCAGACGTATGTACAATAGCTTTGGAGATATGAAAAGATTTGTAGAAGATAAACTGGCGTAGACCTGCTTCAAACCAGTCTTCGTGCTGACAGCTACAACAGCAGCAACAATGAGACACTTACCTTGCCTGCTGAGCTTACCATCAGGCTATTTTTTCGGTTTGTGGTGCAGCAGAGCACGGAGCTGTTTTCCGTGATACTGCTGCTATAGAGGCACCTGCTGGTTTTACGCGGCCGCAGCACGATTGCAGTGCCTGGAAAGCTGCCAGGGAGCGCTCGTAAAATATGCGAGGTGTCGAGCAGCCCCAACAGCATTCGCGAAGCATTTAATCGCGACCAGCAATTAGAGATTCAGGAAATTCGTCGCGTTTTCGGGTAGACAGGCGAGGCGGAAAAATAAATCCGGCCTGTAATTGCCAGACGTCGGCGAGGGCCGGCAGCTGCGCCTCCTTGTCGCGGGCGCGCCGTACAGTTTGTGGCAGGGGCGAGTAAAGCCGCTTTCCGTGTCGGCGCTGGCGGCCGCAGATATACGGCACCGTGTCGCGCCCCTATGAGGCAATTAAATTATGCAAATTAACGAGAGAGTTGTCCGAGATCCCAATCAGGAGCCGGCCAACACGAATGGCTACACGGCGCGAGCTGTGTCCCGGCCGGGATTCCGCAGCCGTGTCCTCTGCCGCCGCCGCCGCAGCCACTGCTGCCCATTCAAATGAACCCCGCCCCGCGACGTGCAGTGGCGTCGCCCGCTGTGACCGACTCTTTCTTCTTTCGTCAGGATGCCTCTCACTATATGCCACATCCTGCGAAACGTACGTATTGTGGTTACTGCATAATATGGATGGCATCAGACACCTCGAAATGAATGGACACTAGGCAGAGATATCAACGGATGCCATTTCCACTTTGCCCACATTCCATTAAGATGGGTCCCGGTTGGTGGCACAAAGAGAGCCACACAGCATGGCGGGCAGAAGTTTGCTTAAGCCGCGCTAGATATTTCCTGACCGCACCACGGTATTACCTGTTGAAGTAAATCCCTGTGTCTAGCTTCTCGCACCCAACGAAAATAGCAGTGACTCAGGCGCCGACTGCAAATTCACAGGATTTCCGGTAGAAGGGGACCAGTTACTGATGCGGAACGCTTATCGATACTACGCAGAAATTGGTCCGCGAGGACACCGTCAGAAGGCGCGCCACTCATACCACGCGAGCCGATCCCCTGCTATAGGTGAGGCCGGTATTAGCTGGATCACCGGACGGAAAAGCAAACCATTCGATTTCGCCCCCGTGACTTCTACCTCACCATTTCTGATGATTGTTGACGGTTGGCCTGTAAGTGTTAACGTGAAAAATAAGCCAGACCTAACAACTATCCATGCGGGGCTTGTCATATTTGTGTCAAACGAAGTGGCAATAGGTGATGATGCGCTTTTGTCTCGTTTGAACGTCGTTCATGCTAGTTGTCGCATCGGTCATTGTTTGTCTGTGAAGGAGGAAATGGATACCTCACCTTCCCTGTGTAGTTCGGAGACGCCCATATGGGAGATCTCGTCAGATGAAGCGTCGTGCTATTCGCAGGAGGAGACGATGGAATCCTAAGCGGCTTCGTATGATATCAACAGTTAGTGCTAGGAAAATGTGTCGATGGCGCACACAATATGTTGAGATTATTAATGTAGAATTTAACTATGGTGGTAAAACAACTAACGTTGAGGGCAAGTTCAAAAATGGTTCAAATGGGTTCAAATGGCTCTGAGCACTATGGGACTTAACATCTGAGGTCATCAGTCCCCTAGAACTTAGAACTACTTAAACCTAACTAACCTAAGGACATCACAGACATCCATGCCCGAGGCAGGATTCGAACCTGCGACCGTAGCGGTCGCTCGGTTCCAGATTGTAGCGCCTAGAACCGCTCCGCCACCCCGGTCGGCAGGGCAAGTTCGATTCATATGCCGTGGGCAAGTTAGATTCATATGCCGTGCAGTTGCGGGCCTACAGGCATTATAATATTAAGGACGAAATTGTATTTTTTAATAACATGTATCAAAATGTAATTATTAACATGGTGAAAACATGTATATATCGTATTAATGTTAGGGTTGAAAGACTTACTTTGGATAACAGTGCTAACAAAAAGTTTTTTGAAGAACAAGGTAATGTGGAAAAAGTGTAATTGTGTGTCAGTAATAAACCAGGCCGTTTTAGTTGTCAAGGTTTCAGTTGTACTGGTGTTCCTTGGAGGAGGTATACTGGTAAAAATTCGTATCGTTTTGTTACGTATAGTAGGCCAGAGACATCAGTGCCTCTTGATAAAGTAAGAGATTGAACTAGTATTGAGAAGGAGTGTGGTGCACGTAATACTGTATTGCAGACGAATCTTTTTTATGTTGGTGTTCTAGTTAGTGGTAGTGAGCCTAAAGCAGACGATAACGTTCAGTAGGAAGTTAAATATGTATCATTTATGGCTAAGAATATTGTTTAACGTTTTGTATAAGGAAAGGAAATGTATCGTTCTAAATGAAGGCATATTGTTACAGCTTATGTCGACGTTATTACCTTTTTCGAAAACTGGGACCACATCAGACACTATCCAGATTCACTACGGCTTGCATTCCTGGTACCTGTTCCTATCGACATACTTGCAAGGACTTTTTATGGAAACAAAATAAATGCTTCAGCTGCTAATTGTTTTGGAAGAATTGTGGTACTATAAACTTAAAGTAGAACAGTTAATTCAACGGTTTAGAGAAGCTTATAGAGAATACGTGTTCATGCCTAATAGTATAAGATGTCCTAATAGCTATTATGATTTTAGGCAGCGTCGGTACCGACCTCTGTGGTATACATATTAGAACCTCTGTAAGTAAAAACTTCAAAAGTCATACCTCAGACGCACAGCCGAAGGCCATCCTAGAAAATTGCCTCTCGACCGGCAACTAAAGTTGAAACTCTCCTGCCAATTATCCAACAAGGACCAAATAAACTAAGTCAACTAAAACTACTAACTGCCCGAACTTGGGGATTACACACTTCTACTATCCTTCACACCAACAAACCCTTGATCAGCATGCAAATGTTCCATGGATATCCGCTTCACCAAAGTTCTGTCATTCCCTCGAAATTCCTGAAAGCCATGCACTCCACGTAGTTTTCCGTATCCGGTTACCTTCCTTCATAAGGATCCTTTACGATTTCATTGAATTCTCAGCTTCCCTCTTTCGTATTGAACACCTCCGTACAACCCACACGATCCGCAAACTCTACTGAAACAATCCTATCGTCTGCCCTCTTATTTCTAATCCTGGTACGCTGCATCATCTGTACCGACACATTCCAGCAAGCACTACAATTACACAGTCCACATCGTCTCCCAACAAAATATCCATCGTCTCCCTCTCCCAACAATGAAATCCGTCCCGATTTAGCCGCTCTATCAACTAAAAGCTCTTCCTCCTTATCCCATCTCATCAGTGCCCCACCCATTTCCCTCCCTCCCTGTTTTATCCTAACCCTTTTCCCCCTACCCCAAACTACGCCTCACTTCCTGCCTTCCCAGCATGCACACAAACATCTTCTCCGTAAACACTACCCAACGGAACTCAGTACTACAATCACGAAACACCTAACTTTTCCCCCTCCAATTTTCCCAGCGGAGGCCCTTCAAGAGCTGGTCGATTGTTCCGCTGACAGCCCATCCCCTTGCCTCGCTCATCTGTGACGAGCAGGATAAAACAACAATAAAGAAAATAAAACGGGAATACTGTTCACCACTGAAACAAAACTTCCGCATCTGCGACTAGAGCTCTACTGACGCCCTGGAACTTTGTGATGGCATATATCGCACTATCCATCGAACTGAATGGAAACCATTCGGACCACTGACCCATCCACTGACTTTGCATTCATTTGTTGTGTGAAATGTTTTTCTTCCGTGTCACTAAACGTTGTGCACCGTCTTGTCCAGCAAGTAAATTCACAAATTTGCAACATTTAACACACTATGGATTAGGAGCTGCCCTCTGTTCACCGTGGAATGAAGAAGAGACAGGAACTGTAACGTAACTGTTAAAGTCAGGGATTTTGGCTGCATTTGTCTGGAGGCTGGCATATTGAATACCTTGGACAGGAGAGGAGAAAGTTTCTACGACGTCTGCAAGTATATGAAAATGGCTCTGAGCACTATGGGACTTAACTTCTGAGGTCATCAGTCCCCTAGAACTTAGAACTACCTAAACCTAACTAACCTAAGGACAGCATACACATCCATACCCAAGGCAGGATTCGAACCTGCGACCGCAGCGACCGCGCGGTTCCAGACTGTAGCGCCTAGAACCGCTCGGCCACACCGGCCGGCTGCAAGTATATGTGTACTGCGTTAGCTACTGCATAGTTCGTGGATTGTCCGTCTTATTCCATTCGCCTAATGAGCTTTTGCACGCGCCTCAATCTCTCTTATTGCGTTTTGATGGCATCACATCCATACTTATACTTCGCAAGACACCTTATGTTCTAGGCGCTATAGTCTGGAACCGAGCGACCGCTACGGTCGCAGGTTCGCATCCTGCCTCGGGGATGGATGTGTGTGATGTCCTTAGGTTAGTTAGGTTTAATTAGTTCTAAGTTCTAGGCGACTGATGACCTCAGAAGTTAAGTCCCATAGTGCTCAGAGCCATTTGTACACCTTATGGTATGTGTCGGAGGCTACTCCTCGTATCTTTTCCCACATTCTTCATTCCACTCACGAACGACGATTGGAAATAATTACTGTCGGTAAAACATCGTATGAGCTCTAATTTCTCTGGTTTTCCCGTCGTGGTCATTTTGTGAGAAATGGGTGGGAAGAAGTCCAATTATTCTTGGTTCAAAAATGGCTCTGAGCACTATGGGACTCAACTGCTGTGGTCATCAGTCCCCTAGAACTTAGAACTACTTAAACCTAACTAACCTAAGGACATCAGACACATCCATGCCCGAGGCAGGATTCGAACCTGCGACCGTAGCAGTCGCACGGTTCCGGACTGCGCGCCTAGAACCGCGAGACCACCGCGGCCGGCAATTGTTCTTGCAACGTACGCTCTCAAAGTTATAAACCTGACAATGATGCACAACGCCTCTCTTGTAGCGTCTGCCACTGGATTCTGGAGACAGGTGACAGGAGAAAATTACGACATCCAGTGTGGAGAAGCTTAGGAAACGAAAAAGTTGTTTGTATTCGAAGTGGTGGGATGCAGACTCCCAGTTTCTGTCAACACTGAACGAAGCACATTACCCAGTAGAAACCGCACTGTGTGTGTGACGAGAGGTCAGCCATTGACCGATTGATATTGAATGAAGAGTGGCTTCATAAGATGATTACGTGGATAAGCTGTTCGCAAAAACAAGGCACACTCCGTCACAGAACCAATTATCCTGGTAGATGCATGCAGCTAGTTCGTACACACACTCCAGGTCTCCCCTTTCAAGTACATTCGACCATGACCGTCCGTTAAATGGCATTTAAAATGGAATCTCGTGTCAGATTTTATAATTTTCGGTATTACATATGTAAAAAATTAAAGTCGTCTGACGTGGTTGACCGGGAGCCCACGAAGGGCAGGTTCATCCGTCTAATTGGAAAGGGTTTCCCCGTTCTTTGCGCACACCTCGCTAAATATGAAAAGTGTATGTGTATCTGGTAAGTGAAGGTGACTGCAATGATTGTTTCTGATGATGAGAGAAGGGAGAGGGTGAAACCCCGTGCCGACAGACAGCATGCTCCTCTCGAACAGCATCCAGCGGGCCGCCGAACTTAAAGTCCCCATCCTGCGAACGGATCACCGTCAACAGTCACAGGCCCTAACTACACGAGACATTGTGAAGAGATTGGGAATTTAATCCAGGATATTGGTGCGAAGACTAGTGATCAAGAACCCTACGCCACCGTCGCTCCTCCCTTTTGTCGTTAAAACAAAGATAACGTAGCCAACAGCACATCGTGTCGTTGGTCGGTTACCCATCCAAGTACTGGCCGTACCCGACGTTCAGTAACTTCGGTGATCTGACGTGAACCGGTGTATCCAACAACGCAGGGCCGTTGGTGATTTCATACTCGTTTATAATAAGAATAAATTCCCAAAACATTCAATGAATTATATCAATCCCCAGAATAAAATAAATTGAATATTCAGCGAGGAGATTAAAATTCACGTGGTAGACATAATCTTTAAATAATCAGTCTACCATTTCTTTCAGTAAAGAGTAGTTGCTATCAAGGACATGGGTCATGACCGTGTTTTCCGTTAGCCGCGTGCCTCTTAAAGTTGTTGGTGTACTAAAACATTTATGTACTAGGTCTTCAGATTGTGGGCTGACGAGCCCTTCAGCAAATGTGAATTACTTCGGCAGTAGGACGTGTACATGAGAGGAGGCACCTGTTATTTTCGTCCATTGCGGCAACAGGAAACGGGAACTAAGCCATCCGGCAATACGGAACTGCTGTTCCTTCTCTTTTGACATGCCCAGTCTGGGAATAAATGTGTTACGATCAGCCAATCGAAAAATAAAAGAAATGAAAACTATAACTTAATATCTTGTTGATTTCATGCCACAAAGCAAGAAAATAAAAGTACTGCGAAACTGAAGAGTAGCTGTTTTATATTCTTGAAATCAGTCGTCATGGACGCTAAATTCAAGTAATGAGCAATATATATAGGAAGATCCTTATTAACATTTAAAAAAGTAGATGACGCCGAGACAAGTAATTTAACGTAATAGTTTTGTTTATCTACCAGTCACGATTTTCTTATATGTTTTTGTTAAATTTAACACGACACGTTTCGGGAAAGAATTCCCATTTTCAAGTGCGTTTTCCTCTTTGTACTACGCCATTTTTACGTGATTATTTTTGACGAATGAAGTTCTGCTTTGTTCTATTGATTTCCCTGAAATAAACAAAAAGGCGCCATTTTAGTTGGTTATTTATCTTTATATGTAAGTAGTGGCGAAATTTGGATGAAATTGTGCTTACAGTTTTCAAAGTCCGTTTGTGCAGTCTCATACATGTTAAACATCACACACAATTTTCTGTGCACAGTATACATCGAAAATAACTAACATAAATAAAGTTACAGTTATGGTTTTATATTTGGTCTACAGAAATAATGTTATAGGTCTTCCCCAGAGTATGATATGCTCTTGTTCATCTTAAAAATCGTAATTGGCTTACCCCCTATATCTATTTTACTATGGTGTTTATTTCCACGTGTTACTATTTTTATTTAATTGCACTGTCGAAGCATCTGAAGAAATTCACTGATTCACTTTTAAATTTTTCGTTTAGTATTTTATCTTCATATTGTCTGTAATGTGAATATATCTCCAGTTCTTCTAACAAATCTACGCTATGCCCTTTATTTAGTCGGTAGAGTACTTTGACATTTTGCTCTATTTTTCCATATGGTTGTCCTGTATTATGTATTTGCGTGGCTATTGCTGGTGATGTGTGTCTTCAAACATCGGGAAATACTCAAACCGTGGATAACAAATGTCGAACATGTGACGTCGCCAGATGACGGAGAGTATTTCCGAGTGCGTGGATGAATGGAAGATTGAGCTATGCAATAGTTGAATTCACGCAAACGGTGCAAATTTCTAACACCTTTCGGAAATATGTTATGTTATAAACGTAAAATTTACGCAATTATTGTCCTCGCCGTAAACAAGCAAAAGCTGTTCCTATTTTGTGTTTCTTTTCTATTGCCCCTTCTTTTTTTTTGTTTGTTTGCAGACTTTATTTAGTAAAGGAAACGTAGGTCATTTACTGGTAGCGACGAAATTCGGGAGCGTGTACTCATTTAATTGTGACTCAGTAGGGTAGGTTTTTCTTTTAATGCACTTTGCTTTAAGCCAGCGGAGACCACGAGACCGATAAATAAAATAATAAATCTTTCCGAGTAAGGTGGCACGATGGTTAGCACACTGGAGTCGCATTCGTGAGAACGATTCAAACCCGCGTCCGGTCATCCTAATTTAGGTTTTCCGTGATTTCCCAAAATCATTTCATGTAAATGGCAGGATAGTTCCTTTGAAAGGACGCGGCCGACTTCCTTCCCCAAACCTGATGGGACCGATGACCTCGCTGTTTGGTCCCCTCCCCCGAATTAACCAACCAATCTAATAAATCCTACCTCAGTGTAAACACGTAATTGTCTAACGCAGTGCAAAGAAACACCATCTACCAGAAGCAAGACTCTAATCCTGAGCCCCATGCGCTAAAGTCGCCCAAGTGGACCAGGAGCCGCTCCGACGTAAATACTTGACTTGTGTTGGGATGATCAAGCGCGACAGACCGATAGGCTCAACCGCTGCACGTGCGGCGACGTACGTCATCTGATGACGTCACGCGTTAATCATTTGTCATCCGCTCTTGGGGTATTTCCCGACACCTGTGCTCCCGTGTGTCTTATATCAAATTACTTGTCTCGTCGTCATTTACGTCGCTTCGGGAGTTTTCAGACGTTA
The DNA here is from genome assembly GCF_023898315.1 of Schistocerca nitens. Lineage (NCBI taxonomy): Eukaryota > Metazoa > Arthropoda > Insecta > Orthoptera > Acrididae > Schistocerca > Schistocerca nitens. The sequence goes on from NC_064614.1 coordinate 303,506,119, forward strand.
ATAAGAATCACTATAAATGCAGTGACCCCAAGCGAGGAGTTACCGGTACTACAGATTTGAGACTTCATTACTGCTATGCGGTATCAGAGGGTGTGTATACTTTAACACATTTTTCATGTTGTTTGGCTTTATTCTTTTGGTTTCTTTTTCTGGGTTAATGTATCGCATACTTTCCTGTGGCGTTTACAGCAGTACACTACAGTACTGGTGACAGATTGCTGGAAGCCATATTTACCGTAAAATATCTGGGAGTAGCTATCCAAAGCGACCTTAAGTGGAATGACCACATAAAACAAACAGTAGCAAAGGCCAGTGCCAGAATGAGATTCATAGGAAGGATCTTAAGGAAATGTAACTCATCCGCGAAGTAAGTGACTGATTCTTGAGTATTGTTTACCAATCTGGGACCATTATCAGATAGGACTGATAAAAAAGGTCCAAAGAAGAGCGGCGCGTTTCGTCACTGAATCATTTAGTGGGTGGGAGAGCGTTACGGAGATGCTCAAAAAACTCCGGCGGCAGACGGTACGAGGCAGGCGCAGGCGTTGTGTGTCACGGAGAGAATTGCACTTAGGTGACAAAGTCAAGGGATATCTATAGGCACGTAGGCTAATATACAAATGGCGGTGGTACAGTATACAGATGGTGGTGGTACAATATACAGATGGTGGTGGTACAGCTACACGAGGTATAAAACGGCAGGTCATTGGCAGAGCTGTCACTTGTACTCAGGTGATTCATGTGAAATCTGCCCGACGTGGTTATGGCCGCACGACGGTAATTAGCGGACTCTGAATGAGGAACGGTAGGTGGAACTAAACGCATGAGACATTCCATTTCGCAAATCGTTAGAGAATTCAGTATTTCGAGATTCACAGTGTCAAGAGTGTGCCGAGATTACCAAATTTCACACATTACCTCTCACCATTGGCAACACCTAACGCAGCAGCGTTGCGTAGAGCTGTCAGTGCTAACAGATAAGCAAAGCTGCTTGAAATAACCACAGAAATCAATGTGGGGCGTACGACGAACGTATCCGTTAGGACATTGCAGCGAAATTTGGCATTAATGGGCTATGGCAGCAGAGAACCGACGCGGGTGCCTTTGCTAACAGCACGACATCGCCTGCAGAGCTTCTCCTGAGCGTGTGAACATATCTGTTTGACACTTGACGACTGGTCAGATGAGTCGCGGTATCAGCTGGTGAGAGCTGGTGGTAGGGTTCGAGTGTGGTGCAAACCCTACGAATCCATGGACCAAAGTTTCCAACAAGTCACTGTGCAAGCTGGTGGTGTCTCCATAATGGTGTGGTCTGTGTTTACATGGAATGGAATGGGTTCTTTGGCCCAAATGAACCGGTCATCGACTGGAAATTGTTACGTTCGGCTACTTGGAGACCATTTGCAGCCATATTATATGACTGGGCCACAATTGTTCGCAATTGGTTTGAAGAACATTCTTGACAATTCTAGCGAATGATTTGGCCAACCACATCGCCCGACAAGACCCCCATGGAAGGTTTATGGGACATAATCGAGAGGTCAGATCGTGCGCAACATCTTACACCGGCAACATTTTCGCAAATATGGACGGCTAATGAGGCAGCATGGCTCACTATTTCTGGAGAGGACTTCCAGCGATTGTTGAGTCCGCGCCACGTAGAGTTGCTGCATCACACCGGGCAAATGGAGATCCGACACGAGGTTTGGTGGTATCTCATGACTTTTGTCACCTCATTGCACAACTGAAATTTCGAGAGACTACTTTCCGGGAAGTGTCAGACAACGTATTTCTTCCTATCACATACATGACCACGACGAGAAAATTCGAGAAATTAGAGCTAATACAGAAGCTTACCGACAATCGTTCTTCTCACATGCTATTTGCGAGTGGAACAGGGAGAGGAGGGAAGGGGGGGGGGAAATCAGTTATTGGTATCAGAAGTACACACACACCGTCAGGTAGCCTCCAAAGCATTGCTGTAGATTTGGATTCAGTGCAATAGATGCACGTAGTGACTGTTTCTATAATCAACTACTGAAGTCACTGTCACTGACCAATCAAGTTTTTTTCTTTTCTTTTCTTTTTTTTAAATGTCGCTATCAGCTGTAACCAGTAGCAGGCATTATATTAAACTCTGGCCTATTTTGAGTGTTTTGCTGGTGTGTATCGATACATACAAAAGCAGTAATCTTTTAAATGTAAATGCTCTGAAGGGCTTTACAAAGGAATTTTTACACAAAACAGATGTCGTTAAGCGGTAGGTCGTTTACTATTAACGAAATCGACTGCTTCAGATGAGAGTGACTTCTCGTATTTTATAAAAGTGGCAGAATTGTTACCCTTATTTAATCGAGAATAGATAATAATCTTGATGAGTGAGTTACAGGTATTTTGGGGTATAGGTCGTGAACTTCGTCGTCTCGTCCTCGGCGAGGTCGTGGCGTCACACATAGTCTTACATGTGGGCAGAATCCGCGAAATCTTAGCCATGTGCATCGTGCGAGCTAAATTACGTGACGTATTGTTCCAAAGATTAACTTGGAAAAGTTTATTGGCGGATCTGGATTAATTTTCTGCGCTGTTGCACTATTACAACCATTGTAAATAACAGTCGCTAGCCTCACTTTGACGCGCGAGACAGGGCTAAACATGCATCACACCAAAACCCATAATTAATCTAGCTGCAGTCAGGAAGATCCCGAGATGCGAGGTCCCAGTGCTCGTGTCTCCCGAATAGGAGAGTTCCGTAAGCATTCATATTACAATTCGGAAACGTTAAGGGAAATGACACAATGAATTAACAAAAGCGGCCTAAACCGACCCTGTGGACAGAAAGAGTTTCCTGGGATGAGTTACTCAGCAGGTAATAAACAAGGCGCGCTTTGGAGCGATAGCAAAAAAACTGTCAGTCATTCCCGGAGTTGACCTTTCCAGCTAAGCGCGTGAAGAGAGTGGCTGCCTTCTTTGAGCCGGCGGGCACAGAGAGATCAGGGGGCGGCTTTGTTTGTGTCGGCCGGAAGATGCGCCGCGACTGAGTAAACACAGCTTTGTGCGCCTGCGCGGCCTGTTTGTGTTGGGCCGGGCACTGCGCCTGACGGGCCGTCAACCCGCGACACAAAGGCCGCGCGACGCGACGTCGTACTCCGCCTGCGCTGCGCTGCGCTGCGATGACGCTGCACGATGCGTCCCGGAGGACTCCTTGGCGCTCTCCGTCATACCGTTACGCGCCAACCCCTCGCCAGCTCTGCCTTGTACAGAACAACGTTAATATATGGAGGTCCACACATTTCTCGTACTGAACTGATCAAAGGTATTGGTGTTTAACGCACCGTCGACGACGAGGTTAGCACAGACAGAGCGTAAACTCTGGTTGGAGAAGGATATCGATCGTGAGATTTGCAAAGAAATCATCGTGCCATTTGTCTTTATCAATCTGGAAATCCTACATTTGGATGACTGAACAGGGATTTCCTCCAGAAAGTGAGTCTGTCTTCTTAACACTGAGTCACTTCGCTAGGTAATTTTCTGCAATATGTTACTACAGTATGCCTGGAGAATGAGTGAGATGTCGTACGGAAGGAAATTTGTTGATGACAGAAAGCCAACTCTCTTATGTTTCTAAAGGAGATTACCGAGAAAGTGGTCACTGGAATCAAAGATATAAATTTCACTGAAAATCTGTGGAACAGTTTTGACAAAGAACTGATCGCTGTAAAGCAAAAAGAGACTTAAATTTTGGAACGAGGCGCAAAACCCTTGGCACTGAAATACTGTAGATATGAAGATGTTCATCGAGGTCGATAGTTTGAAAATATCGATCTGTGGGGAGTAACAAAGGATTACATGCAAAATACAAGGCATTTTAAGCAGAATTTTTTTTTAGTGGCTCTTTTATATCGACTGAAAGCAAAGGCTTTCTAAATCTATCTCCGTCCGAACAGGACCCGTAAAGCACAACAGTACCGACCGACCGTTGTGTCATCGTCAGCCGACAGGCGTCATCGGGTGGGGATGTGGAGAAGCTTGTGGTCAGTGCACCGCTCTCACCGGTATCGTCTTTTTTCGTGACCGTGGCTGCTATTCTCAGTCAAGTAGCTCCACTATTAACCTCACAAGGGCTGAGTGCACCCCGCACGCCAACAGCCCTCGGCAGACTCAGTCGGTCACCCATCCAAGTGCTAGCTAAGTCCGACAGCACTTAACTTGGCTGATCTGCCAGGAAGTGGTGTTGCCACTGCCGTGCGCCCGTTGTTAAACCAAAGGCTTTGGTATAAAGTAAATGTTTTGATCAATACTGGTAAACAAAATTAACATAGCTAAATTTTTTAAGTATGAATAGTTTATTTAAGACAAGGTTATAACAACAACCTTCGTTAATATTAGTGACTCCACTTTTCCGAAGCTGTTCACATCGACGAGATCCTGGAACATGCTTTCCGTGTTTGCAGCGAACGCTTTTTTTACTCTGATATCGACAACTCCTATGTGTCCGAAGGACTTCTACACCTGTGCTCTCCTTCAGAAGGAGGAAGGGCAGTTGGAAGACAAAGTTCCATGGAGATAGAAGCCTCGTGACAACGAAGTAGATAAGGCAGAGGTAGAGAATCAGCCACTGTGTAACTGAAGGAATCAACCCAGTACTCATCTGGCGTGATTTGACATTGCGATGTGGTCATTTTATACACACTCGTCTACTTTCACCTAGACTGATTTGAGATAACGGTGTGGAAATTTCATGCGTGCTCGTCTCGAATTCAATTTCGACGAGTTAAGCACTGCTTGAATTCGATTTTGCATCCTCCAGTAACGGCTTCCAGACTCTTGTTCGGCTATCAGATTTTCTTATGGCTCATTTCAATAATTTTAGAAGAATACCAGAATTCCTTTGAAAATACCGACACATCTGTCACCTTTCTCATCCTTGGCCAACTTTCTCTGTCCTGCCTCTAACGTCCTTGACGTGATGTTGAACTTTCGCTTCGTATCGTTTCAAGATGTGTTTTGTAAGTAAGAGTTGTTGGACGCTGGGTTTCCGACTGTTGCTGTAATTACAAGACTGATGCAGTGCTTCGCTCGGGATGAACTATAAAGCTTGAGCCGTCTTACACATTTGGAGCGAAAAAGACTGAGAAACTAACCATTGTAACCAAAATTTGTCATGAAGCCGCTGTTTAACTTGGCGAGAGCTCGAGACCGTTGTTCCTGTGCCTCCTGATGCAGACCTGGACATCAACGTCGTTGCCGTGGCCCTAATCTGAAGTAGGTTTTCATGTGCTACGGTTATAATTGTTCTGCACAGTAACGTCAGTAGTGAAAGACTGTTTCAACAACTCACCAATACGATTACTAATTATCTTTTTAGTTCCAAATAAGGGCCTATTATCAGACAGAGGAAACTCCTGGAAAATCGTTGACCTTTATCTTTCTCGAGCTGTGTAATGCGAATCCTAGGGTTACGACGACAGAAAGTTTAAAGTAACCATACAAAAAGGAAGAGAAAAAAGTTGATAATAAGCTACAGAAAAAAGAGGTAAAGGAAGGTGTGGTTGCAATGAAACTTTGTAGACAGTGTAGACGGAACTATTTACCGTACGGATACCCAATTTTATAGGAATGATATGCAGACTGTGCGCTGCAGGATTTGCGTTGTTCGTAGTATTAGTGTCATGACATGCCGTTAGGCTCCGGTACTGGGACGGCGACCTAGGATTGGAGCACAAGCATCAGCGTGCATTGTAGTTGCAGACAGTCAACATGGGTCTAGACAAGGTGAGCAGGGCTTTACTGGTGAAGTTGGCTTATCACAACAACAGCAATAGTGCGAGTGCAGACACGTTAAAGGAATGCGGAGAGGCGTCCTTTCCTCTCCAGGGCCGAAGGACATGTTTCAGAAATCCGAACTAACTGGCGATTTGGGAACTGCTCGTGGGAGATGCCGAAGTCCAACTGCGCCACAGATTGTTACTATGGCCACCACTGAGAATGCTGGAAGCAGTGTGCAGTCTTCAAGGAGTGCGCGAGCTGTGTGACGATAGTTGAACACGTCACGGTCTACCTTTCGAAAAGTGCTGCGAACAATTGTGAAATGGCATCCGTACAAACTTCACATTACTCACCAACGTTTGCCACGTAACGCAGACTTTCGAGCATACGTTTCTTGCAGGTGTTGAAGATGACGACATGTAGCCTTGGAACATTTTGTGGACCTATGAAGCACACTTTACCTTCACTGGGGCAGTGAACACTCATAACTGTCGCATTTGGGGTTCGTCACCACCAACGAACGTTCATGCCGTTCCCTTGCGTCGCGAACGTATCAAGGCGTGGTGTGGCTTCGCGGTCCATTTTAATTTCAGGAACTCTGACACCGAGGACCAAGGACATGCAGCATGAACGGCACATTTTGCTGTCGTGTGCTTCGCCAACATGTGCCGGAGAGAGGTGTTTTGGACACAGCTGTTTTGACTGACGTTGCAACTCCATACCACATTTCTCGTGAGGTCACTCTGTTACCCCGTAACACATTTGGAAAAACCGAATCATTGGGCGATCGTTCCAAAGTGCGTGGCCACCAAGATCATTACGTTTGAGGCAGTGTGATGTCTAGCTTTGGGGCAACCTGCTGGACAGGGTTTATCAACGGGACAATAACATACATTGGAGATTGAAGATGACTGTAGCGAGGAAGGTAGCCAACATCCCACCTGAGATGTTTCGAACAGCAGTAGAGCAACCTCTACTGCTGTTCCAGTCTGTCATGGATGCAGATGGTCCTCACAATGAGCAAAGTTTGTAATCTGAAACGTAAACTTGGTACGCAAATGACAAATGTTATCCTCTCATGTGGAGATTAAAATGAGTTCCTTTCAATGGTTTATTCGTTATTTCTCTACCGCATTTTCTTACAAATGCCGCCACAAACATTCATTGTCCTACGGTCACTCGTTTTTCAAAATGGTTCAAATGGCTCTGAGCACTATGGGACTTAACTTCGAAGGTCATCAGTCCCCTAGAACTTAGAACTACTTAAACCTAACTAACCTAAGGACATCACACACATCCATGCCCGAGGCAGGATTCGAACCTGCGACCGTAGCGGTCGCGCGGTTCCAGACTGTAGCGCCTAGAACCGCTCGGCCACTCCGGCCGGCCACTCGTTTTTCACGGGGACCCTCTTAAGTAGCGAAAGTTTAATTATAACGGCCCTGTATATATTTACGATCTATGTGAACATTTATTGTGAATTTTAAGTAAAGTTAATACTCAAAAGCGAAATTTTGTTCTTCAAAAAGTATTACTTGACTCTGTACCTGTTGTAATAATTTATGTGGTACTAGAGACTGCACTGATTTACCAGGTGGTTTGCAGGGAGCATTTGGACCCAGGTTTAAGAATTAGAATAACAGGTAAAAATATTACCCGCTTTTTTTTTGCAACATGAAAACAAGATGGTAACATTCAGAAACGAAGAAGAAAATTAATTTGGAATTAAATACTTAGTGCAGGAAATAAATCATATTAAACTGACTGTAACTGCGTCGGCGAGAATAAATTACCGTGTCAAGACACGTCATTAAATCGCGGGACGAAATTTTGGAAATTTGTGGTAATGTCTTATGGGACCAAACTGCTAAGGTTATCAGTCCCTAAGCTCGCACACTATTTAATCTAACTTAAACCAACTTATGCTAAGGACGACACACACACACACACACACACACACACACACACACACACACACACACACACACCCGTGCCCGAGGGAGGACTCAAACCTCCGACGGGGGGCAGACGTGAGGACCGTGACAAGACGCCTAAGACCGCGCGGGTACCTCGCGCGGCATCGGGGGACGAGTGAAACATCTATGGTCGGACTGAATCGTAGTTTCGACCTTTACTTATTTATTAGTTGTTGTTTTTACAAATAACTTGCGCCCTAGGATATAAGGCAGTCGATGTTTCGGAGATACATTTTATGCACTTTATTATTAAAGTAAGTAACACGAAGACACATCGTGAAGATTGTACCAACAGAAGCGCGCACGGAGACTTTCCGGCAGTCGTTCTTCCCGCGAACCATACGCGACTGGAACCGGAAAGGGTGGTAATGACAGTGGCACGTAAAGTGCCCTCCGCCACACACCGTTGGGTGGCTTTCGGAGTATAAATGTAAATGTAGATGTAGAAGTAGCTACATTGGGGATCGATCAGAAGCTAGAGCAGAGACCGGGATTTCTCGAGTCTGTCGTAAACTGTTCGTGCCTTTCGAGTTGTGGTGCCAGAGCTTTCAAAAGGGATGCACAGGTGTTGATAATGGAATTCCTGCCGCTGTGCACCTGAGAGCGGCCGCGACTGCCGCCTGCACGTCATCGCGCCCTCGGGGCTGTTTATTCAACACGGGAACAGCCGGCGGCCTGTGCCGTGCTGGGCCCGACTGTTTTGACACCGGCCGGCCGCATCCCAGCCAGCCGCGGAGAGATCGCGGACTCGTCTCTCCGTGGCCGCCGGGAATGCATCCCTGTCCCGCATCGCCGCATTCCTCGCCGGAACAATGGCCCGCGCGCCGCCGCACAGACATTGTCGGCCCCGAGATTACCGTCACGTGTCACACGGAGCGCCGCTGCCGGATGACAAATGGACCGCCGGCATTTGCAAGTCACGCCGGCGTCCCGAAAGAGAGACTATATCTGTGTGTGTGTGTGTGGCGAGCAGCGTCACTCGCCGGTGCGCGGGATTACCGCCCGCCTCTCCCGTCTCTCTCTCGCTCCGGCCGAGGCGTTTGTTTATTTCTCTCACCTGCTGCCGGCACCGTTCTCGAAAATCCCTCGCCGGCGCTGCCGCGATATCGGCCGGCAGGGAGGGCAGCGGCGCGCGCCTCAGGTAGGGGGGTCCGGCGCGTTAAGCGGCCGCCCAGATGGGAATCTGCCTCGTAAGCAAATCCCCCGGCCGGCTGCGCTTCGCCTGCCACCGGAGCCCGGATAGACTCCCACTGTGCGCCGGCCGCTGCGCCAGTGGCGGACAATGGATGTGCCGACTGCGCCAGCAGCAGCCACAGCCACGCCCTGCCCTGCTGCCGGGCCTTCCTTAATTGCGACCGTCAACACCGGAAGAGGCCACGGCAGCTACCGCTGACCGTTTCTATATACGTCACTTAAAGGCTACACTGTGCGGCTTGGATGTGCAGACTACGCGGTCCTACTTCGCCTTAATTGTTCCTGTTTTGGCTCGGGCTATCTACACTGACGGAAAGACGTCGCAAAACCACGAAGGAGTTGTGCGACGTATACGAAAGTTGGTAGGCGTCTTTCTACATCTGAAAGAAGATGCCTGTTTACGCTTCACGCCAGTCACGTAAACCTGTCGCTAGTAGCGCCACTACGAGGATGCAAATCAGGTTTGCTTTAAACACGCGCTGTAACGGTACGTTTGAGACTGGATGTGGCGTGTTGCTGTCAGTCAAGAATGCCTTAAGGCGACGAACAGGCCATTACCAACAGCTCGCTGAGTTTGATTGAGGTGCTGTAATAAGGGTTGTGTTGGGTTGTTTTGGGGGAAGAGACCAAACAGCGAGGTCATCGGTGTCATCGGATTAGGGAAGGATGGGGAAGGAAGTCGGCCGTGCCCTTTGAAAGGAACCATCCCAGCATTTGCCTGGAGCGATTTAGGGAAATCACGGAAAACCTAAATCAGGATGGCCGGACGCGGGATTGAACGGTCTTCCTCCCGAATGCGAGTCCATTGTGCTACCACTGCGTCACCTCACTCGGTGGTGGTGTAATTAGGGTGCGAGAAGCTGGATGTTCCTCGGAAATTTTTTGAAAATTTGTGGTAAGGTCTTATGGGACCAAACTGCTGAGGCCTTCGGTCCCTAAGCTTACACACTATTTAATCTTACTTAAATTTAATCTTACTTAAGCTAACTTACGCTAAGGACGACACACGCACTCATGCCCGAGGGAGGACTCGAACCTCCGACCGGGGAAGCCGCGTCGAGCGTGACAAGACGCCTCAGACTACCTGCGGTATTGCAAAAAGACTCGGCAGGAATATAACCACCGTGCACGATTGTCGATAGCGGTGATCACGAGAATGTAGGGCCGCAAGAGATCGGGCTCCGGACAGCCACGTGGCACTACCGAAAGGGAAGAGATCGTGTTCGGCGTATAGCCCTGGTGCATCGTACTGCGTCTGCAGCAGCAATTTGAGCAGCATTTGGCACCACAGTGACACAAAGGACTGTTACAAACAGGTTACTTCAAGGACAGCTCCGAGCCATACGCTTTGTAGCGAGCATTGCACTAACTCCAAACCACCGCCATTTGGACTTCAGTGGTGTCAAGCTAAAGCTCAGTGGAGGGAAGGGTGGAAGTCTGTTGTGTTTTCTGATGAAAGTCGATTCTGCCTCGGTGTCAGTGATGGCCGTGAGTTGGTTAGGAGGAGGCCATCTCAGTGCCTGGAACCAGACTGTCTGCGTGCTAGACACACTGGACATACACCTGGAGTTATGGTGTGGGGTGCGATTTCGTATGGCAGCAGGAGCCCTCTCGTGGTTATCCCACATACCGTTACTGCAAGTCTGTACGTCAGTCTGGTGATATGCTGCCATTCATAAACATCATTCCAGGGGTGTTTCTCAACAGAGTAACTCTCGCCCACATACCGCTGTTGTAACCCAAAGTGCTCTGCAGAGTGTCGATATGTTGCCTTAGCGTGCTCGATCAGCAGACCTGCCTCCAATCGAGTACATATGGGACATCATCGGTCGACAACTCCAACGTCGTCCAGAAACAGCATCAACAGTCTCTGTATTGACCGACCAAGTGCAACAGGCAAGGAAGTCCACATCTACAAGCTGACACCCAGCATCCATACAACACATGCATGGACGTTTTCATGATTGCATTCGACATTCTGGAGGTTACAACGTTCATTAATGTACCAGCATTTGACATTTACAATGACTTATCTCGCGTTTACATTAACCTACGATCTTGCAAAGTTAACCACTTAAATTTGTCACCTAGACAAATATATTTCCAAACTACCATTACTCTACATTTATTATTTTTCGGTCTTGCGATTTTTTTCCGTCAGTGTATTTGTTGTTGTAGTTTTAATTGTTGCTGTTGTGGCCATCAGTCCGAAGGCTGGTTTCATACAGCTTTTCCTGTGCAACCTCTTTCCTCTGTGCATAACTATTACAAGCTATCTACATTTGAAAGTGCTTCACTATGGTGATGCCTTGGCCTCTCTTTAAAAATTCCCCCACTAACGCACACTTCCTCCATAACCAAACTGAAGATTCCATGTTGCCCCAGAATGCGCCTTATCAATTAATCCTTCTTTTAACCGTGTGATAAATTTCTTTTCTATCCAGTTCTACTCAGCACCTCTTCAATACTTATCCGACCTAACTTTCTGATCTTCAGCACTCTTCTGTATCACCACATCTCAAAACTTTCTGCATTGTCTTCTTGTCTAAGCCGTTTATCATCCACCTCTCACTTCGGTACAAATTTACACTCCAATCGAACACCTTTACATATGTCTTCCGAATACTTATATATACGAGTATACTCGATGTTAACAAATTTCTATTTTTCTGAAATGCTTCTCTTGCTAGTGACAGTTCGGATTTTATATCCTCTACTCTTCGGCCATCGTCAGTTACTTTACTGTCCAAACAGCATAACACATCTAGCGTTTTTAGTGTATCGTTTTCTAATCTAATTCCATCAGCATCGTCTGAATTAATTAGGCCACATTCCATTACCCTTATGTTACTCTTGTGGATCTTCATTTTATACTCTTTTCAAGACATTAAATGTTGTATTGAGCTTAACGATGTCTGACAAAAGTACAATAACACTGGTAAATCACAAAGTTTTTTTGTGTACGAAAAACACACAAGACTTGTGTAATATTCTACAATATTTATTATTTAACTAATCGGTTTTCGACTGTTAGGCCATTGTCAGGTAGAAAGATAAATGCGCGTCGCAAGAATTTTGTGAGAGCGAGAACTTCAGATTAGGTACCCCCAAACATTCGATCAGTTGTCTGTCAAAGATGACCGTCATTAATATTAGATATAAGACGGAAAGGAGAAGAATTATTTCGACAACAAAATGAGTTACAAACTATTTAGCTTAAATAAAATATATGACACACTGAGTTAATGAGCTACATAACAAATTACGACAACAGTCCACACATGAAAAATAAATTCAGCAAAATACAATAAATTTGGGTGACATATATTCAAGGTATAATTGAAAAAGATAATTTTTCTTAACTGTGGTTGTACAAACAAAAATTATAGGGAAAGTTAAACCACAGTAACAAAAATAAAGTAAAATATAGGGCATATAAGTATGAGGTGTCATTTACAAAGTAGTCTTTTATGGGTAGATTTGCTGTACCTGCGGCTAGAAGTGTGTAAGGACACTGTGTCTGATCAGTGATTACCAAGATTTGCCAGACAGCCCCGTAGGTAGGAAAAGCCAATACTGTATAGCCTGTCACACTTCGGCCACGTACCGTGATCACGTAACCTTATATTTAAAATAAAAGGTCCCCCAGGATATCAGTCAGCGTGACCTGTACAGCAGTGATGTGGGCTGCCTGCCTCCCAAACAACCATTCCTCCGCTTTCTATATAAAAAAATAAATAAATAAGAAATGAAGTCCGTATTAACGGTGAGAATCAGTGGTAACTGTTTAATGCGTTTAATGCGTGAAGAACAATGCCTTGTTGTGTGTGACATGTCTTGTGAACGTTTGCCTGTATTTCAACTTCCGTTGCTTTTTCGGAAGCATTTTCCTATCCGTTAAATAAATCTAAAGCCTCATGATGGCCTTGAAAACCGAAAAACGATTAATCAAATGAATTAAAACTGCGGAATATCCACAATTTTGCGCTTTTCATTTATAGTTATGAAGTTGCTCTACCAGGAAGCGACAGAAGAATCAACATGATGAAAAACATTTCAAGGAAGCACTTTCAGGGTGCCTTTATCCCTCAAACAATCACTTTAGGCCCAATATTGTATATAAGTTTCCCCATTTAGTATGCCAGGGAATACACTCACGGTGAGTTAGGCTATATTTATTTAAATTTCTTCGTTGCACAGCTAATATCGGTTGTTAAGGCATTATCCTATGTTTAACCACAAAAGGCGCCATACGTATCTCACGTGATGTGCTTCCGTTCGTTCTTATTTACAAATGTCACTGTTTTTGACGGTTTGACAGATAGTTGGTGCACATCAGGTAGGAAATGTCCAATAATAATAAAATTTGTAAACCAAAACGAACGGAAGCACATCAAGTGAATATCTCGATAAGTATGGCTCCTTTTTCTAGCTAGGCACTGGATAACGGCTTAAAAAGCTGAAACAAGTTGTGGACCAAAGAGTAAGTTTACACAAATGCAGTCTAAGTGGAAAAATGCCGCATTCCTTTAATAAATTTACGGCTGTGGTTCCCACAATGAAGGAGATAGATAATAAATTTCCTGTTCATTATTAATGTCATCACTCCAGTTAACGTGACGTGAAACATCTGCGAAAGGAGAAGCGTAATCTGAATTTAAGTGAGGTAGTAACTGAGAGCTATATATGAATGTGCAATATTGTAAGGTCCCTCCCATTACTTTTAGAGATCTGACAGTGATGTTAATGCTTGGCTATCGAGCTATAGTTTGAGAGACGTACTTCAGCCATGATTGCTTAGAAACGCTGAACTGTAGCCTAACTGTTCTTTGTGTAGCTGTATTTTCAACAAAATTATTCATAAGACCTTCAGAAATAATTCAGTGCGCTGCTAAACACTTTGCCGCGCGGGATTAGCCGAACGATCCAAGGCGCTGCAGTCATGGACTGTGCGGCTGGTCCCGGCGGAGGTTCGAGTCCTCCCTCGGGAATGGGTGTGTATGTTTGTCCTTAGGATAATTTATGTTAAGTAGTGTGTAAGCTTAGGGACTGATGACCTTAGCAGTTAAGTCCCATAAGATTTCACACATTTTCTTGCTAAACACTTTATAAATCAATTTCGTGTATTTCTGGCTCACAGCCCTTTCGCTATATCGTTGGTCAACATAATCGGTCCGTCGGTAAAAGACGGAAACTATAGAAAGTTCTAGAAGAGGGGTGTCCAACCTCTCAGCTTGCCTGGGCCACACTGGAAGAAGACGAGTGTTTTTGGGCCGCACAGAATATAATTAACACTAACTGCTCAGCAAAATAAATAAATAAATAAAAAAAGACTATGGACCAATGAGAAAGTAGCATCATGTGGCGCGAGTTTCAGATTGAATATATCCAATTTCTAAAACATCACATAAACGGAATTTTATGGATTTTTTAATTTTTTTACCAATTGTATCAAAGATGCTGACTCCTTGGGCCGCACTAATACTTACTCTGGGCCGCATACGGCCCGCAGATCGCGGGTTGGACACCCCTCTTCTAGAGGGTAAGGATCGCCAGCTAGTGCCTGCTGCTGGCAAGGATACTGATCGCGGCATCCTTACAATATGCCGCTGCGCATTCTAGTATCAAGAAAATCAATCATGAGGACATCTAACCAGAAGACCGTAACCGTCATGAAATGATTTTCGGTTAGAAGTAGTTTCATACAAAACAAAATGTCTAATCTTTATTAAACAAAGCGACGTGATAAGTTTTTGATAGCAAAATTATTTTGTTGTTCGTACTCACACTACACTTAATCAGCCAGGTCACCAAGACTCACTCTAAAATCAGTGATAAGCGAACAATAATGGACTAAATGTAGGGGCACCATACGAGTATGTGCTTCTTATCATTTCTAGTAGATAATACAGCCATAAAGATACTTAAATATCGAAAGCGTTTACAGTTTCTAATACGGAACATTCGCACGATCGCAAGCTTCACCGGCAGAGCGTGTGTGATGCGGCAGTGCGGTCGCAAGTTGGTGGCCGTGCAGCGGCGCTGTAATTCCCGCAGACAATGGGTAGTTAGCGGCGCCTCCAGAGGGCGGATAGCCGGATTGAGACGTGACGGGCTGGGGCGCGGCGCCGCGGCGTGGGGTCGTTCCAGCAGCCTGCGCGCTGCCGCACTGGGGATGGGGCGGAGAATGCAGAGGCGCCTGCCTCTGTAGTCGCAGCGGCGCAGCGTACTGATTGTAGCGAGGCGTTAAGGCGCGTCGGTTAAGTAACTTGCTGAGGCAGGATTACGAATATGTTGCTTCCTTCGCTTTAATTACGCCCCTTTTCTCCAACTCTGACAGTATAGGTTCGCCAGAAGCGGTTGATGAGTTGTCAGTTCTTTCGATTCAATCATTCGACAGTGGCAGAAATTGTGGTGTCACCGCCAGACACCACACTTGCTTGGTGGTAGCCTTTAAATCGGCCTCGGACCGTTAGTATACGTCGGACCCGCGTGTCGCCAATATCAGTGATTGCAAACCGAGCGCCGCCACACGGCAGGTCTAGTCTAGAGACACTCTAGCACTCGCCCAGTTGTACAGCCGACTTTGCTAGCGATGGTTCACTGACTACATACGCTCTCATTTGCAGAGACGACAGTTTAGCGTAGCCTTCAGCTACGTCATTTGCTACGACCTAGCAAGGCGCCATATTCAGTTACTATTCTGAACAGATAATATTGTGAATCATGTACCGTCAAGAGCGACGTTCATCATTAATGGATTAAAGTTAAGTATCAAACTAATCACGTCCGCTTTCTGACTTCTAATTCCTTGGCATGTTCCAGACCTCACGTCAGTAGAGTCCTTCCCTCCTCACGCCAGCCTGCGTGAGCTAAAACGTGTGCATTTCGGCCCCCACTAGTAACACGGTGTTGGCTCTTCTGCCAACACTACAGAAATTATCAGAAAGGATCAGCAGAATAACACTGTTCGCTGGTGATGCTGTTGTTTACAGGGAAGTATCGCCTTTAGACGATCGTAAAGGAAATGCAGAATGACTTCGACAAATTTTCCACTTTGTACAATGAATTGTAGCTCTCTTTGCATCTATATACATCTACATCATACTCCGGAAGCCACCTAATGGTGTGCGGCGGAAGGTACTTCTGTTACCACTAGCCAGCCGCGGTGGCCGAGCGGCTCTAGGCGCTTCAGTCCGGAACCGCGCGACTGCTACGGTCGCAGTTTCGAATCCTGCCTCGGGCATGGATGTGTGTCATGTCCTTACGTTAGTAAGGTTTTAGTAGTTCTAAGTTCTAAGGGACTGATGATTGGATTGGATTGTTTGGGGGAAGGATGTCGGCCGTGCCCTTTCAAAGGAACCATCCCAGCATTTGCCTGGAGCGATTTAGGGAAATCGCGGAAAACCTAAATCAGGATGGCCGGACGCGGGAGGGACTGATGACCTCAGATGTTAAGTCCCATAGTGCTGAGAGCCATTTGAACCATTTTTTGTTACCACTAAACCGACCCTACCTAGCCTTTTCCACTCGGGAAAGGCGCGTGGGAAGAATAATTGTCGGTAAGCCTATGCACTAGCAGTAATTCCTCGAATGTTCTCGTCGTTGTCATTAGGCGAAATGTGTATGCGAGGAAGTGATATGATGTCCAGCTATTCCCAAAAATTGCTCTCCCGAAATTTCAATAGAAAACTTCTCCGTGATGAACAACGGCTCTCTTGTAACGTCTGCTAGTGGAGGTTGTTGATCACCTCGGTAACTGTCTCGGGCCTACTAAACGATGCCGCGACGAGACGCGCCGCTTTTCGTTGAGTGTTTTCCATCTCTTCTATCAGTCTACCTCGTAAGGATGTCTTATAGATGATTAACAAGGATCGGTCGAACAAGTGCCTTGTAAGACACTTGTTTCGTGCATGAGTTACATTTCCTTAAAGTTCTTGCTACGAATCTCAGTCTGGAATCTGATTTTCCTACTGTTTGTTATATGTGGTCATTCCACTTAAGGTCGCTCTGGACAATTACACCTAGATATTTTTGGTATATTCAGTTTTCAGCAATTTGTCATGAGTAGTATGGTTGTATAGTAGGTTCAAAATGGTTCAAATGGCTCTGAGCACTATGGGACTTAACAGCTATGGTCATCAGTCCCCTAGAACTTAGAACTACTTAAACCTAACTAACCTAAGGACATCACACAACACCCAGCCATCACGAGGCAGAGAAAATCCCTGACCCCGCCGGAAATCGAACCCGGGAACCCGGGCGCGGGAAGCGAGAACGCTACCGCACGACCACGAGCTGCGGGCATTGTATAGTAGGCGTTTCATTTACTACGTATGCGCAATATGTTATATTTAGTTTCATTCAGGTTCAACTCCCAGAACCTGCATCATACATCAATCCTCTGCAGGTCATTCTGCAAATAGATACTGTCTTCTGCCGTTGCTACTTCTTTGCAGACACCCGCATTATCTGCGAACAGTCTTAAAAAGCATCCGACATCTGACTATTTTGTTCCGTTAAGAGAAACGTGATGAATACTATCTGCAAGGAAGTCTGGAATCTAGTCGCAAATGTGGTACGATATTCGATAGCTCGTATTTTTTTCACTAAAAGGCAGCGCGCGGGACGCTGTCAAACGCCTTCCTGAAATCAATGAACACGGCATCAAACCCGAGCGCTGTTGTCTACAGGTCTTTCGATCTCGTGGAGAAACAGAGCTTCTATTATGATGCCATCCACGTATACCTCGCATAGGGATAATGAGAAAGAGGTAAGAGGAATTAGGGCGCGTACATAGGTATATAGATGTAGACGCAAATGTAACCATCATCCAGAGTGCAGAGCCTTCTCATGTCACAAACATATATTTTCGCGTCTCCGCCCTTATGCAACAGACTGCTGCGCGGCTGTGCGTCCATCAAGACTGCCCACGCTTACTTGCGGTGTCCACACTTAAGTCTTATCACTACTATAGAGCCGTCACTAATGCTAACTAGAGCTGTTGTACATGGTATGAGTTCGTTACTGAGTAACGAATATGCCACAAGACTCCAAGCACCGTTTCGATACGGCTCGAGCCGATTCACCACTCACATGTTTTCTTGCTCGCACGCAGTTCGTCTCAGGACGAGTCTCTAGTTTTTGCGTTCCTCCAATTCATCACCCTCAGCAGGCGTTCTTTACTTGCATGTCTTGTCTTCCGCACACAGTTCATGACGACTATGTAGTTTTCGTGTCTCTTGAACTTCCTCCTCTATGTCGGTAGCGAATTGGAGTATCATATACATTTCGTCATTCTTCATATTTTCTTCCCCACATTTCTTCCCCGCAATTCGAGCTTGGCCCGAGCCGAATCAGCTGTATCCGTAACCGTCCAGAGTCCTTAATCGCAGATACGTTCAAATGGCTCTGAGCACTATGGGACTTAACATCTGAGGTCATCAGTCCCTAGAACTTAGAACTACTTAAACCTAACTAACCTAAGGACATCACACACATCCATGCCCGAGGCAGGATTCGAACATGCGACCGTAGCAGTCGCGCGGTTCCGGATTGAAGCGCCTAGAACCGCTTGGTCACCGCGGCCGGCCGCAGGTACGTGTCATATGAAATGCCCTGTGGATTAAAACGCCGCATGCCAGCAATAAATGGCGATAGTGAGTTATTCGGAAACTGTATGTCTTCGACATCTGTTATTTCGACCTACCTATCTTTGTTCCAAAGTGTTCAGTTCCGTCACAGCATTAGCCTGTGGTCTGAGTTGAATGGTGAGATTAGTTCTATTTTACAATTACTCGTTATACATCTTCCCGACATATTATCGGTGGAACAGCGACCAATACAGTACTGAAAAAGTATACGTTTGTGTCTACAGTCGCAGTTTATTTATGTAGCCTACTGGCTACCGGTTTTGGCACACAGATAGAAAACTGAAAAGTGTTCATCATCATATATGATGTCCACAAGTACATGTTCTGAAAATCGAAGAAAGAAATTGTTACGTCTGCCCCTTAAGTACTGAACTAGCGACCAAGGCATCTGGCTGGGAAGCAGCAGACTTGTGTTGTATCCTCAAACGCATTCTGTTTTTTTATTTACAACTACGATAAGACGAACTTCATTTTGAACCACACCTCGCTGTAAACAAAAGTCACGCCGTCGGCTATCTGTGGTCCCTCGTGGCGAATTCGTGGCAGTTTTATTCGGAATTTTTTCATACAAAAAGGCTTAAAATTTTAATTCTTTACTAATGCAAGTAGTTTCAGAAATTTATTGTCTATTTCGTTATTATTCCATATCAATTTAATTGCTTTATTAATCCTCCTCCTCCTCCTCCTCCTCCTAACAACTTCGGTACGCACAAGATACAAAGAAGAAAAAACTGCAGAATGCATTTGGGATTTGAACACAGGTTCTCTTCTCCCCAACCGGATGCCTTTGTCACTAGCCCAGAGGTGCTTTCGCTGAAAGCGTTTAGTTTGTAGGTACAAAAGTGGCAAGCAAATGGTTCCTTTCTTCGATTTCTGTGATAATATGCAGTTGTGGACACCCAAGACGATAATAAAAATGCTCAGTTTTCAATTATCTAGCGATAGCGCACATTTTGAGTCGATTGCACATCATGAACTTTAGGGGTGGTTTTCTCAAAACGGGGAAAGGGAGAGAGGGTAACTGGGCCACAAAATATTGGTCTTTGGTTTTAGGTTGTCCACAAGCGACCTGCCAATATGAGCCGAATTGGTTGGCTGCATCTTCGGCCCTTCCCTTGTTAGTAGAACGAAAAACAATGAAATAATATGCTGCAATACTCGGTTTACATTCGGAGCAGTATGTTTATCGCTGCTCTTTATCGGTTATACCCGCCTATATTTCACTACAGAGCAAGAAGTAACTTCTCGCGTTTTCGCAGCGCGTACGAAGGACAATACCTCGTGAGTACGCATGGCGGGGCGAGGAAAGTGGCTGTGTAATGAGTTTTGAAACAAGAACTACACGACGCCTGGCAAAACAGTGATGATATTCCGTGCTTTAGCCTGCTGCACTGTTTCATTCACTCTAGGATAATATAAGTAGGGCCTATTTCCAGTGGCTTATAACGACTGGGATAGGTGCATTGCGCCCGAAGACCAGTCACTAAACGTTCTGAGCAGTCGTTTGTTCGTCGTTAAGTTTTACTCTAATTTCGACAAAGTATTGTAGTTTCTAGCTACTGGTGAGGGTAGACGGTGAGGCAACTTACTTGGCGTAGTCGGCCTTGCAGTAGACGCTGTCGTCCTTGATGAAGCACGAGGGCTGCCGGTCGAGGGCGAGCTGGCAGACGCAGCAGCGCAGGCAGTGCGCGTGCCACGTGCGGCCGCTCACCTGCAGCAGGTACTTGTCCGTGATCGGCTCCTGGCACGCCGCGCACAGCCGGTACTCCGTCTGAAAACCACACACCGCACATTCCAACGCTGCACTCCTACGCCGCACACTTTAAATGCGACGTCTTACATCTTTGCCATCGGCGGATGAAGATGCATCGCTGACGCAGACGTGGAAATTATAGGTTTTAGCGGCCCTACCCCAAGTGGCACTAACTGCAAGGCGCGGCTCAAAGGTTCGGTTCTCAGAGGAATCACAGTGTTTGACAGCACCCCCGCCCTCCTCCCGGCCTCTCCCAAAAGTCTGCGTCACCGCAACTTTTAATGATACACAGATGACTATGATAATAATTAAAATAATAATATATGTAAAATGTTTTAATATAATAATAATAATAGTTTTTTGACATCAGTGCATTACTGCGTCATTCACGTTTGGATAACGACGAAATAACTAATATATAAGTAGAGCCGGTACGGCACCCCCCTCAGATTTAGTGCTAAGAGGGCCCAGTGGACGGCCCGTTAAAAACTTAACATCGATGAAGCCTGAAAACGGGAAGAGGGCATAGTGGGAGAAAAAGCAAAATAAAAAGAAGAACAAGAACTGAAATTAGAGGAACAGTAAGCAGAAATGGAGGCGTGGATAATTGACTGAGCTAACAAGAACACGTCCAGTTATCGGTGGAACAACATACGACATGCGTGAAGACGTACCTGCATGACGAAGCGTAAGAAGAGTAGCGACACACCGTTCTACATCGTGCACGAAGCACATTTTTCGTTTCCCCGTATATATTACCCCGGTGTAGGAAAGTACCGAGATATTTGTTTTGTTTACTCAGAGCACGATGCAGTGCTAGGTACATTTATTTTCGGTGTGGTATAAAGCAAATACAAATTATAACTATATTTTAAAATAAATAAATATAAATAAAAAATTCCCACAACTGATTTCCCCTCACCATCCCTGATACCTTGACGGACGAGGGGGCCACTGACCAGGCCTCGGGTCTATTCTGCCCTCCCCATAAAAAAAAAGTAGTGGTTACAGTATTGGAATGTCATGTGGGCGTGCCGTGTTCGAATTCCCTCGTGCCAATTTCTTTTTCTATGTGATCGCTTTATCCAAATTCGTGTCTGTGTCGTGTTGTAACGTCCGTTTGCAACAGCGAGGTGTAATGTAGGGACATATAAAGACAGTTGATTCCGCACAGCTGCTCTATTAGTAAAGAAAGTGGCTTTCGAATGGGAACGGCAAATGTATGATGACAAGGCGATAAGTCAACCGAATCCTCCACCGGAAAACACGTCTGGTGTGTTATACACGGCATCAGTTGACAGTAAGTGTGTCATATGATAGGAATCTCTTATCGCCGCACCTAATTTGTACGACTGGTAAGAGAGAGAGATATACCTCCTAGCCCGATACAGGAGTTCGTATGAATGTGTATGTGATCACTCCCTCCGCCACACACCGTCAGGTGGCTTGCGGAGTGTGGATGTAGATGTAGAAATGATGAAAACATAATTGTTTGTCATATAAACTGCAATAAATGAACGCAACAGTTTCACATCACACGGCTTCTCTCCTCTGTCAAAATGTATGGTTTTAAAGTTTCTGAATCTGCGTCCTATTTGGAAGTTTTGACTCTTGGATTCCTGTGTTGTAACGTAGTTCACACCCGTTTACTTGTTGTTTTCATTTCTGTGCTACGCTTATGTGGTATCTCGCCTGCTCTCACTATTCATCACGTCTACTTGCAACGGTAACGTATTCTTACAACATGACTCATAGTCTATACCCAATGTATAGTATGAAAACTGCCAAGATTACAGAAAGAGAACAAACATTTCAATGATCGGACGGACGTTCATATTGTTGTCACAAAAAAAAAAAATGAAAAGAAACATAGCACTTGGCAGTCCGAGACAGTGACCACTTACCCACGATGCCGTTGCTATCACAGTCTCTTCTTTATTGTACTTCTTGTTCTTGGACCGTTCACTGTTTCTATTTCGCGTTTTTTCTTTCTGTTTTCATGCTTGATCTCTGTTCAGTTTTTGACGGGCTATTCACTGGGACATCTAGCTACTAAATCTGAGGGGGGTGCGATGAGGAGTTTTCCCTTGTTGGTAAATCTCTTTAGCAGAATTTACAGAAATTGCAGTCCAGAGAAATACAGCATTGCAAAAAGTAATCGTTCGAAAATTTGAGAAGTGCGTGTGTTATATAATTAATTGATTTAAGAACTTGAGCAGCAAAAAATTCTGACAACTTCAACAACATCAAAATTTACACGATATAAAAGCGAAGTGTGTTTCACCTAGCGCTGTAATTGTGCACAAATATTTGCAGGCTATGGCTACTCGAGCGAGTGAGGGGAATGCTGTTTTTCCATTTACTTCCGTCTACGTTCGGGAAGTCAGTCTTTCTATTAGTTTTTCTCGGTGAGGGATGGTATCCTTACCTCTCTATCTTACCTTATTCGACTTACTATGGTTTGCCAGTTCCAACTGTGACCTCTCGTAAGGCATCGGATTTGACAATGACGGCATGTGAATGGGGCGCCTTTACCTGTGTGGAACTTTCTCCATAGACAGTAAAAATGCAAGGCTATCCAATTGGTACCAAACAAAAAAGTATCTTACGTTAAACGTAGGATGTAATTTGCAGAATTCCTTGAAATTTTCGAAACCCTTAGTTTTCATGTTACTTTGTTCTCTGAAAGTTTGCAAGGATATCTCGAAACTTATATTCGTAAGATATAAACGCCTTTAATGCAGTCAAGACCCCCCCACGACGCTTCGCTCACCCCACAACCTCCTATTCCCCCCCCCCCCCTCTCACCCTGGTGGCTTGATACCCCGCCTGGAGAACTACGAAGATGATAAGACGACAGTGCAACTGACCACAGAGCAGGCGGAAGACAGTTCTCTTCGGGCATCCACGTCAAGCAGATAATTTCAGACTCGCAGGGCCACGTTCTTCTCATCACCACTGTGTTTACTGTTGTGGACCCAAGGGCAATGGTTCAAATGGCTCTGAGCACTATGGGACTTAACTGCTGTGGTCATCAGTCCCCTAGAACTTAGAACTACTTAAACCTAACTAACCTAAGGACATCACACACGTCCATGCCCGAGGCAAGATTCGAACCTGCGACCGTAGCGGTCGCACGGTGGACCCAAGGGCAGGTTTCCGGCAATCTGTGTAATGGGACTTCTGGTCAATCTGCAGATGAAGAGTCAGACTTCCTGCAATCCTTCTAAATAGGCTGTGGTCAGGACCTGCTAAGCTGGCTTAAGGGCGAATGATTCTCCCATGACGAAAGGTGTTTTACAGCACCCGTTGGAAATAAATTTTTCGAAAGTTCCGGCAGGATGCAGCGCCTTCTGGATAATTTTTTTAACAGCACCTGGAATTCAGCATTGAAATATCCGCCTTTCTGGTCCTTAGGCAGACTGACGGAAAAACTTAAACGTTGTAACAAAGTGTCGTAGGGTGGCTTCGACCTCGGGAACTTGAGGTATAGCCTGGCAGCCCTCACAGGTGTACCTCAGACCTCTTGTGTCGATGTTTAACCGTTCAATTTCACTGTGTGAAATATACTGACTTAGACACACTCCCTCTTTTCTATCTTCTATCCTATCGTACGGAGCCCGCTGTATTTCAGGTTTCGAAAACCCGTTTTATCATCATACCTGCTTTTTCTGCCACCATAGTCGTCAGTTAACCCAAGGTTGGGAAATCTTGTGCACCATCTGTCAGTGACCGAGTAAATTTTGTTCTTTGTGCTAAAATATTTCAATTATTTGTATATCATATTTTTTGAGGCGAAGATTATTAGGGACCAGTTCAGTATTGGCCTAAAAGACCGTGGAAAACCTCATGAAAACCCCGCTCAGACTGGCAAATGTACTAGGTTCGATACGGGCTTGGCTCACCTCTCTTCCTCACAAGCTAGCGCGTAGCGCGTTAAGCAATAGGAGGAGGTAGCGCCACAATCAAAATAACAGCCACGACCGTGAAAAGTGAGATCGTCCTCAGGTCGGCTGAAACACGTCAATGAGAAACGTTCTTTTAATAAACGCAGTCAAGAAAGAAACAACCAAACTCAATGTCCAGTAACGTAAGGTATACTAAGCGCAGATATGCTCCAGTGGCTGACACAGAGCGTAAACAAAAATTGTGGGAGAGCAGTCACGTCGACACCTGAGAACCGCATACACGCTAGTCACGGGATCAAACAATTTCAAGCTCATTTATATTTGACACTGGAGAAACCACAAGTAAATCCTATACGGTCTCCCAGAAGGCTCGGTTCTGGGCCCGCTTTGATTTAAGTTTTATACCAACGACATAGTCATTACTGATTCTGTAAAGCTTAGCTACGCCGACGACCTGGCGATTTTCATTATAAGAGATATCCAAAGACTCCAGCCAGTTAATTCCATCTCAAAGCAACACACGTAAAGAAGGTGAACAAACACTAATGATCTACAAAATCTCGACCAGCATAACAAAAAGAGGAGACTTTGCCCGAACCCTAATAAAACAGAACTCAGCTAATTTTACCTAATCAACAGAATGGCAATCAGAGACTGGAATGTAATTTTCTGTAGCAAAAAATAACTACATCTTCGACACCCAGATGTTTGGATGTGACTTGCAACACATCCCTGACATTTAGGAAACACCTAGAACTAATAAGACAGAAGCTAAAATCGAGAAACAACATATTAAGGAAACTGGCTAGTGCTAACTGTGGATATAATTTAGACACCTTAAGAACTGCTGTACAAGCACTTGCGTATCCTGTCGCCAAATATTGTTCTCCTGTTTGGGGTTG
The DNA here is from genome assembly GCF_023898315.1 of Schistocerca nitens. Taxonomy (NCBI): domain Eukaryota; kingdom Metazoa; phylum Arthropoda; class Insecta; order Orthoptera; family Acrididae; genus Schistocerca; species Schistocerca nitens. Next base: position 303,531,271 of record NC_064614.1, read on the forward strand.
AAGTAACTGTCAACAAAATAGATATCCATCTAAATGACGCGATGAGGATAGTGACAAATACTCTTAAATCCCCACCAACAACATGGCCGTCAGTACTGGTCAGTATTGCCCCTCCAGATTTCTAATGACAACAAGCAGTAACACATGAATGGATGAAACTCAGAATCTTCAGAGACTTACCTATTAATGGAGCACTGAACAACTTACCACGCTGACGATTAAAATCTAGAGGACCAGTCTGGGTCAACACTGGCCAGCTAGCCCCAGAAAGCTATAATCTAAGAGGTTAATGAAGAAATCAGTGGCCATCCTTCCATAATCATAAGTGGTTAGGCGACACAGATCCGACCATCCAGCTCCCGGGTGTGAACCAACCAAGAAAATTATAAACTACCTAAAGCGTATGACAACTGGCCACGCCGTGACCCGATCAACGTCACCTAAGTGGGGAATTACCGACGATGACCATTGCGACAGCGAAACATCGGAACAGACACTGGTGCACATTTTTCACGACTGCCAAAGAGGAAAATTCATGAGTAGCCGGTTAGACTTTGTAGCCGCATCACATCCAGCAATTACCTGGCTGAAGTCTTTGGATGCCCTCTTATAATGAAAAGAGATCTCTCAGCTTCCTTTATCTACTGCCAGTTATCTATATTATGACCATTGCCCACTACGAAGTTGGATACCGCCTGGTGGCGTTGCGGGCATATGACGCGGTAACAAAAGTATGTAAGCGGATGATACATGGATGGGGTTCACCATGAGATATGGGCTGTAAATGGGGAAATCCACTGAGATAAGAGACTTTGACAAAGAGCAATTTATTATCACGCAAAGTCTGTGAATGAGTGTCTCGAAAACGGCGAAGTTGTTAGAATGTTCACGTGCTACCGTCGTAAGCATCTACGGAGAGAGGTAGAAGGATGTGAAACTACCACTAGGCGCTAACTGGTTGGACGTCCACGACTCTTCGCAGAACGTGGGCTCAGAGGCTTGTCTGCTCTGTAAAGTAGGATAAACGGGGACCTGCGGCATCTCTGCCTAAAGAGAACATGTTGGTGCAAGCACCAGTGTTTCGGACCACACCGCTGTTGAACATGGAACTCCGCAGCAGACCACCCCTACATGTTCGCTTGTTGCTCCAACGACATCGTCAGTTACGATTACAGTGAGCACGGTAGCTTCGAGATTCGACCGTCTATCAGTGGATCTTCGAGTGAATCACATTTTTGGTAAAGCAGGTTGCTGATCGTCTCTACAAACGCCGGCAGTTCGAAACTTGCAACGTGACACGGACGCAGGCTGGTGCGAGTGGTATTATGCTACGGAAAACATTCTCCTGCGCTTGGATAGGACCTGCGGTTGTAATCGAAGACACGCTGACAGTGCGAACCAACTGCATCACTTATTCCCTTCATGCTTGATGTCTTCCCCGATGGCAATGTCATCTTTCAGCAGTATAATTGTCTATATTTCTGAGTCAGAACCGTGCTACAGTGGGTTTAGAGCACTATAGTGAACTCACGTTGATGACTCGGTGATGAAATCGTATGGGACCCGTCTAGGTCACTACCGGGCGCCATCACCGCGTATGCAAATCAGCCGCCCGTTCTTTATGCGAATAACATTACTTGTGCAGATACATCTAATGTCACATACCTCCAGAAACACACCAACAAACTGTCGAATCCCTGATACGCAGAGTCAGTCATGTATTTCTCCCAGAGACGGACAAACAAGCTGTTAAGCAGGTGGTCATAATGTTTTGACCCATGAGTTTATATGCACTTGTATTGATTCATATAATTTTATCTTATGTTATATCATCGTAATTGTATGTACTTCGAACATATAATACCAGGTTTCGTCCTTTGTGCTGCCAGCAGCCCACTCTGTGGCTCTCTTAGCACCCACTGCGCCGGTTGCACCATCTTCACAGACTGTATTAGATCGGGCCCATGCACACATTCGTTCTCTCCGGCATATAACAACACCTGCAAGTACAATGAAGCGTAGACACTGCTGACCACTGTAACTCTCGAAGTCGTAGATAGCGTCTCTGCTTCAGTCTGCAACATTTATTTACATTCCGCAAGAGGTTCGCTGAAAGGTGCACTCTTTCGACTGTTGTAACTGATATAAATATTGAACGAGGTTGCACAACCTACTTAAGTTTCTAGTGGGAATTATCTACATCGCTTATAAAAGATCATGCGTTCAATAATAGCAAGTTACATCTGCATCATACTTCGCAAGTCACCTAATGGTGTGTGGCGGAGGGTACTTTCGGTACCACTTCTGATCCCTCCAACCCTGTTCCAAGTGTGAATCGTGCGTGGGAAGAATGATTGCCGGTAAGCCTCTGTATTGGCTCTAATTTATTGAATTTTCTCCTCGTGGTCAAACTGCGAGATGTATGTGGGGGGGGAGGGGGGGAAGTAATATGTTGTCCGATTCCTCCTGAAAAGTGCTGTCCCGAAATTTCAATAGTAAATCTCTTGTAACGTCTGCTAGCGGAGTTTGTTTAGCATCTCCGTAACTCTCTCGCCAACTAAACGATCCCGTGACGAAACGCTCCACTCTTCGTTGGATCTTCTCTATCTGTTGTATCAGTCCTACCTAACAGGGATAGACGAACAACACTCAAGAATCGGGCGAACAAGCACCTTATGAGGCATTTCTTTCGTGGATGAGTTACGTTTCCTTAAGATTCTTCCGATGAATCTGAGTCTGATGTCTGCTTTTCCCACTGTATGTTTTATGTGGTAATTCCACTTAAGGTCGCTCTGGATAGTTACTCCTAGATATTTTATGGCAGACGCTGTCTCCATCTTTTGTCATCAACAGTGTAGCTGTACAGTAGTGGATTTATTTTCCTATGTATGCGCAATATGTTACATTTATTTACGTTCAGAGTCAACTGCCAGAGTCTGCCCCATTCATCGATTCTCTGCAGGCCGTTCTGCAAATTCTTACTATCTTCTGGCGTTGCTACTTTGGTGTAGACAACAGCACCATCTGCGAATAGACTTAACGAGCATCCGATGCTTTCTACTAGTCATATATATATATATATATATATATATATATATATATATATATATATATATATATGATGAAAGGCAACGGTCATACCACGCTTCCCTGTGGTCCTCCGGATATTACCTTTACATCTGTCGATTTTGTTCAATTAATAGCGACGTGTTGAGTTCTATCTGCAACAAAGTCTTGAATCGAATCGCAAGTCTGCTTCGATACTCCGTGAAGTGGTATTTTTTTCATTAAATGGCAATGCGGGACGGTGTCAAATGCCGTACTGAAATCAAGCAACACAGCATCAGCATGAGCGCCGTTGTCCTCTGTGCTGCGGATCTCATGGAGGAACAGAGCGAGCTGAGTTTCGCAGGATCTCTGTTTGCGGAATCCATGTTAGTTTTTATAGAGATGTTCGTTTTCCAAAAACGTCATAATTCACGTCACTAAAGCTAACGCATGATCGTACTGACGGTGTTTCCCTGGCAACTGGAAGTCTACAAGGCTTAAAGCGTTTGCAGCGTGAGCTCTCGGCGTTGCGGCGGAGACAGCGGCTCGTGCTGCAGCGGGGAGGTGTGGGCGCGTAGCGCCTCTCGGCCGGGGCGCGAGGGCCGTGGCCGACGTGACCTGCAGTCCCCCCGACGTCACGCCCGCCATTGGCGAGGACAGCTCCGGGGGCAGAGGCAGCGCCCACACACTGGCGCCGTGGAGCTGATCCACGCACAAGTTTCCTCGAGGACACTACTCGTATCACTTACAGGGTCATTCCGTGAGGATGTTACAAACTTTCAGGTGTGATGGAGAAGGGTAAGGGCGTCAATTTGAGGTAAAAGATCCTGATCCGAATAAGGCTGCGTCGAAACCTGTAAGTGAAAATCGTTCTGATACCCCTGACAGTGGAATATACTGCCCTCAATAAGTTTGTAAGTACCAAGTGATTATGGACAATGGAAAGGAAATGCATTACAAAATTGCATTTTATTGTTTTCTAAATATATATTAAGCTCAAACAGTACATAGATAAATGCAATTATTAAATTTTAGATTCCTAAAAATAGCCATCATTTGCTTTCCTGGCTGCCTTGCATACTCTCGGCATAAGATTGATCAATTTTGCCGGAATTTCAGTTGGAATTAGTCTTCATTCCTGCTGCACATGACCGACAAATGATTTCTCGTTTTCGGATCCTGCTGTCTAACTCATCCCATAGTTACTCGACTGGGCTACAACCAGGGGACTGTGGAGGCCATTCCATGTTTTTGAAAATGTTCTGTACCTCAGAAGACTTCACACAGTTCTGACACAAATAGGTTGTATGTTTCGGATCGTTGTCCTCCTGGAAGACGAACCTTTTCCCAATCAAATGGAAACTAGATGTGTTGACATATCGCTGGAGAATATCATGTTAATCCTTTTGGTTCATTTTTCCGTTTACTTTCACCAAGTCTCCGACTTTATTGCCTTCAAAAGATCCCCATCATAGAACCCCCTCCGTGCTTTACAGTTTGAATTACGCATTGAGGAAGCAAGCGTTCATTGGGTAAAGGGCGTACCAATCGTCGGTGTTTACTTCGAAATATTTCGAACTTGGATTCATCACTTAATAAGACTTTCTCAGTCCCATGCTGTCGAATGCTGGTGTGTCGTAGCCCACCGAAACCTTTTCTTCTTGTTAGCAGGGTGCAACTCTGGTTTCCTTGCTGCGACATAACTCTTGAGGTTGTTTTTTGCCAGGCGCCGTCTCACTGTTGACTCACTCACCGGTGTACCCGTAGTTGTGTTTAGTTCAGCACTTCATTCACGGACAGTTTTCAATCTGTTATATTTACTTGTCACTACCAAACACTTTTTTTTGGTGTTCTTCTATTTTGCTGTGTGCTCCTGAGCGAGGAAGGTGACCATAGGAGCTTTTATCTCTACGCAGGTTCATGGTCTTGAGAATTCCGCTGATGGAAATTTTCGATTTCTTTGCTACGTGTCGGACAATATTGCCTTTTTGGTGCAAAGTGATCTTCTTTACTCGTGTATCATAAGGAATTTGGAACTCTGGGAGCGTTTCCAGTTACTTTCACCGTGTGTACTACCATCTTTAGCTGCGCATCCTACGTTCATACAAAGGGAACTACAAATGAACAGAAATGTACCTCGTCAAAGTCGTGCCGTCTACTGGCGCCACATGGTGCGTTTGGTGGAACTGCTTGGACAGGTAAAGTCAGTTTATATAAAACTGAACAACAGCAATATGTACCAATATGTATGTATATGTACAAAAATTATCTGTACAATTATATGTACAATATAAAAGTGTAGCAATCATTATTTGGGCACACTATTCTGTATTGTAACCAGTAACTCACATAGATCATTCCCATCTCGCTCCGTTGTAATACGCAGCATGGTGTTTTCAAACTATTGAGGGCAGTGTACATGTAGAGTAAGAGGTGGTATAATGGGCCCCCACTTTGATTTCTCATACTTACTGCCAAACCTTCTTTACTACCTACTTCAGAGATTCTGTGCACATACTATGACGTGTCCTTGACTTGTTTGTCATACAGCTTTTCAGGAATGATGTATGGGGCAAAAAATATAATTTTATGGAACCTTGCACAATCTGTGAAAAAGTTGTGCTGGTAATGAGCCCCATGGGAGACATTCAAAATATTAAACCAGAAGTACAAGAAAGACAGTTTTATTAAATCAAATGTAATTATAAGAGTGTACACTGTGGAATTCTACTTGCAGATCGTCCCCATACTTAAATTTATTTAACAAGTCATGCTTATCAAGGTTAATATGGCTCAAATATTTTGAAAAACGCTTTATCTATTTACAAAAATCACATAGATAAATGTCAGTCTCACAACCAGCTCACTCATTTTGTGCCCATCGGAAATACATACACTGCACCCACAATTAGCCACTATAGTCCTCTGTACACCTTGCATCACAAATGAGGCAAGCAGTGTCGTCTTTCACAGGTTTGCTAAGAGCAAACACAGCTTCAGGATCGGACTCATCCGAATCAGTATCTAAACGACATGACTCATCATCAGAATCTTTTGGGGGACAGAAGTAATTTTGTCTTACAGTTCTTCGAGAGAATATTTTTTTTTTAAATTTTTTATTTCTTGTTCTTCAGTTGTTACGGGTGACATCCTTTCTCTTACATACCCCTACCTAGAGTGGTTCACGTCACAATTTCCTTTTCTTTCTTTGAATTGCTTCTTACATTCTCTCTGTGTTCTCTTGTGTTCTGCACTAACTAACGCCAGTTTATATGGAGATGATGTTATTAAGGCTGCTTTTACAGACTTAGGGCCTTTGGCCCACTCCGTAGCTCAAGCAAAAAATGAAAAACAAATGTCTCTTGGTGAACAGTTCCTTTATGTTTCATTGATGTAGAAGATCCGGAAGGATCAGCTTCTTCTATATGCCTAGCACATGCAAAGTGTTCTGGTTGAAATTATTTGAAGTGCCGACTGTTTCTTTTGAAGAATCAGTAGCAGTTGTATCCTTTGGGGAAAGCATTCCGCTGTTGTGTTGGACACTTTGTAGATCTAACTGTGCCATTTTGGACCCAAAGGGAGCAAAATCGGCTTCACCAAAAACAGTCTGTTGCATGGGTAAATGTCTGTCACTCTGAAACCATTGGCAGTAATTATTCCAGTTTAACACATTAGGTAGGCCTTTCGTAATAGTTCTGAAACGTCACATGGCCCAAGTGATCTATCATTATGAGGCATCCATTGTCGAATATTTTCACTGTAGTATCTTTTTAATTACCCCATAAATGTTTTGTCCAGGGGTTGCATTTTATGGGTTGTATGAAGGGGAAGGCTTATGACGGTAATGTGATTATTCCTGGCAAGATCAACAATCTTAATATTTTGAGCACTGTGTTTTATGCCCATCAAGAATTCTGTGTGTTATGCCCATCAAGAATTAGGAGGACAGGATGTTCTGCTGTCGGCTTGATCTTCTTACTAAAGTGTTTGAACCAGTATGTAAATAGATTTCCTTGAATCCACCCAGACAGATGACATCTTCCAATGGCACCAGGTGGGGCCCTCTTTCATTAAAATCTCTGCCACGTTTTTCCTGGGGAAAATCATCAGTTGTGGGATAAATGTCCTTTGGCACTCATAGCTATAATAAAGAACAGTAATGAGACTCTCTCTCAGCAGCACTCGAAGCATCAACCCACCATTTGTCTCTAGGACCAATCACTCGAGGAACCTTGCTTTGCACGATGGATAGGTTTGTTTAATCCACATTCAATATACGATCTAGTGGACACTTTGTTTATCAAGCTCAGCCTTCAGGCCTTATGGCTTCGTTAGTGAAACAATTATCACGAGAAAGGTGAAGTTGCTGAAAGGTTTAAGGACAGGTAGAACACCTTTTTGGGCGGTTCATGAACTGGTCGAACCAGGCCCGAACTGCAAACTTCACCACTGAATGGAAGTGAGAGTCCATTTTACTCGCAATACTGGAAAGCTAAAAGCTGCACATCATCTCTCGTGAAGCCATAAAATTTAGATTCCATTATAATTACATATTTAACAAGTTTGAAGACATACGATTTTTCGACAACTGCTTCTTCGAAAGGCAAGGCAAGTCGAGGCGAAAGCGCCTTTGTGGGATTGCCTTAGGCACAGAAAACGATTTTTTTGCTTTTTCTAGGCCCATTGTTTTGTCTGATAGTGCCTGTAAAGCTTTTACCATGTCTTGTTTAGCCTAAGTTGTTCTTTTCCTCCTTTTTTTTTCTCCTAAGCATTAACTCTTTACGGGTCATCCGCAACACAAACGGAGAACTGAAAAACTAAACGGAAGCTCTTATGATTGTAACACGAACCCCTTTTGTTTTGGGGGCTCATATCGCCAAAACGAAAGGGTCACGTAATATCACCACCGCCATTTTTCTGTACAGAAACTTAGCATCGTCTGACCTTGAGCATAAATTTCAGTATTAATACTGCACCATAATGATTTTATTCATAGCTGTAGTTCAGCAGATGCGGAATATTCAATTAACCTACAAGATCGCCGTATATTAATCGTATTTCTGAAGTAACTGGGGAGAAATGTTGGAGATATTCAGAAGGGATTGCAAAGACTTGGCGTGGCGCATCGCAGATGAGCAGAACTGAAGTCTGCTACTCATTTAGCAACAAGACCGCGTCAGTAATTCGTGTGGTCACGCTGCACGCCGTAACTCGTGGAGGAGTGACCAGTTACGACTCCAGGCAAGGGGCGTTGCTGGGCTGTCCAGAGGGTCGGAGCTAACGCCGTCGTTACGCTGAGAAACGGCGCCGGCCCGCACTTTGGAGTCGTTTAAGGAACTCACTGCCGCATCCTCTTCCATCTACTTTCAAAAACGCAGCCTGCTTTCTGTTGGTTAGACAGTTCTATTTCACTCTAGAGTTCTTTCTTAGTTTTATATGTTCTCCAGGAGACTTCTTTCAGGCATTTACGAGTAGGCGGCAGTACAGCTGACTACTTTAGAAGGCTATTGAGCATTGTAGATCACAGGAGCACTTATCTTCGTATGGGCAGGGACACTATAGACCTCCAAAACAGTAAAAATTCTTCTAGAGATCGGCGCATGAGAAACTCTGAATAGCGATCAATGTAGGCTTATTCCTCGTTAATAAGCTTTCGCTATTTCTTAACTTGTGCTGCCTCTCTTAATTTCTTTTTACAATACAGGTGACAATAGTTCGACCACATTCAATTCCAGCGGTTTAGGCGCCAGGAAAGACTTTTTAATTCTTCTCATATTCATCAAATCCACCTTCGATGTTCTTTTGAGTAACACATCATCATTTTGGAAGACGCAGACGTCAGCTAGAAGTAATACCTACAACGATGAATGAACATGTTCGTAAACTGGTTTCACAGACCTTACCAATTACGTTTCCTTTGTGAGGGGCCTAGGAAGCTCTTAAAAACATAATGTTAAACTATTACAGGAAGTCAATAATACCTCAGCCTTGGAAAGAGACTGATTTGTGTGCTTCCGCTGGTATTCTCCACACGTAAGCACATCATACTGCAGGTTCGCGACAGCAAAGGACTTGGAAGAACAGTTGAACGGAATGGATAGTGTCTTGAAAGGAGGATATAAGATGATCATCAACAAAAGCAAAACGAGGATAATGGAATGTAGTCGAATTAAGTCGAGTGATGCTGAGGGAATTAGATTAGGAAATGAGACACTTAAAGCAGTAAAGGAGTTTTGCTATTTGGGGAGCAAAATAACTGATGATGGTCGAATTAGAGAGGGTATAAAATGTAGACTGGCAATGGCAAGGAAAGCGTTTCTGAAGAAGAGAAATTTGTTAACATCGAGTATAGATTTAAGTGTCAGGAAGTCTTTTCTGAAAGTATTTGTATGGATTGTAGCCATGTATGGAAGTGAAACATGGACGATAAATAGTTTATACAAGAAGAGAATAGAAGCTTTCGAAATGTAGTGCTACAGAAGAATGCTGAAGATTAGATGGGTAGATCACATAACTAATGAGGAAGTATTGAATAGGATTGGGGAGAAGAGAAGTTTGGCACAACTTGACCAGAAGAAGGGATCGGTTGGTAGGACATGTTCTGAGGCATCAAGGGATCACCAATTTAGTATTGGAGGGCAGCGTGGAGGGTAAAAATCGTAGAGGGAGTCCAAGAGACGAATACACTAAGCAGATTCAGAAGGATGTAGGTTGCAGTAGGTACTGGGAGATGAAGAAGCTTGCACAGGATAGAGTAGCATGGAGAGCTGCATCAAACCAGACTCAGGACTGAAGACCACAACAACAACGATTCATAAGCAATACAGCAAATAGTGGCCGTGAAAACCTGCATTGTATGAACAGCTTTTCTACATTGAGTGTTTTGTTTGTCCTATTCCAGTCACGCTGTTTTTTTAACATCGCGACTTCTGGACGTAAATCAGGCGAAGCAGTCGCTTTCATGGCTTTCTGTTTCTTGCTAAGGTTACCAATTCTCTTTAACCCTGATCTATCCCTTTCAGTAGTTATAGTTTTATTCATTATTGTTTTTAACAGACGAAATATTACCATAAACTCTGAATAGAGCAGATCTAGTTACGGCTTGTAGATGTGTGAATGTTTTCCAGCATACACCGACTGCGCAGACGCGGATATTCTGGTGTCGTTGGAAGTATGTAGGGTCTAACATGATGGTAGCTCAACACCTCACAGCCATTCTGGTGACACAGTATAGTTTCAAATATGACAGACACATCGAAACAGGACAACGTCATTTCGCTACAAATAAGCAAGCTCCTTAAATTAGGCCCCTTATTTTCTCCACCCCCTTGTATGTGTTCAGGAGAGGTGTTTTGTGTACAGGCCTGACTGCAGTTGAAACAGCCACCGGGTATCCAAGGAACTAAACGCCCTGCAGAAGGTAACACTCGTTCGCCAACGCATGCCACGTCGCGGTTCGACTCTCTGGTCAGCGACGAGACGTACAAAGCCGACATAGCCACGAACAGCCACATCTTCTGCACCTGCAGCTGCCTACAGCATCGACTGCCTATCTGAAACCACACGAATAGATTTACACTAGTTTGACTTGAACGATTCTGTCTCTCGCACTGATTTGGGTTTTCTTTACGACCTCTGCATGCCATGTCCTGAGCCTTGAGTGGGGACATCGTTTGGACATGGTAATCACTAATGCCGGCCTAGCTGTTCTAAGTTTCAGCGACTACGATATTTGTGCCTCTTACATTTATGTGAAGTATTGTAATAAATTTCTTTTTGAAACGTACACAATAACGAGTTTGCTTTACATCCAATTATGGATTATTTTTAACAGTGTCACATTACTGTACTTCCTTAAAAATATTTACTGAATTTCTTGAACCTTAGAACCCCTTCACTAAGCCATTTTTTTGCCTGCGTACTCTCGAAACAGTATATTCGTCGCCCCTCACGGAGTACTCTACTTCGTATAAAACAAGCATTGTTTTAAGCCACATCTGAAAACTGCACACGTATGGTGTACAGAATGCACTCAAGAGCTTTGAAGCTTATTGCAGCTAAGGAACCAGTGCATAATTTTGTCCAATAAGCTGGTGCGTTCTAATGAAAGAACCAACTGACAAGTCTCGACCTCGACGGATGGTTTTTAGCGTCTCTGTGACTTGGTTGGTTGGTTTGTTTAAAAGTGGTGGTGGTGGTGGAAGGGACCAAACTGCGAGGTCATCGGTCTCTTGTTCCCAGTAGAACAATTACCCAAGGGAAAGAAGAAAACAAAGAAGACGTACGGCACAGTAACAGGAGAAAGGAAGAACCAGAAGAACGAGAGAAGGACAAGAAACACTACAATGGACAAAACAGGACAAGAAAAACCACAGAGAGACGTAAGAAACAGGGAGAGCAGATTAAAAACAAGAAAGCAGATTACCGAGGCTGGCTGATCACGAGAATAAAAAGGAGAAACCAGCCACTCTGCAACACATTAAAACGTCCACCCTAAAAGCCCTAGGATGGAGGACACAGAGGGACAAAGGTCATGCACTAAAACTCAGATCAAATGATAAAAACCACCCTCACGAATAAAGCGTAACACTAAAGCTGCCGTTGTGACATTGTCGCCCAACACCGAAGGTAGGGTGGTGGGAAAGTTAAAAGTCCGCCGCAGAGCGGCTAAAAGTGGGCAGTCCAGCAAGAGGTGGACGACTGTCATTTGGGAGCCACAGTGACACTGAGTTGGGTCCTCTCGACGGAGGAGGTAACCATGTGTGAGCCACGTATGGTCAATGCGGAGCTGACAATTCCCTGCGAGAAGCCCGCAGGGAAGACTTCCACGTTCGCAGTCTCCTTAATGACACGCAGTTTGTTGTGTGTACTGTTACGCTACTTCGTCCCCCAAAACCGAAAAACCTTGTGACTTGGAGGCACTGTTTGTTCTACTTACTACTTTCCAATAATCAGCTTGACGAACGAGCTTGACGCTTCAGTTCTAAGCTTACATAAAAAACAGCTACTTTTCCTCTCTTACAGTCGGGACGTTTGGATTTCATCTTTAAAACATTCAGTTCCTGTTTCGCGCCTTCGTAGAAACATCGTAGTGTTAAAACCCACAATTCTTCAGTTGTATGCCGGCCGGAGTGGCCGTGAGGTTCTAGGCGCTACAGTCTGGGGCCGAGCGACCGCTACGGTCGCAGGTTCGAATCATACCTCGGGCATGGATGTGTGTGATGTCCTTAGGTTAGTTAGGTTTAATTAGTTATAAGTTCTAGGCGACTGATGACCTCAGAAGTTAAGTCACATAGTGCTCAGAGCCATTTGAACCAATCTTCAGTTGTATAATGCTGTTAACATTTCAATATACTTTTGTTGATTTGATGAACATTTCTATCCACAGCAAGAGACAATTTTCCATCTCGTGCTCTCTCTCTCTCTCTCTCTCTCTCTCTCTAAAGAAATACTGTGACCACAGTGAACAATATTTATCAATTTAATGTGGGGTTGCTGAGTAGTGTGAATTCCAGACATAAAAACGACGAATTATTTTTCTATATCGGGGAAAAACATCTGTGACGAGTTTGAATACCGGTACTAAGGGGGCAGTCTCTTGATTGCTCGATGAAGCAATTCGGCCTGAAGGGGAAATTCTCTGAAGTATATGATGTGAAAAGACATCCTGACTCACTGGAGACTTTTACTAAGATCATTGATCCACAGCAGTAATGGGCCAGACCGTCTGGTTTCAACAACCAGTTGAGTCCCATAGTGCTCAGAGCCATTTGAACCATTTTCAACAACCTTTTGTCTAGTCAATTGTTGTTTAGCTGTTGTCTTTGCGCTGTACAATTTATTCATTGTGTGAATGTCTCTGCGAAACTGCTGAAGCTTGTCAGGGAAATTTATTTCAGCGTTTTTATTAACGATGTTAACATGCTGGTGCAATATTTCGGTCGTTTTATGGATTTTGAAGTTATTTATCCATGTCGTTCTTTTTTTTAATTCGTGATTTATTGTTTTTCTTTCGTATTATAATACAACAGGAAATGCTCACTTTAAATCAAAAAATTCTTGCGCTGTAATTGCGCCAACAGGTATTAAATTTCACGTGTCGCTGAAAATGTTACATTTATTTCCAGTGCGTAAGTAATGAATCGGTTGATCTAGGTTCTGCAAACATTAACTTCGACCAACCGGAGAGCGTTTCTGATGTGTTACTGAGGTATAACGCTACTTTTGGCAAAGACTTCATACAAACATTCAGACAAAAACAACAGCTCAGATCTCTTAGTCATACAGTGTTTATTCTTTTTTTAATAAAATAACAGACTCACACTGATTCATCATTGAAGGTGAAGGTTCGTAACACTTTTATGCACAGAAGTGTCGAAGCAACTGCTCTAGAGCGGTGTACAAAAGCTCGCATAATTATCTGGACAGAGAAGATTCCAAATCAAACAGATCAGAGAACCTGGAAGTCGAGAAGAAACATTTTAGCAACAATGACTGCAAAAACATCAGAAAGAAAAGTGTTGCCAAGCAGATGACGAATTATTTAAAACATAAGTTTTGTTAAGATAACGAAAGTTGTTTCTTGCGACAGAAAATTGTTTAGACACTTATAGCAGTAAAAACAAAAGAATAACAAAATCTTTGTGGGTAGTTATTAATGTTTCAACAGCTATTTCGGCTCACAGCAGGAAACACTATGTACTTATTTTAGAATGAAATCCTTCGACACTTTTCCCCGTTCCGGTTACAAGTTGTTACTTATGTGATCTTTTCAAGGAATGGGAGCTCTATAGATCAGTTTCTTTCATTTTCTCAGTACGTACTCCATTAGGTAAAATTAGTATGGTTACGGAAGAGCATATATCTCAGGTCAGTTGAAGAAAAGATGTGAATTAACAAAACTGGATGGTATGTCTAGGTGATAATCTTGCACACATCTGAAGCTTCCTGCAACCAACATTCGTAGATTCTTCCGCAAACCATCTGTATGTTCTCCAACACATAGTATGCAACGAGTAAACACTAAGTTTGTGATGCAACACGTCAGAATGCAATTTCAAACATAATGCTTGCACCATCGCGCCTGACGATAGCCAGTATACTGCCACGATCTATAGTTCCCCGTTCACTTATTTTGCGTCCAATATTCGTATGTAGGCTCCTTTGAAGAACAGAAAGAAACCTCAAGGGTTATTTGTGTCTCCCAACAAAGCATGATAAACTGCTCAGGAAAACAGGACAAACAAAAATATTGTAGCTTATTTTTCAATAACAACCCTGTGAAATTAACAAATGTTCGTAGATTATAAAAAAAACAGAACAATACCTTTTGTTTTACTCCGGTTATTTAAACATCCTCTATTTACTTCCTGCGTACTTTATTTTTACTTCTATTCTGTTCCATCCGTTAATTATTTCGAAGAAGAAACAATTTTAGGAAAATATTCTTACAAAATTAATTGAAAGTAGTGAGAAGGCAAAATGTTACTGGTTTTGACAGTGCTGAAAAAAAGGAAATATTGGATAAGTATCTGTTTACAGACCGATTGTCAGGCTTTTTTTCAATTGGGATTCATTTTTTTCTGACAGTTAACATGGTACGTTTTCGCAGTGCTTTAGATAGATGAGAAATATCAAGTTACTCTACCAGTTAAGATTCCACATTAAGCTGTAAGAGCACTTACAAAAGTCGGGAGGGGGTGGGGGGGCAACGACGCACCCAAATCGAAGGAATGGTAAAGCCTTCTGTTGGAAACTGTTTTACTTAACTATAAATGTTGTCAGTAAGGTAGGAGGTCATTCGCACTCTGTTAGTTGTGAGCGATGAGTTTACTTACAGCCGACGTTCAGCAATACGTACTAATGGTTCCTCATTTGGACTGTGCAGTAACCACGAAAAAAGAACCTATTTTTTGTCTTCAACTATGATCACTGAAGACAGCAAAAAAATATTTTTGAGGGCTACTGCTTGTTTTATTTGCTAGATTAAATTGAAGAACTTTACGTTGGTAAAGCCGTTAGACGTTGAGTCGTTTTATATTTCCTTCACTGTTCAGCTTTACGAATAAGAATCCAGTGGTTTTTATGTGTACTTCTATTGATATATATGCCTTGCACTTGTGTAAGCATAAGCTGTCTTATACCGGCTATTATGTTATCCGCGAGCGTTGGCAACGTGTGGTGGTACATTATCGTTTGCGACAAATTGTAACAAATCGTAACTCCAGTGTGCTACAATATTATGACAACATTTCAATGGACTCCACATTTTAATCCATGCAACCATCATAATTTTACAGTGATAAAAAATATGCACGTATCTAAAGCGGCCATTTCACTTCTATTCAAACAGCTGGCGGTAACCAGTTATTTAAGCTAAACTGGTTAAAGGAAGTCATTGTGCAGTAGATGTAAGAAAAAATTGACGATGGTACTCGTTAAGTGTGGCTATTGAATAGCAGCTCGACGAGAAGAGAACGTCTGTAGTTGCTGGTTGATAAATTTCCATCGAAACAGAGAAGTTTTACTTTTATGTTACACCCTCAACACATCCGATTTTATTATAATGAGCCCATTACGGGTAGGTGGTACGCGGTACGTGGCAGCGCTCAGCTGACGTTGGATGAGGTGGGCGAGCCGCGAGACGAGTGTTTCCGGCTGCGGGGCGTGCAGGCTCCACGCCGCCTCGTGATTAGCCTATAAGTCACGCCCGAGGGAGTCGCTCGCGTCAGCTAATTAATTAGCGCGACCCCCGCGTGGCGGCGCGCGCCTTGCTCAGCGGAGGGCGTCTGATTGCGACACCTCCCCATTGTGCTAACCGCGCTTATTTTATCCTCAGCACTTTTAATGGTTTCCTCCGCTCGAGTGGAGGTTGAAGACACGGCTGGCAATCTGTATTCATCAATCACGTGCTCTTCAAGCTATCCCTGTTTCTCTCGTGCAGACCCGTTGCATCATCTTCGACAATGTTGTTCTCCTGCAATAACGAAATAGAGTTACTCATTTGAAAGCAACATGGAGTTACGTGCCTGAACCAGGACATGATGTAACTGTAGAATAATGTACAGAATGGCTCGCACTTCGTAAAACTAGTTCTAGCTTATTGTCACGTAAAGTCCTGAATGTTTATCGAAGAAACAAATGTGTATTTTCCATTATGTTCCTGATGAGGTACTAGCTATTTTCTTTCCTTTCAAGGTATAACCGCGAATGATACTCCCGTCCTTGGCAAGAAGTACGAGTACTTCACCCCCTATGCATTTCCACAAACGCTTCTTAATATTACATTGTGATTTAACTATCCACTACGCTTAACTTTACGCTCTTAGGTTATTACAGATACACATGATTACTTATGACTGTCATTAGTTATTCAAAAATTATACTCAAATTCCATGCGATATCAAGCAACGAAAACTCCAGGTTGGGATATCAACACTGTAAAGAAAAAACAGATTGCTACTTACATCTAAAAGTATACTATGCAAATCACACTTGAGCGCCTGGTAGAGAATTTAGCAAACCACCTTCACTATAATTCTCTGTTATTCCACTCTCGAATAGCGCGCGGAAAAAACGAACACCTATGTTTCCGTGCGAGCTCTGATTTCCCTCACTTTATTATGGTCGTCGTTTCTTCCTATGTACTTCAGCCTCAAAAAAATATTTTCGCATTCGGAGGAGAAAGTTGGCGATTGAAATTTCGTGAGAAGATCCCATCGCAACAAGAAACACCTTTGTTTTAATAATGTCCACCCCAAATCCCGTATGTCCGTGACACTCTCCCCCTACGTCTCGATAATGGAAAACGCGCTGCCCTTCCTTGAACTTTCTCGATGTATTCAAAAAAGATAACACATTAAGTTACAGATTATTTACGGTAAGTAGCAGCCAAACTTTCCTTAAATTGTTTTTATGTGATATCTTTATTTACTGAAAGATACATAGTTTTTACATTCTCAAAACTTTTCATCAAAACGCTAATGACACTGCAATCTAAAAAACTTTTACACAGGTGATTCGATAAAACTCTAGTGTGAAACCATCTTGGTTGGTATATAATACTTTATTTCGTTACATCGTCATCGGTACGAGCGCATGCTGGAAAGCAGTTCCTCCGAATTCTTCATGTGAAGATCCTTAAACTGTTTTTTTTTAAAAAAAAAAAAAACGTTACGAACATTCTATATATTTGTTCTTCACGTAAAGGTACAGTTCCTTCCATACTAGTGGCGATACAGAGAAATAAAATAGAATTATACTTGTCAAGGTAATTTCACTCTGAGGGGTTTATCGCTTTACGGATCCTGCACGCAGCAACGCAGCATTGCCCATGAGAAAAAATTGAACGCAATGCGGCTTGTTTCAAAATAGTCAGATTGGGTACTTTGAGAACCCACATGCGATTACTGTAAGATCTGGCGAACAAGGTTTTTTTTCCCAGAATTTCTGGTCTGTGACGGAGACGGAGCGCCTGATACCACCGACGTGACTTCGTTATAACATCGCGATTATATGAGTGACTTCTGATATCACGCCGAAATAACCCGTTCACAAAAGCGATTGCTACCTGTAATTCACCTAGTTATCAGTCAAAATAAGTGGCGCAATTCAATAGTCGACTGGACAGCCTTAAGGGATCACGTAATAATAATGTAACACATTTGTGGTGGCTCTTGCGATCTCGGTCCTGTTGTAAATCAGATTCAGGTGGGATACGAATGTATGTAAGCATATAGGTGGGGAAAATCAGCTGCTAAATAATCGTTGAAATTCATGGCGAAAATCTTCAGTTGTCTTATTTTACACGGTGCTAGTAGTTTTGGTCATAGACCATTTTCAAGCCTAAGAGGCATAAGGAAAGTTATACCATGGCGTAAACGATTACAAATTTCTGTTGTAGGCCAACCATCATTAATAAAATCATCAGAAATATAATAATTGTACAGAGCAATTGTCATCGAATAGGTTTATTGACATTGAAAGTCAATAAGAAACTAAGAGGCGAAAATAGGTCAAGCAGTACATGGAAAACAAGAAAAGATAATGTCATGTCAAAGATAAAAACTGTTTTTATCTTTATTCCTACCACTTGTGTCTGCTAAACTTGAAACTGCTCTTTGACAGAAACTAGAAGCACTCTACAAAATAAGACAACTGACGGTTTTCCTCATGAATATAGAAGGATACGAGTTCATGTGCGGTAGGAGAATTAAACTAATGTATTCGTCCGGATCCCACTGACGAGCCTAAACATTAAGAGCACTGTTTAATAACGTGTTGGTCCGGATCTGGAACGCAGTACAGCAGCGATTTTCGATTGTGCGTGGTATTAATTCGTAATTCGACAAGTCCTTGGAAGGTTGACAGAGATACGTGACACCCGATGCCTGTGCACAGATCACGCAATAAAGGGCCGATGATTTGGGGGCGCGCCGGCCGCGGTGGTCTAGCGGTTCTGGCGCTGCAGTCCGGAACCGCGGGACTGCTACGGTCGCAGGTTCGAATCCTGCCTCGGGCATGGGTGTGTGTGATGTCCTTAGGTTAGTTAGGTTTAAGTAGTTCTAAGTTCTAGGGGACTTATGACCTAAGATGTTGGGTCCCATAGTGCTCAGAGCCATTTGAACCATTTGATTTGGGGGCGCAGAGCTGACAACCGATAGAGAATTTGTGGTCCAAGACATCAACGCGACTTCATTATCACGCGCTTCAAACTAATGTAGCGTGATTCTGACCTTGTGACAGGGACAGTTATTCTTCTGGAAGATGCCATCACCGTCGGGGAAGACATAGAGCATGAGGGGATGCAAGCTGTCGCAATAATGTTGAGCTAGTCCACAGCTGTCATGGTGCATTCCGTTACTACCACAGGTCCCATAGACGCTCAAGTGAATGCACCCCAATAACACTGTCCTCACGGACCTGCGTCTGGGAGCGGTGCATGGTTCGAGCAGCCGTTCGGACGGATGAAGGCGAATGCGAGAACAAACATTGACCTGTTGCAAACGTAATTTATCCAAGCGAATGTTTCCATTGACCCGTATTTGCATGTCCACAGATAGTCGCCTCTCCTGCTTTACAGAGCTCAAAGTTCTGTGGTCAGGCGTGGACGTCCGACAACCTATCGCATACTTGTGTCTTCTCTGGCCTTCAACCACCAAGTGGCAGTCAGTCTCGTGGTGGGCAGTGATCATAACGTTTAGGGTCTCCAGTGTATATCCGGCTGCCCTGAACTTCAAATGGTTCAAATGGCTCTGGGCACCATGCGACTTAACTTCTGAGGTCATCAGTCGCCTAGAACTTATAACTAATTAAACCTAACTAACCTAAGGACATCACACACATCCATGCCCGAGGCAGGATTAGAACCTGCGACCGTAGCGGGCGCTCGGTTCCAGACTGTAGCGCCTAGAACCGCACGGCCACTCCGGCCGGCTGTCCTGAAGTTCTTGCAGTCTCTTGTAGATCTACATCTACATTTATACTCAGCAAGCCACCCAGCGGTGTGTGGCGGAGGGCACTTTACGTGCCACTGTCATTACCTCCCTTTCCTGTTCCAGTCGCGTATGGTTCGCGGGAAGAACGACTGTCTGAAAGCCTCCGTGCGCGCTCGAATCTCTCTAATTTTACATTCGTGGTCTCCTCGGGAGGTATAAATAGGGGGAAACAATATATTCGATACCTCATCCAGAAACGCACACTTTCGAAACCTGGCGAGCAAGCTACACCGCGATGCAGAGCGCCTCTCTTGCAGAGACTGCCACTTGAGTTTATTAAACATCTCCGTAACGCTCTCACGGTTACCAAATAAACCTGTGACGAAACGCGCCGCTCTTCTTTGGATCTTCTCTATCTCCTCCGTCAACCCGATCTGGTACGGATCCCACACTGATGAGCAATACTCAAGTATAGGTCGAACGAGTGTTTTGTAAGCCACCTCCTTTGTTGATGGACTACACTTTCTAAGCACTCTCCCAATGAATCTCAACCTGGTACCCGCCTTACCAACAATTAATTTTATATGATCATTCCACTTCAAATCGTTCCGTACGGATACTCCCAGATATTTTACAGAAGTAACTGCTACCAGTGTTTGTTCCGCTATCATATAATCATACAATAAAGGATCCTTCTTTCTATGTATTCGCAATACATTACATTTGTCTATGTTAAGGGACAATTGCCACTCCCTGCACCAAGTGCCTATCCGCTGCAGATCTTCCTGCATTTCGCTACAATTTTCTAATGCTGCAACTTCTCTATATACTACAGCATCATCCGCGAAAAGCCGCATGGAACTTCCGACACTATCTACTAGGTCATTTATATATATTGTGAAAAGCAATGGTCCCATAACACTCCCCTGTGGCACGCCAGAGGTTACTTTAACGTCTGTAGACGTCTCTCCATTGATAACAACATGCTGTGTTCTGTTTGCTAAAAACTCTTCAATCCAGCCACACAGCTGGTCTGATATTCCGTAGGCTCTTACTTTGTTCATCAGGCGACAGTGCGGAACTGTATCGAACGCCTTCCGGAAGTCAAGAAAAACAGCATCTACCTGGGAGCCTGTATCTAATATTTTCTGGGTCTCATGAACAAATAAAGCGAGTTGGGTCTCACACGATCGCTGTTTCCGGAATCCATGTTGATTCCTACATAGTAGATTCCGGGTTTCCAAAAACGACATGATACTCGAGCAAAAAACATGTTCCAAAATTCTACAACAGATCGACGTCAGAGATATAGGTCTATAGTTTTGCGCATCTGCTCGACGACCCTTCTTGAAGACTGGGACTACCTGTGCTCTTTTCCAATCATTTGGAACCCTCCGTTCCTCTAGAAACTTGCGGTACACGGCTGTTAGAAGGGGGGCAAGTTCTTTCGCGTACTCTGTGTAGAATCGAATTGGTATCCCGTCAGGTCCAGTGGACTTTCCTCTGTTGAGTGATTCCAGTTGCTTTTCTATTCCTTGGACACTTATTTCGATGTCAGCCATTTTTTCGTTTGTGCGAGAATTTAGAGAAGGAACTGCAGTGCGGTCTTCCTCTGTGAAACATCTTTGGAAAAAGGTGTTTAGTATTTCAGCTTTACACGTGTCATCCTATGTTTCAATGCCATCATCATCCCGGAGTGTCTGGATATGCTGTTTCGAGCCACTTACTGATTTAACGTAAGACCAGAACTTCCTAGGATTTTCTGTCAAGTCGGTAAATAGAATTTTACTTTCGAATTCACTGAACGCTTCACGCATAGCCCTCCTTACGCTAACTTTGACATCGTTTAGCTTCTGTTTGTCTGAGAGGTTTTGGCTGCGTTTAAACTTGGAGTGAAGCTCTCTTTGCTTTCGTAGTAGTTTCCTAACTTTGCTGTTGTACCACGGTGGGTTTTTCCCGTCCCTCACAGTTTTACTCGGCACGTACCTGTCTAAAACGTATTTTACGATTGCCTTGAACGTTTTCCATAAACACTCAACATTATCAGTGTCGGAACAGAAATTTTCGTTTTGATCTGTTAGGTAGTCTGAAATCTGCCTTCTCTTACTCTTGCTAAACAGATAAACCTTCCTCCCTTTTTTTATATTCCTATTAACTTCCATATTCAGGGATGCTGCAACGGCCTTATGATCACTGATTCCCTGTTCTGCACATACACAGTCGAAAAGTTCGGGTCTGTTTGTTATCAGTAGGTCCAAGATGTTATCTCGACGAGTCGGTTCTCTGTTTAATTGCTCGAGGTAATTTTCGGATAGTGCACTCAGTATAATGTCACTCGATGCTCTGTCCCTACCACCCGTCCTAAACATCTGAGTGTCCCAGTCTATATCTGGTAAATTGAAATCTCCACCTAAGACTATAACATGCTGAGAAAATTTATGTGAAATGTATTCCAAATTTTCTCTCAGTTGTTCTGCCACTAATGCTGCTGAGTCGGGAGGTCGGTAAAAGGATCCAATTAATAACCTAGCTCGGTTGTTGAGTGTAACCTCCACCCATAATAATTCACAGGAACTATCCACTTCTACTTCACTACAGGATGAACTACTACTAACAGCGACGAACACTCCACCACCGGTTGCATGCAATCTATCCTTTCTAAACACCGTCTGTACCTTTGTAAAAATTTCGATATCCTGTACAACTCTTGCCTTTCAATATAGAGGTCGATGCGGTGGAAATACGCAGAAATTGAGCAACAGAAGTTGAAAATCGAGCTGTGCAGCGTAGGCGACCCACCCAGAGCCGACTCCCACGAAGCGATCACTGCCGGGGCGGATTGTGGACCAGTAGTGAGGTATGCTCCTGCCGTACGACCATGTGTGCACGCCTGTGCCGGTCTAATGTTAGGCACTCTTATACTGCCGACTGATTACACTAATATCCCTAAGTGCAGGGATCTTCGAAAAAAAATAAGGTAATTAGAGACAGAGCACAAGCTTGGTTTGAAAAAAGGCAATGAACAGTATCCTTTCAAAGGAAATATCCCGGAATTTCGGCTGAGCGATTTAGGGAACCATCGAATACCTAAACCTGGGCGGTCGGATGCGTGTTTGAACCGGTGTCTTCTCGAATGCGAGTCAACTGTCTCACCATTGCGCCACCTGGCTTGGTAAGGAATCGTCGAGATGCACGAAATGAGTTGAAGCATGGTGGGATCGTATGCTCTAAAAATGCTTTGTCAATATTGTGACACGACGAGCGATAATTTTTACGTGTGTAATCTTAACATACAACAGAAAATAGTGTAAATACTGTCCCCTAGTCTGTAAGTATTTTTAAAATTCATACAAAAAAAGATAGAAATTTAGTGGTTTACGTCGTAAAAGGAATTAGATATTGTCTTTTGTGCTATTTAGTATCCAAATTGACACATTCAGTTGCTGTCAGCTACGGTTATTAGAAATTGTCAAACGTCTCGATTTTGATATTAGAAATTTGTCACCTTAGGTGGAGAAAACAGTGCGAGTAACCTGACCACGTATAGTTTCACGGCCGGAAATGTCATAGCTAATGTTCCGGGCTATAATGCGATGGTCTAATTGATTTCAAATTTAAAACCAACGTACTTGAGCCCTACCAAAATGAAAGTGATGGTCTCCTGACTGCAAAGCATGTTCAGCAATAGCTGACCTGTGAGTCTCCCTCCTCCTACAATCGCCTTTGTGCTCTTACAGTCGTTTTCTGACCGTTCTTTTTGTTTTACAACGCTCGTACACCTCTCCACAACTACATGGAACCCTACAAATTCCTTCTTCTCCAGCGGTTTGCAAACATTTAAGGGGCAGCCACAAACAGGTACCTTATACAGAGAAGACACAGAGATTGTAAAAGACCCCAGGAATGTCAGTGTGCCGGCCACGGTGGCCGTGCGGTTCTAGGCGCTGCAGTCCGGAACCGCGGAACTGCTACGGTCGCAGGTTCGAATTCTGCCATGGGCATGGATGTGTGTGATGTTCTTAGGTTAGTTAGGTTTAAGTAGTTCTAAGTTCTAGGGGACTGATGACCTAAGATGTTAAGTCCCGTAGCGCTCAGAGCCATTTGAGCCAATTTCAGTGTGAATGAGGAGGGCGTGAAATAGAATGATAGCTGGATCCCGGTGCTGAAGAAGATGTGTACCAGTTTTTCGTCACGGGGTGACAGCAACAGATGACGACGGCAATCGACAACAAACCTAATGCACTCGGGTATTCAAAACAAGTGACGTCACGTCACTGCGCGGGAGCGCGCGTAAACGGAATTTTGCTGCAGTGAGCAGCGAGCCAGGGTGTGAACTGGACATTCAAAGCGCTGCCATCCCCCTCCAAAATTCCTCCGTAGATGGGGACGGAACGTTAGGTTTTGGTGTGAAATCAATCGGACCACGGCATAGTAGGCCGGAACATTTTATTAAAAGTGCGAGAAAAGGTTCTCCTCATAACGAACTTTCGTTTTTGTTCTTGCCTGCAATATAAAAATAGCTCCGATTATACAAAAACGGCAGATAATTTTTTGTGCGAGAATTTGCAGATAATAATGATGGTAATAACATTTTGTTTGACCCTTTGAAGAGCACGAAGAACGACGAGATAATTTTAGTCTTTTTGTTCTAATATTTCCAAAACTTTATCCTATCATTATATCTGTGGTCATTCTCGCGTCCATTAATATTTTAGTTTCAGACTTCTTTCTGTTAGTGGTTAGAACGTGAATTTATAAAAATCGATGTTCTGTCTGTATGTCACCCTTGTAGTTGTATACCCACAGCAGCTTCCTTGAAATTCTTTTCGGTGTCAGCTAACAAACTCATTTTGGTTTTAGAGTCCCGTTTATGACGTTAAAGAGTTTATTGATTACTCGTGATTTGTTCATTCATGTTATACGTTCAAAAAGTTTCAAGAGTCTTATCTGTGCAACTAAATCGTTCCGTCATGTAATATAGTTCTTTAGAACCTTTTCGCAATCGACAGGATCCGAATATTTTCTGTGGTATCTGTCGTTCCATGTTCTCGATGTCACTGAAATTCAAGGTTAATGATATGTATCAGTGACGTAGCGTTCTGGTGGGAGAATGACTGTTTGGTAACTGCGTATTTAGGTTTTGATAGAAAGGAATTTCTTGTTATAGATATTCCAAATAGCTGTGTAGGCTTCACACAGTTTATCTGCACGGGTTTTACTGTCAGTGTTGCCATATCTCGTCGTGAGGAATCTCAGGTCTGCGTTTTTGGAGTCCTTGCTCTTCACTATCTTTAAGCTTTGAACATTTGGGATCGGCTGGATGGTAGCGAATTTAAAAGATATATGCGCGTGAGAGAGGTCGAGGAAAGGGCATGGAACACTTATTTTAATTGTTTATCATGTAGATAGAAAAAATCCCGTTTTTTGCAACTGTATATGTAATTTGCTTCTAACCGCAAAAATCATATGAACATAATTGAAGTAGCGACCGCTACGGTCGCAGGTTCGAATCCTGTCTCGGGCATGGATTTGTGTGATGTCCTTAGGTTAGTTTAAGTAGTTCTAAGTTCTAAGGGACTGATGACCTCAGAAGTTAAGTCCCATAGTGCTCACAGCCATTTGAACCATAACTGAAGTAGCAACTGTGGAAGAATAGCAGCTAATATTGACATCTTACGAGAGTCGTTTCAGACGTCCTACGCACTGCGCTTGCGCGACAGTTACAGTGTCGTGATCAACTTGAGATCTGTATCAGTTGTGAGCGGGACTTCAGGCGTAGCGGTCGTGTATGTGTTTGCTGGTCCGCGTCACTGTAATACAGTTTTAAAATAGAAGCTAAAACCGAATTTCCTATAGCAATAACGAATCCCTTCGCGTAAAGAACCCAAAGGAAATATCCAGCTCTTTGAGAGAGGTGTGTGGGAATATTGTAGTGGACCGTAGCACTCGCGGATGTCTGCTCGTTTCTGTGAAGATCGCCTAAGCGCTGAGGACAGTCGAAGAAGTGGAAGGTCATCAGCTGCAACAAACGACACCTGTTAATGATATTTTG
Organism: Schistocerca nitens; assembly: GCF_023898315.1. Lineage (NCBI taxonomy): Eukaryota > Metazoa > Arthropoda > Insecta > Orthoptera > Acrididae > Schistocerca > Schistocerca nitens. The sequence continues at coordinate 303,556,807 of NC_064614.1, forward strand.
AGAGAGGATCGACGAAAAGCATGTGAGGAAATTGCATATGAATCCAGAATGTGTGTCAGTTCAGTTTACAGAATCGTAACTGACAAGTTAAAGATGAGAAAAGTTGCTGCCAGACGGATTCCACAAGATCTGAGTGAAGAGCAGAATGCAGGTCGCAGAAGAAACGCAGAAGGATTGCTCCAACATTATCGAACAGAAGGAGAACAGTTTCTGAAAAGGATTGTTGCACTTGAAACCTGGATCTGGGATGTTGAACCAGAACTGAACTTTCAGTCCTCAAAATGGAGAAGTTCCGTCTGTCCAAGCCCGAAAAAATCCTACCGCCACCAATCAAAGGTGATACTGGTGATGATATTTGATTATTACACGACTGTAGTCATAGCTACAAATAGAGTGCCCCAGTGTATGTCTGTAACAGGCGCTGATTACAGGCTGTTTCTGCAAAATGTTTTCCCCCCGAAAACCCGTCAAAGAAGGTCTGGCGGCTTGCAGCTGGTGTCCTCATTTTGCACCATAATGCAAGACCGCATATTGCCGTACCAGTGATATGAACGCTCGACAAATACATATGGGAAATACTTCCAAACACGGTACAGTCTTGATACTAATCATCAACTATGATTAATTTCCCAAATTGGAGAAACAACTCCGTGGAAAACACTGTGATGCAGTAGATAAAGCTTCCAGTGAGGTGACCAGAGCAATCAGACAGCTCAACAACGAAAGTGTCCTATCCGGAATACAAAAGTTCCCAAAACGGTGGGAAGCTATCATAAGCAAGAACGGAGATTATATTCATAGCCTGTAAAGAAATTTTGTAAAATTTATTAATTTCTTCAATTCTATTTTACACTGTGCAGAACTTGTGAAATGACCCTCGTATTTTAATTCACTTCGAAGATATCGTTTGAAAGGGAATGTGGACACTAGCACCTCACTGGTAAAATTGTAAGATAGCGTAATGGCACCGTGCGAGGGCGGCGTCGCTGTGGAAGTGATCAGGCGCCGGAGCCTTATTTAATTACCCCGATTCAGGGCGGGCCGCGAACGCGCTATCTGGCGGTGTCATCTCCGCCTGACCGCCGCCCAGACGCTGTTTAATTACTATCGGGACAATCACACGCTGCTCATTTGTCCGGCGCCTCCCCCCCCCCCCCCCCCCCAATCCCATTGTTCTCCGGCTACCGGCTAGTTATTACCGCACACTCTACACCTGCTAACGAATTTGTATTCCATTTTGTCTGGCTGCTGCCCCTCTGAGAACTGCACCACATTAGCGCCGCCAACCGTATGTAGTGGCGTTCAGTGATGGCTTAAGGCGCTCTGTAGCCATGTAGATGATTGATTTTTCTGGAGTCTTAAGAAGTAAGAGACTTGAAACCTAAAGTGAAAAGGATTAATGATAAATTACATAATTAATGGACCCCACGTCAGTGAAGCATATCAGTCAGATATAGACTGAGGTGACAAAAGTCACGGAATACGTTCTAATACCGCGTCGGACCTCCTTTTTCCCGGCGTAGTGCAAAAACTCGACGTGGCATGGACTCAAGAAATATTGAGCCACGCTGCATTTATAGCAGTCCATAATTGCGGTTCAGCATTTTTGCACGGACTGACCTCTCGATAATGAACCCTAAATGAACGATGGGATTAGCGCCGCATGATCAGGGTGGCCAAATCATTAGCTCGGATCGTGCAGAATGTTTTTCAAACCAATCACGAACAACTGTGGCCCGGTGATACGGTACCTTGTATATAAAAATTCCACCGTTGTGTGGAAAAATGAAGTCCTTAAAAGGCTGCAAATGGTCTCCAAGTAGCCGAACATAACCAGTTCCAGTCAGCGATCGGTTCAGCTGGAACAGAGGACCCAGTCCATTCCATGTAAACAGAGCCCACACCATTGTGGAGCCGCCACCAGCTTGCACAGTGCCTTGTTGACAACTAGGGTCCGTGGGTTCGTGGGGTCTGCACCACACTCCAACGTTACCATCAGCTCTTACGAACTGAAATCGGGACTCATTTGATCAGACCACTGTTTTTCAGTCGTCTAGGGTCCAATTGTTATGGTCGAGAGCTCAGGAGAGGAGCTGCAGGCTATGTTCTGCTGTTAGCAAAGGCCCTCGCGTCGGCCGTCAACTGCCACACCCTATTAACATCAAATGTCGCCGCACTGTCCTAACGGATACGTTCGCCGTATGTCTCACAATAGTTCTGCGGTTATTCCACTCAGTGTTGCTTGTGCGTTAGCAGTGACAACTCTGCGCAAACGTCGCTTGCTCTCGGTCGTTAAGTGAAGGCCGTCGGCCACTGCGTTGTCCGTGGTGAGAGGTAATGCCTGAAATTCGGAGCTCTCGGAACACTCTTGACCCTGTGGCTCTCAGAATACTGAATTCCCAAACGATTTACGCAATCGAATGTGTCGTGCGTCTAGCTCGAACTATCATTCCGGGTTCAAAATCTGTTAATTCCCGTCGTGTGGCCATAATCGTGACGGAAATCTTCTCACATGAATCACCTGAGTATAAATGATAGCTTTGCCCGTACACTGTCCTTTTATACATTGTGTACGCGATACAACCGCCATCTGTATATCTGCGTATCGCTATCCCTTGACTTTTTGTCACCTCGATGTATTTGTGGCGAGTCTTCTAAAATGCGCATAGCTCTACAACAGACACATCTGACTAGTCTAACACAAAAACTATAAATATTGTATATGAACGAATAAGGCTACAAAAATTAAAATGTTTGATTAAGGAAAGAATGATAGTCTACAAGGAGCACTGGATATGTTTTAAATAGAACATTGATACACAATAATAAACTGTCACCTTTTGTGTTTTAAGGGAAACTGGAATAGGTTGCAACTAAGCGAACGAAGATGTAAATCTGGGATATATGAATTAAAAGTTTCACACAAAGGATTTGTTTCCCATTGTGAGCCCACTATAGGGGCTGGAGACTATTTGTCAAAATCGGCAAATCATTCTGTGCAGTCGAAACATGAAGTGCTAGAATGGTGTCGTCCTTCTCTGATATACATTTATGCTACGCCTTGTATTTCACCTCTGTTGAGAGAACAGTCGAAAATGTGTTTCACTCTGATAAAATATGTAGTCATTATTATTTTCCAGTCATAGGGTTTTAAATGAACTCGAGACAAAATTTTATAGCATTTCGTGCAACAGCAGGTACTTCAGTATCCTCAGGCCTTTCGAAATGACATTCTGTCCAAGTCTGACCACATAATTTTATTAGTTTCACAGCTTTCTAGCACATCTGTGTCCTGTTCTTAACCTGCCTGTACTGCATAACACGCAGGAAGACACGGAGATGAGCCAGACCCCACATCTACGTCTATATCTACACGATTACTCCGCAATTCACAATTAAATGCCTGGCAGATGGTTCATTGAACCACATTCAAGCTATTTCTCTAGCATGCAACGCTCGAACGGTGCCCTGAAGAAAAGAACACTCAGATCTTTCCGTGCGAACTATGATTTCTCTTATTTTATTATTATAATCATTTCTCCCTATGTAAGTGGGCGCCAACAAAGTATTTGCAACCGCTGAGGAAAACGTTGCTGATTGGAATTTCTTGAGAAGATTCTACCGCAACAAAAAATGGCTCTGAGCACTATGGGACTTAACATCTGAGGTCATCAGTCCCCTAGAACTTAGAACTATTTAAACCTAACTGACCTAAGGACGTCACACACATCCATGCCCGAGGCAGGATTGGAACCTGCGACCGTAGCGGTCGCGCGATTCCAGACTGAAGCGCCTTGAACCGGTCGGCCACCCTAGCCGGCCTACCGCAACAACAGGCCTTTATTTTAATGATGGCCACCCCAATGTGCGTATCGTATCTGTGGCACACTCTCACCTATTACGCGATCATATAAAAAGAGCTACCCTTCTTTGAACTTACTCGATGTCTTCCGTAAATCCTATCTGATTCGGATACCATATCGCACAGAAGATGACGGACAAGCGTAGTGTAAGCAGTCTCTTTAGTAGATTTGTTGCGATTTCTAGGTGTTCTTCCAATAAATAGCAGTCTTTGGTTTGCTTTCCCCACGATATTAACTACATGATCATTCCAGTTTAAGCTATTCATAATTTTTATCTCTGAGTATTTAGTTGAATTTACAGCCTTCAGATTTTTGTGATTTATCGCTAAAACGAAATGTAGCGGTTTCCTTTTAGTACTCTTGAGGATGACTGCCACTTTTCGCACCATTCAGATATATAGCCTAAAACAGTTTGGAACTGGTTTTGATCTTCCGACGACTTAACTAGACGTTAAATGACAGCATCATCTGCAAACAGTCCAAGGGGCTGCTCAGGTTGTCTCCTAAATCGATTACGTAGATCAGAAAGTGTAGTGGCCCTGTAACACTTCCTAGGGGAACGCCGTATCTGGTTCGATTCCCGCGGTATATTGATGACCATTGGTCTGGTACAACAGCCAGCATGGGTGTAGCTTGTGGGCGGTTTTCCACGCGGTTTTATTCAAATGCTGCGCTGATACGCAATATCCTCAGGAAATATCATACACAAGAAGTTAAAATACGATAACACACAGAATGAAGTTGCACTATTCACAGACGGGTGGTACACATCTCTTCCCCGGCTCGAGTTAACTGACAACAGTGGCGACATGAAGGGCATTCGGCAATAAAGTTAAATAACAATAAATCTGCCAAGTCATTAAAAGTAGCGGCCCTCTTTATGACGTCATAAATGCTAGAAAAGAGAGATAGCTGCTTCCCTGTTTTAGATTTGTCGCACTTCATACGTTAAATATTGTTTAATTGTTTCTGTTGTTGGTGTGTTGTGCTATATTTTAGTTCTTTCCAATTCTGTCTTGGTTTCCTTATTCTGTTGAAGCTGGCGAGAATATGATTGTACGAATCACCGTGACAGACGCTGTGCTATCTAGCTTCCCTTTGCATTGTGTCGCTTTCCAGCACCTCTCCTTCTCCGTTTCTTCTGACCCATTGGTAGCTACCAAGGCAGCATTTGAACTTTGGCTTCTGAGTGGTCTTTACCGCTATACGATTAATTATTTCATACAATTAGAGAGATGACTGTGCGTTGATGTATACTGATGTTCAAGCAAATCATGTTCAGGCAAATCTGTACCTTCTATCGTACTCTGTGTAGCTTACGAGCAGATATTACATTACTAGGGACACTATGCGTGTGTGCGCGAGCGCGTGATCTCGCGTTTGTGCGTGTGTTCGTGTGCGCTTTTCTACCACACTAAAGAAGCGTCTCTAGGGGATAGTCGCTTCACACTATTAACTCTATGCCCTCAATGACGCAAAATCCTCCACAGTTCACGAACATTAAAAATAAAATAATGTACTCACCCTACATAGTTGCAAGTTATTCACATCTTATACAACATGCATGGATATATTGCTTACAATTGGCAGGCATTTATAGTGATTTTTGTGGAATGTTCCTCGCAGTAAATTCTTTAAATTCTGATAAATTTCTAGCCCCATAGTGCTTGTAACTGTTCCAATTTCAACAACTGAGCTTCCTTGGATGGTTATGAATAGCCTGAGAAAGAGCCGAGCGGTTCTAGGCGCTTCAGTCTGGAACAACGCGGCTGCTCCGGTCGCAGGTTCGAATCTTGCCTCGGGCATGGATGTGTGTGATGTCCTTAGGTTAGTAAGGTTAAAGTAGTTCTAAGTCTAGGGGACTGATGATCTCAGATGTTAAGTCCCATAGTGCTTAGAGCCATTTTTTGAAAGATTCTTAAGTCACAACTAATTATTTCCTACGCCTCTTAAACGTTGCATGGTTATTACAATGACACAACCTTCAAAATATTGTCAAGAGTTTTCATACTACAGAATTTCGATCGCGAAATCACAGAAGTAGATGCTCGTTTCCGACATACGCTGCCGGACGTTAAAAGTGAAACATTAGGAAGGATCGCTAACAATGAAATTTTACTCCTGTGTACTGTTCAGTAGGAAGAATACATGACTAGATTTAAAGGAATCTGGCTGCAAAATTTAGTACGGAGAGCTTCCGACCCTGGCAGCATCATTGGCTGTAAGCTGGATGGACTTCGAGTTGAACCGAGCTTGGAATACGGATACGGATATGTCTTCCAATACTGCTTGAACTCTATGTGGACTTCAGAATCGTTGTGGATGGCGAGTGGTGACGTACCATTCTTTCGGCAACTTATGATCAGATATTTTCAGTTGGTGAGAGATCTGGGGGACTTGCTAGCTGGGGAAAAAGTCCAACACCCTCTTTATCGAGATAGGTCAGGACAGCACGGGCATCATGGTGTCTTCCTTTATCTTAATGATGAAATGGTGATGGTATGGCTCTGTTGGCCGGGAGGCCCCATTCGGGGGAGTTGGGCCGCCGTATTGCAAGTCTTTTTTTTATGTGACGTCACATCGGTGCCTTGCGGGTCAATGATGCAACTGCTGCTATCTAATTTACTAACTATGCGAACCAGAGTGGTCGACTTGTATGCCCAACGATACCTCGTTACCATCACGCCAGTTCCTGTGCCCGTATGACGGCCATATGCAATTTCGTAACGTTGGTTCTCCTCGGATCCTCGTCACATGGGTAAGTCCATCATGGTACTGGTCCGCGACTCAATTGAAAAGACGAAGTGGTGTCATTCCTGTGTTCTGTGCTGTCGTTGGGTGCAGTACTGTCGCCTCACCCCTCTCTGATGCCGCATGAAAGAAAGTCTTGCCGAGATTTCATGCTGCTCCAGACGTCACCGCGCTGTCGGGTGAATACTGCTACTGCTGCAAACAGGTACATTTTATGTTCAAGCTATGTGACTGCACGATCGTGCAGTATATCTGTTCGCTCCGGCGTTAATCACTGGGATCATACAAGGCGCTGAGTATGTCCCTCCTGAACCCATAGATTCCATATTCGGATGACAGTCATGGAATACCAATCAACACGAGCAGCACATCGCGGAACAATAAACGACACTTGCGATCATCCACATTGTCGATTTCTGACACATGCTAATAGAGATTATTCTTCTTACACGAGACATAGTACCATCTCACAAACAACCAGGCCGGCCGTTGTGACCGAGCGGTTCTAGGCGCTTCAATCCGGAACCGCGCTGCTGCTACGGTCGCAGATTCGAATCCTGCCTCGGGCATGGATGTATGTTATGTCCTTAGGTTAGTTAGGTTTAAGCAGCTCTAAGTCTAGGGGACTGATGACCTCAGATGTTAAGTCCCATAGTGCTTAGAGCCATTTTTTGAACAAACAACCGATTTTGAAATGTGTTTTATGAATGAGATACCCAGTGCGTAGTATTTGAATCTTATACACGGTCCAGTCACTTTAATGTGACACTACCGATGTTCAACGTCGCCGTGCGACAACCACAGCAGGTGGCACCACTAACGGTTGATCGTGTGTAAAGCATGGCGGGAGGATGCAGTGAACACTGTAGCTGTTGTATTGCGGAAACGAAGCAATTTATCTGCCGTCCAAAAGGACATGCCATTGGCTTTCGGACAAAGGGTAGAAACGTTTCCGAAACGGCTAAGTTTTTTAACTGTTCGAGTACCGCCGTGGTTAAGATATATATCTAAAACCGGCGCCCAGGCAACTGTGATGCACCAAGAGCCATAGATGGAAGTGGGTGAACGACGGCTGCGGAGATTTGTATGGGCGAGCGGACGTGCAGCTGTGGAGCAAAGCAACTGACAGCACAGATGGACCAAGAGGCTACAAACAGTCTCTCCTAAAGCTGGAATTTGCACGCCAGTACCACAACTGGACGTCCCTAGTGCAGCGACAGGGGCCTTTTCAGATGTATCATGTTTTGCGCTCCACCGGACACATGGCCGTTGGCGTGTAAGGCTTGAAACATTTGAAAGAAAACACCCTGAATGTATTATGGTCTGAGGAATGTTTTCGTTCCATTCCCTGGGTGGTATCGTCATTCTCGAAGGCACAATGGATGAATAGAAGGATGTATTATCATTGGGGATCATCTCTGCTCCTAGACTGAATTAGTTTCTCCTCGGACGAACGACAGTGGAACGTGCCACACAGCTCACAGTGTACGTGGGTGATTCGAACAACACTGTGATGAGTTTACTGTGAAACGTCCTCTTAGAAAATTATGAATGACAGTGGTGGAAAAACTCTTACGTTATTTAATTTTCAAACAGCTGAGCAAAACTAAACATGCTGACAAGGGGAAGACCGCAGACACGGCCAACCGATTCGGCTCAAATTTCGCAGGTCGCTTGTGTACAATCCAAAACGGAGGAATCAAAGATATTTTGGGTCAACAGCCCCGCGTTTTTGAGAAAATCACCCCTACAGGTTATGAAGAGCAATCGACTCAAAATTGGAGGAATCGAATGTTTATATGACAAATACCCTCCATCTAGTTGTTCGAAGAAAAGTGAGGACACATAACAATGACTGGAATAGCCATTGTAAAGTGACCTGGAGTAGGATTATAGTTGTTTACCATCCCAAGAGGTTTGAGAAATTTATTTGCCTACCTTATTATTATAATTCCTTATTGATTTACTTACCTTATTAATCCTTCTATCCCTATCAATTGAGATGTGGATAAATACAAACTAAAAGAAGAACATCCGCTAGGTTTCTTCGAGATTCGAACCCGGCTTCTCCGGTTCACAGCTAGTTACTTTGGCCGTTGCGCTATCAGCGCTGTCGGCAAAAAGCGTTTACCATGTGGGTACAGAAGGGCCAGTTGTAAAAGCTTGTTTCCTCGATTTCTGGAAAAGAGTGCGTTTTAGGACCCCGTAACTGATGATGAAAAATGCTCTATTTACAATTATCTATCGATCCCTCCAATTTTGAGTTGACTGCTCGTCATAACCCTTAGGGATGATTCTCTCAAAATTGCGGGGATGTTGACCCAAAATATCTTAGATTCCTTCGCTTTAGGTTGTACACAAGTGACCTGCCAAATTTGAGCCGAATCGGTTGGCCGTGTCTGAGGCCTTCCCCTTGTGAGACTGTTTTCTCTTTACTTATTCTAATCATTTCTAAACTGACACACAATATTTTTTAGCGCAACACAATCTAACTTTCAAAAATCCCTAAAAAGAATGGCCCTGACTATCAATAACCTATACCTTTCATGACTCACTTACCTCACAAAATCTTCGTTATTCGAACTACTGCAATACAGCGACCGCTAATACTACCAGCTAAATAAAAGATTATAATTGCTGATAGGCATAGTTAGCAAATGAAATATTTTGATAGAAAACAAGCAATGGCCGGCCGTTGTGGCCGAGCGGTTCTAGGCGCTACAGTCTGGAACCGCGCGACCGCTACGGTCGCAGGTTCGAATTCTGCCTCGAACATGGATGTGTGTGCTGTCCTTAGGTTAGTTAGGTTTAAGTAGTTGTAGATTCTGGGGGACTGATGACCTCATCTGCTGAGTCCTATAGTGCTCAGAGTCATTTGAACAAACAATGTATTTACCTTAAGAGTGTTAAAAGTCATTTCATGACATCCAGTCTTACAAATTTCCTTTTTTCTGACAGACACACGTCCAGATCGTCCACTCATAGTAACTTCTCAAAACTCTGGCATCTCTCTCCCCACATCCACCACTGCTGGCGGCTCACCTCCAACTGCTCAACGCTACGGGCTGTTCACATCCAACTGCCCAACGCTACACAAGCGAATATTCCAACAATGAGTCTAACCAGCCACAGACTGCACACAGAGCAGTCCCCGATTTTCATACAGAGCACTACGTGGCGTTACTAACATAAAAACCTAAACAGCCTACTTACAACTGCACTCCCCCGGCTACCAAACTCCCCGGATTTAAACCCATTCGAGGATCTGTGGGTCCACTTCGGTTGGGTTGAACGCGCCATGGATTTCCCGCCTAGCGCACTGATCATGGCACTGGAGAAGGCATGGCTTACCATCACTGTCGGAACCTTACTGACCCTTAATGACTGCCTTCCTGCACGTCTCGCAATGCTCCGCGCTGCAAAAGTGTTTACTGAGACTTCTGACAAGAGAATCACATTAATGTGATGGGTACTATATTTCTACCTACTCTGTGCGGGTAAGGTTGGTTGGTTTTGGGGCTTGATGGGGGCTAAACATCGCGGTCATCAGTCCCCAGTTCCAAACAGACATACTTGTAAAAGGCCTATACAGTAAAAGCGTAACCTCTGCACCCAGAGGGAGGGAACACCAAGGGGTACAGAGCTAAAATGAACACCGCAGTAACACAAAATAGAGGACACTTAAAAGGAGCAGAGCAAATAGTTGACTAGAGTAAAACAGACTACAGTGGTTGATGGATGAGGTAAAAGGTCAACCACTCAACTACAAACGAAAAACCTCCAGCTGGAAAGCGTTGATAGAGGTACCAACACAACTTGTTACCATAAAAGACACGATTTTGGCATCCACGTCACAATTAAAAGTCGCTGGAGTGGGTGTAGCAAAAATGGTTCAAATGGCTCTGAGCACTATGGGACTTAACATCTGAGGTCATCAGTCCCCTAGAACTTAGAACTACTTAAACCTAACTAACCTAAGGACATCACACACATCCATGCCCGAGGCAGGATTCGAACCTGCGACCGTAGCAGTCGCGCGGTTCCGGACTGACGTGCCTAGAAACGCTCGGCCACCGCGGCCGGCGGTGGGTGTAGCCTCAGAAATCATGCGAGAGCGCCCACACTAGAGCGAGTGATAAAACCCAGCTGGACGGATAAAATGTAAAACTAAGTCAGTTATAGAGGCATCGTCACCGAGAATTAAAGGAAGTGCAGCTGATAAATTAAAGGACTGCCGCAAGGGGGCTAAAGGGGGCAGTCCATCAGAAGATGGACCACTGCCAGCCCTGCATCACAGCGACACTTGGGCGGGTTCTCACGGCGAAGGAGATAGCTGTGGGTCAACCGCGTATGTCCAATTCGGAGACGGCAGAGAACAACTGAGTCCCTACGCGTGCCCCTCAAGGATGAGTTCCTTACGGCCGTGGACGACTTGACCATGCGGAAATTATTTGGCGTGTTCAAGACAGACCATTCAGAGCTCCAGACATCGCGGACCTTGCGATGTAGGGCTGACCGCAGGTCTCGTTCCACGAGACCAAGCTCCAGGGGTGGCGAAGTGGTGGCCAGCTTGGCCAGCCGATCGACTCGTTCGTTTCCTGGAATGCCGATGTGACCCGGGGTCCACCCAAACGTCGCTGAACGACCACACTCGGCGAGAGCACGAACAGCATCTTGAATACCGCGCACCAAAGGGTCCCGAGAAAAACACTGGTCGAGTGCTTGCAATCCACTCAGGGAGTCACTGCATATGACAAATGACTGCCCAGGGCACGAGGAAAGGTGAGCGAGTGCACGATAAAGAGCAACCAGCTCCGCAGTGAAAACACTGCTCCCAGTGCGGGTAAGATCACAAGGTGTGTAACGTGAGTGAGGGGAGGCCGTGCCCAGGCCATTGTTAATGGACGGGGGAAGCAACAGTCATACGAGAAGGAATCTGATGTCCGGGCAGCAGAGGGGGCGTCGCCGGCTGGCGCCGGCGCCGGCGCCGGCGCGGCCGCCGCCCCACAGCCGTCCAGAGCGTGAGCCGCCTCCGACGGCGCTCTGGAGATTTGTTTAACGCGCGTGTGGGGGTGCGCGACGGCCGCGCCGTATGAATGCGGCCGGTAATTAATTGACGTGACTGGAGCGCGCGGTCGGCCATGTTGGGCGGCCAGCGCCGTATTGTGGCGCGCCGCGTCCACAAAGGAGGCCGCCCGGCCGCGGCGCCAAGCGCTTGCCGGTCCCTTCTCTTCCCACCCATCAACTCCATTCTCCGACCGTCTCCTTCCCACGGCATGCACCAGTGGTATATGGTTAGCTACAGGAAACCAGCGTGGTCAGTATAAAAAGCTCCACTCAATCTTTCGCTGAATATTATGAGGGACAGTTCAATAAGTAATACAACACATTTTTTTCTCTACCAGTTTCGATTGAAAAATGCAGAGCTTGCTGTGGTACATCACGACATATTCCCGCTTTAACCCTTGTAGTTTCATGTACTTCCGATAGCTGGTGGCGCTGTGTGTAGCCTTTAACATAGCTTCTTTAACGGAGGTACAGTCTAAGCAGAGAGCTGTCATTGATTTTCTTTTGGCGGAATACCAGGGTTCGTAGATATTCATAGGCGCTTGCAGAATGTATACGGAGACATGGCAGTAAAGAAAAGCAAGGTGAGTTATTGGCCAGGCATCTATCATCATTGCAACAAAGTCGCGCAAATCTGTCTTCCTCCAGCGTGCCGGCCGGCCACACGCAGCTGATTCCTTTTGGAACGTGCGGACACACTCATTCAAGGTGATCGACTGATCACAATCAAACACCTTGCTGCTCAACTGGATATCTCTGCTAGGACTCTGAAGGTGCTATTCCGTTTGATGTCCTCCCTCATTGTGCAACGATCAACTCTGAAGTGTATTGTCGTACTCCCAGGAACGCGAATTAGCGACTTCAGCGTGTTCACGGCCATAAAAACCAAGGCCTCACACAATTCTACCACACAGGAGAGGTGGTCACAAAACTGCACTGGACTGTTCTTCCTCATCCACCCTGCTGCCCAGATGTAGCATCTTCCGACTTCCATCGGTCTGATCCAATGAAGGATGCACTAAGTGAAGAGCAATACGTGGATGATGGAGAGGTTACTGATGCTGCAAGACCATGGCTCGGACGTCGACCCGTAGAGTGGTACCATGCGGGCATACAGGCCCTCACAGTAAGACGGCGTAAGGCTGTCAGACTGAACGGAGATTATGTTCAAAAATTGGATGTTTGTAGCCAGAACATTAGGGAATAATATGGTGTATAGGAATCCTGATTAAAACCAACTTGCTTTCAGATAAAAAAGTGTTGCATTGCCTATTGAACACCCCTTGTATTTACGTAGGTGAGTCACTTGACTGTGGAACGATAAAAAGGAGCTCTCAAGTTATGAGGTATTTCTTGTTCCTCGCCCGGATAACGACATCGATTTCGCCACGGAACATATCGATGTTATCGAGTCAGAGATTGCAGGGCCCGGAAATTGAGGATAGACGGCGCTTCAGGCGAACCGCGTAATCTCGGCACCTAGAGGCCAGAATACAGCAGGCCGGTTGTTCCACACTCAGATCGTTCACTGAGTGAAGACGGTACGCGTCATCCCCATGACACACTACTGGAACCTGGCTGCCCGAAACTAGATTGGTCTACGGGTTGCTATTTATTTATTGTTCTACTAATTCAACATTTACGAAATGTGACCTCTTTAATATTGAGCTAACAAATAAATTTTCAATTCTTCCTGACTAGTCTCAAACTTCAGCCTACTCTTCGTCACCAAGTTATGATCTGAGCAGCAGTGTGTCTGACAGAATGAAAAATTTTTCCCGAAGCCGGATTACTGTACGTACTGTTATTTACTGTGCTGATGACGACTTTGCAAGGACTGACGGACTTTCTTGTACGATTCTTCCGCCATCAAGTTTGTTCGCTCTCACTGATACAGCTCGTTCAGGTTTTTGTGAACGGTACTTGTCCCGTGATCGTTTAATTGTGTATTAATAAAAGTTGTGGACTTTGGCAAACAGGAACCAACCAAGCATAAACAAAAGTATTCGCTGTACCGTGTCTTATTTTCAAATACGTTTGATATACATCTGTATTTAACTACTCATCTTATGCACCCGATGGTGGGAGGTATGTACTGCACCAGAATCATCTCCCCTTATCGTTTCCCTTATTTCCTGATGGTGTGCAGGAACGGCGGAAGTTCGACTTTTGGTGAGCTTATATGCAACCCTAGGCTTCTCTCTTCTACCGACATCAACATTACGGAACATTCATGTGGAAAAAACTCGTGTATCTTAAATAGTCCCGGATAAAGGACTCTCGTAACTATAAGCTTATGTCTTACTGTGATCAATTACGTCTTTCCTGCGGAATTTGTTGAACATTTCTGTGACGTTCTGACGCGGACTGAACAAACTCGCGACGAATCACGCAGTTCTCTTCGGTACCTCGTCTATATTTTCCATTTATCCAGCTCTTAAGTGTCTCAGTGTGAAGTATCCATTCTCAAACGTCAATTATTGTAACCGGACTCCCTGGTTCAACTATTCGTTTCGAAGAATTACATATTCATGATCAGGTGGATTTACTTAAATTAAGAAGACAAAAATATTTTTCTGCACAAGATTTGATGCTGTTTTTCAGTGGTCACGGGCTGCTTTACCGAATAGTGTTTATATTACTCACATTAACTAAGTGGTAAGTTTTATTCGGAAAATTGATTGTGAGTATTGAAAGAAAGTGCCACAGGTTGGCCAAAAAATGGAATATCTAAGTCACTTACGTCTCGTTAGTTCAAGCAAATCCACCTGATGACGGAAGTATGGTGTTTCGAAACGCATAGTGAGAAGGTAATTAAAAATGACAGGTTACGTATATTCCTGATATTCGTAAGAATAGCGCTTCGACTTAATCCAAAATGTTCATATTTAAAATTCAAAAATTTTCTTGCTACATGAATTAGTATGTACGATACTCAACGACATTTAATCCGACTTTTCACTTTCAGAAAAAATGAGGTCGAGTTTATTCGCTTACTTACGCGCTTTGCGTCGTAATAGGCTATGTTTGGGTTCAGTAGTGGGACGCGATGCGATGCCTTGCCGTCAGCGTTCTTGTGTTCCTTAATGGAAGGTGGCGCAGCGACAGATAGTTAAATCTAAAGAAATGCTTGTTCAGAAAGTAGCTAATAAAGGCCTTGAGAACTATTTCAAAAAGACCCTTGAAGCAATCCGAAATGTTTCCCTTTCTTTTTGTGAGCTGTAATTTAGTAAGAAGTTCCGCAAAATATTATTATAGTGCATAAATAAAATTTCAGTTCCTGCTGTAGCAAAAAAATAGCAACTTACTTTGTACATAATGCTGTGAACAATTGCTAACCTTTAATTTGTAAAAAGGCGTACATATCTTTCTGTTGGTAATATACAGGGTGAGTCACCTAACATTACCGCTGGATATATTTCGTAAACCACATCAAATACTGACGAATCGATTCCACAGACCGAACGTGAGGAGAGGGGCTAGTGTAATTGGTTAATACAAACCATAAAAAAATGCACGGAAGTATGTTTTTTAACACAAACCTACGTTTTTTTAAATGGAACCCCGTTAGTTTTGTTAGCACATCTGAACATATAAACAAATACGTAATCAGTGCCGTTTGTTGCATTGTAGAATGTTAATTACATCCGGAGATATTGTAACCTAAAGTTGACGCTTGAGTACCACTCCTCCGCTGTTTGATCGTGTGTATCGGAGAGCACCGAATTACGTAGGGATCCAAAGGGAACGGTGATGGACCTTAGGTACACAAGACATTGGAACAGCACATTACGTCCACATGCTAACACCTTTTTATTGGTCTTTTTCACTGACGCACATGTACATTACCATGAGGGGTGAGGTACACGTACACACGTGGTTTCCGTTTTCAATTACGGAGTGGAATAGAGTGTGTCCCGACATGTCAGGCCAATAGATGTTCAATGTGGTGGCCATCATTTGCTGCACACAATTGCAATCTCTGGCGTAATGAATGTCGTACACGCCGCAGTAAATCTGGTGTAATGTCGCCGCAGGCTGCCGCAATACGTTGTTTCATATCCTCTGGGGTTGTAGGCACATCACGGTACACATTCTCCTTTAACGTACGCCACAGAAAGAAGTCCAGAGGTGTAAGATCAGGAGAACGGGCTGACCAATTTATGCGTCCTCCACGTCCTATGAAACGCCCGTCGAACATCCTGTCAAGGGTCAGCCTAGTGTTAATTGCGGAATGTGCAGGTGCTCCATCATGCTGATACCACATACGTCGACGCGTTTCCAGTGGGACATTTTCGAGCAATGTTGGCAGATCATTCTGTAGAAACGCGATATATGTTGCAGCTGTTTGGGCCCCTGCAATGAAGTGAGGACCAATGAGGTGGTCGCCAATGATTCCACACCATACATTTACAGTCCACGGTCGCTGTCGCTCTACCTATCTGAGCCAGCGAGGATTGTTCACGGACCAGTAATGCATGTTCCGTAGATTCACTGCCCCGTGGTTTGTGAAACCCGCTTCATCGGTAAACAGGTAGAACTGCAACGCATTCTCTGTTAATGCCCATTGACAGAATTGAACTCGATGATTAAAGTCATCACCATGTAATTGCTGATGTAGCGACACATGAAACGGGTGAAAGCGGTGACGATGCAGCATGCGCATGACACTACTTTGACACAGTCCACCGGCTCTCGCAATGTCCCGTGTACTCATGTGTGGGTTCATGGCAACAGCAGCTAACACACCAACTGCACCCGCTTCTGCTGTGACGGGCCTGTTACGGACCCGTTTGCGTGCTACGACCATACCTGTTGCATACAGTTGGCGGTAGATGTTTTGCAATGTGCGGCACGTTGGATGCTCTCTGTCCGGGTACCGTTCTGCATACACCCTGCAGGCTTCAGCTGCATTTCGTCGACACTCGCCATAGATGAGTATCAACTCCGCCTTTTCAGAGCTCGAATACACTATGGTGACAGTTCCTACAACGCTACACTATCACAGACGTCTGGTAACACGGAGTACTACAGTTGGTCTGCGTGCGGAGACGAATGCAGAATAACAATAGCAGCAAGCGCTACATGCGGACACTGCGACAGCTAGACCAAACCACAACAGTGCACTACAGCCACACTCGTAAACACGGTCGTCATCGTAAACATGTCCCTGCAGATGCTGCTCGCCGACCGTGGCTCGTGTTTGTTACAACACGCAACTGAACGTTGGAGGTTTCAAGCGTCAACTTTGGGTTACAATACCTCCGGATGTAATTAACATTTTACAATGCAACAAACGACACTGATTACGTATTTGTTTATATGTTCAGATGTGCTAACAAAACTAACGTGGTTCTATTTAAAAAAATGTAGGTTTGTGTTAAAAAACATACTTCCGTGCATTTTTGTATGGTTTGTATTAAACAATTACACTAGCCCCTCTCCTCACGTTCGGTCTGTGGAATCGGTTCGTCAGTATTTGATGTGGTTTACGAAATATATCCAGCGGTAACGTTAGGTGACTCACCCTGTATATCTTGAGGATATAGATATTCAGATCGTTTGACGCGGTTTGGAGGTATACAATATTTAATAAACAGTTTGACAGATCGTATAAAGATTTCCTGCAGCTGAGAGTACGTTAAGGAGCGAATATGAGCTTCTGAGTTTCATTTTTTTATCTGTTAAAGCAACTTCTCAAGCGGAGCATAATGATATGAGGCTTACTTAAATTGATATTAAACGTTTCGCAAAAAGAGGCTCATAATGTGTTAAATATGAAGGTCGAGACTATTGGCGCAATTCCACAATCACATGAACGTCGTACAATGGAGAGATTCCCTACTTAAAAAGCAGGAGCAGGGTCCAGTCACCAGTATCGCGGTGAGGTATCTAAAGATGGAACTTTCCCTGTGTATGAGGCGCGGCAACCTGCTCTCCGCCTGAAACACAGGCAGGCCGCACCACAGGGGAAACAGCTTACTTTCCATTCAATGCCCAGTTTCCCGGGACAGTCTTATCATTGCCAGCTCCAAATTCAGTGGCTTTTTGCCTCTTCATCAACTGAACATTCTAGCAAAATTTCGTTGTCGACTGCTGCACTTCTACTTTAATTGTCGACAGCTACCTAAATCTGCTATAATTTTCATAAAATGAACGTTGAACGTGAGGAAAAATCTGTTTCCTGCTCCTGCTGTTTGCAGCTTCCTGGTAGGACTTTAAGAAGTTTTTTTTACAATGGCCCCCACGCGGAAATTACTCCCCCTGTAAGCCAGCCGTGTAGGCTTCTGTCACAGCCCATTTAAGAGGATCGGTGGACAAACCGGCCCATCAGCTCTAGAATGAAGACAACCACCTTCCCCTAGAACCCGACCCTGTTGTAAACAGTAGCCAAAGAAACAGCACCCAGACACGGGCAGGAATTGAGATGTTATAGTCTTATGTAGAAAGTTTATACGAAAAATTCATCTCGTTTATTTGTGACCGATAGCTTCTTTTTCTGACAGACCAGTTGATACTATTAGTGACAAGGATATTTATTGTTTGTGTTATGCATAACTTGAGTTGGAAATGAGAAATGGATCAGAACTGGGCTGTGAAGATGCATTATGTCGACATAACCATAGTATTTAAGATATACACTACTGGCCATTATAATTGCTACACCAAGAAGAAATGCATATGATAAACGGGTATTCATTGGACAAACATATTATACTAGAACTGACATGTGATTACATTTTCACGCAGTTTGGGTGCATAGATACTGAGAAATCAGTACCCAGAACAACCACTTCTGGCCGTAATAACGGCCTTGATACGCCTGGGCATTGAGTCAAACAGAGCTTTGATATCGTGTACAGGTACAGCTGCCCATGCAGCTTCATCACAGTTCATCAAGAGTAGAGACTGGCGTATTGTGAGGGGCCAGTTGCTCGGCCACCTTTGACCAAACGTTTTCAGCTGGAGAGAGATCTGGAGGATGTGCTGGCCAGGGCAGCAGTCGAACATTTTCTGTATCCAGAAAGCCCGGTACAGGACCTGCAACACGCGGTCGTGCATTATCCTGCTGAAATGTAGGGCTTCGCAGGGATCGAATGAAGGGTAGAGCCACGGGTCGTAACACATCTGAAATGTAACGTCCACTGTTCAAAGTGCCGTCAATGCGAACAAGACCTGACCGAGACGTGTAAGCAATGGCACCCCATACCATCACGCCGGGTGATACGCCAATATGGCGATGACGAATACACGCTTCCAACGTGCATTCATCGCGATGTCGCCAAACACGGATGCGACCTTCACGATGCTGTAAACAGAACCTGGATTCATCCGAAAAAATGACGTTTCGATATTCGTGCACCCAGTTTCGTCGTTGAGTACACCATCACAGGCGCTCCTGTCTGTGATGCAGCGTCAAGGGTAACCGCACCCATGGTCTCCGAGCTGATAGTCCATGCTGCTGCAAACGTCGTCGAACTGTTCGTGCAGATGGTTGTTGTCTTGCAAACGTCCCCATCTGTTGACTCAGGGATCGAGACGTGGTTGCACGATCCGTTACAGCCATGCGTATAAGATGCCTGTCATCTCGACTGCTAGTGATACGAGGCCGTTGGGATCCAGCACGACGTTCCGTATTACCCTCCTGAACCCACCGATTCCATATTCTGTTAACAGTCATTGGATATCGACCAACGTGAGCAGCAATGTAGCGATACGATAAACCGCAATCGTGATAGGCTACGATCGGACCCATATCAAAGTCGGAAACGCGATGGTACGCATTTCGCCTCCTTACACGAGGCATCACAACAACATTTCGCCAGGCAACGTCGGTCAACTGCTGTTTGTGTATGAGAAATCGGTTGGAAACTTTCCTCATGTCAGCACATTGTAGGTGTCTCCACCGGCGCTAACCTTTGTGAATGCTCTGAAAAGCTAATCATTTGCGTATCACAGCATCTTCTTCCTGTCGTTTAAATTTCGCGTCTGTCGCACGTCATCTTCGTGGTGTAGCAATTTTAAAGGCCAGCAGTATAGTGAAACTGTAGCTGTAAAATGACTGGATTGTTTGAAAATAATTCAGAACACATTGCATTTGAGGCAGCAGGAAGATGAGAGTTTCATCGATATATATACCCGGTGTTCAGAAAGTCCCTTTACGAACTTCTAGGACTTGTAGAGAGGAGTGAGTACATGATATTTTGAATAGGAACCCATGTCCTGCATCTTACCGTTTCCGTTCTACGGCGGTTCCAATTCAGATGTGTAGCGCCACTACGTCTGCTGAGGCAAAGAGAAAAGTCTCAAGTGGCTTGTTCTTGACCAGAACATGCATCATAGGTACAATGTCTATAACAACGTTGGTGGTCGCCACGTCGACCCGTTGTTATGCATCAATACTGTTATGTACGTACAGTGTGATAGGTGCTCTTTTGTTTTGGAATAATGTAAACACGTAATATTTAAGTTAATACAACAAATATGCGTAAGTGATAAATGGCTGTTTCGTTTCGTTTACTTTCGAATTACCTACTAATTGTACTGCATCAAGCCTGATACAGTTCCTCAAGGAGAAGTGACTGAGTTAAACATCTGAACTAAAACCGTCGTAGGACGGAAATGGTACGTTTCCGGACATGGGTTCCTATTCAAAATATTGTGTACTCACTCCCCTCTAAAAGTTTCAGTAGTTTGAAACGCGAATTTCCGGACAACCTGTATATGCAGGTGCTTAGGAAACGGTAAACTTCGCCTAAAGATAAGGCACTTTACTGGTTTGTACACCAACTACATAAATAGCTGCTATCACAGAATATACTAGTAATGTCCCCAAAGTTATTTGTGTAACGCGCATCTGGTGACTGCCTCGCGCTGCGGCACTCTTTCCGGCGTTGGTCGTTCACGACGCTGCGAACGAATAGGGCTGGAGTAACCTGCAAGCTGAGGTAGCGACATATATCGATCTACTGCGACCCGCAGAACAAATTGCGAACGTGGTTGGCGACGTTGATGATAATGACTATGGCAAGATTAAATGGGGGCATGACGTCGAGACCTTTAGCGCCAGTACTGAAAGGTAGTGAGATAACCTTCTCAGATAGTGTAAGTGCAGCGCGCTAGCTTGCGAGACCGAAAGATGACGCAGACGCTGATCGAATCCTCGCGGAGAATTAACAACCATTGCCTGGTCAACCTGAGAGTGGTTTTCTTGCGGTTCGCATACTTGGTTGGCTCCCCATATTTCGCCTCAGAGAATACGGGACACAAAATACGATAGTACACAAAACAAAGTTTGCACGATTGACAGGCAGATGGCGTACCACACTTAAACAATAAAATAAAATTAGCCAGTTACTACAAAAGTGGACCCCATATTAGACGAGAAATACGCTCGCAGAAAGTAAGAAAGACTAAAATACGATAAGACGAGTGTAGTTAAAACGGTCTGAAGTTAAAAAGAGAACTACATTGCAATGATGATAAAATAGTAGTTTTTCACACTGTCACTTTGCTCTCTCTCTCTCTCTCTCTCTCTCTCTCACACACACACACACACACACACACACACAAACAACACACACATATGTATATACATACATGCACATACAGTAAGAATTCTTCAAAGTCAGTTCTTAAACAGTTGGCCGAAAGTAGAAACTAATCTCAAAAATGAGTGATTAACAGAGTACTGCAGATATACAGAGTGAATCAGGTAAGACGTGAACGGTTACACATATCGAAACGTGGTTTTCGGCAAATGTTAGTGTATCGTGTGCTGTTGTTTGGTTAATGTTTTGGCGCTGGTATCAACACAGGTATTGAAGTAATGGAACCGCATACGTTCTATAACTGCATTCGTTAGCTGTTGGGAAGACAGTTACAGTGACATAGCGCTTGTTAATGTTTATGTTGAAACCTGTGTAAGTAGGCTGTTTAGGTTTTTTTATTGGTATAATTGTTTAAAGGGGACGTTTCACCTGTCGTAAAAAAATTCGAGAAATGTCCTAGAATGTGAGAGCACAGTGCCTGGAAATGCATTTGCGGTGCGAACACTGCCAAGCAGACGTCTCGGACCAGGCTGCGTAGTTGTATACCATAAAGGAGGCAAGCGTTACGAGGATATAGCTTCATTTCCCCTTCAACCAACTTACGACCTAGATGCAGGTTCATCTACGAATGTTGTATACGGAAAGACCTCACAGGCTAGAATCTAGCCTATCACAAAGGGCTTAGGAAAACTATTTCACATGTGTATATCCTCCCAGATTTATGTGATTTGAAACATAAATCAACTGTCCATTCTTCAAAAATAAAGAGGTCTAATACGCTACAAAAATCAACTACTGTCTTAATTAGCTAAATGTTAGAAGAAAGATTTGACCTATCTCTTTCCCAGTACCTAGCTGTGTGTTTCTTAGAGAAAAAATACATGCCGTAGGAAAACTGTCACTGCCTACATTGCTCCAAATTAGATCGTATGAGATACATTTGTTGAACTAAACATTTTATTAAAAATGCTTTGGTGACCACCTCTACACCGCAAAATAAACTTTCTTCTTAACGAAACGTAGTTTCATGCTGAACGTAAGCGAGTAAAGACAGTGTTACCAGCTACGTGCAGTAAACGCTGTCGACTTATTTGATATTGCAATGCAATTTCATACACACGTAAATGAAATAAATAAACAATTTACTGACAGAGATTTATTCTTTATTTATGCATTTGTTCAAACTGTTGACCATGGACTGAAAGGCACATTTGCAGTCACCGTTCGAAAGAAAGGTCAACAGATTTAATTACAGTGGATGAATTGGTAACTCATACATTGACGATTAGACGACACATATCGTCTGGCGTAGTTGGGGGCTTCATCATAGACTGCATCTTTGAGTGCTCCCCAAAGAAACAAATCGAGAGGAGTCAAGTCGGTGGACCTCACAGGCCATTTGACAACAGAATTTCATTCTATCCAACGTCAGGGAAAGTTCTCATTTAGTATTCGCGTTGGAACACCAGACAAGTGAGCAGGACAACCGTCGCGTTGCCGCCACATACACTGTCGAATATCCAGTGGTACCTCTTCTAGAAGAACTGGAAGAATGTTCGTCAGAAAGTGTGCATGCTAATGTCCATTTAGAACGCCTGAGATGAAGCCCCAACTACGCCACTGTGTAATTTCCTATGACGATACATCATACGTTTACGCTCCGCGCCCGTTTATGATGCACCTAACGAAGCCAGTGTGGATTTTCGGCTGCTCAGTAGTGCATGTTGTTGTTGTTGTTGTTGTTGTGGTCTTCAGTCCAGAGACTGGTTTGATACAGCTCACCATGCTACTCTAACCTGTGCAAGCTTCTTCATCTCCGAGTAACTGCTGCAACCTACATCCTTCTGAATCTGTTTAGTGTATTCATGCCTTGGCCTCCCTCTAAGATTTTTACTCTCCGTGCTTCCCTCCAATACTAAGTTGATGATCCCTTGATGCCTCAGAATGTGTCCTACCAAGCGACCCCTTCTTCTAGTCAAGTTGTGCCACAAATTTCTCTTCTCCCCAATTCTATTCTGTACCTCCTCATTAGTTATGTGATCTACACATCTAATCTTAAGCATTTTTCTGTAACACCACATTTCGAAAGCTTCTATTATCTTCTTGTCTCAACTATTTATCGCTCATGTTTCAATTCCATACATGGCTACACTCCATACAAATACTTTCAGAAACGACTTCCTGACACTTAAATCTATACTCGATGTTAACAAATTTCTCTTCTTCAGAAACGATTTCCTTGCCATTGCCAGTCCACAATTTATATCCTCTCTATTTCGACCATCATCAGTTATTTTGTTCCCCAAATAGCAAAACTCTTTTACTAGTTTAAGTGTCTCATTTCCTAACCTAATTCCCTCAGCATCACCTGATTTAATTCGACTACATTCCATTATCCTCGTTTTGCTTTTGTTGATGATCATCTTATATCCTCCTTTCAAGACACTGTCCATTCCGTTCAACTGCTCTTCCAAGTCCTTTGCTGTCTCTGACAGAATTACAATGTCATCGGCGAACCTCAAAGTTTTTATTTCTTCTCCATGGATTTTAATTCATACTCCGAATTTTTCTTTTGTTTCTTTTACTGCATGCTCAGTACACAGATTTAATAACGTCGGGGATAGGCTACAACCCTGTCTCACTCCCTTCCCAACCACGGCTTCTCATTCACGCCCTTCGACTCTTGTAACTCCCATCTGGTTTCTGTACAAATTGTAAATAGCCTTTCGCTTCCTGTATTTTACCCCTGCCACCTTCAGAATTTGAAAGAAAGTATTCCAGTCAACATTGTGAACAGCTTTCTCTAAGTCTACAAATGCTAGAAACGTAGGTTTGCCTTTCCTTGATCTATCTTCTAAGATAAGTCATAGGATCAGTATTGCCAAACGTGTTCCAACATTTCTAAGGAATCCGAACTGATCTTCCGCAAGGTCGGCTTCTACCAGTTTTTCTATTCGTCTGTAAAGAATTCGTGTTAGTATTTGAATGTTAAGCACATTTATATTGACGTAGTTATTAAACGTCGCCTCCTCAGCTAGGAGCACACGCTAGAAAAACAGAGGGTCATCTCCCAGTTGCCGAAGGGTAAATCGACAAAATTCTGTGCTATGTTCGAAATCGCAGTGGTCAAGTGCCTGATGTAGCGACAGATGGTAGGGACGGAAATTCTGTCGACGCAGGATGCGAATGACACTCTCCTGGCTGATTCCACATTCCTTAGCAATGTGTCTCGTACCATTGTGCGGATTCATTAGTGTCGTAGCCAGATCAGCTTCCTCGTATTCTCAGTCAGTTGCAGTCTCCTTTTTTGTCCTCTTTTTGACGTTCAAGCAGCCTGTCCCCACTAGCGTCTTAATAATTCGTGCAATTGCCTAGCGCTTCGGACATTGGCGATCCGGATACCGATTCTTATATCGGTATACTGTTTTTACGGTATTTCTTTTACATTCACAATAAACAGTAGCACATCCAACTTCTCCTCACTGGTGTACATGCCTGCACGCAACGAATGTTGAAGCAGAAATAAGCGACCCCCACGGACAAGTAAACAGGTATAACTGTTGACTCGTTGTTGTGCGCCCTAAAACACACACACTAATAACTGTTGACGCTCTGACGTAGCGTAGCACAAGAACTCTGCTTGGCAGTGTTTACACCACTAATGATGATTTCGGTAACAGCGCACTTAAATTCCAGGACATTCCCCGAATATTTTTCCGACAGCTTTGAACGGCAACATTAACTGTCTTCTCAAGAGCTATCAATTGCAGTTCTAAAAAGTATACGGTCCCATTTTTTTTAAAAAAACGCACTTGCTTCAATACCTCCGTTGATACCAGCAGTAAAAACGTTAACCAAACAAAACAAAAAAAGTGCCCCTCGACGATATAACATTTACCAAAAATGCATGTCGATATGTGTAACCATTCACGAAATAAAAGGGGTTTTATGTCTTACGTGACTCACCCTGTATAACGGAGTATCCAAAAAGTTTCCGTTCGAAGGTGGTACAGTTCACAATCGTCATGTCTATCAGGCAAAATCGACGTGAGTATTGAGGCAATCATCCCACCGACGCCCGTTTGGTAAAAGATCGTGTTATTCTGCGTGAAGAATTCCGTAAATGACTGTTAGGCATCCTCGTCCAACAGGAACTGTCGTTACTTCGAGGCCTTTTTTTTTTTTTTTTTAAGGAGTCGAAGGCGTCACAGTAGCATTAGAGAGCGTGTGCTTGAGTGTTTCCCATTTGAGTTGGCGTAACTTCTGCACTACGACATTTTCGACATGGAGACGACAGTTATCATGAAGCACCATTCCATAACGATGGTTTTCAACAGACATGCTGTCTCATGCACATTCTTCATTCTCCGATACATGTCTACTCGTGTTTGTCCTTCGGCAGCGAAGAAAATGATAACCGCACGTTGGTCCTATCTGGACTTATTTGTTAATAGCGCTGCCATAGTTCACGTTTCCGCATTTACCGCACGCACGTCGGAAAGACTAAAATGCCATACTAATCCCTTATCTATATGCCGTAGCTTGTATAACCGAGTCGGAGTTCCGTAAACCTTTTGATTGTCACTTATGTGTGGCTGCAGATACCTAAAACAGAGGACAGATCCCCCACTTAACAACAGACCTTGACCTTTGGTCCGAATATACAATGAAGTCTAAGAATAACATGGCGTAAGGTCGGTCGTACGCACTCTTATAAATGAATAATGCGTCTTCCCGCCGGAGCAGGGAGTCATGCTTTAATGGAGGTCCTACTCGGATGAAAGTGTGTTCATCGCATCGGAATGACCTGTATAAGGCACGCCACACATACTTGGGCTGTCCTTCATGCCTTGCCGCTCTTCCTCTTCCCAGTGTCGCATGACTTTTTGACTCAACAGCGAGGTGACAGCTTACGACGGAATAGTATAGAGTCGCAATGCGTCCCCTGCAGGCATCATTGGACGTTACGCTTATTAGCTCATTTCCCCTAATTCCCACATGCCGCACACACTACCCGCAGTTCGATACCTGCCATTATTTCTGTTGAAGAAGGAACAGTCTGTCCTGTATGAAATGGATAACTCTGTCTGCTGGATACATTACCGCAGTGTAGGGTACTATCGGAATCAGGGTGAAAGAGAAAAATTTTGGTTTGATTCATCTGCTCCAGTGCTTTTAGGATCACATACAACACAACAAAAGACCAAAAATCTGAAATTATCGCAATGTCAATACCAGAAGACACGCTCGGGGAACACTATTGAGGAGCCAGGTGTATCCTGTCGTTTTGAGCCGTCTCTACATACTCACATCAGTAAAGCTGCAGCGTTTATCTTAAAACTTAGAGAAAAATATACTCTAAAATTACATTCGTGGTGCACTCTTTCTTAAACAGAGGAGGACGGCGGTTCATATCTCCGCCCGGCCATCCAGATCTGGGTTTTCCGTGATTTTGCTGAAACGATCTTGGCAAATGCCGGGATGGTTACTTCGAAAAGGGTTCGGCAGATTGTCTCCTCCATCCTTTTGTAATCGAGCTTGGGTTCGGTCTCTAATGACCGCACGGTCGACGGGACTTAAAACTCTAATATTTTTTGCTTACTTAATTTGTAGACTTTCCATACCGGAAAAATAAATTAGTTGAACAAGTTTACTTCTGATATATGCAAAGAAAACACCACTTCCGTCCAATAATGCACACAATTTCTCCACCTCAGAAGGGCTGCCGGCCGATTCCTCATCCTGTGAGTCCCCAACAGCACCACGTAATTATTCAACGTATAGGCGTTTCAGCCAATCAGAAACAGGACTAGAATGCAGACATTTTCACACACCAATTGCTGCTCCTCCTTCCATCCTTTTGTAAGGTACCGCCTTCTGGAGGAACTTTAAGAACTTCTTCTGCAACGACCATCATTAGTCTCCCTGTGAGAAAGCCTAGTAGGCTCCGGTCACAACCCATTTAGCAGGATTAATGGAGAAACCGATCCATCAGCTCCAGTCAGAAGAAAGCTTCCCTGCCCCAGAAAATGAGCAAGTCCTAGACAGTAAGGTCACACTGGTATGGCTAGGAAATGACGTGTTGCATTCTTACTGTTCTTCGCGAACTCGGGAGGCGGTCCGCTCTGGTAAGCAGAGAGCGCGTTCGCGGCGTTCCCGCCGGCTAGGTGGGCGGCTGCGGCAGGCCGTTGACCGCGCCTCGCCGCGGGGGCTCCCGGCTCTTTTCACAAACGCCTCAAAGGTGGCTGGCCGGCGCACGTTACCCGAGGTGAGGTGCAAAGTGTTAATTGACTAATTTATTCTAAACCTCTGCCGTGGGCGGGCGCCCCACTATAAAGGAATTAAAGCGGCCCGGCCCATCGCGGGGTTAATGAATAGCCGGCAGGTTAATTACTCGGCCACGTCCGTCACGGAGCAGCTCTGCCCCGCCAGCGTCGGCCGGCGCGCTCGTCTCCGTCAACACCCGGTAACTCACGCTCACCGCACTAACCGCCCGCTCCTATTTCCCGCGTCTGTGCACATCTGCATGACTGATCTGCAGTTCACACTTAAAAGTGCCTGGCAGAATCTTCAGCGAACTGCCTTCGAGCTATTTCTCTACCGTTCCACTCTCGAACAGGGCGCGGGAAAAACGAACACTTGAATCTTTCCGTGCGAGGTCTGATTTAGTTTTTTATTACCACGGTCATTTCCGCCTATATAGGTGGGAGCCAACAAAATATTTTCGCATTTGGAGGCGAAAATTAACAACTGAGACTTAATAAAAATATCTCACCGCATCGAAAAGTGTTTTTGTTTCAATGTTTGCCGCCTCAACTCGCATATCATAATCGTGACACTCTGCCCCCCTATCTCGCAATAATAAAAACCGAGCTGCCCTCTGAACTTTCTCGATGTCCTCTGTCAATGCTATGATAAAGACCCCATACCATGCAGCAGTACTCCAGAAGGGAACGGACAAGCGAGGTGCAGACGGTCTCCTTAGAAGACCTGTTACATCTTCTAAGTGTTCTGCCAATAAAACATAATCTTTGGTTCGCTTTCTCAACAACATTATCTATCTGATCGTTCCAAGTTTAAGTTATTCGTAATCCCTAGGTACTTCACTGAATTGACAACCTTTAGTGTTGTGTGATTTCTCCTGTAACCGAAATTTAACGGGTTCGCTTTAGTACTCACAGACATGGTCTCACGCTTTTCATTATTTACAGTGCCACTTTTCGCACCATAAACATATCTTGGCTAAACAATTATGCAACTGGTTTTGATCTTCTCGTGACTTTACCGTTAGTAAATGACACCATCACTCGTAAATGTTCTAAGAGATCTGCTCAGATTGTCTCCTAAATTGTTTATATAGATTAGGAGCAGCTAAGGGCCTATAACACTTCCTTGGAGAATACTAGCTTCTGTTTTACTCGATGAACTGTGACCTTTCTGAGAAGAAATCACGAATCCACTCGTGCAGCTGAGACGATACTCCATAAACGCTCAATTTGATTGGATGTCGCATGTGAGGAACGGTGTCAAAAGCATTCTGAAACTATAGAGATATAGTATCAATTTGAGTTCCCACGTCGATAATACTCATCACTTCCTATGAATAAACAGCTAGTTCTGTTTCACAATAGGATTTTTTCTGAATCTGATTACTACACTACTGGCCATTAAAATTGCTCCACCACGAAGACCACGTGCTACAGACGCAAAATTTAACCGACAGGAAGAAGATGCTATGATATGCAAATGCTTAGCTTTTCAGAGTATTCACACAAGGTTGGCGCCGATGGCGACACCTGCAACGTGATGACATGAGGAAAGTTTCCAACCGATTTCTCATACACAAACAGCAGTGGACCGGCGTTGCCCGGTGAAACGTCGTTGTGATGCCTCGTGTAAGGAGGAGAAATGCGTACCACCACGTTTCCGACTTTGATAAAGGTCGGATTGTAGCCTATCGCGATTGCGGTTTATCGTATCGCGACATTGCTGCTCGTGTTGGTCGAGATCCAATGACTGTTATTAGAATATGGAATCGGTGGGTTCAGGAGGGTAATACGGAACGCCGTGCTGGATCCCAACGGCCTCGTATCACTAGCAGTCGGGATGACAGGCATCTTATCCGAATGACTGTAACGGATCGTGCAGCCACGTCTCGATCCCTGAGTCAACAGATAGGGACGTTTGCAAGACAACAACCATCTGCACGAACAGTTCGACGACGTTTGCAACAGCATGGACTATCAGCTCTGAGCCCATGGCTGCGGTTACCCTTGACGCTGCATCACAGACAGGAGCGCCTGTGATGGTGTACTTAACGACGAAACTGGGTGCACGAATTGCGAAACGTCATTTTTTCGAATGAATCTAGGTTCTGTTTATAGCATCATGATGGTCGCATCCGTGTTTGGCGACATCGCGGTGAACGCACATTGGAAGCGTGAATTCGTCATCGCCATATTGGCGTATCACCCGGCGTGATGGTATGGGGTGCCATTGGTTACACGTCTCGGTCACCTCTTGTTCGCATTGACGGCACCTTGAACAGTGGACGTTACATTTCAGATGTGTCACGACCCGTGGCTCTACCCTTCATTCGATCCCTGCGAAACCCTACATTTCAGCAGGATAATGCACGACCGCATGTTGCAGGACCTGTACGGGCCTTTCTGGATACAGAAAATGTGCGACTGCTGCCCTGGCCAGCAAATTCTCCAAATCTCTCACCAATTGAAAACGTCTGGTCAATGGTGGCCGAGCAACTGGCTCGTCACAATACGCCAGTCACTACTCTTGATGAACCGTGGTATCGTGTTGAAGCTGCATGGGCAACTGTACCTGTACACGCTATCAAAGCTCTGTTTGACTCAATGCCCAGGCGTATCAAGGCCGTTATTACGGCCAGAAGTGGTTGTTCTGGGTACTGATTTCTCAGGATCTATGCACCCAAATTGCGTGAAAATGTAATCACATGTCAGTTCTAGTATAATATGTTTGTCCAATGAATACCCGTTTATCATATGCATTTCTTCTTGGTGTAGCAATTTTAATGGCCAGTAGTGTATATGCACAGCAAAAGAGTGACTTCTGCGTTCCGGACGAGAGAGAGGAGTTCTCAGTCTACTTGTTTTTCAAATATAAGACTGAGGTTGACAATAAACCATCTATCACTGCTCGCCGGGATGCAAACTATACGTCATATATCGATGACTACACTTCCATATATATCCATAAACCGTGAGACGCTTGTGGTGTGTAGCGGAGGATACTTCTGGTACCACTGCCATTTCCTCCCTTCCCTGTTCCGTCTGCGAATGGTGTGTGGGAAAAATGACTCGATAAATTATCGTAAAATCTCTAATTTTTTCGTCGTGGTCATTTCGGGAGACATACGTGGGAAGGCTAATATGTTTCCTGACTCTTTTTCAAACTACGCTCTTGAATTTTCAATAATAAACCTCTCAGCGATACACAATACCTCTCTTGTAGCTCCTGCCACTGGAGTTTAATGTGCATCTGCGTCACGCTTTCGCGCCCGCTAAACGATCCTGTGACGAATCGTGCCACTCTTCGTTGATGCTTGTCTCTGTCTCCTATTAACCCAACCTGGTAAGGGTCTGTGACTGATGAGCCGTACTGAAGAACTGATTGAACATGAGTTTCGTAATCCGCTTCCTCCGTGGATGCATTAGATTTCCTGAAGATTCTTCTAGTGAGTCTCAACCCGGCATCTGCGAGTCCTATAATTTGGTTATCTTGCCATCGTACTGTAGGTCGCTCTGGACGTTTACTCCTAAGTATTCTCTGGTGATCACAATTTCTAGCGATTTTTCACCGATAGCGCAGTCAACAGCAATGGATCACATCGCTTATTGAGGAGCGCTTTGTTATATTTATTTACGTACGGTATCAAGTAATTACGACCACAGTGTACATACATCACGATGTATGCCACGTGATGTGTCCTTGCAAAACGATTAGATAAGTGGGCTGACGTTCAGTCTATACGAATTCTATCTCTGCCGCCAAGAATAGGAGAAGTGTTGTCTATGAACTATTCGGGTAGCTTTGAATCGGTACATGACAGCATTAGAAAACGGTGCCCATACTGATCCCACGTCTCTCCACTCTGAAAGACGGTAGATGCAGTTCCGCCCTGAAGTCTAGTTAACAAAATGTGGTGTCACAGCCAGACACCACACGTCCTAGGTGGTAGCTTAAATCGGCCGCGGTCCTGTAGTACATGTCGGACCCGCGTGTCGCCACTGTGTGATCGCAAACCTAGCGCCACCACAAGGCAGGTCTCGAGAGACTGACTCGA
Source organism: Schistocerca nitens (assembly GCF_023898315.1). Classification (NCBI taxonomy): domain Eukaryota; kingdom Metazoa; phylum Arthropoda; class Insecta; order Orthoptera; family Acrididae; genus Schistocerca; species Schistocerca nitens. The sequence continues at coordinate 303,588,360 of NC_064614.1, forward strand.
ACTCAGCCCAGTTGTACGGACGACAGAGCTAGCGACTAGACGTACGAAGCCTTTCTCTCTCATTAGCCGAGAGACAGAATAGCCTTCAGCTAAGTTAATGGCTACGAACTAGTAAGGCGCCATTAGCCTTACAGTGATTGTAATTAGAGTCTCACTTGTGTTCACCATAGAGATGTACAAGAAGACATTAAAGATAAGTATATGAGAATCTCCGTTCTTTTCTTCATAGCATTAATTACGTATCCTGTTCCAGTACTTCACGCCCGTCTGCGTTAGTCTCGCGTGCCCTTTAAGCCATCTCTATCTACAAGGTGTTGGCCCAGCTGCCGACACATCACAAAATATGAAACTGCGCAATATGGGGCCAGTACTCTGATCGTGAAAGTAGCTTCAGGCGTACTCCAGCGGAGTCCTATGGGAAATCTACTGGATAACGCCAAGAAATTAGAGCGAAATCTAGAGGATCGACGGGCAGGTTCTGACTGTTAGCACTTAGTACAAACAGATGTAATGTATTACGCAAAAAAAAAAAAAATGTACGGAATACCACACTGAGATTCATTGAGGTAATACGTACTAAGGAAATGTAAGTAATTCACAAAGCGGGATGCTTGAAATCTTCTGGTTGGATAGATTTTTAAGCGTTGCTCGTCAGTCTACCACTACGAGATTGGATAAATTAAGGAGTGAGAGAGCAAGAGAGAGAGAGAGAGAGAGAGAGAGAGAGAGAGAGAAAGAGTAGAGCGTTTCGTTCCTGGTTCCTTTAGTAAGTACAACAGCATCACGAATACAGGCGTAACAAGAGTAGCTCTGTGTATCACAAAGAGATTTACTGTTAAAATTGTAAGAGTGTATGGTCCAATAACAGTGAGCCACCATACTACTTTCTCCTATATGTATCACGTGAAACGACGACGACGACGACGACAGTAAAATCAGAAAACTGTATCTCGTATGGAAGTTTACCAACAGTAGTTTTTTGCTCGCACCAGTGAATGAGGAAATTATAATAGTACAAGAAATCACCTCCATAACATAGCACATGCTAGACAGCGAACGTATGGACGTGGGTGAATAATGAAGGTGATAAACTGCAGAGCTCTATACTCCATTGATATCCTAGGTGCACATCGAATACGAAGGTGAGTGAACAACAACCGACGTACTAAGTATAATGGGCAGTCAAATGAAAACGAAACAGATTGAAAAAAGTACGTAAACTGTTCATTATTTCAACAGTTATCACTATAATTGTTAATATACTTACACTCCATTGCGAGACAAAACCGGTCAATGCCTTCACGGAAAAATGTTTTCAGTTGCCTACGGAACCATGACTGTAGCTAGCTGTGCACCTCTTTGTACAAAGCAAATCGACTGCCACGAATTCTTTCTTCAGGGCTCCAAAAACATGGAAATCGCATGGGGCAGAGATCGGGACTGTATGGAGGACGTGTGTAAGGGTTACCCAGCTAAATGTCTGCACTGTAGTCGAAACAACCTTGGCAACATGTGATCGTGCGACTACTTTGCAGTAGTTTCGATGAGAAGTCCTTACACGGACTCCATACAGTATCGATCTCTCCCCACGCTATTTCCGTATTTTTGGAGCCATTAATAAAGACATCCGTGGCGGTAGATTTGCTTTGGACGAAGAAGTGCTCATCTGGGGACAATGATGGTTTCGTAGGTAACCGCGAACGTTTTCCATGAAGTCACTGACCGTCTTGTCTCACGGCGGAATAAATGAATTAACAGTTGCGGCGGTTACTTTTAAAGATATGAATCTCAGAATATATGTTCACTATACATAAACCAAATAACAGAACGCTGTTCACCATGACACTGACAGTTAGTAGGGTAGCCATCTTCACAATGTTCGTGTGCCGGATTTTGTCCCTCTGCACAGTGGTGCCACCTATTGAACATTTGCTCACTTTAGAAACATGCAAACTTAGACTACTAGCGCCATAATTTGGTTTTTTATTACAAATTTAAAATGTTTCGTTGAACTCATTCTTGTTTCACTATACTTACGTTGCTTGTAAACTGTATCACAGAAATTTAGAAGATAGACTGTAAAGAATTATAGTGCACGCATCGGCTAAATACTGACCCACAATGTGACCCATTTGCAACTGTCCTGTGCTGATAAAGTTGTCTCACACAGGTAGCCGGCCGCGGTGGTCTAGCGGTTCTAGGCGCTCAGTCAGGAACCGCGCGACTGCTACGGTCGCAGGTTCGAATCCTGCCTCGGGCATGAATGTGTGTGATGTCCTTAGGTTGGTTAGGTTTAAGTAATTCTACGTTCTAGGGGACTTATGACCACAGATGTTGAGTCCCATAGTGCTCAGAGCCATTTGAACCATCTCACACAGGTCAGCATCATCTCCATGTCCTTTGCAGTGATCGCTCAACATCTGACGCTGTTCATGTCTCTTACATTCCCAACCGGGTCTGGTAACAATACTAACACGAACAACACTAATGCACTCTTGTAGCTGTTACGCCAATCACAGAGGGCTGCAACTCTAACCATTTACATACCCGCCAATGCTGTGTACATGTGTAAAGTTACACAGATATCCAACCGTATCTTCTGGATGGTTCTATCTTTCTCTCTCTCTTTTTTATTTTCTCAGGCGGTGTATAAAAAGGATATTATGTAATCTTCTAATTAAATTTTCCCCTGAGACATTTAAGTCTCTTCATTATCTACAATAATGAATTGAACTTTGTGCTGCAGCCAGGACGTGAACCCAGGTCTTCTTACATGCCAGGCAGAAATGGTAACCATTGCACCACCACAGCACGATCACCAACATTGCTGCACGAACTACCCAAGCTGAGTGCCCTCCCCAACAGAAACTTCAGTTCATATCTTCTGCTTAATTTCCCTTACATTGTCACTACTGCCAGGGCTCTCCAACTTTGGAATAGAATACAGGCCCGCCTATTACGCGAGCATATTTTCTTAATATCCAGACATGTTTCAGCACATTTCTGGCATCACCAGAGAGTACCTTTATTCTGTACTTATTCTCTAGCGTATCGGGTTTCGTGGGACTATATTTACATTATTGTATGCCGGTAGCTTGCCGACTGCGAAATATTTTCGTAGTGTAACTTTGCTGACAGCACGCTTATTTTCGTAGTATCTACCCTCATCTGCGTGCTCATCTGTTATGTAAACACGTACAGAACAACGGCACATATTTTTTGAGAAAATCCGCAAGCAAGTTCCACTTTTCAATTCAACATACCAAAATGTTTATATTGCTGCCACGTGCAAGGGCAACTGGCACGAACTTGTATACAATAATGTAAGCATAGTCCTACGGAACTCAACATGCTCGAAAATATGTGAACGAAACTACCCACTTATAACGGCACAATACTGAAACATGTTCGCACATTTAAAAAGAACAGTTGTTTGTATGTTAGGCAGACCTGAATTCCTATACTTTAGTTTGCAAACACTGCTGCTGCTAGAACTTCAAAATCAGACGATGATCATTTGACGGCGTAGCCTTTTTTAAAATAATTACTTGTAGGAAGTTATATCTATGCTTTACTAAATAAAGCAATTAAACAGTAAGTTTAATCTCTGTCTAGATGTTTTTTGACGGTTTTAGAAACAGTCATTCTTTCCGGCATCTGTTCTAGATTAGAAAGAAATATGAAGACATAAAAAGTCATTGTGATTTTGCATTTTGCAGAAAGTAAATGACATTCACTATAAAGCAGTGTTGTGAATCTGTTATTTCACATATCCCTGCTTGACTGCTGTGCACGACAGCCGTGATCAGTGGTCTCACCGAATATACAAGACAAATAAATGTCCCTGATATACTTAACAACGTATATGATTAACTGTCTGATCATATTTGCGTTTCTGCGCAGGGAACGGGCTTTAGAGACGGACAATTTACAGTCGGTTCATTTGCATGAGACTTGTGTGCCAGCTGCAGTCGAAAGTAGTTAAGAGCTAGCCTGATCGTTAGCAGAAGTACATTCGTCCGAGTCACGGCAGCCAGATGAGCTGATGGCGGCCGCCAGCGGTGTCGATTCTGCCTATCGACGCGTCTGCCCGCCTATCTAAACAGGGAAGCGGCCGCCGGTTCGCCCAGTGGCCGCGGCGGGGCGCCATTGTCACGGGACGTGTTCCCTCGCGAAAATAAATCACTTTTAACGCTCGACGCCTAGAAAGTCACGCCGGCTCCGACAATGAGTCGACCTTTGCGGCGAATGGCGTGCGGTTGTCGATCATTCGCCTCTATTGTAAACAGCGCCGTCCCTGTACGCCGGCACACGACGACCCTCAAGTGCTTACCGCACACGATGCTTCAAAAGCTACACACCAGCCGGTTTCCTTAACTTTATCTCTATTTACGTAACGGTACTGTGCGGTGTATCCCTAAAATTACGATTAACGCTTGGTCACTATTCTGTGTCCATCTGAGAACAGAAGAGGCTCATAATCGCTTATAACGTGTTATATTCGAATGCAGATGCATATTTATTTATTACTTTTTTTTTCTTTCTCAAGCACAAGTAACTTAACAGAGCTTGGTTTTAGAGTGGGCCATGTTCACCACCACCAAAAACATCATCACTATCATCATCACATCATCATCATCATCATCATCATCATCATCATCATCATCTCCTCCACGCATTTATCATCATCAGCCATTTATCAACCAATGCCGGATTTAGATCTCTTCTAGACTTCTGCAATTTCTTTCAATTCGTAGCTATTATTCCTCAGTCTACAACTATTTTTATCGTGCAGATGAGAACAAAAAAGAAGAAATTCTGTCATCTGCAACAGAATGTTTGTTTTGTTTTCAATCAAACATGTTTCACGTATTCATGTTAGGCATCATCAGTGATCTGTAAAACCATATATAATTGTTTGATTTTACACATTTTGCTATGAGACACGTAGTTTTTCCGTGCAGCACATTTACGTTATGTAATCTGTTAAGTAAACACATAGTTGGAGACCGTGACTGTTATATGAAATATATTATTAGTGATGTACAGTAACACTTCCCGTAATAACATCGTTAATAACAAGACTGAGTTGGCCATCTTTCCTTTCCTGGAAAAATTCTAGAATGTACTTTCCACACTCCAATGTAAATAATGTTTGTATACCTATCTGCAGATCAAGTAACTAATTAATCTGATAATACTGTGTGTGTCTACAGTAGTTAGTATTATTCATGGCACTAAATATTGATAAATTTTAATATATTATCGTCATCATCATCATCATCATCATCATCATCATCATCATCATCATCACTACCACCACCACCACCACCACCACCACCACCACCACCACCATCAATGTTCAAGTAGCACATAAGGATTTTACATACTTTCTTGTCCACATTTCTCTATTACTCTGGTCAGGTGACTACAGGGTTATAAACACAAAGTCAAATAGGGGTAATGCAGGAGTAGGTTTAATAATGAATAGGAAAATAGGAACGCGGGTAAGCTACTACAAACAGCTTGGTGAACGCATTATTGTGGCCAAGATAGATACGAAGCCCACACCTACTACAGTAGTACAAGTTTATATGCCAACCAGCTCTGCAGATGACGAAGAAATTGAAGAAATGTATGATGAAATAAAAGAAATTATTCAGATTGTGAAGGGAGACGAAAATTTAATAGTTATGGGTGACTGGAATTCGAGTGTAGGAAAAGGGAGAGAAGGAAACGTAGTAGGTGAATATGGATTGGGGCTAAGAAATGAAAGAGGAAGCCGCCTGGTAGAATTTTGCACAGAGCACAATTTAATCATAGCTAACACTTGGTTTAAGAATCATGATAGAAGGTTGTATACATGGAAGAACCCTGGAGATACTAAAAGGTATCAGATTGATTATATAATGGTAAGACAGAGATTTAGGAACCAGGTTTTAAATTGTAAGACATTTCCAGGGGCAGATGTGGACTCTGACCACAATCTATTGGTTATGACCTGTAGATTAAAACTGAAGAAACTGCAAAAAGGTGGGAATTTAAGGAGATGGGACCTGGATAAACTGAAAGAACCAGAGGTTGTACAGAGTTTCAGGGAGAGCATAAGGGAACAATTGACAGGAATGGGGGAAAGAAATACAGTAGAAGAAGAATGGGTAGCTTTGAGGGATGAAGTAGTGAAGGCAGCAGAGGATCAAGTAGGTGAAAAGACGAGGGCTAGTAGAAATCCTTGGGTAACAGAAGAAATATTGAATTTAATTGATGAAAGGAGAAAATATAAAAATGCAGTAAATGAAGCAGGCAAAAAGGAATACAAACGTCTCAAAAATGAGATCGACAGGAAGTGCAAAATGGCTAAGCAGGGATGGCTAGAGGACAAATGTAAGGATGTAGAGGCTTATCTTACTAGGGGTAAGATAGATACTGCCTACAGGAAAATTAAAGAGACCTTTGGAGATAAGAGAACCACTTGTATGAACATCAAGAGCTCAGATGGAAACCCAGTTCTAAGCAAAGAAGGGAAAGCAGGAAGGTGGAAGGAGTATATAGAGGGTCTATACAAGGGCGATGTACTTGAGGACAATATTATGGAAATGGAAGAGGATGTAGATGAAGATGAAATGGGAGATACGATACTGCGTGAAGAGTTTGACAGAGCACTGAAAGACCTGAGTCGAAACAAGGCCCCCGGAGTAGACAACATTCCATTGGAACTACTGACGGCCTTGGGAGAGCCAGTCCTGACAAAACTCTACCATCTGGTGAGCAAGATGTATGAAACAGGCGAAATACCCTCAGACTTCAAGAAGAATATAATAATTCCAATCCCAAAGAAAGCAGGTGTTGACAGATGTGAGAATTACCGAACAATCAGTTTAATAAGCCACAGCTGCAAAATACTAACACGAATTCTTTACAGACGAATGGAAAAACTAGTAGAAGCCGACCTCGGGAAAGATCAGTTTGGATTCCGTAGAAATACTGGGACACGTGAGGCAATACTGACCTTACGACTTATCTTAGAAGAAAGATTAAGGAAAGGCAAACCTACGTTTCTAGCATGTGTAGACTTAGAGAAAGCTTTTGACAATGTTGACTGGAATACTCTCTTTCAAATTCTAAAGGTGGCAGGGGTAAAATACAGGGAGCGAAAGGCTATTTACAATTTGTACAGAAACCAGATGGCAGTTATAAGAGTTGAGGGACAGGAAAGGGAAGCAGTGGTTGGGAAGGGAGTAAGACAGGGTTGTAACCTCTCCCCGATGTTATTCAATCTGTATATTGAGCAAGCAGTAAAGGAAACAAAAGAAAATTCGGAGTAGGTATTAAAATCCATGGAGAAGAAATAAAAACTTTGAGGTTCGCCGATGACATTGTAATTCTGTCAGAGACAGCAAAGGACTTGGAAGAGCAGTTGAACGGAATGGATGGTGTCTTGAAGGGAGGATATAAGATGAACATCAACAAAAGCAAAACGAGGATAATGGAATGTAGTCGAATTAAGTCGGGTGATGTTGAGGGTATTAGATTAGGAAATGAGACACTTAAAGTAGTAAAGGAGTTTTGCTATTTGGGGAGCAAAATAACTGATGATGGTCGAAGTAGAGAGGATATAAAATGTAGACTGGCAATGGCAAGGAAAGCGTTTCTGAAGAAAAGGAATTTGTTAACATCAAGTATAGATTTAAGTGTCAGGAAGTCTTTTCTGAAAGTATTTGTATGGAGTGTAGCCATGTATGGAAGTGAAACATGGACGATAAATAGTTTGGACAAGAAGAGAATAGAAGCTTTCGAAATGTGGTGCTACAGAAGAATGCTGAAGATTAGATGGGTAGATCACATAACTAATGAGGAGGTACTGAACAGGATTGGGGAGAAGAGGAGTTTGTGGCACAACTTGACCAGAAGAAGGGATCGGTTGGTAGGACATGTTCTGAGGCATCAAGGGATCACCAATTTAGTATTGGAGGGCAGCGTGGAGGGTAAAAATCGTAGGGGGAGACCAAGAGATGCATACACTAAGCAAATTCAGAAGGATGTAGGTTGCAGTAGGTACTGGGAGATGAAGAAGCTTGCACAGGATAGAGTAGCATGGAGAGCTGCATCAAACCAGTCTCAGGACTGAAGACAACAACAACAACAACAACATATAAAACAAGTCTGTAACGCTGTAATTCTTAAAATCCTACTTATTTACCGTTATCTGTCTATATTTAACACCCTACGTGTAATGTAAAATACTTTTTCAATTTAACACAACAGCAATTTACGCTTCCTTCCACAATTACTACAACTTTGTATCTTCGTATCACAACACCTTTGACACTCACTAAACTCTGCATTAGTTTTCATATGTTGTGAATCAAAACATATGGGGCACATATGGGGAATTCGTTTTGTCACAAACCGGAAGGGTTTTATAACGCAAACCAATGTATGTGATGGTGAAAATACGAACATCTTTGCGAACATATTTCGTTGGAAGAAAACTGCAACCACAAATGCACCATTTGGATATTTTTTATAAGTTGCATTCTAACACAAAACTGTAACACAACCATCTTTGTTACAAGTTTCTAGCTGTGAATTATTTATTGTTTATCCTAGACCAACTCACAGGAAAACAATGTATCATTTGTTTCGGGGATGCTTGACATCCGTCTGATGATGAATTGTGTAAATTCGAAAACAGTACCAGTATTTTTTTTAATAAAGTAAACTAAAACAAATTTGTGGCTGGATGCTGTACACAGTCAACAATTTATTAGTCTAACTGTGGCACACGATTAATTGGAAACTTATATGTGCTCATCTAGTACTTACAGAAAAGCCAGTGAACAAAGTAATCAAAAAATAAAAGAAACGAAAAATGATAAACCACAGTCCTATAACTGTAAAGTGATAATCTAATTGTGCTGCCAGGAAACGCTACATATCTCATAACAAAGTATATATAGTTAAGCATTTACATTTTTTGTATAGACCGCTGATGACGCCTGATACGAAAAAAAACCAAGATTCTCTAGCAAGAAACGAAAATATTTTACTTATCTACAGGAGAAACAAAATTAACAATGCAATTATTAGAAAATAGTTCATAGCTCGATTAATGATATATAACTCAATACATTAGTAAATAGAGGCTACTGAACTATAGGCCGGCCGTTGTGACCGAGCGGTTCTAAGCGCTTCTGTCTGGAATCGTGGGACCGCTACGGTCGCAGGTTCGAATCCTGCCTCGGGCATGGACATGTGTGATGTCATTAGGTTAGTTAGTTCTAGGGGACTGATGACCTCAGATGTTAAGTCCCATAGTACTCAGAGCCATTTGAACCATTTTTTGAACTAAAAACTACTGCGGTAAGAAATAAGACGGGAAATGAAAAGAGAAAATGGCAAAAATTAACGATTATTTTCTTTTTGTTATTTCTTCACTATTGTGGCCGCTTAACGTACGTCGTCTAATGTTATAACCATGCAGAAACAGCTTCATCTCAATTATGACATTATTTTTGTATGGCAAACTTAATACGATACGAATAAAATTAGTTTTTGAAGGTGGAGGAGTAATAGCTATAATCGAAACAGCAATGTCATCAGATTTGCACGAATTGCAACGAATTTCATTGTCTGGACTTCCGAGAGAAATTTGCATAGCACGTTGCGAGGAACTTGTCCAAATGAGTTGGAAGTGAGAAAACAACAGGTAAAATTATTATACCTGAACTTCGCCTGATGCTGAAATACAACAGTAGTAGGACTGCGCAATTCCAGTTTACGGGTATCTGTCTAGCGATGTTAACTTTCAAACTTAGGAAGTGTTACACGGAAATATCTTTTAGCATTTTAAGTAATTATTATGGCACTACATAGATCTGCGCAGTTAAACAGACTATTAAATAAAGGTAAATTATGATGCTGCTGTAGTCTGTACTTTAAGCGCACATGGTAGATCACAGTTTACATGGAAGTACGTATTTTCTCCGTGGAGAGCGACATGAATTATGAAACAATAATAACTATTTCTGTTTCTGTAAGTATAATCCTGTGATATTATTCGACGCAGCTCTTCCATTACACTTGTTATCTCAGTAAGATGGTACTGTACCACTATCTTTTGGAAATATGTTATTTTCTGAAATTAGTAGTTTTTGTGGACATGGTGGTCGCTTTCTGCGTTTTATTAATTTTCATTTCTGATCATAAGCGTAAATATTGTACATTATTTTATACATCGTAAATGATTCTGACACGAATAAATAAAATAAATTTCTGATGCGTTTGAGCAATCGTGGAAGGTAAGAAGCATCCTTTATTCTACATTCGGAACATAAATTTTTATCGCGGTATTCTCTTTTACAAAGAGGATCAGGTTTGTGGAGCGGAACAGTGCCACACATCGTTCCTATTTGTTGTAATCTTAATAAATGACCTGAAAGAGATATGTTCTTTTCTGAACATCAATATCCAGCTGATAACGAAAAATGTTATAAACCAAAAGTCAGAGTAATCCCAGCTAACGTGTTGGTGCAGCGGGTAATATACGGGACTGGCGCTAGGGAAGAAAGCGATCAAATCTCCGTGCAAGTTCCTGATTTAAATTTCGCTTGAGTTATCTAAATCGTATGAAGTGGTTACCGGAATGGTTTTCCAACAAAGCCACAACCGACTGCCCCCTTCGTAGTGGTCTGACTGAGATAGTGCTGTGTCTCCAAACTGTCATCTTCCTTCTATCGTATGGCCCACACTACCGGTAGCCAAACATCTTTCTTCTCCCATATAACCAGAATAAAGGTAATCAAGGACATTCAAGGCGCCAAATCAATTTTCTCGTCGGATTGTACAGCGTGTTCAGAAACAGTCTGAAAAGCTTGTAAAGGTGTTGCAGGGTTGCTGTGCTGACAAGTAATTTTTCAGAAAAAAATTTGATACGTTGCTCCGTTTCCGAGTTAATTATCGTTGTAGTTTGCCAATCAGGCCGTTGCGCGCAAAATTCAAGCGGCCCGCCAGAGACGGTGTCGCCGAATTGTCGTTCGTTTGGTTTCCGAAAACCGAAAAAGAGAGAGATACAAAAATTGAACATGCGACAACGATCGAACACTTTCGAAAGGTTGAGCATCCTCGTACGCTGTTACCTATGCTACGAGAAAAACTGACACTAATTGCATCTGGAGGGCCGGTAGAGTCTTTCTACAGGAACCAGATTGCAGCTATACGAGCAGGAGGTCATGAAAGAGAAGCCATAGTTGAGGAGGGAGAGTATATGAAGTGCAGACTGGCAATAGCAAGAAACATATTTAAAAAAAGAAAAAAAGAAATTTGTTAACATTACACAGAAATTTAAGAGTCAGGAAGTCTTTTCTAAAGGTGTTGGTCTGGAGTGCGGCCTTGTACGGAGGTGAGCCTTGGGCTATAAGACAGTTCAGACAAGACAAGAATAGTAGCTTTTCAACTGTGGTGCTACTAGAGTTGCGCTCCACCAAAACAGTACATAAATGACGTAGTAAATGGTAAGATTACCGGTAGTACTGGTAGTATTGGTAGGGAAATAAACATAAATGAACGAATAAGAGAGAAACTGGGAACCATCGACTTCTCTTTGGTTTTTAGTTTATTTGTTGTTTGTTTTGCACATAATTAAAACAGCACATCAGTCATTGTTAGTCCACTGTGTATTTTATATCCTTACAGAATTTAAATTGCATTTTATAAGTAATAAAAATTAACTGAACGCGTAACTTCTGCGGTTTTATGCAATCAAAGCAATTACTCTTGATGCAAGTACAGTTTATGTGCACATGTAGTATGGGTCCACAGCTTCTATAATTTTTTAAAAGTATATCATCTTGTTTTCATCTGTCTGAATTTAATTTTGCAATTGGAATTTCGGCCTTAAGCCATTTTCAAGCATCTACAAAACATAACAACGTAGCCCGCATCTCGTGGTCGTGCGGTAGCGTTCTCGCTTCCCACGCCCGGGTTCCCGGGTTCGATTCCCAGCGGGGTCAGGGATTTTCTCTGCCTCGTGATGGCTGGGTGTTGTGTGCTGTCCTTAGGTTAGTTAGGTTTAAGTAGTTCTAAGTTCTAGGGGACTTATGACCACAGCAGTTGAGTCCCATAGTGCTCAGAGCCATTTGAACCATAACAACGTAATGAGAAAAATTTACAATGAGAATAACAGTGGGTACAACCAATTTGCTTTCTGACACTCACACACACCGTACTTACAAGTTTTTGATATATAGGCAGAGATAACAACGTAACATGCTCAACTGCGCATCAGAGAACAACTAGTCAGCGATACAAGTAAATATTTTTCTTTATCAGCTGCGATTTTGAGTGAATTGTATATATCACTCAATTACAAGTGTGCTCTCGTACAACACAGTAGAGTAAATGTCTAAAACAGTCGAGAAAATTTTTATTTCTGAGGTCTGTTTGTTCACTGAGTACGAATTTTCCATTGTTCTTTGGATTCCCTATAAATTTTAATTTCTTATAGAGCGTCCATTAATTTGCTTTTCTCTACCCTGTGTAGTACCTTCAATGATTCCTCGATGCTGTGAGTGTTATGATTATAGTTTCGTTGATTTGCACTAAATGAAGATTTACAGTTCTCGCTTATGTTTGTGTACTCTCTGAATCTGGAGGGGAAACATCTACCTGCTCGCCTGACATAGAAATTTTTGCTTTCACCACATTTTATTTTGTTAATCCCTCATTGTGCAAATGATTTTGTTTTGTGCATTGTGTGTCTGATTATTGTCCCTATTTTGCTGTTCGTGCGGAACCCGATTCGTACAGTTGTGTTATGAAAATTGTCAGCTATTCTGTCTGATACGGCACCATAATAAGGTGAAGCAATGTATTTCGTTTTTTTGGTTCTGTTTCTCACGTTAATTTCATTTCTTTATCTCTATTGTTGCTTTTGTTGTGTAATTTGGTTGCATACATTTTGTCTACCTTATCAGCATTGTAGCTGTTATTTGTTGCTTATCGGCATTGTAGCTGTTATTTGTTGCTTTATGTTTTTGTACACACAGCTCTTCGGTAGTTTCGTTCTCTTCTAATGGGTGGTTAATGGTTCCGTTGATCATGCTGTGGAGAAAGGCTTTCTTAAGCATTTCTTGGTAGTATTAATTGTTGCGGATTGTGCTGCCAGTGCAGGTTGGTTTCCGAAATATTCTGAATTTGTGGGCCCATTTGTCATTCTTTATCATAAAACCTAAAAAACTGACTGTTGTTTTTATAGTTCCATAGTAAAAACGATTTTTGAATGTACGCTATTAAATTGTGACAGCATACACTCTTTTCAGCAATTGTGCCGTTGAAGGGAACAAACCGACCTCAAAAATAAAAATGTTCTCATCTGTTTTAGACATTTATTCTAACGTGCTGTAAGTGCACACTTGTCGTCGTGTGATATACATAATCCACTCAAAATCGCAGCATATAAAATGTAATGTTGACTAGCCTCGCTGGCTAGTTGATGAGCTACTGTATTGGGCATATTACGTTGTTATCTCTGCCTGTATCCCAAAATCTTGTAAGTACGACATATGAATGTCATAAAGCTACAAAATTGGTCGTTACTATTAACTTCACTGTAACTTATTCTGATTACGTAGTAGATGCTTAAAAATGACTTAATTCCGACATTGCAATAGCAAAATAAAATTTTAGCAGCTCATATGAAAATGATATCCTTTAAAAACTATACATAGTTATTGTTGTTATTTTGTTCTCAGTAGAACGTTCTTCATGATCAAAGGCAAGAGTTTCATGTTATTATTGATAAATGCGAACGTTGTTTCTGAGTAAGAGAAATATGTTTTATACGAGTTCGACGAAATTTTGAAGCGATGCTTGATAAAGACTTTTTTTGGAGGGCGGGGGGGATTGCGAATTCTAGTGTTATGTGATAAATCTGTATTATTTTATTTGTTTTTACTTAACATCCCTCTGTTTAACATTACAAATTACCCATTTTCAAATAAATCCTGAGTTAAACATTGGAAATTTTTATTTTGCTATAAATACTGTTTATTTTTAACTAACAGACTGGAGGATAACTATGTAGAATAAAAATATTTCGTAGGTTAATGATTATAAAGAATCCGCCTAGATTGCAAATAGAAACCGGATTTTGAGCTAGGTTTCGGCGCGGATAACCACGCCTTCTTCGCAACACACTAAAACTACAAACTGCAGTATCTAGTAAGATACTGATCGCATACGTGAAGAAAACACCCGTTATGAGATATTGCCCGACTGGTATGCAACACACCGAGAAAAACTACTAGGAAAACTAGCATATTCTACGCTTACTTATGATAGTCTACAGTAGCCTACAGTAGTTTTACAACTCTAGGTGCTACAGATGAAAGCTGTAGATTAGATGGGTAGATCGAATAAGTTACGAGAAGGTACTGAATCGAATTGGGGGGAAAATAAAATTAACCGCATAACCTAACTAAAGGAATGGATCGTTTGTTGGGTCACTTGCTGAGACGACAAGGAACCAGCAGTTTGTCAATGGAAAGAAGTGTGAGTGATCAAAATTATAGAGAAGACCAAGGCTCGAACGAAATAAGCACTTTCAAGTGATGTAGGGTGCGGTAGTTACGAAGAGATGAAGAGGCTTGCACAAAATCGATTATCGTGGAGAGCTGTGTCAGACCAGTCTTTGGACCGCAGACCACAACAACAACAAGAAGTATTCGAAGGACAACAGTCACGTTATTTAGTACGAGAGTGACTTAATGCCTATTAACTGTCGTGGAAGGCGTTATGTAGGTGGCAAGAACGTTTGTCGTGTACGGCATTGCCAAAGCGACAACAGCCGCAACAGATCGAAGCAAAAGCTGCATGCAGCTGGCGAACCACGTTGTGGCCACCCTCGCTGCGTTGGCTACAATAATAATGTTTATGTTTCTTGATGACAATCAGATGGACTGAAACTGTGCCCGGGCTCAGGACTTTTTGGTAGGGCGGACGCAGCATCTTACCTAGGATGGGGATTCATCCTCAGAGGCAAACGTAACTTCGGGTGTTCGCCAGGGAAGTGTGTTGGAATCCTTGCTCTTCATTTTCTGTATTGATGACGTTGCAGACAAGATTAATAGTAACCTCAGACTTTTTGCAGGTGAAGCAGTTATCTATAACGAAGCACTATCTGAAAGAAGCCTCATAAATATTCGGCTAGTTCTTAAAATTTCAACGTGGTGCAAAGATTGCAACTTTTAAAGAAAGTTCAGAAATGTAACATTTTGCACTTCACAAAACGAAAAAACGTAGCATCCTACGACTATAACATCAATGAGTCACTGCTAGGATCGGCCAACTCATATAATTACCAGGGTGTTACACTTTGTAGAGATATGAAATGGAATGTTCACATAGGCTCAGTCTTGGTCAGAGCATGTGGTACGTTTCTGTTCATTGGTAGAATACGGATGAAGTACAATCAATCTAAAAAGGAGACTGTTTACATATGACTCGTGCGACCGGTTCTAGGATATTATTGAAGTGTTTGATGATGTTTGGTTTGTGGAGCGCTCAACTGCGCGGTCATCAGCGCCCGTAGAAATTCCAAATGTGTACACAGTCCAAAAATGGTTTAAATGGCTCTGAGCTCTATGGGACTTAACTTATAAGGTCATCAGTCCCCTAGAACTTAGAACTACTTAAACCTAACTAACCTAAGGGCATCACACACATTCATGCCCGAGGCAGGATTCGAACCTGCGACCGTAGCGGTAGCGCGGTTCCAGACTGTAGCGCCTAGAAGCGCTCGGCCATCTCGGCCGGCCACAGTCCAATGTAACCACTTTCACGAAGATGATGGAGTATGAGGACAACACAAACACCCAGCCCCCGGGCAGAGAAAATCTCCAACCCGGCTGGGACCCCGTGATCCAGAGGTAGCAACGTTAACCACTAGAGTACAAGCTGCGGACTTACTCAGCTGTGTGAGACCAGTACCAAATATAACTAAGAGGGGATACGGAACGCACACAGAGAAGGACAGCACGAATGGTGCCAGGTTTGTTTGCCCCGTGGGAGAGTGTTGTAAGGATGTTGAAGAAACTGAATGGGCAGACTCTTGAAGACAGATGTAAAGTATCCCGAGAAAGTCTAGTAACAAAGTTTCAAGAGCCAGCTTTAAATGATGACTCTCCGTGTCGCTCACATAAGGATCGTGAGGACAAAATTAGAATAATTACAGCACGCACAGAAGGATTCAATCAATCGTACTTCCGGCGCTCCAGACGTAAATGGAACAGGAAGAAATCCTAATGACTGGTGCAATGGGACGTACCCTCTGCCATGCACTTCACGGTGGCTTGCAGATTGTACATGTAGTTGTAGAAACTGGTAACAAATAAAGATTTCTCCATTAACACCTCACGGCGTATAAAAATGAGCTGCTTTAGATATTTACAAACTGAGGGGCTCAGCCGACTCAGAATAAAAGAAGGAGCATTCCTCGGCGATTTTGTCTGTCTTTGGAAGTTTCGCCTTTGAAAAGTGACATCTCAAAATGACGGCGCAGCCCATGAGGAATAGTTTCCATATTTATTTCAATATTTGTCTCCTGTTCTTGTTTTGTAGCAAAGTCATGAAAAATAAAACCGAAGACGATAGCGCCTCTGCTACGCCAGTGGCTAGGTGGCTGGGAAGAGGCGACACCTAACAAGGCTGTAAACACCGCCCACAAAAGGCGTCCAGGCTCCCAGGCCGGCCGGCCGCTTTTGTATACAAATAATATATAATGCAGTCCGGGCCCCGCTGACTTCTAAACTCGCAGCCACTCCATAGCGCCCCCCGCCAGTCCATCTTTCTGCCATTTATACGGAGTGGAGTGGAGGGGCGTGCGCTGGGGGATTCCCCACCTGCCCCTGCAGATCCGCGGCCAGATTTGTTACGGGCTGCGCGCCACAATGCCTGCGGCCGGGGCGTGCTGCCTGATGGGGGTTGTTACCACCCCGCGCGACGCAGCTGCCGCACCCCGACACCCTTCCTGCCCCCTCCAGCGCGCCGGCGAGCCGCGATCGCATCAATCTGCACGCCTCCGGCTTCGAGGCGTACAAAACACTTTACGGGCCATTGCGCCCTGCGGCGCGCAACAAGCTGGCCGCAGCACTGCTCATCTGGTGGCCTATCGGTGGTTACGCGCTGCCTTTTTGAACTGGAAACGGGTGGCGTCTGGGCCCAACGTGATTCCTGTCTGGTTGCACTGGTGCTGCATCTACTCACTCGTACACACTCTTCAAGAAACTGTTGTTGGTGGACAGAACTTCGTTCCGTCATTTATTCATACCTTCGCTGTTCCATTTGCGAAAAACCACTGTCTGTATGTCAGCGAACCTTTGGGACGGACGTTAAACACAACGGAGGTTAAATGCATAAATGTTTTTCTCGATGTAATATATTGCACCATGGCCTCGATGTTTCCAGTACATCGATTGCTTTTTACAAATGAAATTGTTTTCGAAACAACAACTTTCAAAACAAACTATACTGTTTACAGTATCATGAGGTTTGAGGTGCATCGTCGTTACCGTATCGACTGCTACATTGTTGATGGGCTGCCTGTCACATTGGCGTTATTGCATCCGCACCAATGAATACCAGTGATATCAAATTAATGCACTAAATTGTATCGGAAACTTTCCAAGTCAATTATTATGTACGATTGGCTGTAATTAGAAGACTTAAGCGGTCGTAAAAATTGTTTATATGGAGGTGTGTCATTAATACTCTGCATTGGGCGCTAATGACCGTTGACGTTGTGCGCCCTAAAACCACAAAAAAAAAAAATACTCTGCTTCCGTACACGCAGCTCACGTATATGAATTATATTTGCGGCAAACTTTATCTTTTGCTTTTTGTCAGTCCGAACATATTTTTACGCTTGGTAGCGACGGAAACGTACTGACTGGGTTTTACCATGCATTACTTTCGTTTTATAAATTTTACTGTAGAATTCCAAAATGAAATTTTCACTGTGCAGTCGATGGATACAAAAAGTTGCATCGTATACATCGAAGAGTTAACAATGCATCGGTTCAATTTGATACATCGATACCATACACTGTATTTAATAAATCGTCCATCCGTTCCATACGCATTCTAATCTTTCTTATCATGTACATGTAGTCTTCCAGCAATATGTATGATGGTAACAGTACAGTCGTTTCACGAATTGTCTAGAAAACGGATTGTTTAAACTTTCTCAGCGGTGAGGCAGAAAAAGAGTCATTTTTCCTCCAAAACCATCGTTAAATTTTCCGTAGTGCTGCGTCTGTCGTATGAATACGGTACACAAATATTGCACACAGGACGACACATGCCAAGCCAGTCTCCAACGTGGCGGCACATAGTTATGATTAGCCGCCACTTAACAGAACCATATCACGCTCCCACCATATGACTTACAAATAATCCAATCAATACGCCAATAGTTGGGCTTGACGCTACATAATGGGGCTGGTACCAGGAACTACTTCCTTCATCCTCCAAATAGTTCGCAGATGAACATTCTTCCGCTGACCGGAGATTTAAACGACCACACTTCGTCACTCTGCCAGTTTCAATTCCAGTTATCGAGAAGTAACAGTAGTTATCAACAAGTGCCTTCGCATTGCCATTATCATAACCGAGTGTCGCAATGTATGTCGTTAACAGAACCTATAAACACAGACAGCAGCCCAGACAGAACCACAATTAAATTAGTTAGACCAGCGTTTAGAACTCTTACATTAGGAGCATGCGTTCTCATCAGACTGAAGATGAGTATTTATTGTGTACATTATTTTAGTGAATGAGTGTTAATTGTTATTCATAGCGCTGCAAAATTATTTTTGTTGTAGTCTGAATTACCCTGTGACCAGACAGTTGCTGGATACAAGCACACCAACTCAGCACAGCAACTTCTTCCCGTGGTAGAAATTTCACTTCCGGCTATGTATATGTTGGATGCCAAACTTATTTCATGGATACAATACATAATATCTCACACCCAAACTTCCACATGTCAAACAGTCGGATCAGTACCATTCGTTGTATATCGACAGAGTAGCAACCAAAACTCCGATATAGTTTGTGCTATGTGCTGTCGTCCAGGACGACGGGTGTAAACGGCAAGTAATAAATAGCACCTGACGTGCAGAGCGCCAGAAAAGCGCAACTGTGAGCGTCTATAATGCACAGCTCCCGTGCGGAAGTCTGTCGTACCAAGGGTCCTGGATTCGAACTTTGGTCACGCCAGTTTTTGTACTATAGTACGTGTGAAAATGTTATATGGGATAACATGTTCCAGATATGTAAAAGGAATTTATAGCAATGTTCTACTGGCCTTCCGATTTCGCTTCGTTTACTTGAAAGTAGCACACCTGCAGAGTACAAATATTGTAGTTTCACAGAATAAACAAACAAGCGAAACAGAAGAATAAAGAAACAATTGCATCACACACAACGAGTATTATTATTGTTGCTGTTATTATTACTAATAATACTTCTGCACGTTTGTTCTCTGGCCGGCCGCGGTGGTCTAGCGGTTCTAGGCGCGCAGTCTGGAACCGCGCGACTGCTACGGTCGCAGGTTCGAATCCTGCCTCGGGCATGGATGTGTGTGTGATGTCCTTAGGTTAGTTAGGTTTAAGTAGTTCTAAGTTCTAGGGGACTGATGACCACAGTAGTTAAGTCCCATAGTGCTCAGAGCCATTTGAACCATTTTGTTCTCTGAAACTAGAAATGTACTCTACAGGT
This sequence comes from Schistocerca nitens, assembly GCF_023898315.1. Taxonomy (NCBI): domain Eukaryota; kingdom Metazoa; phylum Arthropoda; class Insecta; order Orthoptera; family Acrididae; genus Schistocerca; species Schistocerca nitens. Next base: position 303,608,136 of record NC_064614.1, read on the forward strand.
GTGCTACTTTCAAATAAACGGAGCGAAAGCGGACTGCCAATAGAATATTGCTATAACTCCGAACAGTCCTTTTACATGTTAGTAACATGTTGTAATATATAACAGTTTCACGCGTACTACAGTTCAAAAACTGGTATGACCACGGCTCGATCCAGGGACCCTTGCCGGCCGAAGTGGCCGTGCGGTTAAAGGCGCTGCAGTCTGGAACCGCAAGACCGCTACGGTCGCAGGTTCGAATCCTGCCTCGGGCATGGATGTCTGTGATGTCCTTAGGTTAGTTAGGTTTAACTAGTTCTAAGTTCTAGGGGACTAATGACCTCAGCAGTTGAGTCCCATAGTGCTCAGAGCCATTTTTGAACCAGGGACCCTTGGTACCACAAAATTACGCTCTACCGACTTCCCCATGGGAGCTCTACAAGACGGACGCTCGGAGTTATGCTTTCCCTGTGCCCCATGTTTCTTATTACGTACCGTTTTCGCACATTACCCTGGAAGACAGTACATGGCACAAATTATATCAGAGTTTTGGTTGATACTTTGTCGATATACAGCGTTTGCTACCGATTGGACTGTGTGACATCTGGAGCTTTGGGTCTCAGTAACACTACCCACAAATCTAGCATCATACCTTCAGATCGAGCTGGTGAGGATACCGATACCTCTAACAGAAGTCAATAATATGAAACACTATACTTTCCAAGATTCTGCTAAAAACGTACGTTGCCCATTTGCCCTCTTTGCAGTCCATTTCACATGTTTCTTCACTTATACAGCTTCGCAAAGCCTCGTCTGCAAACAGTCGCTGTGAGTTAAACACTTATATCTAGGAAACTGATCTACCGTATTCGAGTGACGGCCTGCATATTGGATGGAGGACGCTGCAGGCGAATGCTATAAGTCCGATAGCAAGATTCTGCTGTTTGAATAATGGAGAAGACATGAAGCGTTGGTATGACATCTGACGCCAACGACATTCTATTGTCATGACATTTATAAGCTAGCCCATTACTGCAGGAGGTAAATCATACAAACGAACCACCAAGTTATCTAAGACAGGTTTGCTGTTCTGAAATGGACTAGAATTAATGCACTATTATCTGTGATTTTGTCCGCCGCCGGCCATTGCGGCCGAGCGGTTCTATGAGCTTCAATCTGGAACCGCGTGACCGTTACGGTCGCAGGTTCGAATCCTGGAATCCTGCCTCGGGCATGGATGTGTGTGATGTCCTTAGGTTAGTTAGGTTTAAGTAGTTCTAAGTTCTAGGAGACTGATGACCGCAGATGTTCAGTCCCATAATGCTTAGAGCCTTTTTTATGTTTTATTTACATTTAAAAATAGGTAAATAAAAACACGCGCGTAAACCGATGGAACGTTGGATAAAAATTTCAAAGCAACAGGTCAAAAGAACTTTCGGAGGTTAACGATTATGAACAAACCAACATTTAAATTTTTATAACGTTTTCCCTTTCATTACACATATGTTATGTATGTACCAGATGGCGTTCCAGTAGGTAAATAAAGCACTTGAGTAATCGAACGCCGGCCGAAGTGGCCGTGCGGTTAAAGGCGCTGCAGTCTGGAACCGCAAGACCGCTACGGTCGCAGGTTCGAATCCTGCTTCGGGCATGGATGTTTGTGGTGTCCTTAGGTTAGTTAGGTTTAACTAGTTCTAAGTTCTAGGGGACTAATGACCTCAGCAGTTGAGTCCCATAGTGCTCAGAGCCATTTGAACCATTTGAGTAATCGAATGCAATGTTTTGTCAAAATTTCGAAGCAATCCATGAAGAACCTTCGGAGATTTATAGATCTGAAGAAACGAACAAAATGTTTAAATGTGTGTGAAATCTTATGGGACTTAACCGCTAAGGTCATCAGTCCCTAAGCGTACACACTACTTAACCTAAATTATCCTAAGGACAAACACACACACCCATGCCCGAGGGAGGACTCGAACTTCCGCCAGGACCAGCCGCACAGTCCATGATTGCAGCGCCTCAGACCACACGGCTAATCCCGCGCGGCAAGAAACGCACATCTACGTTTGAACTTCTATAGAAAATGTAATTGTTGCTAATCGCAAATCTCCGAAAGTTTTTGACCGATTGACGTTCCACTGGTATACGCGCATGTTTCAATGTACCTATTTTTTAAATATGTGTAATACATATATTAATACAAATTTAATAATAAGGAAAAGCTGTTAAAAAAATCTCAAAAAAGATACATATAGACACGTCATAACTTAAAGAATTAGGTACCTAAAAACACTTCTGTAATGTAATGCAACATCGTACCAAAATTTCAAAGCAAGCGGTCAAGAACTTACGGAGATACCCGATTCTGAAAGAACGAACATACATTCATATTTTTATTTATATAGATTTAGAAACAGAACAAAGAATGTTGTTACATGATAACTTTTCAGTATCTGATCTCTTTTCGAGTGCACATTGTGATGATGACAATAGAACAATTTTTAATAAACATAGCGCATGAATGACATGTTGTGCAACAATATTATAGTTTGCAAATATTCTTTCCCTGTTTATCTATCTTCTACTACAAAGATAAAAACAAAGATAAAAAGATTTGTCACTACCACTAATGGAGGAACCATATTTTTTTATTTCTAAGTTTGCACCTATGTTTTGTTGCAATGAGATAGACTGAAATTTGTTTTACATATGCGACTTTTTTCCAAATATCATAATCAACAGAAAAATTTTTAACAACTTGAATCCGGTAATATAGCAGGTTTGCAAGCTGTATTACAGAATCTTTATGAAAAAATTGGCTTAATACAGAACCATCAAACTGCAGGAAAATTATTTGTGAACATCCAACGGGAAAATCACAATTAATTTTGTCCATTCACCGTTCGGAATCGGTTGACACTAAACAGGAAATAAGGGTAAAAAAGCACGGGTATTTACTTTTTGTCAGATTATCAATAAACTCATAAAAATTTTTCGAAAGGTGATTTGCGCTTCTTAATATTTCGTTAATGGTGACTAACATGTTCCATTCGGCATAAAAGTATTGCTCACGATGAGTCTGAAACCGCTCAACGAGCGATGAGTAGCATGTCGTTATAGTAGAGAATGTTGTGTGAAGTATTACTTAAACATATAATTACGGTGCCAAAAGAGCTTAGGTAGAAGTATGTTATCGTTACAGTGACGATTAGGGAAATACGTTATGTAATAATGAACTGACAACGTAACGGAAATTGGATATCCGGAATTTTACTTTAGATGTTCTTGTCTTACTTTTGCCCTGTACAGCGGTAAACTTCAAGTGCCGCTCTTTCTTTTATTTATGTATGTTTTTCAAATGAAACCGGAGGCGACATTTTCACGGTCCTTACAAAGGCACTACGGAAATAAGAGAGATTAGATAGTGTAGCGATGTGTATATAGCATAATTTTTCCAGCGCTCAGTAAGAGAGAAGAACAGAACAGAAAGTCGCTAACATTGGTACAAAGTACCATTTGTAGTGCACTGTAAAATACATTGCGGAATATATACAGTGTGAAACGGAACTCCACTGACAAACGTTCAGAGGTGGTAGAGTGGACCAAAACAAAGAGGAAATGGCTAGTGAAAATTGTCTATAAGATGCATACTTTAAGAGCTACGAGCAATACTTCATCTCCAATACTGCGAAACAAATCTACTGTAAGCTGTTTCCTTTCCATATTTTGAGAGGTACCAAAACAAGAAAAAACTATGCAGTAAACATGGGCTCTAAAGCACATACTTTAAGAGCTTCGAACACACAACTTTTCTACTGAACAAGTGCTCATAGCTCTTAAGGGACGCATTTTAGAGTCCTTTTTTTTTCTTGTTTTGATCACTACTACAACTTCTGAATGTCTGACTGTGGAGTTGTGGTTCAGCCTGTATACACAGGGTGTGTCAAAGTCTTAGCCTCAAAAATCTAGGGATGAAAGATCGCGTCAAGGGAAACAACTTCTGTTAGAGACTAAATGTTTGCTGACGATTTCCGGCAACGCTAATTAACCTAAAGTATTCTCGCCCCTCGAACAACGAGATTTCACGGAACTGGCGGGTTCTACTAACCAACTGTGTTGCATACTATCTACCTCAGTAAATAGGTACAGTGATTTCCAACAATAAAACCTTAAGAATGATTGCCTCTAAGCAGAGAAAGATATGCTAGAAGCGATTTAGAAATTTTAATTTTGCTAGGCTACCTTCTTTCATACGAGAGTTGCGCTCGACCAAACCTACTGTTCTGTAGTTTTGGTACACTACGTAAATGACGTAGCAAATGCTAGGATTGCCGCTAGTATTGGTAGCATTGGCACGAAAAGAAACAGAAATGAGCTTTTTAGAGAGAAACTGGGAGCAGACGATTTGTCTTCGCTATTTTGTTTGTTTAATCGGGTTTTTTGCAAATAATTAGAACAACACTTCAATCTGTGTTAGTCGATTGTGTATTTTATATCATTACAGAATATAAATTGTATTTTGTAAGCATAAAAATTTGTTGATCATCTAACTTCTGCGCTTTTGTGTAACAAAAGCAATTACTTCTGATGCAAGCACAGTTTACATACCAAACATAAAAATATATAATTATTATTATTTTTTTGTACTCAATAGAACGTTATTCATCATGATCAAAGGCAAGAGTTTCCTGTTATTGTAAATGCGAAAGCTGTTTATGAATGAGAGAAATATATTTTACTCAAGTCCGACGAAGTATTGAAGTAATGTTTGAATATTTTTCGTTTTGCAGGTTTTTTTATTTTACCTTTTTGCAGAGGAAATTGCGTTTTCTGGCGCTATATGATAAATCTGTATTGTTTTCTTTATTTTTACTATATCATACCTCTTTATCACGCTATAAATCAATAGTTTTCGTAAAAAACTTAAATTCAACACAGAAAAATTTAGTTTTGCTATAAATACCGTTTACTTTTAAGTAAAAAACAGGAGGATAACTATGTACAAAATAAACGTTCTGATGGTTGCGCGGCCCGTTATATATGTATCCTCACTCAGATTCTAGACGTTTCTCTGCTTCCGTTTTTTAGGGGAATCTAGTAAGGCACTGATTACGTACGTAAAGAAAGCGATCGATTATGAGATAACCCCCAACAGCCATGCAACACACCTAACGTACAGTTAACGCGGGGACCACAACTGACCAAAGCTACTGGGAAACTTACCGTAGCCTACGCTTACTTATGATAGTCTTCCGTAGCCTACGGTAGTCTTACAACTCTAGTTCATATGGAGCAGATGACTGGATTATAGGCAACACACGAGGCATATACAGTGCCAACGTGCTGCCGCCTACGAGGGGTATAACCAATACAAATTGACGCCTTGAGTCGCTGGGAAGCGTCAGTCACCCCCATACGTTTAAAGTATAGACTTGGTAACGTCGTGTGCATATAATCATGATCATTTTTCACTCCACAGTTACGTAATGTGAGTGTTAATAGAAAGATCGCCACGCTGTTGTTACATGTGCGATTATTACCGATCCTGATTTTTGCCAAATAGCATTAATCTATGAAGAAGATAGTATGCCCCGGGGTGAATTTTCATTTTTAAAAATTTTCCTCATTGCTTTAGTTCCTCTTTCTGTGTAGATAGCAAAAGTAGATCTGGATTCAGTATGTTTGGATGCGAGTTCTTTATATTCGTTCATCACATTGGTTAATTAACTTAATACATTCTCGTTCTCAGTAGCAACTACTTTTCTTCTCCTATTCTATTCGTACACAACTGTTGACTAATTTTTCGACATCGCGTCCTGCAGTCGAGATGTGTACAGATGAGATGTGTAAATGAGTTTACCAATAATTATCCGCTGTGGATGATCAATGATAGGAAAACTAGTGCTCACATATCTTGTCTGATTAATACGTAAGCTCTTTTCCTATGTCAATAGTGTCAGGAGCGTTTCCTTGGATTTGGTCGTAATTTCATGAGTTTCTTCCGATTGCTTTTATGATCTGCTGAAACAGTGCGCACAGAAGGAATAAGTTCCAGAAAATCTGACACTCTAAAACAACTGCAATAGGAAGGAAAATTAACACTAGTGCTCGACCCATACTTCAGTACTTGTCGAGTGTTTGGGCTCCCCACCAGGTCGGATTAAAGGCAGAAATCAAAGAAATTCCGAAGCGTGATGTTAAATTAGTTACCGGTAGGTTCAATCAACACACAGGCATTATTGAGGTACTTCGGGAACTCAACTGGGAATTCCTGGAGGGTAGACGACGTTCTTTTTGACAAACGCTACTGAGAATATTTTGAGAACCGGCATCTGAAACTGACTGCAGAACGATTTTACCGCCACCAACGTGCGAGTGCACTTCGCGTAAGGACCACGAAGATGAGAAAATTAGGGCTCATACGGAGACTTATAGACAATTGTTTTTCCCTTGCTCTGTTAGCGAGTTGAAAGGGAAAATAAACGACCAGTAGTGGTACAAGGTACCCTCTGCTACGCACCATATGGAGGCTTGCCATGCATGTATGTAGATGCAGAAACTCCTTGAGATCTGACAACAACATAGTCTAATAACAATAAATACGATTGCTTAAAATATTAAAATATCCGTAAGAAAAGTTGTGTGCAGAAGATAAAAAACTTCTCTCCAGGCGAACTATACAATGATTAACACTAGACTAAAAAAAAACCAAAAAAAAGAAAAGACTGTAACTGATGTCGAGTCATGACTACTGTTTCAAGGTAAAGAGAAATAGAAAAATTAATAATGGAACAACAGAGAGACAAATTTAGCATTAAAGATAAAAAGAAGTGTAAAAAGTTTGCAACAGCGTGGCAAACATGTCCAAAAATACGTAGCAGGTATGTTAATAAAAGAGTAATTGTAGGATTATAAAAGATGAAACGCCTAAACCAAGAGTTGTCTGGGAAATGTAGTCAACACAAAACGATGGTTTACTCGTTTGGAACAACAATGGAGACGGCACATAACCATTTTTAGAGGAACCGTGGAAACATTCAGAACCAAAGGCAGTCCGCAGGCATTGCGTAACGACAAAACAACGACAAAGGTGTATAGAGATAAAGTGTATAATTAAAACATGTGTACTGAACTGCAGATTAAAACATCTTATGAAGCAGGTAAACAGGAACGAGAAAATATCAGAGGATCAGTTGGCTTCATAGTATTAGCCGTGAAGACACTTCTCAATGAATCCACAAGTCAGTCAGAGATAAGCAAGTTCAAAAAGAAAAACAAATATGGGATAAAACTGATGTATTGAGCAGACATGAAAATCTACTTGAAGAAATAGTTCTGTCGATTTGTCACGAATATACTTTTGGTCATTGCACGTGGTCGTCGGCGTGTCCAGTCTGCGAAAGTCCCGAGGCTGAGTGATGCACGTCAGTGTATGAGATCATTTCCGGCGATATTTCATGATTTTAACAGTCAGACTGTAGAAGTATCTGTTGATTTTCCTGAGTAGTAAACCTGCAAACGAATAAAAAAGGAAAAAAAACTCTTACTAAAAACAAATATAGTTACGTAAATGTAGCTGAACTATGCAGCAACTGGAGCAAACGGTGACGTACAAGAAGCGCCCAATGGTAAGAGTTAACATGTAAAGGAGGGGTTTCGCTAACATTGAAGCAAGATAACTAATCTTCTCACGTCCGTTTGCGCCAGAGTAAAGGGCTGGGGGGCTGAAATGGATTGTGGAACAAACTGATCATCACACCAGCAAAAATGTTGACCTTCCTTAAGTGTAATGAACGTTTCTGCAATAGCAGTTCAGCCCTCTGAACGGAGAACATCTGTAATTGCTTTCGTTATGTGCCACGAAAATTTTCTGAAGGCACTTATAATAAATAATGAGTTCAAAAATAAATGTTGGTTACTGCGTAACTGTAGCACATTTTGTATGTGAGACTTTTTTTGTATTTTTTGTATTTTGTGAAAGATGGCACTTACTGGTTAGTGCCTGATTTCTTTAGTCTCTAACGTTTCTTCTTTTTCTTAATTGTCGCTTTGGCCTGGGAAACCATACGCGTTCTCTTCTTAGCTCCACTAATCCTTCCTGTTTTCGGTTTTCGCGGTCCATTCTCCTTTTCTCAAGGGCATCGCCTCATCGCTTCTGTATCCTTGTTGACATCATCCTTCCGTTGTGTTCGTGGTCTTCTTCGGCCCCTTCCGCCTTCCACGGATCCTGAGAATGTAGTCTTTCCTCTTCCATCCTAGTTGTCAGCCCGCATCGATCTTCTTTTCTGCATCATTCGGAGAATATCAGCTTGTGAGTATAGGTCTGCCAGTTCCTGTTTTTTTAATATCCTCTATTCCTGTGGCTGTATTTCTTTCTTTGCGCCAAATATTTTCCTTAATGTCTTCCTCTTGTTTCTAGTTAGACGTAAATATGAAGCCATTTCTACTGAACAGAAGAGTATCAACTCGCTGTCCGATGCGTTGCACACAGAAACTGACACTGTAAACACGCAAGCGTCTTCTGCTAACTTAAAGTTATTTTCTTACCATTTTGGTCAAATAACTGCCTTAGAGTCCATAGAAGTAGTCTGAGTTTGGACTGAAATTGCGTTCCATGCGTAACATTTACTTGGCGTAAAATAAAAAAAATTGCAAAGTTCGGTGTAACCGTCTGTAAGAGTGGAAGAAAACGCGAACATCGTATCAGAACTAACGGTACGCAGGATAGATAAGAATTTTGCATAAAGCGACTGGAATCCGTTATAATATTACGAAATGAATTATTATGAAACTGTTACTATGAAACGAATTATTATGAATGATTATACCACACGTCATAACAGTTGCATGCACTTCATTTGACGACGCTTCAAACAGGTACGTTCACCTGGTATTTTTGGTTCTAATTGCAGTAATACCGCCGACTTCTTCAGCAGCTGATACGATTGGCCCAGAGAGGTGAGCGTTGCAAATCTTTTAAAATATAGTTTACGTCACATTTACAATACTTTTACAGATATTAAGAAGATCAAGATATGCTGAAATTCGTGTCGAGCGAAAGCTGCTAAGAGGAAGAATGATGTCCGTCTCGCGTTTCTTATCGCACCGTTTTCAGTTAGAAAGAGCACTGTTGCGAGCAGAGTGTGTCGCTGTCTGTGGGGTCGTGCCACAGGTACTGCCCTGTGATCGCTGCACATTCTTCACCGTCGCGATGGTGAGCTGCGATTGCCGTGATGAACTGCCTCTGCCGCGCCAACGGTGCTCTTTTAGTTGCCTGGAAAGACTGCACATATCACGCACTTTGTCTATCGATCAGCCGTCTCTACCGCGCTGCACGGTGCATATTGCGCGCCTGTAGTCATGGCGTTAGGTACGCTGGGAAGATGTCCCACTAAACGTTTACCGTACATAATTCGGCGTTCTGCGCCACACGTAACAGAATCAGCTCGTGGCAGGGAAAATCTACAAAATATGTCATGATTTACTGAGCGTTTCAGTTTGACTGGGCAATCACTGTACCAAAATTCACGTGCAGAAGTATTCAAAGAAATGAAAACAGCTTTCTTTGACTTCTAAATGATGGCGTAGATTCTGCTGGTAAAGATTGTTGTCTAGACAGCATATAAACGGTAGCAACATTTTAGGCACGAATATGAAGACATTAAAGAAGAAGAAATAGTAATAATAATAAAAAAGCGAGCTAGAATATTGATAAAGCGGGAAGTTAACCACCTGATGCGGCTGGAGATCAGACAAAATTGTGTTAACGCAGCGAGAATATGCATTTGTTTAGCGATCCAGGAGGCTTATAGCTTGTGATTTTAGGATTGTGTATGAATGTGCGATGATGCGAGTGGCGTTTACGACTGTAATATTAATCAGATATGGGATCAAAAGTGTCAGTGCAACATCTCCGAAAACATCAAACAACTATAAGAACTTTTCTATGTGTATTTTCTAGCAGTCAAGCATTCGCGATAAATAGTCTTTTGTGTATACATTCTAAGACAAAAAACACGACGCATCTGGAAAGAATTGTCCGAATGGGACGAAACTCGGCAGATGTGATGTACGTGTACAGAAAAACAAATTGCAAATTCAGAAATACTGGATCATTTATTCAAGAGAAAGAGCTTCACAAATTCAACAAGTCAATAGTGCGTTGGTCCACCCTTTGCTCTTATGCAAGGAGTTATTCGACTTGGCTTTGGTAGAGTTGATGGATGCCCTCCTGAGGGATACGTGCCAAATTCTGTCCAATTGGCGCGTTAGATCGTCAAAGTCCTGAGTTGGTTTGAGGGCCTGTCCACAATGCTCCAAATGTCCTTAATAGGGAAGAGATCCGGCGAGCTAGTTGGCCAGGGTAGGGTTCAGCAAGCACGAAAATAATCAACAGAAACTCTCGCCATTTGCTGGCAGACATTATCTTGCGGAAATTTAAGCTCAGGATGAATTGCTATGAAGGGTAGCTAAAGGAGGAATAGAATATCATCACGTACCTTTGTGCTTTGGGTGCCACGGACGACTACCAAAGGAGTCCAGCTTTGAAATGAAAAAGCACTCAAGACCATCGTTCCTGGTTGTCGGGCCGAATGGTGGCGAAGGTCTGGCTGGTATCCCACCGCTGTACGGGACGTCTCCAGACACATGTTAGCAGGTCATCGAGAGTCAGTTCGAAGCGAGACTCATCACTGAATACAGTTCTACTCCAGTCAATGAGATTCCAGGTCGAATGTGCCCGATACCATTGTAAACGGGCTTGGTGTACAGAGTCAGTGGTAAGCAGCGCGAAGGGCGCTGTGAGCTCAGCCACCTTTTTATAAGCCGCCTTTTAGTGGTTCTTGTGGTCACTGAAGCACCACTTGCACGTCGGATCGATGATAATGACGAATCCGGGGCTCTGAGTTCTCTCTAACGATTGCTGCGTCCTCAAGTTCTGCCGTCTCTCTAGGTCGACCATTTCCTTCTGTATTCTGTGTTCGGCCATAGTTAATCGATTCCTGCCAAACTGTCGAATAGCAGCACCGCACCTATTCATTTTTCGAGCGATTCGACGATTACTCCAACCGGCTTCCTTGAGTCAAACTACACGTCTCTTTCAAATACAGACATCTGCGTATATTCTTCACGTACCTGTCTGCGTGGCATTCTTACTGTCCAGCTGAGAATACAGAATGAAATTTGCAGAGACTCTATGCTTTGATATCCACATATCCCTTTCTTACTACCCATGGCAGCTGCACGGTGAAATTGAGCTGCAGCGTCATGAATTCATCCATTGGCCGTCAAAGTTTACAATTTTGGATTTTTCGTCGATAAGTGTATGAATATCAATCTGTGAACAATTTGCATTACTCCTTCGTGGTTCATCTTTTTTTTTTGTTCTTATAATTCTTTTAAATGTCTTACACTGTATTACGGCATCATGTCACAATATAAACCAACGTTTCGGCCATTTGTATTTATACCCAAAGAGAAAAAAAAGATTCTACTGAAACTGGTACTGACCACGAAGGCCCGCCGCTCACAAACTACAGGAAGTTCTGACTAAAGAAACGACGCTGACCGGCGACTGGTACAGCTTGTCTTGACTTGTGGAGAATCTTCTTAAACTTGTAACATCCAAATATTTCTGGACATTTTCTTTGGTTTCAACTGTTCGGTCCTCATATAGTTGACAGAACCATGTTTGGTCTTCATCTAACTGATGAAATCTTGAAACTTCGCCCGAAGTGGATATTTCATACAGTGTCGTGGATCATTCATAAGCATCGGTTTTTGGCCATCGCAAAGTGGGCAGCCTAAGACAAGATGCAAAGGCCAACAGTAAATGACATCTGAAGTTTGCAACAGATAGAAAGGCCAAATTTTAGAAGTAAGTTTTTATGAATGCTCAGAACAGCACTGTTTCATCAATTATTTATTTCTTACCTCGTGGTTTTCCTACTCATGAAAATTCCTGTTCACACAGTATACTTTTAAATAAAATTATGTTAATTATCGTTAGCTTATTAGAATCGTTTTTGTGGAGCTGAAAAATTTGCATTTGGAAACAAATAGCGGAATACAGCTGTCACGACACAATTTTCAATTGCATAATGACGATAGTAATAGCTCAGCGATTATTATAACTGAAAAATCTGCCACGTGCTGAGGATAAGCACGCATTTTTCATGAAAATTATTCAAACTGAAGTAGTGATCGTCAAGCAAGTTCGAATGAACAGTCAAAAATTAAGAAAAGATTTTATGATCTATACGATAAACAGTCGGTTTAAAACAGACGCCCCTGTTGTAGCAGGAAATGCGGAAATAGAAGGGGCATTTTCTTAGTCTGCTTCATAGTTTATAATGCAACTCTCATATGGACCACAAAATATTTATGTTATTTCTTGCTTACGCGTCTCGGCATTTCGCCATTGTCAAGGGGACGTACTACTGTTGATAAAAGTGTCGCGTCCAACTTACTCATAAATCTTTCATGCGATATGTATAGTACCTGAAAATAGCGTCATGGTTCTGAATTGGTAAACAAAAATTAGAGCTTCACTTCCCGCCAACGACGAACTTATTAGAGATGGAGTACAATCTGTAATCGGAAAATCGATAGTACCTTTATCAAAGAAACTGCTCCGATATTTCACTTATCAGTTTAGACGAATCATGGGAAACCTAAATGTCGGTGGTCAAACGGATCTGGATCCTTCTCCTCCCAAACACAACTCCAGTGTCTTAAAATCGTTGCTTGGTGTCGGGCTTAGTAACACAATAAAAAACGCAGATGGCATTAATTACATACGACTTAATCGTTAAATTATAAACTTCGGGGAGAGAGGAAACACTGAAACGAGTATTCAGTACAGATATAAAATACACACTATTTTATAGTGTAGGGCAACCAAAGCTTATATTAGACATTACCAAAAGTTCTGTAAAAATCTATAAAAAAATCATTAAATTTTTTTTTGAAAATGAATGGAAATTATTCAGTGCCGCATTAAGTCTTCAGAGGTTCCTTCATTAGGTAACACAAGCGGTTTCACACCATTATAGGTGCGTCTTCACTTTTTACTTCAAAGAGAAAGAGAAAATGTGTGATGTCGCAACATTCAAGTTGTAAACCGATTAGTTATGTATCTTCTTAAAAGGATGACCATCGAATGGCTAAACTCAGAATTACACGCCGTAAGGTGAACGTCGGAAACGTCAAAAAAAAGTCTGAAAATTCTTAAAACACGCTTCCGACCTTAATATTACTGTGTAAATTACTTGTTTAGCGATTAGATCAGCCGTTTAAGAGGTTACGCAAGTAATCGGTTTACAAGTTGTATAGGAGACGAGGTACTGGCGGAATTGAAGCTGTGAGGACGGGGCGTGAGTCGTGCTTGGGTACTTCAGTTGGTAGAGCTCTTGCCCGCGAAAGGCAAAGGTCCAAGGTTCGAGTCTCGGTCCGGCACACAGTTTTAATCTGCCAGGAAGTTTCATACAAGTTGAATACTGGAACATCGTACATTTTCTCTAGCCTCAGAAGTGGAAAGTTATTATCATCCGAAGATGCAACTATAATGGTGTGAAACCAGTAGTGCTGCACAATAAAGGAACCTCTAAACGGCTAAAGCGGCCTTGAAGAATTTCAATTCATTTTCAGAAAGAAATCTATTTTTTTTTAAGATGTTGTGGAGAACTTTTGGAAATTTCCTTACGGCAACAGAAACAAAGCCCTAATTTATATGTCGAATTAATTGCTTGCTAAATCGTTTTCAGCGTTATCTTTTCTATTTACTGCGTAGAAAACAAGTACAAGATTTTTGTTTTGAGTCCTACAAACAGTCTTTAATGCAGCACATAAAACAGGAGAGGATGTTTGTTGGTTGATTCGTTTGTTGAGGGTATCGGCTAATCAGAAATAGAAGCACGCAACTGCTGTCGGCGCATGGTATCGCCCTCGGCAACGTACATCGCGAGCTGATAGCCTCGCAGAGATGCCACATCGATTAGCGCGACCCCTGCACAGCCGTGCAGCCACAGTTTTTAACTGCACGCCGTCACGAAACGGGGTGGCGACCCACTTGCTCGTTCGCATGCCTCTTGCCGGTGCTTACCGTTCCACAGCTATGTACAAAACAAAAGAATTTCTCCACGTACTGACCAAATGATTAGTTGTCTGGATGCTTGTGCATTATAATTTACGGGTCCGCTGAGTGGATAAGCATAAATTTTCCAAAACGGTCTTAATAACTATTAATTTATCAGGGTATAGATGAAGGTTTGTTACTTGAAGGGTGTCCTTGAGTGCATCTTTCAACAGTTTTCTGTTTCTTGTAATGGTTTCTTCGTCGTTATTGTACCGTAACTACTGTTGCTTCCAGATGATGCAGTTCTATTAAAATGTGATATAAAGTTAGCTGTACGTTTCGTTTCTTGTGTAGTGCAGTATAGTGAATTAAACTAAAAGGCACAATTATATCAGAACGTCCGTCATAATTGAGCTGCTGAACCCTTGTAAGCCACCTGAATCTTATAAACTGCCGTCGCATCTGTAATAAAAGTTAGTCATAATTGATGTGCTCAACCCATTTAAACCATCTGCATTGTATAAACTGCCGTCGGATCTGTCATAAAAATTAGTATTGGTACATAAAAAAAATGTTTGATTGAAATGTTTATTATCTGAGGCAGTGCTACTGTTTGCTTTAGGATTCGCCAAATATGCAGTATTTGCTAACTAGGAGACGCAATGTGCACAAAACAAAACTGATACAGTCCATGTACTGGGCTGATGTTAGGTTGGCTAAATTATGGTGAATGTCAGGCCAGACACGAAACCAATGAACAACACTAAGTACGGAGGTGAGACGTCATGTAAATGTTATCAGGTAGGAAATAACGAAATCCATGTGGAACGCCGCTGTGAAAGTTCCGTAATGGCCACAAAAAGGAAAACATTTAAAGAATTTTCGTCTAAATACGACGCTTTATTATTCAGCAATGAAATGGCAATATACACAGATAAGCCAAAACACTATGACCACTACCCACCGTGACTTTGGATGCCTCCTGGTGTCGTTGCGAACACGTGACGCGGTAACGAAAGTATGTACGCTGAGCAGACACAGACGGTGATTCAAATAGCGAAGATAAGGGCTGTAAATGGGGAAATCCATTGAGATAAGCGACTTTGACAAAGGGCTGATTATTGTTACGCAGAGCCAGTGGACGAGTATTTGCAAAACGGCGCAGCTGGTCGAATGTTCACGTCCTACTGTCGTGAGCATCTACGGAAAGAGGTGGAAGGACAGTGAAACTACCACTAGGCGCTAAATGGTTGGACGTCCACGACTCTTCGCAGAATGTGGGGTTCGGAAGCTTGTCTGCTCTGTAAAATAGGATAGATGGTGAACATCAGTGGTATCTCTGCCGAAAGAGCATAATTCTGGTGCAGGCAGAAGTGTTTCGAAGCAGACTATTCAATCGTACATTGTTGAACATAGAGCTCAGCAGCACACAGTCCACCACTAGATGTTCACATGTTGACCCAACGACACGATCAGTTACGGTTGCAGTGGGCGCGGGACCATCGAGTGCGACTGTCGATCAATGGAATCGTGTAGGCTCTTCGGGTGAATTAGATTGTTGCTGCACTAGGTCGATGGTCGTTTCCACAAACGCATTCAACGAGATGAACGGCGGCTCGAAACGTGCAGCGCACCACGGACACAGGCTGATGGGAGCAGTATTACGCTATGGGAGTCGTTCTCCTGGGCTTGCACGGGTCTTTTGGTATTAATCAAAGAGATCTCGACAGCTGTCAACCACCTGCATCCTTTCACGCTTGATGTCTTCTCCGACGCCGATACCTTTCAGCGGAATAATTGTCCTTGTCTCGGAGCCAGAACCGTGCTACAGTGGTTTGAGGAGCGTTATAGTGCACTCACGTTGATGTTTCAGAGACCAAATTCACCTGAGGTAAATTCTTTGGAACCCATCGGGGTCGCAATCGTACGCCATCACCGCGTGCACAGTCCGACCCGATAGCTGCATGTCAGCGTGACGGACTGCCGCCCCAAGGGGTCCGGGTTCGATTCTCGGCTGGGTCGAGGATTTTCTCCTCTCAGGGACTGGGTGTTGTGTTGTCCTAATCATCATTTCATCCCCATCGGCTCGCAGGTCGCCCAATGTGGCGTCGAATGTAATAAGACCTGCACCAATTTGGCCGGACCTGCCCCGTAAGGGACCTCCCGGCCAATGACGCTAAACGCCCATTTCCATTTCCACTGCATGCACAAATCAGCGGCCTGTTATTTATGCGAATTACTTGGTCGTTACTTTCTCACGTTTCACGCCAATGTTTGCTTAAAAATGTCCTGATGTTTCACTAGCTTTTTCACTAGCGCAAAGAATCATCTTTCACCTTTTGCAGACTGTTGTTTCGTATAATCATTAAGTATAAAGTTACATTTGAATTCATGAGACTAATATTTTTAATTTAAATTACTCGTTACAGTGCAACAGAATTGCGCCGCCACGTATTATACCACGTTTACTGCAAAGATTTTCTGTTTACTGTTACATCTTTCTCATGTCTGTGAGTTTTATGATAGACAACTGTGGAAGTTGGAGGGAATTATCTCCTTGCCGAATACGCGAAGTAATTCTTGATTAGTAATGATTTTAATGATACAAAAAGTATTTAGTTCCTTCGGCGATACGTTTGAAAAGAAATGACTAATTCCTTCGTCTAGTACAAGATATTTGGTTTGGTGTTTTACATCATCTTTCTGACGTATCCTCAGGGGCAGGAGTCGCATGGAGTTAATTCAATACTTCCTGCTGAATTTTCACGAGGCACAAGAAAGTAGCACGCTGCCTTTATTACGTCCTGGGTCCAGTACGAACCCACAATTTGGTGGATAAACTGAATGAGGTTCTAAACTTTAAGCGTTGTGTCCATAGTCGCCGATGGATCCTCTTTTCCCCAATAATAAGTGCAAATGTTGGCAAACATTCCACAACAATGACAATTTTATTTGTTCCTACAATATTATTGAAATTACTGAAGGATTATTTGTGCCTATCACGGATCGATAGCCATATACCAACCGAAAATCAGAATATTTCAACAGTAATTCCTGGTATTGCTTTCGTTTACTAATAAAAACATCAATATATAACAGCATACAACCTTACGTGAAAAGAACAATTCAACTCTTTTTTAGAAGAGATTGGGTTTTGTGGTGGTTAACTTACTTTCCACAAAATGGTAGCCTTCGTAATTTCTGAGAGCCTTGCTTGAATATTTTCTAATCAATTTGAAAAATTCCACAACTTTCAGTGTCAATTGAAAATGATTATATTAACATTCACTGAAGCAAGCATTTACACGGTGAAGGAGCGCGTAAATAAACCAGAAGATTTGTAAATCGGCTTAGGGATTCTCGAAAGGATCTACACGTATCTGGGTAGCTTAGACGGCAGGTATAGTAATCAGCTGCAGTGAATTCGTTTACTCGTTTATCCGTTATGTGATTTAGGCTTCATAGTTAACCAGTGATCCTGAATTTTGCACGACAGACCTTCATAAGTCGTAACGTGATGTTAGCTAAGCCAATTCACACAACATTATATGTTAATGTGAGGGTGTTTCATAATTCCTACTACAGGTTTCTAGGGGCTGTAGAGGGGACTTGGTCGACAAAGTTTTGATAAGAAACCCACGTCCGGAAACATACAGTATGGACATTAAACAAGTTTGAAGATCGGATCACTTTCAAATCCCCCGCTTCACGGTACACTCACAGGCTGAGAAGAGAGCCCAGTCGTCACCCCCAGTTGTAATTGTGATACATACAACCATTTTCGTCCCACCACAATAACCGCCACGAGAAACTGATAGTTCACAACTAGGAGGGTTGGCTACACTACTGCACGGATGCGCTGCACTCTCGACTTCGAAAAGAGCATTCTTTGTCACGTAGAAGTGAACTAAACGACGAGCAGTCGAAGCATCGCATATGCCGTGGGCTTGTGTAGAGCACACAGTCTGCGTTGTTTGCGTGCTGCGATGCGTGAGATTTAAAAATGATTCGATATTCGAAGAATTGTACGTCCAAACGGTACATTTCCGTACATGGGTTCTTTATCATACCTTTATCCACTACGCCTCCTCTGCAACAGCTAGAAGTCTGTGTTAGGAATTATGAAATACCTTGAACTGTCCTCCTTGACCGATACCTGTGGTGACGTGAAGTCAGTAACACGAAATAAATTGCACGAATCTTACAAAAGGAATTTCATTCGTGTAAAATATACCACCATGGGTTACGTATTATTTGATTTGTGAATAGTTGTGCTGTAAGACGTGAGCAACTACAGATATTCATAACTCTGTTGGCAACACTGGAAGGGTTTGAAACACCGCTCGACACTGTAGCAAACACAAAGTACAATACTTGTTGTATTGCATCCAACCGACCCAGTTTGTCTTGCCGATGATGGAGAGCGGTGCATTAAACCTTCAAGGTATTGCTAGCAGGGCAATGACTATCTGAAGATGCTGGTGTCTGTTGTTAGTCATGATCAAATAATACGCAACCTGTGGCGGTTTATCTGTGTATTAATCATAACGGTCGCTGTGCCCTCTCCAGGGATACCTGCTTTTGCCATTCACGTAAAAGATTTGCAAGCATTTAACAGAAAGTTCATTCTCACACACTGAACAGTAGTGAGGAAATAAATTCGTAAACATACAATGCACAACAGTTACAGCATAATGTGAGGTCAAAAGCAATAGAACTGTAACTGTCCATCCTTGCAGTTAGTATAAATTATAAATTACCTTACACGATAGGAAATACTGCAACAAGCCACGAGTTTTTTTTTTAAAATGATTTTATCATACCATGACTAGTTTCCGGCTTGAGCCGAACGTCAGATACTAGGTTTGACTTCTTTGCAAGTTTTACATTTGTGTCCTAAAATATAATAACGCTTTTGTGATTACATAGTTTAGCACTTATACCTGTATATGCTCTATACATTGTACTTACTTCTTGAAGAGCCCTCCTTTACATACGGTGAGAGAGAAGTTTGATTTTCTTTTAAAATCCGTACTGATCAATGAACTGAACTAAATACAAGATGGCGGATACATTTGTTTACATCAGCTGCTAATTTTATGTGACAAAGAACGTATACGTGTACAGATATGGCACGCTTCTGGAGTTGCTTCAAAGATACTTCTTCATAATACATATAATTTTACACAGTTAGACATTTAATTATTTAGGCTTGAAATATGCTGGTAATGGCAAATAAAGAATTTTCTTTCTGGAAGTTAATTACTCATTCTGTCGTTTCAAATTACACAAGTTGTATAAAATTTTGGAGATGCATTTAGGTTTATAATTCCAGTTGATTATTCAGTATGCAGTCCGCTTCACTGTGAATGTGGTTGTATATTTCTAATTCTTCTACCAAAATCACCTGTACTGCGTTTTAGAAAAAAAAAAAAAAACCTCAAAGTTTTCTTCGATGCTTACCTCTGTGTTTCCGTGTTGGACGAAGTGAGTAACAAACTTGACTTACTTACATTGTTGAGCCTGAGAGCATCCACCCACGTCTTCACATTGAAACTCCTGCCAGTTTGACCAGTGTATATATAATTTGGGGCACACAGAACAATTGCGTTTATCAATGCGAGACCTGTGGTGTACTTCAGCTTTTAAATTTAAGCTGTGAGCAGTTTTGTGTTTCATTTTATTGTTTGTGGAAAAACTAATTTCGATATTAGTTTGCAATCTAATATGACGCTTAACCAATGAATCGTATGCAGACATATTTCACAGAGTTTCGAGGAGCTATTTGTGTGAAAGTGCTGTTTGTTAGGATTTGGTGCTATCTTTGTTATTGTATTACATTTTGCCGAAAAAAGCGTACAGACGAATCTGAATTACAAAGATACAGCCGTCTTCACAATAAACATGACTGCATACTGAATGGTGAACAGGAATTAAAAAACGAAATGTACCCCCAAAATTTCATACAGTTCCTAGGATTTTAAATGATAGAAATAATTGTTAATTGGCAGAGAGAAAATTCTTATTACCCATTACAAGAATCTTTTACATCTAAATAAATAAATGTCTAATCCTGTAAAATTATCTGTACTGTGAAGAAGTAGCTATGTAGTAACACCAGAAGTGCGTAATATCTGTACACATATGATGTTCTTTGGCACATGAAATCAGCAGCCGATGTAATCAAACGCTTCCGCCATCGGAGGTGAGGGTATCATCTGGAGTGCCCCAGTGAAGTGTGGTAGGTCCGCTGTTGTTTTCTATCTACATAAATGATCTTTTGGATAGGGTGGATAGAAATGTGCGGTTGTTTGCTGATTGTGCTGTGGTGTACGGGAAGGTGTCGTCGTTGAGTGACTGTAGGAGGATACAAGATGACTTGGGCAGGATTTGTGATTGGTGTAAAGAATGACAGCTAACTCTAAATATAGATAAATGTAAATTAATGCAGATGAATAGAAAAAGAATCCCGTAATGTTTGAATACTCCATTAGCAGTGTAGCGCTTGACACAGTCACGTCGATTAAATATTTGGGCGTAACATTGCAGAGCGATATGAAGTGGGACAAGCATGTAATGGCAGTTGTGGGGAAGGCGGATAGTCGTCTTCGCTTCATTGGTAGAATTTTGGGAAGATGTGATTCATCTGTAAAGGAGACCGCTTATAAAACACTAAACGACCTATTCTTGAGTACTGCTCCAACGTTTGGGATCCCTATCAGGTCGGATTGAGGGAGGACATAGAAGCAAATCAGAAGCGGGCTGCTAGATTTGTTACTGGTAGGTTTGATCATCACGCGAGTGTTACGGAAATGCTTCAGGAACTCGGGTGGGAGTCTCTGGAGGAATGGAGGCGTTCTTTTCATATAGACAGTCGTTTTTCCCTCGTTCTGTTTGGGAGTGGAACAGGGAGAGAAGATGCTAGTTGTGGTACGAGGTACCCTCCGCCACGCACTGTATGGTGGATTGCGGAGTATGTATGTAGATGCAGATGTAGATCTCATATTTAGTTAAGTTCATTGATCAGTATGGATTGTAAAAGAAAATCAAACCTCTGTCATACAATAAGTAAAGATGGGCTTTTCATGAAGTAAGTTCAACGTGTAGAGCGTTTAAAACTGTGTAATAAGAAAAACTTTATTATATTTTAGGAACAAAATGTAAAACCTTTTGTAAACGATGCATCGCAAAAACTTTGCTATATTTTAGCACACATATGTAAAATTTGCAAAGAAATCAAAGTTACCATCTGAAGATGCGCTCAGGTTCGAAACTAGTCATGGTATAATAAAATCATTTCAAAAAGACTTGTGGCTGGTTGCAGTATTTCCTACAGTGCACTTTATGAAAACAGCTGGGGCGTTCTCCAATCATAATGCATAAAAAGCAAAGTACCTACTGGATATCTGCCAGAGGGAAAAAGACAGTAATTAGCGGGAGCCGTGGCCCCTAGCCTGTTTGCACCTCGGCGGCAAGCTGCTCGACCGAAAGTGGCGACCGCGCCAGGACCGGCTGAGACCCGTGGGCAGCGGAACGGAGGCTGCGGCGTCCCCACCCCACCCCCAACCACCCTCGCCCACAGGCATTACACGCAGCCGCTAAGCGTTATGGAGCTCGTAGCGCCATCGCCTCTACGGCCTGAAGTCGCGTTCTCCCATTGTGACTGGGATGGCTGCGACAAAAGAGGGGTGGCGGCACCAGGTAACGGCGGCCCCAGAAAAACAGCCCGACAAAAGGCAGCGGCCGAGCCACCGGTGAGTTGTGGCCGTCGGGGCCTGGGCCCCGCGCAAGAATGCGATGTAGTCTCGCGCGCCCCGGGAGCACTTCATAGTTGTCCCCCACCCTCCCCTCCGCGAGCCTCAGATCCGCGTGGCCGAGTCGCCGGCCTTCCGCGTTTTGTCGGCGTCGCTCGTGCCCGCTGTCGCGTTTTGTCCCCTGTTCTCCACCGGACACACTCAAAGTCGCCACTCGAGCTAATCGCTGCACAATCCGCCTCTTTACAAACGTCGCCACGGTTGCTTTAAAGCTGCCAATAGTCCGTAGGTTCTTTGGAGCTGCTTGCGTTGGTAGTACTTCACAATACTGCAATGCTAAGAATAGGTCCACGCGACAATCCAGATACCCTTACCGCAAAGTGGGGGAAACGGTGCCACTTTCCAACCACGAAAGCATTTGCGGTGGTTCCATTTGGTTCGGCTTTAATAGGAAATGTTCGGTCAGACTACATTCAGGCACCTTCGGCGCAGGAGACAGTATCGGGTACAGAAAAGTATACATAAACGATCTGTCAGAGATCAGCAACATTGCAGGTTTGTCTGCTGACGGTGTAGTGTGTACAGCAAAGTATCGTGATTGTGTGGCCTAATGAATAACAGCTCTTTTTTGTTCAAATGGTTCTGTGCACTATGGGACTTAACATCTGAGGTCATCAGTCCCCTAGAACTTAGAACTACATAAACCTAACTAACCTAAGGACATCACACACATCCATGCCCGAGGCAGGATTCGAACCTGCAACCGTAGCAGCAGCGCGGATCCGGAATGAAGCGCCTACAACCGTTCGGCCACAGCGGCCGGCCCTATGATTCCAGTAATAGTTTTGGTACAGTCATTGTTCGCAAGACTAAGGTAAAGATTTGCAATATTGAGGGACAACATTTTTAATCTGAATCAGTCAGAAGGCATATTAAATTTCATTGAAAATGGATTGCTTTCTCGCAGGCGAATTGTTTGATGTACCGGCTGGTCTCCAGATCGGATCGTATGGCGCGAGCTCCCCAATTTTTCCGTTCAAAATTAAATTTTAAAACAGTTCTGTTGCCTTGCTTTGAGTTGCACATATTTCTATAATAAAATAAATTTTACACGTTTTGTTCACATACCAACTAGACACTTAAAAGCACGAGTTTAAGTTTTACACGTTACTTTCATGGTGGCCTCACTTTTCCACAGGACAATGCTCGTTCAGCCTTGGTACGTGTGTCTGTGAACTGCCTGCGTGGTGTTGACTTACTCAAGTGGCCAGCTGCATCCCTAGATCTGCCTCCGGTAGAAGATATGTTGTACCAGTTCAGACGTCAAGTCGGTCCCAGTGTTAATATCAGAGATATCGAGGACCAGCCGCAACAGTTGTGGGCCATGTTGCCTCATCAGACGGTACAATGGCTTTATGACACCCTTCCCAACCGAATCAGTGCACGCATGCAGGCCAGGGGGGCTGCAAAGTCTTACTGATGAATGAGCTCATACTTCTTTACGAATCTGACACACTATTGTAATCACTGAAATAACATCACATACCCTCACAATCTGTGAAGTTTCATTTCGTCTCCTCCTCTCTTTCTGGGTGCTTCGCGTTTTTCGTCACGCAGTGTACATATTGTGTAGACATAGATACATGCATTGTTACATATATTTAAAAGTGAGAAGGAGTTTTATTTGGTCCCCTTACCAGCAATAAATTAGCAAAATGCAAACTTGTCATACCAGTCGTGCTCCAAGTCGTGGTTCATTTTTATTTCATTACACAAAAGAATATTATTCGGGTATAAACTGAATATAACACCAGTCACTGTAAACTGCCCTAAACGGCCGCCAATTTTATTAAACTGTTCATTTAAGTATACTATAAACAGGAAAGGGTTCAGCACACATTCCTGACAAGAGGAATGCAGGATATCACAGTTAATGCCACTGGCCAACTCAACGGAGAACACTATCGCGCCCTAGTTTGATGGTGTGTGAACCAGATGTAACCCATTCGAACCCCAGACGTGGAACAAATCTTCATCTCCGAAATGTGTCGTGTAAGGAGAGAAAAAATGACGGGGTACGGCCATCAGATTGCACTTCTGACATTGGATCCGTGTTTCAGATAAAAAGCTCGTTATGCACTTTGGTCTCACTTGAGAACATCACGTGACGTGCATCACTGGGTGCACTCTTCCCATCCATAATAAACAAACAAAACAAGTTTTATACACCAGTTTCATCCATTGCGCTCAATATGGTAAGTGGATTCAGTCAAAGGCACGACACGTAAATACAGCACAGGAAAAGTGCGAAAGTGCACGAAAGAACATAACCTTTCGGATTATGGATTGACTGTGCGAACAAACCTTTGGTTCGCTTAACTAACAGTACGTCCTCCTTCCCTAATTTTTTTCACGGGCACCGGTCTTGGCAGTGTTAAACAGAGCAAGTGCACTACAAGAATAAGGTAGAAGGTTCAGCTTCGAATGGAGAGAATGGCTGTTTTTCTGAAGGAGGAATCTCCCTGTTATTTGTCGAGTTAGTGCACTCGTACAGCGTTAAAACACAGCAGGTGAATGCGAAGCTACATCTTGTTCTATTTTGTGAGTATAGCACGTACCTGAGTGAGTCTTTTCAAAATCTGTTTGTAGTACTTTGCCCTGCTTCGCAAGTGTGACATACGTTTTAGTAACGAATAC
Organism: Schistocerca nitens; assembly: GCF_023898315.1. Classification (NCBI taxonomy): domain Eukaryota; kingdom Metazoa; phylum Arthropoda; class Insecta; order Orthoptera; family Acrididae; genus Schistocerca; species Schistocerca nitens. The sequence continues at coordinate 303,632,637 of NC_064614.1, forward strand.
TGCGTCACTTGCATTGCTTCCTTATAAGAAACACGGAATAAATTAAAAGTAGGATGTACTTTAGGATAACGTGCTGAAGCTGAGAAAATAAAGTCTTCTCAGTTTTTCTGAAACGTGTAGCGACGTAGGCCAGGAATTTGCGGTACAGTTGATTATTGAGTGAACAGCGTAGGATTGTACCTCCAGTTCCAGTGAGTTTAATTACAGGCTTGTTTAAAACTGTTTCTTGCACCTGACATTATGCTTTACCGTCAACTGATATGACAGCAGCAGACTTCCGTGGAAAAAAAAATTGAGTATGAGCAGTCATCAACCGATAAGTCAGAACACACAGTATCTTAGCAGCCATGTTATGTTGGAGGTGGTACGTCCTTACCTTTGACCGACTAGTGAACTGTCTCACAAAACATTGCCTCAGACAAAAGCCGTCTTAAGTGCCTGAATAAACCTTAATAACGACTAAAGATATAAACCGAAACCTTTGTGTCAAACGGCGAGAAGTATTCGCTGAGACAATAACATACGCTTGGCAACTTCGTACACAAAATTGAACAGATGATTGTCATAGAAATATTTTATTTGTTAACCGACTAGGTATTTGAAATACTCGGTCCTCCTAAATTACAATAATCTGGCAGAAATAGAGATGACTGGACTTCGTCGTTACCACCATTTTTCTCAACGTATCGGAATAAACTGGACTTCGTCGTTACCACCATTTTTCTCAACGTATCGGAATAAGTACTATTAGCACTGAATTACATTTTTGCAACCCGTATTCCTAAATTCTACACTTTGCAAGTTGCAAATACTGCCTTTACAGCAGACGCGCCCGCTTTGAACAGTGCTGGTGCAGGATTTTAAAAGGTCGAGGCACAGTTGTCATCTCTCGAAAAATTTTAGGTGCGAAGTACCTGCGGCGGAGATCATGCTGCATAAGAGTTCGACTGAAATCAGTATTAATATTGTTTAGAATGTCTTACAAGGAAATATCACCAATTAGACCTCATATTTTACGGAGCAAAAAGCACAATTACAATATTTCAGCACCAGCAATCGATCAGACGCGAAAACTTGGGTCATAATTCTGATAGTACGCACTTATGAACTTTCGATTGCACAGCTTTCAAAAACCGCGCGCGCCGATTGTTTGCACTCGCTCCGCCCCTTTGCAGCTGCTTTAAATCCCAACGAAGTAGGTAAGAGATTTGCGGAATACTGCTGTGACACTGATAATACGTTTATTTCATTATGTCAAATTGCACGGGTTCTAAGATGTAGCTTATGCCAGCAATCTCTCCGCTTTGAACGTTTTTATGTTGCATTTCACAAAATCGTGTAAAAGAATGAAAGGAATGAGCGTGTCATTCAAGTAGGGGAGTGCTGTTTCATTATTAACACTACTGTTGTCCTTTATTTTCTTTGGGTTTTAAAACTGGCATTGGTAAAGCGAAGTACCTTTGCTAGAGGTGCGCTGATCTTCAGCTGGATTGGCGTGATAAAATTGCAGATCGAAAATAATTCATTTCACAATAAATCTTCAGTTGCTTTTGACGCATATACATAGCTGCAGAACATCAGTACGACAATATTGTTAAATAATATTCTTCTACCACTGATGCTAGCCTCGTACATATTGAAACGTCCCCTTAGAAAAATTTATGAATGACTGTGCTGGAAAACATCTTACGTTATTTGCTTTTCAAACAGCTGAGCAAAACTGAACGTACTCAGACATTACTCTCTGTACTTATTCTGATCAACACTAAACTGACACACAATATTTTTAGCGCAACGCAATCTGACTTTCAAAAATCCCTACAAAAGAATGGCCCTGACTAACAATAACCTATACCTTTCATGAATCACTTACCTCACAAAAATCTTCGTTACTCGAACTACTGCAATACGGCGAGCGCCAATACTGCCACCTAAATAAAAGATTCTAACTACTGAAGGCACTAACTACTGATAGGCACAGTTAGCAAATGAAAGATTTTGATAGAGAACAAACAACGTGTTTACCTTAATAATATTCAAAAGTCATCATATATAATCAGTTCATGATATACAGTATTACAGATTTACTCTTTCTGATGGACACACGTCCAGATCGTCCGCTCTCAAAATTCTGCCATCTCTCTCCCCACATCCACCACTGCTGGCGGCTCACCTCCAACAGCACAACACTACGTTCTGTTCACACCCAACTGCCCAACACTACAATAGCGAATATTACAACAATCAACAATGCCAACCAGCCACAGACTGCACACAGGACAGCCAGTGATTTTCATACAGAGCGCTACGTGGCGTTACCAATATAAGAACCTAAACAGCCTACTTACAATATTATAAAGCAAACTACGCCAAGAATTATTCCGTGGTCTACTGAAAATCACTGCTAAGTAGACACTATGCTGATCAGAGAAAAATTATAGGCGAAAGGAAGGAAGGAAGTTTAGTGTTCAATGTTCCTTCAACAACGAGGAACCATTCCGCCGGCATTTTCCTTAAGCGATTTAGAGAAATCACGGAAAACATATCTGAGAGGCCAGACGCAGTTTTGAACCGTCGTCCCCTCGAATGCGACTCGCGCCCCTTCGCTCGGTGAATTTTATGCTAGTATTTAACTATAACAAACTTTTCTGTTAAAAAATATAACTGGCGTTGCGTAACGCAAGAGCGATGTACATTAAATAAATTCGCAATTGTGAATAAGGACAATCATCTGCTGTAGAATGAAATGATGACAATGAAAATTTGTGCCGGACCAGGTCTCGTACTCTGATTCCCCGCTTATGGCGAGCGGTAGCCTTACAATTTGGCTATCCGTGCACGACTCACAGCGAGACCAAACTTCCACATGTCGTCAATCGAGAGCGATGTAACTGAAATTACAAGGGAACGTTACCAAATGACTGACAGCGCATAACGCGTCCTCAGCCGGAGCGTGCTGCAGTCACGGGCGGACCATTGTAACTGGCGCGCGTCGTTTGGCTGGCTATCGCTTTCTGCGAGGACCTGTCTTTGTGGCCGCTTGACCGCTGGCAGCGCCTCCCCAGGCGGTCCCGCGCCCACAATGGACCGGCACAAGACACAGACACGGGCACGGGCGAGGGCCTCCAGGGGGGCTGGACGAGCAGGCGTCCACTTCCCAGGTGATGCCGACTGCTGACCACTCGGCAAACGCCGAGGACCTCATACTTCGTACTCGTCCTCCAAGAACATTACCAAATATAACTGTCCTTAAAGAGCAGCGTCTACGAAATTTTGACCAGCCCCAGAGGGCGCGCTATATCACTGAGCTAACGAAAGTCATAGATACCGATATGCACATATGCGAGGTGTGGCTAGAAAAAAACCGGACTAGTACTGGTGAAACAATAAAACGAATGCAATAAGGCTGAAAGTCGCGTGGCCTGTCACGTGACTCTCGCTCCGCCTACTGCTCGAGTTTCATCTGCCTCCTGCACTCAGTCTGCCCGTGGCGTCTGTTTTAAGTAGTTGACGTTTTGTCTGTGCGTCGGAAAATGTTGAGTGTACAGAAAGAACAGCGTGTTAACATCAAATTTTGTTTCAAAGTAGGAAAATCTGCAAGTGAAACGTTTGTAATGTTACAACAAGTGTACGGCGATGATTGTTTATCGCGAACACAAGTGTTTGAGTGGTTTAAACGATTTAAAGATGGCCGCGAAGACACCAGTGATGACACTCGCACTGGCAGACCATTGTCAGCAAAAACTGATGCAAACATTGAAAAAATCGGTGAACTTGTTCGACAAGATCGCCGTTTAACAATCAGAGCAGTGTCTGAGTTAACCCTACGTGAGCGAGTACGGAGAAAACGGAACGATTTGTGGAGAAAAAAGTCATGGATCCTTCACTAAGACAATGCCCCAGCTCACAGTGCGTTGTCAGTGAAGACGTTTTTGGCAAAACACAACATTCCCATCTTAGATCATCCACCCTACTCACCTGATTTGGCCCCCTGTGACTTTTTTCTTTTCCCTAAAGCCAAGTCAGCTTTGAAAGGAACTAGATTTGAGACTGTTGAAGCAGTAAAAGAAAAAGCGACGGAAGTAATGTATGGACTTACCGAAAATGATCTGCAGCATTGCTATGAACAGTGAAAAATTCGTATGGAGCGGTGTACATTGAAGGAGATAACATGAAATTGTAAATAATTGTAAATAAATGTTTTTTCCAGCATCAGTCCGGTTTTTTTTCTAGCCGCACCTCGTACAGATGGACGCAGCACAAGGTATAAAAGGGCAGTTCATTGGCGGAACTCTGATTTGTACTCAGGTGATTCATGTGAAAAGATTTCCTACTGTGGCCGCAAGACGGGAATTAACAGACTCTGAACGCGGAATGGTAGTTGGAGCTACGCACATGAGACATTCTATTTCGGAAATCGTTAGGGAATGCAATATTTCGAGATCCACTGTGTCAAGAGTGTGCCGCGAGTACCAAATGTCAGGTTTTTGTATCTGTCACAAGGACAACGCAGTGGCCGACGACTTTTACTTAACGACCGAGAGCAGCGGCGTTTGCTTAGTGTTGTCAGTGCTAACAGACGAGCAGAACTGCGTGATAGAATCGCAGAAGTCACTGTAGGATGTACGACGAACGTATCCGTCAGAACAGTGGAGCGAAATCTGGCATTAATGTGCTAAGGCGCAAGACGACCGACGAGAGTGCCTTTGCTAACACCACGACATCGCCTACAGCGGCTCTCCTGGGCTCGTGACCATGTCGGTTGGACCCTAGACGACTGGAAAACGATGGTCTGGTCAGGTTAGTCCGGATTTCAGTTCGTAAGAGCTGCTGGTAGGGTTTGAGTGCGATGAAGACCCGCCATTGGCCCCAGTTGTCAACAAGGCACTGTGTAAGCTGTTTATGGATTCATAATGGTATGAGCTGTGTTTACATGGAATGGACGGGGTCCTCTGGTCCAACTGAACCGATTATTTCCTGAAATGTCTATATTCGCCTAGTTGGAGACCATTTGCAGCCAATCATGTACTTCATGTTCCCAGGCAACAATGGAATTGTCACCAGGCCACAGTTGTTGCCGAATGGTTTGAACGACATTCTGGACATTTCGAGCGGTTGATATGGCCATCCAGATCGCCTGACATGAATCCCACCTAACATTTATCGCATATAATCGAGAGGTCAGTTCGTGCACAAAATTCTGCACCGACAATTGTGGATGGCAATAGACGCAGCATGGCTCAGTACTTCTGCTGGGGGCTTTCAACGACTTGTTGAGTCCATGACAAGAAGAGTTTCTGCACTACGCCGGGCAAAAAGAGGCCCGACACGATATTAGGAGGTATCCGATGACTTTTGTCACCTCAGTGTTTATCCTGCCGAAATGTAATCATATAGCTGCGATGTCACAAATGCCCTGACACATCGTTCATCAGAGGCTAGCATTTTCAGCATAATTGATATGGAGTCTAAACACTGCATCAATAGATACCGCGATCTCGAATGCCGCCCGGTGTCGGTGCGGGCACGTGACAAATTTAGCAAAATATACAGGGTGTTACAAAAAGGTACGGCCAAACTTTCAGGAAACATTCCTCACACACAAAGAAAGAAAATATGTTATGTGGACATGTGTCCGGAAATGCTTACTTTCCATGTTAGAGCTCATTTTATTACTTCTCTTCAAATCACATTAATCATGGAATGGAAACTCATAGCAACAGAACGTACCAGCGTGACTTCAAACACTTTGTTACAGGAAATGTTCAAAATGTCCTCCGTTAGCGAGGATACATGCATCCACCCTTCGTCGCATGGAATCCCTGATGCGCTGATGCAGCCCTGGAGAATGGCGTATTGTATCACAGCCGTCCACAATACGAGCACGAAGAGTCTCTACATTTGGTACCGGGGTTGCGTAGACAAGAGCTTTCAAATGCGCCCATAAATGAAAGTCAAGAGGGTTGAGGTCAGGAGAGCGTGGAGGCCATGGAATTGGTCCGCCTTTACCAATCCATCGGTCACCGAATCTGTTGTTGAGAGGCGTACGAACACTTCGACTGAAATGTGCAGGAGCTCCATCGTGCATGAACCACGTGTTGTGTCGTACTTGTAAAGGCACATGTTCTAGCAGCGCACGTAGAGTATCCCGTATGAAATCATGATAACGTGCTCCATTGGGCGTAGGTGGAACGAAACTAAAATGAGCTCTAACATGGAAATTAAGCGTTTCCGGACACATGTCCGCATAACATCTTTTCTTTATTTGTGTGTGAGGAATGTTTCCTGAAAGTTTGGCCGTACCTTTTTGTAATACCCTGTATAAGCGGCGCAGAGAAAAATGGAAATCATTCAGCCGCAAATGGGGAAATTAGCTATAAACGACTTTGACAAAGTGCAGCTTGTTGCACCCCGTCACCTGGGAACGACGATCTTGGAAAGAGCGAGGATTGTCGGCTGTTCGCTGCTGTAGTGAGCATCTATGGAAAGTATTTGAAGGACGGTGAAACCACAGGCAAGTGAAATGGTGTTGGACGTCCTCGAATCATCACGGAATGTGGAGGTAGGATGCTTGCCTGCTGTATAAAGCAGCATAGGCAGAGATTCACGGCACATCTTAAGACGGGACAATGTTGATGCAGTCACAGTGTTTCGCAGCACACCGTTCGGTGCCATTGTTGGACATGGAGCACTGCAGCAGTTGGCCCCTACGTCTTTTCCAAGTTGACCTAAAGATTATGGTCAGTTACTACTGAAAAGGACTCAGGATCATCGAGATTGGATCACTGATCAATGGAAACTTGCTGCATGCCCGGATGAATCACGTTTCTTGTTATTTCAAGCCGATGGTCGTGTCCGGACACGCCGTTATCCAAGCGAATGGTTGCCCGTAACTCGCTCTGCGCGTGGGGTGAGTATTATGCCCGGGGAGACGGAATCGTAGGCACCGTGTAAATGGAAATGAGCGATGGCGTCATTGGCCGGGAGGCCCCTTGCGGGGCAGTAGCCACCATGACAACTGTGGACTATATGAACATTGTTGCAGACCATCGGCTTAAAGTCTTACTCGATAGCATCTTGCAGCAAGGTAACTGTCTGTGTCACGATGACAGAACCGTGTTGCTGTGGTTTGAGGAGCACGGCAGTGAACTCACGTTGCTGTCTTTACCATCAAATCCGCCTGATCTGAACCAAATGGAATACATCTGGGAAGATATTAGGTACCAGCTTGGCGCCCAGAAGCCATTGGCCCGTAATTTACGAGACTTGCGTGACCTTTACGTTGACATCTGGTCCCATATATCTCTGGAAACCTGCCAAGGACTTGTCGCATTCATGCCACGAGGAGCGCTACTCTATTGCACTCCGAAAGTGGACCAGCACGGTGTTAAGAAGGTGGGCTTTATATTTTGCTAATGAGTGTATCATTAAGGTGTCTTTGAACATAACAGCCACCCTGGTACATGGGTGGTCTAGGTGTGCGTAATTCTCACAAATATGTGTTGTTCTATATCTAACACAGAGTTCCAAGTTGGTCAGTGCAGATGACACACTATCACAAAGTTTTTCCTTGTCCGCCTCGGTAGCTGCTACGCGAAGGGGCGCGGGCTCGATTCACGGCCGGGTCGAAGATTTTCTTCTCTCGCGGACTAGGTGTTGTGTTGTCCTTAAGCTCGCATCATCGTGGTTGACATTATATGGTTGAGTTGACTGAACACGTTCGATCCGAAAGCCAATAAATTGAAAAAAAAAGTTCTCTCTCTTTCACCGGACTGCATTTAAGCATCGATAGCTGTTAATCCGTGGAGGGATTCTACCTAGAATCCATTTATTTCACAGAAGAAACTTCAAGACAACGACATAAATTTAAAAGAACTATTAATTCGCGACACCCTGAGAAACCCAGTGCATATCGAATTCCCACGAACGGACTGGATTCGAGTTTGAGAAAAGTATTCAGTTTCCGGTCTTGCCCGCTAATGGTATGAATTAGTCACAGAGTCACTTTCAGAATCTGAAACACAGGTATGACATGATTCCAAGTTCAGTTTGCAATGTTTGCCATTTGGAGGCTACTGCAGCTCAAGTGTTCCTACGCAGGAAACCTGTTTTACCTGGGAACTGGACGAGAAGAATGTGAGACTGAATCACCAGGACAGTGTCTGAGATTTTGTTCGTGCAGAGTTCTGTAGAGTTCGGCGGACATTATCAGTTAACATGGTAGGACCGTCTGAGCGATATTTGTATTTAGTGCTTCTCCACTTAAAATCAATACGGAAGTGCTAACCGTCGAAATGGGAGCAAATAACTCCTCTGAAAGTTCTGTAACGTATCGCAGAAAATGTGGGCTGTTACTTCCCTCCTCTGCTCCAACTCTCTCAATCAAAAGTATTGTGCCTGCACACATACCTGTATATCATCGGATGCATAACTCAACGCCTTATACGAGGCCTGTTCAGAAAGTAAGCTCCGATTGATTGCCAAATTGAAACCACAGTGAACATCGGAAATGTTTTACTTGTAACAATTAGCTACACCTTTCAGCTACTTCTCTACGTAGTCGCCGTTCTGACTTAGACTTTTGTCATAGCGTTGTACCAACTTTTCAATAGCCTCATCATAGAAGGCAGCCGCCAGTGCTTTCCGCCAATTCTCCACGCTGGCCTACACCTCGTTGTCTGTGTCAAAATGTTGTCTTCAAAGACAGCGGTTCATGTGACCAGAGATGAAACTCAGGGGGAGACAATTGCGGACTGTATTGTGGGTAATCTCACATTTCCATTTGAAAACTATGCAGGAGCATCTTCATTGCCCCTGCAGAATGCGGCTGAGAATTGTCTTGAAGAAGAAACAGCACGACAGTTAGGTAATGTTAGCTGCATAGCTTCAGGCGAAATTTCTCACCAGGCCCTCGTACTTGGCGGCAGACACTATTTTCTAGACATCTTTACGCACTCACTGCGAGCTCAGAAATGAGAAGAGCGACGTGATGCTAACTGGGGTTATACTAGAGACACTACCCAACACATCTGTGCAAAGCTTTATCGGATTTTCATAGTCGTTTCCATTTCGCGACCGATCGGAGCTTACTTTCTGAACGCCCCTCGTAGAATGTGTTCTTGCCCATACAACTTATTTCTCAAATTAAACAGTCGGCTTAAGAAAGACTCAGTTCTTCTTGGCAACAGTTATGCAGTCATTGTCAGATACGCGTGGCAGATGCACTAAAAACTCCCGCAAAGTCCTCGAGCTAGTGGCGGAAACAATATCCTTTCGGGTGAGATGTATTTTCTGGTGTCATACTCTGCGAAGCTGTTACTTCAAGATTATTGAGTAACGCCGCCACTGACAACCAAATTTCATTACCCAAGAATAACTTTTTCGTGTTCTTCTGCAATCAGCGAGCTGTGAGTTTCTTAACCAAGTCCCAGTCTTATCGAGCTCAAACTGAATGGCCGCGCGGCCTATAGGGGTCTTGTCACGGTCTGCGCGGCTACCCCCGTCGGAAGTTCGAGTTCTCCCTCGGGCATGGGTGTTTGTGCCGTTATTACCGTAAGTTAGTTTAAGTTGGATTACATAGTGTGTAAGCTTAGGAACCGATGGCCTCAGCAGTTTGGTCCCATAAGACCTTACCACAAATTTCAAAAATTTCAAACTGAATGCTTACATCGGACATTGAAGTTATTCCTGATTTGACTGTACGTTGTAAGCAACCGTATCGTCTACATATAGTCTGACTTTTAACAAAACATTTTTTTCAAAACAGCAGTTAACATGTGTTCTACTACGACTCTGCTAAATTACAAACTACCATGCTGTTTCCATAACATCTCATAAAAAACGTGATTATAAATGTTATACCAATAATAATACTGAGTGAAACAAAATTTTCAGAACTTTCGAAAGGTGCCCTGGCCATTACGTACTATTGGTAGCACAACGGAACAGGGGCCACTGATAAGCTCTCAGTCTTGTAATCAGCGACGAATTGAACATCTGGTATCGTATGATTATCTGGAATCAGTGCAAAGACAGTTCTGATATTTGTCTCAGTTAGTGCTTCATGGTAGTATGCTCTTGATACCAATAACAATTTTGTGGATCATAAATTTTGAAGAGACTGGATCGCTTCTCAAAGAAGAAACCGGCAATTTTTGACTGTTTTGATTTTAATGGGTTTTTTAAAACTAGTTTCTTTTGATTCTTTACTTCAGATTTGTTTTATTATTATATTTTTCATTAAAGCACACTTTTTTAAAATATTATCTTCGATTTTAAATAGTACGCAACAGGACTTATTCGGGTAATGCTATATCCTCTGAGTATTTCGCGGCGGCGTGCCTGAATGAAATCTCGGTTTTCAAGCAGCGTCATTTCGAATACAGCGCTACAGCATTCGACAGCTGTCTCCGCAATCGTCCTCAGGAGTAAAATCACTTATTACTTGGAATGGAACGGTGTTCTGCTTATACAGGGTGTTCGAAAATTCCCGTTAAAAACTTCTAGGACTTACAGAGGGGAATGCGTACATAATATTTTGAATAGGAACCCATGTCTGGAAACGTACCGTTTTCGTTCTACGACGGTTTCAGTCCAAATATATCACTCATCCACTTCTGCTTGGGGAACTGAATTAGGCGTGACAATACAATTATTACTTAACAATTCGAAAGGAAACATAGCGAAACATCCGTTTATCACTTAAGTACATTTGTTTGTTTTAACACTTAAACATTATGTGCTTATATTATTAAAAACAAAAAAGAACTCAGCATACTGTACGTACAGAACAGTACTGGTCTATTACAACAGCGGCTCGGTGTGGCGACCACCAACGTTGGCACAGATATTGTACCTAAGAAGAATGTTCTGGCACCCTATCCAGCCCACCTGGTATCATTTCAATTTCAAGTGCAGCGGACAGAACTCTTGTTTTCCTCTGTCACTACGGGAGTCTCGTAAATTAAACTTTGCATACGAACCCGCGCGATCGGACCACCTCGATCTATCCATCTTTCACCATATCGTCTGTTGAGATGTCTCCCAACCGCAAGTGAGAAGTGAGGTTGTACACCATCATGTTGAAAGCACATTTCCTGACGGACATTTAGTGGCATGTCATTCCGTCTACCCCACTGCGTACCAAGACAAGCAACGTCTGATATGAAACGCGGATGTCAAACTGCGATTTGGGTAATAGATGTGCTCATTATCCATCAAACTTCTGGATTAGTTAGCTGTTCAGCAAAATACTCTACGTTCAGGCTTATGAAAATCATTAAAATTCCTCAAGCTACAGTTTTGTAACAGAAGTTGGTGATTTTCATTTCCTTTCAGTGGTCTTCATAGCAGTGGATGGAATAGCATAGATGGAATTTGCGAGAGCGCTTCAGGCTACTCCCCTCAGCACACACAGGTCTGCTCGCCCCTTGACACCCCCTCTTATCTCTCTCTCTCTCTCTCTCTCTCTCTCACACACACACACACACACACACACACACACACACACAGCCGCGTCGCGGGCTGATGATGAATGGCCACGGCTCCGCTTTCAACTCTTTCATGGCCGGCGGCGGTGCCAGAGCCACGGTGTGCCGAGATAAATCTGCGCCCTGCGTCCCAAGTCACCAACTTCATAACAGCACGGAGCAGCGTCCCCCGCTGCCAGGTAAAGCACAGAGCTGTTCTGGCGTGAAAGTACTTCGGTACTCTCCGTCATCCCAGAGAGCTCCACGCGGTGTTCGGGGTGCCACCAGACACTAGGTGCAGATTACATACAGGGTTATTACAAATGATTGAAGCGATTTCACAGCTCTACAATAACTTTATTATTTGAGATATTTTCACAATGCTTTGCACTTACATACAAAAACCCAAAAAGTTTTTTTAGGCATTCACAAATGTTCGATATGTGCCCCTTTAGTGATTCGGCAGACATCAAGCCGATAATCAAGTTCCTCCCACACTCGGCGCAGCATGTCCCCATCAATGAGTTCGAAAGCATCGTTGATGCGAGCTCGCAGTTCTAGCACGTTTCGTGGTAGAGGAGGTTTAAACACTGAATCTTTCACATAACCCCACAGAAAGAAATCGCATGGGGTTTAGTCGGGAGAGCGTGGAGGCCATGACATGAATTACTGATCATGATCTCCACCACGACCGATCCATCGGTTTTCCAATCTCCTGTTTAAGAAGTGCCGAACATCATGATGGAAGTGTGGTGGAGCACCATCCTGTTGAAATATGAAGTCGGCGCTGTCGATCTCCAGTTGTGGCATGAGCCAATTTTCGAGCATGTCCAGATACACGTGTCCTGTAACGTTTTTTTCGCAGAAGAAAAAGGGGCCGTAAACTTTAAATCGTGAGATTGCACAAAACACGTTAACTTTTGGTGAATTGCGAATTTGCTGCACGAATGCGGAGGATTCTCTACCGCCCAGATTCGCACTTTGTGTCTGTTCACTTAACCATTAAGAAAAAAATGTTGCTTCATCACTGAAAACAAGTTTCACACTGAACGCATCCTGTTCCATGAGCTGTTGCAACCGCGCCGAAAATTCAAAGCGCTTGACTTTGTCATCGGGTGTCAGGGCTTGTAGCAATTGTAAACGGTAAGGCTTCTACTTTAGCCTTTTCCATAAGATTTTCCAAACTGTCGGCTGTGGTACGTTTAGCTCCCTGCTTGCTTTATTCGTCGACTTCCGCGGGCTACGCGTGAAACTTGCCCGCACGCGTTCAACCGTTTCTTCGCTCACTGCAGGCCGACCCGTTGATTTCCCCTTACAGAGGCATCCAGAAGCTTTAAACTGCGCATACCATCGCCGAATGGAGTTAGCAGTTGGTGGATCTTTGTTGAACTTCGTCCTGAAGTGTCGTTGCACTGTTATGACTGACTGATGTGAGTACATTTCAAGCACGACATACGCTTTCTCGGCTCCTGTCGCCATTTTGTCTCACTGCGCTCTCGAGCGCTCTGGCGGCAGAAACCTGAAGTGCGGCTTCAGCCGAACAAAACTTTGTTTTTCTACGTATCTGTAGTGTGTCGTGACCATATGTCAAAGAATGGAGCTACAGTGAATTTATGAAATCGCTTCAATCATTTGTAATAGCCCTGTATTTGTGAAACGAGTGAAATGAACCAGTACACTTAAACGGATATTGTTCGAGAAACGGCGACTCATTTCTCGAGCGCTCGAAGCGTAGCCACAGCTATACATGGTGAAAAGTATTCAAACCGACAAACTCTGGGAGGCTGTACGGGACATCAAAACAAATATTTTTCCCTAATGTCATTTTTTCTCATGGGGATTATTTAAACCGGTGGAGGCCGTATTACGCTCTTCAGTTGTTAGAAGCCGTATTACGATCTTCAGTTGTAGGCAACTGCTGTCCACCAGTGTAGTAGTGCATTGTCTCTGTTTACTAATGGAGCGATACACGTTGGGTGAGCACACTGATATGGTTGGTGCGTACTACGTGGCGCACCACACCGGACGAGCTGCACAGCCAGTTTATCGACAACAATATCCTAATCGCCGTATCCCGCATCATACGACCTTTGCTGCTGTGTACCAACGTCTGCGTGAGACCGGGTCATTTAGCAAATTTCCTGGACAGGGACGCCGTCGCACGGTAAGAACGCTTCAATTTGAGGAAGCTGTCTTGCAGCATGTGGGACGGGTTCCTTCAATCAGCACTCGGGCAATTGCACGTAACATGGGGACGAATCAGACGAATGTAAGAACAGTCCTTCGAGAGCAACTGTTACGTCCATTTCACTTACAGCGTGTCCACAACCTGGAACCATTTGATTATCCACCCAGAGCATTGCCAGAATTGCTGGAAGACGTCCCGCTCCCTACAAGACAACGCATGTGGTTCGAACATGACGAGGAGCGGCACATTTCAGTCGTCGTGTGCGTCGATTCCTGGACCGACGGTTCCCAGAAACGTGGATTGGCAGAGATGGTCCTGTACCATGGCCTGCTCGATCCCCAGATATGTCCCCTCTGGACTTTTTTGTGTGGAGAGAGATGCGCAACCTTGTTTATGCAACTCCTGTTGCATCAGAAGAGGATCTGATTGCCCAGATAGTAGTAGTAGCAGCAGCAGCAGCAGGAAGAATTCAGGACACTCCTGTGGTTTTTGCACGTGTCAGACAGAACATGATCCGACGGTGTAGCCTTTGTTTACGGGTCAATGGAGGCATTTTTGAAAATCTACTATAATTGAAATTGGGTTGTGTTAATGTGTTGTCTCTTGGTCATAAAAAAATGGAAAAGTGTTTGTTGGTTTAACTAATTTGCTCTACCGTTTTAAATACTCCTCATAGGAAACAATGATTTTAGGGAAAAATACTTGTTTTGATGTCCACTACAACCTCCCAGAGTTTGTCGGTTTAAATACTTTTCACCCTGTATAAGGACTGCGTGACATTATGAATGTGGTCATGCAGACCACTCTTGTCAGTGTTAGTGGTCCAAACAATTTAGGCTGCGTATCATCATCACACAATCACATACGTAAGACCTTTATGGAAACAGACGAGGGCTGAGAAAGCTTATGCTCAGAGTGGCACAATAATGGTACACTTTCTGGTCAAAAGTACCCGGGCAACGATTAGTGAACATAAATATGCAGTGTGTTCGACCTTCGCCTTTATGACGGCTCGAAATGCTGGTGAATGTCTATGGCAGCCCATTCTTCCTCAATAGTCGAAACCAGAGAAGGAACTGACTTTGGGCGCTGGGGTCTTGGGTGAAGACGACGTTTGAACACGAAGCAGATGTGTTCCATTGGGTTCAAGTAGGGACTGGGCAGCCCAGTCCATTTCTGTAATGTTAGTGTCGGCAAATCGTTTCCTCGCGCATGTTGCTTTTATGACAGGGTGCATTGCCACGTTGATACAATTAGTCATCATCTCTGGACCGTTTCTCTACTTACGCCGTACACGTTCTAAAATTTGTTCATGAACAACGGCATTTAGCGTTTTCTCAAACGCAATATGGGGACCACACCCTAACAATGGAAAGTGCCCCTAGACCGTTACACCACCTCCTCCTTACTTCACTGTTGGCACTATACATAATGTCACGTAATGTTGTTCAAGTATTTGTCAAACCCAAACCATTTCATTGGATTGCCACAGGGTGTAGCGTGATTCATCACTCGGCATCACTTATTTCCAGTCCTTCATTGCCCAGTGCCGTCGTTCTTTACACCACATAAAGCGTCACTTAGCAATGAATACAGAATGTGTGGCTTATGCAGAGCTGCTCTGCCGCTATATCCCTTTCTTTGTAACTCCCTGCGTACAGTCAATGTGCTAGCTGGTGTGCTGATGACACTTTGAAACTCGCGAGTGATACATCCGTTGATTTCATGCGATTGTTTACAACCACCCTCCGCAATGTCCGAGGGTCCTTTTCCATCAGACCACGAGATCTGCTTGACCTTAGGTTAGATGTGGTTTCTCCTTTGCGTTTACGCTTCACAACCGCATTACCAAAACTAGACTTGTGCAGCTTTAGGAGGACTGAAATGTCCGTGATGCACTTCTCAGATGACATCCAATGACTTGTCTATGTTTGGAGTCACTTGAGCCCTCCTGACCGAACCCCGCTTCTGTTACTACTTTTCTACTAACTACACAGTATTCCCCGCCTCCCTCTATTTTGTCGAATCAGCCTCTCGTGACATCTGGTGTTCAACTGCGCATTATATAGGGGTGCCTGGATACTTCTGATCAGACAGTGTAGGTAACGAATGTAGCTACCCATGTCACATATTGAAACCTGACCTGGGGTAGAAGATTTACTTTCGAAACAATTTTTTTTCTCTGATTGTGATGTGACGTGACTTTTAACTTATAATAGGGAAAAATGACATAATTGTGTCTCAAATATTTTGTGAATTCCTATACATGATTAAGTGCTACTTCGACCAGGTTGCTTGCAGTTTTTGGACAGTTTATTAGAAGGATTTCCTGCCCCGTGTTCACAAAATGCGAACAGTAAAATGCTGATGCGAATTACCGGTGAGCAAAACTACTAAGGGTGCTCGTTACTGACGGTGCAATGACGAGCGTGGTGGTCTCAGGCGCAAGGCTTTAGAATGAAAACGGGAAAACTGAAGATAAACAAAAAGTAACAGTGATAGAGGAAGAGGGATCGGGAGATGAAGTTGACGGTGGATCAGATGCGGTTAGGGGACATGAAGAACGCAATGTGGGGAAATTTGACAGTGTTTTTTACCTGATGCAAAGTAAATGCATTTTTACAAAATACATAGCAGCGACAAATACTTCGCACATCAATGACAGAATTTTCGTAAGTAATTCGGCAGAGGAAAGAATATCCGAACAGAATGTATTCTTATTTGGTGCCAGAAAAATTGTGATATACCTGAAGTTAGCTAGCAAGTGAGCAGTTTTCTGTACATACTTCCGAACTTGACTAACTATTTCACATTTGTAACTCGAACTTCCTAGATGTATTATATGAATGCGTGGTGTCTGTCCTTTTGGACACGTCCGATGAGCAATAAATCCACAATCCCCTGCGGCAATCTAGAATTAGCGAGCATGGAGGACATGGGTAGGTAGTGCAGGTAGTTGGTGCTAGGTGGAAGCGTGAGTCAGCCAACGAGTGTGCCGAGACAGTCCGCACATATGCGACAAACACTGTGTCTGGGTGGCGCAGTGGTTAACGCAGCTGCCTAATAAGCAGGAGATCCCGGGTTCGAGTCCCAGTCCGCCACAGATTTTCACTCGTCGCCGCTGATTCCGCGTGAACTCCCGATGCAGCTGATGCCAATAGTTCCTTCCCTTTCATTTCCTTTCTTTCTCTCCCCCCCCCCCCCCCTCCATCCATCTTGAATTTACGTAATTCCTAGTTGTAATTAACATAGAAGCTCTGTTGCAGCTACGCTCACTTTGCTGATGGCAGGCATTCACCTAAACGTCTTTTGGTGGACAAGGCTCATGCGTGTGACAAGGGATGTAGAGTGTACACTATCATATAACCCTAAAAGATATAGTGAGTTTATTTTATCAGGCGAGTGTATTATGTTAGTAGACAAGGCCACCATTGGTGTGCTCCTGAAAGGAATGGAGGAGTCGAACCTTCGTCCGCACTGTCACCAGAGGACTGCGTTACCGGCCGACGGTTGTCTGTTGAGGACGCCAGCACGCACCTAACAAATGGCATCAGATTCCAGGCGGTGGCTCTGAGAGGAGCTGTCGCTAGAAAATTTATTGACGCCTCTGGACGGGTCCGCCTCCGCCAGCTGCCTCGTTGTTCAGGTGTCAGCATGCACGAAGCATCACTGTATATCCAACACGCTTGACGTTGTACTCTCATGTTCGTCAACGGTTCTGCTATTTTATAAATCCGTTATAGAAGTAAAACTATTATGAAATCGAAAACGATCGAACAGAATTTTAAACTGGATGTAAAGATATGCAGTTCTTCGCCGATACATTTAACGTGAACGTACACTGGAAAAACGAAACAAAATGTTATGACTTCCGTAGAATAACATGGTTCATTCAAATATAATGATCAAGGGATACCTTGAAGCAATCGTACATCCTGTATGACACGTTCTAAAGTACTACAGGGGGAATCCCCATTATAGCGACTGACATATGACGAGCAGGTGAGCATAAAACATTGTTAACGGTACGTGGCCGACCTGTTCGGGTACTACGGGCGTAACGAGGATGCATGTTAAAGTGAAGCATTCGAGTTTTCCTGAAAGCTATAGCCGATGTTGTGAAAGTCAAAACACAAAAAATAAATCATTTTGGTTCATCAAAAGAATGTGCCTTTAGAGAACTTAAAAAAATGTGTGTGAAATCTTATGGGACTTAACTGCTAAGGTCATCAGTCCCTAAGCTTACACACTACTTAACCTAAATTATCCTATGGACGAACACACACACCCATGCCCGAGGGAGGACTCGAACCTCCGTCGGGATCAGCCGCACAGTCCATGGTTCAAAATGGTTCAAATGGCTCTGAGCACTATGGGACTTAACATCTGTGGTCATTAGTCCCCTAGAACTTAGAACTACTTAAACCTAACTAACCTAAGGACATCACACACATCCATGCCCGAGGCAGGATTCGAACCTGCGACCGTAACGGTCGCGCGGCTCCGGACTGAGCGCCTAGAACCGCTAGACCACCGCGGCCGGCGCACAGTCCATGACTGCAGCGCTCTAGAGCGCTCGGCTAATCCCGCGCGGCTAGAGAACTTCATTCTGTTTGTTACATCGATTAAAGAAATAAGACACGAGATGAAAAGTACATCCCGCAACGACACTAAAGTCATCGAAACAAAGAAAAGATATAATTATGATTCCTAACAAATTTTATAAAGCCAATTACATTTATGGACTATTGAAAAATTACAAAAATTGAATGAAGTTTCTTGTGGAGTAGATAACTTCAAAGAGAAATAAACTATGGAGTCCCAGAGAGGATAGAGAATTGATGAAACACTCCCATGGCGAGTGGTACTGTAAAACCTTATGTTATTGTACTGGATAAGTGACAACTGAATTTTACATTTATGTTCCATTTTCCTCGCTAGGGAACTTGTTAGCGCGCCAGACTTTAATAGCGAGTGATACTGCCTTAATAAGCAGTTCAGTGTCTTCCAGCTACTAGATTACTAGAACCACTGTATTTGGTTAATAGTATCTGCATTAACTCCTGCTTTTAAAGAAGCTTATTATCTCCATTAACAAGCAGTTTTCCATATAGCACGGAATAAATCTGTGGGTGGGCAGGATTTGTAAGCTAGTCACAGTGCACTGCGGAGATGACGCTCTGATGGTAGTGGTACTTTGTGAGCGTACCGTGAATGTCTGCATGATATTGCAGTCTGTAAGGGTCAACTTTGCCAAAATCACAAAAATTGCGGGTACATCTTTGCTGGGAAGACAAATGCTTGTACACTTTTACCACTTCGCTGGACCATTACAAGCGTACAGTTGATAGCGAGTTGTATTATGCCCTGTCGAAGCAGTCACTTGCAGCCTTGCTATTACGGTAACTGGTCTTGAACTGTCGCCACTGAAGCTACGACGATATTGCTCGGTGTTGTTGTTTGGATAGTTAATTGGGAGGACTGTAAAACTGGTGTGAGATGAAGAAATACCACCTGAATGATCAGATTATGTTGGCTAAGAACATCCTGCTTACTGGCAATTTCATTGTAGCACCAGCTGCCTGTTTCTCCGGCTGGATGGGCATGTTTACTGTCGGAATGGTCATAGGAAATACACTTCCGTAGCTGACTGGTCAGCGCGGCGTATTATCAAGCACGCGACCCGCGTTCAATTCCCAGAGATCCAGGGACTTTTCCCTGGTGGGACAGGGTGCACTCAGCCTCGAGAGGTCAAATAAGAAGCTACTTGAGTGAGAAATTTGCAAGATTTGAGAAGCGGGAGAGCAGTATGCTGGCGCCATGCCCCTCCTTAGAGTATATAAATGTCGTCATACGTCAGAAGATGACGGCTCATCTGCGCTGGATGATGCGTCAGTGCCGGAATGCGGAGCTGCTAATGATCGGAGAATCGGAAACACCAAAGAAAGTGATAATTGTACATAGTACAGCGTTTTACAGTTCCTTCTCCGTCTTCTTTCTCTTCCTCTTCCTCTTCTTCTTCTTGTATATTATCTACCGCTGGCACCGCTTCTCCGCTCACAGTTGCTATCTTCTTCTGTTTGACTTTCCTCAACATTCATATTTCTTACTTGCATTGCCTCCTCCACATTATTTTTCCAGTTGTGTCATGGGCGACCCCTTTCTTCCGCTGAGATGATATCCATCTTAGTATCCTATCTTCATTTATCCTATTCACATGGCCAAACCATATCAGGTGTTTTTGTTGGATGTCATCACAGATATCTTTATCCATTCTCATCCTTCGTCGGATTAGGTCATTCTTACCCTATCCATCCTAGTACAGCTTGAGCACCGCCTTAAGTTATCTATCTCAGTGGCAAGCAGTTCCTTTTCTCTTTCTATTTCTGTTTATTCCTCTCTCTCTCTCTCTCTCTCTCTCTCTAACTTCCAGGCTTCTGTTCTGTACAAAACTACACTCTGCACTATAGTCTTCTTCGTTGTTCTTCTTATCTTTTTTTCCCCACAGAAAGAGTTCATTGCCCTTGTTACAGCTCGTCCTTTATTAATCCTACTAGTGATTTCATCATTGCTTGTGCCCCACCACAAAAGGATTTTGCCTTTTCCACACCTAAAATTACTTCTCCAGCTACCCCCAAACTATTTACTTTTTCCGTTCCAATAGCCAAGTGCACACACTTCTTCACTTTCATTTTTAGGATTCGCTGTGCATTTCCTATCTCGGGGGCCTTCGTAGCATTACGTGCCACAGTGCAGTACCAATCATCCGTTAATTAACACGAGTACTTTCACGTACTCCAAAAGCATACGTCGTCAATACAATCAGAGGAACAGTTGAAAAATGAGATGGAGTTCGAAGAAACACAATACCGCTCCTAACGTAAGAGAGAAAATACTCTAGCAAAACGCGAGAGAGAGAGAGAGAGAGAGAGAGAGAGCTGTCGTCTATCGACGTTTGGGAACGGCGCTCACGGAACATCTGCCTTTAGGTCAGAATAACTGGAAGTAAGAGGACAAACACAAGAAGAAATTAAAAATTCAGATTTTTCTGTTCTCTTCAACTGTAGTTCCTGGAGAGAGACAAACCCCGAGTTTCTAGCGCAGTGTTAGTTATCCTCTTTCAAACGTTCTATCATGTCCTTCAAATACTTCCAAATATTAAAATTTTCGCTTATATATCGAGCACCACTGTTATAGTGTGTATAAAATTTCATCGGCCCTATATTGATAAATATGTTATTGTTAATACACTGAAAATATATATTTAAGCCTTTGTTTTTTCCTTATAACAAGTGTGTCTTTGTACACGGTGTGATCTTTTGTAAGTCCTTGTAAACGGTGAGATTATTTGTATCTGGTTAGTAGAAGCAGGTTTAGACATTGTTATTTATAAAGTTAATTCACCTCGGTATACCTATAACTTCCTAAGACTTTTTTGAAATTCAGTTTTTTATATGAAATATCATAAGAGCTCCGAATTATTGAAAATAATGAACAATCCATATAGAATGTGGTGCCAAGAGAACTACAGCGAGCTACAGAACTGTTGGGTTCTAGCAAGCCAGTACAACAGGCAAAAAAATTCGACAAAATGTTGTGATTCTCGAGATTTCTCGTGAGGTTCAACAATGACACCACTGCTTTTAACTAAAAGAAATGTGAAATACGTAAATCCGGAAGAAATACGACGATCCCTCGTAGTACGCTCCAGCGAGCGTGATGATACGAGAAGTATGAGGTCCGCAACTGGAACAACACTGCAGTCGTCATGGGAGGAAGGAGGGAAGATGAGGGTCTACGACCCGTGGACAATGAGGTCCTTAGAGAGAGAGGTTCAAACTCGAATTGGACAGGGACTCTAAAGTAAATAGCCATGTCCATTTCAAAGGCATTTATTTATTTATCCTTGCCAAAGGTATTTCACTGGCATTCGCGTCAGGCATTTTAGGAAAACCATTGAAAACCTAAGTCTAGAAGACTAGTGATTTAAATTCCACTCCTCCCGATTATTAAGAGCCTCCTTGGAGAGTAGCGTTGTACTGTGATCATGTTTTTGGATTGTTAGAATCAGAGACCGGCAGACATTCGTCGTCTGAAGCAGAAAGAATTGGTAAGTTTCTATCGCTCCAGCAGATCTATGAGTGACACAGAAAGTTTACTACTGTGTGCTGTGTCCGCCGCCAGATGAGGTACACAATTATACACACAAATAGCGCCACACGCCAGGCTAATCTTCAGCATGGGGCCACTTAATCGTGGTTAGTCGCCACATAGACGGCGCATGTAACATGGACTACATTATGCTTCCGGTATAAGTCATATTTATTCTCCATAGTTATGCTCCGACGCCACAGAAGCCGCTGTGGACAGGGGCTGCATCTTGCTTCCACCTGACGGCAGTCAGAGTTCGCAAATGAACATTCATCCGCAGACCGCGTATTTAAGCGGACGCACTTCTTCACTCTGCCAGCTGTCGCAGTTAGCAGTTGCCATCAGTCATCGGACCGGAAGTCATCGGACAGTTGTCACGCTGCCGCAGTCATCACACAGTGTCGAAGTATCCGCCGAGAGTCGCAGTATGCGCTATTAACAGGAACACAAGTTAGATGTTGTAAGCGACAGCAGAGTCTGACTGGAATTAAATTAGTTAGCCATCGTTAAGTGAGTTAGGTTTAGCATTCAGAACTTTATCATCAGTGCCACGTATTCACTTCACAATAACAATACAGTTGAGTATTTGTATTGAGTTTTTAATAAGTAATTGTTAATTGTTACACATTGCGTTGCCAACATTATTTTTGTCGTAGTCCAGTTTTGCCCTCTGACGAGACTAGTTACAGCATGTAAGCACGGCACATCAGTACAGGAACTACTTTCTGTGGTAGGGGGTTCGCTTCCTGCTACCTTTATGTTGGGCGCCTTAACTTATTTGGTGAATACAACACTAGGGCGTCAACAACGAATGTTACGACGCGTTCCGAATGTCCGCACACTATTCCAGATACCGTTACGAAAGATTGAACGATATGAGAGACCAGGAGAATAACATGCAACCAAAGTGTTAAATAAATTAACATTAACTAAATGTTGTGTACCATAACATTCACAATGAACTTCAGTACCGCAATATGCTGTTAGGTGAGTACCAAAACAACTTTTCCTTCCAACGGAAGAATTTAGTTTCAGTACTTGTAAAGCTCTAATGCAACTTCGTGAGATCGAAAGTGAAGATAGGTTCTCCAATTTCAGCCAGAGATCTAAATGTGGATGTAAATCAAACGAAGAAGCAAGGGGAGTAAAAATTCAGCTTTGCCAAAATCTCGGAAATTCAGGTTTATTCTCTGCTTTGGAAACAAATGATTAAGCGCTTTTACGATTCAAAAGGTGTGGAGCCGGTCCATTATAAACACACAGTACATAGTGGATCGTATTGTGATATGTTTGACAACCTTCCAATGGTGCCTGCAATCACATAACAAGGCCACGGTTTCCCAAATGTCGGCATACTGTCGCAGCTTGATAATATGAGTTCACACACAGCACAGTAATCGACCCTAAAATTACGAATTTGACTTGAACGTCTAACACATCGCACATATTCTACTATTCTATAGTGGTTATGAAGGAAAAGAGATTATACTTGGGTGTTTATATAAAAAGAATGTTTTTATGTCGAACTGTGCGTCAATAAAGTGTTGATAGACTTTCATGATTGGAGTATCTACATAAATGCAGATTATTTCGAAAATTGGTGAAATATTCTTGTGATGCTGTAGATACTTCATAAATTAAATATGTCCTGATCACATTGAATTCTCTATTAAGCAAATGCTGAAACTATCAGGCAAAATTTGAAGACAGTAATAAAGGAAATTGGAAATTTGTAGTAAGGTCTTAATGGGACCAAACTGCTGAGGTCATCAGCCCCTAAGCTTCCACACTACTTAATCTAACTTAAACTAAGGACAACACAAACATCCATGCCCGAGGGAGGACTCGAACCTCCGACGGGGGGAGCCGCGCGAACCGTGACAAGGCACCTCAGACCACTCGGCTAGCCCACGCGGCCTCCGTGATAAAGGATGGAGTTCAACGCACTGAACGACTATCCTAGAGAACTAGAGGACAAGACATATCACATAGCATCAGAAAATGTTTAAAGTATGTGAGTTCAGGAAGCACAAAATGATTTGCTACATGTTCCGTAGATTATTAGAACGGTTCTTTTGTGAAAAGAAAGTGGGGCGAGTCAGTTTAGAGTATATGTACACATGATCAGAGCTACTTTTGATTTATATACATGACTGTTATCATTACTCTTTTGCCTTACTCACGCACTCATCCAACTACGCTTCAAAACTGTGTGTTTTTTTTAATTATTTTTTTACAGGATACCGGTTGTTAAAGAAAAATTCATCCATGGAATGCAAAGAGTTATCCAGGAGGAATGATTATAGGTTAGTTTTCGAATTTACAATGTTACGTGTGACATTTTATGCTACGGTGCAAACGGTTAAACATTTTTGTTGCTGCATACTGAACTCCTTTCTGAGTCACTGACACTGAATGATGGACAATAAGGTCATTTATTCCTGTAGTGTTGTAGTTATGGACAACACTATTCTTCTAAAATTGAGATGCATCGCCTATGACGAATTTCGTTAGGGAATGTATGTATTGTTATGGTTGAGTTAAAATGCTTATCTCCTTGAAGAAGTACTTACATGACGACTGCAGGTAACACTACATATTGTTCTTATTGCTCGCTTTTGTGCAATAAGTACTTGCTAAGTGATCAGCTATACAAAATGTATGAGGAGGCTGATTCTCTAGTTCCCAAGACTTGCAGCTATTAGAAGAGCAAATGTAGCTGAACGTAGTTGCACGCGCAGCTCAGCGATACGCTTCTTCCAGTTCAAGGTTTCATCAATTTTTTCATCCAACATTTTGGAGCAATCTACCTTGTTTACCGACTGCTGTTCATATGCTGCATCAATGGTTCACACAAATCTATTTGTTTTAAAGAACTAAATACAGTGCATTTTCTCAAAATTTAGAAAGAGTCCATTTTCAGAGAACCACATAATAACAGTTTGAAAAACGTTATTAACAATCTCTTTTGCAGCTTTCTCTCTAATGGGATTTATTATAACACTAGCATCGTCCGTAAAAAGTATCAATTCTGCTTTATGGATGTTCAGTGGGTCACTCATATATATGAGGAGTAGAAGTGGACCCAAAATCTAAACTTGCAGGACTCCCTTTGTGACTTTTCTCCAGTCACTAAATCTTCTTCCCTTCTTACGAGGTAAGTACAATTGAAATAAAAATTAAACAAGTAGACTTTTCTTAGCAACTTTATTTTTATATGAAAGCCCGTACTTTAACCTACTTTTCTACATAATTTCCACTAATATTAAGGCACACATCGTGTCGTACAACCTGCTTTGAATACCATTTCTCGTAGAAATCTGTCACTTGAGCGTAACTTTCGATGATTTAAACGTTTTGTAACGACTGTATAAAGCACACTCCCTGGCAGTTGAAGAGACTGGTAACATAATGACGAAATTGTAAAGCTTCTGTTCTCTCTTACTTTTTCATCAATTTTATGCACCAGATCGTTAGTTATGACTGAGGGTCACCCACTTTTTTTCTCATCATCCACATTCATAAAGTCATCTTTAAAAGCTCTCACCCATTTCTGTACCATCCCGTTGCTCATAAGTGTCAAGAAGTTTTCTTTGTGCAGCTGTTACAGAACATACAAATTATCGAAAATTATGCTCACGCGGCAGATTTCTACGAGGATAGTATTCAAAGCTGGTTATACAATACGGTAAGTGCTTTAATACTGGTGGGAATTATGTAGAAACGTAGATCAAAGTAGAAGCTTTCATCCAAAAATAAATTCCTAAGAAAAGTCTACTTGTTTTATTTTTATTTCAAAACGATACTTACTTAAAAGCCGGCCGTAGTGGCCGTGCGGTTCTGGGCGCTACAGTCTGGAACCGAGCGATCGCTACGGTCGCAGGTTCGAATCCTGCCTCGGGCATGGATGTGTGTGATGTCCTTAGGTTAGTTAGGTTTAATTAGTTCTAAGTTCTAGGCGACTGATGACCTCAGAAGTTGAGTCGCATAGTGCTCAGAGCCATTTGAACCATTTGAACTTACATAAAAACAAAAAGACGCCTTGTATTGTTTGAATTATTCGGCAGAACTTTTTCCATTATTTTGGATAAGTATGACTAAAACCAGTTGTGTGTGCCGGCCGGAGTGGCCGTGCGGTTCTAGGCGCTGCAGTCTGGAACCGAGCGACCGCTACGGTCACAGGTTCGAATCGTGCCTCGGGCATGGATGTGTGTGATGTCCTTAGGTTAGTTAGGTTTAAGTAGTTTTAAGTTCTAGGCGACTGATGACCTCAGAAGTTAAGTCGCATAGTGCTCAGAGACAATTGAACCATTTGAACCAGTTGTGTGTAAAGTCATCAAATCGTTCAAATGGCTCTAAGCACTATGGGACTTAACATCTGAGGTCATCAGTCCCCTGGACTTAGAACTACTTATACCTAACCAACCCAAGGACATCACACACATCCATGCCCGAGGCAGGATTCGAATCTGCGACGGTAGCAGCAACGCGGTTCCGGACTGAAGCGCCTAGAACCGCTCGGCCACAACGGCCGGCTGTAAAGTCATCATTTCCATATAACAGCATTTTCTAAGAGAGTAAAATAATCCTCGCAACCAAACCTCTGTGTTAAGACCGTAAAAAAATAGCAACCGGCGATATATTATTAGTTACGTCGCATTATATTTGGTGATTAAATGTATAATTAGCATCCTCAGTCGTGTTACCAAAAATGGCTCTGAGCACTATGCGACTTAACTTCTGAGGTCATCAGTCGCCTAGAACTTAGAACTAATTAAACCTAACTAACCTAAGGACATCACACACATCCATGCCCGAGGCAGGATTCGAACCTGCGACCGTAGCGGTCACGCGGTTCCAGACTGAAGCGCCTTTAACCGCACGGCCACACCGGCCGGCAGTCGTGTTACCCTTCAGGGATCCAGACTGTGACGTGCTAAAAAAAAATTGCTTCTACTTAAATCAGCGACTACTCTCGATTACTTTTTCGAACTTTTTTTTCACACGTCGTAGGAATGCGCCGGCCGCAGCTTCGGTGGTCGGGGAGGCGCGGCGGCAGACGGAGGTGCGAGACGCCCGCGCGAGTGTGAGCGGGGGTGGTGCGGGGTGCAGGCAGGGCCTTGACCGGCGGGGGAGGAATGCCATCCATCACAGACAAACGGCCGCGGTCTCCGCGCCGCCCCTCTCGCTGCCGCCAGCGTCTGGCCAGCGCAGATTGATGCCGGAGGTATTTATTCCACGTGTTGTGATCTACGCGAGGAAAACAGCCCGTCGTTGCAGGCGCGTTTCTTCTCTCGGCCGAACGTGTGACGCGCGGCCACAGGGATGTGTCAGCGGACGCTGCGGCCTCAAAGGACGCGCCGTACGTCAGAGGCGGGCGTCGTTAGCTGCGAGGCGTCCTGGCAGCGCGGCCTCACACAGCTGACGGATAGCCGCGCCTAACACTGCTCGTACCTTATCACATCGATTCTCGCTGGTGGTCCCGCACCAGTACTTTGTCGTGTGTCATCATTAGCTTCTGCACTCACATCGAAACCGACGGATTTCTTTACGACAGCAGCAACTTTGTACATTATTCAATGTGACAATCATGAGGACATGTAGTTATGGCGAATACGTATCTGAACAAGGACCTAATCACAGTTACACTAACAGAAATATGTTTACGCTCAATTATCCCAGATATAACCCACAATTTTGTTGAATTACACACCTAACTCTCTCTTTCCCACATTTCGTCGCGCTGTGTGGTAACCGATATCTACGATCTGAAAAAAAAAAAAATTACTTTAATTTTAACATTGTGAGTGGCTGTCACTCATTCCGTTGCCACATTCGCCAGTTAATCTAATGGAAGGAATTAGTGTGGCCAAATAACTACTTTTAAACTTTGTTCTATGCGTTATTGTATTTCAACTGTTTACACACATTATCCCAGGGTTGATGGTCGGTATTTAGGGATGTGGTCATTCAAACAAAAAACTGCAGTAAACATGGCTCTAAAACGCATAGCCGGCCGAAGTGGCCGAGCGGTTAAAGGCGCTGCAGTCTGGAACCGCGAGACCGCTACGGTCGCAGGTTCGAATCCTGCCTCGGGCATGGATGTTTGTGATGTCCTTAGGTTAGTTAGGTTTAACTAGTTCTATGACCTCAGCAGTTGAGTCCCATAGTGCTCAGAGCCATTTTTCTTTTTCTAAAACGCATATCTTAAGAACTATGAGCACTTGTTCATCTTCGCTATTGCGAAACACATCTCTTCTCCTGAGCAAGTCCCCATAGCTATTAAGGCTAGGGCCTATGTTTACCAGACAACATTTTTTTGTTTTGGTGCATACTGCCTTCTCCCAAAATATTGAAAGCAAAGAGCTGTCTGCAGAAGAGATTGGTTTGCAATATCAAAGATGAAGTCGTGCTCATAGCTCTTAAGGTATGCATTTTAGAGCCCATGTTCATTAGGCTTTTTTGCTTCAAACGATCATTCCTCTCAAATCCCTGAGTGTTGATCACTCCTCGTGTGACACCCTGTGTATCGTGTTTTCTAATGCAGAGGTTGGGGATATATCCAACATTTGCCTGAACCAGTGTGGAAAACTACGTGAGCCGGCCGGGTTGACCGAGCTGTTCTAGGGGCTACAGTCTGGAACCGCGCGACTGCTACGGTCGCAGGTTCGAATCCTGCCTCGCCCATGGATGTGTGTGATGTCCTTAGGTTAGTTAGATTTTAGTAGTTCTAAGTTTTAGGGGACTGATGACCTTAGAAGTTTGACCACCCAAAACCATGTGAAAACCAGTCATTTTAGTTGGTGTACCAGGTTGTCAATAATTAAACGCGCGGACTGGATCCGAGTCTGGCTCACCTCCCTGTCTCGCCCGTTAGTGCGCTGCGCATTAAGCTATAGCAACAGGTCTAAATTACTCATCTGACTAATTTTTCCCACACTCTCAATTTTAATGCAAATACAACCTTAAGCTGTTCACAGTTTAATTGAATACTTTAATTAAGAAAGTGGTACAAGTGTCCAGCAGTCTAGAACTTGGGTCTGAAGGAACGTCATTTTTGCGCTTTTATCCATTTGACCGATAGGAAGATGTAATATTGAGTGACCGACCCGGCTGATGATTCTCTTTCACAAAGAAAATATTTAGAGCTCTGACTTCCGTCAGTTGGTGCTAGCGGCAGACTAGATGTGCTCGCTGTCCGCACTCTAGCTAGTCTGTAATCCAGCGAATCTGCCTGGAGGCCAGAAGGCGAATACATTTAGTCTACTACTCGCACCATCTCACGAAGGTTAACTAGAAATAAAATGAAATCGTCGAAGTAGCCACAAAAGCGCAAATGTTTGTGATTTTTTTCCCTTGTAATGTACATACGTAGGCCGGACAGTACGCTGAATTTCTCTACATCGAGCTGTAAAACAATTGTTGGAGATGCAAGAGTGCATAATGTAAGACACAAATACTGTTTGCCCGTTTAAGTCAGTAACTGTTCAGCTGCTTGTAAATGAAAACGCCTAATAAAAATACAGCGGCAGCCATCGTGCGTTGCTTAATAGTATTTGAGTACAGCATATTAGTCTGACACTCTAGAGAGTATTAAACGTGAATAATGACATAACAATTTTCAGGCGTTTTGATATTCTGACGTTCATATACTTTGCCTGAGCATCCTATGAATATTTTTGAAAGCATAACTCCTGAAATAAAACCGAAATGAGATTTAGAAGGAAGTAATGTCAGTATTTCTACCGAATTATGGACGCCATAAATTGCGAAACGATAAAGATGGCAGCTATCTCTGAAATTAAATTATATATACATATATAACAAATGGTTGATAAAATCTACGAATCGTGCTCCGAAATAATTTATCAATAATCGAAGCCAACCAGCCATATCAGCGAGCACGAAACAGAAGCATGCTAGATACAAATAAAGCAAATGCGTTGTAATGTAGTTAATCTTCTATTTATTGCCTCAATAAATTCGGCATCAAAAAGCTTTAAACTGAAATCTACGATGAACGCTTAGGAAACAAGGTGAAGCGCCAGTAGAGAGCGTCCTACCGTTTCGGTTAAAAAGAAGAGAGTCTGATGCGCTCCTTACAAACTGAAGGCGCCACCGTCAGCAACTGTTGCAGCGCTATACAGCTACTTGTGCATCTTCAGAAAGTGAGAAAAAATATCCATATTAAATACTCACATTTAATAGAAAGCCTTATGCTCCAGCTGGGATCATTGTGACGTTACAATAAAACTGGTTGCATGACGAAGTAGGGTTTAGATTGATGACAAGAAAATGGGCGTATCGGACATAAATCTTTAATAACGATTATGAACTCGCCCCTTATAAGCTACTTTCTCGAGACACGCAACTGCCGCCTGATCTGCCTTCGTTAGCAACATGTAGCTCTTCATTCTAAAAGTTTGCAGTTAATTAAAATTTAGAACAGATTACATTCTTTCGGTCTACAGAATTGTCAAACGATAATTCCGGTCTCTTGACGATCCTAGAAAATCTACAATCCTAGGAAGTGAACAGACGGATCTTAGACCAATATTATGTTTTCTGTTGGTATATACGTTCGACAGACTTCTTAAATGTGTTGGACGTGTTTTATCTCTTAAAAAGTGTGAGGATAAAAATCTTACGTCAAAATCGCAAAGTTTTTGTGTTGACTACCGGTTTCGGCTCACTAACGCTCCATCTCTAGAACACTCTAAAACGTTGTTCAGTGTGTGACAACCATTACACATCGTCGTAATCTTAGGGGTAATCTCACCCTAAAATGAAAAATCTTAGTTGGTTATGTAAATTGTTGACGTTAATCACTAATTACACACATTTAAAATCAACAGATCGCGTGTCTCACCATTCACTATGTCAAACTATAACATATTTTATCTCTGTTTAGCGAAGACTGCTTAGAAGCCCAACTCCATAAATAAAATAAAATTCATTACAGACTAGTATCTGTGCACCTGGTTACAGTGACAACAATGTGATAATGTGCTAATAAGAAAAGCCGAGTCTGAACAGACCCATTCTCGCATTAGCCCCTGTTACCATTCCTCTTTGCCTTGGTCTCTTCCACAACAAGTTGAATCAGACAAAAAAAATTCTACCTTCTCTCAACGTAACTAGCAGCGTTCTGCAATAGTGCGAACATTCATTACGTATTAGTCATACTTTTTTAACCTAGAAGGTAAAGAAAGCTAAAACCTGCGAGGCTCATCCTGTGAACAGGCTTTTGTCTCGACTGCGGGCAGAGCAAAGTCTTTCATTTCCCCTTGCACTAGGAGGTGGAGGGTGGCGAACCCATCACTCCGGTCGCCTTTTATCCCCTATGCACCTGGGCCCGTGTTGGAGGGAATAAACGACAAAAATTCCTCACCCAACCTAACACTGAGCACGGGACTTAAGTGCCAGATTCCAGTGCTCTGCCCGCTAGACCACCATGGCAAACAACTTCGCTCAACTAGCCTCAGATAAATACGGCACTTTTCCTTATCTACAAGTGTTGTAAGTTTACATAAAGCAGGACTAGGCAGGTACTTTCTATGAAAGCGATTAGGAGACTGTGTTTGCTGTGGACAAGCGCAAATATTCTGTTTATACTACACGAGAAACATTCCGCGAATTGCTTTAGGCAACAAGTCCACACCTTTGTAGTATGAGACACTGTCAATGAAAGAATGTTGCCAGTATGCGATAATAGCCACCGATCACAATGCACTACATAAAATCTGTAATCAGTAACATTCCCTTGAAGTTTATTAAATTTTAAATAGTCTTATTTCCTATCGTTGCAAAAAAGAGATATTAAAACTAACGGCTTGTTGACTTTGAGGTCATTATCGATGGAGTACTAGCTCAGTTGGTTAAAAAAATGAGGGAACGAAATTTGTACGTTGTATTAGCGTTTTGGAGAAATTAATGTCGTGTCACTACTATTTTTGAGCTGATAACCTATCAAACAAAGTACCTTTTGTCGTATCTGATGTCTCTAACACACATTTGTATAATGGCATTCCACTCGGAAATAGCCAGTTTGAATCATGATGGTGAGAAAAATTTCATCGTCAGTATTTCGCAGACAAGAGGGGTAGAGGTTATGGCATCCATTTCCTTTATCACCACGCTACACGTCGAAGTATTGGGTTAAATTCCAAATCTCTTCGCAGTTTCGCATAGAATAAGGGCATGTGAAAATTTTTACCGCATTTAATTCGTCATATGGGGGCGGTAAGATCGACACTCCATATGGTGGTGTTAGAGTAGAGTGAGGAGTGATCATTGTTCAGATTCAGAGTTTCGCTGTCTCCCTGGGAGACGACGTGTAGAGTAACTCCAAGATGATGTCTCTTCGCAGAAAGTTTACACAAACGGCAACCGAAACCGACATAAAATCTGTCATGGTCAACAGCAGCAAGTGCAGCCACAACGAGGAAACCACCCGCCTCTGAGCTCCAAAAGAGCTAATATTGGACCATCAGTCCGGATTACGCAGCTAAATATAGAAGGCATCAGTCGCAACAAATGTGAGTACCTTGGCAGAATGGCTAAGTGTTGCCCTTCTATCGCAACTATTCTCTCTTATGAACGTTACGTTTACTGGCATTTGTTGTATTAATATTAGTATCTGTACTGCATCTGTAGCGTATTCGAAGATTAGCTTATATACAATTTTATATATCTTATTTCACCTCAATGTTTGTACTAGTAAAGTCATACGCTAAATTAAAAAAAAAAAAAACCTGTCTCCCTTATCACCATCAACATCCTCGGAGTCTTCTGCGGTGGCATAATCGAATATAATCTTCTCAATGTACAAGGTGCGTTACTACAAATGAAACACCAGAGCTTTCGATAACGATATGTATCATCGTCGTCAGGAATAGTCTGGAACTTTCCAGAAGGCTGAAGTGACGCATGCGCGGAAAGGCGAGTTGAGCAGCTCATAGCAGCTCCGACATGCCGAGAGCTGCAACGAAATTGTGACGTCACACTAATCGGCTTGTCCGCCACACTTCTCGAACGCTCGGCTCCGTGCAGGACCCGCGGAAAATCAATATGTAATTGAAGAAGTAATTTTTCGTGTGTTATCGAGATACATTTAACTATTAAACTCGCCTGAAATAGTTACTCGCTGGTGATGACTGCTGGCACTCGTAAGACCTGCAGTGTCACGTGCTATGATTCACTCGTCACGGCCTGTCTTTCTGTAGGCCGAGTGACGTCAGTTCGCGCGAGGGGTCAGCGCTAGGTTTTAAAGTGCCGCTCCTGCCTTCCAAGTAGCGTCAGACATCCGTCTTTGTTTTTGTTCAACACACAGAACCCGTCCTGTTAAAGCTGTTGCTGTTTATTCTGATGCCGGTTGTCTCCTTTATAACGGAATCCTAATATGATGATACATAAACCGAGGCTCTAGTCTTTTCAAATTCCATTTGCCAGACAATGTTCAGCAATGGCGGACTTATCGAGCTCCCTTATTTCAGGGCAAGGCTCAGTAACAGTTCGAGTAGTTTGACCTCTGTGGATGCTGCCACCTTCGCAGAGGTACCACACACACCGCGCCAAGAGCTACGTCATCTGTAATGGGGTAGAACATGTATCTTGTAGGCAACTCGGAGCACTGGTCTTGGTCCATATCTCTGCAACACGCGTCCTGCTTGTTGCCTCACAGTATGACATGGCCTCTTCCGCCAGATCACTAGGCGTCTTTAGCCTGTGGCACCTGAAAGCGTTCTTCAAGTGTTTCCAATGTCTCCCTTGCTGTCCAGACTGTAGGCGGTCGCCGTCTGCATACTGACTTCTTCAGGACCGCTTTCTTATGTGCAAGGTGTTAAAAACTATTTGCGTTCAAGTACTGGTCAGTATACGTTCGTTTCCTGCACGGCGAATAATCAGTTCGGCCTCCTGCCCTCGCCCCCACTAAAACATCCAAAACACGGTAGCTTTCTGTTGCATACTACTTTGCACACAACGGTAAAGAGGTGCTACAGAATGGTGCAGCAGCTGTCCTCGTAGGGAAGCTGGACAGAAGCAGAAACGTAAATACAAAAAATAGAAGTTTTAATTAATCTACAGCTTTCTCCAAGAGTTGTGAAGAAACTTTACAATATAAAAAAAGACGATGAAGGTCCAGCAATCACAAGAAGCAAACTAAAGGGCGCTAATGCTAACCGTCGAAGGCTAACTAATACTGAAGACTGTCGAAGCTGCCGTCTGGCGTCCTATATAGCGGCGGCAGAGGACGCTCGCAGTCGGAGCCGCTGAAGGCGTGAGTGAGCAGGC
The DNA here is from genome assembly GCF_023898315.1 of Schistocerca nitens. Taxonomy (NCBI): domain Eukaryota; kingdom Metazoa; phylum Arthropoda; class Insecta; order Orthoptera; family Acrididae; genus Schistocerca; species Schistocerca nitens. The sequence continues at coordinate 303,666,738 of NC_064614.1, forward strand.
ACACATCATTGGATCCAACGGGTTCCCGTGCCGCCAGTTTCGGCATCTGCCGGAAACGTGCCTTTCCATGGTCCCTGAGTGACGCCGGTGAGGGTGGCACCGATCTATGATACCACACTTGCCATCCCCCTCCACCTTGCCGGCTGGAGTGGCTGAGAGGTTTTAGGCGCTACAGTGTGGAACCACGCGACCGCTACGGTCGCAGGTTCGAATCCTGCCTCGGGCATGGATGTGTGTGATGTTCTTAGGTTAGTTAGGTTTAAGTCGTTCTAAGTTCTAGGGGACTGATGACCTCAGAAGTTAAGTCCCATAGTGCTCAGAGCCATTTGAACCATTTGAACCCCTCCACCTTGATAGTAAGTTTAATGTTGGAATGGACACCATTCACGTGATAGATCAACTGCTGCAGTGCACTTTTACCGTGAGGCCGTATCGGGAAAGTGTCGTTAACTTGGGGTAGAAAGCAAAACCGGCGCATAACTTTCTCCTCAAAGTGCCGCACGAAGAAGTTCTTGAGGACTGAGGACACCGGTGATTCCATCGCTGTGCCATACGTCATCCCATAATATTCGTCGCGGCACAAGAAGTACGTTGCCGTTAAGACATGATGGAACAACTTGACGATCCCGGGTGGGGACTGCTGGGCCAAAAGATTCAGCGTGTCTTATATCGGCACCCTTGTAAAAAGTGACACTATGTCCAGACCAACTATTAAGTCGTTTTGACATATCTTCATTCTCTTGAGTGTCTCAACAACAAATGTCTGCGAGTTAACAAAATGACACATTGCGGCGGCGCGGTTCCTTCCGTCCATTTACGACGTACCGGCACCTACCTGTGAACATTGTCTCAGCAGATCATCAGTTGGGAAGCTGAGCGAAACCTACTGTACTTCGACGTGAACCAGGCTGCAATTAAAGTCACTAATCTACGTTTGGGGAGAAAGTTCTCACATGAAATGAAAGGTAGGAAATTTTGTCCTTAATTAATATATTCTGAAACTTAGCCGAACAAGTATCACTGCCAAGCCCGTGCTAGTCTTAACACAGTCACCCACAATCCCTTTCACTCACGTTAGCAGGTTTATGGCGTTGCATTTCCCGTAACTTAATAGCTGCAAAAATACGGATTGTTTTTGGTTGAGAATATTCGCCAAATAGTAAGTCTGTCGGTACCTAATGCAGTCACAGTTTTTAGCCACCGACCTGCTCAATACGCCACGCGGAATTTATGTCTTTTCTCGTCAGAAAATTCACTTAAAAATTCCGAAATTTCTACACACCCGTCGGAATAATTATGCCGTCAGTTTACAACACTTTTGATTTATGAAACACTGCTAGATCCGGCAACTTATCATTTCCATCGGAACTGCTACTACACACGTCCGAATTGTTCATGGCTAGGCTCCGACTCCTGTCTAGAATATTCTAAGTCTTCTCTACCAGCAGAGAAAGGCGCGCAAAGAATATTGCTTTACCATTGGTCAGTTTACTCAACAGACAATAGGAAAACAACATTCTCCCGCGTCAGTCCGCGCTTTTCATCAATAACCAATCGCAAAATGGTAAACCTAACGACTTCACTTTTTACCGACGTAATTATCTAATATGCTGAAGTTTTGTTTATGCATAAATTTATTTACTATTCTTATTTATACCTGAATTAACTTTCCCTTTACCATAAACTTACTTTACAAATCTATTCTACAAAAAAAAAAAAAAAAAAAAAAGATAGAAAATTGTTCAAATGTGTGTGAAATCTAATGGGACTTAACTGCTAAGGTCATCAGTCCCTAAGCTGACACACTACTTAACCTAAATTATCCTAAGGACAAACACACACACCCATGACCGAGGGAGGACTCGAAACTCCGCCGGGATCAGCCGCACAGTCCATGACTGCAGCGCCTGAGACCGCTCGGCTAATCCCACGCGGCAAATCTATTCTACAAAAAAATCCTCTTTGTCCACATCCATACTTCTTCGAAATATTCCCACACTAGGTCCCACTACATAACTCGTTAAACAATTATCTTCATATTAACCTTAAACCACACTCACGCATCATTCATACTGCTAAAACACCTTTATAACATTTCACATACACAAAAATACGTAATAACACTTTGTGAAAATACCAGAACAGTTTGTGAAAAGCATTCTATTACCTTAGTGCACTCTAGTGGGCACAATCGAAACTAAATCACAGTCCCCTACCCAGTACTGTCCTCTATCGGCTGATACATAAACTACGTGCGCGTCCAGTCTCGTGTCACCATCTTTCCCTATCCAGCTTGTAACCTCCCCCCAGTTTCGCACCGAATTATTTTATTCGCATACGCTGCAGGTGAAGTTATATTTTAATTGTTTTAGCATAATATATATCTTTCCTCCTTGTCATGAGACTCATTGTTGTCCACTTCCGTTATTGTGAAAACTACTAAATGATAACATCTCCTTTCTTAAACGCTGGAATTTATTAATTTAATCACTGAATTTATAAACATTTATGAACATGAAACATGCGTGCCATTCTGCCACTCATCTCCGGCCTCGCTACCGAGCAACCTCTCTCTCTAGCCTCTCACACGCGACTTCCACCCACGGACTCCAACACTCGACTACTGCTTACCCCCTCGCACATTGTTGACTGCACTGTAGTCTTTGCTTAAACCATGTATGATCTCTGCATGGTGCATAATCGATACTACGTAAGGGTCCTGTACCCTTACAAGCTCTGAGACACATGTCCCACTTAACCGCCTCCAAGGCAGGATCGGTATACGGCGCTACACTTTAACGTCTTTTGAACCGAAAAGATTTTATTGAATGATCATCATCAAACAGTGGTTATACTGTACATGCAATTATTACAGTCACCTACACAGACAGACCTAAGACACCAGATATTCTAGCTGTCCATCAGCGATAATCAGAAGGGTTTGCACCAGGTTGTGGGCCGCACGAGTCCTCCTGTAGAACCAGATGCCACTCCACAGAAATCACGGTACGCACTTCTCCGTCGCACTGATGGAGGTAAATGGAATATACGGCACTGGCCCTACGCCTGAGTGGAGAGCTAGGACCGCCGAAGCCGAGGCCCGAGTAGCGGAGGGAAGTGCTCGAGGCGAGGAAGCGGCGCTGGCAGCGGGCTTTGATATTCAAGAGGCGTGCGTGTCAGGTCGGGCTGGGGGTCGGCGAAATGAAGTGTTCCGCCGCGCCACAATGAACCGCCGCATCTGATAGTCATTAATAAGGCGACACTACCGCCACCTGACAGCCCGACACCTGTACAAATGACCGCGGCCGCAGGAATAACACTCACATAAACGCCGTCCTCTCGCCGCCACTGCACCACCGGGCAATGCGTCTGCGGCTCTGACGCGAGTGAAAAAGAAAACAAAATGAAACTCGCAAGTTTCCTTTCCAGGAAGCGCCTTTCCCTACGCGTTTCCGTGGGTACATACGTTGAACGTTGTGGTAAGAAATGCTAAGAAGCGGGATTTTCATAATAGACAGGGGAAAAAAAAAAAACGTTCGTCTGCTACCCCGCTGGACTTCTGCAGTGACACAGGTGGATTCCTAATTGCGCTTTTCCACTTGTCGAGAAGGGAATGCTGCTAAGGGAACGTATCTCACACAGTTGTCTGGTGCATTATTTTATCCATTGTCAATTTAAACAGGTTCAGCTACCCACCACAGTTTTTCGCTTATTGAGGCGGTCGGTTACGTATGGCTGTGCGGTGACGCTCGAGTTAGAGGTAAGCTGGTTCAAATTCGAGTGGTGGATGTAATATTCACTGTCTATTTGGCCGGAAAGGGAAGGAGAAGTGGAGGCATAAAGTTCCTGATCACCAGTCTTTGGATCAATGTTCTAGATTAAATTTCAAATCACTCCGCAGCCTGCGATGTGGTACTCTTAATGCTGATCCGTCCGTCAGATAAGGACGTTAAGCTCGGCGGCTACCTCGGTGCTGATCGAGGTGAGGCGTCATATCACGGTCCGCGCGGCTCCCCCAGTAGGAGGTTCGAGTCCTCTCTCGGGCATGGGTGTGTGTGTTGTCCATAGTTTAAGTTAGATTAAGTAGTGTGTAAGCTTATGGTTGATGGCCTAAGCAGTTTGGTCCCATAAGATCTTACCACAAGACAAATTTAATCGAGGAGATTGTGGCATGTGCCAGGACCAGATTTCATCCTCTCCCTACTCTCACTTTAATCATACAAGAAAAACATAATACTGCACTATATACGCATTAATTGTACTCACCCATATTCCACACATTCACTTATGCCAGCTCTCAAATATCCGTACGGAAAGACACCAATATGCGCGGAGGAGGAACGCCCATTTCGACGACGGTGAACCCACCTCGCGGGGTTTACCAGCCAAAATTAAGATACGACACTTACATTTTTACAATTTTCCAATGTTGGATAAAATGGAAATGAGCGTACGGCACTGTGGACCGGGAGTCCTCCATTCGGGGAAGTTTGGCCGCCGAGGTCAAGTGCTTATGGCATTCGACGCCACGTTGGGTGACTTGCGCGTCGGAGATGGGGATGAAATGATGAGGACAGCACAACACCCAGTCCCTGAGCGGAGAAAATCTCCTGCCCCAGTCGGGAATCGAACCCGAGCCGCTTGGCTTGCCAATCCGCCGTGCTGATCACTCAGCTAACGGGGGCGGACAATGCTGGATAAACTATTATTTTATGGTATAGTAGCCACGAAGTATAACTTTGGTAGTTATACCGTTCACATGGTCGAATATATCTGTCTAAATCCACAGCAAATTAGAAAGGAGATCGAAGACACACGAGGACTGTGCTGCACCGGACTGCGCTATCGGTTGTAAGCATAGGCTTTAGGAACGCGAGAAAGTCTCGAGAACATATCGTCCATTGTTAAGTGTCTCAAGGATACATATAAGGCCTTAGGTCGCTTAGCACGCAAGACAAATGCCCAGTCGCCGGTCACTTGAAGGGCAATCTAATGAACCGAAGAGTCGCGGCCAGCTGTTCAGAGGACGAAGAACAGCTCGCTGTCCGTTTTCACGCACTCAGCATAATCATTACTGTTCTCGTACGGTATGAGTGTATAGGTTCCCCAGCCTACACCCTCTTCAAGTTGCGAATATTCCCCTATCGGTAGAGCTAGGCAGAATATTGATTTTAAGCAGCCAGCAGCTGATTGACCACCCTATGTTGCTCCGGGATCGCAGTAGGGCGTCGTTCTCTATCGTGCGTTATATTTTATCTGGGCATCTGCCAGATATCTGCACATGACAACATCTTCACGGGCTGCTTGCCTCATAAAACCGTTTCGGAATGGCCTCCCTCACACCTTCTGGCAAAGTACCGGTGTATCCCCTTATACGGGTATCGGCAGCTGGCATTTAGATCTCGCAGGGGCCACTCCATAATAACTCACTAGCGGCTAGGGTGATTGTTTTATGATTTAGGAGACTATTGAGGTACGAGTGACAACGATTTTTTAAAATCAAGACAAGGGTTTTGCCCTCGTCGCAGCTTATGCAACCAGCGTCCGAAGCAATAAGACGAGAGAAGCAGCAGTGGATGACGGCAGCGGTGGATGACGGACGCGAGTTACCAAACGTGTAAACAATCACTCCAGCCGCTAGTGAGCTGTTGTGGGGTGGCCGCTGCGAGATTTAAAAGACGGCTGCCGATACCTGTATAAGGAGACGGACTGTGATACGCCGGCCTCTGTGGCCGAGAGGTTCTAGGCGCTTCAGTCCGGAAACGCGCGATCGCTACGGTCGCAGGTTCGAATCCTGCTTCGGGCATGGATGTGTGTGATGTCCTTAGCTTAGTTAGGTTTGAGTAGTTCTAAGTTCTAGGGGACTGATGACCTCACATATTAAGTCCATAGTGCTCAGAGCCATTTGAACCATTTGACTGTGATACTCCGGCATTTCGCCAGAAGACTGGTAGAGGGAGTATTGTCATCTCACAAGTTTTCTCGTCGCGATTGAATAATAATGCGCTTCCGGGTGTTCGGTCAAGTTGTTTCCATTTCAGGCACAGTATTTCGGCGATTGTCCCAGCCGTGCTCAGTGTTTTACGCTGTGGATGTGTACTCTCTGCCAGGATACCAAGCAGACTGAAGTATTGAAGGTCTGAATTTATTAAAAGCTGGCCAGCCATCACATCCAACAGAGTTGGAAGACACAGAATCTGAATTTCCCTGAATGTCAGAGAGAGATCTGAAAAAACAAAAAAGCGTCGAAGGGCGTAGTGGGGATCGGGAAGTGGCGTGAGATCAACAATAGTTCACAGTCTTGTTGGAGTCCAGGCAGCGAGTACACATAACAGCAAAATTAGCAGCACCTGAAGAAGACGGATGGGTCTGTCGTAGAAATATTCTGTAGAAAACAGAAACAACAACTCGGCAGAACACCCGGAAGTACACTATTAATCAGAGAGAAAGCCTTTCTGAAACGCAGCGTTCCCAATGCGATCTTATCCGGCAAGAAATTCGTCAAGACTTTATTACGTTGACACCGTGCTGAAACATTCGACGTGAGCTGTCAGAGAATGACATCAGCTCCACATATCGCACAACTTATTACCGCCTGCAAAATGTTTTTCTGTCTGTTGGAAAAGAGTAGTAGAAAATAGGCAGGGTCCTCCGGGAATATCAAGTTAAGTCTTTCTTCGCCCACCTTCTAGGAAGGCAGAAATTGTAGGATCGGTGATAGATGATTTGTAACTGCGGAAGACCTAAATCCATAGTATATCTTGCTAAGGATCTTGCATAAAAAGGTCAGCCAACAATTATAACAGAAGAACCTTGCGTATGGCAGCAACACTCGCCTTTCGCAACACACGGTCCGCTATTTCGGAGTGTTGTGTATTCAACGGACATTGAATGTAAAACAGCGGTTTTGGCTACGGCTACATCGTTCTGAGATATGCTATTACGACGTACGACGGAAAACATTAAATGGTAAGTAGTTATTTACATGACGCATTATTTCTAATCTTTGCTCTCAGTGAAAACGACAGAAGACGACGAGGGTCGCTACGAGCTGCAACCCACCAGATTGCTCAGGTTCACACTTTCTACATAGAGGGCGAAACTCGTTGGCAGTGTGTCGATCTCGAAATTACAATCTTGATGAATGCATGACACGCGTACAACACGCTAATAAATTGTGCGACGTGGGTAGCCGATGTTAGTCTTCGATGGATCATATGAAAATGTATGGCAGATGAAATACCGTGTGTGAAGGTGAACAATGACCGGCTGCAACATCATCGAGTATTCAATACGCCAGGAACACTTGAAGATTCACTATTCACTGACTGTCATACAATATGAGGGCCATACAATAAGTAATGTAACATTTTTTTCCCTGACAATGTCGACTGAAAAAATTGGGAATTTGTTGTGCGATATCGTGAAATATTCCCGCTTCAACCGCTATAGTTTCATGAAGTTCCGACAGGTGGCGGTTCTATACTTAGCCTTCAAAATGGCATCCGTAACGGAGGTGCGTTCCAAGCAGAGAGCTGTCAGTGACTTTCTTCTGGCGGACAACCAGAGCCCCGCAGATATTCATAGGCGCTTGCAGAATGTCTTCGGAGACCTGACAGTGAATAAAAGCACGGCGATCTTCGGGCGAGGCGTCTGTCATCACAACAAGGTCGTGCAAACGTGTCCCATCTCCCGCGTGCCGACAGGCCGTACACAGCTTTGACTCCTGCATTACTGGAACGTGTCGACATTCTCATTAGAGACGATCGACGGATCAGAATCAAACACCTCGCTGTATACCTGGACGTCTCTGCTGGTAGTGCTGCCACATTCGTCCACCAGCTGGGATACTCAAAGGTGTGGGCCTGCGGATTCCTTGTCGTCCAACCCAAGACCATAAAGACCATCGAAGGAACATTACGCGGAACTACTTGCGCTTTACGTGGCTGATTGTGGCAAATTTTTATCGAACTGCGTCACAGACGATGAAACGTGGGTTGATCACTTCGAATGAGGACGGAGTGGCGCCACACCACTTCTCCTCCGAAGAAAAAGTTCAAAGCCGCACCTTCAGCTGGTAAAGTTATGGTGACAGTCTTCTGGAACTCTGAAGGGGTTATTCTATTTTATGTCCTTCCTCAATTCCTTTGTGGTGCGTCATTTTTTTGTCTTAGAGTGTATATGACACTGTGTTGCACACCTTTCGGAGTACCAACTCAGTTATGGATCCAAATGAGCGAAGGATAACACGCCAACCACGTCGTCAGTCGTAAACTGAGTGTGGCTACAGCTACGAATAGGACTACATGTCAGAATATTAGCCACCAAGTTAAAAGAAAACAATGGCTACTGTGGGGCGCTCTACATGGTGTAGAACTGGCACAAGGTGATCATGTGACACTCCACTGCTGTCGTAAGCCATGGTAGTCAAGTGGTGGATATGTGCCAGTCGATTTTCATGGACATTGTCGACGTAGAGATGTGATAGAATGGCAGACAGGGGCTCTCGTACTTGGACGAGCCGATGAATACACCGTGAATATATTTTCCCGATTTGTTGCTGTATCAACGCAGACTCTCTCAAGTGTCTACAAGGAATGGTGTTCCTCTCTCAGTCACGTAACGTGGCATAAGAACAGCCATCGTAAGAGAATCACAACCGGCAGGGACCGGAGAGAAGTGTGTCGGCCCAACAACAAACGGCTTCAAACCCGCCACGAAAAGCTGCTGTCTCTGAAGGCGGGTCCACCTGCAAACGTTTCCGAGCGAACATTGCGAACGGAACTGTATGAAATCGACATTTGGAGCCCAGTACTTCGCAAAAGGCTGTTGCTCACAGCGGCGCATAAAGCTGCGCATCTTCTTCAGTGGGTTAAACGACACAAACTGGACGGCGGCTGAGTGTAGACGTGGTCCATCGGGTCGCGATTTTGCCTCTTTTCAAATGACGCCAGTGTCGAATGCACCGACTCCCCAACAACGCATTTAACCCGCAGTGGGTGGAGGCTGTAGTTCACTGTGGAGCGTGTTCTGTGATTTCTTTTTTTTTTTTTTTTTTTTCCCGTAACTTGACTTGGGCCCACTCATTCCGGTTACTGTGCACAAGAACCACGGCGCTTATTTCATCATTCACAATGAGTATGCTGTGAGCTCTCCAATATTCCAAGATTACTATATACGTTTTTGCAGCGCCGCACACATACGTTTCTGGTTTCATGGAAACTCAGGTGGTCAACCGCACAGCTACTGGCACTCTTAATCACCCGACCTGAAACCTATAGAAAATGTCTGGGACTATTTGGGACTGCTGGTAAGAACAGCAATAAATGTTCCCGCAATTTTGTAGCTCTGTTGGATCTTATTCATCAATGACTTTGCCAGTAAAATTTTGTCTACCGATCTGAGTAAAAGCCCTAAGACGATGTGGTCTTACGTAAACCAGTAAGTCGTTCGAAATTATCTTTTTTTCTACTCATTGACCGTATTGGCATTGAAACAGAAGATAATAGAGATAAGGCTGAAATACTGAATAATGCATTCTTAAACTGTTTCACCCCGTAAGATCGTAACACGGTCCCTCCTTTCAGTCATCGTACGAACGTCTAAATGGCAGAACTACAATTACTTAGTAGTGGAAAGGCATTGAAATCAGATGAGATACCTGTAAGATTCTGCAAAGATCATTCGAAGGAACTTCCTCCCCTTCTAGCAGCAGTTTATCGTAGATCGCTGAAGCAACGAAGGGTACCTAGCGACTGGAAAAACTCTCAGGTCACTCTTTTTCAAGAAGGATCATAGGACAGATATAGGTCTATATCGCTGATGTCAATCAGTTCTTGAATTGTGGAACTTGTTTTATGTTTAACAATTATGACGTTTCGGAGAATCCCGTCTATAAAAATTAACATGGATTCTGCAGACAGAGATCTTGCGAAAGTCAGGTGGCTCTGTCCCTCTGAGATCCACAGCGCTGTAAACAACGGCACTCATGTTGATGCCGTGTCCCTTGACTCCAAGAAGGCGTTTGAGACCATCCCGCACTGCCACTTAGTGCAAAAAATACGAACTTACCGAGTATCGAACCAAATTTGCGACTCGATTCAAGACATCCTTACAGACTGAAGTCAACACATCGCTCCTAACGTAACAAAATCTGTAGGTATAAATGTAACTTCCGCAGTTCCGCAAGGAAGTGTGATAGGACCGTTAATGTTTACAGTGTGCGTAAATGATCTAGTAGAAAGCTCTGCCAGACTGCTCGTATATGCTGTAGTTGTAGAAAGTAGCAGCTCCAGAAGACAGTATAGATTTGCAGAAAGACATCCAGAGGACTGATGAATTGTGAAGGCACTGACAGTTGACGCTGGACGTAAACGAATGTAACATATTCCGCATACATAGGAAAAGAAATCCATTACTGTACAACTAAACTATTGATGACAAATTGCTGGAAGCAGAATCTAGCATAAAGTATATAGAGTACTATATAGTGCGACCTTAAGTGAAATGACCACATAAAGCAAATAATAGGAAACTGGAAAAACGTTAAGGAAACGTAGCTCATCCACGAAGGAAGTGGCACATAGGGCGTTTGATCACCTATTATTGAGCACTGTTCATATATCTGGGATCCTTGCGATGTAGGACTCATAGAAGAGATAGACAGCTCCAACGAAGAGCGGCACGTTTCGACATTGGCTTCTTTATTCGCCGCGAGAGCGTTACAGAGATGCTCGACAGACTATATCGCAGACTGTACAAGAGGGGCGTTGTGCTTCATGGAGGTGCTTACTATTGAAATTTCGAGAGAGCACTTTTCGAGAAGTTTCGGAGAAAATATTACTTCCTCCTACATACACCTCACGAAAAGACCACGCAAGGAAATTCGAAAAATTAGAGCTAATATAGACAGTCATTATTATCAGCAGTCATTCGCAAGTGGAAGAATGAAGAGAGGATCAGTTAGTGGCACCAGAAATATCCAGAAGTAACACACCGTTAAGTGCCATGTGGAATATGGTGTAGATGTGGATGAGTAGCTTCAGATGGATACGGCACACACTGAAAAAAATTGAGGACTTTCTTTCTTGCCGGTGTGAGATCATCGTCAAGACTAGTTGGGGATGTCAAACAGTATTACCTTGATTTCTCCCTGGACGTGATTAATTTTTTGTCCAGTACGCTTTACACTAAGGTGGCAAAAGTCATGGGATAGCGGTATGCGCATTACATATGGCGAAAGTATCGCTTACACAAAGTATAAAAGGGTAGTTCATTGGCGGGCTTCGTGTGCACTCAGGTGATTCATGTGAAAATGTTTCCGACGTGATTATGGGGCAACACGAATGGAAGCTTTGAACGTGGAATGGTAGTTGGAGCTACATTTATGGACCATTCCATTTCGGAAATGGTTACAGAATTCCATATTCCGAGATCCATAGTGTCAATAGCGTGCTAAGAATAGCAAGTTTCAGGCACTACCTCTCACCACGGACAACGCAGTGGCCGACGACCTTCACTTAACGACTGAGAGGAGCAGCATTTGTGTGTAGTTGTCAGCACTGACAGACAAGCGACACTGCGGGAAATAACCGTGGAAACCAGTGTGCGACGTACGACGAACGTATACGTTAGGACAGTGTGACGAAGTTTAGCGTTAATGCGCTATGGCAGCAAACTACCGACGCGAGTGTCCGCTAACAGTAAGACATCTCCTGCAGAGCCTCTCCTGGGTTCGTGACCATATCTGTTGGTGGACCCTAGACTACTGGAACACAGTGGGCCGGACAGATGCGTCCCGATTTCAGTTGGTAGGAGCTGATGGAAAGGTTTGAGGGGGGGGGGGGGAGGCGCAAACCTCTCGAATCTATGGACAACAAGGCACTGTGCAAGCTGGTGGTGGTTTTATAATGGCGTGGGCTGTGTTTACAAGGAATGGACGGGGTCGTTTGGTCCAACTCAACCGATGACTGACTGGGAATGGTTATGTTTAGTTACCTGAGAACTATCTATAGCCATTCATGGACTGTACATTCACAAACAATGGTGGAATTTCTAAGAACGACAAAGCGCTATGTGAGTGAAACACAACTGTAGACGACTGGTTTGAAAAACATTGTGAATAATACGAGAGAATTATTTGGCCACCCACCGAACATTTGGTAATTTCCAAGAATGATTGCCTATCGAAGTCGCTGGTTCGAAACGATACATATCGAACGTGCGATCGTAAATCGTTCATGCGATTCCTGTGGCGGGCGTTGTGATCAATTATTTGTGATCGTCATTTTTATCTGTTTCCCGTTGTTCCCGTAGTTGCTCTGAATGACATACTTCGGCGAATTATTTGTGAGTTGCTAGTGAAACCCAGATGATTTATGTCGTTAGTGAGTGGGATGTCTGGTGTTCTTGATGTTTCTTCGGCGGTTTCTCTCACATGGCAAAAGTCTAATTCCATGTTTATCCAGCGTAGAAAATTGTTTGACTTTTTCTCGCAAATATGGAGTACTACCAGACGAGGGAAGAAGGGACTCTGTAGAGTGTGGTGGTGCGAAGTGTGCAACACTCCGTAAGAACAGTTTCAATGCTAAAATACTGTTACAGTTTCATTGCGGACAGTGCGGGAAACGAACGAGTATCAGGAAGAAAACATGTATCGACTCTTCCAAATTATCCATCCAGACCACCGTAATGGATTGTAAAATGACGACAACACCGACGAAGAGTAAGGTAAAACGTCTCCTTTGCAATTGCAAGTATTTTTGTAACGCTCATCTTTTGTCGTTGCTGTAGTGAGCATCGTAAACATGGTCATAACGCGCGCCACCAGAGTTGCATAATCGATTTACGTTCGCTCGTTCGATATGTATCGTTTCGACCCACTGACTTCGATAGGCAATCATTCTTGGAAATTACCGAACACTTATGGGATATAATCGAGAGATCAGTTCGTGCACAAAAGCCAGCACCGGCAACTCGTCCGCAATGACGAACGGCTATAGCGGCAGTATGGCTCAATATTCCTGTAGGGGACTTCCAAAGACTTGTTGAGCCCATGTCACGTCGAGCTCCTGTATTACGCCGGACACAGGAGGCCCGACACGATATTAGGAGGTATCGCATGACTGTCACCTCAGTGTATAGCTTTTGAGAGAAGAGTGGTCGGTGTATTTTGCTTCGCTTGTTTCCGAGCAGCCTGCCTGCACGTCATTACCTCTTGCTGCGTGTGTAAGCGGCATGCCACAGTGCTAGTTGTAGCGTTAAGTGCAGTGTGGCTACTCGTCTGGGACGTGGTGTGGCGGCGGCGCGCGCGCAACGGCGTGAAAGCTGGGTCGGCGCGGTGCGGAGTGTGATCTCCCAGTGGGCGTGCAGCTCCCCGCTGCTTTACAAATGCGCCGCGCCGGGACGGAGTGCGCGCCGCAGGTAATATTCTTCCCTGCCTGCCTCCGTGCGGAGAGGAGCCGCCAGCCGGCAGCCGCCAGCCGCCGTGATAAAGTCCTAACGTGGGAATGCTGCCCGCCTGAGTAATGGCCAGCGCCCAGGAATCCCGGCTGCATTACAACGTGTGAATCAACACTGACCCTCCCCTCTCCTCTCCTCTCTGCTCGAGCCGCGGCGGAGGAGTCCCACATCCAGGCGCAACACACCTGGATTAGTCGACTGCGGGTCTCAACTGTTCCATTCTTTCGAACTGCACGATACGGTAGAAATTCTCGGTTCTGCTTCTTGGCCGTGCCGCAGCAGATACTAGACCCATGTGGCGGGTTAGACTAAGTGGTTATCTAACACTTCACTCGTTTCCAGATGCAACAGACGTTGTTATGAATTGATAGAATGCTCGCTTCTGAAACAAAAACGTGGAATGAAAAGTTAATCTGTTGCAAATCACTTTCGAGACAGAGGTATTAGGTCAGCTCAGTTTCTCAAACCATAATGAATACCGTGAGACGTAGAGAAAACAAAGTACGAAGATTAATGATAAGATGATAGGATAAAGAAGAGGCGAAAAAAGAAGAACAGACTTGACACGAGAAGGGAAAAAAAGCATAGGAAAGGAAACTCAGAAAGCACGAGTGCACATTGAAACCTTCCCCTTAGAAAAATTTATGAATGACTGTGCTGATAACCCCTTACGTTATTTGATTTTCAAACAGCTGAGCAAAACTGAACGTACTCAGACGTTTCGCCCTTTGCCTATTCTGATCAACACTAAACTGACACACAATATTTTTAGCGCAACGCAGTCTCACTTTCTATAATCTCTACAAAAGAATGGCCCTGACTAACAATAATCTATACCTGTCATGATTCACTTACCTCACAAAAATCTTCGTTACTCGAACTACTGCAATGCAGGGAGCGCCAATACTGCCAGCTACATAAAAGATTCTAACTACTGAAGGCACTAACTACTTATAGGCATAGTTAGCAAATGAAAGATTTTGGTAGAGAACAAACAATGTATTTATGTTAATAGTGTTCAAAAGTCATATTATATGTATCAGTTCCAGACATCCACTCTTACAGATTTCCTTTTTCTGACGTACACACGCGCAGACCGTCCGCTCTCAAAATTCTGCCATCTCTCTCCACACATCCACCACTGCTGGCGGCTCACCTCCAACTGCGCAACGCTACACGCTGTTCACATCCAACTGTGCAACACTACAATAGCGAAAATTCCAACAATGCAAACCAGCCACAGACTTCACACAGCAGTCAGTGATTTTCATATAGAGCGCTACGTGACGTTACCAACATAAAAACCTAAACAGCCTACTTACAACATCAGACATGCAGGTAGATCCTGAATTACCCAAATTTGGTAAGTCTTAGGCATGCTGCCACAATAACATCACCCAGATGGACACTGGCGCAGAGGTTCCAAAAATTCATGACGTTTGTCTGCATTAGAACATTTTGCTGCCCGTTTCGGACACTGGCCTTCATCTAGCACGAAAAATTAGCTACTGCAAGTCACATTTTAATCTTGCTGAACCATACGATCACATGAACTGTGTCAAATTCACGAGTAACAATTTAGAAGAACAATACTATTTCATACATCAACACCCTTCCTCATGCACACACATCAGTTTTCCTTCGTCTTTGAATAAAAGTGTGTCATTTCTATTCCCTCGCTGCTATTTCTTTCAGTTGCCTTCCGCACTATTTTGTAGCAATTCTGTCTCAAGTTTCGTCGAGTTACGTTCCTTGTCAGTGACACATAATGCGTAAGTTTCTTTTACTTATAAAGCTTCTTTGTATACAATGTTTGAAGTAGAATGGTTGGGAACATGAAGGAAGTGCTTGCTTGCTTCACTAACATAGGATAGAGGAGAATCATGTAGAGCTGGCCATAAGAAAAGCAATTGACAGTTGGGCCCATGGGTGCAAAAACGCAGTGTCTGGTCTTGTGGTTTGTTTATGGTCATGGCATAAAATAATCTCAACTGGAACTGTACACTTTTTAAAGTGAAATGGTAAACTGCTAGAAAGAACGGGAATTTGTGGTACAAAAACTTACTCGCCTGCGCCACGTCCCGTCAAAATTTCGGCTTCTATGACTCCCCTGTGAGTGTCGGGTTCTGAGAAGGGAGATAATCTACGAGTCTCTCGTTCAGAGATACGTTGCACCTCAGTTTCGAAAGGAGTTCCAAAGAGCGAGTTAAAGCTTGCTGTTCTTGAGCCACAGCTTGTCTCGCCTCACGATCGTCTTTGGGTTCTTGAAACTGCATGGTCCTCATACAAACTAGTGTATCTAGAAAGACATGACAGTTTTCTGGGCGTTTCTGTTCGTAAACAAGACGAACTAAAAATGTAATGACTAGGCACTCAAATCACAAAGCAAACGTAATAAATTCGTTTTTCTTAGCAAAGAATATAAATAAAACCTATCAACTGGTGACTATATATGCATCAGTGCTTGCTCGTCATCTATTGGCTCGTGAACAACTATCCTGTATCGTTACTGATGATGAGAAATGGTGTCTTTATGCTAACATACGGAAAAGAAAAGAATGGTTGAGTCCAAACGAAGCAGTGACTCCCCCAACAAAGACTTGCACGTAACCACAAAAGCTAATGTTATGCATCTGGTGTACTAAGAATTGCTTCTCTGAGGTGTAGCCGTCACTGTTAACATTTATTGTCAACAATTGAGATGTCTAGCAGACGCAATCCGAAAACAACGGCCGGGAAGACTGTGTGAAGTGATGCTACTGCATCATAATGCCCACCTGCATTCTGTTAGACAGACAGAAAAACTGTGCACGGGTTGGATTCGGAGGTCTTTCCGCACTCCCTTATTCAACTTATTTTCCTCCTTCATATTTTCACCTTTTCCGCTCTCTATCGACAAAACCTTCAAGGAACTTTCTTTGCGGATGAAAATTCGCTCCCAACATAGCTCGACGAGTTCTTCGTCTCAAAACCACGTGATATCTACAGTAGCGGAATCGGAAAGTTACCCCAGCGTTAGTGGACTCCTGTAAATAGAGACGGAGAATATATTATTGATGACTGAAGACTCTTATGTGTATTTGTTGTGTTTATTAAACTTATGAGGAAACGCTTCGAACTTATGCAACAAAAAAAATGGTTCAAATGGCTCTGAGCACTATGGGACTTACCTTCTGAGGTCATCAGGCCCCTAGAACTTAGAACTACTTAAACCTAGCTAACCTAAGGACATCACACACATCCATGCCCGAGGTAGGATTCGAACCTGCGACCGTAGCGGTCGCGCGGTTCGAGACTGTAGCGCCTAGAACCGGTCGGCCATTCCGGCCGGCCCTTATGCAACAGCCTAATACATTGTCAAACGGAAAATCTCAGAATGTCTATGTTCGACTAAATAACAAGAATTATTTATATTCAAAATTGTTATGAATGTTAAGGAAGCCCATCATTCATTTCAGCTAATCAGAATGTCTTCTCCTAACCAAAATTTTCTACACTGGTAGTTAATAGAGCGAAAACGGGAAACGGGGAATCCGAAATAAATCTCGATCTCTAATGGTACTCGT
Organism: Schistocerca nitens; assembly: GCF_023898315.1. Classification (NCBI taxonomy): domain Eukaryota; kingdom Metazoa; phylum Arthropoda; class Insecta; order Orthoptera; family Acrididae; genus Schistocerca; species Schistocerca nitens. Next base: position 303,683,765 of record NC_064614.1, read on the forward strand.
CGTGGTTTCTCGATTTTCCGTTCATATCTAAACCAAGCGTAGCTGAAGCTACGGCGACGTTACAGCAGGAAATAAACAAACTAGCAGATGAATTACAAGCTGGAATGTGTGCTCTAAGGGCGGCCGAGTCTCTCGTAAAGAGAAAACGTAAATAATGACACAGAGCGTGTGTACGGAACCAGAAGTTAATCGAAAGCCAGGGAGTCCTGTTAAATGATATATTAACAGATGATGTATGCCATCGTTAAAATCGACGCGCCATACATCTCGAAGAAATATCAGGAGAAAGAGGTGCTGCTAGATTACAAACGGGTGCATCGAACTGCGCGCCGCGTGGCCTAATTGACAAGTTTAGACGAATAAATTACTCTTGATTTAGAGTTGGGCGCGAGTGCCGGCGGCCGTACGCCCGTACTCTGTAATCGGAAGGCGGCTCGGACGTGTCCCATTGTTCTTCTGTACCGCGCGCCCGTAAGCGAATCACGGGCGCGCGGGACGCACAGTGTTTATTTCGCCCGTAAATACGTTTAGCGCGGATGCAATTTTCAGGAGCGATATCGGCGTAATTAACCCCGCCCCTGATTTGCTACTGCCTGCTGCCTTATTGGGAAATAAAAAAAAAATGAAAACAAAACAGAACTCGGTCGCTGACAGCAGTAGTAGCCATTATCTGTACCGATACACAGCTCGTATATTACTGGTTGACGAGGATGCGTTATGTGCTTGGTTCAAATGGCTCTGAGCACTATAGGACTTAACATCTATGGTCATCAGTCCCCTGGAACTTAGAACTACTTAAACCTAACTAACCTAAGGACAGCACACAACACCCATATGTGCTTGGTAAATGCACTTGACGACCCACGTTATGACCGCCCAGGAGTAGCAAAGAACTTGGTCAGTGAGAGCGAAAGTGATGATTATTTACGGTTTACAGGGATGCTGAAGAATGAATGAAGCCTACCATTGCCGGCCGCTGTGGTCTCGCGGTTCTAGGCGCTCAGTCCGGAACCGCGCGACTGCTACGGTCGCAGGTTCGAATCCTGCCTCGGGCATGGATGTGTGTGATGTCCTTAGGTTAGTTAGGTTTAAGTAGTTCTAAGTTCTAGGGGACTGATGACCACAGATGTTGAAAAAAAATTGGTTCTGAGCACTATGGGACTTAACATCTGTGGTCATCAGTCCCCTAGAACTTAGAACTTAAACTTAACTAACCTAAAGACATCACACACATCCATGCCCGAGGCAGGATTCGAACCTGCGACCGTAGCAGTCACGCGGTTCCGGACTGCGCGCCTAGAACCGCTAGACCACCACGGCCGGCACAGATGTTGAGTCCCATAGTGCTCAGAGCCATTTGAACAATTTGAAGCCTACCATTGATATCAAAAAACTGGCGCACTTTTTAATATGCGTATCCACAGGGGTGGAAAAAATGTGGAAACACCAAAAACACAGGCTCATTACCATGCCTAATAAATACGGTGTAGGAAACTTGTTAGCATTTAAAACAGCTTCCAATCGGCTCATAATGGATGAACATAGATCCTGTATGGAATCTTATACCAATCCTCCTGCAAAATAATGGAAAGTTCAGGTAACGATGGTGGAGGTGGATAGTAATCGCACACCTTTCCCTAAAAAGTTGACCACAACGACTCAACAGTATTGAGATCTTGTGAGTGTAAGGGCCAGGGGAGATGCCGCAGTTCATCCTTGTGGACGGTGCGAGCTGTCGTCTTAGAACATAGGGTCACCATTGGGGAACAAACACTATGCCGTGGGATGGACTTGATCAGCTAAAATAGTCAATTAATCGTTGGTAGTAATGCGATCATGCAGAGTAACCACGGGGCTCACGGAATATTATGATTTGGCTGCCTATATCATCATCGAACTCTTGCAGGAACCAATTTCCACAGTAGACTCGGGAGGGCGCACGCCAGACGTAAACTCGGCCAGACGTTGGAAACAGTGTGAAACAAGACATCCGACCAGATGACTTTAGGTTTTATGGCTTCGGCACCACGTTTTCCGGGCATTTGCATCACTGATGAGTGGTTTTGGAATTCCAGCTCGTCTTGAAATTTCCTGCTTATGGAGCTCCCTTCGTTTTGTTTTAGTGAAGACAGTGTTCGTGAGGGCGACATTCGGTTCTGCAGTGACTTTTGCAGCTGTCATCCCCTCATTTTTCGTCACAGTCCTTTTCAGTAACCGTCTGTCACAATCACTCAACACACACTTCCTTCCGCGTCGGAAATTAGTGGATGATGTTTCTTCGCTTACCCTGTATGTGGTATAAATTTTCGATACTGTTGTAAGGTGGCTATAATTTACGCATCTTACATATTTTGCTGTGATTTACAACCGGAATTAGGTAACGTTTGATAGTTGTACATCGTATATACGAATATTTAAAGAAGACTGACAGTGTCACGTACATCTTGTAAATAATTGTTAACGCTTACTACATGAAAGGTGATGGATTGTCTTTAACTATCAAAACGGTGTAATGAATGATTGCCTATACTAGCAGAGGTTGGAACGCCAGTGGAAAGGAAAAGGCAGGCGTTACTCAGGCCCTGGGTGGAGAAGCCCGAACAGGTGTGTTGGTCCTGCTGAAAACAGGAAGTAGCACAAGACGGACAGTCGGGGCACCTGAGCGCTGAAGCATAATGCGGCGGCGGCTGGCCGGCTTTGTAGCGGGGACGGAAGGATAACCGGATAATACTTCGGAAACACTCAAAATCTTGGACGCCACAGAGAGGAACAAGGAAGCGTTACCTCAGAAATCACGCAGGCTGGGTTATTTCCGAAGATTTACTCTGAAAAGCGTGCCATTGTATGAATTCCTAATTAGGCCTAACGGGGATGGGTATTTCCTCTCAAACTTTCCGCGCTGGACGACATTTGCCTGAAGCGATTTAGGGAATCACGGAAAATCTAAATCCCGATGGCCGGATGCAGGTTTGAACCGTCGTCCTACAAAATGCGAGTCCAGTGGGCTATCCACTGCGCCATCTCCCTCTGTGTAGTGGTGCATGTGCAGAGTTCAACCACAGGTCGCCCGTTATTTTATTTGCTTTGACGGGGTTTCTTTCATCAGATGCGAGCAACCTCAGATATCCATTTTCCTAGCGACAGCGCGTTACAGATTAAAAGCACCGCTCGGTGACGTTGTTAGCATAAAATGTGAGCGTGACCTGCGACTCAGGCTTGTTGCAAGAAGACGATGTGTTCTCACAACGTTTGTGGTGTCGCCTAGGGAATGACGAAAATGATAAGATGGTAAGCGGTTTAATTAGGATAGCGATACCTTCCCGCAGTAAATACATCCGATCCACTAGCGCAAGGGAAACACACGGTTGCCGTGATTTTTTCTTAATCCTGCTGTGTTGTGTTATTCAATCCGTACTGTTTGATTTTCCAATCGCCCAATCCCTCTCATTCCAATCTTCCAGCGACGCCATCGACCACAGTCTACGTGACTTCGGAAGGCGATGGATTACGATCAACCGGTGCAACATAATGGCAGATTACGCAAAGCTATGGGCAAAACATACTCGTGAAGCATATTCCGACTACCTCTGATGTCTTTGCGCTAGGACCATTACCGGAATTATGGCTGACAGAAAACATTAAAGCCAGTGAGTATTTTAATGTTTTTCATGCGGCGTTCTTCAATGTGTTTGAAGGAAAGAACATGCTTGGAGGTATGGTAAATCGATTTATAGCTTATGAATTCTACGCTTTGTGTCGTTCATGTCTGAGCTATTATGACGTGTCCGTCATGCCTTGATAGTGTTGCAGCGACGCTGAATGCATGACAAGAATAGCGAACGGGTGCTCACTGAGGGAACGTTACGCTTAAAAATTTAGGAAAATAACAAGCCACTGGCAGCCATTTCTGAGACCACTATAGTACGTTCTCGGAATAAAGCCGATCTCTTGAAATGAATATACATCCGGAAGTAGAATGACAACGCACAAGTCTACATGGTGCGCCCACAGTGTTCGTAGTTGCCGCACAATTGTTTACAGTATTTGTAACTCGTCTTTGTAAACACTAAAAATTGAGTGTTCATTTTACCATTCGTTTTATCAATCTAACAGAACGTCAGTGGTTTGGCATGAAACATATTTGCTATTTTTGTTTGCTTCCATTTCTAAAAACAGTTAATTTCAAAATGTATTCACGTGTTAGACTCACCTATTGCATTTGTGTCTGATTTCTGCTTACTTGTGGAAGCATATTTAATATACATGCTAAGCATACCAGAATAAAATATGCACTATTTCCAGATATAAGAGGAAATCAAACAATGATTTAAGTAAGAATCACACTTCAGTAAGTTTTGAAACGGAGTGCTTTTAGACTCAGAAGCAAATAGAAATTGTGTTTGATTTCAGATTACTGCTGACGTTTTTAATGAATAACACGAAACGCATAAGGTAAAATAAATACGCGTGTTTTAGCAGTTGCAAAGACGTATTTGGAATGTTCTAAATGATAGAGAGAGAGAGAGAGAGAGCTTGGGAGTTCCGTGAGGAAGTAGAGATTTGAGTACAGAACCGAGAATAGGAAACGAGAAAGTCTGCTCTCGCGAGACGTCCTGGAATTATCTGACTTCGACTCCGTGGTCCACGGATACTTTGTGAAAAAATCACAGCAACAGAGACACCAGCTCACACGAGATCTTTTTACTTGTTCTCACCAGAACTCCGAAATTACCCACAATTGCTCTACCTCCAGTTCACGAACACCGCATTTGTCGACTGCAGAGCGCAGACGATTCGTTTGGCTAAATGTTACTCGCTCTTCAGAGTGAAGTTCAAATTGAGGAATTCGTGTTGGGGGACTAGAGGACCTTCCCTCGATATTTCCTGGATCGCAGAGCTCGTATCCTCCAGGGGACACATATTGGTAGGTATGTGCTCCTGTCACTGGCTGTTAAAGATTAAGTCTTGCAGTTGTTTTACTTCAGTGAGAGATTTGATTGGAAACATTAAAACTACTCCCAACTGGCACGTGCATGAATATATGACAGCGTGTTATCAATACAGTACTATCGGCTCCCACATTTACCTGCCTTTACTTTCAGAATTCAACGAGCTATGAAGGGCATTCAAGAAGTAACACATTTTTCTCTGAAATAAGATTGGTATATTCAGGATTCCATACACGATATTATTGTCTAAAAAAAACAACTGTTTTTCAACATAATCTCCGTTCAAAGCGACGACCTTACGCGACCTTACTAGGAGGGCTTGTATATCCGCATGGACTACTCTCCTAGTCGTCGGAGCCAAAGTCTTGCTACATCAATAACCTCCCCATCATCCACGTACTGCTTCCAGCGGAGTGCATCCTTCATTGGGCCAAACAGGTGGAAATCGGTAGAAGCGAGGTCCGGGCTGTAGGATGGATCAGGGAAAACAATCCAGTGAAGTTTTGTGAGCAGACTTATGTGAGGTTCAAATGGTTCAAATGGCTCTGAGCACTATGGGACTTAACATCTATGGTCATCAGTCCCCTAGAACTTAGAACTACTTACACCTAACTAACCTAAGGACATCACACAACACCCAGTCATCACGAGGCAGAGAAAATCCCTGACCCCGCCGGGAATCGAACCCGGTAACCCGGGCGTGGGAAGCGAGAACACTACCGCACGACCACGAACTGCGGACACTTATGTGAGGACTTGAGTTTTCATGGAGAAGAAGAAGGAAGAAGAGGAGGAGAAGAAGAAGAATTTCTGTTGCGACGAAGGCGGTGAAGTCGTTTCTTCAGTTTCCTGAAGTTGGAGTTGATCGTTGCACCATGAGGGAGGACATCAAAGAAATAACCCCTTCACAGTGTCAGAAAACCATTGCTATGACTTTGTGGGCTGAGGGCGCGGTTTGAACACTTTTTTTCCGATGAGAGGTGGTGTGGTGCCAACTCCATCGGTTGCCGTTTCGTTTCCGGTTCGAAGTGACGAATCCATGTTTCGTCGCCTGTGACGATGTTCCACGAAAAATTGTTACGATCAGCCTCATAATGTGCAAACAATTGCGCGCAGTTGGTCCTCTGTGGTTCTTTATGGTCTTCTGTCAGACGGCGAGAAACTCAGTTGACACACAGCTATGAGTATCCCAACCGGTGACGAGTGTGTCAGCACTAACAACAGAGAAGGGTTTGATTCTGATCCGTCGATCACCCCTAACGAGAGTGCCCTCATGCTCCCACATTGCAGGATTCATAGCTGCGTGCACCCGGCCGGCATGCGGGAGATAGGACAGTTTGCGCGACCTTGTTGCGATGATGACGGACGCCAGACCAACGACTCACTGTGCTTTTGTTCACTTCCAGATCTCAGTAGAGATTCTGCAAAAGCCTGTGAATATCTCTGATTTGCCGCAAAAAGAAAATGACAGCTTTCTGCTTGGAACGCACCTCATTTATAGACGCCATTTTGATGGCTACGTATAGTGCCGCTACCTTTCGGAACTTAATGAAACGATAGGGGCTGAAGCGGGAATATTCCATTAGGTCCCGCAACAGATCCTGCATTTTTTTCAAACAAAACTGGCCGACAGAAAATTTGTTGCATTACTTACAGAACGCCTCTCGGGGCCAGAGCAGCAACCGTGTTGCCGTCTGCCCAGTGAGGCGGTCTGCATTGGCTTTGGTGGCGCTGCAGACTGCAGGCTGCGATGGTAGCGTACCTGCGCCGCGGCCGTAGCTTATCTGGCGGCGAGAGCTCGCGCCCGCGGCCCGGGCAGGTTTACGACGGCGCAGCCGGCGCGCAGGGGCGGCGGACAGCGAAAGGCGCTCGCTAGCCTCTTGCTGTCCGCTACCCGCTGCCCGCCAGCGCCGATTAGCATAGCCACCCACGGCCCGCGCCGTATAATGGGACAAGCCCCGTCCATTAGCGCCGCCTCCGCCACCAATTAAGATAAAACTGCATTTTTAGGTAAATACGGTGGCAGGTGAGCGCGTGCCTCATCTGCGCCGCCAGATAAGACCGCTGCCCCGAGAGCGCTGCTCGTCCCCCTAATAAAATATGTGTATCTTCTCAGTTCACGTATTCTCTTTCTCCCGGATTCCGACGATTTTGGCGCGTGTCCGCAATTTGGAACAGCAGGTAGTTCGCAATTAGCGTTAAATCCTACCAAATGCAAAATGTGTGAATGCTACTCTCATCACAAGGTTATTTGTCTCCTCTCCTACCGTAAGTGAAGGTAGAGTCGTGCACTTACAAGAAGCATCTGATCATTCACGCAATGAAGGCTTTCACGACCGGTCGTCGTAGCTACTGGCAAGTCTTCCGGGCTGTATGGCCGTGGCCAAAGAAACTTTCCAATTGCTGACGTTTCGTCCACAGCTGCACTGGACATCTTCGGAGGTGCTCCTGGCGAAGCTGAGTCATGGCTACTGACAAGTCGGACGTCGGAGGGCGACACAAATACTGTGTAAAGTGGCGTGCTCAGGTTTACACGTGATCAGCAGAGATAATCTTTCTCAGAGGCTGCTGCCTGTCAGGGATAAACACTCATCTATCCATAACCAAGTGGAGTACATAATATTCCGTATACTTGGAAATACCAAGAGTAGCGTGAATAGAAGACTGAAGAACAAAGAAGTTTTTGTCGACTAGGGAAAACAGAAAAATTATCTGTAGCAGAGTCAGGGAATCATGAAGTGAAGTTCTCCGATACCAAAATTTTATCTCCTACGACAAACTGTTAGCCACGACTATATGAACAAGCCACAGATATATATAAGCATACTGAAATTTTTACAGAAAAGGAGAAGCCATGAAACTCGGTGGTTTATGGACACTGGCTCTGCAGAATCTATAGATAAATTTTTATGCTTGACAGGCGACAATCGATATTAAGTTTTATCTCTGACAAAGATTATCTTTGCTGATCACGTGTGAACTCTACCACACCTACTCTAAACAGTATTTATGTCACCTACTTTACACAGTATTTACGTCGCTCCCCTAAGTCCGACTCACCAGTCGCCAAGACTCACTGTCGCCAGGAGCACGTCCGAAGCTGTCCAGTGCAGCCTTGGACGAAACATCAGGAACCGACAAGTTTCTTTGACTACGGCCAAGCAGTCCGGAAGACTTATCAGCAACATTTGATATCATTGTTCAAATGCACCTATTCTACGGATAGCAATAATGCCTCCATGAGTACACTGATAAGCACGACCGGACTAAATCAGTCACCCTTGGGAGTCACTACCCTAATACCGTGCGACCCGCCTGTATCCTTGATTCGGGCAGGAAGAGAATCCGCAAGTTTCTTCATGTGTGCTCACCTTTTATTAGATCTTTTAGAGTTCCCAAATAGCACAGGCGTTAATTGCTGCGTTTTATCCTTTTCTTTCAAATAGGCTCGGACATTTACTGTGGGACTGAGACCGCTTGATAGAACAGGCCAACAGTAGTGCGATCGGTGCCTGAGTGTTCGTCAAACCAGGAGCGTATGCCTTACCCTGTGAACACGATTGTTGTCATCTAGGCAGACAGCAATGTGCGTAGCAACCTCAAAAGAGCAACAACTGGCAACTGTAAATGTTGCAAAAAAAAAAAAATCCTACGTCATGGTCACGGTAACATGGTACGGGAAACACCTCCAAAACATCAAAGAATCAACTCTGGCCTGAAATTCACTCCGAGGATTGACGTCTCAGGGGGCCATCGGTGCAGTGATGCCTCAAATAATTTGAAAAGGGCTGAAATCGCGACTTGCCTCCAATCAAATATTGCCTGCTTCTGTGTTACTTGCCCGTTGAAGACGTGTAGTTTTATGCGTTGCTGTGACCAATGTTTGCGATGTTCCGGACTGCAAATGTCTATTCAATGCAGTTCGCTTGCCGGCCGGGGTGGCCGAGCGGTTCTAGGCGCTACAATCTGGAACCGCGCGACCGCTACGGTCGCAGGTTCAAATCCTGCCTCGGGAATGGATGTGTGTGATGTCCTTAGGTTAGTTAGGTTTAAGTAGTTCTAAGTTCTAGGGGACTGATGACCTCAGGAGTTAAGTCCCATAGTGCTCAGAGCCATTTGAAGCTTTTTTCTTGCAGTTCGCTTCACAATGTCCTATCGGAAACTGGTTGAGGTGGACCTACGTTCGCTTACAGTAGCAATTCCTGTCAAATTTGATGCCAACAATCATCACAAAGGTGTGACACTCGACTCCGGTCACTGCTGATTAGCATCTTTGTACGACCACTGATGCTACGCAGTGTTTCATGGCTGCGAGTGGTACATCATTTCTTGTAGACACGTTGGGCGGATTCGGTTCTGTACCACGCCACACATGGTGGTTTGTAACGAAAGGTAGTCACATTTCTCGACGCTGGTGCTTTTACTTCGAATGGTCCTTCTTGCAGGAAAATGTTTTTCGAATCACCTGGATTTGAGTCTTCCGATTCGCAACATCCTTATCAGTAGTCACTCCCAGAGTTAAGCTATTTTTGACTCTATTTTATTACACGTGTGTTCGAAAACCGAGATTTGAAAAGTTTCGAGATGGTTTAACACTGATTCAATTTAGTTTCCATTTTACCACTACCAACCTGATGATTCGGCATCTAGGAGTAAAGAGGTGGAGAGCCCCGTTCTCACTGCGTGAAATACACGTTATCGGTAACGCAATTGTCGATCCATCTTCCTTTAATACGGTTTTCTAGATTTACCCCACAGCTGTCGCAAGTAAAAAGTCGCATTGCTTTAAAGGAAAGTTCCCCCTGGTGCATTTTCATATCGGATATACTGACCTGTTACGATGCTAACGGCGAGTCTCTGATTTATGCTGTCACGTACAAGGGCTGGACAAAAATATGGAAAAGCCAAAAGTACAACACATTATCACGCCCAATACGGTGTAGGAAACCTGTTGGCATTTAAAACAGCATCCAGTCGGTTCGTAAAGGATAAACACAGGTCCTGTATGGTTTCCAAGCGAATCTTATATACACTACGGGCCATTAAAATTGCTACACCACGAAGATGACGTGCTACAGACGCGAAATTTTACCGACAGGAAAAAAATGCTGTGCTATGCAAATGATTATCTTTTCAGAGCATTCACACAAGGTTGGCGCCGGTGGCGACAACTACAACGTACTGACATGAGTAAAGTTTCCAACCGATTTCTCATACACAAACAGCAGTTGACGGCGTTGCCTGGTGGTGACTTTGATAAAGGTCGGATTGTAGCCTATCGCGATTGAGGTTTATCGTATCGCGACATTGCTGCTCGCGTTGGTCGAGATCCAATGAATGTTAGCAGAATATGGAATCGGTGGGTTCAGGAGGGTAATACGGAACGCTGTGCTGGATCCCAACGGCCTCGTATCACTAGCAGTCGATATGACAGGCATCTTATCCACATGGCTGTAACGGATCGTGCAGCCACGTCTCGATCCCTGAGTCAACACATGAGGACGTTTGCAAGACAACAACCATCTGCACGAGCAGTTCGACGACGTTTGCAGCTGCATGGACTATCAGCTCGGAGACCATGGCTGCGGTTACCCTTGGCGCAGCATCACAGACAGGAGCGCCTGCGATGGTGTACTCAACGACGAACCTGGATGCACGAATGGCAAAACGTCGTTTTTTCGGATGAATCCAGGTTCTGTTTACAGCATCATGATGGTCGCATCCGTGTTTGGCGACATCGCGGTGAACGCACATTGGAAGCGTGTATTCGTCATCGCCATACTGGCCTATCAGCCGGCGTGATGGTATGGGGTGCCGTTGGTTACACGTCTCGGTCACCTCTTGTTCGCATTGACGGCACTTTGAACAGTGGACGTTACATTTCAGATGTGTTACGCCCTGTGGCTCTACCCTTAATTCGATCCCTGCGAAACCCTACATTTCAGCAGGATAATGCACGACCGCATGTTGCAGGTCCTGTACGGGCCTTTCTGGATACAGAAAATGTTCGACCGCTGCCCTAGCCAGCACATTCTCCAGATCTCTCACCAATTGAAAACGTCTGATCAATGGTGGCCGAGCAACTGGCTCGTCACAATACGCCAGGAACTGTGGTATCGTGTTGAAGCTGCATGGGCAGCTGTACCTGTACAGGCCATCCAAGCTCTGTTTGACTCAATGCCCAGGAGTATCAAGGCTGTTATTACGGCCAGAGGTGGTTGTTCTGGGTACTGATTTCTCAGGATCTATGCACCCAAATTGCGTGAAAATGTAATCACATGTCAGTTCTGGTATAATATAATTGTCCAATGAATACCCGTTTATCATCTGCATTTCTTCTTGGTGTAGCAATTTTAATGGCCAGTAGTCAATTTCTTCCTGCTAAACAAAAGGAAGCTCAGATAACGATGTTGGAGGGAAATAGCGATCACGCCCACTTCTCTCCAAAGTAGATCGCAAAGGCTCAATAATATTGAGATCTGGTTAGCGTGGTGGCCAGGGGAGATGCAACAGGTCATCCACGCGCTCTCAAAATCACTCCTGGACGGTGCCAGCCGTGAGAACAGGGACCTTGTCGTCTTAGAATACAGTATCACCTTTGGGGAACAAATACTGTGTCATGGAATGGACGTGATATGCCGAAAGGTCACATAATCTCGGAAGTAATGCGACATTGCACAGCAACCTTGGGGAACACCTCAACATGGCTGCATAAATCATCACATGATCTCGCCATATGCGACTATACGCAGCAAGCAGTCTGCATCGTACGCTTGGGACGGCGTAAGCCAGACATAAACTCGGACATGTGAAACAAGACTCTTTCGACCAAATGTGCTTCTTCCATTGCTCCATAGTCCAGGTTTTTTGGCTTCGGTTTTACGTATTCATGTTAGATGTATTTCCATCACTGAGGCGTGATTTTGGAGTTCCAGCGCGCCCTGCAGTCCCGAGCTTATACATCTACTTTCATGCTGTTTTGGAACTGATGGGGTTCACAAGCGCGATATTCAGTTCTGCAATGACTTGCAGCTACAGTCTTCTTGTTTTTCGTCACAATCCTCTTCAGTGATCGTCCGTCACTGTCACTCAACACATATTTTCGTCCGCATTGTGACGTAGCGGGTGGTCTTTTTCCGCTTTCCCTGTATGCGGTATATATCTGCGATACGGTGATCCTGGAACACCAAACACTTCGGTTACCTTTGTTACGGAAACTCCCACTAAACGAGTACCAATAATATGTCCACGTTCGAATTCATTTCGCTCCGACATAATGCACTCAAACTCACTCAGAATACCGTTCTGGCCGAGGCTGACCTTTGATGGTATTGCACAGTTACCTTTCGTAGTCAAACACAACAGCGTCGCCTGCGGGCTTGGCTAGCGTCTGAATTTTGGTTGAGGCATGCATTTCTCGCGGTATATCGATATTTTTGTCTAACCCCTGCACATCCGATAAGGACTACAAACGATGGAGCTGCGCTCTAATATTTGGTCGCATTAGCTATCTGTATGCGAATTCCTTTTGCAGATATGCCGCAGTTTTCCAGTTACCTTACAACAAATCCAATTTTTCCACTCCCTACCACTAATCTCATTTCATATCTCTAAATATATAGAGTTCGTGTACAAATGGTTCAAATGGGACTTAACATCTGAGGTCAACAGTCCCCTAGAACTTAGAACTACTTAAACCTAACTAACCTAAGGACATCACACACATCCATGCCCGATGCAGGATTCGAACCTGCGACCGTAGCAGCAGCGCGGTTCCGGACTGAAGCGCCTAGAACCGCTCGGCCAAAGCGGCCGGCAGTTCGTGTACACCTTGAAGACATTTGCTCCCGTGGCTGATGGGGCTAACTGAATCGATAGAAACTGAAGGTACGCAGCCTGCATCGACAGCTTTCCCCCGCTGGAATCTAGGCTGGCTTCGTTAATAGACAACACTGAGTTTGATATGACGTGTGGATGTAGATGCGACTTGTGGAGTTTGCGTTAAACAAAAGAAGGTTCAGCATTGTGAGGATAACGCAGAATGATCTCAACAGTGCCAACGTACACTGAACTGTATGTTGGACTGACACTAGTAGCGACCCAAAACAAGTCAATAATGGTACACCTCTTGCAACTTTGGGACTTACCCAACACACCAACTGTCTTCTTGCAGTGGGTGATTAATACACGATGTGACATGCTCCACATGCTCGCAACTAACTGTGTAATTTAGTACTGCTGGGTTCGTTCTCTTTGTTATGGGCATTATCTTGCATTTACCCGCATTCAAAGAGAGCTGCGATTCATTATACCAAATGGAAATTTAGTTTCTCTTCCCAAGTCTTCTTTTAAAAAAAAAGTGACCGAGCGGTTCTAGGCGCTACAGTCTGGAACCGCAAGACCGCTACGGTCCAGGTTCGAATCCTGCCTCGGGCATGGATGTGTGTGATGTCCTTAGGTTAGTTAGGTTTAAGTAGTTCTAAGTTCTAGAGGACTGCTGACATCAGAAGTTAAGTCCCATAGTACTCAGAGCCATTTGAACCATTTTTTGTTTTTCTTCCTTGGGTAACGCCCTATGTTACTTTAGTTTGTGTTGAACACTCATCGTCCAATATGACGTACCAAAAACTCATCGAACCAGTCGCATATATGTGAAGATTACACGGTATGATCGTACGCTGAAGCGCCTAAGAAACTGATATAGGCATGCATATTCAGATACAGAGATATGTAAACGCAGAATGCGGCGCTGCGGGCGGCAAGGCATATACTGGGTGATTACGAAGATATGAAAATATTTTAATACGTTATTCTGCAAGTAAAACTAAAGCAAAAAGTTCCTATAATTCTAGGTCAGCAAATTTTTAGTTACGCAGTTACGGCTAATAAAAGATTTTACCTGAAATTTAGCAACGTCGCTAACAAAATAAATGGAAATCGTGCTTTACTTTAACCTCGTACAATTTTGCGATTGCTTCATATTAGCGAAGCCACTAAATTTCAGGCCAAATCTTATTAGCTGCAACTGTGTAACTAAACATTTGCGGACCTATGTTTACATGAACTTTTTTCTTTAGTTTTACATGTAGAATAACATATCTTCGTGATTCAGCCTGTATAAGACAAAAAGTGTAATTTGTGTTAAGGTCTTATGGGACCAAACTGCTGAGGTCATCGTTCCGTAAGTCTACACACTACTAAATCTAACTTAAACTAACTTACACTATGGACAACACACAGTCATGCCCGAGGGAGAACTCGAACCTCCGACGGGGTGAGCCACACGGACCGTGACAAGGCGCCTAAGACCACGCGGATACTCAAGGCGGCACAAGAAGTGTCTGGCGCAGTTCTTAGATCGTTCACTGCTACTACAATGGCAAGTTATCAAGATTTAAATGAGTTTGAACTTGGAGCTATAGCCGGAACACGAGCGATGGGACACAACATCTCTGGGGTAGCGACGAAGTGGGGATTTCCTATACTGCCATTTCATCAGTGTACCGTGAATATCAGGAACCCGGTAAAACTTCAAATCTCCGACATCACTGCGGCCGGAAAAAGATCCTGCAAGAACGGGACCAACGACGACTGAAGAGAATCGCTCAACTTGGCAGAAGTGCAACCCTTCCGCAAACTGCTGCAGATTTCAATATTGGGCCCTCAACATTCAACGAAACATCATCGATATGGGCTTTCGGAGCCGCAGGCCCACTGGTGTACCCTTGATGAATGCACGGCACAAAGCTTTACATATCGCCTGGGACCGTCAGCACCGACATTAGACTGTTGATGGCTGGAAACATGTTGCCTGGCCGGATGAGTCTCGTTTCAAATTGTATCGAGCGAATGGACGTGTACGGGTATGGAGACAAGCTCATGAATCCATGGACCCTGAATGTCAGCAGGAGACTGTTCAACCTGATGGAGGCTCTGTAATGGTGTGGGCATGTGCAGATGGAGTGATACGGGACGTCTAGATAAGACTGACAGATGACACGTACATAAGCATCCTGTCTGATCACCTGCATCCATACTTGTCCATTCCGACGCTCTTGACCAATTCCAGCTGGACAATGCGACACCCAACACGTCCAGAATTGCTACAGAGTGGCTCCAGGAATATTTTTCAGAGTTTAAATACTCCAGAAGAGATCTCCATCCCCTCGTACACTTACGGATTTATGAACAGCCCTGCAGGATTCATGGTGTCAGTTCCCTCCAGCACTAGTTCAGACATTGGTCGAGTCCATGCCACGCCGGTCTGCTGCATTTCTGCGTGCTCTATGAGTCCCAACCCGATATTAGTCAGGTATAACAGTTTTTTTGGCTCTTCAGTGAATATTGGTTATTATTCGACGGAGTGTCGTGGCGTTTCCGAAGTGTAGGGGGACAGAATCTACCAATTCACCTGTATCTATTATTTTCTGGGTTTGAAAGGTTATTTTATTAAAATTCCAATAAGGAAAGGCCTTTATATACATACGAATGTTTCGTTGATATACTCTGTCATCTTGAAATGACCTGTAGGCCTTGATAATCGTTGCAAGGCACGTCCCACATGTAGAGTGCCTGATAGAGAGAGGAAGTGGGATGACGCGTGAGGGATTCCCTGCATCGCTGAGTGCCGCCGGTGGCCGATACGGGCCGGAGTGACGGAGTGCCGGGCGCTGCTATCGTTACTTAACGTTCCCGCAGGACCGCCCGCCTCACTGAATGAAAACCAGCCCGGCGTGAGTAAACGCTTTGTCACGCTGTTAACTAGAGCACGTAATTACCGTTTATCGCCAGCTCATTACGAGAGAGCAGCAAGCGTGGAGCGCGCTCGACGCAAGAAGCCAGAATTCTGGTCACGGGCAGGTTTGTGAATCACGAGTCCCAAGCTACGCGTCTTGGGGCACTTCCGAAGGACGCGTGCTGCCTCAGCCTGGGCGGCTGTCTGGGTGGTAATACAGGGAACACCATTCGACGCAGCAGTACCTTTCTAGTCGACAGATATAAAAATATATGGTTTTTTATACCGTCAATATAAAACTCACGTTTTAATCATTACTCGTATACAATTGCGGTTGGAAGAGTTCCACTGTGTATGTGCAAAAAGAAGTTTATTGAATGCTTTGTTGGGTTTTACTTGTTGTTGATGTTTCTACCGCATGTATTGGATTACAATGTTATAAGTGCATCGTTTCATAAGTTTAAGGATACCCCGCACCAACATCAGATATTTCAGCCCAACATCATGCCCCGTTCCCCCCTCCCCCCCGCCCTCCCCAACCCATCCATTTGTATTTGCATATTCCTCATCATCTCTCCGCCTTTTATATGCTAGGTACTGACCTCGGGCTTGCCAGAAGCAACATCATCATCATCTCAGCACCAGCCATATCACCGCTATCTGCGTTCTTATAGTAACGTAGCGAACCCGGCAATGCTTCACAATTGGTAAATTTGTATGGGAACTGGATATACTTCCTGAACTCCTCTTCCCCCCTGTCATCTGCTTCTGTCCTCTTTCTTTATATCCTCCTCCTCCTCCTCCTCCTCTTCCTCCTCCTCCTCCTCCTCTTCCTCTCCCCCCCTCTCTCTCTATCTATCTTCTCGTCGTCCTATCTCTCCTCCATCTCCTCCGTCCCCTCTCTCCTCACTCCCCCTCTGTCCATTTCCTCTCCTCTTCTCCTTCTGACGATGAGCCATATTTATTATTATAGCCAACGAAGCCTTGAATTCGTTTAAAATAAATGACTAAATCGGTTAAGATCATTGGTATGGGGGGTGTGGGAGATCTCTCTGTGAGGATAGTTACTTCAAAGACAGTATTATGCATAATATTAAACTGCAAATGAGTAGGATTACAAAGTTTCGGACGTTTCTCATTCCTTATTAGTATTCTAATCATAAGGCGACAAGCCATAAATACAACTGTCCTGTTTTCTGTTAAAACAGACTGTGAGGAAGAAACCTGGCTGCACGTTGTTGTGTATACAATTTTTGTTTATAATTAGATATAAGGAGAAAGAATATGTGTAGGATGAGCAATTTGTGCAATGATTTAAATGGCCTGCTATCATAGTTAAAACTGACATCAAGAAATGAACCGAAACCGCACGTGTTCACAGCATTTATTTCTCACAGCCGGTTGTTTAGAGCAAATCTGTACATAGTTGTTTAAAATAATATAAAGCCGAGGTACATCAAATGTTTATTAGAATATCGTACAAAAAAGTGAAATAAGTCGGTTAAGAACTTTTAAAAGATATTTGCAAAAAAATTTTCCATATTTTATGTATTGAAAAATATGTAGCCAATGTCTATCCAAATATTTGTTAGGATATCGCTTAAAAATTTTGAGAAAATCGGTCAAGAACTTTCCAAGACTTTTGCTAACAATGTTGTCTCTTTATATATTATTATACATATATTTACAAATCAGATATATTAAAAATATGTAGGCTATATTCGTTCGAAGATTTTGTTGAGTTTGATTTTGAACATGGCAGCACTTCAGCAACTGTGCATGCAAGTGCTTCAATGGATTACAAATAACAGCCAACCAGCTCCAAAATACTGTACAATGGTTCAAATGGCTCTGAGCACTATGGGACTTAACTTCTTAGGTCATCAGTCCCCTAGAACTTAGAACTACTTAAACCTAACTAACCTAAGGACATCACACACATCCATGTCCGAGGCAGGATTCGAACCTGCGACCGTCGCGGTCGCGCGGTTCCAGACTATAGCGCCCAGAACCGCCTGGCCATACAAAATACAGGTTTATTAAACTTTGACCATGGTTTCGACGGTTTTAAAACCGTATTCTTCAGAAGATAAAAATCAAACTTTCCTATGATGCTTAAAATGTCACATTCGGCGCTTGTCACTAGCTCTGAACGAAACACAGGATCCGATACCACGTTTTTATTTTTAAACGTCAGTTTTATACAAATCTTTCAAGTGACATACTATAGCTATATTGTTGTGTCCAGCGTCAAATATGCGATTTTTTTAAAAAAATTTTTAAGACAAAACCTCATAGTTGACGGCTACTACTTTATATAATGTACTTTAAATGGTGGTTAAGTAGATGGTGTGTACTAGACAGAGTCAACGACTCCCGCATTCGCTATAGATAATGTAATTCTACGTACAATATCTTGCTGTTAAAACCGTCGAAACAATGGCAGAGGTTTGATAAACCTTGTTTTGCAACTGGTTATCTGTTATTTCTAATCCATTTAATAGAGTATCGTGTAAAAATTTGAAGTAACTCGGTCAAGAACTTTTCGAGATTTTTGCCAACAAAGTTTCCATTTTATATAGTATCCATATATTTATATACCATGTATGTTTAAAAATTGCGTGGCCTGTGTCTGTCTAAACTTTTACTAGAGCGTTGTGTAAAAATCTTTACTAAATCGGTCGAGTACTTTTTGAAATTTTTGGTAACGACATTAAAACAACGACTTGTTTTTATGTTAATAGTATGGATTACCAAAAAGAAATAATTTTTACTGTGTTGTACTTGTCTAAGTTTTTAGCGTAACTGGTATATTGTTGCTGCAAGCCGTGCAGCCACCCTCCACCACCTCCTTTCCCCTTTTTTCATGTGGGGCCCATTAAATGCTTAGTAAAGAGAAAAATGTAAGCTTATGGAAAAAGGCGCGTGGAATGAAATTAGTGCCATGTGTGTTGGGGAGCCATTCTTCCCAAGCGCAGTCGGACGAAATGAAAGGTTCGTGGTCTGGCAGTGAAATGCGCTGTTTTTAAGCAAAAAATAGGAATATTCACAGAGTTAGTCCGGTTTTAGGTCTATGAATTTTGTACGTCACCCTCCAGCGAGTACGTCTCATTCCTACATCGCGATTCTGAAAGGTCTGCAAAATACTAACCTACAGCTTCCGTGACTTCTTCATTCGATTCTAAACGATTTCATAAAATGAACGAATAGTTGGCAGTGAGAAGAAGCTAAATCCGATGAACACGGTGGATATTTCAACAATCCGTACTTCAAAGTCCCCTGCCAAAGCACTTTTCTGCGCATCACCATGGAAAAAGATATGGTAATGTAATCTTCCGTATTGTTGGTTCAGGACTTGCTAGAAGCAGCATCTTATTACCATCATATTACCTTTTTGTTTTACTGTTTTTAAGTTGCCGAATAAGAAAAATCATTTGAATTCCAGAATACATCGCCCATTGCCTTTAGATATTTTGTGGTGTATGGCCACTGCTTTAGTTGGTGTTACGTGATAGTTGTGCCCACGTGTCATCGACAGTAATGAATCCACGCTGAACGTAAGGTGGAATAATGTTTAAAGGGACCACACGTTGATGAGAAATTCGTTCCGTCGTTTGCTTTTGATCAGCAGTCAACAAATGAAGCATCCATTTTGCACAAACTTTTACCCCGTAAATGCGCATTTAAAATACATATCTTTCCTTCTGATTTGTATATGGCTACACCTATTTCATACAAGTCTAATCGCCAATCATCCCGCTGTACATTGTAAATGTCTTTCTGATGGAGCATCTTCGAGAGCACTGCAGAGCTACGTTTAAATTAAGCTGCCCATTCCTTAAGCGTTGAAATAAAGGAGCTAACTCATTATAAACTTTTAACAAGCCTGGTCAATTTGTATTGGTAATAAAATGTTACAAATTAAGAATTTCATGATGCACACTTTGTCCATGTAAATAAAACATACAAAACTAAGCTTCTTAAAAAAACTTATAACAAAGCTATATACGAAGAACAAAGTAATGCTCACGTTTTTCCCAAGTTTCCCCGGCTTGTAATTGTAGGTATCATTCCGGTTAGAATAGTCCTGAATTTACTTTCAACCCTAGCCACGAAATTTTCATGTCGACCTTGTATTCGGAAGGAGTACAAATACCCGTCCTGTCGTCCTAATTTACGCCTCCCTACCTGTTGCTTAAGCATTTCACACTTACTTTGAATAGCCCCTTATACATGTCACACAACACTTCTCTGAATAGGCTAGTGCTCCGACTCTATAATGTTCATTTTCTTTCCATTATCTTCGTACAACATTCAACTACGTCATGAAATAGAAGAGATAGTGGTCCTAAACCGTCTCTGAAACGTAAATGTTGTAGTAGGGAAATCGTTGTCTATTAAACAACCTTTAGACTAGTGGATGACACCAAAGATGCAATGCAAATGTAAATCAGCGCAAGAGTCCAAACTGAAGATTGTCACAACTAAATAAGATCGACGAGTTTGTCTGTGATTAGCTCAAAGCGAAAGCGTGGTGTGAGGTAACTCAGACGCCGCAGAAATTATCTTTCTCTGTGGAGGAAATCATTAAGAGTGCCGACTGTCTAGAGATCTAAGTGAGCACGAGTCGGGCCAATTGTCTTAAAAGTTTGTTTCAGTGGCTTCATTTGTCTGTGACGTAATGCAGTTCCTATCACATGTTGTGAGAGCACCTAGGTGATGCTGGAAGTTAACTGTATTTAGAAAGATTTGCTCATAAAATATCTGAGAACATACACAGATTAAATTCTTTCTTTACTGTCGTGCTAGCACCTGGTTAAAAGTATCTGTAAATGCAAGGTACATATTGCTATATGTTCAAATATACTTGAATCAAGTACTGGATACTACCGCAAGCGCTTCGAAACGTCCAAATTAATCGTTCTAAAAGGGAAAGGTTCATCTAGACTAACTAATGATTAGAAAATAATGAAAAATATAGGTTCGGGGTATATGATGACAGTGATAATTATTACGGTGCAAAGGCGGCGTGTTCCCGAGTGCATACGAGTAGTTGGCCTGACGTGGAAAAATTGGATGCTTTTTTAGACCGTTAATGGGGAAATTTTGTGGCAGCGTGGTTCTTTGAGGAAGTTGTATAGAATACTGCCACTCACGTAACCAAATGAAAGGCAATAATGTCCGATGTCCTTACGGGACATGTGGCTCTTTGTTACAATTGCTAAATAGCAAATTTATACATAAAATTTAAATTGAGATAAGCACAACTGCAAAAACAGTTAGAAGGCGGTGCACTCAGAAATCTTTTGGAGTTACTGAGATATGAACCCAGGATCTACGCAGGCTGTTCTTATTAACCTAGGACGAGCTACAGACGAGCATTACATCGGCACTTTAGGTGACTCCACGTAATATTTTCTAGGGAACACATTGTGTTCATGTGGGAGCGATGAAGATGCTTGTAAAACAATAAACTGGAGGCCAACATCGCAGAAATTCTTTTAATTCCTGTAGTACCTAGTTTGCGCTTGTATGTGATGGAGACACTCTATCGTTTATTTTTTTCTATCTCATGGCAGGAGATGGCCAACGAAGAGTAATAGAAGACGAAAATCAAACGGAGTGTCTCGATAGCTAATTACCGCTATGGAAGCTGTATCAAATTGCAAGTATTGAAAGATGTCATACATGGTACAGCAATGACTGACTGACTGACTGACTGACTGACTGACCGACAGTAACATGATCCTTGACTATATTTCCAGCAACGAAGTTTATTTCGACTTGGATATCTGTAGAACGTATAGTTTTACGTACCTCCTTCCTATTAGCAAAATTAATGTGCCTGTGATGATGCAGACAAAAATTTCGTGGTGTTTTCGTCCTGTTCTTATTAACCTAGGACGAGCTACAGACGAGCATTACATTGGCACTTTAGGTGACTCCACGTAATATTTTCTAGGGAGCACATTGTGTTCATGTGGGAGCGATCAAGATGCTTGTAAAACAATAAACTGGAGGCCAAGATCGCAGAAATTCTTTTTATTCCTGTAGTACCTAGTTTGCGCTTGTATGTGATGGAGACACTTAACATTTATAATGTCATCTCTCTTGGACGCCTATGTGCTACTTGCGACAATTTTGTAAGGCCTGCTTGTTATAGGCAACTATTAATATCACCATTGTTTGCCTTGATGTTGCAACCTGTAAGTGTCCTAAGATCCGATGATGGCGGCTTCACTTTCGCCGAAACCGGTAAACATGGAATAAAAAGAATTCCTGCGATCTTGGCTTCCAGTTTATTGTTTTACATCCACATAATATACATCCTTTCCTAATCGCAACGCCATCATTCAAGATGATATGATTCGTATGATCCCAGTTCTCACCGATAGGCATATTCAGGTGTGGCAAAATGAACATGCTAATTAGCTTCGTTGGAGCATCTAATTACCTAGGTATCTGTGTTAGATAGTAAATTTCTCTCCTTTATCATCACTGATGAACTTAAGTGACACGTTGCACGACTAACACTACAAATTTCCTTTGAAAACAATTACTGTAGACTTGTACGCATCTGTTATGCAAACATGTAGCTCAGGAAAATAAAGTTAATTGGTATTTTTCCTTCTAGTAGTGTCCCTTTGCGATCTCGCGGAATTAGAACAGCCTGTCGCTTTCCCGCTGGTAGTACCAACCAAGGTACACACTATCATTGCTGAAATTTCTAATTTAGTTATAACGTAACGAAAGACGTGGTGCAGCTAGTGTGGATTCAGTGTCAAGAACGGGTAGACGTTGGTAAAAATGAGTGAGATTACATCCAAGAAAACGGATCACACGTAAGAAAGAACGTATCTCTTGCATCTTCGGCAAAGCTACAGCTAGGCATGTAAGGCGTCTTTTGTCTGTCTCCTTTTGTGTTCCGAAAGGCGTTAAAAGACCAACAGATGTATTTTTGTTTCTCTTGTTGTAGCGTTGACACATTGAGAAAGTGTACAACAGCCAGGCATCCTGTTCAGACAACGTGGTCTTATAAGTTCGAAATGGAATTCTAACCAGCTTTTAGAGTACGTAAATCGCTCGTAAGTACGGGGCTTACCAGAGGGGAAAGCTACTGAAACGTTGTACTACTCCATTACCCTCAGTGCTGAATTAAACAACCACATAATTTCCAACCAGAAACTTCAGGAAGTCAATAAATGTTGTGTATAGTGTATTGACACAGAACTGTAGGTGACAAAGAGTCACTTTCCAGACACTCACATACAAGACAGTCAGTGATACAAGAGGGCGACTCCACATATTGGACTCTGACCAAACGTTTGGTGTTTACTAAGCTTTTCTATTGTTGTCAGATTCCTCGAATACCTTTTGCGCTTTCTTTGTTTATGGAAGCGGCAGTACAAATCATATGAAGTCATGGCTAACGTGTCAGCCACCTATTACTTTCTCATATACATATTTTTGTATGTGTAAAAAGAATATGTTTGGTGTCCTCTTTATAAGTCTGACTCAGTCTTGTAGCCGTCTGGTCTACTATTATGCACCGCTAAAAATTTTGGCTAACAATGTACTGCAACAAAACTGTTATTGTTGATGGAAATGTGGAACTGTTGCAATAAGTTATATGAGGAATTTGAAACTAAGTTTATGAATATTAGCTCAGAGCATATCGAAAATTTCTTAACGTAACTCTGGTAACTTTTATATATCCAACTGATGTTACCTGAAAGTTGGTTAGAAACAGCTTACGTTCCTAATGCAATGGCATAACTATTCCACAAAGTGCTTCATGATGATGCTTTACTGAGTTAAAATATTACCGGCAGAAGTTAACAACTATATAGTACCACAATACATCGGTATTAGAGTTTTGTAGAATGAGAGTCTCAGAAATGAATATACATTTTTTTAAATGGTTAGATACTTAAAATATAAAGATAAATCTGGCAAATAGTGTGTCACGCTGGGTTAGTAAGTGCAGCACGGAGAAACGTACCCGTGACTTACCCCACCCATTTCGCCACATCTAGAGGCACCTTAACGATGCTAGTTCTCCATACTGTAAATAATTGGGTGTTGCCCACGATTTGGAAGGCTTCTACCGTTATTTAGGAGCGCGAATCTGTTAGGAAAATCGTAGCTGAAAGTTGATCATTCATTGGAATTGTTCCTTGATAAAGATACTCCAGTTTACAATCAGCCTATGAGACATAATAGACGAACAAAAGTAATCTCGTACATATCAAGAAAAACATGAAAATCTGCGGAGATCATAGACAGAATACAAGAGACAGCTCTCTGAAATACAGGCGGAGGCCTAAAATGTAATTGAAGCATATTCATTTTAAACAGAAAATTATTTATATTCAAAATGTTAGAAAAAGCCCTCACTTTTTTCCTTTAAAAGATTCAGCAACGGAATTACGTGGTGCTTAAGATTCAAATCTATAGTTATCTTTCAGGTTTGTTAAGCGTGAATGATTTATGTTGTGGTCAGCCGAGTTGTTGATTTCATTTTTATGCATGTTATCTGCCCGACCGATCCAGTCTTTTTTAAATGCTGCGAGCTGTGTTTATGCGTGCTCGCTGCCAGACTGTAAATGCTGGGTCGTAATATCGTACGTAAAAATGGAATCAATAAATCGGCTGAATACCTGAAAACACACAACAACTCAATTTTTTACCTTCTCACATTCAGTGCTGTGTACGGATGTATCTAGCTGGATCAAATATGTGACTGGAACCGATGGAAACGCTACGTTGTATTGTACCTCGGAAGGAAACAGTGTGTGCTGTTCAAAAGTCCAGATACAATGTAGAAAATAACTATAAGTAGCCTACACTCTAAGACAAAAAGAAAAACACGCACCACGAAGCAATTGTCCGAATGGGACGGGAATCGGTACATGTGACGTACATGTATAGACAAACAAATGATTACAATTTCTGAAAAAATAGATGATTTATGCAAGGGAAAGAGCTTTACAAGCCGCGCGGGATTAGCCGAGCGGTCTGATGCGCTGCAGTCATGGACTGTGCAGCTGGTCCCGGCGGAGGTTCGAGTCCTCCCTCAGGCATGGGTGTGTGTGTGTTTGTCTTTAGGATAATTTAGGTTAAGTAATGTGTAAGCTTAGGGACTGAAGACCTTAGCAGTTAAGTCCCATAAGATTTCACACACATTTGAACATTTTTTGTGCTTTACAAATTGAGCAACTCAATAACGCGTTGGTCCTCCGCTGGCGCTTATGTGGGCAGTTATTCGGCTTGGCATTGACTGACGTCCTCCTCACGGGTACCGTGCCAAATTCTGTCCAACTGGCACGTGAGATCGTCAAAATCCGGAGCTGGTAGGACGGCCCTGACGATAATGCTCCAAACGTTCTCAATTGGGGTGAGATGCGGCGACCTTGGTGGCCAAGGTAGGGTTTCGGAGCAGGAAGGCAAGCGGTAGAAGCTTCTGCCGTGTGCGGCTGGGCATTATCTTGCTGTAGTGTGAGCCCAGGATAGCTTGTAACGAACGGCAACAAAACGGGACGTAGAATGTCGTCGACCTACCGCTGTGCTGTAAGAGTGCCACGGATGACAAACAAAGGGTTTCTGTTATGAAATGAAATAGCACCCTAGACCATCACTCCTGGTTGTAGGGCAGTATGGCAGGCGACAGTCAGGTTGGTATGCGATCGCTGCCTGGGGCGTCTCCAGACACGTCTAGGCTGATCATCGGGGCTCAGTTCGAAGTGGGACTCATCACTGAAGACAATTCTACTCCATTAAATGAGATTCCAGGCCGAATTTGCACGACGCCACTGCAAAACGGACTCGATATTGTACGTAAGTCAATGGCAGTCGGCGCAAGGGTCGTCGTGTGCTCAGCCCCCTATCTGTGTGGCGCCTACTAACGATCCTTGTAGTCACCGAAGTACCAGCTGCACGTCGGATCGATGATGATGAATCTGGTGCTCCGAGTGCCTCCAGGACGACTGCTCGATACTCACGTTCTATCGCATCTCTGGGTCGATCGCTTCCTTCGTGATGCTGTGTTCGGCCTTAGTTGACCCATTCCTGCCAACATCGTCGAATATTGGCATCGCTCGTATTCAAATGTAGTGTCTTTCCAGGTCTCTTTTCTTGCTCGGCTGGCACTCATGACATTCCAGTGTACTGGCACTACCTGGTAGCATATGGAAATATCTAGTCTTATAATACATTTGCCGAATGTCAAGGTGGGATGTGTAATGGACTGCTAGAACAGTGTACCAAATAAAATAGGTATCATACGTGGGAGAGCCATCTACGCGACTGAAAGATATTTACCTAATAAAATGAAATACCTGCAGTCATTGTTTTGATGTTATTTTACTGATGTTATTTTCGGTGACTGAATGCACCATCTCCTGGCCTTAACTGTCGATGAGTAGTTGAACTCCAATCTGTCCTGACGTAAGCTGGCGACAGCACACAATGCGACATAGAGGTTACGAGAGTATCGATAGAGGGCAAAAACAGACTCGCAGGAAACGCGCCGCCAACGCCCTTTTGGCCGCCAGTATTTAGACAGCCGTCGCGGACCGGAGGGCCAGTTAGTTCGAGTTTGTCGCACCTACTGAGTTCCATTGTGTCACCGAGTCGGAGCTGCAGTGTTAGCCTCTAGCACAGAGACAGGCAGCACATAGCAACCTTATAGTGAACATAGCTGAGTTCTACTTTACCGGCAGTGAGGCTAACGTGGAATATACAGAGAGCTACATATTTATACGAATCTAGTGTGTGGACATATAAGGTGAGAATGTAGGTCTCGCGGGAGGCGTGGGCGAGATAGTCCCTGCAGTCGCACTATCCTCTGTGCCCTCGGTGGCTCAGATTGATAGAGAGTCTGCCATGTAAGCAGGAGATCCCGGGTTCGAGTCCCCGTTGAGGCAAATATTTTCACCTGTCCCGTTGATATATATATATATATATATATATATATATATATATATATATATATATATATATATATATGTATATATATGAAGGCCCGTCAGCAGCTGAAGGTATTAATACATAATTCTAATTTCATACAGAGAGCTTGTACCACACAACAACTAGCTAAAGGTAGGTATATTTCTATTCTTATAAATAAAGAACCCACTTAATAGTTGCATGCAGTTTGTGTTATATAAAGAGGATACCGCCCACCAGTCAACTTCCTCTCGTTGCTTCCCATGGTACAGCTCTGCAGACACAATGAGACGATATAAAACAATCGTATACACGACTTCATCAGTGGCCAACATCTATGGACTGACTTTCGTAGAAGACTGTGAAAACGATATTGTGTTTGCAACCATCAACTACCAACTCAGCTGGTAGTTGATGATTACAAACATAACATCGGTTTTACACCATAGACGTTGGCCACTGATGCGATCGTGTATACGACTGTGGTTGAACGCCTCAGCGTTGGTTAAGGCTTAAGATGGTGTAATGAGTCACCGAAACTGGTTGCAATATAATAAAATAACATCAGAACGACGGCTGCAGGTGTTCCATTGTATTACGTAAGTAAACGGCCGAAGTCCCGCAGACTATCAGTGGTATGGATGGTCGTATAAAAACTTGGAATGATATTTAGTGCATGTTTAGGAACACTTCGTGCTCCTGGACCATTGCACGCCTCTGAATACAGAAAAAGACGTGCACTTGATTCAGTCAGTATCAGATTTTATCGGCTGCCAGAATAGGGAAACGTAAAATTCCTGCGCCGCGGCGCTGGTGAGCGTCAGCTGGTTGAGCGTTAATAACATGTGTATTAGCTGGCCGAGGGCAGGACGCGGGACCCGCCGGCGGCAGTAAAACAGTCGGCAAGCAGGGAGCGGCGGGCCATTAGGGAGCAACAGTTTCATAAAGTTGTCCGCCCCGCAGGGGGCGCCGGCTGGCTGTGGATGCGCTCTCTGGGGAGCAGCCCCGCGCCGCTCCGCCACCACACCACGGCTCGGCTCGGCTCGCCTTCCAAGACGTGCCGCTTCACCGGGCGCGCTGCCACCCTACCTGGCGCACAACGCAAAGCATTAAATACGTAACGCGGTTCGTCTAACAGAGTAAACATTATACTTAATGTGAAACTAGTTTTCCTTACAAAGGGAATAGGCCTGCTGCATTCATAGATACTCCATTTTCTGCTGTTTTGTTCATCTCTAGTTACTATCTGCCAGCCATTGTCCTCAGCAATCTGATGTACAAGGGCCATCCGCAACAATGTTGACAGGCCGAATATTCCGTTAATCATTCCGGATATACATTCTAGTTTTCTACGAGAAACAGCAAACAAAGGGCCTATTATTTTGTCGCGTCCCTAATGTTCATAGTTTCATTAGATAACGTGATACCGAATAAACTACGATTTTTAAGAAAACGGATCTACCGGCCAGCGGCAAGAAGGGTGTAGAGGTATGACGCTTATTAATGTGTGCAGTGATCCGTGGCGCAAAGAGGCGGGGTATACACTAAATGGGAAGTCTGAAATCGCCGGTAACATGCAGCATTAGGCTGCCTTCACTGCAGTTTAAATAACGGGACAAGAGGGGAAGGTGCGCTGCATTAGCATTCTTAGTCTTCGGATTAAACTCATTTGTTATTTGTCGCCACTACTTGTGATTACTTTCACTGAATATTTTAATTTATACTCCGAGGTAAATTTTTCCTCCTATATTAACATGTATTTTACATGTACTCGTAATATTAATATCCTTCTGTAGCAACACATTTCAAATCGACTTACTTCCTTGTTTCCCGATATTTACTCTATTTCATTTTCATAAAATGCAGTTATAAAAACTGAAGTTTCAAATACCTATTGCTCAATTTTAGGAAAGTGGTTGACATCAGCAAAACTATTGAAGAACTATTTCTTCGATTGTAGGAATTTACTGTTTTTCCCATTTTTTTCCTTTCTGGCTATAGAACGCTTTACAAGAAATAATCATGTGCCACCTGAGGTGGTTCGTTTAGAATGTAATCCTTTGTGTCTTAATACGCGTAAAATAATAACTTGTCTTATGCTTCCTCTGTTTGGTTCAAATGGCTCTGAGAACTATGGGACTTCACTTCTGAGGTCATCAGTCCCCTAGAACTTAGAACTACTCAAACGTAACTTACCTAAGGACATCACACACATCCATGCCCGAGGCAGGATTCGAACCTGCGACCGTAGCGGTTTCCTCTATTTTACCATTCCCAATTTCCATGTTTAGTTTGCCGTTATCCTCATTCATGATAATCTTCCAGAATTTTGATATTCATCTATTCCCTGGCAGAGGGTTCATCGAAGTACAATAATTCTCTATAATTCTACTTTCGAACAGCACGCGGAAAAAAGCGAACACCTATATCGTTTCCAGAATGAGATTTTCACTCTGCAGCGGAGTGTGCGCTGATATGAAACTTCCTGCAAGATTAAAACTGTGTGCCCGACCTATATCGTTCCTTGCGAGCTCTGATTGTACTTATTTTATTATGGTGATCGTACTTCCCTTGGTAGGTCGGCGTCAACAAAATATTTTCGCATTCGGAGGAGAAGGTTTGTGAATGTAATTTTGTGAGAAGACCCCGGCGCAACGAGAAACGCCTCTGTTTTAACGGTGTACACCAAATCCTGTATCATGTCCGTGACACTCTCTCCCCTATTTCTCGATAATACGAATTGTGCAGCCCTTCTTTGAGCTATCTCGTTCTCAGTTTGCCCTGTCTGGTAAGGTAAGGTAAGGTAAGGTCTTATGGGACCAAGATCTGGTAAGGATCCAACACCACGCAGCAGTATTCCAAAAGAGGATGGACAAGTCTAGTGTAGGCAGGCTCTTTTGTAGATCTGTTGCATCTTCTAAGGGTTCTGCCAACAAAACGCAGTCTTTGGTTCGCTTTCCCCACAACATTTACTGTGTGTTTTTTCTAGTTTAGTTGTTCTTCATCGTAATCGCTAGGTATTAAGTTGAATTTATGGCCTTTATATTTGATTGATTTATTGTGTAATCGAAAATTAGCGGATTCCTTTTAGCACTCATTTGGATGACCTCACACTTTTCTTTATGGGTCAATAGTAGTCAATGGTAGTTATTATTGAACGCACTACTCTTCTTTACGTTTGTCTATTGTTTGGCTTATCCCTGAAATAAATTATTAGCTAAGAAGATTTTCCGAGATGCTTCATAATTCTTACAACGTTGATTTTTTTTTCTTTACCATACGGGAAGTGCTACGTATTTGTTCCTACTCTGTATTATTCTTAAATTACTAAATTTCCGTTATACATGTTAAACAATGGTGCTTACCACTTTCTAAGTCTTCGATGTCCGCACTGAAGGTACTTTTACTCGTATTAATTCTTACATTTCCAACAAAGTTTCGACTAAAGGAGTACGTTAAAATTCGATTTCTATATTGCTGAAAGGCTCAAAACTTGGTGTGCAAACTGTAGAGTAAGACTGCGGCCTCGTGTATAAAATGCCAGCACGAGCACGTGCCATTATGAACCCCGTGTGCAACGATCACGAAACAGGAAAGTTACACGTATGGAAGCGTTAGTGACAGCATAATGGCTTGTGTCAAATATCGCTCGAAATGCTTACAAGATCAAAGATAAATTAGTTTAAAGCACTAAAATATTATTTCTATTGCGATGGACTTAAGGAAACGTCGTATTGATAGTGGCAGTAATAGAAATCCTTGTGAGCTTCATCACCATTATCAACATCGTCGTCATCATCACATCATCGTCATTATTATCATTATTATTATTATTATTATTATTGCTATTATTACTGTTAGTAGTAGTAGTAGTAGTAGTAGTAGTAGTAGTAGTCATCGTAGTAAATTTATTAGGAACATTGCCAAGAATTATTTTTCGTTAACGTACCGGTAACGAGGTTTTAAGTAATAGTTTAGCAACAGACTGTACACTGATGTATATAAGTATTGTGGAATGTCCTTCAGATATAACCTAGGAAGACCGAATTAAAAAAAAGTCTCTGCGTGACTTTGCGCATTAATATAAAACTGTTTCATTCTCAGTGTCGTACAAGACAATTTCGTAAACAATGCGCACGCGAAATGTGTGAGGACTTGCACCAGAAGATATTCTCTTGCAGTGGCAACATCTCTTGTTGCTATTTCGTTCCAGCATAACTGTTTATCGTGTTTGAAAATGCTGCAATCATCATTGCTGTGCTTCCAGCATTAAGGAAAAGGATTTCGATTGAACAGCAGCAAAACCAGATTTCTGCCCATAACCAGAAAGTTTTTGATCTCACTTTTTTGGAGTACTCGTTCCGACTTGTGGATTCTACATGTACATGATACCAGTTCACATTTAAACTATTTCTCGACAGTTCCACTTTCGAATATAACGTGAGAAAAATGAACACCCTGATCTCTCCATGTGACCTCTGATTTCCCTTACTTTATTACGGTCATCATTTTTCCCTATGCAGGTAGGTGTCAACAAAGTATTTTGGCATTCGGGGGAGAAAGTTGGTGACTGAAGTTTGGTGAAAACATCTCGCTGCAACGAAAAAGCCTTTGTTTTAATGATTACCACCCCAACTCACTTATCGTATCTGTCACACACAGTCCCCTGTTTCACGATAATACAAAACGAGCTGCCCTACTTTGAACTTCCTCAGCTATTGGCCGACAAATGAAAAGCAACCATAAACCGCTGTCAGCAGAGACAGTCACTGCTGCAGTGTTATCACGAAAGTTAGCTGAAGATCACCCGTAACAAGACAGTAATAAATTCATAACTTGCAAATGTAAAAGAGTGACAAAAATTATAATTACAATAATCATACAGCTATAGAAACTTGATTTTATCCTTTGTTAGAAAAATAGCTTTTGTTCAGTATCCTGTTATAAAAGAGCTACGTCAGTTTACAAGACACGGCTATATCTGCTTTGTTTAAGTCTTTGCAAGCAGTCGAAGTGTAACATCTTTTCAGATTTCGGAAAGGCTCAGTTAACCTGAAATGGGAAGTTTGTAAAGTGTTTCATTCTTTAATAGTAACGGAACAGAATAGAAGAAAACTTAAAAACTGTATTTATTTCCATTCACTAGAAAGTACCGAAAGAATGCAGAAACGCCGATGTTGATCTGTTCGCATCTACGAAGTAATTTCTTAGCGTTTTACTAATTCATTGCTTATTTATTTAATATTTAGACATCCCAAGTAGAAACTATCTTATTAACAGTCACTTATAATTCAAAGGCTACAGTTTGACGCTGCGTTGATGTCTTGTTTCCGTTTTTTTCTATATTTGCAAAGTATTGTGTTATTTCGCTCTATATCGTTAAAATTTTTCGCTCTGAAGTAAACGTGGCTTGATAGCCGAAGGGTTTTGAGCCTAAAAGAGCAAAATCTCCGGCCTAAAGCTCTTCAATGACTGCATGACTCTTTGGAACAAAAAGGGAGCTATGGAGCAGCTTCGTGTCGCAGACGTTGCGCTCACGCTTGCACTATTCCATAAAACTATATAAAACTGTTTTCAAAACGGCTGGTCCCGGCGGAGGTTCGCGTCCTCCCTCGGGCATGGGTGTGTGTGTTTGTCCTTAGGATAATTTAGGTTAAGTAGTGTGTAAGCTTAGGGCCTGATGACCTTAGCAGTTAAGTCCCATAAGATTTCACACACGTTTGAACGTTTTTTTGTTGTCAAAATAATTAAAATGCCGTAACTAAGAATCAACATCGGACACTACACACAAACAAAATTTTATGATGTGTGGATACAAAATTTGATTTTTTCAGTAGGATATGCTCTGGAATTAAGCAACACAACTAGAAAAAACTACAGTCAGAATGGTTTTCCACAACTAGCGCTGATGGCATATTTAAAATAGTCGAGTCAAAAATTACCAGACGTCAATCACAGACATGTACTGGGAATAATTTATGCGGGTTAATAAGTAAAACACCAGCGTACAACAGACGTAACCCAAGAAAAATGCACACAACGATCTATACACCCTGTGGAGAAGATTCGAGGGGGGATTATCATGTCGATCGCAGAATATGACAGGTCGGAACTCAGCAGTGTTGTTTCTTACCTTTAGCTCTATTTCCCGACGCTGAAGAGAAGTTTATGTTTTTACTTTTCTGTTTTCGTGTCATTGTCAATTTTGGAAATCTTTTTTCGCCATAATACAGCTTCTCTATTGATTCTACCAACAACATTCGCTGTTTTTACGTGGAATTACTACTGGTAAGTAATAACTAA
Organism: Schistocerca nitens; assembly: GCF_023898315.1. Classification (NCBI taxonomy): domain Eukaryota; kingdom Metazoa; phylum Arthropoda; class Insecta; order Orthoptera; family Acrididae; genus Schistocerca; species Schistocerca nitens. The sequence continues at coordinate 303,716,699 of NC_064614.1, forward strand.
TCACGGTGTCATCCAAGCTTAGAAATATGAACATAGATTGACTTAATTTTCATTTTAAATAGAATTTCACATTAATTGATCATAGCAGTGCAAAGCAAGTCGAAGTCTTACATTTACGGGTTTAGCATGCAGAACCTCAAATTGTTTCAGTAACGATAACTTTTTTATTGCTTAGTCGTTGATGTGTACGAGAGTAACCTTTAAATGTATTATTGAAACTAATATGAATAGTGCACCATCTCTCAATATTTTGAGGGAGAGTTGAGTTCATTATTAAAATTATTCGACGTAGACCATATTAAATCACCAAAAATCTTTTAACTACTATGTATCTATCTTTAACACAGGAATGCCCTTAATGGAAAATATCCACAACGTCTTGACGCTTTTCATTTATCTTGAAGCAGTTAACTAGGAGCAATGCCTCTACACACAAGTCTGCGGACATTCTGAAGCAAGCTGGAACATTTGAAGAGGTGATGTAAGGGCAACTGGAGCATTCATTCATTAGAAGATTTTTGACTCAGTAAAAAGCTCGAATATTCCAGTAAACAGATGAACAGAACTACGTGTCCGCGAGAGACGGGTGTGAACACTGAATGGTAACGATGCGTAATGAGAGAATCTGTTTGTCTCTTCAAGAACTAATCCATTATTATTCACAGGGCTTGCAGTTCACAATAATAAATAGAATTTATTGTATGAACGACGCAAATATCAACAAAATTTGCAAATACTCCTTGGGGACTTTATTAGAATAACAAGCGGCTACGTATTACCCATTAGGTGTTCCGCTGGCATTGTGAAAAAGAAAAACCTATGTATCGGTGGCTGCACGCAGTCGGTTATCCGGATTGGTAGCCTATGTGAAGGGCTTATTTCAATAGTGGTACAAATCCGCTTTTGTTCATTCTGAGATACAGAGTCCTAAAGTTAAATGAGCGCTGAAAAATCTGCAGTCGAGATACCAGAAATATTCAAGCATATCGCTTCTTGCTAGAGATGAACCTGTCTTTCTGTTTGTTTGGATCATTAATTTCAGAAGCATTATAGGTAGAGAAGTGGAGGTAATGGACTTGTACCACTATTGAAATAAGCCCTTCATGGGTAGTACCCGCAGGCTACTACGCTTGATCTGTTTGTACACAGCAATCGTATTTGGGAGGAATTTTGAAATCCCCGAGCATAATCCTAATTTATATTGTAAATGATTTTTCTAAACCATGTGTGAAGAACGCGTGTTGATTCCTGCAAGAACTCCATGGCCAATACATTCTACTCCCTTCTCGATGGCCTCGTTGTAGACGAAACTGGAATCTGATGCTAAAATGCTATATTATACCAAAAAGAGAAAACAGAGTGTGGTGTGGTACCTGAAATAAGCTCGTAGACATAGAGAAGTCAGGGTTCCCGTTTCCTACAAGCGTCTCGCAGTCTGCATTGGCTAATGTCCACTATCAGGGACGTAATGTGATTACTATACGTGGTGTCACGGGTGGAATGGTCAATATTCAAGGATATGACAGGAACACTCATTTAAAGAAAAAAACTTCATATGGACATCCGCACTATTCCGAATGGTTTCCGAAATAGAACACATTTAATATACTTTTTTTGCACTTGTTGCATGCATGTATGTGTCTGAGCCACCTAACATCTTTGAGTGTTATTCTAGTCCATCCTACGTCGTTGCTTTCAAACTCTTTGCTCGGGATAGGAATAGGAGTGGACCCAAAATTGAAACCTGTTTGACTCCCTTTGCAATTTCTCCCTAACAACTAAACTTTTCTACCTTCCTAGTATTGTTTGAATCATTCTGCACAACGTTTTGCTTTCTGTTGGTTAAGTGTGATCAAAATCAGTTGTGTGTAAAGGAATCAGTTCCGTAAATAACAAAGTACATCAAATATGTTCTACCTCGGAAAATATTATGAATAGGGCGTATTCCGTACGAAGGTGTTTTCTCGTGTTTATCATTCTCCACGTGCGGTATACCGCAATAACGCAATGAAAATGCTGTAGGAGTGAAATTTTAGAACCTTAGGCTTGTGTCGCTTCCTTCGAAGCGGGCAAGTGTCAATTTCAACTTAGGATCTTGAATTTTAGCGTGGAACCCCGTTGTCGATCGTATCTCATTAATCCGTGACCCGAGAGTCTCCGTCCGTCGCCTTGTTTGTCCCTTTGCCTTTGTCATAATCCTATTGTTATATTAAGCGCTCACAGAGGAAGGAACTGGGCGATCTGAAACTCGCGCGACACTCCATTGTTCTAAGGCAATTATCAGGACGGCATGATCAGTCACAGAAATAAATGACCATCCGAAAGAAGAGGGCGTGCCTGATGCATTTCCTTGAATTATCTCTAGACTGCATTCCACTGTACATGCTCGAGAAACATGGTTGTGTACCCGATGTGAAACAATTTTAACTCCTGATGACTGATATGTCATTTTGGATGAAACTATGCATAAAACGTATATTCTTGTCATGCCCTTTTCCTTATAGAGAAACTGTATAAAAGCACCGATGTATTACGTGATTCTTTGCCCGAACACAGCGCCTATAATCCTTATCTTAACACCTACTTAAATAAATATTTTCACATGCGTTACATATCCGCAGATAAAATGGCTTCTTCAGTTACTGACGACTTAAATTACGTGCAACTTTACAAAATGTAAGGATTAAAATGATAGTTTATTGAGTCGAGATCAAGAATATATGTCGGAATTTTCACAGCTTCAGATAAAAATTTCTGAATTTTATTTGTGCAACACTTGCTTAGCGGTACGAGCTGTATGTTTCGTTGAAAGCCTTCTCCGTATTTGCGTGATAATTTTTATTCTATATGGACAGAGTTAAAATAATTGTCATGTGTCTCCCAACCTTTCGATCTGATGACATCTCGGTGGCTTGCGTGTCAATTCGGTATCTACATTGTGACTCTAGGCAGAGTAGAAATCGTTGACAATTGTTAGAAGATATTTTTCAGGAAATCGCACGAATGAACATAAAGCTTAGTATCAGTTTCGGTTAGGTCGCTGATCTCTTTGACATGTGCCTACCATATGTAATAGCGTCTTTCGAGGGTGGCCTTGAAATTTTAGTTTCAGAGTTGCTCGTTGCGATTTTTTAAAAATTGTGCTTATCTCTAGCTTTTATAAATTTCTTGAAGGACAAAATGATACGTCAATACATCTAGTTTTCCTTTACTTTCGCTGCTATTTTTTAGCTGTGCTTCTTGTAAATCTGTAATGGAATCAGATACGTATATAATACTGTATTCTAGCAACATGATAAACGTACCATCAGCAATGAATATTCACGCACATTGACGTTATAAGATCGACCATGTATTCGCTCAAGATAAAACTTTCGTTACCATAGGGCAGCGATGCTGGCGAATAATTAAGTGGTCGTGATAAGAGCGGTAATGCTGTTACATTTATATCAGTAACTCTGACTGTAAGGTGGACTGTTTGCAACCCATACAATATGTACATTCTTTTAAATTTAGCTGCAACACGCTGCTAGTACTCCAGTTTTTCATGCCGGTGGAGCTGTTTGTAAAACTGAACGAATGAACGAAAACTGAAAAAGAAAATCACCGTAATATAAAAATAAGTAAAAGAGTTAACATCAACCAGTACGAAATTAAAAGAAATTCTTTTAGAATTAGAAAACTGAATGTAAAAGAGCTCGAAATTTAGAGAAATCAGGAACAAAATGGACAGAAGGAAGAGAAACGTAACAAAGACAGAAAGATGAAGACATACTGACTAGAATGGAATAATTAAAAAGAAAAGGTCAGGATCACAGTTATGCGATATTTCCCTTTAATATTTTTTTGTCTTCTCAACAGGCAGGTTTTTAAAACTGACTAGATAGTGGTGCACGAGAGCATTGCATGCAAACTATATATTACCGAAACTCTAAGCATTTTATTTTTGGCTCTTAATTCAAGTCAGCTACGAAATGGACGGAATTTTAACGTCAAGGTTATCTAAACTACGGCGCCAACCCAAACATCTTCGTTAAAAAATCATCTACAGGGAGCCATATTCTGTGAGAATCTTCTCCGTGAGTAACTGTCATCGTACTGTTATTTTAAGCGCGGTCTGAGCAGTCAGACGGGAGAGAATGATGCGAGAGGTGGGGGGGGGGGAGGGGCGTGGGTTAGGGGTGTAGCTATGAACTCCTGAGGGCTGGCAGAAGCCGTTTACTGTCGCTGCCATATGTCGTACGTCGCTGGCCGGTTTGCGGTTGGACCAGGGGGAGACGAGGGGTGGTGAGAGAACGCAGGGGGGACAAGCTTCTGAGCACAGCTTGCACGCTTCTTCCCTTGGATACTACGCACTAATCGTTCGGACAGTGACTTGAAAATGAGTATTCTCGCTTTCAGCGATGCTGAAAATTGTTTCTATTCATGTTCAGTAAAACCTTCAATGCGTCTCCTCAAATTCTGAAACAGACTTCCCAAAGAGTAGTTTGCAAGCACTTTAAATACTTAGTCGATGTCTCTAAATTGCTCAGAACTGTTAACGAGGAAGCGTTAGTTTCAACGAGTTGCTTGAGAGCATCCTGCACGCAACACTAATTGTGAACCAATGGTGTTGAAAGTGCTGCTTCCGCCTAGTGCTGTGTACTTTCTGCTGTAAAGTGATAGCGACATGTCTCATTCACCGTAGTAAGTCGGCACACAAAATCAGGTGGATTATTTTTTGAAAACGGTTCCATCATTGCCGTGTAGTTTCAACTTTGTTTTTTGGCTAACTTCGGCAAATGCAGCACCTATACAGCACAAGTCTTTCTCTTAGTTAAGTCTTCAAGCAAACTGTTTTGTACTGTCTGTTTGATATGCCTGTAATGTTAGCTATTTCATTTAACTTTGATCGCTGATCATTCAATATTATACCGTATTTTTCATTCCGGTTTCATCTGTAGTTGGACTTTTGAGGCGTCCCTCATGCTGCTAATTTTTGAAATTAATTTGGTTAGTCACCCATGTCTTATATGTTCAAAACGAAAGAAGCTCCTTATAAAACTCAAGCAATTCTGGATGAATTTCACTTGAAGAAAAATTGTCCACACTAAAAAATATCCTGGTGACACGGTATCTCGGATTATCGTTTTGAACGAAACACACAACACCATAATTTTTAAAAAGGCCACATAAATATATAGTAACTATTTCGCAGATCAGGTTCACACTTCCCTTACGATATTGTAAAGCTTTTAACATTACATTCCAAATTCAATATTCTGACGAGACGGAACACGCGGTGCCGACCGGCTGCCGTGTCATCCCCTACCAATGACGTTTTTCGGTGGTTCTATAAGAGGGTGTGGAGTCAGGGGGACGCTCTGCCTGCCGTTGTCGATTGCGAAGCATGTACCAACGTAACAAATACAAAATTTCATTGATATCAACGCCATCACTGTGCCAATCCGAAAATCGTTGCCGGCCGGAGTGGCCGAGCGGTTCTAGACGCTGCAGTCCTGGAACCGCGCGACCGCTACGGTCGCAGGTTCGAATCCTGCCTCGGGCATGGATGTGTGTGTTGTCCTTAGGTTAGTTAGGTTTAAGTAGTTCTAAGTTCAAGGGGACTGATGACCTCAGAAGTTAAGTCCCATAGTGCTCAGAGCTATTTGAACCAACCAATCCGAGAAATTTTCGCCTTGCTCTCGCGCAGCGTAATATATCTGAAACGTTCCCTAGGACACCAATGGGCAATGCCACAACCGTCCCTCTCGTAAAAATGCTAAAGGCTGCAATGGCTAACCATCCATATCACAACCTCGCGCAAGCAAGCATTTACGGTATTTTCACACTACAGTCCGATTTCAACTGGTTCGCATTTGACAGCTAGTGCCGCTGGACTGATTCCACCAGCAATAAATCAATGGGAGTCTGGCATAGTCGACCCCACTGTGTTGCTTCTTAGGCTGCGCAAAGCATTGTGCTTGCCATTTAGATAACAGTGAGACGTTGCAGTAGAAGGTTCATTTAGATTTAGTATCACGTGCCTTACGATGTGCGGTGAAAATAGTCGAAAGAGTGATATAGGACAGGCAGTATAGGCATATCTGCTACACACGAACTTCGGATTTTTTACGTGATTTTGGTAAGAGACAGATTTTATTCTTACTAGTTACAAGTTAAATATTAAAAAAATTGAAAATAAACGCTATCTTCCGAAGCTCGTACATGTCGTATGTAATGCAATACGTAACTTTGGAAAGGTGCCTTGCATGTAAGGTATTTTGATAATCAATGAAAAAAAAAAAAAGCATGGCTTTTAGACATGACGTGAAAGTTTGAAGCTGTTTCATGGGTGGGAAAATTTCACCCGTTTCATTAATATTTACAGACATTTTTGACACATTTTAAAGACAGTGTAGGGAACTATATTTTAAGTGAATTTCAGATTTTTGTCGGAAAGAGAGACTATGAAGTGTATATCTATCGCCACGAAGAGCGGAGCGATGTAGCGGCTGCGTTTGGACACTACTTGCCGCGAAAACATCGCAACTTTACGCCTTCATCGCCAGAAATCAACTAATTTAAGACTGTTTTTCGTAGTGCAATACGGCAGTGTGACCGTGTGTGGTATGTTTAATCGGCTGTCCGCCTGAAAACCACTGGATAGGCCGCCCGCCTTTCTGTTCTGGACGGGGCACTAAGTTACACCGATTCAACGGCTCGAAGGAAATGTTCTGGTCGGACAAAAATGCAGGACCGGATTCTCGCGGAGTCGCTGGACCGGGTTCCCGTGCCGCAGTAGCCATTTCAGTGCCGCAGTTACGAGGAGCCGCGAGGTACGAGCGAGCAGAACGGAAGCCGGCGCCCGGCGCCTTTGAGCTCGCGGCAATTTGCCGACTGCTCGCCTCCGGCCGGAATATTTTAGGCGCCGGCGCTGACACCTGGAATCCGTGACTGAGCGCCGCACAACTTCGGCCGCCTTCAAAGAGCCGAGCAGAGTTCTGCCGAGCAAAAGGCGGATCCTCCACTGATACGGTCCCATTAAACTGCTCCAGCGGTCTCAAAGATTACGTACTTCGGATAAAGGCACGTAATTAAGCGCGGTAGTAGCGGGGGAAAGACACTCATCGCGTGCGCAACGAAAGGATTTCCATTATCAATTGCTTTAGAAACAAATTATCTTTAATTTATGTAAATCATTCCTGTTGAGAGGTGCAAGAAGAGGCGTTAGTGGCCCTACATCTGTTTTGTTGCGCAGTGTTAAATTTTTGCAAATAGTGGCTGGTAAAAAGTCATTCTTGTACATGAGTCAGTGCATTTAGTAAAGCACGCACGACAAAGACAGTTGCAAGATTCTACTACACAGGTTTTCTGATAATTACCTCGAGATGGCAATACAGGTAATGATTATGTTTACCCCTCCAGGGTACAAAAACTCCTAAATGTTTCGATTCAGTGACGACTGAAGAAAGAATCGATTAGTATAATGTTGTTGCAAAATCAGCGTTTCCCTTGAAATGTGAGCGTTTTAGATTAGGCTTCACTGTGGCTACAAGTTTACTGCTATAACCAGTCACAATTTATTTTTACTTCCGCTACGCGTTTCGGAGGTTTGAACGTCTCTCATAAAATGGATTTACGTCAATTAATAATACATCTATTTGTAGTGTATACGACTTTTGGGTAACCTGTGCTATGTCTCTACTGTCTGATAGGGTAACAGAAGAAAACAAACACTGCTTTAGTACAAGACTCAAAGTTTTGTGTAGGTTCTTGACTCAAAGATGAACATCAATGTAGATTTAAATACCTCCAATGGTCACAGGCTCCTTTTTCTGCCTTGTTTACATTACATAAAACGTCATATACACTTTTGTATATACTGAAGTAAGCAAATATGACGCATAAGAATCCAATGATAGCGGCAAAGAACATACATTGATGTTGCGTGTTTGTGTAGGGGGGAGGGTGGGGGTGGGGGGAGAGAGAGAGACGGAGAGGGAGAGCGGGAAGGAGAGGGATAGAGGGGGAATATATATATATATATATATATATATATATATATATATATATATATATATATATATATATATATAGAGAGAGAGAGAGAGAGAGAGAGAGAGAGATGGCACAGCTTGTTGATGAATTTGCCACAGTTCGCAGAATTATTATCATTCTTTAACCTTATTAGACTTTTAAAACGTCATCTTTGCTTACTTCAGAGCATAGCAAGTGTATGTCATATCATATCTGACGTGAACACGATAGGGAAATGAGCCTGTCACCACTGGCGGTATTTACATGTATCTTATTTTTCATCTTTGAAGTCAACGGCGTGCACAAAACTGAGTCTTGTACTAAATTAGTGTTTCGTTGCTTATCTTCTGATATCAGACAGTTCCCTGGATTACACAACAAAAGTCTTACACCTGACACATACATATCTTATTAACTGACATTAATCAACTTTATACTGGAGGTTTAAACCTCCGGAACGCGTAGTAGAAATTAAAATAAGTTGTAGCTTCAATTAGTATTCATCCTGATGAAATTAATTATTGGAAGTGTCTAAATTAAGTTTGCAGGTTTTATTCGCGAAAAAAACTGCACACAAAACTCTTGCGAGCGATTTTTGGGCGCTTCTCGTCATTATGCGTTGCTCGGCAAGTAACAGAAAGTAAATAAGCAACATCCAGAGAACAGCTGAGTGATTCGTCGCTCATATGTTTAGCCAGCATGGGAAGGTCACAAAAATTCTCAGTAAATTCCAGTTAAAAACACTATGAAAATGATATTGTCCATTACATAACGGCTTTTTTTTTTTTTTTTTTTTTTTTTTTTTTAATGCCAAGACAGTATTTTCCATACAAGACGAGAAACACATTTCTTCCACGACACGCATTGACCACGACAGTAAAATTCTAATTCATACGGTCCCAGTCAAGAATAAGATAGAAAGATGTTTGAGGCGGGGGAAACGGAATGCCATTGCTATCTTACATACAAGCGAAACGATGGCTTCCATAGAACAGACGTGGTCGTAGAAGGGTCCTTCCTGACTAAGACATTGCAGAAAGAATTATTTCACTATGCTGTCATGTTTCACATTCTCTATAATAAATTTAGATGGCAACGACAGAATATACAGCCCTCGTTGAATAAAAATAGTTGTAGGTGAGACGGTAAAAATGATAAGACATATAAAAAAATTATTTGACCAGGTGAACACCAGCAACTGAAGAACGTATTTATAGAATAAAGAAGTTTCAGATCACGTAGAAATATACCGAACGTAAAACATTAGTGAGTACTCTAATTTTACAATATTTCTGGCGGATTTACGTTATATGATCTAAACATAGAGCCATTCGAATTCGTCTCACAAACAGAGGCTAGTGTTAACCGTCTAAAATACTGCAGAGCTTTCTGGAACTGAGAACTGAAACCAGTTTGAAGTGAAGTGTTCGAAGAGATTAATTTTCAGTAAATTAGGAATGAAAACACACAGAACAATGGTATAATTCTACTGCAAAGCACACGAAACAACGCAAAAGAAGTATATCTTTTGTAAGGAGAATAATAAACGTCCAACTGTAGGAATTATGAAACTTAACGACAAATGTACAATTATTTTGCGCCGTTTTATTGGTGCTTCTTATGCGTCCTATTAAACTCATTGTGCTAATTCTCGATGAGTGTTGAACGGTACTGTGTATATAATGAATCGTAAAGAAACAGACGTGGTACACTCAGTCAACATATTAGTTTGAACACCACACAGCTCTTCTAGGCATTGTCTTAGATTAACGGCTTGCCCTTGTCTTCGGCCTATATACGAGCCGATTCACAGGGCCATGTTACGGCACAACTTTACGTTTGACACGGTATCTGAATTGCGATAAAACTAGGTATTTCCTACCGAGTGAAGAGGCGCAATGGTTAAAGTGCCGACACATATTCGAGAAGAGTAGGGCCTGAACATAGACCGGGAATGCAGATTTAGTTTTTCCGTGGTTTTGTTAAATTCATTAAGGCGAATGTCTGAGGGTTCGTTTGGAAAGGACGCGGCTAATTTCTTTCTTCATCCTTCTCCTACCGAAATTGTGATCGTCTCCAGTGACCTAATCTACGAAGGTATAGTTTTTTTTTTAAATTTACAATTCTCTTATAGAGTGTTTCAAATTAAAAAGACCTAAGTAAGAGGCGATAGACAGTAAGTACCATTCTTTCAGAAAGGCAAATATCTCACAAATAAACAACGATATCAGAAATATAGCTTTTTGAAACAGTCACTTCAAAGATTTCGTCGGTGAATTACGCTGCGAATGTTGCCTTGGCAACATAAACTGAAACGTACAGTGTATTCCAGTGGTACAACTCTTCAGTGAAGCCTGTCCTACGCAATGAATCTGACTGGTTTTTTTGCATAGTCATCAACATCAACCGACAATTTTTCTCAGATTATTGCAAATGGTTTTAAAAGTACCATAGTCGACAGGTGAACAGCACACATACGAGCGCAACTGTTTCCTGACAGCGCACGTTAGTGAGGTACCGTCTCCGTTTAACAACGCTAGAGTTGTTTAACCGGTCTACAAAATCTACTGCAGTTTCTGGTTGCATTTTTCAACGTTTGTCGTAAACGGCAATTAACAGTGAATACAAACATAGAATAAGTTTATTTTATTTCAGTCAATGATTACAAAACTTTTGGTCCTTAGACTGCCGGTTTCGGTCCAGCATGGGAAATAAAGTAGGCTATAACTAGTAGACAGATTACCTCTTAAAACAATAAAATATGCACGAGAGTAATAATTTTTCGATATGGCATATTTTATTGTTTTATGATGTAATCTGTCTATTCGTTGTATTTCATTTCCCATGTTTTGCTGCAGATCTGAAGATGACCATTGCTGACCGAAACCGGTAGTCTAAGGATAAAAAGTTTTTTGATCGTTGCCGGAAATGAACTTTCTTCTACAGTCCTGAACCACTCTTGTAATTTGCGACTATGTCGCAGCTTGTAAATACAAATATGTTGATCTGTTAATGTCTTCCCATACCTGACAGTTTTTGAGAATCGTATATTTATATATCATATATGGACTCTCTGGATTACCTACTTTTCGCCATGCACAATGAAGGGCTTAGAATTGCAAAAATGGTTCAAATGGCTCTGAGCACTATGGGACTGCTGAGCTTATCAGTCCCCTAGAACTTAGAACTACTTAAACCTAACTAACCTAAGGATATCACACACATCCATGCCCGAGGCAGGATTCGAACTTGCGACCGTAGGGGTCGCGCAGTTCCAGACAGTAGCGCCTAGAACCGCTCGGCCACTCCGGCCGGCTTAGAATTGCAGAAAAAAAAGAAAAAAATCATGAAACCGCGTAACAAAGGGAATGATCGTACGCGCAGTAAACGCGTAAGTTTTATTGATACAAAATCGTTTCAGAGTCTTTCGGAAATGTATGTTAAGTACCAGGATACGGCTCGACTGCGAAGAATCTCAAAATTTGTTTTACACTTTTTTTCTTGTTTCAGAAAGGAGAGGAAGTGAGGTCGTTTGTAATTCGTATGACGAGGCGGGCTCCTCGGCTGCTGGTGGCGGGATATTTATGGCGCCATAAATTAGTCAGTCGCCAGGGGCAGCGCCACTGCGGTAGCAAGAGGCCGCAGGCCACATCTCGCCACCGGTTCAGCCCCTCGGCGTCGCAAACCGAGCGAGCTTTCCACTCTAAGCGTACGTCTCTTGCTTACTTACAACTGGCGGCATCTCGAGAATACGAAAGCTGCAATTCTTGCGCACGAGATTCCCGCGCGGCAACCGCCTGCTTTTCGAAGTTGTGGAAAGGTGAATGACATTGCCAGCCAGGAGGCGGTGTAACGTTCCCGCCGGGTCTGCGGTAATAGTTCATTGTATCCTGATAGCCTTGACTAGTGTCACTGTTATAAAAATTCCTGCGTAAGAGTTAATAAATTTTAAGCGAAGCTTGAGGTTCCAAATGAGTACTGAACGTTGCTACTTAAATGGCGAGCACAATTTTATCTTGCCCACGTTGATCTAATGGACGGCGAATGCCAGTAAAAATCAGCTTTAGACAAAACATTAGATAGTACCGTGTGGCACACTACATCTACATGGATACTCTGCAAATCACATTTAAGTGCCTGGCAGAGGGTTCATCGAACCACCTTCACAATTCTCTATTATTCCAATCTCGTATAGCGCGCGGAAAGAATGAACAACTGTATCTTTCCGTACGAGCTCTGATTTCCCTTGTTTTATCTTGGTGATCGTTCCTCCCTATGTAGGTCGGTTTCAACAAAATATTTTCGCATTCGGAGGAGAAAGTTGGTGATTGGAATTTCATGAGAAGATTCCGTTGCAACGAAAAACGCCTTTCTTTTAATGATTTCCAGCCCAAATCATGTATCATTTCTGTGACACTCTCTCCCATATTTCGCGATAACACGAAACGTGCTGCCTTTCTTTGAATTTTTTCGATGTACTCCATCAGTCCTATTTGGTAAGGATCCCACACCGCGCAGCAGTATTCTAAAAGAGGACGGACAAGCGTCTTATTAGTAGGCCTGTTACATTTTCTAAGTGTCCTGCCAATAAGACGCAGCTATTGGTTAGCCTTCCCCACAACATTTTCTACGTGTTCCTTCCGATTTGAATTCTTCGTAATTGTAATATCTAGGTATTTAGTTGAATTTACGGCTTTTAGATTAGACTGTTTTATCGTGTAACCTAAGTTTAACGGGTTCCTTTTATCACTCATGTGAATGACCTCACATTTTTCGTTACTTAGGGTCAACTGACACTTCTCGCACCATTCAGATATCCTTTCTAAATCGTTTTGCAGTTTGTTTTGATCTTCTGATGACTTTATTAGTCGATAAACGACAGCGTCATGTGCAAACAACGAAAGACGGCTGCTCAGATTTTCTCCCAGATCGTTTATATAGATAAGGAACAGCAAAAGGCCTATAACACTACCTTGGGGAATGCTAGAAATCACTTCTGTTTTACTCCATAACTTTCCGTCAGTTACTACGAACTGTGACCTTTCTGACAGGAAATCACAAATCCAGTCACATAACTGATACGATATTCCATAAGCACGCAATTTCACTACAAGCCGCTTGTGCGGTACAGTGTCAAAAGCCTTCCGGAAATCCAGAAATACGGAATCGATCTGAAATCCATTGTCAATAGCACTCAACACTTCATGTGAATAAAGAGCTAGTTGTGTTTCACAGGAACTATGTTTTCCAAACCCATGTTGACTGTGTGTCAATAGACCGTTTTATTCGAGGTAATTCATAATGTTCTAACACAATATATGTTGTAAAATCCTGCTGCATATCGACGTCAACGATCTTCGTTTCGTTGTTTCTACAATAGTGTTCTAACCCGTTTTGTGTACCAAGGAGGGTCAGCTCCGTCGTTTGTTGATTTATTTGGTATAAATCTCTCAATTGCTGCCGATACTATTTCTTTGAATTGAAGCCACATCCGGTCTGCACTTATATTATTAATTTGGAATGAGTGGAGATTGTCTCTCAGGAAGGCGTCAAGTGAATTTTTATCTTCTTTTTTGAATAGGTATATTTTTCGCTTATACTAGAATTAATACATTTCTCTTCATAGATACGAAGGCGAACCTAACTATCTACAAGCTAGAAAGCAACCGCCCCCACCTCTCCGTCTGTCGATTTGGGCCAGCGCATACCTTGGATTTCTAAAAATAAGAGCTTACCAGCGCTGGTGCGTTGTAGTTTTGCAATATTATACTTCTTCTTCTTGTGCCTTTCTCTTATGCCGACACAGTGTCGGCCTTCTTGTTACGCGGATTTTTCACTGTTAGTTTAAGGGGTAGCCGGATGCTCTTCCTGTTGCCACTCCGCTGTCCCCCGGAACACAGTTATTCATGTGAAACTGAGCGAAAGTATTCGAAATGTTTGTGATTCGCTTGACTGAGGCGAGACCTGGGTAAGAGTGCGCTATTCACTCAAGAACCACATCCAGGCTGACGGACACACCGTCCGTCGTCGTTAATCCGCGGGTCGGTTCCGATTCAGGTCGGGCGCACCTCCCCACCCCCGAAGCTGCGCTTTAACACGCACGGGTATCCAGGCGGGTGTTCTGCAATATTATACTTTCGCAGACTTAATAGGTGTACAGCAGGGAAAGAAATGTACGGAACGATATACTGCTCACAAGTGAAGCTCACAGAACTGTTTTACCATCAGTATATCGACGCTCGGAAGCTTCTTTCTCTCGTTATCTTGATTTTCGGCACTGTCTCTACCAAATGGACCACAGCTCTCACATTAAATGCACCTGTGTTCTACTTCTTTACCTCATTTGTGCTGCATTGATACATTATAGGCGAATATTCTGCTAAGCTACATTTGTACAAGAGGTCCACCAATTCAACGCATACCTCTGAGCGGAATTTGCACTGACAAAATGTACTGAGTTGAAAAAAAAAGAAAAAAAAACGATCGAAATTTCAAGGAATAAGATGGGAAATTGCAATATGTTTGTATCTGCACGTGGAACGAAACACACTATAATTATTTTTGTCCCAAATACTTCGTCCGGGCTTAGCGATTTTAAAACACTTAAATTAACAAACAATACTGACGAAAAAAATGAATGTAGTTCGTTGTAGGCGTGGAAAGTAATTAGTAGCCAGTAAGCAATGAAGATTATATGGCGTTTGTTAGTATTTTACTTTTCTTTATTATAAAAAAGAACGAATAGATGCAAAATGTTTGCCGGCCGCGGTGGTCTAGCGGTTCTGGCGCTGCAGTCCGGAACCGCGGGACTGCTACGGTCGCAGGTTCGAATCCTGCCTCGGGCATGGGTGTGTGTGATGTCCTTAGGTTAGTTAGGTTTAAGTAGTTCTAAGTTCTAGGGGACTTATGACCTAAGTTGTTGAGTCCCATAGTGCTCAGAGCCATTTGAACCATTTTTTGCAAAATGTTTAGAGAACTCACAGCAAGCCTGAGTGCTACAAGCAGTACGTAACTACTACTTTGAGACGTGCAACCTTTTGCAGATATAATATGTATAATTATTGTAATGATTTCCCCGAAGAGCCGCTCACTATTGAATGAAGGAGAGAGCTGAAAATTAATTGTGGCTCACCAGGCGTTTGTAACACATAGAAAGGTAGAGGTAATTGTTTGTTCCGCACAGTAGTATTTCTTCGAGAAAGAAATTAACTGCAGCTAGAAATATATTCCGACTGGGTACAACGAATTGCAATTCGTTCGTTCTGCTTATTTCTATGTGACGAGCGCAATAATAATAATCACTGCGAAGAAGACCAACAGGTGGTGGGACTAACTCGCGTCTTGTGCTACACCTACAATACGTGGGCGGCAAACAGGCTTCTCGGGACTGCTTTTGTACGATGCAGAAACGGGCGGAATGACAGTTTCGTAATAGGCCTAAGTGCGCAGCTGTGTGAGCAGCACTGTACCGCATTGTCGGTGGAAATGGAGATGCTGTCAGTATTCGGCCGACAGTGAGCAGGAATAGGCGAGCGTTTCGTCCTCTCCGGAGGCTATAACAAAAAAGGCGAGGAGGGGGGAGGGAGGGGGGGATGTTGGGCAGACGAGTGTGTCGGGTGACGGCTCCCACGGCCGGCTGAGGCGCCAACTGCCAACTGCCCAGTCCGCATGTGGCGCCGGCGGCATCGACGCGCCCTCTGTTGACGCTTCGCGGCCCGCCTGCATACTGATAAAGCAATTATTTGGTAAACACGGGCAGTAATTACTCAGACCCCGCTCTGACCTCTGTCCATAGGGTGACGCTTGCAGCACTGCTAGCGGAGTTAAGCGTCCGTTTGTTACCGAATGTCGAGACATTTGTGAAAACAATAAAAAATTTAGACGCATTTTGTTGCGTCATTAGCATGGAATTCCGTTCCATATATCTTCATAGCGTCTTAATTAATAAATAATTTGTGAAAGCTGATGACTATCGAAGTTAACTACAATACGTAGCGTCACTCTGTAGTAACTGCAGTACGATAGTCATTTCACCAGCAAAAGTAAAACAATTCTGGTATAAAGTGGTCACTTCTTTTTTATTATCTCGGAAATCACTGCATTTTTGAGGCAAACATTTGAAACTATTCACAGAGACTTATTTGATATTTTCAGCTAGTTTTGTGGCGATAGCTGCGCGCGCTCCTCTGCAGCGAAATATTTTGTATTTTCTCTATGTCTGGTGTGAGGCAAATGACAAATTCATTTGCATTTCCAAACAAAACACTTAGAAAACAAGATTCCACGTCATCTGAATCTTATTTCCCTTTTCCCTGTCTCTGGCCACTTCTGCCGGACAAAGTGGCCATTTTGCTAACTTTCAGTTGAGCTCACTTTTGTATTACAGAAGGAAGATTTGAGTAATAGTACAACTGTTGTACACTTACAGAACGCATACAGTTTATTCAGATTTAATTCTATGACACGAATAGACAAAAACAATAGTCTATTTGAGTGGCCAATTTATTCAGCCTTCCCCTTCTGAAAAGGCACCGTGAGAGTACCTAAAACGAAAAGAGATAAACGCAGGACTGGACTGCAACCTGAGAAACATAACTGACAGGTACATCAAATTAGATTTTATGGCGTTTTAATCTGGCTCAAAAACCAGCAATAGAATCTTGGTGAAGAAAAAGAAAGAAAAAGAGTACTTCACGGAATGTCAAAATATATAAGATTTTAGCCTCGAGATTAATAGGTGAGTGTAAAAGTAGTTGGGACGAACAGCGTATAAGGGCTCTGAAGAGAAACGACCACGGTAGACGTAAAGCGCGAATAGTCACTTAACTGTTGGAGTGACGGCCGATTATATCAGAAGAGAAGCAAAATCAGAAATGGGAGACTCATAAAGTGAAGCACCGTAATATCTGCGGCGGAGCTACCTTGAAAACCCTCACAACGAACAGAATCTATGGATTTTCTTAAGATGGCTACTCACGGCTTCCGTAGGTAGCGTGATGACAAATGTAGCAACTGCTCTCACAGGGGCATAAAACCACTCGTTATTCCTACACTCGATCCGTGATTGGTATAGAAGCAAACCTCAAAATTCAGAACAATGAAAACCTTTGTCTAACACAATAATTTTCAGTGTTTATGTATAGAAAACGTAAACACTCTACTAACACATACTCTTTATCCCCCACTATTCCGAAAAGATTCTGTCACCCTCTAGGCAAACGACACAGTTCAGCAACAGCAGAGAAACGATCGAGCTGAACACAAAATTTTCGGACGACACTTCTTCATTGAAAACGCAGGAGACGTTAAGGTCCAGAAATTTCTTGCGAACGGTATCGTCTGTGATCTAAGGGTGACAATATACAAGTTACAGATTATATCGTTTACAATAAATGATTCTTGCTGCAATAATTATGCAAAACAATACCCAAAAATGTTCAGAAAATTTCCTCTTTGTTTGGTTCCTACACAATATATTCCTACAAAATATCAGACTAATGAGAAGGAAAGGTCTCACCCTGTTTCATTAAAGTAGCTTCAACAGAATATCAAGGATAAAATCGAGGCTCGTAGAAATTAATAATGCACGTGTAAGGAAATTATGCACTGGACTGAAAGAAAACGATGTGCATATATCAATGCGAAACCGTTACTTGACACAGACACGCTACATATATTCAAAACTCGGAGAGAGAATCAGGTGACGAGAGAAAATACAGCTTCCTAATTACGTATTTATGATTTAGATAATCTGGAGCAGAAACACTTTTTAACCTACAGTATGTAATTATAAATTAATTTATTTCAAGTCTTCAGACAACTGGTGACTTTCAAAGCAGCCATAGACGAAGTTTCTGTTTTGCATACAACTGTACACAAATGATACCTAGAAAATGACTTTACATGTAGTCGAATACTCTAAACTGAGTACTATTTTGGTGAAAATGCGCCCCCGACATTCTCCTCTCGTCGCTGCGATGAGCTGTCGTAATGCTTTGCGTTTGTGACATTTCCTACCGGTAGCAACATGTTAGAAGTCATGTACGATCCACATGTCTTGATGTATGTCATTCTTGTTGTTGTAAAAGACATATGTTTACAAAATCGTTTAGAAAGTGTATTAGAAAAATTAGAAACATGGTTTCCGACTGGTTGTTGTAGATGTGTAGATTACATTGCCCGAGCGTCCATAAATAGCTCAGTATGCAGCGATACTATAGCTTAAGCAGTTGTTTCGGTGATTAATCGAACCATTAGCCTCCAAACATTTTCTCTGACAATGTACACGCAATTGTTTACACATCTATGTGACTCAGGGAGAGCAAATACGAAAAAAGAAAAGCTGATCTTTCTAGTTCAAAAACGAAGATGGGTATCCATAGCGCTTTCACTGTTTGATAAATATTAAAGAAAGTAGCTTCATGACACCAGTAGGCTACTACAAAATAACAACACACTCTTCTGCAATCTGATCTTGTGTCAGTATCAAAAGTCGCAGCCAGAAACCAAGAACATAAACAAGACTAACAAGCGAAAATATCCCTGCGTCAAAGAATTTACACAGATTATAAATTGGCAATTACTGTGATTCAGTCCCTAGAAGAGCATGGCATCCCGATTTACCCTTACTCATTAGGAGAGTGTTGTATACTTACAATGAATTAAAAAATTCTTGAAACTGTGTTTTTAGCAATTTTGTCAGAATTCCGGGAAAAGGCTCACAAGGCCGCCTGAGCACATTGCTATTACCGAACGAAGGAGTGTCCATGAGAATAGTACTGCAGGACGTGTTCACGGAACAATTACTCCTTTAGTACCTTCAAATAAATTCCATAAGCTTAATACTGGCGTGGTGGCAGCAGATCCTTTCCTTTGAGCTACTTTCAGAATATGTAATTTCGTAGTGGTTGTTATCATACCTGCAAGCAATCAGTACTTGTAGTCTCATAATTGTTAAAACACAGTTTTAACACTGCGCGCTTGTGATACGTTTCTTCGAGAAAAGACCTCGGCGCTGCAGTTTCTACAGTGAAACAATACTTAATATATATGATACGACAGATAAAACACATCATAATTAAAAAAATAATTTATCAAACAGCCATCGTCTGCGTGGAACACAGTGACCTTTACGAAATGAAGTACAGATAAACCACCACAAATCGTGAATATCCGATTTATTATTAGATTCGCTCTCGTTGTGCTCACGACAGACAACACGTTAAAGGTTCAAAGCTCCAACTCGCACAACTTCGCGTTAACGATGGTGCTGAATGGAGCACTGAACCTTTAACATGTTGCCGTTAGGTCAATGAAAATAAGAAGATGCTCTTATCTCAAGAGTGAAACTAGTAATAAAGCAGATAATCTGTAGCCTTTCATTGCTACATAAAAAGAAGAGTTGCTAGTGAACTTAGCAACGCACAGTAAACATAACGAGAAATCTCTTAGACTCGTGAAACGTAAGATGGAGAATTTTATTTAGTCGATCTTCTTAAGATCGAGCACAGTTTATAAAATTTTACATGTCTCTGGTATGAAATTGTCATTTTAGTGCATTATAATAAAACGTGAAGCCCACTGTGTTTGAGTGACTGAAAGAACAAAGTCCCCCTCAGATTGCCACAAATGCAATACAGTTCGCACTATCATTAGCACCGTGTATAGTTCAGTTTATGTACTTTGCATGTGATAGGCAGATCATACAACATAGGTCTACTGAAGTATCTTAGGCTGTAATGAAACACTGACGCAAGAGTTCATGAACAACTTTGCTTCATAGCTAACAAATTCCAATACTGATGGCTGAGTTATCCCAAACGGTATCATGAATGTCACAGAACAGATTACAACCTAGAACTTCTCCGCTGCCAGTGGCAAATGTTATGGTTAAGTCCGCAGTTCGGTACCCCAAAAAACGCCTATAAACTGCGCTGCGAAGTTTTCTCTCGTGTGCAGATTTCTCTAGGCGCTCCTACCTCATCAGTCTTATGCCCTCTAGTAAAACAATAGTGCGAGGTGAAGTCACGTACAATGTAGATGTGAGAGGGCTTTGTGAAGATATAATTAACGAGAGTGGGTAGAATTTAGCGTTTTGTTTTTATGATTTTCTAATTTTTAGAGATTAAATAAAAGCGACTGCAAAGAAATTACTAAATGATGCTCAATCCTTCATTTGAACTACACGGAAAGGAATACCTGATTATCCTACAGTTAACTTTTCGTAACCATCTATAACGTTTTGTCGCATTTTCGAGTTTCTGAATAGCATCTCTGTCTATAAAACAATGTTAACTCTCAGTCTGTTCGACCAAAACACAAATATTTCGCTCTAAAAATAGAATGTATTGGTAAACATCTGATGATAAATATACATACAGAAATTCTGTGTGAATAATCTCACGAGGAAACCAAAAAGTTACTTATTTTCTGAGAGTTAGGAGAATAGACATCCCGTGAAAGTGGAGAAACGACAAATGAAATGCCGTCTAAACTGCGAAAGACAGAAATGGAAGTATCTGAAATCATCAGATCCACTAAACGCTGCAATATGCACACTGTTGCTTAAGGGACAACATGTATCAACAACGGCGAAAAATATCTGGATGCTAGACTTCAGAAAAATATATACAAATGAAACGAAATCGAAGGCGATTGTTGTGTGTTGTTTAACATTGCGTACACGGTAAAAAAAGGGTAAGACAGTAATAATCGCATTATGCTTCACGAAAGATTGATTAGAACAATCGTGAATTACGAAGCTATCTTAAAAAGTTTAGTGAACAGCTAAGAAAAGTAAAAATAATGGTCTTGCATCTGATCTGATAATACCTGTCAGCTCCAGCTAGAATAAACAGATATTTCACTTTATCCAAATTGTATACGTTTGCAACCAGGACTGACTGACAAGTCAACCAAATACTGATTATTTTAATAGTTTCTACTTTCTGCGAATCTTCAGAGGTGCCTTAGAATAACAGGCAACGTAGGCAGAATCACACCTTAAAACCTTTTCAGCAGGTTCACAATAACTTTTGAAAGAAAAAAGTGTCACTTGTTGAACCGACAGATGAAAATGTCTTCAACAACATTTTAGTTGTACAGCTGTGGCATTTTTACTATATGGATCAACAGAGAAGCAAAAATAAAGAAACAAGACGCTGTAAATATTCGCAGTAAGTGTACTTGCATGTGTAGGCATGGATACGTTAAAATATTATTTCGAATAGTATAACAAATTATGAAACTTCTAGTGACAAGAAATATAACAATCTAGTGCCGATGTAGAGGTACGTTTTATTTGAAGCCAGCACGCTAGGACGAATCTTCGCAGTGTGAAATCCATTGTCCAGCGATAAAGTATGACTATCCTTTGATATGTCGCGCTTTGCAGTACCCATGTTTGAAAATATATTTAATACAGACGTAAATACTGCGATTTATGAAGCTAATGTGTATAAAGGTTCAAAGACTTGGATGCCATCGGCAGAAAAAGAACATTTTACATTTTATGAAGAGGAAACCATTGGTAACAGCGATGACAGGCTACCCAGGAATGAATGCTGTACAAACGAAATTGTAACAAATATAACAGACACACTTGTGCAAAACTGTAATAAAGATAACAGATACACTTACGATGGTACAGAAAGACCGAAACAAGTTGGGATAAGCAACCGAGAGTTTCTGTTAATGTCGAAGCAAATGGATACCATTTGCGTTATGAAAAAAAAGACGGATTTGAAAGCATCACTGTATTAATAGAAGAGAACACTGATGCACTGTCCAAAGATGATGTCTTTTCCCTTGTGTACGTTTACTGCGACTTTCACGATATTGGTTCGACGCACGCAACCCGAGCTGGGTGATACCACTAACAGTGCCGTTTGTAGCTGTGGTGCGACGATGCGGCGGGCACTGACCTTCATTGTGTCCAGCTGAGGGCGCGTGTCAGGGGTGTGTGGCCGTCCGCCGTGGTCGAGTGTGAGTCGGCCGCAGACGCGCGACGCAGCGCAGCGCAGCACGCGGGTGTCGGCCCCTCTGCAGCCACTGACGCACTGGCGCGACCGCCGACCCGACCCCCGACTTGCTCCCCCGGCATCGATCCTCCTCGGCGAGTCCCGAGGCGGGGCGCGGAAACGGCCGAACGGCAAGTCTGCCGTCTCCATTGGTCCGCCTTCCGACCAATGGCTCACTCCCGGAGGCGGAGTTTCTAGCTCGGTCGCCGTCCCTGCAACGGGGCACATAAAATTACCCACGCCCACCCGCCTACGGTTGCGATCTTTTTATCCTTTTTACCCCGCTACGTTATTATTCTCCTCCTCTTCTTTCGGCTCTTTTTTTTTAGGATAAAAAAGATCTAGTGTGCAGGATTATACGAAAGCGAGTTTCAGTCCGGCTGGTGAATGCTCCACGGACCCGTACCATTTGTAAAACTCGTTCCCCGGTCCGCCTACTGTTTCGGCGAGCAAACAGTCGGGTAAACATTCACGCGCCGACACTTGCAGTTAGTAAAAGGCAATTGAATTACAGAGTCAAACACGCTACCCGCTGTTTGCAAAACACTCTAGTCAAATTTTGGGCAAACACTGTTGCAATAGCAGAGCAAATAGCGAACGCGCGCAGGGGTGCGGTCAGCCCGGCGCTGTCCCGCAGGTAACGAGGTTACCCCCCGTGCCGCGACTCCGTGATTCACGCCGGCTATCACAGCCGCCGGGGCATAAATATTGGCGTTAGGCGAAACGCGATACCGGCACTCGCGTCCGCCAACTCACTGTGCGCCAGTGACCGGCAAGTCGCAAACGAGTTTCTCGTCCGGAATCCGGTTGATGTTCCAAAGCTAGAGCTTAGACAGCTGGTAGGCTAGAATTAATTCTGTCGGAAGAACCGAGAAAAGACCAAATGTACGACTTAGTCGTTATATTACGCATCTGCAATGCCGTCACAACCTCCTCTACGAAGAAGTGAAGCATCTATCGGTATTTCTCTTTATTGTGCACCCGTTTCTAACGACCTCGACCACCCCCCTCTCCTGAGAGCACTGCAAAGTATGTGACAACACTTTTTCTTGTACCGTAAGTTTGTTTATTTTTCGGTTTCTTACGTGGATGGAGCGTGATAAGCGGACTAATTTTCTGGGAGTCGAAGTTGGGGCCAATATTACAAATGCTCACAACTCGGAATGCTACAACGCTCTGTATTTTTTACATTAGGTTCGTGAATAATGGTTCAAATGGCTCTCAGCACAATGGGACTTAACTTCTGAGGTCATCAGTCTCCTAGAACTTAGAACTACTTAAACCTAACTAACCTAAGGACATCACACACATCCATGCCCTAGGCAGGATTCGAATCTGTGACCGTAGCGGTCGCGCGGTTCCAGACTGTAGCGCCTAGAACCGCTCGGCCACTCTGGCCGGCGGTTGGTGAATAAGTTCGTAGCATTTTTGTATTGCATGTTGGTATTCTGGTTTCTATGCATTTATATATCGATTGTAATTTTTTATTTGTAGTTCACTGTTGTTGTCTGAGATTATATATTGTCATTTTGTCATTTGGAAATACTGAGTGGAGCTGTGGACACTAGAAAATGGAGTGCCAAATCGGATCGCTTCCGACATATTCTTCTGTTTGAGTTCATTAGAGGGGTGACAGCAGCAGAGGCAGCCAGAAACATTTGCGCCGTGTCTGAGAATAACGCCATTCAATAGAACGCGTTAAAATTTTTTTCTCCTTTTAAGGAGGATCGTTTTGACTAAGGAGGACGTTTCCCAACGTTCAGGAAGACCTTCGAGGACTGACGAAGATCGTTTAAACGCATTAATCCAGAATGATCCACGTGACTGTACTCGAGAACCGGCAAACTGTTATCATTCCACCATCGCGCGACATTTACATGCAAAATCGGGTGTGTGGGTACCGCATGCCTAGAGCCAAAAATTACAAAAATCAGCGGGTGGCCTTATGTGCATCTCTTCTTGCTCGTCATCAATTGGCATGTGAATAACACTCATCATTCCTATTGGCTTAAGCAAGCAGAAAACATCGAAAAGATGAAACCATGTAACAGCAGTAAGTGCACTTACTGCTGCTACATCGTTTCATATTTTCAATGTTTTCTGCTTGCTTAAGCCGGTAGTATGTTCGTGGTGTATCTCCTTCTGATGTTTGCAAGTCAGCTATGGCGTCTTTTCTCGTTAAATAGCGTGCATGATTGTGAATTTGTCACAATGTTTTTCCGCTGTGAAGATGATCAGTGGTCGAAACCGTTTGTGAATAAATATATTGTAAGACAGCACAATGTGTACCATGCATCAAGTATACAGGAGTTGGGTTGTGAAGTCATTCCGCACCCACCTTAATCATCTGATACTGCGCCCTCAGATATTCATCTTTTCCATTCTCTGCCTAACAACCTTCAAGAATTTTCTTTTCCGGATGAAAATGCGTTCCGAACATGACCCGACGAGTTCTCCGCCTCAAAACAACATATTTCTACAGTCACGTATCTAAAAGATATTCTAGCGTGGGCAGACTGTTGTAAATAGTGAAAGAGAATATATTATTAATGGCTAAAGAATCTGTTATGGGTATCGATTGTACTTATTAATATTATGGAAAAAAGCTACGCACACGCATCAATCCAGCATGTTATTAAAGCTTAGAGTACAACGGAGTTTGTAGGAGACACCAAATGATAAAGTAACAAACATAATTTAAAACATAAGCACATTCATAATTACTATATAATTCTAATGCATTTCAATCTTAGAATTAGTAAACGCGATACAACATTTAGTGCATCGGACGTCGTATCTGTTGGGATTCTCCTTTTAGCTCAAAAATGGTTCAAAGGGCTCTGAGCACTATGGGACTTGACATCTGAGGTCATCAGTTCCCTGGAACTTACAACTACTTAAACCTAACTAACCTAAGGACATCACACACATCCATGCCCGAGGCAGGATTTGAACCTGCGACCGTAGCCGTCGCGTGGTTCCAGACTGAAGCGCCTAGAACCGCTCGGCCACAGCAGCCGGCCTCCTTTTAGTAATGGATATTTATTTTGAAAGTAAATAAATAGTAATGTATGAGACTTTGCTTGCTTAAAACTGATTTAACAAAAACAGAGTTAATCACATGGTTTATGACATTGGATTATGAATACTTTACTTACTTCTACTGAAGTTCCGAATTGGAGTGCCGTTTGGGCATTGTGGAGCTCGTTACAGTCCAGACGAAGTGAATATGGAACCTATTGGCTGTGTAGGATATATAGTCATGTATTGTCCATTACTGTAGGACATATAGTCCTACAATAGTCACGCCAACGAAATGCACGTGATAGAGTCAGGATTATCGTTGAGCAAATCCAGCTCACGAAACTCAGTAATGCCAACTACAGCACAACTATTACTGAAGTTCACGATCTTGAATACATCATTAAGTAGCCAGTGTGAACGCACTGATAAAACGGTGCGGCTCGGTATGTTAGATTAGGGGTACTAAACTGAAGTAAAATATACATAATTTCACAATGCTAGAAATATAAGAAGTTGGTTGTTAAAACATCAGAAGACCGAGTATTTGACTTGATTTCTAAAAACCGGAACATTTAGGCGTCCCGGCAGAACCCGATGGGTACAAGAAGACTGAACTCCCAAAAATCAGAAATGTCCAGGCCACATCGGGACATCTGGTCCTCATAAGAATGACTCCCTACGTTTCCTTGTGCGTGTTTTGACGATATTTACATCTATGTTATATCTATGCCTCACATACTACCTTATCGTGTGTGATGGAGGATGTTTGGGGTAGCACTCTCATCCCCCCACCTCCGTCCTTTCCTGTTGCAGTTGCGAAGTGCAGGAAGAACGATGTTGGTCGGTCTCCTTGAGAGTTCGAATTTCTCTAATCTTGTCTTCGTGATCCTTCCGCTTGGCGAGATATACGTGGAGTAATCAATACGTCGGCTGACTCTTCTGGGAACGAACGCTCTCGGAATTTTAACAGTAAACCACAGACGTCTGTCTTTTAGCGCCTACCACTGGAGTTCGGGTCTTCTATGGTTCGTCAACCAATGCAGTCTAGTAAGAGTCCCAGGCTGACGAGCAGTATTTAAGAATCGGTCAGACGGTTTTGTAAGCTACGTCCATGGTGGGTGCACTACACTTTTTCACTTTTTGAGGATTCTTCCAAACTCAGTGTGACATCTATCTTCCCTGTGATTAGTTTCATGTGGTCGTCCCACTTTAAATTACTCCACAAGCATGTCAAAGATATTTCATGGAAGTATTATTGTTCTACAGTCATGTAATCACACAATAATGGGTCTTTTCGCCTGTCTATGCACAACATGATACATTTGTTTATGTTGATGCCTCTGCCTCAAAAATCGATCCCTTTTAGGTATCCCACCATTTCGCTACAATGTTCTAGCGTTGTGATTTCTTGGTATACAACAGCATCATCTGTGAACAGCTTCATGTAGCGTCCGAGGTAACTATTAGGTTATTATACAAAATGAAAAGCAATGGCCGTACAACATTCCCTCGGGATAGGCCCGTAGTTACTTTTACGCCTGAAGATCGCTCTTCGTTAAGGGTAACGCGCTTACTTCTCTTTACTAGGACCTCTGCAGTCCAGTGAAAACAGATTCGATTATTCCGTACGCTCGTATACTGTTCATTAAGCAACAACGTGGACCTTGAGCTTAACAGTTCCATAGTGGCGGGCTGTCACCGATTCTCGAAAATTTCCAAGCTCTTTCGATTGTCTTCTTGCATGACACGGTTCTTAATAGCTAAGATTTTCAGCATTTATTACGTTTTATAGCGAGTGTAACAAACGTCTGACCTCTCGAATTGTCCTTGCTTAAATATGTCCGATGTCCCGAGCCACTCCAATTTGGCATGCATTCCTCAGACTAGACTAGTTTTCCAGCATAAATGGTGCAAGTGTTTTAGAACCAGTTTATTTCCCAGATGAACTACAGATTCTCAAAATCCCAGCTATGTATCAAAGGCTGCCCTTTGCTTAACTACATCTCAACTTACGCAATTCTTCTGGTTCACACGCACATGCTTTGTCACTCCCAGCTGTGACTCATTAGTCGTCTTACGTTTAGTGAAGCGCACATCTTTACATTTCTTCACATGAAGGGCTAATTCCTTATTGACAGTGTCCAACAATGTAGTGTTTTGCTAGATTTTTCCTTATTACACATATGCTATGTACTTCCTCTTCAGGCAACTGAACAAGCTCCTCCCGTTGTTAAAGTGACACAAATGGCAGGAGGGAACGCAAGTCTTAATCGGCTGATGATGTTTCGTGGTACTGGTGAGTACAGCGGTGAGGTTATTAGCTCCCATAGTAAAACATTACTAGCCGAAGGGGGATTAAAATTGTAAAATAACTCATTTACGGAGGAAAATCTGACTCAGTGTCACTCTCATTCAAATAATCGTTCACTGTAATAACAAATTCAATGCTATGTTTGTGTAAATTCGCTCTTTAAAACATCAGTTACTGTATGTTGACTAGGACTGAAGGAATAAATTGTGATTATCTGTCACGTGTGAAAAACTGTATGAACCACACACTCTTAATACACACAAAACATTTCTCCTTCTAACAATTTTGGTAGCAGGCCACAGTCACCGTCATTGTCAAGTGAAACAGCGGTAGGTAAGGCAACAGACTTAAAGCAGTCCTATTGTTGTCATGTAGGAGACAATTATGTATTTCAAATACGCCGTACGCCACAAGAACCGCAAATTGATAATTTTTCTCACTAGAAGAGAAATTTATGCTTCATAGGGTAACAGCTCGTTCCAAGACGAATTAGGGTTTAATGGAAATGTAGCTTAATAGGCTACTACAGGAATAATATACTCAAGAATGGAAAAGAAAATTGAGGAAATTTTAAATGATGCTGGCTTTGGCTTTCGGAAAGGTAAGGACGTTGCGACTGATAATGGAAGCCATACTTAAGCAAAATCAAGACGCGTTAATATTGTCGAGCCCGAAAAAGCGTTCCACGATGGTAAAATGGTGCAAGATGTTAGAAATTCTTAGAAAATTGGGAGTAAGCTACAAGGAAAGCCATATAATATACGATACGTAAGGTACAAGAACAAAGAGCGACAATAGAAACGGAAGACCAAGGACAAAGTACTCGGATTAAAAAGGGTGTAGGACAGGGATGTAGTCTCCTGCCCCTACTGTTTCAACCTACGCATCGAAGAAGCAATGACGGAAATAAAAGAAAGTTTCAACAGTGATATAAGAATTCAGGGTGATAAGATTCGATGATGACTTTGCTATCCTCAGCAACAGTGAAAAAGAATTACAGAACCCGATGAATGACATGAGCAGTCTAAGGAGGACAGATATGAATTGGTAGTGAACCACAGAAAGGCGAGTGTAATGAGGAGTAGCAGAAACGAGGTTAGTGATAGAATTAAGATCAAAATTAGTGTCCACGAAGTAGACGAAGTGAAGGAATTATTCTACTTTGGACACAAAATAAAACATGACGGACGAAGCAAAAACGACATGAAAAGCATATTATCATGGGCAAAGAAAAGTCTGCTGGTCTCAGACATCGGCCTTAATGTGAGGAAGAAATTTACGAGAAGGTACATTTCAAGCACAAAATTGTGGGAAAATTGGTAGAGAAGAGAAACAAAGCGTTTGAGACATGGTACTATTCAATAAAGTTGAAAATTAGATGCGCTAATCAGGGATGAGCAGGTTCTCCGCAGAATCGACGAAGCAAAGAACGTATGGAAAACAATGACGAGAAGAAGGGGCACGACGATAGGATATGTGTTGAGCCAGTGGTCGTCAAACGTCTTTGCTCAAGAGCCAATACTGACATTGTGGGTCCGCACCCGGGGCCGCACATGTACCCATCTTACTGGTAACCTACATAAATTAGTGTTATCAGCCCCCAACAGAACAGATGTACTAAGGGCGCTATATGTTGGTCGCCGCCCTCCTCTCATAAGTTATGACTGTTGGAAGTCGGCTCTATTCAGAGCACTCCGTGCTGACTGTTCTCTTGGTACCCTTAGCGACCCTACAGTCGTGACACTAACTGCCAAAGTGCTGTTGTGTTGTGTGCTAGAGCGGATGATTAACTGATTAATAACAGTAACTGTACGTACATTTAAATGCTTTAGGCGGTATGAAACGCGACACAAATGTTTATTAACGTTTTAATGTCATTCTTCTTGTACTCATTGCGCTCTGTTACAACAGTCATAATTAATTTAATATTGTATGTTACAGTCAAGTAACGCTTTTGAAGATGACCATCTCTGCAATGTGCATTCATGAATTCATGGTTATTCCGAGTCAAAATTTATACCATAACAGCTGCTCGATACGAGTCGCACGCGCCCGTGAGTTGTCAATACTCTAAGTCATAAAATGAAACATTATCCACCTCGTATTGCCGGCCGGGGTGGCCGAGCGGTTCTAGGCGCTACAGTCTGGAACCGCGCGACCGCTACGGTCGAAGGTTCGAATCCTGCCTCGGGCATGGATGTGTGTGATGTCCTTAGGTTAGTTATGTTTAAGTAGTTCTAAGTTCTAGGGGACTGATGACCTCAGAAGTTAAGTCCCATAGTGCTCAGAGCCATTTGAGACATCTCGTATTCCATAAACCTCTAGTGGGCGCGCTGTTTACCCCTTTGCCTCTCAGGTAAGCGACGAAGTATACTTAACTCATGGCCGCGTTCACCTACGTCGATTAAAATCAAGATAATTTTAAAATATTACTCTCCCTGTAGGTATTTTTTGTTTATTACTGTTGAGAAAACTACAAGCTTAAGAAGCTCTTAACGTTAGTTGCATTCGGCTGTTTGTTACTACATACTTTATAAAATACGGCTAAGAATCGCGTGCCGGACGAATACTTGATTCGGGTCGCATGCGGCCCGCGGGCCGCAGTTTGACGACCACTATAAGTTAACACATCAGGGAATAACTTTCATGGTTCTAGCGGGAGGTGTAGAGAGCGAAAAAACTGTGGAAGAAGACAGAGACAGGAATACATTCATCAAATAATTGAAGACGTAGGGTGCAAGTGCTGCTTGAGATGAAGAGGTTGGCGCAAGAGAGGAGTTCGTGGCCGGCCGCATCGAACCAGTAGAACACTGATAGGTCCAAGAAAAAAATTCCCGCTAGTAAATCTCGCCGTAAGTGTCATAACAAATTCCTGATTCCGAGTCTTTTAGTTACCAATAGACATTCTTCTAGATAATTAACACGAAAAATTATAACTATAGGAAAGGGATTAACGAAAGTGGTTTTTAACCAGTAAAAGAGAAGGAAGGTAGGCAGTGTGGAGTTTGATGTCCCATCGACGATGAGATTATTAAAGGCAGTTAACTTATGGAATGAATAGCTTAGGGCGTAATCCATGTTCACATGCACATAGTAAGTGTATGAAATTATCTGAATGTTTTGTTGATATTTCTACTCCTGTCATCACACTTGAGATTGACCTAACATCTACTGTGTCACATACTTTCACAGTCTGAACTGTGCATGTGATAGAGGATGCGAAACTGAGTACTTTCAAATGAGAAACTCTATTGACCTAAACAACTTACATACTGCAGCAAAGACTTAAACTCGTAGCAACTGTCAAAAGAAGGGGCTACCAGTCTCAGTGCAGCCATTATAACAGAACTGAGCCCCGGGGTCGAAATCATCGTTTGGTCTAATCACTGGCTCACGTTCTTGATGGTAGGGTGTACCTCTTGCCCCACCAGTAATCCTTCCAGCCTTCCCCCACTGAATTCTTCAAAATGCACATTCCTTAGCAAAATGGCGGGTGCTTATTGATGAATCTTCTCCAGTACGATCTAACACAATCTCCTTTAAAATTTTTCCATCAACAATCCCTCTGCATGTACACCTATACTCCACTAGTCACCTTGTGGAATGTGACTAAGAATACTCTGGTACCACTATGCCTCCTGCCACCTTTCTGTCTTCTGTTCACGTATGGCGCGTGAGCAGAATGACTGTCGGAAAGACCTCTGCATTAGCTCTGTGGTTCGAACTACCCTGTTTGTCGTAAGTTTCTATTCACGGCGGTAAATTAGTTCCAGTCGGGATAATGCCTGTTGTGTTCATCTGTTGCGTTTTCTGGCCACCACGTCCTTCTGCAGTGTAGACAATGTAGGCCTACATTAAGTTGTATATAGTCGCAGATGACAAACTGTAAAGAAAAACAGACACTGTAAAAATGTAATACAGCAGGAAAACCACACCATGTGTTAAGAAGGTATGAATACGTAATTTTATGTGCTTTTCAAAAATTTGTAATTACGATTTAGAAACTAATATTTACATATGTTATTGTTAAAGCAAACACAGACAAAAGAGCTTCAACCTCAAAATGCATTTAGTATTTTCAAGTTAAAGTTCAATAACGGTCCCACAACTTACCCACGAAAAACATGCTCATACCATAACACCACCCGTATACGCGATGGCAGCTAATGTTCTCCAGGCATTCGCCAAAACCAAATCATTCCGTCGCATTAGCACAGGGTACTGAGCGATTCATCACCCAAAATCACTCATTTCCAGTCATGCACTGTCCAGTAGTGTCGCTCTTTATACCAACTCAAGCATTGCTTAAGAATGTCTAAAAAAATGTGTGGCTAACGAGGAACTGTTCCACCTCTGCACCCCTATCTGCTCAACTCCCTACGCACAGCCATTTTGCTAGCTGGGCTGTTGGTTCCACTTTGGACCTCAGAAGCCGGCCGCTGTGGCCGAGCGGTTCTAGGCCCTTCAGTCCGGAACCGCGCTGCTGCAACGGTCGCAGGTTCGAATCCAGCCTCGGGCATGGATATGTATGATGTCCTTAGGTTAGTTAGGTTTAAGTAGTTCTAAGTCTACGGGACTGATGACCTCAGATGCTAAGTCCCATAGTGCTTAGAGCCATTTGAACCATTTTTGGAACTCAGAAGTGACTCCTCCCGGTGATTTCATGTGATTTTTTACAACAACCCTCCGCAATGCTCGAAGATCCCTCTCTGTCAGCAAAACACGTTACCAGTGCACAATCACATCACCAATAGTCGGCATGGACACCTTTAGAAGGTTTGGAATGTATCTGGTGGAGTTGTTGCTCAGATGTCATCCAGTGACTAGTCCACGTTCGTAATGACTCAGCTGTGTTGACCCATTCTGGTGTTACTGCTACTCTACTGACAGCACCATACTCCCCTTCTTCTTTATACCGGGTGGGCCTTCTATCGTGTCATGCAGTGGTCATTTACGTATTACATAGGGGTGTTCGGACACTTATCAGCTAGCGTATGAGTCAAAACTCCTACAACAGCTAATTCCCTTCGAAAATCGGTCTTAGGCGCTGCAATCATGGACTGTATGGCTGGTCCCGGCGGAGGTTCGAGTCCTGGTTCAAATGGCTCTGAGGACTATGGGACTCAACTGCTGAGGTCATACGTCCCCTAGAACTTAGAACTACTTAAACCTAACTAACCTAAGGACAACACACACATCCATGCCCGAGGCAGGATTCGAACCTACGACCGTAGCGGTCGCGCGGTTCCAGACTGTAGCGCCAGAACCACTCGGCCACCAGCGGCCGGCAAGGTTCGAGTCCTCCCTCGGGCACTTGTCCTTAGGATAATTTAGGTTAAGTAGTGTGTAAGCTTAGGGACTGATGTCCTTAGCAGTTAAGACCCATAATATTTCACACACATTTCTGAACAATAAGCAAAACTGGCGCATCTGGGAGACTGCGAATCCATCAAGGGGTGACTGTGTGGTGTGCAGTGTTCAGTCACGGAATAATCGGTGCGATATTCCTTGGTGGCATGGTGATTGCCGAAAAGTACGTGAAGATTTTGGAAGATGATTTTATCCCCATTGTTCACAATGACCCTCATTTCGAGAAGGCGTGGCTCATGCAAGACGGAGCTCGATCCCATCGAAGCAGGAGAGTGTTTGACGTCCTGAAGGAGCACTTTGCGGACCGCTTTCTGGCTCTGGGGTACTCAGAGTCCACTGGCATGAGTGTCAATTGGTCGAAATATTCTCTGGATCTGAACACATGCGACTCCTTTTTGTGGGGCTATATTAAAGACAAGGTGTACAGCAATAACTCCAAAACCATTGCTGAGCTGAAAAAGCCATTCAGAAGATCATCGACAGCTTCAATGCTCCAACACTTCAGCTGGTCACACATAATTTCGCTATTCGTCTGGGACACATCGTCGCCAATGATGGCAGGCATATCGAACATGTCAAATGAATTTGCAATCTGTAGTGACGTTTGCATGCTGAATAAATTGTGTGCACGCCGTAGTTTGTAACTAACTTACTTTTTTTTCAAATAGTTCAATAATTGTCACCCTGTAAGTATACAACTGGATTTTCCAAAAATTGTAAGAAAGTGTCCCATAATTGACGAGCATTCTCCAGATTAATTGAGATAAACAGATAAGCTAAACTACGAACCGACCAATCCCGCTCCCATCCTTATGAAAAGCGGTCTTAGGTAAAATCCAATTGCGCCGATGTTGTTGACAATACAATGAGCGTACGTTAATGACAGTAGTTTGTACCTAAACTCGTATTCAGAGAACACGTTGTTAATAGTCCCTTCTGACTATTGTAATAAAAATTTTCCCTCTTTAGTATAAATCATTTCAGGTGCAAGGGCAGGTGGTCCTTTCGTTAAGGCCGGACAATTCATCTCTGTTCAGCTGAACGTCTGCTCTGTTTGTAGTGAGCTCTGTCTCTTAGGGTCATTAAACTCTAACTTATTTTTCTTATCATACGGAACATCGGCATTAATCTCTGGAACTTTACAAACGGTACCCTGTTACATTTTTAATTTAATACGTATTTCCGTAGTACATCATTTGCAAACCAGGGCATGCACATTTCTTTTTGCTAGATAGGCTTATGGTTGGGGACTTACCAGCGAGCATTTCCATTTTTGCCGAAATTGATACTTTACCTACCATTCAACTTATTTATCGAGTAGATTACGAACATTTTGCAAAACAGTCCGTGAAACGTAACTGATCAGGTTCAAGCACTTGCAACTAGCAATGGTGACAACAGTGGTGGTGCACCAGAAGAAAAGGCAGAAGATGAGATGCAATTACAAAGGGCAAGTTTTAAATGCTCCACACGTACTTTCAATCAACTGAAAATATCCTTTTTTAAAATAGTCATTCCTGTTACAGTACAGATTTGTATTCAATAAGAGACCTATGGTTTTCTCTGAAGGTATTTCACTGCTAATGAGTATTTCATTACTAATGACACCATTTTGCCAAGACACATCAAATGAATTAGCAATTGCGAATAAGGCCAACCATCAGCTGTAGAATGAAATGATGACAATGAAAATTAGTGTCGGACCGGGATTCAAACCCGGATTTCCACTTATTACGAGCGGTCGCCTTATCATTTAGCTATCCGTGCACGACTAACGGCCGCACCCAGACTTCCATAAGTCGTGAACCATGCTTCTACGACCTGTACTCGTACAAACATTATGTACATTCCCGTACAGGTCAGACGCTGTACTTAAAAGTCGCTTGCCCGTTGTCGGCAGATAAATACGATAGTATTTCAGTGCCTATTGTATTCTGATTACGATGCAATATCGTATTTTGCCAAGATGTCCAGTGCGACACCGCAACTTCTGGAGCAGGCATCCTTTTGCTTTGATATAACAGGGGATAAGGATGGGGCCGGCCGGAGTGGCCGTACGGTTCTAGGCGCTACAGTTTGGAGCCGAGCGACCGCTACGGTCGCAGGTTCGAATCCTGCCTCGGACATGGAGTGTGTGATGTCCTTAGGTTAGTTAGGTTTAATTAGTTCTAAGTTCTAGGCGACTGATGACCTCAGAAGTTAAGTCGCGTAGTGCTCAGAGCCATTTGAACCATTTGATAAGGATGGGAGCAGGATTGGTCGGTTGTTTGCTGCAAAGGAAGGCGCGTTTTGCTGACCTTTCTGACTGCAGCCGTGAAGTGGCTACCAGAAATCAACAAAGGCAGTTACCGAGCAGCGCTGGTGCGTCGCGGTATCTGTCAGCACGGGCCGGGGCAGAGCTGTCGCTACTGTGGTATTTGTTACTCTCCCGCTTCACTGTCCCTGTTAATGCATGTCGATACAACGAACATCTCACTAGACTAATTTGAGCCGCTCAATCGAACGGGCACCAAAACTTCCACTTTAAAAATCATTTTTCTCGTAACATGAAACAAACCGACGCTTTCTGCCGGCACTGCGGTACATGAAATATTCGATGAGCTGTCTTTGTTGGAAACTTCCTGACAGATTAAAACTGTGTGCCGGACAGAGACTCGAACTTGCGATCTTTGCCTTTCGCGGGCAAGTGCTCTACCATCTGAGCTACCCAAGCACGACTAACGCCCCGTCCCCACAGCCAACACCTCGTCTCCTACCTTCCAAACTTCACAGAAGCACTTTTGTGAAAGGCAAAAGTCCCGAGTTCGAGTCTCGGTCCGGCAGACAGTTTTAATCTGCCAGGAAGTTTTATATCAGCCCACACTCCGCTGCAGAGTGAAAATCTCATTCTGGAAACATCGCCCAGACTGTGGATAAGCCATGTCTCCACAATATCCTTTCTTCCAGGGGTGCTAGTTCTGCAAGGTTCGCAGAAGAGCTTTTGTGATGTTTGGAAGGTAGGAGACGAGGTACTGGCAGAATTGAAGCTATGGGGACGGGTAGTGAGTCGTGGTTGGGTAGCTCAGGTGGTGGGCGGCACGGTAGCTCAGCGCGCCGGTACGGTGGCTCAGTGTGTCCCGTCAGAGGGTTAGATACCTTCTGTGATAAAAAAAAAAACTGAGTGAAAAGATCAACGAGCAACCTAAACGGCTGTCATGGGACGTCGGCCCCGGACATAAACAGCGAACAATATAGAAGAAAATGATAAAAAAAAGCGTGTTCGGTCAGAGAGTTGTCTGGACTCTGTAATAAAAAAAACTGAGTAGTGAAGGGGTCAAAAACGAACTTCAACGGATGTCATGTGACGTCCGCTACGATGGAAAAAATAAAATAAAATAAAATGGTAGAGCACTTCCCCACGAAAGGCTGAGTCTGGCACACAGTTTTAATTTGCCAGGAAGTTTCATATCAGCGCACACTCCGCTGCAGAGTGAAAATCTCATTTTGGAGTTTTTGTTTGGACTGACTGCAGCTACACGTTGCCAAAAGAAAACTGCAATATCTGCCGAAACACCAGAGAAAGTCCTCCTGATGACCCATTTTGAGAGACTCCCTGTGTCTGTTCAGTGAATTTTAAAGCATAATTTTACCAAACGGTCTGACTACAAATTCTAAGAAGTTTTGGTCTGACAAAATCATGAAGCAAATCGATATCATCTGTTCCGTCCATCAGTGACTGGCAACGAAACGGAATATGACAGAAGGCCTACAGCCGGCCCGTGTGGCCGAGCGGTTCTAGGCGCTTCAGTCTGAAACCGCGCGACCGCTACGGTCGCAGTTTCGAATCCTGTCTTGGGCATGGATGTGTGTGATGTCCTTAGGTTAGTTAGGTTTAAGTAGTTCTAAGTTCTAGGAGACTGATGACCTCAGATGTTAAGTCCCATAGTGCTCACAGCCATTTGAAGGCGTACATTCAACCTTCCGAAATACTTTCACGGTGGAAGATCATAATACGGTCCCTCTTTTCAACCATCATAGGAAGTCGAAATGGCAGATATTGGGGCGATCAATCGCGGAATACAAAAGCGACTACATCCACTTAGCACAAGGTTCTACAAAGATTATACGAAAGACTTGCTCAGATTATAGGTCCCTGGAGCACCGGAGCACCGAATGGTATCTTGTGACTGGAAGATCGAGCAGGCCATTCCCGTTTTTAAGGAGGGTCGTCGGACAGATGTACACGTTTACAGGCCTTGTGGCTGGCGCCCATCTGCTGTATAATTATAGAACACGTTTTATGCTCACGGATTGCGAAGTTTATCGAGAACGAAAATGTACTCTGTAAAAACTAACATGGATTCCGCAAACAGAGATCCCGCGGAACTCATCTCGCTTTTTTCGCTCGTGAAATGCAGGACGCCGTAGACAAAGGCGCGCGGAATGATGCCGTAGGCATTCAGTACAGTTCCACAACCTCGTTTGCTGAACAAAATACGACGTTACTGAGTATCGGACTAGATTTGTCAGTTGATTCAAGTCTTCCTTGCAGATACAAACAACACATCGTTCTTAATGGAAAAAATCGACAAATGTAAAGATAATTTCCGCATGTGCCCCGATGGACTGTTTATAGGACCGCTACTATTTACAATTTGCACCAATTAATTAGTGTATTACGTTGGAGGGTCCGTGTAGACCTAAAGATACAGATACGAGTCCTGTACCTGAAGGATCGAATTTACTCTTACGTTTCTTTGTCACGGCTCAGCGGTATCGCTGACAGGTGTGCCTCGTAGTTCTAGAAGGGAGAGACTGGCGCCTGGAGATCGTTTGGCGCGAAGGAGTGAGTCTGTCGCGCCAGAGCCATCACGCGAGTAGGACGTGCGTGTGTGTGGGAAAATCGATCGTGGTTAAAATAATAAAGTTGATGTCGCCGTGCTCTATGATTCGTCTACGATGACGTTATAGCCTTAACCCTTGGCGCCTGCGCTCTTCTAGCGACTCAGCATACATACTGGCGCACCTTTGCAGCAACATGTCAGTCAACACCTGAAGATGACGAGCAGCTGTCTCGTCGAAATATTGTGCAGCTTCCAAAACATTATCCGAAGTGACGCCCGTGAATAATTGAAGCACTTACTACGTCGGGAAATTCTTAAACAGCACAATAAATTTGAAGCTCACGATTAATTTAGTTTCAGGGGAGTTGTTATATAATTAAAAGGCGATCGTACTTTTAAGAAATCGGCTGTGATAAACTCATAAAAGCTCGTTATAGACTAGTGACTGTAATTGTAGCGTGAATGCGATCAGAGCGAGTAGGAATGTGATACTGGAATTTGAAGAGAAATAAATTAATTGTGTCATACAGAAGTGTACACATACTGCAGCCTCTTCATTATTTTCATTAGAATGTTTTGGAAGTGAATGAATTATAGAACAGTGTGGGAAAGGAAGGAAGGAAGATTGGGCTTAGCGTCCCGTCGACATCGATGTCATTAGAGACGGGGCACAAGGTTGGATTGTGCAAGGTTGAGCAAGGAAATCGGCAGTGCAGCGATTTAGGGAAATCACGGATTATCTAAATCTGGATGGCAGATCGCGGGTTTGAAACGTGGTCTTCCCGAATGTGAACAGAGCGGGAGATTAAATAGGGCATGGGTCGTAGAACTTGAATTATCGGCGCATGTACCTTGAGAATAAGTTCGTCCCCCAAATGCCTAATTTTCAAACCAGCCAGAACGTAGCAAATAATAATCAGATATAAATTAATCAATAGTACGGAGTGGCGGCATACATCTGTGAGGCTATTTCCGGAAGGTTGCTACGTCACACGTAAGAGCGCTACAAAATGCATGAAGACGTGCAGTGGAGCGATGGTTGCCGGAGAGAGTGGTCGTTGGCCCTGAACGTAAATACATGGAACATACTGTGCCAAAAAGTAGCTGAAGGCATATGCTACTGTACGATTACAATGCAAGGCAACGTATTATTAGAAAGAGTAAATACCGTTAAGATGCCTAAAGTAGAATGGCCACGTGGTACAAATTTGAGGAAGATCATGTGCCAGGCTGAGAGTCACTTGGAAGAATTATAAGGGAATGTATTTCACTCCCAAAAGGAATCTCTAGTTCGACCTATTCTTGAGTATTGTTCATCAATCTGGGATCCTTACCAAGTTAAATTAGTAAAAGAGGTAGAGAAGGTTCAACGAAGAGCGGCGTGTTCCGTCACGGAATCGTTTAGTCGGCACGGGGGCGTTATGGAGATGCTTAACAAAGCCAGTGAGAGAAGCTACAGCAGAGCCTTTGTGCACCACGGAGAGGTGTGCTGACTAAGTTGCTGGAAGAGTCGGGCAACATGTTACTTCCTCGACATACGTCTCAAGAAATGATCGCAGAGAGAAAATCCGAGAAATTAGTTATCGACAGTCACTCTTCGAGATAGTGGTACCACAAGAATCCTCTGCCACACACCGTTAGGTGACTTGTGGAGTATACATGTAGCCAAGTAGAGCTACCAACACTATCAGCGAGACATACAGAAAACAGTACCTGTTCTATCATACATCCTTAAGGTATGACAGACACAGTTTTAGCTTTCGTTGATATTTGTCCGTTGAAAGTGATGTACTGAGTCCAATTTGGTTAAAAAACATTCGTTGTACTCGCGAATATGATTTCATATTCTGTGAGAATCTAAACTCTTTACTAGACGGTAGTGTGAGGAAGATAATGTGCCGGCTAATTTCCTAGCTTACATGTCTCAAAATGAGAAGCGAACTAATGCCAAATGTTGAGCGTAGTTTAGTTCTCTTTCTGTATTGACCAATGTGAGCTGCAATGTCCTGTTCAGTCGTGTGGTACCAGGATCATTATAAGGATTACATACACAAGGTCACAGGCTGCAGAGATTGTTGAGCGAATCCAATAACTTTAAACTATTATTGTCCACATCAATCAAATTCTCCAACAGCAGTGTAACAGAGACGTTATTTTATTTTATTTTGAAGGCTACCAGTTTCGGCATTCCACTATGCCATCTCCAAATAAACGATAATGTCAAATAGTGCTATAAATCCCTGGATGTCGTGAATTCAATCGTTTCACTAGTGCTTCATTGGAATGCTAGTGAAAATATTGAATTCACGACATCCAGGGATTTATGGCACTACATGACATTATCGTTCATTTGGAGAGATGCGTATGGGGCCTGGAGATGGCATAGTAGAATGCCGAAACTGGTAGCCTTCAAAATAAAATAATATCTCTGTTACACGGATGTTGGAGAACTTTATTGATAATGACAGTTACTTAACCAGCCGATGTCCCCTCTCTGTGGTGGATCAGCAGACATTAAACTATTATTTACAAATCGACTGTATGTTTAATCAGTTGGGTGAATCGCTTTTTTTTTTACCCTCACTGACTGTTGCAATAAAAGCGAAAGACGAAGAGAAATTACAGAATTATAAAACAGAACAGAATTAAAATGACGGGAAAAGTCATTTCGACATAGATTTAAAAATAAAAAAACTCTTTACATCTTACGAAATTCGAATCCACAAACTCCTGCATGTAAATCTCTTACAGTATCCACTACATCACACAACCAAACTATATAAGATAACTTTTTTAAAGCTATCGAGTGTCACAAAATTCCGAATTGTTTTTCGTCAATTACTCGCAAACGAGGGCCCACCAGCGTGAACGGTTGCAGTCTGTGGTATCTGGGATCTTAACCTACATCGCCGTATAGATAGTTTTAAAAAGTAGATCTCATTGCTGGGGACCTAATTTGTATGCTTTATACGTCACTGAAAACACGAATGCTACCGAATCTCGGCTTTCCGATCTTTATTGTGCGTTTATCTTAGCAAAGAACTTTGAAAACTAGAAAGATTTACGAGTCTATACAATATCTATAAAAGTGTGAATACGTTTATGGCTAATTAACGTGTCCGAGAGTCAATCTAATATGTCCTGTGATTATTGCATGTGTGCGAATAATTTTTACGTACATTAAAGTACCGTTATTTGTTTTATTTAATGTTATTTTTCACGCACTTTACAACGCATTGTTCTCCAGCCTGTGTATTAACTCAATGTTTCACTTCCACGCAGGTCCCGAAATCGAAATATCTAAGTTACGAATACTTTACTACACCAGCTGTTTTCTTGACGTGGATATGTAAGGTCTTAATTCGTACGTACATATAAATTTTCAGCGATGTTGATACTGTACTGCCTGCTCAATTTTTTATAGGTTTTCTACGTTTTGGTAATTTCTTGTCTAGGCTGTACACGTAACAGTAATTGTAGGTAGTGAAATGTTTTCGTACAGTTCGGTAATAGTTTTTAAACTTACGTGAGTCATTTTTTTAATCTCACCCGTACTACAGGGTAATATCAGCGAACAGCATCAGTGAGGCACGTCAGAGGAAGTTGTTGTGAGGACAAGTGGGCCGCACTTGAACAAACAGAGCGCATATTGCAGGGCGAGGAGGCCCGTCTGTCGTCTACATTCCGGTCGCTTCACCGTCACCCGATATGCACAGCATGCAAAGGCCACCACAGCACTGCTCACCGGATGAAATGTCTAAAATAAAAAATAAAGCTCCGTAACCAGGGCCATGAGATAGCATAATGAGGACTGCTTTAACGGATAACACGGCTACCGCACGCTTTTCCGAACTTTAATGGCAGCTGTCGGAACCAGATCCGCTATTTATCTTTCAAACTTCACCCAAGTTATTCTTACGAGAGTGATGCATATGTACCAACCTTCTTCCTGACTATGATACATGGGTCCTCCATGTACCAGTATTGTGTAGTTATTCATATCAAAGTTGTCTGAATTTACAAAGTAGAACAATCAGAAACCAGAAAAATACACGAAAGAGTCAATAAAATGTGTAGATTAAATAAGAATGAGGGAATGATAATTGTGAAACGCAAGACCAACATTTTGCCACTGTGCATGCTTAAGAACATTCAGTACAGTTTATCAAGTGCTTGCCTTCCGTTCTTTATCACATACCTGTGAACTCAGGCACCGAAATAGCTACACTTACACACGTGAATTTTTGTACTGGCTACGGCGGCGTGGAGATGATCACTAGCAGACTAGATGACAGTTTAGCTACTGAGGCGGAACAAAATGTCCATCGCAAATCTCTCTTACGTCACTACCATGATCCTTACACGGGATATGTGTTGATGACAGAAGGACTATCGCACTGTATTACTCAAATACCGATTCTCTAAATCGCCCCACAAGGTTACGCGGGAATGACGTTGCCTTTTTTTTGCAAAGGCTCCCATTTAAGTTACCTACACAACTCTGTTGCAATATCGACTTGAAACGTTCGCCGAGAGCTAAGGTTGTTAGTTCCATTTAATAGTTGGGCAGCACAGTGTGTGCAACGACCTGCTTAAATACTAGTCCTCCGAGTCCTGAACGATGTAGGCTATTACTTAAGACACTTCCCCATCCAATCATAGCGGTTTATGTTTCCCACATGTTTGCCTGAATCAATTAAGGAGAGTGCTGGAATGATTCATTGCAAATGTTCGGTGCCAGTTTCGTATCCACCTGTGTTGCTATCCTAATGGCCGCAGTGACGTATGGAGTTAAACTGTAGCCTTCCCTGAAAATTATCTGTAGTACAGAATGAAATAAAAACGAGCGAGGGGCGCAATAGTTGAGTAACACCACTCACATTCGGAAGGATTGGAGCTCAAATTTCCACCCGGCCATCGACCCCTAAATCGATTTAGGTGACTGCACGAATGCTTCCTTTGAAGTGAACACTGCCGTGATTCTTCCCCAATCCTTTGCTAATAGGATTCTGAGTCAGTTTCCAATAAATTCGTTGTCGACAAGACGTTAAGCTCCGAGCTTCCCCGTATAATGAAATTAATATTGTTAAGACGAACATTTTAAGACTACCAATGTTCTCGTCGTATTCGAGAAGCACAGGCTACAAGGGGCAATCGAGGTTCATATTTTCCCACACTTGTATTCCATGCTTATCTGTTTCAACACAACACTGGAATATATAAGCGCATAATACAGACACCAGCACTGTACATTTGACGCTCTATGAAGTGGATATTCGGGCAGAAGGCTTGCATTATTCTGCATCGTCACTATTATTATCTTCACTCGTGAACAATGGTGATGTGATTTCACTCACTGTTAGCAGGTATACGCTGCCGTCCTCTTACACTGACGCAAGTATGTGAGAAAAATATTCAGATAAAGTAGACAAGTGTTAAAGTTACGGGACTCACTCTCGCTTTGAGCAGAGTTAAAATTTCTTTCTTATAAT
The DNA here is from genome assembly GCF_023898315.1 of Schistocerca nitens. Taxonomy (NCBI): domain Eukaryota; kingdom Metazoa; phylum Arthropoda; class Insecta; order Orthoptera; family Acrididae; genus Schistocerca; species Schistocerca nitens. The sequence continues at coordinate 303,759,756 of NC_064614.1, forward strand.
TCAGATTTTAGCAAGGTCATTGAGATATTCTGATTTTACAGCTTCTTCGAAGATAAAGCAATGTACTATCAAATGTAACACTGGTGATTTTAATTACTGTATGTTTAATTGTTACGTGGAGTTGTAACGTTCCAATTTTAACAGGGCACCGATGGTATACTCCACTCTAAGTGACAAGAGGAACATAATCTAACACATCATCTAATTTTCTCAGCTTTCGCACTACAGTGTTGCAATACACGATTATATGGAACAAATGATACACCAGTACCTTGGACTTCTCACGCGTTTCGAGATTCCAAGATACCTTATCAGCCCACCTAATTTTCAGTCTCCTTCTACACCACCACGTCTCAAACGCTTTGATTCTCTTCTTTTCCGGTTTTCTCACTGTCTATGATTCGCTACCACACAATAAAGTGATCTGGGATTCTCAAAAAATCTTCTCCAGATTAAGAGAAATGTTGGATACTAGAAGACTTCTCTCGGCCAGGAATGCCTTCTGTGCTTGTGCTAATCTCCTTTTTATGTCCTCCTTGCTTCGTCCTTCATGTGCTATTTTGCTTTCAGAGTAGAAGAGTTTCCTCACTCTGTCTACATCGTGGTCACCAATTTTGATGTTAAGTTTCTTACTAATCTCATTTCTGCTACTCCTCATTACTTACGTCTTTCTTTGGTTTACTCTCAATCCACAGTGTGTTCTCATTAGACTTCAATACAATCAACAGGTCCTGTAATTCTTCTTCACTTCCGCTGAGAATCGCAATGTCATCAGCGAAACTTATCATTGCTTTTCTTTCACCTTGAATTTTAGTCTTACTCTTGAGCCTTACTTTTATTTCCGTGATTGCTTCATCGATGTATGGATTGAACCGCAGACGCGAACGGCTACATCCCTCTCTTATAACCTTTTTAATCCGAGCTCATCATTTTTTTTAGTCTTCCATCCTTATTGTTACTTCTTAGTTCTTGTACATTTTGTCTTTACTCGTCTTTCCCTAAAGCTTACCCCTATTCTTCTCAGAATTTTTCGAAAATCGTGCACAATTTTCCACTGTCGAACACTTTCTCCAGATCGACAAATCCAACGAACGTATCTTGATTTTTCTTAAGTCTTGCGCCCATTATCAATCGCAGTGTCAGAATTGCTTCTTTGGTGCCCGTACCTTTTCGTAAATCAAACAGATTGCCATCTAACAGACGCTCAATTTGTTTTCCGTACTGCTACGTTTTAGTCTTGCCAGCAACTTACATGAATGAGCACCAAGAGTTTGACTGCGCTATAGTTCTTCACTAATTTACACTCCCTCTCACCCACTTTAAATCATTTTTTTTCCATAGCTATGAGTGTGTGTGTGTGTGGGGGGGGGGGGGCACGCACGCACTCTTTTCTCTCTGCCTCCCTCCTTCCCTCCCTCCCCCACTCCCCCCTCCACCCCCGCAAACACACACAAACCCACGCACACGCATACACTCACACTCAGCACGGATATGGAAAAAAAAAATCGTTCACAGTTTGGCAACACTGACAACTTACACTGTGCCAAGTGCGAGACACGTGTATCTACAGTACTACCTCGTTTATGAAGTAGAAATAACACCACTGCAGCGTAAGAAAAAGTTGGTTCATAAAAGGCGAATAACTGCCAGGAGTTAATGTGCAGCCAAGTTTCTTTTGACTTCAACCTCCGCTAACAACGAAGGAAAAACGATTAGTCTGCAGAATACGTAAACAAGAGGTAAAATCACCCTACGTAGATTATACGTCAATTTTAAAAGGAAATACTGTGTTTACTCTATAAATACTAAAATGTTGAGATATTATGTATCCATATTTAAAAGAGACAACCGAGGATAATTTATAAACATAAGCAAAACGCGTCTGGTGAAAAATACTTCTTATTTGCAATAAGCTTAAGATGGAAAAACCAGATAATTGATTATAACAGCTGCTGCTTAAGATGACCATGCAAACACAATTACTGTTCATTTTATCATGATTCCTTATTATACCTCGTCGCGAATGTACGACTACGATTATCAGTATTATTTTTCTCTTCCGAAGGAACGTGGTTCGTTGTAGTGGTATAAGTGTGTGGGGGAAGATTAGGCAGTTGGCACTCTCGTATAGTATTTAACAGATCTGTAAAACTGTGATCTTGATTTCTCGAAAACGGTTGAGAACTACATCGCACTACAGCAGTATTTGTTACATACAATTACATACTACAGCCGAGCGAGTGGTGAGCATAGTCGGTGATCCGTTGTGTGTGCGGTTCCCATGTGACACTTGCAATACAGCTTCTCGAAAAAAAGTCAGCATTGTAAACATGGCAATACGTAAAGCACATAGAGTGGAATACTATACGCAGAATGTAGTTGCAACACGACAGGATGCCATACTACTTCAGCAACGATTATTAACGGCTTAGTTGGATAAGGCGAACTTTTGGGCTTGCCATCGAGATCACATTTCCTTAAAAGCCTGGATGTTTCGACTTGGGTGAGGATGAAGCGTCATTCAGCGAGGTGATTATCTTTTGCTGGCGCTACTGCTACCGTTTACTATAGTTTGGGAGACTTCGTATATGTAGACCCCAACTCCACCGAAAAATTTCGGAGATTGTTTGGGGATATTTTCTGAGTATTTTGGTACTAGGAATTGAAAGCGGTAGGGAGCCGGTGTTGAGTGGTAAGGAGCTAGATTAGAACAAGTTTATTCAAATTAAAACAAACCACTTTGTTCAAACAAGCAGGTAATTTCACAAGCATAAAATATTTCAGAAGAACAGCGCATACCACCAGAGTTCCTTAATATGACCTAAAAAGGATTCTGATGGCAGAATTAACAGAAAAAACATAACACAGAAATTTAATGACATCAATAGTAAGTAAAACTGCCAACCACATTTACTGTTACACTTAGAGTAGCAGCAATTGCCACCACAAAGTCGAGCAACTATTGTCAACAGAAATTGCTATAGTGATTTACAAAAATTGCTGCTGGCAGAATTTTATAAAATGATCAATGAGCAAAACGGCAACTGCCAACAAGGACTATTATTACCCTTTAAGAAAAAAGCAACTGCTGGCAGAACTTAATAAAATGATCAATGGGAAAGACAGCAACTGCATACAAGATTTCTTATTACTATTACAACTAAAGAAAGGCAGCTGTTGCCGGAATTTAATAAAATGATCAGTGGGTAAAAGAGAAACTGCCAACATGATTTACTATTACACTAAAGAAACGCAACTGTTGACAGAGTTCAACAAAGTGATCAATGAGCAAGACAGCAACTGCAAACGAGATTTAATATTACTCTTACAACTTAAGAAAGGCAACTATTGGCAGAATTTAAAGAAAAGGTCAATAAACAAAAAAGCAACTGCCAACTTGAGAACCATTTTAGAAGAGACCATTGGCGTAAATTTAATTTCGCGTAGTACTAGCAATTAAATTGAAAATTAAATCATATTCAGAGTGAGTAGTCTAGCAAAACACAGGAGCAAATAGGTTTACTAATACCGGCTCAGCATAGCCATTTTAAATAATGAAAAACGGGCAGTACACACCTTAAATGAGACAACTTCTTATAGGAAAGGTACTTTCCTGATCCGAAAGATGAATGCCATTATCAGTACTCTGAAATAGTACCGATTTCCGTCTGTAAGATGGAACAGTCAGACAGCGACAGAAGCAAAACCAAAACAGAAATCTGACTTAGGAGCACTCGACTAAATAGCTGGCCAGTCTAACTAGTTTCTTAATTTAGCCTAATTAGCGCAGCTTATGGATAACATAAAGCTTTTAATAACAACTCATCTGTCTGTTCCAGTGGGGGCGTTCCTAATTACACGCCGTCCTCGGTTCCGGGGTTTTCATGGATAAACAAAATGAACAGACAGAATTACAAGATGCCGTTCCTGTCCAACGCGAGGCACAGATGAACAATCAAAATAAATTTACAAAATGTTCTTACACAGGAAAGACCGCCTTGTGAATTAGGACCACTCGAGCACACAAGGTATAGTCAAGTGCAATAAATAAAGCTTTAAGTACCACACCACAGAAGTGATTTAAATAACTTTCGGCTTTGCCAATTTGATCTGAACGCGATCCAACTTGGCCCGGCGGCTCCACTGATACCGCAAGATTAATAACAAACAATCGGTAGGAAATGACTTAATAACCAGCCTGATATAACTAGTTCTCTGATTCTACTGTGCTTCTGACAAGTTTTTGGGCAATCAGGAAGGTGAACACACAGATGGCCAGATCGCATAACGACATAACAGTCGTAAAAACAAAATGCTGACCGTAATTTATGAGGATCGATGAGAAAATCAACACGAGACGCAAATAACGAAACTGCTAGTAAGCGGGTGCTTTCGCTGTACAGCTATACTTCACGAATTAACTGGCCGTAATCCACAGGCAGCCCTTACGAATAATGATAAGAACTGACGGACAGGAGCAAACCAGCCACCACAGGTGACACAGGATTCCTCCAGATATCCAAGTGCTGAGCAAAAGTAAAGGTCCAAACGTCACATTGGAACAAGTTTCCCACGAATCGGCAACAAACGGTACGTCGAAACAGGACAGACTATCGATTTTAGCGTAGCTGCTGCCCCAGCCTACCGCCGACCCTGAAGACACTGCTGTTATTCGTAACTCACTGACTGCGCGAACTGACAGAGAGCTCTGCCCACCACGGCTGCCCTTATATCGGACGTCACAGCGCGCGACCTTCCCTCTGGTAGCGGATACTCCTCTCGTTCCACAGCCAGCAGTGCTGCCAGCCTGGTGCAAACGTTGTAGCTCCAGTTTTCAAGAAGGGTCTTCGAGCAGATGCGCAAAACTAAAACAGATGTTGTAGAATTTTGGAACATGTTTTTTGCTCGCGTATCATGTCATTTCAGGAAACCCAGAATCTACTCTGTAGGAATCAACATGGATCCCGGAAACAGCGATCGTGTGAGGCCCAACTCGCTTTATTTGTTTATGAGACCCAGAAAATATTAGATACAGGCTCCCAGGTAGATGACATTTTCCTTGACTTCCGGAAGGCGTTCGATACAGTTCCGCACTGTCGCCTGATAAACAAAGTAAGAGCCTACGGAATATCAGACCAGCTTTGTGGCTGGATTGAAGAGGTTTTAGCAAACAGAAGACAGCATGTTTTTCTCAATGGAGAGACGTCTACAGACGTTAAAGTAAACTATGGCGTGCCACAGGGGAGTGTTGTGGGACCATTGTAATGTTGTTGCTTTAATTTGCTATGAAAGCGGTACTGATAAACAATAAAAGCGGTTTAAAACCTGTGAGCTATGTGGGGAAGTTAACCTTGCATTACTGAGCAAATGTTTCACCAGGTATCCAGTCTAGCTTACCAAATTCCCAACCAGACTAACATTAATTATAATCTTTTAATCGTCATACGACAACCGGTGATATATATATATATATATATATATATATATATATATATATATATATATATATATATATGCCTAGGCGACATGGTTACCGTCGTCGCTGGCGGCGCAGCGTTCCTGTTTATCGTTCTTTGAAGGCGATAGACATTGATCTTGCTGGGCAGTTCAATAAACAACAGCTTATTGGAGGACCAAATGTATTTCGTGGATTGAAGTTGAACTTCACATGTGATGTACAAGCCGTGTTTGGAGGTAGTACATGGCTCACACTAGCAGTTGTGTGGGGCAATCATTGTGATTATGGTGGCCTTGAAGCCTTCCCAGATGCAAATATTCTAACGTGGAAGACATGGAGTATAGCAGAGACAGCAGGACTTTTGGCTAAACAGCCGTATGGTACACTTGTTCCAAGTATGCCATTTGTATTGAGTACTAGAAGGAAGAAGAAATTGCATGCAGATGCATACCTCTTTATTTGGGCTAAAGTTGGTAATGGGAATTGTAAAATAAAAATAAATGGTGACTGTATGTTATATTATAGACAATAAAGGTTGTCCTACCTGAGGTTGTCCTACCCGAGAACCATCCTGATATCCCGTGAGATTTTTTTTTTTTAAATTAAAAAGAATATTCACTTAAACATTGTGGCTGAGTGCCTCTTGGTTGCTCGCTAGGCGGGTGACCTTGAGCCGGACTTAGTCGCTGCGCCGGCCGCCTCGCGGCTTCTGATTGGCTAGCAGGCTGTGGCGCGCGACTCAAATCGTGGCGGGAAGTTTAATATGCTGAAATTTCAATGATCAATGTTAAAATAAATTTCCAAATATAAACTGATTTATTTCTTTTTATTTAAATTCACTTTCATACATACACACACACACACACACACACACACACACACACATATATATATATATATATATATATATATATATATATATATATATATATATATATGAAAGTGAATTTAAATAAAAAGAAATAAATCAGTTTATATTTGGAAATTTATTTTAACATTGATCATTGAAATTTCAGCATATTAAACTTGAGTCATAACGAAGCTGGTGCCTTATTTAGGACTGTGAAAATGTTAGTTTGTAATCTTACGGAACACATCAAATATGGAGCCAAGATTCGAAGACTGCATACAACACTGCATTAATAAAATAACACACAAAGAACGTTGAAACATATGCAAGAGGAAATTAACCACAACCAACCGATTCAATTTTCACCCAAAGAAGTTACGTTCGTAGCGCAATCCCGTCCGTCATGTAATTACCACACACTGGTATACTAAATTCCTACTAACTCTCTGTGAAATCTTCCCGAAAAGAATAGCTGAGGGCTACTTTGATGATTACACCACATGCTTCACGTGGTCAACTTGGTTTACACAAAGAGTGTAACTCCACAATAATTTTGATAATTAAAATAAATTAGATCGAAAAGCAATTTACAAAAGAAAAACCTCGAACTGGTTACTATCGTCTTACTATTAACCTGATGGGTCAAACAATTGTATAAGCACGTGGTACTGGTCTCACAAAGTACACCCCACGTGGGTTGAACATAAAGAAAAATTGCTATATTGAAAAATATTGTCAAGACGAGACGTTACAATCTCACGCAAATTCGCATTTAAGATTGATGCTCTTAGTTAGAGTTACTGATCAACATGTGGTTCCACTTTACTCACGAAGTAGTGACAAAGCAGCTACTGGAAGATATTCTAAACTTCACACTCGAATTTCACTGCGTTGCAATTTAAGATAACATAAGATATTTTAGATCCAAACCTGAAATAAAGGTGATTAAATTTTCAGTTAGGCTGAACTTAAGAAATCCATTGTCCTACAGACTTAGCAGACACGCACTTAGCCGGAGATCTTACCACTTCAGACGCTCGTCGGGGACAGACTGCTATGGTCCCTTCCTGAGGGGTGGCTCACAAATACAAACGAAAGTGACCAGAGAGGCAGCTTCCTATACCAACATGACAAGGGACGGACAGGACCATACTAAAGATAGAAACCTCTTTGCTTTTAGAAAGCGTAGCTACCTATTCCGACGTTGGTCCTACTGTTCTCTAGCAGACAGGCTTGTCTGCTACCATCCAGCATGCAACTAGAAATACATTTGCTCATTCATTCTTTCACACAGAAGGGAAGGGGGATGACAGTATCTTATCATATACAGTATACAAAAGAAAGCGGATGTAGGTTCAGTATGAGACTGTGTGACATGAATTACATATAAACTGTGTTTTAAAGTGTAGTAGTGTGACAGATGGTTCTTGTTTATGTGTAAAAGTAACACGTTCCACTACTCAGTCTCCTGCCAGATAGTCAGAAACACCACAGTAAGTTTAGAAGAGGAATTTATGCCGTAAATGACAACATATTTAAGAAATCAACATGAAAGGAATCCAACAGAGACCTTTCATAACCCCAACGCTCCGGGAAAAGACTGTGCAGGGAATTTTCTGGCCATGCTAGGACATTCCCAAGCAGGCTTCTCACACCCAACGTAAACCAAAAATGTAAAGAAAAGGCAAAAGGTCACCAGCTACTTGCTAAAACACAATAATTTCAACACATCTTTAGAATCTACCAATTTCAAAGAGAAAAAAAAATAATCTGTGATACCTATTTACAAGATAGTGTAGACCTAATTCGGTCAGCAAGTAAAAACAATGGTTCCTGTGTCATTAATAAGAAAACAATTTCTGGTTGTTACCCATATGGATTTCACCAGTATTTGCTCATTGCAAGAGCCAACTGATCACAGGAAAATTTATGACTGTTTATTAACAAGTAAAATTTATGAAAATAGCAAAGGTGCCACAGCATTTTTAAAAAAAATATGAAAATTACATCAGTATTATAAATCAGAACATTACAATGCACAATCCGCAAAGGCAAAAATAAATGATAAGAGAAAAAAACATGTTTTACAAAATGGTTATCGCAAAAAGTTCTATATCTTATAATACTAATAATTTGTAGGATTAAAATAACTTTGTGGCACTAATTTAATCACTCTACTATCTTTCAGTTGGTTAGCAAACAATGATCACTGTGTCCTTATACTGAAACTACAATTAATTATGTGATTGTTACCCTTAAGGGGTTCCTCACTATAAATATGCCCCATGCAAAGGCTAATCGATCACAGTCCAATGAGCATGAACAGCTATCAACTGACAAACGAAGCAATGCCACAGGAATGAATTTACGAAACAAAATCTCACAAATCTAATACAACACACACAAACAAACATTGAGAAATAAAACAGCTCTGAAAGTACAGTAGTCAACGTCTAAAAAAAAACACCAATAAATAAAACACCTGCAAAATACAAGAGTCAAAGTCTAAAAAAACAATAAATAGAACACCTGCAAAATACAAGAGTCAGTCTAATAAGCACCAATAAATCGAACTCCTGCAAAACACACGAGTAAGAGTTTCTCTGACAGAAACACACGTATATACATTGGACTAAGAACCGTATAATCACTGTTCACTGACACACTCAGTAGTTCCACTGTTCCGAGGCACAATATAAGGTAAGGGGGGGGGTTCGTCGCCGCAGCTGTCAGTAGGGTTTTTTTGTCCATCTGTTGCGTGCAATCCCGCCGTCTCTGCCCTCTCATGAAGTTTCTCTTGGTGGCCCGTGTCACGTACATCTCGATTTGGTTCCATGTTTGTGTTGTCAAATTCGTGCGGTATCCTCGTTTGACACGCCAGGTTGATATTCCTGGGCAAGGATGACACTTAATGGCTCTTCTTTGTGCCACCCTTAGCTACCAGAGAACATCGAACTATGATTTACTGTCGCTTGACAGTGGGCATCCGTCAGGAAATGTTGATAGGCGTCGCTGAAGTCTGCCAGTTTCTCTGGACAGTATGTGTCAAAAGGCTCCACGCCCCTTGTGTTGCTACATTCTTGAGTTATCCTCAATTGGCTCGCTGGTTTGATATTCCTGGGCAAGGATGACACTTAATGGCTCTTCTTTGTGCCACCCTTAGCGGCCAGAGAACATCGAACCATGATTTACTGTCGCTTGACAGTGGGCATCCGTCAGGAAATGTTGATAGGCGTCGTTGAAGTCTGCCATTTTCTCTGGACAGTACCTGTCAAAAGGCTCCACACCCCTTTATCCCCTGTCTTCTGTCGTTTCACCGCGCCCGACTCGCCACGGTCGCGTGCGTGTGGTGCGTTGCCAGCAGATGGATTTCCGCACGGTGGACCGCTCGGCCATCTCAGGTCGTCGCGTCAACGAAGGGTCGCACTGATGCGGCCGCCCATTAGCTCCAGGTGCAAGGGAAAGTGTTTGTCGCGGGCCCTTCTTTTGTTGTCGACCACGCTCCCGAAGTGGCCCGGTTGACAGTGTACCCTGCTGGGAAACCCGCCTGTTTACAACTAGTGCTCCTCCTCGCTGCTCCCGCTATCTCGTAAGAGTTTAGCCGGTTCGCTTTCACGTTCTCAACTGCATTCACAGAAATCGTTCATCATAGTTATGTGATTACAATATGTCATACATAATACCACTTAGTATTGTCTTTCACAATTTTTAAGAACAAAAGGGAGACATAATTTTTTTAAAATAAAAAAGTTAGATGAATCGAAAATATAAAAATAAAAGTTAAATGACTTGACAATATAAAAAAATAAAAGTGAAATGACCTGACAGTATAAAAATAAAAATTAAATGAACTGACAATATAATACCTAAATCCACATCACTAATGTGGTTCACTTACATTTTAATAAATCAAATGCTACTTATTAATTCACTAAAATGAATAGGATTATGCCTTGTGCAAGTATAGGTCAGGGCAGCATAGGGTTCACATGTTATTTACACACACACCCAAGCACACCTGTTGTCTATACTACAAACTAACTACCCATAAACATGTATTACTCAAAATTTTACTTCAATCCACTACTAGTTAATCCAACAAGCTACTTCAATGCTACTTCAACACAGTGTTTATACCACTACAACTTTGTTCTAATTCGTCCTCTTCTTGACGCTCGTGGCATATGTCTTGTCACATGATAAATATGGAGAAACTTTCCTTAAGCATACATAGTAAAAAGAACAATGGTTATTTACACGCAAAAACATTTTTACCAGTTGACACACCTGATAAGAGACTCGCAATTATACATTCATCATACTGATATATTCACACATAACACAATAAGACAATTTTATCTAAAATTACGCTATCACAAGAATTAATCACGCAGATGACTCTGAGAAGGGTAAAAAATTTTTTATCCTACAGGTTATATTACATTTTCTTACCCGGCCGCGGTGGTCTAGCGGTTCTGGCGCTGCAGTCCGGAACCGCGGGACTGCTACGGTCGCAGGTTCGAATCCTGCCTCGGGCATGGGTGTGTGTGATGTCCTTAGGTTAGTTAGGTTTAAGTAGTTCTAAGTTCTAGGGGACTTATGACCTAAGATGTTGAGTCCCATAGTGCTCAGAGCCATTTGAACCATTTTCTTACCCATTTTGCTCCAATTTCGTTCCTTCTTTAAGTTACCTTTCGCTTCCAAATCAGTTATTTCGCCTGTGGTGGTTATTCCGGATTCATTTCTCATGAATGGCAAAATTGTGGTCTCCTCTATTCTGTAAAACAGTTTCATCTTAACATATTGAACTTACAACAGAAACAAAATATCCGAATCCTCCTGTAGTTTAAATGACAAATGTGTTTTCCTTCATCCTTATTACCTTAAACCAAGCTTTCCTTCAGTCCCATAATCAAAATTATTTAATCATCCTCTACCTTCAAGAGGGAAATTTCCTCAGTACAAATCATATAGGCTGCAGTGCATCCCGCACCAGCGAAAACAGTAAGCTGTAATGCTCACAGCATCAGCAAAACACATAAACGTCGCTTTTCTAGGGCAAGTATTAACGCAGAATAATTTTTCAGGCTTTGGCTCAACATCAATCAAGACTACAGAAAGGATCCATATTTCTGTTCCATTCTCCATTTGCTAAAAACTGCTCGTATTTGACTACCACAATAATATTTCAGGGCCACGTAAATTACACAAACCACAATTTTTCTTTCACCTTGAAGGGAATCAATATACTGACGAAATCCACAGACAGCACTTTACATACTCAGCTATACAGAACAAAAAAGACATATATCATCAATATTAACATATCATCGCATATTGGGAAGCCAATGGTTAAATAATCGTATTATCGCATCCTGTTTTCAAGATTCCAAACTTACTCATTCCTTTCTCAGAGTTATCCTGTCTTAAAATATTCATACAGCACGCATACTATAGTAAGAGATCCTCATTTATACTGACAGATGTAGAATAGTAATAGATAGATAGTAGCACTGAAAGCAGAAAATCGGAAACAAGGCTATTAACAGCTGGGGACCTGGGCTTGCCAGACCCATAATACCCACAGATCGGATATTCCCCTGAGTTTTGCATTAATTCAACACAGATCTTGCTTCCCTGAGGAGCGACTCTTTTCAATTTACACAAAAAACCATAAACAGCATTTCACTCGTTCACAAAGAAACCTTTTATCTTCACATTTGAACCAACCTAAATCCTAATTGCACAAGGAAAGAAAAAAAAACTAAAAACATCACTTCAATCAATCACATAGAAATATCTTTATCATTATTTTTACCAACATATTATTCAAAATGCATATGTCACAAATGTAACCCAATCAATTCATTCTGCTCTCTATACACCCTACGTACTCTTTTGCCATGTCACTCATTTGTTCCGATTGGGCGCCTTCTGCGCTGACCATTTGACATTGCCGTTTTTGTCCATTTCCATTGGCTGGATTATGTCTAGAGTTGGCCGGCCGAATTTCAACATCATGTGGTGCTCCGCCTACAATCCTATTCCCACCGTGTTCATCGTAGTATCGATTCTGGTTGTCGTACCTGTAGCGTTCACGATCCTGTCCACGTCCTCGATCATTTCCGTTGTTCCACCTGTGTTCGCGACTGTTACCCCAGTTTCTATACGGCTGGTCCCGATTATTGTTCCGTTCGCGTCGCGACGAAGTGTCACGCCGTTGATTAGTACTACGGCCACGACTGCGGTCGCGCTGCTGTGCCCTGTAATAACTTTGTGCCTGATTAGGCGGGCATTCTGCTGTATTATATTCCAACTCTTGGAGAAGTGTGTTAAACGTTTCCACGTCATCTTTGCATCGTCCCGCAAGAATGACGTGGCGCAAGTGCATCGGCAATTTGGTGATGCATATCCTAATTAGTTCCGCAGGCCCGTATGGGTCGTATAGAAATTGATTTGCCAGCAGCATGTGGTCGAATAGGCGTGCTGGGCTGCCGAAACCAGACTGGTTCAAATTTGGAAGCATAATTATGCCATGCTTGACCCTATCTTGTGCCGCTTCCGACCAATAGGCGGACAGAAAGGCTTGTCGAAACTCTCGAGTGGAGTTGCAGTGACGCGCTGCCGACCTCATGCGAATCGCCGGTCCGCCTTCCAAATAGCCACACATATATTCTATCTTATGTGAACTTGCCCAGTTGGGGGGAAGACAGAACTCAAATTGCTAGAGCCATGCTCGTGGATGTATTCCTTTTTGCGAGTTTCGAAATATCTCAAACTTTCTCACCGTAAGGAACTGTTTGAAATCAAATCCCCGCATTTCCTCCCGGGGAGGCCCTTGAATGTTTCTATTTTTCTCATGTCTGCCCCTCAACATACATTCTTCCCTGTCGTCAAAATCTCCCACGTGGCCGGAGTCCCTCTCTGCACTGTTCGTACAGCTATTTTTCGTGCTATTGGCGAGTTCGGAATCACACCCCATGCGGCTTTCCAGATGCGCCACGCGTTCTTGTAATTCACCTGTTACAGCTTTGTGCCGCCAGTTCACTTCGAACTGTCCCTACTGAAATCTAAGAAGCGAACGCACTTCTTCGGTCTCTGCGACCGCTACCTGTGTAGTATTGTTATCGCTCTCCATCACCTTCATCGTGCCTACGATTTCCGCTAATGCCGCAATCTTATCATGTATTTGTCTGTTGTCAACCGCCCCAGTCTGCTTCAATTGTTCTACTTGCTGTTCGAGAGCGTGAATCGCTTGACTGTTGTCCACTACTGTGTTGCTAATGGACGCTGGACAATGCGTTTCCGCCTCCTGGACCCTCGAGAGTACCTGCTGGTCTTCCCTTTGGTATTCTTCTCTCAGCGCTTGGAAATTCCTAAGTAGCTGTTCTTCACTCTCTTTCGATTCCGCATCGCGACTCCGCTTGCCCTGTTCTAAGGCTTGCAGACGGTCATCGATTTGTTCAAATGTACGGCCTAATTCTTTCATAATATCACTTTTCATTTCACTTGCCGGATTGTTTATTCTTTGTGAGGTATCATCGGACACTCTCTGCATCGACTTGTCGACTTTATTTGTCTGCTGGATTAGTTTTTCGTCTATTTGTTCGCCTAGCTCTCGGATCGCTTTTTTGGATGATTCTTTTTGTTCTCAGAACGATTTTTCAGATTTTTGCGCCATTTGTTCACCTAGCGCTCGGATCGATTTTTCAGATTTCTCTGCGTTTTCTTTATTTTGTTGCAATAAGGCTTTCATGAGTTCTGCCAAATCAATTTGGTTAGTTGGAGGCAAACTAATTTCTGGCTCTGATGTGAGCCCGTTCATCCTGTTTTGCATTTCCTCTGAAGTATTCCCCATTGCATTTTCGGAACCGTCCGGCGTGTTAATATTCGAAATCAAATTATCCCCATGGTCCATGTTGCTTAAATTGTTGGACCGCCTACTTTTAGCTTGGTTACGAGTCTGCATTAGTTCAATTTATGCCCGGTACGCAACACACTAATCAGAATAAATGTACCCCGCAAAAATTACGACAGTCACACGAAAGGTACCCAACTTAGTACGCACTTTTTCACACGCACATCAAATTTATATCTTTGATCGAAGTCAGTGCAATTTACAAGCTAGAAAAAAAACACATACATATAATACACAGAAATATAGAAAACAAAACAAGACAAACAACACAACGCCGCTCAACAACGCCGTGAATCTTTTGAAAGTCTGCTCAGAAACAACGCAGAAGTTGTTTGAGCGCTGCAGGGAAAAAAAATTAAGATTATACAACACTCGCAATCTAACGTTTCAGAGATTCCAGAGTCTAGCGGAATCACAGAACAGGGTCGCCATGTGTAATGTTGTTGGTTTAATTTGCTATGAAAGCGGTACTGATAAACAATAGAAGCGGTGAGCTATGTGGGGAAGTTAACCTTGCATTACTGAGTAACTGTTTCACCAGGTATCCAGTCTAACTTACCAAATCCACAACCAGACTAACATTAATTATAATCTTTTAATCGTCATACGACAACCGGTGATATATATATATATATATATATATATATATATATATATATATATATATAAAGAAATAAATCAGTTTATATTTGGAAATTTATTTTAACATTGATCATTGAAATTTCAGCATATTAAACTTGAGTCATAACTAAGCTGGTGCCTTATTTAGGACTGTGAAAATGTGAGATTGTAATCTTACGGAACACATCAAATATGGAGCCAAGATGCGGAGACTGCATACAACACTGCATTAATAAAATAACACACAAAGAACGTTGAAACATATGCAAGAGGAAATTAACCACAACCAACCGATTCAATTTTCACCCAAAGAAGTTATGTTCATATCGCAATCCTGCCCGTCATGTAATTACCACACACTGGTATACTAAATTCATACTAACTCTCTGTGAAATCTTCCCGAAAAGAATAGCTGAGGGCTACTTTGATGATTACACCACATGCTTCACGTGGTCAACTTGGTTTACACAAAGAGTGTAACTCCACAATAATTTTGATAATTAAAATAAATTAGATCGAAAAGCAATTTACAAAAGAAAAACCTCGAACTGGTTACTATCGTCTTACTATTAACCTGATGGGTCAAACAATTGTATAAGCACGTGGTACTGGTCTCACAAAGTACACCCCACGTGGGTTGAACATAAAGGAAAGTTGCTATATTGAAAAATATTGTCAAGACGAGACGTTACAATCTCACGCAAATTCGCATTTAAGATTGATGCTCTTAGTTAGAGCTGCTGATCAACATGTGGTTCCACTTTACTCACGAAGTAGTGACAAAGCAGCTACTGGAAGATATTCTAAACTTCACACTCGAATTTCACTGCGTTGCAATTTAAGATAACATAAGATATTTTAGATCTAAACCTGAAATAAAGGTGATTAAATTTTCAGTTAGGCTGAACTTAAGAAATCCATTGTCCTACAGACTTAGCAGACACGCGCTTAGCCGGAGATCTTACCACTTCAGACGCTCGCCGGGGACAGACTGCTATGGTCCCTTCCTGAGGGGTGGCTCACAAATACAAACGAAAGTGACCAGAGAGGCAGCTTCCTATACCAACATGACAAGGGACGGACAGGACCATACTAAAGATAGAAACCTCTTTGCTTTTAGAAAGCGTAGCTACCTATTCCGACGTTGGTCCTACTGTTCTCTAGCAGACAGGCTTGTCTGCTACCATCCAGCATGCAACTAGAAATACATTTGCTCATTCATTCTTTCACACAGAAGGGAAGGGGGATGACAGTATCTTATCATATACAGTATATAAAAGAAAGCGGATGTAGATTCCGTATGAGACTGTGTGACATGAATTACATATAAACTGTGTTTTAAAGTGTAGTAGTGTGACAGATGGTTCTTGTTTATGTGTAAAAGTAACACGTTCCACTACTCAGTCTCCTGCCAGATAGTCAGAAACACCACAGTAAGTTTAGAAGAGGAATTTATGCCGTAAATGACAACATATTTAAGAAATCAACGTGAAAGGAATCCAACAGAGACCTTTTACCATTGCTTTTCGCTGTATATATATAAATGACGTAGTAGATAGTGTCGGAAATTCCATGCGGCTTTTAGCGGATGATGCTGTAGTATACAGAGAAATTGCAGCATTAGAAAATTGCAGCGAAATGCAGGAAGATCTGCAGCGGATAGGTACTTGGTGCAGGGAGTGGCAACTGACCTTGGACATAGACAAATGTTATGTATTGCGAATACATAGAAATTAGGATCCTTTATTGTATGATTATATGATAGCGGAACAAACACTGGTAGCAGTTACTTCAGTAAAATGTCTGGGAGTATGCGTACGGAACGATTTGAAGTGGAATGATCATATAAAATTAATTGTTGGTAAGGCGGGTGCCAAGTTGAGATTCATTGGGCGAGTCCTTAGAAAATGTAGTCCATCAACAAAGGAGGTGGCTCACAAAACACTCGTTCGACCTATACTTGAGTATTGCCCATCGGTGTGGGATCCGTACTACGTCGGGTTGACAGAGGAGATAGAGAAGATCCAAAGAAGAGCGGCGAATTTCGTTACAGGGTTATTTGGTAAGCGTGATAGCGTTACGGAGATGTTTAGCAAACTCAAGTGGCAGACTCTGCAAGAAAGGCGCTTTGTATCGCGGTGTAGCTTGCTATCCAGGTTTCGAGAGGGTGCGTTTCTGGATGAGGTACCGAATATATTGCTTCCCCCTACTGGTACCTCCCGAGGAGATCACGAATGTAAAATTAGAGAGATTCGAGCGCGCACGGAGGCTTTCCGGCAGTCCTTCTTCCCGCCAACCATACGCGACTGGAACAGGAAAGGGAGGTTGGGTGGCTTGGGTGGCTTGCGGAGTATAAATGTAGATGTAGATGTGGATCGATAGAGTGCTATAAGTGAGCACAGCACAAGAATATACACTGCCGGAAAAAATTAGTAAACCATTTTAGAACTTACCAACTCATTCCAGATTAAATTTGCAACGGTGCATATAGAGTACATGAAAAGATTACATTTAAAGACAGTAGTGTAAGCGGTTCTTAGGTACCATGTATCTACCCACTCTGAAACACCAATATTAATAGATGGTGTAGACTGCACGGGCGGCAGTTCAGGCGCTGACTGTGGCATTCAGTCGATAACGTAGATGGCAAATACTGTTCTTGCATACGTTATGCCAAGCCTGCTCGACCTTTTCACGTAGTTCTGCAAGAGTTGTTGGTTGACGAGTCACACGAGTAACTTTTTGTCCCATCATACCTCACACGAGCTCGTTTGGAGCCAAGTCGAGAGATCTTGCCGGCCAGGGACTATGCTGCACGTCTTGTAGAGCACGATGAATTCCACGGGCTGCGTGTGGGCGAGCATTGTCCTGTTGGAACAACGCGTCACCTTCCTGTTGCGTGAACTGCAAAAGAATGGTTCTAACAACATTCCGCACATACCGGCCGCTGGTTAGCGTCCCCTCCAGAAACACCTAACGTGAACGAGAGTTATAAATTATCGCACCCCTGACTATAAGGCCTGTGGTGTCCTCGACGGATGCAATCTACGAGATCCCACTAACCAAGTCTACGTCGTACGTGCAAACGACCATCACTTTGCGACGGTACCTGACGGTTACTGCTGAGTAGTTGCTCTTTCTAACAGCATCCCATACGAGCAAATCAGTAGCCTCTTTACCTGTGGATATTCGTTCTTTACGTACTTAGGCGATACACCAAAGAATAGTTCAATGTGGTCATAGGGTCGAGCCGCGCACATCTGCTTTCATGCTTCGTAGCTAATTCGCCGTGTTCGATTCCCGGCGGGGTCAAGGATTTTCACCTGCCTCGAAATGACTGGGTCTTTGTGTTGTCCTCATCATTTCATCGCCATTCATGAAAGTGGCGAGTTTGGACTGAGAAAAGGTTGGGAAATTGTACGGGCGCTGATAACCACGCAGTTTAGCGCCCCACAAACCAAACATCATCATCATCATCATCGTAGCTAATTCGCTGCAAATAATAATCTGTAGCTGTCATCCTGCAGTCCAACAGTCTATGCACTGGCTAGAATTGCGAGTTAGTAAAATACATAGAAAGACAAAATAAAATCTAAATGAATAATTTAATAACAAGCGTTCTGTTCTAACGTCTCTAATTGATGTAGACAACTGAGAATTATGTTGAATAATGTTTATGCTGAGGGAATTAGATTAGGAAATGAGACACTTAAAGTAATAAAGGAGTT
This sequence comes from Schistocerca nitens, assembly GCF_023898315.1. Classification (NCBI taxonomy): domain Eukaryota; kingdom Metazoa; phylum Arthropoda; class Insecta; order Orthoptera; family Acrididae; genus Schistocerca; species Schistocerca nitens. The sequence continues at coordinate 303,778,331 of NC_064614.1, forward strand.
TTGCTATTTGGGGAGCAAAATAACTGATGATGGTCGAAGTAGAGAGGATATAAAATGTAGACTGGCAATGGCAAGGAAAGCGTTTCTGAAGAAGAGAAATTTGTTAACATCGAGTATAGATTTAAGTGTCAGGAAGTCGTATCTGAAAGTATTCGTATGGAGTGTAGCCATGTATGGAAGTGAAACATGGACGATAAATAGTTTAGACAAGAAGAGAATAGAAGCTTTCGAAATGTGGTGCTACAGAAGAATGCTGAAGATAAGGTGGGTAGATCACGTAACTAATGAGGAGGTATTGAATAGGATTGGGGAGAAGAGAAGTTTGTGGCACAACTTGACTAGAAGAAAGGATCGGTTGGTAGGACATGTTTTGAGGCATCAAGGGATCACAAATTTAGCATTGGAGGGTAGCGTGGAGGGTAAAAATCGTAGAGGGAGACCAAGAGATGAATACACTCAGCAGATTCAGAAGGATGTAGGCTGCAGTAGGTACTGGGAAATGAAAAAGCCTGCACAGGATAGAGTAGCATGGAGAGCTGCATCAAACCAGTCTCAGGACTGAGGACCACAACAACAACAACAATGTTTATTCAAGAAAAGGCATCTCAAATAAACGGGAAGTCACGTATGATAATCATTCAAAATGCAGATAGAAAATACCCTTGTCAAATGCAGTAAAGTTACGTTAAGAGCGTTACGAGAATGGCAGCCAAATCCCCAGACTCAGTAGTCATCAAAAATACTCCATATCGCAAACGCAATACACGAAACATTCAGCAGCTCAAAACAGTTCAATGAACATTATGATTCACAAAATAACACACGAGATACAAAGAACAGTAACTCAAACTATGTCTATTTTCAGTTCAGTAAATCGTGCGGAAAAGGTTAGAGTCCTACTACGGAGCACATTCAGACCTCTCGAAATATAAAGTCCGTTCAGAAGTTAAGGTATGGGAGCGGCCATTCAACATCTCCACGAACGAATTCTACTCGTTACTTTAGGCAGGTCTGCCTTCTTCCAGAAGTGGACATAAAGCGTCCAGAACCGCTCCCTTGAGCTTTTCACTCGGGAAGTCCCAGTGTCCACTTGACTCTAGCAGGGTTGCGCCACTGTCCAACTATCATTATCTGAAGTCCAAAAATACATGCTCTACAGACATTATTTGACTCAACCTGGCCAATTCCCGGACTAAACTAACATATTACAACAGTATTTAAATAAAAAAATGTCATAAACATGCGGCTGCACTCTGATTATTTACAATAAATATGCGTAATAGTTGGTTCATAAATAAATAAGCCAGCATTGTTGCGCAAGTGTGTTCGAGATAAATGATCACACATTGTCATTAAATATTATTCTTCTAGACAGAAGCGTCTTTTGGTTCTTTTAACTATTGTAGAGTCCGCCAACGCATGTGGCTGACCTTTTTTAAATCAGCACAGTTTTTTAATAGCACTTGCAGTTAACATTTACATAAAGGCAATGGCAGTTCATTAAATAACTACTCAAGTATGACAAAATATGAGGTACTCACGCTGTATTCATTTGCTGTGGAATTGTGGAGTATACGATGTCCTGATAAATATTTGCGTCATGAAAAAGATACAAAAGATGTCGCAGATCAATAAATAAAATAGATACAGACGAGTGACTTTCAGGGATGTAGAGATCGCATCAAGTGTTTGAAAGCTGTTAACTCAGAGGATCATTATGAAATTATTTAATCGCTGTAAATCACTAACTTTTGTTGTTTTAAATATTTTGAAATTATTGTTGTGTCATTGTGTACGCCTCTTTTTTCTAGGATCGCTGCTTTATTCAGATTTGCATTAATATTCGACTGTAAATTATTACAGACTCTCAAAGAGCTGTAGGAAACCATCTTTCGCCTTTGTCTGACACTCCTCCATTTCTTGGAGCATTCTCTGCCCTCTTAAACGTCAAAATTCTCCGTACCGGGATTTTCTTGTTTCCGGCCACACGCTCCTTATCTCTGCACCTGGACTTCTCCGGGCCGGTCGCCTAGCTGATCTTGCCGTCGCGTGGCCTGAGACCTTGAGCGCGCGATAACGTCCAGATGTGCCACAAATTTACACTACTGGCCATTAAAATTGCTACACCACGAAGTAGACGTGCTACAGACGCGAAATTTAACCGACAGGAAGAAGATGCTGTGATATGCAAATGATTTGCTTTTCAGAGCATTCACACAAGGGTTGGCGCCGGTGGCGACACCTACAACGTGCCGACGTGAGAAAAGATTCCAACCGATTTCTCATACACAAACAGCAGTTGACCGGCGTTGCCTGGTGAAACGTTGTTGTGGTGCCTCGTGTAAGGAGGAGAAATGCGTACCATCACGATTCCGTCTTTGATAAGGTCGGATCGTAGCCTATCGCGATTGCGGCTTATCGTATCGCGACCTTGCTGCTCGCGTTGGTCGAGATCCAATGACTGTTAGCAGAATATGGAATCGGTGGGTTCAGGAGGGTAATACGGAACGCCGTGCTGGATCGCAACGGCCTCGTATCCCCAGCAGTCGAGATGACAGGCATCTTATCCGCATGGCTGTAACGGATCGTGCAGCCACGTCTCGATCCCTGGGTCAGCAGATGGGGACGTTTTCAAGAAAACAACCATGTGCACGAACAGTTCGACGACGTTTGCAGCAGCATGGACTATCGGCTCGGAGACCATGGCTGCGGTTACCCTTGACGCTGCATCACAGACGGGAGCGCCTGCGATGGTGTACTCAACGACGAACCTGGGTGCACGAATGGCGGAACGTCATTTTATCGGATGATTCCAGGTTCTGTTTACAGCATCATGATGGTCGCATCCGTGTTTGGCGACATCGCGGTGAACGCACACTGGAAGCGTGTATTCGTCATCGCCATACTGGCGTATCACCTGGCGTGATGGTATGGGGTACCATTGGTTACACGTCTCGGTCACCTCTTGTTCGCGTTGACGGCACTTTGAACAGTGGACGTTACATTTCAGATGTGTTACGATCCGTGTCTCTACCCTTCATTCGATCCCTGCGAAACCCTACATTTCAGCAGGATAATGCACGACCGCATGTTACAGGTCCAGTACGGACGTTTCTCGAAAAAGAAAATGTTCAACTGCTGCCCTGGCCAGTACATTCTCCAGATCTCTCACCAGTTGAAAGCGTCTGGTCAATGGTGGCCGAGCAACAGGCTCTTCACAATATACAAGTGTTTACTCTTGATGAACTGTGGTATCGTGTTGAAGCTGCATGGGCAGCTGTACCTGTACACGCCATCCAAGCACTGTTTGACTCAATGCCCAGGCGTATCAAGGCCGTTATTACGGCCAGAGGTGGTTGTTCTGGGTACTGATTTCTCAGGATCTATGCACCCAAATTGCGTGAAAATGTAATCACATGTCAGTTCTAGTATAATATATTGGTCCAGTTAATACCCGTTTATCATCTGCATTTCTTCTTGATGTAGCAATTTTAATGGCCAGTAGTGTATCTTACCTCGTACCAATACTAGGCGGCCAATTAGCTCGCCTAAATACGTGTAATATTACAACTTCTGTGCAGGCGGAATCTGTTTTCATTGATGCAGACCATGACGCGCCATTCCGTCTTCCAGGTGATCCTCTGACAGCACCAGTCGAGCCGTGCAGCAGTGCTGTGGCGTTGAGTGGAAGACGGACTAGAAGTGAGCGTGCCCGTAGTCCCACTGCTAGTAACCTGTTCGCAGCAGTTCATGTTGACACGTCTGGGCTCACAAGTCCTCTTTCCTGTGCTGTGGTAGCTGTACGATCTAGCATTGCTTCCCTTACAATACCACATTCCTGACAGGCGTCTATGCTGCGTGGGCGTCCAGAATCTCGTCTACAGATGTGAGAATGTTCGCATTACTACTGATACCAGCATAGTTGCAGAATTGATGCAGCATCTCCAACTTAAATGGCAATTCTCCTAAAGAACCATCCCGCCATTCGGAAGGCCCCAATTTGACTCCTTTCAGAATTGCTGAGATGGCTGTAGGAAGCACGAATGCATCTCTGTGGTACGGGTGCCTGCTTGCTTCAATCACTTACACCTCACTAAGCCTTCTGACTGAGAACATTTCTCTATTAAAGGTACACGGAGTTGGCTCTCTGGTGGCTATGCCACTACAGTATCTGTGGCGGACGACGTTGAAACCAGCATCAATGCATCTATCATCCCTTCTGGTGGCATGCGATTATGCCGTCAACGGATCGTTTGTCCAGGTGTACTAATTTTTTTTTCAGGCAGTGTATGGTCTCCAGTGCTTCATTAGAGAGTAATTGCATTTCGTTTGATTTCTTACGCACAGTTATTTTTGTATCTGTGTTGCGCTGAAAATATCTACAGAAAAATGCAAATTTAGACGATATGCTCTATATTACTTCCTTGTAAACAAAATTCTTTTACTGACACTGGGTATTTGCTATTGACAACAGTAATGTCCGTTCTACACTTCACTCTCAAATATACGTTCAGCACTGCTCTGTTCTGTCTCGTTCTTGTTTTTCCAACAGTGTGAGTTGTTTGTTAAGAGTGACGCACAACAATAAGGGCAGGTTCACTAGTGAATATTTGGCCGCTGTGCACCTCACGGATTGCAGTATAGGAGCTCAACGACGCTACGGTGAGCTGTTCCCAAAGCTACAGTATCCACAACACAATACTTTTGCACCTGACTGTTGTTGCATTACTGCGTGTTTTGCGTTGTTTTGGTGATTGCGTATTACAGGCTTCTTCATTTTCACGTAAATCAAAGTATATATGCAGAATGACGCGACGAATCAAGATTTGTACCAAGACCGGGATTTGAATCTGGTCTCCTGCTCACTAGGCAGATGCGCTAACCATTACGCCACCCTGGTACAGTGGCTTTGCATAACTGCAACGGGAATTTGGGCTGAGCAGGAAGACGAGCTAAGGTAGTCCATGCAGTTTATAAAAGCCAGTGTGCCAGGGTGGTGTAGCGGTGAGCGCATCTGCCTTGTGAGCAGATCAGGGTACGAATCCCGTCATTGGTGCAAATTTTCTTCGCGTTTCTGCTTACATACATTATAGATGTCTGAGACTTGAAGCCAGCCGGTGTGGCCCAGCGGTTCTAGGCGCTTCAGTCTGGAACCGCGCGACCGCTACAGTCTCAGGTTCGAATCCAGCCTCGGGCATGGATGTGTGTGATGTCCTTAGGTTAGTTAGGTTTATGTAGTTCTAAGTTCTAGGGGACTGACGACCTCAGATGTAGAGTCCCATAATGCTTAGACCCATTTGAACCATTTCTTTGAGACTTGAAAATGACTCTGGAACCATATAGTTTCATTTAATTGAATGAAAGTAATTGGGAAAACAAACCGAAAAGGTGTAGTTGCATTATTACTCCGCACTCTGCGCTACGGGAGACCATGGATCCGTTATACAAGTCCACTCCAAAAATAACCCCGAACAACCTTTGAAACTTTATCGGTGGTGTTACAGTGCACTCTGTAGATAAAATTCCATGCTTCGATGATGCAGTGAAGTAGATGCTTTCAACCATACGAACGGATACCATAAAATTTATTACCATTCTATTTCCTGAAAGAGAAATGCATTAGTACTCTGTATACAAGAAAAGGGGTGGAGCTTTGCATCTCGTTCGCTCCCCCTCCTCCCCGCCGTCATCTCTGTGCTTAACCTCATCACCGCGTAGTAAGTTTATTGAAATCAACACGACTTAAAAATGAAGGAAAGGTACATATTTCATTACTCCTGTTTGTATGGTACACTTGAAACCAACAGCCCACAATTGCACTGGTTGCCACAGTAGCGCAGTTATTTTTTCATTTTTTAATTGGCGATGCAAAGCCTTAACAAACAAATCAGTAAACCCAAACGCATAACTACACCACCCACAGAAATGGTGCACTAGGGATAAGTTTCCGATTGTCATAGCCTGATTGCTCCACTCTTCTTGTGGAGTAGTGTAGCGATCAGATCCAGCCGTCGTGCCAAACTGCGCCGAGTTCGTGCCGTAAGGACAATGCAGCAGTTGCTGGAGATATGTATGAACTGCGCCTGTGTGAACGTCGCGATGGCGCGTTTGTTCAGAGCACCGACGCAGCGCAGGTATGTGCGTTGACGGCCCGGCAGCAGCGGAAGCCGCGAGATGCAGCAAGCAGTGGCGTGGTTACGCTGGCTGTAACTGTGGGTGTGGGTGTGGGTGAGGCTGTTGGACCCCCCCCCCCCCCTCTCGTCACCCCCTCCCATCCCGCTTCCAGTTGATTGTGCGGCCGCAGCCGCCTGCTGCCTCTGCTCTGTGAACCGTACGTCCCGACTCACTAACTGCGACCCTCTCTGCTTTAACAGCTCAACCGTGGGTGCCAGCACTAATAGTTTACTCATCTGTACTGTATTTTTACAGTCATATGGCATACACTGATCAGCCAGAACATTATGACCACCTACCTAGTAACCCGTATATCCACCTTTAGCACGGATGACAGGGCGACACGTGGCACGGATGCCGTGAGACCTTGCTAGATCGCTGGAGGGAGTTGGCGCTACATCTGCAGATACAAGTCACCTAATTCCCGTAAACTCCGTCGAGGGGGCGATAAGCTCTGACGCCACGTTCAATCACAACCCAGACGTGTTCGACCGAGTTCATATCTGGAGAGCTGGGAGGCCAGCACATCAATTGGAACTCATCTTGTGTTCCTCGAACCACTCCATCACACTCCTGGCCTTGTGGCATGGCGCCGCCGGCAAACATGATCATCATGAAGAGATGTATGTGGTCTGCAACCAGTGTACGATACTCCTTGGCCGTCATGGTACCTCGTACGAGCTCCACTGGACCCGTGGATGTCCGCGTGAATGTTCCCCAGAGCATAATGGAGACGCCGCGAACTTGTCTCCGTCCCGCAGTACAGTTGTCAAGCAACTGTTCCCCTAGAAGACGCAGGATTCGCGCCCTTCCATCGGCACGATGAAGAAGGTATCGGAATTCATCAGATCATGCAACTCTCTGGCAGTGCGCCAACGTGCAGTGCCGATGGTCACGTCCCCATTTTAGTTGTAGTTGCCGATGTCGTGATGTTAACATTGGCACATTCATGAGTCATCGGCTGCAGAGGGCCATCGTTAGGAAAGTTCGCTGTATTGTGTATTCAGACACATCTATACTCTGCCCAGCAGATGTTACTTCCGCCACAGTTCGCCGGTGTCCTATTTTACCAGTCTGACCGGCCTACGACGTACAACATCTGTAATGAGGGGTGGCCGCACAACCCCAAAGCGTGTGTACTTGGTTTCACCTTTATTTCGCCACCTGTCGAAGACGCACAGCACTGCAGTTTCCGAAATGCTCGTGGCAAGACTCTAGGCCATCACAATTTGCCATCTGTCAAACTGAGACAGATCGTGCGTTTTCCCCATTCTACATGCGGACAGCACGCTCACTGATAACTACACGCAGCGTACGTGTGTCTAACTAGCAGTCATTCCTCGCCAGATGACGCTGCTATCGCCTGGACGGGTTTATATTGATGGTAGGTCAGTGGTCTCTAAAATTTTAATTTCTATATTCGGTTCGAGGACATTCTAGAGGTATCTACAAATATTAAGTGACCATAAACAGCCCTTAGAATTCATCAAGAGTGTAGTCATGACGTCATTCTCGGGTGGGACTTTTTGAAGGCTTCTAAGGCAATTATGGATTGTGGTTGCTCGATGATGATGCTAAACGAAATGAGATATTGTGGACAGGAAGATGCGCATCCGAGTGTGTGGAGACTATGTGTGCTGGATGCAGTGATCATTCCTGCAGTCAGCGCTAGAAAGGTAACTGTCAGGTGTCATGCATCAACTCATGTATCTTGTAGTGGAATGTAAGAGAAGCATACCACTAAAGAATAACGTGGTCATCCCAGCCTCTGTCGTCTCGTTTAAGAACGGATTCAGTGAATTGTGGATAGTTAACTGTCTCTGAGAACCGCTGATCCTTCCAAGACGCATGTGCGTAGCAAACGCTGAGCCGTTAATTGAAGAACAGCTGAGCGTCATAGAAACAAACCTCTCATGCTGAGTCTGTGGGCGAAATTAGCGCTACCACTACGAGACAAGATCTTCTAGCTCGACTATCACCAGATCTCACTAAGGAACAACAGAAGAAGCTACTTGCCATTCTTCACGAGTTCTCTGAATGCTTCAATCCGCATGTGAAGAGCAAATTAGACAAATCGACGGTGAAGCACCGGATTAGCACTGGAGACCATCAATCAATAAGCCAGAGAGCATGTCGTGTGTCAGCAACGGAATGTCGAATAATTCGTGACGAAGTAGAGAAAAATGATGAAAAATGACATCATTCAGCCTTCGCAGAGCCCATAGTCATCACCAGTGGTTCTCATCAGGAAGAAGGATGGCAGTTGGAGCTTCTGTGTTGATTACTGGAAGCTTAATAAGATAACTAAAAAGGACATTTACCCTCTTTGACGATACACTGAATTTTCTGAAGGGGATTAAGTTTTTCTCAACCATCGACGTGTACTCGGGATACTGGCAAATCGAAGTAGATGAGACAGATCGTGAGAAAACTGCATCCATCACCCCCGGCCGGCCGCGGTGGTCTAGCGGTTCTAGGCGCGCAGTCCGGAACCGCGCGACTGCTACGGTCGCAGGTTCGAATCCTGCCTCGGGCATGGATGTGTGTGATGTCCTTCGGTTAGTTAGGTTTAAGTAGTTCTAAGTTCTAGGGGACTGATGACCACAGATGATAAGTCCCATAGTGCTCAGAGCCATTTGAACCATTTGAACCATCACCCCCGAGGGCCTGTATGAGTTTAAGGTAATGCCGTTTGGTTTGTGTAATGCACCAGCAACTTTTGAACGGATGATGGATAATCTTCTAAGGCACAAGAAGTGGACGATGTGTCTTTGTTATTTAGATGACATTACAGTGTTCTCAGAGACATTTGATGAACATATAAAAGACTGAGGGCCGTTCTGAAGTGTCTCCAACAAGGCGGACTGAAACTTAATCCAAGAAAGTGTCTCTTTGGAGCAAAAGAAATCAAAATACTTGGGCAATTTGTGTCAAACGAAGGTGTGCTGCCAGACCCATAAAAGGTGAGATGTACAACGGAATTTCCTATTCCTAAAAGTATTAGAGATGTGAGAAGCTTCCTCTTATTATATTCTTATTACCATCGTTTTATCAAAGACTTTTGTATCAAAGCCTGGCCACTCCAAGAGTTGTTAAAAGCTGATGATAAATTTATCTGGGGTGGCGCTCAACAAGATTCTTTCGATGTGCTGCGAAAAGCTCTGACGACTGACCCTGTACTTGATCTGTACTATGAGAGAGCACCTACAGAACTATACACAGATACCAACGGGTATAGGATCGGTGCTGTTCTGGTGCAGATTTCGGATGTAAAAGAGAAGTTTATATAGCCTATGTTTCTAGGACACTTGCAAAAGCCGAGAGAAGATACGCAACTAAAAAAAGAGAATGTCTTGCTGTGATCTAGGCCATGTGCAAATTTCGACAGTATCTCTATGGAAGGCCATTCACAGTTGTTACAGACCATCATTCACTCTGTTGGTTGAAAGGTCTTAAGGATCCAACAGGACGACTCGCCAGGTGGGCATTACGTCTTCAAGAGCACCAAGATGCCGACTGTCTCTCAAGAAACCCTGCGCAAGGCCATCAAGACTTTGATGAAGATAGTGACTGTCTCGCTGCGCTCCAGGATCTCTCTGCTGAGCAGAAGAAGGACGCCAAGATATCTCAAATTATGCTTGCCTTAAATCGGTCAGAGAATGTGAAAGGACAATTTAAGGTAGTTAATGGATTACTTTGCAAGAAAAACTTTGATCCGTTTGGAAAGAGGTGGCTACCAGTGATTCCTAAACACATGCGCTTAGATGTTCTACAGAAATTCCATGACACACCTGAGGCAGGACTCTTAGGATTTATTAAGACATACGATAAAATCGGTCGATATTTGTGTATGTGCGATCTTCTGTTTGTTTGGAAAAAAAGGAGGGAGTGGGGTCACGTCTCCTAATTTGTGTGTGCGAGTCAGTGGGTGTAATTCTTTCAGTGTGTGTGTGTGTGTGTGTGTGTGTGTGTGTGTGTGTGTGTGTGTGTGTGTGCCAAATTTTAATTTGTTTAAGCTGTTTATTATGCCACTGAGGTGGTGTTCGCCAATTATTATGCTGCCTGGCTTATGAACTTGCCGGAGGGAAGGTATTATTTATCTACTAAATGTTCTACTGACTTAAATAACGTTTTGTTGCTAATGTTTGGTTCGTCGTTTAGTGTGTCTGTCTTGTCTATGATTGGCTAAACGAGCAAACAAACATAAGCGATCAGACGTTTAAATAACATCTAGTAAATAACAAATAAGCTCCTCTCTGGCAACCGCGAAATCATTGTCACATAGTCCGGGCAACGCTCGTCCTAGTACCATAATAAACAAATTTAATACACTAATAATTGAAACACACACACACACAGAGTCGGATCAAAGAAACACAACACAGTGGAGTAGCAGATACCACCACAGCCTCACGAACAAAAGACCATCGCATTTCGCGCCGTTGAAAGTAATCACACAAGGCAAATATAGATATATAAAAAAAACATGTAAACAAGAAAAGAAGAAAAAAACAATGCAGTGTAGTGTGTTAAACATCGAACGTCTGTGTATAGGACACATGGAAATAATGTAGAAGCCAATAAACGCGAGTAATAAAAAAGCCATTGCGCGTATGACAACCATTAATGATATCGTTGAACCGCCTTGTAAACAAAACCATAACTGCTACAATAGGCACTGAAGATGCTTTATATAAAGTGATACGGATGTGGTCGAAATAAACTTTTATACAGTCGCAAAAAAACGGTATTACTCCCACTGTATTTGTAAAACTACGACGGAGGAAAATAAACAAGTAACAATTTTATAATTTTTTTTGTGTCTGTCCACAGTCACACTTAGATTGTTTTATTACTTCCTTCAACCCAATCAAATTGTCTCTTCAAACCCAACACTAAAAAAACTTTTATAATTTTACACATGACATAAAATGTGTTAAATATTATAAAATAATAAAGTTCTCATTGCACCGAGCAGAGTAGTACATTTAGCCTCATTGAGGCTCATCTATTGTCGTTAAAGAAACAGGGTTTAGCTCTGAAACATTCCTTTGTTTCGTGCCTCAGAGCTTCCACAGCGTGGCGCGATATCGCACTCGCTGCTGCAGCCAGAATTCAAGCTCTCGGGACGATGTGCGGCGTGCGACGCCAACTAGGCGACGCACTGCTCTACCGATTTCATCGGAAAAGTTCATTGGCTGACGCGGGTTAATTCTCTGCTCTGATACACTACTCAACCTACCTAAATAAGAGTCACTGTCCTCGTTTTGACCCGCGAGACAGGGTTAAACTTTTAACAACTCCAAAGAAAATGATTATAAGACCTAAAGCGAATTACTTCCAAGAAAGATTCAGAGATTTTACTATTAGACTGTAATATGTACACTGCTAACAGTTCAATACACCACCCCAACTGTCCAGAACCAGTCCCCGCCATAATCACCACAGCAACAGAACAGTATTACAGTTCAAAATCAATACGGCAGGACTGACAGAAAAACCGCACTTTAAAAACTCATATAAGCTAAGGTAAGTTACTGGATTCGATAAAAATCTTGCCAGGTTCATCTCGTTCTTTAAACATTGCGACTGTGCGCAACGAATACACTGTCACAATGAGCGAGTATAAGAAAGTTTTATTTGCTCTACTGAATGGACAGAATTCGCATGTAAATTGACAGAGAGCAAAGTTCTCTAAAATATCAATCGAAATTACAAAAAGATGCCGCTAACACTGGCGGATGCAAAATTATGCAGAAGACTGTGTAGTGAAACCGCAACAAGGTTTCCTCATCTGGACAGCTCCCGAATTCAAAGTTATAATCAATTAAGGAACACAAGCTGCGCTGCCACAATTGTGACACATTTCCGTGAAGTCAGGTAGGAAGCACCAGTCGGCAGCAGAAGGTAGCCGACAGACGAAAGTCCCCGAATCTTAGCTCAAAGCCCTCAAGTTCAAATGGTTCAAATGGCTCTGAGCACTATGGGACTTAACTGCTGCGGTCATCAGTCCCCTAGAACTTAGAACTACTTAAACCTAACTAACCTAAGGACCTCACACACATCCATGCCCGAAGCAGGATTCGAACCTGCGACCGCAGCGGTCGCGCGGTTCCAGACTGTAGCGCCTAGAACCGCTCGGCCACTCCGGCCGGCAAAACCCTCAAGTGCCCCACCTTTTATTTATTTATTTTAACGAAAAAGCTCCACATTGAGGGAACGACTCAGTACTGTTGCCAATTGTAATATTCCTGGCTTATTCAGCCATCATATTAGGCTCCAGGAAGCTGTTCCCAGGACAGTGGAGATGCAAGAAACATAGAGATGACGCAATGTGGGACGAGGTACCGCTGACAGATGTTAGATTCGGTACCATTCCCGTGAGAAAGACCGCCTGCATGATGCTGCTGCTCTGTGATTGGCTGCTGTGTTCGGCGTTAGGGCACCAAAACGTTAAACTTTAGTTGCTATTGTTAATTAAACCTGAAATACAAATTACTTCATTTTTTAAAATAAACATCTCTCAACAGCCAGCTATCAATCAGTCATTTCAAAATGATTAAAATCAAAGTATTACTAAAACAAAAGACTGACGATATTACTGCCGATGCACTTCGGTGCCGTTCGGGTCACGCTTTGCTGGCTTGGCGCGCGAAGTGTCTCAAGCAGTCCGGCTCTCCAGTTCTGACCGTTCCAGTAGACAGACATGTTGTCTGTTATAGCAGTATTTGTTTCATGCAATTTTATTGACTACAGTTCAGACCGTCGCTAGGTACAGACATGTTGTCTGTAATAGTAGTATTTGATTCATGTAATTTTATTCTCCAGTTCTGACGGTTCCAGTAGACAGACATGTTGTCTGTGGCGGGATGTATTTCATGTTATTTTAGCCAGATATAATGACCGTGGAAAGATATGTTCAATACGTTGTGATAAAGAATAGTTTCTCCTGTCTATATCAATAAAAACGCGAGTGGCATCCCAAATGACTTATAGTTTATTCGTAGCAGCAATTCCTTGTGGAGTTAATTTCAGAAAAAAATTAATTTCAGAAAAAAATTCAAGAAAAAGAATCCATGACCTGCGTGCTGTTTTCTGCGCTGAGGACATCATCATCATGAAGACAGCAGGTTAGTCAAGTGTACAAGAACTTAAGTATTCTACACAGGGCCTACGGTCGCAGGTTCGAATCCTGCCTCGGGCATGGATGTATGTGATGTCCTTAGGTTAGTTAGGTTTAACTAGTTCTAAGTTCTAGAATCGACAGCAGACCAACACCGACAACGATAGTTCAGGTATACATGCCGACGTCGCAAGCTGAAGATGAACAGATAGAGAAAGTGCATGAGGATATTGAAAGGGTAATGCAGTATGTAAAGGGGGACGAAAACCTAATAGTCATGGACGACTGGAATGCAGTTGTAGGGGAAGGAGTAGAAGAAAAGGTTACAGGAGAATATGGGCTTGGGACAAGGAATGAAAGAGGAGAAAGATTAATTGAGTTCTGTAACAAGTATCAGCTAGTAATAGCGAATACCCTGTTCAAGAATCACAAGAGGAGGAGGTATACTTGGAAAAGGCCGGGAGATACGGGAAGATTTCAATTAGATTACATCATGGTCAGACAGAGATTCCGAAATCAGATACTGCATTGTAAGGCGTACCCAGGAGCAGATATAGACTCAGATCACAATATAGTAGTGATGAAGAGTAGGCTGAAGTTCAAGACATTAGTCAGGAAGAATCAATACGCAAAGAAGTGGGATACGGAAGTACTAAGGAATGACGAGATACGTTTCAAGTTCTCTAACGCAGTAGATACAGCAATAAGGAAAGCGCAGTAGGCAGTACAGTTGAAGAGGAATGGACATCTCTAAAATGGGCCATCACAGAAGTAGGGAAGGAAAACATAGGTGCAAAGAAGGTAGCTGCGAAGAAACCATGGGTAACCGAAGAAATACTTCAGTTGATTGATGAAAGGAGGAAGTACAAACATGTTCCGGGGAAATCAGGAATACAGAAGTACAAGTCGCTGAGGAATGAAATAAATAGGAAGTGCAGGGAAGCTAAGACGAAATGGCTGCAGGAAAAATGTGAAGACATCGAAAAAGATATGATTGTCGGAAGGACAGACTCAGCATACAGGAAAGTCAAAACAACCTTTGGTGACATTAAAAGCAACGGTGGTAACATTAAGAGTGCAACGGGAATTCCACTGTTAAATGCAGAGGAGAGAGCAGATAGGTGGAAAGAATACATTGAAAGCCTCTATGAGGGTGAAGATTTGTCTAATGTGATAGAATAAGAAACAAGAGTCGATTTAGAAGAGATAGGGGATCCAGTATTAGAATCGGAATTTAAAAGAGCCTTGGAGGACTTACGGTCAAATAAGGCAGAAGGGATAGATAACATTCCATCAGAATTTCTAAAATCATTGGGGGAAGTGGCAACAAAAAGACTATTCACGTTGGTGTGTAGAATATATGTGTCTGGCGACATACCATCTGACTTTCGGAAAAGCGCCGGCCGCGGTGGTCTCGTGGTTCTAGGCGCGCAGTCCGGAACCGCGCGACTGCTGCGGTCGCAGGTTCGAATCCTGCCTCGGACATGGATGTGTGTGATGCCCTTAGGTTGGTTAGGTTTAAGTAGTTCTAAGTTCTAGGGGACTGATGACCTAAGATGTTAAGTCCCATAGTGCACGGAGCCATTAAATTAATTAATTTCGGAAAAGCATCATCCACACAATTCCGAAGACGGCAAGAGCTGACAAGTGCGAGAATTATCGCACAATCAGTTTAACAGCTCATGCATCAAAGCTGCTTACGAGAATAATATACAGAAGAATGGAAAAGAAAATTGAGAATGCGCTAGGTGACGATCAGTTTGGCTTTAGGATAAGTAAAGGGACGAGAGAAGCAATTCTGACATTACGGCTAATAATGGAAGCAAGGCTAAAGAAAACTCAAGACACTTTAATAGGATTCGTTGACCTGGAAAAAGTGTTCGACAATATAAATTGGTGCAAGCTGTTCGAGATTCTGAAAAAAGTAGGGGTAAGCTATAGAGAGAGACGGGTCATATACAATATGTACAACAAAAAATGGTTCAAATGGCTCTGAGCACTATGGGACTCAACTGCTGAGGTCATTAGTCCCCTAGAACTTAGAACTAGTTAAACCTAACTAACCTAAGGACATCACAAACATCCATGCCCGAGGCAGGATTCGAACCTGCGACCGTAGCGGTCTTGCGGTTCCAGACTGCAGTGCCTTTAACCGCACGGCCACTTCGGCCGGCACTATGTACAACAACCAAGAGGGAATAATAAGAGCGGACGATCAAGGACGAAGTGCTCGTATTAAGAAGGGTGTAAGACAAGGCTGTAGCCTTTCGCCGCTACTCTTCAATCTGTACATCGAGCAAGCAATGATGGAAATAAAAGAAAAGTTCAGAGTGGAAAAAAATACAAGGTGAAACGATATCAATGATACGATTCGCTGATGACATTGCTATCCTGAGTGAAAGTGAAGAAGAATTAAATGATCTGCTGAACGGAATGAACAGTCTAATGAGTACAAAGTATGGTTTGAGAGTAAATGGGAGAAAGACGAAGGTAATGATAAGTAGTAGAAATGAGAACAGCGAGAAACTTAACATCAGGATTGATGGTCACGAAGTCAATGAAGTTAAGGAATTCTGCTACCTAGGCAGTAAAATAACCAATGACGGACGGAGCAAGGAGGACATCAAAAGCAGACTCGCTATGGCAAAAAAGGCATTTCTGGCCAAGAGAAGTCTACTAATATCAAATACCGGCCTTAATTTGAGGAAGAAATTTCTGAGGCTGTACGAGTACAGCATTGTATGGTAGTGAAACATGGACTGTGGGAAAACCGGAACAGAAGAGAATCGAAGCATTTGAGATGTGGTGCTATAGACGAATGTTGAAAATTAGGTGGACTGATAAGGTAAGGAATGAGGAGGTTCTGCGCAGAATCGGAGAGGAAAGGAATAAGTGGAAAACACTGATAAGGAGAAGGGACAGGATGATAGGACATCTGCTAAGACATGAGGGAATGACTTCCATGGTACTAGAGGGAGCTGTAGAGGGCAAAAACTGTAGAGGAAGGCAGAGATTGGAATACGTCAAGCAAATAATTGAGGACGTAGGTTGCAAGTGCTACTCTGAGATGAAGAGGTTAGCACAGGAAAGGAATTCGTGGCGGGCCGCATCAAACCAGCCAGTAGACTGATGAAAAAAAAAAAATGTCTAGGGGACTAATGACCTCAGAAGTTGAGTCCCATAGTTCTCAGAGCCATTTGAGCAATTTTTGAACCACACAGGGCAGTGGAAACAACTAGGCACCTCACGTATACTGCATGCACAGTACAAATGTGCTCAGTGACACGTCATCTGCAGTAATGCAGAGGAGGTAAAGAAGGATGAAAGTATTAAAACTATCTCACTTTTATTCCTTTTTCTTGCCGTACTATGTGACGAACGAGAGTATCGCATATTTTACGTAAAAACCGGGGAATGCAGCAGAAACTTCTTACTCTAGGCAAGCAAAACGCACATTAACAAACAAGAGGCTGGTACTGGCATGGAGAAGTGTCCCACCGATTGGTCAGCCTCTTCGCACCAGACACGGTAGTGGGGGAGAACTCATTCAATCGGAAACAATAAAACTTTGCAGCGAAAGCAACTGAATTTCTCAAGCTGCTCGGGTGGCCTCACAGTGGCCTTTTCTTTGATGTCTGTACAGAAAATGCACCGATATGATGTGCTCAGTTACTCTTGGAGCAGCAGTGGCGGCTCGGCGGTCCTTGCCCCCAGCGAGAACAGCTGCTGGCTCTCGTCAGCAAACGCACGGACGGACCGTAGCTCCACATCCGCGAAACTGTTCAACTCCCAAGGGGCGCTCGCCTCTGATTTTGACCGCCTTCTGATGACAAAAAAGAACTTGAGCCCACAACGGCAGCGCACCCTCCCAGTGGGAAATACGCAAAACTTTCCTCTCGACAAACATGTCCAGTACTCTCAATAAAGTAACCAAGAAACAGTGGCAGAAAATGAAACGATATCGCACGGCTATATGTGACAATTATATCACAAGTGATGGGATGCTGCTGTTGAACGATGTGTGGCGAACGTATGTCCCTGGTCTCAGCCAAACTGTAGTCCGAAATGTTTGTTATTCAAAAAAATGGTTCAAATGGCTCTGAGCACTATGGGACTCAACTGCTGTGGTCATTAGTCCCCTAGAACTTAGAACTACTTAAACCTAACTAACCTAAGGACATCACACACATCCATGCCCGAGGCAGGATTCGAACCTGCGACCGTAGCACTCGCACGGTTCCGGACTGCGCGCCTAGAACCGCGAGACCACCGCGGCCGGCAATGTTTGTTATTAACGTTAAACAAACATCGACCAAAGAACCTGACACAGAAGCAAAGAGATAGTACGTCAACAAGTGGCCATGAAAGCTTCAACAATTTTGTGTGATCCGGTAGTTTTGTTATAAAACAAAAGTGTAAAGTCGTTTACAAACCGGTTATTGCAGAGCGTTTATCCTGTGTGGTCTCGCGGTAGCGTTCTCGCTTCCCGAGCACGGGGTCCAGGATTCGATTCCCGGCGGGGCCACGGATTTTTCCTGCCTCGAGATGACTGGGTGTTGTTGTGTTGTCTTCATCATCATCATTCATCCCCATTACGGTCGGAGGAAGGCAACGGCAAACCACCTCCATTAGGACCTTGCCTAGTAAGGCGGTGCGGGTCTCCCGCATCGTTCCCCTACGCTCTGTAAAGAAGCATGGGATTTCATTTCCATTTTATCCTGTGTTTACGAATTCAGCCCATGGATAAACGTCCTTTGCTCACAATTCGCCACCTGAGCACTAAATAACGAAGCGTCTTCACAGCAGTAACTTTTCAAAAAAAGTCGTGTTCTCACGACATCTGCTGGATACATGAAAATTGCAATATCACAGAGATGGAAGCAAGTGCAGTAACTCTTGGGATATAATCTACTTTTTCCTGATAACTCTCGGTGAAATGCACTACTGGCCATTAAAATTGCTACACCACGAAGATGACGTGCTACAGACGCGAAATTTTACCGACAGGAAGAAGACGCTGTGATATGCAAATGATTAGCTCTTCAGAGCATTCACACAAGGTTGGCGCCGGTGGCGACACCTACAACGTGCTGACATGAGGAAAGTTTCCAACCGATTTCTCATACACAAACAGTAGTTGACCGGCGTTGCATGGTGAAACGTTGTTGTGATCCCTCGTGTAAGGAGGAGAAATGCGTACCATCACGATTCCGACTTTGATAAAGGTCGGATCGTAGCCTATCGCGATTGCGGTTTATCGTATCGCGACATTGCTGCTCGCGTAGGTCGAGATCCAATGACTGTTAGCAGAATATAGAATCGATGGGTTCAGGAGGGTAATACGGAACGCCGTGCTGGATTCCAAAGGCCTCGTATCAATAGCAGTCGAGATGACAGGCATCTTATCCGCGTGGCTGTAACGGATCGTGCAGCCACGTCTCGATCCCTGAGTCAACAGATGGGGACGTTTGCAAGACAACAACCATCTGCACGAACAGATCGACGAGGTTTACAAAAAAAAAAAAAAATGGTTCAAATGGCTCTGAGCAGTATGGGACTCAACTGCTGAGGTCATTAGTCCCCTAGAACTTAGAACTAGTTAAACCTAACTAACCTAAGGACATCATAAACATCCATGCCCAAGGCAGGATTCGAACCTGCGACCGTAGCGGTCTTGCGGTTCCAGACTGCAGCGCCTTTACCCGCACGGCCACTTCGGCCGGCCGAGGTTTACAGCAGCATGGACTATCAGCTCGGAGATCATGGCTGCGGTTACCCTTGACGCTCTATCACAGACAGGAGCGACTGCGATGGTGTACTCAACGAGGAACCTGGGTGCACGAATAGCAAAACGTCATTTTTTCGAATGAATTCAGGTTCTGTTTACAGCATCATGAGCCGGCCGGTGTGGCCGAGCGGTTCTAGGCGCTTCAGTCTGGAACCGCGCGGTCGCAGGTTCAAATCCTGCCTTGGGCATGGACGTGTGTGATGTCCTTAGGTTAGTTAGGTTTAAGTATTTCTAAGTTCTATGGGACTGATGACCTCAGATGTTAAGTCCCATAGTTGTCTTGTGACAGCCAGAGCGAGAGCACCAGCAGCAGCGAGTACTGTTTGTATAAAGCGTTTATTTTGCATTTTGTTTACGACCTTCCACTAAGGAAGGGATTCTATTAGTGTCTATCTGCTCTGCATAGTAACTAACAGTTCTTGATAAAACTTTACGTAGTTTTCGTGTTAGATTTCTTAGTGTTTTCTTGATCGTTTAGAACAGAAAGCGCCCTAAAACCGTCTTTTGTTTGTTTCGCGGCCGTTAGCCACTAGTCACTTGAATCAGCAGTTGTCTTGTGACAGCCAGAGCGAGAGCACCAGCAGCAGCGAGTACTGTTTGTATAAAGCGTTTATTTTGCATTTTGTTTACGCGAGAGCACCAGCAGCAGCGAGTACTGTTTGTATAAAGCGTTTATTTTGCATTTTGTTTACGACCTTCCACTAAGGAAGGGATTCTATTTGTGTTTATCTGCTCTGCATAGAAACTAACAGTTCTTGATCGTTAGGAGAGAAATTTATTTTGTACTTATTTGCTGCGCTTAGCTTTTAAATAGTTTTTCTGGGAAAACCTAGCGTAGTTTTCTCGTCTCGTATTTCAGTGAGTGTTTCTTGATTATCAGAGTAGCTCATCAGAAGATTATCTTGGGAATTTGTCACCGTATAGAGTAGGGTAAACATAGTCATGTGTAGGGACTGTGGTTGTTGTGAGCGGACGCAAGGAGAATTGGCCACTCTTCGGGGGCAAGTGGAGGCTTTGTCTGTTAGGCTCATCGAGCTCGAGGCGCAGGCGTCGGCTCGTAGTGGCGTTGGGGCAACTGTGGTGAGACCTATGTCTACTTCGGTGGCCTTGGAATCACATGGAACCCCTGATGTCGCTGCGTCTTCCGGCAGTGAGCATCTTACCGGTCAGCCATCACTCCAGGGTGAATGGCGGACAGTGGTGGGCTCGCGCGTGCCTGGCCGAAAGGCGAAGGTGGGATCTGGCCGCGTGGCAGCTGCCTTACCCCTTTCCAACAGGTACGGGGTGCTTCCTAGTGGTGATGACATCGTTTCCGAGCCACCACAGGATGCCTCGCCTGTTGGGCCAGTGGCCGATTCTCCGGCGAGGTCCCGACAGTCACAGAGGGCGGGCCTATTAGTTATAGGGAGCTCCAACGTTAGGCGGGTTATGGAGCCCCTCAGGAAAATAGCGGGTAGGTCGGGGAAGAATGCCAGTGTGCACTCGGTGTGCTTGCCGGGGGGTCTCGTCCGTAATGTGGAGGAGGCCCTTCCGGCAGCTATTGAACGCACTGGGTGTGACCGGCTGCAGATAGTAGCACATGTCGGAACGAATGACGCCTGCCGCTTGGGTTCTGAGGCCATCCTTGGTTCCTTCCGGCGGCTGGCAGATTTGGTGAAGACAACCAGCATCGCACGCGGAGTGCAAGCTGAGCTTAATATCTGCAGCATAGTGCCCAGAGTCGATCGCGGTCCTCTGGTTTGGAGCCGTGTGGAGGGTCTAAACCAGAGGCTCAGACGACTCTGCGACTATAATGGTTGCAAATTCATCGACCTCCGTTATTGGGTGGAGAACTGTAGGGCCCCCCTAGACAGGTCAGGCGTGCACTACACACCGGAAGCAGCTACTAGGGTAGCAGAGTACGTGTGGCGTGCACACGGGGGTTTTTTAGGTTAGAGGGACCCCCCCTTGGGCGAAACGATAAAATACCTGACGGCTTACCAGAGAGAACATCAGCATCGTTGATAAAGAACGTCCGTCTTCAGAGAGCAAAAACAGGAAAAGTTAACGTAATATTGGTAAACTGCAGGAGTATCCAGGGCAAGGTTCCTGAATTAGTATCGCTTATTGAAGGAAATAGTGCGCATATAGTATTAGGAACGGAAAGTTGGTTAAAACCGGAAGTGAACAGTAACGAAATCCTAGACACAGAATGGAATATATACCGCAAGGATAGGATAAACGCCAATGGTGGAGGAGTATTTATAGCAGTAAAGAATTCAATAATATCCAGTGAAGTTATTAGCGAATGCGAATGTGAAATAATCTGGGTTAAGTATCAAAGGTGGGTCAGATATGATAGTCGGATGCTTCTATAGACCACCTGCATCAGCAACCGTAGTAGTTGAGCGCCTCAGAGAGAACCTGCAGAACGTCGTGAAGAAGTTTCGTGATCATACTATTGTAATAGGGGGAGACTTCAATCTACCAGGTATAGAATGGGATAGTCACACAATCAGAACTGGAGCCAGGGACAGAGACTCTTGTGACATTATCCTGACTGCCTTGTCCGAGAATTACTTCGAGCAGATAGTTAGAGAACCAACTCGTGAAGCTAACTTTTTAGACCTCATAGCAACAAATAGACCGGAACTTTTCGACTCCGTGAATGTAGAAGAGGGTATCAGTGATCATAAGTCAGTGGTTGCATCAATGACTACAAGTGTAATAAGAAATGCCAAGAAAGGAAGGAAAATATATTTGCTTAACAAGAGTGATAGGGCACAAATCGCAGAATATCTGAGTGACCACCATCAAACGTTCATTTCTGAGGAAGAGGATGTGGAACATAAATGGAAAAAATTCAGAAACATCGTCCAGTACGCCTTAGATAAGTTCGTACCGACTAAGGTCCAAAGCGAGGGGAAAGATCCACCGTGGTATAACAATCATGTACGAAAGGTACTACGGAAACAAAGAAAGCTTCATCATAGGTTTAAGAGTAGTCGAATCATAGCTGATAAGGAAAAGCTGAACGAAGCGAAAAAGAGCGTAAAGAGAGCAATGAGAGAAGCATTCAACGAATTCGAACATAAAACATTGGCAAACAATCTAAACAAGAACCCTAAAAAGTTTTGGTCATATGTAAAATCGGTAAGCGGATCTAAATCCCCTATTCAGTCACTCGTTGACCACGATGGCACCGAAACAGAGGACGACCGAAGAAAGGCAGAAATACTGAATTCAGTGTTCCGAAACTGTTTCACTGCGGAAAATCGTAACACGGTCCCTGACTTCAGCCGTCGCACGGACGCCAAAATGGAAAATATTGAAATAAACGATATCGGAATTGAAAAACAACTGCTATCACTTAGTAGCGGAAAAGCATCCGGACCAGACGAGATACCCGTAAGATTCTACAGTGATTATGCTAAAGAACTTGCCCCCTTTCTATCAGCAATTTATCGTAGATCTCTGGAAGAACGTAAAGTACCTAGCGACTGGAAGAAAGCGCAGGTCGTTCCCATTGTCAAGAAGGGTCATAAATCAGATGCGAATAATTATAGGCCTATTTCGCTTACGTCAATCTGTTGTAGAATAATGGAACATGTTTTATGTTCTCGTATTATGACGTTCTTAGATAATACAAATCTCCTTCATCATAACCAACATGGATTCCGCAAACAGAGATCATGTGAAACTCAGCTCGCCCTATTTGTCCAAGAAATTCACAGTGCCGTAGACACTGGCGAGCAGATTGATGCCGTATTCCTGGACTTCAGGAAGGCATTTGATACGGTTCCGCACTTACGTTTAGTGAAAAAAATACGAGCTTACGGAATATCGGACCAGGTTTGTGATTGGATTCAGGATTTCCTAGAAGAAAGAACACAACATGTCATTCTTAACGGTTCAAAATCTGCAGATGTAGAGGTAATTTCGGGAGTACCGCAAGGAAGCGTGATAGGACCTTTATTGTTTACAATATACATAAATGACTTAGTTGACAACATCGGTAGCTCCGTGAGGCTATTTGCAGATGACACGGTTGTCTACAAGAAAGTAGCAACATCAGAAGACTCGTACGTACTCCAGGAAGACCTGCAGAGGATTAATGAATGGTGCGACAGCTGGCAGCTTTCCCTAAACGTAGATAAATGTAATATAATGCGCATACATAGGGGCAGAAATCCATTCCAGTACGATTATGCCATAGGTGGTAAATCATTGGAAGCGGTAACGACCGTAAAATACTTAGGAGTTACTATCCGGAGCGATCTGAAGTGGAATGATCACATAAAACAAATAGTGGGAAAAGCAGGCGCCAGGTTGAGATTCATAGGAAGAATTCTAAGAAAATGTGACTCATCGACGAAAGAAGTAGCTTACAAAACGCTTGTTCGTCCGATTCTTGAGTATTGCTCATCAGTATGGGACCCTTACCAGGTTGGATTAATAGAAGAGATAGACATGATCCAGCGAAAAGCAGCGCGATTCGTCATGGGGACATTTAGTCAGCGCGAGAGCGTTACGGAGATGCTGAACAAGCTCCAGTGGCGGACACTTCAAGAAAGGCGTTACGCAATACGGAGAGGTTTATTATCGAAATTACGAGAGAGCACATTCCGGGAAGAGATGGGCAACATATTACTACCGCCCACATATATCTCGCGTAATGATCACAACGAAAAGATCCGAGAAATTAGAGCAAATACGGAGACTTACAAGCAGTCGTTCTTCCCACGCACAATTCGTGAATGGAACAGGGAAGGGGGGATCAGATAGTGGTACAATAAGTACCCTCCGCCACACACCGTAAGGTGGCTCGCGAAGTATAGATGTAGATGTAGATAGTGGTCTGAGCCATTTGAATTTACAGCATCATGATGGTCGCATCCGTGTTTGGCGACATCGTGGTGAAAGCACATTGGAAGCGTGTATTCGTCATCGCCATACTGGCCTATCAGCCGGCGTGATGGTATGGGGTGCCATTGGTTACACGTCTCGATCACCTCTTGTTCGCATTGACGGCACTTTGAACAGTGGACGTTACATTTCAGATGTGTTACGACCCGTGGCTCTACCCTTCATTCTATCCCTGCGAAACCCTACATTTCAGCAGGATAATGCACGACCGCATGTTGCAGGTCCTGTACGGGTCTTTCTGGATACAGAAAATGTTCGACTGCTGCCCTGGCCAGCACATGGTGACTAAGCAACTGGCTCTTCACAATACGCCAGTCACTACTCTTGATGAACTGTGGTATCATGTTGAAGCTGCATGGGCAGCTGTACCTGCACACGCCATCCAAGCTCTGTTTGACTCAATGCCCAGGCTTATCAAGGCCGTTATTAATGCCAGAGGTGGTTGTTCTGGATGCTGATTTCTCAGGATCTACGTACACCAATTGATTGATAATGTAATCACATATCAGTTCTACTACAATATATTTGTCCAATGAATACCCGTTTATCATCTGCATTTCTTCTTGATGTAGAAATTTTATTGGCCAGTAGTGTAGCTAGCTCAGAATTGATGTTGTGCAGTGTGAGAAGCTTCGTCTTCCCGATAAAAGATGAATTTAAGAAAGATATAGTTGGTCATTTAATTAGTTTTCGAAGTCTTGTGTTACTTTGAGCCATGTGAACGTTGTATTGTGCAGCGCTTGTTTCACATTACAGAACAAGTGAAACGCAAAAATCGGCTCTACAGTGGAGTGATGTGCTCCGGGAGATCCCAAAGCAGCTCCGCTGCGCTTCCAAGTCAAGCTACAACTCAAGAATGTAGACATCTTTGTTGTGAGTTCACAGGCAGCGTCGCAGTTACTTGCGCCGAGGCAGAAAATAAATATGCCTCGGTGTTCCGCAGTTACAGGAGGAAATTCAGGGGGTGCTGGCGGGTCCTGAGGCCGTGTTTGCATCCGAGGCGCACACAGCGTCGGGGGCGCCCACTGGAAACCCGATAATGCGGCGGATGCAGGCAGGCAGCCGCGGCGCAAGTTTGCTGCCACCCCGGCGCTCCCCACGCCGGCAACTACGTCTCGGGAATATCCCCTCTCGGTGTCCCAGCGAACGCACTGTTCCAACTTATTTCTCTCAGACAGCGATTTGCAAATGTCTGTCTAAGACGTTTATAGCGCGTGCAGTTTCATCAACGAGCGAAAAGAAATCTTAGGTTCTGTCAATAAAATTACAAACTTGTAGCTCCGTTTGCATGAAGATCCTCAGTACAGCCACAAAGTTCAGTACAAAAAGAATTGACTTTCTTGCCCAATTTCATTAACTTCAGGACGCTGGTCACTTAAGACATTCCCAACTCCGATAACTTACACGAATGACATTGACTGTGGATGTCCTGTCACGGGGCACTCCCCTTTCCACATTAACTCTGTCACCGACCTGGGCCACGCTTAACACGGTGTCGTTCGTATCCACCGACAAACATACAAGAGCAATCAGTAGCTGCCTGGACCATGCAGCTGAAACTATATTTGAATACTAGCAGGTTTGATGCGGCTCGCCACGACTTCCTCTCCTCTGCCAGCCTCTTCATCTCAGAGTAGCACTTATGCCTGAAGTCCTGAATTATTTATTGTATGTGTTACCGTTGAAGTTACTCCCTGGTCTCTTAATACATATCACATCGTCTTTTCTTTTCTCCGAGGGAACTTTTTTCGCATTATTCGTTTCTCACCGATTCTCTTGAGAAACCCGAACTTCTTACCAGTTCACTTAATTTTCAGTGTCTTTCTATAGCAGTACATCTCAAACGCTCCGATTTTCTTCCTTTCCACTTTCCTCACGATATATGATTCACTTGCATACGATATTGCGCTTCAGACGTACATTCTCAGAAATTTCTTCCTCAAATTAAGGCCGATGTTTGATGA
The DNA here is from genome assembly GCF_023898315.1 of Schistocerca nitens. NCBI lineage: Eukaryota > Metazoa > Arthropoda > Insecta > Orthoptera > Acrididae > Schistocerca > Schistocerca nitens. Next base: position 303,804,285 of record NC_064614.1, read on the forward strand.
TAATAGACTTACTTTAGACAGGCATGCCCTCTTTGCCTATGTTAGTCTGCTTATTACTTACTTCGACATATGTCCTTTTTATGTCCTCCAACTATTATGTGTTATTTTACTTCCAACATTACAGAGTTTCTCAACATAATCTACGACGTGGTTCCCTATTCTGAAGTTAAGTTTATCCCTAATCTCACACCTGCCACTCCTGTTTACTTTCGTCTTCCTTCAGTTTGCTCTCAACGGTTAGTATGTGCTCATTAGATTCTTCGTTCCGTCCAAAAAATGTAAATCTTCCTCGCTTTCACTGAGGACAGCAATGTCATAACGAATCTTGTCAGTTTCGTATTAATTCTGTTCTTGAACTTCTACACTCCTGGAAATTGAAATAAGAACACCGTGAATTCATTGTCCCAGGAAGGGGAAACTTTATTGACACATTCCTGGGGTCAGATACATCACATGATCACACTGACAGAACCACAGGCACATAGACACAGGCAACAGAGCATGCACAATGTCGGCACTAGTACAGTGTATATCCACCTTTCGCAGCAATGCAGGCTGCTATTCTACCATGGAGACGATCGTAGAGATGCTGGATGTAGTCCTGTGGAACGGCTTGCCATGCCATTTCCACCTGGCGCCTCAGTTGGACCAGCGTTCGTGCTGGACGTGCAGACCGCGTGAGACGACGCTTCATCCAGTCCCAAACATGCTCAATGGGGGACAGATCCGGAGATCTTGCTGGCCAGGGTAGTTGACTTACACCTTCTAGAGCACGTTGGGTGGCACGGGATACATGCGGACGTGCATTGTCCTGTTGGAACAGCAAGTTCCCTTGCCGGTCTAGGAATGGTAGAACGATGGGTTCGATGACGGTTTGGATGTACCGTGCACTATTCAGTGTCCCCTCGACGATCACCAGTGGTGTACGGCCAGTGTAGGAGATCGCTCCCCACACCATGATGCCGGGTGTTGGCCCTGTGTGCCTCGGTCGTATGCAGTCCTGATTGTGGCGCTCACCTGCACGGCGCCAAACACGCATACGACCATCATTGGCACCAAGGCAGAAGCGACTCTCATCGCTGAAGACGACACGTCTCCATTCGTCCCTCCATTCACGCCTGTCGCGACACCACTGGAGGCGGGCTGCACGATGTTGGGGCGTGAGCGGAAGACGGCCTAACGGTGTGCGGGACCGTAGCCCAGCTTCATGGAGACGGTTGCGAATGGTCCTCGCCGATACCCCAGGAGCAACAGTGTCCCTAATTTGCTGGGAAGTGGCGGTGCGGTCCCCTACGGCACTGCGTAGGATCCTACGGTCTTGGCGTGCATCCGTGCGTCGCTGCGGTCGGGTCCCAGGTCGACGGGCACGTGCACCTTCCGCCGACCACTGGCGACAACATCGATGTACTGTGGAGACCTCACGCCCCACGTGTTGAGCAATTCGGCGATACGTCCACCCGGCCTCCCGCATGCCCACTATACGCCCTCGCTCAAAGTCCGTCAACTGCACATACGGTTCACGTCCACGCTGTCGCGGCATGCTACCAGTGTTAAAGACTGCGATGGAGCTCCGTACGCCACGGCAAACTGGCTGACACTGACGGCGGCGGTGCACAAATGCTGCGCAGCTAGCGCCATTCGACGGCCAACACCGCGGTTCCTGGTGTGTCCGCTGTGCCGTGCGTGTGATCGTTGCTTGTACAGCCCTCTCGCAGTGTCCGGAGCAAGTATGGTGGGTCTGACACACCGGTGTCAATGTGTTCTTTTTTCCATTTCCAGGAGTGTATTTCCGTCCTTGCTTTCTCGATGTGCAGGATGCGTCCATGCCTTATGCCATGTTTAATTCGGACAATTTTCTCGTGGGATTGAAGTTCGCATCCTTCTACAAACACAAGAGTGCAATCAATAGCTATTTGGATCCAATAAGATACACCCCTATTACAGTAGTACTAGATATAAAATACACTGCCTAAAAAAATGTGCAGCACCATGGACGGGAAGAAGGAACGAAATGAAACTTCAGGGGTTCAGGGAGTATGTGAAGCTCTTTTCACAAAATCGAGTCAAATTTACAAAAAACTTAGCAAAATGGGCCCACTTACCAGTATGACATTGCACCCCGTTTGGTGTGGATAAATGCACTGATTCAGTTCGTCAGGGTGTCATAAAGCCGTTGTATTCTGTCCTGAGGCAAGGTGACTCGCACTGTCGTAACTGGCCTTTGATATCCTGTGTATTGACACTGGGACGGAGTTGCCGTCTGTGCTGACTCTTGACATGTTCTATCGGGGATAGATTTGAGGATTTTAGTGAACATGGTGAACGAGCATTTTCCTGTTGACGAGATACTGTTGTGTGAGAGGTAACGCTTGAGGAAGCAGGATATTAATAGTGAGTTCCCTCAGTCACTACCAACGGTGACCTGATGGCTTCCGAATTATGACGTCTCTTCAGGTGACAGCCATATTCGCCGACGATGGTCACCCAGTGTAGTGCAGAACTGCCGTTTATCACTGAACATAATGTGACGCTATTGATTAGCAGTCCATGTTTCCTGGCCAAGGCACACCAAACGCAGCTGTGTGTGGGGCAGTGTTGACGACGCCCTACACCTGGGACGGTAATTCTCTAGTCCATTTGCTGTTGGTCTCCTACCAGTGGAGTGGGATAGCATAGAATGTTGCAGGGAGTCCATTACTCGTTCTCGGATGGTCTGTGCGCGTGTGAAAGGGTTATGATATGCTTCGTTCACGAAACGGCGATCCTCCTTTGTGGTGGTCACACGTGTTCGACTGGAACCTTGATAACGCGTATAGCTGCCTTCCCATACAGTCCAAAATCAGGCCACTGTCACATCCGAATTCCCTGAAAATTTGGATACTGCACGATTCAACCTGCCAGCCAAAAGGAACCCGACAATGAGACCCCTTTCCAACTGTGTGCGGTACTGACAACGCTCTCTAACATGTGTGCACAGTATCTCCGTGTCCTTCACAGTGATCCCTTACCATCTGACGCTGTTCACGGCCCTGGAATGTCCTACCAGGCCTAGTAACAACGCTGTACCATGATTCCCACCCAACAGCCCAGCTGGTCGAGGCTGCAGGGGTCAGAGGCTCGATTTCGGTCAGAGAGGCGTGTGGCAACGTAAAGGGTAATCCCAGCGTCACGGAGAGGAACTCGCTTAATCTGGAGGCCAACGCTGAGGCCACTGTGCAAGCGGCTGAAAATCCTGCGGCATGTCGCATTGGTACGACGGTCAAGGTCGTCTGTATCGGCGAACTGTCCCAGGATGTACCGGGTCAAACAAATGACACTAATCTGGATGCAGCGCCGATGGTCGCTCTGCCTGCAGCTGACAAGTTGTTGGGTGGCGTCAGGGGCCTTGTTTTGCGTCGGCTTGGCTGACGAAGGAGTCGCCGAGGAACACAAACGGCACTGAGGAACGGGAGAGGCCACTTCTTCTTGTACCAACACAGGAGGCCGCTGTGGGAGCGGCCGCCAAGTCCTGGGATGACGTCGGAGTTTTGTTGGCACAATGCCTTGATCAGACTTATCGGCAGGGCTGCGCAAGGTGTTGGCTGCAGTCATCTACATATCTACATATATACTCCGCTAGCCACGAAGTGGTGTGTGGCAGAGGGCACAATTCGCGCCAAAGTCATATTTCCCCCCTCTGTTCCACTCACGGATCGCACGAGGGAAAAACGACTGTCTGAACGCCTCAGTAAGAGCTCTAATTTCCCTTATCTTTGAATGGTGATCATTGCGCGATTTGAAAGTTGGCGGTAATAATACGTGCTCTACATCGGATTTCGGAATTTAGTGACCAGCCCCTTCCGTTTAGCGCGCCGTTCAAAATGGTTCAAATGGCTCTGAGTACTATGGGACTCAACTGCTGAGGTCATTAGTCCCCTAGAACTTAGAACTAGTTAAACCTAACTAACCTAAGGACATCACAAAAATCCATGCCCGAGGCAGGATTCGAACCTGCGACCGTAGCGGTCCTGCGGTTCCAGACTGCAGCGCCTTTAACCGCACGGCCACTTCGGCCGGCTAGCGCGCCGTCTATCTGCAAGTGTATCCCACTTCAAACTTTCTGTGAGATTTGTAACTCTCTACCGGTGGCTAAATGTACCAGTCACGAATCTTGCCGCTCTTCTTTGGACCTTCTCAATCTCTTGAATCATACCCAACTGATAAGAGTACCATACAGCGAACAATTAAGACTGGACGAACTGACGTATTGTAAACTATTTCCTTTGTTGAAGGACTGCATCGCTTCAGGATTCTACCAATAAACCACAATCTAGAGTTCAGCTTACCCGTTACTTGTGTAATCTGATCATTCCGTTTGAGCTCATTTCGAACCCAGATACTTGACGGACGTTACCGCTTACAATGACTGGGCATTTATTTTGTACTCGTACAGTAATGGGGATTTTCCCCTTGTTATACGCAGTAGGTTACATTTACTAATATTGAGAGATAACTGCCAGTCATTAAACCACGCATTTATTTTGTGCAAATCCTCATTGATTTGTTCACAACTTTCGTGTGATACTACTTTCCTGTAGACTACAGCATCATCGGTAAACAGTCTAATGCTGCTGTCAATACCATCAACCAGATCGTTTATGTAAATCGTAAAAAGCAGCGGTCCTATTACGCTGCCCTAGGGCACACCTGAAGTTACGCTTGTTTCTGTTGAAGTCACCCCGTTCAGGACGACATACTGCTCCCTGTCTGTTAGAAAACTTTCTGTCCAACCGCATATGTCATCGGATAGACCGTAAGCGCGCACTTTTTGGAGCAAGCGACAGTGCGGAACTGAGTCGAACGCCTTTCGAAAGTCGAGAAATATGGCATCAACCTGGGAACCGGTATCTAGAGCCCGTTGTATATCATGCACAAAGAGGGAGCTGTGTCTCGCATTATCGCTGTTTCCTGAAACCGTGCTGGTTTCTGCAGATGAGCTTCTCAGAGTCTAGATAGGTCATTATGTCTGAACACAAAATATGTTCCATGATTCTACAACAAATCCATGTCAGTGAAAGTGGCCGGAATTATGTGCATCCGGTTTTCTACCCTTTTTATAGATTTCTGTGACCTGGGCCTTCTTCCAGTCCCGTGGAACTTTCCGCTGTTCCAATGATCTCTGATAAATGATGGATAACAATGGAGCTATATTTGTAGCATAGTCAACATATAATCTTACGGGGATACCGTCTGGGCCAGATGCCTTCCTGGTGTCTAAGAATCTTGACTGTTTTACAATCCCAGATATACTAAACACTATGTCAACCATCCTTGCGTTTGTTCGATAATTCAAAGGAGGATGGTGCTGCAGTCCTCTACCGTAAAGTTTATCATCATCAATTACATTATCCGTACCGTCAGCAAGAGAAGGTATTGAATTATTTGTAGCGTTCATAGATTTTACGTACGACCAAAATTTTTGGGGTTATTTTTAGAATCTGCAGATAAAATATTGCTTTCAAATTCGTCAAAACAATCTCTCATTGTCCTTCTGACAGCTGCTTTCATTTCGCATAATTTCTATTTGTCAGCGGGGCAGTGACTACGTTTGAAACGACTGTGCAAAATTCTCTTCTTTCTCAGCAGCTTTCTAGTATGTTTGTTGTACTAAGGTGGATCCGTTCTCTCCCCTATATTTTTGCTAGGCACATACTTCTCTAGCACGTGGTGGACAATACCTTTAAATTCCAACCAAAGATGCTCAATATCTTTGTGTCCCACGGTGAATGCTTGGAGCTGACTATTAAGATATTCATTAATGACACTTTTATTTGCTTTCCCAAACAAGAAAACTCTATGCTGTTTCTTTGCTTTTTGCAACTTCCACTGACACAAAGCCACAACGACATTATGATCGCTACTATCTTCTTCTAGATTAACTTCCTCAAAGCGATTAGGTCCCTGTTTGTCGCCAAGATATCTAATATGTTCCCATTTCGAGTTGGTTTTCTAACCAATTGCTCAAGGTTGTATGTTGAGAGCGCTTCTAGAATAACTTCACACGAATCTGTGCTTCTGCCCCTGTGATAAACGTGTAATTTTCCCAATCAATGGATGCCAGGTTAAAGTCTCCACCTATAACTAATGGATAATTTGGACATTAACTTCCTATGTACTCAAGACGTTCCCTGTAACGTTCTGCGACGTTTGTTGCGGATGCTGGTGGCCTGTAAAAACATCATAATACAATGGTCAATCCTTGTCTGATTGACAGCTTTATCCAGACTGTTTCACAGTTTGACCCAGTATCGATCTCAACTGCGTTTAAACAGCTTTTAACTGCAATGAACACACCACTTCCCATAACACCAGTCCTATCCTTCCTAAACATTGTTCAATCTGGATTAAAAATTTCATTGCTTTTTATGTCTGGTTTCAACCAGCTTTCGGTACCTAATACAATATTGGCATTGCTACTGTTTATTTAGGAGAGTAACTCGGGGATCTTGCTACAGACACTTCGACAATTTACTAACATGAGATTAAGCATATTTAAATCCTTTGGAATGACCTTGTCAGTATGTGGGTGTTATGTTTCCGAGTTGCGCAACGGATTGATCTGATGAGTACCTTTGGCTCCTGCAAGAAGCAATTTCTACCCCACACTACTACAGAAGTCAGACAGACGCTCCTAACGTACCAAAAAGAAATGCCTGAAAAACTTTCAGCAATAAATATCTTCTGGAGTCGTCCGCTGTAAGGAAAAGACACAAAAATATTCTATTTTCTCACGTAACTAGTGGGATACTTGGGTACTGGAGTATTGTTAGATAGTGTAAGAAAAACATTAAACGAACGGAAAATGTTTATTTATTGCAAAATCTGAGAAAATCACGTGAAACTTTTATTTATAAACTGATATACAAATTTCCGGGTTCTTTTTGGAATAGGAGGTTACCTCTTATGGATAGGAATCCTGTTAATGAAATTTACATATAAAATGTGGAAAAGCTCTTTTCTCCCTTTTCTTTAAGAATATTATTTACTCGGCGGAATGGCTGAGAGCCACGCCTACTCAACTTGAATAATTATCCAATTGAATTTTTCTAAGTACGGTCGAGGCTGTCGCGTGAGAAATGTAATGGAGTGACGTAAATGAAGTATGTTATTTCTAATGGAGGGAAGCTGGGGCCACCTACGCTGTAGCGCACAATACCGTGAGCTGCGACGACTGCTGCCTGCGTCATTCGTCGCTGATAAATAACAAAACTATCTCTTTCTATCTGGACTGACCTTCTTGCATCAAACTCTCATTACGTGTTGATGAAGTCAAGAACTGTCTGCCCCTAGTCTAACTATTGGGCTGGCCAGGGTGGCCGAGCGGTTCTAGGCGCTACAGTCTGGAACCGCGCGACCGCTACGGTCGCAGGTTCGAATCCTGCCTCGGGCGTGGATGTGTGTGATGTCCTTAGGTTAGTTAGGTTTAAGTAGTTCTCAGTTCTAGGGGTCTGATGACCTTAGAAGTTAAGTCCCATAGTGCTCAGAGCCATTTGAACCATCTAACTACTAGCGTGGAACACCTGTCAGATAACCATTCCACCGCGATGCCACTCAATGTTTGCTCACAGGCGCTAACTAATACTGGTACTGTGTCTGTGTTCACACCACACATGAAGTGTCGCGGCCAACACAGTGAACAGACACTTAATCGCGAGCGACTCAATATAGAGTATCGCTCTGATTCGCTAGCAACAGAAGTGCTCTCTCAGAGCTTTACTGAGTAGAGCCTTTGTTAATCGCTTTCTGTGTGCACGCACGAGTGCACTCGCTCCCGCTGTGTGTTCCCGCTTCAAGAGCATCACCAGAACGATTCCTCTCCACGCAAAAAGCGAAAGGGTATATCATCCGCTGTCTTTCCCTCACTCCTCCGGCTCATTGCGTCAGAAATAGTCCGCCAATCAGCGTTACTCTTACGAACGGGAGAGTGGTGCTCCATTTAAGCCGAACAATCCAGAAATATATAGAATCTGCGTTAGGCATTTACTGTCCACCTTTGAGAACTCTGAAACTGCGCACTAGGTCCATCAAAAAAATGCATATGCTGGGGCTCTCCCAAACAATACAATGGGTTTTGCTTTTAAGGTGAAGACGCAGGCCATTATCCTTTTTCTCTGGTAAAAACTGTTTTGGTCCTTGGGCGGTCGGCCGGCCGGCACAGCTGCGTGCTAACTCGCCCTACTACAGACTTTCCAGTGGGCTGGTTGCTTCCGCCGAACAAAAACTCCTGTGGCCGTCGTGTCTTGAATGTTTGTGTACGCCAGCCTCGACTTTTTAATCTCTGTGCGCACTTGGGATTTATTTATTGGATTTCCATATCGATTAAAAGGAAATATGTAAAACTGACTCTACCCTATCGAGTTTGGGCTCGAATGAAACGTCTTGATACATAGAATACGATGGTAAGGTCGGAATATGTAAGAAATGAAAGTCAGGAGACACGCCACCTTACAACCTGTTCAGGCGAACTAACAATTTTTACAGTTGGCACACCCACGTCAGTGAGCGTACTTCACGTCAGTTAAGAACATAAACAACGTTTGTGTACACGTGGAACTGTCCTAAATAGAAACTTCACTTACCTTATTCAGACGCAAATAAAAACTGAAACCTTCAATTTATCGCCTCTATCTGACGCTTATGCACGTAAATACTATAGAACAGACAGCAAGAACTATTAATTATTGTCTAAATTACTTATCTTGTAACAGAGCAAGCGAAAAGCGCTTGTAGCTGGCGTCAGGGCTGCCAACGCTACTCTGTGGAAGGTGTCACAGGCATGGTGTAGCGAATGAGTTTGCGGATGGTCTAACAGCGAGAGACACTATAACAAAAAGAGCGCCGTGGAGCTGGGCAGAGTGGTGCGTGAGAAGTTGCAACGGCCAATGCAGGGCGTAGCCACCTGTATGCGGACGTCGTCTGTTTGGAGAGTGAACAGTATCCTCAGCCGGTGTCCAGAAGAAGATAGCAGCTCTCAGGCAGAAACAAAGAATGGTGTTGTATGTGAAGTTATTACGGCCTGATACTGATTTTCTTTTGTTTGTGCCCACTTGTGAAGTCACATTGACTGCGATAGATTTTTGTGTAAGAAATAATCCGATTTTTTACAATAAGTTTTTTAAAACTATTGTATTACTGTGCCAATTTTAAGTAAGAATTTGTATTATATCTGTATACGAGCAGAATGTTGTTTATTTCTGGTATTGTCAGTTTGAATATATTTTTCTTAACAAGCACAAAGGCTATAATTTGCAAGCGCTTCTATGTTGTGATATATGTTTGTTATAAAAAAAGATAATTAAAATAACCCAACGCTCACACAACCCCTAGCACGAACCCCACTTCATCTAAACCCTGCGCTACAATACTGAACACTAACAACGCAATGGACTCTGGTGGCTGTTCTACCTGTAATGTAGAATAGCAACTCTAACCTTTTACATACTCGTAATACATTTAATAAGTTGTCATCCGAACATGTATTCTGTGTGCTTCACATTTTTATCATGAAGTGTAACTGAATCCTGCAAGGGTAGGAACAGCAAAATTACAAACAGTACTATTACATATGGTCTTAAAATAAGATACAGTAAAGCTGTAGTAAAAATTACAAACAGTACTATTGTATATGGCGTTAAAAGAAATAGAGAAGGGTTATAGAGTTTACCCCTATGGCTGGTGCTGGCGGCTCCTCGGTTTTCTCGTGATATCACGAGCGTAAACTGACTGACGGCTGTGGAGCCACGGGTTAAATAGTGTGCAATTCACGCGCCGAATATGGATTACATCACCAGCCAATGGCAAACGCTTCACAAGAGCTGTATGAAATATGCACAGTAAGTTTTCTTAGCCCACATAAGACTACATAAGATATTAAAACGTTATCAAGCATAAGGCAAGTAGTCGTTTATGTTAAAATAAAATAAACAAACTTACAAAACAACAGAAGAAGGAGTGTAATCTATTAACTCTGGTGTGAAAGACAAACACATTGTTCTTACCAATGTTTGTCGGCAAATGAATAAACAAGAGAGTGGTAATTACAGGCACATAGATATTACATAAAGGGATAATGAGAGCTAAAATTATATTAAAAGATGCAACCATTAAAATACAAGATGATTATAATTAAAGGTGTTCAAACCGCTGTAGAAATAACACCACTGGTCAGAATGACATCAAATTGCAACGGAATATTGAGAGGCACCCACATGCCTTGCTCATACTGTGGCATCAAGCAGTCAGGCCTGCAAGATGAGTGGTCTGCCAAGCGAGTGGATTCATTCTTATTTATCGAGTAACACGAACTCTAGTACTCACACTTAAGTTACAAGTTATCCTCCTATATGATTAATACGCAACGGAAACGCACATCTGACTATCAGTGACTTACAGAACTCTGACTTCACTACGCACTGGCAATACCACATTTTCTTTTTGTCTTTTATTTAACGGCTTTTATCAACACGTGGCCACCGCACTGAATATGAATGGCGCACACATTATAAATTCGGGACATCATGACAACATACAATTCGAAGGAAAAGTCCACCAATCTTTTTCTTTTCACTATCTTATTTATTCCGATAAATTCTCTAACCTAAACACACAAATTCTATAACCTACAACAATAACACATGAGAAATTCCGCCCAGTGGACATGGCTTTACATTGGTGAATCTCTATATTATGGTCTCGTAACTATTTAACGCTACAGTGCACTTTCTGGATAGGATGGTGGATCTTTTATTATTTCTCACACTTCGACTCTCACAATCATCATCACGAAACTATCCTCCAGACCGAGCAGTACAGAAGGAACAAGCACAACCCACTAATCTTTTGAAACTACCTTGCTACACTCCCATGCAAACCACACATACCCAAATTACATGACATACACCACACTACGACATGGAATACAAAACACTAAATAGTCACAACATTATCACTTTCAGCTTTCCCACTTCAATTAGTATTTATCCCAGTTTCACACGACACTGCCCCACTTCGTAATTCTACTTTCCTACTATGAACTCTGGAGATATATGCACGTCTTCCTGTGCAATGCAAGCCAAGTGGCGTTGCTGGATAGACGGCCGACTCACCTTGCTTCTCTCTCAGAGTTTGAATTTAGCGTCACACGGAATCATATCACGCAAAGTAATATTAAGAACGTATTCATCACACACGCGAGTCCTCAACTGATACCATGGACGAGTACTTCTCTTTATCCTTATACACAGATTGAGACTCACACAGTACTCACCACGTGGAAGTACTCGTCTCTAATTTCAAGTCCTGCACACGCCATTTCTTAAATACACTCCTGGAAATTGAAATAAGAACACCGTGAATTCATTGTCCCAGGAAGGGGAAACTTTATTGACACATTCCTGGGGTCAGATACATCACATGATCACACTGACAGAACCACAGGCACATAGACACAGGCAACTGAGCATGCACAATGTCGGCACTAGTACAGTGTATATCCACCTTTCGCAGCAATGCAGGCTGCTATTCTCCCATGGAGACGATCGTAGAGATGCTGGATGTAGTCCTGTGGAACGGCTTGCCATGCCATTTCCACCTGGCGCCTCAGTTGGACCAGCGTTCGTGCTGGACGTGCAGACCGCGTGAGACGACGCTTCATCCAGTCCCAAACATGCTCAATGGGGAACAGATCCGGAGATCTTGCTGGCCAGGGTAGTTGACTTACACCTTCTAGAGCACGTTGGGTGGCACGGGATACATGCGGACGTGCATTGTCCTGTTGGAACAGCAAGTTCCCTTGCCGGTCTAGGAATGGTAGAACGATGGGTTCGATGACGGTTTGGATGTACCGTGCACTATTCAGTGTCCCCTCGACGATCACCAGTGGTGTACGGCCAGTGTAGGAGATCGCTCCCCACACCATGATGCCGGGTGTTGGCCCTGTGTGCCTCGGTCGTATGCAGTCCTGATTGTGGCGCTCACCTGCACGGCGCCAAACACGCATACGACCATCATTGGCACCAAGGCAGAAGCGACTCTCATCGCTGAAGACGACACGTCTCCATTCGTCCCTCCATTCACGCCTGTCGCGACACCACTGGAGGCGGGCTGCACGATGTTGGGGCGTGAGCGGAAGACGGCCTAACGGTGTGCGGGACCGTAGCCCAGCTTCATGGAGACGGTTGCGAATGGTCCTCGCCGATACCCCAGGAGCAACAGTGTCCCTAATTTGCTGGGAAGTGGCGGTGCGGTCCCCTACGGCACTGCGTAGGATCCTACGGTCTTGGCGTGCATCCGTGCGTCGCTGCGGTCGGGTCCCAGGTCGACGGGCACGTGCACCTTCCGCCGACCACTGGCGACAACATCGATGTACTGTGGAGACCTCACGCCCCACGTGTTGAGCAATTCGGCGATACGTCCACCCGGCCTCCCGCATGCCCACTATACGCCCTCGCTCAAAGTCCGTCAACTGCACATACGGTTCACGTCCACGCTGTCGCGGCATGCTACCAGTGTTAAAGACTGCGATGGAGCTCCGTACGCCACGGCAAACTGGCTGACACTGACGGCGGCGGTGCACAAATGCTGCGCAGCTAGCGCCATTCGACGGCCAACACCGCGGTTCCTGGTGTGTCCGATGTGCCGTGCGTGTGATCGTTGCTTGTACAGCCCTCTCGCAGTGTCCGGAGCAAGTATGGTGGGTCTGACACACCGGTGTCAATGTGTTCTTTTTTCCATTTCCAGGAGTGTATTTCAACTTATGGTACACAAGCTATTTCTTAAATATTTCAACTTATTGTACACACGCTAGTAATTCAGCTTAACTTAAGCACACGGAAGTATTTCAACTTATTGCTACACGTGGTTTCATTGTGACCGTTGGTCACTTCTGAAGATTACTACAATCCCATTAATATTACCTGCCTGACATTTAATTCTCCCCACAAAAGTTCCAGAAATAGAGAAATTATTATTTCAAACTACTCTTAAATATTCCACATGCATACCATGTCTCCACTCTTTTGTCAATACGGAGCACAACTAAAACAGGTCTTAACAGCACAAGATCCAGCGGCAGAGTGCTGAAACATGGCCGTTCTCTAGGTCCTCTCACACCTCTGTCGAAGTGGGGGAGACCCTTGCTACCATATTGGTCAGCCACATTTCAGGCGCTCAAAGCTCAGGTAAAATTTCATCTCTTTGGTCCCACCAAAGGTGGCCAAAGGATCGTCTCAAATATGATGATATATTCACATTCACTATCTGCGGTTAGCAGACGACCATACATTCTGTTGAGTGGTACTTAAGTAAATAAATTAGTGAAATCAAAGTGAACTAGAAATTAGAATATAAATGAAAAACTTGGTTTAGTTTAGAGAGTTACATACTCGCAAACAGCGGGCCGAACGGCAGAACAGAAGCGACAATGACCGTGAAGTCAGCAAGTTCCACATAAGCGGGCGCTGTCGATTCAGCCGTCAGGGCATCGCCCGACCGGCTCACGTGTTTCTCAGTTGTCGTATGTGAGCAAAGGCCCTCGCCTACATCCCAAGAGCCAATGACCGACGTAAAGAAGATTCTTCGAGAAGCTATTCAACGTGACAGAAGAGGCAATGACCGGCTCACGTGTTTCTCAGTCGTCACATGGGATCAAAAGCCCTCACCTACATTCCAAGAGCCAATGACCAACGTTAAGAAGATTCTTCGAGGAGCTTCTTACGTGACAGAAGAGGCAATGACCGTGAAGTCGTTCACCTCCAGTAAACTGAAGTGAATAAATATGGGAGACGCAGTGGGCCAGAAGGATGAAGACAGAGGAAGATGGAGACGAAGACGGAGTCGAAGACGAAGACGGAGACGGGGACGGAGACGAGACGAGAGACGAAGAAGGAAGAAAAGAAGAGTAGCAGTAGTTTTCAGTCAGTTTCGGTGCTGAAGACCGTCATGCAAGAAGAGTCTGCATCATGCACAGACGAACCAAGTCCGCCGCTGTAATGGAATAGCAAGCAGCAGCCGCGGCGCCAGAAGACAGAAGTTAAAAGGTATTTGAAGTCTGATTTTTACGTACCCGGGTGACTCGTGAGGACGGGAAGGAGACGGCCTCACCTCAGCAGTCACCTGTGAGCTGGGATGAAGACCTGACAGCCGAAGACTGGCAAGCGGGAGTCCGTGGTTCGAGTCCGCCACACTGGCCTTCCCCCGCCGCGCCGCTCCGCTGGCCGACGCACAACACTCGCGGCCGCTTAGAGAAGAGAAACACTGGGACGCCACATCCAAGGTATCATCCGATGCACGATTTCGCTCGCAATAATTAAACGGGCCACCTCGCGCTGCGCGTTTCCAGTCAACTGGGCGAGACGGCGACACGAGATACACACCGCTACGCGTAATCAGACGCCGCCGCCGCCGTCGCCGCCGCTGCCGCAGCAGAAGACTTCACAAACGACACATCTGCCGCTCTCCGAACCAGAACATTCCGTAAGATACAGTTGTACAAATCTTCAATAAAAGTTATCTTACGTAAAAATGATGTTTCATTCGACCTCATACCCGAGCCAAGGAAGAACCCACCCTGCCCACATGTTGTTAAGAGAGAAAAGTTAATTTATTTAATATTTTCACCCTGACAGAATGCTTTAGAATGCTCATCCTGACAACTGACTTGCATCAAAAGAGAAAGCCCAGTTACATTTAGTGACAGAAGTGTCACATTTAGTAACACAACTGTTACATTTGGTGTCAGAAAAAAAACCCTTGGCTCAATATGAGGTGTGAATGACAGTCACTAAAGGTCCTCAGTTAGTGTTGTTTAATGTGTGAAAGGCTAGAGGTTTGCATAGCAGTAGTAATATTTTCTTTATTTAGAAGTGTATTTTCTCTCAAAATTTTAAGAGTTTGTCGAAAATTTTTAAACATCTTTTTAATTCAGTGTAGTAAGATTGTGTAACTGATAGTTTGTAAAATGATGACAGGAAATCGTCCAAAGTCAAAGTCAGCATCACAAGCGGTTTCTACTGAGGAAGCTATTCAGAGCTTAGTTAATCAGATAGAACAGCTTAAAAGTGATAATAATGCATTATTTAAACAGTTGAGTGAGGTTAGGCAAACCAGTTCAATCCCTCCCACCCTAGATTCCTCAGCAGCAGCCTGGGTAACTCCTTTTTCAGGTAAACCTGGCGAGGACATAACAGCCTTTTTTGATGATTTAGTAGCAGCTGCAAAGTTAGGATCATGGTCAGATGAACAGCTCTTACAAATGACAAAGTTAAGATTGCTAGGAGAGGCTAAAGCACACGTATTATACCATGAAGAATTACGGAATGCTCCAACATTTGAGGAATTGAAGAAAGGATTGCTTAAACGTTTTCAAAAACAGAACAGCTGTAGATTTTATAGGGAACAGTTAAACACTATCACTCAGAGGCAAAACGAGTCGTTAGAAAGTTTTGTAGATAGGATTAGAAAAGTTAATATTAACACCTATCAGTTGACAACTAGTGATGAAGCAAATGAAGTTATTTTACAAGAGGCAGAGGATAGAGCTCTGGATACATTTTTACGTGGGTTACCTCCTGAAACCTCCCGTCGTGTCAGGGCAGAGTTTCCTAAAAATTTAGCAGAAGCTGTATCTGTGGCGACGGCTTTTGAAGAAATTGACATTGCCACCAGATACAAGGAGAAGCGAAATATATTTTCAGCAGGAGTACGATGTTTTACGTGCGATCGACAGGGACATATAGCAAAAAACTGCAGACAACCTCAATGCACTAATTGTCAAAGAATAGGTCACACATTCAAGGAATGCAGGTCTAAGAAAGTTTTTGGAAATAGAAATCAGTTAAACTCAAACGGGAATGCCGGAGCCGCCGCCAGGCGTTCCCAATAAAATTTCATGCCATTAAGGCGAATGTGAAGGCGGAATGCTGGTTATCTGCTACCATACAGGATAAAGAGGCAAGGATACTAGTGGATACAGGCGCAAACGTATCAATAGTAAGTAATGAATGTATTGGAGAAAAGGAATATGACCCTTCAAGGTATAGATTGAGTGGAGTAGGAGGAGGTACAGTGAAGTCATTAGGATGTACATCACTGATTTTCTATATTCGCGGTGTACAATTTCAAGAAGATTTAGAAGTGGTAACAAAGTTAACTGACGGGTACGACGCGATCCTAGGACTGGATTTCCTGAATAAACATCACGCTAAAATTGACCTCAGACAGCAAACTGTAGAACTTAGCGGAATAGTGTTTCAGCTAGGAGACACCGCTGCAAAGGGCCCGCTGCCGCAAGATTTCCCCAACCGGAAGGCGAAATCAACTATACTGCGTGCAACGTCCTTGAAGGTTGATTCGCGGGATCAGATACCATGTGGCTCAGGAAAACTTTTCTGGATGACAGTTGACCCCGAGGTTCCTACAGATACAGTGTGTCTAATAGAGCCATTAGAGGAAAATGAGGAATTAGATGTATCACATTGTTTTGTACGTAGAAGTGTTGTACGGGTTCAAGACGTTGAGGGAGAAAGAAAAGTACCGGTACATATTGACAATTTCGGAATGGAGGACAAAGAGTTGCATAAGGGAATATTAGTAGCTACAGTCAGTACGTTTCAAGAAGAAGATTTCATTTGGTCAGATATTAATAATGGTCAGAAACCAGACGCCTATAAAACAGCATTACGCCAGAAGATTGAGCATTTGAAAGGAAATGATAGAGACACGATAGAAGCAGTTTTAGTTGAGTTTCAAGATTTATTTAATGCAGAAGGTCCACTGCCAGCAACAGATATCACACAGCATAGGATCCCAACAGGAAATAGCCCCCCAGTTTATAGGAAGCCTTATAGAGTTGCGCATCACTTACAGCCAGTACTGGATGAATTTATAGAACAGCATCTAAAAGATGGAATTATAGAATATTCTGATTCTCCTTATAATTCAAATATTGTAATTATTCCAAAGAAGTCTCCCGACGGTACGAAACGATATAGATTTTGTTGTGACTACAGACACCTTAACAAACAAACTATCTCAGATGTTTATCCTCTTCCAAACATTACAGATATCATTGACAGTTTGGGTAACAGTAAATACTTTTCAACAATCGATCTACGTAGCGGATATCATCAATTGGAAGTTGCTCGTGAAGATAGGCATAAAACAGCATTTTCTACCCCTGGAGGCCATTGGCAATTTAAAAGAATGCCTTTCGGTTTGAAAAATGCACCATTAACTTTTCAAAGACTACTCGATGGAGTATTGCGAGGACTCAAAACTCAGCAATGTTGTGTATATCTAGACGATATTATTGTATTCTCCAAAGACATTAATGAACATGCTGTGCGTCTGCGTAATGTTTTTCAGAGACTTAGAAAAGCTAAATTAACATTAAATATGGAAAAATGTACTTTTGCATTGACAGAGGTTACATACCTAGGGCATGTCATTAGTGAAAAAGGAATTAAAACAGATCCTCGATTAATTTCG
This sequence comes from Schistocerca nitens, assembly GCF_023898315.1. NCBI lineage: Eukaryota > Metazoa > Arthropoda > Insecta > Orthoptera > Acrididae > Schistocerca > Schistocerca nitens. The sequence goes on from NC_064614.1 coordinate 303,821,808, forward strand.
GCAGTTAAGGACTTCCCAACACCACAACGCGTTAAGGAAGTACAAAGTTTCATTGGTCTCGCATCGTACTACCGGAAATATGTTCAAAATTTTGCTGAAATTGCCCGACCCTTAACCCAATTATTGAAAAAGGGTGCAAAATTTCATTGGTCTGAAGATTGTGAATCAGCATTTCAAACCCTTAAAGATAAGTTAACACACAGTCCAGTATTAGCCTACCCAGATTATAATAAAGAATTTATTTTATCCTGTGACGCAAGTGGTCATTCAGTAGGAGTTGTTTTGAGTCAGAATATTAATGGCGCGGAACACCCCATAGCCTACGCTTCGAGACAACTAACAACGGCAGAAAGAAATTATTCCACAACGGAGAAAGAATTGTTAAGTGTTATTTATGGTATCAAATACTTTAAATGCTACTTGTATGGTAGGAAATTCAAGGTTATTACAGACCACACAGCTTTAAAATGGTTGCTTGGATTAAAGGATCCATCTAGTCGTCTCACGTGTTGGGCCTTGTGTCTTTCCGAAATGGATTTCGAAGTTATCCATAAACCAGGCAAAAAACACACGAATGCAGATTGTCTAAGTCGGAACATAGCACTTTTGGAAGCAACAGGCCGAGATACTGAGGACTGGAGAAAGGCACAAGATGAGGATACAGAATGCAAAAAATACGCAACTCAAAAACAATTTTGCTTTGAAGATGGTGTATTATGCCGTAAAACAAAACTTGGACCGCGAATTGTTGTTCCCCTACACCTTAGACAAGATATCATGGCAGAGGCCCATGATCATATCCTTGCAGGACACGGTGGACAGCGGACAACCGAAAGACGTGTAGCAGAGCGATTTTGGTGGCAAACCAGAAAGCAGGATGTTGCGCAGTACGTTCGTAATTGCATTGCGTGCGCACAACGAGCTGAACTTTCTCGTTCAAAAATACCCTTACAGAGGCTCCCCGAGGCTTCATGTCCATTTCAAATCTGCGGAGTGGATCTCTATGGGCCATTTCATAAAACACCTGCTGGTAATAAGTATGTTCTTACAATTATAGATCACTTTTCACGCTATCTAGCTATGGTGAGTCGCCCAGATCAGCAAGCAAATACAGTTGCCCAAGCTTTAGTTAACAACTGGATACTTAAATTTGGCGTACCTGAAGCTATTATCACAGATCAGGGATCTAATTTTATGTCGGAATTAATGAAACAGCTATGCCACTTACTAAAAATACGTAAATTACGCACAACTCCGTTACACCCTCAGTGCAACGGGCGCACAGAAAGAGTTCATCGGACAATTGGCAAGATGCTTAGTTATTATATTAACGAACAACATTCTAATTGGGATACGTATTTACCAATAATCGTGTCGGTATACAACGCCAAAACGCATGAAGCAACTGGCATGTCACCTTATGAAGTGGTCTATGGCAGAAAAATGCCGTCCCCTTTTGATGTAATCGGGCAGAAAAACGGAAAAGTCGGAGAAACAGTAAGAGATTTCAGTCGAATGATGAAGGATGTATGGAAAAAGGTTCAAAAATCCAATACAAAGGCTTTGGAACGACAGGAAAGATTAGGTAATACCCAAGCTAAATATCCAAATTACAAAGTCGGTCAGTGGGTTATGCTTTCAACTCCTTACATAGCGAAAGGAAAAACGAAGAAATTTGTAACAAACTACAGAGGTCCTTATCAAATTATTGAGATCACGTCACCAGTCAACGTTAAACTGCAACTGCCCACCCGAACTACCATTGTCCATGCAAGTCGTTTAAAACCTTTTAAGGGCGCTCCAGATGTAATTCCTTCAACAATAGTCTCTGCTTTTCCGAAGGGTGGAGGAAGTTCCCGTAAAGGAAAAAGAGTGGCCACGCCAGCACAACATACAGACATGGCACCATACAATCTTCGATCAAGGGTGCGAATGTCCTAGTGGAATCTTAGTAGACTGTGGATAATATACAAATGTGAATAATTAATACATGATAATGGTTTATTTAAAAAAAAGTGAACATAGAAACATGTTGATCTTGTGGTTAATAATGTATTCCTTCTTTTCTTTGTTTTTGTTTTTACTAGGTTGGTAGGTCCATAACCATGTTGTTTGCTTTTTCAGGTACCGCCTCTAGCATAATGGACAACTACATTGTGACTGTACTGCTCATCATAATTGCATTATTGACTAATACGAATAACGGACTACAGATCAATCAGTTGATGAGTGGGGTAATTTTTGTAAAACAGGGTATTGTAATTCTGACCAATCACAAGTGGACTATTTCATTAGAGTATAATTTATGGGCCTTACGTAATGAACTTAAGAACCTTGAATTAGAATTTGATACGCTACATGAAATGACAAGTTCACCAGAGATTTTTGAAGAAATATCCAGTGAATTTAAAACATTAGACTACTCATACGAACAGTTGAGAGGACAGTTGCGTCAGTTACAAGATATACTTCCGCAGACCGTTAAACGAGCTAAACGTGGATGGGTGGACGCAGGAGGTAAACTACTAAAGACCATTTTCGGTACAGCGGATAACGAAGATATTAATCAGTTAAATAATTCATTACAGAACATAGAGAGTACCGCGGAATTAAATAAAGGCACTATAGAATGGCACACGACAAGATTAAACGGATTGGAGCAAACAGTTTTTACTAATACCAAGGTCATCAGGAACCTCACTCAAGAATTAAACGATTATCTTCTAGCTACTGCTTCTACGCTGAATAAAGACCTAAAGGTCATACAAACAAGGCTCGATATTGTGGATAAGAAACTTGCCGTAGGAAGATCGCTTAGGCTACTCGCTGATCAAGTGATAGATGCACGGCTAGCAGCGGAGGAATTAAAGGAAGCCATCCACTATGCAGTACAGAGACATTTGTCACCCACATTACTATCGCCGGTTACATTCATCTCATTATTAGTTAAAATTGAAAAACAATTGCCAGATTCACTTAAGTTAATATTTCCTGCAGATAAGAAACATTTACCACAGTATTACCACTTAGCTACAGTACTAGTTGACACAGATAATGCAAGAATACGAGTTCGTATATCTTTCCCGGTTACAGATAAAATGGGTATATATGACTGTTACAGAGTACACTCATTTCCGGTAAAGTGGGGAAAAATAAATAAATTTGTACAGTTCCAAACACACCAAGTATTTTTAATCTCCCAAACAACCAATACGAGCACGGTAATGACAACTTCTGAATTAAATAGTTGCACATTCGAACAAGTTATTATGTGTCCATCTCGCGCAATCCAATTACATGCCAATAGTTGTGAATCTCAATTATTTTTCGAACAATCTGACGCCATCAATTGCCCACGCGATATATTAACTTCCACATCATGTTTTTTCGAGCAAGTAGAAAATCACTGGTTATATGCAGTCAGCAATCCAACTGATATTTTTGCACAATGTTACAAGAACGGTGTAGCTACAACATTACAACATTTTCAATTTCATGGAAGCGGGCTAATAATTAACGGCACGTTATGTTCCATCTCAGGAGCGAATTTTCATTTACCCGCAACAATCACTGGTACAACTAATGTTAATTCATCCTTCCCTCTAATTTATTGGCCAGAAAACGCCATGCAAGCATTTCCTACACAAAACCTGTCCTACCTCAATGACTCCCTTGACAGTTCCTTTCTGAAGTCATTAGATATGTTCATAAACTCACAGCAAGGCAAAATTGAAGCCAATGTTATGATGCAACATGTCCTAAAATTAAAAGGTGAACGCAAAACGAAAATTATAACGCTAGGAACGGGTATATCTGGAACCTTTGTGTTGGTGTTTCTGCTTTGTACAGTTTTCTTTTATTTAAGACGAAAAAAGGAGCCAAATAATAATATACCACTTCATCAAATCCCTGTTAATTGGACACCACACTCTTAACTGGTGTACTTCAGTGGTTACTTTTGAGTATTAGTGTATTCATTTTGTTTATTGTACTTCATTCTTTATTAAACAGACTCATGTTAAAATAAACAATACTGTAGAATAGATATTCTTGCATTCACATAGGGTTGATTCAACAGGTGTTGCTATGTAACATTCTAAGTGAATAATCTATTTTTGTTTATTCATTGTCATCAAGGTTTGTTACACTTATTACAACCATTTATGTGTGAACTATGTGATTCATGAGCGTACATTGCTTTTGTAAAGTGATAAAGTATTTTCAACATACTTAATGTGAAACGTGTGTAATATTCTAAGTCGAGAGTTTTCATTGCTTGTGTTAGTGCTTTTGCCGTGTGAAGAGTGGAGGAATGTTGAGTGGTAAATTCGAGGGCGAATTTCTCCGAAGGGTGGAGGAATGTTGAGTGGTACTTAAGTAAATAAATTAGTGAAATCAAAGTGAACTAGAAATTAGAATATAAATGAAAAACTTGGTTTAGTTTAGAGAGTTACATACTCGCAAACAGCGGGCCCAACGGCAGAACAGAAGCGACAATGACCGTGAAGTCAGCAAGTTCCACATAAGCGGGCGCTGTCGATTCAGCCGTCAGGGCATCGCCCGACCGGCTCACGTGTTTCTCAGTTGTCGTATGTGAGCAAAGGCCCTCGCCTACATCCCAAGAGCCAATGACCGACGTAAAGAAGATTCTTCGAGAAGCTATTCAACGTGACAGAAGAGGCAATGACCGGCTCACGTGTTTCTCAGTCGTCACATGGGATCAAAAGCCCTCACCTACATTCCAAGAGCCAATGACCGACGTTAAGAAGATTCTTCGAGGAGCTTCTCAACGTGACAGAAGAGGCAATGACCATGAAGTCGTTCACCTCCAGTAAACTGAAGTGAATAAATACGGGAGACACAGTGGGCCAGAAGGATGAAGACAGAGGAAGACGGAGACGGAGTCGAAGACGAAGACGGAGACGGGGACGGAGACGAGACGAGAGACGAAGAAGGAAGAAAAGAAGAGTAGCAGTAGTTTTCAGTCAGTTTCGGTGCTGAAGACCGTCATGCAAGAAGAGTCTGCATCATGCACAGACGAACCAAGTCCGCCGCTGTAATGGAATAGCAAGCAGCAGCCGCGGCGCCAGAAGACAGAAGTTAAAAGGTATTTGAAGTCTGATTTTTACGTACCCGGGTGACTCGTGAGGACGGGAAGGAGACGGCCTCACCTCAGCAGTCACCTGTGAGCTGGGATGAAGACCTGACAGCCGAAGACTGGCAAGCGGGAGTCCGTGGTTCGAGTCCGCCACACTGGCCTTCCCCCGCCGCGCCGCTCCGCTGGCCGACGCACAACACACGCGGCCGCTTAGAGAAGAGAAACACAGGGACGCCACATCCAAGGTATCATCCGATGCACGATTTCGCTCGCAATAATTAAACGGGCCACCTCGCACTGCGCGTCTCCAGTCAACTGGGCGAGACGGCGACACGAGATACACACCGCTACGCGTAATCAGACGCCGCCGCCGCCGCCGCCGCCGCCGCTGCCGCAGCAGAAGACTTCACAAACGACACAGCTGCTGCTCTCCGAACCAGAACATTCCGTAAGATACAGTTGTACAAATCTTCAATAAAAGTTATCTTATGTAAAAATGATGTTTCATTCGACCTCATACCCGAGCCAAGGAAGAACCCACCCAGCCCACATGTTGTTAAGAGAGAAAAGTTAATTTATTTAATATTTTCACCCTGACAGAATGCTTTAGAATGCTCATCCTGACAACTGACTTGCATCAAAAGAGAAAGCCCAGTTACATTTAGTGACAGAAGTGTCACATTTCACAGATCTCACCAAACTGGATGTAGGGATTTACTTTGTGGGAGTGCACATGTGATCAATTAAATAAATAAATTGTCATTCCTTCCCACATTGGTATCCGGCTTCGCTGTATTAATTGAAATTTAGTTATTTTACAAAAAAAATGTGTTGTTCTGACAAAAATAATGAAGTATATTGTACCTATTTTCAATGTTGGGCGGTACTGTACCCTTTCACCACCAGCTACCCATGCAGAAAAAAATGGCACGGTACTATCCTTGCAATGCGAGGGTAGTTCCGAACATTTTTTTAAGAAAACTGTATTAGAACAAACGTAGCAAGTCATCAAAATAACCAGGAGGAGACGTTAGCCCCAGGTGACCTCAAATAAACGACCAAATGATGTTACTTTACCAAATTATTGACACAGTTGTTGCATTATTGTACTCTCCACAATCCGGAGTAAAGTACACATACAAATTTACAACAATCCAAATGACAAATAAAACAGTACATCATACAAATAAAAAATAATGGTGAGATAAAAATTTGCTTAGTTACCGGGATCTCCGTTATTTTTAGGAGTAATCCAAACTTCACTAATTCTATGACAACTAAGAAAAATACTAATTGTACTCATGAAATTTTAAATGGCTCACCGTCCAAACACAGAGCAAGTAATCTGACATTCATAAATCGCGTTGTAATAATCTTTACATGGCAATGTCTAAATACAAAACAAAATCAACAAAAGAAAAAAATTGCATACACTAGTTACACGTAGAAGTCAGGCTCCATATCAATACACGCAATAAATAGTTAGCAATAAGTGCTTGAATCCACCAGTAGCTCTCGTATCTTACTCTACTGCTCATTTCTCTGTTGTCACACATTTAGACGACAAGAACTTGCATTTTGACTAGCCTTCGTTACACTTTAATGTGAAATATCACCACTGTGATAATGTAAATAAGTGGCTTCAGTCAACACACCAACAAGATTATTACTGTCCACGACATCAAAATGTATCAATTAATTCCGATATTTGTTGTGCAATGCAAACTATTCTCCCCTGTGACAACCTTACTGATCAATGCTACAAGAGCCGCTATGTTAGTATTACGCCACTGGCTAATAATTAAAGCATCATTGTACCAAATATTCTAATAAACATGCTACGTGAACTTAATAACCCAGAAGAAAAAAAAAAAAAAAAAAAAGAAAAAAAAAACACTAACTATTCTAAACACAAATGTTAATGAAATACAATTACACTTGCTGTCCCTTCAGGAATGAAACTTATAAAAAATTTCCACAATTACAAGTACAAATACATTATTCCCTATCTTGCGAGTCACACGGAATCATTTCATTCTGTGATTTTCTTGGGGTCTAAAAAGTTGCTGACAGGTTCCCTAGAAACACTGTCTCGGTGTCAAAGCTCTCCCATGGTTACCCGGACGAAAGTCTTTAAGTCACTCAAATCGGCATTTTGAACATGCACTGAACAGTAAACTGTATCTCACATTAAACACAAATGTCATAGTCACTCTCAGCGCACCATCCACACGAATCTGGTCGTCCAGAAATAGCCCTACAACTACTATTACCCACGGTTCTGTCCTTTCAGTTCATGGGGTAATTAAAAGTCGTAAGTTCCAACAAACAGCACTTATTCCTGCACCAATTAAAGAAATGTCTCCTACTACAATTGCAAATGTCAATGTCTCACTTTAGTTTCTTGCGTTCATACAATAATTAGTCACCAAACGACAACTGTCCTCTTTAAGTATACCAAGCGTCCCACATGCAATTCACAAAGCACACTTAACCAGTCACTGCCAAAGGTTTATGGATCCCACCGTTCAGTGGTCAAGACAAAACAAAACAACAAAATCTTTTCCACCACTCACAACGTGGGAACACCAGTCTTTCACTTTCCACCTTATGGAGATATACGAGAAGTCATCTTGCTTCACAGCTCCACAGTCCAGTACTAGTTAATAGTTGCTGGTAACAAATGCCCGCCGGACTCTGCCGCGCGTCGTTCATTCTGCCGTCGCTCCGCCGTTGAGCAGAAGAAACCACCCGCTGTTGCCTCCGCGGGATACTTTCCCCAGTCATAAGGGTGGCGGAACTTATGAATGGCCAGTGGTACGTGCGTGTCGCCCCAGGCCGTTGACCTGCTGTAGCGGGCGCGTGGAGTGTACCCCAACCGGCAGTGGAGTGGGGAGTGCTGCGGCTCTGTCGCCCGTCGCCATGGCGACGTCAGCTCGGCCCCGCTAGCGGTATGGGCGCGTTCTGCGTAGCATCTCAGCGCTACGACACCCAATCAGTCAGACCCTTCCGTGCATCTCGCAACATTACAGACAAAAGGATATTCTTACAGTATTTAAATACTCATTGATTACATGTATGATCTATTAGATACATTGGTAATAAAAGAATCTTTGTTCTAAAAAACATAAAATTATACACCCTAGTTTTCTACACATACCACATCAACATTTATCCCTTTTCTATATACAGCCCACACTTGTGCTATTGATTGTACCTGTCGTCCCTCATACAAAACATGAAAGTGTAAAAAAAAAAAACAAAAGGAATAATAAGCAATCTATACAGCTCATAATTACAATATCAAATAGTAGGCTACTCTAACATCCTATCACAGTGAAAATATTAGAAACTATTTATTCTAAAACTACAATATACAGTGAACCTTTGTGCTTGTGACAGACTGAAATTAATACCCCTTGAAAGTGTTCTAACAAAAAAATAAGAAATAATTTACACGGCTCACAATTACCTACCACATGTTATTAAATAGTAAACTACTTTAACATCCTAACACAATAAAGATTTTAGAAACTGGTGACTCTAAATCTACAACATACAATGCACCTTTGTGCTTGTGACAGACTGAAATTAGTATCTCTTTATATATTTTACATTTTATTATATATAACAACATTTCTAGGACATGTATGTACCATCCACATGTCAGATACTGACCTGCCATCGAGGTTCATCCCAATCAAACAATAAAACACAATAATGTTTTAGTTATGGATCGGTAGCATCCCCTTTACAGGAGTGTGCGCATTGATCACACTACTCTACGACTCTCACTCACCAGGCCTGTTGTTGAATAGTATTTCAATGTTTACTCTAAAGTGGGGACGGCCCAGTTTCTTTCATTTTATTTGCATCACAGTATTGACATTAAATGTAAATGTTGCACAGGTCTATAAAAAGTATACAGATTATAATACTGTATTTGTTATCTACTACATAGTTAGACCGAAATATTATTTCAGAAGAACTGTTTTTATTTCACAAGACTGCGTCTTCCACACGACTGAAGCTAAAAAACTTGGATAAATTATAACTCCGCACTGGAACTCAGTTTATATAGGCGGCAGTTGCAAGTTTCCACTTCATGTTATTGGGGTCTCCCTCCTAAATTATCTATTGTGAAGCGATTCAGGATGTTAAATCTAGCCTAGTAGTCAAATGTGGAGTGTCTAGGAAACCTGATTTCTCGAATCGTTAGACAGCATTGAAACAAATCGTATTAATGAGCTTATTATAGAAGGAAAAGATTACAATACTTAACTTGTGTTACACAGATGTGTCGCAAGCAAAGAGTGACGTGCTAAATAACCTATGTTCTCCAGTATAACAATTCCACGTTTAAGCGATATAGAATGTATAAGCAAAGTAACGCTTCTATACAAGTCGCTAGTCTTGCAACTACTCTTCAACTGCCAGTGGGCACTGGCAATCCTCTCAAAAAAGATTCGACGCAGACGTTTCTTCAATTGTCCTGCACAGCTGTGAGTTTTTTCGGTACCACTTTGTCATAAACCTTTCGTGCTTGCAAATCTTCGATCAAAATTTGATGTTCAGTGACTGTGTTTAACAATCCACCCACCATCCTTATTGTTAAGCGTCGGTCTGATCTCAAAAATGCAAGCACACGTTCGACGTTTTCGCCGGTTCTTGAAGTTGAACGTCTCCATGAGCAAGGTTCATATTCAACGTGTTCCCGGCCATCCAAAAATGACTTGTGCCAGTGAAAACTTGTGCTGTTGATAAGGAACGTTCCCCATAGTCCAGATTCAGCTTTTAAAGCTCACACTTGCGGATTCCCCAAGTTTAACACAAAACTTGATTGCATGACATTGCTGTTCCATTCTCGTTGTCACATAACAAAAACGCAGATTCGCTGGTGGCGCTCCCAAAAATCATATAATGGCTGTACGCAGCTGAAACTCGGCCTGAACACCTGGAGTTGATGAGCACACCAGTCTACACTAACAGAACTACACAGCATTGCCACTCCGCTCGCGGTGTTGTCGGTCTCATTACCTTCCTCAGGCACCTCGTATATCATTTCTCAAGTAAGCATCCCTTCCTCTAGACACAGGGATGGATGAGGTATCGTTAGAAAGGGTTTCTAGCCGACTTCTGAAATTGCATACCAATTTTGTGCTAAAGATTTCTATTTTAACTGAAAGATTGTAACTAAAAGATACTTTTCACCATCATAGGCAACAGGGTACCATGGATGCCCTGCTTCATACCTATCTTCTACGATGGTAACTTATTAATCACGAATAACAGGCTCCCTTTCCATATTACCTTATCACAAATACCATTTTAATTATTTTAAAGTACTTATTAACTAGAAAATTTGTGTAAAGCATTGTCATACATAATAACTGTGATCGCAGCGGTAGCCCGTTATCTCTGCTGGTCGTACAGGCTAACTTTTCTAAATAAAAATACTTTCCGAAACACCAAACATATGAGTCATTGTCGCCTTGAATTGTGAATTACCTATTGCTTCTGCGGCCTAACGTGCTTACATTAACTGAATTTTGTTCAAAATTATGTGTACGGAAATGTGTATACTAGGACGTCTCGTAAATTTTAATTTTTAAAGATGTTTACTCATTGCCAAAACTACCCTTATCCTCCTTTTGCCCGACGTGGCATGGACTCCAGAAGTCACTGCAGAATTGTTGAGCTATGCTGCCTCTATAGCAGTCCATAATTGCTAAAGTGTTGCTGGTGCAGAATTTTGTGCACGAACTGACCTCTCGATAATGTCCCATCACGAGCGATCTGGGTGGCCAAATCATCTACTCGAACTGCCCAAAATGTTCTTCAGACCAATGGCGAATAATTGTGGCCCGGTGACATGGCGCATTGCAATCCGTAAAAATTCCATCGTTGTTTCGGAACATAAAGTCCATGAATGGCTGCAAATCGTCTCCAAACAGCCGAACACAACTATTTTCCGTCAATGATGGTTTCAGTTGGACCAGAGGTTCCAGTCCATTCTATGTAAACACAGCACAGGTTATTATGGAGCCACCACCAGCTTGCACATTACGTCGTTGACAACTTGGGTCCATGGCTTCGCGGGGTCTGCTCCACACTCGAACCCTACCATCAGCCCTTACCAACAGAAATTGGAACTCGTCTGACCAGGCCAAGGTTGTCTGACCAGGCCAAGGTTTTCCAACCGTCTAGGGACCAATCTGGGGTCCAATCTTCCGCTTGCACTTTCACCTGTGTTGGGTTCTAGAATTTTTGAGCGTCCAGGGCCTGGAAGGTGAGAAAGTAAACTTACTTAGTAACACCACAACTTGCCTCTACCGTCTGCCACTGCAGTTTGTTTATCAATTCTGTGACACTCTTACGCTGGCTGACTGAACGAACCTGTGACTTTTTCGTTAATCCAACTTGTTAATGACCTCGGAACGTCGAACTATATTCAAAAATGGTCATATGGGGGTCTGTTAGCGATTTTTATGTGCCTGAAACACAGCATCGATCTGAGCTTCGCCATTACTGTATTATGATGTCTTGGAAGAACGAATTAAGTTTGGTTTCAGACGATCAGTATTTGAGAAAACCAGACTGATTCCTACAGAGGAGTTGTTCGGTCCCGATAAAAGTCATCATACTTGAGCACAAAATATGTTCAATAATTCACCAAGCTGCGCGCCTTTGTATGGTACTGCTCGTATGTCCTGACCGCCTTTCTTAGCTTGGGAAGGCCTTGCGGAGTGGCCGCGCGGTTAGAGGCGCCATGTTACGAATCGCGCAGCCCCTGCCGCCGGAGGTTCGAGTCCTCCCTCGGGAATGGATGTGTGTGTGTTGTTCTTAGCGAAGATTGGTTTAAGTTAGTTTAAGTAGTGTGTAAGTCTAGGGACCGATGACCTCAGCAGTTTGGTCGCTTAGAAATTCACACACATTTGAACATTTATCTTTGAAGGACCTGTGCCTTGTTCTAGTCACGTGCAAGGCTTCAGTACTCCAGTGACGTACAATGAACTATGGTTAGAAGAGGATTTGGTTTCTCTGTATCTTCCATAAGCACTGAAGAGCCAAAGAAACTGCTATACCTGCCTTAATATTGTGTAGGGCCCCCACGAGCACGCAGAAGTGCCACAACACGACTCGACGCGGACTCGACTAATGTCTGAAGTAGTGCTGGAGGGAACTGACACCCTGAATCCTACAGGGCTGTCCATAAATCCGAAAGAGTACGAGTGGGTGGAAATCTCTTTTGAACAGCACACCGCAAGGCATCCCAGATATGCTCAATAACGTTCATGTCTGGGAAGTTTGGTGGCCAGCGGATGTGTTTAAACTCAGAAGAGTGCTCCTGGAGCCACTCTGTAGTAATTCTGGATGTGTGGAGTGTTGCATTTTCCTGCTGGAATTGCCGAAGTCTGTCGGAATGCATAATGGACACGAATGGATGCAGGTGATCAGACAGGACGCTTATGTACGTATCACCTGTCAGAGTCGCAGAAACGTGTCTAGATTTATCAGGGGTCTCATATCACTCCAACGGCACAAGCCCACACCATTACAGGGCCTCCACCAGCTTGAACAGTCCCCTGCTGACATTCAGGCCCATGGATTCATGAGGTTGTCTCCACACCCGTACACGTCCATCCGCTCGATACAATTTGAATCGAGACTCGTCGGACCAGGCAACACGTTTCCAGTCATCAACAGTCCAATATCGATGTTGACGGGCTCAGGCGAGGCGTAAAACTTTGTGTCGTGCAGTCACAAAGGTTACACGAGTGGGCCATCGGCTCCGAAAGCCAATGCCGATGATGTTCCTTTGAATGGTTCGCACACTAACACTTGTTGCTGGCCCAGCATTGAAATCTGCAGCAATTTGCGGAAGGGTCGCAGTTCTCTCATGCCGAGCGATTCTCTTCAGCCGTCGTTGGTCCCGATCTTGCAGGATCTTTTTCCGGCCGCAATGATGTCGGAGGTATGATGTTTTACCGGATTCCTGATGTTCACAGTATGCTCGTTAAATGGGCGTACGGGAAAACCCCCACTTCATCGCTGTCTCAAAGATGCTGTGTCCCATCGGTCGTGCTCCGACTATAACACCACATTCAGGCTCACTTAACTCTTGATAACCTACCATTGTAGCATCAGTAACCGATCTAACAACTGCGCCGCGCGGGGTAGCCGCGCGGTCTTAGGCGTCTTGTACGGTTCGGTGGCTCCCCCCGTCAGAGGTTCGAATCCTCCCTCGGGCATGGATGTGTGTGTTGTCCTTAGCGTAAGTTAGTTTAAGTTAGATTAAGTAGTGTGTAAGCTTAGAGACCGATGACCTCAGCAGTTTGGTCCCATAAGACTTTACCACAAATTTCCAGTTTCTAACAACAGCGCCAGACAATTGTTGTGTTATATAGGTGTTGCCGACGGCAGCGCCGTATTCTGCGTGTTCACATTTCTCTGTATTAGTGGCCTGTCATCCTCTGAGAAACTATATCTACTAATTAGTAAGTCGACGTGATGAATTCCTCAGTTAAGGACAGTGCACAGCAAGATTGTAGCCTTCTGGTTACAAGCACTGAGTTGCAAGGTTGTTATTGCAGTTAATTTAAAATATATCAAAGGCATTTGTATGCAGAAGGACTTCAAGAACAAATGGACACACATGAAGCATAGGAAACCTAAAAACCAATGAATAAACCTAATACAATATATTTGGCGGAAAACTTTAGCAGAGAGCTCAGTTGTAATCGTTATTCTTATCTGCAAGGTAAACACCATTATTATTACTGCTCATACATCGGTGTTAATGCCAACTGCAAAAGGTGAGTGGATAAACGCAAGAAATGCAGAATCTGATATAACTGGACCATTTTCTATCGAAGATAATGGAGTTTTCTCGGCGCTACGACAGTAGGCTAGATATAGGCCCGTATTCAACAGAGGAGAGGAGCATCTGGCGTCAGTTACTGGAGATCGAAAAAAGGAAGGAACATTACGGTTTAACATTCCGTCACGGCCATGTCATTAGAGAAGGAGAATCGGATTGGACGAGGACCGGCCTGAAGGAGGAGCCCTGGGATACTCAAATAAACCACTACGACATTCGCCTTAAATGGTATAAAGAAATACGTTGATTTGGGTATACTGTATTTTGGAAAAGTTTTGACGGAAAAGATTTTCGTAGCGTAGTTCTGAGCACGGTCTTACCAGTTTAATAAGGACGTCCTTGATATCTAGGGATGCAGATTATTTTTTTAACTTTTCTGCTAAATACGTAAACATTATGCTATATTTTCTTAAAATAGAAATTAATTCTATGCAGTTACTGTACCTCAGTTTAAACAAGTCTCTGCGCAATGCCTGAAGTATTTTGCCTATTGAGAACAATAAAGAAGAAAAACACAGCCGAGGTGTAATATTTACTTGTTCGATAAATCAGTATTTGTTGTGGCTCCATACAATGGATCTCTGTTACTTTGTTGATGATGTGAAGAAGCAAAGAACGACATTGTCGCATTTATTTTGTCATCATTCTGTTTCTTTTTTTGTTCCGTCTCCAGTGTCCGTCTTTCAGTATCTTTCCCGCTAACTTTCTACTATTACCTCTCGCTCCTTCTCCGCTCATTTAACTTCAAAGTTTTATTTTGTTTTTACTGCCGCCATGGTTTTATTTTAACATATTGTTACTCACATTTCACACAGGAATATTATTACGAGAAATACACTTCCACAGAATTAATACGACTCGCATTCGTTAGTAATTATGATGATTAGTATAGCCGTTATTATTATAGTTATCATATGTAGACCAACTCATGTAGGGGAGACAGTTTTATCTTGGAACACTGTTCAGATTTTCTCCTATACCTGGTCCAGGACATAATTTTAACGTATTTTCTTACTCCCTTTTGAAATGATAGCATTAACTTTATGTGTACTGCAGTCTTTTTCTGAAATTACAAAAATTATATTGGAAAAATAAGCTTTTTTGCAAATGTGAAGAATTCTTCCAAGGTACAACATAGTCATGTACCTAGGAATAAATGTTCTTTACAAATTTAAAAATGCTGCGGTAGAGAAAATTTTTTCAGTACTATATTAAATAATCCATGTGTTACATTTTTACTCTACTACCAAATGTCAGCGAGTGAAAACAAATTAAGAAGAAAATTATCAGAAACCAGTTACAAGTTAAAAACGTTTTGAAACACAAGCTATTGGCAACTAACACAAATTTCCATTTTCGAAACACTGATAACTGTTAAGATATTAAGGGGATTGAGTTCATTTGCAAATATCACGTGTTCCATGGTAAAAAGACCTTCTGTTTCACGGTATAAGATAATGCGCGGCTGACGAAATAGGGCTTGAACGTCTACGTGTTATGTATCTAGTTTTAAAAATACACAGTATTTTACTCTCCATAATGCTCTCTGACTGTAAAATTAAAAATATCCTCAAACTAGCTTTAATATAATGCACAGCACATAATTATGTAAAACTCATTTGCAAACGCTAAACAAAACACAACCTCATGTCTGACAATAATAAAACTGTACAAAATGCTGGAAACTGCTTATGGTGGTCTCTAGAACCCTCTCCTTCATGTGACTGTAAAATGAGTCACTAGACTGAAACACGGACCAGGGAACATGATTGTTCCTAAGTATAGGCCCCACTGTCCTCCGAATATAATACTCCCCCTACAGCGCGAGGTGGCGCAGTGGTAAGGCGCTGGACTTGTCTTCGGGAGGATGACGCTTTCAGATCACCGTCCAGCATCCAGGTTCGGCCATTATGTGGATTCCCTAAAGAGCTGATGACAAATATTGGGCTGGTTCTTTTGGAAAGGATACGACGGGTATCCTTCACCACCTTTCCCCAACGTGAGCTTGTGTTCTGTGTCCATTGATCTTGTCGTCAAGGGGAGGCTAAACTACAATCTTGAGGCCTACTACGCAGACTACAGTTTTAAAGAGAAAACTTAAGGATGTCTCAGATGTAAGAGAGATCTTGAATGCTCTAATCTTGCCAGTTCGAATAAATACATAAATAAAAAATATTTCATGTCTTTGTTGACAAGATCGAAACCTGTGGGTTCCGTTCAGTGCCGCTTTCTGAATAACTGTACTGGGCAAGATATGTGGCAAAACTGAGTCTGTTGAAGGTTTTGAGATGGAGTGCGTGTTTGTAGTTCTTAAATATTGTAATGAAACTTTAGCCAGTTTGTCCAAAGTAGAATGCTGACTTGAATTACAGGTAAATTTGCATACCTCGGACTTGTAGTATTGTTGAATAGTTGAATATTATGTAAAATATTGTTTTGTACTTTTTTTTTTTTTTGGTCATCAGTCTACTGACTGGTTTGATGCGGCCCGCCACGAATTCCTTTCCTGTGCTAACCTCTTCATCTCAGAGTAGCACTTGCAACCTACGTCCTCAATTATTTGCTTGACGTATTCCAATCTCTGTCTTCCTCTACAGTTTTTGCCCTCTACAGCTCCCTCTGGTACCATGGAAGTCATTCCCTCATGTCTTAGCAGATGTCCTATCATCCTGTCCCTTCTCCTTATCAGTGTTTTCCACATATTCCTTTCCTCTCCGATTCTGCGTAGAACCACCTCATTCCTTACCTTATCAGTCCACCTAATGTTCAACATTCGTCTATAGCACCACATCTCAAATGCTTCGATTCTCTTCTGTTCCGGTTTTCCCACAGTCCATGTTTCACTACCATACAATGCTGTACTCCAGACGTACATCCTCAGAAATTTCTTCCTCAAATTAAGGCCGGTATTTGATATTAGTAGACTTCCCTTGGCCAGAAATGCCTTTTTTGCCATAGCGAGTCTGCTTTTGATGTCCTCCTTGCTCCGTCCGTCATTGGTTATTTTACTGCCTAGGTAGCAGAATTCCTTAACTTCATTGACTTCGTGACCATCAATCCTGATGTTAAGTTTCTCGCTGTTCTCATTTCTACTACTTCTCATTACCTTCGTCTTTATCCGATTTACTCTCAAACCATACTGTGTACTCATTAGACTGTTCATTCCGTTCAGCAGATCATTTAATTCTTCTTCACTTTCACTCAGGATAGCAATGTCATCAGCGAATCGTATCATTGATATCCTTTCACCTTGTACTTTAATTCCACTCCTGAACCTTTCTTTTATTTTCTTCATTGCTTCCTCGATGTACAGATTGAAGAGTAGGGGCGAAAGGCTACAGCCTTGTCTTACACCCTTCTTAATACGAGCATATTGTCGAACGCGTTTTCCAGGTCGACAAATCCTATGAAAGTGTCTTGATTTTTCTTTAGCCTTGCTTCCATTATTAGCCGTAACGTCAGAATTGCCTCTCTCGTCCCTTTACTTTTCCTAAAGCCAAACTGATCGTCACCTAGGGCATTCTCAATTTTCTTTTCCATTCTTCTGTATATTATTCTTGTAAGCAGCTTCGATGCATGAGCTGTTAAGCTGATTGTGCGATAATTCTCGCACTTGTCAGCTCTTGCCGTCTTCGGAATTGTGTGGTTGATGCTTTTCCGAAAGTCAGATGGTATGCCGCCAGACTCATATATTCTACACACCAACGTGAATAGTCGTTTTGTTGCCACTTCCCCCAATGATTTTAGAAATTCTGATGGAATGTTATCTATCCCTTCTGCCTTATTTGACCGTAAGTCCTCCAAAGCTCTTTTAAATTCCGATTCTAATACTGGATCCCCTGTCTCTTCTAAATCGACTACTGTTTCTTCTTCTATCACATTAGACAAATCTTCACCCTCATAGAGGTTTTCAATGTATTCTTTCCACCTATCTGCTCTCTCCTCTGCATTTAACAGTGGAATTCCCGTTGCACTCTTAATGTTACCACCGTTGCTTTTAATATCACCAAAGGTTGTTTTGACTTTCCTGTATGCTGAGTCTGTCCTTCCGACAATCATATCTTTTTCGATGTCTTCACATTTTTCCTGCAAACATTTCTTCTTAGCTTCCCTGCACTTCCTATTTATTTCATTCCTCAGCGACTTGTACTTCTGTATTCCTGATTTTCCCGGAACATGTTTGTACTTCCTCCTTTCATCAATCAACTGAAGTATTTCTTCTGTTGCCCATGGTTTCTTCGCAGCTACCTTCTTTGTACCTATGTTTTCCTTCCCAACTTCTGTGATGGCCCTTTTTAGAGATGTCCATTCCTCTTCAACTGTACTGCCTACCGCGCTATTCCTTATTGCTGTATCTACTGCGTTAGAGAACTTGAAACGTATCTCGTCATTCCTTAGTACTTCCGTATCCCACTTCTTTGCGTATTGATTCTTCCTGACTAATGTCTTGAACTTCAGCCTACTCTTCATCACTACTATATTGTGATCTGAGTCTATATCTGCTCCTGGGTACGCCTTACAATGCAGTATCTGATTTCGGAATCTCTGTCTGACCATGATGTAATCTAATTGAAATCTTCCCGTATCTCCCGGCCTTTTCCAAGTATACCTCCTCCTCTTGTGATTCTTGAACAGGGTATTCGCTATTACTAGCTGAAACTTGTTACAGAACTCAATTAATCTTTCTCCTCTTTCATTCCTTGTCCCAAACCCATATTCTCCTGTATCCTTTTCTTCTACTCCTTCCCCTACAACTGCATTCCAGTCGCTCATCACTATTAGATTTTCGTCCCCCTTTACATACTGCATTACCCTCTCAATATCCTCATACACGTTCTCTATCTGTTCATCTTCAGCTTGCGACGTCGGCATGTATACCTGAACTATCGTTGTCGGTGTTGGTCTGCTGTCGATTCTGATTAGAACAATCCGGTCACTGAACTGTTCGCAGTAACACACCCTGTGCCCTACCTTCCTATTCATAACGAATCCTACACCTGTTATACCATTTTCTGCTGCTGTTGATATTACCCGATACTCATCTGACCAGAAATCCTTGTCTTCCTTCCACTTCACTTCACTGACCCCTACAATATCTAGATTGAGCCTTTGCATTTCCCTTTTCAGATTTTCTAGTTTCCCTACCACGTTCAAGCTTCTGACATTCCACGCCCCGACTCGTAGAACGTTATCCTTTCGTTGATTATTCAATCTTTTTCTCATGGTAACCTCCCCCTTGGCAGTCCCCTCCCGGAGATCCGAATGGGGGACTATTCCGGAATCTTTTGCCAATGGAGAGATCATCATGACACTTCTTCAATTATAGGCCACATGTCCTGTGGATACACGTTACGTGTCTTTAATGCAGTGGTTTCCATTGCCTTCTGCATCCTCATGTCGTTGATCATTGCTGATTCTTCCGCCTTTTAGTGGCAATTTCCCACCCCTAGGACAAGAGAGTGCTCAGGGCACCTCTATCCGCTCCTCCGCCCTCTTTGACAAGGCCATTGTCAGAATGAGGCTGACCTCTTATGCCGGAAATCTTCGGCCACCAATGCTGATTATTTATCAAATTTTAGGCAGTGGCGGGGATCGAACCCGGGTCCGAAGACGTTTTGATTATGAATCTAAGACGCTCCCCCGTTTTTTTTTTTTTTAATATGGGAAATCAAGGTTAGGGCTATCCTTTGGCACTTTTTTTTTACATGATTACATTTAGGGAACGTGTTCAAATCAGAATTCTAGTAAGTAAGTGTTACAACAACAAAGGTGGCATAAAAGAGTAATCAAAAAATAAAAATATAAATCACTAATGTAATTCCAACTAAAAGATTCTTCAATAATGTAACTGGTTCCACTTGGAGCCTCGCCATCGTTATCTGATATCTCCAATAGGGCCTTTGAAGGGCATCTGCAACGGAGGCATTCTGCTTCGCTAGTGCCTCAAGGAAAATAGCATCCTTGCAGCAGCTTGTCTCTTCCTTCGCTCATGGCTGACAAGGCAGAACGTTCAGCCGTTAGTGTGATGCGGCACAGAACATTAACCGCAGCTTGGCACTCCCCAGCTGAGTGGGGGGTTAACGAAAACGCTGCGTAAATAATTTGCGAAGAGCGTACGGTATTTCGGTGTGCGTTCGAGGGCATTGTGAGCATTTTGTAGGAACCACCAGTAATCAAGCTGCTCTTTCCCTCCGTCGCTAAAGATGTAGGCGACGGTAAGTCCTTTGAACCATGTAAGCGCATGATATTTTGCAGCCGGAAAGTAAGTTTCATCGGGACAGAGTAGGGTCTGAGGGTCAATCATATCAGGTGTGACCCGGAGGTAACAAGCCAATATCTTCTGTGCTAGTCGCCAAACTCCGGACTATGATGCGCAAGTAAAACGGTGTTCATCGGTATCCAAAAGGTGACAATCTGGGCAATAAGGAGAGTCTGCCAGTCCAGTAGTGTGAAGTCGCTGTCGTGTGGCATATTTTTTGTTGGCGATCTGATACCACTTCGAACGCACCGTTGATGACAGAAAGTTGTGGTGTATCGTTTTCCACACTCTTGGCCAGTGAACCGTAGGGTACTTGTTTTCCACCACGTTATGGGGAACAGCCCGCAGAAGGTTGGTATAAAAATCTTTCGCCTTTGGTGGACGTGTGGCGGAGAGTTTCGAGCTGACATAGCTGTAATCAAGAATGAAGGTCGACACATGGGAGAGCTGTGGTGCGACGTGCGCCACCGACACCGGCGGGACGTTAGAGACTGGCATCAGAACCTGTAGTAAACGACCCGTGAGAGAGGTATATTGGCTTTTCCATCGTTTCCTCATGTTGCTCATGTAAAGGGCAGCTGCTCTCGCCCTGACGTTGACCAATCCCAGCCCTCCTTTGTGCACTGGGAGGGTAAGAGTATGGTATCGTACCTTAAAGATATGACCTGCGGAAACGTAGTAACTGAAGGCCACATGAAGCCGGCGACCTATCTGCAGCGGTAGTGGGAGGACCTGTGCCACGTGGTTGAGTTTTGATGCCACGTAGAGGTTCAGGTATTCAACACGTTGTAGCTGATTCAAGTCCCGGAGCAGGTTCTGTCGCACCATTGCGCGTATGATCTGTAATAACCGTCGGTAGTTTGCTGCAGCTGTTTTACGTACATCTTTCTTGAACGTGATTCCCAAATATCGCAGATCAGAAACTGGTGGGAGGGGAGCGAGGGCTTCCGGTCCGAGACCACGCCCAATATCCAACGCCGCCGACTTGTTGATGTTCAGAAGACTGCCTGCGGCCTGTCCGTATCGCTCAATCCAGGTTAGTACGCTTTGAACTTCGTCATTGGAACGAACCAGCAGTAGCAGGTCGTCAGCGTATATCCTATAGCGAAAGGTGATGTCCCGCAGCGTGATGCCAGATAGGCGGTGGTTAAGGCCCCCTAGGAGTGGCTCGAGTGCGATTGCATAAAGGTAGGTAGAAAGGGGACAACCATGTCCTAGAGACCTCTTAATGGGCACTGGTCCTACCGTCCTTCCATTGACCTGGACGTGTGAGCTGGCTGCGGTCCAAAGACGCCGTAGGGTGTCGATGAGGCCCGGGAGGAATCCCATACAGTCCATCACTCGTAGGAGGAAGTTGTGGTGCACTCTGGAGGGAGACGATCGCCGCTCTCAGACGGCACGCAGAAGCGATAGCTATTAAGTCCCTGCAGTCACCGGTGGCCATGTGTATGTTGGCTTCTCCCCCCTGCGATGTCTGTTCTGGAGCGAGGACCATCGGCAAAGTCGTCTTAATACGGCTCGCCATAATCCTGGTGAAAATCTTGTAATCGGCGTTCAGCATTGTAAGCGGCCGATAGTCGTTAATCGATAGCCCTCCACCTGGCTTGTGTACCGGTATGAGAAGACCTTCTACAAACGCTGGCGGCACAACACAGTCTGGAGACATAAGTTCGCGGAACATTATAACCCAGCGGGGCATCATGATGTCACGGAAAGTCCGGCAGAATTCGATGGGCAATCCATCAGGTCCAGGAGACTTATTGGCCGCACCTTTGTCCACGGCGTCTTCGACTTCTTCGAGTGAGATTTCCTCTGTTAGTGCATTCACGGTAGCCTCGTCGATAGTACGTGTTACCTGCTGTAACACTTCAGTAGTGGCCTCGTCATCGACGGTTCTTTCCTTGTAAAGATGACGAAAATGATCTTCCACCGCCTTTACTATGGTTGCTTGGGTCGTACATAAGCGACCGTCGTGTGTCCTGAGTTGTGTGATTAAATGTTGGCGTTGTCGGCGCTTATCCGCCACAACGTGGTGCATAGTGGTTTCCTCTGCAACCGTTCGGTCGTGCCGTCGCGAGCGGACTACTGCACCTTCTAGTCGGCGCTTCGTCAATGATAGTATGTGAGCCTTGATTCTGCTTTGTTCATGTTGTCTCTACGGGGAAGGGGGTAAGGCGTCGAGGTCCCTGAGTGCCGCGTAGTAAAAATCGAGGGTCTGTTGATGCCACGCAGTCACGTCCTTGCCATATTGCATAAGTGTCCTACGGATTGCTGGTTTGGCACAGAGGAGCCACCACTCCAGGGTCGAGGTGTATCGTGGGTGGCGGCGTTCACAGTCAGTCCAAGTTGCTGCAACTTGGCCTATGGCAATCCAGGTCCCGGAGATGAGTTATGTTGAGCTTCCAAAAGCCATTGGTGCGCCAGACTTGTTGGGGGCGTAGGTGTATAGTGCAGATATAGGCACTGTGATCGTAATAGGCTTGAGGCCATAGTTCGGCGTCCACCACACCTTGTGTGAGATCTTGTGACACATATATGCGTGAAGTCGGCTGGCCGAATGACTGGTAAGATGAGTGTGGCCAGAGCGGTTACCGTGGACTTTTTCCCACGTGTCGCACAAGTGAAGTTCTTGGATCATCGCACCCAGTTCCGGACAAGGCATGTAATGTGGGATTTGGTCCTTGGAGTGAAGTACGCAATTAAAATCGCCGGCGAAGACGCTGTGGTCGTATCGTCCAAGGAAAAGGAGAGCGACATCTGTGGAGTAGAATCTGGCGCGGTCGTGACGTCTTGTGGTACCCGACGGCGCATAAACATTAATGAATCGGGTGTTGAGTGCCGTAAATGCTATTCCTCGCGCGGAGGGAAGAAACGTGACGCCGGTAACTTCAATACCTTCACGCACTAATATTGCCACTCCGGTGTCTGCAGGGCTACTGGGCGTCACATGTGTGGCGTAACCGCAAAAGTGCGGGAGTGCAGTCGTTTTCACTTCTTGTAGGAAAGCAAAGTCAACTCCCATGGCTCGTATGGTTTCTTTCAAAAGTTGGATCTTGACAGGAGCACTGATCATGTTGATATTCATTGTCGCCAGGCGGTAAGCCTGGCAACGCGTTGTTTGGGCGAGGTTATCCATGTTGAAGTTGGAGAAAAGCGAACATCGGAAGTGATGTCACCCCCCGCCGAACGCGGTCCTCCTTGTGCTACTTATGCTGCATGATCCGGCGGCGCCTCAGCTGGCCGCGGATCGGGATCTTGTGTCTCGACGTCCTCGGCCCACGAAGCGGGCGCGGATGTCTGTTCATGTTCCATAGCCTCGGAATGTTTGATAGTAAGGGACCGGGCGACTTTGCTGCCTGCACTGGTACCTTCCCGCTGCTCACTGTTGCTGTCAATGGGCTGATGGCCGAAAGCTGCATGTTTTTCTGTCCGTTCTGCAAGGTTGGAGTCAGTGGAAACAGCCTCAGCTTCGCGGCTGGCTTCTTCCCCGGCCGAATGCGAACCGCTGTGTTCCGACACGGTCCGACGACGACGCTTTCGGCGTTTCGGTGATCGCTGTTTCCGTACATGGCCTTCATTGTCAGAAGACGGCACTGACTCACGCTCCGCCGGAACAAACGCTTCGGTCGTTACAATAAGGGAATCAATTGCCATCTTGCTGTCGTCAATGTCTGTCGCGTTCGGTAGCTCCAGAGTCGTAGTACTATTTTCCACCACTGGCCAGGTCGGCGGATCATCTAGGTTTTTGTCCGTGGAAAGTGATTCCTGTACCGCTGAAACAGTCGGCTGTGTCTGTTGTGTGGAGAACGTCGTGAGCGCCGCCGCGTAAGTCACGGGTAGAATAGTCTTCGTCGCTGGTGGTGCAACGTCCTTCTGTGGGAGTTGTGTGATCCGACGCTGGAGGCACTCGGAACGAAGGTGACCTTCCTTGCCGCATCCGGATCACGTCTTCGGCTGACCGTCATAAATAACTATGGCCCGGCATCCTCCTATCTGTAGATAGGATGGCACGTGTCGTTGGAGATCTATGCGCACTTGGCGTACTCCATTGAGTACTTGATACGTCTTAAACTGGGTCCATTTTTCAGCCACGTGTACGTGTACCGTGCCGTAGGGGCGGAGCGCCGCTACAACTTCTGCCGCCGGGAGTTCAAATGGAAGTTCGAATATGCGTATAGTCCGCAGTCCCATTGCGGCATGGCCGACCTCGACGTTGCCAACATTGCCATCTGCGTGGCAGAAGCGGAGTTCTTGTTTCATCTCACGAAGCACCTTGTCGCATGTAGTTTCGTTTATGAGCTTTACGTAGACCGTGTTACTGACGATCGAAAAGTGAATGCCGACAATGTCGGCAGCCGGGATCGTGGCTTCCTCTTTTAAAAAGCGTTCGACTTCGAGCGCCTTTGGTCGGGTAACGTCGTTCCGAAATGTGAATTTCAAGGTTGATCTTCTGTATTGGTTTGCCATGGTCTTGTAGCGCTACGCCGTCACGTTAGTGTCGGCCGAAGGAAGTAAACAAGGCGCGCGGGCCCTCTCTGACAGCGGAGAGCACACACCGCACGTCTGCTTCGCTCGGCTGCGAGAGCCGCACTCGCCCTGAGACCACGGGTTGTACTTTACTGTGGTTCAAAATGGTTCAAATGACTCTGAGGTCTGCTGAGGTCATCAGTCCCCTAGAACTTTGAACTACTTAAACCTAACTAACTTAAGGACATCACACACATCCATGCCCGAGGCAGGATTCGAACCTGCGACCGTAGCAGCAGCACGGTTCCAGACTGTAGCGCCTAGAACCGCTCGGCCATTTCGGCCGTCCTATTTTCTTTTCTGTATAAATTTATCTGTTATGTTTAGTTTCTTTCCATTAGAATAAGCGATAGATTTTTGTAGTGCTTTTTCAACATCGATTTTGAAAGAGGCCTTTTTTCGTTGGTATATCTTATAAATCTGATAGTTCTGTTCCTGCTTTTTGTTCCAAATTTTTAAGTGTAGATACCTGATGCTCTCCGGTGTCTCGTATTCCACAAGGAACTGAATTTTGTTATAAGCATGCTCTAGCTCTTCTGCTAAGCTTTCTATTATTACAGCTTTGTCATTAAACAATGAGTAGGCCACTGAGATTTAATACAACGTACAACCCCTTTTATGTAAAACTACCAACTACTTCTTTCATGTAGATGTAGACACTGCACAAGTGGGCCACACGCACTAAGAGTATTTCTATACGGCAGATGTAAATATTGGGCCGAGAATGCAAAATAGTATTCACAATTAAATACTATTTTTTGGCGTCTAGAAGGAAGGAACATTACAATTACCATCCCGTCGACAGTCGGTGATTTGACGCTGAGCACAAGTTCAGATTACGAAAGGATGGGGATGGAAATCGCCCTTGCCGTTGAAACCTTCCTGTCTCCTCTATATCTCTTTTGTTTTTACGCAGTAACCGTCTCCTCTATATCTCTTTTGTTACGCAACCTTCCCTTTTACAATAACCTATGAAACCTATCCTTAGGATTTCTATCTCTTGCTTAATAATAACAAATGAAATCTTCCCTTTGAAATTTATTCTCATTCTCAATCTTCGCATACAAATTTAATTGCTGCTTATTAAAAGTGATTTTTTAATATTTTCGAAGAAAAATAGAATGTGTCGTCGTCATGGCCCTCAGTCGTTATCTGCATTAACCCAAAACTGTTCCTTACATTCTTTACTGTTACTGGATCGCCATCTGACTGCTACATCGAGCTGCGACATGAATATACTTACTCTGGTTTACTATACTCTATTAACTGCTGGTGGGCTGTAATAATAAGTGGCTGTATTTATTACCAAAGCTGACGTTATTCTTTAATAGCAAAGCTGACGTTATTCTTTTATTAATTTTACTGAAGTTACGTAATTCATAGTTACACTTTTTCTTGACAACAATAAAAATTTTGCAAAGTTTTACGTTGATGGTTTTTGGGAAGGATTATAATCAGTAAGGCAACATTGCTGGCAATAATTAATTATATTCTGAAAATGCTTCAAATATTTACTGTTGGTAATGAAATGATTTTACAAACGTTCAAAAGGGACTTACTTTTTGCAATAATCTTGCAACTAGCATTGCGCAAGCATACCTTCAGTAGCCTTGAGTTTCACAAAGAAAATAATTCAATAATATTAGTTCCTCTTGTGATAGTAGTTAGTTGATGTCTCTGTACATCCGTTTATAATCTCTTGTAAATCATATCTGGTGGCTGGCAGGCACACTGCTCCTCTCAACCTCTCGCTTCAGTCCTGCTACCAACTCGCTTCACATTTCGCTTACTACTGACTTCCTACTAACGCTAAAGTGCGGTCTCTCCTGCCAACAATGCTTTCTGGTGCAGACAATCCCTGCTACCATTACAAAATGTATCAATGCGCGGTCTTTCCCGCTCTTTTCTTAAAATGTATCGACACGCGGTCTCGCCCGCCCTTTTTAAAATTATATAAATTTGCGGTCTCTCTTGCCAATAATACTTTGGTGCAGACATTCCCTGCTACCACAATTATTTCCAACGTGACAAATATTAATTATTCCTACTTAATCCTATTAATAAAATATAAACATCTTTCATAAATTGTGGTTTGACAATAGACAATAGAAATATACACGTCTTACACCGTTTTCAAAGGAACCTGCGCTGAATTTGCCTGGAACTATACCGAGTTTAGCCGTCATCTTACCGCCTCGCTCGGTATGGCATCTGATAATGCAGTCGTTGGTCCAGTCAGAGACGGGAGTTCGCACGCGGTGGGTGGCTGTGAAGCGCCGAGGGCACACGGCTTCCGAACCAGTGGGCGCGATCGCAGCGCCGCGGGCGGCCACGTGGCGCATCCTTCCGGCTGAGTGGACCCGGCTCGCTCCCACGGCCCGCCAAAGTCTTCCCCGTGAGTCGCTACTGCGTCACTGCACGCCTAATCCCCTCATTGTCCTTCCCATGAACTTAGACGTGAATGAGTCTGTTGTGTGAAATCGAAACGAAACCGTTCTGTAAAGCGGCAGCCTCTGTGGGTAACAGTTCCGTATAGACCCGTTCCTGTAACCTTACAATCGCAGAGGAATTAATCACGGCCGTATTCACACGCGACTTTTTTCTACCTTTTCCACAGAAGAAATAATGCTTGTTTCATCCAAAAATGAGCCTGGACATAATCTACTTATATCACTAATAAAAACGTTTCTTTCAGAGTTCGTGGTATGTTTAGTAAACTGACAGATAACGAGCGAATGTTATTAAGCTGGACAGTCGCACACAAAGGAAACGCCGTCATCTTCCACACTTTACCAGTGTGGTTGATTAACGGGGTATCTCCCTGGTGCGTCAAACCTAAAACTAAACCGTCCATCATTCACGAAGCCGATACGGTACTCGTCGCCGGCCGCGGTGGTCTAGTGGTTCTGGCGCTGCAGTCCGGAACCGCGGGACTGCTGCGGTCGCAGGTTCGAATCCTGCCTCGGGCATGCGTGTGTGTGATGTCCTTAGGTTAGTTAGGTTTAAGTAGTTCTAAGTTCTAGGGGACTTATGACCTAAGATGTTGAGTCCCATAGTGCTCAGAGCCATTTGAATTTTTGGTACTCGTCGGTGAAGGTCACACTTCGCGGATCAGCGGACGACTTGTTGCCAGACTGGCGTGTCAAATCTATTTTTTCCCTTAAAATCTTCGTTAACGCAAGCTACGAAGATCATATATCCTAATGTGTCACATTTATTTACTAGCTTTTGCACTTTTCTAATTGTTTACTATGGTTATTTGGCTCTGAGCACTATGGGACTTAACACCTGTGGTCATCAGTCCCCTAGAACTTAGAACTACTTAAACCTAACCAACCTAAGGACATCACACACATCCATGCCCGAGGCAGGATTCGAACCTGCGACCGTAGCAGTCGCGCGGTTCCGGACTGAGCGCCTAGAACCGCTACACCACCGCGGCCGGCTATGGTTATTTATAGAGGCGTGAAGTTTCTATAGTCATGCACCATCAGCTATTTAAACTGTATCCAGCAGTAAAAAAATAATCTTTGTCGGCCGACAATGTTTTATGAATTATCGTTTTTCCCGCTGTGCGTACTCTGGACGTAATACTTGAAATAAGAACAGTTGATCATAAGATGCAGTCGATTTGTATCTGCCTAAGGATAACGTGAACACATAATATCGCTCTCGAAATCGAGTTCGGTTAAATGATTCGCGATGCATTTACAGAAGGTCTGAAGTTTCAATGTGAAGCAACTTAATGTTTCAATCTGAAGCAATTTAATATTTGTGGCATATGGATTTTTCTGAGTCCAAATGCAGTTTAAAAATTTTGGAGAAAGGCCAACTGCAACAATAAACAATACATTTAGTTACACACTCTCACTAGTTTCCAATTGCAGCATTTCAGATCACATCAAAATCTGCTTCTCAAAGAATTTGTATATCATCGTTACGCTAAGTTAATAAACTGTGTCAATTAATTAATTATGATTGGCCAAATAGGACAGAACAACCGAGAAACGGAGGCGAAAAGAAAGAAATACGTTACGCAGCATTGTTATTAATACTGACTATGAGTGTTAAGTGCAGTGACCATCTGTTGCCGCCCTAACTCAATACGAAATAAGGCTCATTGCATTATTATTCCAGATGCATATTCGTTGGCCCTGTTTGTTTGATAACGAACTCTGGGCGACAATGCATTGGAAGGCACTCACATACCACCTTAGCCGAAGTTTGAGCTCATATCTTTACCTTGAGGTCAGTCCCGATAAGTACGAACATACTTCGCTGGTACAAAAGTATTACTGTCTTTGGCAAACATGACGTTAATTGACCATTTTCTCACAACTCGGACGAGCTTCATTCTTTACTAGACATGGCAACGACCGAGCGCTGACCTGTCTCACGACCTACGAGACCCTGAAACAAGTAGCTGCAGCACGTGATCATTACTCGTTGAGCTCACTTGCATCGTTAATCATACGACGACAACTCTCATTTACGATCTCTTCTTATGGCGCATTGGACGCCCATTAACTTCTGGTGTGTCGAGTATCACTGCATAAGCATCTTCAGTCTAACGTGGAACCTGTACCGACTATGCGTTTTCGCATTATACGTATTAAGAATAAGAACTTGATCGTTAATAAGGCAAACAGATCGTAGTACATAACATCGCTGACCGATCATCCAAACCCCAGTGAAGTGACAGAGTGTATTTCAGTTAAAATTTCCGGCTTGAAAGACCCTGGTCGATATACAGGGTCATTCAGGAGGAATGCTACATAATTTCTGAGGTGATTCTACACGTGGAAATAACCGATATAGTCCTATGAGCATGTGCCCGATTTTCGATCGTTATGAAACTGGAGCGGGTTGAAGACTACACACATCCATGAATGATTATGAAGACACGTGTAAATATTGCTTACCGAAATGCTGTGTAGGCGCTGTGGTCGACAGAATTTATGGTGGGGCAGATGACTAATCTATCCTCCCAAGATGTCCTCTACTTATCTCAATGAACTTGTCAACGCCTTGGAAGGTGTGTTGAGTTGCGCATAGAATTTTAATGCTGATGAAAGCGTCGATGATGCGAGCGACATGTTCTTCACGTGTATCCACCTTCGTAGCATACACATACCCCTTTAATCAACTCCACATCAGAAATCTAAAAGGATTAGGTCGGGTGATCAGGCACGCCAGTTACTGGATCTGCCAAGGCCAATCCACGGTTGACTAAATACGTTACTCAGATACCAGGATACTTGTCTGGTACAGTGAATCGGTCATGCGTCATGTTGCAGTTACATTTGCCGTCGTTGCCTTAGTGTTACGTTGCGGGGTGCCGGGGCTAGCAGTGTATTTAACACTAAATTCTTCTAGAATCTTCATATATAAAGGATGCCCTAAGCCTCCCCCCCCTATTCTAACTCCGACTTTTGCTGTTGCACATGGATTAAAAAGAAACGCGAACTGACTGTAATCGACCCTGCAAGTGGAGTAGAAAAGTTTGGCACCTGCAATAATTTAATTTCAAAAATGGTTCAAATGGCTCTGAGCACTATGGGACTCAACTGCTGTGGTCATCAGTCCCCTAGAACTTAGAACTACTTAAACCTAACTAACCTAAGGACATCACACACATCCATGCCCGAGGCAGGATTCGAACCTGCGACCGTAGCAGTCGCACGGTTCCGGACTGCGCGCCTAGAACCGCGAGACCACCACGGCCGGCTAATTTAATTTGATAAATAAGTTAAATAAAGGAAAGTTTCATTAAATGTGAAAGGGTTGCTCTACCGATTAACAGAATGAAAGTTCTGTCCAAAATAACAGCATGATTTATTATGACTAAAATCAAAATAATAAACAAAACACATGAAACATTTTACAATACATCAAATTGGCTCAAATTGGATACTCAAATAAATGCTGTGAAGGTGAAGTTGTCCCTAAACTAGATTGTGACATTTATGACGAAGTGGTATGTGGAGCCAATTCCTTGCAACTCAGATCTTAAGAGAAACACACAGCCAACCCAACATTAATTGCTGCTACAGTAGTGAGAATTCAGACAATGAACAGCCAAGACAGAACAAAGTTAGAAAAAGACGAACAGGCGCGCTCTGCTTTTTGATTATCACCTAGGAAAATCCCTATCTGCCGGTGCTGTGGACATACATTACCAAACTGTCTTCTTAACTGCAAGAACACGATCTGGCGTACCGGAGGCGATGGCTGGTTGCTTCGACGTCCCATCATGGTGATGATAATGTCGCGAGTATAGCCCGAAACTAATTATCCTGGTCTGATTGTTCTAGACTAAAGACTTCCTAGCAATACAAATGCGCCTCTGAGGGAGACAAAGAAGGCTCACCACACAATCACTGATGGTACAGTGATTGATTTTAACAAGCGAAGTCACACTGTAACTCCGATACAGTCAACTTTAGCCAAAACTGCTCAAGACAGACAACATAGGCCGCTTGTACGCAGAACGCTCAATTGCCAACTGTATTCGGAAAGTTACGTTGAAGTCGAAACTTCAGCAACTTCGTCAAACAGTTACAATTAAATAAAAGTATATTAGACAGCCAATGGAAGGCAGGCTGTCCAGAGCAGCGAGAGCTCAGTCTTGTAACCTACTCCGACTGAAAGGCGAGAGCCGACTCCCTCAAGAGCACCCGTACAAGCCAAACAAAGAACATTCCCGCCCCCACGACAGTGGCCATGGTTAAACGTTCCAATCACCAACTCGAAAACCGGCGGAAAATTCCACTCTATTGCCGAAGCACTACCATTCCACAAATGGAGATTCTTGGCGCCAATTTCTGCGCCGATTTTGCTACGTCACGGAGCTATGCCCTGAGCAAGCCAATCACAGTTAAAATTTTGCAGAAAACGCGGGAACTGCCTGGGAACACAAGTCATTCCCACACCTCGCTGGTAGCCCGCCATAAAGTGTTTTCGCTAAGTTTCTGCGAAGTAACGGAATCTCTAGCCCAGCCACTCCTTCAGGCCCCTGTGGGCGTGTCTTTTGACAAGGTCGGCGTCTGGAAAGCATTCACTCGACTCCCTCACACCCGTCGGCTTAACCCTTTCAAGATCAGCAGAGCCCGCCTGTCACCGGACCACCCGGGTGACGAGAGACGCTGCGTGGGAAGTCTGCGTGTGAAGGAATAGCGACTTTTCACCACATGCAATTAGAGAGGAAGATCGAATTACTCAGACTAAGATAGAAATATGAGAGAGGGTTTCTACCACCTCTCAACGTCCCCCAAAAGTGCAGGTAGGTGTATGCTGTATGCTGTGTCTGTCATGCAATTTGGCAGGAACTCAGGCCCCATCACAAGATCATCAATCATACCACCCCAGACGTTCACTAGGAACCGTACTTGGAATCTTGTTTCGCTAGTATCATGTGGGTTCTCCATCATCCATGTATGAGAATTGCGGGTGTTCATAATAATATTGCTTGTAAAAGTATCCTCACCTGTAAATAAAGTTTGTTGCATGACATCTCTGTGTACAGCCAACCAATCAAAAAATTGTTGTCTGCTGAGTTACCTGGAAGCAGATGTTGAGCAGGCTATAAACGGAATGGCTGCAATCCATAGAAATGTGACACATGCTTTGCTCGCATTTGTGGAATATCGAGCTGTCGGCTAATGACTGGTGGTGGGACTCCGTTGTACCATTACAGTAATGTCATGCCTTTCCTCAACGGATTGAACGGCCTCGTGTTCTGATGTTAAGTATTCACTGGTTGCGTTCCAGATTCATGTAATGTTTGAAAAGCCCTGGGAAATACCCTGACACAAATGTCTATGGTTCCGACTCCTGGGGAGGTGGGTGGGTGTTCTTGCATGGCTGTCTTTACCTATGTTTTTATGTTAGGTTTATTTTTTATATTACGAGTTTTTATTCTAATTGCTGTCTTTATTTATTTTTATTTTTTTATTCTATGTTAATTTGTTGTAGTAGGAGTTGTTATTATATAATGATTGTTTTGTTCTATCTCATGAGATTTTTTTTAAATAAATTTATACACTTATCTATATGTTGCAGGAGTTCCGACTCCTGGGGAGGTGGGTGGGTGTTATTGTATTTCTATCTTCACCTATTTGCATGTAGCTTCGCAAGGTGGGTGACCTTGAACGAGCTTCGCCTGGCTGCCGCTGTGTCGCGGAGGATCGCGCTAAGTTTTAACTAAGCGCGATCCGCTGTATAAATGCGTTTCCGGTCGCGGCGACGCCCATCCGGTGTGCGCTGATTGGCTGGCGGGGCTCTTATCAGTAGTGACGTCAGCCGCTGGCGCTTATCAGTAACGACATACGGGCACTGTCATTACAGTACCCATACACAAACAATGTGTCTGCACATGGGTAAACATATGCGGCACGTTGGTATTCACGGACACAATGGACTTACTCAATTAAACAACACTCAAGCACAACATGCACACAACCCCATGACTGCTCCACTGATCCAACCCACGATTGCACACGGGTATGCTTGCAGCTGTTGCCTGTGTGTGACGTCACAATACTGCCATCTGTTGGAGAACCCTCATATCTCTTGTAGGACAGATCAGTCATCTGTCCCATTATCATTCTGTCCACCACAGCGCCAACACATCATTTCGGTAAGTAAAATTCACTTTTGACTTCATATCCATTCACGTACCGTATGTGTGCAGCCTTCAACTTGCTCCAGTTCCGTAGGGATAGAAAATAGGACACATGTTTATCGGACTTTTTCGATTTATTTTCACACGTAGAATCACCTTACAAGTTATGTGATATTCCTCCTGAGTAATTCTCTATAAAACTTTTCTCTAGTGTTTCGTCTCCGGCCGCAGGAGACATCTTCGATGGTAAAACGGCATCTGCATCAAGGGCTCGGGGGACCCTGAATAAACAGAGTTGTATAGAGGACACCACTATTGGTCACGAATAGTCTGCTCAAGGAAAGAGAAAGTCAGGACTAACAAGGAACAACAGCCGTGAACTGGGAAAGGTTTATTACATATTATTAAAAAGATTACGCATCGCATCAAGAAAGAGTTCAGGTGTATGGTTGAAATTAAATTAACACCCATCAAAAAATTAAAGAATGCTAAGGACAGCAAAAGATATTCGGAATCAAGTAGTAACACCTGCGGTATATAAAAGTCCGCATAGTTTTGGGCAAGTATGTGTTGGAACTACAAAAAGAATTGTTAACGCTCACTTGCCGAACACGAAAGGAACGTCCGCCTGAGAGACACTGAGAAGTCAGGAGGAATATCACATAACTTGTAAGATGATTCTACGTGTCCTTTTGCTGATGGAAACTATGAAACAAAATTGAGACCAAAGTTTAGCAAAGGCAACGCATTATCACGCGTGTATCTGTAGGGAGGCTATAGAGATTTTAAGAACCTGTAATAATTTCAACAAAAAATGAGTCAAATTAAATGAAATATGGATGTCGCCTTTGAGCCAAGAGAATGTCGGCTGACCGATAATAACGACACCACCAAGAGATAGTGATGCATTCCGCACACGTAACGAACGTTGATGTCTTCTGAACAGCTCAACAAATTCGGAGGTTCGTTGAACCTATGGGGCAGTTGCTGCCTCCAAGGGTGTCCCTCAGAGATGAGGAAGAAACGTGAATGAATAGTTTTATATATAGACCATGGCCTCTCATTATTGAAGTATTTACTGAACTAAATACGAGCCATGGAAGTCTACATAGTATAACAGAGAGTATGTTGCTGCAAACAACTGATACAGCTTAAGCTGGAAGCTAAGAACATCATACGTTGTTACCATGCCCAGTTTCATATATTAGTTATATGTCTTCTAGTTGATTACTCGAAGTTGCCTAGGCACTTACCTATCTAAATATTAAACTAGATAAGAAAAGGGATGATATTTGTCGGTAGCAGATTATTCCCGGATAGCAAGCTATATGCTCACTAATTTTCGTTGCAAATTCTTCAAACGTTTC
Source organism: Schistocerca nitens (assembly GCF_023898315.1). Taxonomy (NCBI): domain Eukaryota; kingdom Metazoa; phylum Arthropoda; class Insecta; order Orthoptera; family Acrididae; genus Schistocerca; species Schistocerca nitens. The sequence goes on from NC_064614.1 coordinate 303,856,563, forward strand.
AGAGTCAAATTGTAAATTGTCTGTTAAATCGGAACGTTCGATGCCCAATTTTGCTTTTTGTATATTACAATTATTTTCCAACTAGTTATCACCACATTACTGGAAAGATGATTCTGTATCCGGTATCAACTGGACACTCTCGCTATGTTTGTGAGGTTTTACCTGTGGAGTTTATCGAAGGCATGGTTGCCTACTTCAACATTTAATTGTATTCGCTATTACTTTCCGAAATGTATTGCAGAACTGAATTAGTCCTTTTCCTTACTCATTCCTAGCATGAAGCCCATATATTTTCGTAACTTTGTCTTCTATTCCCACATTTACTATAGCATTCCTACTCCATGATTATTAGATTTTTCATCTCCGCTTAGTACTGTATTACCCTATGACTTTTGCTCACACACTTTCTTTGTGTATTCGTTTTCTGCTTGTGATGTCGGCACATATACCTGTTGGCATTGGTTCCCTGTCGATTCTGAACTGCTGACAGTAACTCACTTCCTGCCCTATTCTTAAATGGCAGCTTTTTCCAATAACTTTCATGTAACCTATTTAATAATCCATTGTACGAACCCAACTAGAAAATCAAATCAAATCACTAGTGTTGCATGAATACTGCAATCAGTAATAATAGACAACAGTGACTACAGCTCTGCTTGACTTTATGCCTCTTTCTTTTGCTATGCTGCACGAGTTGGGTTGGGTTGTTTGGGGAAGGAGACCAGACTGCATGGTCATCGGTCTCATCGGATTAGGTAAGGACGGGGAAGGAAGTCGGCCGTGCCCTTTGAAAGGAACCATCCAGGCATTTGCCTGGAGTGATTTAGGGAAATCACGGAAAACCTAAATCAGGATGGCCGGACGCGGGATTGAACCGTCGTCCTCCCGAATGCGAGTCCAGTGTCTAACCACTGCGCCACCTCGCTCGGTGCTGCACGAGTCTTGTAATTACGGGAGCCTTGGGGCTTTTAGCTGGCTGGCAAATGCAAAGAGTCACTTCGTGAAGTCACACAGGTCACAAAGATGTTTCTCATGAAAGCCAGAGATATGGGTGGGTAATACAGATGAGAGCCCTCTGCTGACTGTGTACAGGAAGAGCTGTGAGTGAGGGCAGCCAGCCCGCCATAAAGTTTCACTGTGCGTGAAGCGTAAAGAATCCTCTTAATTAAAGACAGATATCTGAAGGACAGGAGAGAACACAAGGCTAGGAGCATTGGACCAACCGTTAGGTCCAGGGAAGGCTAGCTGGAAAGTCTGTTCAAAATTTAGTACGGAGATCTGCGATTGGCACATAGTAATCTTCTTGATATTGGAGGAGAGTTCCCTTGCAGGTGTATGTTGATGCCTTCTCATTGGCCGTACTAGAAATCCGTTAACTAGTGTGGCAGATTTTCTGCCTTCTTCCCTCGTCAATGGACAAATATACATCACTAGTTAACCACAGCAAAATCTGCAAGAGCAGGGGATTTGTTACCATATTTATTAATTTGCCATTGATCACAACTCGCAAGGTCTGTTGCATGTGACTGACAAGACTCCAACACTGACAGAACCAGCTAAGTTTTATAGAAGAGAGTAAGAAAGCACTTTCTGTGGGAGAACGCTTCTCCTCACGGTCTCATAGAAGAGACTTCTCCGTAGATCATCCCAGAGAGCTTCAGAGTGAGATGTCTCCAACTTAGAGCATACCTCGAATGGCGGGGCTGAACTTATTCTCAGCCACTACTGCAGCCATCTTCAGCTCTCGTACACTGTTAGAGTTGTAAACATGGTCCATATTTGCATCTGTCGAGTCGAGGTAAGTGCCAAATCATTTATCTTGCATCAGGATTTCATTGGCTGATATAAGTTTTCACAGCCAACTAGCTACACCCACCATGCACGTGGGCGAAAATACTGGTATATCTTCATGTTTTCTGGTAATCTTTCCTTGACTCTTTAACTTTTTTCACAGTCATTGTTCATGTTCCTGACACAGTTTTGTATTATTTCTATCATATACCCTCACCCGTGCCGAGGCTATAGTACATATTTTCGGTCTCTTGTTCGTTTAATAATTCATTGTATTCTTGATTCAGTGACTAAAACATCTTTAATGTCTTTTAGTAATAAATCAGATTGTTATAGTGACCTTTAGTGTCCTTTCATGGTGTGATGGATCCTGTTATCAATATGTCAGTTTGGGATGCAGTAGCCATACATTCACGCTCAGTTGACCCACACCTGATAATTTCATTAAGTAAGTCGTTATCCGTTGTGCGACCCAGATCTCTATTACTGTATGTCACTGGGGATAGAATCTGTAGCATCTCAGGGGTATGCTAAATTGCCCAACCACCACTACATACGCACTTATTCATAACGAATGACCATAAATCCTTATCTTCTTTCCATCACATCACTGACTCTCGCCCCCCAATGAACCATTAAATTTCCTTTTTCAAATGGTGTGCACATTTTATTTATTTATTTATTTATTTTTTTTAGGTTAGAGGAATCGCCCCTTCAGATCAGACACGAATTCGCTGCCAAAATCGTAGGAAGATCAGCCACAACGTTGTCAGGAAACACTGGTCCTCGGAGATCGGATTTAGAAAAGATTAATATGAAACTAATAAACTGCAAGAGCATCCAAAGGAAGGTCTCACAGTTAGTATTAGTATCGCTTATTGAAGGTTACAATGCACAGATAGTTGGTTGAAACTGGAAGTGAATACCAACGAAATTCTTAGATCCAAATGCTAATCGGATGCTTACCTAGAAGGCCTGGGTCGGAAGCTATAGTGGTAGAACGCTACAGAGATAACTTGCAGAAAATCATTAATAACTTTCCTGATCAAGGCGTTGTAATAGAAGGTTACTTTCGGTTCTAGGCGCTCAGTCCTGAACCGCGGGACTGCTACGGTCGCAGGTTCGAATCCTACCTCGGGCATCGATGTGTGTGATGTCCTTAGGTTAGTTAGGTTTAAGTAGTTCTGAGTTCTAGGGGACTGATGACCTAAGATGTCAAGTCCCATAGTGCTCAGAGCCATTTGAACCATTTTTACAGGGTTACTTCAACTTGTCAGGCATAGCTTGGAACAGCCATGTTCTCAAAACTGCTGTCAGAGACAGGGATTCATGTCGTAGTAATCTGAATTTCTTGTCCGAAAATTACTTCGAGCAGATAGTTAGAGAAATGCCTCGAGAAGTTTACGTCTTAGACTTCCTATTAACTAACAGCTCTCAACTTACCGGATTAGTTAACGTAATGGAAGGTATATGTGATCATAAGGCTGTGATAGTTACTATATCTACGGATATTACAAGGAATGCTGAGAAAGGTAGAAATTATTTTTGCTTAGCAAGAGTGACAGGATACAAACTGCAGAGTAGCTGAGTAGTTGGCATTAAACATTCGGAGCTGAGGATGAAGATGTGGAGCACAAATGGAAAAAAATTCAAAAGAATCGTTCAGTATGCCATGCACAATATATGTTCCGGGCAAGATATGAGAAAGAGATGAGAAAGACTCACCGTGGTTTAATAGTCGTGTTAGAAAACTGATACGTAAACAAAGGGAGCTTCATCACACACCATTTCACGAACGCCGAAATGGCAACTACTGAGATAGGGATCACGGAACAGAAAAGCAACTACAATCGCTTAGTAGTCAAAAAGGCATCAAGACCAGATTAGATATCTGTAAGATACTACAGAGATTATGTGAAAGAACTTGCTTCCCTTTTAGCAACAGTTATAGTAAATCGCTGCGGTAGCGAAGGGGAAAAGGGCAGGTGATTCCCGTTTCTATGGCGTGTCGTGGGACGAATGCAAATAATTATAGGCCTATATCACTGTTGTTAATGCGTTGTTGAATTAGGGCATATGTTTTATACTCTAGTATCATTATGTTTTCGGTTAACTAGAATCTCATCTATAACAATCAACATGGATGCAACAAACAGAGATCTTGCGAAACTCAGCTCGCTCTGTTCCTCCATGAGATCCATAGCACTATAGACAGCCGTGTTTCTGGACTTTAGGAATGCATTTGACACCGTTCTTCATTGTCTTTTACAGAAAAATACGAATGTACCGAGTATTGGACCATATTTGTGACCGTATTCAAGACTTCCTTGAAGATAAAACATAGACAAGTCGCTCTGAACGGAACAAAATCAACAGATGTAAAGGTAATTTCAGTAGTACCCTAAGGAAGTGTGATAAGATCGTTATTGTTCTCAACGTGTATAAAAGATCCAGCACTCCTAGAAAACGTCAGAATTTCCGGGATGGCTCGAACAACGTATTACTTCCTATCACATACATTTCGAGAAATGACCACGATGAGAAATTCGACAAATTAGAGCTAATACAGAGACTTTCTGACAGTTATTGTTCTCATATGCCATTCGGGTGTGGAAGAGGGAAGGGATCGGTTAATAAGATGTTGCGTCCGTAAGGTGGCTTGTGGAGTATTGATGTAAATGCAAGTTCTAGTTTCATTATTACTTTCAAATTTCTGGCCTTCTACGCTTCAACTCGTAGAATGTTACCCTCCTGTTGGTTATACAGTTGTTTTCTCATGGTTGTTTCACTCTTGGCAATCCCCTCCGGGAGATACGATGCAGGACTAACCTGGTTTCTTTCACAAATGGAGAGATCATCATGACAGTTTCTTGATTACAGGCCACGTGTCCTGTGGATATAACTTACGTGTCTTTAATGCAGAAGTCACAATTGCCTTCTGCATGCTCATGCCTAGGTCAAGATGATTCTTTTGACTTTTAGGGACAGTTTCGCACCTCTGTTCGTTGCTCTGCGTTTTTGACAAGGTTTTTGGCAGAACGAGGGTAACTTCTTACGCTGGAAGTGTTCGGCCACCATTGCTGATGATTTTTATTCAAAATTTAAGGTGTCGCTGAGATTAATCACGGCTCTTTGGACATTTTGATTACTGTTCAAAATCCATACACCTAGTCAACTGATCTTTGTAACTCCGTCCCGTCTCTGGCAGAATTAAAGCTTGATATGAAAACTTCAGAGTTTTAATTTCTTCTCCCTGTACTTGAATACTCTTTCAAAATTTCTTCTTGGATTCCTTCAGCTTGCTCATTGTACAGCTCGAATAATAGGATAGGCCACCACCATGTCTCAGTAGCCTGTTAAATACTGATCCCCTGTCATGCATTTCGATGCTTATAACTGCAGTTTGATTTTGTGCAAGTTTTAGGTAACGTCTCATTTATCGTGTCGTATCCTGTTCACTTTTAAAATTACAAACTGTGTATTCCATTCTACATTGTCAAAAGTATAGTCCAAATATTCCTGAGTAATAAATGTAGGTTTGTCCTTTTTAAATATCTGTTCTTACAACTGGACCATCAAACCTGCTAATCACGGATTTTGAGGAGCCATATGTGCGCTGTAGCCGAATCGGTCCTGAATACCTGGCTAGTGACTTATCGTGCGGCGGCCCTTAGTTCCCGAGAAAATCGATGTTGAAGTTTTATGCAAACCTCCTATACTTGTGACGTTACTCATGTTTTGACCAAGCGAGAGTAGTGCAGCAGCTAAGACTTAATACCGTGCTGGCGGTACGGGTACGAATCTTGCCCATACCCTTTTTTCACTTACATCATACAAATATTATTAAGTAGTATATGCCATGAGAAATTATTCAAAAGTAGTCATTTTCGCAGAAGTAATTTCATTAATAAATCAATCATTACAGAAAACTTTTTTCAAAAGTGTTCTCCGTTTGTTACAGAATAGATGACATAATTGTCTAACTCACTGTCGCCTGCATCACTTGCTGTGATAGAACAATGTTTCGGATGGTATCTGTCGTGGAAACACAAATTCGTAGAGTACCACACACATTTAATGAAAGCTACTGCACTGCAGGAACACGTTTTTTTTAGAAGCGATACCAAAAAGCACAGTTCGTTTTAATTCAAAAAGATTGTTCTCTCTTCGATCACCTTCGATGGGTACCACAAATATTTGATCATTTCGGTGAAAGCAGGTGCACTAAATTGAGGCAAGATTAAAGATTGTACTTTTATACATTGTTCCCTTGAAGCGATTACTCTGTTACTCTTTAGCAAGTCAGGAACACTTTGAATTTTATTGTAGTAACTATAACCTGCCTGTGGGAAATGAATATCATAAGATTGGTAAAGTGCAGTACATTTGGGTGGTACAATTTTTACGGTGCAAGTGCAAGCTTTCATTTCATCGGAAAATTTCTAATTAGTCTGTCCTCCACACGAATTTGCAATATTCCTGTCCCACGTTCAGAAGAATGACACGTTTTAAAACCTCTTCGTACATCACTTTCGTGTACTTCCCCCGTTTCGTGCAGGTAACAATCATGTTTTTTATTTATGAGGCAACTCGTCAACACTTTTTGAACAATAAGACCACGTTTCCCGGGTTGTTCTTGCAGGCATAAGAAAACGTAAAGGAACGACTGATATTTTTTTCTGCACAGGGGTGGCTACCGCCCTTTGTTCCGCAAGGGATTTCTTGTATGTCGGTTGGTACTGGCAGCCGGTTTGACCAGTATTAATTTCATAATCGAGATCACAATTAGAGATGAGTACTTTTGTCAGTACCTGGGATGACATATGCTATTTAATTGTTTTGTACGATAAAATGAGAAAACAGAAAAAATTAATGAATCTTAGTCGCTGCGTTATTCTCGCTTGGTTGACGTGTTAACATTACACGTACAGAAGGGAACCATAAAACCAACATCGATTTTTTTCTGAAACTAAGGGCCGTCGCATGAAAAGCCGCTAGCCAGGTACTCGGGACAGATGCCTCTAGAACATACCTAAGACTCATCAAAATCCGTGATTAAAAGGTCTGATGGTCCCCTCTGTAACATAAATCATCAGATCAGTATTGCCTCGCGTGTTCCTACAATTCTCTAATAACCAAACTGCTCTTCCCCGAGGTCGGCTTCTGCCAGTCTTTCTATTATTCATTCAGTATTTTGCAATTAAACCCATTAAAGTGATGGCTCTGTAATATTCAGAACCGTCAGCACCCACTGTCTTTGGGAGTAGGATTATTACTTTCGTCTTGAAGTATAAAGGCGTGGGTATCCACAGACATTTTTCCATGTGGGGGGGGGGGGTAGGAGGAGATGGGGTGGGACAAAACTCAAATTGATATTTTTGTTACAAATGAATTGGTCAGTTCCCGAGACGCGTCGTGCCATGACAAGTAAATTTTATAGGTCACACAAAATCGTTATTATATCCACTGATTTCTAGCAGTGTATGAGAATTCAGTAATGAACAAGGACTCTATACTGGACCCTTTTGCCCGCACCCCCGCCCCACACCTACATGCCCAGATCTCCTCCCGTCACCTCCTCTTGTGTATGCCCATGTTTGAAGCTACCTCGCCTGTCTCGTATATCTTACACTGAGCTGACATTAGTCATGGAATAGCGGTATGCATATATACAGGTTGATGTAGTATCGCGTACCCAAGGTATAGAGGGGCAATGTTTTGGCGGAGCTGTCGCTTGTATTCAGGAAAGACATGTGAAATGGTTCCCGAAGTGATTATGGTCCCCGACGGGAATTAACGCAATTTGAAAGCGGAATTGTAGTTGAGCAAGACGCATGGGACATTCCATTTCAGAGATCGTTAGGAAATTCAATATTCCGAGACCCACAGTGTCAAGAGAGAACCGAGATTACCAAATTTCGGTCGGTCCCTCTCACCACGAGCAACGCAGGGCCGACGGCCTTATTTAACGACCAAGAGGAGCGGCGTTCGTGTAGAGTTTGTCACTGCTAACAGATAAGCAACACTGCGTGAAATAACCGCAGAAATCGATATGTGACGTACGACGAATGTATCCGTTTGGACAGTGAGGCGAAATTTGGCATCAGTGGGCTATGACAACAGGCGACCGAGGCGGGCGCCTTTGTTAAGAGCACAACATTGACTGCAATGTCTGTCCTGGGCTCGTGACCATGTCGGTTGGACCCTAGACGACTAGAAAACCGTGCTCTGATCAGATGAATCTCGATTTCAGTTGGTAAGAGCTGAGGGGAGGGTTCGTGTGTGCTGCAGACCGCACGAATTCATGGAACCAAGTGTCAGCAAGGCACTAGGCAAGCTGATGGTGGCTCCATAAGGCTGTGGGATGTATTTACATAGAATGGACTGGGTCCTCTAGATGTTCAGCTACTTGCAGACCATTTTCAGCCATTTACTGACTTCATGTTCCAAAACAACGACGGAACTTTTGTGGATGACATGCTCCATGTCACCAGGCCACAGTTGTTCGTGAGCGGTTTGAAGAATATTCTGGACAGTTCGAGCGAATGATTTGGCCACCCAGATCGCCCTATACGAATCCCATAGAACATTTATGGGACATAATCGAGAGGTCAGATCGTTCATGAAGTCCTGCACCGGCAACTGTCTCGCAATTCTGGATCGCTACACACGGAGCTTGGCTCAATATTTCTGCAAGAAACTTCCAATGACTTGTTGCGTCCATGCCATGTAGAGGTGACGCACTAGCCAAGCAAAAGGAGGTCCGCTGCGATATTAGGAGGTATCCCCTGACTTTTGCACCTCAGTGTATGCGTCGAGTGGAATATTTGTGACATGGTATGTTCTTCTAGCATAATTTTGAAGCACTGTTGTCTGCTGTAGGTGCCTTGTTTCAGTACTCTGCCAAATTCTGCTCTTAGTATCCTATTTCCTAAATGTTCAAATGTGTGTGAATTCCTATGGGACCAAACTGCTGAGGTCATCGGTCCCTAGACTTAAACACTACTTAAACTAAATTATGCTAAGAACAACACACACACCCATGCCCCAGGGAGGACCGGAACATCCGGAGGGAGAGGCCGCGCAATCCGTGACATGGCGCCTCTAAGCGCGCGGCCACTCCGCGCGGCGTCCTATTTCCTATCTCATCTTGATTTACTTACATTTCCTGTTGTCAACTTCACGTGTCATATATTATTTCACTTACGTGAACCTACGTGTGCTGCAGTTCAACACCCCAAAAGTTCGCACGTAGCTAAGGCAGTTTTTAAAACTCACACCCATGTAGAAGGAAGGATTGGATTTCACAACTTGAGCAGGTAAGACTTGTAGGAGGACTTGCGCAGGACATGAGTAGCTGGCACGGCGTTGGCTATTGAGAGCCGGCCAGCGGGAGGCGGCTAATTAGGCGTGGCGTGCCCGAGTCCAGTCCGGCGGCAGTCTGGGGGCAGAGCGGCTGCCCAGCGCAGCACAGCGGGCGGCGTAATCCGCGGCCCACAAAGGCCGTGTTTGGCTTAGCGGCGCGTGCCGGTCCCACCACACGTGCCGCCGGCGTCGCACACGTGGAGGACACGCGCGATTCCGTGTCGCCAAGTACGCCGCTGACGCCGGCTTCCCGACAAAGGCTTCGCATCGCTGTAAAGAGGGACGGCACGTGCGTTGCTGAGACCGAACAGGTGCACAGCGGGGGCGAGTCTTTTGGAGTCAAAGCATTGAGTAAAATTTCATAAGGCGATAGAGGGTCAGTCTGCTTCTACCACTAACCTACTTAACTGAGTACTCAGGGAGTCGTGACTGCCGTGCAACGGGCCCGGGTTCGATTGCTGGCTGCGACGGAGATTTTCTCTGCTCGGGGTTGGCTGGGTGTTGTGTTGTCATCATCACCTTAAGTTGTCCATTGTGGCATCGACTGAAAAGACTTGGATCTCGGCAGTCGAACTTCCCTTGTGGGGGCTGCCGGCCATCAATGCCATACGATCGTTTCACCTCCGCATTTCACAAGGTACCCTGTGTAGTGTGTCACAGAGAGTACACAGTGGACCTACCTATTCATTTCGCCGTTGATCCATGGGAAGAATGACTTTTCTCAGCACTTCATAGGGAGGTTTGTTGTAGTGTTTGAATATAAGCGTCGGTAACCTCGAGGTCTGTTTAGTCGTGAAAACAGATACTGAAAATCTCAATCCAGTCGCCTGATAAATTTGTTATGTGAGTTCAAAAATGGTTCAAATGGCTCTAAGCGCTATGAGACTTAACATCTGAGGTCATCATCCCCCTAAACTTAGAACTACTTAAACCTAACTAACCTAAGAACACCACACACATACATGCCCGAGGCGGAATTCGAACCTGCGACCGTAGCAGCAGGGAGGTTCCGGACTGAAGCGCCTAGAACCGCTCCGCCACAGAGGCCGGCTGTTATGTGAGTGTTACTGTGAACTACATACTAACTTGTATAAATGTCAGCCTCTCCACGTTCCTTTTGTCTTAAAGTAATGAATAAAACCCAGGAATGTAGCTGTGAGATGATTAACACATTGGGGATATTATTGCTTTTTAATGTTGATGTGTGGTGGAAAGATGTACGAGGGCTATTTTTTTACAACCTCCAATTGGTCGCGAAGTGGAAACAGCAGTGAATATCAAAAACTTTTTATTTGCACCATGTAGCTACATCTTCCAGTTGCTTCCCTACAAGTCGTAGGGTGGTACCAACCTTCCAGTACTGTCGTTACAGAGGGCAGCCACCTGCGATTTCCGGCAGTTCCCTACGCTGGTCTGCCTCAGGTTGCTGTCATTATACAGGGTGCCGCTAACCATTGCCACCAAGAATAACTCCGGAAGTATGATAGGACCTGAAAAGGTTGTGGGACAGAAGTTGCATAGGACAACGGGGGCTATAAGATGAGGTTGGTTTTTTGTTGCTAGGTGGGTTCGCTTCACAGATATAAAGCCAACATTTTTTTTAATGGGGTGCTATAGTTTGGTACTTATTTTCTGATAGTGGCTATCGAGACGAATTCAATGACGTATAACAGCAAGGTCTTTGAAGGTCAATGAAGGTCACAAGGGTGGCATGAACGCCCATTTACAGGTGTTCGAAGTGATGACCATAGGTATCAATGCAGTACTGCACTCTTCTTGCAATGGACTGAGTGGTATTTCTTCTTACATCGGCACTTATCGAAGCACATACTCTGACAATTCTCTCTCGCATATCTTCAGGCGTAGTTTGAACATCTTTATAAACAATGTCTTCTACGAATCCCCACATTTCAGGCGTAGTTTGAACATCTTTATAAACAATGTCTTTTACGAATCCCCACAAGAAAAAATCCAGAGGCGTTAAGTGTGGCGAACGAGCCGGCTACGACACATCTCCTCCGCGTCCAATCCAACAATTTGATAATTGTCTATGCAGCTCATTTCTAGACATCTGCGAAAAATGTGCCAGACACCCATCGTATTGATACCACATTCTGTTCCTTGTTCTTAAAGGTATTTCTTCCAATAACAGACCAAATGTTTCTTGCGGGAATGTGGTATACTTCCTGCCATTAAGATTTCCCTCGATGAAATAGAGCCCTATAATTCTGTCCTCCAGAATCCCACACCATACATTCAGCTACCACGGTTTTCGGTGTGCAACTTGCCGCAGCCAACATCGATTTTAGGTTGCCCAATAATGCATGTCATACAAATTAACATTTCCATGGTTCGTGAATGTAGCCTCGTCAGTAAATAAAATCAAATTAATAAATGTCTCATCCCTCTGTATCTGAAGTTGAGTCCATCATCAGAATTCAAAGCGACGCATACAATCCGTACCAATTAATTATTGGTGGAGACTGATATGGTGAGGTTGATATTTATGGCGATGCAGTACACGAACAACACTACTCTGGCTCATACCAGATTCCCTTGCGATTTGACGTGAACTAGCACAAGGATCTCGAACCACAGTGACAAGAGTACCAATCTCCGTTTCCTCGTTAGTAAATTTCCTTTGACGGATATGCGTTAAAGATCTAGTTGTTCTCAATTTATCATACACATATTTAAATGTACGACGTGTAGGGCGAGTACGTTGAGGGTATTTTTCAGCATATAAGTCTCTAGCTCCCACTGAATTTCGTTGGCATTCTCCGTAAATGAGAAGCATATCGACTTCTTCCTCGAAGGGATACATCATTCACATTCGCTTGATTCGACGATAGTAGCCTTACCGTTCCTATTAGTGTTATATTGCGAAACCGTCGAATGACGTTTACATGTCAAAGGGACGTTAGATGGTTACGCCGTATTCGGCGAATATTTACTATTTGCACGATATACGAGAGATAATTGTCAGAGCATGTGATTCGATAAGTGCCGAAGTGATAAGGAATATCACTCAATCCATGATAAGAAGGTTGCAGCACTGCATTGATACTAATGATCATCACTTCGAACACCTTTTGTAAATGGACGTTCATGCCGCCTATGTGACCTTCGTTGACCTTCAAAGACCTTACTGTTACACATCACTGGATTCGTCTCGATAGCCGCTATCAGAAAATAAGTACCAAACTATAGCATAGCATTAAAAAAAAAACAAAAAACAAAGTTGACCTTCATATCTCTGACGCGACCTCATCTAGCAACAAAAACCCAATGTCATATTATGGCCCCCGTTGTCCCATGCAACGTTTGTCCCGCAAACTTTTCAGCTACTATCATACTTTCGGAGTTAATCTAGGTGGCAATAGTTAGTGACTCACCCTGCAGTCAGCGATTCATTTGAGCAAAGAGATAAAAATCTGAGGGAGCTAACTCCGTGTTGTATGGCGGGTGATGCACTACTTCCCATAGAAAACGCTACAGGACCTTCTTCGTTGCCCCTGCAGTGTGCGGTCGAGAACTGTCATGAAGAAGGCAAGTCATGACAGTTACGTTTTGTGGGGGTTGCATGATATCAGACGAAATCTCGTAACACTAGCATTTAGCGGGAGACACTATTTTCTAGGCACTCTTACGTGCTCACTGTGCACTGAGAACTAAGAACTGCGATGTGATCCGATAGACGGGCATACTAGAGACAACGCACAACAACACGTTTGCAAAAAATTTACCAGATTCTTACTAAGATTTTAATTCCGTGACCCATCAGAGGCTGAAACAAAATAGTTCTTGTATGAAAATAAATTTTGTAAAGAGTAACTGCACTCATTTTAGCTGTCGTCCAAAACTGAATATTTTGTGGAAATAAAAGTAATTCTGGAGATAATGGGACGGTGTTTCCCAAATCCTCGTAATTGGTGGTGGTCTGGGCTGAAAAAACTGCTTTAAAGGGCGAGTGATTTTTCCATAATAGCCAGTGTTTTCCGTCATATGGTGAAAAGCTCCTGGCAGGAGGCAGCAGCTTCTAGAGGAGGCAGAAAATTGCAGTGGAAATTCCTGAATTCTGTTCGAGTATGTTATTGGCTGAAAGGGCTAAACGTTACATCATTTCATGTAGCGGTTCGGAACTCGCCAAATCGAGGAATCGGACGATGGCCCTCGCAAGATTAAGGAGAGAAGCCGCTTACCCTCTGGAGCGGAGGTGGTGTATTAAAAGTGGTTATTTTGGGAGTCGGGAGTTAGCCGGCGGCGGTGGTCTAGCGGTTCTAGGCGCGCAGTCCGGAACCGCGCGACTGCTACGATCGCAGGTTCGAATCCTGCCTCGGGCATGGATGTGTGTGATGTCCTTAGGTTCGTTAGGTTTAAGTAGTTCTAAGTTATAGGGGACTGATGACCACATATGTTAAGTCCCATAGTGCTCAGAGCCATTTTTGGAGTCGGGAGTTAGTAATCCTTCGTGATCATGAGATTGGCTTCGCCAGCACTGAAAGCACTTAAGATTCGGAAGTGCGTTACCGTGCGTTGAATTCTAGTCGTTGCAGTTTTGTGGGCTTGCACGGGCTCGGCATGCAGAGCCCTAATCTTATACACAGAGGTGGACATAATTGGCAGATGTTATTACATAAAAGTGACGGACATGACGAGGTTCAATCATCCTCATCATCGTCATCATCATCCTTACAAGGATTAGGCTGTTGCCTGTTCTGAACTCACACATAATAATATTCCCATCTTTTTCTAGGCCTTCCAATATTTCTTTTCCCATTCGGCTTGTAGCTGAGGATCTTCTGAGGAATTGGCTCTGAACACTATGGGACTTAACTTCTGAGGTCATCAGTCCCATAGAACTTAGAACTACTTAAATCTAACTAACCTAAGGACATCACACACATCCATGCCCGAGGCAGGATTCGAACCTGCGACCGTAGCGGTCGCGCGGTTCCAGACTGTAACGCCTAGAACCGCTCGGCCACTTCGGCCGGCCATCTGAGGAATTCTGTGACCTGGCATTCTCATTGGGTGGTGTTTCCAATCTTCACGAGATTTTTGAATTTTTTTCATTCTTGCTGAAAATGTTTAATTCTGGTCTAATATCTTCGTTCCTGATCATATCTCTTCTTGTGCAGCCCTTCGTCTTTCTTAGGGGCCTCATCTCTGCTGCTTGAATTTTATTTTTATTTTATTTCTTTTCCACCGAAACCGCCATTACTTTATAGAATTTCATTATGGTGTCTTTTTGCATTTTATGGTCCAATGTTCTGCTAATGGTACCACAGACAGCTTGGAATTTGTGTATTTTATTTACAATATCAGAGTCCAAATCAAAACTTATAGCACAGCCTAAATAAGAGATTTGAGACACTTGTTCTAAACCTGAATTATTCAAAACAATTTTTGATCTGACTGGATATCTTCCTCGAAATGACATTATTTTTGTTTTGTTACTAGAAGTTTGAAAGTTGTTGTTGTTCTTGCAAATTTCGTTTAGCTGATATACTGATCTTTGGAGGTCATATTCATTATTTTGAATAATAACGATGTAATCAGGATACAAAAGTACATTCAGGTATTCGTCATACGTTACCTCAATTCCGTTGTTTACTTTAAATTTACATTTGCGAATAATGAAGTCAATGTAGATATTAAAAAGGGTAGGTGATGATCCACATCCTTGTCTAACGCCTTGGTTAATAATTATTTCTTCTATTCGATTCCTACCTGTGTTTGTTACAATGCTGTAGTTTTGTAAAGACTTCTCGCTACCTCTATTAACTGATAGGGATATCTACGTTCCGACATAATCTTCAGTAGGCTATCACGGCTCACACGGTCAAAGGCCTTCTCAAGGTCGATAAAGACCACATGGGTTTCTATATTAAATTCTCTGTGTTTTTCTAGGATGTTTTCAATCACAAACTCATTGTCTGTGCATGAGCGACCTGATCTAAATCCATTTTGTTTTTCAGAAATAATAGCTTCTGTAATATTCTTCATGTAGCTATTGATGATCTTTGAGTCTAATTTGTAATCAGTGTTTAGAAGATTTATGCCACGTTAGCCATAAGGTTTTATTTTATTTTATTTTTTTTAAAGAGAGAGGGAGAGAGAGAACTTCTGCTGTATACCAAGGGTCTGGGATCTTGCATAGTATAAGTCTTTTATCTAGTGGTAACCCTCCATATTTAATTAGCTCTGCATTTATTCCATCTATTGCAGTAGCTTTTCTGTTTTTTATGCCTTTCAAAGTCTGTTGTAGTTGGTCCATAGTAACTGTATGTGCTGTTTCATTGTACATACTTTCTCGTGTGTCATCGTCGGCCTTGTGTGTACACCAGAAATCTGTATAATTAGTTATCCATTGAGCATTGGGTATCATGTTCAGTGAGGTAGCGTCTTTTTCTTCCTTGTTGAGGGCTTTCTTGACCTTGTTTGCTTATTACTGTCTTCCATGTACGTCGTGTTCTAAGACGCTTATGAATGAGTCTCATGACCCTTGGTGTGCTTTGTGCACCATTTGTTTCGCAGCATTCCTTTTTATTTTGTATGCTTCCCGGCTTTCTGATGTTTTTGTCTTTAGAAACTTCAAATAAGCATGGATGTGTGTGATGTACTTAGGTTAGTAAGGTTTAAGTAGTTCTAAGTTCAGGGGACTGATGACCTCATATGTTAAGTCCCATAGTGCCTTAGAGCCATTTGAACCATTTTGAAGCTTCTTTAATTTCTGTGTTCCAAATTATGAGTCGTTTTTCCCATCTGTTTTCTTCCTTTTACCAAGTGCTTCTGAGGCTGCTTCAATACTGCAGGTTTTGATTTTATTCCATTCTATCTTGATGCCTTTATTGACTGGTAGTGAAGCAAGCTTTTCTTGGAGTCTGTACTTTTAAAGTTACCTAATACTATATTCCGACAGGAGATGTGGCCTCTTTTGGTGTTTCTTTGTCTTCTTCCATTTTGATAGCAACCTTATCTTACTGCGTAGAAGAAAGTAATCACTACCTACGTCACTTCCTCTATAAACACGCATGCCTTGCATAAGATTCTTCATTTTATCCTTAATTAGTATGTAATCAACTCAGACCTTAATCCTCGTGCAATCCATGTAAACTTGTGAATCTCTTTCTTTCTTTAAAATGTGCTAGTAATTTTAAAATTGTTGAAGGAGGCAAATTGGCGTAGTTCATGTCCATTATTATTAAGGGTTCTTTCTCCAAATAGTCGTACTATTCCTTGTATAGGCAGATTTCCAACTCTTGCATTAAAATCACCAGCGATGACAACATGGTCTACCTCGTTGATTTTATTCACTTCTTTCTGAAGATTATCGTAAAAAGCATTAGTATCACCCTTCCGTCCCTCCTCTGGGCCGTAGATATCTGTAACTGTTAGATGACCTCTTGCAATTTGAAATATGACTGTCATTATTCTTTCATTTATGAAGCTGTATCCACGAATCTGTCCTCTCCATTTATCACTGAATAAAATTGCTGCTCCACCACTAGCTCGTTTTGTTTGTGGGACGCCACTGTAAGCCATTCAGTAGTCTGTCAAACCTTTTGTTGCTTAGTTTTTTCTTAGTTTCTGTTATTATTGCAATGTTTACCTTCCTCTCTTTGAGTATTTGATTTAACTCGTTTTCTTTGTTGGTCAATTCTCTGTCATTCCACATTGCCAAACACACATAATCCGTAATGCCAAATCGTTTGTCCTTTAAAATTTCCCGGTTGTCACCAGTTGATCCAGTCCTGTATCCGAGGTTGTTTGTGAGTTTGGCAGTGATTTTATATTCCCCTTGCTGCGTTAAGAGCGCTGGGCAGCTTAAGTCACGTGGTGGGGCTGCACCTCTAGGTATCGCAACCTGCCTGACTTTCTGTCGGGGTCGTCTCCCATGGGGAAGCTGGCTTCACCGCGCCTCTAGAGCCATCCCTGTCCTATGTTACGGGACACACATCGTCTGGCGGCTCAGTCGAGGCCACTGCTGCTAGGGTGCCTTGCCAGTAGCTACGCTACCGTCGGCACAGCTTTCAACTTCATCGAAGCACGCAAACCCTCCCGTCGGGCACTGAAAGTGCCTTCAATAAGGCAGTGTCCCCTGGGAAGGACGAGGTTTAATTGAAGCCAATAACATTTGTCTCCGTGGAAACTATAAGTGTAGTGTCTTTTTCGTACTGGGGAGTTAGACAGCTGCAGGGTTTTCAGCAATTGCCTTTGGAGTAGTGAGAAATTCAACCTTCCTCATGGGACAAAGCGAGCCTAGCAACCCTTATGTAGACTGATTTTATAAGTGAACCACGGTAGAAAATGAAAGCGGTTCCATCAACGATCGTTCCCGAGGAAATCTGCGGAAACAGTATTTTTTATTTATTTATTTATTTATCTCAACATTGGAAATGTTATACTGCAGATTACAATTGTTCTGACACTTCGGAAGCTCAGAAGTCCTATGTTGCCCCAGTTTTATTCAGGATCAGGATTCAGAGTGTTTCACGACCCCTCTTCTTCCACTGATCCTTTGAGGATAACAGCCTGCCTTATAAGCAATGTATTTTACTTCTCCAAATTCTGCAGAAAATCCTGTTGCCTTGATTAAAAGTGCCATAGGTGGGAGAGAAACTTACGCACTCAATGATTTTATCCCTTGCATGTGACCTACTATGTAAAACGCTAACATCAGAAGATTCAAATCGATCGCTAACTGAACTGTGCACGTCAGTGAGAAAATCTCTGATGCAAGGGAACTAATTTAGTTAAATCAGCCTAACGAAACCAGACTAGCTTTTTAAAATTATATCTCCATTTCACTAGCACTTGACGGGTACTATGTCCATAGCCAACTTCTCGAACCCATTAAGCAAGCGCTACAACAAATGTCAGATTCATCAATTTTTCACTTGTTAGCAAACCAGACTTGTTGGGGGTTACACCTAGACTATATAGCAATACTATTATAGCAATACACTTTCCAAAATAATACTGCACCAAAACGAATCTAAAAAGGAGTCAGTTCAACGTCTCTTCGATGTTGAGATTGACGGACGGTTCTATGTATTGGATAAGTATATCATTAAAACGCGGCCTTGTCAAGGGAACCACTCGAGTGGTGGTCTGGATTATAGCAATAATGGAGATGTTTCTTAATAAGGATGGCTAGATGTATCGGATTGGTGCATAAGTTCGTTGCGTATTTCCATGACATACATATAACAGAGAATTTAGTGATAAATCATACATTCTCCTTCATTATTTACAACAGTCTGCCAATGCTGCGGTAACTTTTCGATCCAGCAACTGTAGAAATCACGTGGTTTTGAGGCGAAGAACTTGTTGAGCCATAGTCGGAGAGTATTTTCATCTGGAAAGGAAATTCCTTGAAGACTGTTCGCTAGAGAGCGGAAAAGGTGACAGTCTGAGGGCAAAACATCAGGTGAATAATACGATATTGCAGTGCTTGTGTTATTCTGATTACGATGCAAAGTTTCTTTGGACGTTCATGCATCTTAACCAGAATAACACAGGCACTGCAATATCGTATTTCTCTGCCGACACCGGACAAGCGACTTTGAAGTAAAACGTCTGACCTGTACGGGAAATTTTTGGTAAGTTCCTATGGGACCAAACTGCTGAGGTCAGCCGGCCAAGGTGGCCGAGCGGTTCTAGGCGCTACAGTCTGGAACCGCGCGACCGCTACGGTCGCAGGTTCGAATCCTGCCTCGGGCATGGATGTGTGTGATGTCCTTAGGTTAGCTAGGTTTAAGTAGTTCTAAGTTCTAGGGGACTGATTACCTTAGAAGTTAAGTCCCATAGTGCTCAGAGCCTTTTTTTTGTGAGGTCACCGGTCCCTAGGCTTATACACTACTTAATCTAACTTAAACAAATTTACGTTAATGACAACCACCCCCCCCCCCCTCCGACGGGGGGTGGGGGTGGATGGATGGGGGGGGGGAGTTGTGACGCTGAGACGAGAGGATGAAAAAAGGTTAGAAGCATTTGAGATGTGGATGTGGAGGAGAATGGAGAGAATAAGCTGGATGGAAAGAGTGAGTAATTAAGGAGGATTGGAAAGGGTTGGTTACAGAAGATGTCTGCTGGAGGTTATAAGAGAAAGGAAAAAGAACTGGTTGGTACATTCATTGAGAAGGGAGTGCTTGCTAGCAGATGCTTTGGAAGGACTGGTTTGTGGGAGAAGACTGAGAGGAAGAAGGAGATACAAGATGATAGACGATATAAAGGGAAGAGGAAATTATGCAGACCTGAAGAGGATGGCAGAAGACCGAACAGCCTGGAGAACTACCATGTGAAAACCTGCCTTTTGGCAGAACGCTAGTGACGATGATTACAGGAAAAAGGACATAAATAAGTACACCAGTAGCACAAGAGGATTGAGATCGCTACTATACTAAGCCACTGTAAGCCCAAAAATATCACCTTTCATTACCGACACATATGTATACCGTGTATGTGTCATCCCCTCAGCCGATTTTATTGTTGACGATTTCACTGTTGTTTCAAGAATCGATGTGTCGGCAATGTGAAGAAAGGCAACAGAAATAGCAGTTTTATCAAAACAGACCAAGGGCGCCAATAACCGAGGCCAAGGGGAGGTCGCCCCCGCCTCCCCCCCCCCCACCTCTCAGGGAAAGGAAACAAATATGGTGTAGTCAAGCGGCAAGAGAAGTTCTAGGTGGAAGAAAAATAAAATCGTCTCCATAGAGACAAACGGAGAATGTTAAAGAAAATCATAAGAAAAACTCATAGAAATACGTGGGATAAATTTATCAGCAATAATTTTATACGGACAAAAGCAATTCGTATATAAGGTATTTGAACACCTCAACAAAACGGAAAGAGATGATGCAAGATTGAACCTTACAAAAAAAGAAGACTGGATAAGGTGCTATAAAGAGTTATGGCGTGATGTTCACTTAATACTAAGGAAAGAATTAAAAGGAGCTCTGGAAACAGCTGAAATAGGAAAAGTGCATGGATAGATAAGATTAACGTAGAACTTCTGAAGTATGGTGGATCATCCCTTGAATTAAGGCTGCGCTTCTTGTACAATTTGTACGACAACAAACGCTGCAAGAATGGACAGTAATGAAAGATATTTCAGTTTTTAGGAAGGGAGACAGAATAATTTGTAATAATTACAAGGGAATCAGTATTATGAAAGCGGGATATAAAATCTTCGCAAAATTGACAAATCATAGAATGAGAGCGATTGCGGAGACCTTGCTACTTGAGGAACAGTGTGGGTTTATACGAAGTAATTTTGCACTGATAATGTAAACGTAGTGAAACAAATTATTGAGAGAGTCATCAGTAATCTGAGTCGTTTGACGCGGCTGCGGCCCGCCATGAATTCCTCTCCTGTGCCAACCTCTCTTCATCTCAAGTCCTCAATTATTTGCTGGATGTATTCCAATCTCTATCTTCCTGTACAGTTCTTCTATCGTTTACAGAGTGCGAAAAGTTCGACCCTGTGAGAAGAAGAGATTTATAGTTGATTTTGGATAGAAGAGGCTGCCCTAGGAAGCTAATGTTCGTAGATGTCCGTATGATCGTACAGAGATAGTCATAGAAACCAAACAAGTGAGTAAACCAATACATGTCAACAACGGCCTACTTCGGGGCTGCAGTCTGTCACCTTTACTGATTAATATTTTTGCTGACAACATCCTACGAGACTGCATGTGAGTACTATTGTTTTAAAACAGAACGTGATAAAAGTCTAAAAGCTTGTTTATTTGCTGACGAGCCAAAAATCTTTGGGAAAACAGAAAATTGTTTGCAGAGCCTGGTCCACAGACTTGCTCAAATTGATAATAAACAAAATTTGAAGATCTACACAAGGAAGACGAAAGTACTCGTAATAACATTCAACAGAAAATATCCTGTAAAACCAAGATCGTCATTAGTGGAAAAATAATGTATCACATGACAGAAACGTTGTAGCTAAGGACAAGCTGAACAAGTACCGTCTAATGAGTGGAACAATAAGGAGAACATTAAAGAATAAAGTTCGTAAGGAAAATTCAATGAAGGTTTATAGAACAATAACATTCCCTAGTTCTGTATGTGGTAGCGAACCAGGAATAACGGCAAGAAAGAACAACAAATGCAGCCAGCGGAAATGAGGATTTTAAATTTAGTAAATACGAAATACAGACGACAAGGTGCTCGGAAATTCCCTTTGCAAACTTCTTGGACTTTTAGAGCTGAGTGATTACACAATGTTTCGATTAGGAGCCCATGTACGGAAACGTACAGTTTACGTTCTACAACCGTTTCAGTTCAGAAGTGTAACGCGTCTACGTCTGCTGAGGGAAAGAGAAAAGTCTGAGTTGCTTGTCCTGGTAAGCAATAGGGAAGACGGGATGACGAGTACTACGTCAGACGGCCACCTGATGTCACTTATCATATGCAAAGTCACGACTTCTGGCCACTGCACTAGAAATTTCAGAAACACCAGGTGGGATGGAGAATGTGTTCCAGAACTTGCTTCCTATGTACAGTGTCTGTAATAATGTTGGTGTTCGCCACATTGAGCTGCTGTTGTAACGCATCAGTATGTTGAGTCCTGTTTCGTTTTGAAATAATCTAAACACATAAAGGTTGAATGTTAATATAAACCGCTACGGTCGCAGGTTTGAATCCTGCCTCGGGCATTGATGTGTGTGATCTACATCTACATCTACATTTATACTCCGCAAGCCACCCAACAGTGTGTGGCGGAGGGCACTTTATGTGCCACTGTCATTACCTCCCATTTCTGCTCCAGTCGCGTATGGTTCGCGGGAAGAACGACTGTCTGAAAGCCTCCGTGCGCGCTCGAATCTCTCTAATTTTACATTCGTGATCTCCTCGGGAGGTATAAGTAGGGGGAAGCAATATATTCGATACCTCATCCAGAAACGCACCCTCTCGAAACCTGGCGAGCAAGCTACACCGCGATGCAGAGCGCCTCTCTTGCAGAGTCTGCCACTTGAGTTTGCTAAACATCTCCGTAACGCTATCATGGTTACCAAATAACCCTGTGACGAAACGCGCCGCTCTTCTTTGGATCTTCTCTATCTCCTCCGTCAACCCGATCTGATACGGATCCACACTGATGAGCAATACTCAATTATAGGTCGAACGAGTATTTTGTAAGCCACCTCCTTTGTTGATGGACTACATTTTCTAAGGACTCACCCAATGAATCTCAACCTGGTACCCGCCTTACCAACAATTAATTTTATATGATCATTCCACTTCAAATCGTTCCGCACGCATACTCCCAGATATTTTACAGAAGTAACTGCTACCAGTGTTTGTTCCGCTATCATATAATCACACAATAAAGGATCCTTCTTTCTATGTATTCGCAATACATTACATTTGTCTATGTTAAGGGTCAGTTGCCACTCCCTGCACCAAGTGCGTATCCGCTGCAGATCTTCCTGCATTTCGCTACAATTTTCTAATGCTGCAACTTCTCTGTATACTACAGCATCATCCGCGAAAAGCCGCATGGAACTTCCGACACTATCTACTAGGTCATTTATATATATTGTGAAAAGCAATGGTCCCATAACACTCCCCTGTGGCACGCCAGAGGTTACTGTAACGTCTGTAGACGTCACTCCATTGATAACAACATGCTGAGTTCTGTTTGCTAAAACCTCTTCAATCCAGCCACACAGCTGGTCTGATATTCCGTAGGCTCTTACTTTGTTTATCAGGCGACAGTGCGGAACTGTATCGAACGCCTTCCGGAAGTCAAGGAAAATAGCATCTACCTGGGAGCCTGTATCTAATATTTTCTGGGTCTCATGAACAAATAAAGCGAGTTGGGTCTCACACGATCGCTGTTTCCGGAATCCATGTTGATTCCTACAGAGTAGATTCTGGGTTTCCAAAAACGAGATGATACTCGAGCAAAAAACATGTTCTAAAATTTTACAACAGATCGACGTCAGAGATATAGGTCTATAGTTTTGCGCATCTGCTCGACGACCCTTCTTGAAGACTGGGACTACCTGTGCTCTTTTCCAATCATTTGGAACCTTCCGTTCCTCTAGAGACTTGCGGTACACGGTTGTTAGAAGGGGGGCAAGTTCTTTCGCGTACTCTGTGTAGAATCTAATTGGTATCCCGTCAGGTCCAGTGGACTTTCCTCTGTTGAGTGATTCCAGTTGCTTTTCTATTCCTTGGACACTTATTTCGATTTCAGCCATTTCTTCGTTTGTGTGAGGATTTAGAGAAGGAACTGCAGTGCGGTCTTCCTCTGTGAAACAGCTTTGGAAAAAGGTGTTTAGTATTTCAGCTTTACGCGTGTCATCCTCTGTTTCAATGCCATCATCATCCCGGAGTGTCTGGATATGCTGTTTCGAGCCACTTACTGATTTAACGTAAGACCAGAACTTCCTAGGACTTTCTGTCAAGTCGGTACATAGAATTTTACTTTCGAATTCACTGAACGCTTCACGCATAGCCCTCCTTACGCAAACTTTGACATCGTTTAGCTTCTGTTTGTCTGAGAGGTTTTGGCTGCGTTTAAATTTGCAGTGAAGCTCTCTTTGCTTTCGCAGTAGTTTCCTAACTTTGTTGTTGAACCACGGTGGGTTTTTCCCGTCCCTCACAGTTTTACTCGGCACGTACCTGTCTAAAACGCATTTTACGACTGCCTTGAACTTTTCCATAAACACTCAACATTGTCAGTGTCGGAACAGAAATTTTCGTTTTGATCTGTTAGGTAGTCTGAAATCTGCGTTCTATTACTCTTGCTAAACAGATAAACCTTCCTCCCTTTTTTATATTCCTATTAACTTCCATATTCAGAGATGCTGCAACGGCCTTATGATCACTGACTCCC
The DNA here is from genome assembly GCF_023898315.1 of Schistocerca nitens. NCBI lineage: Eukaryota > Metazoa > Arthropoda > Insecta > Orthoptera > Acrididae > Schistocerca > Schistocerca nitens. Next base: position 303,880,585 of record NC_064614.1, read on the forward strand.
TGTTCTGCACTTACAGAGTCGAAAAGTTCGGGTCTGTTTGTTATCAGTAGGTCCAAGATGTTATCTCCACGAGTCGGTTCTCTGTTTAAATGCTCGAGGTAATTTTCGGATAGTGCACTCAGTATAATGTCACTCGATGCTCTGTCCCTACCACCCGCCCTAAACATCTGAGTGTCCCAGTCTATATCTGGTAAATTGAAATCTCCACCTAAGACTATAACATGCTGAGAAAATTTATGTGAAATGTATTCCAAATGTTCTCTCAGTTGTTCTGCCACTAATGCTGCTGATTCGGGAGGTCGGTAAAAGGAGCCAACTATTAACCTAGCTCGGTTGTTGAGTGTAACCTCCACCAATAATAACTCACAGGAACTATTCACTTCTACTTCACTACAGGATAAACTACTACTAACAGCGACAAACACACCACCAACGGTTGCATGCAATCTATCTTTTCTAAACACCGTCTTTGCCCTTGTAAAAATTCCGGCAGAATTTATCTCTGGCTTCAGCCAGCTCTCTGTACCTATAACGATTTCAGCTTCGGTGCTTTCTATCAGCGCTTGAAGTTCCGGTACTTTACCAATGCAGCTTCGACAGTTTACGATTACAATACCGATTGCTGCTTGGCCCCCGCATGTCCTGACTTTGCCCCGCACCCTTTGATGCTGTTGCCCTTTCTGTACTCCCCCGAGGCGAGTCCTTAGGTTAGTTAGGTTTAAGTAGTTCTAAGTTCTAGGGCACTGATGACCTCAGCAGTTAAGTCCCATAGTGCACAGAGCCATTTAAACTATTTGTTAATACAAACGAATATACTTAAGTGATAAATGGATGTTTCGTTATATTTTATTTCTAACGGTTACCCAATAATTGTACTGCGTCACGCCTAATTTAGTTCCTCAAGCAGAAGAGGATGAGTTAACCATCTGAAATGATACCGGCGCAGAATGGAAACGGTACGTTTCAAGACATGGGTTCCTATTCAAAATATTATGTTCTCACTCCCCTCTACAAGTCCTGGAAGACTGTAGCTGGAACTTCCGAAAACCCTGTGGAATACAGAGTGAACGCGAGAAATATGTTCCTCAGGAGATAAACTTTCTTGCCCTGAATGAAAAGATAACCGCTAAAGGAAAAAAATGGGATAACAATGTAGATAGTAAGGAGGAAAACTGGCTACCCAAAATGGCAAGATCCTACGTACCAAGGGGTAGAAGAGATGTCGCTCGACTGAGGAAAGGGTGGAGGATTGCTGGAATTGATCAAAGGCCCACACCTTGCAGGAAAAAAGAAGAAGATTACTTCCTACATATCGTCACGTGGTTGTAGCAGCAGGTAAGTTACTTCATAGCGTAGCAGGTTCACTGCTGGCGGAGGAGCAGCAAGGCAGGAAAGAACATCCGAAGAAAGTGCTTTTCCTTTTGTTGCGCAGCCCAAGCTTACAGCCGCGAGAAGAGCCGCATGAGTTGAAAAGCACGAAGGGAATTATTCAGTCATTAATACACCCTGGCCCCCTCAACTTTTCAACGGTGATATCGATAGAAAGCAATAAAAGTAACCAATGATCACAATAGAGGCTGTTTTGCTAATTATTTACCATGTCGGTAAGCAAGGACTGCTGCAGACACCGACAAATATTACCGACAAATGCAGATATTTGTCACTATTGTAACATTCCTGCCTCATTTTGTTGTTTGTTGTTTAAAAGGGCCCACGTTTTGCTTTTAATGAACAAAACATGTTATGGTACGGAATTCTCTATTTCACATTTTATGAGAATATAAACGGTTTTAAAAATACAACATCGAATTCTTCTTGTTCTCCTGCAAAGGGTGCTTTTCGTCAGTCCGCTGTAAATCGCGGATCTCGACACGAGAAGGAGAGGAGAGGAGCTGAGTTAAAAATGCCGCTACAACATCCTCTTCCCTTTGAGGGTAATGAGAGCGCCAGAAGAAGGTTGTTGATTCATTTTAACGGCTGGGACGACAATCGGCGGGCGGACCCTCCAGAGCGGGGTCCGTCGACGGCTGCAATTACGACGGCTCCTCCGCCCCCGCCTCCTCCCCCGCACTGCCGAGGATCTGCGCGCCCCGCGGGAGCCACAGGGCGGGGCGGGGAGCCGGGGGCCGTCTCCCCTGCCGCTGCCAGCCTGCCCACATTCGCAAGTACACATGATCGTTAAGCCGCCATTGTCACTGTCTGCCCGACTGTTCACACTACGTGATCGCTCAGCAGAAATGCTACCGACCTTCCTCAACACCAATTCCTTCAAAAGAGACTGCTTCCCTCCGTCAACGATGAATGGGTGCGGATCTGTAAGCCAATACGAAACATCATACGACGGGTATGATTCATAAAAGGAAGCGACAGTCAGTTTAGTTGTCCTGACGTTGCTTTCTACCTCCCTCTTCTCTTTTCGTTCTACTCATTTACGATCGAGTAATGAGGCGTCGAGGGTCTTCTGGGGAGCATAGGGAGCATAGACTGAGATGAAAAATCTAGAGTACTTCTGGATTTTTAAAGTTGTAACTGTGGATGTACGTAGCCATCATTAAAAAGATAATAAGTAATTAAAGTTTTTCTCATAAATGGTTCCCTCGTTTGCTGTTTCAGTGCTATATATTATTCGATACGCATTGTGCTGAAAATCTAGCACCAATTGGCATATCATATTTATGACACTGACTAGGACGTCTTGAGTGCGAGGTCTCGGTTTCAATCTATAGTAAAGCTCATTTGGAAACGTTGTGTGGACAATTAAGGTAAGAAAAGTATTATCTACCGATGACCACGTGATCAGGAGGGCGACAGAAAACGAGTGTCTGGGAGGTGCAGAGATCAATCTTCTATGGGACACATGTATTACACTTCACAAAACAAACCATTAACTTGCACCATGAACACCGAATGAAAAATGGTGCGCCACAGTGATCATAAAGGGTTTCGCTCCGTGAAGATCGAAGGCGAACGCCTTGAGAGCTTCAAATCATACAGGCCGTTGGGCTAAGTATCTGCTCTTAAAAAATGCATATAGAATCTTATTGGTGAAACAGGGCGATTAGAACTTATGGAATATGATGGCATGCAATCCAATGTGAAACAGTCTGCGTGGAGCTTGTAATAAAAATGACTATTCTTTAAAGTGTAGCTGCACATAGTGAAATAATGTGTCTTACAAGCACAGAAAAAATTATCCAAAGGCTAAAATTTTACTGTGGTTCCAATGCAGTATCATACACTTTTCAAGAGGGATATTTTGGTCTAAAGGAGACCAGGAATCAAGCAAAAATTGGCCAGAAGCAACGTTCATACCATAGCTCAAGTTCTGTTCCGCTAATTTTCCCATTTGTGCTTGTGTGACGTAAATATTCTCTACTGCCCTGGCAAGAGGACACACAAGAAAAAGAATCGTAGGGGGCAGAGCAGTTGTATAGTAAAGTCCATGTCACCCCACTGTCCATTGTTGCCTGATGTATCCGAGATGGCTGTGGTGAAGTCATTCAAGATGGCAGTCTGTAGACTTGGTAACAGATAGGTCAATTGGGCTACCTCCACTAACCTATGTCATCCGAACACCACCTCTTACTAGGAAATGGCGGGTAGAGGACTTGGCCTGTGCTGGACATAAGTCTTTACTTTGCATTCAATCTTTATTTAAACAATTTGAGGCACTACCTCCATCCAGTGTATTCGCCACGAGGTCTGGAGTCCAACTGACCTAGTACACAGTACCACCACTGGAGGGCACTCTTGTCCATTTCGTGACATAATCCAAGATGGTGGTCTGGGGTGGGGGAAATTGGTGGGAAACAGTGTGTTTACCAACAGGTCTGGGCCTAGTACACAGTACCACCATCAGAGGGCGCTGTTGTCCGTTCTGTGACGTAATCCAAGATGACAGAGAAAATGGCGAGAAACAGTGTGTTCACCAGGAGGTCCCGGCCTAGTACACATTACCGCCACCAGAGGGTCCTGTTGTCCATTCTGGGACATAAGCCAAGATGCCCAAGATGGCTGTCTGGAGGGGAAAATAACTCAGCCTGCACTGGGCTGCTGGTGAGAGGAGGTTGTGTACTTTATTTATTTTGGAACAATTTATTTAGGGATGGATTTGAGATGGTATATTTATCACACTGATAGAAAACACATGCTCTGGTATGCTTGGGGCCAAGCCACACAGACTGCAGATCTGTAAACTACTCATAAATTACTGAAATAACGCTCTACAGATACGCAAACAAATCCTAAATTACCAAAATAATTTCAGTACACAGCACACAGACATGCAAACTCCTCCCAAATAATGAAGTACATGGATGTGGAGACACGAAATCAACTCGTAAATTGTCGCAAAATAATGTAACAGACACACAAACAATGTGCGCAAGCCATGCCTGCCAGCCCCTGGCCACTGGGCTGCACAGGAGGCTACCACACACACTCCCAGAAGTCGGGATTTGCCGGCAGCCCCTGCGAAGTGACGTGGCCATCAGCTGCCAAGCCACGCACAGGTGCCCATTTGGGTCCCTCAAGCATGAGGCAGCAGTATCTCTTTCATACTTGACACCTGAGAAATTCCTCTCTAAATACGTGATTACCTAGGCACCATTGCTGACATGACAGGACGGGAGTGAAGACCTATTTGCAGAATGCAGACACTTGAAGGGCGTGCGTGCATCGACACCGCCATGAGCCACCACCGGACGCAAGCCATAGCAAGCCATCACTCTCACGCCGCTGTCGACGGCATGTCAAAGTCAACTCTACAGTTAATGTTCTTTGAGTGTTAATCTGACATCACATGTCTATCTAAATAAGCGCCAAGTCATCCTCTGGGCCATGGATGAGTGTGTTCACCACTGCTGGTGTGATCCCTCTCTTTACCTGCAGTCCAGCGAAAACCTAATTGGTGAGCAGTCATCCTTACAGACGCTGGAGAAATCCGTTCCAGATAAGCACAGGGTACATTATTGCTAGCGATCGTAACTGGAAATGTGTGACGCGCATGCTGACATCACAGATTGTACAATAGAAATCTGTTAGACCACTCGCATTTGTAACGGGACATTCGTGATGTTTGGCTGTAGCTTTGCTGCGGGTAGCTACATACCATCACAAGCACATCTAGCAACATTATCAATTAACATTTTGAAGTCTCATGGCTATCTAAAATATGAACCAAGTCGAACTCTCGAAAATTGTATAGTGTCCCAGGAATGCCTAAAGTGCAGTTTTGTGAGACCTTTTGTGATGTATTAGCTTGTCTGCACGGAAATTCTTGTCCTAACAGAACCTATTTACGAAAATAGTGCGGAATAACGCCGAATGCATTCCTCCTGATGGTCCTAACGTGGCACCCCATCCATCACACCTGTCCCTTCCAGCTTTCAACATACACAAATGTTCTCATGGCTATGTAGAGACCCCTACATCCCAGCATGAAGGATGTCTTGTGAATGAATTGAGCATTATGATTGGCTCTTATCGAATTTACACGCCAAATTACTGATGCCACTGGTGTAGAAGAACCATCTGCCTCTTTTTTGCCACGTGGGGGACCAATGACCTCAGTAATTTCGACCCATAAGACCTTACCACAAATTTCCAAATTTTCCTTTTTTTTATTTCTGCGGACGAGATATTCAGCCGCAAAAAACTATTTTATACAGATAGCGATATTTCACCCACATTTAAACCTTGCAAAGTGCCCTACATATCGTCAAATACGGAAAGACTCTTACTCAATTACACCGCTATTTCATTGAGGACAGGAGCTTGAATATTAGAGTGTGAAACCGATCTGCGACCCAGAAATATATTACTGTGTACGATGTCGTTGTAATAAACATACAACTCATATCCAGCAACATACATAAATCGCCCCTTTTACATGATTCGTATAGCTATTGACCATCAGACACTCGTACATACACCACGAAGACAGACAGCACCGTATATACTTCTCGCAGCACTAGATATTTTCCCGCAGCCGACGGTCACAAGTCATCCACTTCCAACGTGTGACCAGAGTGCCCTCAGCAGACCGAAGTCACTCTGAGAACTGTTCTACTAATTCAGGCTCATTTCCCATCAGCACAAACGCATTACTGTTTCTGGTCCAAACCTGCTTGCTTGCTTTTCTACACCCATCTCCAGACTCTGGGATTACAAGAACACAATTATTTTTGCATGGTTTGCCATAATATTATACCATTTTCGCGGTACTTCTCGATATCAAGCACACAGTAGTATCCTACCGATTGCTCACGCAACATAATTCCGAAGATACAGACCCCAAATTATTTCTCTACAAACCCTAAACTTTAGTGAGGTGGAGCATGCTGTAGACTACTGACTATCTAGAAACCTAACCCCTCTGTGAAGACCTTTACCTGAGAACTCGAAAAAAATACATCAAACAGGTATTTCCAGTCGCGAATATCGATGTTGGTGATGTAACAAAGTCCAAGTAATCCCTATAATTTACAAAGTCCATTTAGTGTTTCTCATGTCTAGAGAGAACTAGAAAACGTGTCTTCCACCCGTCTTCCACCTGCTAGATGCACACACCACAATCAATGTTCCATCAACTATATAAAGGCGCGAAATGCGCAGAAGCAGTCATCTGGACAATTTGCATGGAAGGGAATAACGGTCCAGCGCAAACACACGTCCATATTGAATATTCTCAAAAATTTCCATGCGATGTATTAGTTCGCTATTCGGTCGTCTAGAGGACAACACGGTTATGTCAGCTACATTCCTACACTGCAACAGCTCCTACAGTTAACTTGGAATGTGAATCATTCCCCTCACAGATCACTGGCGCTGAACGCCAAGCCCACATACACAGAATCGTCCCAGAAACAAGACCAGCCTCATATATATTTTATCCCTGCACTTACAACTAAATGTTACGAAACTATACACACACAAACCCACATTCATTATATAAAAAAATACAGTTACACACATACACACACACACACACACACACACACACACACACACATACAACAAATGAAGAACATCAAACACAATAGAAACAAAACACAGGCAAACACACAACAACAGTTGGCACCACTACACACCGAAAACACACGTATGTTGGTCATCAAATGGAAGTGAAAGTGAAACATGCGATGTGACAAATGTGAATGAAACAACACCAGAAATCGGCCAGCTGGAGTATGAAGACTAACAAATACATCTCCAGGACCACACACATTGTTGACAGCGCTGGAAATCGTAAGTAACACCGAACGATACATTCACAATACGGAACTTGTGCTACAAAAGTTGCTTCTAACCTAAAAAGCAAGAGAACAACTCGACAAAATGTAATATAGCAACTTGTTATATCTATCACATAATAACGTTTATTGTATGTATAAAAAGAAACATGCATTTCAGGCCATTGACGATGCTTCCCAAATAAAAGAAGCGAAACGCGTATGGCAAGAAACAAACTGCCTTCATTTAGTTGTATAGACGGTAAATACCTCCACGAATACTAAATTACCTTTCAGGATGTGTTTTACCTCTTAAAAATGAAATCGGGTAGAAACAAAAAAATATGTTTTGGGTTATTTTGACTCGTCTACATGTCTGCCAAGCTTAAAAGAGGTGGTTTATTTACACGTAGGAATGTTCCCTTCTGCGTCCCGTACATTTCGCTTTGAGCGATCCATCGCCGTGTCTATCAGAGCGGCAACGGTAGCTGACGCCCAGCGGTCGCGTAGGATAGCGCCGTTTTGTTTAGAATGTCTGCGCTGATTATCTATCATTTTAATTGTAAAAACAGATAACAATGACGAAACCTGCGTCATTCTGTCTATTCATGCATATGCTAAGCTTGCATGTACTCAGATGAATTTAAAAGTTTCTTGGTTGCTGTTATTGTACGCTTTGATGGATTCTGTGACAAAATCAATATTCTGGAGCTGTTATCTTATAACGTCCAAATTCAAAACTGTCTGGTGCTATCTATAAAATACAGGACTATTACAAATGATTGAAGCGATTTCATAAATTCACTGTAGCTCCATTCATTGACATATGACCACGACACACTACAGATACGTAGAAGAACTCATGAAGTTTTGTTCGGCTGAAGCCGCACTTCAGGTTTCTGCCGCCAGAGCGCTCGAGAGCGCAGTGAGACAAAATGGCGACAGGAGCCGAGAAAGCGTATGTCGTGCTTGAAATGCACTCACATCAGTCAGTCATAACAGTGCAACGGCACTTCAGGATGAAGTTCAACAGAGATCCACCAACTGCTAACTCCATTCGGCGATGGTATGCGCAGTTTAAAGCTTCTGGATGCCTCTGTAAGGGGAAATCAACGGGTCGGCCTCCAGTGAGCGAAGAAACGGTTGAACGCGTGCGGGCAAGTTTCACGCGTAGCCCGCGGAAGTCGACGAATAAAGCAAGCAGGGAGCTAAACGTACCACAGCCGACGGTTTGGAAAATCTTACGGAAAAGGCTAAAGCAGAAGCCTTACCGTTTACAATTGCTACAAGCCCTGACACCCGATGACAAAGTCAAACGCTTTGAATTTTCGGCGCGCTTGCAACAGCTCATGGAAGAGGATGCGTTCAGTGCGAAACTTGTTTTCAGTGATGAAGAAACATTTTTTCTTAATGGTGAAGTGAACAGACACAATGTGCGAATCTGGGCGGTAGAGAATCCTCACACATTCGTGCAGCAAATTCGCAATTCACCAAAAGTTAACGTGTTTTGTGCAATCACACGGTTTAAAGTTTACGGCCCCTTTTTCTTCTGCGAAAAAAAACGTTACAGGACACGTGTATCTGGACATTCTGGAAAATTGGCTCATGCCACAACTGGAGACCGACAGCGCCGACTTCATCTTTCAACAGGATGGTGCTCCACCGCACTTCCATCATGATGTTCCGCATTTCTTAAACAGGAGATTGGAAAACCGATGGATCGGTCGTGGTGGAGATCATGATTAGCAATTCATGTCATGGCCTCCACGCTCTCCCGACTTAACCCCATGCGATTTCTTTCTGTGGGGTTATGTGAAAGATTCAGTGTTTAAACCTCCTCTACCAAGAAACGTGCCAGAACTGCGAGCTCGCATCAACGATGCTTTCGAACTCATTGATGGGGACATGCTGCGCCGAGTGTGGGAGGAACTTGATTATCGGCTTGATGTCTGCCGAATCACTAAAGGGGCACATATAGAACATTTGTGAATGCCTAAAAAAACTTTTTGAGTTTTTGTATGTGTGTGCAAAGCATTGTGAAAATATCTCAAATAATAAAGTTATTGTAGAGCTGTGAAATCACTTCAATCATTTGTAATAACCCTGTATTCCAGAAAGAAACTGCATAAAAAATGAAATCATTCTGATTTGCTACTATCCAGTTAAACATATATACAAAAAAAGGGTGTACCTAAAATGTTCAGTGAATGTTCTCAGAAAATAAAGGAAACAAGAGTTACAAACAAAATACCTTTATTGACCTTCAGAGTTATCATCATTAGCTACAGCACACTTTTGACAGACTGTGAGGCTGTTGGAGGCTGCCAACAAACACTCCTTGTGGAAGCGCTCGAAGAATCGTCGTCACACGTTGTTGGATATTTTTCATCATTGCAGGAAAAGAGGCCTGGTGCCATCAATACGATACGGAGATCAAGCAAAGGTGTTCATCGTCTTCCCCGCCTCCAAAAAGAAGTCGGCTGCCAAAATCCAAGATTAAGACAGTATTATCGCCTTTCTCCACTGTAAGGGCTTGATCCATCATAAATTTCTACCCTGGAATGGAGGGAAAGGCGATGAACACCATGTCACTGATTTTCGCTTTTTCTCTGGATTGTACTGGTAGCACCAAATCTCATCTCTTGCAATGATGCGGATACCCAACAACACGTGTCCAAGGTGCTTCGAGCGCTTCCACGAGTAGCTGACAGTTTCCAACAGCTTTACAACCGAAGTCAGAAATGTGTTGTAGCTAATGGTGACTTCTTTGAAAGCGAGTAAAAGTATATCATTTGTAACTCATATTTCCTTTATTTTCTGAGATCATTCAGCGAACTTTAGGGACGCACCTAGTATGATGTTCGTGGTACTCCAGACCACGGTCACATAAAACGAGGCAATAGCCAATGTGCAAGTGTTACAGAGATGCTCGCAGAACTTAAACGGGAGTCCTTGGGAAATGGACATAATCCTTACTGTTGGAAAAATTTTAAGTACATGAATTCGAAAAAGACGATGCGACGATTACATTGACGTCCGCGTATATCTCGCTTAGTGATCATGTGATAAAGATAAGAGAGAAAGGGGCGCAGGCAGTCATTTTTCTTTGCCCAGTAAGCGCATGGTATAGAAAAGAATATTGATAATATTAGTACGGCGATCCCTTTGCCATGCACTGTACAATCGCTTGCGGAGTATTTGTATGGATATAGACCACCACCTGAAAAACATTTAAGTACTGCACGACATTAGCTTTCGTTGAATAACAAATGCCTCATTGTCACAACAAACGTAGTATTCACCAGCAATGTGACATAGACACCCTGTGAGAGATAATGAAATCAAGTTCCCAAATGGCTGGAGTCGGCAACTCTATGGGAATTGGCAACACTGCACCCATGAGGTAGTATGGAATTCTGCTCCCGTAAATAATTACTTAAATGTGTCTTTTGCTATAAAAGTAAGTGTAACTGCCTTAGTGTAAGTGTTAGTGTCGTGTGAAAAAATGTAAAAAGATGTCAAACGTGTATTTCCCAATAGTGCCTACAATCGTAATTTTAGACTTAAGTTTAAGGGCGAGAATCGTACGAGAAGAATAACAAAAATTCCTTTTTCATTGGTTTCACTGTATCTAGCGTAAAAAGCAACCAGCCAAGCGGGGTAACTGTGACTGTTGTCACAGATAAGTTAAACAGGGAGTGTTCTGCGAAGATCGTAGGTTACAGTCTCACTGGGGAAGGGAATGGGATTATCAGTGGGCATCTTTAATGGGATTGTACGGTATGCCAGAACGACCGAAAAATCGAGGAACAGAAGGTGAAGATTTTTGCCCTTCAGGCAGAGTTGGAAATCACGAAATTTGAATTATTGCAGTTGAAGGGGGGAAAAAGTAGTGCTGGGAAATGTGGCAAGCAAAGGGCAAACAGGGGCAAATTTTGTTAGCAAATTAAGAATATTAGAATTTCAACAACGAGAAACAGTAAGGATTTCAAGAAAGAAAATCTGAAAAGAATAACAAAAATTTTCTTTTCATTTCTTTCAGTGTATCATCTTGTAGTTGAGGTAGCGGAAACAGCCTGGCTAAAAAGGAAAAATACAATGTTAGGGGTGATCTGGACAAACGAAGGTGCGAGCATACGGAATATGTTCCCAGGTATGTGATGGCTCAAAGACTTCTCCAGTAACAGGATCCAGTATGTTGTCCATGTAGAGTGTTCGTCAGAGGTAAGGGTATCGTCAGAAGTGCCCCAAGGAAGTGCGATAGGACCGCTGTACGTAAACGATGTGGCGGACAGGGTAAGCAGCACGACCGCTGTTACTTTCTATAAACATGAATGATCTGACGAGATAGGTAAACAGCAGTCTACGGCTGTTTGTTGATGATGCTGTGGTGTATGGGAATGTGTCGTCGTTGAGTGACTATGGGATACAAGATTACTTAGACAAAATTTCTAGTTGGTGTGATGAATGGCAGCTAGATCTAAATGTAGAAAAATCTATGTTGATACAGATGAGTAGCAAAAAAATGTTCTAGTACAGCATTAGTAGTGTGCTGCCTGATGCAGTCACGTCGATTAAGTACCTAGGCGTCACGCTGCAAAGCGGTAGGAAATGGAAAGAGCATGTAAGGATTGTTATAATGAAGGCGACCGGTCGACTTCGGTTTATTGGGAGAATTTCAGGAAAGTGTGGTTCGTCTGTAAAGGAGACCGCATAACGCGACCCCTTGTTGAGTACTGCTCGAGTGTTTGGGATCCGTACCAGGTCGGATTAAAGGAAGACATCGAAGTAGTTCAGACGCGGGTTACTAGATATGTTATCGGTAGGTTAAACAACACACAAGCATTTCTGAGATGTTTCGGGAACTCAAATGGGAATCACTGGAGGGCTCAAATGGTTCAAATGGCTCTGAGCACTATGGGACTTAACATCTGAGGTCATCAGTCCCCTAGAACTTAGAACTACTTAAACCTAACTATCCTAAGGACATCACACACATCCATGCCCGAGGCAGGATTCGAACCTGCGACCGTAGTGGTCGCGCGGTTCCAGACTGAAGCGCCTAGAACCGCTCGACCACACCGGCCGGCTCACTGGAGGAAATGTGGCGTTCTTTTCGAGGAGCGCTATTGAGAAAATTTCGAGAACCCGCATTTGAGGCTAACTGCAGAGCGACTCTAATGCCACCGACATACACCGTGTGTAACGAACATCATTATAAGAAAAATTAGGGATTGTTCGGAGGTATATAGGTAGTCTTTTTCCCCTCGCTCTATTTGTAACTGGAACAGGAAAGGGAACAACTAGTAATGATAAACGGTACCCTCTGCCACGTATCATTCGGTGGCTGGCGGAGTACGTATGTAGTTGTGGATGTAGAACAGAAATGTGCATTTTGTGGAGGTTATGTAGGGCCATGACCAGCCTTGGGTTAATTCTGCTGTAAAGCGAGTAAATGTGGAGCTGAGATACATCCAGAATCTTACATTGGTGCTGTTCAGTAGTTGCTAAAGGAGTATGAGGACATACCCCTCATGAATTACACACAATCAGGAGGGATATGGATAGTTATCAGAACTACTAGCAGAAAACATGAGGCGGGTCAGCATGCTGCCAAAGTTGTTTCGATTACACCGCTGAGGTTCCGCTGGAAAGCTCTAACACGTCCTCCATACAGCCCGCAATGCCCAATTTTTGTAACTCTGGAGAAAGACATTTATGGTCATCAATTAGAGAATAGGTGGTACAATCATGATTCCGTAGGCATGCACAAACATTTTTCCATTAAAGCATCGGCCATCTCGTCTTACAGTGGGATAAATGTGTTAGTAGTTATGGTGATTATTTTTTTCCTTTTGTCCCGTTTTCATTTGACTGTCCCTTATTCAGTTAACATGGAGTGCGAAGCACGTGTCGTTTCTTGCGACTATCCACAACATTGAGAAATGAATGCTAAGTTAAACGCAGATTGAAAAATCCGTGGTCCGATCGGCATTAGATTTCGCATGCTTTCTGTTTCCAAGTAAGCTCTTTACAGCTTCTTTTCTTTGTCATGTCTCTTTACATCTGTTTAGTCGGCGTTGTTCGTCAGGGGTTGTGAGCGGATGTCGCATGACGTCTTTCAACTTCTGTCGATGAGAACTACACTTTGCTAGGCCGCCAGGCCCGATACCCATTTAAATGGGAACACAGCTTTATACGAGCTATTTAACCCGAAACGATCCGTACGTCCATCTGAGGTGTTTGTCATTCCTCCTAAAACACTTTGAAAAGATGCGGTGGCGAGGTCAAGATACGCACAACTTCTTGTGATAAATGTGACTTACGTGAATAGAATGGAAAGTGGCCACATGTGAAGCTGAACATAAAAAAACCAATATCATAAATACAGATTTACTGTCTCATCTCAAATAAATGTCTTGAAATATGGGCGACTGCTGTCATAAATTCCTTGCTCTGAACTGGAAGCGAAGTCCTATTACGAACCTATTTATTATTATTTTTTGTCTTTTAGGTAATCAAAATCTTAATTTACACTGTAGTGTAACATTCTGAATTAAAAATTCCATTTCTGTCGTTTTACTCTAAATGATGTACTTTTATTTCTTGTTTGATGGCTACCTCTCCTTATATTGTTTTCCTTGCAGGGTAAGAGGAGCGTTGTATTTCGTAACTTCCCTTAAAGTGAGTGATGTTCTGTAATGTGTACATACTAGAGACAAACTCCGCTGATGTGATGTTAGTTCACAAGAATATGTATTAAAAACTCAACCCTCCCAGTATCAGCGGGTAGGGGGGTACTTCCTGCTCACCTTTCGAAAAAGTTTTAATCGAGTCACGCACTCCATATTATAAAATTTTGAAAAAATTATTGTTTTTAATAATTTATTATACCAGGTTCCATAACTGTTTTGAATTTTTCAGTTAAACATAGGCGAACCAAAAAATTTAAAAATTAATGGTAAATGTGACATTTCACAAAAAATGTCATTTATATTTTCAAGTTCGGGTCCCTCCTTACACATCTATCTATATTTCAAAAAATATGTTGTATAAAACTTAACAATAATTAACAATATCTGTATTTTTTCAACATTTTTTGTAGTGGTCATAAAGTAGCCCTCCTCTAGTTGTATACATTACGGAAAATGCGTTGGTACTGCAAAGATTGTGCTTAAAGATATTTTCAAGTTTAGAACCTATTTGAAAAGAAAGTCGTTAGTAAACGTTTTTTAATTTTATTCTGGTGGGCAAAAAATACCTCCTCCCCCCCTTAGTAGTACGCATTATGAAAAATACGTTGGTATTGCTAGGGTTAAGCAAGAAGCTTAAACGGTTACCGAAAGTGTGGACTATAGTTACACAGAAAATAAATCGGGGGTTTACATTACGTTGTACACGAAATCCTGGTGAAGTTTTCCAGTGACAGACATAAGTTAATGACTGCCCAAAATTACGACACCTTATACTCATTTAGCTGCACCAGTTTAGATAAAAGTTACTAGGGTGGATCAGGGGGAAGGGGGCGATAGTGTTGAGAAGCGAATGTCATGAAGTGTGAATCTATTCGGCAGGATAAACTCAACAGGGCGAGTTGGTATGCCTTCCGAGAATCTAGAGAAACCTCCTGGAAACCTTGGTTGATACAGAAAGGATTAGAGTTATTGGTGTCTGTTACTGTGACAGCATCGCATCCATCAAACGTATGTACTCAAAGTATTTGTCTGTGTGTCGCAGTGTAAAGTAAACGGTTTACTCAATGTGTAGTGAAGCATACTTGCTCAGTCCGGAGCCGCGCGACTGCTACGGTCGCAGGTTCGAATCCTGCCTCGGGCATGGATGTGTGTGATGTCCTTCGGTTAGTTAGGTTTAAGTAGCTCTAAGTTCTAGGGAACTGATGACCATAGATGTTAAGTCCCATAGTGCTCAGAGCCATTTTGAAGTATACTTGCCTTCTCGTGCTGGACCACTTGACTCCAAGACATTCCTTTCCTCTAGAGTTAATCAAAGCACATAGTAGGCAGGCTGTGTTTTGGAGTATCGACTGATGAACACCATCCACAGGTTCCGGGACTTTTGGACAACCACGTGAGGATGCGGCTACGCGGCGGTTGCTCCCCCGTGGCAGGTGGCGCTGTGTTGGTTTTGCGCCAGCTCCCTGGCTTGTTCCCTCAGGTAGCGGCGGCACCTGTTGCAGGCAGCGCGCTCCGCCCTCGCTGGCCATACATCAAGCGCGGCGGCCGCCCCTAGCGCTGCCAAAGCATCCCTGTGAGATGCCGCGGGGGCCAACCATTCCCGAGCGACTGCAAGTAGCTGAGAAATGTACGTTGCGAATATTTCCATAATGACAAGAAATTAATATCACACGTGGCATTTTTGTTATAATTCTAATCGTAGTACCGTTGTTTAAGGGATATGAATGGTTTTATTTTAATTTAATGACACCAGTTATTGTAAATGGTTAAATTACATTGTACATCAGGTAGCGAAAATTAATCACAGCTTCGTACAACTTTCTGGTAGCTAAGAGGAAATAGGACCGGTGTTACATCCTTGGTGGCTCTGTCGAGATTGTAAGCAGTAGTAAATAAACAAAAATATAATTCTACCGGAAGACCGCGTCCGACTTCTGCAACACCATATAGGGGGCTTTCACTAGATATCATTAGTGATTTACTGCCGCGTACTGAAAAGTTCGCGCAGATACATTGATCTGTGGATTGGAGTAATTTGAGGAGATTGTTTTCAGAATTGCGGCTACTTGCTTGCTCACCCTAACACGAAATGATAGGCAAAGTGGGCAGTGGCAGAATAATTTTTAAGTCGTTGACGCTAGATCATGATAGACGCAGGGAGCAATCAAATAGCAAACTCTGAGTAAATGTTCCAAGCGTTGGCCAACTATTGCAGCTAGCTAGCTGCTAGTGTTTCCACAGATCTCTAGACCTGAGAAAGGGCTTCTGGGACAAATTACGTCCCCTTTAAAACGCTTCCCGTTCCCGTCGCACAATTACATTCAAACTATTCTGCCGAGATAATGAATTCGGTCTTCCGAAGTTGCTTCACCTCGGAAGATCGTGACACTGTCCCTCCTTTCAATCGTCGCGCGAAGGTCGAAATGGCAGATATTGAGAAAACCGATCGCGGAATGGAAAAGCAGCTACAATCGCTTGGTAGTGGAAAGGCTTCAGGATCTGATGAGATACATCTACATCTACGTGATTACTCTGCTATTCACAATGAAGTGCCTGGCAGAGGGTTCAATGAACCACCTTCAAGCTGTCTCTCTACCGTTCCACTCTCGAAGGGCGCGCGGGAAAAACGGGCACTTAAATTTTTCTGTGCGAGCCCTGATTTCTCTTATTTTATCGTGATGATCATTTCTCCCTATGTACGTGGGTGCCAACAGAATGATTTCGCAATCGGAGGAGAAAACTGGTGATTGAAATTGCATGAGAAGATCCCGTCGCAACGAAAAACGTCTTTGTTTTAATGATTGCCACTCCAATTCACGTATCGTGTCTGTGACACTATCTCTCCTATTTCGCAATAATACAAAACGAGCTGCCCTTCTTTGTACTTTTTCGAAGTCATCTGTCAGTCCCACCTGACGCGGATTCCACACCGCACAGCAATACTCCAGAATAGGGCGAACAAGCGTTTTGTGAGCAGTCTCTTTAGTAGACCTGTTGCACCTTCTAAGTGTTCTGCCAATGAATCACAGTCTTTGGTTTGCTCTACCCACAATATTATCTATTTGATTGTTCCAATTTAGGTTATTTGTAATTGTAATCCCTAAGTATTTAGTTGAATTTACAGCCTTCAGATTTGTGTGACTTAATGCGTAATCGAAATTCAGCTGATTTCTTTTAGTACGCATGTGAGTAACTTCACACTTTTCTTTATTCAGGGTCAATTGCCACTTTTCGCACCATAAAGATATCCTATGTAAATCATTTTGCGAGTCGTTTTGATCATCTGATGACTTTACAAGACGGTAGGTAAATGACAGCATCATCTGCAAACAATCTAAGACAGCTACTCAGATTGTCTCCTATGTCGTTAATTTAGATAAGGAACAGTAGAGGGCGTATAACACTTCTTTGGGGAACGCTGGATATTACTTCTCTTTTACTCGACGAATTTACGTCTATTACCACGAACTGTGACCTTTCTGACAGGAAATCACTAATCCAGTCGCACAACTGAGGCGATACTCCGTAGGCACGCAGTTTGTTTAGAAGACGCTTATGAGGAACGGTGTCGAAAGCCTTCTGGAAATCTAAAAATATGGAATCAATTTGACATCTCCTCTCGATAGCACTTATTACTTCATGAGTATAAAGAGCTAGTTGTGTTTCACAAGAACGATAATTTCTGAATCCGTGCTGACTATGTGTCAATAAGTCGCTGTCTTCGAGGTACTTCATAATGTTCGAATACGGTGTATATTCCAAAACCCTACTGCAAATCGACGTTAGTGATACAGGCCTGTAATTCACCGGACTACTCCTACTTCCCTTTTTGGGTATTGGTGTGGCTTGAGCAATTTTCCAGTCTTTAGGTACGAATCTTCCTGTGAGCGAGTAGTTGTATATAATTGCTAAATATGGAGCTATTTTATCAACATACTCTGAGAGGAACCTGACTGGTATACAATCTGGACCGGAGGTCTTGCCTTTATTAAATGATTTAAGCTGCTTCGTTACTCCGAGGGTATCTACTTCTATGTTTCTCATCTCGGCAGTTGCTCTTGATTGGAATTCAGGAATATTTACTTCGCCTTCTTTGGTGAAGGAGTTTCGGAAAACCGTGTCTAATAACTCTGCTTTAATGGCACTGTCATCAGTGACTTCACCGTTGTTATCGCGCAGTGAAGGTATTGATTGCGTCTTGCCACTTGTGTGCTTTATGTATGACCAGAATCTCTTTGGGTTTTCTGCCAGATTTCGAGACAGAATTTAGTTGTGGAAATGATTAAAAGTATCTCGCATTGAAGTACACGCCAACTTTGCCAATCTTGAGGATTTTGTGTTGTTTTAACTTTGGCTTGCTTTTTTCGTTGCTTCTTCAACAACGATCTGACCCGTTTTGTGTACCATGGGGGATCATTACCATCACTTATTAATTTATGTGGTATATATCTCTCAATTGCTGTCGATACTATCTCTTTGAAAACGTTCCACAGCTTTTCTACACTTACATGATCAGATCTGAAGGAGTGAAGACTGTCTATTAAAAAGGCGTTAAGAGCATTTTTATCAGCTTATTTAAATAGATATGCTTTGCGTTTCTTTTTGATGGTTGTAGGTGTTACGGTATTCAGCCTAGCAGCAACTGCCTTGTGGTCGCTAATCCCTGTGTTCGTCGCAACACTCGCTATTTGTCCAGGATTATTTGTTGCTAAAAGGTCAAGTATGCTTTCGCAATCATTTACGCTTCGAGTGGGCTCATGATCGAATTGTTCAAAATAATTTTCTGAGAAAGCATTCAGTACAATTTCGGATGACGTTTTATGCCAGCCGCCGGCTTTAAACGTATAATTTTTTCAGCATATCGACGGCAAATTGAAGTCACCACCGACTCTAATTGTATGAGCGGGGTACTTATTTGAAATGAGACTCAAGTTTTCTTTGAACTGTTCAGCAACTATATCTTCTCAGTCGGGGGGTCGGTAAAACGATCCAATTAATAGTTTAGACTGATTGTCAGGTATAACCTCTGCCCACATTATTTCACACGAACTATCTACTTCAATTCCTATAAGATTCTATAAAGATTATGCGAAAGAACTTGCTCTCCTTCTAGTAGTAATTTGTCGTAGATCGCTTCAGCAACGAAAGGTACCTAACGACTGGAAAAAAGCGCAGGTCATTCCTGTTTTTAAGAAAGGCCGTAAGATAGATTCACACAATTACAGACCTATATCGTTGACGACAATCTGTTATGGTACATGTTTTATGCTAAAGAATTATGGCGTTCTTGGAAAATGAACATCTCCTCTATAAAAATTAACATGGATTCCGCAAACAGAGATCCTGCAAAGCTCCTCCATGAGATCCATAACGCAATGGACAGCGCGGCGCTCAGGTTGATGCCGTGTTCCTTGACTTCAGTAAGGCATTTGAGACAATCACGCACTGTCGTTTAGTGAAAAAAAAATACGAGCTTGCGGAGTATCAGAGCAGACCTGCGATTGGATTCAAGACTTTCTTGCGATAGAACTCAACACGTCACTCTTAACGGAACTAAATCGACAGATGTAAAGGTATTATCCGGAGTACCACAGGGAAGTGTGACAGGACCGTTGCTGTTCACAATATATATAAATTATCTAATAGAAAGAGTCGGATGCTCTTCAAGGCTATTCGCAGATGCAATTTTTATACCAAAGTAGCAACGCTAGAAGATAGTAAAAATTTGCAGAATGACCTGCAGAGAATTGATGAATGGTGCAGGCTCTGGCAGTTGACCCTGAACGTAAGTAAATGTAACATATTGTGCATACACTGGAAGGGAAATCCACTACTGTACAGCTACACTATTCAGGACATCCAGCTGGAGACAGCGTGTGCCGTAAAATATCTAGGCGTAACTTTCCAGACGGACCTTAAGCGGAATGACCATATAAAACAGATAGTGGGAAAAGCAGACGCCAGACTCAGATTCCTGCGAAGAATCTTAAGGAAATGTAACTCATCCACGAAAAAAAGTGGCTTATAAGACGCCTGTTATCCCGATTCTTGAGTATCGTTCGTCTGTCTGGGACCCCTATCGGGTAGGACTGATAGAGGGGATAGAGAAGATCCAACGAAGAGCGGCTCGTTTCGTCACGGGATCGTTTAGCTGGCGAGAGAGCGTTACGGAGATGCTAAACAAACTCTACTGGCAGACTTTACTAGAGAGGCGTTGTGCATCACGGAGAGATTTACTATTGAAATTTCGGGACATCACTTTTCAGGAGAAGACAGACAACACACTACTTCCCCCCACAAATATCTCGCGTACTGACTACGAGGAGAAAATTCGAAAAATTAGAGCCAATACAGAGGGTTACCGACAATCATTCTTCCCACGCACTATTCGCGAGTGGAACAGGGTTTGAGGGATCAGATAGTGGTACCGAAAGTACCCTTCGCCACATACCATTAGGTGGCTTGCGGAGTATGATGTAGATGAATCACTACTAAATGTCTTATTATGGTGTAATGATGTAAACGTCTGATGTAAATGTTCCTCAAAGTGTAGGAGGGCGATGTCTTGGCCCATGAACTTCAACGCCGAGTCTCACCGAATACAGATATACCGACTCCTAAACTAACCACGGAAGAAAGATAGGATTAGTGACGGTCGTGTCACACTGTTCTCTCTTCACACTCCTTCAGCCAGTTCAGGACGGTAACATGCATTATTTAGCACCCCGTTACCAGTCCGCCAAATTATTGAAAAACACAGAGAACACAGTCATCCCACCTACATGTCCTTTATTGACTATGAGAAGACTTTTGATGAAGTTAACACAGTTAAATTATGGGAAATTTTAGAAAAGGGCCCCATTGACTAATAATCTTAATTCAAAGTATGTATATGCACAACAAAATCAAAGTGCAAGAAATGTCTGTCAAGGAGTGAGACAAGGATGTTCTTTGTCGCCCACATTATTTAATATATACATAGACGACGTCATAAAGACATGGCAGAATAAAGTAGTACACACTATAAACTTAATAATAAAATTATAAATACACTCATGTTTGCAGGTGATCAAACAAACTTAGCAGAAGCTGAAGACATATTACAAAGACCAATTTGGTCCTTGTACATGGTAGTTAATGTTTACAATATGACAATATATAAAGATAAAACTAAGATAATGACATTCCATGGTAAGGAGCATTTAAGAGCAAAAATAATAGTTGATGATAAACCATTAGAACAAATAAATACTTTTTATATACCTGGAATGTGAGGCACATATCACACAATGATCAACAATAAAAATTTCAGAAATGCCAGCAGTTGATAGGTACCATAAACCATACTCTCCTCAAGGAAATTAGAAAATAGATAGAACTAAAATTTTGTAATGTGATGGCAGTCCCAGTTCTAATGTATAGGTCACAGACTTGGACTCTAACCGCCAGTCAAAGGTGGAGCATTGAGCAGCAGAGATGAGACTCCTAAGTCCTCTAACTGGTTAAAATCTTACAGATCTGATAAAAAATAGTGAAGTAAGGTATGGGTATCAAAAGCATACTTTAGAAAATAGACGAGTCCGCAGCTCGTGGTCTCGCGGTAGCGTTCTCGCTTCGCGAGCGCGGGGTTCCGGGTTCGATTCCCGGCGGGGTCAGGGATTTTCACCTGCCTTGAGATGACTGGGTGTTGTTGTGTCATCTTCATCATCATCATTCATCCCCATTACGGTCGGAGGAAGGCAATGGCAATCCACCTCCACTAGGACCTTGCTTGCGTCTCCCGCATCGTCCCCTACGCTCTGTCAAGGAGTATGGGACTTCATCATCATCATCAAGAAGAAATAACATGAACACATTCAACACATGTCAGAAGAACGAATGCGTGGATTAGTATACAAATATACGCCACAAAGGACAAAGAATGCAGGGCGCCCCAAAAAGAGATGGAAAGATCATTGAAATTGGAACAGCTAAGGATGCCTAAACCAAAATTGGATTTGATGGTGATGGTGATGTTTCAATCACTCCAGAAAATTAAGAAGGTACTGCGGGCGGTATGACACATAGTTCGTCCTCTTAATGTGGCGTAAATTTCACCTGAGGTACCTCTCATACCATAGTTAAGGGATTCAGGGAAGAGTTAAAAATTTGATTTGGTGAAGTACAGCCCCACGAAAAGGATCACATTTAATTTTGAACGAATGGAGCCATATGTTGTGGTTCTGCTACGAGTGAGGCTGTATCTTTCACGTACTATAAAATGAGCAATTCATACTTCACTGTACGAAAATTTCAGTTCGAAAATTATGCGGCTATGAAAAGAGAACGTTTTATACATCCAAGTTAATAGTGAAGAAGCAGCAATCAGCACCAATCCCAATAAGCGAGAACAATATGTCGCCAGTAACTTTACGTACAGATAACGACTGCTCGTTTATTTTACGAGTCTTTCTACGTTTTAGGAACACCGCTTGGTTGAATACAGGATATGGTAGCAATTTTGTGTGATGAATCCAGCGACTGGGGCCCCAGCAGTGTTACCTTGAGGGGTGGCACACTGGTAAAACGTTATAGTCGGAAGACGGCAGTTCGAGACCCCATCTAACTACCCAAACAAATACTCCCGCGCTTTCCGTAATTTTCTGTCGGCAGATGAGGGTATGGCTCCTGTGAAAAGAACACCTCCGATTTTCTTCCTCTGTTCTAGATTACGTTTCGTCCTTTAAGCACTAGTCGTCGACGAGACGTTAAATCCTACTGTTCCTTCCTTTACGAGAGCTACTACATTAACAAACACGGTGAAATTTCGTCAGGTAGTGACGTCAAAATTTTCACAGGGGAGAGTATCCTTGGCGAGAACATGTTAGAATGTATACAAGATGAGGTTAACAAAATTACACTAGTGGGCAGAAACCCTATCAAGGGGATAGGAGTTGTTTCCCGATAAAAAGTGAAAACAATAATTAAATATATACACACACAGAAACGTGAGACCCACGACAGAAAAAAATGTAATGAACTGCTTTCAAATTAGTCTGAAACGGCACTGAGGTGCAAAACAAAAGCTACAGCAATTACCGGGAAAATAATGCCCAAATTTTTCTGAGACTAATGTTTATTTGTATTAGCTATGCTTCTAATACTCTGCAAGGTCTACATGAAAGTGAAGTGGTACGCATGCCCAAAAATTCACGCTTTACATCTACTGTAATTGACAGTTTCAAACAGATTTGCAGAATAGATCAATGTAATATGACGTCATTGAGCCTTAAAAGACAGCTGGGGAACGAAGAGCAACTTGCAAATCAGACAGGCTATCTATAGAAAAGGTATACAGCTGTAAATGTGTTGTGGACACTGCGGCGAGGGGATAACATTCTACGAGTTGGAGCACGGAAAACCAGACGTCTGAACGTAATAGAAAAGCTAACGAATTTGGAAAGGGAAATGTTGAGACTCAGTCTACATATACGGGGGGTCAGTGAAGTAAAATGAGAGGCAGACAAGGATTTCTGATCAGACTAATATAGAGCAATATCATTATCAGCCGAAAATGGTATAACGGGAGTAGGATTCTTTAGGAATAGGAAATTAAGGCAGAGCGTAAGCTACTGTGAACAGTTCAGTGATAGGGTTGTTCTCATCAGATTCGACATGAAATCAACGCTGACAACCACAGTTTAAGTATACATGACACGTCGCAAGCAGAAGATGACGAAATAGAAAAAGTATATGAGGATACTGAACGGGTAATGCGGTATGTAAAGGGAAATGAAAATTTAATAATCGTGGGGGATTGGAACGCGGTTGTAGGGGAAGGAACAAAAGAAAGGGTTACAGGGATGTATGACCTTCGAAGTAGGAATCAGAGAGGAGAAATACTAAATGAGTTCTGCAATAAATTTCAGATGACAGTAGCGAATACCCTGTTCAAGAATCGCAAGAGGAGGATCTATACTTGGAAAAGACCCAGAGACATGAGAAGGTCCCAGCTGAATTACATCACAATTTAGTAATGGTTAATAGTAGCCTGAAGTGAAAGAGAATCTTTTGGAAGAATCAGTGCGGAAGGAAGTCGGTGCTGAGGTATGATGAGACGCGTTTGAAATTCGCTAAGGATATAGATACTGCGATAAGGAATACCACAGTAGGCAGTTCAGTTAAGAGGATTGGACATCTCTTAAAAGGGAAGTAACAGATGTTGAACAGACAGAAACAGGTACAAGGAAGGTAACTGCGAAGAAACCTTGAGTAACAAAAGAAATACTTAACTGATCGAGAAAAGAAGGAAGTATAAAGATGTTCATGGAAATAAAGGTATACAGCAAAATAAATAACATGAATGAGTAAAACAAATAGGAAGTGCAGGTTAGCAAAGGTGAAATGGATGAAGGAAAATTGTGAAGAAATCGAAAAAGAAATGATCGTCGGAAGGGCTGACTCAGTACATTGAAATGAAGTCGGTGAAATTAAAAGGAAGAATGATAACAGCAAGAATGAAATGGGAATTTCACTGTAGAACGCAGAAGAAACAGTGGATAGGTAGAAAAAGAGCATTGAAGGCCTCTTCGACGTGGAGGACTTGTCTGATGACTTGCTAGGAGAAGAAATTGGAGTGGATAAGGAAGACATCGGGGATCCAGTATTACAGTCATAATTTGGAAGAGCTCCGGAAGAATCGAGATCAAATAAAGCAAAAGGGATAGATAACATTCCATCGGAATTTCTAAACGACTACTCAAGTTGGTGAGCAGAATCTACTAGACTGGCGATGTTCCATCGGACTTCCGGGAAATTATCATCCACACAACTCCGAAAATAGCGAGGGCAGATAAGTATGAAAACTGTCTCACAATCAGTTTAACGTCTCATGCATGCAAGTTGCTGACAAGTATAACATACAGAAGAAAGGAAAATAAAATTGAGAATCTGTTAGATGGCGATCAGTTTCGCTGTAGGAAAGGCGAAGGCAGCGGAGGGGCAACTCTAACACTGTGTTTGATAACTCAAGCTACAATTAAGAAATATAAAGACAAAATCACAGGATTTGTTAATCTGGAAAAAGCGTTTGATAATGTAAAATACTGCAGGATGTTGGAAATTATGAGAAAAAAAGGTGTAAGTTACAAAGAAAGACGGGCGATGTACAACATGTACAAGAACCAATAGGAAACAATGAAACTGGAAGACCAAGAACGAAGTGCTCGGATTAAAATGGGTGTAAGACAGGCATGCAGTCTCTCACCACTACTGTTCAATCTATCCCTCGAAGAAGCAATGGTGGAAATAAAAGAAGGTTCAAGAGTGGGATTAAAACTCAAGGTGAAAGGATATCAATAAGACTCGCTGATGACATTGCCGTCCTCAGTGAAACTGAAGAAGAATTACATGATCTACTGAATGAAATGAAAAGTCTCATGAGTACAGAATATGGATCGAGAGGAAACACGAAAAAGACGAAAGTACAAAGCAGCAGCAGAAATGAGAATAGCGAGAAACTTAACATCAAAATTGGTGGTCTCGATGTGGATGAAATTAAGGAACTGTTACCTAGGATGCAAAATACTCATGACGGTCGAAGTAAGGAGGAGATAATAAGCAGACTAGCACAGGCAAAGAGAGAATTACTGGCTAAGAGCAGTCTGCTGGTAGTACTTAACTAGAGGAAGACATTTCTGAGAACGTACGTTTGCAGCATAGTTTTGTATGTTAGTGATTCGTGGACAGTGGGAAAACCGGAACAGAAGAGAATCGAAGCGTGTGTGAGGTGGTGCTACAGAAGAATGTCATAAATCAGGGGGACTGTTAAGGAAAGGAATGAGGAGGTTCTCCGCAGAATCGACGGAAAAAAAGGAACGTAAGGAAAACACTGACAAGAAGAAGAGAATAAGATGATGGGACATGTGTAAATGCATCATAGTACTAGAGAAAACCGCACAGGGTAAAAACTGTAGGGGAAGACAGAAACTAAAATATATCCAGTAGGGAATTGAGGACATAGGGTGCAAGTGCTAGACTGAGATGAAGAGGTTGACAGAGGAGAGAAATACTTGGCAGGCCGCATCGAACAGTCCAAGATGAATTGTCGACGTGGCCGTCTCTTGTTTTCAGCCGACTACATATTGATGTACTGAAAATTATAACCACTGTCGGTGTTCCGGACAAGTGACGCGGTAAAGCAAGTACACTGACGAAAAAAGTGCCAACACCCAGAAATAATGAATATAGATTAATGCAATTTCGGGAACACATTTGTCTAGGTAATATATGTTAGTGATTAACACTGCAAGACCACAGGTTAAGCGCGAGAAATCTACCGTAAATGTGAAACTCTTGTACATTAACAACAGCTGTAACCGCCATAACATTGAATGCAAGCATGTAAACGTGAATGCATTGCGTCGTACAGGTGGCCAAGTTAGTGGGGCTGGAGTTACATGCCTGTTGCAATTGGTCGGTCAATGTCGGGACGGTTAAGGCTGGTTGTGGATGACGCTGTAGATGTCGTCCAATGATGTCGCAAATGTTCACGACTGGAGACAGATCTGGTGATCGAGCATGTCGAGACAACAAGGCGACACTGTTGAGCTTGTTGGGTTACAACAGCGGTGTGTGGGCCTGCGTTATCTTGTTAGAAAATACCCCTTGGAATGCTGTTCATGAATGCAGCACTACAGGTCGAATCACCAGGCTGACGTACAAATTTACAGACATGGCGCGTGGGATAACCACGAGAGTGTTCCTGCTGTCATACCAAATCGCATCCACACCATAACCCCAGGTGTAGGTCCAATGTGTCTAGGTCGCAGACGGGTTGGTTGCAGGCCTTCAACTAACCTCTTCCTAATCAACACACGGCCATCACTGGTACCGAAGCAGAATCAGCTTTCATGAGAAAACACAACAGACCTCCACTCAGTCCTCCAATGAGCTCTCACTCGACACCTCTGAAGTCGCAAACGGCGGTGGTTTTGGAGTAAGTGGGATGCACGCGACAGAGCGTTTGGCTCGAAGCTGTCCTTGAAGTAACCGATTTGTAACAGTAAGTTGTGTCACTCTGTAGCCATCTGCCGCTTGAATTGGTGCTACAGATGCAATACGAAGTGCCAAAGCCTTATGTCGAAACACGATGGTCTTCTCCCTCAGTAATGCCACATGGCCGTCCGGAGCCCGGTCTTCTTGCGACTGTACCTTCCCGTGACTACCGCTGCCAGCAGTCACGTAGATTGCCTACGTTCCTGCCAAGTGTTTCTTCACTATCATGGAAGGAACTTTCAGCTTTTTGTAGGTCTGTCACACGACCTCGTTTGAACTCAGTGAGCTACTGATAACGGCGTCTTAAAGGCACTCTCGGCTAACATCAACTATGTCCAGTCTCAACGGTAACCAACGCTCATGACCATTACAGCGCGCATTTGAAGAAAACCTGATTTACAACCTCACAGTGGCCACGTTTATATGAGTGGAGCGAAATATGAATAGACGCCGTCTCCCAGACGTAGAAACACGCCTACCAGCATTCGTTTATCTCGCACAACTTCTCCTTGGAACTGAGATTTTTCGGAGAAGAGACGAATGGGGTATCATTCTAGCGACGATAGGGGACGCAAATGGGAAAATTCACTGACGTCATCGTCGTGGACAAAGGGAATTTGCTGTTGTCCGGCCCCTGGGAACGAACATTTCGCAAAAGACGGAGCTGGTCATGTGTTCGCCTGATACTGTCGTGAGCATCTGTAGAAAGTGATTCGAGACGGTGAAACCACGAGTAGGCGACAAGGTGTGTAGAATCTATGAGACTGCTATGAAGGACATTAACCTGGGATTCCATGCGACGAGTGCTAGTAGTCGGAGGCGCCATGACAGCTGAAGACTACGTGAACATATTTATTAGAGGTGTTAATAGAGATCTTCAGGTGAGGGAGGAGCTCCTCGATGTAGTAGCCATGAAGAACACTACAACCAGAGGTGATATTTTAAGTAGTGTTGAAGAAAGTGTTGAAAATATAGGATTGTCGTGGAATTCTTTAGTTTCAGTGTCTACAGACGGTGCACCAGCGATGACAGGGAACAAATCAGGTTTCATTGCGCTGTTGAAGGAGAAAATGAAAAAACTGACCGTGCCGAATCAAATAAGGGGCGTTCACTGTGTGATCCACCAGGAAAACTTATGTGCAAAGAGTATCACTCTAAAAAATGTGATGAGTGTTGTTCGTACAACCAATTATAAAAGGAAGCATGGGCTACAACACAGGCAATTTAAAAGCTTTCTTGAGGATGTAGAAAGCCAGTATGGTAGCCTGCCTTATTACAGCGAGGTCCGCTGGCTTAGTCATGGCGAATTATTAAATCGATTTTTTCCCTATTACATTAGATAAATATGTTCATGGGAATAAATAACGTGTGTGTTCCTGAATTGAAAGAGCCTTCATGGAAATATGATCTCGCGTTCTTAGCAGATATAACTAACTAGCCATCTGAATGCTTTGAACATTTCACTTCAAGGTAAAGATCTGCTAATTACTCATTTCATAGATCGAATACGAGCTTTTAAAATGAAATTGACACTTTGGGTGCGCCAGCTGGAAACAGGAAATCTAGCTCATTTTCCTAAATTATCATCCATGCAAGATGTTCACAAAGACTGTGAACATTATTCACATAGTTTAGTTGCCCTTAAGGAAGAATTTGATCAACGCTTTCAAGATCTGACAGCACTAGACAGTGATTTTGATCTGTTCTCCTCTCCATATTCAGCGAATATTGAAGAGATTCGTCCTGAGCTGCAACTAGAACTTATTGACCTGCAGTGTGACAGAGAATACAGAGACAAGTTCAGAACAAGAAAAACATTTTGGAATTCTGCAGACACTACCCTCAGGATAGATTTCCTCGTTTGCACAAACTGGCGGCTACAATAATATCAATGTTCGGTTCGACTTATGTTTGTGAACAACTGTTCTCTGGAATGAAATGTAACAGGACGCGCCTGAGAAACGCATTGTCTGATCGAAATTTAAACTGCACGCTGCGCCTACAGTGCACAAGAACAATTACTCCGAACAAAGACGCAATTGTAAAGGGCAGAAAGTACAAGATAACCGAGAACCCCACACTTCAGTGACACCTTTTATTGTGTAACAGTTCACAAATTAATACGAATGTAGAGGCATACACTAAGCTAATAAAATTATGTGGCACGTGTACATTATCCGTTATTTGTTTCATTTGTCGCAGTAATAATTCGTGAGTGATATCCCTGCAGGTGGCCGCGGATATACATTGACTGGCGGCAGTTGTTGTGTGCCCCACGTGACTCTCCCCACTCTCCGCTCTGGTCCGGTAGTGGGGGTAGCGGCGCTGCTCCATGCTCGCGCCTGGCTGCTCACAGCTTGCTTCGCGAGCACGAGCACGTATGTTGTGAAGCCCTGCCTTAGAACAATTGTACATGACTGTGCTTAAACTGACACACAATATTTTGAGCGCAACGCAATCTGACTTTCAATAATCCCTACAAAAGAATGGCCCTGACTAACATTAACCTATACGTTTCACAAATCACTTACCTCACAAAAATCTTCGTTACTCGAACTACTGCAATACAGCGAGCGCCACTACTGCCAGCTAAATAAAAGATTCCTCATCATAGTGAATGTAGCTTAGTACTAGAAAAATTCTACAACATAAGTCTTATCAGATAAACACATAAAGACAGGAAGTACACAAATACACAAGAGTACACAATCACATAGCATAATAATACAAAAGGAAAGGACAGGGTTTGTTTTACTGCAGTATTTTGCAAACAAAACTTTCTTTACTTCTTGGAGATCTCCTTCATTCATCACTATTCCCAAAAAGTCCTATCTATACCTGCTTTCTGTATTATATTCATATTTCTTTCAAAATAATTATTTCTCAGTGCACAATACTCATTTTTGCCAAATCTTTTTCATGTAACTTCTCAATGCTTTCTTTCCCTATTCTCCATAGTCAGTTTCTTATATAGTCTACCCCCTCTTAAGCTAACTTAAATCTACTGAGCTCAGATGCTAAACTAAGGGACGAGGCAATGCAGCAGCATAAAACAATTAACACAAACAGCAATGAAAAAAAATGGAAATTGTCAAAGCAAGCTACAGAAAATCTAAATTACCAAGCAACGCAACATTACAACTAACATGAGCCAATGTGCAGCAACAAGAAAAATAAATCAGTAGTAAAACTAGCTTAACAGAGTAATACAAAGTGAAATTTAGTAGCACTATGCCTGGCAAACAGCAGCAGCAAATGCAGTAACTAATGTCTAAACATGACATAGCTCAAGCAGAAAAAATATTACACTAAAGCTAACAATGTAGATAAGGGAAATGTATAATCACATCTTAATGTCTATGTAATTAAAGTGGTGCACCACAACTATTTCTACAAAAGAAATTACCAAGTACTTGAAAAGAAAATTATGTATGCAGTTCCTGTGAAGGTAAATGTCTTTTTGTGTTCCCTCATTTTTTTGGAAAAAAATTATTATTTACTCGATCTGTAGACAGAAAATATTTATATTAGTACATCTATAAAATTTTATTTTAACCAATGCTGCAGTGCAGCTAGAAACTAGATATTAAACAAAATGAGTAAATAAATACATAAAGCAAGCCATATGGCATTTCTCTCAACTAGCAAGACAATAGCCGTGAAATGTTTCTCATCGTTTCATTAGGCATTTTAGTAAATGTCATCAATTAAGAGCTCCACAGTATAATTATATGTTTTCAAGTTTGAGCGTGTCGTATTTGCGATGCTTTCTACAAAGGAATGTCAATAGCGAGGATAATGGCCTCCCATTTTTACTTTTTTCACCTGTGCCTCTGAAAAGCACACACTAATGGCTTTTTTCCAGGCGACTGTCGCGCAGCTGGGTGCCCACAACACATTACGTGCAGGTGGTCACTTAACTTTCTTACGAAATATTTATGACACAAGTTTGCACTACAGTGACAGTCTCATATAAAAATTTCACAGGTCAAGAATTTGCGTTTCAAAACTGTAGAAACAAAATCCTGTAAATATAACAGTGTCCAAAAAATTTTCGCCAGCATAGTGATACATTCACGCATATACACATATTTCATAACTCTTAAAGTACGATTCTCGGTTTCCAACATCCTTTTTCACAAACCAGAGTCCCTAACTTCTATTCATTATTCATATACATATAAACACGTAATCACATTCCTCATATAGCATCAGCTTATTGATCATAAACATACCTCAACAGCATAATACACATCGTCGTCGTAAAAATAACATCATAACACCTCAGTCAAATCTCAAAATCGTCGTAGCTTTCTGCAATAACTTCAAAACCTAAAAAAAAAATTCTCTGCTCATTTCAATAGTGTCATCTACCTCAAACGTACTTTAAAAATCGTGATCCCATACCAAATATATCATTCAGAGCTCTCATAGTATCACAATGGTTCCAAAAAAATATGAACAGTTCACAAAGTACAGACAAAATACAATTTCATAAGTATGAAGTTATCCAACTGTGTAATTGCGTAAACATCTGTCACTGACGTAGTAACAAAAATGTTTGTCTCTCTCAGTGAAGTAATCGGATAGCTGTTTAATTGTGTGTTGGAGAAATATGGTACCGATGTGTAAAGTTGTATAAGCAAATACCATATTAGCTAGGGCTCCTTGTGTTTGCCACACACATGGTACACAAAGTAAGCGTGTACCCCCCTGAGGATTAATGTAATTATACCCACAGGTGTTACAGATTATGGCAATGGAATGAAATGTATCATGGAAAAACTTTGTATCATTGTACTTCAAATATCTTTAAAAATAAATGTTTTAAGTACAAAATTAATCACTCAAATACGTGTACTGTAGTGCTAAACTGTGCGTCTTGTTGCAAGATAATCTCTGTGGAAGTGTCGTAGTTATTGTCCTTCGAAAGCTAAGTTCTGCAGAAGTCAATGTACTTACCTCATGATAAACGAAAGTGAAATGCTTAGCGTATAGATATCTTACTTATTACGCTTATTGCCGTGATGAAGAAAGTACTGTGCTGTAACGAATTGTTGTGCTACGGAAAAGGCTGTCTCATTGTAGCTATACCACAAAAGTTACTACTAAAACATGTTTTACTTTCCAGAAGAATTCAGAAAAACCGTGCAGATATAAAACAGATACACCGCAAAAGCAACATTGTAAATTGTCACTCATTAGTAGCGTCGTAATAAAATCGTGTAGCTGTCACATAAACTAACGACTGTGTCATCTGGTATCTCACAGAAAGTACTTTAATGCAGAATGTATTTTCAAGTAAACCAAAATGTTGCATTAAAATCTCATTAGCAGTACTGGTAAATGTATGTGAGCCTTATAGTCGTTACGTAATCGTGCAACTAACAAGCAAGAATGTACACACACAATAACACTGTGTCATCTGTTCACAATAACAATGCATTCGTAATTTCTGTTGAAATAAGTTCCCTTGGTTCTTGACTGGATATTTAACTTCAAACATTGTTGCATGTTAACAGATTCTAAGTCTGACAAAGCATACTAGTAATGTAAAGTGAAATGTTATATGGCAAAGACAAAGTTAAAAAGCAAATTATCTTTCAATAAACGGTTTTACATGTGAAATGTGGTGTAAACCTTTACCCTTTTTAGAGCGCAGAGTTTCAACTTCAAAGTAATTATCATGTGGTATACGTCGGTAAGGAATGATAAAATTTTTCTCAAGGTTAGCGTCTATGTTATTTTTCTCTGAGCCAGCCGGCGCACGCAGCTGCCTGCGGTATGAGTCATTGTCTGTTCCTTTGTTGGCGCGCGTCGTTATTGGGATTTGGAGACCTAACTTCTACAAATTCACCTTGTCGAGAGGGCCCTGCTCTGTTTGAATCCCGCCAGTTCTGATGCAATTCAGGTCTGTCGTTACGATCATATCGTCTGTCGCCATGTCGGTAGTTCCTGTAGTTTCTTTCTTGTCGGTTACATGGTGGCGAATTTCTCCCTGAATCGTAACTACGCGCTGGACCGTTGCATCTGAAGTTATTCTGTCTCCCTTGATAATAATTATTTTGGTTCCCATATTGTCTGTTTCTCTGATTGTCTCTGTGATAGTCATTACTGCGGAGAGGTGATCTTTCCCTGTAATTATTACTACTCTGCCAACGGTTGTCATACGGGTGGTGTCTGTTTTGGTCACGATTTACGTTGTAAGAGTAGCCTTGTCGTGTCCAGTTATTATTTCTGTCATTGGGGAATTGTGACGGATGTTACCTGTAATTGTTGTGCTTCTGTTTTCGCGTTCCGCGATTGTCAGTGTCAATTTCTAATTCTTGTAAGAGTCCCTGAAAAGCCTCAATGTCGTCTTTGCAACGTCCTGCTAAAATAATATGTCGTAAATGTTCAGGTAATTTGATTAAGCAAATGCGGATGACTTCTGAGGGGCTGTATGGGTTTGACAGGTACTGATTCTTGTGCAACATGTCTTCAAAATATTTCACAAGACTGGAAAATTCAGATTGTTCGAAATGTTTCATCATTATGATGCTATGTTTTACTCGGTCTTGTGTAGCTTGAGACCAATATGCTGAGAGGAAGTCATGATAAAATTCTTCTTCACTGTGACAATCGTGAATGACCGATCGAATTCTTACAGCTGGTTCATTCTCCAAGTAGCCACACATAAATTCTAATCTGTGCTCTAATGACCAGTTAGGAGGAAAACAATGAGAGAATTGATGGAGCCATGCTTGTGGATGAATGTCGTTGTCAGAATTCTTAAATGTTTTCAATTTACGTGTAGTAATGAACAGCTTATAGTCAAAATCATCGTGTCGGCGAGTCGCACATCGCTCATTGTTACTTCGTTTCGGCGGTTCCATCTCAAAATCCATTGCGCCTTGCCAATTTCTTTCATAATTTCCGAAGTGTCCTGTGTTATTATTTTGTGGTTGTTCCGTATTTCTATGTCCCTCTTCCCGTACTGGAGCGCGAGTGTCCTCTGAAATATGTAATTCTTGTATTACTTGTGCCAACTGATCTTGTACTTCCCGGATTTCTCTTTTGTACTGTGTATTGATTTGATTTTGATTTTGTATGAATTTTCTAATTTGGTCATACTCTTCAGTGTCCGTGAAGGCTACAGGTCTTGTGTCATTCAGATCATCATCTACCTTTGTAGATAAGTTAATGAACTGATCCGAAAGTTCGGCTACTTTACCCGTTAGTGAAATTATTTCCTGTGTGTGTTTTTCTGAACCAAGTTTCAGAGTGTCCATTTGTGTTGAAATCGTATCTACTGTGTCCTTTAAGTTTTCCTGAGTTTTTGCAAGTTGCATAACCGAATCGATAGATGCAACTGAGTCAATTTTAGCTTGCAAGGTGTCGTGATTTTCATGAACAATAGTTTGCAGTTCTTTTATGGCTGCTTCGTGATTCTGTAATGCACTTTCATGACGCGAAAAAATAGGTTGGAAATGCTCACAAATTTGTGTTTTTACGTCATTACAGACTTTTTGACATTTCGATTCAATGTTATGTAACTCAGTAGTTAAATCTTCACGTGTTTGTTCAAGTGTGGTGTCTAACTTCCGAAGATTTTGTTCCATTGTGTCTAACTGATGCTGTGTTTGTCTCTGGTGTTGTTCCATTGTGTCTAACTTTTGAAGATTTTGTTCCATTGTATCTAACTGTTGCTGTGTTTGTCTCTGGTGTTGTTACATTGTGTCTAACTTTTGAAGCTTTTGTCCCATTTGTTGCATTAATTGTAATAACAATGCACTGGTGTCTGAAACATGTTCCTCAGTGCTATTCAGCAATGCATTTGAACCGGCAATATTCGCATTCTGAAAAGCAGGAAATGTGTCTTGACTAATTTGAGAAAACGGTGAGGACGCAAAACCTGAATCTACAGTATTTGCAGGATTGTGTCCTGTCATTTCGGATTCCTGAGGCAAGCTGTTACCGACCGATCGATCGATAATGCTTCCCTGTTCACTAATTGTTTCACTGTCTACACCATTATTTGCAGCCCACTCCATTTCCCTATGCACAATTACCAAATTACTACTTTTAACATTAGTTAATTCACTACACGGTGGCGCTAACACACTTCTTTCGTCTTCACTGTCATTTCTCAGTTTAATTTGGAGCCTAGTATTACGTTTTTCACACTCCATTACTGTCACAATATTTCACACGACAACACAGAAAAGCACAATTTGAAGAGCAAAATAAGAAAACACATTAACATAGCACTGAAAATAATATCTAGTTAATTGCAAGCGCAGCTGCGAAATACTTGGTGCAAATCTGCATGCATGCCACAACAACAATGAAAGACTGCAACTACAAAGGAGATTCTCTCCACAATTACGCACTAGCAATAAACAAAATCTACACTAATTACACAAACTGCAAGAAAAAATCAGAAGATTCCAGTGAGGTATCCTCGGCTAAGGGTCGACATATGAAACGTCCCCTTAGAACAATTATACATGACTGTGCTTAAACTGACACACAATATTTTGAGCGCAACGCAATCTGACTTTCAATAATCCCTACAAAAGAATGGTCCTGACTAACATTAACCTATATGTTTCACAAATCACTTACCTCACAAAAATCTTCGTTACTCGAACTACTGCAATACAGCGAGCGCCACTACTGCCAGCTAAATAAAAGATTCTAACTACTGAAGGCAATAACTACTGATAGGCATAGTTAGCAAATGAAAGATTTTAATAGAGAACAAACAATGTATTTACCTTAATAGTGTTGAAAAATCATAATATACATAGCAGTTCATGACATCCAGTCTTACAAATTTCCAAACTCCGCCATTTCTCTTCCCACATCCACCACTGCTGGCGGCTCACCTCCAACTGCGCAACGCTACGCGCTGTTAACATCCAGCTGCCCAACGCTACAATGGCGAGTATTACAACAATGCAAAGCAGCCACAGACTGCACACAGCACAGCCAGTGATTTCCATACAGAGTGCTACGTGGCGTTACCAATAAGAAAACATAAACAGCCTACTTACAATTCCATAGGTGGGCCAACACTATTAAGAATCTGATCACAGTTTCAGTTCATCACTGCATATATGCATGTGAGTCTTATTTCCCAAAAGAAAAAGTAGTGTGAGATATGAACCACGAATACAAATTTATTGACGCATTGGTTTATTATTAATCTACGTGGCGAACTAACTGGAAAATTACTGATTGCGACACGAGGGAATCGTTGAATACCTAGTCCAGGCACTAGAGTACGGGTATTACTGTATATGAGTAATGAAGAGAGTAGAGCGGAGTTACCGGCACTGAAATTGTTTTCGATCCTTTGTAAGGAAAAATAACTCACTGCCTGTTGTCTCTGTGTCCACATGTAAATAACCAGCGGTTTTTCCCACACTAAACCCTTGTCAGGTGCCATCATTAAATAAATACACCGTGGAAAACTGCATTCATGCAGTCTCGGGATGTCTGTTTGTTTCTTACCTACAAACTGTAATGTCATAAGATCTGTTGTTACGCATTGAACGATTTCATTTTCATACAGTTGTTGCGGTATGGCTCTGAGCACTATGGGACTTAACTTCTGAGGTCATCAGAACTTAGAACCACTTAAACCTAACTAACCTAAGGACATCACACACATCCATTTCCGAGGCAGGATTCGAACCTGCGACCGTAGCGGTCTCGCGATTCCAGACTGAAGCGCGTAGAACAGCTCGACCACTCCGGCCGGCGCTGCGGTATGTCATTTATTATTTAGCGATCACTGTGTAAATATATGGTACTTTTCCAGAATTTTGTAATTATCAATTATGCAGTCCTTTCTTATCGGTCTCTTCTGCACTTGGTACATCATTAGCACGTAATAATGTTCCGGTCTGATAGCTCGTAGTAAAACCTTCGAGTGAACCTTGTTAAGCATAAGTTCGTACTTCTAAGTCATGTAGCTTCTTCGTTAGACCATTTGGCTCATCCTCGGAGTGCAATAAATGTCACAAGTGTTTGAATGACTGTGGACTGTTCTGGTGACGTATCTTGCTTCACCTTTATCTGCAGACAATTACCGCCGTGTCAGGTGTCTACGCTGCAGAACAAAACAACAATTCATCTTTATTTTAGAACATTTTTTCTCATAAACAAAGCAGAGGCTCTTGTGATTCCTGGCTGCTCTAAGTACTCGTACACCGCCGTAATATTTGTCTCTGTTTCTAACCATCACAGCCCTAAACTTCCTCTTTCACAATACTCATGCACTGCTAATAGCTCTTCCAGAGGTACCAGCATCAAGATTTCGTCAAGACAACCTTGCTGTCTAATGCTGTTCAAAGTGGAGCAGCCTTCGAGACTAGAAATTTCTAGAACATTGCAGAACATTCGAGAGTATTCGAGTGGATTCCACAACACTCCAGAATATTCCGTAATGTTCCACAATGATCCGGGGTGTTCTGAAATGTTCAGGGCAGTCTGGAACATTCGGGAAAATTGCAGGATGTTCGGGAACATCCCAGATCATTGTGGAACATTCCAGAACACTCTCGAAAGTTGTGGAATGTTCTCTAACATTGTGGACCATTCGAAGCCTTTTTGGTATGTTCTGGAATTCGTCACTGGAAGGACGGCCTATTGGTAGAGGTATACGAAGCAAGACCTGTCGTAGATTCGAACGTCAGTTTCTCGTTAGTGACGAAGGGAGGAACCGCAAAAGTGGAGCCGTGAATGAATAAAATCAAGCAGTGAAGTGTGAGTAGTCAAAGCGATACAGTGACGGAATATGAACGGAAATAAAGTGTGAAAAGGGTGTAAAGGGTACTTAGTGTATTTGTTAATAAAAATTGATTTGGATTATATTTTAAACAATGCCCAAACCTAAAAGATGAGATATTGCCAGTTCTGAAGCCAAATGACGAAAACAAAAAGGAGAGCGAAAAAACGAAACAGACGAAGAGCGCGAAGCACGTTTAAGTTCCCAACGAAGGAGAATGAGCACCGTGAGAAGCAGAAAAACTGAAGAACAACAATGAAATTAACAGATTTAAAAATCAAGAACTGTGACACAATCTTATAATAAAAGACTGCGAACTCAAGCCGGACTTGAAAATATCACCCTACGGGAAGTGTGGAGGAGGACAAATAAACAATAAAACCTAACAAATGAAGCATTCCACTACGACCCGAAGAAAGAACATAACAAACACAAACACATCGAAATCGGAGGAATGGATAACACCTGCTAATTTTACAACGGGAAAAAATCAATAGAGAAACATCAGAATTATGTTGTTTTAACGGAAAAATTCGGTCACCACCACTGGAAGCACCTCCGCAGGATTTTTTACATTGTATGACCGAAGAAAGTCCAGAATCAACACACTTACTTCAAAATATAAAAGCGTACAAAGCCTGCTTACAAATGACTTCTTCCGGAGTGCAATCAACACCAACAGAGATGACATCCATAATGTTTTTTCCATCCGTGGACAAATCTGTCACAGAATGGGATCATTACTACCACTACACAAAGAAGATCATAAATTTCTGCAAGTATATTTCATCGGAAGCGAAGAAACAGAAATTGATCAACGATTCACAAATATCAGTAATACTGCCCAGAAATCTCAACTCACCAAATTATGTAATGGAACAAGGAAGATCGTCAGACAGCTATCGAATAACATCATCGAAGCCGACTTATGACTGGCAAGTACAAAGGTCACAGAGTACCACTGATCACACCTGAACTACCATTCCAATTTAA
Organism: Schistocerca nitens; assembly: GCF_023898315.1. NCBI lineage: Eukaryota > Metazoa > Arthropoda > Insecta > Orthoptera > Acrididae > Schistocerca > Schistocerca nitens. Next base: position 303,919,317 of record NC_064614.1, read on the forward strand.
AAGACTGCAGTTCCCAATAAAACTAGGCTATAGTTTTATAATTAACAAAGCGCAAGGGCAAACTTTAAAATATTGCGGCATCAGCCTCAAAGACTCCTGCTCCTCTCATGCCAACTTACGTGGCTTCCTCTCGAGTAGGAAATTCGAAAAATTTGTACGTATATAACACGGATAACAAAATGGATAATGATTATGAACAAGTTTATTCCGTATGCCAATGTGCTGAAGTTTACAAGTGTATACATGATTGAAAGTTCCATGAAGTGATGCCACCCGTGAAGATACATTTGATTTTTTTCTGTGCTAGACAATGCATCACATTGTAGAGTCCAAGCAATTGAATCGTGTCATATGTTTCGGTTTCCTTTTGCCGAATCCAGTTCGATAATTAAGTCCTTCAAAAACATTATGTTGTTAGTATTTCTCAAGAAAAATAATGAACAGAACGAAAACTTTCCAAAGCCGATAGTCGTTGTAATCTAAACAAGATGACTCCTCCTGCTGCTTGCTATTCATTTTGCTACAGACAATCTGCGCTCAGTATTATTTTTCTTTAATCATCTTCGGATAGAATGGCTCAGTATGATTTTCTGAAAGTGTCACGGAACACATGTATCTCTACTTTATTTGTATCTGTAATACGTATACATTTGGGATCAGGTGAATGATAATAGAGTTTAGAGGTCAACGAATACCAAATACGAGCAACGTCTATGGGCAACACTTCCTCTGTTTCCAAAGCGTTTCTTGAAAGAGTAGCTTGACGATAATTACAATTGGTGTAACAATTCGAAAGGCTTGTAAAGCTGAGCTGTTCCTCTCGAGACGTTTCTTATTTTGTCCGTAAATGTTCAGAAACTTTCTGATAATCAGTCTGTAAATTAAGTACTGTATTCGAGTACATCCATAGAACTCGCATTGCCGATTTCATTAAACACTTTCTGCACTCCATAGTGCTTCAAAATGTCTGAATTTGTCGCCCACTTTGAGAATGATAATCTTTTGTACAAAAGGAGACTAAGTTCGTTCCAAATACAAATCACAGGATCAAAAATCTTTCATTTAGCCTAGTGGATATTTCTCGAAAAATGGGCGCAGATTATCGAGTATGACATACGTCGTTGCCTCTTGGGGCAATAAGTGTTCGCGAGTCTCCGTTAAACGTCATTTCTAAAGCAAAAACGGCTTACCATGTTATCAGATATCTTTTTTAGGCTGCTTTCAATGAAGTGAATCGTTACGCTTTCGACGGTGATGCCTGTTCTGTCACCACCGAATATGTGGCCTAAAATAGTTGGTAAAACAAGATCGGTCTTTCAAAAGTTACAGTCATCCAATAGTGATTAGCCCCAGGAAGTATTACAATGAGATGATCTTCCGATTCATGTACGCTAGGCTCTCTTGCACCATAGCATGAGTTGTTACGTCTTGCGCCGCTGTGGTATGCGTGAATTTATTGTTACTTTCAAAGCCTGCAATAGTTACTTGAGTGTTAGCGTTAGCAGGGACCCTATCACGTCTATCCTAAGGAGATTGGAAGGTCGTTACTTCAAAAGGCCTGTGATGTCGTTCTACGACCTCTTTAAACGAGTGAGAGTTGACATTTGATAGGCTTCTAACATGAGTAGAATACTTCCATTGATTGATCCTAAGATTCTTACTCTGACAGTTTGTAAACATATTATTATTTCAATTTTGTTAATTACTGTCGATAATGGGTCGATTTTTCCGTTTAAAATATTGTATTTCATTATGGCCATGTCTCTAAGACATGAACCATCGGCTAGTTTGTTTAGTTTGCCCAGTACAGTTCGTTAACTTCTAGGAAAGCTTGTTATTTTTTATACGTAGTTTTCAATGCTGTTTCCATTCGGAATCCTTGATATTGGAGCTCAAAACATAATTAGGCCCTGCTGGTTCAAAATTTAAACACAAAATTACTGTTTGTAGTCAGCAATAAGCTTCGCATCTACATTTATCAGTCAGAACATTATGACAACCTACGTACTAACCGGTATGCGCGCCATTGGCACGGATAACAGCGGCGACACGTCGTGGCATGGGTCCGATGAGGCTTTGACAGGTTACTGGAAGGAGTTGGCACCACATCTACACAAACAAGTCACCTAATTTCCATCAATTCCTGGAAGGAGGGGATGAGATCTGACGTCACGTTCAATCACATCCCAGATATAATCGATCGGGTTCAGATCTGGTGACTTGGAGAGCCACCTCACCAATTGGGACTCGCCACTGTGTTCCTCTAACCACTCCATCACACTTTTGGGCTTGTGGTTCAAATGGTTCAAATGGCTCTGAGCACTATGGGACTCAACTGCTGAGGTCATTAGTCCCCTAGAACTTAGAACTAGTTAAACCTAACTAACCTAAGGACATCACAAACATCCATGCCCGAGGCAGGATTCGAACCTGCGACCGTAGCGGTCGCGCGGTTCCAGACTGCAGCGCCTTTAACCGCACGGCCACTTCGGCCGGCTGGGCTTGGGACATGACGCATTATCGTGTTGAAAAATGCCACTGCCGTCGCGAATCACATTCGTCATGAAGGCGTGTACGTGGTCTGCAACCAGTGTACAATAATCCTCGGCTGTCATGGTGCCTTGGACGAGCTCCCCTGCACCCATGGATGCCCATGCGAATGTTCCCCAGAGCGTAATGGAACAGCCGTCAGCTTGTCTCCGTCCCATAGTACAGGGTTGGGGTTGTTTTGGGGGAAGAGACCAAACTACGAGGTCATCGGTCTCATCGGATTAGGGAAGGAAGTCGGCCGTGCCCTTTCAAAGGAACCATCCCGGCATTTGCATGGAGCGATTTAGGGAAATCACGGAAAACCTAAATCAGGATGGCTGGACGCGGGATTGAACCGTCGTCCTCCCGAATGCGAGTCCAGTGTGCTAACCACTGCGCCACCTCGCGAGGTCACAGGTGTCAAGGACCTGTTCTCCTGGCAGACGACGGATTCACAACCTCCCATTGACATGATGAAGAAGGTATCGGTTTTCATCAGACCGTGCAACGCTCTCTGCCACTGCGCCAACGTTCAGTGCCGATGGCCACGTGCCCATTTCAGTCGTAGTTGCCGATGTCGTGGTGTTAACATTGGCACATGAATGGGTCGTCGGCTGTGGAGGTCCATCGTTATGAGTGTTCGGTGCACTGTTTGTTCAGACACACTTATGCCCAGCATTAAAGTCTGATCAGCCCAAGACATCCGACATCTGTAATGAAGGGTGGCCACCAACCCCACGACGTCTGGACGCGGTTTCACCTCGTTTCGCCACGTGTTAAGGACACTCACCACAGTTTTCCTCGAACACTCGGTAAGTCGAGCAGTTTCCGAAATGCTCATGCAGAGCCTCCAGGCACTCATAATGTGCCCTCGGACAAGCTCAGACTCAACAGACCGACAGCAAGCTCCCTGTTATCACATGCTCCTTGCGTGTGTCTGTGTAGAAGTCATTCCTCGCTAGATGGCGCTGCTATCGCCTGGATGGGTTTATGTCGATATCGGTCAGTGGTCACAATGATCTGGCCGATTAGTGTATGAGACCCTATGTGCCCCCACGTGTTCTTACTGTCTTTCAAAAATGTATAATTTGTTTGTCTTCTGTAACATGTAGAAGATATTTTAGTTATAGATTTGTTTTTGGAGGGGTCCTCCGAGAGCGAAACGCAATTATATCTTCTATATCCCAGACATTTTTCACTGAAGTTTCAGCATGAATAGTGGGCTTTTATTTTCTTTCTGTTTAGCAGGGAAAATGCTCTTTATTATTTGTACATATATAAATTTATATCTATGTGTATATATCGTTACAACAAACAAATAATAAATGAATACACAACTTTCTGTACGGGACTCTCTTCTCTGACTTCAAGGAACTATCAGACGAAAACAGCCCACTAACAAACTCACCCACCAGCCCACCTACACACATAGCCACACACGCACAAACACACACACACACACACACACACACACACACACACACACACACACACACACACACACACACACACACACAAATCTAAAATAATTAAACAAAACACACAATACTTTATTTACTTACGAACACACATACACACACGAATTTTAAAAAATAGTAATTAATAAATAAAACCCTAACCCTTTACTTACGCACACACTCATCCGTCGGCCGAGGTGGCCGAGCGGTTCTAGGCGCTTCGGCTGCTACGGTCGCAGGTTCGAATCCTGCCTCGGGCATGGATGTGTGTGATGTTTACTTAGTTCTAAGTCTAGAGGATGTTAAGTCCCATAGTGCTTAGAGCCATTTGAATTTGAACACACTTATCCACACAGTTACTCACACAAAATGGTGGATAAATCTCACAAAGCTTCAAACCTCCCACCCAGAACACATTCAACTGTCCAACTGCGCGCCATTTTGTTTTCGTAGTTTTTTAAACAGTGATAGTGAAATTTACATAGTGCAAAATTGCTATATGTAAGGTCCGCCAGTTATGCAAAACATCGTTTTTTCAAAGTTCCCAAACATGTCTCACCACCTCTGAGCCATCATCAGTGGGTTTCTGTTTTATTTAATCTTTAAACTCGGGTGCATGGTTTTGCCCGACCATTTGAGTATTATTTCGTACTGGTAGCTTGTCATGGTTTTGTGTGGCAAGCCCTTTTTTCTCAGCACCCTGATGAGGCGTTGTGGAGCACACGTAAATATAACACATATTTTCAGAAATTTGGTCGTAACATGCACTTTACACTTCACCAAAACACACACACACACACACACACACACACACACAAACACTCGCGCGGTTTTCCACATACTCGTAGAATTAGTTAATGCTAAGCCTAACTATAACGTTCCCAGTCGTAAAATTTCGAATTAAATAACGTTTGTACGTTAAGTTCTATATAGTTGCACATGACAAACTTTGAAAGAAAATAAATGCAGTAAAAACCACAAAAATTCAGGAAAGCAAGGTAGACCTATATATGCAAAACAGTCTACTCTTCAAATTTGCAGATACTATCTTAAAAACTCAAATTAATATGTGTGCAAGTAATACAGAGCACTTTTACTGTTTAGCAGAAAGAAAATAAATCCCGATGATGATGATGAAACTTCGGTGAAACATGTCTGGGAAGTAGAAAAAGGATGAAATTGTATTTTGCTCAAGGGGGACCCCTACGAAGACAAATCTACTTGTAAGCAAACATGGACAGAAGAGTTTCAACCTAATGGTTGTCCCAGTTGTCCCCAACTGTCAGAGTTTGCCTTATGCATCTATCCTCTTACTCAGGGTGCCCGCTATTCCCCTCTTGCTCTTTTGTGTTTGTGTTCTGGGCGCAGCAACCCGCCCATAATTACGAGTATTCTTGCATGTTGACATTTAATAGCACGATATTTCTTTAGGATGCTGACCCGGAGGGGCGTAATGACTTGTAACCATTTGAAAGCCAGTTTAAGCATAGCTATGTTTATTATAATCCTTTTCAAAAGGAAAGTATAGAAGAACGCAATTCTGTTCCAGTTTCGTATACCATTAGGGAAACTTTTTTCTATTGCACTCGCCGTAATGCTGTAGCACAAGTTAATCCTAATATAAGTATAAAATTAATGTTAATCCGGTAAATGTCAACAAATGAGAGCCCAGGGAACGCCGAATTCTAGCTGGTCTCCTCGAGAGACAGTTAAAAAGTGGCGCATTGAACAACAGCCAACACTGTTCTGGTTTTATTGATTGTGGCCGTCAGTCACCTTAGTTTACTCTATCAATCAGCGGATGCTTTTTAATTCCTTAAAACCCCGCTAAATAAGATCACGGATTGGTTTCATTTGTTTTTTGCTCCCACAACCCTCCGTCTTCTTTCGCAGTGTCAGTTTTACCTTTAACCAGAATGATGAGTAACTGTTAAGGGAAGCGTCAATTCGTCTTAGTCATTGCAATTGAAACTGTCCCGTCGGCAAACACATACAATAAATGTCACACGAATCATTTAATCCTATAGGCACATCGCTCAAAGTATTCAACCCACTTCGATTTCGTAAATATTAAGATCCAAATTCTTTAATATTCCAAATGACCTCATTAGGTCGCCAAATTCTCTTTAACGCCTATAGCTGTGGAGGTCATAATTAAATCACTTTTTGGACCAGAATCAGTTTTCATCGTCAGTGACATTTATCATACATCAGTTCATTAATCTACTACATTTTGCGTCTCTCTGCCGCCATTGCTGTTCAGTTCTCCCTTGAAATTAATTTTGTACGTCCCATTGAGAGCTATTGCCCCTATTATTGCAGATGCAAGCACCTTGTCAAAAATAAGGAAACATCACCACCGGCCGGAATGGCCGAGCGGTTCTAGGCGCTACAGTCTGGAACCGCGCGACCGCTACGGTCGCAGGTTCGAATCCTGCCTCGGGCATGGATGTGTGTGATGTCCTTAGGTTACTTAGGTTTAAGTAGTTCTAAGTTCGAGGGGACTGATGACCACAGCAGTTAAGTCCCATAGTACTCAGAGCCATTTGAACCATTTTTTTTTGAAACATCACCAACTTGACCTCATATTTAAGGAGAAAAAAGCGGACTAACAAGATATCAATCCCAGCAATCGATCTCGCACGAAAATTTATGCCGTGATTCTGATAGTCACTCGCTCTGTCTCACTGCACCTACCTAATTCCCAAGCGCGGAATACTGTACAGAGCACTCTTATCCGCGGGATGTTGAAGGCGATTGAAGATTTAGGGTGGAAGGGACCTCGTCTACCGAACGTTCCAGAACACGATGTTTTACGCTAAAATAGCATGTAATACTCGTAATGCTTAAAATAATATTGAACATATATGTGAGTGAGATTGACGTATTATGTATACCTTAAAATCAAAATGAATACTCCCAGGCAACTGGAGAATTATTGTGAAACGGAGTTAATCATTTTCGATTTACAATTTAATCATGGCTATCACGCTGAAGAATAGCGCAACTGCTGCAGATGAACGCCACTTTTCAATCCAAGGAAATTAACGCACGAGAGCGATGTCAATAATTCCATAGTGATACGCTACTTTTTAAATGATACATTCACTTCATTAATTTACAGTGCACTTGTGGATAGCAACATAAAAGTGTCAAATCAAAGATATCTCTGGTACTCGTTACAGGTTAGAAACCGCTCAGTCTGACACGATTAACAAATCGTCACCACTTACTGGTTCACCGAAATTATGAACACAAACCTCTTACTCCGCTGTGCGTTACTTGGCGCTCTGACCTTAGGCTGCTGTAGTTGGCGGAGACAGTGACAACCGGTGGATGTGAAAGTTTAAAAGCTTTATTTTCAGTAGGTCATAACTGCGTACTATCAGAAATATGGCCAAAATTTTCGAGCGGGATTGATTGCTCGGACAGATATCTTGCAAGTGTGCTTCAGTCTTAAAATATGACGTCAAGTTTGTGATGTTCCCTTGTAAGATGACGGAGAAGATGCAGTAGTCATTTATCATTCAAGTAGCGACTCCCCACGTTTTGTGAATACAATCACAAATGAATATGTCTACTCTTGTAGCTTAGTGGCTACACATAGGTAATGGCGACCACTGCTTCTCATATGTTGGACCAACAATTTAGAAGAGATCAAAAGCAGTCTTTGTAGAAAGACGATGATAAACCGATTAAATCAGTTTTGTTCCTTCTGCAAACAGAAAAGTTAGGCATACGAATTTCTTGGTTTTGGGTAGGACTGCGTTGGTCGGCGATGATTACAATGAAGCTGCATGATATTATCAGAAAGCTGCATCATCAACTATAAGGGAAAGATGGTTAGAAAACATCTCCGCACAAATAAAATCTTCTGTCCCTACCTCCTGTGGGAAGACAACTCCTTAAGGACGCCTGGTGCTCGCATTTAGTGCAATGCTAAAAGCTCTCCGAATAACCCGGGTCGGGCCGCAGTGGCCGTGAGGTTCTAGGCGCTTCAGTCCGGAGCCGCGAGACTGCTACGGTCGCATGTTCGAGTCCTACCTCGGGCATGGATGTGTGTGATGTCCTTAGGTTAGTTAGGTTTAAGTAGTTCTAAGTTCTAGGGGACTGATGACCTCAGATGTTAAGTCCCATAGGCTCAGAGCCATTTGAACCAATAACCCGGCACGAGTCTTCACGCGCGCACACTGATCGGCCATTGAAGTATACTGATTGGACGTTGTAGCGTCCACGATTTCATCAGCTGCATAGCACGAGGCGCATGATGTGAGGGAGTAGGCGAGTGGGCCACTTAGTAGGTATGTTTGTTAGGTCTCCACTTTGCGTCAACAGCCATACCAACATCACACTGTGCGATTTAAAACAGCCACATCACATCTTCATTTTTGAACCGAATTTTGCATTAGTGGTTTGTATAACAATCGAGATCACCCCAATCTCTTTGCCTTACTTGAGCATCCTGATCTCACACAGCACAAAGCAAATATGTTACCCGCACGCTGTTTCTTGAAAATTGTCCTAAATAATGCCTCAGTTACTCGCTAATGACCTTATTATCAAGACGACATTAACTCCAACCATCTTTCCTTCTTTAAGTTTTATTGTAGTTGTGTACCCATAAGCATCAAAATGCCACACAGAAGTCTGTCTGCAGCTGTGGTTTATTTTCAGACATGTTCCACTGTTTTCGTGCCAGTTCTGTCTAATAATGACTGTAGCAAGGAAGTCCCAGTCATGAGGCAGTTCCATAGCAGTCAGTGAGTGTTGAAAACAGTGCGAGAATCGCGAATTGCTGCCCTAAATAATGTCTTTGTTTTAGTGGTTTGGCGTTGCTTTCCTTCCATAAGGAACAAAGATGTCTACATCTACATCTATGCTCTGCAAATTACTGTGAGGTGCAAAACTGGAAATTTGTGGTAAGGACTATAGGAGCAAACTGCTGAGGTCATCGGTCCCTAGGCTTACACACTAATTAAACAAATTTAAATTAACTTATGCTAAAGACAACACACAAACCCATGCCCGAGGGAGGACACGAGCCTCCGACGGGACGACGGGAGGAGCCGCACGAACCGTGTCAAGACGCCTTAGACCGCACGGCTACCCCGCGCGGCTACTGTGAAGTGCATGGCAAAGTTACATACTGCTGTATCAGTTGCTAGTGTTTTTCCCGTTCCATTCACTTATCGAGCGTGGGAATAATTATTGTTTACATGTCTCCGTGCATGCTGTAATTGATCTAATCTTTCACGATCCCTACTGGAGCAATAAGTAGGCGGTTCTAGTATATTCCTAGAGTCATCATTTTAAAGCCGGTTTTTGACACCTTGTAAGTAGGCTTTCTCGGGATAGTTTACGTCAATCTTCAAGAACCTGCCAGTTCGATTTCTCCAGTATTTCAGAAACTCTCTCCCATGGATCAAACAAAACTGTGACCATTCGTGCTACCCTTTCTGTATAAGTTCAATATTCCCTGTTGGTCCATTTTAGTACGGGTCCTAGGCGCTTAAGCAGTAATCTAGGACGTGGCCATGAGTGATTTGTAAGCAATCTCCTTTGTAGACTGATTGCATTTCCCCAGTATTCTACCAATGTCCGCGACTGCTTTACCAACGACTGAGTCTGTTTGTATGAGTTGATCCATTCCAACTATGACTCGATAGTTCAGTCATAGGATATTAAGGTTTTGTTTTGTGAAGTGCACAAGTTTACATTTCTGAACATCTAAAGGAAGTTGCTAATCTCTGCATCACTTTTAAATTTTATCAATGTCTGAGTTTCAGACAGTACTTCATTATAGTACTGCTGAGTATTGTGTAAAGGGAAAGAAGAGCCTGCTCCCTAGAATACTACCAATTGGGTCATCAAGCTTGACGACGTCATATGCTCGCATTCAATGAGTCATTGCAGAGAGGTTACTAATTTACCGTATGACTTTAGCGCGCAGTCTGGCTATTATAAACTTAAGAAGCGTGACTGCACAGCGATAAGACACTGGGACATATCACTCTCTAGCCATCCAGCTTTCCGTGATTTCTATTATTTGGTTAAGGCGAACCTCGAAACGGTTACTTTGATAGGACGCTGCCGATTTCCTTCCCCAATCGAGCTTGAGCTCCCTCTCTAATGACGACGGGACGTTAAACTCTAATATTCCTTGTTCCTTTGAACTTCTCGATTGCCAAATTCGCCTACCACATTGAACCAAGTAACTCCGAATCGAACACTGCAGCTGGAACTGGAGCTGGTAAGAGAAAGATAAAGAGGGAGATAAATAAAGTGGTAAAAGTAAAAAGCGTCCCTCACTACGTTGTGGCGACTATTATCAAATCGGAATGGCGGTGTAAACATAATGGCACCCGCAGCCAATGTCAATTTCATTAATATCTTTCTCGGTATATTGCCGCGTAGTTGTTGTTGTGGTCTTCAGTCCTGAGACTGGTTTGATGCAGCTCTCCTTGCTACTCTATCCTGTGCAAGCTTCTTCATCTCCCAGTACCTACTGCAACCTACATCCTTCTGAATCTGCTTAGTGTATTCATCTCTTGGTCTCCCTCTACGATTTTTACCCTCCACGCTGCCCTCCAATGCTAAATTTGTGATCCCTTGATGCCTCAAAACATGTCCTACCAACCGATCCCTTCTTCTAGTCAAGTTGTGCCACAAACTTCTCTTCTCCCCAATCCTATGCAATACCTCCTCATTAGTTACGTGATCTACCCACCTTATCTTCAGCATTCTTCTGTAGCACCACATTTCGAAAGCTTCTATTCTCTTCTTGTCCAAACTGGTTATCGTCCATGTTTCACTTCCATACATGGCTACACTCCATACAAATACTTTCAGAAACGACTTCCTGACACTTAAATCTATACTCGATGTTAACAAATTTCTCTTCTTCAGAAACGCTTTCCTTGCCATTGCCTGTCTACATTTTATATCCTCTCTACTTCGACCATCATCAGTTATTTTACTCCCTAAATAGCAAAACTCCTTTACTACTTTAAGTGTCTCATTTCCTAATCTAATCCCCTCAGCATCACCCGATTTAATTTGACTACATTCCATTATCCTCGTTTTGTTTTTGTTGATGTTCATCTTATATCCTCCTTTCAAGACACTGTCCATTCCGTTCAACTGCTCTTCCAAGTCCTTTGCTGTCTCTGACAGAATTACAATGTCATCGGCGAACCTCAAAGTTTTTACTTCTTCTCCATGAATTTTAATACCTACTCCGAATTTTTCTTTTGTTTCCTTTACTGCTTGCTCAATATACAGATTGAATAACATCGGGGAGAGGCTACAACCCTGTCTCACTCCTTTCCCAACCACTGCTTCCCTTTCATGCCCCTCGACTCTTATAACTGCCATCTGGTTTCTGTACAAATTGTAAATAGCCTTTCGCTCCCTGTATTTTACCCCTGCCACCTTCAGAATTTGAAAGAGAGTATTCCAGTTAACGTTGTCAAAAGCTTTCTCTAAGTCTACAAATGCTAGAAACGTAGGTTTGCCTTTTCTTGATCTTTCTTCTAAGATAAGTCGTACGGTTAGTATTCCCTCACGTGTTCCAACATTTCTACGGAATCCAAACTGATCTTCCCCGAGGTCCGCTTCTACCAGTTTTTCCATTCGTCTGTAAAGAATTCGCGTTAGTATTTTGCAGCTGTGACTTATTAAACTGATAGTTCGGTAATTTTCACATCTGTCAACACCTGCTTTCTTTGGTATTGGAATTATTATATTCTTCTTGAAGTCTGTGGGTATTTCGCCTGTCTCATACATCTTGCTCACCAGATGGTAGAGTTTTGTCATGATTGGCTCTCCCAAGGCCATCAGTAGTTCTAATGGAATGTTGTCTACTCCCGGGGCCTTGTTTCGACTCAGGTCTTTCAGTGCTCTGTCAAACTCTTCACGCAGTATCTTATCTCCTATTTCATCTTCATCTACATCCTCTTCCATTTCCATAATACTGTCCTCAAGTACATCGCCCTTGTATAAACCCTCTATATACTCCTTCCACCTTTCTGCCTTCCCTTCTTTGCTTAGAACTGGGTTGCCATCTGAGCTCTTGATATTCATACAAGTGGTTCTCTTCTCTCCAAAGGTCTCTTTAATTTTCCTGTAGGCAGTATCTATCTTACCCCTAGTGAGACAAGCCTCTACATCCTTACATTTGTCCTCTAGCCATCCCTGCTTAGCCATTTTGCACTTTCTGTCGATCTCATTTTTGAGACGTTTGTATTCCCTTTTGCCTGCTTCATTTACTGCATTTTTATATTTTCTCCTTTCATCAATTAAATTCAATATTTCTTCTGTTACCCAAGGATTTCTATTAGCCCTCGTCTTTTTACCTACTTGATCCTCTGCTGCCTTCACTACTTCATCCCTCAGAGCTACCCATTCTTCTTCTACTGTATTTCTTTCCCCCATTCCTGTCAATTGTTCCCTTATGCTCTCCCTGAAACTCTCTACAACCTCTGGTTCTTTCAGTTTATCCAAGTCCCATCTCCTTAAATTCCCACCTTTTTGCAGTTTCTTCAGTTTCAATCTGCAGTTCATAACCAATAGATTGTGGTCAGAATCCACATCTGCCCCTGGAAATGTCTTACAATTTAAAACCTGGTTCCTAAATCTCTGTCTTACCATTATATAATCGATCTGATACCTATTAGTATCTCCAGGATTCTTCCACGTATACAACCTTCTTTTATGATTCTTGAACCAAGTGTTAATGCCGCGTAATGCAAGCTAAAAATAACCATTCAAGTAATAAAATAACCAATATTTCGACCGTGTAGCAACGTCTTCCATCAAACCGTTGATTGTTTTTGCTGAGATGGGTACTTCAATGTATTGAGTTTCTTCTGCTGTTATAAGATCACCAACGCCAATTTTCTTTTGATTGGTCTTAAAATACCACTGCCCGCCGTTAGAACACAGAAAGGATACAGAAAACTATTCATGAATTAAGCTCGCCGATGACTGGTTATCCATTGCGGTATGGATGCACTCATCTTCGGTTGTCTCACAAGCATGTTCAAAACAAGAGAGGTGACTGAAATTTTGAATCAGCCTGATATTATCTTAAGAACAGTTCCTAGGACCGAAAGGACGGTAGTTTTAACTCTGTATAATGCCTTGATGGAATCTGCCTTCGACTACAGAATCATCGTACAGGGCAACGCACCGTAATCTACTTTGCATAAACCAGATGTTCTCCGTTGTAGAGTGATCCTCCTAATCCTTGGAACCATGGAATAAAACCCCGGCAATACATTGTGGGTGGAAACTTCCAAAATGTCACTAAAGGTGCGAAGACAGACGCTGTTAGACCACATTTCTCTTCAGTCGTTTATCGATATCTGATCATAACTCCATGAAGTCAGTGACTAAATTCTGGAACAATACGTGGGAATCAAAACAGTCTATGATCGTAAATGTTTCTTTCGATGACCGGTTTCGATCCTTATCACCACCATCAGATTTATCTGTCCCCCTAAAGTTTTTAAAAGAAGCAAATGAAATTTTAGCTATGGCTGACATCTTGACAGTGTGCTAACGGCGGCCCTGTATCATGGGCAGTCAGTGTTTATTACAAAAAAATGGTTCAAATGGCTCTGAGCACTATGGGACTTAACTTCTAAGGTCATCAGTCCCCTAGAACTTAGAACTAATTAAACCTAACGAACCTAAGGACATCACACACATCCATGCCCGAGGCAGGATTCGAACCTGCGACCGTAGCGGTCGCGCGGTTCCAGACTGCAGCGCCCAGAACCGCTCGGCCACTCCGGCCGGCTGTTTATTACAATTTCATTATGTTTCTGTACTATGTGACGATGCCAAACATGCCTGAAAATTTTATTTGCCTCTTTTACTAACTTCAATGAGATAGATGAATCTGATGATGATCATAGTGATCGAAACCGGTCATTGAATAAGACAAATATTTGCGATCGCAGACTGCTTTGGTTTTCACGTATTGTCGAACATTGAATCACTGTTATCTTCAATGTGGTCACGCCATCCCTCATTAAATTCGGGGGGGTAACGTAAGTACCGCATAGGAAAAACACGGTCCGAACTCCTCTAGCCAATAACCTTACATGAATGTAAACGTAGGCTTCCGCGGCCGTTGTCACAGTCGATAAAATTTTTCTGGACTTAGGGCCGCATTGTCAACTATAAAATTCCGATGTTTCGGCAAATATTGCAAGAGCCTTCCTCACGGTGTGTTAGCAATACATCCTGAGGAACGCGCAATAGTCGCCGAAACGTCGGAATTTTATAGATGACAATGCGGCCCAAAAACCAGAAGAATTTTATCGACAATCTTACATGACACTGAACTACCTTGATTTTGGCATATTATTTAACAAAGCTCCAGTATCATACTTGTCACACGATATAAGAAACGGGAAGGACATCAGTTACTAACGAGAGCAGTTTACTGAATGATATTGGCCACAGTACGCTTGTATATGCACATACGGTTCTGAAACAGAATGTCCAGCCCCTCTGAATCTACGTACAACGGTAACTCCGCAACCCACCTGGCGTTGTGAGGTGGAGTAAGCTTCTGATTATCTTATCCTCTCTTCCTTCTTCCATTCGTGAATGGCCCTTGTAAAGAATAATTGTAGGTAAATCTCCATAATAGCTCCAATTTCTCGAATTTTCTCGTTGTGGTCATTTCGCGAGACGTATGTGAGAAGAAGTAATATGTTGTTCGACTCTTCTCGGAAAGTGCTTTCTCGGAATTTCAGTAGTAAACTCTCCGTAATGCACAGTCTCTTGTAGAGATTGTCACTGGAGTTTGTTGAGCATGTCCGTAACGCTCTCATTCTGACTAAACGAGACCGTGACGAAAGGCGCCGCTTTTCTTTGGATCTTCTCTATCTCTTCTATTAGTCCTGCCTGGAAAGGGTCCCACACTGATGGACAGCACTCAAGCATCTGTTGAACAAGTGCCTTATAAGCCACTTCTATGACGAATGAACTACATTTCTTTAAAATTCTTCCCTTGGATGTGAGTGGCATCTGCTTTTCCTACTATTTGTTTAATGCGGTCATTTCATTTGAGATCGCTCCGGTGGTTACTCCTAGATATTTCACAGCACTTACGGTTTTCATAAGTTTTTCACCAATAGTATAATTGTATGGTAGTGGGTGTATGCGCAATACATTACGTTCAGAGGCAGCTGCCAGAGCCTGAATCATTCATCAATCCCCTGTACGTGATTCTACAAATCGATATTGTCTTTTGGCATTGCTGCTTCCTTATAGACAACCGCATCATCTGTGAACAGCCTCTTGGAACATCCGACGCTTTCTACTACGTCATTTATATACATTATAAACAGTAACGGTCGTACCACACTTATGTGAGGTACTCCAGCTGTGTATTTTGTTCCGTTAAGAGCGATGTGTTGAGTTCTATCTGCAGATTAGTTCTGAATCCAATGACAAATTTGTTCCGATGTTCGGTGAGATCATATGATTTTCCTGAAAGGCAGAGCGTGACTGTGTCAAATATCTCCCTGAAGTCAAGGAACACCGCATCAAACTGAGTGCCGTCATCTATAGTGCTATGGGCCTAATGGGAGAACAGAACGAGCTGAGTTTCGCAAGATGTCTGTTTGCGAAACCCATGTTGATTTTTAAAGGAGATTTTCGTTCTTAAAAAAAGTTATAATTCTCGAGCTTAAAACATGTTCTATAAGTCTATAATAGACTGACATCAACGTTATACGCCTACAATTATGTGCATCTGTCCTTCTACCCTTTTTGAAAACGGGAATGACGTGCGCTTTTTGCAGTCACTATGTACCTAGGTACACTTCGTTGTTTCAGCGACCTATGATAAACTGCTGATGGAAGGAGAGCAAGTTCTTTGGCATAATCTCTGTAGACTCTCACAGGTATCTCATCTGTGTCCACCCCCGGTAGCTGAGTGGTCAGCGCGACAGACTGTCAATCCAAAGGGCCCGGGTTCGATTCCCGGCTGGGTCGGAGATTTTCTCCGCTCAGGGACTGGGTGTTGTGTTGTCCTGATCATCATCATTTCATCCCCATCGACGCGCAAGTCGCCGAAGTGGCGTCAAATCGAAAGACTTGCACCAGGCGAACGGTCTACCCGACGGGAGGCCCTCGTCACACGACATTTCATTTCATCTCATCTGTTCCTGAGGCGTTTCCAGTACTAAGCGACTGTAATTGCTTCTGTACGATCAATTATCTCAATATCCTCCATTTCGACGTACGTGTGATGATTAAATTGAGGGACCATGTTACAATCTTCGGCTGTGAAACAGTTCCGGAAGACAGAATTAAGTATTCAACCCTTCTCTGTCATCTTTCGTTTCGGCGATAGTACGGTCAATGAGTGAATGAATAGAAGATTTCGATCTGCTTACTGATTTTACCCCCCCATGAACCATGGACCTTGCCGTTGGTGGGGAGGCTTGCGTGCCTCAGCGATACAGATGGCCGTACCGTAGGTGCAACCACAACGGAGGGGTATCTGTTGAGAGGCCAGACAAACATGTGGTTCCTGAAGAGGGGCAGCAGCCTTTTCAGTAGTTGCAGGGGCAACAGTCTGGATGATTGACTGATCTGGCCTTGTAACATTAACCAAAACGGCCTTGCTGTGCTGGTACTGCGAACGGCTGAAAGCAAGGGGAAACTACAGCCGTAATTTTTCCCGAGGACATGCAGCTCTACTGTATGATTAAATGATGATGGCGTCCTCTTGGGTAAAATATTCCGGAGGTAAAATAGTCCCCCATTCGGATCTCCGGGCGGGGACTACTCAAGAGGACGTCGTTATCAGGAGAAAGAAAACTGGCGTTCTACGGATCGGAGCGTGGAATGTCAGATCACTTAATCGGGCAGGTAGGTTAGAAAATTTGAAAAGGGAAATGGATAGGTTAAAGTTAGATATAGTGGGAATTAGTGAAGTTCGGTGGCAGGAGGAACAAGACTTTTGGTCTGGTGATTACAGGGTTATAAATACAAAATCAAATAGGGGTAATGCAGGAGTAGGTTTAATAATGAATAAAAAAATAGGAGTGCGGGTTAGCTACTACAAACAGCATAGTGAACGCATTATTGTGGCCAAGATAGACACAAAGCCCATGCCTACTACAGTAGTACAAGTTTATATGCCAACTAGCTCTGCAGATGATGAAGAAATTGATGAAATGTATGACGAGATAAAAGAAATTATTCAGGTAGTGAAGGGAGACGAAAATTTAATAGTCATGGGTGACTGGAATTCATCAGTAGGAAAAGGGAGAGAAGGAAACATAGTAGGTGAATATGGATTGGGGGGAAGGAATGAAAGAGGAAGCCGCCTTGTAGAATTTTGCACAGAGCATAGCTTAATCATAGCTAACACTTGGTTCAAGAATCATGAAAGGAGGCTGTATACATGGAAGAAGCCTGGAGATACTGACAGGTTTCAGATAGATTATATAATGGTAAGACAGAGATTTAGGAACCAGGTTTTAAATTGTAAGACATTTCCTGGGGCAGATGTGGATTCTGACCACAATCTATTGGTTATGAACTGCAGATTGAAACTGAAGAAACTGCAAAAAGGTGGGAATTTAAGGAGATGGGACCTGGATAAACTGAAAGAACCAGAGGTTGTAGAGAGTTTCAGGGAGAGTATAAGGGAACAATTGACAGGAATGGGGGAAAGAAATACAGTAGAAGAAGAATGGGTAGCTCTGAGGGATGAAGTGGTGAAGGCAGCAGATGATCAAGTAGGTAAAAAGACGAGGGCTAATAGAAATCCTTGGGTAACAGAAGAAATATTGAATTTAATTGATGAAAGGAGAAAATATAAGAATGCAGTAAATGAAGCAGGCAAAAAGGAATACAAACGTCTCAAAAATGAAATCGACAGGAAGTGTAAAATGGCTAAGCAGGGATGGCTAGAGGACAAATGTAAGGATGTAGAGGCTTGTCTCACTAGGGGTAAGATAGATACTGCCTACAGGAAAATTAAAGAGACCTTTGGAGAGAAGAGAACCACTTGTATGAATATCAAGAGCTCAGATGGCTACCCAGTTCTAAGCAAAGAAGGGAAGGCAGAAAGGTGGAAGGAGTATATAGAAGGTTTATACAAGGGCGATGTACTTGAGGACAATATTATGGAAATGGAAGAAGATGTAGATGAAGACGAAATGGGAGATAAGATACTGCGTGAAGAGTTTGACAGAGCACTGAAAGACCTGAGTCGAAACAAGGCCCCGGGAGTAGACAACATTCCATTAGAACTACTGATAGCCTCGGGAGAGCCAGTCATGACAAAACTCTACCATCTGGTGAGCACGATGCATGAGACAGGCGAAATACCCTCAGACTTCAAGAAGAATATAATAATTCCAATCCCAAAGAAAGCGGGTGTTGACAGATGTGAAAATTACCGAACTATCAGTTTAATAAGTCACAGCTGCAAAATACTAACGCGAATTCTTTACAGACGAATGGAAAAACTGGTAGAAGCGGACCTCGGGGAAGATCAGTTTGGATTCCGTAGAAATGTTGGAACACGTGAGGCAATACTGACCTTACGACTTATCTTGGAAGAAAGATTAAGAAAAGGCAAACCTACGTTTCTAGCATTTGTAGACTTAGAGAAAGCTTTTGACAATGTTGACTGGAATACTCTCTTTCAAATTCTGAAGGTGGCAGGGGTAAAATACAGGGAGCGAAAGGCTATTTACAATTTGTACAGAAACCAGATGGCAGTTATAAGAGTCGAGGGGCATGAAAGGGAAGCAGTGGTTGGGAAAGGAGTGAGACAGGGTTGTAGCCTCTCCCCGATGTTATTCAATCTGTATATTGAGCAAGCAGTAAAGGAAACAAAAGAAAAATTCGGAGTAGGTATTAAAATTCATGGAGAAGAAGTAAAAACTTTGAGGTTCGCCGATGACATTGTAATTCTGTCAGAGACAGCAAAGGACTTGGAAGAGCAGTTGAACGGAATGGACAGTGTCTTGAAAGGAGGATATAAGATGAACATCAACAAAAGCAAAACAAGGATAATGGAATGTGGTCGAATTAAGTCGGGTGATGCTGAGGGAATTAGATTAGGAAATGAGACACTTAAAGTAGTAAAGGAGTTTTGCTATTTAGGGAGTAAAATAACCGATGATGGTCGAAGTAGAGAGGATATAAAATGTAGACTGGCAATGGCAAGGAAAGCGTTTCTCAAGAAGAGAAATTTGTTAACATCGGGTATAGATTTAGGTGTCAGGAAGTCGTTTCTGAAAGCATTTGTATGGAGTGTAGCCATGTATGGAAGTGAGACATGGACGATAACTAGTTTGGACAAGAAGAGAATAGAAGCTTTCGAAATGTGGTGCTACAGAAGAATGCTGAAGATAAGATGGGTAGATCACGTAACTAATGAGGAGGTATTGAATAGGATTGGGGAGAAGAGAAGTTTGTGGCACAACTTGACTAGAAGAAGGGATCGGTTGGTAGGACATGTTTTGAGGCATCAAGGGATCACAAATTTAGCATTGGAGGGCAGCGTGGAGGGTAAAAATCGTAGAGGGAGACCAAGAGATGAATACACTAAGCAGATTCAGAAGGATGTAGGTTGCAGTAGGTACTGGGAGATGAAGAAGCTTGCACAGGATAGAGTAGCATGGAGAGCTGCATCAAACCAGTCTCAGGACTGAAGACCACAACAACAACAACAACAACTGATTTTACGTAAGGCCAAAACCTCTTAGGGTTTTAAGTGAGATCGGTTGGCACCACTTCTCTCATTACTCCCTTACAACGATTTTTGCTTCGTTCTGCTCTTGTTTATCAGCTAGGTTTTGACTTCTCTTATAGTGGACTGGGGGCGTCCACTTTGATGGAAATCTCGCCGCCGCTGAGGAAGACTAATAAAAGCGTCATGGCAGGACGGACGTGTAAGGTGTAGACCAGCATACACACAATGAAAGTAACACAAAATACTGTATATTAAAATACAGGGTGATTCAAAAAGAATACCACAACTTTAGGAATTTAAAACTCTGCAACGACGAAAGGCAGAGCTAAGCACTCTCTGTCGGCGAATTAAGGGAGCTATAAAGTTTCATTTAGTTGTACATTTGTTCGCTTGAGGCGCTGTTGACTAGGCGTCAGCGTCAGCGTCAGTTGATGCTAAGATGGCGACCGCTCAACAGAAAGCTTTTTGTGTTATTAAGTACGGCAGAAGTGAATCGACGACAGTTGTTCAGCGTGCATTTCGAACGAAGTATGGTGTTAAACCTCCTGATAGGTGGTGTATTAAACGTTGGTATAAACAGTTTACAGAGAATGGGTGTTTGTGCAAAGGGAAAAGTTCTGGACGGCCGAGAACGAGTGATGAAAATGTAGCACGCATCCAGCAAGCATTTGTTCGCAGCCCAGGAAAATCGGCTCGCAGAGCTAGCAGAGAGCTGCAAATTCCACAATCAACTGTATGGAGAGTCCTACGAAAAAGGTTAGTTATGAAACCTGAACGTCAACTACGCGAGGCGATGGATCGGCCGCCAGGCAGCCCGTGACAGAGCACTTCATCACTGGCCTCCAAGAAGCCCTGATCTTACCCCCTGCGATTTTTTCTTATGGGGGTATGTTAAGGATATGGTGTTTCGGCCACCTCTCCCAGCCACCATTGATGATTTGAAACGAGAAATAACAGCAGCTATCCAAACTGTTACGCCTGATATGCTACAGAGAGTGTGGAACGAGTTGGAGTATCGGGTTGATATTGCTCGTGTGTCTGGAGGGGGCCATATTGAACATCTCTGAACTTGTTTTTGAGTGAAAAAAAACCTTTTTAAATACTCTTTGTAATGATGTATAACAGAAGGTTATATAATGTTTCTTTCATTAAATACACATTTTTAAAGTTGTGGTATTCTTTTTGAATCACCCTGTATATTACTCAACTTTGGAAAAACTGGTTACAGCAACTGTTGAATGCAGTAAACGCAAACGTAGGTTTCCGCTGCCGTTGTCACTGTCAATAAAATTCTTTTGGGCTGTTGGCTACATTGACGATATATATAACACTGTCCGACGTTTCGGTCACCTTTACGAGTGGCCTTCCTCTCGGCTTTATTCTGTGCTGATGTCGGACAATTTTATATATACTGACAGTGCGGTCAACAGCCCAGAAGAATTTTATTGACAGTGTTGAATGCAGGTTTAGCCTCTTGTGTTGACTACAGTTCCATGAAAACAAACTGAATAATGTTCTCTGAACTAAAGGCGGAAGACAACTACCTTCTATATCAATGTACTATTCGAAGAACAGTTGCAAACTAACAGTAATCAGTTAAATCTCTAGGCAGGCGGACTCCGTCCAGACACGATAATTCTTTTCATTGTTCTGTTTCTACTGAAGACTAACCACACTATCTATCGACCAATGTTTCTATCTCATTCGACGACTTGAAGACACGACGAACGTTCTGGAGGACTCCCTAGCAAGACTCGTACTGGCTTAAAACTTACAACTCGCAACTTCTGCTAGCGCACGGTTACTTAAGGGCACGTCTCTCTTCCTGGTGGCACTGCCGTTCCAGATGGCGTCATGGCGTGATTCTCGCGGACGGTTTGGTTTGCGCGCAGCGATATTCCTGCTGCGGAAGGACGTCCGGTACTTCTGGTACCAACTGTCGCAAACTCTTCTTGTGTGGCATCTCAGTACACCACAGAGGCAGTGGCACCTATTAAATGACTGCACTTAGAAATGAGACGTATATCTATGCAAGGGATCTATTTCCCATAAATGTGGCCATTTATTATCGACTACAGACATTTAAGATAGATATTTAAAAAAAATTAAGAATCCTAAATTTGACAGCAGACCAACAGCTATATTTTTGATATATTGGAGACTATCACAGAAGCAGGGATAAAGAACATAGACGTCGATTTGCTACAAATAAAAAAACGTAGCGGAATTTTCTATAACGAAATGGTCGACATCTTGCCAAAGAGGGCTAATACCAATCCCTCAAACCGTTCGCAAGCCAACGATGAAAAAAATGCTTATGATAGAACTGTGAATGTCACATACTTCAGCAAATAAAGGGCAGAGTCATGGCAGTCAAACAGCCAAGCATCTCTCATCGATCATATGAAGCCAAGTAAACGCCCATCATTTGTGGGAGGACGGGACGCAAACGTTATCCTGCTCACTTACATCGAAAAAAACTGGTTTCTGTAATTTTGATTAGGGTAAAACTGACTTGGCCGGTCTGACTGATATAAAATTGACAGACAGAAATTACAAGGAAGTATAAAAATACTATACAGGGGACTGGTTGCAAACGGTTTCGCATGCCTACGAGTGTTACCCCGTTACTCTACATATTGGATGTAAGTAAGTACAACTTGATAATCGAATGCTTAAATGAAGCACTTATACAGCTTTAAAATTGTACTATATGTCCACTTGGCTTAATTAATCTTGTAGAGAGTCTGGTTGTTACAATAATGGATTCTACCTTTGTACACTTTTCTTAAAAACTAAGAATGTACTAGGGTTGGCTAAAAGGTAATGGCAATACTACCGTAACGTGAAGGATTGGTATCCACTGGCATGCGTGCTGTTTATAACAGATACCAGAAGGACAGTTGAGGAAGTGAAGTGAGCGGCAATGGCTGTGTTTGAGTCACATCCAGTGTGCACTGTCTGAAAGTGCGGGAGGCCAGTTCAGGCGCCCTAACAGAATGTTCAGGAAAAACAAACAACATCCATGGATCAAAATTAAAGTGGCACAACAATGTTTTCAGGGAGTGCACGAAGCGTGTGGCGATCCAGCATTGCCATATCGTACTGTGACAAAATTAGTGAAAGTGTTGCTGAATGGCAGAGATATCATTCAAATCGGTTCCGTTTGCCATGTTGCCCCATGGACAACATGAGAATTGAGCTCATTGCCTCCCTGCTGTATGTGTATCACCGATGGGCATCTGCGACCTATTCGCCAAAATGAACGAAATTTTTCGTGGCATGCACTACAACACAAGACACGACATCATCCGTGCCATAGGACGGTCCTTGCGAGACATCGACAGAGATAGATGCGCAGACAGTGTACTGCGCTTTCCGTCTGTGTGGGGGAAGGTGACCGAGCGTGGGGCTATTGTAGTGAGGGCATGTAATGCAGTAAACGTCTGTCAATAAAGTACTGTATGACTTATAATAGTGTTGCTATTACTTTTCACCCATCCAGTGGTTATTTGTATATATATCCTTAAACTACATCGAATAAGGTAGTCCATATGAAACCATTGGAAGAAACGACTTGTACGGAATATAATCATGATATAATTAACCTTTGCAGACCCTCTGGCTACAATTGTGTATATTGATGTTTGCTGTATATTAGCTGCAACACCTTTGAATGTTCAGTCTTTTCACCATGCACAAGTGCTGCCATCTGTTGGGCGTAACCATAAAAATATCAAGTGAATATACCAGTACCAGCAGCTTGTAGCCGCCAGAATAAACGGAAGTGTTCGGTTAGTTATATTCCACTGTGTAGCTGAACAGTATTACTATTGTTATTTTGCATTGTAATTATTGAATGATCGGTTTATTTATTACAACAGTGAATATTTCAAAATAAATTATTTTAGTCCATAAAAAGAAGCCAACGACGACTGAAGAACTAAAGAAGGTTATTTCAGAACTTAAAAGCAACAAGTCGTCCGGAGAAAACGAAATAGTGACCGAACTATGGAAAAAGGCTGACAAAAATGCAATTGCATCCCTTAAGTGTGTTTTCGATCAAATCTGGAAAGAATAATGGAGAACAGCTCTCATCCACCCTAACCACAAGAAAGTTTTGAAGACAGGCCCCAACAATTACAGAGGAATATCACTGCTGGATATAACGTACAAAATTTTTTCTAAAGTCCTTTTGAACAGGGCAGAGCCGCTATTGGACCCGCAAATCGGGGAATACCAGGGAGGTTTTAGAAAGCATGTTTGGAACAAATACTAAACCTCAAAAACATTATGGCATACCAAAAATCAAGGGAAAAGACATACGTAATCTTCTTCATTGATTTCAAAAAAGCATATTATTCGATTGATAGAGAATATCTATTATCAGTACTGGAAGAAATGGGTTTGGATAAGAAAACAACTAATATTATAAAAGCGACCCTTACAAATACATTTTATAAAGCAAAATTTATGGGCGAATTATCGGAACCCTTTGAAATAAAAACTGGAGGGCGACAGGGGGATTGGCTCTCACCTGTGCTGTTCAATTGTGCGCTTGAGAAAGTAGGCAGACAATGGAACACAAATATTAAGAGTGGTATAAGACTGGGTTGCAAAAAGAAGAACCTTAAAGTAAATTGCATTGCTTTTGCAGATGGTATGGCCCTGTTTGCTGAAACAATGGAAGAAACATGGGAGCAAGTCTTAGAATTAAAGAAACAAGCAGCTAAAATAGGTCTTCACATCTCCTTTGAAAAAACTAAGATATTGACAAACATCAAGCACTCATGTAAATACCTCAAAGTTCAAGAACAAAAGATTGAAATAGTAAAAGAATTCAAATATCTCGGAGAATGGATAGTCGGAATTCTGGGGAAAGCAAAGAAATGGAATCCTGAAAAAAAAAATTGAATTGGCCTTCCAACTAACAATAAACACATGTAACAAAAAATCCCTTTCATGGGGGTCCGCCGGCCGGGGTGGCCGAGCGGTTCTAGGCGCTACAGTCTGGAACCGCGCGGTCTCTACGGTCGCAGGTTCGAATTCTGCCTCGGGCATGGACGTGTGTGATGTCCTTAGGTTAGTTAGGTTTAAGTCGTTCTAAGTTCTAGGGGACTGATGACCTCAGAAGTTAAGTCCCATAGTGCTCAGAGCCATTTGAACCATGGCGGTCCAAAATTACACATTACAAGACAGTGATTAAGCCAGAAGCACTGTATGCACGAGAAACTCTAAACATGAATTTCAAAGGTCAAATGGAGAAACTTGAGCTACAGGAAAGAAAAATTTTAAGAAAAATCATAGGGCCAAAAATTCAAGACAATAAGATTACATACATCAAAAATGAAACTCTAATATAAGAAAATTGAAACAATTTCAGATACTATGCGAAAAAGGAGAATAAATTCTTATGGGCATCTTCTCAGAATGAATTCCAACAGATTAACTAAACAAATCTTTGACTTTTTCCGTAACCGCAAAACGAAACCCAATAGGTTTAAAGAAACTGAAAAAGACCTAGTCGAATTAATGATTTCAGAAAATTCACTTATTGATCGAACAGCTAAATTAATTACTAAAGATGAAAACGTGAGGTTCCAAGACAAATCTACACAAAAGTCCAAACCCTTCATCTCGAAGGAAGAGAGGAAAAGAAGATCAGAAAGAATGGAGGAATACTGGGCCCTAAGAAAAGAACAACGCACAAAGAAATGATTGATCCAGCGTACCCCAGAGAGGGCGAAACGAAATAAGAAGAAAAGAAGCCAAATATACGAAGTACGCTTTGAAAATGGGTACGTATATGAGTATAAATCTTGCATCTAAAATTATTAAAAAATCTCCTAAGAGCGTTAGAGCCTAAAGAAAAATCTTCCTTTTTCTATAAAAAATTCAGGTCTGAAAGGGTTTCATCTCCTTAAAGCACTATACAACGCACAATGGTGAGCTTATTCTGTCAGATTACTTAAACACAAAGTTAATGTTAAATCTGTACAATTATAAGTACTACTGGATCGCTGGGGGATGTTTCCTTAGTTAAAGTACATGTATTAACATAAAAAAACATATCAGCAGGGAGGACAGGTGACAGCACGACGGGCCGCGCCACGAATTGTCACTGTCAGCTGCCTCGCCGACCTTCCCTGCGACCTCCTCAATACTCTCTACATGCATAACTGGGTTCGTATTTCCTCGATTAACAGCAGGAAAGCGGGGCATCCGCAAGTCAACCTCCGATTCGCAGCAATCATCAGTAAGTTTTGTAATCTACTAACAGTCTCCCGTGCTTTCCCTTCCTCTACTCTACGACCAACCCGTAGTATTTTAGTGCCAATTAAAACCTAAGAAACTGACGTTCGTGGTCCTTTGAAACGCATTACACTGAAGTACCTAAGAACTGCAAAGGTACTCACCCTCCAACCTCCTTTACTTATCTTACGGCACTTGCTGGAAGCTGATAAGGCATCGAATGGCCAGAATCAGTATCTTCATCTACACCAAAACGTCAGCCACACCATCGCCATGCGTGTTTTTATGGCGATACTGCCAAAAAAAATCACCTCTCATTGTATAGAAGTCATAGGATTTAATTTATCTTAATTGTGAATTGCAGAGTAATCATGTAGAAGTAGAACTGCAAAAATTCTATATTAAAAAAATACTAAATAGGGAAGGCAATAAATCGAAACGTCTATTACTTAAATGTCTTTCTGCGGTAAGGCAGTACACCCAGAAGGATTTTAGTGAAATTTGAGTCGAGATATTTGGTGAATGTACCGAGGCAAATTTACGGAAGATTGACTAGTGATTTTTTTTTCTTGAATTCCTCGTGATAAAATGGGCGAAGATGAGTAGATGATGAAAGTGGTAGAGAATTTAATTTTGTTGACTCTCAGTCACAATTTAGTCAATACAGTATCCCATCAAAAGTATTTCGACCCATCAGTGTAAAGCGGAATTTACCACGACATGTCACCAGAGATGGGCTCGCCAGTACGGGTGGGGAGTATTTAGTTGCCATTAGAGAGTAGCAACAGCAGAATGGGTCTGTCAGGATAGCTCAGTGATTTCTAACGTGGTCCCCTGAGTAACAAATACAACAGAGACATTCCAGACCTTCTAATGCTGCCCAAGTTGACTGTTGGTGACGTGATTGTGAAGTGGAAACGCGGAGAACAACGGCAGCTAAATCGAGATCAGGCAGACATCAGGTACTGACGGTCAAGGACCGTTGAGCGTTACGGAGACTGCTTGTAAAAAATCAGAGGAAGGAGTCACTCGTGAGTTCCAAAATACTACCAGCAGTCCAGCTAGCACAATCGCTGCGCGTAGAAGTTAAAAAAGAATGGTAGCTCCTCATAGGCCAGACATTTCTGTAGTCAGTTCTTAGTGACGTTTGGGAGCGACGCCATTGGACGGTGGATGACTGAAAACAAGTGATTTGCATGACTCACGCTATACCCTGTGGCATTCCGTAGGATGGGTCTGCGTTTGGCAGATGCCTGCAGAACGTTACTTGCCGTCATGTATGGTGCCAACAGTATAGTACGGAGCGAGTTGTGTTACGGTATCTGGGAGGCTTTTGGTTTGGGTCGGATTCCTTATTGTGGAATGATATGAACACGTATTACAGCATTGTGTAGCACGCACAGTAGAGGATTACTTCAGAAACGATGACTGACTGTATCAGCATGTCAATGCACCCTATTATAAAGCAGCATCAGGGGGGCAGTGGTTTGTGGACAATAAAATTCCTGAAATGATCTGGCATGTACAGATGCCCGATCTGAACCCAGGGGAACACCTTTGAGTTGAGTGAGACCGTCGACTTCGCTCCAAAACCCAACGTCCAACATCACTACAGTCTCTGGTTTCGCCTCCATCGGCGACGCGTGGAAACGATGCGCGGAGCAAGAGGCACCATTTGGGGTTAGGACTGATTGATTTTTTTCTTACATTACCCTACAACATCACTGACGCTCCAGTTATTAGCTCAAACATTATTTAACATAGTTGAACTAATAGTCAAGCTTCACGTGTTGGACATCACAGAAAATTCGAATCTAACGTAATCAGCTGCGGACGGGAATTTAAAAGTTGCACAGCTTTGACTGTTCTGCTGACTCATTATTTTCAGGTAATTTAATTACTAACTACATTCTTTAGCACAACAGGGTTTAGCTGGGCAAAGTTAGTTTAATAGCACACATTTTCGCGCGCTCGTCGCTGATTGGCTGTCATTTTATGGCTGTAGTTTGTAATGGGACACCCTTTTCTAACATAACCTTTTTCTTATAGAAATAACCGATACCTTGTGTACTATCGGTTTTTGTATAGGTGAACATTATATCAGCTGTTTAACTGGATGAAATTCATTTGATTTTGTACACGATGTATTGTACTTCAGGCTAAAATATGTAAATAGAAATCAATTTGTTAATACTGTACCGTTAAAATCACTCTTCTTTTAGAAATATTTGAAATTACGAAATATATGGCTTACTTAAAATTCCTATTCTTAATTGCACAGTCTGAAGATAATTATAACATTTATTTCTGGACTCATTTACAAAACAATGATATATTTTAGTAAAGATTCTTCTTTTGTCAAGAAAGTTTCTGAACTCTTTTGCTTTGTAAACTCTTTGCAGTATAGTTAGTACCGCAGAATTTAAGTAATAGTGGGCATATCTCTGATGGAGGCAGACGTACTTATATGATCGACACTAACAATGTATAGTGGAATATTGAGTGGAAATTGTAAAAACACTGTGATATTGAAAAATGGGAGAAAGAATAAAATTCAAGAGTACTACAAGCAAATCTTCATCAGTTATTTAGTCATGATGAACCCACAACGTCAAATCAAAATTTCAGCCGCTAGAATGTACCCCTAGACGCAAAAACTGGAGCCAACAACATGAGAAAATGAAGATAAGTAAAAAGTTTTTCTTTTCTATATCTTACGCCTCCTGAAGCTTTCAAAATTTGTGCAGGGACAGAATTTTAATAGTGATGCGTGGGAGGGAAAGATTACAAGTTCCACAAAGGTGCATTTCCAGCCCATGATCGTTTGGATAATTTTGCTCGATTCGACATGCCCTTCCAGGCTATAACTATTCTGTGTAGAGGTACGCTATAGTCCAACACTTTTTTTAGTTTCGTAGGGAGAGGGCGTAGGAAGGAGGTGTATGTAATGGGGAAAGGGGGGGGGGGGAAGGAGACAGCGCGACAGTCCTCTCGTTTTATGCGGCCGAACATGAGTTCGTAACCTGTGCCAACCTCTTCATTTCCGCGCAGCAGTTGTACCCAACGTCCTTTCTGGATATATTCTTCTCCTACAGTTCTTACCCTCTGTAGCTCCCTTCTGTACCACGAAAGTTAATCCCTGATGCCTTCACACATAGACCGAGCGAGGTGGTGCAGTGGTCAGACACTGGACTCGCATTCGGGAGGACGACGGTTCAATCCAGCGTCCGGCCATCCTGATTTAGGTTTTCCGTGATTTCCCTAAATCGCTCCAGGCAAATGCCGGGATGGTTCCTTTCAAAGGGCACGGCCGACTTCCTTCCGCCGGCCGCGGTGGTCTCGCGGTTCTAGCCGCGCAGTCCGGAACCGCGCGATTGCTACGGTCGCAGGTTCGAATCCTGCCTCGGGCATGGATGTGTGTGATGTCCTTAGTTTAGTTAGGTTTAAGTAGTTCTAAGTTCTAGGGGACTGATGACCTCAGATGTTAAGTCCCATAGTGCTCAGAGCCATTTGAACCATTTTTTGACTTCCTTCCCCTTCCTTCCCTAATCCGATGAGACCGATGACCTAGCTGTCTGGTCTCCTTCCCCAAAACAACCCAACCCTTCACACATATTCCTCTATCCTTTCAATTCTTCGTATCAGTGTTTTACACAAGTTCCTTTCCTCGTCGATTCTATGGATAACTTACTCATTTTTTATCTTACCACGCCACCTGACTTTCAAAATCCACCTGTAGCACCACATGTCAAACGCTTCGATTTTCTTCTTTTCCTGTTCCTCCACAGTCCACCAGCATGCAGCCGCACAAGTGAAGCAGGGAGACGGCCCTGAGTGAGTGCGTGGCAGCTGGCGACGAACTGCAGTGTCGAGAGCAGGCGTCAGTCGCGAGCGCAGAGTTTCGGCGGCGCCGCGCCCGCCACTAACGGGGCGTAATTTGTTCCCCACATTACAAGCGGGCGACCGCGGAGGACACGTCGCGAGGCGCTCCAAAAAGAAAAACCTCTTATATAAAGTACCGCGTGTCCTGTGTCCCGGTCGCACTGCCACGATATCACATCCAGATTTCACAGGTGCCACGGACATAAATTTGTACCGTAGTGAAATTTAGGTCTATTATGTATAGTGCGAGCCTATATGGAGTCCGCTCCATACTTCATCTCCCTTTTCATGCGCCTCTTTCCGAGCGCCGTGCGCCGTAAGCCGTACAGTATATTTTACACTGGGCCGAGAAATTATGTTTCACTCTTGTCTCTCTCTTTTTCCGGCCGCGCGGCCGGCCGTCCTACCCCTTATTCTATATCTCAGTCGCCGTCCACGTATTCTTATTTTCGGCGCTCCTCCCCTAATTCTTGCCTTTTTTGTGCGCGCCGCGGCTCGGCCATTTGATTTGTGGAATCGCTGCTGGCCGGCCGCGGCGCGGCTTCGGCGCGGCGTCGCGTTCGGCGTCCCTTTGTGCGCAATACGCCGTGCTCCGCTCCGCTCGGCTCGCTATTTATTTATACATTCAGCCGCGGCCGCCGCCCCCGCTGCCCGCTTTGTTGCGCCGGAGATCGATGAGTACTTCCAGCTCCAGCGCCGGCGCGGCCGCCACTCGCGCGCGCCCTCTCCATACAAATCCGTAAACGTTTAAATGCTACATAAAGCGCGCTATATTTCTATTTATGGAAAAGTCGCGTTGCGAGTGCCCGACAGCTCCGTCGTTTTCCGGCCTAAACTGTTATTGCTCTCCGGAGTTTCCAAATAGCTCGCCACACCAGTCTTTTACTTTCGTTCTTTTGGACAGGTCCGTGAGCAGTCGTGGAGGCAGACATTTTTATCACCAGCGTGGAAAGACAAAATGCAGAATATGTCAATGAAACTATGGCCATAAGCTGCCCCGGTGGAACTGCCACAAGATGCATCACAATTAATAACGGAGCTGCGAGTGGTCAAATTATACGGTAACGTTGCAGGAAACATGAGTCTGCAAAGGAGCCGTTTGCGAGATAATTGTGAACGTGTGGCTGCGTGCTGCTACTGAATTCAGTATTAAATATTGTCTTGTTAGAACAAATTTATTTGAAGTATTAACTTATTGATTAAATCTCCATCTAATTCGGCTTAAATTTTACCCCTGTCTCGTGGCTGCGGAATATATAGTGTCCAGTCACACTAATGCGATCATCTGCCAAAAGCCTGATTAATCACAATTTGCAGCGACGGCCGTTGCGCGACGTGCAAGAATAGAGTCAGTGATGTTCTGGAAGTAACCGCCAGATATGTGGAAACCTTGCCCAGCAGCGCCTAGGTATCCCGGATGAGGATCCATGGTGCGAACAGGCTCATCTAAGACGTCCCATGGGTTCTCGATTGGGTTTAAATGAGGGGAATTTGGTAGCAAGGTGAATACGATAATCTTATCTTGGTGCTCTTCGACCCATGCACGTACAGTGCGATCCGTGTGACACGCATTGTACTGCTCGTAGATGCTGTCGTGCCGAGGAAAAACAAACTGTATGTAGCGGTGGACATGGTCCCGCCGGCCGCTGTGGCCGAGCGGTTCTAGGCGCTTCAGTCCGGTACCACGCTGCTGATACGGTCGCAGGTTCGAATCCTGCCTCGGGCATGGATGTGTGTGATGTCCTTAGTGTAGTGACTTGGCAAGACAGCCAAGCCACTCGGAGGTAGCCGAAAGGCACGCGTTTAAGCTCACGCAGACTGGCGTGAGGTCTGGAACAGGACAATGTCTTCAGAATTGCAAATAAAGTACGAAGATCTTGGAATACTTAACTTTAATCCATAATTGGAGAACATCGCTCATGATGATACATAATTTATAATCTCAATATAAACTGGTAATGGCGCCTTGCTAGGTCGTAGCAAATGACGTAGCTGAAGGCTATGCTAACTATCGTCTCGGCAAATGAGAGCGTATTTGTCAGTGTAGCATCGCTAGCAAAGTCGTCTGTACAACTGGGGCGAGTGCTAGGACGTTTCTCTAGACCTGCCGTGTGGCGGCGCTCGGTCTGCAATCACTGACAGTGGCGACACGCGGGTCCGACGTATACTAGCGGACCGCGGCCGATTTAAAGGCTACCACCAAGCAAGTGTGGTTTCTGGCGGTGACACCACACTTAGGTTAGTTAGGTTTAAGTAGTTGTAAGTCTAGGGGACTGATGACCTCAGATGTTAAGTCAAATAGTGCTCAGAGCCATTTGAACCATTTCGACATGGTCCCCACTGACCATACCGCGTTCATCCACTGCGCATTCCAGAGTTATAAGGTCGCCCACAGGATGCCACTAAAACATTCTCCTGATGATAACGCTCCCTCCTCTAGCCTGGACTCTTCCGACAACTGTTGCAGGGTGTTTGCTTTCAGAGTTTCACGACAGCGGCCGTCTGTGCAATGAAGTATAAAACGTGATTCATTTGGAAAAGCCGCCTGTCGCCTCTCAGTAGATGTCCAGCTGCGATATTGGCTCGCAAATTACAGCCTCCTTCGCCGATGATCAACAGTCTGCATAAACCAGGCGCCTGCTACGAAGGCCCATATACAGCAACGTTCGTTGAACGGTCGTTGAGGAGACGCTGTTGCTAGCCTCTTGGTTCATCTGGGTGCTCAGCTGGTCGACAGGTCTATTCGGCTGCACCCATATCTGCAGCCGTCGTTCACAAGTGTTATCTATGGCCCGTGATGCACCACAGTTGCCTCGGGGCTGGATTTGGATACCGCCATTTTGCCAAGCATGTTTTATTTTAACCACAGCGATCCGCCAACAGTTTTCAAACTTACTTACCCCCTTGGCTCAAAAGCCAATGGTCATGCCCTTTTGGACGTCAGATAAGTCGCCGTTTTCCGCGGCCGTCGGACAAGCTTTATACACCCTCCACTGCCAG
The DNA here is from genome assembly GCF_023898315.1 of Schistocerca nitens. NCBI lineage: Eukaryota > Metazoa > Arthropoda > Insecta > Orthoptera > Acrididae > Schistocerca > Schistocerca nitens. The sequence continues at coordinate 303,952,179 of NC_064614.1, forward strand.
TGCTCTACATCTACATGGTTACTCTGCAATTCACACTTAAGTTCCTGGCAGAGGATTCATCGAACCCTTTTGATACTACTTCTCTACCATTCCATTCTCGAATGGCGCGTGGGAAAAAGGAACACTTAAATCTTTCCGTTCGAGCTCTGATTTCTATAATTTAATAATGATGATAATTTTTCCTTACGTGGGTGGGTGTCAACAAAATATTTACGCATTCGGAAGAGAAAGTTGGTGATTGAAATTTCGTAAATAGATTTCGTCGCAAAGAAAGCCGCCATTGTTTCAGTGACTGCCACCCCAACTCGCGTATCATATAAGTGATACTTTCACCCCTATTGCGCGATAACAGGAAACGAGCTGCCCTTCTTTGCACTTTTTCGATGTCCTCCGTCAATCCTACCTGGTAAGGATCCCACACCACCTAGCATTATTCCAGCAGAGGACGAACGAGTGTAGTGTAAGCTGTCTCTTTAGTGGGTTTGTCGCATCTTCTAAGTGTTCTGCCAACAAAGCGCAGTCTTTGTTTCGCCTTCCCCACAATATTATCTATGTGGTATTTCCAATTTAAGTTGCTCGTAATTGTAATTCCTAGGTATTTAGTGGAACTGACAGCCCTTAGATTTGTGCGATTTATCGTGTACTCAAAATTTATCGGATTTCTTTTAGTACCCATGTGGATGGCCTCGCACTTTTCTTTGTTTAGTGCCAATTGCCACTTTTCGCACCGTACAGAAATTCTCTCTAGATCATTTTGTAATTGGAATTGATCGTCTGATGATGACGGAAAATTACACTGCAAACAATCTAAGGGGGCTGCTCAGATTATCACCTAGATCATTTATGTAAATCAAGAACAGCAGAGGGACTAAGACACTACCTTGCGGAACGCCAGATATCACTTGTGTTCTACTCGATGATTTACCGTCTATCACTACGTACTGTGACCTCTCTGAGAGGAAATCACGAATCCAGTCACACAACTGAGACGATACTCCATATACACCCAATTTGATAATAGTCGCTTGTGAGGAACGGTATGAAAAGCCTTCTGGAAATCTAGGAATATGGACTCGATCTGAGATCTCTTGTCGACAGCACTCACTATTTCCACTTGGCGTCTCTGACTGGTTATTGAACGTTGACATCGAACATAGCGGTGACCTCATTAATGTGACTGGACCGTGTAGTTGACGCATGATGGGTACCAGCACATTTTCCTGCTGATTTAAGACAACTAACGCTCCATTTTGGCCAAAGATAGATAGGATGACCATGACCTATTCATCCAAGGTCAGATGACCTCGGTCACCTCGCATATCGGATATTTTCAGCCATATTAGTTCCCACTACAATCTGATATTAAAATCAACCACATAAACGCTGTAACAAATATAATTTAGGAGGAATTCGTGTATTAAAATGGACCAGGACTCAAACCCAGACTCTATGCCTTGATGGTTGGTTGGTTGGTTGGTTTGGGGAAGGAGACCAGACAGCGTGGTCATCGGTCTCATCGGATTAGGGATGGATGGGGAAGGAAGTCGGCCGTGCCCTTTCAGAGGAACCATCCCGGCATTTGCCTGGAGTGATTTAGGGAAATCACGGAAAACCTAAATCAGGATGGCCGGACGCGGGATTGAACCGTCGTCCTCCCGAATGCGAGTCCAGTGTCTAACCACTGCGCCACCTCGCTCGGTTATGCCTTGATGGAAAGTTGTTTTAGCCAATCTTATTGTCATTAAAAAACGAAGTTTTTAAGATTATGTACAATCTCTGCCAGTAATAATTACAAAACAGTTTTCCATACATTAATCTTCATATTTCCAAGAACAAAAAAATTAATGTCACTCAAGAAAATAGTTAGACCAGTATCTTCTCATCATACAAAATCTTTTCCGCTGCCCCCCTCCCCCCCCCCCCCACACACTCAGTATCATGAATGCAGACTGGTCCACTGCCTATAATATAAATGAAAGGCAGGATATCTACTATAGGGAAAAACTGCCAGCTATTTCTCCCGAGCTCTGCTACTTACATAATCCTTTTGATAATTTTTTTCTGTTTCTTAGTAACGGAGATAGGTCCATTTCTTCTGATAGGACATGATGTCTACTCATTACACACACAAGAACACACAAGGACTAAACTAATAATTTCCCCTAGAATTTATGCATACAGCACCAGACGTATCAACACTTCCATACCTGGTAACAGTAGCGACGTTATCCGTAAGACAACAGTAATTTGTCAGGTTGATGCGAACCCACTTGCCTTGCAAAGCACGTGTTCGAAACGATAGTACGTTCTACAGGAAAATCTCTTCTTCTCTCTTAAACGCTACTACCATTGCAAATGGTTTTGTCGAGGTCCACTGCGAACACGGTTCTACAGAGCATATGTACGTCTTGGACTCCTGTTTAAAGGGACATTAAAACTTTTATGACTCTTGAGTGAGCCGGCCGGTGTGACCATGCGGTTCTAGGTGCTACAGTCTGGAACTGCCTCGGTCATGGATGTGTGTGATGTCCTTAGGTTAGTTAGGTTTAAGTAGTTCTAAGTTCTAGGGGACTGATGACCTAAGAAGTTGAGTCCCATAGTGCTCAGAGCCATTTGAACCATGTTTGAACTCTTGAGTTCCTAATACAGCTGGTATCTGCTGCTGAGATATTGGTGAACGCGCCACGTTTCTACTCAAAACTTCAGTCTGCCACTGCCTCCGATTAGTTTGTGAAAGGAGGGGACAACTACCGGCAGAACGAAGCCGTGGGCCGGTGTTTCAGATGCACAGGGTGGTTATAATTAAACTTTCGCTACTTGAGCCAGTTTAGACGGAAAGATGTTTACCACATGGGTACCCCAACTTTATAGGAATGATGTTCAAACCGTGTGGTGCAGGATTTGCGTTGTTAGTGGTGTTAGTGCCACGACTTGCCGTTAGGCGCCGGTACTAATACGGTAACTAGGAGGAATTCGGACTCCAAGGATATGCAGTGTGAACGGCACATGTTACTGTGATTTGCCTCGCCAACATGTGATCCTTCCACTACGGGTGGGAGGTCCTTTGGGCTCAACTGTTTTGAAGCATGACGAAATTCCACCTCACACTGCTCGTGATGTCAGTCGATTACTCGGCAACACATTTGGAAGAAACCGAATAACTGGCGGATCATTTTAAACTACATGGCACCAAGATCAGTAGAATTGAGTCCGAGTGCTTCCGGCTGTGGGGTTAGGGTTCATCAACCTGACACTAACACGCGTTGGTGGTTGAAGATGAGCATAGCGAGGGAGGTAGCCAACAATCTACGTGAGTGTTTCGGGGAGCAGTAGCGCAATTTCTAGTGCGGTTCCAAGCTGTCTTGGATGCAAATGGTCGTCACATCGAGCAATTTTTGCAGCCTGGAACGAAAACATGGCACGTAGTTAAAAAAAGTTATCTTCTCACGTGGAAATTAAAGTGTGTTTCTTTCAATGGTCTATTCGTTATCTCTCTTTCACGTGCCTTTACAAATGTTTCCACAAAGTTTCATTGTTCTACTATCACTCGTTTATCATAGGATCCCTCTCAAGCAGTGAAAGTTTAATTATAATCACCCTGTGTCTCAACCGGTAACTGTATTACGCAGTAAACGTAAGCATCAGGCTGAGAGCGCGTATCAGATACGATATTTCAATTCGTTACCTAGTTTGCTGTAGGTCATACTCCAATGTAGAAAGAAAAACAGATTTCAGTACAACGAAAAACCAGTCCAGAGTTTCAAATTTCACTTTTTTTATTCACTTGATGACTAGTTTCGGGCCCAGACCCATTTTCAGATCGGCCCGAAATTAGTCATTAAGTGAATAAAAGCAACTTTTGACTGATTTTTCGTTGTACTGATTAACAGAAGTTGCTGATCCACAGCTACTCCAGCATGCTGGAAGTTTGTAAGGAAAAAAAATTGTCAGTTGCGTTAATACGCTAATCTGTGATTCTTATAAGTTTTATCCTCATTATCACGTACCTCACTGAACAATTAACAGACTTCAGAGGGTTTAAAAAAGTTACCTACAAACTTAGGCAGTGCAATGAAGTGACAGAGTGGCTCAGCATTCAACTAGGAGCTTATGTTTGCCAATATAATCTGAGTGAGAACGGGACCTACATTGCAATTTATTATGCTCAGGGTACAGTTACATTCTCATGTCCACAGAAACAACTTCTGTGTAAGCATTTCACTATCCAATGCTCGCTCTTATTCAACACGTGTGGCATTTCGTTGACCAGTTTTTCTTATATGCTGAAACTACACTACTGGCCATTAAAATTGCTACATCACGAAGATGACGTGCTACAGACACCAAATTTAACCGACAGGAAGAAGATGCTGATATATGCAAATGATTAGCTTTTCAGAGCATTCACACAAGCTTGGCGCCGGTGGCGACACCTACAACGTGCTGACATGAGGAAAGTTTCCAACCGATTTCTCATACACAAACAGCAGTTGACCGGCGTTGCCTGGGGAAAAGTTGTTGTGATGCCTCGTGTAAGGAGGAGAAATGCGTACCATCATGTTTCCGACTTTCATTGTAGCTCATCGCGATTGCGGTTTATCGTATCGCGACATTGCTGCTCACGTTGGTCGAGATCCAATGACTGTTAGCAGAATATGGAATCGGTGGGTTCAGGAGGGTAATACGGAACGCCGTGCTGGATCCCAACGGCCTCGTATCACTAGCAGTCGAGATGACAGGCATCTTATCCGCATGGCTGTAACGGATCGTGCAGCCACGTCTCGATCCCTGAATCAACAGATGGGGACGTTTGCAAGACAACAACCATCTGCACGAACAGTTCGACGACGTTTTCAGCAGCATGGACTATCAGCTCGGAGACTATGGCTGCGGTTACCCTTGACGCTGCATCACAGACAGGAGCGCCTGCGATGGTGTACACAACGACGAACCTGGGTGCACGAATGGCAAAACGTCATTTTTCCGGATGAATCCAGGTTCTGTTTACAGCATCATGATGGTCGCATCCGTGTTTGGCGACATTGCGGTGAACGCACATTGGAAGCGTGTATTCGTCATCGCCATACTGGCGTATCACCCGGCGTGATGGTATGGGGTGCCATTGGTTACACGTCTCGGTCACCTCTTGTTCGCATTGACGGCACTTTGAACCGTGGACGTTACGTTTCAGATGTGTTACGACCCGTGGCTGTACCCTTCATTCGATGCCTGCGAAACCCTACATTTCAGCAGGATAATGCACGATCACATGTTGCAGGTCCTGTACGGGCCTTTCTGGATATAGAAAATGTTCGACTGCTGCCCTGGCCAGCACATTCTCCAGATCTCTCACCAACTGAAAACGTCTGGTCAATGGTGACCGAGCAACTGGCTCGTCACAATACGCAAGTCACTACTCTTGATGAACTGTGGTATCGCGTTGAAGCTGCATGGGCAGCTGTACGTGTACACGGCACCCAAGCTCTGTTTGACTCAATGCCCAGGCGTATCAAGGCCGTTATTACGGCCAGAGGTGGTTGTTCTGGGTACTGATTTCTCAGGATCTATGCACCCAAACTGCGTGAAAATGTAATCACATGTCAGTTCTGGTATAATATATTTGTCCAATGAATACCCGTTTATCATCTGCATTTCTTCTTGGTGTAGCAATTTTAATGGCCAGTAGTGTAACCTATCATGTGATACTAAGCTCTTAAGCATGATGACGTATGACGTCCTAATCCAGCCTAACGCCTACGATGTATATGGTCTTGTTCTGCACTTCACCATAAAAACGTGCTGGCGCTGCTTGTTGTACCATCCGCTTTTGCTAACTTGCTGTAAGTGATAACTGTATTAACTACTGAAAAACTACTCCCAAGAATAATTTGTGTCTGTGCTCATTCAGCATTCAGACTAGTTGGAGCCCGATGTGGCTGGGTCACCTAATCATAGGTGCCTCCCGGCCACTGTAGCTTGAGTCACAAACGATGGCGATAGAGTTTAGGCGTGTTCTGCTCACCTGAGTCACGCGTTCTCCGACAGCCACTGAGCGTTCGGCAGTATTCTCAGCGCTTTGCTGTGAATGTTGTATGCAGTGCGAGCTTCTTTATCGATCGTAGCGAGTTATTTAGTGAATGTTTATTCTATCCGTTGCGGGTTTTCATGGGTGATAGAGGTGGTCAACGACAAATTCTACACAAGCAAGCGAGGGACATAATCTGCGGCAGAGCACATGTATGAGCATACCGGCAACTGCCGCTTGAAACCGGCAACAATGCAATCCCCGTTCTTGTCTCGACTAGCGCGAACCGCCATCGTTCGTGGATCGGACTATACCTGGTCGTGAAAGAAACAAGACCTCTCGTTAGTAAGAAACTATGTGTCATGGTATGTCACTGGGCGAGTGTTTTTTTATCTGCATTTGTGTGCTACGGGATGACAACTTTCACAAAAAAAAGAATCATACTGTCCACCGCACGTCATCTTTCGAGTACGTTTCCAGTTGTTTGGCCATTTTCAGACCCACACTACGACAAACCTATTATCTGTACCGCATCAGAGCTGTGCTTGTAGGAAACTGGTAACATATATTTCTTGTAGCGCGGTGGTCTTAGTGTGGCACAATACGAGTAACTTACATTTTGAAGTTTCTACGTATTTGTTCAAAAGTTAATGACTGCTCCCCCATAATTGCCCGTAATTTACTTTGGACTTCGTATGGATTTTGTTTATCAACAAGACTTCGGCTTCATCTGAATATATAGTCGATTTCTTTTCTCTTCCGAAGTAGATTCGTAATTTTTTAACTGGATCACGGCGGACCATTACGATCTTGTATGTTCATATCCTAAAATATTCTTGAGCATTATTGTCAGATCTAAATTGAGCGCTGTCTGCTTAGGTAATTGGAAACTATTTTCTTGGCACACCCGCTACAAAGAAATATTGATCAACCTTTATTAATATTTCACTCAGCATCAATAATCATCAGTGCCTGAACCACATTAGATCCACTGTTTCGAAATATTTTTTCCTCTTTTTTGATATGAGATCTAAAGTGTCATCATCGTAATAGGGTTGTCTAACAAAATGTAATAGATATTTAAGCAAGAAATTAACTGCAGTTAGCACACCGTATGTTTCAATTAATGGTTTCAATTAATGGGACATTATGGAAATTTATTATTTTCACAATTCTTGATTTTGAATATCTTTGCTCATATGTTAGTTCCTGCGGAACAGCTTTCTTTCCAGTCTGACAGTATTCTGGCAACTGCGAAAAATCCCATCAAACGTAACATGTTCTCATTGGGATATTCTTCTGTTTGGTTTTCAGAATGTGGCTAGTTAATCTATGGATGCTTCCTTATATTATAGCTTTTTTCTTATGGCAGTGTGTGCTGGAATCAGGGAAGTTTAGAGATATTATCCTCTGAAAGCAGATCCTCAGTTAATCTTTTTGATGATTTCATTTGACCCTATCATACTGCCTAATTTTCTTCTGGGATAGTACTTTAGGTGGCAAGGTGTTCATAATTATGTAGACTGTTTAGTTTTCAGTACTTGGTCATAATCTTCCAGCAATTCTGAGGAATTTTCTGAAAGTAGTCAACATTCTCTTTAATTGAGTTTGATTTGACATCGAAATAACCAAGCCTACTTCATCACTGTGGGGACAATGTACTTATGAGTGAATATTGACGAGTCAGGATTGGCACTCTGTACTCGAATCGCAGAATTTCAACTAAGTTCATTCTGTTGTTTTCCATTGACGTAGTATATTTGAGTTTTTGTTTTCAGTTTAGTAAATCATTTATGAGGAGGCCCAAAGATTTTTTATCCTGCAACGACTGCCTTTTTTTTTAGCCAGATCTCACTGCTCAGCTCATTCGAATTTTGGCGTTGTGTGTTTAACATATTTCTTTATTGAGTAAAAAATAATGGGCTCTTTACTGAGTTTGGTATAATATACTAAAGTGTCATCCAGACCTGAAGTTATCGTAATGTACAGTTACGGTTGGTTTAGCCGATTCTGTCGCTTTTTCTGTGTACCAACGCAGCTGCACCCTCTGCAACGAAAGATGGAGCCTCAATCTGTCTGCCGGCGAGAGTGGCCGAGCGGTTCTAGGCGCTTCAGTCTGGAACCGCGCGACCGCTACGGTCGCAGGTTCAAATCCTGCCTCGGGCATGGACGTGTGTGATGTCCTTAGGTTAATTAGGTTTAAGTAATTCTAAGTTCTAGGGGACTGATGGCCTCAGAAGTTAAGTCCCATAGTGCTCAGAGCCATTTGAACCTCAATCTGTCTGCTAGGTATTGATATATCCGCAGCGCACATTTTTTTCAGGTAGATAAAATAAACTTTAACTTATGCATTCTTGAGTATTATTAAACATTCCTTATGGAAATACTTGTTGGGCTTATTTATAAATTAAATCGTTGTTTCAGACCTTGCCAAAAGTTGGTTGTAAGTCTTGGAATAAAGTTGGTGCATACTCTATATGATTTAGACATTCAGTAATTCTACTGATGTCTCCGATGATTGAGTAAATTATAGAGCGACCTTTTTGAAAACCCTCTTAATTATTGATAACAATTCTTTACCTTTCTACTTATTACGTTGTATCAAATTTTTACTAATGACTGGACAGAGTGATATGGGGCTGTTCGATTCAGGTTTATCAACTGATTTTCTGGTTTGAGTCTGATTTTAACTTTTGCAATGCCTTCTGTATAGTATTGTTTTCAGTGTTAGATCAGTATCGAGAAGTTTGTTTGGAGTTGCCATGATACTCAAACAGGAAAGAATTACATTCTCTGATGCATATTTGTGGCTTCAGCATAACTGCACTTATGATGGCTTTTGCTTATTAGCAACACTCCATTGTTTTTCGAAGCTACTTTTCGACATTTCTATTGAACCACTGTCACCCGTGAGGTCCCAGCGTTTTATTTTGCTATCTTGGGTAGTGTAGAGAGTAAACGCTCTGCCTCTGGCGCAGATATTTCGCGCTGTGAATCGGTCATCAGCTGGTTAGCAAGTGGAGCGCGGTATTTCCGCGTTGCAGCCGGACCGCCGGCGTGCTGCAGCTCAGCGCTGCGGTCTCCATGGCAACGGCCGCTCCCCCGGCACGCACACAATCGCGCCGCAAATTGCGAACCGCCCCCACCCCCGTCCCCCACCGGCTGGCGGCTCTCCAGCCCCGGCCGCGGGGCGGATGCCGCGGCTACTGCGACACTCGCAGCTCTGCTAGGCGGAACTTGTAAACAGTACCGTCCCAGAACACGACAAACCTACAGCCATGGACTTGCTAACACTACCTTCCCAGCACATGAAAAACATACACCGTATACTGCTACTGTTCATACAGCCACGGAGGGGATGGAAAATATCGCATGTGACTAACTTTCAAATTGACAGTTTAGGCTTTACGATATTCTTTGTAACATTCAGCACAAATAAAAAATGGGTCAGATATCTAGCCCTATTGTACGAGTATGGCAATGTGAATCTGATTACGTTTTTACATTACTATTCGGCCTGGAATATCATTGAATGGAGTAGAACTGTCTTCAGTGATAAGTTTCGCATCGGTGATGAGTTCAGCGAAGACGTGTCTGGCGATGCTCCGTAAAGCAAACTGGCTGTTGCCCGCAAGCCGGCCGGTGGCGGAGCGGTTCTAGGCGCTTCAGTCTGGAACTGCGCGACCGCTACGGTCGCAGGTTCGAATCGTGCCTCGGGCATGGATGTGTGTGATGTCCTTAGGTTAATTAGGTTTAAGTAGTTCTAAGTTCTAGGGGACTGATGACCTCAGCAGTTAAGTCCCATAGTGCTCAGATCCATTTTTTTTTTTGTTGCCCGCAATACGGCCCGGCAACCAGGAGCGATGGTCTGGGATGCTATTTCTTTTCATAGTAAGACCGGGAGGGGACTTCCAAGCAGGAGATGATCATGAGCAGAAGATTGAATAACCAACGAAAGGATAAAGTTCTACAAGTCGGGACGTGGAATGCCAGAGGCTTGAACGTAGTAGGAAATCTGAAAATGGAAATGCAAAGATTCAGTCTAGATATAGTAGGGGTCAGTGAAAAGTAATGGAGAGAAGACCAGAATTTCTGTCAGATGAGTATAGGGTATTATCAATTGCAACAGATAATGGTATAACGGAAGTAGAATTCGGTATGAATAGGAAGGTAAGGCAGAGAGTGAATTACCGTGAACAGTTCAGTAACTGGGTTGTCCTTATCAGAACCGACAGCAAACCAACACTGACAACCATAGTTCAGGTATACATGCCGACGTCGCAGGCTGAAGAGCTAGAGCAAGTACACTACTGGCCATTAAAATTGCTACACCAAGAAGAAATGCAGATGATAAACGCGTATTCATTGGACAAATATGTTATACTAGAACTGACATGTGATCACATCTTCACGCAATATAGGTGCATAGATCCTGAGATATCAGTACCAGCCGGCTGGTGTGGCCGTGCAGTTCTAGGCGCTTCAGTCTGGAACCGTGTGACCGCTACGGTCGAAGGTTCGAATCCTGCCTCGGGCATGGATGTGTGGGATGTCCTTAGGTTTAAGTAGTTCTAAGTTCTAGGGGACTGATGACCATAGACCCATAGTGCTCAGAGCCATTTTTTTGAAATCAGTACCCAGAACAACCACCCTGGCCGTAATAACGGCCTTGATACGCCTGGGTATTGAGTCAAACCGAGCTTGGATGGCGTGTACAGGTACAGCTGCCCATGCAGCTTCAACACGATACCAAGGTTAGTGACTGGCGTATTGTGACGAGCCAGTTGCTTGGCCACCATTGACCAGACGTTTTCAATTGGGAAGAGATCTGGAGAATGTGCTGGTCAGGGCAGCAGTCGAACATTTTCCGTATCCAGAAAGGCCCGTACAGGACCTGCAACATGCGGTCGTGCATTATCCTGCTGAAATGTAGGGTTTCGCAGGCATCGAATGAAGGGTACAGCCACGGGTTGTAACACATCTGAAACGTAACGTCCACTGTTCAAAGTGCCGTCAATGCGAACAAGAGGTGACCGAGACGTGTAACCAATGGCACCCCATACCATCACGCCGGGTGATACGCCAGTATGGCGATGACGAATACACGCTTCCAATGTGCGTTCACCGCAATGTCGCCAAACACGGATGCGACCATCATGATGCTGTAAACAGAACCTGGATTCATCCGGAAAAATGACGTTTTGCCATTCGTGCACCCAGGTTCGTCGTTGTGAACACCATCGCAGGCGCTCCTGTCTGTGATGCAGCGTCAAGGGTAACCGCAGCCATGGTCTCCGAGCTGATAGTCCATGCTGCTGAAAACGTCGTCGAACTGTTCGTGCAGATGGTTGTTGTCTTGCAAACGTCCCCATCTGTTGACTCAGGGATCGAGACGTGGCTGCACGATCCGTTACAGCCATGAGGATAAGATGCCTGTCATCCGGACTGCTAGTGATACGAGGCCGTTGGGATCCAGCACGGCGTTCAGTATTACCCTCCTGAACCCAACGATTCCATATTCTGCTAACAGTCATTGGATCTCGATCAACGTGAGCAGCAATGTCACGATACGATAAACCGCATTTGCGATAGGCTACAATGCGACCTTTATCAAAGTCGGAACCGTGATGGTACGCATTTCTCCTCCTTACACGAGGCATGACAACAACGTTTCCCCAGGCAACGCCGGTCAACTGCTGTTTGTGTATGAGAAATCGGTTGGAAACTTTCCTCATGTCAGCACGTTGTAGGTGTCGCCACCGGCGCCAAGCTTGTGTGAATGCTCTGAAAAGCTAATTATTTGCATATCACAGCATCTTCTTCCTGTCGGTTAAATTTGGCGTCTGTAGCACGTCATCTTCGAGGTGTAGCAATTTTAATGGCCAGTAGTGTATATGAGGACATTAAAAAATGGTTGAAATGGCCCTGAGCACTATGGGACTTAACATCTGAGGTCATCAGTCCCCTAGAACTTAGAACTACTTAAACCTAACTAACCTAAGGACATCACACACACCCATGCCCGAGGTAGGATTCGAACCTGCGACCGTAGTGGTCCCGCGGTTCCGGACTGAAGCGCCTAGAACCGCATGGGCACACCGGCCGGCGAGGATATTAAAAGGTTAATACAGTACGCAAAGGGAGATGAAAATCTAATAGTCATGTGGGACAAGTATGCGATTGTAGGGGAAGGAGTAGAAGAAAATGGTACAGGGGAATACGGGCTTGGTTCTAGGAATGAGAGAGAAGAAAGGCCAGTTAAGTTCTGTAGTACATTTCAGCATGTAATAGCGAATACTCTGTTAGAAAACCGCAACAGTACGAGGTATACGTGGGAAACGCCGGGTGATACGGGAAGATTTCAGTTAGATTACATCATGGTCAGACAGAAATTCTGAAATCAGATACTGGATTGTAAGGCGTAGTCATTAGCAGATATAGAGTCAGATCACAATGTAGTAATGATGAAGAGTAGGCTGAAGTTTAAGAGATTAGTCAGGAAGAATAAATATGCAAAGAAGTGGGACACGAAAGTACTAAGGAATGACGAGAAACGCCTGAAGTTCTTTAACGCTATAGACACAGCAGTAAAGAATAGCTCAGTAGGCAGCACAATTGAAGAGGAATGGACATCTCAAAAAAGGAAAATCACAGAAGTTGGAAAGAAAGACTAGGTACAAAGAAGGTAACTGGGAAGAAACCATGGGTAGCAGAACAAATACTTCAGCTGATCGTTGAAAGAAGGAAGTAAAAAATGTTCAGGGAAATTCAGGAATACAGAAATGCAAGTCACTAGGAACGAAACAAATATGTAGTGCAGTGAAGCTGAGACGTAATGGCTGCATTAAAAATGTGAAGGAATCGAAGTACTGACTTAGCATATAGGAAAGTCATAACAGCCTTCGGTGAAATTAAAATCAAGGGTGTTAACATAAAGAGTGCAACGGGAATTCCACTGTTAAATGTAGAGGGGAGACCGTATAGGTGGAAAGCGTACATTGAAGGCCTCTTTGAGGGGAAGGTTCGTCTGATGTGATAGAAGAAGAAACAGGAGTCTATTTAGGAGAGATAGGGGATCCAGTATTAGAATCAGAATCAAGAGAGCTTTGGACTACTTAGGATCAAATAAGGCGAAAGGATAACATTCCATCAGAATTTCTAAAATCATTGGGGAAGTGGCAACAAAACGACTATTCACGTTGGTGTGTAGAATGTATGAGGCTGGCGACATACTATCAGACTTAGAGAATAATATCATCCACACAATTCCGAACACTGCAAGGGCTGACAAGTGCGAGGATTACCGCGCAATCAGCTTAGCAGCTCATGCATCCAAGTTGCGTACAAAAATAATGTACAGAAAAAGGAAAAGAAAATTGAGAATGTGTTAAATGATGATCAGTGTGGCTTTAGGAAAGGTAAAGGCACCAAAGAGGCAATTCTGATGTTGCGGTTGATAATGGAAGCAAGACTAAAGAAAAATCAAGACACGTTCATAGGATTTCTCGGCCTGGAAAAGGCGTTCGACAATGTAAAGTGGTGCAAGACGTTCGAAATTCTGAGAAAAAGAGGGGTAAGCTATAGGGAGAGACGGGTAATATACAATATGTACGAGAGCCAAAAGAGAATAATAAGAGTGGACGACAAAGAACGAAGTGCGCGGATTACAATCGTGTAAGACAGGGATGTTATCTTTCGTCCCTATTGTTCAATCTGTACATTGAAAAAGCAACGGTGGAAATAAAAGAAAGGTTCAGGAATGGAATTAAAATTCAAGGTGAAAGGATACCAATGATACGATTCACTAATGACATTGCTATCCTGAGTGAAAGTGAAGAAGAATTTCATGATCTACTGAATGGAATCAACAGTCTAATAAGTACAGAAAATGGATTAAGAGTAAGTCGAAGAAAGACGAAGTAATGAGAAGTACCAGAAATTAAAACAGCGACAAATTTAACATCAGACTTGATGGTCACGAAGTAGATGAAGGAATTCTACTGCCTAGACAGAATAATAACCAATGACGGATGGAGCAAGGAGGACATCACAAGCAGACTAACACTGGCAGAAAGGGCATTCCTGGCCAAGAGAAGTCTACTAGTATCAGAGATAAGCTTTAATTTGAGGAAGAAATTTCTGAGAATGTACGTTTGGAGCACAGCATTGTATGGCAGTGAAACGTGGACTGTGGGAAAACTGGAACAGATGAGAATCGAAGCATTTGAGATGTGGTGCTACAGGCGAAATGTTGAAAATTAAGTGGACGATAAGGTAAGTAATGAGGAGGTTCTGAGCAGATTTAGAGAGAAAAGGAATATGCTGAGAACACTGACAAGGAGAAGGGACAGGTTGTTAGGGCATCTGTTAAGACATCATGGAACGTTTTCCCTGGTACTAGAGGGAGCTGTAGAGGGCAAAAGCCCGCATCTCGTGGTCGTGCGGTAGCGTTCTCGCTTCCCACGCCCGGGTTCCCGGGTTCGATTCCCGGCGGGGTCAGGGATTTTCTCTGCCTCGTGATGGCTGGGTGTTGTGTGCTGTCCTTAGGTTAGTTAGGTTTAAGTAGTTCTAAGTTCTAGGGGACTTATGACCGCAGCAGTTGAGTCCCATAGTGCTCAGAGCCATTTGAACCATTTAGAGGGCAAAAACTGTAGAGGGAGACAGAGATTGGAGTACATCCAGCAAATAAGGAATTAAGAAAACGGATCTACGCGGCAGTAGAGGTCGTAAGAGCTATCATGCTTATGAACCTGCAGCGAAAAGGAGTACAGTTTCGATAACTGTCCAAATAGAACTGTACCAACATGTAAAAAATGTTTGAGTCCTTGTGACAGTGATGGACAAATAAAGTTATAAATCTTAATAGGCACTGAAATATAAGCAGAAGTTTCTGTATAGCTCTAGCCCGGACACCCTTGCACCACACACCGGCCTGCGTCCGTGGCGTGATGCACGTTTCGAGTAGCCGTTCACTTGGATGGCAGCTTATTCGGACACGACCCTCGTCCTGGTGTAACAACAAAGATAATTCGTCTAACATAGCGACAGTTGTAACTATTCCACGGTCCAACCTCGATGATCCCGTGTCCACTGAAGTCGTAATTGATGATGTCATTGGATCTCCACGGAACATGAAGAAGTTGTCTGCTGCGTAGCCCCTATGTTCAACAATGTGCACTGAACGCTGTGTTCTGAAACATTTGTGATTACAGGAGCATTGCACTGTCGTCATGACTGGTATAGATCGCGGCCTGTCCCGAGTTACAGAGCTCAACTGCCTCTGACCTACACGTTTTGTGATGTGGCGTGGATATTCAACTCCTTGTCGTCTACTCATAGTATTGTCGCTCTTCAGCCATTTTCCATAGTTGTTCTTGACAGTAGCTCGTTAACCGTGACGTCTCGCTCCTAGGCTCCGGGCTATTACAATCTGTCTTTGTTAAAGTCACTCAGGCAATGTACTTCCCTATTTTTGACTCGTAGAATGATATCCCACTCGTCTCTGATCCGCATATATATTTCCTTACACGTAAGATCACCAGGCGATATTCAGTCTCGCGATGGGCAGTGGTCATTACGTTTTGTCTTATCAGTGTACTTAAGGGGAGCCGGAACGACGAAAATGACAAAATTAACGTTTTTTTTTTCATTATAAAATTATTTGGAGTTTTCTGAATAAAACAAATCAAGTTTCACCCTCCTAAGTGAATTCTAAGTGTGTTTTTATCGCTGCAAAGTTGACGCGCCGCGTAAACGGTTGTAGCGACTTGGTGTCACCTCTCACGGCGCCGCTCGCTGGCTGAAAGCAGGGTATCTTTGCGGAATTAGACAGTGTTTTGTTTTCCAACGTTGTATGGCTTTATCTTTGTGACAAGTGACTGTTCGTATCGGTAAACATAAACGCTATACCGTGTGTGTTGACTTGTGGAGTTTGCTTTGTGTTGCTTAGCTGTTCAATTTTGCGTATTTGACGAATTTTGCTCGTACCTGTTTTAGGTATTTGGTCTGTGGATATCAATAAGCCCAGTTTCAGCAATCAAATGCTTAAGAAAAGGCACAATGAGTGGAAATCTTTGTTGTTTCGAAGGGAGATGCTGCTCAGACTGCTTCACCGACTACTCCAAATGAATGTGACAGAACTTCTTCCAGCAAGAAACTTCGTGAAAGCAAAGAAAAATTTGAAAACTATGAAAATGACAGTAATGATGTGAATGAAATAATTAACATTTCCTTGATCTCTAATATTTTGAAACATAACGTATTACGCCAAGTTTGCAAAGAAAGAGGACTGGAATTGAAAATAACTTCACACATTGGTTTGGCATGTTAAATGTTATTGAAATGTAACAAATGTGCTGCAGAAGTTTCGTTTTCTAATTCTGACAGTGTTCCTCGTAGTGGTAATAGTGGAAAGAAGGTGTTTGATATAAATGTTAGGCTAGTGTATGGCTTGTGTTGCATTGGCAAGGGCAGTGTTGCAGGGACAATGTGGAATCATAAACTTGCTAAAACCACCAACCAAGTTTGGATTTTATAATGAATTGATGGGATCTTCTGCTGAAGATATTGCTCAAGCAACAATGAAGAACGCAGTTGAAGAAGCTGTGACAGATAATGGGATTGTAGAGATTTAACTGTTGCTTTAGATGGATCATGGCAACGTAGAAGTCATCAATTTCTAAATGGACTTGTGACAGCTACCAGTGGAGACAGTTGCAAAGTAATTGATGTTGCTGTTCTCGCAAAACATTGTAGGTTTAAGGGCAATACCAAGGACGAATATAGTGAAAGTTGTGAAGCAAATTTTCACGGCACGAGTGGAGCGATTGAAGTAGAGGGAGTAAACGCAATTTTTTCCAGATCACAGGAGTGGTATAATGTACGATACACTAACTAACTAGGAGATGGTGATTCTAAGGGATATAAAGCTGTAGAGGAACTCAAACCTTATGGCAATGAAATTCACATTAAAAAACAGGAGTGCATTGAACATGTGCAGAAGCGCATGGGAGCTCGCTTGCGCAACCTAAAGCAGACATTAGGATCCCAGAAGCTTAGTGATGGTAAGACCCTTGGAGGAAGATTGACACATGAAGCAATTGATAGATTGCAGAGGTATTCTGGGTATGCAATTAAGTAAAATACCAGAAGCATTGAGCATATGAGGAGAGCAGTATGGGCATTATTTTTTCATACTGCATAAACAAATGAGCACCCACAACATGCACTATGCCCCACAGGTGATGACTCATGGTGTATGTATCAATCAGGAAAGGAATATGCCCATAAAAACAGTTTGCCAAATGCTGTAATTGATGTAATTAAGCCCATATTCAGAGATTTATCACAGCCAAGTTTATTGGAAAAGTGTTTACACGGGAAAACACAAAATCCAAATGAAAGAGTAAATAATTTAATTTGCATTAGGATTCCCAAAAGAGTGTTTGTACAGATAAAAACATTGCATTTTTGAGTGTATGATGCAGTGGCAACATGCAATGAAGGAAACATTATCAAATGTGATGTGCTGAAACGTTTAGGTTTCCAACCAGGACACAACACCATTTCCAAAATGAGCCTAATTGACGAAGAAAGACTAAGAGGTGCACGAAGAAGAGACAAAAGCCTACAACATGCAGCAAAAGGGAAGAAAAGACCAGTGAAAAGGAAACTAACACTGGGAAAAGAAGAGGATGCTGATAATCCATCATATGGGGCAGGAATGTATTAAAAAACTTTGGAAGCCATTTCCCGTAACTTTAAAATTTTCATCTTTGTGGAACATTTTCTCAAAAACTGCTAACAGTATATCAATGAAATTTATACACAATATTGTTTACTTCTTGTCCTTCATTTTATAACAAATTGTAAAAAAAATATTGTATAATTCAAGAGTTATAGAAGAAAAAGTGAAAACTTTTAGAGAAAAAATAAGCATGTGTTAAAAAAATTGTAAAACAAAAACCAATAAATATTTCTTAACATGGCATTATGACTTTGTAGAGAGGCCAGACAAACATGTGGTTCCTGAAGAGGGGCAGCAGCCTTTTTAGTAGTTGCAGGGGCAACAGTCTGGATGATTGACTGATTTGGCCTTGTAACATTAACCAAAACGCCCTTGCTGTGCTGGTACTGCGAACGGCTCAAAGCAAGGGGAAACTACAGCCGTAATTTTTCCTGAGGACATGCAGCTTTACTGTATGATTTAATGATGATGGCGTCCTCTTGGGTAAAATATTCCGGAGGTAAAATAGTCCCCCATTCGGATCACCGGGCGGGGACTACTCCAGAGGATGTCGTTATCAGGAGAAAGAATACTGGCGTTCTACGGATCGGAGCGTGGAATGTCAGATCCCTTAATCGGGCAGGTAGGTTAGAAAATTTAAAAAGGGAAATGGATAGGTTAAAGTTAAATATAGTGGAAATTAGTGAAGTTCGGTGGCAGGAGGAACAAGACTTTTGGTCAGGTGATTACAGGGTTATAAATACAAAATCAAATAGGGGTAATGCAGGAGTAGGTTTAATAATGAATAAAAAAATAGGAGTGCGGGTTAGCTACTACAAACAGCATAGTGAACGCATTATTGTGGCCAAGATAGACACAAAGCCCATGCCTACTACAGTAGTACAAGTTTATATGCCAACTAGCTCTGCAGATGATGAAGAAATAGATGAAATGTATGACGAGATAAAAGAAATTATTCAGGTAGTGAAAGGAGACGTAAATTTAATAGTCATGGGTGACTGGAATTCGTCAGTAGGAAAAGGGAGAGAAGGAAACATAGTAGGTGAATATGGATTGGGGGGAAGAAATGAAAGAGGAAGCCGCCTTGTAGAATTTTGCATAGAGCATGACTTAATCATAGCTAACACTTGGTTCAAGAATCATAAAAGAAGGTTGTATACCTGGAAGAATCCTGGAGATACTAAAAGGTATCAGATAGATTATATAATGGTAAGACAGAGATTTAGGAACCAGGTTTTAAATTGTAAGACATTTCCAGGGGCAGATGTGGACTCTGACCACAATCTATTGGTTATGAACTGCAGATTGAAACTGAAGAAACTGCAAAAAGGTGGGAATTTAAGGAGATGGGACCTGGATAAACTGAAAGAATCAGAGGTTGTAGAGAGTTTCAAGGAGAGCACAAGGGAAGAATTGACAGGAATGGGGGAAAGAAATACAGTAGAAGAAGAATGGGTAGCTCTGAGGGATGAAGTAGTGAAGGCAGCAGACGATCAAGTAGGTAAAAAGACGAGGGCTAATAGAAATCCTTGGGTAACAGAAGAAATATTGAATTTAATTGATGAAAGGAGAAAATATAAAAATGCAGTAAATGAAGCAGGCAAAAAGGAATACAAACGTCTCAAAAATGAGATTGACAGGAAGTGCAAAATGGCTAAGCAAGGATGGCTAGAGGACAAATGTAAGGATGTAGAGGCTTGTCTCACTAGGGGTAAGATAGATACTGCCTACAGGAAAATTAAAGAGACCTTTGGAGAGAAGAGAACCACTTGTATGAATATCAAGAGCTCAGATGGCAACCCAGTTCTAAGCAAAGAAGGGAAGGCAGAAAGGTGGAAGGAGTATATAGAGGGTTTATACAAGGGCGATGTACTTGATGACAATATTATGGAAATGGAAGAGGATGTAGATGAAGACGAAATGGGAGATAAGATACTGCGTGAAGAGTTTGACAGAGCACTGAAAGACCTGAGTCGAAACAAGGCCCCGGGAGTAGACAACATTCCATTAGAACTACTGATGACCTTGGGAGAGCCAGTCATGACAAAACTCTACCATCTGGTGAGCAAGATGTATGAGACAGGCGAAATACCCTCAGACTTCAAGAAGAATATAATAATTCCAATCCCAAAGAAAGCAGGTGTTGACAGATGTGAAAATTACCGAACTACAAGTTTAATAAGTCATGGCTGCAAAATACTAACGCGAATTCTTTACAGACGAATGGAAAAACTGGTAGAAGCGGACCTCGGGGAAGATCAGTTTGGATTCCGTAGAAATGTTGGAACACGTGAGGCAATACTAACCTTACGACTTATCTTAGAAGAAAGATTAAGAAAAGGCAAATGTTCCTTGTATTTACTAAAATTAACATGGAGGAGATGGATTGTTCCGGCTCCCCTTAAGGGTATATCTTTGTAAAATCCATGCGCAAGCAATTACGTTAGATTACATTGTCTCTCTCTCTTCAATGCTGCATGCGCGTAAACATCACTCTGAAGTGATTTTGGTACTCCACAGCAAACATAAATGGCTCGAAACATGATCGAATCACATGCCTCAGAAAGCGAGTTGATTTTCTCACCACTGCACCACCTCGTTCAGTCCACGTCGGTGGTGAAGATACAATAAGGTTAATAACAGCTGTAGCATAGCTACATCAGCCGCCTTCCTTAACTCGCTTACCTATGGATGGTGAGGGACGGTATGTTAACGCATAGAAAGATTAGTAACATCCTCTGCCATACACGTTAAATTCCTCTCAAAAACACAGTACATATATCCTGTACTACATTAATTTACGGATTACAACGAAGTATCACGTAGCCTTTCCGATTTGGGAGCTCACACTTTACACGTTTAAACTGGGCTGAAATCCTGAACGCCTGGCAGTCCTGTTTTGATTTCAGATCGAGAACATGTTTGTACAAGCACATACGTACTGACATTAAATCTTGCTACTGCTCTTTCATCCTTTTTCGATCTTTGTAAATCTTATAATACCCGAAGCTAAAGGAGATAATGGGCAAGTTAATTTATTGTTCTAATGCGGAAATAACTACCACTGCGATGAGCTGCAGCTGCCAACTGAATACCCCACTTGAACGAAACAGAGTTTGGTGCTTACATAATTTGCCTAAATCCTTCACTGAAAGATTCGAAGGCGTGGAAATTTAGCATACAACCTGAAAAAGTGCGGCACTTTTCATTTCTACCATCACATGATTGTCAAACGTGATAGGTGTTTCGAACCACCTAAAAGGATTCAGATATTCTCATATATCTAACCACCCATTCTTAGAGAGACAATGTGTATAGTACGTGAGCTGTGCGTAATAACAACAACAGTAATGAGAACACTAACAACAGTCAAAGTTACAATAAGTAATATATGGTGTTACACTAAATTTTGGAGATTTGTGGTAAGGTCTTATGCGACCAAACTGCTAAGCTTACACACTACTTAATCTAACTTAAACTAGCTTACGCTAAGGACAACACACACACCCATGCCCGAGAGAGGACTCAAACCTCAGGCGGGGATAGCCGCGCGGACAGTGACAAGGCGCCCTAGACCGCTCGGCTACCCTGCGCGGCGCTGTTACACTAAGGTCAGCGTGATTACATTGTGTTAACTTTCTCATTACTCACTTTTTAAATCGGAGTAGTGACACACTAACAGAAGTGCATGGCAGCAATACAGAAGTAAAGAATCTGGAAAAGAGACTTAATGGACCGGCCCGAGAGAGAAAAATCTTAGGAGATGCGACGGACGGAAAGAAACCAGGACAGATAGGGATGAGGATAGCTGGAGTTGTAGTGTGAATGTGACATAAATGCAGATTCGGAGTTGAATTAAAGTATGAAATGAGGAATACACCAAGAGTGTAGTTACGCACCCATCTAAACACGTCAATTTTTAATTTCTTCTTCAACGCAGCGTGGCTTTGTATGGAAATGGAAATGTCGTGTGGCTAGGGCCTCCCGTCGGGTAGACCGTTCGCCTGGTGCAGGTCTAGACATACGTTACTGTTTCATAGTCGTATTCCTGAAATAGTAAAGCAGATGGAGAAATATGTAGCGTTACACATATTTACAGCCAAGTTCTGGAAATATCAGATGCTGTGCTGCGGTTAAGTGGAGTGGCGACAGGTATTTGATACATGAGGAGTGGCATTGAGGTTACGGGTGACTAAGCAAGAAATAAACAAAGCGGCAGTGTCACTAGAAGACTCCTGGTGACACGATAGTCCCAAACACCAATCAAAAATAAATAATTTATGCACAGTTTAATGGTGTTATTTCTAAAATACGTCGTTCGTCATGTACATGGAAACTATGGAACGCTAGGCATCCGAAATGTACAAATCTTACGCAAGTATTCAAGGCTAATTCGACTTGTTTGGAGTTCTCGCTATTTGTAGCGTGTTGAACTGCGTCAGATGATTTATAAGTTCCAATGATTTGACTAATTTTTGTTTCAGTTTTAGGTCGAAATATTTTTTCTAAATCTTTTATTTACATATATGCAAGAAAGAGATTTTCGGTATACTGCGATAAATCCTTCCTAGTCTAGGTGGCCATCCAAGATTACGGTACAATTGTCTACTTTCTTAATAACGTGACCTGAATTCCAACAAAGCGTACTGAGGAAATAGTTTCGTGACATGCTGGCTGGTTAACATCTCCTGTGAATCCGTGTGGTATTGAAACTGAGAATATCAGATCGATAAAACAAACTTTAAATTCAGTATTTAAAAATGTATTCTCACATGAAGATAACTAGTGTGTTACTGACCACCGTACCGACTCACGGATGAGATATATCGATACTAGTACCTCTGGTGTTAAGAAACATTTAATAATACTAAAGGGTACATTTTCCTCAGTCAGCCTCCAAAATAAGCGATTTTTACGACTTTTTGGGAAAATTAATGAAACAATCAACTTAAATATTTTTGCACATTATTTATTGATTCTTGGACAACATTTTCTGATTAAAAAAAGAGCCTGTTACTCCTTTCAAATATGTCCAAGGAGTCTGTACACTATATCTCAACCTGACGGAATAGACTGCAGGCACACTAATAAAGACATCTTTCACAGATTTGACTGAATTACTCCTCAGGCATATCTGCATGGAGTAATAGGCAAATTTTTTAAAATTTTGTTTTATTCATTAGTTTTTGCAAAATCATGATGAGAAACACATGACAAAACTAAATCTTTATTTCAAATGTACGCTATTCTATTATTTTTGTTTAAATTTCAGAAGGCTGTACATTATTCCGTGCGCAGTATCCCGTAAATTAAGAAGAATTCTTTGTTGTTTCATTCCAGACAAGGTTTGCAGACTGCAGGACTTCCATCATGGGCACACTTCATTTTGGACAGAGTAACTCAAAGTCTTCGGATGGGGGACTTAATTATGACTGAATTTCCTTAAAAATCAGAAAATTTTGTCCAAGAATCAATAAATAATGTTAAAAAGATTTACGTTGATTGCTTCATCAGGCTTCCCAAAACAAATCGTAAAAGTCGCTTATTTTATAGGCTGACTGAGGAGAATGGACGCTTAAAGCAAAGAAGGTACCAGGCCCTGACGTGAATTCTACTTGGATGTCATAGTGACAAGCTACGGAATTAGCTTTTCTACTAACTCATACTTATCGACGATCTCTTGCGTAGCGAATTTAAATGTAGTTAAATGTAAGATGATGCTTATAACAGAGAGTGAACCCGATCCTGTCTCATTACAAGGTTAGTGGTAAGCATCTTCAGCATGTTTCGGGGTAATACGAAGAAGCGATATGAAATGGGACGACCACAAATAATCAGTATTAGGGACGGCGACTGGGAGACTTAGATTTGTTGGAAAGGTTCTGGGAAAGTACAACCCATCTTTTTAAAAAATTGCATATGATGCGCTGGTGCAACCGATTCTACTGCTACACTGAGACAGCAATATACAATTTCACTGCCCACATAATAGAGTCTTTAAAGAGTAAAATGTCATTAATAGGAATTTTCTGAGACTTGATTGCGTTAACCATGACGTTACGTTACAGAAATTGCAATTCTGTGGTGTAAATGGAAAATCATATGACTGGTTTAAGTCGTATCTACAGAACAGGAAGAAAAGTTTCTTTATATGGTTTAAGTGATTTAAGGAAGTGATTCTTGAGTTTCTCCCGGCGTATTTGATAATCAAAATATCAACGGGTGTACTGCCGGTCTACAGTGTCCAACGGGCACAATATTTCGGCGATCATACATGTCGCCATCATCAGGTGAACTGACGGACTGAGCTCCTGTGAACGTGCCGGCACGGAGATCCGTAGACTATGGCTGCTCAGGGGGAACTGGGTTCGGTCGCGGCGGCGGCCGATTTAAATACCCTCCGCCCGCGGCGCGCTCACTCCGCCGTCCGCGCCCCGCGCCACGGTCGCGCGGTGGAACAGACGCCGTCGCAATCTGTGTACGTGCCGGCACGTTCACAGGAGCTCAGTCCGTCAGTTCACCTGATGATGGCGACATGTATGATCGCCGAAATATTGTGCCCGTTGGACACTGTAGACCGGCAGTACACCCGTGGATATTTTGATGATTTAAGGAAGTTTCCCACTTCATGTAACTGGGGTGAAATTACATTAGGTGTTCCATAGGTTTGGATCATGGGTCCCCTTCTGTTCTTCATGTACCGTATATGAATCACCTTCCTTCTTATCTGAAACAAGAAGCTAAACTGACACTGTTTGCTGATGATACAAGCATCATTATTAATCCAGTAATAGAAACTTCAATAGAAAATGATTAAAATAATGTCTTTGGAAAAGTTATTGATTGGTTTTATGCGAATGGACTTTCTCTGAACTTTGAAAAATACAGTACATCCAATTTTGTACTGCAAGGAGTACAGTTCCTTCAATAAGTACAACACATCAACAGAAGTCAGTAGCCAGGGTAGAGCATACTAAGATTTTCGGTGTACATATAAATGAAAATCTTAATTGGAAAATTCATATCTTGGATCTCCTAAAGAGACTGGGTTCAGTAGCTTTTGCAATCAGAATATTTGCCAATTTTGAGGATATAGAAATTAGTAAACTAACATACTTTGCACACTTTCACTCTTTGATGTCATACGGAATAATATTTTGGGGTAACTCAACACTTAGACAAACATACGGAATAATATTTTGGGGTAACTCAACACTTAGACAAAAAGTATTCACTGCTCTAAAGAAAGAGGTTAGAATAATGTGTGGGGCTCATACTCGCACATCTTGTAGGCATTTGTTTAAGAGGTTAGGAATTCTTACAACAGCCTCACACTACATTTAACAACATGGACCTATTTGTAAACAACAGTGAAAGTCATGATCATAATACCAGAAGAAAGACAGACTTACATTATCCTCCACTCAGCCTATTTTTGACACAGAAATGGGTAAAATATGCTGTTGAAAAACTTTTCGATAAATTACCAGATAAAATAAAATGTCTGACAGACAGCAGCAATAGTTTCAAAAATAACCTGAAATCATATCTCCTTGACAACTCCTTCTATACCATTCTTGAATAGGAATAAATAAACTGTAGGTATAATATATTCATTTTGTGTCATTTAAGGGAATGTAGTAGGTAAATAGCAAAAAATCATTGATTCAAGAGCGCATTTCTTATGCACTTCACACTTCCCACATCATAACGGCTACCGTGAGATTGATCAATGGAACTACTAACTAACTAGAGTACTGTTCCACTGGTTAGTGTCGTTTGCAAGTAAACAAGACAAACGACATCACACAAATTTAGGGACGCGCTGCTAGGATTATGACAGGTCGGATTAGAGTATCCGAAAGTGTGACATCAATTTTCTGGGAATTCAAATGGGCAAATGGCAATCATTTGACGAAAGACATCACTCTTCCGAAACCCTGTTGACTCCGATTGACTCCGAATTCCTACACGATCTCCTAATGAACCTTTGGGGAGACGAAGGTTATACATTTTTTAATACACACAATATATAAATATACTTATAAAATATGTAAATGAGGAAAGCATATCACTGATTTACTACAAAGTTCTAGGTCGATTTACGTCACATTTCTACATTCAGATCAAATAACGAAGAAAAATAATTGTAAATGAAATATCTGACAAACGAAATATATCGTGGCAAAGCTCAACTGTATCCGGACAGAATTCATAACACTCGACGGTATTGACTGACTGCCGTGTCATTCTCTAACGATAGGCGTCAGTGGATGCGGATATGGATGGACATATGATTAGCACTCCGTTCTCCCGGCCATTGTAACTTTTCGTGTCGCAGAGTTCAGCCCGCTTGGCAGTAGTACTCGGCAGACCTGGACGGTGACCAAGTGTTAGCCAGGTCCAACCACGCTCAGCGGTGGCCGTGCGGTTCTAGGCGCTACCGTCTGGAACCGCGTGACCGCTACGGTCGCAGGTTCGAATCCTGCCTCGGGCATGGATGTGTGTGATGTCCTTAGGTTAGTTAGGTTTAAGTAGTTCTAAGTTCTAGGGGACTGATGACCACAGATGTTAAGTCCCATAGTGCTCAGAGCCATTTTTTTTTTGAGTAACCCCTGTCGCGAGAAAAAATTACAGCTACAATACCCGTCTTCGATATAGTACAATAGGCGTCACTAGATCGAGGGACGAGCGAAATCTCGAGAATTTGACAGAAATATGATTGCATACTCTTATTTACTGATCAGCTGCCGTTGTTACTTATGACATATAACCTATAAGATATTTTAGTCCTTGTTCCACAGTTATTTCTATTATTACGAGTAGAACTCACAGTGCCGTACAGGTGCAAAGGCAGGTCGTAGATGTAGAACCAACAAAAGTCACTAGATCGGGGGCCGTTCAAAAGATCGAACATGACCCGCGATTTCTCGAACTGTGACGTAAACTGTTCGAACAGTTCGAGTCGTGATCAAATACAGCCCTCTTGAAACAATGAAAACTGAGCTCAAACAACAGAAGACGAAATCTCCAAGAGCGCAATGAGATCCTTACCGCAAAATGTAACATCAGATGACGCAACTAATCATCTTTTCATATGGGCAAAGACGTATTCATTCGTCGCATTCCATTGACACCCAGTGATTCAAATATACCGTTCGATTTATAGCGATTGCAGTTTCCCATGCGGCGTGCGTGCGCTGTTAGTATCAACAAGGCACATGACCAATCACTACTTTGTGTGGCAGATGTTTACATTCAGGGCAACTCCGGGCACTGCAGCTAGTATACATATAAAGTTAAAAAAGCAAAGGGTCAAGGTCTGAGCCCAGGGGGTTAAACTTATGTCAGGTATACGTCGAAACGCATTGTGTAACTCGTTTAGTCGTCGGAACAGGTGTCAGACAAGACGGCTGGCGGCACACTCATAACTTTCATACGTGTCTGAGGCTGAGAGCGCGGTGCATCGTGAAGCGGTAAGCCGCGGCGCGGAGCGTGCGGTGGTCGCGGGATTGTGGAGGGACGAGATGAGTGGGCGAGCTGCTGATCTGCGCCACGTGGGCCCCACGTGCTGCTCTGCCTGCCCGCGCCACAAAGCACCCTCCACTCAAAACGCGACTCTAAGCCGTCGTTTATTCTGCGCACGCTAACCTAGTCCAGCGTGGTGGGGAGATACTCCAGAAAATACGGTGAAAGAATAGAACATCGGAGACCTTTGAACTTTTTCTATTTACGCTGACATCTTCATCTACATATCTACGTGATTACTTTGCAATTAAGTGCCTGGCAGAAAGCTCATCGACTCACCATTAAGCTACTTCTCTAACATTCCACTCTCGAACAGCACACAGGAAAGACGAACACTTAAACCATTCCGTGCGAGTTCTGATGTCACTTATTTTGTTATGACGATCATTTCTCCCTTTGTAAGAGGGCGCCAACAAAATACTTTCGCACTATGAGGAGAACGTTGGTGATAGAAATTTCATGAGAATAACCTCACGAGGCGAGGCCATCCCATTTCATATATCATATCCGTGTAACTACCTCACTTATTTCGCGATAATATAAAGCAAGCTGCCCTTCTTTGAACTTTTTCGATGTCCTCCGTCAATGCTATCTGATGAAGATCCCACGACGCAGAGCAGAGTTACAGGAGTGTAAGAAGTCTCAAATTTTCTAAGTGTTCTGCCAATAAATCTCAGTCTTTGGTTTGCTTTCCCTGCAACATTATCTACGTGATCGTTCCACTTTATGTTATTGTAATTGTCATTCCTGTTTTTAACTGAGTTTGCACCCTTTAGATTTGTGTGATTTATCGTATAATTAAAATTCAGAGGATCCTTTTTAGTGCTCATATGGATTACTTCACACTTCACGATTCAGAATCAATTCCCACTTTTTTGCAACATATAGATATCTTGTCCAAATCATTTCCCAATTCATTTTGATCATCTGATGACTTTACATGACAGTAAAAGACAGCATCAACTGAAAACAATCTAAGAGAGCTGCTCATATTGTCTCCTAAATGTTTATGCAGATCAGGAACAACAGAGGGCCTGTAATACTTTCTTGGAGAACTTAAGTATTACTTCTATTTTACTCGATGACTTTCCGTCAGTTACTACGAACTGTGACTTTCTGACAGGAAGTCACGAATCCAGTGACACAACTGAGACGATACTCCACAGACACACAATTTGATTAGAAGACGCTTGTGAGGAACAATGTCAAAAGCCTTATAGGAAACTAAAAAAACTGAATCAATTTGACGTCCTCTGCCGATAGCACCACAAGTTATTTAATAACGACACTGAAAGTTAAAATGTGAACATGTTGTCTTTTACGATAGTTGAACTTTCTTTGTCAAACCGTAAGTCTAGCCCAACAGCTCCCCACATTCTTGCGAATGCCAGCAAGCGTTTCCACTGTTGCAGATGGAAGACAAATCGTAGCCAGAGTACCTAAAAACTTACATAAGCATCTCTCTGTAACAGTGTAACATTCTGCCTTATTCAGAGGCCGTCGCTTGACTGAGCTATCCGAGCACGTAGCACGGCCATAAATACCTCTGAATCTGTGTATTTTTAGGGTTCATTATAGGATCACTCTGAATCTGCGTATTTTTAGGGTTCTTTATAGGATCCCTATGTTGTCAGTCTGTCTGTCTGTCCGATTGTTTAATATCCTTTCTCTCAGGAACGGATCGGCATAGCAAGTTCAAATTAATGTTACATACTAAGGTCTATAGTCACTTGGTGGTGTAACAAAATATGAGGGCTTCAAAGTCAGCACAACCGAAAGATACGGCCGTTTACGTCACGTACTTCGCTACTCACAAACTCGCTCATTAAATTCTACAGGGTACTTCCCCTTGAAGTAGAATCATGAAATATGACGAGAAGAAAGGATTCACTAGTGCAAGTAAAGAAAAAAATCTGGAGATTGATTTACACATGGTGACAATTATTAAACTATAAGAAAAAAACATAAATTAGTTACAAACTACGGCATTCTCACACTTTATTCAACAGGTAAACGTCACTACGGATATTCGAATGTAGGTTATGACATGTCCGATATGCCTGCCATCCTTGGCGATGATGTGGCGCAGACGAATAGCGAAATTCTGCAGGACCCGCTGAAGTGTCGGAACATTGATGCTGTCGATGACCTCCTGAATGGCTGTTTTCAGCTCAGCAGTGGTTTTGGGTTATTGCCGTACACCTTGTCTTTAATACAGCCCAACAAAAAGGAGTCGAATGTGTTCAGACTCGGACAATATGGCGGCCAATCGAGGCCTCTGGTTCTGGGAACCCCAGAGCCAGAATGCGGTCCCCAAAGTGCTCCTCCCGGAATCAAACACTCTTCTACTTCGATGGGGACGAGTTCGGTCTTGCATGCACCACATCTTGTCGAAAACAGGGTCACTTTGGACAAAGGGAGTGAAATCATCTTCCAAAACCTTCACGTACCGTTTGGTAGTTCAAATGGTTCAAATGGCTCTGAGCACTATGCGACTTAACTTCTGAGGTCATCAGTCGCCTAGAACTTAGAACTAATTAAACCTAACTAACCTAAGGACATCACACACATCCATGCCCAAGGCAGGATTCGAAGCTGCGACCGTAACGGTCGCTCGGTTCGAGACTGTAGCGCCTAGAACAGCACGGCCACTCCGGCCGGCACCGTTTGGTAGTCACAGTGCCATGAAGGAATATCGCACCGATTATTCCGTGACTGGGCGTTGTACAGCACACAGTAACTCGTTGAGCGTGAGGAGACTTCTCGGTTGCGAAATGCGCCAACTTTACTTATTGACGAACCCATCCAAATGAAAGTGCGCTTCGTCGCTAATGCGCGTGCGCATGCGCGTAGTAATTCTCATAATGGCCGCGGCCCACCGTGCTGTTTGAACGTCCTAACGCAAACCGTTCAGAAGTTATGACGATTTCATTTCATATAATTCAATAATTGTCACCCTGTAATTACATCATACGAAAAAATATTTTTTTGTCATTTGTTGTCTGACTTCAAACTTGAAATTAAAACGTCCTCGAAACTCTTAGAATTCATAGGATCGACATCTTGCCAGAACCCATGTCGATAACAGACAAAAATCGTCCTGATCCTTGATTCCCGGAATGGATGAACTGTCTATATACTGTACAAAATTAAGTTTCCAAGGAACTCTCAGTCCGCGAGTCCCACTCGCGCCCTGCCAGCTTTTTTCTACTGTTCCCATATCCACAGAGAACTCCCAGAAACTCTGTAGGGGAGCGCCGGTTTGGGAAAACGGACATATCACTCATTAGAGGAATATTAATGGAGTGCAGTCGATATGAAAGATTGAAAGTATGTTTCTGACAGGGATAGAATAGAGTTGATAATGTTAACGAAAAGTTGTTGCTTCATGGAAGGTTCTCAATCTGAGTAGGTATTAACGAGCATATTATCATCTTTTTAGTGTTCCTCGATCTCCATTTTGCTTTTATCAGCGTGCAACGATATGACCAAGCAAACGAACCTAATTCCTCCACATTACCTGTTGGCGGGTAAAACACAGTTTGCTCGTAATAACTCCATCGTCGAACGTTATGCGACTTTTCGTTTCCAAAGAAAAGTAGAGTGCAAGAAGATACAAACTATAATCTTGCGTCTTCCTACCTGAGGGAGGTTTGCGACTCTGATGTAATTTTGGACCGATTTCCGTTCACTCCAAACAAGACTGGTAATTACTTCTGCATATTTCATATCCCAGAATTCTGGAGATTCTCGATTACCTATACGATATTTTCCCAACATAATTTAAGAGAACGAAATTAATTTTGTTACACGTATGATGCTTAACTGTACAGTACATGCTAAATTCCACTTCGTCAGTTCCAGACACTAAGACCAAACTCACTGAGGAAATAGTGTTGCATACATTTTTGTTGTTCAGTAAAATGAGGCTTTAAAACATGGAAAATTACGGCTAATATGATACGTGATTTTTAAGATATTCAAGATCGTTGTTTCGATAGTATATTTGCGTTGGTTGTGTGAAACATGTAAAATAAAGAAATAGCTTCATGCAACTTGTGGCAAATGTACAGATTTAATTTCTATAGGTCACTGTTCCCATGCAAGCAAATGCCTGCACTCACTAATTTTATGTCCAGCCATATCTGGAGAGATGACCACAAGTATTTCAGACTGAAGTTGAAGCTGATGCAGACCACCATGAAAATTAAAGTGAGAATGCTTACAACTTGGTGTCATCCCAAAGCATGCACGAAAGTAGTGACGCATCGGCGGTGCTAGCGCACTTTTGATATCAAATTGATATCCAAATTAATTAAATTGTGACAACTTTTTGGTTTATATCTGCCTCCCCATCCCCATAACCTATTGGTCTGCTAATTGGTTTGTGACCTCCTGGGTCTTTTGTGACCCACTAGGAATAATCTGTCCTTCCGAGAAGGCTCCCCACCTGTCCCCCTCCCCTCCTCCTCACCCTCCCCCCCTTCTAACCACTCCTCTGGGAACTCTCTTCACCAATAGAAGCACACTTTCAGGCCTGAGTTATTCGAATAGCCCCTTCCGACTCTATCAATTTGATTGAATAATTAATTAAATCGATGAATTAATTAACCCTTCCCCAACTGGGAAATCCCTGAGCCCTCCCCTCCCCCCCCCTCCCCACTTGGAAATTGGTGGGTCTGTGCTGGAGAAGAGGGATCTCAGGAAATTCAATTACACTGCAAGGGATATAATTTTTATTCATAAAATTCAATTTGCAGGAGTTGGTTTTCTCTTCCTCATCATTCTCTGCTGTTTGGGAAGGTGCTGGTCTTGTAAAATACATCGAAAAGAAGTAATTAAATCGATCGAGTTTTTTTATTCCAACTGCACAAGGAAGTCTGTGACTATAAAACACAACACGCAATTACACTGTCAAAAGTCTTTCGATTGCAAAGCATGAAATGTCCATTGTGCAGCATGCAGACCTAAAGTTGCACTAATCTCCCAAACAAAGCATTAGCTGGAGGCAGCTCTTTGGTATTACCTGAGAAATTCCTGTCGAAACACATGATCTCTCTCTCTCTCTCTCTCTCTCTCTATCTCTCTCTCACTCACTCTCTCAAGTGGATGCTTACTGTTTGTGTGAAGCAAAATATACAAACACACACAGACCAAGATGTCCACTGCCCACCCTTCCTCCCATCCATCCCCTAGCCCCCACCCTCCTGCCCCCATCACTCATACAGACCTGACGTTTGTAGTCGATAGATACTTTTGTTCTCACACTTCCAGTGCTACGGAAACCTGTAGCAGATGGAACAAAGACATTCAAGATAAAGTAGGTAGTGTCTGTCATCTGCCACACCGACCCCACATTTGTCCTGAACAAAGTAGTAGATACGTGGCTGTGGATGTCGTGGAAATATTTCATCACTCTATCAGATTGACAGACTAATTAAATAAATTGATACCCTTGATACCCTTTGTGTGGGACAGTTTTTCCTTGCTTCGTATTGGTGGATACTAGATTTGGAATATTTGAAGGGATCGATCCTGCATCCACCCGATTTTCCCTTGTCTCCTGTCTGTGGATACAGGCACAGTTAGGACTCTTGGTAGGAAGTCCATTACGTTGAAGGTATCTGAAAATTTAGAATTTCAGCTCAGTTGCATGCTGCATCCTTAAACAATCTGTGGAGGGGTTGGACTAGTGTGTGTGCTCACAGTACCAGTCTCAGACACAATAAATTGTTCAGTCGGGAATTGATGTTGTGAATGGGTTTTTAAAGCACTAGATAACCCCCAGTTTGGTTCTCTCAACTACACTGACGAAGAATGAGCAGGAGGAGGAAGAGGAGCAGGAGGAGGAGGAGGAAGGGTCTACCATGTGATGGTACATTAACAACAATGCATACCACTACCACCTTTCTGCTGCAAGAGACAGTCCACTCGACGGTATTGAGAAACACTAAACAAAACATACACTTAAAAATGTTCAAATGTACGTGGAATCTTATGGGACTTAACTGCTAAGGTCATCAGTCCCCAAGCTTACACGCTACTTAACCTAAATTAGCTTTAGGACGAACACACACACCCATGCCCGAGGATGGACTAGAACCTCCACCGGAAACACAGACTTAAACCTCATTTTATTCCATAATAGTAGTTGTTATGTCTACGCATCGGAGGTCGCTGACCATGCGCTCGTCTCCTGATGTCCACGTGCAGTGCCCCTGGCCGAAAGTTGCCACAGTATACGTGCATCTCAGGGACTGCTCCAGGGCAGGAGCTGGAGGCAACCCGCGAGAGAGGAGGGCGTTCAGGGATGATTGGAGAGGTAGAAATTCGGATGTTACCAATACCTTCAGGGCCAAAGTCAGTGATCGATATTGAATCTTATGAAATATCCACGTAAATATCGGAGAATACCCGCAACACACGCGATCAGGGAGGCTGCGCAATACATACTGAATATTAGTTCGCTATTCACCCACCTACAGGGTTACATGGTTGTATCCCACCTGACCAGGTTGTGAGAGTTAGTAACAGCTTCCATCTTAAGCCAGAAATATCAATTCATTCCTGCCACCAGCTACCTCCACCCTACGCCCTGCATGCCAAACGGTGTCGTCCTAGGAAACCAGCTACATATTTGTAAGAGTAATTACAATTAAAACTTACGTTATCAGCCAGCAATACAGTGACATTCGAAAATGAGCGAAGTGTCGGAAATACGTCCTCCTAATGGCTGTGTCTCGGGGACGAATCTCACATTGAAATAGCAATATCTGTATCCTCCTTATGACTAGACATAATACTCGACACAAAATCCTTCATCCCCCTCCTGGCTATCGATGGGCTGAAGTCGCAATTTTCCACTGCAAATTCATACCTCTGTTACAAACAGTCATTTTCTTTGCAGATGTTGAAACACGGACCACAGTAACTTAACATTCCAACACATACTTTATAATTCTACTGATCACAGCGGTTCTACCACACATCCCCTACCAAGTATAATACGGGGTGTTCAAAATGTCTCTCCGCAGTGCCGTATGATTGTTAGCCGCGAGTGCCGTATGCCGCAGTGGATGTACCGAAATGAAACTCAGGGAAATACAAGTTATTAATTCATTGACTATTCATTTTTACTAACAAATTTTCACATTAAATGTTGAAAGTGTCCCCCCTGTTGTTGAATACACAATTCAATTCGTTTAATCATGTTTCCAAACACAAACTGTAACATTTCTTCTGTAACAGAAGCAGTGAAAGTGGATATTGCAGTTTTCAATTTATCGATGGATTTTGGACGGTTTTTATAGACAGTTGCTTTCGTTGCACCCCAGAAGAAAAAGTCAGCTGGTGTTAGGTCAGTTGATCGTGGAGGCCAAAGTCTCTGTGAAATTATGCGTTCACCAAAAACATCATCAAGCAGCGACATTGAAACGCGAGCTGTATGCGAGGTTGCGCCATCTTGTTGAAAATAAGCGTTCGGTATTTCACTTAACACAAGTTCTCCTATGAATGGGTACAGAATATCATTGCAGTACCGTTGTGCGTTTACTGTTTTGTTGAAAAATATGGGACCCACTATTCGCCGTCTAGAAATTGCAATCCAGACTACTATTTTCACGGAATGAAGTTGTTCCTCATGAATACACAAGGGATTTGCAGTACTCCACATACGAGAATTTTGCGAGTTCATGTACCCGGACAAATGAAACCACGCATCAGTGAAAAACGTTTCATTAAAAATATCCCTTTCATTTTGTTGAACGAAATTTTTGAACCATTGACAATAACGCAGTCTCTTGTCATGATCAGTATTTTTTAGTTCTTGCACGACTTCACTTTGTATGGGAAAAGTTCTAATTTTTTCCTTACAAATGTGTGTGCCGTTCCGACACTAACATCGATTTCCTGGGCGACTTTTCTTACCGACTTGTTCAGACTCATGGACATTTTATCGGAAATATCGAGTAGTTTATCCTTAGACAAAACGCTAGGACGACCACTTCTCGGTGCATCTGTCACTGAAACCGTACTTCGAAATTTGTTAATCAAATCTCGCACAGTATCGCGATGCGGGAGTGTTGTCCCTGGGAAAACCGAATTAAATGTTTGACGAACTGAAACTGTGAATTTTTTGTGGAAGCTTTGAACACTTGTTCGACTAAAAACACACGTTCTTCAATGGGTAGCATTTTAATAGTGACAAAAATGAAACAAACGAACAAAGGAATTAAACGTTCACGTCAACACGTAACGACACACACCAACGATACTACTGACGCTGGCTGAGATTAACGAAACAGTGGAATGTTGGCAGAGTCCACTTGAAGTGAAGTAACCCAGGCAGGCGAACAGTCATACGGCACGTGCGACTAACAATCATACGGCACTGCGGAGAGACTTTCTGAACACCCTGTACTTCACCAATAACTGAAGGCAGTGACACCAAACAATTATGAGAGAAAATCCGCGATCGATGGACATGCTCCATTTGTTTTTCTTGCGAGTTTTACCAGTGTGTCTTAGGAAGAGAGACATAATCGTCTTGTAATCGACCAGCTATTCAAAACACGATCGCAACGACCATGTTACTATCACCATGCTTAAGAAGCG
The DNA here is from genome assembly GCF_023898315.1 of Schistocerca nitens. NCBI lineage: Eukaryota > Metazoa > Arthropoda > Insecta > Orthoptera > Acrididae > Schistocerca > Schistocerca nitens. The sequence goes on from NC_064614.1 coordinate 303,988,091, forward strand.
GTCTTGATTCCACAGGCACAAACAGGTATCGCTAGCGATATCCACGTTAACAACTACACTCCTGGAAATTGAAATAAGAACACCGTGACTTCATTGTCCCAGGAAGGGGAAACTTTATTGACACATTCCTGGGGTCAGATACATCACATGATCACACTGACAGAACCACAGGCACATAGACACAGGCAACAGAGCATGCACAATGGCGGCACTAGTACAGTGTATATCCACCTTTCGCAGCAATGCAGGCTGCTATTCTCCCATGGAGACGATCGTAGAGATGCTGGATGTAGTCCTGTGGAACGGCTTGCCATGCCATTTCCACCTGGCGCCTCAGTTGGACCAGCGTTCGTGCTGGACGTGCAGACCGCGTGAGACGACGCTTCATCCAGTCCCAAACATGCTCAATGGGGAACAGATCCGGAGATCTTGCTGGCCAGGGTAGTTGACTTACACCTTCTAGAGCACGTTGGGTGGCACGGGATACATGCGGACGTGAATTGTCCTGTTGGAACAGCAAGTTCCCTTGCCGGTCTAGGAATGGTAGAACGATGGTTTCGATGACGGTTTGGATGTACCGTGCACTATTCAGTGTCCCCTCGACGATCACCAGTGGTGTACGGCCAGTGTAGGAGATCGCTCCCCACACTATGATGCCGGGTGTTGGCCCTGTGTGCCTCGGGCGTATGCAGTCCTGATTGTGGCGCTCACCTGCACGGCGCCAAACACGCATACGACCATCATTGGCACCAAGGCAGAAGCGACTCTCATTGCTGAAGACGACACGTCTCCATTCGCCGCTCCATTCACGCCTGTCGCGACACCACTGGAGGCGGGCTGCACGATGTTGGGGCGTGAGTGGAAGACGGCCTAACGGTGTGCGGGACCGTAGCCCAGCTTCATGGAGACGGTTGCGAATGGTCCTCGCCGATACCCCAGGAGCAACAGTGTCCCTAATTTGCTGGGAAGTGGCGGTGCGGTCCCTACGGCACTGCGTAGGATCCTACGGTCTTGGCGTGCATCCGTGCGTCGCTGCGGTCCGGTCCCAGGTCGACGGGCACGTGCACCTTCCGCCGACCACTGGTGACAACATCGATGTACTGTGGAGACCTCACGCCCCACGTGTTGAGCAATTCGGCGGTACGTCCACCCGGCCTCCCGCTTGCCCACTATACGCCCTCGCTCAAAGTCCGTCAACTGCACATACGGTTCACGTCCACGCTGTCACGGCATGCTACCAGTGTTAAAGACTGCGATGGAGCTCCGTATGCCACGGCAAACTGGTTGACACTGACGGCGGCGGTGCACAAATGCTGCGCAGCTAGCGCCATTCGACGGCCAACACCGCGGTTCCTGGTGTGTCCGCTGTGCCGTGCGTGTGATCATTGCTTGTACAGCCCTCTCGCAGTGTCCGGAGCAAGTATGGTGTGTCTGACACACCGGTGTCAATGTGTTCTTTTTTCCATTTCCAGGAGTGTATATATGCTTTGTAAATCGAGGTATGGTGTTGCTCCCAAATAAAGTCGCCTTCCACACAAATATTTCGACATTGAATATAGACAGTGATTGCAAGGGGTGTATTAACAGACAAACTGCGAGTGCATTTGGCTCGTAATCAAATCACCCTTCTCAGCGAGCTTAGAAAGTGCTTCAGCTGTTGATATTGGACAAGGTATTGTAATAAGCACCACAGTTGATAGTGCAGCAGTTTTAGAAATTTTATCATTTTTTCCATAATTTCAACGCCGACTAATGGCACGGCAGCTTGGTTCAAATGGCTCTGAGCACTATGGGACTTAACTTCTGAGGTCATCAGTCCCCTAGAACTTAGAACTACTTAAACCTAACTAACCTAAGGACATCACACACATCCATGCCCGAGGCAGGATTCGAACCTGCGACCGTAGCGGTTGCACGGTTCCAGACTGTAGCGCCTAGAACCGCTCGGCCACACCGGCCGGCATGGCAGCATGCTTCCTAACTTCTGCACCATCGCTTAATCACCCATCCACTACTTTTCGTGTGCAATACTATATTGCAAATGCAGATAAATAACTTTGTAGTACGTCCATTCATGGTTAATTCTCGAACATGTACACCAAAGTATACAAGACAGCGTCCTATACAAATGCAGTAATATTACAACGTATTTCTAGCACTTCGATCATTGTGCTTAATTTACGATTACGATTGTCTGTATTTCCATGTGTGGATGGGAGTCACAGACTGTTCTTGCATTCATAGGATAAAGTTCTCCCTGCACTGTCTTTGAGCAACCCTGCCTGCTACACTGTTGCCGATTTAATTTGCAGCTGACCAGATTCAACGTCCGTGAAGGAGCAGAGCAAGTTCAGTCCATAACTGCTATTCGCTGAAGAATAGACCCAAGTTAGTGTTCGAGCGTGGATCTGCCACGCTTTATACCTGGAGCGATGTTCAGAGGCTGTTCCACAATATGCTACATCTGGGATAGGCTTTGAAGGTGGATCCACCACGTGTTATGTCCGGAGGTGGATCCACAAGCAAGAGGACTGGGTCATGGAAGCCATCCATGTGTAACGCAGCAAGTTGTTATGGGATAACATTCGTTGCAATAAGGCACGCAGCCATCTAGTACGGTGGCTGCAGGATTCCTATATTTTTTCTTTTTTCTTTTTTTTCGATTTGTTAACAGCATAGCTGACGCTGCCTGCCGCGAGAACTGCATAGCGTAACATTCAAGAGATACGAAGATTCATATCCTCTACTAATCTAAATAATCCATATTAGTTACTATCCGATTTTATTTTAAATTTCGTACACAGTCTTTTGTTATTGATGGAATGTCAAAATTATAGATTTTTATTTATTATAGTTCTTGAGATAAAGAGAATTACCTAAAAGTTCTAAAACCTACGCTTGTTTTTTAAAACCAAATTAGTAACAATAACAGATTGACTTTCACTGTCATTTGAAGGCATTCCAAAATTATCAGTGCATAAAAATCAATTAATTACAATTTTCTTTTTAAACCTTTAGTCACTGTGCATTACGTAATACAAAAATCGGACAAAAATTATTATTTGATTATATTCTGCCGTGTGAGTGCTTGAGAATGATTGAGAGAGTTTATGTGGTACGGACATACGTTAAAATTTAATATTTCATTTTACGTAAAACCTTGTACAAACGAACCGTGGTAAAGTTATGTTGCAACCACGATTCAGGTGATATATGTCGGTGTGTGCTTGCTTTTGCATAAAAGTAAACAGAATGGAAGTTAGAGGCGGAATAAGTTTATTTATCAATTTGAAGAATATTTCGCACTTCGTTTATTTTGATAAAACAAAATACAAGAATTTGAAGTTTTGCTGACATTAACTACTATCACATTAGTGATTGGATAAGGCAAGATTTATCGTGAGAATGATCTGGAAGGAACGTTCTGATGGTCGTTTAGATCAACAGCCAATCAGAATTGAGGAGTGGCCATATAGGAGAGTACCTCGAGAAGAGTCTCTTGCTAGCCGGTCTACGGATAACACGATGTTAGATCGCTACTTAAAAATACTCTGTAAGATGAGGAAATAGTGACCTAATTTCGGTTCGAACATATCGTGACTGAAGCGACTGGACTGCGAACATTTTAATGAAAGTTTGGTGTTTCTTTAAGATGATAAAACTGCTTTCCTCTAAACCAAAGAAAAACAAATTCTTTGTGGTACATGGGCAATACAGCCTTTTGGAGGTGTATAGAGCCCACTGGTCCCATCCCATTACGGTTCAGGAATTATACTATGCTCGCATCACTCCTGTAAAATCGTCCTCAATCGAAAATGCCTCTTACTAGGAAACGCATAGCAGTGGTGTCTGACATATAAAATTACAAGCCCGCTGCACTAGCTCTGTAAGCAGGACAACTGTCAAGCAAATGTAGGGTTTGCGGAACTTCACAAACACCTGTCACTAACTCAGTGAAGACTCGGTTTTTGTGCAGGGTGTGGCAGAGAAATGGAGTACTTCGGATATGTCTTCGTTCGTCTAAAGGTTTTCCATCGATGGACGTGATTGATCTCATATATGTTGGAAGGCCTCTGCTAACTGTGGTATGGAGACATTTCCTGTTAATGAATGAAAGTAGATAGCGCTCTAAGTCATACACAGAACACACAGCTGTATATGCGTTGATCACAAGTTATACCACACAACTGATACACCCTAAGAGAACAACGGAAAAAATGTTTAAATGCATGATACTTGACCTGCAGCAACATCTTCCTCTCTATAGAATGAAGTCTACCATTAAATCATACCTCATTATAACCTGTCTCAAGCTATCACATCATCTAATTTCTACCATCCTTTAACACAGATCCAAGTCAGTTTAGAGGCAGACGGTTCTCTCTTCCAGGAAAGCGTCAAAGACAGCAGTCAGCTCGCATATATCATCAATTTGCATAAATCACTATTGCCTCAACATACATACAACAGAATTTGTTATAAGAGCATACAGCAACTGTTCTGTAAGGTATTTGTTAACTGACATCGTATGGTTGTGATTGGTGATGAGTACAAAGAAGCAGATTGTAAATGCTGTTTGCTAAGGTTTAAAACATCTAAACAGGCTTGCACAGGGTCAAACGCAGATCCATTCTGTAGTTGTATATTATAGTCCCTCCTCCTGAGAATGCAACGCTCATTAGCTAAATACACTTTATAAAAATCAATAGCTTTGGGGTCACATGTGGGCAAGTGATCCAACATAAACTAATTTCTCTAAGTTGGGTGATCTTCCACATTAAACATTCTATTCCAGCTGTCTAATAGTTGTCGATGGAGACTGACTGTTACCTTGGTTCCTGGTGCTCCCATGCCAACTTTTTCTCGTATTCCTCTTGCTGTCGCGTACTCGTTCTCAAATACAAGAGCTTTTCTGCGTCAAGCAGAAGACATGCAATTACTCTTTCATTCCCTCTCAATTTCCCCTCATTTGGGGTATTTTCCCTCAATTTATTCATATTTTCCATCAATTTTCGTAATTTTATCCATTTTTATGCGATCATGATATCACTTCTCCCCACGTTGTCTAAAACTGCTTTTAAGTGTAGCACACTTCTCAACACGTAGCGCAAATGAACTGCAATGTAATCGAATGCATCCAGTCACTTCCAAACCCATATTCTACAGTTGCATTGCATATGCTCTGTTCTACGTGTGTGTGTGTGTGTGTGTGTGTATAATGAACGGCGGGGTGGGGTCGGTCGTCTGCGTTATTGTTAACGCTATAATTCAGTTCACCTACCTCGATAGGATTCTAGTTGAAAGACAGTTCCTGAAACTTCGTGATTAAAAATTCGGGTGTTCGGGATCTTCAGTCTACTTGCAGAAAAGCGTTTAAAATTAGATGAACTCTGCTTTTTATTCATACTGAAACACATGAAATGGCTATCAAGTCCGCATTTCAAATGTTCAAATGTGTGTGAATTCCTAGGGACCAAACTGCTTAGATCATCGATCCCTAGACTTACACACTACTTACACTAATTTATGCTAAGAACAACACACACAACCATGCCCGAGGGAGAACTCGAACCTCCGGCGGGAGGGATCGCGCAGTCAGTGACATGGTGCCTCTAACCACGTGGCAGCCTGTATTTAATATGGTAAAACGTTATCATTCAAAGTTCACTGTCTGTATAACAAATATTCACTCGAAAAGCAGCCAGAATTTTAGTAAGTCCGAGCCGACTAATTTTCACGTTCTACCAGTCACAGACCCACAACTATTTGGTCGTTTCAGTGGTCTTCTTCGTAAGACGTGCTCGCCAAAATATCGCCATAGTGAGTGGGATAGGAAACTTGCAGGGCGGATGTATGTCATATGTTGGACACACATGTCCTGAATTGAAAGGATGGTATACCAATACCACTAACGGGTGCTAACCTCCTCAAGTGTCTGGAGAGATCTTGTGAACTTGGATGGATGTTTTAAGTAAGATTATTGCGGAACAGTCTTCGCTGAATAACAGTTATGAATTCAGATCGCTTTTCTCCTTCACGAGACATGGAATGTATGGGTATAGTACCCTCCTATTTCTGGTCAGCTATAAATTAAATCGGCTACAGTGTTACAGGGAAGGTTGCTCAAAGACAACACAGGGAGATCTTTCAATCTCCAACTTTATCCTATAAATGCGAGAATACTCTGTGACTCCTATCCACATAGCGAAAGATGGACAATCGTAATCCTAAATTATGCACTATGGTCGAAGATCTAGAAATATGTTGATAACCTAACAGCATCTTGTGTACTTTGGTGTATATGTTCGAGAATTAATCATGAATGGATTTACTGCACAGTCATCCACCTACATTTTCAGTCTACTATATGGTACACAAAAATAGTGTAGAGGTGATTTAGCGATGATACAGAAATTGGGAAGCATGCTGCTGTGTCATTGGTCAGTGTTGAAATCGCAGAAAAGCTCGTAGAATTGCTAAAATTGATCGCCCTATCAACCGTCGCGTTTATCACAGTACACTATTCCACATCGACAGTGCCTTTTCCATCCCGTCCATACACTGGTATGCTGTTGATTACCACATAATGAGTGACTGACACCCCTTGTTTAAGATGGAGCCAGACTTGGTGAGAGCATCACCTTCTGAGATGACCAACACCAAAACAGTGATCACATACGTGGCTACAATATAAGGAATCAGTGCTCTTGGTTTCTTCAGAATGGAACTAATAGACATCTGCTACCCTGTCACTGTGAAAGATGAGATTAAATGTGGAGGTCATCACCTTCAGGCATCTGTTTGGGAATGGTCCACAATGCCACAAACTCTTCCAGTTTCCATACACTGTGATATCCTGAAGATTTTTGTCAATAAAAAATACCGCCTCTGTCTTTTAATTAAACCTTCGTGTGTGTTGTGGGAGCAGCTTTCTGCGGTAGCCAATGGATTGAAACATGTTAATGTCAGTTTAGCACCTGACACAGAACTCGAATTCGTGGTGGAAAACCAAAATGTATGGCGGAGTGCAAAGCTGTCTTCATACAGTGCTTGGATGTGTTACAGCAGAAAAACACTGTATCAAACCTATACAGGGACCCTCTCTTGCAATTGATAGTCTGTGAGATATGGTCCTCCCACAATACATGCAAAGAAACTTTACATTGGTCTGTGCAAGCGTTTCGATCACTGCCGACCTGCTCCAGTGGACCAGCACGCATATATACTTGTATAAAAGGATTGCCACATATGCAGATGGTATTTGTTTCCAATATATATCAGAAGAGAGGGACACGGTAATATCTTGTTGAGTTCTGTATCAGATCACATAACAAAGTTTATGCAGTTCATAATTTTCCTGTTGGATGGTACAAAAAAACGAGGACAGAGACAATGTTTGGGTGATAGACATGATTGCACCCTGCAGGATGCAGGTCGCATTTGGATTGCAGTATTGCATTTAGTTTGCAAGCACGCTGCAATGCAGTAGCAAAGTTCCTCATCCTTCTTCCAGTTCCCATATGATGTGGAGTCTTCCTAATTTTCATGATAAGAAACACCACTATAATTGCCCGTACTGTCGTTTGAACTACCTTGCGTTGCAGGAGAAAGCTTCGTTTAGACTGTGTCTTGCAGCAGAAAGGTGGTAGTGGTAGTCATTGTTGTTTATGTACCATGACATGGTAGACCCTTACTCCTCCTCCTCCTACTACTCCTCCACCACCTCCTCCTCCTCCTCCTCCTGCTCATTCTTCATCCTGGTGTAGCTGAGAGAACCAACTTAGTGGCTATACAGTGGTTTAAAAACCCATTCACAACCAGATTTCTGATTGATCAGTTTGTTGTTTCTGAGACCGGTAGTGTAAGGACCCCTCCACAGATTGTTTAAGGATGTAGCATGCAACTAAGCTGAAATTTGAAATTTTCAGCTACCTCCAACATAATGGACTTCCTATCAAAACACCTAACTGTGCCGGAATCCACAGACAGGAGGCAGGGGATAAAATATCCCGTATCTTTTGGAAACCAGATGGTTGCATGATCGAATCCTACCAAATATTCCAATCCCAGTATCCCTCAATAGGAAGCAGAGGACAACTGTCCCACACAAAGGGTAATGATTTATTTAAGTAGTCAATCAGTCTGACAGAGTGACGGTATATTTCCAAGACATCCACAGCTAGGGATTTATCAGATTCATGACAAAAGAGGGTGGAGGGTTAGTGTGGCAGATGAGAGACACTACCTACTGCTTCTTGAATGTCTTTGTTCCACCTACTACAGGTTTCCATAGTGGTGGAAGTGTGAGAACAAAAGGATGTACTGACTACAAACATCAGGCCTGCGTGAATGATGAGGAGGGCAGCTAGGGGATATCTTGCTCTGTGTGTGTTTCCATACGTTTCTTCACACAAATAGTGAGCAGCCACTTCAGAGAGAGTAAGAGCAGGACACAGAGAGAGCATATGTTTTGACAGTAATTTCTCAGGTATCAATATAAAAGAGATGCTACCACCTGATGCTTCTGTCAGTGGATTAGTGCCACTTCCAGTCTGCATCCTGCACTAGTCGGTTGGCTGTGCAGCATCTGATAGTGGTTGCAGGCCTGCAGGTGTAGGAATATGTGAGGCGGCTGGTGCTTGGCGTGGCCCGGAGGATGGTGGACATTGCATAGTCTGCGATCGAAAGGTTTTTAAGAGTGTAATTATATGTGGTGATTTATGTTGACACTATTCCTTGTGTGGTTTGAATAAAAGAATGAGATCGATTTAATTACTTCTTTTCGATGTATTTCACAAACTTGCATCTTCCCAAACAGTGGAGAATGATAAACAAGAGTGATATAACGCCTGCAAATTGAATTTCATAAAAAAACAATATATCCTTCTCAGTGTAATTGAATTTCCTGTCATGAGATCCCTCTTCTCCATCACAGACCCGCCAGTTTCCAGGTAGAGGGTTGGGAGGGGAGTGCAGGTTGATTTCCCAGATGGGGATGGGTTTATTATTTTATCGATTTAATTAATTAGTCAATCAAATTGATAGAATGGGAGGGGGCTATTCGAATAAATCTGGCCTGAAAGTATGCTTGTATCGGCGTATGGAGTTCTCAGAGGGGTGGGGGACGAGGAGGGGGAGAAGAGATGAGGAAGCTTTCTTGGAGAGACAGATTATACTGAGGTAGTCATAAATCAACCCTAGGGGTTACAAGCCTCTTAGCAGAACTATAGGTTTAAGTTGACATGGAGGGGGTCATAAATGAATCAGCTGTCACAATTTAATTAATTGGCGTATCAATTTTATATCAAATGTGTGCCAGCACCGCCATTGCCCTGCTACTCACGAATACAGATTCGGAATACATCTCGCATAGCAAGGTATTTTGGTTCACTTGGGTCAGTACTGCAGGAAGCGACGCAAGATGTCCTCAAGAAATGTCAACTAGGCACAATCAATTGACTTTTGCAAGTAGTGTGGTACCAGTGCATTGGAAAACGCTTCATACATTTCTCCACCTAAGTGAAGAGCCAAAGAAACTGATACACCTGCCTAATGTCGCATAGTGTCCCTGCTAGCACGCAGATATGCCGCAACACGACGTGGCATAGGTTTAACTAATGTTTGAAGTAGTGCAGCACGTTGCAAAGCATCGCAATATGTTCAATAATGTTCATGTCTGGGGAGTTTGGTGGCCAGCAGAAATGTTTAAACTCAGAAGAGTGTTTCGGAAGCCACTCTGTAGCAATTCTGGACGTGGGTGGTGTAGCACTGTCCTGCTGGAATTGCCCAAGTCCGTCGGAATGCACAATGGACATGAATGGTCGCAGGTGATCATACAGGATGCTTACGTATATACCAGCTATCAGAGTCGTATCTAAACGTATCAGGCGTCCAATATCAATCGAACTGCACACGCCCCACATCATTACAAAGCCCCCAAAGTCGTAGAGTCGTATCTAGATGTATCAGGGGTCTCATATCACTACAAAGGGACACGCCACGCCATTAAGAGCCTCCACCAGCTTGAACAGTCCCCTCTTGACATGCAGGTTCCATGGATTCATGAGGTTGTCCCCATACCCGTACACGTCCTTCCGCTCGATACAATTCGAAACGAGACTCGTCCAACCAGGCAGCATGTTTCCTGTCATCGACAGTGCAATGTCGGTGTTGACGGTCCAGGCGAGGCACAAAATTTTGTGTCCTGCAGTCATCAAGGATCAAGGTTACACGACTGGGCCTTCCGCTCCGAAAGCCCATATCGATGATGTTTCGTTGAATGGTTCGCACGCTGTTTCTTGTTGGTGGCCCAGCACTGAAATCTGCAGCAATTTGCGGAAGGGTTGCACTTCTGTCACGTTGAACGATTCTCTTCAGTTCCTGTTGTTGCACAATCTTTTTATGGCCGCAGCGATATCAGAGATTTGATGTTTTAACAGATTCCTGATGTTCACGGTACACTCTTTAAATGATCGTACGAGAAAATCCCCACTTCATCGCTACCTCGGAAATGCTGTATTCCACCGCTCGTGCGCCGACTGTAATCTTGATAACTTGCCACTGTAGCAGCAATAACCCATTTTAACAACTGCAGTAAACGCTTGTTGCCTTGTATAGACGTTGCCGACCGCAGCGCCGTATTCTGCCTGTTTACATATCTCTGTATTTGATTTCGCATGCCTATACCAGTTTCTTTGGCGCTTTAGTATACTACGAGACTACGTAGCGCCTTACTGGGACCACTTTCATCGGGATAAATGTAAGGTTGGAAAGAAGGTCAGGGGAGAGGCTGGTGCCACCAGCTAACAACAGCGGCAGCGAGGTCATGCTGCGCCGCATACGGCGCGCCCACCGACGTCGTCCTCGAGTCGCAACTTTCGGGGCACACTACGACCGTATTTCACTACCAGAATCGTTTCTCCTGACCGGAGACGTTAGTAGTAAAAGGGTGGAAGGACTAAGGAAATTGAAAACTCTAGGTAGCCATAAATAGTGGAAATAGGACAGTGAGCGGGACGTTTTGAGAAACATAGCGGTTAATTGGCGCCGGGGAGGAGTCCCGGGCAGGGGCTGCCTGCGGCGCCGCGCCGGCCCTAAACACACGGGCGCCACTCTATTATCCGGCAGCCGCAGCTGCTCATGTTTGCCCAGCGTCTCCAGTCCCAAGATTACAGCTAAGTTCGTCCTCGTTCAAACTTTTTTGATGCAAACAAAAGTGTCGATTTCCAAATGCGTGTGAAATATGTAGTGGACTGTTAAGGCAGCCAGTCCACAGTGAAGTAGCCGAAAGGGCACGCGTCAACTCACGCCGTCTGGCGTTAAGTCTGGAACAGGATTCGTAATGTATGTGATAAAGGAAAGAACGTAGCTACTAGAACACTTAACTTTTATATCGTCCTTTGGTATACAGCATTCTTGATGATACAAGTGAGACTATCTTGACATACATGCAATGGTACAAATGGCGCCTTGCTAGGTCGTAGCCATTAACTTAGCTGAAGGCTATTCTAACTGTCTCTCGGCAAATGAGAGAAAGGCTTCGATCAGTGTAGTCGCTAGCAATGTCGTCGTACAACTGGGCGAGTGCTCGTACGTCTCTCGAGACCTGCCTTGTGGTGGCGCTCGGTCTGCCATCCTGACAGTGGCGACACGCGGGTCCGACATGTACTAATGGACCGCGGCCGATTTAAGCTACCACCTAGCAAGTGTGGTGTCTGGCGGTGACACCACAAATGAAATCTTTGTTGCTTTTGATCAGTGTACACTAGATTCAATAAGTCAACAAAAATCTCCGAATCAACTATAATTCAAAAGACGATCAGTGACGAGAGCGTAGTTCCAGACATTGAACATAATAACGATCTCAACTCTGTAGATTTGCGCTTATGCAGTTCCAAATAGAAATAAGTATATAAGTTTTAAGCATATGGCTTGTCCCTTGAGACTCTGATGACCAATAAAGCGTGGCAAAAATATTGTTCTTATCGTCATACTGTCACCTGCAGGGTGGCGGAACAAAACTAGACAGGAAAATATTTGTAAGTGTGACACAGAACTGACTTTTGTTAACTAACAGGAGACTGTCCATCACAGAAAATGTGAAAACCGTGACTTCCATGCACAAATCGGTTGCTGTCACAACTGTTCACATTCGCATCTCCCGCATGCTCCGTTCAGAGTGCTTTGCTGTGACAGTATGTCTGAATGAGTGTGAGGAGAAAACGTGTTTAGTGATCAGTTGAATGCAACACAAACTGTGGCTCTCGATAAAACATCGCTTGTTCATTGTCAAGTGTTACGCGAAGCACAATTCGAGGTAAACGAATGTGAAACTGTTTGTGCAAGTGTTTAAGACTGGAAACGTTTCAACAAAACCCCTAACAAAGTCTGCAATGCAAAACTTAGTGTCAAAATGGTGTGAAACCGTATTTGTAGCAATAAAGACCCGTAACTATTTTGGAAGAGTACGAACGCAGGAAACATTGTTCGAGTGAAGGAATGCCTGCCTTAGTCTCCGACGAAATTTCAATGCCATTTATCTGTGGAAGAGGGAATTAAGAGCTCGTCGCGGCGAAACATATCAAAAAGGACCTACTTACATATACAATTTTAGTATTATGCATCTTTTAAAGCGCCGAGAAGAACTTTCCAGTGTTGAGTTTTGTCCATGGTATGTGAATGAAATGCAATCGCAGCTTTCGGATCTTCAGTTATTCACTTCTTCAGACGAGACCTGGCTCATCTGTGAGGGTATGTGAACTCGCAGAATATCAGTACTTTGAAGAGTTGTTGCATAATCTCAAAATTGATGTTCAGTAAGCATCGGAACACGTTTATTTACCCAAACTGTTAATGCTAACCGGCAATTCCAGAAACTCTTCAAACCATATGTGGATCTACTCACAGAAGACGAACGACGGTATGGAAGTTTTCAGCAAGACGGAGCAACAGAAACAGTTCCCTGTGATTTTTACCTGTTGGGCAGCTTGACGGGTCAAGTGTACTCAAATAATCCTCAAACACTGGAAGAGGTACAGCAAACACTGTCTGCTGCTGTTGTTATTCCTCAGGCAGAGCTGCTACGGTGTCTCACTGTTTGGTAAATCGAGCACAGCGTTACATCGACGTCAACGGTGGGCATTTACAACGTCTTATGTGATGTTCGTTACCAAGGGTCAGTCCTGGAGCAGTCTCACTGTAAGTATATTACGACCGATTTTTTTTTGTCCCTCTATAGCTCTCCCTTAATTTTGAAAAATGAAAAAGTTTACTCAGTATTGCACAGTAAAGGATACAACACCAACAGTAAATGTAAACAATGTTCAGGAATTGACAACTAGTGTGGAACATTCAGAACTGAGTTTCTATACAACCATATCAGCGACATTAATACTCACTTCATTCAGAGTCTCAGAGAGAAAGAAATCAGTGAATTGATACTATGAACATCTTTCATTCAGAACGTTTTTAAAGATACAGTTTAGTGCAGAAAATGTTTGCTCACGAAAATTATCTTGTAGAGACCACTTTAAGGAAAAGTACCACATCTTCTCAAGGGTCTTCCAACTAAAATAGCCGGTCGGTGTGGCCGTGAGATTCTAGGCGCTTCAGTCTGGAGCCGAACGACCGCTACGGTCGCAGGTCCGAATCCTGCCTCTGGCATGGATGTGTGTGCTGTCCTTAGGTTGGTTAGGTTTAAGTAGTTCTAAGTTCTAGGGGACTGATGACCTCAGATGTTAAGTCCCATAGTGCTCAGAGCCATTTGAACCATTTGCTAGATGCTGCAGGAACGGCAACAGAATGGGATGGACGGTGTTCTGCTCGTATCATGCAGTGTTCGGTGGCCCCTTAACACCACAATAGTGCAGTCATTGTAAGCTATCACGTCATGATGCTCGCTATGCGTGTAATAGCTACTACTCTCCTAACCGACACCACTGTCGCCAACTGTCCCAGGCAGAGCTTACTGAAAGCACGAATCTGCACCCCTCATACTTTCTGTCGCGTCTTTCGATATTGCGTTGCAGGCTTCTGACGAGCGGTACGCTTCCTAGCTGGCCGTCCGAGTGCAACACTGGCCCAGTTTTTCGTGCAGTGCCCCGTACCTTCATTCTAATACGACGGACCAATGTACCAGTGCCTTACGGTCAAAGAAGACGAATTTGTGTACGCTCCTTGGACCGCTAACACTAACGTTGCTACAGTTTCGTCTTCACCGATACTCTACAAGTATCCTTAACGACGTGTGGCGGATGACACGCCATGTTACACAGACTTCCTCTTTCGTTTTCCAGTCGCGATTGGTGTGTGCCAAGAACAACTGTTGGCGAGTCTCTGTACGAGTTCGAGTCTTCCTGATTTTACCTTCAAGGTGAAATATAGGAGATGCAATACACGTATGAGGTAGCAAAATGTTGTGTTACTCTTCTAGGAACTACATGAAATGTTTACGCAGCTGTGAATACGAACAACCAAATGGTTCAAATGGCTCTGAGCACTATGGGACTCAACTGCTGAGGTCATTAGCCCCCTAGAACTTAGAACTAGTTAAACCTAACTAACCTGACATCACAAACATCCATGCCTGAGGCAGGATTCGAACCTGCGACCGTAGCGTTCTTGCGGTTCCAGACTGCAGCGCCTTTAACCGCACGGCCACTTCGGCCGGCGAATACGAACAACCATCAACTGTATAAGCGAATGATGACAACGAAAATTTGTGCCAGACAAGGACTCGAACCCGGACTTACCGCTTTGTGCGAGTGGTCGCCTTAGCCGCTTTGGCTATCCTTGCACGACTCACGACCAAATCCAAACTTCCATACGTCGTCGTTCATGCGTCGCAACCTGTAGTCGTTCACACACTATGGGATTTCCACGCAAGGGAGGGCGTTTTTATCGAAGGTTGCTGACTGGTATCGGCGGATAAATACGACATTGCGGTGGCTGTGTTCTTACGAAGATGTAGGCATTGTTCCTTCGAACATTTGTACATGTCTGAGCCGGCCGAGTTAGGTTTAAGTAGTTCTACGTTCTAGGGGACTGATGATCTCAGATGTTAAGTCCTATAGTGCTCAGAGCTATTTGAACCATACATGTTTGAAGGAGCAAACATTTCGGCTGCTACAGCCATTATGAAATACATGTAAAGTATTGTCCGTTGCAGAATAAGGAACACTGCATCGTTCTTCTTGACAACACAGGTACAGCAATATCGTACCGCCGATACAAGCAGCTACTTTCAATTAAAATGTCCTCCTCTGTACGGGAATTACATAATGTGTGTACGAGTACAGGATGTGACGCAGAAATAAAGACATATGGACAAATTTGCGCTGTCATTCCCTTACACAGCTGCAGGTTCACAACTGCGAACACATTTCACGTATTTCATAACGACTGTAGCCGCCGCCCTAACAACGCAGACACTGCAATATCGTATCTTGCAGGAACGCACGCTCTCAGAATTTTAACGTTAGACCACACCGTGATGCACACCCCCTCTCTTGTACCATCTACCAGTGGAGATGGATGAGTATCCCTGCGCTACATTTCTTTGAATCTTCCCTGTTTCTTCCGTCAAAAATTCCTGGTAAGGGTTCCACAATGAGAAGCATAACTCAACTACCTGTCGAACTGAAGTAACGGAAGTGTTATAAGTTACCTCTTTCGTGGGTAGACTACACTTCCTGAGGATGCTTCGAATGAATCTCCGTCTCGCTTTTGCCTTTCTTACAATTAGTTTCCTGCAGCCGTTCCATTTTAAATCGCTCTGTACGCGTACTCCTAGATGTTTAATGACTGTGACTGTTTTCAATGATTATTCGGCGGTCGCGTAACGAAGCTGAGACGACCCGCAGTCGATACCAAAGTTTTGCTTCCGCCTCGTAGAGGCATGGTATCACTGCCTGCCAGGACAGTCTTCCCATCGACAGTTAAAGTTGGCAAGCGGGCCGGCTCGGGAAGCGTCTGTCGACGCACTCCGTCTTGAGCCTTGGATGAAGTGTTAGCCAGTTAATAATGCTTTCGTTTTGAGTTGATGATATACCGCGCCAGTTGTGATGTGGGCCTGCACTGGGGCATTGTGTGCTGTTTTTCCATTTCCACACTAAACGGGCCGGCCGAAGTGGCCGTGCGGTTAAAGGCGCTGCAGTCTGGAACCGCAAGACCGCTACGGTCGCAGGTTCGAATCCTGCCTCGGGCATGGATGTTTGTGATGTCCTTAGGTTAGTTAGGTTTAAGTAGTTCTAAGTTCTCGGGGACTAATGACCTCAGAAGTTGAGTCCCATAGTGCTCAGAGCCATTTGAACCATTTTTTGAACCACACTAAACTTGAGATGGAGCTGGCCGTAGAGCTGCGGTGTGCGGTGGTGTCTGGTGAACTGAAGTGGGATAAATCGAGGCGTTGGTTGGTTGGTTTTTTGGGGGAAGAGACCAAACAGCGAGGTCATCGGTCTCATCGGATTAGGGAAGGAAGTCGGCCGTGCCCTTTCAGAGGAACCATCCCGGCATTTGCCTGGAGCGATTTAGGGAAATCACGGAAAACCTAAATCAGGATGGCCGGACGCGGGATTGAACCATCGTCCTCCCGAATGCGAGTCCAGTGTGCTAACCACTGCGCCACCTCGCTCGGTCTAAATCGAGGCGTCTGCGAAATCCTTTCTTCGTGGTTGTCGAGTACTCACTTTGGATCGATAACTTGCTCATGCAGCCTGTTTTTGGAGGCCCTACAGCGCTGCATTTTGAAAACGGTGAGCAGTGACCAGTTTACTTGTAAATGATTTCTCGTCTTCGCCGCGAGATAACTGGTTGAAAGTTGTGCTCTCTTCCCATGGTCAGTGCTAAGCTTTAGATAATGAGCTAGGTACTTGGTGTCCGCAGCTCGTGGTCGTGCGGTAGCGTTCTCGGTTCCCACGCCCGGGTTCCCGGGTTCGATTCCCGGCGGGGTCAGGGATTTTCTCTTCCTCGTGATGACTGGGTGTTGTGTGGTGTCCTTAGGTTAGTTAGGTTTAAGTAGTTCTAAGTTCTAGGGGACTGATGACCATAGATGTTAAGTCCCATAGTGCTCAGAGTCATTTGAACCATTTTTTGAGGTACTTGGTTTCGTGTGATGTTTTGGCACCTAGTTGTGCTGATTGTGCAGCATGACTGGTTTCTTAAAAAAATCTTGTTCCTTTTGAAATCTTGGAGTAGCAGTGCCAAGCCGCTTGCAGCTTTATTTGTCATTATTAATTTGAAGCCTATTCTATTTCACAACTGTATCTACTCACAATTGTTTTGAGAACGGACCTTATAACATTTAGTGTAGCTATTTAGATCTAAGTCGTTAGTGTCAAATTCTGTACTCACCGGCTTGGTTTAAAGTTTCATATGTTTTGTAGATAATTTTTTAATTTCTCTTCGTCTGGGCAATCTGTGTTTTATAACTTGTAAGTGATGTTTATTTATTCATTTGTTGGTTAGAAGTTACATACAGTCCCGTTGCTCAGATGGGCGTTTTAGTTTAACTCAGTAGTTTAGTCAAATATTTCGTGTATTGTAATTTTTTATTTTATGTGTATGGTAGAAATTCCTGTCCATACTGTTGTAAACTGTGTGTAAAGCTGATATCAGGCGGCTGGTGTTGGTCAGTGAATGCCTGTAGCTGGTTGCTTCCGCAACTAGAATCATTTGTTGAATACAGTATAGTGAAGGTTTAACACCATAAGTTTCCATATTTAATTTTGTAAATGTTAAATATTACCAATTTCTGAATTCAAAGTTCGCTTCCTCTGGGTGCTCTGTTTAAATACTTTACAATACTGAGCCTGTGCGTTTATTTCTGTGGTCCTTTTATGATTAGTTCTGTGTTTCTATTCATATGTTAGCCCCATATATTAAGTAACTTTGTTGCGCTTGCGATTAACTGAAGCAAGTAAGTAATTTAAGTAGAGTATTGTAATTAAAGCATAACGTAAGGTGATTCTAAAGGTTAAAGGAAACCGATCACAACTCAGAAACAATACCGATTCCCCCCCCCCCCCCCCGCCTCCCCCCTACTTCAGCAGCAATACGCTACGTATGTTTATGATGAGGCTGAGTTGCAAATCTTTGAACTGCCTGTTGATCCTCTGCAGGTCTTCCAGCATTTCACTACAGTCTTCTAGTGTTGTGATTTCACTACATACAGCAGTAGCAGCCACAGCATTATGGGGCATGTGACGTGAATTTCAGGCGTGTACACAAAATCGAACTACCTACTGATGGCGCTGAAACCAATCGAAACATTATGTACTTATTTACGAAGCTGTCCGTACTTTCCTGTGACTCACAAACAATATGTAGAAAGAACGTTAAAATAATTCGTCAATAAAATAATCACATTATTATTTAGTTGAGCTGCTTGGCCTAAACGAAGCAAGTTGGTTACAAATTGCACGAAAAGCTGCTGTAGTGAACCAAGCGAAAGACGGTAGTAACTTTGGAGATACCGCGCTTGGGCAGCAGAGCTACCGGGTTAAGTCGTCAAATGAATGTGATCTGGTTTTCTTTGTACGTGTCCGCTATACAGTCAACATGAACCAGGAAGTCTTCTATTCGGCTGATTGTTCTTACATCTGCCCGTTATAACCACAGACAGTTCACGGGGGTCTTTCTGGTAAACAGGAAACATTGGCAATTATTGATTAAACTGTTGGGCAAACAGAAATGAATGATCAATTCTTGTCCGTAAATTATCTGTGATTTCTGCAACCGACGTTTGAAAAAGTCTCCCTCTGTATATTGGTAATACTAATGCTCTGACACTACCTTATGTACACCTAAAGCTATTCTGCTGATATTACTGACACTAGTCCAATCTGCTCGACAGATGTTCAGGACCATTCATTCTCTCAGAGGACCACGATATGACAGATTACTTGTAAGAACTGTGATCTTCGATGACGTAGCTTGGCTACAATGTTTAATAACCTACTGCGATGCCCGAATCAATGGACCGCACACTCTTAGCAATCCCGGCACGGATGTCTTAATGAATCGACGTTGGTTTGAGGGGGGGGGGGGGGTTGGAATAAATAGATAAATAGGTTACTTATCTAAACATTATCATTACACAAGGGTCATTCATCACAAAAATGTGTCAATAATTTGCAGAAAATTGGTAAGAAAACGCTGCAACTAAGTTTTTATTCTGTAGTCTTTACTTTTTGACATTTTGACTTACGGTGTAGATATCTTCCGTTTCCTTTTTTTCTCTCAAGGGAATGTTCCCAAAAACAAACTCCTAATTTTGCATTAAGTTACTGTTAATATGGGTAAATACTTTATGCCTTATTCTGCTTCTCTGCCTTTCCTGCAGTTATTCTGTCACAAGTGTTGATTGCTTCACGCTGCACTGGCGTTTGTGACTGAGGCATGGTTCCAGCATTGCCGCTCTTGTCAGGGCACAGTGAATTTTATTTACCACTGATTTTCTTCGACCTGTTGTGAAAAGTCAAGTAACATTGTGAGAAAATATGTGCTTTTGCGGTATAGAATGGTGTTTGAGTTGTTATGGGTGAGTGTCAAGTAGAGAGCGCGGAATTCTTTACCCAATAATCTCGAATTACAACCGAGGGGCGTCAAGTTGAAATTCGCAAAATTATGTTGCCGGAACTGTCCTCCAAACCCGGATTCGAATCAACCAATTCCGGCTCGGAGCGCTACCACCATGACGCACGTTTGTGGTATTAGCTACGCAGGCAAGTGCTCTTTGCCCTTAGCATTGTTAATTACGAAGTCAAGGTGAGTAAAATAAAGTCACCTTAAGAAAGACGCAGCCAAATATAGAGGTTTTGCCGCATTTTCAAATAGATATGTTAGGAATAAGCTACTTGAGTACTGCAGCACGTTTCAGAGATTGTGAGAAGCTGTGCAATAATTTTGGAATTTTAAGGGGATTTTTAAATAAGGTAATAATGTTTTTGGTCTTACTACAAAGTATACCTTACCGAACTGTCAAGCCGATGCATAAACTGCATTAAGAAACTTTGGGAAACATTAGCTTTGGAACACTTTGTAGATTCATAACTGCGAGGAGAAAATTGAATTTTTATTCGTGTTAGGTGTGAACGCCATAAGAAAGGAGAGACTGCTGGGAGCTGCCAGCCTCCCGCGGTGCTTTACCGTGACGCGGACGATGTTCGGCTGCGACCTCCCCCTGCCCCCGCAGATAAACTCCACGTTAAAGTGACCAACGCCGCCGAGGTAGCCGCGCCTGCGACAGATCTCCGCAGCACCGGCGAATAAACGGCCTCTGTGTGAGTCCACTGATGTCAGGGCGTTTGTTTATATTCATACCATTACGTACAAGGCATAAGTAATTCGCAAAAACCACAGCAAGAGGAACGTACTGTTTCACACCACAGAAAAAAAAACTTTGACTCAGGAACGAACAATGTGATGCAAGAGTTCCGATTAGAGCTATGAAACACCGGTAGGCTACCGTAGACTATCGTAGGCAAGCATAGCCTAAGGTAGTTCTTCTAGTAGCTTTGGTCAGTTAAGGTTGTGCTAGCATTACCTGTATGTTAGGTGTGTTGCATACCTATTGGGTGTTACCTCATAACGATCGCTTTCTTTACATATGCGATCAGTGTCTTATTAGATTCCCCTAGAAGCCTGAAACAGCGAACCATCTAGAAAATTAGCGAAGGTATAAAACGTGCTGCATAACGTATGGAACGTTTTTGTTTCATATAGTTATCGTCTTCTGTTACTTAAAATAAGCAGTATTTATAGTAAAATTGAAAATGTCGACGTTTACGTCAGGTTTTATTCGAAAACTTTATTTGTAACGTGAAAAATTAAGAAAACAATACATATTTAACATATGGCGCTAAAAAACGCAATTTAAAAATGGTAAGATAAAAAACCGCAAAACATATATCTATCAAACATTGCTTCAATACGTCGTCGAACTAACATAAAAAATATTTCTACTATTCATAAACAACTTTTGCGTTACTAGTAATAACAGGAAACTTTTGCTTTTTATTATAAGAACGTTCTATTGAGTACAAAATAACAGTTATATATATTTTTATGTTTGTGCTTGTACACTGTACTGGCATTAAAAGTAGTTGCTTAGGTTATATACAAGCGCAGATATTACGCGATAAACTATTTTTTTTTTTACTTTTAAAACGCAATTTATATTCTGTAAGGATACAGAGTGCACAATGGACTAACATTGAATGATGTACGGTACTAATTATGTAAAAAAACAAACGACCAGACAAACAAACAAAAAACAAAGATTTCGTTGCTTCCCAGTTTCTCTTACACATTCATTTATGTTTCTTTGCCTACCAATTGTACCAATACTGCTGGTAATCCTACTACTTACTCGGTGATTTATGTGCTGGCTGCACGAGAACCAGCGAACCGTAGTTTTGGTACAGCGGAAGTTTAGTTCGGACATGGGATTCGTATTCGCGAGGAGTGGGGTTCAGAGCCTTCTGGGCCATCCTGGATTAAGATTCCCTACAGTAATTCGTCAAACGCCGGGATAGTTGCTTCGGAACGGCCGCCGTCATTTCCTACCGACTCGACATTGACAAAGTCTAAGCTTCCTTTTACGCCTTGGCCCATAAAGAAACTGCTCACTGAAGAACCTGTCAATCGCGAGTATACTTCAGCATTTCTTCTAAGAACGTCAGAAGGTTATGTAGACTTACTGGATCCATGATTTTGGTGTTTCACCGAGTAAAGATATGTTATTTCCAGCTCTGTCGGATCCTCTATTAAGTTGCAGTTTCAAATCAAATGGTTCAAATGGCTCTAAACACTATGGGACTTAACAACTGAGGTCATCAGTCCCCTACACTTAGAACTACTTAAACCTAACTAACCTAAGGACATCACACACAGCCATGCCCGAGGCAGGATTCGAACCTGCGACCGTAGCAGCAGCGCGGTTCCGGACTGGAGCGCCTAGAACCGCTCGGCCACAGCGGCCAGCTTGCAGTTTGACATGTCAGCGCAGTATTCTCATAGTGTTCTGATAGTTCTCTAATTAGATTAAAGGAAAACACTTTCCTCCACAATGTGGCACAATACTTAATTTCTAGCTTCATACTTTTATTGGATGATTGTGTCCAATTTGGATGCGGTAAATACTTCCTTTACATTTCATGTTGTATTGAAAATATTGTTTTTTTCTGAAACTAATGAATTCACCGACATTGGGAAGCACAGAATCTACATCAAGGAACGAGACACGCTTAGATCTTGATTTATCGTCTTGTGCCGGCCGAAGTGGCCATGCGGTTAAAGGCGCTGCAGTCTGGAACCGCAAGACCGCTACGGTCGCAGGTTCGAATCCTGCCTCGCGCATGGATGTTTGTGATGTCCTTAGGTTAGTTAGGTTTAACTAGTTCTAAGTTCTAGGGGACTAATGACCTCAGCAGTTGAGTCCCATAGTGCTCAGAGCCATTTGAACCATTTTTTTTATCGTCTTGTCTCAGGAGTTACAAAGGGAATACAAAGTTGGCGAGGAAGAGATGGAAACTGGCAGCATACGTATCAAGAGATCATCCAGGCAGCACGGAGATTCGAGCCACATATGACTGGAATAAGAATCCAGAAATGTAAAATCTTTTTCCCTCGTTCGATAACTGTGCCGGTCCTTTTATGTAGAAGAGTGCTTAAAGGGTCACCTACGACAACGGGCTCTTACACTGCTCACTGTCTTAACCGGAGAGAATGTTCATGGTTTTAAGTACTAAACGGGAAAGTCACTGTCTGGTTACTGAGGGAGAAAAACTATATGCCCATTAGGAACTTACTGGATAATAAAAGTAGGAGGTAGAAGTATCATACCCGTTGCCTTGTTAGCAGTTTGAAACTAATCTTCTGTACGTTCTGAGGTAGCAGTCTAAATTAAGCCAAACAAACTGATGTGAAAATACGGCCTCTTAATTTCGCCAGGAAGGAAAACGAGGAAGGCCTTTACCAATGGGGATTTGTCACAGTTCATTCACTGGTACAACATACAATTTGTTTTGCTCAGACTGAATTTAATTAAACAACAGTTAATTTGAATACTAAACAATAATCAGCGATGGCAGAAAATATCAGTTATAGCTCGCACGATATCACTGTTTGCTTGACCATAAGACAAAAGACTAATTATACAAATTTCAAGTCAAATATGAACACCCATAAAAATTACCAAAACTTCACGAACAGAATATATCGATAAGAAAAGTTTAATAAAACTCAACCGGTCACACAATAGGACACTACCAAAAAAATTCTTATACTAAAATGCAAAGAGAGCAAAGAAAGAGAACAAAATATTTAAAACTTCATAAAACGGACATGGTAGCAAGGCTTATAAGATTCCACAATAATATTCAAATAATTTAAATTTAAATTAAACAAGAATGACCGTTAAGATCTCTACCACTAGTAAAATGTTTGAATATAGAAGCAATAAGATTACAAAAGAGCCTCTTAATTAACAGAATGACCCAGAATTGCTCTAAAAATTTCAACCTAACTTTAAACAGCAGCATTAAAGGCCATGACTGCGCTTGGAAGAAAAAACACTGTAGAAGGCAGACAGCGCGAGCTTTCGCTGTTCAAGGCTTGTGCACAGAATCGCAACAAACAGGCGGCTGTGTAAGCCGACTGGGCCCAGAATGAGTGGGCCTGACAAGGATCGGTAAACAGCACCGACACCAGAGCACAAGCAGTCTTAACAGAACTCCCTGCAGTACAAATAAATACCAATAAGTGCAAGCCCAAGTGACTGCTAACATTATAATAAATCATGACTATGCTCCCACTTGCTAGTGCAGTTTATTACGGAGCGATACACTAAATTTAACAGTGGTTCAAATGGTTCAAATGGCTCTGAGCACTATGGGACTCAACTGCTGTGGTCATAAGTCCCCTAGAACTTAGAACTACTTAAACCTAACTAACCTAAGGACAGCACACAACACCCAGCCATCACGAGGCAGAGAAAATCCCTGACCCCGCCGGGAATCGAACCCGGGAACCCGGGCGTGGGAAGAGAGAACGCTACAGCACGACCACGAGATGTGGGCTAAATTTAACAGTGCTCTAACAAGTTACAAATTTAAGACAACAATTACATTTGACTTAAGGAATTTCAGAATTGTGTAGCTATAACAAATCCTCCTGTAGCAAATGACTGAGCCAACCCCGAGTCAAACGCCTTAAATTCTACGGTACCTGGGCACGCACAGAGTCCAAGCCAAACTCAGAAAGGACAATGTGTCCTAAAACTAAAATTTCGATACAAACCATCTAAAATGGACAAACGACATACATGACCTGAAGCAACATAAGCAGTATATTAGTCTCAATGAATAAGACACAGTGGAGTCATGTCCAGAAAGACTGCTATTGTTCCGCCCAACGACTACTTCAAATTGAGCACAACATTTATCCAAAAGTTCAAATTAAACGCAAGTCACACGGTTCTAAACAATGACCCTGATATCGTTCGAGCAACAAGAAAGTCCGCTTTCACGCCAGGAACAGACAATTTGTGATTATTAAACATCGAGTAATACCGTGGACCAGAACTAATATAATTTGATAGTTATTTGCCTCAAGGAAGGCGAGAATTACTAACAAGCAGGTAGGATCACTTAAACACACATACATACTACACTACCAACGAACTTCACAACAAGCCTCCTTGTAGAGGCGAACACTAACCCAAATCTAAGGCGCCACGGACACTTAAAATTCACAGATCCAACTTCCAATAAGATGCAGTGTGCAAACATCTAATTAAAATATTTAACAGGCCGTTTTTACACTAATTCTTGCTCATAGAATTCAGCCTGCGAATTCCAAGGAGGCGCGGATCTCAGTGTGAATAAACAGAACCGGAGCACCCCGAAATTCTGGTAAACACGCCTCTGGCAGCTCGGCGGATTTTCATTAATCCCCTTCTCTGGTACCTCGACACTGCAGGCCAAACACCGGCCAACATAACCCCTGCACATCATCCCTGTTTACGCCAACACAGATATAAATGGGTGGCGACGAAAGGCCTCCTTTCCGCTTGTTTGCTTCACTGATCCTCCCCTCATGATGCTAACTGTCATACTCCTTTGCGGGTCCGGCAAGCTGGCTCTCCAGGCCACGCCAGAGGAAGCTGCGCTCGCTGGGTATCACCTTAGAGCCAAAGATAAGAGCATATCGATATCGATAGAGTACGACAAACCGCAACGGCTCACAAGCAAAGAACGGGTTCAGATTTGTCGCGTTTTTAAGAAAGTTACCAAAACTTAGCCCACGCCACTGTCGTAAAATCTTTGAGCTGATGGAAATGGAGCATAGACCGCTAGCGGGCAACTCAGAGACATAAACCAGGTCCCGAAGGGACCCTCATTGGATTGACGACCTCAATACGGGGTTGGCGACAAGCCTGTGGCTTTCCAGGCCACCACGTGTGATTTCGAGGTAGCGCCTGCCTTCGACGCCTCTGCAATGTCATTTTTGGTATTCTCGTAGGTCTTCTGCTGCCTATTTGGTCTCACGGTCATTTTGTAGCAGGCCATTCCTTCACCTCTACATCTGTTCCCTCCAGCACTGCCTTATTGATAATTTCAGTTCTCCTATCGTTGGCTGCAGGTTTAAAATTTGACTGAGAACAGCGTCACGAAGTGTGGTGGCCAGGATATTTGCACCACTACCTGTCGTCTCTCTAGCCAAATACTAGCGATGAAAACATTTCATCTCCAGGGTTCTAACCAGATACTTCCTGAGGCCAACGCCACAGCACAAGTTTACGACTACGAAGTTCGGTCACGTAGGAGCGAGGCCACGTGACACTATTAATGAATATCCGTTCGAGCGGTGAGAGTGATAGATACAGTGGTCATTTTGGTATAATTCTAAAAGAGTACACATCTACCGGCTCCGGTTTTAGACTCTGCTCTTTTCTCATTCACCACCATCACAACGCAGACGTATTCAGGAGGTGTGAAGTACAAAATTTCCGTCCAGGTATCCAGTTACACGTTTTTCGTGGTATCGCAAAATTGGTTGTATTGAGGCAGGGGACACAACTCGTCAGCTTTGACCAGTGACGTCATACATTACTCACAGATAATTATGGCTTCACTTTCAGCCATAGATAGTAAAACAGTTCTGTGTTCCGGATAAGCGCTATCATTGTACATTAAAATAATTGAATGTGATTTTAAAAGAGATCGCTACGTATCGCTCAAATTATTCTTCGTGTGCATCTGTTTAAATAATTGGTTGTTTGGAATTCATTCGGTACTTAATTGCATTCTTAGTGATATTGAGGTAATTTCGACTATTAGTTTCTTATATTAGGACAATTTGTAGTATCTCATTTTCGTTTGTAGGTATGGATTTATCTGTTCCGATGAACCTGGATGATTTGAGAGAGGCTATGGGCGTAGACATGTTGGCCATGATTTGTTTTATATATGTTTTATATATGTGTGGTCTCATTTCCGAGTATGTTCGATGTCTTGAGTGCGGCGCACAAGTGTATCTCGTCGCCTTACTCACGACTTATTCGTATGGCGCTGCAGCAAAGATCGGTTGTGGCGGTCCATTAGACGAGGGACGTGGTTCGAAAAATGTAAGCTCGCCTTGAGGGACATTATGAAAATCACGTACTGTTGGTGTTTCAGATATCGTGTGTGCCTGTGTGTCCATGAATGTCGCGTGAGTAAGCGTACAGTTGTGGATTGGTACTCTTTTTGTAGGGACGTTTGTGGGGAATACATGAAATATAGGGGGCCGTTGGGAGAGCCGGGTGTTATTGTCGAAATTTACGAGTCGCATTTTGGCAAAAGTAAGTACAACAGGGGGGAACCACCGGTGGGATTATGGGTTTGGGGAGCTGTAGTTTCAGGTCAAGAGTGTGACGATGTAGTGTTTAAAGTAGTACCCACTCGACGGAAGGCAGTTTTAGTCAGCTTAATTGAAGATCACGTTGCAGAGGGTTCCATTATAATTTCAGATGGTTTTTTTCTTCATATAGGGATTTAGGGGAAAGGGGTTTTCAGCATCTCGTAATTAATCACAATATTGAGTTCAGATCATTATCCACAGGGGCTTGCACAAATAGCATAGAGGGTTATTCGTCCAGCTGTGAAATCTCTTGTAGGGAGGGGAAACGCCGGATTTCCACACTTAAAAATCACTTGGACGAATATTCATGGAGGCGTAGTATTCCCCAAACGTTTTGTGGACATGTGATTTTTGTTGATGTCTTTCTAGGTGAGCTTCAGTTCTTTTAAGAAGTTCCCGTGTGGTAAGTTCAGTTTCCCATCTTTTTGTTTTACTGCATTTGACCATTTTGACGTATTTCATTGTTTTATTACGCCATTACGTATGTCTTCGTGTACTCCAGTGCGTAACAGAAATTTCGCAGCTGTCGTTCTTCTTTCGTTTCCCAGCACTACTATCAGTACGATTATTTCGAATCTGTACTAGCAGTATTAAAAGCGAAACGCCCGACACAATTAAAATTTGTATCCCGTACTTCAGTTGACCTTTACACTGACACTACCTATTCGAAAAGATCGACATATGTAACATTGATGAGATTTACCTATATAAGTCAACTGGAGACCAGGATACAAATGTTGTGTAAAAGTATATAGCTCAACTAAAGAATGGAAAACTACTGTCACTGCTGTGATCAAAACTGTAGCTTTCAGTCGATACTATTAGCATCGAAGGCGAAAAAAAAAACTGTACCTCATAGTGAAGTACGGAATACAAATTATATATGTGTCGTTTTATTGCCTCTTCGCGTAGTTCAACTGAGGTACAGGTTGCAAATGTAACGTACGTCCATTTTCATGTTTTCGTTAGCAGTGTACATATATATAGGTCAACGGAAGTATGTAGCTCCTTCTGCCATTGGTAGTACTATTATCTACGTAAGAACAGAGTATTAGCGGTAGCGGAGGCGAAAGAAACAACACATGTAAAATTTCTATCAGGTGCTTCAGTTGACCCATATACACTCCTGGAAATGGAAAAAAGAACACATTGACACCGGTGTGTCAGACCCACCATACTTGCTCCGGACACTGCGAGAGGGCTGTACAAGCAATGATCACACGCACGGCACAGTGGACACACCAGGAACCGCGGTGTTGGCCGTCGAATGGCGCTAGCTGCGCAGCATTTGTGCACCGCCGCCGTCAGTGTCAGCCAGTTTGCCGTGGCATACGGAGCTCCATCGCAGTCTTTAACACTGGTAGCATGCCGCGACAGCGTGGACGTGAACCGTATGTGCAGTTGACGGACTTTGAGCGAGGGCGTATAGTGGGCATGCGGGAGGCCGGGTGGACGTACCGCCGAATTGCTCAACACGTGGGGCGTGAGGTCTCCACAGTACATCGATGTTGTCGCCAGTGGTCGGCGGAAGGTGCACGTGCCCGTCGACCTGGGACCGGACCGCAGCGACGCACGGATGCACGCCAAGACCGTAGGATCCTACGCAGTGCCGTAGGGGACCGCACCGCCACTTCCCAGCAAATTAGGGACACTGTTGCTCCTGGGGTATCGGCGAGGACCATTCGCAACCGTCTCCATGAAGCTGGGCTACGGTCCCGCACACCGTTAGGCCGTCTTCCGCTCACGCCCCAACATCGTGCAGCCCGCCTCCAGTGGTGTCGCGACAGGCGTGAATGGAGGGACGAATGGAGACGTGTCGTCTTCAGCGATGAGAGTCGCTTCTGCCTTGGTGCCAATGATGGTCGTATGCGTGTTTGGCGCCGTGCAGGTGAGCGCCACAATCAGGACTGCATACGACCGAGGCACACAGGGCCAACACCCGGCATCATGGTGTGGGGAGCGATCTCCTACACTGGCCGTACACCACTGGTGATCGTCGAGGGGACACTGAATAGTGCACGGTACATCCAAACCGTCATCGAACCCATCCTTTTACCATTCCTAGACCGGCAAGGGAACTTGCTGTTCCAACAGGACAATGCACGTCCGCATGTATCCCGTGCCACCCAACGTGCTCTAGAAGGTGTTAGTCAACTACCCTGGCCAGCAAGATCTCCGGATCTGTCCCCCATTGAGCATGTTTGGGACTGGATGAAGCGTCGTCTCACGCGGTCTGCACGTCCGGCACGAACGCTGGTCCAGCTGAGGCGCCAGGTGGAAATGGCATGGCAAGCCGTTCCACAGGACTACATCCAGCATCTCTACGATCGTCTCCATGGGAGAATAGCAGCCTGTATTGCTGCGAAAGTTGGATATACACTGTACTAGTGCCGACATTGTGCATGCTCTGTTGCCTGTGTCTATGTGCCTGTGGTTCTGTCAGTGTGATCATGTGATGTATCTGACCCCAGGAATGTGTCAATAAAGTTTCCCCTTCCTGGGACAATGAATTCACGGTGTTCTTATTTCAATTTCCAGGAGTGTAGTTCAAATGAACAACAGGATATTAATGCTAACTAAAACGAAGAAATCGACGTACGCTACACTTTCATCCCGTACTGCAGTTAACCAATACAGTTCGAATGAGGTTCGAGATACAACCCATATATATGTGACGTGAGGTATTCAGTGCTACCAATATTTCCATACATTTTTCCCCTTCATTTTCCACAGAAATAATACCATACAAACACGCGATATCCTTAACGTGATAATATTACTTACCTTGATATATGTCAACTATATTTTTCGTCTCTCGTATTCCTTTTTTTTCTGAACAGTCTTGTCAACTATTTCATCTGTGTAATAAATGCTCTCTGGCCAATTCTGACGTCACTGGTCAAAGCCGACGGGTTGTATCCTCTATTCACTAGACTCGCAAAATCATTACATGCAAATTCCGTGATGAAACAGACGAAATCCCTCCATATCCTTGCTCAATGCGAGATTGTTCTCTGGCTATAACGACCTTATTGACAACGTCATGTAAAACCCTGAATTTTCTTCCTTTTTAACACAACATGACATTCTGCACGATATTGTCGTACTCACATATGGGAAACAATTGCATACGAGCCATCACGTTCAATGAACACCGCACTGCACGCGAAAAACGGGAATCCGGGAGCCAATCCCGGTCACACAAACTACACTCACAGTTCGTAAAGAAAAGATGCCCGAAGAATGTGACTAAAGAGACCTTTCGGATTTAGACAATTGAATATATACCGTCTAGCTTACCTGGGTCACACTGTTAGAAGATGAGTATTTTTCGGTCGCATATAATATACTTAACATTAACGATAAAAGCAAAAAGTAGTAAATAACATATTTAAAAACACAGCGATGGAAAATGAGAGAATAGTATCGTGTAACAGGAGTTTCAAATTGAAGATGTTCAGTTCATCATAACTTTCCGTAAAAGGCATCTTATGAACATTTTTTTATCGATCGGTGAAAGATGCTCATTTCTTGGGCCGCTTTGATACGTACCTTGGGCCGCATGAACGCCGCAGCCCGCTGCCCGCTGGTTGGACACCCCTGATGAAGAAGATTTCTCTGCCAAAGACTCCAAACAATCTTCGTATCATTACTGATGGTGAAAAAAACGTTCTTTTGGTCTACAGCGTCCTAGTGGAATTCTTTTTATTGCTTTCTGAATATTTGTCACGAAACTCAAGCTCGTAGTTAAAAGTTAGTCATAAGAAACTTTCAGCTGTGTTAAAAATGCCTACAAATGTGAAAGAACAGGTGTTGGTACATACGTAATTATAAATTTTTTTAGTCTTAAACGCGAGAAATATATGATTACACCTGCAAGACAACATGGAGTAAGGAATGCAGCAACGAACAGTACCGAGAATGTTATATGTTCGGAAAAGTGTGCAGTATTGCATATGTAATTCAGACGCAAGCTATCAGGTGTCACCTGAACACGAACCGCATTGAATAAAATGCAAATGAGGAGTTCCGAGGAGGGTACTATCGTGAGCATTTGTTTGGACGATGCGCGCTCGAGCCGGGAGCCATTTCCGGCGGTGAGCGCCGCGCTGCGCCGGGGCCCCGCGGCAGCTGGCTGAGGAGATTTACTGCCGAGGCGATGCAAATACTGCCGCCGCCCACCAATCAGGACCGCCGTGGCAGAAATTAAAATTTTAATGAGCGCTGCCGCGTGGCGCCGCCGTAAATCGCCGCCTCATTAAGCGTGCTGGCACCCGGGTTCGGCCCGAGCCGCAGGTAACCACCGACGGCAGCCCCTGCCGCAGTGTGTGTGACAAGCCGTGCGCGCTTCATCTCTACTTCTGTCCGTCGCTGGGTGGACACTGGTAGGAAGTGCACGATCCACACCTGTACTCTGCAAACCACCAAACGGCGTGTGGCGCAAAGTACTTAAAGTGCAGCTACTCATTAAGATTCAGTGCGGGCTGTAATTATAGTATGACAACGAAACGTGGTAGATAGACTACGCGTTAATGCGGAACAGATTTAGGTTGGAAAAAAATTAGTTTCAGTTTTGGCCACCAAGTGCAAATCTGGCGCTGTACACTGTTTGTATCACAGTATGTCACCCAAGCTGTCATTTGACGAGCCATGACGTGAGTGAACCATAGGGCTACAGAGAAGAGAGACCGTGGGCTGTTAGTAAAACTGTTTTGTGTGAACGACAGCAACTGCTGTGTTGCACTGAGATAGTGCATCCGACTGAAACACCTGAGGAAAGGCCTGATGTCATTAAGGGGAGGTTTACTATCTTTGGCCCGAAAAAACCATGTTCTTTGATAATTTTTTCCTCGGGATGTGTTACAGATATCAATGTCAAATTTGGTCAAAATATTTATTGATATTTCCTCTACAAACTGGAATTTTTTAGAACCGGAAATGTCGAAGAGCAAAGGCGGAAATGCCGCCGATACGAAACAAAATTTCGATGTAGACCTCCACTCGCGGTATGTCACAGGTCAGCCGGCTCGTCTGAAATCAAAATAGAGTTGACGTTAGCGAAGTATATAAGATTTTATAGGAGTTGTACTTCGCTGAAGTTATATGGACCATAGGAAACAAAATGGCGGCCATTTGAAAAAAAAAGGTTTTTTTCATCTATTTTTCGACTTCGTCAGATAGTAAAAATATTCATAGTTGATGTATCGGAATAAAAGTGGTACAACTCCTAGACAATTTAGTTAGCTTCGTCGGCAACAAAGAATCATGCCAATCTGTTCAGTAGATTTGAAGTTACCATACCGCCCGATAAAAAAAAAAACGTCATTTCGAGAAAAACGCGTTTGAAGTTTTGACTGCATATAAATGCAATACTATGCAACGTAAGTTCAATCTGCTATTCCGGGTCCATAAACTAGTCCTTCCTCTTCCTCATAGAGGGCGTTCTGCTCGATTTGGGACATCCTGCGCTGCTCCAGAGCCGCTCGTACGGCCGGTGACAAGCGGTTTTCGTCCGCTTGAATCCGGTGGTCGTCCGAATGCTTGTCAAATTGCGTCGAATAGTGTCCCAGGGTGACGTCCACCGTTGTCCTGGTCTTCAAAATTGCTGAATACCCTTCGTTGAAGCTGCACACTGCCAGGAAAGTCACAATCTCCACAGTTTTCGCACCAGAATGCAAATGCTTGGGGGCTAACTACCAAACATACCGAGGTCACACTTTCATTTGAATTTTGTGTGTTTCCTCCAAAGCACCGGTACAATAACTCGTCCTCCGAAGGAAAAAAACTGGTGCGTGGAAAAGGCCGATTTCAGGCAGGTGCATTTTTTGTTCAACCGCGAATAACAAACATTTCCGTTCCGTATTCGGAAAACCCGTTTCAGGGGTGGATTATAATCACTTTTATGGATCCAAAAAGGCAATTTAAAACAATCGATTTTTTGAACCAAAAGATGGTAAACCTCCCCTTAAGGAGACATTGTATGTCCTATGCCGCCAATGTTAAATTATCGAATTTTGTGGCCCCATTATCTTGGAAACTTTTTAAGACACCAACTTACAATCTTCCGTAATTATTGAATGCACCTTTCTAGATACACTGAACTACAATTCTTACTACAATTGTATTGTGGGGCATGTTTTTTTTCTTCGAACACTCAATTCTTTGAAAGAATTTTGTAAATAAATCAACATAACAACAATACAACTCAGGATATTTTAAGTATTCTAGTTCCATATGTGTTGCATCTCACAGTTGGAATGCTGTGAAAATTTGTCTCTACCATCAGTACTTTTTTAGAAAACTGGTCATTTATTGCAAAAAATGTAGTTCAGAGGTATTGAGATTTAAAACTTTTGTATTACAAATTCTTAACAGACTTAAATATCTGCGTCTTTTATGCACTAGAATTGCCCTGGCCCATAGTCGGTGTTTTCTTCAGTGTCACAACAGCCCAGAGCTTACCTCCTCTTTTTCTTTCTTGCTTCTTTTGTCATTTGCTAAGCAGTTAACTCTGCTTCACGTACACGAAGCTCATCCAGTTCCCGCAGTCCTTTAGCTGTGTTCTGTCCCCATATTACCCCTAACTTCTCCAGAACCGTAAGTATTTCATAGTTCCCACCATTAAAAGTTATTACAGCATCAGACACTGCTTACTTTTGAGTCATAAGGCCAATAAATACATTTTTAGGCACACGGCACCACACAACATTACTGAAAGACTCATTCACATTCTCGATCTTCCCATGTAAACACTTCTTTAGTGGCTCAGGGTTTGCCAAATCTCTGTAAATAGGTGTGATTGCCTCCATTACTGCAAAAGAAAGAGAATGTTTATGCGTAAATTCATGCAAGGTGCCAGAAAATTCAGCTTGCCTATATTCACACCAAGTGTTTGGTGAAGGTGGACACAAAGCATGACGTGACTTTTCATCGGCTGATATTCGATGAAAGAGAGTGCTCCACACAGCTCTTTTCATCTTCACTAAATTGCCACAGTTATCTCTAATAGTCTTCGCATAATGTTGCTGTAGTTCATCAATTACTTTGTCTGTTAGTCTTCCAGCACATTTTATTGTCTTGCGATCAGACAGTTTTGTGTTACCCAGCTTGGTTTTCAGGTTATGCGGACGTGTTCTCATCCTTTTCTTGACATGTCCTACACACTCAAGTATTTGTATAAGAACATCATATGGCTTACTGTTCTGTATTGTAATGAAAGCCTTGCTGTTTCCATCACTTAAGAAATTCACATATCTGACACCTCTCTCCTTCTGCGATAGCTGGAAAATGTTAAGTTTTTAGTACTTCAGAAGAAAATGCAGGTCTCATATATCTGTTACTCGCAAATTTGCGTTTCTTGAAGTTACTTTAGTCATTAGTCATTTTATTTACGTGTAAAAGTCATTTTATTTACGTAATCATTTTATTTACTTAGTCATTTTAATTACGTATAAAAAGCAATAGAAGTTAGCTTACTACAAAAATAGCCCATAATCACACCACTTGCAACGAAAACTAGTATCAGAAACAAAGGATTGATTTGTTTCTTCGTAATGCCAACTTCTGAGACGTAGCAGTAGGCACAAAAGAAAGCAATTCACAGACTTCTAGACTGTGTAGTTCGCAAGATATGACTGCTCAACCGTGGCAGTATATGAGCAGCTGCGAAATTTGACTGTCACACGTCAACATTCAAAATGTTATTTGAAGGTCTCACAATTGTCTGATTTTAATGTATTATATACCAAAATTCGAAAGTACATTATGGAGTAGAAAACAGAAAATGTCAGATTTCACGTACAATGTCCCCTTAAACAATTTAGAGAAGACGATAACGAAATTCGAAAACACGGCGAGATTGGTGTTGCAGCTGGAAGA
The DNA here is from genome assembly GCF_023898315.1 of Schistocerca nitens. Lineage (NCBI taxonomy): Eukaryota > Metazoa > Arthropoda > Insecta > Orthoptera > Acrididae > Schistocerca > Schistocerca nitens. The sequence goes on from NC_064614.1 coordinate 304,022,870, forward strand.
GGAAAGCTTCCTATGACATTGGAAGTTATTGACGAGGTTGCTGTTGCTGTAACTGAACATGCAGCACGTGCCCCGGGAAATGCTAGTTTTCGAGCAGTGTCACAAGAACTGGTCCATGGTCAACAACACGGTAAATTTGGCGTCTGTATTATGTTGCTACCCGTAGGAGATCCTGACGTTGTAGCAACTGAAACCTCATGATTTGCGGTAATGTTCTGAATTTGCTCTTCGGTTTCTGGTACGGATCGAAGTTAGTAACATTTGACCGGACAGCATTCTATGGAGTGACGAGGCATATTTTACACTACAAGGTGCAGTGAATATACAGAACTGCCGAATTTGCGGTACTGTTAAACCGCATGTTGTGCACAAAGAGCCACTGCACTTGCTGTATGTGACTGTGTGGTGTGGATTCACAAGCACCTTTATTCTCGGCCCTTAGTCGTCTGAAGAGAGCGCCTGTTAGCTGTACCGTGACATTTGCACATTATCGGGGCCTCCTCGTACAGCATATGGTTCCTGCTTTGGAAGAGCGCAACTGTGAGGAAACCACTATTTTCGTACACGATGGCTAGTAATAAAATCAACATTACGCCTTTCATTCTTGTTTCATCTTATGTGCCTACGTCCAATTCCTAATCCACTACATATAGAAACATTTCTATATGTCTTTCTTGCATTCGCAGCGCCAGATTTGCACCTGGTGGCCAAAATTGGATCTAATTTCTTCCAACGTAAATCGGTTCTGCATTAACACATTACCGTATCTAACAAGTTGACCTGCCATACGACCATAACAGCCCCCAGTGTAGATCTCTTAGTTGCTGCACTTTACTCGTATAATCACCCGGCACTCCATATACCACTGTCAGTTCCCTCTTTTCCCGTCCCAGTCAAGAGTGGCGCGCGGAAAAAACGAGTCTTGTTCGTGAAAGGTGCGCGGGAAAAATGAGTATCGCTAAGCCTATCGCGAGGTCGAATCTCTCTTATCTGTACAAAAATATGGGAACACCAAAAAATACATTACCAAGCCCAATACGGTGTAGGAAAACCGTTGGCATTCGAAACAGCTTAGAGTCGTCGATAAATGCATAAATACAGGTCCTTTGTGGTTTTCATAGGAATTTTATACAATTCCTCCCACAAAGTAATGGCAAGTTCACGTAACGATGATGGAGGTGGACAACGATTACGCACCTGTCTCTCCGAAGTAGACCATAATGCTCAATAACATTAAGACATGGTGACAGGTATTCATCATCGTGCACACAGAACCAGTCATTGACGGTGCGAGCTGTCGTTTCCGAACACAGTATCACCATTGCGGAACAAATATTTCACCGTGGGATGGACATGACCAGCCGGAATGATAACATAATCCTTGCCTGTAATGCGATCTTGCAGAGTAATCATGGGGCCCATAGAATACCACGATATGGGTGCCCAAATCATCACTGAAACTTCCACCATGTTCCACTTTTCGGACATAAACTCGGCCAGAAGTTGGGAACAGTGTGAAACAATACTCATCCGACCAAATGACATTCTTTGATTCCTCGATAGTCCAGGTCTTACGGCTTTGGCGCCATGTCTTCCTGTTATGGGCATTTGCATCACTGGTGAGTCGTTTTGGAATTCCAGCTCGAGTGCTGTTCCCAGCTTGTGGAACTCCTCTAGTGTTGTTGCGTGCCGACCTTGTATCAGGCAGCAAACGGTTAAAATTTTCAAATCCCAGAGCAAAGCTATCCTGCTTACAATGCGGCGGTGTCAACACGAGGAAGACATGAAGAATAACTTTTCACCACCGAGAGTGGGTCAGGGGAAAACGCAACATCGGCGCTTCTGGCAAGCGGGACAGCGGACCTCAGCCGAAATGCTGTGAAACGGAGCATTTAGACTGGATGACGTCACCTTCGATACATGATGAAAGAAACGCTTTTGCTAATCCAACAACATGAGCCGAGATCTTTTACGAACTAATCCTTATTCTACAACAAACTCGCTAAGCAAGCGTAGCAGAGCTGATACCTTTTTAGTAGCAAGACCTTTGTGGTCATGACAGGTAGCATTGGGTAAACATTAGCCACTGCTTCGCTCCATAAATATCCCAGCATTTTAGCTCGTAAGGCAGTCGGTCAGATGGATCGGTGACGTACATATCGTTCGCAGTCCTTCCCTGGTTTCAGTAAAGCAACGCCTGGAAGAAGTCTACTGTAGATTTCCTGCACGCAGTTGACCAATGAGAACCACTACTAGGAGAGTAGGCTTGCGAAGTACGATGTAGATGTAGACGCTTACCTCAACATAATCCCCAGTCGCAGAGTTTAACACCACAGTCTGCCGCTGTTGTAGATGGTTTGATCCGGGGGTCTTCCCTATCGTTCCGTGTCAGGACACCAGTGTTCCTGCTACTTCGGCGGACTGACCAGGAGCTACCTGAACTGCAGGCCAGGATCCTCGTATTGTACGGCTACGCGGCAAACGTCATCGCGGTTCAACAGATGAAGAAGAACGGCAGTTAGTGGGAGGAAGCAGAGCGCCACCCAAATCGGCGTGTGTAAGTCCAACCCACGCGCAGCCTTCAACCACTGCCGGCTAGCGCCGGAGCCACCGTGGGCGGTAAACAGCCAGAGCAGAAGCAGGACGGGAACGTGAGCGCGTCGTCAATTACCTGCAGTTGGCTGAAGGCAGCTTACGACGCGAATCCCTGACGGATATCGTCAGCCGATGTCAACAACGTGTCAAGACACTGACAGTAATTTATGGAAATAAATAATTAATTCTGAATCTCCTTTCACTGCTGCAACTGCCTACAACACGTCACCACAATCCTTCCGAGGAAAATTGGCAAGGGGCGAACTGGGAGAGCGCTTCCTAACACAGAACCATCTCAACCTTTCACCCTCCCAACAAACTCCCTCTTGTAGTTTTGACAGGGATCGCGAGCGAGACATTCAGTTCTGCAGTGACTTTTACAGCTGCCACTCACTTATTTTCGTCACAGTCCTGTTCAGTGACCGTCTTCACGGTCACTCAACACACTTTCGTGCGCTTGATGGCTTAGCGGATGGTGTTTTCCGTTTTTTCTGTATGCGGTATAAATCGACGAGACGGTGTCTCTTGAAACACCAAACACTTCGGCTGCCTTGGTTATGGAAGTGCCCACCATACGAGCACCAACAGTTCGCCCAGTTGGAAGTCACTTAGCTGCAACACAACACACTCACCACAACTACACAGAACACTCTTCTGACCACGACTGACACTTGTCACTTATAGAGGACATTGCACAGGTGTCACTCGCGGTAAAATACAACAGCGCAACCTGCATGATTGATTAGTAGTATTTCTATATTTTTGTCCAACCCCTAGAAGAGGAAGCAATATGTTGGGTGCATCTTTTGAGAACGCAAACTCTCGTAATTTTAACAGAAAATCACTTGGTGATGCACAATACTTCACTTATAATGCTTGCCACTGTAGTTGCTTGAGCCTATCTCTGACGCTTCCACGTTTACTGAACAAACCCGTGAAGGAACGTGCTGCTCTCCTTTGGGTCTCGTGTATTTCGGATATCATTCCTATATGGAGAGGGTCCCAGTCTGAGAAACAACACTCAAGTATCTGTCGAATGATTGTACCTCCTTAGTAGGAGCTGTTTCCAAATGAATCTCGTTGTCAGTCAGGCATCTGTCTTCCCCAAGATTGGTTTTATATGTCCATGTCGCTTCATAGCGCTCCGTTCTCATACTCCTAAGCATTTAATTGACATGAATTTTTCAGTGATTGTTCGACCATCGCGCAATTAAATAATTTTTTTTTCGTTTTTTTATACGAAACACTTTACATTTGTTTACGTTGACCATCAACTGCCAATCCCTGCATCAAGTGTCGATCCTTTGCAGACCTTTCTGCATTTCGCTACGATTTTCTAATATTACGCATCTCTAAATGGTATCATTGGCGAACAGACGTATGGAGTTTCTGACCTTATTCAATAAGTCACTTCGAAAACAGCAACGGTTCTGTTGCTCTCCTTTGCGTTGCATCGGAAGTTACTTTTATATCTCTGTTAAGAACAAAATAGTTTGTTATATTTCCTAGAAGCTTTTTGAAACAATCGGCTAGCCTAAATTGACTATGCGCTGTTATTTTGATCATCAGATGGAAGTACGAACTGTATCGCATGCATTTCGAAAGCCAAGGAATGCGGCATCAAACTGTGCGCCGGTCTCTGTTGCCTTCTAGGCATAGTGACCGCACAGAGCGAGCTGAGTTTCATACTCTAAATATCCGAACATCTATTAATGGACACTACTACGTGGTGTGTCCACTCATCAATTTTATGATGGCTTAAACTCTCTTGGGATAACTTTCAATGAGACGTCTGAATGTTTGTGGAAAGAAAGGTAGCTCATTCTTCCTCAAAAGCCAAAAACACGGAAGGTAGTGATCTGGAGCGAAGTAGATTTGCTAACCAATCTCAGAGGGATTCTATCATAATCAGGTTGTGACTCTGAGCGGGCCAGTCTATTTCAGGATGTTATTGTTCAAAAATGGTTCAAATGGCTCTGAGCACTATGGGACTTAACATCTTAGGTCATCAGTCCCCTAGAACTTAGAACTACTTAAACCTAACTAACCTAAGGACATCACACACATCCATGCCCGAGGCAGGATTCGAACCTGCGACCGTAGCGGTCCCGCGGTTCCGGACTGAAGCGCCTAGAACCGCACGGCCACGATGGCCGGCCATGTTATTGTTAACAAACCACTGCCTCGCATATGCTGCTTTATGACAGGGTGCATTATCATGTCGATACAAACAATTATTGTTTCCGAAATGTTCCTCTATTGTACACATTACACAGTGCTGTGAAATTCGTTCATATCCTTCCACATACCGCGTTTTTTCTTATCGCACCCCAGTTACGAGAAACATCCACATACTGTGACACCAACTCCTCTGCACTTCATTTCTGGCACAACACATGGTGGCAAGTAATTTATTACAGGCATTCACCAAATACAAACCCTCAGATTGTAGAAAAACAAGGTGAGTAATAACAAATATACACCAAAATCACGTTTTTTTTAAATAAATCAAAAACTAAACGAAACTCCTCCCGAACAGGCCGTGAAGGTCCAACGGTACCGACAGGCCGTCGTGTCATCCTCAGCCATAGGTGTCACTGGATGCGGGTATGGAGAGGCATGTGGTCAGCACATCGATCCTCCGGCCGTATGTCAGTTTCCGAGACCGAAACCGCTACATCTCAATCAAGCAGTAGATATCCTAGGTGTAACAAAGTAGCTGAAATCACTTAATAAAGGCAAGGCCTCCGGTCCAGATTGTATACCATTCCGGTCCACTCAGAGTATGCTGATAGAATAACTCCATATTTAGCAGTTATATACAACCACTCGCTCACAGAAAGATACGTACCTAAAGACTGGAAAATTGCTCAAGTCACGCCAATACCCAAAAAGGGAAGTAGGAGTAATCCGATGAATTACAGGCCTGTATCACTAACGTCGATTTGCAGTAGGGTCTTAGAACATATTCTGTATTCGAACATTATGAAGTACCTCGAAGAAAACGATTTATTGACATATAGTCAGCACGGATTCAGAAAATATCGTTGTTGTGAAACACAACTAGCTCTTTATACTCATGAAGTAATAAGTGCTATCGACAGGGGATGTCAAATTGATTCCATATTTTTAGAGAAAGCTTTCGACGCCTTTCCTCACAAGCTCACAAGCGTCTTCTAATCAAACTGCGTGCCTACGGAATATTGCCTCATTTGTGCGACTGGATTCGTGATTTCCTGTCAGAAAGGTCACAGTTCGTAGTAATAGACGGAAAGTCATCGAGTAAAACAAAAGTAATATCCGGCGTTCCCCAAAGAAGTGTTATAGGCCCTCTATTGTTCCTGATCCATATTAACGACATAGGAGACAATCTGAGTAGCGGTCTTAGATTGTTTGCAGATGATGCTGTCATTTACCGTCTTGTAAAGTCATCAGATGATCAAAACGACTTACAAAATGATTTAGATGAGATATCTATATGGTGCGAAAAGTGGGAATTGGCCCTGAATAAGGAAAAGTGCGAAGTTATTCACATGAGTACTAAAAGAAATCAGGTAAATTTCGATTACGCGATAAGTCACACAAATCTGAGGGCTGTAAATTCAGCTAAATACTTAGGGATTACAATTACAAATAACCTAAATTGGAAAGATCAGAAAGATAATATTGTGGGTAGAGCAAACCAAAGACTGCGATTCATTGGCAGAACACTTAGAAGGTGCAACAGGTCTACCAGAGAGACTGCTTACACTACGCTTGTCCGCCGTATTCTGGAGTATTGCTGTGCGGTGTGGGATCCGCATCTGGTGGGACTGACAGATGACAGCGAAAAAGTACAATGAAGGGCAGCTCGTTTTGTATTATCGCGAAATAGGGGAGATAGTGTCACAGACATGGAGTGGCAATCATTAAAACAATGGCGTTTTTCGTTGCGACAGGATCTTCTCATGATATTTCAATCACCAGTTTTCTCCTCCGATTGCGAAAACATTCTGTTGGCACCCACCTACATAGGGAGAAATGATCGTCACGATAAAATAAGATAAATCAGGGCTCGCACGGAAAAATTTAAGTGCTCGTTTTTCCCGCGTGCCGTTCGGGAGTGGAACGGTAGAGAGACTGCATGAACGTGGTTCATTGAACTCTCTGCCGGGCACTTTATTGTAAATACCAGAGTAATCACGTAGATTTAGAAGCAGCTCCTCAGTTCGCCTCACAAAGGCTGAGTGCAACCCGCTTAGGAACAGCGCTCGGCAGACAGGATGGTCACCCATCCAAGTGCTACCCCAGCCCGACTGCGCTTAACTTCGGTGATCGGACGGGAACCGGTGTTACCATTGCGGCAAGGCCGTTGGCTTTTTTAAAAATCTAGGGATGTGTTAACTCGCTGATAAAATTCACATTTACATCGTTTGGTTTGAAGGTGACATGATATCGGTCAGGACACCATACGGATGATCCTGCAAAATGATGGCACAGAGGTGCCGAAACACGTAGGGGTAATAAGAAAAAACTGTGTTTTTGCATAACAAGCGTCCCCTCTATCCAATAATTAAAGAAAAACCCACATATCAAATTGCCATAGAATATAGCGTTGTACATTGCACTTTTAGTGTTTGTTTCCAGTCACTCAATGTCCAGTGGCTTCGATTAGGACTGACAATAGAAGTGTGTGGTCTATGAGGAGCTGCTCGACCGTTATACCCCATTCTTTTTAATTCCCACCCCACAGTCACTGAGCTAGTTGGAATGCTGATAGCATTTAGGAGCTCACGAGTGATTCCTGCCACTGGTTTCATGCGATTTTTTGCAGTCACCCTCCGCAGTGCTGGACGGTTCCTGACTGTCATTACGTGAGGTCTGCCTGCCCTTGTTTTGACTGTGGTTGTCCCTTCGTTTTTCCACTTCACAATCACATCACCAACAGTCGACCTGGGCAGCTTTAGAAGGGATGTTATGTCCTGTTGGATTTTTTGCACAGTCAACATCCAGTGACAAGTCCACGTTCGAAGTCAATGAGCTCTCCGGACCACCTTTTCATCCTCCTGTTACTGACTCACCACTGAAAAACAATACTCTTAGTCTCCTTTTATACTGCCCGGTCCGCCTCTCGTGAAATCTAGAGGTTAATTTTGCGTTAAATACGGGTTTGGAGGTAAATCTGAACAAATCTTTGTTGCTTCGTATAGAGGAGATTAATGGTCCTCAGAAATGTCTGAATACTAGGAGAAAGATTAAATAACGTCTTTGGTTAGAATAGCAGCATGCATCTACCACCTGCTCCAAGAACCTGTGTCCCTGTTCCATCATCCAAGATGTCAAGAACAATTTATAACAATTGTGGGCCAGGTTGCCTCAGGAGAGGATGGAACGGCTTTATGGGACCCATCCCAGTCGAATCAGTACACGCATCTGCGTCAAGAACGTATGTGGCGTCATATCGACAAGTGAGCTTTTACTGCCAAATTTCTTTGTAAATGTCACTCGATTTTGTAATCACTGCAATAACATCACATATTCTGTCAACACCTGAAGTTTCATTTCGTTTCTTCCACGTCCTCTGAATGATTAACTTTCTATATCTACATCTGCGTGATTACTCTGCTATTTACAGTAAAGTGCCTGGCAGAGGGTTCAATGAACCACCTTCAAGCTGTCTCTCTACCGTTCCACTCTCGAACGGCACGCGGGAAAAATGAGCACTTAATTTTTTCTGTGCGAGCCCTGATTTCTCTTATTTTATCGTGATGATCATTTCTCCCTGTGTAGGTGGGTGCCAACAGAATGTTTTCGCAATCGGAGGAGAAAACTGGTGATTGAAATTTCGTTAGAAGATCCCGCCGCAACGAAAAACGCCTTTGTTTTAATGATAGTCACTCCAATTCACATATTATGTCTGTGACACTATCTCCCCTATTTCGCGATAATACAAAACGAGCTGCCCTTTATACTTTTTCGATATCATCCGTCAGTCCCATCTGATGCGGATCCCACTCCGCACAGCAATACTCCAGAATACGGCGGACAAGCGTGGTGTAAGCAGTTCTTTAGTAGACCTGTTTCACCTTCTAAGTATTCTGCCAATGAATCGCAGTCTTTGATTTGCTTCACCCACAATATTATCTTTCTGATCGTTCCAATTTAGGTTATTGGTAATTGTAATGCCTAAGTATTTAGTTGAATTTACAGCCTTCAGATTTGTGTGACTTATCGCGTAAACGAAATTTAGCTGATTTCTTTTAGTACTCATGTTAATAACTTCACACTTTTCCTTATTCAGGGCAGGGTCAATTGCCACTTTTCGCACCATACAGATATCTTATCTAAATCATTTTGCAAGTCGTTTTGATCATCTGATGACTTTACAAGACGGTAAATGACAGCATCATCTGCAAATAATCTAAGACGGCTACTCAGATTGTCTCCTATGTTGTTAATATAGATCAGGAACAATAGAGGGCCTATAACACTTCATTGGGGAACGCCGGATATTACTTCTGTTTTAATCGGTTACTACGAACTGTGACCTTTCTGACAGGAAATCACGAATCCAGTCGCACAACTGAGGCGATACTCCGTAGGCACGCAGTTTGATTAGAAGAAGCTTGTGAGGAATGGTGTCGAAAGCCTTCTGGAAATGTAAAAATATGGAATCAATTTGACATCCCCTGTCGATAGCACTTATTACTTCATGAGTATAAAGAGCTAGTTGTGTTTCACAACAACGATATTTTCTGAATCCGTGCTGACTATGTGTCAATAAATCGTTCTCTTCGAGGTACTTCATAATGTTCGAATACAGTATATGTTCCAAAACCCTACTGCAAATCGAAGTTAGTGATACAGGCCTGTAATTCAGCGGATTACTCCTACATCCCTTTTTGGGTATTGGTGTGACTTGAGCAATTTTCCAGTCTTTAGGTACGTATCTTTCTGTGAGCGAGTGGTTGTATATAATTGCTAAATATGGAGCTATTTTATCAGCCTACTCTGAAAGGAATCTGACTGGTATACAATCTGGTCCGGAGGTCTTGCCTATATTAAATGATTTAAGCTGCTTCGTTACACCGAGGATATCTATTTCTATGTTTCTCATCTTGGCAGTTGTTCTTGATTGGAATTCAGGAATATTTACTTCGTCTTCTCTGGTGAAGGAGTTTCGGAAAACCGTGTTTCATAACTCTGCTTTAGTGGCACTGTCATCAGTGACTTCACCGTTGTTATCGCGCAGTGAAGGTATTGATTGCGTCTTGCCACTGGTGTGCTTTATGTATGACCAGAATCTCTTTGGGATTTCTGCCAGATTTCGAGACAGAATTTCGTTGTGGAAATTATTAAAAGCATCTCGCATTGAAGTACGCGCCATATTTCGAACTTCTGTAAAACTTTGCCAATCTTGGGGATTTTGTGTTGTTTTAAATTTGGCATGCATTTTTCGTTGCTTCTGCAACATCGGTCTGACCTGTTTTGTGTACCATGGGGGTTATTACCATCACTTATTAATTTATGTGGTATATATCTCTCAATGGCTGTCGATACTATCTCTTTGAAAACGTTCCACAAATTTTCTACACTTAGACGATCAGATCGTAAGGAGTGAAGACTGTCTCTTAAAAAGGTGTTAAGAGCATTTTTCTCAGCTTCTTTAAATACATATGCTTTGCATTTCTTTTTGATGGTTGTAGGTGTTACGGTATTCAGCCTAGTAGCAACTGCCTTGTGGCCGCTAATCCCTGTATTCGTCACAATACTCACTATTTGTCCAGGATTATTTGTTGCTAAAAGATCAAGTATGCTTTCGCAACCATTTACGCTTCGAGTGGTCTCATGATCGAATTGTTCAAAATAATTTTCTGAAAAAGCATTCGGTGCAATTTAGGATGACGTTTTATGCCTGCGGCCGGCTTGAAACGTATAATTTTTCTAGCATATCGAGGGTAGATTGAAGTCGCCACTGACTATAATTGTATGAGCGGGGTACTTATTTGAAATGAGGCTCAAGTTTTCTTTGAACTGTTCAGCAACTATATCTTCTGAGTCGGGGGGTCAGTAAAACGATCCAATTAATAGTTTAGTCCGACTGTCAGGTATAACCTCTACCCATACTTCAACTTCTCTACAAAACAAACTACTTCTGACAGCAATAAATACTCCACCACCTACTGTATTTAATCTATCCTTTCTGAACACTGTTAGATAGTTTGAAAAATTTCGGCTGAACTTACTTTCGGCTTTAGCCAGCTCTCTGTACCTACACCTATTTGAGTTTCGGTGCTTTCTATTAGGGCTTGGAGCTCTGGTTCTTTCCCAACACAGCTACTACAATTTACAACTACAATACCAATCGTTGCTACAACTAGCTTACTGTGTTTTACCTGCCCACTTTTAGACGGACGTCCCTTCTGTGGTCCCTGAGACCCTCTAACCTAAAAAACCGACCAGTCCCTTCCACACAGCCCCCGCTACCCGTGTAGCCGCCTCCTGTGTGTAGCGGAACCCAGAAACCCAACACCCGATGTCGCAAGTCAAGGAATCTGCAGCCTACACGGTCACAGAACCGCCTGAACCTCTGATTCAGACCCTCCACTCGGCTCTGCACCAAAGGACCACAGTCGGTTCTATCGACGATGTTGCAGATGGTGAGTTCCGCCTTAATCTCGGTAGCAAGACTGGCAGTCTTTACCATTTCCACTAGCCGCCCGAAACCAGACAGAATCTGCTCCGATCCAAAGCGACACACGTCATTGGTACCGACATGAGACACCACCTGCAGTTTGCTGCACCCCGTACTCTTCATGGCATCTGGAAGCAGCCTTTCCACATCCGGAATGACTGCCCCCGGAATGCACACGGAGTGCACACTGGCTTCCTTCCCCTCCTTGGCAGCCATGTTCCTAAGTGGCCCCATTACGCGCCTAACGTTGGAGCTCCCTACTACCAGCAAACCCACCCTCTGTGAATGCCCAGAACTTGCGGGCGGAGAAGTTTCCTCTGGAACAGGGTGGACGACTGCATCCGGCTCAGAGACATAGTCAGCCACAGATAACGCCTGAAACCTGTTCGTCAAACGAACCGGGGTGGCCCTATGATCGGCCCCTCAGAAAGTTTTTCGCTGCCTGGCAGACTTCGGAATGATATCCCACTCGACTACGGGTGAGGGGTCAACCTCAGTGCAGGCAGTACCCGGGGCAGCTACAGCAGTGAACCGATCGGGAGACACGTGGGACGTGATCGACGTCCCTCGCATCTCTGCATTCAACCCTTCACAGTGACGCCCCTTGGCAGCAGCGTCAAGCTGTGTGACGGAAGCCAAAGCAGCCTGGAGCTGTGAGCGAACGGTCGCCAACTCAGCTCGCATCTGTACACGACAATCACAGTTCCTATCCATTACTGCAGTCGCCCCTGTTTGAAGCTCGTAAAAATATGCAACAAACGAACGGTGTACTCGGCTTATTAGCAATGGGAAATCAAGTGCACTCTCACTGACGGTCTAACAGACACTGAGCTGTTCTAATCAAACAAACAAAAGCCAGTACGATACGAGGGTCGATAGCAACGGTCGATAGCAACGGCGGTACTGTACACTACACTGTTATTTAAATAAAAGGTTGTGCCTAGTAAAACAATCAAACACGCAAGAAATTACAAAAATAAACTAGTAACTAGCCAGATAACTGAAAATAAGTCGCTCCTATTTGAAGCAGTGTACATATTAACAGCTAACAAAGCAAAATCTGCGACACGGATTTCATTTAAGCACCTGTTTTAAAACACCTTCCCGTCCAAACAAAATTTTGTGTAAATCTCACAGTCATTAAACTAGGTTAGTCATCGTGCATTTATGCTCTCTCTTATATATCTCATTAAAGAGAACGAATAGACACAGAAGTTGGGTCTATAATAGCGCTTGGTAAAGAACATGCTACATTATTTTGCAAGATGTATGTAGTTTCTCATACATATCCCCAGACTATATCACTGTCTTCCTAGCGCAATGGATAAAGAACTGGGGTTTGATTCCAGTGTTCTTCACCTACGTGTGATTTAATGCACGAGGGCGTGCTTAAATGTAATACCTGCGAATTTTTTATGTGGAAACTCTTAAAGTTTTTTTTAATTAAATGGAACTGTATTAACTTCTACATTTTTAATCTTCGTGCCTGCATATTTATTTCTCAACATAGTCACCCTGGCGACGAACATATTTCCCAACAAGAGGCTTTATCACTATAAAAGTGAAGTTCTGGAAGGTGTTCTTAAAGTTGTGGAAACAGATGAAAGTTGGGTAGAGCGAAGTCAGTACTGTAAGGAGGATGGTCGGTGACTGTCAATCCAAGGCGTCCGTTTGTTGCAGCCCTCGTGTGTGGTCTGGCATTGTCGTGCTGAAATAGACGATGCTCCACATATAGACGAAATGTTCGAATTCGTGCTTTCACGCGATTACAGCACGCTATATCCCATACACTGACAAAATTATGTTGCACGTTGCACGTTACGTGTGCCAGATTTTGCTTTGTTAGCTGTTAATATGTACACTGCCTGACAAGACAGGTAAATCATTTAGAGGACGAGGAGGAAACGAAATGAAATTTCAGGAGTTTACAGAATATGTGATGTTATTGCAGTGATTACACGCTACAAGTTGAAGCCTTCTAGTGGTAGAGGATTGCAACTTGCGTCAGCGAAGCGGACAGGTCAGCCGACTAATATGCGTAACATGTAATAGCTCAACAGATATTGAGAACAGAAAGAAAGTTCGGAGGGATTACTTTTCAGCACGGCCTGGTACATGGCGTCCCATTTATCTTGACCAACCCAAATAACATTTTGTCCAGAAGCAAAATAAATAGCAAGTAAATTTGGTGTAGTCTTAATTTGAGAAAACCATATTTGAGAATGGTCATATGAAGTACAGCATTGTACGAGAGTGAATCAAGGACTGTGGGAAAACGGAAAGGAAGAGATGGTTCAAAGGGCTCTAAGTACGATGGGACTTTAAATCTGAGGTCATTAGTCCCATAGACTTAGAACAAACCTAACTAACCTAAGGACAGCACACACATCACTGCCTGAGGCAGGATTCGAACCTGCGACCGTTGCAGCAGCGCGGTTCCGGACTGAAGCGCCTAGAACCGCTCAGTCACAACCGCCGGCGAAAGGAAGAGAATCGAAGCGTTTGAGATGTGGTGTTCAGTTACAGAAGGGTGTTGAAAATTAGATGGACTGGCAACAAAAGATGTAAGAAGGTTGGCCGCAGACTCGGCGAGGAAGGCATTATACAGAAAACACTAACTGAAAGAAGTCTCATGCTAATAGGATATATGTTAAGACAAAAGGGAGTAACTACCATGATATTTGAAGGACCCGCAGAGGGGAAGAACGTGTAGAGGAAGAAAGATTCGAATATATAGAATAAAATGATTTTAGGTCGAAGGGCTACTGTGGTATGAAGAGACTGGCACAAAATAAGAAATCGTGGCTGGCCGTGTGGAAGACCGATGACTCAAAACAAAAATTTAAAAAAATCGATCTTGACTTCAATTTGGAGAGTAATTTTACATGCTTAATTTGAAACGCAGCAGACGCAAGCATCAGGTTGGTTTTCTAAATTCGTTTCCAACTACATGGTAGCTATGGCACTTCTCTTCTAGGCGGCCCGACGAGATGCGAGAAATTTCCCCAAAATCGAGCATAGTGTAGCAATAGGAAATTCTCTCACCGTACGGAGCAGTCAATATGTTTCCTTTGACAATAAAAATACTCTTCTGGACATTAGTTTAGAAAATTTGGTGACGAATGTTGTGTTGCTTCTCGTTTTAATGGAGGAGATGATCCAATGAAAATACTCGTTAGCGAGAAACGATCCAGACGCTCTGCGTCTTGGCGGCAGAAGTGGCCGAGCGGTTCTAGGCGCTACAGTCTGGACCCGCGTGACCGCTACGGTCGCAGGTTCGAATCCTGCCTTGGGCATGGATGTGTGTGATGTCCTTAGGTTAGTTAGGTTTAAGTAGTTCTAAGTTCTAGGGGACTGATGACCTCAGCAGTTAAGTCCCAAAGTGCTCAGAGCCATTTGAACCATTTTTGAACTCTGCGTCTACAGTGCTGATTGGCTAATAAACCTAAATCTTTAATAATTTTCATGTGTTATTCTGAGCTGGCAAAATCGGGTTGTTTATCGTATATTTTCGTTGGAGGAAGAAGGCAGGTTCGTTAGGACGTGGAGTTGGAGTTCTACCGGCAGATCTGATTTTCAAAACACAATTTAGAATTTTTAGCCAAACGTGCACAACTTTACTGTAGCTACTTTGATATAGTAATAGGAGATAGTTGCGGCTCTCTAAGTTAAGTGTGTAGTGGTGTAATTCAAGCTGGTATTATCATTAGGTGGCAATTTAGTGTCAGATTTTGTTGTAAAGTGCTCGTCGAAAAACAGACTTGGGGGGGGGGGGGGGGGGAACTGGAGTTTATGATTTTGCTGTGACTTTCTGACCCTTAAAATTTATGAACTCGTACTCCGGGACTACTTTCTTTGCTAAGGTTTCCAAGAACGTTGCGAAGAAGCACTTCGAAATTGAATGGAGATCGTTGGTGTATTATAATGCCACTCCATTGGTCGGCTCTTTCAGTTTGTCTGAGTGTATTCGCATTGCTACCTTCTACTTTTCTCTCGCTGGTTAAAGCGATTCTAGCGATTCTTATCAAATCTGCTTCATTAATATAGCAGTGAAGAATATTGATTTGGCCCCGTTGATTAACAGTTGCTTCGCCGACCGTGGTGAAGTTTCGCTGCGTTGTGGGATCTCGAATGTCGATCAAGACCTGGAGCGCGCGGGCATGCTTTCGGAATTCGCGGTTACATTACCGACCATATATGTGTTGGCGAAAATACACGTTTAAATCCGGAGGTACGCGTAAAACATCATCAGAAATTGTGCTGACGCATTCTCTGAAAATTGTTTCGCGCTGTTAGTTCATGAATCCACGCGAATAGTAAATGATTGTGAACACACTTGATCTCTTAGCAACAAATAATCCTGAGCTAATAATGAGCATCAAAATAAATACAGGGGGTAGTGAACACAGGGTTGTCGTATCGAGACTGAATAATTTAACTCCAAAATCCTCCAAAACTAAACGAACACCGTACCTATTAAAAAAAACGGATAAAAAATCACTTGAAGGCCTCCTGCGAGACAGTCTCCACTCCTTCAAAATTAATAATATAAGTGTAGACCAGAGGTGGCTATAATCCAGAGAAATAGTGTCAACAGTAATTGATAGATTTATACCAAATAAATTAACAAACGTCCGCAGCTCGTGGTCGTGCGAAAGCGGTCTGGCTTCCCGCGCCCGGGTTCCCGGGTTCGACTCCCGGCGGGGTCAGGGATTTTCTCTGCCTCGTGATGACTGGGTGTTGTGTGCTGTCCTTAGGTTAGTTAGGTTTAAGTAGTTCTAAGTTCTAGGGGACTGATGACCATAGATGTTAAGTCCCATAGTGCTCAGAGCCAGCCAATTAACAAACGACGGAGCTGAACCGCTACGGTACACAAAACGGGTCAAAATACAGCTGCAGAAACAACGAAAGAAGCATATCAAATTTAAACGAACGCAAAATTTCCAAGATTAGCGACCTTTCACAGAATATAGAAATTTATCGGGGACTTAAATACGAGATGCTAATAATAGTTTCCACAACGAAACTTGGCAGAACATCCAAAGAGATTCTGGTCGTGTGTAAAGTATGCTAGTGGCAACACACATTCAATGCATTTACTGCGCGATAGAAATGGAAATACTATCGACGACAGACCTGCCAAAGCAGAGTTACTGAACACAGCCATCCCAAAATTCCTTCACCACACAAGACGAAGCAAATATTCCAGAATTCTAATCAAGTTCAGCTGCCAACATGAGTAACTTAGAAGTATATATCCTCGGAGTAGTGAAGTAACTTCAATCATTTAAAAAAAAGCAAGTCCAGACTGTGTACCAGTTAGGTTCCTTAAAAAAAATGGTTCAAATGGCTCTGAGCACTATGGGACTTAACTGCTGTGGTCATCAGTCCCCTAGAACTTAGAACTACTTAAACCTAACTAACCTAAGGACATCACGCACATTCATGCCCGAGGCAGGATTCGAACCTGTGACCGTAGCGGTCGCACGGTTCCAAACTGTAGCGCCTAGAACCGCTTGGCCACTTCGGCCGGCTTAGGTTCCTTTCAGAGTATTCTGATGCAATAGCTCCATACTTAACAAATATATACAACCGCTCGCTCGACGGAAGATACGTACCTAAAGACTGCAAAGTTGCACAAGTCACACCAATACCCAAAAAGGGAAGTAGGAGTAATCAGCAAAATTACAGGCCCATATCATTAACGTCGATATGAAGCAGGATTTTGGAACATACATTGTGTTCGAACATTATGAATTATCTCAAAGAGAACGGTCTATTGACACACAGTCAAACACGGATTTAGAAAACATCGTTCTTTTGAAACACAAGTAGATATTTACTTATACGAAGAGTTAAGCGCTATTGACAAAGGATTTCAAATTGATTCTGTATTTCTAGATTTCCGGAAGACTTTTGACACTACCACACAAACGGCTTGTACTGAAATTGAGTGCTTATTGAATATTGTCTCAGTTATGTGAGTGGATTCGTGATTCCCTGTCAGGGAGGTAACAGTTCGTAGTAATTGACGGAAAGTCACCGAGTAAAACAGAAGTGATATCCGGCGTGCCTCAAGGTAGTGTTATAGGCCCTATGCTGTTCCTTATCTATGTAAACGATTTAGGAGACAATCTGAGTAGCCGTCTTAGACTGTTTGCAGATGATGATGTCGTTTATAGTCTAGTAAAGTCGTCAGAAGATGAAAACAAATTACAAAACGACTTAGAAAAGATTTCTGTATCGTGCGAAAAGTGACAATTGACCCTAAATAGTGAAAAGTGAGATCATCCACATAGTGCTGAAAGGAATCCTTTAAACTTCGGTTACACGATAAACCAGTCAAATCCAAAGGCCGTAAATTTAATTAAATACCTAGGAATTACAATTACGAACAACTTAAACTGCAAATAACATACAGAAAATGGTGTGGAGAGGCAAATCAAAGACTGCGTTTTATTGGCAGAAATCTCAGAAAATGTAACAGATCTACTAAAGAGTCTGCCTACACTACTCTTGTTCGTCCTGTTTTGGAGTACTGCTGCGCGGTCTGGAATCCTTATCAGATGGGATTAACGGAGTACATCGAAAAAGTTCAAAGAAGAGCAGCACGTTTTGTGTTATCGCGAAATAGGGAAGAGTGTGTCCCCAGCATGATAACAGGATTTGGGTTAGACATCATGAAAGCAAAGGAGTTTTTCGTTGCGGCGGAATCTTCTCATTAAATTTCAATCACCAACTTTCTCCTCTGAATGCGAAAATATTTTCTTGACGCCGACCTATGTAGGGCGAAACGATCGTCATAATAAAATAAGGGAAATCAGAGCTCGCACGGAAAGATATAGGTCTTCTATTTTTGCGCATGCTGTTCGAGATAGAATAATAGAGAATTATTGTGAAGTTGGTTCGATGAAACCTGTGTCAGGTAGTTAAGCGTCATTTGGTAAGTATCCATGTAGATGAAGATGTAGAGCGTAGTACGAAGGGTCTATGTGCACAATTAATGTTCCCTACTGCAGAACGTGTAACGCACTGAGAAGAATAAAATCAGCGAGAGCGTAACTACAATCAAAAATGGTTCAAATGGCTCTGAGCACTATGGGACTTAACAGCTGAGGTCACCAGTACCCTAGAACTTAGAACTACTTTAACCTAACTAACCTAAGGACATCACACACATTCATACCGGAGGCAGGATTCGAACTTGCGACCGTGGCGGTCGCGCGGTTCCAGACTGAAACGCCCACAACCGCTCGGCCACAACGGCCGGCGTAGCTACAATCCTAGAATGTCTTATTCGAACTATGAAGCGTGGTAAAGGATCTGATTGGGTGGACACAGCCTGATTTGCTACCAGCATAATGTTCATAAGAAATAACAGGTAACTGGTAAGGTCTATGAAACAGTTTGAGATGACTGTAATCATCAGTGGTGCAAGCCTTGTCACTGGCTGGTGACTGCATCTTCCTAGATGATAATATCATCGCATGCGTACCTGGAGAAGTGCATTATTAATTTTATGAACACCAGGAAGAGATAGCGTAGTCTCCGCTATCACCTGTATCAATATCATCGAACCGTCTTTGTCTGAATTAGAAAATAAGTGAAGGGTCTCCCACTTTCCTCCAACAACTCTCGAGGATCTACAACGATCTGTCTTCAAGAGATGATATAAAGTCCTGTTGTTAGCATTCATTATTCTCATTTATACTGTACCGGGAGAATTGAGGATAAGTAGTGACTACTTCCTGCTCCAGTAATGTAAATTTCGAACGTGAAATTTCTTCGATGGAAATTGAAATCACAATAATATTTTTTTCAGGTATAGGTTTACGATAAAGTAAAATGAGAAGGACCAGACGTAACGTGTAAAAACAGAAGATCTGGCGTTCCGTTATTTTTAAGAAACAGAAACCTGAAACAATTTTTGGTTGAAACCTTTACATGTTAGCGAGGTTCTGAAATTTCTTCTCATGGTGGAATTTAAAGCAAAAATTACGCGCGGGTTTTCAAGATACTCCCAAAGATAATAAAAACAGATACATTTATATTGAATTTGATGTTAAAATCTGCAGAAGCATTTTGGTGTAGAACCTTTTTTGGAACACTTCTATTTCGATTCTACTCTTAATAAGCAACAATAACGACTGTTTAAATATTTTCGTACTTGTTTTAGTATAAAATTCCGGCACTTGTAAATTAACTAATCAACAGATAGGAGTTACAAGTAAACGTATTTGGAGAGCTTGTTCTTTATTCAAGAAGTACCTTCAAATGAAGACACATTCGAAGCATTTAACTAGTTATACACGGGCGTCTTGTCACGGCCCGCGCGGCTCATCCCGTCGGAGGTTCGATTCCTCCCTCTGGCATGGGTGTGTGTGTGTGTGTGTGTGTTGTCATTAGCGTAAGTTTAAGTCAGATTAAGTAGTGCATAAGCTTAGGGATCGATGACCTCAGCAGTTTGGTCCCATAATACCTTACCATAAAATTTTCTTTTTCTTCTTTCCTTACTTTCTCCGTGTTGGAGAGGTGCGACTTGAGATTCATATAGCTGTATCATGGAATGTATGTCGATGAAGTTTCGTAATCACAAGGTATTATAACGATTACAGAAACAATGATCAACCATATCTAAGACAAACCGCATGCACCGACCGTGAAGAAGATTACTTTCTCGCGATGTCCCAAATGACAGAGAAGTAATTAATTCTTAAAATTATTTGACGTAGGACAACTCCAAAGACGGTTACAAACTGTTGTTGATGGAACAGTGGTAAACAGAAAATCTTCACCGCATTCCTAGAGTAGTAACAGCGCTATATTTTGATTAATACTGATTTGTTGGCTCTGAGCACTATGCGACTTAACTTCTGAGGTCATCAGTCGCCTAGAACTTAGAACTAATTAAACCTAACTAATCTAAGGACACCACACACATCCATGCCCGAGGCAGGAATCGAATCTGCGACTGTAGCGGTCGCTCGGCTCCAGACTGTAGCGCCTAGAACCGCACGGCCACTCCGGCCGACCAATGCTGATTTGTTCTGTTAATTTATAGTTAGAGAAATCGATCGATTCGCGTTGAAGTCACTGCCTCATTTTTTATGGCAAAAACTATGGCAGTATTCTAGAGTCACAGATAAATTGCCTGTTTTGGCTTCTGGGCGTATCCTGAGTGATAAAACACAGGAATAAACCGGAAGTGATACTTTTTCGGCACCTATTCTTTTCCTGCTATTGAAATCCACCTAGATTATGTTAGTGTCGTCCTACAGCACCCACTACGGTGAGCAATTTCTGCAGCGGTCAGTGCACGACAGTATGTAGATATATTTCATGACGTTCTCGTCGTGTGCACAATTCTGAAATATCGTGGAAACAACAGAATAACATTCTGCTTTAATCTAAGGGTGAGAATCTTTAAGCGCTTGCCATGGTTTTGTCACAGGTTAAATAACGACAATAACGAGTATCTAGTTGAAAGAACGTCCCAAAAAGGTAATGTGCGCATTTCAAACCAGGGCATAGTAGTGGAACACATTAGTCTGGATGTATTCATGAAGAAATTCTGTTTTTCAATACACGACAGGTTTCACTGTTTTGTAATTTTGAGTTCTGACCGCCTTTTTTCTTTCTTCTTTTTCCTTATTTCTGCTGCGTGTAATCAGCAGTTTCAATTTTTCGATGTCGATGCTAATGTCTACAGGAAAATAACATCGCTGTTTGACTGAAAGGAAATGCATAAAAGTAAAACACTGAGCATTACGAAGAGAAGGAGCCCTATAGTAGCCGTTTCCAGAATTGGTTCCACTGTTTAAATATTTAGGGATCATATTAGGAAGCAAAATGAAATCATTCAGAAGGACACGTCCAGTCATCAATAGAAAAGGCGAACGAAACAATGAGATTTATTGGGAGAGTTCCTTACCAAGTGGCATGAGACCAGCCGTCGATCGAATTCAGAGACGCTTTGCTAGGATTGTTACAGGTGAGTACATGTCACGCAGAAGTGTTGTGAAAATTTCAGGAACAGTTTGTTATTAGAGGAACCCTGTGAACCATAATCGCGAGTGGCATACGACAAAAAGTCTGTAATAATACTGAGAAACCCTCTCCGCTATTTACTGTACGATGGGTTATGGAATATATGTGAAGATGAAAACGGTGTCGATGCTAATTAATAAATGTAAAAACTTACGGTTAATAACAGGCGCGTGTTTCTGGTGTAACGATAATTTCTGTACTTAACCTTACAGTGTATACTTTTTTTTGGTTTTCGGTTTTAAAATATAAATACGGTATTTAATTCAGTCGAAAGTCGCGAAATTCTCTGCAAAACATAGAGCGATCGGAATATAAAGTCACGGGTCAGTGAAACACTAAATTTCAGTGGTGAATAAATTCACTATAACTTTATTGTCACATTCATTAGAGTACTATATTAAATCAGTCAGCTCAATAGAAATGGGAATAATATTCAAAGTATCTGCCATATTGAATAACAGAATGCAGTAGATATGACTATATTGCTCCCTATACAGGATGGTCCATTGATCGTGACCGGGCCAAATATCTCACGAAATAAGAGTCAAACTAAAAACCTACAAAGAACGAAAGTTGTCTAGCTTGAAGAGGGAAACCAGATAGCGCTATGGTTGGCCCGCTAGATGGCGCTGCCATAGGTCAAACGGATATCAATTGCGTTTTTTAATATAGGAACCCCCATTTTTATTACATATTCGTGTAGTACGTAAAGAAATATGAATATTTTAGTTGGACCACTTTTTTCGCTTTGTGATAGATGGCGCTGTGATAGTCACAAACATATGGCTCACAATTTTAGACGAACAGTTGGTAACAGGTAGGTTTTTCAAATTGAAGTACAGAACATAGGTAAGTTTGAACATTTTATTTCGGTTGTTCCAGTGTGATACATGTACCTTCGTGAACTTATCATTTCTGAGAACGCATACTGTTACAGCGTGATTACCTGTAAATACCAAATTAATGCAATAAATGCTCAAAATGATGTCCGTAAACCTAAATGCATTTGGCAATACGTGTAACGACATTCCTCTCAACAGCGAGTAGTTCGCCTTCCGTAATGTTCGCACATGCATTGACAATGCGCTGACGCATGTTGTCAGGAGTTGTCGGTGGATCTCGATAGCAAATATCCTTCAACTTTCTCCACAGAAAGAAATCCGGGGACATCAGATCCGGTGAACGTGCGGGCCTTCGTCCCATAATGCCGCACCATACATTAACCCGCCAAGGTCGCTGATGTTCCACTTGTCACAGCCATCGTGGATTTTCCGTTGCCCAATTCTGCATATTATGCCGGTTTACGTAACCGCTGTTGATGAATGACGCTTCGCCGCTGTCATCGTCCCGTAATTTCTCTTGTGCCCAGTGACAGAACTTTACACGACGTACAAAGTCGTCGCCATGCAATTCCTGGTGCATAGAAATATGGTACGGGTGCAATCGATGTTGATGTAGCATTCTCAACACCGACGTTTTTGAGATTCCCGATTCTCGCGCAATTTGTCTGCAACTGATGTGCGGATTAGCCGCGACAGCAGCTAAAAGACCTACTTGGGCATCATCATTTGTTGCAGGTCGTGGTTGACGTTTCACATGTGGCTGAACACTTCCTGTTTCCTTAAATAACGTAACTATCCGGCGAACGGTCCGGACTCTTGGATAATGTCGTCCAGGATACCGAGCAGCACACGTAGCACACGCCCGTTGGGCATTTTGATCACAATAGCCATACATCAACACGATATCGACCTTTTCCGCATTAGTAAATGGTCCATTTTAACACGGGTAATGTATCACGAAGCAAATACCGTCCGCACTGGCGGTATGTTACGTGATACCACGTACTTATGCGTTTGTGACTATTACAGCGCCATCTATCACAAAGCGAAAAAAGTGGTTCAACTAAAACATTCATATTTCTTTACGTACTACACGAATATGTAATAAAAATGGGGGTTCCTATTTGTAAAAAAACACAGTTTATACCCGTTTGACCTATGGCAGCGCCATCTAGCGGGCCAACCATAGCGTCTTCTGGTTTCCCCCTTCAAGCTAGACGAGTTTCGTTCTTTGTAGTTCTTTCGTTAGATGCATATTTCGTGAGATATTTGGCCCGGTCACTATCAATGGACGACCCTGTATAATGATATTAATTTTTAGCAGTTTCTTATAACAACGGTTTTATGACATTCATGCAACAACATAGTAAACCTAAATTATTATACAGTTTTATGATGGTTCTGACTCTGGGCACTAGCTGGCATGTCTTACTTTTCCATACGTAGTAATACGGAGAAAAACTGCAGAATATTTCTCTTCAAGAGGGTATGCTTCAGGTATGTACGAGATCACTAGATACCAAGTTCAGAGATCTTCTAAATATTTCTGTCTCTTCCGTGTTACCGGTACTTATTTTTTTTATTTTTTTTTTTTTTTGTTGACTTCAACCATATTCCCGTACGCAACTGTTTTCGCTTGAGTTGACCACTAACCCTTTGGAGCCGTCTGGGGATTTATATCGCTACATTCCTGTCTATGTAAATGCTAGCTCGCTATAAGTAAGTCAGTTCAATTTCGTGTTTATAATTAAAGAGTTTATAAGAAATCAACCACCCACCTCATTTCGTCGTATCAAGAAATGGCTTAAAAGGGTACATGAAGTGACCGATAGCGCTGCTACTAGCGCCAGATTCACTGTATGAACATTGCTTGGAAATCTTAACCAAAATCAATATCTGATGCAATTTGATCTCTCAAAATGCTGTCAACTGAGTGGATTTTGTAGTACTTTAGATAAGTTGGAACGGTAAATTTTTGTCCAAGATTTTTGTTTCGGAGAGACTTCAATTGCTATAATTTAACCGTAAGAACAAAATTTTTAAACTGAAGAAATCATGCATTTATCAGATTTACTTACGTTTATCGCGAATGCAGAAACGGGGTAACGCACGTCGTATTCGCAACGTATTTTTATTGTTAGTCTAGATTATGACATTTTTTCCAACTTCGTAAATGAAGCAAACCGCAGACACAACATGTTACATTTTGTTTCAGATATATTACGTAATTTACAAAGATTTCATTAAATACAAAATGTACATCACAGATTCTCAAACCAATAATAAAACTATAGATACTGAAGAGAAGCACATAGCAGTTTGCTATCAGGAATCGTGAATAAAAGAAATTGTAGGACACTATGCTGGCAAATTGTGTCCTCGGTTGCCTGCCTCCCACTTCTGAGTGAAGAGAATGCAAATTATCCGCTGACGTAGCTGAAGAGCGCATTCCTATGAAGTTCTCGTTATATTATTTCTTCTGGCGATGGTCTATATGATGAAATTCAAGCTTCAGGAACATGAAGCTAAACTATATTTACTTTATGCGTATGAAATGGACACAGCGAAATTTTTAACTGAAAATTGGTACGAGTTTTTTCATGAATATGAAGACGAAGAACATGATGTCATTCGAAGTGAAGCTTTTTCTTAAAATAAAATATGAAGAAACCAATCATGTTGTGACTGTAAATTTAAAATATCATCAAAGTTCACTTTCACAAAGTGTAAATAACTTACAAAAACATTTTTGGATTCGATAGTTTAAATTACTTAGAAATAACCGGAGTGAGTAGTAGTGAACAATTCTGATTCTTACCTATAGCGTTTTGACCAGTCGTTTTCAATATTTTAAAAACTCCAATAAAAAATGAGTCAGGCAGCCGTTTCAGTAGCAGTGTAATTTCGACAGACCGGAGACTTTTGCTATCACTTGTGGAGTCCGTTGTTTTGATAATCACATACGGAATGATGAACGCGAGCTTGAATATCGCTAGAATGGTATCATGTTTCTCCGATAAGTATTAAACTGACGTTAGACTTGCAAATAACCCACGACTTTGCCATGCAGTACGCGTTGATAACGACAGTCAGCGATTCTTCTTCCAAAATGCTTTATTCTCCGCAAGATATAATAATCTGGGCTTTTCCATTGTAAGACATTATTCAATATGATCTTCGCCTCAATCTGTATCTTAAATGTGGAAGTTTCTGTCTTGAGCTGAGTTGTGGGACAGCCAGTTCTGCATGAATAATTGAAATTAGTTTTCTAACGTAGCCTCCACAGACGCACAGACTAGTAGATTGAAGACGATCTAAAACTTCCAGTGCAGAAAAACAGGCAGAGTCTTACAGCAGGCTGCCATAATCCATCTTGCTACGGTGTAAAAGCTTGTAGGGTGTAAGAAGATCGCAGAATCTACTACCCAATAAATACAGTACAGTTGAGGGTTCGAACATAAATTTACTCTTGTCATAAATCACGAAGTCGTTGCGTACTGTAAGAAGATGGCAGGATACCGTTTCCTTTTTCCAATGTTCCCAGTATATAGATCAAAAAGTAGCAAGTTTTAAGAATCTTCTTGTGATAAACCTATACATAGTGTTGTCGTAACCACTTACCCATATACTATGCTCATTCTCATAATTCTGTGATATTGGAAGCACGAGTTAAACATATCACACAACACATGTCGACGAATAGGAATTTAGACGTTGCTATAGGCATCTTCTTTATCGAAGAACACTGCAATGGTGCAGAAATTATCATGTAAGTTCTGCAGCACATTTGTTACGTAAGTGTAAAGAGCATTAATTGAACTTAGATTTTTAGAAACCAAACACTTTGTTATGAATCGTGTTATTATGTGCCACAAACCATTTCAGTCTGTTCTTAATCATGTAGCCCATTAACTTGCAGAGACAAGGGATTAAGGAAATGGGGCCAAAGGAACTCGCAGAAGCTGGATCGTTTAACATCTTTAAAAGTATAGCTGTCACTTCCCAAAAGAAGACTAAAGATCACGAAGTACATACTCTTATCCGTTTCATGAGCTTTGTCTTTCTTTTTCAGACAATGGAGTAGTTCGTTACAACTGTTTGTTGTTGGGAAGAAATTG
Organism: Schistocerca nitens; assembly: GCF_023898315.1. Lineage (NCBI taxonomy): Eukaryota > Metazoa > Arthropoda > Insecta > Orthoptera > Acrididae > Schistocerca > Schistocerca nitens. The sequence goes on from NC_064614.1 coordinate 304,049,146, forward strand.
CTGTTGGAGATTAGTTGATTCATTGGTTCACGGTGGGACGTAGGATGGAGATAATACGCCCATGAAGAATTCTGCTTGTTCTCTACTTGTTTCCACTACGTTGTTACCCTGCCTTGGGTATTTAAATTAATTTTCCTTCAAGGCGCCTGTGCGAAGATATTCGGCCCAATTTCTGAGAGAAGCTTGATCCAGCCTGGCTTCTTTTTTATTCCTGTCCAAAGTTATTATCCGCCTCAGAAATATAAGGTTCTGATAATATGAAGCCATCCTGAATGCCTTGATGGCAACCATTCTTTTAATTACAACTCGAGAGCATTAGGAAGTCAACCAGGGCTTGATATAGCGACAAATAGTATTCACCAGTGTAATATTAAGTGTTGTGATAGCCTTCTCTAAGGAAAGAGTTAAAAAATGAGTGTACTTGCCTTCGAAGTCGGCATGAGATATATCTGATTCTAAAATCTCGTTTGTTATTGTTTGGAATCCAAGCCAATTTGTACGCTTGCAGTTAAAGTTACCATCACTCGTAGAAAAATGCTCATGAGCAACAGGAACAATCATGGAGATTTTAATGACAAAATGGTCTCTACCTAAGGTATCCACTGACATTTTAGCGAGTCTTTACCTAAGATATCAGAGAGTAGTATCGACTAGCATTTTAGAGACAACGTAGATGTTAACGAGACGTTAGGTGGAGATTGCCATTGAAATGGAGTAGCTAATCTAGCAGACTATTTTATGTTAAGCTGAACTAAATCTGAACGACCAGTGGACCGTGCTAGTTCCACAGCACTGAAGTCGTTTAGACCGTCGCCCCACGAGCTGTTACGTTCAGAATGCTGGATGTGAAGAAAATATTTCATCAAAATATTCTGGATATCGTGTAAGTCCATAATAGAAAATGATAAAATATCAGTATATGCAATACTTAGCTGCACATTACGGGTGCTACAGATTATGTTTTTTCCTTAAAACAGCGACTCCACAGTAACCTTCGCCTCTGTCTGTACGATAAATTTTATAGGGACTATCCCTAACGTTCATGTTGTCTGTTAACCAAGTTTCGAAATTAACGCAATATTTGCGTAAAATTCGGTCATAATAACTAACATAATAACTGCGTTTTCCCGAGGACATGCAGCTCTACTGTATGATTAAATGATGATGGCGTCCTCTTGGGTAAAATATTCCGGAGGTAAAATAGTCCCCCATTCGGATCTCCGGGCGGGGACTACTCAAGAGGACATCGTTATCAGGAGAAAGAAAACTGGCGTTCTACGGATCGGAGCGTGGAATGTCAGATCACTTAATCGGGCAGGTAGGTTAGAAAATTTGAAAAGGGAAATGGATAGGTTAAAGTTAGATATAGTGGGAATTAGTGAAGTTCGGTGGCAGGAGGAACAAGACTTTTGGTCAGGTGATTACAGGGTTATAAATACAAAATCAAATAGGGGTAATGCAGGAGTAGGTTTAATAATGAATAAAAAAATAGGAGTGCGGGTTAGCTACTACAAACAGCATAGTGAACGCATTATTGTGGCCAAGATAGACACAAAGCCCATGCCTACTACAGTAGTACAAGTTTATATGCCAACTAGCTCTGCAGATGATGAAGAAATAGATGAAATGTATGACGAGATAAAAGAAATTATTCAGGTAGTGAAGGGAGACGAAAATTTAATAGTCATGGGTGACTGGAATTCATCAGTAGGAAAAGGGAGAGAAGGAAACATAGTAGGTGAATATGGATTGGGGGGAAGGAATGAAAGAGGAAGCCGCCTTGTAGAATTTTGCACAGAGCATAGCTTAATCATAGCTAACACTTGGTTCAAGAATCATGAAAGGAGGCTGTATACATGGAAGAAGCCTGGAGATACTGACAGGTTTCAGATAGATTATATAATGGTAAGACAGAGATTTAGGAACCAGGTTTTAAATTGTAAGACATTTCCTGGGGCAGATGTGGATTCTGACCACAATCTATTGGTTATGAACTGCAGATTGAAACTGAAGAAACTGCAAAAAGGTGGGAATTTAAGGAGATGGGACCTGGATAAACTGAAAGAACCAGAGGTTGTAGAGAGTTTCAGGGAGAGCATAAGGGAACAATTGACAGGAATGGGGGAAAGAAATACAGTAGAAGAAGAATGGGTAGCTCTGAGGGATGAAGTGGTGAAGGCAGCAAATGATCAAGTAGGTAAAAAGACGAGGGCTAATAGAAATCCTTGGGTAACAGAAGAAATATTGAATTTAATTGATGAAAGGAGAAAATATAAAAATGCATTAAATGAAGCAGGCAAAAAGGAATACAAACGTCTCAAAAATGAAATCGACAGGAAGTGCAAAATGGCTAAGCAGGGATGGCTAGAGGACAAATGTAAGGATGTAGAGGCTTGTCTCACTAGGGGTAAGATAGATACTGCCTACAGGAAAATTAAAGAGACCTTTGGAGAGAAGAGAACCACTTGTATGAATATCAAGAGCTCAGATGGCAACCCAGTTCTAAGCAAAGAAGGGAAGGCAGAAAGGTGGAAGGAGTATATAGAGGGTTTATACAAGGGCGATGTACTTGAGGACAATATTATGGAAATGGAAGAGGATGTAGATGAAGACGAAATGGGAGATAAGATACTGCGTGAAGAGTTTGACAGAGCACTGAAAGACCTGAGTCGAAACAAGGCCCCGGGAGTAGACAACATTCCATTAGAACTACTGATAGCCTCGGGAGAGCCAGTCATGACAAAACTCTACCATCTGGTGAGCACGATGTATGAGACAGGCGAAATACCCTCAGACTTCAAGAAGAATATAATAATTCCAATCCCAAAGAAAGCAGGTGTTGACAGATGTGAAAATTACCGAACTATCAGTTTAATAAGTCACAGCTGCAAAATACTAACGCGAATTCTTTAGAGACGAATGGAAAAACTGGTAGAAGCGGACCTCGGGGAAGATCAGTTTGGATTCCGTAGAAATGTTGGAACACGTGAGGCAATACTGACCTTACGACTTATCTTGGAAGAAAGATTAAGAAAAGGCAAACCTACGTTTCTAGCATTTGTAGACTTAGAGAAAGCTTTTGACAATGTTGACTGGAATACTCTCTTTCAAATTCTGAAGGTGGCAGGGGTAAAATACAGGGAGCGAAAGGCTATTTACAATTTGTACAGAAACCAGATGGCAGTTATAAGAGTCGAGGGGCATGAAAGGGAAGCAGTGGTTGGGAAAGGAGTGAGACAGGGTTGTAGCCTCTCCCCGATGTTATTCAATCTGTATATTGAGCAAGCAGTAAAGGAAACAAAAGAAAAATTCGGAGTAGGTATTAAAATTCATGGAGAAGAAGTAAAAACTTTGAGGTTCGCCGATGACATTGTAATTCTGTCAGAGACAGCAAAGGACTTGGAAGAGCAGTTGAACGGAATGGACAGTGTCTTGAAAGGAGGATATAAGATGAACATCAACAAAAGCAAAACAAGGATAATGGAATGTGGTCGAATTAAGTCGGGTGATGCTGAGGGAATTAGATTAGGAAATGAGACACTTAAAGTAGTAAAGGAGTTTTGCTATTTAGGGAGTAAAATAACCGATGATGGTCGAAGTAGAGAGGATATAAAATGTAGACTGGCAATGGCAAGGAAAGCGTTTCTGAAGAAGAGAAATTTGTTAACATCGAGTATAGATTTAGGTGTCAGGAAGTCGTTTCTGAAAGTATTTGTATGGAGTGTAGCCATGTATGGAAGTGAGACATGGACGATAACTAGTTTGGACAAGAAGAGAATAGAAGCTTTCGAAATGTGGTGCTACAGAAGAATGCTGAAGATAAGATGGGTAGATCACGTAACTAATGAGGAGGTATTGAATAGGATTGGGGAGAAGAGAAGTTTGTGGCACAACTTGACTAGAAGAAGGGATCGGTTGGTAGGACATGTTTTGAGGCATCAAGGGATCACAAATTTAGCATTGGAGGGCAGCGTGGAGGGTAAAAATCGTAGAGGGAGACCAAGAGATGAATACACTAAGCAGATTCAGAAGGATGTAGGTTGCAGTAGGTATTGGGAGATGAAGAAGCTTGCACAGGATAGAGTAGCATGGAGAGCTGCATCAAACCAGTCTCAGGACTGAAGACCACAACAACAACAACAATAACTGCGTTGACAGAAGTCATGGGGTAACGATACTCACATATACAGATGGCGCTAGTAGCTCGTACACGACGTATATAAGGGCAGTAAATTGACGGAGCTGTCATTCGTACTCGGGTGATTCATGTGAAATGGTTTCCGACGTGATTGTGGCCGCACGACACAATTAACAGACTTTAAACGCGGAATGATAGTTGGAGCTACATGAATGGGATATTCCATTTCGGAAATCGTTAGGGAGTTCAATATTCATAGATCCACAGTGGCAAGAGTATGCAAAAATAATAGATTGGCATTACCTCTCACCACGGGCAATGCAGTGGCCGGCGGCATGCCCTTAACGACCGAGAGCAGCAGCATTTGCGTGGAATTGAAAGTGCTAACAGACAAGCAACACTGCGTGAAATAACTGCAGATATCAATGTGGGACATACGAAAACGTATCCGTTACAACAGTGCGGCGAAATTTGGCGTTAATGGGCTATGGCAGCAGACGACTGCCGTGAGTGACTTTCCTAGCGGCACGTCATATCCTGCAGCACCTCTTTTGGGTTCGTGGCGATATCGGTTGGACTTCAGATGGCTGCTAAACCGTGGCCTGGTCGGATGTGTCTCTTCCTCTAGTCCAACTGAATAGTTTACTGACAGGAAATGGTTATGTTGGGCTATTGTGAACCATTTGCAGCCATTCAAGGGTTTCATGTTCCCAAACAACAAAGGAATTGTCACCGGCCCACAACGTTCGCAACTAGTTTGAAGAGCATTCCGGACAACTCGAGCGAATGATATGGCAGCATGAAATCCTGCACCGTCAAAATTTTCGCAGTTGTGGATATCATCAGAGGCATCATGGCTCAATATTTCTGCAGGGGACTTGCAACGACTTGTTGAGTCTATGCTTTGCTGGACTACTCCGAGAAAAAGGAGGCCCGGCACTCTATTAGAAGTATCCCATGACTTGTGTCACCTCATTGTATTTGCGTTTACTGTTTCGACTACCAGCATTGCATTGCAGAAGTTATTGACTTCTTTATCAGTCGATTCGTAGAAAGTTCTCTGACGCGTAGAAACGCGGGCGTTGTACTGAATTTTGTATGGTATGAGCCATAACTTGTTTCCACCTCGTTCTTATTAATGCTTTTATATCTAGTTGACAAATGGAACTAACTAGTTCTCGATTGATACGTTCCATTACACTCATTATCTGACAAAATTGATTTGTAACATTTAAGGGATGATGAATATCTGCTGTTCCTGGTGAATCGAAGGGCGTGTGGGGGTGTGGCATTAGGGTCTTTGCTGAATCGAGGTGATGTGTCCGTTATATTGGCAGCGCTTGTCGTCTGAGATGCGCAGAACACGATCTCTTCACACAGATGTTTATATGCGAAAGATTCTTTAACTGCAGCTGAGGGATCTTCAGCTTGTAAAGAACTGTGTGAATGTGCCAAATAACAGTACGGATATATTCCCACAACATGGCGATGACATTCGGAACATAACTTCAGTGGCACACCCAGCAGAAACACTTCTTGTCACTTCACATGCGTTGATAGTTAATAACTGACGTATAGGTAACAATTAGGCATCTGATGACAGCAGCAGCATGCGGCCGAAACGCGTCGTGCAAATAACCGTTGGAAAATGGACTTGACTGAAGATGAGTAATTATCATTTTATAAACTGTGGTCATATACGGGAAAAGTGTGATTGAAATCAGCCACCAGGCTCAATCTCTTGATGTCTTTCTTTATTTTGAATCGCTTTACGGAAATGTCGGGAATATTTCTTTGAAAAAAAGACATGGCTGCTTTAATTCCCCGTCTTTCTCCAAAATGAACTTGTGCTCCATCGCAAATGGAACGTTAGACACTGGTCTTCCTTCCTATCCTAGTAACGAATATGTTATTCCTGTGGCAAATGGAAGTATTTATTAGAACGAATATCATGTATTTAAGATCACACTTGTAATTTTATTGACCATTGTTGTTCGTTGCAATGTGCTTATCATCTAAAGATGATCGAATCGCTGTAACCTGGAAAGGAATCAGAAATTAGCAACTGCTGCAACGGTTGATAAAAAGTTCTCATTTTCACATAACAGCTGTGGAGCACTAAAAACATAAAATACATGAAAGATACGTTCCACCCTGATGAACCCACACAGTAAAACGTAGTGCACACAGTGTCCGAAAAAGAATTTTTGTAAATCCGATCTTTTATTACCTTAAGATGATGAAATAGCCAGTGAACTCCAATATACTACTTTTCTAGAATTGAAGAATTGAAATTGTAATGTGTTAACCATCAGAATATGAAACTTGACAGATACGCAACAAATGTCCAGTGGTCTCATATCCTACGGCAGTTATGGGTATCCACAATGGAGGACAAATGCTCGAGTATCTAGTAATTGTAACACTGGCATTAGTGTTCACGTGCTCCATAACGAGATTTCTAGTTAAATAACATGAAATCATTCAAAAGAAACTGCACGGTGAAGACTACGGGAATAAGACAGTATGCACTGGCTAACACTTCCTTAACGACTCCACCGAAAGATCACCACAGTTCCGCAGGTTTGTATTATCAGCATAAAAAATGTGAGCAACAATTTTCAAATGTAGCTGCCGAGGTTTCCTTACGAAACACTTTATTTGTTGTCGCAACCGTTTACAGAGTTTCAGTGTAATGTAATACTCACATGTTTGTACTTCACAAAACCTGTTGCTTTTCGTCCACCCCTCCCTCAAGTTATTGAAAGGAAAGTCAGCATTCTTAGAACTACAATACTTACGGGGACTCGCTAGATGTCAAAGTAAATGTGGATTAGCTGACGCTACGGAATCTGAGAAACATAAATTAAGATACAATATTAACTGTTTATTACAGAGCGAGTTAGCAATAAAGAGGCAATGTAGTAGGCAAAAAGTGTTTAATAGTACGAGAACGAAAACCATAGTGGAAACAGCGGATTGAACTAGATGAACGGAGAGATTCAAGCTGTAGATGTGCGGCCTAATCTGAGTCTTGCTAGTTTTTCAGGTACCTTTCCTCTCATTTCGTACAGTTACTGTTGCTTCGCGTTTGATGATGCCGACCGATGGGGATGAAGGCACTGCTTTAGTCCAGGCCACGATCGGCATTTCCCCGCCACCTTCAGAAACGAGATTCTCTGTTCTTGTTGTGCGTCTCGTGTAATTCATTGATGCGTTGGAAAAGGAAACCATTTTGCTGTTCTCGGAACACAGACAAGATATCCGTCCGCGCCGGTGGAGCTAGCCAGTATATTAATTATCCAGTCGATGACGTACGCCATCTTTGTCTGTGCGGCAAAGCGTCGCGCCAGCTCGGAGCCGTCTCATTAAACACATTGTTGTGGGTCGACTGCGGCCCAGCGCCGGTGTTCCTATACTCCCTCCACAGACGCGTCGCAAAGGGTTATATGGGGATGGAACTGTGGGAGGGGGGAGGGCAACTTTTGACGTCGATTAATCTTGTAGCCGCGAGTACCTTTCCCCTCTCGCTATCTTTGCAGCGGCTCCCTGCCCAGAAATGGGGACGTGTCGGATGCGGTCTACATCAAATAACATTTAAGCCGCGACACGCGCGGCATCGCCGACGGCCCCGGAGAGGGCTGATGACGGAGCGGCGCAGCCGTGTAAACAATGGGCAATCGCGTGTGGCGAGTCGCAGGCGCTCTCGCCACTCATTAGATCGCCGCCGTGTATATCGCCGGCGATGGGTTAAAGCCCGCCGACAAACCAGCCAATTAGCAGGCTCTCTGCGCCCCCCTCCCCTCGTACTCTTCCCCACCCGCTACACGTAACGCTCCCCGGCCTCCACAGCTGCGCAGACATCTTGATAAGCCCTAATGAGTGTAATTTTCGGGACCAAACGGTGATTGGAGGGAAATTGGAGGTATTGTGCGGAGAGCAATATGCCGGTAATCAGGCACTCCGGCGCGATCCGGATCGAAAAATCGTGGCAGGAGCGGAAGGCGCGCTCATCACGCCGCATTGTCGCCGGCCTGTTCTCTTCTGTCCCTTCCAGTGCTGTGCTGTCCCACTTGGCCAGATTGCCGCTTCTGTTAACTGCCGGGTGGAAGTTCCGCGTCTCAACCACACACACCCACCACAAAAGGATTTACACGTGATCCTCTACCCGCCCTCTTCGCTTAGACAGGACCATTAAATACTTGTTACGACATCGCAGAAAAGAGGCCTTTGTTGTGAATTGTGTCAAACTGACTCTCAATAGTCCCCGAGCACATTCAAAAAGACTTCGCACCAGTATATTGTCTCATATAGGAACATAGGTTTACATGCGCCTAGTATGAGTGAATTAAGGCGAGAGGAGAACTTAAATGATACAGTATGTGTTTTTGTACTTTGATGACAATGAGCAGGAATTGCCTTGAGACCTTAAACATAGCCGGCCGAAGTGGCCGTGCGGTTAAAGGCGCTGCAGTCTGGAACCGCAAGACCGCTACGGTCGCAGGTTCGAATCCTGCCTCGGGCATGGATGTTTTTGATGTCATTAGGTTAGTTAGGTTTAACTAGTTCTAAGTTCTAGGGGACTAATGACCTCAGCAGTTGAGTCCCATAGTGCTCAGAGCCATTTTTGAACCTTAAACATACTTTTTTAGAAAGACGCGGAAAAAGTCAACAATGAGAACTCAAAGAGCATATCGACACCCGATGTCTATGTAAGGAATCATTTTGTACTGAAGTCAGAAAGGGTGTACGATATTCTTGGCTGAAAGTGCCTGGTGGGATGTACAGTCACCCAGTTAGAAGATTCTGTTTTTTCGTTTCAACTGACCGCTTTCTGTATAAATGGCTCTGAGCACTATGGGACTTAACCGCTGAGGCCATCAGTCCCCTAGAACTTAGAACTACTTAAACCTAACTGCCGGCCGCGGTGGTCTAACGGTTCTAGGCGCTCAGTCCGGAACCGCGCGACTGCTACGGTCGCAGGTTCGAATCCTGCCTCGGGCATGGATTTGTGTGATGTCCTTAGGTTAGTTAGGTTTAAGTAGTTCTAAGTTCTAGGGGACTGATAACCACCGATGTTAAGTCCCATAGTGCTCAGAGCCATTTTAACTTAAACCTAACTAACCTAAGGACATCACACACATTCATGCCAGAGGCAGGATTCGAACCTGCGACCGCAGCGGTCGCGCGGTTCCAGGCTGCAGTGCGTAGAACCGCTCGGCCACTCCGGCCGGCCTTTCTGTATAGAAATGTAGTTTCCATCGTCTATGACGCAATAGGAAGAAAGAAAGATACCCTTCCTATCACGTAGTCTACTCCTCCGGAACAGCAAGCGTGGATAGTCCAGGTCTGCGTCCACATTAAAGAAACGGGTAACTGTCAACACTGTGATTTGGTCTGATTCCATGTCACTCCTGAAAAATTTGAAATTCAATTCATACGCACTTGCCGGCCGCTGTGGCTGAGCGGTTCTAGGCGCTTCAGTCCGGAACAGCGCTGCTGCTACGGTCGCAGGTTCGAATCCTGCCTCGGGCATGAATGTGTGTGATGTCCTTAGGTTAGTTAGGTTTAAGTAGTTCTAAGTCTAGGGGACTGATGGCCTCAGATGTTAAGTCCCATAGTGCTTGGAGCCATTTGAATTTTTTGACATGCACTTGAAAGATCAAGAACTCCACGATGACTATTCTTCTTACGCCCAAACAAATGGAAGTTTCTTCCACCATCGGCATTTCAGAGAGCTATCTTCGGAAAATGCGCTCTTCACCAGCGATTTTTAAAGAGCTTCGCTGCAAAGGAAACAAAAATTCAGTCGAAACATTGAGGTACGGGTCGCAGCTACTTCCCAATAATTTAAGACCTTAGACACCTATTGGAATATTTGTGGTAAGTAATTTCTGATTCATGTAACAATTTCTGTCGATTGACTTCCCGCGGAACGCAAGTAAGGTCACAGGGAGTTTGTAAAATGTGCTATTTCGTTAATGAAAGAACACGTGGCAACCGAGAAGTCTCATTTTCAATCAATACCGAAAATTTAGTTGAAGCACAGCTTCACTGCTCTGAAGTCTACCATATTTATCAGCTATAAACTCTGCCGAATTTGGTCCCCTCTAACAACGGTAAAAACATCTGACGGCAGTCATTTTTCGTCGGACGGTGAAGTCATCATAGCTTTCGGATGGTCGTTGTACTGCAAAATATTATAGAAGGAACCCGCCTCCGTAGCTGAAATCAATAACGTACACGTTTGTGGTGGTGCTCAGCTCGGAATTAAGCCGGTTCGTATCCTGGTGGTGAATGAAATTTTCACTGCCACTAAATCGCTGGCAAGGGGAGGAGATGTAGTGGCGTAGTGTTCCTGACCACCATCTTTGCGCCAATATCCTCGATTAATTTCTAAATCTCTCCACAATGTCTCATGAAGTGAAGGAATGTTACACTATTGATCACTGTCCTACCGTGTGCTAGTCGAGAGAAGTAGGCTGTGTGCCGGCAGCGAGTTTCATCCTCCCCATTCTTTCGTCACCACTTTATACGTACACATCACATTCACCTACACTCCACAAATAGAAGTACGAGCCAACACTCACATATCTGCAAGGAAATGGGACCTGCGTGCGGAGGAAGAACGCCCTTTCTGATATGTCTCTGATTCTATCCCATGGGATTTCCTAGCCAACAATGCTATGCGTTTACTTTTTTCTGTTACAGCTGGTGTTACAGCACTGGTATTCCATAACACATTGCTCGCTGGTAGGCTCCAGAACAGTTCTATACCTCTTACTTAAAGTGCTAGACTTGATCTCAATGTATACACATATTTTTCAGCCTGTTGTATGTACGGAGACTTTGTTACCCATTTGAAAATTTTTTATTTCAGTCTAGCTCAACGTAACCGGGTCCGTTACTCCCCGGAAGACTTTGCTTATTTCTGTGGAGTCCTTCACATGACTGTCTCGGCACACAGTTCGTAGGGAGCCAGGCCAGCTCCTGATGTCGAACATAGGCTGGAGCTCCCATAAAATCTTCAGCATTTTGTGTAGCACGGTGACAATGAAACGCTTTTAACCGGTGTTTAAGGCGAAGACCAATGTGGAAACGGACTCCCAACAAAAATAATTCTTCCCACATCAAAGAAATGAGGGATGTACTTGTAAGACCGCAGATGCACCTGTTAGATTTGTTACTGCCTTGTCAGGAAATACATACATTGCTTAATGTTGCCGCACTGATATTTTCCTGGAACACTTCAGATTACAGGCCCTGTTCACTTCTCGGTGGTCTGTGGTCCCATCTGCTGTGGTAATCTTGACGTGTTCTAGTAATGAACACTCACAGTTAGTAGTTTCATGACTGTTTGTTGTAATGAACCTCTACCTGCGCAAATATTAGAGTGTGAGTGATGTCGATATTTATTACCTCAACAATGGCTCTGAGCACTATGGGACTTAACATCTGTGGTCATCAGCCCCCTAGAACTTAGAACTGCTTAAACCTAACTAATCTAAGGACATCACACACATCCATGCCTGAGGCAAGGTTCGAACCTGCGACCGTAGCGGTCACGCGGTTCCAGACTGAAGCGCCTAGAACCGCACAGCCACACCGGCCAGCTATTACCACAACAGATGTGTTCCGTTACAGGACGCAGTTTTGTGTAAATTCAAGCGTATAACTAAATAATGGCCTAAATACATTCCTAACATACACTTTCAACACCAAATGTCAAATCACGCTGACCTTGGCTGGAAGAAGGAACGATGCACCATTTTTAGAAGACGAAGTAACGTAGCGCTTATGGTATCAGAAATCTATAGCGAGAGTTTCAGATTCACACCTGGTCATCCTGAGGGCTCGCGGACAGTTCTTCTGGTCCGGTCCTTCACCTTTAATAACCTACACGTTGATGAGCTGAACCCTCCCTTTGTTTGATTTTGATTCTATAATCTGTATAATAATGTTGCACGAAATAATTATTTGGATAATATATACCTAAAGAACGTGGAACATTTTCTTAAGTACTAATAATATTAATGTAATTATTTTGTGTCATTCTTCGCTAAATAAACTATAGACGAGGCAGCATCTAAATGGGGAATGAATACGCTTATCGCTCTAGTAATGTTGATTCTCAGTTATATCTACGTTTGCGTTTAGATTAAACGTGCTATTCATGACTAATAATTGTTATATACAATCTGTTGTCTGCGTAACATTTGGTGAACGTCGTAATACATTTTTAAAATTGAGTTTACGGAGTCCACTCATAACGAAATTCGACTGTCCTACATATTGCTGTGTGTGCTACGTTGTTTGTGTATTTATTTCCGAAATTAACTATAAAATAATTTCCAGAGAACATTTAACAATTCGTTGATAAACATTCCTAACAATTTCTTCTGTTACCGACTTTGTAATAGAAATTAAATAGACCGCTGGAAAAAAATTAGCACACCCTTTCAGAGGTTTGCAATTCCCTTAAGATATATTGCTGCAACACTACATACAGAGAACATGAAATGAGTACATTTACAGATCAATAGGACAAGTGGTTCTGAGGCACCAGGCATCAACCCATGCCGTAACACCTACATTAGTGCGTGGCGTAGTCTCCACGGGCGGCAACGCAGACGCTGACTCTGGCATGCAGTCGATCGTGCAGGTGGCGAATACTGTACTCGGATACGTTATGCCATGCCTGCTCGACCTGTTCACGTAGTTCTGTAAGATTTGTTGGCTGACGAGTCGCACGAGTCACTTCTCGTCTCATCATATCCCACACGTGCTCGAATGGAGAGATTGTGCTGGCCAGGAAATTTGCTGCACGTCTTGCGGAGCACGTTGAGTTTCACGGGCAGCGTGTGGGCGGCTTTATCCTCTTGGGACGACACTCACCTTCCTGTTACAAGAACGGCAAAATAATCCGTCCTGCAATATTCTGCTCGTACTGAGTGCTTGTTAGCGACCCCTTCAGAAACACCAAAGGTGAATGGGAGTTTTGGCTTACTCCAGCAAAATGAGACCTAGTGTGTGGCCAGTGCGGCTTGGGCGAAAGCGTTCTGTGAGACAGCGTTCACAGGCATACGTGGTATGCGCAAATAGTCATCGCTTGCGTGGAGGCAGTATCTGCTTTCATCGCCCTCATTCCCTCCTCCAAGTGATCCTCTGATGGCACCAGTCGAGCCGCGCACCTCGATGCTGTGGCTTGAGTGGAAGACGGGCTGGGGGTTGCGTGCCCGCAGTCCCACTGCTAATAACCGGTTCACAATAGCTCGTGTTGACGCGTTTGAAGTCACGAGCCCTCTTATATGAGCTGTGGTAGCTGCACGGTCTGCCACTGCTGCTCTAACCATACAATGACCCTGGTGGGCTTCTGTACTGCGTGGACGTTCCAGAACCTCGTCTACTGGTGTGCGAATGTTCAGGTAGCCACTAATACCAGAATTGTTGCACAACTGACGCAGCACGTCCAGCTTGTGTGACAGACCTCCGAAAGGACAATCCCGCCTCTCGAAAGGCCACAATTTGACCCCTTTCAAACTCGCTCACTTGGCTATAGGAAGCACGAGTGCGTCTCCGTGACATTGTTTCCTGCTTGCTTCACACGTTTGCACCACACTGAGCTTTCTGGCTGTCACCTTTTCCCACAAAGCGGTAGACACAGATGGAGCTCTGGTAGCTACGCCATTACGCTATCTTTTGGCGGACGATGTTGAAACCATTGTCAGTACATCTGCTATCCCACAGGTGGCATATGCCGTCATCGGATCAAAATCGACATCGTCTTTCGATGTGTATTAAATATTTTTTTCGGCAGTGAATAATATTCGTGCCATCTGAAAAATTGCGGAACTCTTCTTGATGTGACAAAAAATAAAAACACCTATAGCCGTCCTTGTGATTTTAATTTATTTTGTCGCTACCAGTTTCAACGCTTCATTGCGTCATCTTCTTCAGGCTCTCTTTGATGCGGTACAGGTTGATATGATCCCCATGCATAACCCATCAGTTACCAGCATTACTGGATACGCAGATAATGTATCAGCACTCCAACCATCAATTGCCAACTGAGACGAGAACCATTCAAATACGACATTGGACATCGTATTTGAATGGTTCTCGTGCCAATTGGTAGTTGAAGGTTGGAGTTCTGACGCATTATCTGCGTATCCAGTAATGCTGACAACTGATGGCTTATGCACAGGGATCATATCAACCTGTACCGCGTCAAAGAGAGCCTGAAGATGACGCAATGAAGCGTTGAAACTGGTAGCGATAAAATAAATTAAAATCATAAGGACGGTTGTACGTGTTTTTATTTTTTGTCACGATAATAAACGGCCGTCGTCACAGAGACCTCCTGCTAAAAGGATGGACATGCAAAAGCTCTTCTTGATGGGTCTTGAGTAGGAGTACGGTACCAGGAAGAACATGGCACTGAGTATTCGGATTAGATTCTGGGAAATTGTATACCACTGTTACGTTGTGCGTTTCCCGTTCCAGTCGTGAATAGTGCGCGGAAAGAACGATTGTTATGAAGCCTACTTGTGAGTTCTAAATTCTCTACGTTCATAGTCCGTGCGTTAGAGCAAGCAATATATTTATTTACTCTTCTATGAGCGTACGCTATCGTAATTTGAAAAGTGAACCATTCCGTGGTGCATAACTCCTCCCTTGAACCGTATGCTCTTCTTTGAATCGATTTGTCAACTGACCTACAGAGGGCTGATGAATGATGGAGGCTTAAGCAGTTGAGTTTGAATGTAAATAAATGTAATATTGGGTATGCACAGGAAACGAAATACCCTGCTGTACAACTACATTATTTCCAGAATGAAATTTTCACTCTGCAGCGGAGTGTGCGCTGATATGAAACTTCCTGGCAGATTAAAACTGTGTGCCCGACCGAGACTCGGACTCGGGACCTTTGCCTTTCGCGGGAAAGTGCTCTACCATCTGAGCTACCGAAGCACGACTCACGCCCGGTACTCACAGGCTGTGGCTAAGCCATGTTTCCGCTATATCCTTTCTTTCAGGAGTGCTAGTTCTGCTAGGTTCGCAGGAGAGCTTCTGTAAAGTTTGGAAGGTAGGAGACCAGATACTGACAGAAGTAAAGCTGTGAGTACCGGGCGTGAGTCGTGCTTCGGTAGCTCAGATGGTAGAGCACTTGCCCGCGAAAGGCAAAGGTCCCGAGTTCGAGTCTCGGTCGGGCACACAGTTTTAATCTGCCAGGAAGTTTCATATCAGCGCACGCTCCGCTGCAGAGTGAAAATCTCATTCTGGAAACATCCCCCAGGCTGTGGCTAAGCCATGTCTCCGCTATATCCTTTCTTTCAGGAGTGCTAGTTCTGCTAGGTTCGCAGGAGAGCTTCTGTAAAGTTTGGAAGGTAGGAGACCAGATACTGGCAGAAGTAAAGCTGTGAGTACCGGGCGTGAGTCGTGCTTCGGTAGCTCAGATGGTAGAGCACTTGCCCGCGAAAGGCAAAGGTCCCGAGTTCGAGTCTCGGTCGGGCACACAGTTTTAATCTGCCAGGAAGTTTCATATCAGCGCACACTCCGCTGCAGAGTGAAAATCTCATTCTGGAAACATCCCCCAGGCTGTGGCTAAGCCATGTCTACGCTATATCCTTTCTTTCAGGAGTGCTAGTTCTGCTAGGTTCGCAGGAGAGCTTCTGTAAAGTTTGGAAGGTAGGAGACGAGATACTGACAGAAGTAAAGCTGTGAGTACCGGGCGTGAGTCGTGCTTCGGTAGCTCAGATGGTAGAGCACTTGCCCGCGAAAGGCAAAGGTCCCGAGTTCGAGTCTCGGTCGGGCACAAAGTTTTAATCTGCCAGAAAGTTTCAACTACATTATTGATGACAAATCGCAGGAAACAGTGTTGTCCGTAAAATATCTAGGAGTAACTATCGAGAGTGACCTTTAGCTGAATGACTACATAAAGCAAACAGTACGAAAAGCACTGAGTCTCTTAGGAAGATTCTTAAGGAAATGTATCTCATTAACGAAAGAAGTGGTTTACAAGGCACTTGTTCGAACGATTCTTTTGTTCATCAGTCTAGGACCCTTATCAGGAAGGACTGACAGAAGAAACAGAGAAGATCCAACGAAGACCTGTTCAACAAAATCCAGTTGCAGATGCTACAAGCAATGCGTGGTGCATTACGGAGGGGTTTACTATTGAAATTTCGAGAGAGTATTTTCCGGGAAGAGTCGGATAACATATTACTTCCTTCCACATACATCCCGCGTGATGACCACGACGAGAAAATTCGAGTAATTAGAGCTAATACGGCGATGTACCGAGAATCAGTCTTTCCACGCACCATTCGCGAGTGGAACAGAGAAGAGAGGATCAGTTAGTGGTACCCTCTGTCACATATTGTCAGGTGGCTTGCGGAGTATTGATGTAGATCTTCTCTATTAACTCTATGGTCGGCCGGTGTGGCCATGCGGTTCTAGGCGCTTCAGTCTGGAACCGCGTGACCGCTACGGTCGCAGGTTCGAATCCTGCCTCGGGCATGGATGTGTGTGATGTCCTTAGGTTAGTTAGGTTTAAGTAGTTCTAAGTTCTAGGGGACTGATGACCATAGATGTTAAGTCCCATAGTGCTCAGAGCCATTTGAGCCATTTATTAACTCTATCAAACGGCTCTGATATGGGTTGCAGGCTGCCTGAAAAGTCAAGGAGAGGGTTTTCTAAACTACCTTCTTCGCGGGTAGACTATACTACCTGTTGCTTCCTCTAGTAAATCTCTGTCGAGCATCTACGTTTCGCACAGACAGTTTCATACCGGCGTTCCGTTGAACCGCTCCGAACATACACTCCAAGACATTTGATGGATGTGACTGCTTCCATTGAGTGATCGGGAATCGTGTATTCGTGCAATAAACCCCTACTTTTACTTTCTTTTGTGGTCAACTGCAAGCGAGCGTTGCAGGTCTCCCTGTTTTTTGCTACAATTTTCTAGCGTTGCGATTTCTCTCTAAGCAACCATATGTGCGATCAGCTGAAGGAAACTCCCATTATCCAGTAACCCATTGGTATACGAGAGCGTTTCGAAGGTAAGTTCCGACCGGTCGCGAAACAGAAACCACTGAAAATCCAATGAAGTTTTGCACAGATGTGTTGGGTAGTGTCTCTAGTAAGCCCTTTCATCGCGGCACGTCTTTCTTTTTCAGTTCTGAGCGCACAGTGGGGAAGTAAAGATGTCTAGAAAATAATGTCTCCCGCAAAGTGTGAGGGTGTGGTGAGAGAATTTGCCTGATGTGCAGCCCACGTAACATAACTATCATGCGTTGCGTTCTTCATGACAGTTCTCGGACGCACTTGCAGGGGCAATGAAAATGGTCCTGCAGCGTTTTCGATGGGAAGTGTTCAATCACCCACAACACAGCTCGTAATTGTCTCGTCCTGAGTTTCATCTCTGCTCACGTGAACCGCTGGCTATGAACACATTTTGGCACAGACAACGACGTGTAGATGAATGTACAGAATTGGCGGAAAGCTCAGGCGGCTGCCTTCTATGACGAAGGTGTTAGATACTTGGTACAACGCTACGACAGATGTCTAAGTTGGAGCAGCGACTATGCAGAGAAGTAGCTGTTAAGGTGTACCTAACTACTGCTGAAACATCCCCTTAGAAAAATTAATGAATTACTGTGCTGGTAAACCTCTTACGTTATTTGATTTTCAAACAGCTGAGCAGAATTGAACGTACTCAGACATTTCTCTCTTTACTTATTCTGATCAACACTAAACTGACACACAATATTTTTAGCGCAACGCAATCTGACTTTCAATAATCCCTAAAAAGAATGGCCCTGACTAACAATAACATATACCTTTTATGAATCACTTACCTCACAAAAATCTTCGTTACAGTATTACAATTTTACTCTTTCTGATGGACACACGTCCAGATTGTCAGCTCTCAAAATTCTGCCATCTCTCTCCCCACATCCACCACTGCTGGCGGCTCACCTCCAACTGCGTAACGCTACGCGCTGTTCACATCCAACTGCCCAACACTATAATAGCAAATATTCCAACAATGCAAACCAGCCACAGACTGCACACAGCAGTCAGTGATTTTGATACAGAGCGCTACGTGGCGTTACCAACATAAAAACATAAGCAGCCTACTTACACTGCAAATGAAGCACTTCCGATTTCCACAATGGTTTCCATTTCGCGACCTATCGGAAATTACTTTCCGAGTAGCCCTTGTATGATGTGACCATTAACTAATTCCATACCCAAAATGCTTAATGAATTTGTCCTAATGTCTTTTTCAACTTTTAACACCAATTTTATTTAGCTGAAGAATTGGAAAACAACCACAACGTTAAGAGAGAGAAATTGTTTCCGCCATACCGTTCTCCAGATGAAAATGTTTATCATCGCTACTAATCGCTACGGCGGTTTCTTTTTTAACAACGTACCGTTTGTCCTGCATCTGATCATTATGGAGATGTGCAGAACGCTCATCAGGTGAATAACCGAGGCAATTGTAAGTACCTTGTGAGGGCGGTGATGCGTGTGTAAGAGAGGCGGTTGGCCAGCGGGCTAGAATGGAGCAGCGTATCACGTGAGATGATCCGGCTGCGATACGGCGGCGCCCTGTCCTGCCCGTGTCCCCGACACCTGCCCTGCCAGCTCACGAGCTCCGTACCTCCCCACGCCCGGCCGCCTGTCACCACCTCTCAGACAGTGCGTGTTTCACTGTCCCGCGCTCTCTTCATCCGCGCGGAACCTGGTCAAGCCCCTGCTGCCGCAGAAAAGGCTCAAACTCGTACAACAGAGAAGGTAAGTTACCTTATCAATTCTGAACACTGAATCTTGTCATTGCAGTTTAGTAGAAATACACTCAGGAACATTGAAAATAACGCGCCAGAAGGGGAGCTTACAACCGAAATTAAATTTATTAGGCGTAATGATACAGATGAGAGATTTACTTGATCACAAAATCAAAACAAGTAAACAAATACAGTGCAACATCAATAACGCGTTGGCTCGCCTTTCGCTGCAGTACATGCCCGGTATCGAGATGATTAGACGTCAGATGTTGTCGTGAGGCAGATTGGCCCACAAATCTTGAACAGTCGCCTCCAAATTATGTACAGAGTGACAAAGATATCTGGCGTTTCAGTTGGTCACACACATGCTCTACAGCCCGCCCTTTTTTCACTTGTCTTGCGAACCATGGATGAAGGGTATCAGACGGATGCCATATTCCTTGACTTCCGGAAAGCGTTTAACTCGGTGCCCCCCTGCAGACTCCTAACTAACAAGGGAACCCCCCATCGCAGCCCCCTCAGATTTAGTTATAAGTTGGCACAGTGGATAGGCCTTGAAAAACTGAACACAGATCAATCGAGAAAACAGGAAGAAGTTGTTGGAACTATGAAAAAATAAGCAAAATATTCAACCATATGCAAGATATGCAACATCAAGGATTGTATGAGCACACGAGCGCCGTGGTCCCGTGGTTAGCGTGAACAGCTGCGGAACGAGAGGTCCTTGGTTCAAGTCTTCCCTCGAAAAGTTTAATTTTTTATTTTCAGACAATTATTATCTGTTCGTCCGTCCGACCGTCCGATGATATCACTTTTTTGGGATTCATTATCACATCCACAAGAAAACCTAAATCGGGCAAGGTAGTAGAATCCTTTTACCCATTCGCCAAGTGTACAAGTTAAGTGGGTCGACAACATATTCCTGTCATGTGACGCACATGCCGTCACCAGTGTCGTATAGAATATATCAGACGTGTTTTCCTGTGATGGAATCGGTTGACTATGACCTTGCGATCAAATGCTTTCGGTTCCCATTGGAGAGGCACGTCCTTTCGTCTACTAATCGCACGGTTTTGCGGTGCGGTCGCAAAACACAGACACTAAACTTATTACAGTGAACAGAGACGTCAATGAACGAACGGACAGATCATAACTTTGCGAAAATAAAGAAAGTAAACTTTTCACTCGAGGGAAGACTTGAACCAAGGACCGCTCTTTCCGCAGCTGCTCACGCTAACCACGGGACCACGACGCTCCTGAGCTCAGACTATCCTTGATGTTCCCTAATGCGCATGGACTACTCAGTTTGTATATTTTGCTTATTTTTTCATAGTTCCACACAACTTCTTCCTGTTTTCTCGATTGATCTGTGTTCAGTTTTTCAAGGCCTATCCACTGTGCCAACTTATAACTAAATCTGAAGGGGGCGGGGTGGGGGGTGCGATGGGGAGGTTCCCTTGTAAGGAAAGAGCATATGGGATTGGTTCCCAAGAATGTGAGTGGCTCGAAGACTTCTAAGTAATAGAACCCAGTACGTTGCCCTCGATGGTGAGTGTGCATCGGAGGTGAGGGTATCATCTGGAGTGCCCCAGGGAAGTGTGGTAGGTCCGCTGTTGTTTTCTATCTACATAAATGATCTTTTGGATAGGGTGGATACCAATGTGCGGCTGTTTGCTGATGATGCTGTGGTGTGTGGGAAGGTGTCGTCGTTGAGTGACTGTAGGAGGATACAAGATGACTTGGACAGCATTTGTGATTGGTGTAAAGAATGGCAGCTAACTCTAAATATACATAAATGTAAATTAATGCAGATGAATAGGAAAAAGAATCCTGTAATGTTTGAATACTCCATTAGTAGTGTAGCGCTTGACACAGTCACGTCGATTAAATGTTTGGGCGTAACATTGCAGAGCGATATGAAGTGGGACAAGCATGTAATGGCAGTTGTGGGGAAGGCAGATTGTCGTCTACGGTTCATTGGTAGAATTTTGGGAAGATGTGGTTCATCTGTAAAGGAGACCGCTTATAAAACACTAGTATGACCTATTCTTGAGTACTGCTCGAGCGTTTGGGATCCCTATCAGGTCGGATTGAGAGAGGACATAGAAGCAATTCAGAGGCGGACTGCTAGATTTGTTACGGAAATGCTTCAGTAACTCGGGTGGGAGTCTCTAAAGGAAAGGAGGCGTTCTTTTTGTGAATCGCTACTGAGGAAATATAGAGAACCCGCATTTGAGGCTGACTGCAGTACAATTTTACTGCCGCCAACGTACATTTCGCGGAAAGACCACAAAGAAAAGATAAGAGAGATTAGGGCTCGTACAGAGGCATATAGGAAGTCATTTTTCCCTCGTTCTGTTTGGGAGTGGAACAGGGAGAGAAGATGCTAGTTGTGGTACGAGGTACACTCCGCCACGCACCGTATGGTGGATTGCGGAGTATGTATGTAGATGTAGATGTACAGTGAATGAGTCTCGGGACTAGGCCGTCGACGGAAGAATGGGAATATGACGTAGGCCATCTTGAGCAACTCGAGGTGCAAGCGGACGGGTATTATCTTGATAGAAAAATGCCCCTGGTGGACCACTTAGGAAAGGTCCCACAAGGGATCGAAGAGTGTCAACAACATAACGCTGGTCCGTTGAGGTTCCACAAACCACAATTAGAGAGGACCGGCTATCGGAGGCTACAGCCCCCCAGACCATTACACAGGCTATGTGGGCGGTGTGACACGGGACAGCGTGAGTGGAACTGTACCGCTCACCAAGCTACTTCCATACCTGTATTTAGTTATCATCCGTCCCAGGACGAATAGGGATAACATCACTATACATCGGTTTTGCCAGTCTGTTGCAGACCACGCCGTTCTGCCTTGGCACCACTGTAGATGCAGTCGCTAATGTCTCGGTGTTAACGGCAGTACACGACAAGGGTACCTGGACTGAAAAACATGTGTATCATCTGGCACATGTACATCTTCTTGTATCGTGGAGCGAGTCACTGCAGGATCCCTGATCGCTTAGCGCACGATCCGTTGATCCTCTCGCCTCGTCGTATCCCTGGTTGCTCCAGACACCCAAAGTACGTTGTACGTCGTTGCTATCTCGTGTGCACTGCTCACAACATCATCTCACAGAATGCACTGAACGAACGACCTGGCGAGCCAAACGCGTGTCGATCAGTCTGCGGTTTTCATGCTGACGGTTAGGCCTCTCTCAAACTGGCTTGCCTGTGAGAAATGTCGTCAAACACGTCTGCCTGGCATTCTGCGCTTATCAACGCCCTTCTCGAGCCGGGATGTGACTGTCACGTGTATGACTTGTCCATTATGCGCTCTTTAACCATGTCCCATGCTCAATTGCAGTGCTACTGCACTGGCTGTAGGCATATGCATTGGGTGCAAAACTTGGATCATTTGCATACCGGATCTTCCTATTCTTATTTGAAAAGTTTCCCGTTTGTAGTTTTCTTCCTTCCGGGTGTGCTATTTTCAATGTTCCTGAGTGTATACTGGGGTTATCATATAGTTTTAATTATCATATCGAAAAAATCAACTTGCTACCATGAAAAATAATGATTTTATCAGTCCCTTTCTCAGTTATGTATGGCTCGGTGGAAGCCTTGGTTGTAGTAGTCTGTATTTTAGCTGTCAGGGGACGTTCCATCTCGGAAATCATGTCGTCGTCATTTTGAAATTGCATGTCATGCAATGGTATCTTCATACAAGAAAAGAAGAACAAGTTAGTAGGTCTCATGTCAGGAGAATACGGAGGCTCACGCAATATTTGACAGCCTAAGAAGGAGCACCTGTGACTGTGTCTTGTGCGGAAGGAGCTGGGGCATTGCGGAACAAAAACACCCTCTTCAACTGCTTCCCGCAGGGCACCGTCTTGACAGTTTCCCGTAATCTCGGCGTAGATTTCAGTAGTGCGCTGCTATAAAAGTTTGCTCCCTCGGGAGAACAATTTGTTAACATAACGGTACAGCATCGCCTTGGGCGATGATGGTTGCGTCTTCATATTTTTGGGCAATGGTGAATCCACATGTTTCTGGTACTTGCTTCGCTTCTTTGTCTCGGGGTCATAGAGGCAAACGCACCGCTTTTCGGTGGTGATTAGGCGGTTAAAGAAGTCATCTGGATTGGCCTAACACAACTCAACTTATCTACTGGGTTTCGGTGAGTTTTTGAATGGTTAGAGTAGCTGAGGAATCAATCAAGTTGCGACCTTTCTAATGATCAAACTGTCGTGGAAGATGTTGAAAAGTAGTACATTACCAATTTTCACTTTACCATTACCGCCTCTGTTGTGACAAGTCGGTCTTCGAGCACCAGGGCCTTCACTTCCCTCGCGATTCCCCGTTCTTCACAGAGAGATGGTGTACCACTTCGTGCTTCATCATCCGGTCTTTTCTGAACCACTGTCTCACAACGATGCTGTATCGTCGCCGTACACTGCACCAACGCAGCATGGATTACTGCAGCGTTGTCCCCCCTCCAACGCAGAAAAAGAACTACCGCACAATAGTCCACTTCATGAATGGGTTGCGCCGCTTTACTTAAGCTCATCTGGCAGCGTGCTACTCTTATGTGCGGTTGTGCTTTCGGTGTGTAGCCACGCTGCTGGGAGGTCGTGAGACTAGGGCCTCCCGTCGGGTAGACCGTTCGCCGGGTGGAAGTCTTTCGATTTGACGCCACTTCGGCGACTTGCGCATCGATGAGCATGAAATGATGGCGATTAGGACAACACAACACCCAATCCCTGAGCGGAGAAAATCTTCGACCCAGCCGGGAATCGAACCCGGGCCCTGAGGATTGACGTTCTGTCGCGCTGAGTACTCAGCTACCGGGGGCGGACTGCTGGCAGGTTCCTGCAAATAATTAAAAAATTAATTTTACGTCATTTCGTATACGAGGTATCTTTAGAAAATTCCGGAATGTTGCCTTCCAAATTTTTCTGTGCTTGCCTTTCACTTGTTGCATGGTCTACTTCGGAATACTCTCCTTCACAATTGATACGCCGCCCCCAACGCCGTTTCCATTTCCGGAAACAGTCTTGGTACGCCCCTTGCTGGATCGTGCGAATCGCTGTCTGCGAATTTTCTGTTGTCTCGTGTATCGTTGCACATCTTCCTCTTTTCGACGGTGTTTTCAACTTTTCAAATAAAAAAAGTCCGCAGGGCCCAGGTATGAAGAGTACGGAGGATGAGGCAGCACAGTGATTTCATTTCTGTACAATAGTCACGCACCAACAGGGATGAATGTGCTGCCAGAGCCATGAATTGTATCGCCACATTTCAGGCCGTTTCCTTCTCATATTTTCTCACAGGCTTCGCAATACGCCCCGATAATACTATCGATTAACGGTTTGTCCCTGTGGCACGAATTCATGATGAACTAATCCTTCAAATTCAAAGAAAACCATCACCATGGCTTTGACGTTTGACCTGACCTGACGAGCTTTTTCTGGTCTTGGAGAACCTTTCCGACCCAATGCGGAGATTGAACCTTAGTCTCAACATCATAACCGTAGACCTACGTCTTATTATCAGTTATGATTCTCTTAAGGAACATCTCGTTTTCATTTGGCGATCCAAAAGCTCTTCACACAATGCGAAGCGAAGGTCTTTCTGGTCTTGGCTCATGAGCCGTGGGACGAACTTGACGGCAAACGATGCAGCCCAAGATGCTGTGTCAGGATTTCATGATATGATCCAACTGAAATGTTACATTCTTCTCCAATCTCTCGAACAGTAAGTCATCGATTGGCATGCACAATTTCGTTGACGTTCCTTACCTGAGAATCGTCGACAGACATCGAAGGACGTCCTGAACAAGGGTCGTCATTAATTCCCGTCCGGCCATTTTTAAACACTATGAACCATTCGTAACACCGAATACAGCTTAAGCACTCATCATCGTAGGCATCCGGCATCATTTGGCGTGTCTTTGTAAAGGTTTTCTTGAGTTCCACTCAAAATTTAAAGCAGATACGTTGCTCCTCTAACTCTGCCATCTCTAAATTCACAAACTGTGTGACACAACATTCTACTCAATACAGCACTGAACAATAACTGCCAGACATACAACAATGAAACTTCCGACAGCTACACATCAAACACAGGCGTGTGCAGGGATGCCGACCGCACTTTGTTTCAACACGATTACGAGAGCACTTCATTCGCGTCCCAGAACAGGTCCTGTCACCAGCTTTGATCGAATGTGTCGCCTGTACAGCTCCATCAGGACGTTGATGGCAGTGTGGACTAAGATGTACTAAATTATCGTTAACGGAGCGAGAAGGAGAAAGTTCCCTGGGATGCTTTGAACAGGTGAAATTTGGAACTGTGAGAAAAGTTATTGGCTTCGTAGGAAGGATTCAATTTAAGATCCATTTATTTTCTCGAGAGTTCAACATTATTCAGAGAGGTGTCTTACAGTGGCTTTATGTCCCTTCAAATCAATGACTACACACTACCATTCTTTCTGTCAGTCCTTTCCAGCAACTCCCGGTTCCTGAGTTCTTACCTCTCGCTATCAGAATTAAGTGTTCTGCTTGCAACCGGTCCCAGCCGTACATAATCAAATACCAGTACTTTAATCACAATGAGAGACGAGTACGAGACATCGCTTATGCCTCTTTATATTCCGAAACACAGAAAATATCACCTATTACTCTTTGCTACTACTAGACACGAGATCTATAGAGGGTGTTTTTTGGTAACGACCGGCCGCTGTGTCATGCTCAACCCATAGGCGTCACTGGATGCGGATATGGAGGGTCATGTGGCCAACACACCGCCCGCCCGACCGTATTTCAGTTTCCGTGACCGGACTGTGTCTTTCACGGTCTTCCTAAAGATCTAAAGATTCTTCCGGAATCTTCTAGAAAGTTCTCAAACATTCTGGCTATGTGTCAGCGACGGTCAGTGACCTCGGTACCCGAGGGTATTGCACTCGCCTATCCATTACAGCACCACCCCTTCCTATAGAAGCTGTCAACAAGTCTGACTTGATATGGAGCGCTGGCCCTTTCTCTGATGTCCGCCCGACAACACACATTGTGTGTTGTCTTGTTAATATTACTCTTAATAAAGCTTCTGTCGTTTCCTTGCAGCCATGCCACTTCTTATATGAACAAAATTCAACAGTTATGAAAATTCTTTTTTTTTTTTTTTTTTTTTTGTCGCATACTACTTATACATGGTGTTTCATAATTCATGTTACACACCTCTGGAGATTGTAGAGGGGACATAGTAGATCAAGTTTTGCATAGGAACCCATGACCGGAAACGCCATCCAACAACAGTACAGAGCGTCGAATTTATAGGCGCCGGTGCCAGTAAATGTATGTATATACATGGTGATTCCGTCATGATATTTCCGACTTCCTAGGATGATAGATAAGGATAAACGTACCAATTTGTGATAAGGGTCCCTGTACCAGTAACGAACGAATCGAAAGTTATAAGCGTAAACCAATTGATATCTATGACAGTGGAATACATGTACTGGTACTGTTGTTGCTAAGACTGTAGGGCAACATTCAGAGGTAGTAGTTGGGACCAAAAAAAGGAAAATAGATGCAGTAAACATGCGTTCTAAAATGCTTGCCTAAGGAGCTGTAATCACTTGTTCATCTTCGCTACTGTGAAACAGTTCTGCTCCGCGCCATTGAGCAGAACTCTAGATTTGGTCACATTATCCACTTACAAGCATTTCCCTTAAAAATGCGCTTGACGTTGATAGGTGCCTTCCATTCTATACTCCTGCTACTGATTTCAAATGTTCGTCTGACTGCGGATTGTTTTTTAGCACTGATCCTAAATGTTTTAACGATGTGACGTGCCATTAAATTTCTGTCTAATCGAATACTATTCAGTTCTATCTCTTTGAGCATCATCAAGCGTTTATTACACCAAGTAGAAATTCTGTCCAAGTCTTTCTACACGCCCTTAATGTTATCCATTGACGATTCTTTTTTGAATACCAAGTGTCTACGAATAATCTAATAGTGCTACTGGCTCTGTGTGGTAAACTCTTTTTGTATATCCAGGAATTAGTGACCCTGTTACACTTCTTTGGAACACATTCGATATCACTTAGGTTTTTTTTATTACAGCACAAGAGTACGTATTATTCTCATGAAATTTGTTGTAAATAATCCACTACAGAGCTCAGAAGGAATTTTGAAATACGTAACTTCAATCCTATAATATAAGCTGTCCTTCATTAATACTAAATTTAGTTCAGAAGGAGTGAATCATGCTGCTAACGAATGATATTAAAGGATTATACTAAAATATTGCCTGATAGCACAGCTACATTTGAAAGTAGACTGAAAGAGATCCTTCTGGGAAACTCCTCCTATTCCATATAAGTAATTTTTTGTAGAACTTGTAATTTATGTAGCGAAGATGTATTATATATGAGCCGGCCGAAGTGGCCGTGCGGTTAAAGGCGCTGCAGTCTGGAACCGCAAGACCGCTACGGTCGCAGGTTCGAATCCTGCCTCGGGCATGGATGTTTGTGATGTCCTTAGGTTAGTTAGGTTTAACTAGTTCTAAGTTCTAGGGGACTAATAACCTCAGCAGTTGAGTCCCATAGTGCTCAGAGCCATTTGAACCATTTGTATTATATATGTCTCTGTATCATTAAACTAAATATTGTTTTCTGTTATGTGAGCTTATCTGTAAACAGTTAGCACGCAGACTTACATAAAACCACCTAAATTCATATTTTGTAACATGACTAGTTCCACGTCATTACGCCGTCTCGTGCAAATTGAGTCGTGGAACATTGAGTTAGTTAGTACTGCACAATGGCTTCCTTTATGATCCTAACAGTTATTTAACTAAGCATTCGTGTGGCACCTTTAATTTTCCTAAGCAAACTACTAACGAAAAGATTCACTCTTTTTTATTTCCACTCTTTTGATAAGTCGGTTTGAAAAGGATTCCAGACGAAGTAAAAATATGCAGCCATGTATCGGACGAAATTATGTTATACGGATACAAATTTTCTGAGAGGCACTCCGAGGACGAATGTCTTATGCTGTTGAGTTAGTTTCGGTAATGCCTAAGTATCTTTTGGCCTTATAGGATTACTAAGAGCCAAATGACAGCACTGAAACGAGTGCTGACCCATTTCAAACACACAGACGGAAATGGAAAGTGTTACACCAGTGATCGTTAAACTTTTTTTGCTTAAGAACCAATACTGACACTGTAGGGTGACACTTCGGGCCACATAGCAACGGAAGGACTGAGGGGGGGGGGGAGGGGTTGAGGGGGGATAGTGTTGAAGTGGCCACTCGAAAATAAATTAAATTTTCGCCAGACCATCCACTCACTCATATGTTAAGGTATCACACCAACTATTTTTAAGTGAAAAAGGAAATAATATATCTATTAGAACTGCATTTTTCTGATGGCTTATATAGTGATCAGTTTTCCTTACCCAAAATGGTACTGTGACCAGTGCCATCGCAACGGTATCCCATGTTTATTTTTCTGATTTCCGGTCGTATTTTCTAGGTATTTCCACTTCCTAAAATCTAAAGAATGCCAAACGACTGCAAAAGACAGTTTTTGATCGAAATTTTGTATTAGGAAAAATGTAAAATAACGGACACGGTTTTAAATAAAATAAATAAATAAATTCAAAATTGTCAGAAAGCGACAAATGGCGGATGACAGGTTTGTATACAGGGTGTATCAAAATTAATGGCGTAAACGCACACAGTTGAAAGTACATGATACTAGAAGCAAAGAAGTCTCAGTAATCATAGGGTCGAAAATGCATACCCTAAGAGCTATGAGCAATTATTCATCTTCGATACTGTGAAACAAATCTCTTCTACTGCAAGTTCTTGCTTTCCATATTTTGGGAAGTGGTAGTATGGACCAAAACAGGAAAAAAGTCCAGTAAACATGTGCTCCAAAATCAGTCCTTATGAGCTATGAGCACTTGTTCATCTTGCTACATTGAAACACAACTCTTCTAAAGATCAAGTGCTCTTAACTTTTAAGGTATGCATTTTAGAGAACATATTTGCAGGACATTTTTGTCTTATTTTGGTCCACACTACCACTTCCCAAAATATGGAAAGCAAAGAACTTGCAGTAGAAGAGATTTATTTCACAGTATCAAAGATGAATAATTTGTCGTAGCTCTTAAGGTATGCATTTTCGACCCTATGTTTTCTGAGATCTTTTCGCTTCTAGTATCGTGTACCTTCAACTGTATGCGTTTACGCCATTAATTATGATAAAGCCTGTATAAAAGGATATAGAAGTTAGTTTTATCTGTTGTAATAGGCTTGTTTCGTGGAAGTAAGTATCTCTTATTAGGGTGAAAACCTTCGCCGCTTATTCTGATGAGCAGTGCGGCCACTTTCCCCGATAGGGCGCCATGCCGGCATTAGTGATCCACAGAAGAAACATGCTCAATTTGGAATAAATAGTAAACAACTGCATTTGTAGGACAGAGATGTTGTTTAAACATTGATATTTAAAAAAAAAATTATTACTCTCCATACAAGTGAGGTAACAAGAATAATGAAAACGTCTTATCGTGCATCAGACGATTCAAAAACAAAAAAGTTTTTACCAAAAAATGGAGGAGCAAGCTCCCTCTGTCAATCGCATTTACAACACTGGCAGTGTACAGTATATTAGAAATACGAGGGCTATTCCGAAAGTAAGGTCCGATAGGTCGCGAAATGGAAACCACGGTAAAAATCAAAAATGTTTTATTTGCAACAGTTAGATACACCTTGCAGCTACTTATCTCCATAGTCGCCGACCCGACTTAGACGTGTATCGTAGCGTTGTACCAACTTTCCCATACCCTCGCTATAGAAGGCAGCCGCCAGTGCTCTCCGCCAATTCTCTACGCTGGCCTACGGCTCGTTGTCTTGTGCCGAAATGTTGTCTTCATAACCAGCGGTTCATGTGACCTGAGCTGAAACGCAGAGGGAGACAATTACGGGCTGTATTGTGGGTAATCTCACATTTCCATTTGAAAACGATGCAGGAGCATCTTCATTGCCCCTGCAGAATGCGGCTGAGAATTGTCTTGAAGACGAAACAGCACGACAGTTATGTAATGTTAGCTGCATAGCTTCAGGGGAAATTTCTCACCAGGCCCCCGTACTTGGCGGCAGACACTATTTTCTAGACATCTTTACGCACTCACTGCGAGCTCAGAAATGAGAAGAGCGACGTGATGCTAACTGGGGTTATACTAGAGACACTACCCAACACATCTGTGCAAAGCTTTATCGGATTTTCATAGTCGTTTCCATTTCGTGACCGATCGGAACTTACTTTCGGAATAGCCCTCGTAGTTTGGCCACTTCTCGCCGGGCAGCAGCGCTATTCTGAGCAAAACCATATACAGTGGTCACTTTTCCTGTCCTGGCCACTTTACCACTCGTTCCCCAACCGACCTTATTATTAACTGGCAACCTACATAAATTGGCATGTTACACTAATTTAAAAAAGTAATCACAATTTGACACACAATAAGAAACGTTTACTAAATGTTTTGAATGTCATTTTTCTTCTACTCATTGCATTGTTATACGACAGCATTAATTTGATTTTGTATTACTTGCTACAAACATCTACCACATTTGAAGATAACCGGTTCTATAATGTGCATTCACGGATCCCTCTTACATTCATTTGACAGTTGTACCATAGCAGCTGATAGGTGATAGTTGCGCACGCTGGTGAGTTGGCAGCATTGCAAGACAAACGATATAATATTTCTCCTTTCACTACATACCACTCTGTCCCTGCCGTAAGCGGCAAACTTACCTCACGGCCGAATTCACGAACGTCATTTAAAATTAAAAACATCTTAAAATATTACTGTTACTGTAGCTATATTTTTTAGGCGATCAACAAAAATCTTAAGAATCTCTTAACGTTCACTGACGTTTCTTTTATCTGTTGTTAGTTGCTAGAAGCATATTATTATAAAATACGACAGGAAACCACAGGCCGCATGAATAACGATTCGGACCGCATGCGGCCCGCGGACCGCAGTTTGAAGACCACCGTGTTATACCACGAACATCTGGACCTAACACTGTAAAACTGATACGCGAGCATTTCAATGCCTCTGAGATACGCTGATTAACATTTCATCCTTATGGGATTTTATTTTCAGTATAGGCAAAAAGTCGTTCCTACAGACGAAGAGCTGTGAGGGTATATGCTGGCTAATGGGCGTTCCTAACGTTACTGGAACTGTTCAAGAGCAGATCGCAACATGTCCAGATAAAACGGACGTGTAGCTTATCGCCAACTTTCGCACTTTCAGAAAGTTAGGAAACTACTGCGAAAGCAAAGAGAGCTTCACTCCAAGTTTAAACGCAGCCAAAACCTCTCAGACTAACAGAAGCTAAACGATGTCAAAGTTAGCGTAAGGAGGGCTATGCGTGAAGCGTTCAGTGAATTCGAAAGTAAAATTCTATGTACCGACTTGACAGAAAATCCTAGGAAGTTCTGGTCTTACGTTAAATCAGTAAGTGGCTCGAAACAGCATATCCAGACACTCCGGGATGATGATGGCATTGAAACAGAGGATGACACGCGTAAAGCTGAAATACTAAACACCTTTTTCCAAAGCTGTTTCACAGAGGAAGACCGCACTGCAATTCCTTCTCTAAATCCTCGCACAAACTAACAAATGGCTGACATCGAAATAAGTGTCCAAGGAATAGAAAAGCAACTGGAATCACTCAACAGAGGAAAGTCCACTGGACCTGACCGGATACCAATTCGATTCTACACACAGTACGCGAAAGAACTTGCCCCCCTTCTAACAGCCGTGTACCGCAAGTCTCTAGAGGAACGGAGGGTTCCAAATGATTGGAAAAGAGCACAGGTAGTCCCAGTCTTCAAGAAGGGTCGTCGAGCAGATGCGCAAAACTATAGATCTATATCTCTGACGTCGATCTGTTGTAGAATTTTAGAACATGTTTCTTGCTCGAGTATCATGTCGTTTTTGGAAACCCAGAATCTACTATGTAGGAATCAACATGGATTCCGGAAACAGCGATCGTGTGAGACCCAACTCGCTTTATTTGTTCATGAGACCCAGAAAATATTAGATACAGGCTCCCAGGTAGATGCTATTTTTCTTGACTTCCGGAAGGCGTTCGATACAGTTCCGCACTGTCGCCTGATAAACAAAGTAAGAGCCTACGGAATATCAGACCAGCTGTGTGGCTGGATTGAAGAGTTTTTAGCAAACAGAACACAGCATGTTGTTATCAATGGAGAGACGTCTACAGACGTTAAAGTAACCTCTGGCGTGCCACAGGGGAGTGTTATGGGACCATTGCTTTTCACAATATATATAAATGACCTAGTAGATAGTGTCGGAAGTTCCATGCGGCTTTTCGCGAATGATGCTGTAGTATACAGAGAAGTTGCAGCATTAGAAAATTGTAGCGAAATGCAGGAAGATCTGCAGCGGATAGGCACTTGGTGCAGGGAGTGGCAACTGTCCCTTAACATAGACAAATGTATACATAGAAAGAAGGATCCTTTATTGTATGATTATATGATAGCGGAACAAACACTGGTAGCAGTTACTTCTGTAAAATATCTGGGAGTATGCGTGCGGAACGATTTGAAGTGGAATGATCATATAAAATTAATTGTTGGTAAGGCGGGTACCAGGTTGAGATTCATTGGGAGAGTGCTTAGAAAATGTAGTCCATCAACAAAGGAGGTGGCTTACAAAACACTCGTTCGACCTATACTTGAGTATTGCTCATCAGTGTGGGATCCGTTCCAGATCGGCTTGACGGAGGAGATAGAGAAGATCCAAAGAAGAGCAGCGCGTTTCGTCACAGGGTTATTTGGTAACCGTGATAGCGTTACGGAGATGTTTAATAAACTCAAGTGGCAGACTCTGCAAGAGAGGCGCTCTGCATCGCGGTGTAGCTTGCTCACCAGGTTTCGAGAGGGTGCGTTTCTGGATGAGGTATCGAATATATTGCTTCCCCCTACTTATACCTCCCGAGGAGATCACGAATGTAAAATTAGAGAGATCAGAGCGCGCACGGAGGCTTTCAGACAGTCGTTCTTCCCGCGAACCATACGCGACTGGAACAGGAAAGGGAGGTAATGACAGTGGCACGTAAAGTGCCCTCCGCCACACACCGTTGGGTGGCTTGCAGAGTATAAATGTAGATGTAGATGTAGAAGATCGAATCAAAGCTTGGGGGACATGTGGGGGCATCATACTGACAGATGGTACAGCCAGATGGCTACAGAGCAGCGACTGCTGGACAAGTGTTGAGGAGATTGTCTCAGGACAACAGTGCGGAAAGAGGAGTAATCACGGGGCCTTGCAGAAGGACTGCCCCACGAGAAGAACGTCGCATTGTTCGGCCGGCTTTGACGTATAGACGAACGACAACCGCGGAAACCCAGGCAGAGGTCACAGGCAGAGCGTCGTGATAAACAGTCGGGAACGGATTACTGGAAGCTGATTTGCGGCCTCGAGTTATCATATGCGGATAAGCGCTGTCGCCATACCGCTTGCAAAAGATACGAGGTGTGAATATAAAATAGACCGATACAGTCACAGAGTAAGTACACAGGTGCCAAAGATGAACGACCAGTAGCTGTGAAACGTGAAGCTTACGCAGTCAAATGCGGCAGCTCTGGTGTCTGTAGACAAATCAGTACAGCCGTGGCCTTCGTTTGTATAAGAGACTTTATTTTTTTCCGGAAAAATGGTAAATATAATAACAGAGCTACGAATTGTCGTGAAGTTTTGCATAAAACTTCGAAAAACTACTGCTGAAACCAATCTTTTGCGAAAGTTGTTTACCCTATACGCTACTTTCTGGGTGGGTCAAGCGTTTCCAAGACGGTCGAGGAGACGTTGACGATGACTCACGCCCGGGGCCTCCTCCAACATCAAAAAAGGATCAAAATATCGTAAAAGTAGGTAATCTGATCCGATATGACCGTCGGTCGAGTATTCGATCGATTGCTGAAACTGTAGGAATTGACAAGGAATGCTTTAGGCAATAACTAACCAAACATGAAAAACGTGTGTGCGGGACTGGTACCGGAAATTCTCACGATCTAACAAAAAATATCTAAAAATTGTTGTACTGTCTCTTTGAATACCACATAAAATGATATTAATTTCTTGGAAAGAGAGATAGCAAGTGACGAATCTTGTTTTTTCATTTATGATCCAAAAACTAAGCGCCAGCCCATGCAATGGAAGGGCCCAACTTCACCCGGAACGAAAAACACTCGAAAGAGCAAACCACGAATCGAAATGATGATAATTTCTTTTTCTGCATCCATGGAACTGTGTATCTTCACTGGGTTGCTGACGGTCAAACTGTTAATCAACGTTACTACCTGGGGGTCCTTGCTAACTCCGAGAGAAAATAAGACACAAATAACCAGAATAGCGGAAGAACAAATCATGGGTTCTGTATCAAGACAACGCACCGGCTCCTAGCACGTTGTCTATTAAGAGGTTTCTAGCGAACTACAGCATCCTAGTGTTGGATCACCTACCTTATTCGCTTGACCGAACACTGAAGAAGACTTCCAGCACTGTTTCCGTTAATGGAAAATTCGCACGGAGCGTTGTAGGAATAGAGGAGGGGAGTGTATTGAACGTGACAATAACTAAATATGTACGTTTCTGGAATAGAATATTTTACATTAATAGCCCCTTTACTTTATAGCCAAACCTCCTCCTTTCATGATGTAGTTCAAGTGTCAGCTGGGATTTGGATTGGGTTTCACCGATGAGGGTCGCTTTTGCCTATGGTGTCACATCGACGCCAACGTGGATGTGAACGGAGAAAGATCGCAGGAACCAATACATAACCTTCAAACATTGTGTGGCGAGCCGCTGGACATGACAACAGGACTGAAAAAAATGATTCAAATGGCTCTGAGCACTATGGGACGTAACATCTGAGATCATCAGACCCCTAGAACTTAGAACTACTTAAACCTAACTAACCTAAGGACATCACACACATCCATGCCCGAGGCAGGATTCGAACCTGCGACCGTAGCGGCCGCGCGGTTCCAGACTTTAGCGCCTAGAACCGCTCGGCCACAGCGGCCGGCTGTGCCTCGACAACTTGGGTCCAAGATTTCATGAAGTCTGCGTCGCACTCGAATCCTACCATCAGTTCGTACGAAATGAAATCGGGACTCATCTGACCAGCCATGGTTTTTCAGTGGTCTAGTGTCCAACCGATATGGTCACGAGCCCAGGAGAGATGCTGTAGGCCATGTCCGACTGTTAGATAAGGCACTCGCTTTGGTCGCCTGCTGCCACAGGCTCGCGTGGATCTGCACGGAGATACTTGTCCTCCGACGTGTGAAGGAGTTCGCAGCAGTTATTGCTTTGCCTCCCATACATGCCGATGTTGCGTCTTCATATGTGGATTATCTTCTTGGGTGTCTCCTCAGCACAGTTCTGCAGAGCTAGCTATGCAGCGAGCAGGTGTGGCCAGCGGGTGGCGACGCTGCGCGGCAGTTAGCGGCCCAGCGTCCGGATTTGGGCGTTGTGCGACCGGCCAGCACGTTCGTAAAAGGTGCGGGCGGTCGTCTGGAAGAGGTCACGGAGCGGAGGGACTTCCGCGACGTCGTGAAGAGGAGCGGTGGGGAAATCGTAAGGCAGGTGTAAGGCCAGCCGAAGGATGCGATTCTGCAGCGTCTCCAGCTTCTTCAGGTTCGTGTCGGCGGCGTTCCCCCAGACGACGGCGGCGTATTGGAGTACAGGACGGAGCAGCGCCTTGTACAGGGTGATGCCCAGCCGCGGTGGCAGTTGGGAGCCGGGGTTCAGCACCGGGTACAGGGTGCGGAGCCTTTTCCGCACTTTGGCCTTCACTTCGCGGATGTGCGGAACCCACGTGTGTCGGCGGTCGATGGTGACGCCGAGGTAATGCGCCGTTGGGCGCCACGGGACAGGGCTTCCACCGACGGTGAGCGTATGCAGACCTGCAGGAACGAGTCGCCTGGTGACGATCAGGAACTGGGTCTTGGCACCATTGAATTGGGGACGCCACTTGACTGCCCAGGCTGCCAGGGTGTCAACGGCGAGCTGCAGACGGCGGCGCATGACGGCGGCATTGAGGCTCCTCGTATAGAGAGCCGTGTCATCCGCGTACAGGGCGAGCTGCCACAGGCCATAAACGCCAAATTTCTCCGCACTGTCCTAACTCATACGTTCTTCGTACGTCCGACATTTATATCTGCTGTTAGTTCACGCAGTTTTGCTTGTCTGTTAGCACTAACTACACAAACACCGCTACTCTCGGTCTTTAAGCAAAGGCCGTCGCTCTCCGCGTTGTCTGCGGTGAGGGGTTATTCTTGAAGTTTGACTGCAAACAGTCCTGCTAGAGGAACAAATGCAGCTGAGCATTACAGCAGAGGTTGAAAATACCGCATTAGTTGTAAGGATCTTTTTATTTTTCAGTACTTAATCACGACCGGCTCTGGACTCTTACATCCCCATCATCAGGTGTTATAAGTTTGTGCTATGACCCCGAGCGCCGTGATGGACGAGTACAGGACGCGGTCTATCACCAGTGTTGTGTACATAGTTCCGCGTAGTCAGCGCGTACACCACTTTCCCACTAGAGCGCGCCCCGCTAAGCACAACAGCGCAGGCGCAGCGCTCGTCCGTCTCCGCACTACGAGACGGCGCTGCCTAAGAGACGGAGAAATTCTGCTTCCGCCGATCCGCGTATTAATATGTCACGCAGCCAATGAGATTTCTGCTAACGTAGAACCTTTTCTCCTCGCTGATCACACTCGCGCTGTGATACCTGAACGCGCGAGGTATTATAACGAGTGTACATACCTCCGATTAGTCAGTCTGCATTAGTCTGTAGTCAAGTTTCAGTCTGCACCTAAGAAGGTTATCATA
Source organism: Schistocerca nitens (assembly GCF_023898315.1). Classification (NCBI taxonomy): domain Eukaryota; kingdom Metazoa; phylum Arthropoda; class Insecta; order Orthoptera; family Acrididae; genus Schistocerca; species Schistocerca nitens. The sequence goes on from NC_064614.1 coordinate 304,086,026, forward strand.
TTCCTGTACATAGCCATGAAGAGAAATGTATAGACACTTTGTCAAGTATCAGAGATATGTGAGAATAAGATTAACGTACCAAGACCTAAGGAACTTCAGATTGTCAATTGTAAACAGTGTCCAGAATCAAGTTAAGTACGATTTATGATTTTTATTATTTTAATAAATGTGTGTGAAAATTAATCAAGTTGTGTTTAAAGTTGGTCACCATCAATCTGCTACTCTAAGCGTGCAAGTGGCATTTCTATCGTCTGACCTAATGACAGAAGATAAACACGCCATGATAAGACCACGAGACATATTGCTGACACTCGCCTACTTCGTTAGAGCGACAAGTCAAATAATCTGATGGTGTGTGTACCGACGGTCTTACAGTACGCACACCACAACCAGCGAGCGCAGAGAACCTCTGATCTTGAAATTTGGTGTTCTCGGTACACTCTTGCCACTGTGGATCTCGGAATACTGAATAACTAAAAGATTTCTGAAATGGAATGCTCCGTGAATCTACCCTCAACTACCATTCTACGTTCAGTGTGTTAATTCCCATCGTGCAGCCTAAATCGCAACGGTAACCTTTTCGCATGAATCACCAGAGTACAAATGACAACTCCGCCAATGCACTGCCCTTCTCTACCTTGTGTACGCGGTGCTACTGCCATCTGTATTGTACATACCACTATCCCATGACTTTCGCCACCTCAGTGCATTCCGTCGCCTTGCCGAATACTGACCTTTCTTCCTAGGACACGCTGCATTATTTTAACTCAGATAAGCATTGTAAAAATTTTACAGATTTGTGGCAGAAAGATAATCGCTACCACTGTCTCAATAACAGTTTTACGTTTCACTTTCTGGGATCACAAATTATTTTAAATATTGTTTGTAAATGGGAAACCGGTAATATGATCTGCCGTACACGTACCTAAATACGCTTTCTACATCTACATCTACATCTACGTCATTACTCTGCTATTCACAATAAAGTGCCTGGCAGAGGGTTCAATGAACCACCTTCAAGCTGTCTCTCTACCGTTCCACTCTCGAACGGCACGAGGGAAAAACGAGCACTTAAATTTTTCTGTGCGAGCCCTGATTTCTCTTATTTTATCGTGACGATCATTTCTCTCTATGTAGGTGAGTGCCAACAGAATGTTTTCGCAATCGGAGGAGAAAACTGGAGCCGGCCGCGGTGGTCTCGCGGTTCTAGGCGCGCAGTCCGGAACCGTGCGACTGCTACGGTCGCAGGTTCGAATCCTGCCTCGGGCATGGATGTGTGTGTTGTCCTTAGGTTAGTTAGGTTTAAGTAGTTCTAAGTTCTAGGGGACTGATGACCACAGCAGTTGAGTCCCATAGTGCTCAGAGCCATTTGAACCATTTGAGAAAACTGGTGATTGAAATTTCATGAGAAGATCCCGTCGCAACGAAAAACGCCTTTGTTTTAATGATTGCCACTCCAATTCACGTATCATGTCTGTGACACTATCGCCCCTATTTCGCGATGATACAAAACGAGCTGCCCTTCTTTGTACTTTTCCGATGTCATCCGTCAGTCCCACCTGATGCGGATCCCACACCGCGCAACAATACTCCAGAACAGGGCCGGCAAGCGTAGTGTAAGCAGTCTCTTTGGTAGACCTGTTGCACCTTCTAAGTGTTCTGCCAATGAATCGCAGTCTTTGGTTTGCTCTACCCACAATATTATCTATGTGATCGTTCCAATTTAGGTTATTTGCAATTGTAATCCATAAGTATTTAGTTGAATTTACAGCCTTCAAATTTGTGTGACTTATCGTGTAATCGAAACTTAGCTGATTTCTTTTAGTACCCATGTGAATAACTTCACACTTATCCTTATTCAGGGTCAATTGCCACTTTTCGCACCATACATATATCTTATCTAAATCATTTTGCAAGTCGTTTTGATCATCTGATGACTTTACAAGACGGTAAATGACAGCATCATCTGCAAATAATCTAAGACGGCTACTCAGACTGTCTCCTATGTTGTTAATATAGATCAGGAACAATAGAGGGCCTCTAACACTTCCTCGGAGAACGCCAGATATTACTTCTGTTTTACTCGATGATTTTCCGTCTATTACTACTAACTGTGACCTTTCTGACAGGAAATCACGAATCCAGTCGCAGAACTGAGGCAATATTCCGTAGGCACGCAGTTTGGTTAGAAGACGCTTTTGAGGAACGGTGTCGAAAGCCTTCTGGAAATCTTAAAATATGGAATCAATTTGACATCCTCTGTCGATAGCACTTATTACTTCATGAGTATAAAGAGCTAGTTGTGTTTCACAAGAACGATATTTTCTGAAACCGTGCTGACTGTGTGTCAATAAATTATTTTCTTCGAGGTACTTCATAATGTTCGAATACAGTATATGTTCCAAAACCCTACTACAAATCGACGTTAGTGATACAGGCCTGTAATTCAGCGGATTACGCTTTCATGAAGTGAAGAAACATAGCATAAATCTGGCCACTATTAATCGTTACCTTCTAGAATTCCTAAGTGGATGAGGAATACTTGATCCAGTTGGCAATAAATGAATGACATACTTAATAGTGTTTATCGTGTCTAAAAATGAAATAAATTTCGTTACTTATTTGCAGCTGTTCTTCATGATGAAAAAAAGTGTACGATTTTCAGTCATCTGTATCGCCACCATTCGTGAAGCAGTCTCAGACCACGTTGCTGGTGCTCTGTACGTCAGCGGAATATACAGAAAACATACATTATTTTACGAAATCCCGTTGTTCCTTTGCCCCACGGAATGCGTACGGTGGGAACCGAGATGAGCGTGATGGAACAAGGCTGGTACAACGGCTGCGGTGGAGCCGCGCGCCGCGCCGCGCCGCGTGCTGCTGCTGAGGACTCGTCACGCGCCTCGCTCCACCCAATCACTGGCCGCTTGTTCGCAGTCCGCCTTTCAGACGAATATAACATCATTTATTTACCTTCGGGGAGAATTATGCATCCTGTCCGAATGGAATAAATGCTTCGGACCCGTCATTTAACTCGCGTGTAGTGGACACCCTTAGCATGCAGCTGTCTCTATAGGCGTGAGTTGGCAAGAACTGTTGAAAGCATCGGTGCGTTTTCGTATGTTACCGACAATGGGCACACAACGGCTGAAGGCCTAGGTAAAAGAAGAGGTTTTAAACATTTCATATGACACGTTTATCCGGTCGATGTTTACCTTTAGCGTGAAAGCATTCCTTGTGGGAGCACGAACTACGAAGCTCGAGTCAGGATTATGTTCGAGTAAGCGGAACAAGTGTTTGCGAAGAATAGATGAAATTTCTTTTTTAGGAGCCTTGATAATTGAAGATCAGGAATGCCGTGCCTATAAGCATCAAGAACTAGAAAAGCATGGCAGCTGAGGACCGTTTACATCAGTCTAGCTGAAGTCATAAGCCCGAAGTATGATTTGAAGCACCTCTCCAGATTTTAATTTTTATTTTATTTTATTTTATTTTTATTTTGAGACGTCAGTCTTAGAACTGGTTTGATGCAACCCGCCACGAATTCCTCTTCTGTGCCAACCTTTTCACCTCAGAGTAGCACTTGCAATTTACGTCCTCAGTTATTTGCTAGATGTATCCCAATCTCTACTTCCTCTACAGTTGTTGCCCTTTACAGCTCCCTGAAGTACCATGGACGTTATTCCCTGATGTCTTAACAGACGTCCTACCATCGTGCCCCTCCTTCATGTCAGTGCTTTCCATGTATTCCTTTCCTTCTCGATTCTGCGGAGAACTTCCTCATTCGTTCCCTCATCAGTCGATCTAATTTTCAACATTCTTCTGTAGCACCACATCTCAAAAGCTCCAATTCTGTTCTCTTCCGGTTTTCCCGTAGTCCATGTCTCATTGCCACGTGCTAAAAAGGTGAATTCTCAGAAATTTCTTCCTCAAATACAAGCCTACGTTTAATACTAACAGACTTCTCTTGGTCAAGGATGCCCTTTCTGCCAGTGCTAGACTGCTTTTTATGTCCTCCTTGCTCCGACAGTCATGGGTTTTTTTGCTGCCTAGGTAACAGAACTTCTTAACTTCATCTACTTTGTGATCAAAAATTATGCGCACACACTATCTTCTTCCAGGCACTTAAATGTGATTTGCAGAGTATCCATGTAGACGTAGATGCTAAGTTTCTCGCTGTTCTCATTTCTGCAACTACTCGTTACTTTTGTTTTCCTTCGGTTTGCTCTCAACCCATATTCTGTACTCATTAGAACGTGCATTCCCTTCAGCATAATTATTTTTTCAGTTTCACTGACAATAGTAATGTCATCAGCGATTCTTAACATTGTTATCCTTTCACCTTGAGTTTAATCCCTCTCTTGAACCTTCCTTTTACTTCCGTCGATGCTTTCAGGACGTATAGATTGAACAACAGGTTTGAAAGGCGACGTCCCTCTCTTATGCCCTTTTTAAACCGTGTACTTCTTTCTTTGCCTTCCACAATAGTGTATCATGCGCCGATCTTTCAACATCTACGTAACTAGTGCATTCTACCTACATCTGAACCTGCTTACTGTATTAGAGCTTTGGTCTCCTTCCATAGTTTTCACCGTCCCCACTTCCTTCCATTAACAAACTAAGTATTCTTTGATGCCTCCGGATGTGTCCTTTGAATCTATCACTTCTGCTCATCTAATCTTAAACTGTCCTCCGCAGCATCACATTTCAGAAGCTTTTATTACTCCTTGTCTGTACTGTTTATTATCAGCGTTTCGCTTCAGTACAAGGCTACATTAAAAAAAATACTTTCAGGTAATACTTAACACTTAAATTTTTATTCAGTGTTAACTTATTTCTGTTTTTTGGGAATGGTTTTCTTGCTCTTGCCAGCTAACATTTCTTCTGCTTATCTGCTTAAATAACAAAACTCTTCTATCACTTTCAGTCTTACATTTCCTAATCTAATTCATTGAACATCATCATCATCATCTGTCCACTTCGACTACGGCTAATTTTCTAGATACTATCCACTTCGTTCAACTGACCTTCCACGACCTTTACTGTCTCTGGAAGAGTAACAATATCACTAGCAAACTTCAAAGTTTTTGTTTCTTCTCTCTCAACCTTGATTCCATGTTAAAATTTCTCCTTAGTTTTCTTTACTTGTTGCTTAATATACAGATTTAATAAAACAGAGCATACACTACAATTGTATCTCCCTCTCTTCTTAGCTACTGCCTTCCTTTCGGATCCTCCATTATGGCTTCTGCACAAGTTGTACATAATCTTTCGCTCCCAGTACATTAATCCTGGCAATTTTAGAGTTTCAAAGGTATATTCCAGTTAACATTTGTAACTAATTTTATTGTTTTTATTTATCTTTTTAAATACTGGTCTCTTATTCCTAGCTTTCGTATGTGTACGTATTGTAATGTGAACGTTCTGTCAACCGAAAAGAGTCGCCAAATCCACCTGTAACTGTGTAACTGTATTCCAAATAACGCTTACTAAAAATAAGTAGAAAACAAACTGTATACTACAGGAGCTACCATGTAAAAATATGTAATGTGCAGTGCACTGAACATTGCTACAACGCGTGACGTCACAGTATTTTTATTGCAACTCCAAGACTCAAAAATAACAGAGTAAAAATCCTGTAGATAATTACAAACTGAACTTTGAAAGAGTAAATGGTCAAAATGCCTCTGTTAAATGTCATGCAAATTTACGTACTCAAACTAAGTGAAATGTCGAATATTAAATGGCACACACGAGAAAATTTAACATTGCTTTATAAGGGTAAGAATGTCTGACAAAAAAAAAAAAAGAGATATAAACTGAACTGTAACTGAACTGACCCATAAGAGAACTTCTAAAAGCAGTGTTTACTGTAAATAAATAATCTTATCGTGTCATAACAGTGACAATAAACTGGCCCTAACACAATTTCGTAACATACTTTGTGGCAACGGAAACTCTGTTCTGCGCAAAAGTGGTGAATGTAAAAATGCAACAAACTAGCTAAAGAAAACCTTGCCCATATGTAATGCAAGGAAAACCTGCTGTGATAAAGACAGCATACTTTAAGCTTTGAGGAATTCTGTGCAGTTACCTGCAATGCGGTGACATTTTTATTGAGGGGACTGTGACAAAAAACTGAACCTACTGAATAGTCTAGAAGAGACTAGCACTTAAAAACAGTGTTACGAAACTGATAAGGAGCTTGTTGAGTGCGAGATCGCAAGTTCAGTACTTAGCTAGGCCCATTTGAAAGTGTTGTGTTAAAAATATGACAGGAAAAATATTAGCTACTAATGACTCAACACGCGCGTCAGGAGGGCGACAGAAAATGAGTGTCTAGCAGGTGCAGAGATCAGCCTTCTATAGGATGTATGTATGTATTACATTTCACAAAACGGACATCGTAGCCGTTCAAGATATGTTCAAAACAAAGCATTAACTTGCACCATGAACACCGAATGAGAAGTGGCGCTTCACAGTGATCAAAAAGTTTCGCACCGTCAAGATCGAAGACGAACTCGTTGGGAGTTACAAACCGTGCAGGACGTTCAGCTAGGTATTCACTCTTCAAGAATGCATATAGAATATTATTGGTGTAACGGGCTGATGAGAACTGATGGAATATGATGGCTTGCAACCGAATGCGAAATCGCCGTGGAGCTTATAGCGAAACAGGCTATTCTTTAAGGCGCAGCTGCAGATAGTGCGGTTACATGTTTTACAGGCTCGGAGAAATAACATTCAGAGGCAGAATTCTTCTAGTAGTTCCAGGTGGTATGAACTGCAATGTTACACACTTTTCAGGAGAGACAGTTTCCTCTAAAGGAGTATGATTTTTATATGCAGTCCAGGAATCAAGCAAAAGTAAGTTTTTTTGGCTAGCTATTGGCCAGAAGCTATGCTCATACTATAGCTGAAGTACTCTCATGCTCATTTTCCCATTTTTGCTTTGCTGTGACGTAAATATTCCCTACTGCCCTAGGAAGATCAGGCATACGAGTAAGAATCATAGGGGGCAGAGCACCTCCAACTTCTCGCAACACAATAAATAACGTTCCAGTCAATTTACCATCCAGGTTAACAGTCTGCCTAATTGTATACGAATGCGGTAAGGCCCTGATGTCACTTGATCTTGATACAACTATCATGGTACCTGTAATTTCCAGGGTTCCTTAAAATATGCATTTCCTCTCAAAATCCCCGATTGGTCGTAGTTGAAAACAAATTCATGAACGATGGGATAATATTTTTTTATCTCATGAACAAATTTTCGGGTTGATTTTTCAGTTTGCTGTGCATCGTCAAGTTGGCGCTTTGTTTGAAACTTCATTATCTTACGTCTTCTACTCATTGTTTCGAGCTATGCAACCGTCCACTGCTTCCCTTGAAATCACTGCAGTGTATGTCGCGCGCATTTTGACGTGCAATTTACATCCTGTAAATTGCACTGAGTATCCTTGGAACGCGTAAACACCAGTTTTTGTAACAAGTGCTCGTTGTCCTCCCTGGAATATTTGTACTTTATCTTATGCACTACATCGTCATATTGCGGCGTACTGATTCGAAATTTATTCATAATAATTTTTTTTTCTTTTTCTTATCCATGGTGCGGATGATCTTTCGTGTGTAACTTCCCCACTATATTGTTTCTGTGTGAAATTTAGCCCGACTTTACCTCCCACTCTATAAGAGTCTATGTATTACCAAAACTATGTACCCACAAATGTAATCCAACTTAAATTCGCATGACTAAACAGAACCTAATTTGAAGTGAATTTTAACTGATCTGAATGCAGCTTGTCTTTATATTAAATGCGTAATTGAAGTAAAACAATTATCTGGCCCTACTCATAATTTCCACTTACCTCACGTCTTGACAACATTCTTACAGATTTCTCGATAGCACAACAGCAAACATCAAGCAGGCAGCGACTAAGCTAAATTTCTATTTCTAAATAAAATTTCCAACTTTTTCGCACCACATGTGGTAATGCGTAATGATAAACAGTGGGGTGGGGAGCCAATGAAATGATATTTCAAGCCAACGATTTTAGTAAGAAGTATATATTCAAAAAGTTAGAGTAAAACTTCGCGTAATCGTCGCACATAACATAGGTCTGAACAATACTACGCTTAACAAAGTGAACAGTGATTGAAAGAGGGTACAATATTAACAGAGAAGTTCTATAAAAATCAAATAACTTAATCAGTTAATGTGTTAATGCATGACTCAGGGAAGTGAGATTGTCTTTTTCTGAGCTCTGAGCAAGTGAACAAATTTAACTAGCTGCCAATAATCATTTCTATAAAGTAGGTGAGCAGTTCTGCAGTATTACCTCAAACTTCTTCTCTTCAAAAAATACTAAAATTATCCGAAATTTATGTTCTCTTCGCTTTCTAATAAATGCATCTCATTCATCCTTGCTGTTTTTTATAATCAACCTTTATTCATCCAACAGATAGAATCACAAATCAATACAGCACCACCTAAATACCTGCGTTACCTACCACACTTCGACTAAGAATGTATCAGATAGCGCAGAGGCAAAGACTGTGCCACGACAAGGCCAAAGATTATTTAACAGTAACGTAACTTGCTGTCTCCCTCTGAAGTGCTCATCGATAACATACAAAAATCAAAATGACATGCCCACCTTACAGATGTACGTAATTATGTTTAGTACCTGCTCCTTGGATAACGATTGTCCTTTAATGGAGACGGGATTTGTGGCTCCATATACGACAAGGATGATGAACTACATGGCTCGAGACCTGTCCTCAATATCACTTTCACTTGTTAAGCACGTCGTACTTCTCATACACAGTCGAGCATATATGACGCCGCACGTTCAACTGACTCATACTGCAGAAACACTAATGTTTCATTTGCCACTTCTTTCTCACTCCGCGAAATTCCTTATGTCCCTTCCTGACGAATCGTTAACTTCGGCAACTGTTGTAGATTTAATGCAATGTCTGCTTTGTTTTCCGTTGCCATTGCTCTGCTTTGTATCAACACCACTAGCACTGTAGCAACGGTTTTGTTACTCGTCAACTAAGCAGTTCGATTACGCTCCGTGGTTTCATGCTGTGCCCACCATTGGATACCTCCGGTCCCGCCCCCTGTTGCCATTAGCAGCCAATATTGTCGTTGCGAGGTAGACATTACGTGGGACGTCGAATGCCGCAAGCATCATTGGCCTCTTGTGACCTCGCACTCAACGAGTGCCTTGGGAGTCTTGACGATTACAGCGATCTTTACAAAATTCACTTCTTATCAAAAACATAACTGCCACGATAATGAAGTGGTAAAATAGCGGGCAGTCTATAACTCTGAGTACAAGCTATGTGAGCAGATAATTTTGATTGTCATCGTCTCGACACTCAAACTAACTGACCCGAATCGATTAAGAAAAATTATACTCAAAGTCTGCTTTTTGGAAACTCATCACAAATTACGTGAGAGCAAGAGATGCACTGTCAACAGTACCTTAATATCTTTTCATTTCTAAAATCAGTCTTTACAAAACCATATTTCCAAAAGTCAACATCCTTTGCGTTTACATGTCTGTGTGTTGCAAGTTATTCCGAGACCGCTCAGCTGCGTGGCCAACACCAGGCTCTTTCTCGTAATATCTTCGAATGCTACACAGGCAACGGTATACTACTGACTACCAAAGATCACGTTGTTGGAACTCAGAAGCTCTGTGGCGTAACGTATCGACTATTAAAGATTTCTGTCTGAAAGATATCCAGTGTACAAGTATGAAGTATCTCATCGAGTAAAAAGAGAACTCACATCGCTCTCGTCAAATACCACAAATAAGTTAGAAACCTTATACATTGTCAAAATATGTTTATGTATCTACAAATGATGTGCATGTGGGTCGGCTTTCATCTGCCAATCTCAAACGTATGTTCCCCACGTCGGCTTCTACTAACCGTTCTTTCCATCTGTAGATAATCCCTGTTGGTATTTTTATAGTGCTTCGTCAGACCTCTGTTGTTAAACACAAGTGTCACGACAATTTAGACAATGTCTTACGAGTCGTGAAAGTTCTATTTTTGGACAAGGTATGGAAGTCAAAGCTTACGGAAAAATATTAAATTGTTTTGAGAAGTCTTGCTTTTAGAGCAAGAGTCTGTCTTTTGCACTAGTAAAATAGTCTCTATTGCTGAGTAATTTTCAATGTAGGGAAAAAATTAACATTTCACAATAAAAGAGCAGAGGTAACAGAGTAAATAATCATGAAATAGTGCATGGGAAGCTATCTTAAAATTAAATTAAGGTGATTTTTAATTATATGCCATGTCCAATAAAACAATATATAGTAAACAACTGTATGGTTGAACCGAAAATTGGAATTGTCCTCTTGCCGTTTGTTCTAAACGTAAGTTGTAAGAGCTATCTTCCAGAGTAGTACTTATCCTTAACTGTTGATGAACATCCAGAACAGGGCTGTCTTATGTCTATGCAGTGTCGAGAAATGAAGTAAACGGATTGTGACTTGCATTCGGTCTCAGTTACATTTGTGGAAATGTCACAAGCAGTTTTGCTACTGGCACGGAAGAAATACATGACCAAATTAGACTAAGGCAGGTTTCGTAGTAATAGACATCTCATTGAGAGCGTTGATTATATTAATTGGAAAAATGATTGCAGTTCTAGCTTTTCTAAGCATTGCGCAAATCATTAGAATCCTTCTGTACGTATTGCCGCGACACCTTATAAAATACTTAAAATACTAATTTTAAATTTTTATAGGATAAAATGGCAATATACCTACAATGACTTTAATGAGGCCGCGTGGTTAGAGGCGCCATGTCACTAATCGTGCGGCCCCTCCCGCCGGAGGTTCGAGTCCTCCCTCGGGCATGGGTGTATGTGTTGTGCTTAGCTTTACGTTAGTGTAAGTAGTGTGTAAGTCTAGGGACCAATGACCTCAGCCGTTTGGTCCCTTAGGAATTCACATACATTTGAACATTTGACTTTAATGAGACTGACACTGGCAGTGGAAGATGACCTATTTATATCGTAACCAGTCTTTGACCAGTTGCCTGCTTCATATTCTTCAGCCCACCCATAACAGAAACACTCCTGTACAGTTTCCGCTTTTCAAAGTCCATATACATAGTTTCACGTATGCATTTTCGTGATTTGTTCTAGTCGGTATCAGTAGTGTGAAAACATCAACGGCAAATCAAATTTAACGTAAAGAGAAAATTTCATTAATCGCTAGTCAATGACACTAACATTGAGCATATTGCTCTAGTAAATTATAGCAAAAAATTTATTCATAATTTAGATGTCGAAATTCTGTATTCAGGCGAACGCAACAATAATTATTATTATTTCATCTTGCTACCAGTTTGGAAGAGCATTAATTGAACCCTGTTAACTGCATTATCCGTCAGTACTTGGCAGAATTCACAATATTAGCAAAAAGGAAACACTACCATCTTCGTCGAGCACTATTATTTATTTACTTAGTCTATCAGGTGATAACTGAATTTCGCAACAATAGATAAAATAACATCTGATTTACAGAGACATTACTGATACAGCGTTATTACAGAGAAAACAAAACCCACATAAAGACCAAACATTCAAGAGAAATCTTTACGTTTTAAAAATGAATATCACAATTGATTTTATTATGTTTTGGTTCTCTGACGTATTCATAACTGAAAATTAATTGAAGGAAGAAAGTGGGGCGTTCATTCATTTAAAACTGAGTTTGCACTCTATGCCATATTTATTAATTTTAAGTATATGCTGTAGTGCCAGATTTATTATTTTCTTAACAACATGCAAAACCTCAGAAATTACATCCTTTTGCCAGTTTTCTGTTAAGACGTTCCATACTGCATGAATGTATTTTTCCTAGTTTCCTGTTCGTCCCTTGTTCTGGTAATCTAATGTCCACATTTCTGCCTTACTGACCGACTTATACTTTTCTATAGCGTTTGGTTGCGTCTTTACTACTCAATAATTAGCTGTGTTATCGTTATTGTAAAACTCATTTCTATAGTTACGAAATTTGAATGTTTTTTACTGCTGGTAAAATTTCTGATAGCTCCGCAAGAAAATTAAAATCTTGCAACTAGACAGCTTTTTGCTGTAACAACAGTAACATACATTGTGACTTTCTACACACTCTTAATAATAACAAGAAGATGAAACCGTTGGAAATACTTAAAATCAGTACATATGACATACAATATTTGTTTAGTTTTAAATGAAGAAGGCCGGCCGAAGTGGCCGTGCGGTTAAAGGCGCTGCAGTCTGGAACCGCAGGACCGCTACGGTCGCAGGTTCGAATCCTGCCTCGGGTATGGATGTTTGTGATGTCCTTAGGTTAGTTAGGTTTAAATAGTTCTAAGTTCTAGGGGACTAATGACCTCAGCAGTTGAGTCCCATAGTGCTCAGAGCCATTTGAACCATTTGAAATGAAGAAGCACACTTTCCTCTTCACCCCTAATGTTTCACTAAATTTAACTTACGAATATGTGCAAGAACTAAATTACCGTTCTAACACCAACTTTATTATTCATTTATAAAATATAATTTTTCCGTTTTTTTAAAGGTAATTTACCTGTGTCACTAACATAGCTGTAATTTGAACTTCGTTCAGTTCTCATCTGAGTGTAGCCTAAAAATACTAGGATGGTATATAAATAATAGCTCTAGAACATCAAGGAAACGCTTTAAAGTCTATTGACTGTTAATCGGTCGTGACTGCTTCAAAAACACGAAAATGTTTCTTCCAGAGACCGCTACCAGTCATAAAATTTGTTGACACACCAACTATTTAATGAAGCAAAAAGTTTGGAGGTATAAACCTCATCTTCAGGCTGCAACAGCGACGCAAAAACATTTAACAAACGTACACAGAGATATCGAAATTGTCTTGTGGTTATCTTTTCTTTCTCCACGGAATGATGACAGTACATGACAAGACTCTATAAAACAATTTAACTATCTATGTTTACTTTTATTAAATCTTTTTGTATTGCCACGGAGCCTGAAAATGTACGTTATATGTCGAAACATGTTGCGGCATTAAATAACTCGAGTGTCAACAAATTTTGTGACTGAAAAATCCTTTTCCTACGGAAATGCTTCATTTTTTGTTAGGAAAACATATTACACATATGACAGGAAGCTTAAGATGAAAGTCAGTAACGGAAACTGCCTAAGAGGAAGAAATGGATGAAAAAACTGATCCAGATGATTCAGACCTCATACCACGGTGTTATTCGGATAGTGGCTGTCATTTTCCGTTTTGTCCGGCTTATGGGTTTCGCAAAGTATACAGGTCGCAAGGACAGAGAAGAGAATTTAGGAACCAACACAACTGGCGAGAAGTGACATTTTGCTTTGAGTAGTTGAGAGTTGTGATGTATCACTAATGGATTCTCCGTCATTTTCATAAATCGAAGATCGATTACAATGATTCGACGTTTCTAATCGATTCTTTCAGAAGAAAGGCCCTTTGTTCATCATTACCTAAGTTTTCCCGCAAAAAAAAAGTTCTGATGCGATATAGCAATTTTTGCCAGCACATAAAATTACTTGAAATTCTATTTCCATACCGGTCTTTTTACTTGTGTTTACTTCATCAGCTTTCTTCGTGTGGTTAATGTTTGCTTATTTGATTTGTGTTTTAGAAATTATCTCCAGTTCTGTTAAGATATTTAGGATGTCAGAGCCACTTTGTCGCACTAACACAATAGCTTTTGTACGGGACAATCATCATGCAACGTCTGATAAGAGAGCACTGCTTAATTTACTTTCCGACAGTTTTTTTGAAAAGCATTTTGAAGTGACTGAAGGATAACAGTAGATGTACAGGGTCGAAGTCCCTTAACACACGTAATTTGTTTAATCTGAATGAGAATATTCTAATATTAATTTCATTAAGAAAAAGATATACAAATCTACACATCACTTATAAGATACTTTGCTCTGGAAAATTTCAAGTCCATATTCGTGATCTATGATTAAAGTGAAAGCTTTAGATACGGGCCGGCTTGAGTGGCCGAGCGGTTCTAGGCGCTTCAGTCTGGAACCGCGTGACCGCTACGGTCGCAGGTTCGAATCCTGCCTCGGGCATGGATGTGTGTGATGTCCTTAGGTTAGTTAGGTTAAAGTAGTTCAAAGTTCTAGGGGACTGATGACCTCAGATGTTAAGTCCCATAGTGCTCAGAGCCATTTGAGCCTTTAGATACGGGGTGACAATTATTGACCTCCTTGAAATAAAATCGTCATAACTTCTGAATGGTTAGCGTTAGGACGTTCAAACTGCACAGTTGGCCGCGGAGCATGATGGGATTTGTATGCGCTTACGCACGCGTCTCTTTGTTGTCGGGCACTTGGGCGTGAAAATGTCACCGTACTGTGTGCCTGAGCTTATACCACTTGTGAAAGCCTACCATGCGAGCAATAGCAGCCCATCTTCTGCTCAAAGGAAGTCTAGAATTTGATTCGCAAGTTTGAGAGAACGGACAGTGTTCGTGATTGACAGTGTTAGCAATGTCGGTCGTCCAGAAAGGTTGAAAACGCCTGAAAACATCACGAGGACACGCGCTGTGTTTCAAACCAGCCCCGGGAAATCGATAAAACGAGCTGCACAACAGGAGGGAATCAACTGGGAGACACTGCGACAAATTGCTGAAGACCTGCATCTGTTCCCATGCAAAATTCAAAACCATCAGCCATTAAGCCCCAGGACCATGGAAAAGCGGTTGTGTTTCGCCAACACTACTGTCCACAGAGTTGACGAACAGGACTCTGATGAGACCATTGTTTGGTTTAGCGACGAACCCCACTTGACTTTGAATGGGTTCATCAATAAGCAAAACTGGCGCATCTGGGGGATTGTAAATTATTTACCTTTTTATTCATGCAGTTCAATAATTGTCATCCTGTACATACATGGTCCAGACACATTAATGTGACCGCTGCCTATATTCGACGTCAAGGTACAATAGCCTCTCGCAGACGTTAGGTCACAGCACTAGCAGTGGAGAGCATATAAAGCGTGTGGAAGGGGAGAGGGATGCAGAAAATGATGCGTCGTTGTCGTAATGTGCAAACGAGCGATTTATCTGAAAGTCCAGAAATGAAATGATCGTATGGCATTGTATTCCGGGACATCCAATGCGGGTTCGGTGGCGAAGTGCAAGTCTTATTTCAGTCGGCGCCACATTGGGCGACTTGCGGCCGATGATGAGG
The DNA here is from genome assembly GCF_023898315.1 of Schistocerca nitens. Lineage (NCBI taxonomy): Eukaryota > Metazoa > Arthropoda > Insecta > Orthoptera > Acrididae > Schistocerca > Schistocerca nitens. Next base: position 304,101,267 of record NC_064614.1, read on the forward strand.
ATGAAATGATGATGAGGACAACACAATACCCAGTCCACGAGCGGAGAAAATCTCCAACCTGGCCGAGAATCGAACCCGGGTCCAGTGTACGGCAGGCAAGCACGTTACCACCCAGCTAGGCAGGCGGACTTGAAGTCTTTTGTGGCGGCGTTCGTAGCGACAAACAATTCGCTGTAGAAACGGCTTACGAAGTCACCGCCACACTTTTAATAGCGGGCCGACCGGTCCGCTGGAACAGTGAACAGAAAGATGAAAACCCAAACACTCTGATTAAATAAAAGTCGGTACTTATCTTTATTAACGAAGATACAGGAACACAGTAGTGAACTCCGTGTCTACAGAAATCTGTCTAGTTCGAGTCAGAGCGGCTAGGTCAGCGTCGGCTGACGACAAACAACAACTCTGCTGCGATGAACACACAACTGACTAGCAAGTACACAATTCGGTGGCGAGTATACAACTGAGCGGCGAATACAGAACTGTCCTTGCGCTCGCGACTCCAGCGCTTAAGAAGCCAGAAGCCAGCGGTGGCGCGCGCAGACTTGCGGCGATTTCCTGTCTCGCTGGCGCTGCTTATGCGGACGGCGTCCGGACTTTGATGCTGCCAACCTTTTGGCAGCGGGCTCGGGTGGCATTACGGGCTAGGATATAACACTCCTCCCCCCCAAATCGCCGCACCGTCGTTGAATAATGACGTGGCGAGCGTCGACGGCGGGGGAGGGGTCTGGCCGCAGGCGTAGCAGAAGAGACCGGGGCGGAGACTGTTGTCGGTGGCAGTCCCCGGTCCGCACCCCAGCATTGGCTGCGCGGGGCCTCGGGAAACACCGACTGAAAACCGAGGTCAGGGTGCACGCCTGTGACCACGGGCGCAGCTTCTGGTACTGGACGCGACGGGTCGTCGGGACCCACGAAGAGAGGCAGCGTCTCCTGACGCTGCGTCGACGGCTGCTGAGTGGGCGCCGGACAAGGCGCTGCGGTGTCAGACTCCTTGGGGGTGCCCAAGGAAAGCGGCTGCAGGACAGGCTGCACAGCCGCCGCTTGGGAAGGCGGCCCGGCTGAGGGGTCGACGTCCATCGGCTCCGAAGGCGGTGGCGACTGAAGAGGGACCGCAGGCGCCGGAGCGACCACCTGGGGCGCTCCCGGATGAAGCTGCGCGGGAGGCATCAACGGGACGGGCTGTCGGCGTGGTAGCGGCGACGGCTGCTGCTGCTGCCCTGGGGGCGGCAGCGAAGTCGGAAGGCGCGGCTGGAACCCGCCGCGGACCAAATCTGTGGACAAAGAACGAGCGGCAGAATCCGGGCGGCCAGCGTGGCGCAACTGGTTCTGATGCCTCCTGTGCACCCCAGTAGCACCTTGAACAGTATAAAAACCGCGACCCTGGACACTTATCACGGTACCACGTTCCCAACGACGGCGACCGTGATAAACTCTGAAAAAAACGGCGTCGTTGCGCTGAAAACGCGTGCGATGCTCAGAAGCGGCGGGTCGATCCGGGGGGTGCAACAACCGTAGTAGGGTGCGATGACGACGGCCGTGGAGAAGCTCCGCAGGCGAAGGGCCGTCGCGTGGCGTGGTCCGGTACGACGACAGGAACGTGATGAGGGCCTGCTGACGAGAGTGCGTAGCACGAAGGCGGTCCATATGATCCTTGAGTGTGCGTACAAAACGTTCCGCTGCACCATTCGATTGAGGGTGGAACGGCGGAGTAAGAACATGGCGAATGCCATTGGCAGAACAAAAACTTTCAAATTCAGCAGAGGTAAATTGTGGACCATTGTCAGACACTAAAACTTCTGGAAGACCCTCAATACAAAAAATTGAAGTAAACGCCTGTATAGTTTGTGCAGACGTTGTAGACTGCATGGGCACAACAAACGGAAAATGACTAAATGCATCTATCACGATGAGCCAACGAGAATTCCAATATGGACCAGCGAAATCAATATGTACTCGCTGCCAGGGACCGGCAGGGCGTGCCCACTCAAAATAGCGTTGAGGCGGAGCAGCTTGGTGTTCGGCACACGTCGAACAATCTGTAGACATCGGCGTAATCTGCTTATCAATACCGATCCATGTACAATGACGGCGGGCAAGCTGCTTGGTGCGGACCACTCCCCAATGTCCTTGATGCAACAAGTCGAGGACCTTGGATTGGAGCACTTGGGGAACCACTACACGAAGCTGGTCATTCTCGGTGCGTAACAGCAAAACTCCGTGCGAAACAGACAACAGATGACGTTGCGGATAATAGCGACGAACCACAGGATCCGATATGTCCTTTGCCTTGGACGGCCAACCACGTTGAACAAAACGTAATAGTAAACTCAGATGAGGATCCGTAGCTGTCTCACGTGCCACCTGACGATAATCAATCGGAAAATCCCGGAGGGATTGATGCTCATCGGCGTCAATCTGATGGCAAGAGTCGTCAGAGGAATCGAAGACATCATCCGCAGCAATCGGCAATCTAGAAAGCGCGTCAGCGTTTGCATGCTGAGCTGTAGGGCGATACAGTATCTCATACTGGGATTGTGATAACAAAAGAGCCCAACGTTGTAGTCTCTGAGCTGTCCGCTGAGGAACTGGTTTAGACGGATGAAACAGTGACGTCAGGGGCGTGTGATCTGTTACTAAATAGAATGGTCTACCATAGAGATAGTGATGGAATTTTGTGACACCGAACACAATAGCCAACGCTTCCTTGTCCAATTGGCTATAATTACACTGAGCTTTGTTTAGCAATTTAGATGCGAACGCAATAGGACGTTCGGTGTTACCGACTCGGTGAGACAACACAGCACCGAGGTCGAAAGAAGAGGCATCACAAGCTAACACCAGAGGCTTGTTAGGGTCGTAATGGACCAGACAACGATCATTCAATAAAGCCTCTTTAAGCTGCTGAAAGGCTGATTGGCAATCAGCTGACCACACAAACGGAACATTCTTACAGCGGAGACGATGCAACGGTGCAGCAATCTGTGGTGCATTAGGTATAAACCTAATATAATAGACACTGGACTCGCATTCGGGAGGACGACGGTTCAATCCCGCGTCCGGCCATCCTGATTTAGGTTTTCCGTGATTTCCCTAAATCACTCCAGGCAAATGCCGGGATGGTTCCTCTGAAAGGGCACGGCCGACTTCCTTCCCCATCCTTCCCTAATCCGATGAGACCGATGACCACGCTGTCTGGTCTCATTCCCCAAAACCAACCAACCTAATATAATATGTCAATTTGCCAAGAACTGCTTGCAATTCATGCAGATTGCGAGGGGCGGGCAAATCACGAATAGCTGCTAAATGTGGCTGGGAGGGATGAATGCCTTGAGCATTAATAACATGTCCCAGATACTCCATCTCCGTAAGGAAAAATGAACATTTATCGATGTTGCAACGTAGGCCTGCCTGAGACAACACTGTAAACAAACACTCCAAATTACGGAAATGTTCAGCAGGCGTCCGACCGGACACAACGATATCGTCTAAATAGTTGCAACACGATGGCACATTAGCCAGAAGTTGTGACAAAAAACGCTGAAAAACAGCTGGAGCTGACGCACAACCAAAAGGCAAACGCAGAAAACGGAACAACCCCAACGACGTGTTTATGACAAAATACTGTTGTGATTGCTCGTCGAGGGGCAATTGCAAATATGCTTCACGGAGATCAATTTTGGAAAAGAAACGAGCTTCCCCTAACTTATCCATCAGCTCGTCCGGTCTAGGCAAAGGAAAAGAATCAATGACAGTCTGAGGATTAACTGTCGACTTAAAATCAGCACACAAACGTAACTTGCCAGACGGTTTCTTTATAATAACTAAGGGAGAAGCCCACTGGCTCGCTGAAACGGGTTGAATAACACCGTTGTTTTGCCAACGACGAAGTTCATCTGCTACAGGTGCCCGGAGGGCGTGAGGCACTGGACGAGCACGAAAAAATCGAGGCTGAGCATTATCTTTTAACGTAATATGAGCGGCGAAGTTCGCAGCACAACCTAGTTCGTCTTTAAATATGTCACTGTATTGTTTACACAAATCGGTTATGCTGTCTTGAGGAACAACAACAGAATTAATTTGCAACACATTGTCTTGGATAGACAGGCCAAACAAGTCAAAACAGTCTAATCCGAAAATGTTTACACTGTCTGTAGCGCGGAGCACTGTGAATGAAACTGTTTTTGTATTGCCACGGAATGTGGCTGGCACGCTACATACACCTAACACAGGAATTTGTTCTCCACTATAAGTAGCCAAAGAATGTTTTGCCGCTGAAAGTTTAGGGCGGCCGATAGCCGCATACGTAGCACTATTTATGAGAGTCACAGACGCACCAGTGTCTAATTGAAAATTGAAGGTCTTATCCTGGATGCGTAGCTTCACAAATAGTTTATTACACTGTCTCTGGATCGGTGCAGCGGAGGCGGAAGACACAAAATCAGCGCGGTTAGCGCGTGTTCGCTGCTTACGACAACTCGTGGTTTGGGCGGGTGGAACAACAACTCCCGCTTCACTTGCAGTCTGTACATTACTTTTTACAGCGTTTGAATTACGCTTGGGTCGCATAGCAGAGGGCTGGGTGGGTGGCTTATTGCGAACAAGTTTATTACCCACACGAACCGTGGAAGAGTCTTTAAACGCGACCTTCTGGGCGGGCTGGCTTTGAAGAACATGAATATCCATGGGCTGGGCAGCACTAGAATTGTTCTTGCGTTTACGCAAACAAACAGTCTGGATGTGTCCTTTTCCTTTGACAAAAGTGACAAACCGCGTTTCTTAACGGGCAACGTTCACGAGGATGGGCAAGAACACACTTAGGGCAAGACTTAACTCTATCATTTTGCACACGCGGCTGACGAATGTGTTTAACATGACGCGGCCGGCTAGTGTTTACAGTCTGACTCTGCCGGTGGGGCCGCGGGCGTGACATAACTTGCTTAGCACAGGCAATTTGAGAAATACATGGCTGATCTAACTCACACTCAGCATAGTCGAAAGTATCTTGGGCTTCAATAATGTTCATCACAGTCTCTAATGACGGGTCAGGCAACTTTAAGATAGCAGCACGAATACGAGAATCTGCAATGTTTTGAGTAATAGCGTCTCGTAACATGACATCACTGTAGGAAGCTCCACACACACAATTAAATCGGCACTGACGGGTGAGGCCCCGTAAATCTGTTAACCACTGTTTATTAGATTGATGTGGCAGTTTCTTTAATCTGAAGAACTTGAATCTGGCTGCTGCCACATGAACTCGCGACTCGAAATACTCAGCAAGCTTGTTAACAACAACGTCATAGTCTAAAGCTTCTGGCTTGGATTCCGGGAACAACTTACAAAGTAGTCGATAGACTTCCACGCCTGCAGTGGAAATTAAATAAAGCTGCCGCTCAGTACCCGTGATTTTGTAGACTGTCATGTGCGCCTGCAACTGCGCGAAATATTCTCGCCATTCTTCTCTTGATGCATCAAAAGCACGGAAAGGTGGTGCTGCCTGTGCTTCTTCCTGTTGTGTTGGAGGATTAGCCGCTTGTTTGGCGATTGCTTCCACCAGACTTTGTATTTGCTGACTCTGTAACAAGATCGACTGTTGTAATTCGGCAGACATAGTGAACACAAATTAAACCAGCCCCCAAAATTTTATCGCTATAATTAGTATAACCAGAAACAAGTTGAACCAGCCCTGCACACGAGTTCGGAAGTCCTCGTCGCCAGTTTTGTGGCGGCGTTCGTAGCGACAAACAATTCGCTGTAGAAACGGCTTACGAAGTCACCGCCACACTTTTAATAGCGGGCCGACCGGTCCGCTGGAACAGTGAACAGAAAGATGAAAACCCAAACACTCTGATTAAATAAAAGTCGGTACTTATCTTTATTAACGAAGATACAGGAACACAGTAGTGAACTCCGTGTCTACAGAAATCTGTCTAGTTCGAGTCAGAGCGGCTAGGTCAGCGTCGGCTGACGACAAACAACAACTCTGCTGCGATGAACACACAACTGACTAGCAAGTACACAATTCGGTGGCGAGTATACAACTGAGCGGCGAATACAGAACTGTCCTAGCGCTCGCGACTCCAGCGCTTAAGAAGCCAGAAGCCAGCGGTGGCGCGCGCAGACTTGCGGCGACTTCCTGTCTCGCTGGCGCTGCTTATGCGGACGGCGTCCGGACTTTGATGCTGCCAACCTTTTGGCAGCGGGCTCGGGTGGCATTACTGGCTAGGATATAACAAAGTCTAGAATGGTATGATCATTGTCTTCTGGGACAAGGGTTGAAGCATTTCTGAAAACGCTAACTTTGTAAATGGTTCGCATGGCGCCGTATTATACATTCCGTACATAGCAAAATGACACTGTCCATGAACAGCGCCGAGGTAACTGCGCCACATCACGTTCCGTAGATGACAGGGGCGAACAACGGCTGCGATGCATAGGGGCGATTAGACGTGCAGCTGACCGCCCAAATGAACCAAGGCGCTACCACAATGTGTCCTCAACGACCGTTCAGCGAACGTTGGTACGTGTAGGCCTCTGCAGGAGGTTCATGCATCCTTGCTGACTGCTGTTCGTGGGTGACATAGGCTGGAATTTGCACGCCAATATGGCGACTGGGCCTCCACTGAGTGGCTACAGGTTGCCTTTTCAGATGAATCAAGTTTTATGCTCCATCGCCAAGAGGAACGATGGCGTGCACAGCATGAAACATCTGAAAGCAGACTGTGGTGTCACCGCCAGACACCACACTTGCTAGGTGGTAGCCTTTAAATCGGCCGCGGTCCGTTAGTATACGTCGGACCCGCGTGTCGCCACTATCAGTGATTGCAGACCGAGCGCCGCCACACGGCAGGTCTAGAGAGACTTCCTAGCACTCGCCCCAGTTGTACAACCGACTTTGCTAGCGATGGTTCACTGACAAAATACGCTCTCATTTGCCGAGACGATAGTTTAACATAGCCTTCAGCTACGTCATTTGCTACGACCTAGCGAGGCGCCATTATCAGTTACTATTGATATTAATTCATGTACCGTCAAGACCGACGCTCTTCATTAATGGATTAAAGTTAAGTATTCCAGTATTCCACCAGCTACGTCCGTTTTTCTAAATTCTAATTTCCTTGTCCTATTCCAGACCTCACGCCAGCCTGGCGTGAGCTAAAACGCGTGCCTTTCGGCCTCCTGTAGTAACACGGTGTTGGCTCTCCTGCCAACCAAAACACAGACACCCTCAAAACCTTAAGTTTTGTGTAATGTTTTTGTGGCATTCCCTTTTGATCTCGTCATTCTGGGAGGCACATTCGATCAACACAAGTATGTACCTACCCTTGAGGACCACTTCCACCCCTACATGCAGTTTGTTTTTCCGCAGCTCGATCGCATCTACCAGCAGGACAATGCGTTGTGTCACACAGCTCACAGTGTACGTGCGTCGTTCTCTGACCACCAGGATGAGTTTACCTTACTCCCTTTGCCACCAAGTTCCCCAGATTTAATCTGTGGAACCACCTCGATCGAGCTGTACGTGGAATGAATCCTCCACCGAGAAATCTAGAACAGCAGACCACGGCACTGGAGTCGGAATGGCTCTGGATTTTTGTCGGTACCTTCCAGACCACCTCACAGCTGTCCGCGCTGCAAAAGGTAGTTATCGAGGCTTCTGACACGTGGTCACATTAGTGTGAACTGAACAAGGCGAAACTTCTTTATTAAAATTTTACTTACTTGGACTGAAATAACTGAGAAGATGAAACTTCTTCATTTAATCCTGAAACTTCTGAGTAAAATTGAACCTACTGTTTCTACTTTCTCTTTACTTATTCTTATCATCTCAAAACTGACCCACAATATCCTGGTTCAACGCAATCTGACTGCTCAAAAATGATAACCTGTCTTCAAATAATTAATACAGAAGAATGGACCTGAATCAGAAGAAATCCTAACAATAACCTATACATATGATAAGTCACTTGCCTCATAGAAAATCTTCATGACACGCACTACAGCGATACAAGCGCCAATACCGCCAGATAAGTGAGAGATTCTAACTACTGAAGGCTCTAGCTACTAATAAGCATGTGGTTAGCAAAGGAAAGATTTTTTTGCAGAGTAAACAATGTATTTAGCAGATTTTACCTTAATCAAGTGACAACCAGTTCAAAAAAATTATACAATCATCAGTAATAAATCTCCATGACGGATACACATTCAGACCGTCCGCTAGCGCTAATACCTCAAACCTCCAACACTGCTAATTATTAACCTCTTAACATCCATCACTGCTGACTACGCACTCCCAACTTCCATCACTGCTGGCTGTTCACCTCCAAGTGCTATCACTGCTGACTATTCACCTCTAACAGAATGCGCACAGCACTGTCAGAGTTATTAATTCAGAGCGCCACATAGTGCTGCCAACATAAAAAGTCATAAACAGCCTCCTTACAATGGTACATTACTGACATATTGTTTGATTTTTACACTTTTGTAATGATTTTCGTTTTTGTATACTTTTAGCCCTTGTATTGTAATGTCAGTATATTAGAAACATAATTTTCATGCAGACAGAACCGGGAAATTCTAAGGGTTCTTGAACACTGTTTCCATCTGCTGAATCATACAGAAAACTTGCCTTTAGTGTCAATGGAAATTGTGTAAATATTGATGTCATTTATAACACATGTAATTCTGACGTAAAGCCTGTATTACGGCTTAGGAATGACATCACAACCCACCGTAATAAAAGAAGTCATCTCACGTGAAGATACGTAGCAGCGGACAGTTTTGGAGTGTATTGAGTTACGTAAGCTTGTAAGTCTGAAATTCGATTTTATTGAACACTGACTACGCAACGTTTTTAAAGTGAAGTAAGACGTCATTGTTTGTGTACCGAAACACAGTAAACAAACATGACGCAATGTTTTTGTGTTGTTTATAAAATTAAGATCACCTTGGTTTGGCGAAACCAGCGACAACAGGGTATGCACACTATCAGAAATATCCGGGTATCCATACGTAATGCAGCAATGACCACTAGATGGCGCGAGAGGTGGACTGACCAGTATAAAAGGCGGGGAGTACTGTGTTGTCAGTAGAGAAGCAGTAGAATGGGCCGGTTACGAGAACTCAGTGACTTCGAACGTGGATATGTCATTGGAGGTGGCCTGAGTGGTAAATCCATCAGGGACATTGCAACACTTCTAAAGCTGCCTAGGTCGGCGGATGGTGATGTGATTCTGAAGTGGAAACACGGAGGGAAAACGACACCTAAACTAAGAGCAGGCAGATCTCATGTACTGACGAACAGGGGCCGTCTAACATTGCGGAGAGTGGTTGTAAAAAATAGCAAGAAATTAGCGGAAGGAATCAATCATGACTTCCACAGTGCTACCAGCAGTCTGGCCAGCACAATGAACAGTCGTAGGGAATTTAAAAGAATGGGCTACAAAGGCCGAGGAGCCCTTTCTAAACCACTCATTTCTGTGGCCAATGCTAAATGACCCTTAAGGTGCTATAAGAGCAATGCCACTGGACAGTGGACAACTGGAAACGAGTGATTCATAGTTATGGCTTACGCTTTACTTGGTAGCAATCCGATGTTAGGGTACGGGTCTGAAGAATGTATGGAGAACATTACCTGCCACCCTGTGTAGTGCCAACACTGAATCAAGGAGGAGACGGTGTTAATAGTGTGCTTTTCTTATGGTTAGGCTGTGGCCCCTTTACTACGCCTCAGAAAACGGTAAATGCGGAAGGATTTGAATACATTTTACAGCATTGTGTGTGGCGTACGGTTGAGAAACAGTTTGTATACGATAACTGAAAGCGTCAACATGTCAATGCAACGTGGCAAAAAGCAGAAACTGTGTGGCAATGGTTTGTGTACAATAACAGTCCTGAAATTGACTGGTCTGCCCAGAGACTTGACCTGAGCGTAATGGAATAGCTTTGGGATAGGTTATAACCCCAAACCCTAGGGTCCAACATCACTACTTTCTCTTGTTTTGGCTCTTGGGGAAAAATGAGCGTCCCATCAACAGAGTTCAAGCCGTCATAAAGGCAAAGTGTGGACACACACCATATTTGTGTCAACTAATGGTTGTCCTGATGCTTTTCATCAGATTTTGTATATCCACGGAAGTTGTAGATTTGAGAATTCGATGATGGGGACTCGCTTTCAATAAAATATACGGCGAAGTTTAGATAAATCTCGGTAGGAATAATTCTATTTTAATAGAGAGTTTTTTCGTTTCTTTGCAATAAGTTCGAAAGCACAGTGTTTTTCACGGGATAAAAAAAGGAACGCGCAAATGTCGACAGGCAAAAGTTAATGGAAATTCGTGCACCTGTAAGCAGATGAATGAGTAAATCAGCAGTCGATCAGGGAGTGAGTACCTTAACGAAAGATCTTGCCGAGAACCCGAGAAAACACTGGTCGTAGATGAAATCGGTACGCGGGGTCGAAGGCTACCAACAGGTTATTCATCGACTAGTCTTGTGTGACAATAGAAGACAGCAAAAGGAAAGATGAAGTTTTAAATTGCGTGAAATCATTCAGGTAGGAGGATCGTACAAATATACCATCGTTTGATCGTTGCAGAGAATATACAGGGTGGTCCATTGATAGTGACTGGGCCAGCTATCTCACGAAATAAGCATCAAACGAAAAAACTACAAAGAACGAAACTCGTCTAGCTTGAAGGGGGAAACAAGACGGCGCTATGGTTGGCCCGCTAGATGGCGCTGTAATAGGTCAAATGGATATCAACGCGTTTTTTAAAATAGGAACCCCCATTTTTATTACGTATTCGTGTAGTACGTAAAGAAATATGAATGTTTTAGTTGGACCACTTTTTTCGCTTTGTGATAGATGGCGCTGTAATAGTCACAAATGAATGAGTACGTGATATCACGTAACATTCCACCAGTGCGGACGGTATTTGCTTCGTGATACATTACACGTGTTAAAATGGACCGTTTACCAATTGCGGAAAAGGTCGATATCGTGTTGATGTATGGCTATTGTGATCAAAATGCCCAGCTAGGGTGTGCTATGTATGCTGCTCGGTATCCTGGACGACATCATCCAAGTGTCCGGACCGTTCGCGGGATATTTACGTTATTTAAGGAAACAGGAAGGGTTCAGTCACATGTGAAACGTCAACCACGACCTGCAACAAATTATGATGCCCAAGTAGGTGTTTTAGCTGCTGTCGCGGCTAATCCGCACATCAGTAGCAGACAAATTGCGTGAGAATCGGGAATCTCAAAAATGTCGGTGTTGCGAATGGTTCAAAATGGTTCAAAATGGCTCTGAGCACTATAGGACTCAACTGCTGTGGTCATAAGTCCCCTAGAACTTAGAACTACTTAAACCTAACTAACCTAAGGACAGCACACAACACCCAGCCATCACGAGGCAGAGAAAATCCCTGACCCCGCCGGGAATCGAACCCGGGAACCCGGGCGTGGGAAGCGAGAACGCTACCGCACGACCACGAGATGCGGGCTTGTTGCGAATGCTACATCAACATTGATTGCACCCGTACCATATTTCTATGTACCAGGAATTGCATGGTGACGACTTTGAACTTCGTGTACAGTTCTGTCACTGGGCACAAGAGAAATTACGGGACGATGACAGATTTTTTGCACGCGTTCTATTTAGCGACGAAGCGTCATTCACCAATAGCGGTAACGTAAATCAGCATAATATTCACTATATGGCAACGGAAAATCCACGATGGCTGCGACAAGTGGAACATCAGCGACCTTGGTAGGTTAATGTATGGTGCGGCATTATGGGAGGAAGGATAATTGGCCCCCATTTTATCGATGGCAATCTAAATGGTGCAATGTATGCTGATTTCCTACGTAATGTTCTACCGATGTTACTACAAGATGTTTCACTGCATGACAGAATGGCGATGTACTTCCAACACGATTAATGTTCGGCACATAACTAGCGTGTGGTCGAAGCGGTATTGGTTCAAATGGCTCTGAGCACTATGGGACTCAACTGCTGAGGTCATTAGTCCCCTAGAACTTAGAACTAGTTAAACCTATCTAACCTAAGGACATCACACACATCCATGCCCGAGGCAGGATTCGAACCTGCGACCGTAGCGGTCTCGCGGTTCCAGACTGCAGCGTCAGAACCGCGCGGCCACTTCGGCCGGCGAAGCGGTATTGAATAGCAATTTCATGACAGGTGGATTGGTCGTCGAAGCACCATACCATGGCCCGCGCGTTCACCGAATCTGACGTCCCCGGATTTCTTTCTGTGGGGAGAGTTGAAGGATATGGCTATCGTGATCCACCGACAACGCCTGACGACATGCGTCAGCGCATTGTCAATGCATGTGCGAATATTACGGAAGGCGAACTACTCGCTGTTGAGAGGAAAGTCGTTACACGTATCGCCAAATGCATTGAGGTTGACGGACATCATTTTGAACATTTATTGCATTTATGTGCTATTTACAGGTAACCACACTGTAACAGCATGCGTTCTCAGAAATGATAAGTTCACAAAGGAATGTTGTTACACGTATCGCCAAATGCATTGAGGTTGACGGACATCATTTTGAGCATTTGTTGCATTTATGTGCTATTTGCAGGTAATCGCACTGTAACAGCATGCGTTCACAAAGGTACATGTATCACATTCTAACAACCGAAATGAAATGTCCAAACGATCCTACGTTCTGTATTTTAATTTAAGAAACCTACCTGTTACCAACTGTTCGTCTAAAATTGTAAGCCATATGTTTGCGACTATTAGAACGCCATCTAGCACAAAGAGAAAAAAGTGGTCCAACTAAAACATTGATATTTCTTTACGTACTACACAAATATGAATAAAAAATCGTGGTTTCTATTTTAAAAAGCGCAGTTGTTATCCGTTTGGCCTATGGCAGCGCCATGTAGCGGGCCAACTATAGCGCCCTCTGGTTTTCCCCTTCCAGCTAGACAAGTTTCGTTCTTTGTAGTTTTTTCGTTTGACACTTATTTCGTGAGATATTTGGCCCGGTCACGATCAAATGATATATATATATATATATATATATATATATCGCCGTATGGAGGACATAGAAATAGGCATCCCTGTTGTAGAGAAGCAGTTGGTAGAGATGAAAGCAAGTAAGTCGGCAGATCCGAGAGGAATACTATTTCGGTTTTCAGTGAGTACCATGCGGCATCGGCCCCTTACTTATCTTGCGTTTATCGCGAATCGTCTATAATATGAGACGGAACTTAACACTTTCGAGACGGGAGTCAGCCACTGTGATTAGGGTAGTTGCTTTTCACGTATTTGCTAATGAGTCGCGCTTCCGCAGTGAGTGGAAATTCATAGCTGCCTTTGCGCTTCCGTCCCTCTATTGGTAACGATGTGGACTGCACGAGGACGGGTCTCTTCATTGTGTTACCACGAGGAGTTCGATCCTGACCTATCTGTACTCGAAAACAGCGCCTCCTATTTTCCTGTTCTGAGTTGAGTGGATAAATCTGACCAGGAGAAAACAGTTGAAATCTCGGACAAAATTGTTCTCCCGTTTATTTGTGATGGGCATCATGAATGCATTCGTATTGAACAGAGGAACGAGGAATATGACTGAAAGACCGTAGTGCACCCTCCCCCAGTTTTGTGTACAGTTAGGGAACTCTTTTAGGGCACGTCAGGACATTGTGTTCTCCAATTCCTGAAACGAACAGATTAAGTGGACAACATTTTGTCGGAAAGATACCACATATTGAGAAAAAATCGTAACGAAGACGTGTCTGCAAAGTGTGCTCCGATGTCGGTAAATCCTAAAAGGGAAAAGAGAGCAAAAAAAAAAAACATCATGGAGGTGTTCATATTTTAAGGAGCTTTTTGTAGCCGGCCGGCCGAAGTGGCCGTGCGGTTCTGGGCGCTACAGTCTGGAACCGAGCGACCGCTACGGTCGCAGGTTCGAATCCTGCCTCGGGCATGGATGTATGTGATGTCCTTAGGTTAGTTAGGTTTAAGTAGTTCTAAGTTCTAGGGGACTGACGACCTCAGATGTTAAGACCCATAATGCTCAGAGCAATTTGAACCATTTGAGCTCTTTGTATGTGTGAATGTTTCAAAGCGTACCACTCCGTCTTCAGGCCACGAGTGGCCTACCGGGACCATCCGACCGCCGTGTCATCCTCAGTTGAGGATGCGGATAGGAGGGGCGTGGGGTCAGCACACTGCCCCTCCCGGTCGTTATGATGGTATTCTTGACCGAAGACGCTACTATTCGGTCGAGTAGCTCCACAATTGGCATCACGAGGCTGCGTGCACCCCGAAAAATGGCAACAGCGCATGGGGCCCGACAGCGCTTAACTTCGGTGATTGCACGGGAACCAGTGTATCCACTGCGACAAGGCCGTTGCCTTCAAAGCGTACCACACTCAGGCAATTATAAGAACGGCATGTACAAGATTTTTTTTCTCTGTATCTCCTAATTTCAATATATCATAAGCCACCTTTTACGAACAGTTAAAGCAGGTTTCATCGTTTCAAATGACACATCACACCAATTTATTGCAGCTGTAGATGCAATGCTATGATCGTCGAGAAATACGTGAAAAGCAGCCGACCAGCTGCTCAAACCACGGTGACTGAGGCACGTCTCGAAAGTGTTACGTTCCGTCGCGTACCACGATTCGAGGCGCGCGCTCACAGCTGCAGTTACCGCCACAAATGGAAACGTACATCGCGCGGCTCCAAACGACTGACACTCACTCCCTGATCGACTGCGACACACTGTTTCTGAAAGTTCTGCTTGGGCTGCCTAAATGCCCCCGATGCGTACCGTAAGGGAAACGCTTTTCGACTGCCAGCGCAACCAACTGAAAAAGCATCTCAGTGCCGCGTTAAATTTCTAATAACTCTCCCAATTGGAACTATTCTTACTTCTTGGTTTTTCTTACAACATATAAACGTTTAAAGAACATGCCGTGTAAGTTTTGATTCCCTATTCCAATAAATATACGTTGTACGATTTTTTTTTTTTTTATAGAGAACTCTGAGTAGTCTTTCTCCTCTTAGCTGTGCTTTCTGTCGTCGCTTTACCCTTTGATACTACATTAGTGTCCTTGACATTCCATACATTCTGATCATTGTGTAGCTAGAACATGATGCTATAATACATATCATAACTTTACTCTAAAGAGTAGATAATCTGTTACACTTTAATATATCTTTGATCAAAATCCACAATTTTGGGAATAACTTTGAAAATATTGAACATCATGCTTCAACTTGTCCTTACGATGTTTTCGTGCTGAAACACAACTAATATTAGATTTCCAACTTTGTAGCTTTAAGTTTCAGCTTATCTGAACTTTCAGTAAACCTTTTGCAAAATATTTAACGCAATTATACAGAAAATTCCATACAATGTTTTTATACAGAAAAAATATATATGCTGCTAAAATTTCAGCTTTGTACCTTCAACTGAAATGTCCCCTTAGAAAAATTTGTGAATGACTGTGCTGATAAACCTCTTACATTATTTGACTTTCAAACAGCTGAGCAGAACTGAACGTACTCAGACATTTCGCTCTTTACCTATTCTGATCAACACTAAACTGACACACAATAGTTTTAACGCAAAGCAATCTGACTTTGAAAAATCCCTACAAAAGAATGGCCCTGAGTAACAATAACCTATACCTTTCATGAATCACTTACCTCACAAAAATCTTCGTTACTCAAACTACTGCAATACAGCGACCGCCACTACTGCCAGCTAAATAAAAGATTCTAACTACTAAAGGCACTAACTACTGATAGGCATAGTTAGCAAATGAAAGATTTTGATAGAGAGCAAACAATGTATTTACCTTAATAGTGTTCAAAAGTCATAATATATATATATATATATATATATATATATATATATATATATATATATATATATATATATATATATATATATCAGTTCATGACATCCAGTCTTACAAATTTACTGTCTCTGATGGACACACGTCCAGATCATCCGCTCAAAACTCCGCCATCTCTCTCCCCACATCCACCACTGCTGGCGGCTCACCTCCAACTGCGCAACGCTACGCGCTGTTCACATCTAACTGCCCAAAACTACAATAGCAATATTCCAACAATGCCAACCAGCCACAGACTGCACACAGCACAGTCAGTGATTTTCATACAGAGCGCTGCGTGGCGTTACCAACATAAAAACCTAAACAGCTTACGTACACAACTTTCATCGGATGTGAAACTTGTTTGCATCATCAGTTTTTGTGGAAACTATTGGACGTATCCACTGTCACAGATAATAAACTGCGATCTGGTTAATCGTCATGTTGTGTCTCGACAAACTACGACAATACGTTCCTGAACAATCTTAGTAACAAATTCAATTATTTTAAATTGTCAAAAATTTTAGTAGCCCGTTGCTCAAGAGTGTGGCGATACGCCGAGACAGTAAATCGCGCGCTTTGTTTTGCAGCGAAGAAAGAGTGAAAGGAGGGATATGCCTGCTCTCTCCCGGTCTTAACTTGCACCTGCCGACACCAATGTACTTACGTCCCCATGCATTGACTTGTTAAAGCTATGTTTCACCTATAGGGCGTTGGGTGTTGTAGGTGAACAAACGCATTAAAGTGATTCAGCAGTAGGTTCTTAAGTTATTCGTCGGTAAGAGACGATGGCAGACAAATTAGGAAACCCATTTCATCCCATATGGACACGTAGATTGGTCGCTGTTAGAATGTAGACTACATTGCCTCACCTGGTTGGCCACATCCTCTTAACTCTGTCATCGGCTTGTAGCAACACGAATCGTGGCTCTTCAGTCCAGCAACCTTTCCCTGTACTTCGTAGTATATACTTGCGTTGATGTATATTTCAGTGCCCTATAACAGACGAAGAGCAGAGATACAAATGCGAGTATTGTATCCCAGAGCAACAAACTGAGTCTGGGTGTAACGGTTTTTGTTTGTCAGTTTTGAATTGACGAAAACTTTACTGCACTGCAGAGCACCTACCCATTGTTACAGTTCGAGTTAGTAAAAGGCGATCTCGTTAATCAAAGCATTCTTTCAAAAGACAGGAATGTAGCATGATTTTTATGAGAAGGTGATGATCTACAGTTTTCACGTATTTTTCCAGAATCATAACTAGGTACAATAGTTGTATAATTATCATATTCTAAAGGCCATATTTTGTCGCTTCGACCATTCTCTCCGAGCTGTCCTCTAAAATTATTGATAATTTTCGCACTTTGTTGCTTCCTGTAGATCTTAGACTATTTCCTTTCTTAGCCTGCCATGGTTTTCTTCTCCAAAAATTTTCCTTCCAGTATATATGTTAATAACGTGCGTCTACAGCACAAAAGGCAGAAGAATCTTTCATCTTTATGGTGGAAAATCCGCCATTAGTATAAGTTGGTTGGTTGGTTTGGGGAAGGAGACCAGACAGCGCGGTCATCGGTCTCATCGGATTAGGGAAGGATGGGGAAGGAAGTCGGCCGTGCCCTTTCAGAGGAACCATCCCGGCATTTGCCTGGAGTGATTTAGGGAAATCACGGAAAACCTAAATCAGGATGGCCGGACGCGGGATTGAACCGTCGTCCTCCCGAATGCGAGTCCAGTGTCTAACCGTCTAACCACTGCGCATTAGTATAAGTGCAACGTAGAAGACGCAGCCTTCAAACTGGATTGTGACGTAATATTTATTGGAATGGTCAAAACTGTGAAGTAGAAGAAGGTGTAATCAGATGAATGACGAATACTAACTTCACTTGGCGAAGGTTTATTCAGCACTTGCACATAGAAGAACGCGGAGTGAATTGCCTCCGGCCAGCACACATACGGTATATATACAGCTACAGAACATTCCAGTACAATGGTTCTTGACATTTGTGGATACTTCTAGAATGTACTCGAACCGAATATAGAAGTTAAAATTGTACCGTCCAGGGGAGGTTTGAACTCACGAGCCTCCATGCAACAGTAGCTACTCAGCTTCTGCTGCGACAATACGAATTGAACGGAAGTGAAACTGTGATGTCGAAGGCAACAGGATAGCACCACATCATTTCCTAAGTACAACAACCATGCAGCATACAGATAGCACGGGTAGTTATATTTCACTTCTTTACTGAAACAGTACTAGTTTATGTCAGACAAGAGGCCCTCATCAGGCATTAAGAACGAAAATACTTAGAGATAAACCAACCAACGATGATTGTTTTTATCGAAATACGCATCATACATTTAGTCTCAAAATTATAAAGCGTAAGAAAGCAACAGGTTACACATGATACAATATGCACAATGTGCAGGTTGAATAACGTAGGAGACAGACTACAACCGTGCGTCACTCCCTTCTCAAATAGTACCCCCCCCCCCCCCCCAATTTCACGTCCTTCTGTTCTTATACTTCAGTCTGGTTCCTTTATAGCCTGTAGATAACTTACGTCAGCATATTCGCTACGCAGTTGCTATTGTGGAGAACACTTTCAAACTTCCTGCAGAATTCGTATCATACTTTAAGTGTTTATTGTGGTTCAGAAACTTACACCGATGAGTCAAAACTTTATGGCCACTGCCCATCGCCAGGCTGAATGCCGCCTATTGGGTTGCTGGCACGTGACACGGGAAGGATTTATCAAAAAGAAAGAACCGATTTCAGTTGTTTATTACAGTCAAAGTGTGAAATATAGAAACGCATTGCGCATGTCACTGGATACAGGAACTTTCAAAGTTTTGTGTTCACACAGATACTATACCATACAGTCAACATGAGAACCATGCGTTGCTTGAGAAACATCAAAACCGTAGTCCAGTTTATTCCACATACGAATCAACAAGTCCCTCTTTTTTCAAGACATTTTAAACAAATCGATATCTCAGCTCTTGAAGAGTAGCTGCCATACGTAGGACAAAGACTCTGCCTGTTACGTAGTAAAAAAAATCGCAAAGTGGGAGGCGTGGTGGCCTGGGTGTCCAAAAGCAATGAGCGAGGTCTTATTGTCCACCTCTTCCAATCCAATATTGTGGGACGGTGGGGTTAAGATAACAGCCCACCTCAAGCTGAAATGAGGCGGAGCGCTGCTGTGCATAAAAAGGAAATCATTGGAATCTTCGCCAACTTGAAGGAAACAACCAATTTGGCGTCATGTCCAGGCATGACATTCCTGTCACAGTTTCCTCCGCAAAAAAAGAAAGGGCCATAAACTTTGTGAAGAGAAATGGCACAAAACACTTTTAGTTTCGATGAATCTCTGTCATGTTCGACGACGATACCGGGATTTTGTGAGTCCCAAATTATTAGATTATGGCAGTTTACATTACGCGATGGATGGAAGGTCGATTCGTCTGAAAAGATGAGTCGTTCGGAAAAAGTGTCCTCTCCCATATCCAGAAGAACTAAAATGCGAAATTCTTACTTTGTGTTATGGTCACCGGGACGCAGTTGCTGCAGGTAGTAAGGCTTTAGATGTAGGCGACGTTTCAGAAAACGCCTCACTGTTATTTTAGGAAGTTGAAGTTCCCGGCCTGCCCGCCGTGTGGGCTTCCGAGGGCTCCGTGAGAATGCATCTCGAATACGCTCAATATTTTGATCGGATGTGCGTCGCCGACTAGTGCTCATCTTTAGCATATGCAACCAAATTCCAAGAATTTTGTATGCCAGTCATAAATCTGCTTGTGCAGAGGTGGCTTCTTGCTGAATCTACGGCGGAATGCACGTTACACTTGAACAGTGGATTGACTTCGCGGAAATTCCAGCAGACAAAATAATTTCTCATGTAGTGTAGTCGCCATGTTGCTAAATGCTAACAACAACGCAGCTGTGTCAGACCTTTGAAGCTTCCTCTACCCAGTGAAAGGCGCAATGTCTTTCTATCCTGATATCTGTTCTTTCTTTCTGAATCCCCCGGTAGCGAAACAGAGACGAACGGGGTAGTCGCTATAGCGCAGGTACGAGTCGCAAATTGGCGACTTCTCAAAGGACAGATTGTTATGGTCCGGTGCCTGGGAGCAGCTCTCAGAAATTGTGAAGCTGGTCGGCTGTTCGCAGGCTACTGTCTTGAGCACCCAAGCAAAGTGACTGAAGAATAGTGACACTCTGAGTAGGGCACAAAGTGATGGATGTCGATGCTTCACAGCAGAACGTGGAGGTCGGAGGATTGCCGTTCTATAAAGTGCTTTAAGTGGTGATCTGTGGCAGATCTAACGACAAAGTACAATGCTAATGCAGACACAAGCCTTTCAGAGCACGCTGTTCGGCGCACATTGTTGAACATGGCCTCCACAGCAGGCGACGCCTACAAGTTACATAATGGCCGAACGATATAAATTACGATTGCAGTGGGGACGGTATCACCGAGATTGGAAACTTTTTCAGTGGAAACGTTTCGCCTCGTCGGATGAATCACGTTTCTTGTTACGATAGGTCGAGGGTCGTGTTCAGATACGCCGTCGTGCAGGCGAATTCATGTTCAAAAGCGGCACCGCGCCTCGGACACAGACCGGTGGGGTCAGTGTAAAGGTTCAAAAAATGGCTCTAAGCACTATGGCACTTGACATCTGCGGTCATCAGTCCCCTAGAACTTAGAACTACTTAAACCTATCTAACCTAAGGACATCACACACATCCATGCCCGAGGCAGGATTCGAACCTGCGACCATAGCAGCAGCACGGTTCGAGACTGAAGAGTCTAGAACCGCTCGGCTATCAGCAGCCGGCTCAGTATGAAGCTACGGGAGAAATTCATCTGGATTTTCACAGCACCTGTGGTACTAATCGACATGACAGCTATGGACTACGTGCAGATCACCAGCAGGATAATTCCATGTCACAAGGCCAGAATAGTACTATATTAGTTTGAGGAGCATGGTGTCTTGGGCACCAAATTGCCTGATTTGAACCAGATGGAACACATCTTGATCTCTACTAGACCCCAGCTCCGGTCCCACCAACCAACGGCCCGTAATGTACCGTGTGTAATTTTGTGGCTCATACCTCCATAAACCAACCAAGGTCTTGTCGAATTCACGCCATGCCGAATCGCTGCCTTACTGCGTTACAAAGGTGGAGCAAGACCCAATTAGGTAGGTGATCACAATGTTTTGGCTGATCTGTGTGTTGTGACCGAGATACTGCTGTTCATTTTCGTCATCATTTGCTGGTGTAATCATCAGTATTGTAGTATAGACGTGTCCACTGGAAGCAATTTGTGCAAGAATCGCACGCGATGCTTCATTTTGGCGCATTTACGTTTACCGTTAAGCTTAAGAACTTCCAACATCAAAGCATTGTTTTTAATGTTCACGAAGGACACTGTCGGGAGCGTGTCTGTTTGTGATCCCATGTCAGACTCCGGAGAGCAGCGGAGGGTCAATATTTGGAGAAGGCCGGCGAGCTGGTCCCCGGCTTTGCACAGTTCGTCGCTGGGGCGCGCCAGATGCCGGTAAAGGGATTTGTTTGGCCGTCAGAATGGGATTACAGCAGTGCGACAACTGCGTTACAGCGGCAATTACGCGGCTGCTGGCGACGGCGGACGGGAGCCGGGGAAGCGGCTGCAGCGGCAGGAGGAGGAGCGGCAGGCCGCCGCATTAGGCAAACACCAGCCGGGCTGTCAGGCCGCGGCGCTCATGAATATGGAGGGCGGCGCAGGCGCCGACAGGCGGCGCCGCGGGCCACGGCGCCCGGCACCGCGCACCGCGCCGTCTCCAGCCAGCCTCGCGCTGCCGCATGCGTAGGCGTGCGTCGCGTTAGCCAGTTGTCGGGATCTCTCTGCCATGTACTCGGTGGCCTTCTCCGTAATAGGCGAAAGAACCTCAATGGAATAGAACACGAACTCCACTAGACATCTAACTACTTTATTGTTTAGTTTAGTTTACAAATAGCGAGCCCTTACTGTTTTCCGGATCATCTCAGTCCAGCACACAACGGCCGCGATAAACTGATACCTTTCTCTACTCGGGGCTGTTGACTTTGGCTCTCCACGGACGAACACCGGAGTTTGTGGACCGTGTGTACTAAAACATGCGTCGCAGATACATTTCGTGCAACGAATAGCAAGGTCGCTACATTGAGGAACTCCTGCCAGGAACACAGGTCAGAGCTCATTATCTCCGACTCACATTCGCACCTAGCGCCACCTTTTCGCAGTCTTCTTCCATGCCCTCCGTGCTCGCTAACTTTAGATTCCCGCAGGAGGTCGAACGTAACTGTGCATCCGCACTGAGGGTTGCGGAGGCGAATCAACAATATGAATGTGTGGTGTCTGTTCAGTCGGATATGTCCAACCTTCCCCTCAATTTACAGAATATGTACCACAGCTGCGGATCCTGCGTGGTCTCTGTTCTTTCGTATATTTTCGAAAGAACAAACACCACGTATCCATATAATTACTACGAATCGCTTCCCCAAGGTGTAAGAGTCACTGCTGTCATACATCTTGCAGATACAGTCGGAGAACAACCACCAGGAAGACTGCGTACAGGCCGGTGTGGCCGAGTGGTTCCCGGCGCTTCAGTCTGGAACCGTCCTGCTGCTACGGTCGCAGGTTCGAATCCTGCCTCGGGCATGGATGTGTGTGATGTCCTTAGGTTAGTTAGGTTTAAGTAGTTCTAAGTCTAGGGGACTGATGACCTCAGATGTTAAGTCCCATAGTGTTTAGAGCCATTTGAACCGTTTTGAAGACTGCGTGAAATGGCTCAAAAATAGTTCAAATGGCTCTGAGCACTATGGGACTTATCATCTGAGGTCATAAGTCCCCTAGACTTAGAACTACTTAAACCTAACTAACCCAAGGACATCACACACATCCATGCCCGTAGCAGTCGCGCGGTTCCGGACTGAACGGCCTAGAACCGCTCGGTCACAACGGTCGGCCATGAAGTGGCGCTCCTCCATGATAAGGCCCGCCCGCATTCTGCCAGACTGACAAAAAACATTATACAAGAGTTGGCTTGGAAAGTCATTCTGCACCCAGCTTATTCATCTGATCTTGCACCCTCAGATTTTCACTGTTGCCGCTCTCTATCGAGCAGCCTTCAAACAAATTCCTTTCCGGATGAAAATGCGCTCCGAACATGGCTCGACGGTTTCTCCGCCTCAAAACTACGCGGTTTCTACAGTCGCGGAATCGAAAAGTTACACCAGCGTTGGCAGACTGGTGTAAATAAGGAAGGATAATATATTAGTGATGACTAATCTCTCCTTTATGGCTATCCGTCGTGTTTATTAAACTTACGTAAAAACGCTAGTAACGTATGCACCAACCCAATATATTCACTTTTTTAGTAGATTGCGACATAGGCTGGTAATAACAGAATAAATAACATCGCTAATTGAAAGTGTAACGTTTCTGTAGCTTTTAGAATCTATAGCGATCTAGCATTTTCAGCTATGAGAGAAAAGGGTGAACGGCGAAAAAGTTTTGAGATTTCATGAAAAACCATCCGGGCAAACTCGCTACTTGTCAGTATCCATTACATGTTATGGCTTTCTTCATACCGATACTGAGCTGATACCTTTGTGATGGGACAGGATGAGAATTCGGTTTTCGAAGTTCGTAAACTTTTCTAGGGGCAGTTGTCCTCCCCGCCCCTTACTGCGTACGACATTATAAATATTCCCTGCGTCATATAAAGTGCCACAAACACCGTAAATTTCTATGACGTGCAGGAGCAGACGACTTGCTGCTGAAGAATGGCCATGCAGTAAAACAATTATAGTCCGCATAGTTGCTCGAAACCGCTAATAGTGATGAAGTAGTAGCTATTTCGAAGTATTTGTGACTGTTTGCGGTCTGCCTTGGCAATCTTTAATTAGATTTTCTTCTGCTTGACTCACGAAAGGTCGATTCCTTTCTGCACCGCCCCTTCTCAAGTCACTTATTAACACGGCATACATAACTGCACTGAGGATTTCTTAACAGAGAGACCGTAGTGCGATACCCAGGAAGAGAATGAACAGCGACAGAAGGAAAGTCTGCGGTACGTAAAGAAATGGAAAATGGACAGCCAACGGTAAGGTTTTGTACCTCACATTTGATGATGTGTAATACTGTTTGCAAGTTCTTTGCGATAAGTCAAGTGTCCACTAAGATGCGTCAATCCAAGGAAACTGCACGAAAATAAAATCAGAGGTTTACTTCAATGGAAATACTGCCGCTATGTTAAACTGTGCCCGTGATTGGTTTGAAGACTATGGTAATTTACTAGCTATGGTTCAAATGGAGGTAGTTTGCCTGTGTCTTCCACCGACTAAAACTCATCCATAAAGCAGCAGGGAACCTACAGTTTAATGTGGAATCTTTTTCACGGCGGAACTTGTTTTCACGTTCAAAAACCAATGCCAGAGTTGAAACTCACCTTGACTATCAGAATAACTGCTATGACCTACTGCGGGTAGAACACTGGATGAGGCAACATCACAAATGTAATTCTGTAGGAGACAGATACGAAACTGTTTCATATCAAGTATCTTAAAGATGGGTAAATTACCCACGAAGGAAGTTACTTGGAATATCCTCATTTCTTCCGTTCTATAATCTCGTCTGCTAGTCTTAACTGGATTAACAGAGGAGACAGATATTATACAGAGAACATACATCAGATTCGTCGCAACGTTACGGAAATGTTCAACCATCACTGTTAGGGTAGGTGACTCAAAGGCTTGCTCTTGATGTTCCGCCAATGTACGTTCCAACGCAGTGCTGAAACACGTTACTTAGTCCCACACGCGTAATGACTATGAAGGTGAACTCAGAAAAATTTTGGCTTGTACGGAGTCAAATTTTCTCCTCATGCACCATCTACGATGGGTTAAGGAGCGGGGAAAGGACACTAACATACTTCACTCCATTCAGTGGCTTTCCTCTGTACACATGTACCCGTAGATTTAGAGAGTATCTGTTATCATGTGAAAAGCAGTTCTGGAAGATGCTGTTAGCTAGTTATCTTCAGAGAAGCAGATTAAAAAAAAGCTTCAATTCACAAAAAGTGTTTAGTTTAATGCGCCATACAGGATGTTTTAAAGTCTTTGCGACAAACGTCTCGGGGTGACAGATCACGTCACGGGGAAAAACTTTTTTTCCAAGACAAATATTTGCTGACGCTTCCCAACGATGCTAGGCGTCCCTTAGGATTCTCCAGCTCTGGTTCGCCGAGATTTCACCGAACTAGTAGGGTCTACTAACAAGGCGTGCAACATACTACCTGCCCCAGTAAATCGATAGAGTGATATTCGACAAGAAAATCATAAGAATGAGTGCCTTCAGGCGGAGAAAGATATTTCAGAAGCGAATCAGGAACTTCAGTTCTGCTAGGCCCACCGCTTTTCACTCGGAGCATGTGACTGGCTGATACGCAACACACATTGCGTACGAACGCAACAGAGCGCCTACGCACAGCCGCCTCTCAGGGGGCATAACCAGTCTGGCGTCATCGGGAAGCGTCAGCTATCATTTTGTATGTAACAACAGTTGTTGCCCATGGCGTGTATCAGACGTAGCCGTTTGTCGAAAAGAGTGAAGCAACCTGTAAAATAGCTGTCTCTAAGAAGGTATTACCCGTTAATTTAAATACCTGTTCGGTCCTAGAACAAATTGAGCTAGTGGTGTATCACTCCGGTAAAAGCAGTTGAAATAATGCTTCTGTTTGCAAATGGAACCTTGAACACTATGAAGTACTGATATGGACAACCCCTTTTGTGTTTTCATGTTGACCCAACGACGTCGCCATTTGCGATTGCAGCGGGAAAGGGCAAGGGCTCATCGAGATTGGATCGTGGATCAATGGCATCGCTTCACCTGGTCGGACAAATCGCGTTTCTTGTTCCACCAGATCTATGGCTATGTCCAGATACCGAATATGCCGACATTCAGCCGATCGATTGCTCCATACATGGCCACGCCACAGACGCAGGCGGACATTCACGAATCCTGTGGCAGTAATCGAAGACAACGTGACAGCTGTGGAATTGGTGAACATTATTATGAACCACCTGCATCTTCTCATGCGTGATGTCTTCCAAGAGGATAACTGTCTCGATGAGCCCTTGCCCTTGCTCATTGCGGTCGTAATTGACGATGGCGTTGGGTCAACATGGAAACACAAGGGCGGTGTCTGCTTCGGAGCTCCATGTTCAAAAGTATGCACTGAAGAATGTAGTCCGGAACTCAAGTGCCTGTACCAGATTGTATGCAGTCGTTAGGTCTGCTTTACAGAGCAGGCAAGCCTCCAACCTCCACGATCTGTGATGAGGCACGGACATTCAAACTTTCTCTCCTACTCGTGGTTTCACCGGTCTTCAATTGCTTTCCACAGACGCGACAGTAGAACGCGATCAGCCGATCATATCTGAAATTTCCGAGACGCTCATTCCCAGGTGCCGGGACATAATAATCTCCCCTTAGAGAAAGTCGTTTATGTCAGTGGATGATCCCATTTGAGGCCGGTATCGTCGCTAGAACGATTCTCCACTCGTGTCTGCTGCGCTTATTTAGTTTCCTTGCTGCAACGCCACTAGGAGGTATTGTGTATCGTGATGGGTAGTGCTGTTAATGTTGTGACTTTTCAGTGTATGCCAGTGAGACAGCGATGCCACTGCTCGCTGGAAATATCTTCTTGTAGCAAGTAGAAAAACTCAGGTTCTTCCACGAAATATTTTATAAGGAAGATTTATTGTTTGTACTCGGTGACGATATGCCGATCATCTATAATTAGCAGTGTACGAGATGCTGCAATGGTTCAGACATTACGCTGTTGGGCCGACCTGAATACAAAGCTACATTCAGCCATACTGGTACAAAATTTCTGTTTTTCTTTCGTTTTTTGTAAGTAATCTGATACACCCTGATAGAGTTTCCTATCTTTCCCTAATACTTATTTTCGATAGTGCAGTATTTCACTGTTTCTACTGTTTTTTCCCGTCTACTGCTCCTTCCAGCGCCAAATGAACTGTTTCTAAAAGTCACAGCAAATGGCCCACTAGCCTGTCGCTTCTTGGGGTAGGGTATTCCACAGACTTATATCCTCCTTATTCATTACAGTACGTTTTGATTTCATACTGTACTTTTCAACCCAAATTTATCATATTTTGAAAGCATCACATTTCAAATGCTTCCAGTTTTCTTCTCAAGGCTCTTAGGGATTGTTCGTCTGCCTCTCTATTCTAGCCCCCCCCCCCCCAATCTTCTAAAGATTTTGAACGTCTAAGAGCATCTTCAGATGTCCAAGTATTTCTTCAGGACCGAAAATGTTAAGAAGATATCCTGATTCTCCTTCAGTCTGCTTTCCATTACTAACCGCAACGTCAAAACTGCTTCGCTAGTTCCTTTTCCTTTCCTGAAACCAAACCGATTTTCATCCAGTACTTCACCTTCCAGTATTTTCCTGTGTAATATTATTGCGGTCAACAGTTTACAAGCATGACTTGTCAGACTAACGTCCGAATTTCCTTCCCTGAAATTAAATTGTTCTTTGTCCTATAGGGATTCAATTTAAGACCCTTACAGTTGTCGGAATCGTATTGAGCAGGGATGTGCTCATGAGAATTCTTTACGCTTGAGTGTTACAGTTATTATTCAGGAATACAAGGCGCCGGCAGCTCAGTCGGACAAGCGGTGCACGGACCTCGTCAGCAGAAGTGGGCAGACCTCCGCGTTCACTACTGCTGCGTAGCGGACGGCTCATATGACAGCCGTTATGACCCCTCAGACATCGCAGCCTGTGCAGCCCACGATGGCCAGCGGTGGACAGCAGCTCTGTCAGCTCATTTCCGATGCGCTCTCGTGGACGCCGAAGACGTGCGCCCAGCAAACTCGCGCTCCAGCCCAACCTGAAATACTCGTTGTCGTGTAGAACTCTTTACCACATCAGTAATGACCCAAAAGTTGGCGCTGCAGCGAGCAATTGCAAAGTCCTTGCAGCGTTACATGCAACTACAAGGATGAGAAGGCGCGCAGTGGGGGATCGACTGACATAGCCTCCGTTGAATCACAGGACAGCTATAACTGAGATCATTGCCCCAGAAAGGCGTAATATTTATGCTGGTGTTTTATGTGCGCTCTGTTGTGGAGGGTTCAAATGGTTCAAATGGCTCTGAGCACTATGGGACTCAACTGCTGTGGTCATAAGTCCCCTAGAACTTAGAACTACTTAAACCTAACTAACCTAAGGACACCACACAACACCCAGCCATCACGAGGCAGAGAAAATCCCTGACCCCGCCGGGAATCGAACCCGGGAACCCGGGTGTTGTGGAGGGTGTTGCAAAAACATCATTTGTACTAGTCTTCTCGTGTAAGCTCTCCTAGTGGCTTCCTGCTTTCGTAACTCCTTTCTACTGCATCAGTGGCTGAATATTTACTGTTGTGTTGTAACTGGGCTTTCTTGTGATACTGCTGTCACCAGTATGACGACTTTTGCTTGTTGCCTGTTGCCTTGATGGCATTCTGCTTTGCAGACTTGGGGGTTCGGCTGGTCCCGCTTGTCGCAATCGGTTCTGCGTTCACCTCGTCCTGCTTAGCATTTAT
Organism: Schistocerca nitens; assembly: GCF_023898315.1. NCBI lineage: Eukaryota > Metazoa > Arthropoda > Insecta > Orthoptera > Acrididae > Schistocerca > Schistocerca nitens. The sequence goes on from NC_064614.1 coordinate 304,129,796, forward strand.
CCCTAGCTGGAAGTCTGCCGGTCGTTGACTCAGGTGGTTTGGCTTCTGGCGTCGCCAGCGAAGAACTTTTAACAAATTTTTAGTGTTCGCCTACAATACTATTTTGCCTTCTTTGAGCTCAGATCATTTACAGCTCTGTTGAGCTCTGACCTCATTATTTGGTCGCTTATTTTCTTCACATCAGATTTCTTCTCCTGTCACGCTTTGGGACAGGTGCTCTCCATCGTACAAGCCTTCGGTGTATTCCTGCCATCTGTCTGCCCTTTCTTCCGCATTTAACAGAGATTTTCCGTCAGGACATAGTAGGTTAACATCAAAGTTAGGTTTAATCTTACTGTACGCTGTGTTAATATTTTTCAGCATTCAAATCTTTTTCAAATTTTTTACATATTTTCCTCATCCATTCTGATTTAGCGTATTTGCACTTCTTGTTAGTGTTATTCTTAAAACTTTTGCATATTATTCTTCTATCCATAAGCTCGTGTATTTGCTGAGTTTTACATCGGCTCTGTTTTCGCTATCGCTTTGGTGCCCTGTCCTGCCTTCATTGTTTCCTCCATTATTATATTTCACTCTTCTTCTTCTACTAAACAATTATGACTCTTTTACTTAGACCATTGGTCACTGTTTCAGAGAATTCTCACTTTCCTTTATTTATAATTTTTAGTGGAAACGCCACATGTAGCATGAATGTCCAAACCTCTTATACGTCTCCATTCACTGGGAGTAATTGTCTAAACTTTATTTTTTTACTAATAACACACATCTGTTCAAACAACACGGCTACACCAGTTCGATAAACTCAAGGCAGAAAATACAGTGCATATGGACGGCATAAACTCAACTAATGTTTAAACCAGCAGTACTTCACAATACATTATTCAATCAGATTCCAGAAATGAAGACTGTTACAAGTTGGCTTCAATATTCACACACAACCTAAGGGCTTTTCTCTTGCTGCTGTCAGTTATGAATTTAATACAGAGAAATAAATGAGCTGTGAGGGAAAATCCTGACTGACGGTCGACCAGATCCATAAATAATTCCTGCTGCGGCGTTCTGGTTTTAATTTATGGATGGTTTTTTATTTTCCCGTTCTTATCAGTATGTAACGCGTTTGTTGCTATCTCTATTACTATATATTCTTGTTTACAATATTTTCTTGGTATAAAATTTTGATGTGAATAGTATCACAAATTATGTCGCATAATGCTTTAAAATCCTGTCTGTAAAATCCAGTCTCTTGTTTATTGAGCCATTTCGTAAAACTGTTCGTTATGAATAGCACCAATGTAACACACAGTACGCGACTGAAAGGAAAAACTGTGGGAACCACACCAACTAAGACGTGTTCTAGATCCTTATTGTAAAAGTAGTTGCAATCAGCTTTACAGTTCCTTCAAGGTGCAGGCTTCGTAGTTCCTTGTTTATTCTAAAGGTTAGAATGTCACTGATCACATAATGACGCCAAAAAAGGTCAACTATTTCCCTTACGAGGCTCCATTAAAAATATCCTCTGCAAAGCGTACAGCCGCTCGCCTGTACTGAGGTCTTGATTGAAACTCAAAGCGAGACGCACATAGTCTGCACCTTTCTTGTCGGCAAAGACAACGAAAAACTCATCAGTGGAGCCTCGATACATGGAAAACAAAGAATATCACGCAAAGATATCCTTTTGCTTAGCATCATTGAACTTAGACTGGAAGACCGACGCATCCATACGATATTGAGGCATTGCTGTCTTTTCGTGCCTCAGTTCTACCAAATATCAATGCTCCCATTGCTCACCCGTAAATATAATTCATCCATGATCATTTATGCAAATTTACATGTGGTTACCACAGAGTCAATGTACAACTCAGCAGCTTCGCGGAATGTGACTACCTTGGCAGTTTATTGAAATAAAATGGATATCTTTCACAACGACGAGGGTGGTTTGAAAAGTTCACGGAACGGAATAGAAAAAAGTATTTACATCACTGAAACTTTTTTTTTATTTTTCAATGTAGTCTCCTTGTAGATTAATGCACTTCGTCCAACGATGTTCCGGTGCCTTGATCCCATCTCGAAAATGAGTTTCCTCCAGGCTTGCAAAGTAGTTGTCAACTCCGGCTATCGATTCTTCGTTTGAGGTGATTCTTCATCCAGCAAGAAAAATTTTCAGTTTTGGGAAGGGATGGAAGTCTGACGGAGCCATATCAGGTGAATAAGGCGGGTTCAAATGGTTCAAATGGCTCTGAGCACTATGGGACTCAACTGCAGTGGTCATTAGTCCCCTAGAACTTAGAACTACTTAAACCTAACTAACCTAAGGACATCACACACATCCATGCCCGAGGCAGGATTCGAACCTGCGACCGTAGCAGTCGCACGGTTCCGGACTGCGCGCCTAGAACCGCGAGACCACCGCGGCCGGCGAATAAGGCGGGTGTGGCAACAGTTCATACCTTAGATCGTGTAGCTTTGCCATGGCGACGGCATGCGTTTTTGATCCAGCATGAAGAGTTGTGGCACCCATCTTGCAGACAATTTTTTCATTTCTAATTCTTCAGTTCAGATGTGGTAATACCCCTTCAGATGACATCTGGCAAGCGTGAGTAATTTCAAGGACTTTAAATCGGCGACCCTCCATGACCATTTTGTGCATTTTTGCGATGGTTTCTGGAGTAGTGACACATCATGACCGACCACTGCGCGGATCATCATCTAAGCGCTCCCGACCAAATTTAAATCCATTTCTCCACTTGACAACAGTTGAATATGAAGGAGTAGAGTCCCCAGTGTATTCTGAAAATCGGTATGAATATACTTTGCTTTCATACCTGTCTTTACGAAGTACTTAATCACTGCTCGAATGTGGATTTTTCCCATTTTCGCAAATCACTATGCGGGAACAACAATAGAGCACGTCATCGCCACAGCTCTCTTCCAAGAGCACTGACGTGGGAAATGTTTACAGGCAACAGTCTAATGAATATCACGTCAACAACTCACTGCGACAGCGCTGACCTCTACTGGTGATTCCGAGAACTTTTCAAACCACCCTCGAAATTCGTCTTTTTAAGAAAAAAGACTTTATTCTGTGATTGCGAAAAGAAAATCTGTCTGATTTTGGTAACAATGTAAAAGAAAACAGAAGAAAATCACAAAGTGCGGATTGCGTTAGGCTCTCGAGAAACATTGGAAACAGTATAAACAAATAATCTGAAGTACCTAAGCCGTCGTCGGCTGATACTCTTATCCGAGTTTTCATTTCTCTCCTGAGATTTCCTTTGTCACTGTTCAGGCGTGGAAGTGTCGTTGATGGCTTAGCAATCCAATCCTAGCGTGGAACATGCGGCCACAGACATTACAGCTGATGGAAGGTGGAGGACGTGGCTGAGCCTGGAGGAGTTTACGTCTCCGGCGTTTGTCATTCTCCATTCTTCGACGTACCAGCTCAAAGTTTTGAAGAGCATTTGAGGTAACTGAGCGTCAGCGACTTAGATCTTCTTCTATTGTGGACCAGTTACTCGGATCGATGTTCAAGTTTTTCAGATTTTTCTTGTACTGATCCTTATAACGTTTGAGAGGGGCACCTCGTGGCCTTTTACCTGCGCTCCCTTCGCTGTACAGCATTTGGCGTGGAAGTCTGTCATTTTTCATCCGCTGGACATGTCCGACCGATCTGAGTTGATGCCCAATGATAAGAGCTTCCATGCTATACATTTTTGCTTTCTCAAGAACAGCCGTGTTGGATATGAAGTCATCCCATTTCAGGTTCATGATATATCTTAGCTTCTGTTGGTTGAAGCGTTCTAGTTTCTTCAGATCACAGCAATATAACGTCCAGGTTTCGCAACCATATAGCTGGGTGGAAATGACTACATCTTTGTACACCATCAGTTTGGTATACAGTGTTAGGTCTTTATTCAGGAAGACACGCTTTGTAAGACGTCCAAAGGCTACATGGGCAGCACGTAATCTATTCTCCACATCTTTTCCAGATGAGCAGTTAGATGACAGTATACTTCTAGATAGAGGAAATGGTCCACTTGTTCCAAGGGTGTATCATAAATGGATATGCTGAAATCAGGAACGGAGGAGCCAGGAGTTGGCTGCGCCATCACCTTTGTCTTTGGAATATTGATGGAGAGACCAAATCGTTCGTATGCCCAGCTGAAGGAATCAACTGACAGCTGCGACTCTGCAGGTGAATGAGCTGGAGAAGCATTGTCATCAGCATACTGCAGCTCTGTCACACGAGTGGTACTGGTGAACCTTTTTGAATGGAGTCTGGACTGGTTGAATAATCCTCCATCGAACCTGTATTTTAGTTCTATTCCTGCATTGTTTACGGATGTCTGCCGGCCGCGGCGGCCATGCGGTTCTAGGCGCTGTAGTCCGGAACCACGCGACTGCTACGGCCGCAGGTTCGAATCCTGCCTCGGGCATGGTTGAGTGTGATGTCCTTAGGTTAGTTAGGTTTAAGTAGTTCTAAGTTCTAGGGGACTGATGACCTCCGATGTTAAGTCCCATAGTGCTCAGAGCCATTTGAACCATTTACGGATGTCTCGTAAAGCATAGCTACCAGATACAATGCAAATAATGTTGGCGCAAGAACGCATCCTTGTTTCAGCCCACTTGTTATTGGGAATTCACCAGTTGTTTCATTCTGGCAGAGGACCTGTCCAGTCATACCATCGTGGAGAGCTTCAATCAAGTCAACAAAATGTTCAGGGTAGCCGAAGCGTTTTAAGACCATCCACATGGCTTCTCTGGGAACTGTATCAAAGGCCTTTTCTAAATCGTAGAAAACAAGTAGTAAAGACTTTTGCTGTTGTTTGCATTTCTCCTGTAGTTGTCGTGCACAGAAAATCATGTCAATTGTCCCTCTTGAAGGTCGAAACCCGCATTGAGACTCAGGTAGTATAGTCTCTGAAAGTGTCTGGAAGCGATCTAAAAGGATTCTTGCAAAAATTTTGCCACTGACAGAGAGCAGAGATATTCCCCGGTAGTTACCACAGACGCTTCTGTCACCCTTCTTGAAGATGGTGACAATTGTGGAGTTCTTCAAGTCAGCTGGTACCTTGCGGGTTTCCCACATTAACAGAATGAGTGAGAAGAGTCTAGTTTTTAGAGGTAAGCCGCCACCCTCAATAAGCTCCATCGGGATGCTGTCAGCTCCAGGAGCCTTCCCAGGTTTCACACTCTTCAGTGCCTTGCAAAATTCTTGAAAAGTTGGAGAATCAGCCATCCAGGGTTGTGGAGGATGCTGTGGGACATTTTTGAGAAAATCTCCAGCGGCAGTAGAAGGGCGGTTTAACAGTGAGCTGAAGTGCTCTTTCCAACGATTTAAGATGTCCTGACTTTCAGTAAGAATGGTGGAGATGTCAGCAGCTTTCAGTGTTCCTGATGAGGAGCGGATAGGTACATACAGCTCTTTAATACCAGCGTAGAAGCCACGCAGGTTCCTTGCATCTGAAAGATTTTGGAGTTCTGTGGCTTTCCGTTGCCACCATTTGTTCTTGATTGCTCGTATTTCACTTTGACATTTCTGCTTGAGTTCTTGAAAGTGTGCTTTCTTTTCTGCGAAGGACGGATCTTGAGCAAGGGATAGGTAAGCATCCCGCTTTGCATTGAAGATGGCTTGGATTTCTCCAACATTCTCAGCAGTTTCTTTGATGATGTTCTTTAATGTGGTCCATTCTTGTTCGACATCATCTGTGGTTGCTGGAGTTTTGTTAAGTTGTTCAGACAGTATGTCTTGGAAGTGTGAGCGAACGTTTTTGTTGTTCAGGCTGCTTATGTCGAATTTTCTGCGTGGTGGGTTTGAAAAGTGGGATCGTGGCTTGCGATACTTTGGTACTCTCAAACGGCTGACTAAAAGTCTATGGTCAGTCCAGCAATTATCGATGTTTAGTGCTGCTTTTGTGATGAGAATGTCTTTCTTGTCACGCTGTCGAGTAATAACATAGTCTATAAGATGCCAATGTTTGGAGCGTGGGTGCATCCATGTGGTCTTATAGCGGTTAGGCAAGCGGAATTGGGTATTGGAGATGAAAAGCTCGTGCTCAGCACATAGACCAAGAAGTAACAACCCATTTGCATTGCAGTTTCCGACCCCTTGTTTACCCATGACGTCTCTCCAAAAACGGTTGTCCCTTCCCACTCTGGCATTGAAATCACCAAGTAAAATTAATTTATCTTTAATGGGTATCTTAGAGAGAGTACTGTTCAGTTGGTGGTGGAACTGATTCTTTGTGTCTTCGTCACTGTGTAAAGTAGGAGCATATGCGGAGACGAAGGTGATGAAACTGTCTGAACCAATGGGTACTCTAAGAGTCATCAGTCTTTCATTAATTGAGACAGGTGTAAGTCGAAGTTCACTATTTTCGTTTTTACGGCAAATCCTGCACCATGGATACGTGGTTCTCCTGCATCCTTTCCCTTCCAGAAGATGGTGTACCCTGAACGTACCTCACTAATGTGTCCCTCACCTGAGAGTCTTGTCTCACTCGAGGCAGCTATGTCTATATCTAGCCGGGCTAGTTCTTGGGTGATAAGAGCGGTTCTTCTCTCTGGCCTGTACTTGTTCACGTCCAGGAGGGTCCTGACATTCCATGTCCCTATTGTCATAATCTTTTCATTCTTCTTTTGTTTACGTCCGCAGTATAAGGAGTGACCTACTGGGTGCGGATTCCCAGCCCGGTTCAAGTGCGATTTCCGATGTTTAGCTTATATTTTCTAGGGCCTTCCCCATTTAGGGTGGGCAGCGGTCATCCTAAATAGGCCTGCCCAGCCGCAGATGCAGAACCGGATTCCCGAGTAGTCACAGGGGTTCTCAGGAAGGCGACCATCACACACCTGCCGCCAATGTGCAGGTCCAGACTAGTAGCTTCCAGCCTCACTCGGAGCCTGCTACCATCGTCCTTATCCATCGCCATTGGTCTTTAGAGAAAATGACAGGAAAAATTGCCATTTGCGTGAATTTGTTTAAAGTTGATTACAGCTTGCGAGGAAGTGACCCACACATTATGATTGTGGAACAATTCATCACGGCACATATGTATGTGACATGTGACTTCAGGTACCAGAACTGCAATGAACTGCCGCGAGCCCAATGATGGCTGAGAGGCGCCTTTACAGCTACTTCGTCTGGCATGACCTCCTCCGCCTCCACGATCGTTGAGAACCTGGGATATAAGATTCTTCTTCCGCTCGCTTCGCAGTTGGGTCGAAGGGTAGATAATATATACTAGAGAGGAAAGTGAAAGACACCCTTGGTCCTCGGAATCCTAATACCGTTGGGGTCGAAGAAACCAAGAGTTGGCCAAGGGAGGCCGGATAGGAAAGGAAACAGGAGAAGCCTGACACAAGTAAGTGGAAGTAATGCCAGGCTTAGCTAAGGGCCCGTGTGGTTGCCACCCACATACTCCCAAGACGGGAGCCCCCTGCGGGGAGTACCTCAGTACAGGAACGTATAAACATTGAAGAATAAGAATAACGATGAAATACAAGGTAAAACATGATAATGCAGTTTTAGTGGAAGCGAGTTCATTTAGAAGAAATAGAAATTATAATACAACGTCCTTCGCTGGGAGACATCTTGAAGTTGTATAAAACATTCTCGGTTTATTTGTCACGACAACTCTGCGTAAAATTGTCGGTCCTTCTATGAAAACCCACATCTTCACAAGGAATGAGTAACCGTCGTGGCTGCTGTTGTATGGCTATTTGCAGCCCATAGACTGCTTGTGACTGGTCGGCTTGCGTCTTCGTTACGTCATGCTTCCAGATATTCACTTCATGTCTATACTGGTGTCCCGTAAAAGCGTACACAATTCAGCGCATTTCTCCGCGTCTTCTAGTGAGCTCGCTTGCTCGCACCCGCTTGAAATCTTCCTCGCACATAATAATTTCTGCTCTTTCTTTAATAAAATAATCACAGTACGTCGAAGCGCGGGACAAGATTTCAGTTTCAGTTATAATATTATCCCGTTTTTATTTTGCCACTGTGCTTATCAACTGCTGATTTCTCAACTTCTCGATTTTTAATGTGCCTTTGGCCTTCCGCATTAAATAATCACACGGAAAAACACAATAAATCTGAAATAACATCGTTATAAAAAATTCAAGGAAATCCTGTCTCCGACATACTTGTGGTCTCTCTTCATTACCATCACTTTTGTTTGCCGTCAGTAAACATCTCTCATTAAATAGAAACCAGGCATTGTGATAAAAACTATGTAAATTTATTTTATTTTCAATTGGTTTCCATAACAAGCGCATGAATAAAACCAAGCCGTCATTGCGGAAAGTTGTTTTGTTCCACCACACAAAAACTGAAACCGTTATCGGAACACACGGTTGATTTGAACACTTCATTACTGCAATATACTTGATCCTACCACAGATGTTGTGCCTTTAAGGGGAGATAATGGTGTAATTTTAACCCAGTCGTAAAGAAATCGCGGGGCTGAAAATTTGTTTCATAACTTATCTTGCCATGCTGAATTCAGTGTGTAAATCCAATTTGCTGAACAAATTTTTTCGTCACTTTTGAATTTTTGTGTTTTGAAAAAAAAATCATTATTTTTTCAAACCCATACGAGGAGCTGATGGTTATCAAGTAACGTATCCACAAAAAGAGTTTGAGCCAAAAATGTTTAAAATTGACGGAGGGGTTGCATTTTTTTATGGTGGCCATTTTAACTTTTTTCAAAAACGTTGAAGCGTAGTTAGTGTTGTGTCGATTCCCTAAGGTCTCGACACAATGAGTGGCTAGGTGCACGCGAAACTAACGCAGACGGGCGTAAATTCTGAAACAGGAGACTGGATGAAAAACTATAAAGAAAAGAAGAGAGATTTTAATATACTTAACTTTAATGTAGTCTTGTTCTTGTTGAAATACATCTCTTGCATAGTAGTAAGCAATTAGCAATGATACACATGGCGCCTTGCTAGGTAGTAGCGATGGACTAGCTGAAGGCTATTTAATCTGTCTCTCGGCAAATGAGAGGAATACTTGGTAGGTCTAGTCGCAAGCTATGTCGTCCGTACAACTGGGGCGAGGTCATGTCCGTGTCTTGTGACCTGCCATGTGGTGGCGCTAGGTTTGCGATTACACAGTGGCGACACGCGGGTCCGACATGTACTACAGGACCGCGGCCGATTTAAGTTACCACCTAGCAAGTGTGGTGTCTAGCGGTGACACCACATTCCTCCCCCGCAAAACGGCGAACGGTCGTGAGATAAGGCTTCCGCCCGCCGTGGGGAGGACCCCATGTTGACGTATGCGATGAGGTGGGGAGCCTAACAACAGGCGAGGCTGTGCCACCCGCACCCGGCCATTCGGTCCGAGGGGAGCTAGGAAACGCCTGCAAACCTAGTCCAGGGTGCACGTCAACATGAGGTGTATGCGCACGTAATGAGACAGAAGGGTCGACCTCCATGTGGTCGGAGCACCCGACGGGCGAAGACGACATCTGGTCCGGAGCGGGCAAGAGGTCCATGGCGGAGGACGGCTGGTCACGGGAAGCAAGCGGCGGCGCGTGACCCAGGGAGGCGCGAGGCGGCTGCAGCGAAGCGTCCGCTGCTGGCGGCGCCGGCGGCGGCTGCGGCGGCGCGACGCCATGAGGCAAAATGGAAGGCATCGTCGGTAACACCTGGGGATGAGGCGAGCCAGTAGATGGGTCCCCAAGGCGCTGACCTGACGGCTCCGTCGCTGAAAGCAGACGGGGAGCGGCAGAACCCAGGCGACGACAGAGGCGCAGCTGATTGAGATGCCGACGCACCTCACCAGAGGCCCCCAAAACCAAATACATCGCGCGGCCGAGGCAGCGAAGAATGCGCCCTGCGAGCCAACGCGGTGAACCGCGATAGTTGCGATAATAGACAACGTCGCCAGGAGCAAAAGCAGGAGTCTGCCGCTGCACAGGAACCTGATGTGGCGGATGCAGCAAAGACATCAGAGTTCGATGAGGACGACCATGGAGCAACTCAGCCGGCGAGCGACCATCGCGGGGCTGAGAGCGATATGAGGACAAAAAGAGCAACAAAGCGTCCTCCCGAGAATGCGACTCTTTCAACTTCAACATCTGTGACTTGAAAGTCCGGACCAATCGTTCCGCGGCACCGTTTGACTGAGGCGAAAACGGCGCGGATGTCAGATGTTGAATACCATTGGCCTTGCAGAACGACTGAAATTCTGCGGACATGAATTGTGGGCCATTGTCGGAAACAATAGTCTGCGGAAGACCTTCAAGGCAAAAGATAGCAGACAAGGCTTGGATGGTGGCAGAAGACGTCGTGGAAGACATCCGGACAACAAAAGGAAAATTACTGAAAGCATCGACCACAACCAACCATCGAGCATTCCAGAATGGACCAGCAAAATCGATGTGCAAGCGTTGCCAAGGGGAAGTGGCTTTCGGCCATGCAAAGAATTTCCGCGGCGGTGCGGATTATTGTTCGGCACACGCCACGCAAGAGGAGCACATATTCGCAATCGCAGCATCGATTCCGAACCAAGTACAGTGCTGTCGAGCAAGTTGTTTCGTTCGCACTATACCCCAATGTCCTTGGTGAAGAAGCTTTAAGACAGAGGACTGTAACGAACGTGGGACCACGACTCGGGATTGATCATTATCGGAACGCAACAACAAAACACCACGTCGTACAAAAAGTCTCTCCTTGTGAGCAAAAAATCTGCGAACCAAAGGATCCTCGATCCGTGACTTTGACAAGGGCCATTGCGAAGCAACAAAACGCAAAACGGGAGCAAGGACAGGGTCAGCAGCTGTGGCTGTAGCTACACGACGAAAATCAATCGGAAACGATGCGACCACGTCATCGGCTTCCGAATCAATGAACATGCAAGCAAGTTCGGAAGAATCGAATGCCTTATCCTCAGCAACAGGCAAACGGGACAACGCATCAGCGTTGCCGTGCTTAGCAGTGGACCGATACAAGATATCGTAGCGGTACTGCGAGAGAAAAAGTGACCAGCGAATGAATTTCTGCGCTGTACGTGGAGGTACAGGCTTGTTCGGATGAAAAAGCGATGTCAAAGGCTTGTGGTCCGTGATGATTGTAAAGTGACGACCATACAAGAAGTCATGGAACTTGGTAACACCAAACACGAGAGCTAAAGCTTCTTTCTCTATTTGTGAATAATTTCTTTGCGCAGATGAGAGCAATTTGGACGCAAAGGCAATAGGGCGATCATGCGAGCCATCCTTGTGCGCAAGCACAGCACCGATCCCGAAATCCGATGCATCGACCATCAACAAAAGGGGTTTTCGGGGATCGAATGGCGTAAGGCAAGTATTTGATAGTAACGCCGATTTCAACTGGCGAAAGGCGCGTTCGCATTCCGTTGTCCAGACGAACGGAACACCTTTACGGCGTAAGCGATGAAGCGGAGCTGAAATAGAATAAGCATGGCGCACAAACCGATGATAATAATTTACCTTACCCAGCACACTCTGTAGCTGTTTTAAGTTCTGCGGTGACGGCAAGTCCTGAATGGCACGAAGGTGCTCTGGACTCGGATGTATACCTTGGGCGTTAAGGACATGGCCCAGGTACGGTAAGTCACGAGCAAAAAACACACATTTGTCCTTCCTCAAGCGAAGACCATTCTGACGCAATACCTGAAATAATGTTCGGAGATTTTGCAAATGTTCTGCTTCTGTCTTTCCTGAGCTTACAATATCGTCCAGATAGTTCGCAGCCGTAGGGACCGACGCACAAATAGTTTGTAAATATTGCTGAAATAAAGCAGGGGCGGATGCACACCCGAATGGCAGTCTTTTGAAGCGATACAAGCCAAGATGCGTGTTTACCACTAAGACGCGCTGGGATTCTTCGTCCACAGGTATTTGCAAGTACGCATCTGCTAGGTCCAATTTTGAAAAATATTTTCCCGGGCACAGTTTGTCAAAAAGATCTTCCGGGCGGGGCAAAGGAAAAGTAGCAGTCACAAGTTGTGGATTCACAGTTGCCTTGAAGTCCACGCAAAGTCTCAATTTTCCGGAAGGTTTTGGCAAAATTACTAAGGGTGAGGCCCAGAGAGAAGCCTGCACACGTTCAATTACACCTTGAGATTCTAAATCGTGCAATGTTCGTGCGACCTCATCACGCAATGCGTGGGGAACATTGCGCGCTCTGAAAAATTTCGGGTGCGCGTTGTCTTTCAGTTCCAAATGCGCTTCATAGTTCTTAGCGCAACCAAGGCCCGGTGCAAAAATGTCTGCAAATTCTTCACAAAGACTAGAAACACTGGCGGAAGGCACAGTCTGATTCACTGATAGGACCTGATTCACTATAGACAAATTAAACAATTGAAACAAATCTAAACCAAACAAGTTCACTGCACTAGAGGAACGAAGAACATAAAATGACACAAGTTTTGTCTGTCCCTTGTATGTTGCAATAAGGCTGCACTGTCCTAACACAGGTATATGCTGTCCTGAGTAACTAGTTAACGTAACATTTGCGGCACGCAATGGCGGGGCGCCCAGTTGTTTGTACGTGTCGTGATTGAGCAATGAAACTGCAGCTCCGGTATCGAGCTGGAATGGTATCACTTTTCCTGCAAAGTCTAAGTCCACAAAAAGTTTATTGTCGTGTTGACGACAAGAGCGACTGTCTCGTGCAATTTGAACTGATACAGGTCCAGAAGCACTTGCAACTTTACGGGATTTCCGGCGACGTCGACGCACACTTTGGGTGGGACGAACACAGTCACTGGGAGCTAAAGTGTCACTGGACGGGTGGGAATGTACTACATGGATGTCCATGGGTGAAGGTCCACGAGCCTGATTGTCCTGGGTTCGATTCCGGCGCGAAGCAAAAGGCCTGGAATTTGTGCGATTGTCTGATCTTAACTTTTTCCGGCAAACACTTTGTACATGTCCTTTCTTGTGACAGTAAAAGCAAATAGCTTGGCGTGACGGGCAATTTTCACGCGAATGTCTAATTGCACACCGCGGGCAAGATTTCACTGCATTTGCTTGCTTACGCGGCGCACGTGGTTGCAAGCTAGGCGGCCGCTGCGAAGTCGGGCGCGAGGGCCGCTCAGCGTCCCGTGCAGCGGGCCGGGCGGGCCGATTAACGTGACACACTGCTGGCGAAGTTTCAAATGATGCCTGAGCAAAGTCAAGTGTGTCTTGCCTGTCCAATATGTCTATCACTTGTTGCAGGGAGGGATTAACTAGTTTCAAAATCTGTTCCCTTATGCGAACATCAGAAACGTTCTGTGCAATTGCATCACGCACCATAGTATCTGAATATGGGAGGCCACATTCACAGGCAAACGCGCAGTCTCTAGTCAGTCCTTGCAAAGTTGCTACCCACTCCCTGTTAGTCTGACCGGCCGTACGTTTTGTACGAAAAAACGTATACCGTTTTGCAACTACATTTACTGTTTCTTTGAAATAGGCATCCAAAGCAGACAAAATTTCCTCGTAGGTCAGAGTTGCTACGTCGCGTCGGGGAAACAATTTCACTATCACCCGGTAGGTAGACACACCGACACAAGAAAGCAAAAACGGCTGCCGCTCTTTACCTTGAATTCCATAAGCTGTGAGGTGGAACCGGAACTGATCGGCCCACTCAGTCCAGCTCTCGGTTGTGGCCTCAAAGGGCCTAAATGGCGGTGCGACAGCGTTGTGTGGCTGCGGTAGCGAAGAAGCGGCTGCCGCCGCATCGGTTTGCAGCGCACGTTGACCCTGGACGAGCTGTCCAAGGGCTTCCAATAACGCCTGCGTCTGCTGATTCTGCAAGCGAAAAAATTCGGACAGTACATCTGGAGAATGCGGCGAAGCCATGACACAAGCAAATTAGAGCAAGTATAACACAAAGACTGCAACGTGGGCGCGGCACCACACCTCGTCGCCAAAATATTGTTGTGTCGATTCCCTAAGGTCTCGACACAATGAGTGGCTAGGTGCACGCGAAACTAACGCAGACGGGCGTAAATTCTGAAACAGGAGACTGGATGAAAAACTATAAAGAAAAGAAGAGAGATTTTAATATACTTAACTTTAATGTAGTCTTGTTCTTGTTGAAATACATCTCTTGCATAGTAGTAAGCAATTAGCAATGATACACATGGCGCCTTGCTAGGTAGTAGCGATGGACTAGCTGAAGGCTATTTAATCTGTCTCTCGGCAAATGAGAGGAATACTTGGTAGGTCTAGTCGCAAGCTATGTCGTCCGTACAACTGGGGCGAGGTCATGTCCGTGTCTTGTGACCTGCCATGTGGTGGCGCTAGGTTTGCGATTACACAGTGGCGACACGCGGGTCCGACATGTACTACAGGACCGCGGCCGATTTAAGTTACCACCTAGCAAGTGTGGTGTCTAGCGGTGACACCACAGTTAGTTTTCTATGACTAGATAGATATGTAAAGTGCAGAAATTTAATTGAAACGCCAATTTTACATCAATATGTCTGAATATGTGCATAAAATTTGTCATCTTGTGTGTATATGTGCCTAATCTAGATGTACATCCGAAATCAACGCAAATAAATAAGTATAACTATGTATATAATGCAAATTACAAACATCGGATTTACATTCGGGTGGACTCAGTTTGACCTGGAAAGTAAATATTTATGAAGTTGTCTAGTGCAGGATGGGTGGCGGCGGGGTGTGAAGTTCTTGGCTCGAGCAGGTGATGAACAGTGCAACAAAACATGGCTCAAATGGCTCTGAGCACTATGGGACTTAACATCTGAGGTCATCAGTCCCCTAGAACTTAGAACTACTTCAACCTAACTAACCTAAGGACATCACACACATTCATGCCCGAGGCAGGATTCGAAACTGCGGCCGCAGACTGTAGCGCCTAGAACCGCTCGGCCACTCCGGCCGGCAACAGCCCAACACAGTCCAGTTACTTCACATAGTTTCATTCATACCACGATACAGACATACACTCTAGCGGTAACGCCCCTGTAGTCTACCAACTGTGACGTGACGCGGAAGCCTGACGATTGATGACAGCACGAAGCCTGACGGCGAGAAAAGACGCAGTTATACTCCGCGTGGTCAGCTATACCCGCGGCCGACGTCCCGCCCATACGGACGCAAAGCAGGCGGGAATGTGTGATGTAATACGTAATTTGAAAGTAAACAATACAATTTTCAAACGTATCAAGTCGTCTTTTATTTATTCTCCCTTCATACTGGGCCAAACATTGTATAACGTCGTAGTAAACTTATTTTACATTAAATTCTTGTCACATATTATAAATACAATGTTTTTGTAACTGATTTACACTCTTCGTATGTATATAGTGTTAAGAAGGTAAGTATACTTCAATTTCTTTGAAAAAATCAAAATGGTCGATATGAAAAAATGCTACTTCTCTGTTAGTTTTAAAAAGATTTGGCTCAAAACATTTTTGTGAATACATTCCGTGACGACCAAGAATTCCATGTATGGGTTTTAAAAAATAATTTTTTCAAAACTCAAAAATTCAAAAGTGATGAAATAAATTTTGTTTAGCTAAGTGGATTTACCCGCTGAGTTCAGCATGTTACGAAACATCTTAACTGCACGGGGTACATAACTTTCACATCGATATAGCGAGGAAAAAGTTGTAAGAGCCGAACAACACCACAGGGTCGCGCGGAGTGGCCGCGAGGTTTGAGGTGCCATGTCTCGGATTGCACAGCCCCTCCAGCCGGAGGCTCGAGGACTCCCTTGGGCATGGGTGTGTGTGTTGTTTTTAGCATAAATTTAGTTTAAGTAGTGTGTAAGTCTAAGGACCTGACCTCAGCAGTTTGGTTCCTCAGTAATTCACACACATTTGAAATTTTTTGAAACCAAAGGACGAAAGAGCATCGAAATAAGACTCGCATTTTATGATATGGTCGTTGCTCAGTGATACACCTAATCAGAGATTCGTTTTAAGTGCTCTATGATAATACAGATACGCGCTGCTGTGTTAAAAGTTAAAAGTTAGGTAAGTATAGCTGCCGGATTAAAACTAGACCAACAATATTCTGAAAGAGAGCTGGACTTACTTTCCACTGTTTACTTTAAGAATGGATATTGCGTGATAATATTTAAAAATAAAATGCTGTAACCGCATAAAAAGTACCTACGTAAGGAATACCGAAGGGAAACAGTAGCCTTACTAGTTCCGATGCAGCGTAAAGGAAACTACGAATCGAGAAATGGAATTCCCCCTCCTCCGCAGTCGGTCCACATTAAGCTGTACTGGACTCCCCGCCCGGGTCTATTAGAGTCGACTCATAGCGAGCCGCTCTCAAAGTGGGAGTAATAAAACGGAAGCGGCGCGGGCACGAAGCGGTGACGTCAGAGGTGGTGCCCGGAGCACCGTATTAGCATCCCAGTGGCGCTCATCACAGACGCCGCCAAAAATAGGATTCCGGCGTCCTTTTATCGCGCGGTAATTTTCTCTTCAAACGGCGATTCGAATGGAAATAAAGAAGGGAGACGCGCAAAATACTGCGCGGAGAGAGAACTGGCGGGCGAGATCTCTCGCAGGCGAAATGGAAAAAAGGGAGGGCACAGTCGGAGGGGAAGGGAAGGAGGCGTGGTGTGCTTTGCGATTTGCATCGTGTTATGCGAGCAGGGGGAGCCGAGTCTGTTAATTCACACCCTCGCAGCCGGCCGGACGGAGCGGCGTCCGCCGGCGGCGACCCCGCGAGAATTCCCGTTTCCTCTGACCCGGCGTCCCTTTGATCCCCGCGCACTATTTACAGGTCCCTCGCGCTCCCCGGCCCCGGCGCTCGCGTCCCACCAATAAGATTAGCCCCGGCGGCAGCGGCATGATCTGCAATTGTGCACCGGCGCGCACACAATGCAATTACTGGCCGCGCACGCTCCGCCGGGCGCAGATTACAGGCCTGGCTGGCGCCAGCTCAGTGGCGCGCGCAAATCCGGCCAGCGCTGGCGCCGCGCCGCTCCGCTCCGGCCCTGAATGCCGGAATGTGTGTACGCTTCCCGGTGGCGCCACCGTCCTCCTGCTGGCGCCAAATCTCAGCTCGCAGACGTCCGCTGCCTCCTCGAATGGGATACTAGTGGAATGAAACTGAAAGCAATACGGAATGCAATAATGCAAGGACTGATCGTAGATAGTGATGTAAAATGATGTCGCCCAAATAAGTGAAAAGGGGTGCAGGCGTGAAAAGTCTTTTAGGTACTTTGTTCAGGTTAGAGACAAACGATTTGCGGTATGCAGAATAAGCGTTTATACAGTAACTGATGAGAGAGTTAGAAGGATTCGCAAACTACTGTGTAGTGGGCAGACACGGAAAGATGGAAGGGGTGTATCTAAGAGTGTTAATGCTATGCCATCAGAGGAAAGTGTCAAAATTACTGATCATATTAAAACATTCTCCATCCATCAGGGAAAGGCATTATGGCAGCAGCACTGTGCACTACCAACACTGTGAGCTGTCTGTGAAAAAATACACCTACTTTTTACTGTTAAGCATCCTAACTCGCCAGTGAAATACATATACTATAATAGGTTTTTCGTGAAAACTTTTCACTTGCTTAAAATAAACACTTTCCTTACCTGCAAGGAGTTGACGTTCAAGATTAAGTGAGACACCCACACACACACACACACACACACACACACACGCACATACACACACACACACACACACACACACACACACACAATGAGGTCGCTAAGCGAGCAGCAGTAGCGCCGAAGATTGTCAATATCCGAAGATCTGGTACTAGACTATGCAGCGCCACATACCACACCGGCATGTTGCGATTCTAGGACTTTCAAAAAGAATGTGCTCTTCCTACCGCGATACATAGCTCCTTCTATAAAGCGATGCCTACTTGATGTTGCTTACGTTGGATAAACTGCTACAGTAAATTCTAACAACCTGCACTTGGTAGTTCGTTAACTGTTGCAAGAGAAGCCTGCTTACTTCTACGATGGCGTGCTGAAAAGTACTGCTCCGAATTTTTAATGTGAAAACTCTCAAAGTTTTTTTAAATTAAAACATATCTACATTTTCATCTACATCCATACTCCGCAAGCCACCTGACGGTGTGTGGCGGAGTGTACTTTGAGTACCTCTATCGGTTCTCCCTTCTATTTCCGTCTCGTATTGTTCGTGGAAAGAAGGATTGTCGGTATGCCTCTGTGTGGGCTCTAATCTCTCTGATTTTATCCTCGTGGTCTCTTCGCGAGACATACGTAGGAGGGAGCAATATACTACTTGACTCCTCGGTGAAGGTACGTTCTCGAAACTTCAACAAAAGCCCGTAAAGAGCTACTGAGCGTCTCTCTTGTAGAGTCTTCCACTGGAGTTTATCTATCATCTCCGTAAAGTTTTCGCGATTACTAGATTAATAACTGATCCTGTAACGAAGCGCGCTGCTCTCCGTTGGATCCTCTCTATCTCTTCTATCAACTCTATCTGGTACGGATCCCACACCGGTGAGCAGTATTCAAGCAGTGGGCGAACAGGTGTATTGTATCCTACTGCCTTTGTTTTTGGACTGCATTTCCTTAGGATTCTTCCAATGAATCTCAGTCTGGCATCTGCTTCACCGACGATTAATTTCATATGGTCATTCCATTTTAAATCACTCCTAATGCCTACTTCCAGATAATTTATAGAATTAACTGCTTCCAGTTGCTAAATGATAAAGGATCTTTCTTTCTATGTATTCGCAGCACATTACACTTGTCTACATTGAGATTCAATTGCCATTCCCTGCACCATGCGTCAATTCGTTGCAGATCCTCCTGCATTTCAGTACAATTTTCCAATGTTACAACCTCTCGATGTACTACAGCATCATCCGCAAATATCCTCAGTGACCTTCCGATGTTATCCACAAGGTCATTTATGTATATTGTGAATAGCAACGGTCCTACGACACTCCCCTGCGGCACACCTGAAATCACTCTTACTTCGGAAGACTTCTCTCCATTGACATCTCGCGTTCTGTTATCTAGGAACTCTTCAATCCAATCACACAATTGGTCCGATAGTCCATATGCTCTTACTTTTTTCATTAAACGACTGTGGGGAACTGTATCAAACGCCTTGCGGAAGTCAAGAAACACGGCATCTACCTGGGAACCGTGTCTATGGCCTTCTGAGTCGTGGACGAATAGCGCGAGCTGGGTTTCACAAGATCGTCTTTTTTAAAAACCCATGCTGATTCCTACAGAGTAGATTTCTAGTCTCCAGAAAAGTCATTATACTCGAACATAATGTGTTCCAAAATTCTACAACTGATCGACGTTAGAGATATAGGTATATAGTTCTGCACATCTGTTCGACGTCCCTTCTTGAAAACGGGAATGAACTGTGCCCTTTTCCAATCCTTTGGAACCCTACGCTCTTCTAGAGACCTACGGTACACCGCTGCAAGAAGGGGAGCAAGTTACCATTCGTCATTAACATTCTATATCTTTATTATATCTTTATTCTTCACGTCAACGTATTTGCAGGTCTCTAACGCTAGAGGATTCCGAACTGCTGCGGGTAACAGGGCAGTAACTATGTAACGTAACTATTCCGGTGCTTGAGAAACAGAGCGCTTAATCGCGTCTGGAATTCGAGGAGTTCGTCCACCCCTGGAACAACCTCTCCTCAGGATGACAATGCCAGAATACACACACGAACGCTGTGACATCTACAACAGTACGATACCTTGGGTTCACAGTCATCGATCATCCTCCATACGGTCCCCTCTTGAGCCCATCCGATTTTCATCTATTTCTAAAACTTGAAGAACACCTCAGAGAACTTCACTTTGACAGTGATGAAGCGGTGCAAGCATAGTTGAGGTTGTAGTTCCGTCAACAAAATCAAATACTCTACAGTGACGCTATCAACAGACTGGTCTCTCGTCGAGAGAAATGCGTTCGTTACCAGGATAACTATGTTGAGAAATAAATATGTAGACATAAAGAATAAAGACGTAAAAGTTAATAAACAACATAATCGATCTATTAAAATCTTACAAGAAAGGTTAATCACAATAAGACAAGTGCTACTGTTAGCAACTGTGTTCGTTTTTCTTCAGGCAGCGTAACTGACGGTGCGCAAATACCCGAAGTTTAGTCATCCAGTATTTGAGAATGAAAGCACTTAGCGACTTCCAACAAGCTTTGCACCTAATTCAAAAACTCTAGGAAACCTTTTCTCGCTAACCCCTTCCCCCCTCCCAACGACTAACAAAATAAGTGAATCATGAAACGAAAAAAACTTTATCGCTCACTATATTTTCGCTGTTCATGCAGTCAGATATGACGATTTAATTTACTACGTCTTTACTACCGACTCAATTCGCAAAATAATTTTCGAACAGTATCCACGTATACCACTGAATGTATAGGGTGTCAAGAAAAGGACTCCCTGATTTCAAAATTAATTATCTCGAAAACAAAGATCGATAGAGGAATGCAGTAAACGGTATGTTTATTGTGAAAGCTGTAAGAAGTTTATATAGCAGTTCGAAATAATAGTTACAAAAGCTGCTAACAGATGGCGCTGTAATCGCCATACGTAGTGCCTAGTATAAATAGTGATCCGAAGCCCAGAGCGATCAGTTCCACTATTGAAACGTGAAAGGAGGTTAGCGTACCGAAGGAAGAGATTAAAACCATGTACTCTATTGAACAACGCGTTTTTCTGGTGCTAGAGTACCACAGGTTAGAAGAGAGTCCTACGGCAACAAGGTGAAGTTTTCAAGCACGATTTAATGTTCCAAAAGGACCCGATGCGAAAACCATTCGTACGCTCTTCGCAAAATTTCAACGAACAGGCAGCGTAACTGATGATATAGTGGGGCATGTTGGCCGCAAGCAAACCGCAGTTACCCCTGAAAATATCGCCACATTTTCTGGAATTATTCAGCAAAATCCAATGTCATCCGTCCGTAGAATTGCATCTGAGACTGGTTTGAAGCGTTCCAGCACGCAGAAAATACTGAGAAAGAGCCTACACATGTTTCCATTCAAAATTCAAACGCACCAGGCCATACCCGAACGAGCTGTGCAACAAAGGGTTGCCTTTGCTAATCAGATGCTCACAATGATTGATAGTGAAGGATTTGATGTTGGCTGCATCTGGTTTACAGATGAAGCACACTTCCACCTGAATGGATACGTGAATAAGCAGAACTGGCGATTGTGGGGTTCCGAAAAGCCATATTGGTGTGAAGCGAAACCTCTGTATTCTCCTAAAGTTACTGTGTGGGCTGCAGTATGCAGCAGAGGCATTATTGGCCCTTTTTTCATTCGAGAAACGGTCACGGGTACACGTTACGTTGCAATTTTGGAACAATTTGTCGCCACACAGCAAGCGTTAGAGGATCGACCAGGTACTGAATGGTTTATGCAAGATGGAACCCGACCACATCGGACCGAACAAGTGTTTCGCTTTCTTGAGGAATACTTCGGGAATCGAGTCATTGCTTTGGAATATCCCGAATTTACTGGTGCAGGCATGGATTGGCCTCCATATTCGCCGGATTTGACTCCCTGTGACTTTTTTTTGTGGGGCACAGTAAAAGACATGGTCTACCCGAAGCATCCCGCCACGCTGGACGAGCTTGAAACGGTGATCTCTGTGGCATGTGAATCCATTTCGGTTGAGACACTACGAAATGTGATGGCCAATTTCATTCTTCGTTTGCGCCACATCTGTAGTGCCAATGGCGAACATTTTGAAAACATTGTGATGTGATTGTTTGCAAAGATTGTTTTCATACGATTATTCCACTTATGTATGCTGATATGAGCTGTACAGCGTACAGCGCCATCTGTTAGCAACTTTTGTAACTATTATTTCAAACTGCTGTATAAACGTCTTACAGCTTTCACAATAAACATACCGTTTACTGCATTCCTCTATCGATCTTTGTTTTCGAGTATTTAATTTTGAAATCAGTGAACCCTTTTCTGGACACCCTGTATCTGTAAAATTATATCATTGACACATAGTTCAGGAGAATATGACGTCATAAACAGTGCGGCGTGTGAAAAACTAGCTTTTGCTTAAAATGGAGTGCAATTTACCCAGACTATATTCATCTATTGTTTCATAATGAGAGAATTTAGCGACTTTCGACAAACCTAAAAACGTAATTTCAAACCGTTTCTGAAGTTTTTCTCGTTTACATACGTAAAGCAAATATTTAACACATTAACTCAATTGAAAAGTAATCAGTGGTTTGAAGCTGTTTTTATCCAAGGCAGATCGTTTCTTTAAAGAATCGTTGGTTTACTGGCATCTCCTACAGATATTACGTCTTCCTCTCTGGAATTCTTTTCCATAATTCACGACTTCTAATATGGCTATTTTCAACAGTGACAGTAACTGTGGATATTGGAAGCGCTACTATTGACATTACAGTAGTACCCAAAAGTTTTGATTTCAGAAAAACGGATGCGACGTTGTTTATTTGTCCAATCGTGCGAAATAGGGAAACATGTATAGTGGTATGGTGAAGTCAGTGCCGCGTGAGGGGCAGTAAAAATCCATAAGTCAATGTTACGCTCCTGATGTCTAATAACATCAAGCTCTGCAACTATTGTACCTAATACCACTGTCTTTTTCTGGGTAGTCATTTAATATCGCATCAAATGTTGCACGAGATAGTTTTAACATTAATTTCACATTTAACTACAAAATTGTAACTTGTTCGTACGATAGCGAGTTACGAGTTAACATCAGTGAACATCAAGCTAGTCTGCTTAATGACCGCTTCCAAACTCTCCTCACTTTCCCGCGCCGGGCGCATTTCCGACAGATACCGACTATCTCCGCCTATATTAGTCACGTTAATTTAATTTGTTTGTTTATATTACTAAAGTTATTTTTAATAAATAATACTGCAAATATCCTAGTAAGTTATTTATCAACTGTTATTGGTTGAAGTTATTCGTACTGCCACCACTTCTCTATAGTCGGCTTGGATTTTTAATAAATGATTTATTATTATCACATGTAGTTTTGTAATGTTGTTGCATTAATTTGCTATGATTACGGTGCTGATATTCAATAAAAGCGGTTTAAAAGCTGTGAGCTGTCTGGGGAAGTTAACCTTGCATTACTGCGCAACTGTTTCACCTGTGTATCCAGTCTAGCTTACCAAATTCCCAACCAGAGAAACATTAATTATAATCTTTTAATAGTCATACGACAACCAGTGATATATATATATATATATATAAGTAAACTGGTGCCTTATTTAGGATTGTGAAAATGTGAGATTGTAATCTTACGGAGCACATCAAATATGGAGCCAAGATTGGGAGACTGCATACAACACTGCATTCATAAAATAACACACGAAGAACGTTGAAACATATGCAAGAGGAAATTAACCACAACCAACCGATTCAATTTTCACCCAAAGAAGTTACGTTCGTAGCACAATCCTGTCCGTCATGTTATTAACACACACTGGTATACTAAATTCATACTAACTCTCTGTGAAATCTTCCCGAAAAGAATAGCTGAGGGCTACTTTGATGATTACACCACATGCTTCACGTGGTCAACTTGGTTTACACAAAGAGTGTAACTCCACAATAATTTTGATAATTAAAATAAATTAGATCGAAAAGTAATTTACAAAAGAAAAACCTCGAACTGGTTACTATCGTCTTACTATTAACCTGATGGGTCAAACAATTGTATAAGCTCGTGGTACTGGTCTCACAAAGTACACCCCACGTGGGTTGAACATAAAGAAAAGTTGCTATATTGAAAAATATTGCCAAGACGAGACGTTATAATCTCACGCACATTCACATTTAAGATTGATGATGCTAGTTAGAGTTACTGATCAACACGTGGTTCCACTTTACTCACAAAGTAGTGACAAAGCAACTACCGGAATATATTCTGAACTTCACACTCGAACTAGACTGCGTTGCAATTTAAGATAACATTAGATATTTTAGAGCTAAACCTGAAATAAAGGTGATTAAATTTTCAGTTAGGCTGAACTTAAGAAATCCATTGTCCTACGGACTTAGCAGACGCGCTCGCCGCGGACAGACTGCCGTGGTCCCTTCCTGAGGGTGGCTCACAAATACAAACGGAAGTGGCCAGAGGGGCAGCTTCCTATACCAATATGACAAGGGACGGACAGGACCATACTAAGCATAGAAACCTCTCTGCTTTTAGAAAGCGTAGCTACCTGTTCCGACGTTGGTCCTGCTGTTCTCTAGCAGACAGGCTTGTCTGCTACCATCCAGCATGCAACTACAAATACATTTGCTCATTCATCCTCTCACACAGAAGGGAATGGGGATGACAGTATCTTATCATAAACAGTATATAAAAGAAAGCGGATGTAGGTTCCGTATGAGACAGTGTGACATGAATTACATATATGAATTACATATAAACTGTGCTTTAAAGTGTAGTAGTGTGACAGATCGTTCTTGTTTATGTGTAAAAGTAAAACGCTCCGCTGCTCAGTCTCCTCCCAGATAGTCAGAAACGCCACAGTAAATTTAGAAGAGGAATTTATGCCGTAAATGACAACAGATTTAAGAAATTAACATGAAGGGAATCCAACAGAAACCTTTCAGTTTAATAAATTGATACCAGTTTTGTTTGGGAGTTTCTACGGTCTTCTGTAGCTCAAGGACAAAAAGTCTGCTGACGACTGAAACCTTCCTACACGACAGCTCTAGGAATGAAAATTTGCGTTTAACAATCCGTCGACAACGACGTAATTAGAGACGGAACACAAGCTCGATGATGATGGTGATCGGCTGAGCCCTTTCAAAGGAACCATTCCGGCGTTGCCTGGAGAGATTTAGGGAAATCACGGAAAACTTAAATCTGAAGGGCCAGAAGCTTATTCGAACTATGCGAGTTGAGTGGTCCTGACCATTGTGCATAAGTCTGGTTGTCTTCATCATCTATCTTCTGAAACGCGCAGCCACAGCAGCGAATGTCACTCTGCACTGAAATTAAACGACGACCCGCAACGTGGCACAAACGCCACATTTGCTTTCTTAATTCTACCTTTGCGCGGAAATGGTCCCCATTGATAGATTAAGAAAAGGCTACGTCGCTCTGGGCCGGCTGTTGTGGCCGAGCGATTCTAGGCGCTTCAGTCTGTAGCCGTGCGACCTCTACGGTCGCAGGTTCGAAACCTCCCTCGGGGGTCCGCAGCTCGTGGTCGTGCGGTAGCGTTCTCGCTTCCCGCGCTCGGGTTCCCGGGTTCGATTCCCGGCGGGGTCAGGGATTTTCTCTGCCTCGTGATGACTGGGTGTTGTGGGATGTCCTTAGGTTAGTTAGGTTTAAGTAGTTGTAAGTTATAGGGGACTGATGACCTCAGAAGTTAAATCCCATAGTGCTCAGAGCCATTTGAACGTTCCTCGGGCATGGATGTGTGTGATGTCCTTAGGTTGGTTAGGTTTAAGTAGTTCTAAGTTCTAGGGGACTGATGACCTCAGAAGTTAAGTCCCATAGTGCTCAGAGCCATTTGAAACATTTCTTTGAGCTACATCGCCATCAACAAAACTGGACTCACGTTAAAGTTAATACCCTCTCTGAATTGCGATTACTACAAAACAGTTGAAGATAAATTCCTGCGTTTTGCATTGGAATCTGAAATATAAAGAACAAACCACAAAAGCACTGTGCGAAGAACTCAGATTTTTGGTTACTTCTCACTCCGATTAGTTCTAAGTTCTTTGAAATATAAAACTTGTAAAGTTATTTTTAAATCCATTAGGGTCTATAAACGAATCTTTAATGATTATTTAAGTTTGCACTTATCACCTGTTTATTTCCATAATTTTTTAACTAACTGTGAATGGTACATTATTGAATATCTTTATCTTCTTGAAAACAAAATGTAAAAATATTAATTTTAAAAACGTCACTCTCTTCATGTCCTATGTATAAAGTAACCACAATTTAATTTTGTCTTGTGTTTCATAATCCTTTAATTAATTGTTTGGAACGTTGCCCGAAGGCATTTGAAGTAAAGTAAGTAAGAAATAATCAGGCTATTCGACGCTGAAACTTTGTTAGCGTGAAAAATAGGAAGCAGCGATGAGAGTGAGAAGGAAGTATCCATAGGAAAAGACAGAGGCAAGTATGACCCAGCAATCTGAGAAATTTTACATCATGGTCGGGCAACAACTCGGCCACTACACGTCAAATACCTGCAAGTTCTGGCAGCATTCGCTTTATTGCGTGGTCATATGTCAGTATTGCCGAAGCTGAAGCAATGTTGATGGCAATACTTGCTGCCACACATTGCTGATAATATCACCCGAGTAAAAACACACCGTCAGGTCGTAATACACTGAGGTTCAAATGTCTCTGAGCACTATGGGACTTAACATCTGAGATCACCAGTCCCTTAAACCTAACTAACCTAAGGACATCACACACATCCATGCCCGAGGCAGGATTCGAATCTGCGACCGTAGCGGTCGCACGGTTACAGACTGAAGCGCCTAGAACCGCTCGGCCACACCGCCCGGCAATACACTGAGGTGTCAAAAGTAGTGGGATACCTCCTAATATCATGTCGGACCTCCTTTTGCCCGATGTGGAGCAGAAACTCGGCGTGACATGGACTCAAAAAATCGTCCAAAGTCGCCTGAAGAAATATTGAGCCATGCTGCCTCTACAGCCGACTGTAATTGCGGAAGTGTTGCCGGTGCAGCATAATGTGCACGGAGTGATCTCTCGATGTGCCCCATAAATGTTCGATGGGATTCACGTCAGGCGATCTGGATGGCTACATCATTCGCTCGAACTGTCTAAAATATTCTTCAAACCATTGTTGAACAATTGTGGCCCAGTGACATGGCGCATTGTCATTCCTGAAATTCCATCGTAGTTTGGGAACGTGAAGTCAATGAATGACGCAAGTGGTCTCAGTTCGTTGAGTTGGGCCAGAGGACCCAGTCCATTTCATACAAGTATAGCTCACACCATTATGGAGCCACCACCAGTTTGTATAGTGCCTCGGGTCCATGGTTTTGTGGGGTCTGCATTCTTGATAACTGAAATCAGGGTTCACCTGACCAGGTCACGGTTTTCCTGTTTTCTGGGGTCCAACCAATACGGTCACGAGCCCAGGAGACGCGCTGCAGGCGATTTCGTGCTTCCAGAATGAGATTTTCACTCTGCAGCGGAGTGTGCGCTGATATGAAACTTCCTGGTAGATTAAAACTGTGTGCCGGATCGAAACTCGAACTCGGGACCTTTGCCTTTCGCGGGCAAGTGCTCTACCAACTGAGCTTCCCAAGCACG
Source organism: Schistocerca nitens (assembly GCF_023898315.1). Lineage (NCBI taxonomy): Eukaryota > Metazoa > Arthropoda > Insecta > Orthoptera > Acrididae > Schistocerca > Schistocerca nitens. The sequence goes on from NC_064614.1 coordinate 304,157,053, forward strand.
ACTCACGCCCCGTCCTCACAGCTTTACTTCTGCCAGTACCTCGTATCCTACCTTCCAAACTTAACAGAAGCTCTCCTGCGAACCTTGCAGAACTAGCACTCTTGAAAAAAAGGATATTGCGGAGACATATTAAAAAAAAAGAAAAGAAAAACAATTCAGGAATACTGCTTCTTTCAGCACAAAACAATAATGAACCTGTAAGGGATCCGTGATCCCACGAACATTCATATTAGTATCTGACAACCAGGTCGATAGCAGACAGGAGTCGATTGTCGAGCGCTGCAGGAGGCAGTGGGATTAGTGTCGAGTGGAAGCAGTACTGGAAGAATGGCGGTCGAGCTGCGTACGGTGTCAATGGCGGATGTGACGAGTGAGGAGTAAATTGTAAATTCACCGGAGTGTGAAAAATGAGCACGTCCCCTTATCGCCGTAGGGTTGACCCTCATCAATACTGATTCGCGAGTGATATAAAACCAAAAGTGACATGTGCCGAGTTACGAGTTTCGCGTCAACCGCGTCGGCCAGCAACAACCATGGATTGCAGTGAGGATTGTTGTGAATGTTAACCATCATCATTGCGTGTGACGAAGTACTTAAAAGCAGCAACCAATAACAGATATAACCATAATTAAACGTGTAAGACGAAGGTAGCAACTGCCTCAGTATTTGTGTGTTAACAGAAAATACATATCAGTTTGTACATCGCAACCTTTGTGGTCTTCAATAATAGAAAAACTTTCAATCACCAACTATTCCGTCTCAGAACAGCCGCACTCTGTTGAAATACCCCCGAAACCACATCAGAAAAACCGATGGCCTTTCATCCATTAAGCACACGGTCATATATTCATAATAATTAACTGTTTGGTGGCTTCGGTAAATCATACAAAGCCAATAAAGGACATAACGGGGGTGTTTCAAACCGCGCCCCTCTTTGTGTCCGCTTTCCTCGCCGATCCGTTCTACATCCTGGGAGCCGGCAACATCTTCGCGTGTGATAGTGGATCCTCTCCATTGTCCTGATCCTTTCTTTTTAGGAATCATTACATGTAGTAACTACATTCTCCTACCTGGAACTCCCCAGCTGGGTGAGGGATCAAGTAAGCCACTGCCTAAAACATTAACGGATTTTGCAAAATCAGTGAGTGATGTTCTTGTCGTAAGGCCCAAAAGTCTAGCACATTCCTACCGCGCTCTCGGAAAAGTACAGTAAGACCCCAAATCCAGGTCACTGTCTTGGTCTTCGTTTGGGGAAAACGTGTCGTATCCGGGAGAAGTTTCTTGTGGCGCCATCTGAAGGAGGAAGGCGATCATTTTCTGGACCAAATACCACGCTGTTCAAAAGGCCCACATGTCAGGCGATGTTCACCTGTGTCTATAACACTGCACTATGAGCACAGTGGCGTATCTGTCATGTGACTTGTATGTATCTGGAATGTATCACATACTTCCCATTTACAACCCTATAACACACGTACGTCCATCCACTAGTCATGTCACCGTTTGTTGCAGCCTCTCTATGGCATTACTCGGACGTACTCGAGTCAATATGCGATGTACAGGGTGAGTCACTATCTATTGCCACCAAGAATAACTCCGAAAGTATGATAGCAGCTGAAAAGTTTGTGGAACAAATGTTGCATGGGACAACGGGTGCCACAATATGACGTTGGACTTTTGTTGCTAGGTGGGTTCGTTTCAAAGATATGAAGGTCACCTTTGTTTTTTTTTTATTGGGATGCTATAGTTTGGTACTTATTTTCTAATAGCGGCTATCGAGATGAATCCAGTGATGTATAACAGTAAGATCTTTGAAGGTCAACGAAGGTTAAAAAGGTGGCATGAACGTCCATTTACAGAAGGTGTTCTAAGTGATGACCATTGGTATCAATGCAGTGCTGCAATCTTCTTATCGTGGATTGAGTGGTATTCCTTATCACTGCGGCACTTATCGAAGCACATGCTCTGACAATTCTCTCGCGTATATCATACAAATAGAAAATATTCGCCGAATACGGCGTGTCCATCTAACATACCATTGACGTGTAAACACCGTTCGACGCGTAAACACCTTCCATGAATGGACGTTCATGCCACCTTTTTGACCGTCGTTGACCTTCAAAGACCTGTTACACATCACTGGATTCATCTCGATAGCCGCTATCAGACAATAAGTACCAAACTATAGAATTCCATTAAAAAAAAGTTGACATTCATACGTCTGACGCGACCCAACCTAGCAACAAAAAACCAACGTCATATTATGGTCCCCGTTGTCCCATGCAACATTTGTCCCACAAGCTTATAAGCTACTATCATGCTTTCGGTGTTATTCCAGATGGCAATAGTTAGTGATTCACCATGTATATCGCGTTCCATTGCTGTTCAGTAGTTAGTAGTTCCGTATGTACTTTACAGTATTCCACGAAAAATTTTCGTATGTTGCATGCGAAGGTGAGATGTGAGCCACCGCTACCGGAGCCAACGAGAGGAAGGTCATTTCCTCTATCAAGATATCAGTCAGACTTGTCTGGTGTTGCTTCCACATTATGATCATTATGCTGACATAGATCGCCACTGCTCGTTCGCAAACGTGGACTAGCCCAAGACCTCCACGATTAGCAGGGAAAATGAGGGTTTCACATCCGACTCTAAAAAGCAGCCAGTGCTCACAAAGAATCCTAATTCCTCCAGAATTCGGCATGCCAACACCACCGGCATTGGAAGGACTTAGTCCAGATCGATGATGCGAGAAGTTAGATAAGTGTTGGAAAAGGAGACGCTGTGATTTCGAACTCTCATACCAATCATTTGTAGAGGACATCTGCAGCTGAGTGCCGCTGTTCGTTCAACGTCAGTAGTGAAGATAATTCCCAAGCATTTCATTTTGTCTATCGTCTGCAATGGCGCCACACTTCCCACTGGGAGTCCTCTCCCAATGCATGGCGATGGCGATGGCAATCCTCTTGAGACTACCTGCAGACGCACTATACAAATTAATCCAATGGAAAGTCGCCCTTACCTCGTCGCCGACCGTGCCAAGAACGCCAGGTCATCCACATATGTTCTACACACAAATGTGTGGTGCCTTATCATCATCCCTTGGAGTTCGTTCCGGAGCCCGCAGAGCAGCGGCTCGATAGCGATGGCTTAAAGTTTAAACGTTAAGCCTTAAAGTATCATCGACAGCGGGCACCCTTGTGCAATCATTCGCGAGATGGTGATGGGCGTCACAATGCATTCATTGACGAGCACTTTGGAGGAAGCACTACTGAGTAGTCGCATGGCGACGGTAACAAAATTCTGTGGAAACTTCATGCGCATCACCATTTCTACAAGGGAGGCATGGCTCTCCCTGTCAAAGGTGCAACCAAAATCTGTTTACGTCAGTACACCGTGGAGACGACATGTTGTTGCCAGTGCGATCACATCACGCTAGTTACTGAGTACCGATTGTAGACTGCTGTCCCCTCCCAGCTGGGTCTGGTAGAGTGATAAAGCTTGGTGCAGTACGCATTTTAAATGCGCTGTAAGTATCCTGGTGTAGACCTTGCAGTCACAGTTAACAAGCATCAGTGGCCGGTAGGCCCGTATCCCTGTGCCACCAAATGAGTTATGAATGGAGATAATCACTCCTTCCACAAAGATGGGTGGAAATGTTAGATTGCCGGCCGCGGTGGTCTAGCGGTTCTAGGCGCTCAGTCCGGAACCGCGCGACTGCTACGGTCGCAGGTTCGAATCCTGCCTCGGGCATGGATGTGTGTGATGTCCTTAGGTTAGCTAGGTTTAAGTAGTTCTAAGTTCTAGGGGACTGATGACCACAGATGTTAAGTCCCATAGTGCTCAGAGCCATTTGAACCAAATGTTAGATTGAGGGACATCAATCGCGGTACACGTCAGTCCACAGCGGGGTCATGAGATCTTTAAGTGTCCGACAAAACTCTATGGAAACCCGTCGTACCCCGGCGACTTGTTTGACTCTCCCCTATGAGTGCTTCCGTTACCTCGTCCTGCGTGACATTCCCGTTAACATTCGCTCGACCGCCGCTTCGAGACACGCGAATAGCGTTCAGAGACGTCATGAAGGGTTACCACGTCATGTTCCACTTCGTCGTATGGATGATTGTATCGTTCCGCAAAGACGTTGGCAATTTATTTTTGCGATGTCATATGGCGACCATTCGGCAGTACGACCGCATGTACTAAGGCTCTGCGGTTCTATTGTTTTTTCTGATAACGTGGTACATTTATGACGATTCTCTACGAGCTCGTTCAGAGGCCCTTGCGCGGACTGCGATTCCCTCTTGTTATGGCAGCGCTCTGATCTTGTGAAGGCACCGGTACAGAAAGTTCCCAGAGCATCAAGAAATAAAAATCCTTCGCGTGCCATCTCCACGCCATCTGCTCTCTTACATACGCCATCAAGTTTCGGCACAGTGCAGGCTTAATGCATTACAGCCACCATCGTAACGTCGATAGGCGGCGCGGCGCTTATGTCCTCTTCGTGCAGAGGGCGTTGCCGTTGCGTTGTCGCCCTGGAGAGGGGTCGGTCAGCGTGCAGTTGGCTGACGCCGTCTCACAGCCCTCTTGCTCTAACGTTCCCGCTTGGCGTGCCGGCACTTGACTTCACGCCAGAACATTCCTCCCCTCCAAAGCGACGGATCGTTGTCGTATAAGGAGCTCGACAATGCGAGGAGAGGTAGGATCGTGGACGCTGCGCTAGACCGGAAGCTGTAGCTGCAGGGGACGTCAGGCTTCCGGTCGTACCCCACCATCCGGCCTTCGCTCTGGCCAGAAGGGTACGCATCCACCTCCTGAGGCCCGTAAACAGATGTAGAAGGCGTCGGCAGCTGCGGCGTAGACGCGTCCAGCTCCATCGGTAGGACGAGAGGAGGCGGAGGAGGCGAAGGCTCCGTCACCACGGAGTCGCCCCGCGGTGTCGCTATGACACCCTCTGGCGGCTGCTGTGGCCGCGCTGTCCTCGGGATCCAATGAATCTGTGGGAAGAGACACAGAAGTATCACCGTGCACATGACAGTGGTGGAGTTGATCTTGCAATCCGTCTGGGCCTGAAATGAGATGATACATGCAAGCGTCAAGTCGACGAAGTATCTCGCCTCACGCCCACCGTCTCCTGCCGCTAAAAACCCTGCAAAACACAATATCGTGCGGCGCGAAGCGATACTTATGCCCTTCCTTCGGCGCCGGATGCTGAGGGGGTGGAGCATGTGGAGGAGCGTTCGAAGGCCGGCGTTGGTCCATCTCATAGATGCGAACGATAGAAGGCGAGAAACAGTTGCAATGGTTGATCCCTGGTGCGTGCGGTGCGTAGTTTGGCCATCTGCTACTTGAATGTTCTGACATAACGTACTGCTTCGCCGTTTGACTGTGGATGGAACGGTGCACTAGTTAAATGCTATATGCCATTGCATTCGCAGATGTTTCAGTTCCATTTGACGTGAACTGAGGGCCATTGTCCGACACTGGCTTCAGACAAACCTTCGAGGCAAAAAATAGAGGACAACGCCAGAACTGTGCTGTGTGTCGTTGTCGAGTTCATTGGCACAACAAAAGGAAACTTGCTATAAGAGTCTACCACATTAGCAACGAGTGCTCCAAAAAGGTCCCGCAAAGTCTATGTGCACACTTTGCCACGGTGATTGAGACTTAGGCCAAGAAGAGAATTTTTGTGGCAGAGCGGACTTATTTTCCGCACAGGCATGACACTGACGTCGTCTGTTCTATTTGGGCGTCCATACCCCGCCAAGTACAGTGTCGACGCGCTGTTGCGTACAAACAATTCCCCAGTGTCAATAGTGAAAGAAGTGCAACACTTCTTTTAGCAGAACTTTAGGGATCAACCGTCACTTGAACAAGAATCACTCCTTTCTGTACAGCGAGGCTATGCCGACGTGCAAAGTATCGGTGCACTACAGCGTTCTCTAAAGAGCGGGGCCAAAATGTGAGAAGTTTTTTAGTACAATGCTCAGACCTGAATCAGCTTCTGCGGCCTGTGTAACTTTCCGATTGTTCAGAGGGAAGGATTGAAGCAATTCAGAATCCTGAGCATCGATGTGACAACAAGATGCAGCAGAAGCGTCAAAGACTGTATCAGGGCTAATCGGAAGACGCGAAAGCGCCTCCGCATTACCATGTTTAACTGTCGGACGATACACTATCTCCTAGTGATATTGAGACAAAAACAAAGCCAATCTCTGCAATTTTTGAGCAGTTCGTACAGGAACCGGCTTCGTCGGATGAAACAAGGACTGCAATAGCTTGTGATCCGTTACTAAGTAGAATTTTCCGCCATACAAATAGTGGTGGAAGTTGGTGGCACGATACACAATAGCCAATGCCTCTTTCTCGATTTGTGAATATTTACACTGAGCTTTGGACAATACTTTTGATGCGAAAGCAATAAGCCTGTCTTTATCACAAAATACGGGCGAAAGCGCTGCACCGATTCCGTAAGAGGAAGCGTCAACTTGCAACACAACTGGTTTGTCAGGATCAAAGTGCACCACGCATCGATCACTGAGCAATGCATCTTTAAGTTTTTGAAAAGCTTCTTAGCACTCATCTGTCCAAAGAAAGAGAACGTTCTTGAGACGCAAGCGATACAATGGAGCTGTGATTCGTGCGGCATTCGGTATGAACGGAATATAATAGTCCACTTTCCCTAAAACGGACTGCTATTCTATGATATTGCGAGGAACCGGCAAGTCTCGTAAGGCTAACAAATGTGACTGAAGAGGATGTACACCTTGACTTTTTATGACATGGCCAAGATACTGCAACTCAGATTTTAAAAAATCGCACTTGTCCAGTTTACACTTTAGTCCTGCGTCAGATAACACACGAAACAAAGTACGCAAATTTGCAATGTGTTCTTCAGGTATACGACCTGCTACGATAATATCCTCCAAATAGTTTGAACAGTTTGGTACTTGAACAGTCACCTGTTCCAAATACCCTTGGAAAATGGCGGGTGCGGAAGCGCTGCCAAAAGGCAAATGCAAATATTTAAGCAACCCCAAATGAGTATTCACAACACACACTTTTTGAGATTCTTCATCTAGTGATATATGAACAGATACGTCGCTCAAATCACTTTTAGAAAAGTAGCGACCAGCGCCTAATCTTCCGATGAGATCCTATGGGCGTGGTAATTGATACGTATCACTCACAGTTTGTGGGTTGACTGTAGACTTGAAGTCAACATGGAGGCGAATGCGAATTGAAAGTTAGGGGAACAAAACCAGTGAACTTGCACATTGACTAGTTTGTATTGGCGCAATAGCCCCGCTATCTTGCAATTCTTTAAGTTCAGCGGCGACTTTGTCACGTAATAAAATGGGAACAGTTCTGGCCCGGCAAAATTTCGGCTGAGCATTGTCTTTCATAGTAATATGTGCAACAAAATTGTTAGCCTTGCCTAAACCTTCAGAAAAGAGTTCAGGGGATTCTTTCAGCAAGCTAGCTACGCTGTCTTTAGCATTGAATGCAGTCACTGACAACAAATTATCCTTAATTTTAAAGCGAAACAAATCAAATGAATAAAGGCCAAATATGTTCTCACAATCGCATGATTGTAGCGCAGTAAAAGTTACAGTGCGCATATGCAAGCGATACATGGCAGGCAAAGTACATTTTTCGAGAACGGGAATGTGTTGTCCATTATAAGCCATCAGGTGCGTGCTAGTTTTAGACAGGCTTGGGGAGCCTAACAGTTCATATGTATTATGGTTCAGCAATTCAGCAGAGGCACCCTTGTCCAACTGTATTTTCACAAGTTTTCCACAAATTTACAAATGAACAAAAAGTTTGTTGGACTGGCGTAGCCCTGAAGAAATTGTTCGCTTGCTAGCTTTGCTAATGCCTACAGCAGGCTTTGAATATACTGCATTCATTACATGAGCCTTGTGACTAAATTTTTATGAGTGGACAGAATTCTTACGATTGTTCCATTGCAAAATTATGGATTGTACGTGTCCTTTCTTGCCACAAGCGTAACACCGTGCTTGTCGGGACGGGCAGTTTTGGCGTTTGTGCCGCGAATGGCGCCGAGGCCATGACTTAATTCTGTTTGCCTGTTTAGAGACTTGTTTACGCGGTATGGCAAGCGTGAGCTGTTGCTGACTAATGGACCAGTTACAAACAAGGAGCGACGCGACGTGACAAATTTACTGGTCGACATGGCACCTGAATCGTACTGATCTAGTATTTGCACTATGATGGATCGGATTGTTTCAAAATCTGTTCTCCAAGTTTGACATCAGTTACACTGTATACGGTCGCATCATGCAACATAACATCTGAATATAACGCACCACAAGCACGTCTGAATTAGCATTCCCCCGTCACACTCTGCAAATATGTTACCCACTCATGATAAGTTTGTCCTGAGCATTTTTTGCAACTAAAGAATTGATAACTAGCTGCTTATTCACTTGTTGGTCATAATATTTAGTTTCTGATCTACAACCAGATCATAGGAAAGTTCCCTTGGAGTGGTGTTAGGTAACAACTTCTGTACGAGGCACAACACTGCATTTCCTACCATGGACAATAAATAAGAAGCTTCACAGTACCTGGTACGTTGTGAGCAATTACGTGGGTTTCAAACTGCTGCAACCACTGGAGCCATTCCTCTTGTTGTTCATGAAACTGGCGAAAAGGCGGTATAGCACTTGGAGCTACCGTAGGTGTTGCTTGCGCTGCATTAGTAGTTTGGTTCGCCAGGAGCGGCTGTACTGTGTTTAGCAGTGTTGATATTTGCTGGATTGAAAGTGAAACATCTACATTAGCTGTGTTGCACCCATCGCTTGCAGCTGAGGCGCCTGAACAGATGGCGGGTGAGGTGGGTTGCTTATTGCGATAAACATACATGGCAAGAAATAAAAATAAGCACACAAGCTAAGAAAATTTCCTCAACGCCCACCTGAAAATAGTGATTAGCAAAATCACTATGAAAAACATATTAAAGCAAGTAAACAAACCCTGCAAGAAAAGACAATGCAGAATTAAGGCGCCAGCAAGCAGGAAAGCACACGAAAAACTGTGCCCCCCCCCCCCCCCCCCAGGCACAAGGCTTTTCCCATAACTCGTCGCCAATATTGTTTCCTGCCTACTCGTCAAATGCGGGGTGCCAGGAAACCTGCTTTCTCGGATCGTTGGACAACAATTCAAGGAAATCGTATTAATGAAGTTTATTACAAAAGGAAATGATTACAATACATTATGAAACACAGATGTGTCGCAAGCAAAAGGCGACAGACAAAACATGAAATCTCTTAATGCAGGTTGATTCTTACAGAGAAGAAGACAGTAACCAGCCACTATTGATACTGTTATTTATTTAAGTAAATAGCGCCGTAACCGGTTTCGAACTGGCAAGTTCATCATCAGACGGCTGTTCACGAGATTTGCAAGATACACTTTACATAATCGTCAGTTTCGTTTTCTTATTCTTCCACTGTGGCGAAATATTCTTGGTGTGTTCGTCCCCTACGGTAGAAAACAGTGTTAGAAGCGCCCTATGTGATCATAAATAACCTCCAAACGATGAAATACAGGGTAAACAAATATATGGGATTAAGTGGTTATGGTACTTACATCGAAAATTCCGCGCGATTTTGTTGCGAAGTTGCAGGAATGTATCTTTCAAATATTCCAAAACAGTGGCTGGTTGCTGTCTTCTTCTTTGTAAGAATCAACCACGGTCTCGCCATGTCAGTTTTAGACAAAATTGCATGAAATCTCTTCACTATAGACAATGCTACATAGTAGAAGCGAAATGATTAGTTTTGATGCTATTGTTGAACTCGCTGCTGTATGACCCTTATAATTGGGCCGCGGCCAGGTGGCGCGGCTCTTATGTCCTCGTGTAGAGGGCGTTGCCGGCGCGTTGTTGTCGTGGAGAGGAGTCGGTCAGCGTTCAGTTGATTGACGTAGTCTCACAGTCGTCTCGGCTCTAACGTTCCCGCCTGACGTGCCGGCACTACACTTTACTCCGGAACACTACTCAGTGCAGATGTTGGACGCCGTAGGGTGGGCAGACTGGTAAGAAAGGACAAGCAGCGAAGTGTGGCGGAACTAAACCAGACTTTATGCTGGGCAGAGTACAAGTGCGTCTGAACACACAGTGCATCGAACACGATGGGCCAGCCGACGACCCATGCGTGTACAAATGTTAGCAACACATCGACAACTACAACTGAAATGGGCACGTGACCATCGGCACTGGTGGTTGGCGCAGTAGCAATATGGTTCTAACGGCTCTGAGCACTATAGGACTTAACTTCTGGGGTCATCAGTCCCCTAGAACTTAGAACTACTTAAACCTAACTAACCTAAGGACATCACACACATCCGTGCCCGAGGCAGGATTCGGTCGCGCGGTTCCAGACTGTAGCGCCTAGAAACGCTCGGCCACCCCGGCCGGCGGCGCAGTAGCAGAGCGTTGCATCATCTGATGAATCGCAATACCTTCTTCATCATGCCGATGGGACTGCGCGAATCCGTCGCCTTCCGGGGGAACACCTCCTTAACACCTGTACTGTGGGACGGAGACAAGCTGGAGACGGCTGTATTATGTCCTGGGTAACAATCACATGAGCATCCACGGGTCCGTTGGACCTCGTGGAAGGCACCATAACGGCCAAGGAGTATCGTACAGTGGTTGCGACCACGTACATCCCTTCATGGCGATCTTGTTTCCCAACGGCAATAGCGTTTTTCAACAAGATAATGCGCCGTGTCACAAGGCCAAGGACGTGATGCAGTGGTTCGAGGAACACAGTGACGAGTTCCAAGTGATGTGCTGCAACCTGCAACTCGCCAGATCTGCACCCGATCTGGCATGTGACTGAACGTGGCGTCAGAGCTCATCGGCCCCCTCCCTGGAATTTACGGAAACTAGGTGACTTGTCTGTGCAGATGTTGTGCCAACACCCTCCAGAGACTTACCAAGGCCTCGTTGCTTCCATACCATGACGCGTCGCCGGTGTTACCCGTGCCATAAGTGGGCATATTGGTTATTAGGTAGGTGGTCGTAACTTTCTGATTGATCAGTGTATGTAGACACGGATGAGGAAGTAGTTGTGTTTTCAAATTTAGGCGGTTCACAACCGGAAATGATGCTAGATATTCTACACGTGAAATAAATGCTTAATTGCAAGCACAATGAGGCTCAAATACACTTTATACATACTGCCTAATGCAAGACATTCCCTTTATACACACCATTGTATGACCACCTCCCAACGTTATAAATGCTAAACACATGTCAGAGCACGCATTAAAGTGATGTTATTCTCTATAACGTTCAGATATGTAGATACAACCAGAAACGACGTCAGAGATTCTACAGCTGAATTATATGCTTAATGTCAAGTCCTTAACCATGTCGATCATATTAGGAACTCAAATAAGCAAAGCTTAAACAAAATGGTTGTAAATATTACGAGGCACATTACTTCAACAAGGCAGTGTGTGTAAGTGTGACGTCATGAAATTACTGGTTTGAGGGGATTCTGAGAAGTATGTCGCACTACACAGAAAACAGAGAGGAAATACTGTGATTACGGCAGCGTTAGCGTCTGGGATTTACCCATAACTGTCGAAGTCACGTAATTGTATTTCGTAAAAGAGCAGTCGAATCGAAAAAAACAAGTCATCGTGTATATATCCAAACAGTTCTAAGCAGGGCTTAGACACACGACCCATTCTATAGCTGTATATTGTGGTCTTCAGCCTGGTACTAGCATTTTTCTTTTTTTTGCCAAGGAAGACGCAAAAATTTCCCGTAGACGCATGTCTTCGTGTGCAGATAAAACGTAGTGTGGAACACATCGTAAAATTGTTTGATTGTGTTTAATACTCTTAAAGAGCCTCGCACATGATCAAGACACAAGGCCCATCCTGTTCCCATCTATAAGATTCTGTTGTACCCTTTATCCATACGTTGTAAACACTAGAAAACAAGACCACCGCCCGTCTTCTGCTTTCTTGCACGTAAAGCGATATCTACAGAAGACCATGTCTCCACTAAACTATAACGTTAGGGGTCTTTTTATATGTGAGATGTCACCTCCAGGCCAACAATGCTAAGCTTACAATGCTTCTCTTGGCACTTTTGGGCCCTTTTGGGCCCTGGTCAGCAAGTTGCTGAAGGCGGATCGAATCTGGACTGCTGAAATTGCTGTAATCTCATCCGAAATGTTCTGATGCAGTTCTTGAGGACTATGAGCGTTGTTGCGGTAAACCTTAGACTTGAGGACTCCCCAATACAAAGTAATCGCACACTGACAGATCACGTGACCTAGGTGGCCAGCTAGGGCAGCGACCAGACTGACCTCTGCTAACAACTCTGTCAGGCGTGAAGATTGTGTAAATGTGGTCCAAGGTTCGGTCGGTTGTATGGCCAGTTGCTCTATCCTGTTGGAAGTACTGTAGATCTTTTCCTCCTCCGTTAACGCTGCCACAAACGGTTTCAAAATGTTGGCAACGTAACTTGCCGAAGACAGCGTCGGATGAAAGAAGGTGGGACCAATAATGCGGCGTGCAGACACTGCACACCAAACCCCAACCTTCTGATCATGCAGTGGTGTTTCGTGGACGATATGTGTATTCTCCGTTGACCAGAATGTGTGATTTTGTGAGATGACATAGCCACTCAAGTGAAATCGGGCTTCATAAGACATAAAGAAAAGATCCGAGTCCAAGCCATTCATTGTCATCTCAGTGAAAACTACTCACAAACCTGGAGGCGCTGAGAGGCAGCTGCTTGATGTTTTTGAAGCAGGAACAACAGACATTCGGTAGGGATGCATGTGCAGTTCCAGGTATTCGTCCGCATGATCGACGTGATATGCTCGTCTCTTGCAACAGTCATCGAGTTGATCCGATAGGACTCTGAAGCATTGTCTGGTGAACCGCAGCCACATTTTCTAATGTGTAGGCACGTTTCGAAACGTTTTTTGATTTGTTCAAAACAAATCCTGTCAGATGCCATTTTCGGACCAAGCGTTGCGTGGCACTGCTTTGCTTGCACCTTTTCACCATTAAACTTCTCAGCAAACAACTGACTACACTGTTTCCACGATTTTGTTGTCACATAACGTTCCACAATGAACACCCGCTTCTCCACTGTGAGTACCATCGCCACCATTGCACCGCTCCACACACCCTGACACCGCCTGCACTACACTCTGAACCGGCGCAGATCATGTGGCGAGCGTACACATGGTATGTGAATCACGAGGTGTGGTTATGTGCATACATTCACGTCGAATCGTATCCATTCGCCTGAGCCACTTTCATTTTCCCCATCTTCTAAATCAAGCGTCTCAGAGTGCGTTACCCTATAATCTAGCTACTTTGAGCTCAGATTTGACAATTACTCAAAATTGGGCTTATCACATTTCGTTCATTAGCATCCCGATATAATAAATTACAATTTGCTTTTAAAAATGGTTCAAATGGCTCTAACCACTATGGGACTTATCATCTGAGGTCATCAGTCCCCCCAGACTTAGAACTACTTAAACCTAACTAACCTAAGGACATCACACACATCCATGCCCGAGGCATGCTTCGAACCTGCGACCGCAGCAGCAGCGTGGTTCCGGACTGAAGCGCCTAGAACCGCTCGGCCACAGAGGCCGGCTTAATTTGCTTTCAATTTGCAGTGACTAATTTCATTTCACTTAGTTCTATATGTTTGTACAGTTTTATGTATAATAAACATTGCATGTATCACTGGATTTCTCTCTTAATCACCTAACCTTCTGATATTATAATCAGATACTATTTAGGTCCCCCCCCATGAACCATGGACCTTACTGTTGGTGGGGAGGCTTGTGTGCCTCAGCGATACAGATGGGCGTACCGTAGGTGCAACCACAACGGAGGGGTATCTGTTGAGAGGCCAGACAAACGTGTGGTTCCTGAAGAGGGGCAGCAGCCTTTTCAGTAGTTGCAGCGGCAACAGTCTGGATCATTGACTGATTTGGCCTTGTCACACAAACCAAAACGGCCTTGCCGTGCTGGTACTGCGAATGGCTGAAAGCAAGGGGAAACTACAGCCGTAATTTTTCCCGAGGACATGCAGCTTTATTGTATAGTTAAATGATGACGGCGTCCTCTTGGGTAAAATATTCCGGAGGTAAAATAGTCCCCCATTCGGATCTCCGGGCGGGGACTACTCAGGAGGACGTCGTTATCAGGAGAAAGAAAACTGGCGTTCTACGGATCAGAGCGTGGAATGTCAGATCCCTTAATCGGGCAGGTCGGTTAGAAAATTTAAAAAGGGAAATGGATAGGTTAAAGTTAGATATAGTGGGAATTAGTGAAGTTCGGTGGCAAGAGTAACAAGACTTTTGGTCAGGTGAATACAGGTTTATAAATACAAAATCAAATAGGGGTAATGCAAGAGTAGGTTTAATAATGAATAAAAAAAAAAATAGGAGTGCGGGTAAGCCACTACAAACAGCATAGTGAACGCATTATTGTGGCCAAGATAGACACGAAGCCCACGCTTACTACAGTAGTACAAGTTTATATGCCAACTAGCTCTGCAGATGATGAAGAAATTGATGAAATGTATGATGAGATAAAAGAAATTATTCAAGTAGTGAAGGGAGACGAAAATTTAATAGTCATGGGTGACTGGAATTCGAGAGTAGGAAAACGGAGAGATGGAAACATAGTAGGTGAATATGGGTTGGGGGTAAGAAATGAAAAAGGAAACCGTCTGGTAGGATTTTGCACAGAGCATAAATTAATCATAGCTAACACTTGGTTCAAGAATCATGAAAGAAGGTTGTATACATGGAAGAACCCTGGAGATACTAAAAGGTATCAGATAGATTATTTAATGGTAAGACAGAGATTTAGGAACCATGTTTTAAATTGTAAGACATTTCCAGGGGCAGATGTGGACTCTGACCACAATCTATTGGTTATGAACTGCAGATTAAAAGTGAAGAAACTGCAAAAAGGTGGGAATTTAAGGAGATGGACCGTTGATAAACTGACTAAACCAGATGTTGTAGAGAGTTTCAGGGAGAGCATAAGGGAACAATTGACAGGATTGGGGGAAAGAAATACAGTAGAAGAAGAATGGGTAGCTCTGAGGGATGAAGTAGTGAAGGCAGCAGACGATCAAGTAGGTAAAAAGACGAGGGCTGGTAGAAATCCTTGAGTAACAGAAGAAATATTGAATTTAATTGATGAAAGGAGAAAATATAAAAATTCAGTAAATGAAGCAGGCAAAAAGGAATACAAACGTCTCAAAAATGAGATCGACAGGAAGTGCAAAACTGCTAAGCAGGGATGGCTAGAGGACAAATGTAAGGATGTAGAGGCTTATCTCACTAGGGGTAAGATAGATACTGCCTACAGGAAAATTAAAGAGACCTTTGGAGAAAAGAGAACCACTTGTATGAATATCAAGAGCTCAGATGGAAACCCAGATCTAAGCAAAGAAGGGAAAGCAGAAAGGTCGAAGGAGTATATAGAGGGTCTATACAAGGGCGATGTACTTGAGGACAATATTATGGAAATGGAAGAGGATGTAGATGAAGATGAAATGGGAGATACATTACTGCGCGAAGAGTTTGACAGAGCACTGAAAGACCTGAGTCGAAACAAGGCCCCGGGAGTAGACAACATTCCATTAGAACTACTGACGGCCTTGGGAGAGCCAATCCTGACAAAACTCTACCATCTGGTGAGCAAGATGTATGAGACAGGCGAAATACCCTCAGACTTCAAGAAGAATATAATAATTGCAATCCCAAAGAAAGCCGGTGTTGACAGATGTGAAAATTACCGAACTATCAGTTTAATAAGTCACGGCTGCAAAATACTAACGCGAATTCTTTACAGACGAATGGAAAAACTGGTAGAAGTCGACCTCGGGGAAGATCAGTTTGGATTCCGTAGAAATGTTGGAACACGTGAGGCAATTCTGACCTTACGACTTATCTCAGAAGAAAGATTAAGGAATGGCAAACCTACGATTCTAGCATTTGTAGACTTAGAGAAAGCTTTTGACAATGTTGACTGGAATACTCTCTTTCAAATTCTAAAGGTGGCAGGGGTAAAATACTGGGAGCGAAAGAATATTTACAATTTGTACAGAAACCAGATCGCAGTTATAAGACTCGAGGGGCATGAAAGGGAAGCAGTGGTTGGGAAGGGAGTGAGACAGGGTTGTAGCCTATCCCCGATGTTATTCAATCTGTATATTGAGCAAGCATTAATTGAAACAAAAGAAAAATTCGGAGTAGATATTAAAATCCATGGAGAAGAAATAAAAACTTTGAGGTTCGCCGATGACATTGTAATTCTGTCAGAGACAGCAAAGGACTTGGAAGAGCAGTTGACCGGAATGGACAGTGTCTTGAAAGGAGGATATGAGATGAACATCAACAAAAGCAAAACGAGGGTCATGGAATGTAGTCGAATTAAGTCGGGTGATGCTGAGGGGATTAGATTAGGAAATGAGACACTTAAAGTAGTAAAGGAGTTTTGCTATTTAGGGAGCAAAATAACTGATGATGGTCGAAGTAGAGAGGATATAAAATGTAGACTGGCAATGGCAAGGAAATCGTTTCTGAAGAAGAGAAATTTGTTAACATCGAGTATAGATTTAAGTGTCAGGAAGTCGTTTCTGAAAGTATTTGTATGGAGTGTAGCCACGTATGGAAGTGAAACATGGACGATAAATAGTTTGGACAAGAAGAGAATAGAAGCTTTCGAAACTTGGTGCTACAGAAGAATGCTGAAGATTAGATGGGTAGATCACGTAACTAATGAGGAGGTATTGAATAGAATAGGGGATGGCACAACTTGACAAGAAGAAGGGACCGGTTGGTAGGGCACATTCTGAGGTATCAAGGGATCACCAATTTAGCAAATGGCTCTGAGCACTATGGGACTCAACTGCTGAGGTCATTAGTCCCCTAGAACTTAGAACTAGTTAAACCTAACTAACCTAAGGACATCACAAACATCCATGCCCGAGGCAGGATTCGAACCTGCGACCGTAGCGGTCTTGCGGTTCCAGACTGCAGCGCCTTTAACCGCACGGCCACTTCGGCCGGCCACCAATTTAGCATTGGAGGGCAGCGTGGAGGGTAAAAATCGTAGAGGGAGACCAAGAGATGAATACACTAAGCAGATTCAGCAGGATGTAGGTTGCAGTAAGTACTGGGAGATGAAGAAGCTTGCGCAGGATAGAGTAGCATGGAGAGCTGCATCAAACCAGTCTCAGGACTGAAGACCACAAAAACAACAACAACATCAACTATTTAGATTTTAAAGAAATTTTTTCATTTCACTGTCTAACTCATAGATGGTTATTCATTAACAGAGCTTTATTAATAATTAATTTATTATGAAAATGCCACTAAACAAAATTAATTCGGTTCGCTTATTGTGGTAGGAAGTTTTTCTTCTGGACTGGTGCATACCCCACATACTGATCGACGAGATATGTCGTTTCTTATGCCTTCAATGTATTCAGAGGTTTGTATAGTCATACGGTGGTAGTCCTTGAATTTATCTGGGTAATTCCCTAAAAGTTGGCGACTTTCAAAAAACTATTCCGCAGATCTATCTTCGTTTAAGTGCTGCACCTATACTTAAAAAAGTCTCTTATTAAGGTCAACATTCTTCTCCAGCAGAAGCGCACGCAAAAACCAACGTCAGAGTTCCATATGGTACCTCCACAACACAATTGCTACCCAATTGGGCATTAACTGAAGCCAGTGTACTCACTCGCTACGAACGACAACGAGTAACATAATCGCACTGCATAGGATCGGGAGAAATACAAATCCGTTGTTGGTGTAGGGCTTATGCGTTGTGGAAAAAATAATCTGCTCCAAATAGTATTCATCCTGAGTGATTAGATATTGAAATACTGAATCGTGTGCTCAGTCTGGATTAGCTGTACAATTGTTGTATAAATATTGTTGTCTTTCTAGTGCATGTGTTGTGTCTTGTAGATTAATAATCACCCGCGTTGTGATTGTTTCGTGTGATGTGAGCAAGCACGTACTTAATACTTTAGTACGAAAGATCGACAGTAAACAAAGTGTCCATTCAAGTGAATATTTCACGAGTGGCTGAACATTTTCTTTGATATTGTGTCGAAGGGACTACATTCATCCACGTCGAGATGGTCAGTGCGCGTTCATGAACAGAATTTGTGTGTTATGAAGTTATTGTGAACTGTGCATCTCATGACGAAAAACTGTTATTTGCGGCACTGTATATAGCAATAATAAATATTAAAATACGGATAGTTATAGACTGAGAACACTACAACCCACATTTGCGTGTTTCTACAAGTTCAAAATGGTTCAAATGACTCTGAGCACTATGGGACTTAAGATCTGCGGTCATCAGTCCCTTAGGACTTAGAACTACTCAAACCTAACTAACCCAAGGACATCACACATATCCATACCCCAGGCAGAATTCGATCCTGCAACCGTAGCGGTCGTGCGGTTCCGGAGTCAAGAGCCTAGAACAGCTCGGCCACAACGGCCGGCTTTTTCCAAGTCTCAATAGATGCACAAACCAGTAATCTTCATTATAGTGTGTGTGCGTGTGTGCACGTTTATAGCCACGTAGTCTAAGTTCTGCCGGGCCACTTGCAAATATCTTCAGATATGCCGAGAACTGATGGTATCTCATAAGGAGTAGGTCTAGGCTAATAAGTGAAACTGGCAGCTATTTCGCCTCGAGTTAGTGCTTAGCGTTAAGTTCCTACACACGATAATTTCCTAACGTATACGCATACGAGGTTTGGTTAAAAAAAAATTCCGAAACATTCATAATCTCGCGGTGTTGGAGCGAAATGCAGTTGCCATCCCTCCACACGCATGTGTTTAATGTGTAACTGCCGCAAGTTTCATTGTTGTATGTTGTATGGTAGATATTTTTCAGTGCTGTATTGAATAGAACATTGTGTCGGATATTTTGCGAATTTCGAGATGGCAGAGTTAGAGGGGCAGCGCGTCTACATTAAATTTTGCGTGAAACTCTAGAAAACCTTTACAGAGATACACCAAATTATGCAGGAAGCCTACGATGATGAGTGCATAAGCCGTACTCGGCGTTACAATGATTCAAAATGGCCGGACGAAAGTTAAAGATGCTCCTCATTTAGGACGCCCATGAAGCCTATCGACGACGCTCATGTCAGGAACGTTGACGAAATTGTGCATGCCAGTCCAAGACTAACTGTCCGAGAGATTTCAGAAGAATGTGATATTTCAACTGGATCACGTCATGAAATCCTGACACAGTATCGTGGAATGCATTGTGTTGCCTCCAAGTTCATCCGCCGGCCGCTTGTGGCCGAGCGGTTCTAAGCGCTTCAGTCTGGAACCCCGCGACCGCTGCGATCGCAGGTTCGAATCCTGCCTCGGGCATGGATGTGTGTGATGTCCTTAGGTTAGTCAGGTTTAAGTAGTTCTAAGTTCTAGGGGACTGATGACCTCAGATGTTAAGTCCCATAGTGCTCAGAGCCATTTTTTGAACAAAGTTCGTCCCACAGTTCGCGAGTCAAGACCAGAAGACCTTCGCCTCGCGATCTGTGAAGAGCTTTTGGATCGCGCAAATGAGAATGAGATGTTTCTTAAGAGAATCATAACAGGTAATGAGACGCGGGCCTACGGTTATGATGCTGAGACCAACGTTCAGTCTTCACAATCAGTCGGGAAAGGTTATCCAAAACCAAGAAAAGGTGAGGTCAAATGTCAAAGCCATGCTCATAGTTTTCTTTGACTTTGAAGGCTTAGTTCAACATGAACTGAACTGTTAATCTGTGGTACTATCGGGACGTGTTGCAACGCCTGCGAGAATATGTGAGAAGGAAACCGCCTGAAATGTGGCGAGACAATTCGTGGCTCTTGCATCACGATAACGCACCCACACATTCATCCCTGTTGGTGCGTGACTATTGCGCAAAATAATGAAATACTGTGCTGCCTCATCCTCCGTACTCTCCAGACCTGGCTCTGCGAAATCTCCAAAGCTGAAAACCCCTTTGAATGGACGACGATTTACGATAGATAAGATAGAAGAAAATTCGCTGACGGCGCTTCGCGCGATTCAGCAGGAAGCGTACCAAGACTGCTTCCGGAAGCAGTGTATCAGTTGTGGAGGAGAGTATTTCGAAGGAGTCCAAGAACAATAAGGAAAAGGTAAGCGCAGAAAAATTTTGTGGACAAAGATCCGAAATTTTTTGAATAGGCCTCGTAAACCGATCGATTGTATACCTTGCCCTACAATCTCTAGGCTTGCACGCGGCAGGCTGAAAGTAGTGCCTCGCGTTGTTCTTTTGGTCGGAAGCCAGCCACGGCTTTGAAAGGACGGTTTTTACTTTAGCATTCGGTGAGGATCTCGGAGCTGGGCGTACGAAGATTTAGATAGTCGCATAGTGCTTTAACTTCTGAGATGGCAAGATGTTCTAGTGCGAAATGAAGGTTCTGTGTTAAAATTAACTTCACTGTATATCCGAGGTTTCTTCCACTCATTTTAAATTCATTCGTTTTCTATGTGGTGCGCTTCGGCCGGAACTTGGTGTTTTACGGATGGGTTTGAACTTCGTACGCACGTAGGCGACGATATAAGCACAATCTTTCTTCACCCGTTTTCGTATGATGCTTATGTTATGTAGTTTCCCTGTGCTAAAAGCGAGTTAATTAAATGTTTTAGTAGCTTCCTGTTTAGCGTTATCTTAGAGTGTTGTGAGAGTGTTATTACATAAGTATGTTTCTTTGTGGAAGTAAAACCAGCGTCTGCGATTACCGGATATAGTTATTTCTTTGCTACCTTGCACAAATGTTTCAAGAATAACGTACTCTGTTACCTCTCGAACACCTTCATTGTTAGTGGGCTTATGCATTCTCTTGTTAGATTTTTTGTACTGTTACGAACATCAACAAAAGCAAAACGACGATAATGGAATGTAGTCGAATTAAATCGGATGATGCTGAGGGAATTAGATTAGGAAATGAGACACTTAAAGTAGTAAAAGGGTTTTGCTATTTGGGGAGCAAAATAACTGATGATGGTCGAAGTAGAGAGGATATAAAATGTAGACTGGCAATGGCAAGGATAGCGTTTCTGAACAAGAGAAATTTGTTAACATCGAGTATAGATTTAAGTGTCAGGAAGTATGTCAGGAAGTCGTTTCTGAAAGTATTTGTATGGAGTGCAGCCATGTATGGAAGTGAAACATGGACGATAAACAGTTTGGACAAGAAGAGAATAGAAGCTTTCGAAATGTGGTGCTACAGAAGAGTGCTGAAGATTAGATGGGTAGAACACATAACTAATGAGGACGTACTGAATAAAAATTGGGGTGAAGAGAAATTTGTAGCACAATTTGACTAGAAGCAGGGATCGTTTGGTAGGACATGTTCTGAGGCATCAAGGAATCGCCAATTTAGTATTGGAGGGCAGCGTGGAGAGTAAAAATCGTAGAGGGAGACCAAGAGATGAATACAGTAAACAGATTCAGAAGGATGTAGGTTGCAGTAGGTACTGGGAGATAGAGTAGCATGGAGAACTGCATCAAATCAGTCTCTGGACTTAAGACCACAATAATAACAATTTAGATTTCCACAGTGTCTGTCGTTTGTTTGTAAAATATTACCGAGTAAGCGAAGTGAAACTAAGACACACCCCGTCCAGGTAGAATAATTTCCCCGACATTTATTTCCGTCGTTCTCACTATTCAGGAGCTCACATTCCTATAACAGTCGGTGCTACGCATATCATCCCATTTAATAGTACAACAGTACTCTTCCCTTAAGATGTACTGTATCAGAACAAATAAGGGGCAGTTAAATGAAAACAAAGCATATAGAAAAAAAGTAAGTAAACTATCTATTATTTTAAAAGTAATCGCCATAAGTGTTAATAGTGGTAACTGGGGTGTAGTCGGATATGTGCTTCAAACCAGGAACCCTCATACAGTCTTACCAGAGAGAGAGAGTGAGAGAGATGGGGGGGGGGGGGGGGGAGAAGAATCGTCCGAATGGGATGAAAATGGGTAGACGTGTTGTATATTTACAGACAAACAAATAATTACAGTTAAAGAAAAAGTGGATTATTTATTCGTATGAAAGACGTTCCAAACTGAGGAAGTCAGTAACGCGTTGGGCCACCTCTGGCCCTTTTGCAAGCCGTTATTCGGCTTGAGATTGATTGATGGAATTGTTAGGTGTTCTACTGAGGGATATCGTGCCGAATTCCGTCCAATTGACGCGTTAGATCGTCCAAATCCAGAGCTGGTTGGAGCGTTCTGACCATAATACTCGAAACGATCTCTATTGGGGATAGATACGCCATCATTGCTGGCCAAAGTAGGGTTTTTTTTTGTCATCAGTCTACTGACTGGTTTGATGCAGCCCGCCACGAATTCCTTTCCTGTGCTAACCTCTTCATCTCAGAGTAGCACTTGCAACCTACGTCCTCAATTATTTGCTTGACGTATTCCAATCTCTGTCTTCCTCTATCGTTTTTGCCCTCTACAGCTCCCTCTAGTACGATGGAAGTCATTCCCTCATGTCTTAGCAGATGTCCTATCATCCTGTCCTTTCTCCTTATCAGTGTTTTCCACATATTCCTTTCCTCTCCGATTCTGCGTAGGACCTCCTCATTCCTTACCTTATCAGTCCACTTAATTTTCAACATTCGTCTATAGCACCACATCTCAAATGCTTCGATTCTCTTCTGTTCCGGTTTTCCCACAGTCCATGTTTCACTACCATACAATGCTGTACTCCAGACGTACATCCTCAGAAATTTCTTCCTCAAATTAAGGCCGGTATTTGATATTAGTAGACTTCTCTTGGCCAGAAATGCCTTTTTTGCCACAGCGAGTCTGCTTTTGACGTCCTCCTTGCTCCGTCCGTCATTGGTTATTTTACTGCCTAGGTAGCGAATTCCTTAACTTCATTGACTTCGTGACCATCAATCCTGATGTTAAGTTTCTCGCTGTTCTCATTTCTACTACTTCTCATTACCTTCGTCTTTCTCCGATTTACTCTCAAACCATACTGCGTAGTCATTAGACTGTTCATTCCGTTCAGCAGATCATTTAATTCTTCTTCACTTTCACCCAGGATAGCAATGTCATCAGCGAATCGTATCATTGATATCCTTTCACCTTGTATTTTAATTCCACTCCTGAACCTTTCTTTTATTTCCATCATTGCTTCCTCGATGTACAGATTGAAGAGTAGGGGCGAAAGGCTACAGCCTTGTCTTACACCCTTCTTAATACGAGCACTTCGTTCTTGATCGTCCACTCTTATTATTCCCTCTTGGTTGTTGTACATATGTATATGACCCGTCTCTCTCTATAGCTTACCCCTACCTTTTTCAGAATCTCGAACAGCTTGCACCATTTTATATTGTCGAACGCTTTTTCCAGGTCGACAAATCCTATGAAAGTGTCTTGATTTTTCTTTAGCCTTGCTTCCATTATTAGCCGTAACGTCAGAATTGCCTCTCTCGTCCCTTTACGTTTCCTAAAGCCAAACTGATCGTCACCTAGCGCATTCTCAATTTTCTTTTTCATTCTTCTGTATATTATTCTTGTAAGCAGTTTCGATGCATGAGCTGTTAAGCTGATTGTGCGATAATTCTCGCACTTGTCAGCTCTTGCCGTCTTCGGAATTGTGTGGATGATGCTTTTCCGAAAGTCAGATGGTATATCGCCAGACTCATATATTCTACACACCAACGTGAAAAGTCGTTTTGTTGCCACTTCCCCCAATGATTTTAGAAATTCTGATGGAATGTTATCTATCCCTTCTCCCTTATTTGACCGTAAGTCCTCCAAAGCTCTTTTAAATTCCGATTCTAATACTGGATGCCCCATCTCTTCTAAATCGACTCCTGTTTCTTCTTCTATCACATCAGACAAATCTTCACCCTCATAGAGGCTTTCAATGTATTCTTTCCACCTATCTGCTCTCTCCTCTGCATTTAACAGTGGAATTCCCGTTGCACTCTCAATGTTACCACCGTTGCTTTTAATGTCACCAAAGGTTGTTTTGACTTTCCTGTATGCTGAGTCTGTCCTTCCGACAATCATATCTTTTTCGATGTCTTCACATTTTTCCTGCAGCCATTTCGTCTTAGCTTCCCAGCACTTCCTATTTATTTCATTCCTCAGCGACTTGTATTTCTGTATTCCTGATTTCCCGGAACATGTTTGTACTTCCTCCTTTCATCAATCAACTGAAGTATTTCTTCTGTTACCCATGGTTTCTTCACAGCTACCTTCTTTGTACCTATGTTTTCCTTCCCAACTTCTGTGATGGCCCTTTTTAGAGATGTCCATTCCTCTTCAACTGTACTGCCTACTGCGCTACTCCTTATTGCTGTATCTATAGCGTTAGAGAACTTGAAACGTATCTCGTCATTCCTTAGTACTTCCGTATCCCACTTCTTTGGGTATTGATTCTTCCTGACTTATGTCTTGAACTTCAGCCTACTCTTCATCACTACTATATTGTGATCTGAGTCTATATCTGCTCCTGGGTACGCCTTACAATGCAGTATCTGATTTCGGAATCTCTGTCTGACCATGATGTAATCTAATTGAAATCTTCCCGTATCTCCCGGCCTTTTCCAAGTATACCTCCTCCTCTTGTGATTCTTGAACAGGGTATTCGCTATTACTAGCTGAAACTTGTTACAGAACTCAATTAGTCTTTTTTCTCTTTCATTCCTTGTCCCAAGCCCTTATTCTCCTGTAACCTTTTCTTCTACTTCTTCCCCTACAACTGCATTCCAGTCGCCCATGACTATTAGATTTTCGTCCCCCTTTACATACTGCATTACCCTTTCAATATCCTCATACACTTTCTCTATCTGTTCATCTTCAGCTTGCGACGTCGGCATGTATACCTGAACTATTGTTATCGGTGTTTGTCTGCTGTCGATTCTGATTAGAACAACCCGGTCACTGAACTGTTCACAGTAACACACCCTGTGCCCTACCTTCCTATTCATAACGAATCCTACTCCTGTTATACCATTTTATGCTGCTGTTGATATTACCCGATACTCATCTGACCAGAAATCCTTGTCTTCCTTCCACTTCACTTCACTGACCCCTACAATATCTAGATTGAGCCTTTGCATTTCCCTTTTCAGATTTTCTAGTTTCCCTACCACGTTCAAGCTTCTGACATTCCACGCCCCGACTCGTAGGACGTTATCCTTTCGTTATCTTTTTCTCATGGTAACCTCCCCCTTGGCAGTCCCCTCCCGGAGATCCGAATTGGGGACTATTCCGGAATCTTTTGCCAATGGAGAGATCATCATGACACTTCTTCAATTACAGGCCACATGTCCTGTGGATACACGTTACGTGTCTTTAATGCAGTGGTTTCCATTGCCTTCTGCATCCTCATGTCGTTGATCATTGCTGATTCTTCCGCCTTTAGGGGCAATTTCCCACCCCTAGGACAAGAGAGTGCCCTGAACCTCTATCCGCTCCTCCGCCCTCTTTGACAAGGCCGTTGGCAGAATGAGGCTGACTTCTTATGCCGGAAGTCTTCGGCCGCCAATGCTGATTATTTATCAAAATTTAGGCAGTTGCGGGGATCGAACCTGGGACCGAAGACGTTTTGATTATGAATCAAAGACGCTACCCCTACACCACGGGTACCCCCAGTAGGGTTTAGCAAGCACGAAGACAAGCAGTAGAGACTCTCGCTGTATGCGGACGGCCATTATTTTGCTGACGTGTAACCTTAAGATGGCTTGCCACGAAGTACAACAGAACGGGTCGTAGACTATCGTCGACGTATCGCCGTGCTGTAAGGCTGCCACGAATGGGAAAAAACCTTGCAATGAAAGGACATGACAGCTGACGTCATCGCTCCTGGTTGTTGGGCTCTACGGCAGGCGACAGTGAGGTTGGTATTCCACTTCCGTCCGGGGCGTCTCCGGCCTGGCATGTCACTGATTGAGTGTAATGTCTTCAGTGATGAGTTCCGCTTCGAAATGAGCCCCGATGACAAGCGAAGACCTGTGTGGAGATGCCCCAGACAGCGGTGGATACCAGCCTGATTGTCGCCTGCCATAAGGCCCAACGACCAGTGGTAATGGTGTGGGGCGTCATTTCTTTTCGTAGCAGAACCCTTGTGGTTGTCATTGGCAATATTCTATGCCAAGTTTTGCCCTTCATAGCAACCCATTGTGGTCTTACATTTCAGCAAATTAATTCCGTCCCACGCCCGCATCTCGTGGTCGTGCGGTAGCGTTCTCGCTTCCCACGCCCGGGTTCCCGGGTTCGATTCCCGGCGGGGTCAGAGATTTTCTCTGCCTCGTGATGGCTGGGTGTTGTGTGCTGTCCTTAGGTTAGTTAGGTTTAAGTAGTTCTAAGTTCTAGGGGACTGATGACCATAGATGTTAAGTCCCATAGTGCTCAGAGCCAATTCCGTCCCACACACGGTGAGAGTTTGTATTGATTGTCTTCGAGCTTTCCAAACCCTATCTTAGCCACCATGGTGGCCAGATCTCTCCCCAGTTGAGAACGTTTGGAGCAAAATGAGCAAGACCCTCCAACCAGCTCGAGATTAAGACGATCTAACATGTCAGGACATGCAACAACTTTGTCAAGCAATCTCAAGCCGAATACGTCTTGCATAAAGGATAGACGTGGGCCAACGTATTATTGACTTGCTCAATTTGTGAAGGTATTTTTTCTGAATACATTATCGAATTTTCTGAAACTGTAAACTCTTTTGTTTGCGTGTACATGTAAATCACATCTCCCGATTTCCGGGCCATTCGGATAATTCGTTCGTGGTGCTTCAGTTTTTTATCTTAGTGTATTTCTCTTTGTGAGTTGGTGACAGCAGTGCGCTACTGCCGGCACGGGCAGCCTTGGGTCATTGCCGATACAGGTAGGAATTTTGCAGACATCAGCATTGGCACTTTCTTATCTCCAAGGCCGTTCCAAGAATCCTACCATGCTGAGTCAGTTGTGCTTGTGACATCACTATCTGCACCACCTTAACTCCAAGGCCATTCCAGGAATCGCATCCGACCACATGCATCTCGACCATACTCGGATCCAGACACTGCACCCCCCAAATGACAACCAATTGCACGAAACGCAGTTTTCCAACTACTGTAGTGTACATGAGCTGTGATCTGGTGATGTCGCGAGAACAATTAAATATGTAAAAAGCATAACGCCGGCATCATCGCCAAATACGGTAAAGTATCTGAATTGCCTAGAACATCAAAAATATTGTTAACTATATTTAAATTACTGATTTTCAAATATTGGTTTAAGGACTGGCTCACTAGTTACATTGGCAAATTTCATTCACAGCTGTACATCATTTGACATGGAATGCTGCAACATGCAGGTAGCATATTTTCCTATAAACATTTAAAAACTACCATTTGCTTATAAAATGTAAATAACAAATCAGGAATACATAGTTCTTGAACACGAGTTTTACCTTAAACACTACGATAAAAACAGGAAATAAAATCAAGTTCTTTTTCGCAACCCCAGTTCTTAATGTCACCAACAGATCAGTCCAGTGTTAAAAAGCGACAAAAGTTCTGTCTCTGTACCACTAGTTGTTCTGCCACCAACAGATGGCTGCACTATTAAAAGCGAGATAAGTTCGGTTCCTGTAACACGAATTGTTCTCACTGTCAACAGCAGGTGTCAATACTAGGTAAAAAGTGCTCAAACCTCTGTGTATGAACCACACTTGCTTTAAGACACAACAGAGCCTAAAATTAATTTTTTCCCACACTCATGATGTCACAATATTCTAAAATGTCTGCAAAGCACGTCGGCAGTGCGAGAAATGCGATATTTATATCGATAATCTAGGACCTAGTTGAGGTTAAGTACAAGATGAAGTGCCGTAGGGTTTAGATCAATTACTTTTCCATATCTATGATACCATAATATTGTAAAATGTGCCAGAAAATTTAATGTTGACGTTGCAGCAGCATCTAAATACGTTAAGGATATTCAGCCTGTTAATGTGTGTACTCTCATATCTAACATTTCTTTCGTTCATCACCAGATTATCTGTAGGCGAGGAGGGGGGGGGGTGTAGAAGATACAAAAAAACTTCTGCTGCATTTCGGTAAACTTATGAATAACGTGTTCGATTTTAGGAGGGAATAAGGTGCTTTATTACGATATATCACTTAAACCGCAAATCACCAAGGACTGTTCACAAACGGACTCTCGCTAGTGAGACGATGAAAGACGGTTACAGTGACAGATGTAACATTTTCAAAGATAATTTCAAAGTCTAAAATACTGGATAAAATATATGCAAGATCTCTAAAAAATCGAACAAAATAAAATTGTGTTATGTGTAACACTTCTCAAGCATTGCGAGCACAATGAAGCTTCACATTAAATATTGCCGTATCTAAATTGTCTGTACAATTCAGTGAAATATACACTCAGCCTGCATAGTTATCGTTATATGCAATACCTTTACGAAAATTCGAACAAAAATAAAGCTGTATTATATGTAAGATTTCATATACGTTGCAAGCACAATGAGGCATCAAATACACGTTATACATAATGCCTAACGCAAGACATTCCCTTTATGCACACACATGTCAGAGCACGTATTAAAGTGATGTTATTATCTATAACGTTCAAATATGTAAATACAACCAGAAATGACGTCAGAGATTCTACAGCTGAAATATATGCTTAATATCAAGTCCTTAACCATATCGTTCATGTTCGGAACTCCAATAAGCAAAGCTTAAACAAAATGATTGTAAATATCACGAGGCACGGCGCTTCAACACTGCAGTGTGTGTGTGTGTGGCAGCATGACAATGGTTTGCAGAGACTACGATAAGGATGTCGTACTACACAGAAAACAGAGAGAAAATAATGTAATTACAGCAGCGTTAGCGGCAGGGAATTCCCCATAATTGTCTAAGTCACGTAATTATGTCCCCTCTAATATAGTTGTCGAAGCGAAAAACAAGTCATCGTGCACATACCTAAACAGACTTTCACAGGGCTGAAACACACGATCCGTTCTACATCTGTGTATTGTGGTCTCCAACTTGGTATTATTAAGTTCTGCAGCCAAGGAAGACGTAAAAGCTCCCGCTAGTCGTATGCCTGGATATTTTTTAAAAGCCATAAGGTGGTTATCAATAACTTTACTCACTCCTGGGCTTATGGTTTGATATATAAATATATTTATTATTTTTGCTCTACAACTGGAGGTCAACCACGTTAATCAGTCAACGCCAACTGTTTTATTGTATAGTATAATCCTAGGCGACCTATTACGAGCGAGCTGTCACATTCAGGCAAACATTATGCTCCAGCCAGGAAACTTTATGGAATTACCAAAGCAGGGTGGTTCCTATATCTGCTGCATGGCGGTGAAGAACGGCAGAGAGCATCTCAAATCCGTTATTTAGGTTTATAGTGTAGTTTCGTGAGGCAGCACAGTATGTGAATCCCACGTGCGATGTATATAAATTAATGACATCATAGCATATTCCGCATAATTTAACAGAATACGAGTAATTTAGAGATGAATTCTGCGACTTGTGTGTGACAGGGTGCCACATTGCGACGGACAGACTGTGCCGCTGGTGGTTTTCAGAAGAACAATGTTTCCACCTGTTTTACTATAGCACCTCTGTATGGTATTTGTCGGAGTCAAAGTAGTTTGTTGAAGCCCTGTCCAGGCAGAATACAGAGTGGAGTTTAGCACATCGTAAATACTGTTATATGACATTTCATACATTTAAAGAGTCTCGCACAGGGTCAAAACATACGACTATCCTGTTTCCAGCTATAAGATTCTGTTGTACCCTTTATCTGGATTCCAAATTCTGTGGTATTCTATCTCAATATATACGAGCCGCAAGTAAAGTTCGCAGAGTTAAAAGCCGATCGAATACCAGTTTGTAACAGTAAACCATAAATGCTCTATAGCAGCCTGCTGTCATATTTCATTTGGGAGTCTCTCTGCATACAGAATAGTGGCAATCTTTGTGTGGTGTTTTGTAGTTTGTGTATTGGAATAACAAGCCCCTAAGCATCGTTAATGTGTTAAATATATAAAGAAAAAAAACAACGGAAATGTAGGACCTCGAAGTTAGGAAACGAGAACTGGATTATATGGTGTAAACAACAGTCCAGTCGATTCGTTGTCTGTAGACGCTACAAAACAAGACCACTGCCCGTCTTTTACTTTATAGCAGAGTAAAGCGATACCTACAGCATAAAAAGGGATCATGTATCTCCTAAAGTTTAACGTTAAGCTTCTTTTTATATGCGACATTAAAAGCACTCGTTGATGAAAAGAAGTGTGATGCGATTAGTGCAAACACACAAGAAATCATAAAGAGATATCTGCAAATCCTGGCTGATGGATTCAATCATTACTTCCCAAAATATAACAAAACAGATGTTGAATTTCACCAGATACTAGTTCGCATTCTTTTTAGCACTGACGCTGGCGAAGGTGAAGAAGAAATACAGGAAGAACTCGTTGAATTCCTAAACGATAGACACTGTAAGCTCACATTTGAATGATTCTCTTGAGCAATTTTCGTGTAAAAATGCAATTTCATATACTAAAATTCGAGAAATCGCCTCGCGCTAACTAATGCCACTCTGCACAACTTATTTATGTGAACTAGGGTTTTCTGTTTTTCTGGTAAATAAAAATTAGTCCAAGAACTGATTGAAAGTAAGTAACAGTATGCATGTAGCTCCAGGAATACGGAACTCGTACAGAATATGTAAACTCAAAAATCACTGTGATGCAAATAGAATTTAACTGTATTCTAAATATGTTATGTTTTCAGTTACGGTATATCAGTACTGATAATGCATGTGACTTGAATTAAATGAATATTTTAAAAGGTTTGATTAAATTTCATTTTTAGTTAAAGTTAGTTAATTTTCCTGGAATCTTCTGGTCCCTGCAAACAACAAAGAAATCAAAGTGATACTTGGCCGAGAAAAGGTTGGGAACCGCTGTTCTATATGGATGCACACATTGCAACATAGGCTGAGTAACTGTTTTTAGAATTTTCTAGAATTTGACATATAACTTTCAAAGGTTTTACGATAGTACTGTAGGGGGGGGGGGGGCTGTGCTGCATGCCTTTATGGTAGTTCTAGATGTGATATATGAAAGTAGCAAGCTTTAGTTTACAAGAAATGGTTCAAATGGCTCTGAGCACTATGGGACTTAACTGCTGAGGTCATCAGTCCCCTAGAACTTAGATTTTCTTAAACCTAACTAACCTAAGGACATCACACACATCCATGCCCGAAGTTTAGTTTACAACTGACCCTTGTGAGAGCATGATGTGCCAACATGAGATGTTCCAGAAAAAGTATTATGCTTGACAATGCATGTTTGCTGCTGGGTTTTTACATTTGATGGTGCCCTATGGTATACAGGCTTAAAGGTATGTTACTACAAGTCGGTATACATATCTACATAGTCATCAGTATGTGTAGTATTAGAATGTACTGATTTGGTTCTGTGTTTTATAGCACTCCATAATGGGATAACGTAGTCCTGAAATATGTTGTGGTAAATATAAGATTGACCAAAAAGTTTCCTTCGAAATCCTCAGGGCCGGCTCGGGGGATTTTGCCGCGCTGTGCGAATAATATCCTTTATCTATGATATCTTAGTTCTTACTTTCACACATCGCACATACTCCACTTATTCACAAGTCTTTTTAACGTGAATACGGTTCTAAGATCAGAGCCACTCAATGAAACAGAAGTGGAACGTTTACACTGTAATAAGTCTTTAATTACAGCTCCAGACTTAATTATGTCAATCAGAATTAAGTTATGTCACACGCAGAGCATAAAAGTAAAGCGCTAGTACCGAAAGTGCCGGAAAAAAAATTAGTTCACCTGGAAAGACGACGTCGATTTTGCTCCGATAATGGCGTGTGCCATTTCAGGGATAGTAGATGTACTGACAATGGTTTCAGCGCCGTCCCCAAAAAAAATGGCTCTGAGCACTATGGGACTTAACATCTATGGTCATCAGTCCCCTAGAACTTAGAACTACTTAAACCTATCTAACCTAAGGACAGCACACAACACCCAGCCATCACGAGGCAGAGAAAATCCCGGACCCCGCCGGGAATCGAACCCGGGAACCTGGGCGTGGGAAGCGAGAACGCTACCGCACGACCACGAGATGCGGGCACGCCGTCCCCCACAGATAGCGTAGTGACATAGCTATCAGAGCGTCATCCGTGTCTACTCTTCAGTAGGGAATGCTCACAGCCGAAAAGCTTCAAAAGTGTGAAGCAAGCAGGAAACCATGCCACGGAGAGCCACTCGTGCTTCCTACCGCCAACTGAGCTGGTCTGAAAGGGGTCAAATTGTGGCCTTTCGAGTGGCGGGATGGTCCTTTCGGAAAATTGCCACACAAATTGGACCTGCTGCGTCAGTTGTATAACAGTACTGGTATCAGTGGCCCGTAGGCGAGGTTCAGGATGTCTACGCAACACAGCCGCCCGCCACGAACGTCGTATTGCTAGAGCAGCAGTGGCGGATTGTACAGCTACCAAAGCACAGATAAAAGGGCTTGTGAGCCCAGACGTGTCAACACAAACTGCTGCACACCGGTTACTAGCAATGAGACTACAGGCATACACACCTCTAGCCTGTGTTCCACTCACGCCACAGCATCGACGTGTACAGCTCTACTGTTGCCGTCAGAGGATCACTTGAAAGCAGTTTCTGCTTGCAAGCAAGTGATGATCGTTTCCACGTACGACGTAGACCTGGTGAGCGTTGTCTGTAGGATGCATTCGTCCAGGACGTACCGCCCCACACCTGGCATTATGAGCTTTGGTGTGATAAGCCTCAACTCCAATTAACCTTTGGTGTTTCTGTAGGAGTCGCTGACGAGAGCTCGGTATGTACACAATGTTGTTAGACCCATTCTTTTGCCACTCTTGCAACGGGAATGTGATGTATTGTCCCACGAGGATAATGCTCGCCCATACACTGACCGTGAAACTCAACGCGCTCTGCAAGACGTGCAGCACCTTTCCTGGCCAGCACGATGTATGGACTTGTCCCCAGTCCAGCACGTATAGATATGATGGGACGATAAGTGACTTCTGCGGCTCGTCAGCCAACAACTCTTATAAAACTACACTGTCCAGCCAGAACATTGTAACCACCGACCTACTATCGATATAAACCCATCCAGCGTGACCTGGCGAGGGGAGAAAGATAGACGCACAGTGCATGTAGTATCAGTGAGTGTGCTGTCCGTGTGTAGAATGGGGAAGGCGCTCGATCTGTCTGAGTTTCACTGAGGGCAGGTTGTGATGGCCGGAGGCTCGACACGAGCATTTCGGAAACTGCACAACTTGTCAGCTGTTCGAGGAGTGCTGTGGTGAATGTCTCCAGCACGTGGCAAAACCACGCCCAGACGTCGTGGGGTTGGCGGCCAACCCTCATTACGCATGTCGAATGTCGTTGGTTGGGCAGGCTGGTAAAACTGTAAAGGAACTAACATCAATCTTCAAAGCTGAGCCGAGTACAAGTGTGTCTGAACAAAAGTGCACCGAACACTGCCATCGACGGGCCTCTGGTGTCGACGAACCATGCATATCCCAATGATAACACCATGACAATGGCAACTATGACTGAAAAGGGCATGTGACGATCGGCACTGGACGTTGACGAAGTGGCAGAGCGTTGCATAGTCTGATGAATCCCGATACCTTCGTTATAATGCCGATTGGAGGGCGCGAATCCTTCGTCTACCAGGGGAACAGCTCCTTGACACCTGTACTGCGGACAGAGACAACATGATGGTGACCCCTTTATTTTCTGGGGAACATTCACGTGAGCATCCATGGGTCCAGTGGAGCTCGTGCAAGGCTCCACGACAGCCAAGGAGCATCGTTCATTGGTTGCAGACCACATACACCTCTTCATGACGATCATGTTTCCCGACGGCGATGGCATTTTTTAACAATACGCATGGTCACAAGTGTGATGGAGTGGTTCGAGGAATTCGTGACACAACAAAACAATCCTACCCAAAAATAAAGCTCACGCGTCAAAATAGAACACAATAAAGAAATCCAGCGCTCCCGATACGATAAAAGATATGTAAACCGGTTTAAAATAATGTTACAATAATAAAATGAGGAACTGATCGCAAGAAGCATAAAAATCAAGAAGATGAAAAAATGTTACCTTCCCTCTTTATTGGTTTTCCTTTTTTAGCTTCTTACACAATTTTACAGATGCTGCTGAAAATGAAATGTCGTGTGGCTAGGGCCTCCCGTCGGGTAGACCGTTCGCCTGGTGCAGGTCTTTCGATTTGACGCCACTTCGGCGACCTGCGCGTCGATGGGGATGAAATGATGATGATTAGGACAACACAACACCCAGTCCCTGAGCGAAGAAAATCTCCGACCCAGCCGGGAATCGAACCCGGGCCCTTAGGATTGACAGTCTGTCACGCTGACCACTCAGCAACCGGGGGCGGACATACAGATGCTGCTATTATAACTATCCTGATAAAAAACTTTGCACGTATCAAAGACAATGAATTTTAGTTGAGTGAAAGGACATTTCTAGGCCGAGGAAGATACTTTTAATTAAAACAAAAGCGTACTTATTTTTGGAAATAATATAGCAAAATGAATACGTTATTAAGACGCTATGAGGAAAGGATTACTAGTTTTTATTTTATTTTTCGTCGCTTATAAATTCAGCTGCTGGAAGTAAAAATTGGAGAGCATAGAGTTGCCCTAAAAGGGGTGATTGGAGGCCAAAAACCGACACTTTTGTCATCATTGTCAACGCCAGCGGAAGCTTACGCTCTGGTATTTACCTGTTAGTGTCTCTACTTCTGCCTGTATACCTGTATCGCCCCTCTCATTGGCCGACGAAATTCTTTTACGCGACTACTTTCACATCGGTGCCTCCACTTCGTCCACACTATTCTACGCCCACGTTCTCGTTGTCCTGCTTGATGGATTGTCTCCTCGGGCTGGCGTGAGATGAATAATAAAATTTCCACTCGCGTCCACAAGAGGACCCTTCTCGGTATAAAAACGGCGGCACGGTGTGGCTCCTGGGAAGCGTCCGGACCAGAAGAGCTGCGTCAGTGTCCGCTTTTTATCACGCAAGTGTTCCTTCCTGCGCCGGCGGGCGCGCCAGGGGTTGCGGCAAAAACGGCTTGTCCGCTGGCGGGGTGGTGGCGGTAAGGGGTGGGGGAGGGGGTGAGCGGTGGGAGGAACAGCGGGACTGCGCCCGCCCGCCCAATCTTTGAGGATGCAATTGTTCGCGTTATTCTCGATTCGTTTAGCAGGAGGCGGACGAAGCGTACCGAGCACCAAATTGGATTACGTCCCGTCGGCCGAGCAGCGGCAGCGGTGGCGGCGGCAGCAGCGACGGCAGCGCGAGCTGGCGGCAGCCAACGCAAACTCGATTTTCGCAGACAGTGGTGGCGCTGGGTGGGTGCCGTCTGCAGAGGCAGGGCCCGCCTACAAAAGGCCGCACGGCGCTCGCCTCGCCGTCCACCTTCCGGCAGTCTCCAGTGGCGAGAGTATATACCGGCACCAGCCGGCGGCGGTAGGCTGGGAACAACGTCATTACCGGGTTTACTGATAACACCTCCTTCGGGCGAGTACTTACTAAACTCTTGCGCTCACGGAATGACCCTTATCGGCCCCTCGGCGTAGCTCCTAGATGACTGCGATGGATAGCAACATGGGTCATAGGCACGCTGCACATGTCGAATAAGTATCAGTTTTACATCGTGCAGTCTTCAACAAATACTCCTCCACGTACATTGGATTCTTATTTTTGGTCTGAGACATCTTGTCCTAGAATTAAATTAAAAATAGTTCCCAGCCTCCCGATCCTGTTAAGATTTTCCAGAGGATTCCCTTGATTGTAAGGCAAATGTTGGGACTACGCATCCTCTCATAGATATTTCGAATTGGGACACCTTCCGCCACACACCAAAGTTCTTCGTACCTTGCTGAAAAGTCAGTCACTCTACATGGGTCGGTTAGTAAGTCAACCAATGTAGTCCGGGGACATAATTCTTACTGGGGGGTTCCCCAAGGCTCAATCTTAGTTCCTTTATTGTTTATTTGTGCAAACAATCTCCCGTCTAATACTCAACAAGCAGAATTGGTTCTTTTTGCAGATGATACTAATATTGTAATCAATCCAAGCATATATACAGAAAGAGAAGAACGAGTAAACAAAGTTCTTTAACGTACCATTGACTTATTTTCTGCTAATGGTCTCATCCTCAATTTTAAAAAGGCACAACATATTCAGTTCTGTGCATGTAGGATACTATACTAATGATAAGTGTAACACATTCTCAGGAAATAATAAAAAGGTCAGAAACTTCAAAATTCTTGGGTATCAATGTCGATGAGAATTTAAACTGGAAGAAGTACATTTTTGAACTTCTAAGAACACTTATTTCAGCCACATTTGCACTTAGAATCATTTAAAATAGTTGGGAGAGATAAATTAGTAAGTTGACGTGTTTTATATAATGTCATTCAATAAATTCATACGTAATAATGTTTTGAGGTAACTCATCTTTAAGAAAGTAAGTTTTCCTTGCTCAGAAACATGCTGCAGGATTAATATGTGATACTCACCTACGATCATCTTGTAGACATCTGTTTAAGGACTTCGTCATTCCGACTACTGCTTTAACAGTATTTTTAATCCCTCACGAAGTTTGTCCTAAATAATCCACTACAGTTCAAAACTATCAATTAAGTACATAATTACAACAACAGAAGGAAAAATTACATTCCTTATACTATATTAGGGTTGTGTTTACCACAAAAATGGGTACACAATGCTGCAACAAAAAGTTTTGATCACTATACCCAGGGATATAGAGTGTATTTGAAAACAAATTGAGAAGGTTTCTCCTTGAGAGCTCCTTCTCTTCCGCTGAAGAATTTCTATTACTGTAATGTGTAAAAGGTGGTGAAATTACCAACTCGCATATCTATATTTTTTTCTTTTATTTAAAAAAAACTTAGAAATGTTCAGCATATAACCATGTGTACAAATTAATTAGCGATGTGAATGTAAAATGACTCTTTCCACATCATTACGATTTGTCATGCAGGATAATCCATGGAACGTCAAACTAACTAACTCGAACGTTCCTCTCTATCTAGAAAACGGAAAGTACCGATATTCAAAAAATGTATTTCATGGGAAATAGTTCGAAGCAGAAAAGCTCCGCTAATGTCCTCAGGAAACAACGTAACCATTCTGAAAACTCTGTTTAGTCTATTTACGCTTATTATTTCGTCTAACCGTTTGCAGCACCAGAGAAGTTAGATTGGCTGAAAGTGACGAAGACTGATGATAAAGGTCGCTAAAGGCATCTGGAACCTTGCTTTGTGTAGCGATTCTCACTGATTTTTAAGGGTAGGTAGTGGAGCATCCACGTAGCAAGTACTGTGATCAAGGTGGCTCGACATGTTCTTCAGCAGGGTTAGATAAACTTTGGGGCATATTTTGAAATATTATTCGTTCTAACACAGCCATTTTCATGTCCCCATGTCCATGTAGCTGCGCATATTGTAGCAAAATTCCATTCTCTCTGCAGAAAAAAGGTCCTAAATTCAAGGGCCATCGTAACCTCGAGAGTGAGACTCGAAACGGAAGTGATCAAGAGTAATATTGTAAGGGTACCATATCGGCCTCAGCGGCAAGTTATTTGTAGGCAGACTTCCGCAGGGGCGTAGTCGGCGAGCGTGCGTTGTGTCAGTTGTCAATACGAGTACGAGATAGAGAATAGGAGCTGGAGGACAAGTACGGAAGCGTGGCGCAATGGTAAGTAAACTGAATCTTTAGTGAAACGAGTTACGTTGATTATAATGATTATTTAAGTGATATAAACGTCGACGGGAAGTAAGAAGCAGATGTGCGGTGAACAGAAACATTTTAGTCAGAGGATTCCGTGGAAAGTAATGCATTACACTCAGGTGACGTAAGCCATAGGATAACTCCTAATATCGTGCCTCCCCAGAAGAGATACTGGGCCGTACAGCATTTGTGGCCGTCCATAATTGTGAAAGTGTTGCCGGTGCAAGATTTTGTGCACGAACACACCTCTCGATTATGTCCCATAAATGTTCGATGGGATTCATGTCGGGCGACCTGCATGGCAAAACTATTCGCCCGGATTGACCAAAATGTTCTTCAAACCAATCGCAAACGATTGTGACCCCGTGACATGGTGCACTGTCATCTATAAAACTTCCATTGTAGTTTGAGAACATGAAGCTCAGGCGCAGCTGCAAATGGTCTCTAGGTAGCCCAACATAACCATTTCCAGTCAACGATCGGTTCACTTGGAGCAGAGGACCCAATCCATTATACGTAAACACAGCCCACACCATTATGGAGCCACCACCAGCTTGCACAGTGCCTTGTTGACAACTTGGGTCTATGGCTTCGTAGGATTTGCGTCGCACTGCAATCCTACCATTACCTCTTACCAACTCGGATCGGGACTCATCTCATCACGTTATGGTTTTCCGGTCGCTTAGGGTCGAACCGACATGGTCAGGAGCCCAGGTGAGGTGCAGCAGGCGATGTCACACTTTTAGCAGAAGCACTCGCGTCGGTCGTCTGCTGTCAAGTTCGATTAAGGCGAAGTTTCACCGCACTGTCCTAACCGACACGACCGTCGTACGCCCCACATTGATTTTTCGGGTCATTTCATGCAGTGTTGCTTTTCTGTTAGCACCGACAACTCTACGCAAACACCGCTGCTCTCGATTGTTAAGCGAAGGCCGGAGTGTCGTCCGTGGTGAGAGGTAACGCCTGAAATTTGGTATTCTCGGCACACTCTTGACATTGTGGATGGCAAAATATTGAATACCCTAAAATTTTCCGAACTGGAATGTCTCCAACTAATTTTCGGCATTCAGTCTGTTAATTCCCGTCCTACGTCTTTATCAGTCGGAGAACTTTTCACACGAAACACCTGGGTAGAAATGACAGCTCCGCCAATGCACTGCTCTTTGATACACCACGTATGTGATATTACCGCCATATATATGTGCATGAATACTTCACTGCAATCATTAAAATTACGAATATATATACTGAGAACTGAGCGTGGAAAACGTTAGCGAAGAGCCCAATCCAACGCAATGAATCGGATAATTCACTGTTCGATATCTGACTATCTTTCTTCCTGAAATGACCTACACCCTGCCTAAAACGTTATAAGACTCATTGTCCCTGTTGACTCTGGCTCTACACCGTGCTAGCTTCTATTGTCTATGATAAGGTGTCAGAAGTAATAGATGCGTGGAAATAAGAGATATTCCTACAATAGTCTCCCTAAGGATTCGTGGTGACACTCTGACAGTAACGTCTCTCCGGATTACAACTATTGTCTCCTGTCAGAACAGTGCTATGACTTTCTCGTGGTGTAGTCCTTACGGAAGGACCCGTGCCTCCTCTTCTTGCCGCTCTACTGTCCTGGGTCCGTTCTCCACCTTTCGTCCTAGAGTCATTGCGCTACAGCCAACTGTCTGTGCGACCTGTCGCTATGACGCTCCCATACACCTCATGCCAATGTTTCGACTTTTCTATCTAATTGTCCGACAGATGATGACAAGCTGCATGTGTACGTCCTATTCGCAACCTTCGTTTCGTTCTCCACCTGAAGAGAAACGGTAACGCTGCACACATCCATTAACTATCATCAACTTACAGCATTTTTCATATTTAGAGATAGCTTTAGTCTGTACTGAAAATAATCTCGCACAAAGGTGACATTTTATTCAAGATACATCACAGGCATGGAAATACTGCAGTATCACCTTGGTAGCGTTCGGTAAACGTTACCTTGGTGTAACATTTTCCATTTCTGTCATTTTATTAACTTACCTCTGCAAGCCGATCTGACGACATAGCTAGAATCTTTAAGGATAAGCCGTTCTCCACCTTATGTTTTCTCCCGGTACCACCGGCCGGGAAAAGAGTGCAGTTTAGCTCTGTGATGGTTGGCTAATAGGAGAGAAGTACTGCTAGAGAACTTAGTATTAAGCTATAAGACTAAAATCTTTTCTTTAATATGCTAGGAAGTAAGTCAAACATTCCATAAAAATTTTAAACTCACACCATGTTCAACTTCTCACCCGCTAAACTAGATAGCGGTACATATACGACTGGAATACTCCGTACGTTCTATGTTTTGTGGTCTGAAGAAGACGCTACTGAGGCGCTGAAACTAGTAACCTAAAAAAGTTTTTAAAAATAACGCCTGATGGTATATATTTTTAGGACAATTCGACCGGCCGCTGTTCCTCATTCCAAATTTTTATGATGGATTTACGAGCTTGTAAACTTAACGTTCCGTACTCTCATCTTAAGATATTTATCCTTAGTTAAACTGTAACTAATCGATATCTCTCTACTTCTAGAATTACATATTGATGGTTCTTCTACCCTAGGTGGAATTGGTGCCTCAGCAAGAAGCGCTAATTTTTTAAGCTTAGTAAAAGCACATCAAGAGGGTTAATGACTCACATTAGGTGCGTTATAACTACGCTGTTGACTTTACTGGCTGCAATTAATTTTCCATCCAATCATCTTTCCATTGCCGAATTATCTTATTCCTCAAAGCAAAGTGACAGTATAAGAAAGGACGACATAATGTACCACATATGACTGGCTTCTGAGAATGTTATGGGGCTCAGTCTTTGCAGAATGACACCGCCTTCCACAGCCTTTCTACGTGGAGAAGGAGATTCTGGACTGTCTGGGCGTATCTACTAGATACGTAAGCTATAAAGTGTGAAGGGTAGGAAGCTGGGGACTTTCATAAGTGGGCTGAGTCTCGTCTGCTCTAGGGCCCAAAACAGATCTTGCATTTGCACTTCAAATACACCAAATTAATTTTCATTTGATAATTATATGTTGATGACACTATCAGGGAGCAAGACAGAGTAGCAGGTAACGTACAGCTACCTATATCCATCAGTGATTGTTCACACATAAATTCAGTTTCTGAACAGATTAGTTTGTAAGAGCATCGCACAGAAAAGGCAAGGTCGTGGTTTGACTTCGGACTGCCAGACAGTTTAACCATTTTGTGAAATTCAAATTTGTGTGCAAATATCTTCATAGTAAAAGATTCCTTCTGGTAAAGAGGCTGATAATAAGCTGATCCGGCAAAATATTATTTCACCCCTTAAACGGGTACACAATTCGATTTTGAGCCCAGTAGATGGTGCGGAATCTGCACCAGATGATCATGTGATTCCCGTCCGCTGTCGTAAGCTATGAAAGTGTAGTTGTGAGTACACGGCAGTCGGTTGTACGGAATCAGCGCAGTAAGATGTGTCAAAATAAAGGTGTGGAACTCGCAGGTTCGAATCCTGCCTCGGGCATGGATGTGTGTGTTGTCCTTAGGTTCGTTAGGTTTAAGTAGTTCTAAGTTCTAGGGGACTGATGCCCACAGATGTTAAGTCCCATAGTGCTCAGAGCCATTTGAACCAAGGTGTGGAACTAATGTGTGTGGACGTGCCCGTGAGAACACGGGAAACGTTATTGCCCAGTTTGTTAATATATCTACAGTAGAATCATCAACATGTTTACAACGAACTGTGCCGCAGTCGCAGCCAAGTAACAATTCGTGGTAGTGAAAAGATCACCGACAGAGACCAGAGAACAGTGTCACCCCTTCCCAACGATTATCGATTTGAAACGTGACAGGGTTTGCTGCTATCAGTGCAGTCTCAAAATTTGTTATTCAAATTAGGAATTTTTTATTCTGGCAACTGAGCATGGAAAATGTTAGTGGAGAACCTGATCCACAGCAACAGACAATGCATTGCCCGATACGTGAACGGACTGAAATGACCGATTCCCTGTCTAAAACGTTACACACGTAGTGTCCTACTTGACTCTAGCCATACAACATGCAAATCTCTGTTATCTGTGATAAGATGTCCGTGGTAAGCGACGCATGGAAACACGAATCTGAACCCATCAGAGAGAACATTTCGAAGGCAACTATATGCAATGAATTTTTCAAGTCGGGTGCCTCTGAAAAGGGAAAGCACATTAAAGCTGTACGTGTTCGATGGACCAAACAGCACAGAAATTGGACATAGCTGGAGACGTGCAGTGTGGTCCGACGACTCGCGTCTTCTCCTCTTTCCAAATGATGCAAGGCCTCGAATGCATTGACGACCCGATGAGGTGTTTAAGCGCAGTATGTGGATTATGTACTTCAGACCGGAGGTGCTTCTGTGATTTTTTGGGGATGTTCTACGTACCGTGGCTTGGGCCCACTCATTCCGATTCTGGTGAACGTAAACCAGGATGCTTATTCAGCATTCTCGGTGAGCAAAAAATGTTCAAATGTCTGTGAAATCTTATGGGACTTAACTGCTAAGGTCATCAATCACTAAGCTTACACATTACTTAACCTAAATCATCCTAAGGTCAAACACACACACACCCATGCCCGAGGGAGGACTCGAAGCTCCGCCGGGACCAGCCGCGCAGTTCATGCCTCAGACCGCTCAGCAAATCCCGCGCGGCTCGGTGAGCAAGATGTCGTCCTGTCTTCTACATGTTTATGACGTCGATGCTGTGGACACATGATGTGTCTGATATTTTGTCCAGTGTGTTTATGAGAGGCTGTCCTGTTGGCCGATACGTTGATTTTCTCTGTGTAATTGACTTCAGATAGTAAATAATTTGCAGCTGTTGTGACTACATGAGGTCAGGTTAGAGATGCGAACGTAAGCACAACAGCTAGCCCATTATGAACTTACACTGTGTTGACTGAGTTCGAAGAAACTTGTCACAGCGTAAGGACTGGGGTGATTAATTTTTTTGTTTGGTACGCGCACTTGCGAGAGACCGATGTTCAGTACGACCAGAAAGTGAGGGGAGCACCCGTTCTCGTCAGACTGTAGCGGCCTACCCAGCCTTCTACTGCCTGCCCCCTCGGTTTGACAAAGATCCTGTTGTAATATGCAGACGTAATAAATAAATACATCGGTCGGATGCATA
The DNA here is from genome assembly GCF_023898315.1 of Schistocerca nitens. Classification (NCBI taxonomy): domain Eukaryota; kingdom Metazoa; phylum Arthropoda; class Insecta; order Orthoptera; family Acrididae; genus Schistocerca; species Schistocerca nitens. The sequence continues at coordinate 304,200,206 of NC_064614.1, forward strand.
TTGTGCGGAAAACGCTGTTACGCACGGACTTGGGAGGGCCGGTGGTGTATGACAGGGTATAGTTGCGGGGACTTCCCCAGGCCACAGAAGTGCGAATCGCCCCCGCTGAAGAGCGGTGCCGCCGAGAGGCGGCCACAATGGGCGCGCCGTGATTGAGGTCATTGAGAGGGCGGTGGGCGCTCGTTACGCTGTGGTGACAGCCGCCACGGGGGGCGGGGGGCGGGGGCGGGGGCGGGGGACAGGGCGCTACATGTGGCCGCTGCTCATCGAGGGCTGCAAGGGTTCCGCCTCACCTCTCAGCTCCTCTCCACCGCCACCGCCCTACGCCCGCACATGTACCGGCCGCAGTTGCTACGCGCCACTCGTGACATCACTCAACAATGCTTCTCCTTTAAACTGTCTGTTACGAGGCTCCAACGTTTGCAACAACCAATTACTGTGACATCGCCATCCAGGGAGAAAAGGGGATCAACTTAGATTTTAGCATACCGCTGTTCACGAGCTCGCTAGAGATGGGTTATTTCCTCTGTATGGGTAAGAATGGGACACGAAGTCATCTCGAAATTATCGTTCACCGATTTTTTGAGATGACGGAAACCTATCTGAATGGCTTGACCGTGATTTGACCCCTGCTCCTGCCGAATGCAAGCCCTGTCCACATCCGGGACTTATTTTGTAGGGTTGACAGTAGTAACCACTCTCTCCCTTTCCACGCAAATGGATAAGAGATGTATTACACATCACAGGCTGATACCCAGGCGAACGATTGTGCAGAGTGCAAACAATCCTTTTTTTTAGCTTAGGTGACTTCCATCCAGTCCAAATAATCATACCTGCAAGAGATACCAAAGCGTTAGTGTAAGACCCAAAGAATTGGTCCTCACAGATGAAATGATAAAAATTCTTGCAATCAATTGGTGACGCATTTACAACAATGTCCCAGAGTTCGAACCAGTCCTAAAAAACAGTGGAGTTCACATAATACCATCTAAAACCAGATGCTGACAGCAGTGAGATTTTTTTGGAACAAATTTGAGTGTACATCGAAATAACAGGCTAATACGAAACGGAGGTACTTATTTGTCGCCGTAGACAAGAAACTTAAGTTCACTGAGACAGAAACTGAAGCTGCATGTGAGATTGCTCGGGCAATGCATACTATTTATGATAGGCATAAACTTGTAATTAGATCTCTCTATCGATCACTAGTACGTAGGTTGCCCCTGTCGTATTGTCATCATAGGAGGAGACTTTAATCATCGAACAATCGATTGGAAAAAATCACAGTTTTACTAGTAGTGGGCGTCGAAAGATATCCTGAGGAACATCACTAAATGATTTCTCCGACAACCGATTAAAACAGATCGGAAGCCAACTCAGGATGCAAAAATATTGGATCAAATGGCAACAAATAGACCTGACATCTTTGACGATGTCCGCATAGATACTGGTATCAGTGACCACGCGCAGTTGTAACGACCTTGATTATCAAAGTATGAAGGGCAACTAAAACAAGTAAGAGGGTTTATATCTTCAATGAACTAGATAAAGAATCATCAGTGTCTTATCTCAATAAGAACCTCGAATCATTTAGCTCTGGATAGAAGCACGTGCATCTACATCTACATCTACATGGCTACTACGCAAATCACACTTAAGCGTCTGGCAGAGGGTTCATCGAACCACCTTCACAATAATTCTCTATAATTCCTCTCTCGAAGAACCCACGGAAAGAAGAACATGTGTATCTTTCCTTGCGAACTCTGATTTCCCCTATTTTATTATGATAATAGTTTCTTCCTATGTAGGTTGGCGCCTGAAATTTCTTGAGAGGACCCCGCCGCAACGAAAAACGTCTTTATTCTAATTATGTCCACCCCAAATCCTGTACCATGTCAGTGACACTCTCTCCCCTATTTCTCGGTAGTACAAAACGTGCTTCCCTTCTTTGAACTTTCTCGATGTACTTTGTTAATCCTATCTTGTAAAGATCCCATACCGCGCAGCAGTACTCCAAAAGAAGCGTTGTGTATGCAATCTCTTCAGTAGATCTGTTACATCTTCTAAGTGTTCTGCTAATAAAACGGAGTCTTTGGTTCACCTTCCCCACAACATTTTCTGGGTGTTCTCCGTAATTGTAATTCCCAGGTATATATTTGAATTTACGGCATTTATTTATCGCGTAACCGAAGTTTGGCAGATTCCTTTCAGTACTCTTGTTGACGATCTCACACTTCTCATTATTTAGGGTCAATTGTCAATTTTAGCACCTTACAGATATCTTATCTAAATCGTTTTGCAATTGGTTTTGATCTTCTGATGACTTTACTAGACTATAAACGACAGCTTCATATGCAAACAACCTAAGACGGCTGCTCAGATCGTCTCCTAAATCGTTTTTATAGATAAGGAATACAGAGGGCCTATAACACTACCTTGGGGAACACCAGAAAGCACTTGTATTTCACTCGAATGCCTTTCCATCAGTTACTACGAACTGTGACCTCTCTGACACGAAATCATGAATCCAGCCGCATAACTGAGACGATATTCTATAATCACATAATTCGATTACAAGCTGTTTGTCAGGTGCGGTACAAAAGCTTTGTGGAAATCTAGAAATACGGAATACATTCGAAATTCTTTGTCGGTAGCACTCAACACTTCGTGTGACTAAAGAGCTAGTGTAGTTATGTTTCACAAGAACGATGTTTTCTAAATGCTCTTTGAAACGCTTTTGACTGTAAACTGGGCAATGCACAAAGCCTTAATCGATTACCATGGCAGAATATTATCAAAGGATCTCTTACAAAATCCAAGGAATTTCTGGTCACGTGTAAAGGTTGTTAGCGGGGTTACAATGTTTACGTCCCGACACTCACGGAAGACTCCAAATGTTTCTTCGGTAAGGAAGATTCAGAAGCACCAGTGCAAAGACGAGTAATTGCTGGTCACAAACGACTTACGTGGCTTTACATTCATAACTAAAGATAAATTTGTGTATGACGTAGCTGCTTTGGACGTTGAAATAATTCAACAGCTGCGCTTAAAAATTTGTGACCTGACCGGGACTCGAACCTCCATTTCTATAGAATAGTTACCTTAACTGCTTTTTTTAAAAAACATTTCTCGCTTATCGCGAGCGGTGGTCTTACTATTTTTTCCGTATTTGTTTGTTATAATTTATATTACAAAATTATACAATTTAAACGAAAGTAAAAAGAAAAAAAGCGAAATTGCTCTGAAGAAGATTCGAACCAGGCACACTCCTGTTACCAAACTATGGAGTTTCACAATTTTTTTTTTTGACAGCAGTGTATAAAACAGCAGTGTACAAAACATAATACAATTAAACTGAGGCTACCCTCCCGGTAGTACTATACAAGGATAACTACCACTCGAAAACATCTGAAAATAAACGCTGTCGGGTCCCAACTCTCCACAATGGGGATTCGGATATATCTTCTCGGAATACAGTCTTGTTCAGCTGTCCGTGTCGAGATTTATTTATTTATTTATTTATTTATTTATTGTTCCGTGGGACCACATTTAGGAGAAGTCTCCATGGTCATGGAACGAGTCAATACATGAAATTATAACACGATTGTAGAAACAGAATGAAATGAAATATAAGAAACATTCAGGCGACAAGTCGTTAGTTTAAATAAAGAAAATCAAGAATGTAACACTGGAATTTGCTTAATTTTTTAGCTCTTCCAGGAGCTCCTCGACAGAATAGAAGGAGTGAGCCATGAGGAAACTCTTCAGTTTCGACTTAAAAGTGTTTGGGCTACTGCTAAGGTTTTTGAGTTCTTGTGGTAGCTTATTGAAAATGGATGCAGCAGAATACTGCACTCCTTTCTGCACAAGAGTCAAGGAAGTGCATTCCACATGCAGATTTGATTTCTGCCTAGTATTAACTGAGTGAAAGCTGCTAACTCTTGGGAATAAGCTAATATTGCTAACAACAAACGACATTAAAGAAAATACATACTGTGAGGGCAATGTCAAAATTCCCAGACTATTGAATAGGGGTCGACAAGAGGTTTTCGAACTTACACCATACATAGCTCGAACAGCCCGTTTTTGAGCCAAAAATACCCTTTTTTAATCAGAAGAATTACCCCAAAAAATAATACCATATGACATAAGCGTATGAAAATATGCGAAGTATACTACTTTTCGTGTTGAAATGTCACTTATTTCAGATACTGTTCTAATGGTAAATAAAGCGGCATTTAGTTTCTGAACAAGATCCTGAACATGGGCTTTCCACAACAACTTACTATCTATCCATACGCCTAGGAACTTGAACTGTTCCGTCTCGCTTATAACATGCCCATTCTGTCTGATTAAAATGTCAGTTCTTGTTGAATTGTGAGTTAGAAACTGTAAAAACTGAGTCTTACTGTGATTTAGCATCAAATTATTTTCCACAAGCCACGAACTTATATCATGAACTACATTATTTGATAATGTTTCAATATTACACACAAGATCCTTCACTACCAAGGTGGTGTCATCAGCAAACAGAAATATTTTTGAATCACCTGTAATACTAGAAGGCATATCATTTATATAAATAAGAAACAGCAGTGGCCCCAGCACCGACCCTTGGGGTACGCCCCATTTAACAGTGCCCCATTGGGACTGAACATCATTACCACTCTCAGTATTGCGGAGGATTACCTTCTGCTTTCTGTTCTTAAAGTAGGAGGCGAACCAATTGTAAGCTACTCCCCTTACTCCATAATGTTCCAACTTGTGCAGTAATATTTTGTGGTCAACACAGTCAAAAGCCTTCGTTAAATCAAAGAAACACCTAACGTTCGCAACCTTTTATTTAATCCGTCCAAAACCTCACAGAGAAAAGAGACTATAGCATTTTCAGTTGTTAAGCCATTTCTAAAACCAAACTGTACATTTGACAGCAAATTATGTGAATTTAAATGCTGCAGTAACCTTGTATATACAACCTTCTCGACAACTTTAGCAAACACCGATGGCATAGAAATAGGTCTATAATTGTCAACATTATCCCTGTCTCCCTTTTTATAAAGTGGCTTCACTACCGAGTACTTTAATCGGTCAGGAAACCGACCACTCCTAAAGGAAAAGTTACAGATATGGCTAAGTACTGAGCTAACATACGTGGAACAATACTTCAGTATTCTGCTAGATACCCCGTCATATCCATGAGAGTTCTTGCTCTTTAGTGATTTAATTATTAACTCAATCTCCCTCTTGTCAGTATCATGGAGGAGCATTTCAGGTAACAGTCTCGGAACACTTTTTTCTAAGAGTGCTATATGATTCCCTGTTGGGACTAGGTTTCTATTTCGTTCACCTGCTATATTCAGAAAGTGATTATTAAGTACTGTACATATATGCGACTTATCAGTAACACGGACATCCCCACTACGCACTGATTCTATATTCTCGACCTGTCTCTGCAGACCAGCCACTTCCTTTACGACTGACCATATGGTTTTAATTTTATCCTGAGACTTAGCTATTCTATCTGCATACCACATACTTTTTGCCTTCCTAATAACTTTTTTAAGCACCTTACAATACTGTTTGTAATGGGCTGCTGCATTTAGATTGTGACTGTTTCTAACGTTTTGATATAATTGCCACTTTGTTCTACAAGATATTCTTATCCCTTTAGTCAGCCACCCAGGCTGCCTGTTTGTGCTAGTACCCTGTTTTGAACGTTCTAACGGAAAGCAACTTTCAAAGAGCACGAGAAAAGTCTTGAGGAAAGCATTATATTTATCGTCTACTGTATCAGCACTATAAACATCTTGCCACTCTTGTTCCTTGATAAGGTTTACAAAAGTCTGTACAGCAACTGGATCAGCTTTCCTAAAAAGTTGGTAACTATATTTAACATGTGTTGCAGCACAAAAATCTTTTAGACTTAAAATTTGTGCATCATGATCTGAAAGGCCATTCACCTTTTTGCTAACAGAATGCCCTTCTAATAATGACGAATGAACAAAAATATTGTCTATGGTTGTTCTACTGTTCCCTTGCACTCTCGTTGGAAAGAATACGGTTTGCATAAGATTACATGAATTAAGGAGGTCTACCAGCATCCTTTTCCTTGCACAATCACTTATACAATTAATATTGAAGTCACCACATATAACTAACTTTTTGTATTTCCTATAAAGTGAACCAAGAACCTCCTCTAGCTTCAGCAAAAATGTTGTGAAATCGGAGTCTGGGGATCTATAAATAACAACAGTAAGAAGTTTAGCTCCACTAAATTTAACCACACCTGCACAACATTCAAACACCTTTTCAGTGCAGTACTTTGAAACATCAATTGACTCAAATGAGATACCGTTTTTCACATACATGGCTACTCCCCCACACCGCAAAGAGCTCCTAGAAAAGCTGCCAGCCAACCTGTATCCTGGTAAAGGAAGCCTCTGAATTATCTCCTTATTTAAGAAGTGTTCAGATATACGAATAATTTCAGAGTCAACATCTATAAGCAGTTCACTAACTTTATCTCTAATACCTTGTATATTTTGATGAAATATACTAATTCCCTCATTAATCGGATACCCCAGCTTTGTAGAAAGTGGTTTCTTTGTTAGAGAGACTTCCCTTAAGCAGGAATACCTATCAGCTGACTTCAATCTAAAAAAGGTACAGCTCTAACACCCACAACTACCGGAATTTTCCCATGAGTGATCCCACCACCCCCACCTATGCTGTCACCTATAAGTTTTGCCAACCTCCCCTTCCCAGATTCAGATCAATAACCACCAGAATCAGCTTCTTTTACCCAGTACAATCCATCTGCGGAGAGAGGGAAACGGGGGGGGGAAGATCCTTGAATTCACTGTTTAAGAATTAGCAAAGGTCTGACGACATGTGGAAATATATTGAAATTGATTATGTAGTTCCTGTAAGAAAGTCCAAAAGTCAAGCACCTCTTTGAGGCTTTCCCGAAAAAGATAGTGCATGAAAAATCCTTTGATTCAGTTAATCGTATGCACGTGTCTTTGATTGGGGAAAGAAGGTATTAATCGGACGAAGGAGCATTCCGGGCTCCATCGTGTGGGACGGCACTCGGAGATAGGAGGCAGCATCTTCTGAATTAGAAGCCACATTTCAGCACATTCCAAGTGGTGTTCATCCGTGTCTATCACACGATACCGAGTGCTTAATGGGGAATCAACTAGGGCAATGTTGTGCAGTCTTTGTCTTGTCGGAAACTTTTCGTTGACGATGAGTTATCATGCGACGCGGATATCTGTCGTAAAATGTCGTTGGTGGATCGCTCGCCCCACTGCTGGCCACCCTACTCCTGGGTGGCATCTTTCAACCACATTCCGAGGGAGATACATCATCATGCGATAGGAGTTCTGGTACTGAGGAGATTCACACGCACGTAGCTATAATCGATGGAGAATGTTTTGATGAGGTAGAGCGCAGGTGCGATGTGAGCGAGTGAAATAGCAGGACGGAGGCGCCAATACATCAATGAGCAGACCGGTAAAACCGTGTCGACGATGAGTCTACTTTTTAATACGGTCTTGATGTAAAGGGCCGTCGCATGTGCTCGAATATTGGTAAGTCCCAGTCCTCCGCTGTGATGGGGTGGGGGTGGGGGGTGGGGGGAGGGTGAGGCCATTGTATCGTATCTTGGAGTCCATGGCTAACACCGGCTGCCTTGCTTTGTCGTGCCACCACTGGAGTGTTCGGTAGGATTTGCGCCAAATGAGGTATTCGGGACGCCATGTGGGTGTTAATGAAGGCGACCCATTGGACCATATCTAAAACTGGGAGGAGAGCTTGTAAAAGGGGTTTATAATTCAGAGCTGTCGTATGGTGAATATCTTTCGTAAATACCATGCCCAGACACCGAATCGTGTCCATCATCCGCACTGTGTCAAACTCTCCTCCCGAAACCCGCTGCCGATTTCCATGGCACAAGACTTGATCATGTCGCTGTCTGCCGCTTGATGCATCCTAGTGCCATCCGGACCTACTCCTCAGAATGGGTGAGAAAGAGTAGATCATCCACATAAGCTGACTTTATCACGTGTGTGATCAAAGGCTACGGAGACCAAGGCACCATCACCATAGTCGCTAAGGGCTGTCTGGATATGATCTGGATATTACTGTCCGACCCCCCTCCCCAAGGTTGTTTGTTCATATGAAATAACTTGGAGCAATATTTGCTTAACAAGCATTGCCAAGATTCTGGTCAAGATTTTGAAATTACAATTGAGGAGGTGATCTGCTAGTAATGTTAAATCTGTGTGCCTCCAGCTGGTTTGGGGACCGGAATAACGAGACCTTCCACAAAATCCAGAGGAATGAGGACCACTAATGACAGCAATTCTGGTACATCTCCTTCCACCATGGGGGCATCAGACAAAGTTCCGGTAGAATCCCAATGGAAAACCATCTAGCCCTGCTGATTTATTAACTGCACCCTTGACAAGGGCGTCTGCAACATCATCGCTGGTGATCTCGTCCAAAAGGGATGCCGAGGTCTATCATCAAGTGTGCCAATGAGGGTCTGGGGGACTGCTGTCAAAGATGCATCATCGTGGTACACATCTTGATATAGTCGGTGATAGTAGTCGACGAATGCATGGGCGATTTCCGCCTGGGTTGTCTCCCTACTCCCATCTGGGAGATCCAAAGCGTGTACCAATTCAATTTTCATCGTCTTTGTCGTTGTCCTGGCATCACGTTCGTACCACAACACATTCAAGCCTATGGCGGGTAAGGGTGAGAATCTTCGCTTGGCATGATGGATCTCCGTCTGGCGATGGGCGGATGGTGGGACGCCGTAAGTTCTCGGTGCCAGAGCGGTCATCCCTACCGTAACCAACCTGTGCACTTCGTGGAGCCGGTTTGACACATTCGAGCCACCATTGAAGCTGTGATGGACACACGAGGCCCATGTACTTGCTATGAGTTTAGGGCAACTAGAATGGAGGGAGAGAGAGAGAGAGAGATATTCCGGGAGGGATTTAGATGTGTATAATAAATTCCTTCCCTCCAAAATTTCCTTCATTCATATCTCCGCTGTGTTACCACAAATGACATGTCACTGACCTCATTTTTACCAAGACTGCAGCACACGAGAGGTGCCCAGTTGCTTCCACCACCCTGAGTGGAATGTGTAAGTTCTGAATAACATTCACCAACATGCAGTCTTCTATAATTGTTGTCGCCTGGGCAGAAAACAACACGTTGGTCGTGAAACCTTTATCTTGAAGCGAGGAACTGGTATTGTGTAAATAATGAAATTTTCAATTAGTTTGTTTATGTGGGACGCCACTCGCTTTTTATTAGCAGTCCTAGGGGACTGATGACCTCAGATGTTAAGTACCATAGTGCTCAGAGCCATTTTTTTTATTCATAACAGAATTCTCACACACTTGTAATTTTCGTGATTCTGCAAGACATCTCGTTTAGCCAACTGTAGCGTTATGTGGCTGATCGCAGTGAAATAATATAAGGCGGCGCACGAAAAACCCGGTCCCGAGTACAGACTGCTCGCCAATTACGCACGATTCGTTCACCGCTACGAGCAGAATAGATAAATACACTCCTGGAAATGGAAAAAAGAACACATTGACACCGGTATGTCAGACCCACCATACTTGCTCCGGACACTGCGAGAGGGCTGTACAAGCAATGATCACACGCACGGCACAGCGGACACACCAGGAACCGCGGTGTTGGCCGTCGAATGGCGCTAGCTGCGCAGCATTTGTGCACCGCCGCCGTCAGTGTCAGCCAGTTTGCCGTGGCATACGGAGCTCCATCGCAGTCTTTAACACTGGTAGCATGCCGCGACAGCGTGGACGTGAACCGTATGTGCAGTTGACGGACTTTGAGCGAGGGCGTATAGTGGGCATGCGGGAGGCCGGGTGGACGTACCGCCGAATTGCTCAACACGTGGGGCGTGAGGTCTCCACAGTACATCGATGTTGTCGCCAGTGGTCGGCGGAAGGTGCACGTGCCCGTCGACCTGGGACCGGACCGCAGCGACGCACGGATGCACGCCAAGACCGTAGGATCCTACGCAGTGCCGTAGGGGACCGCACCGCCACTTCCCAGCAAATTAGGGACACTGTTGCTCCTGGGGTATCGGCGAGGACCATTCGCAACCGTCTCCATGAAGCTGGGCTACGGTCCCGCACACCGTTAGGCCGTCTTCCGCTCACGCCCCAACATCGTGCAGCCCGCCTCCAGTGGTGTCGCGACAGGCGTGAATGGAGGGACGAATGGAGACGTGTCGTCTTCAGCGATGAGAGTCGCTTCTGCCTTGGTGCCAATGATGGTCGTATGCGTGTTTGGCGCCGTGCAGGTGAGCGCCACAATCAGGACTGCATACGACCGAGGCACACAGGGCCAACACCCGGCATCATGGTGTGGGGAGCGATCTCCTACACTTGCCGTACACCACTGGTGATCGTCGAGGGGACACTGAATAGTGCACGGTACATCCAAACCGTCATCGAACCCATCGTTCTACCATTCCTAGACCGGCAAGGGAACTTGCTGTTCCAACAGGACAATGCACGTCCGCATGTATCCCGTGCCACCCAACGTGCTCTAGAAGGTGTAAGTCAACTACCCTGGCCAGCAAGATCTCCGGATCTGTCCCCCATTGAGCATGTTTGGGACTGGATGAAGCGTCGTCTCACGCGGTCTGCACGTCCAGCACGAACGCTGGTCCAACTGAGGCGCCAGGTGGAAATGGCATGGCAAGCCGTTCCACAGGACTACATCCAGCATCTCTACGATCGTCTCCATGGGAGAATAGCAGCCTGCATTGCTGCGAAAGGTGGATATACACTGTACTAGTGCCGACATTGTGCATGCTCTGTTGCCTGTGTCTATGTGCCTGTGGTTCTGTCAGTGTGATCATGTGATGTATCTGACCCCAGGAATGTGTCAATAAAGTTTCCCCTTCCTGGGACAATGAATTCACGGTGTTCTTATTTCAATTTCCAGGAGTGTATGTAATAATTAGGCAGTGAATAAACAACAAACAAGCTAATGCAAACAACTTCGAAACAATAGATAACGATTGGTAAGCGACAATGAGCAGTCTAGTACTCGGGGCCGATTTTTCATGCTCCGCCCAGTACCACTGAAATAATATTGTAGGAGTTATCATATTCTCTTTAGAAAATATGACACCATACACTCGATTACGAAGCGCGGGCTTCATTCGGTTGTGAGTCGGTCTGCTTTCCATAACAATGAACATACTAGGATCAAAAAATACGAAAAATGGCCACTCGTTTGTGTCGTGCCGACGTCCTTTGCATGTGTAATAACAAAAAATCTTGCTTTTCTACTTGTATTTCTGTTGCTGTTTATTGAAACAGTGAAGTAAGCTGACACGCCGTTTTGTTACCTGAAAAGATGTATATATTACATAACACGTAATTTTTAAGTAATTTACGTAATCATAAAATACATTTTAATTACCGGTCGTGGACGCTGAATAGAATACGAAAAGAACCAGAAATTCAGAGTTCAGAAAAGATTTGAAACGGATCTAGAATGGGCGTGCGAAGCGAACGAAACGAACAACAACTCGATACTGAACTATCAGCAGTCGGCAGTGGAACTGCGACGAGTGGCCACGCTAAGAAGGACGAGTCCGGCCGAGCAAGACCGAGACAGATGGGAACGGGCCCGAGGCTGGAACGAGACCGGCCGACGTGCCATTCGCGAACGAGACCGACCGTTTCCCGTCCCCGGGAACTGTAAGTAGAAAGCCGCGACCGAGGTGAACTGTGACAGATCGTTCCTTATAATTCGTTCCTCGCTCGTTCCGTTCATCTTAGTGAACCGTTCCTTTGGATCCGTTAGTTCGCGAATGACCCATCTCTAGTCCAAGGGCAGCTGTTCCACTACCTCCAGTAGCAGCAGGTGAGTCATGTAAGTAGCAAGCTCGTAGACGTCTGGGAACGTCTCCAGTCGAACTTCCTGCAGTGGAGCAACATCGATGTCCGCCGCCCTGAGCAAATCGCGCGGCAGTTGAGGTTTACCGATCGTGTAGAGATTAATGGGGGCTCTCTTGTAAGCTTGCAGATGGTCTGCAAGCAGTCGGACATTCGTAACAACAGGGGGAGGAGGCGTAACCCCAGCAGCAAATCAACCACGTCGAGCCACCCCTTCACCGCGCAATACATTCTATCGTTCCTGTGCCTCTGAGGCAACGGTCGCTTGTGCATCCTCTGCCGAAGTTTAGGGGACAATATCATTCGCCCATGCCATAGACATTATACAATAACTGCATATTGTTTTTTACGCCAGCCGATAAATTCATCATTTAACATCGAAGTTTTGGGGCCGATTATTGTCGGCTACCGATGTTTAGTCGTCGATAATGAATTCGAAATCATCATCGGAGATCTGCGAACATCACCCATCCCTAATTGAATACTACCATCTGCCCATCACTCACAGATATGAAGCAGGAGTGACATGCAGTGTCATATGGCCAACCTACTGTGCATGTGGAATATTAGGAAAGCATATTGGTACAAGCGTACGACCACATTAGCGGAGAACACACAGTGTGTCTGAATGTTTATACGGAAAACACACTAATTTACGTTAATTTTATAAATCGTATTCAAGAAGGCGTAACTCTCTCCATCCCAGGATCACGGTTCACCGGGTGGGAAGATAACGCTGTGCTGCAAAACATTTCTCGGAATTCATTAGTAGTAATGAACAAAACGCCATACCACTCTGTTATGATGCATAAATCTCCAACAATGCAGTGGAGGGAAGTGGATATTTTGCTCTGGATACAAAAAAAAATGTTCCATGAGATTAAGCTGAACCTAGCATACATAAGACGAAGTTAATGGAACTTGTAGTTCTGTATAAACAAAACTTCTCGCTACCAGGTCGACGAACTGGCTAGCTGTAAACGGCATAGTTTAATCAGGCTTCCTCCGTATCATGCTCATTAAATTCCAACAGTGTATATGGGCCTAGGTGTAAATAATGTGGCAAAAAGCAACAAGTTTACGCTAGCTAAGATTGAAATGGTGACAAAAGATGCCACTCCAAATGTTCGACAGGGCTGGTCTTGAGTTGTCAGCCATACCAAGAAGGTAGTTGAGGAGACGTTGATTCATGAAGGACAGTGACAAGTTTTGAGGAATAAATAACTTATCTCGTTGTCACGTTAAAATCTGCTTCTTTTGCCCGCATCTCGTGGTCGTGCGGTAGCGTTCTCGCTTCCCACGCCCGGGTTCCCGGGTTCGATTCCCGGCGGGGTCAGGGATTTTCTCTGCCTCGTGATGGCTGGGTGTTGTGTGCTGTCCTTAGGTTAGTTAGGTTTAAGTAGTTCTAAGTTCTAGGGGACTGATGACCATAGATGTTAAGTCCCATAGTGCTCAGAGCCATTTGAACCATTTTTTTTTTCTGCTTCTTTTGGCAAAACGGAGCAGAGTTTAGAAATATTCATCTCACTAACTTTCTAATGTAATTGAAATTGCGCTAGAATCATGAGACAGTGTATTACTAAACTGACAACTGAATTTAAGTCGGGTCGATAGTTTATGAAACAGCCCATTCTCAGTATAAAAATAAACGTAACTTCTTCACTTATATTGGTGCAAAACCAACAGGCATTCTCGTTTGACCAGCTTATCGATATTCCTGAATAATTACGTTATTTCATTGAACAAGTCTGTAGTCTCTTGAATATCGAAGTAAATATGGAAGACTCGCATATTAATCATACTGCAAAACAGACTCGTCTTTGCGCACTATCATTTCCCGAAATCTTCTTTCGATATCTCAAACCACTTATGAGATACGAGGAATTTATGAATATTTTAAAGATGCACGAGTTCCTGAGGGAGCGCTTTACACACATTCCATTTTCTCGACATTGGAAAACAGTGATCCTTCCAAGTTTCAAGAATAATTCAATATATTATCTACATTTAATACGCAGCAACATGCACCCTAACACGCACAAAATACAAATTCCTAGCGACAGCTATTTTTCTCTGCAAACTAAGAATTTCTTGCAGTAGTCCCCCTACTATCGAAATATCATAATAACTAACCGTTAACGAAATGATAAGCGGTTCTTCATGAAGTTGACGAATTAAATTACAAAACGTGCGAGAATCACAGTTTATCACAGAACTGCTTCTTTAAAATTGTTTGAGGAAGATCGCAGATCGGCCGGCTAGCGCGACTTGTTGTTCACGCAATCGAGTGATACTGCTAGGTTCCCCGTCGAGTAGGCCTGGCATTATACTGTGGTCACTTGCTGACGTGTCCACCACACGCTGGCAACTACGCTTCCCTCCACTCGCTCCGCACTGAACTGTCAAAAGCCGCAACTTATTTTAAACGCTCTATAGAAGGGGCTGGCCCGCGCATCGGCCATGGTAGTCAGTTCGCGGCGCGGAATCGACCCGGGCCTGGCTCACGTTCTGATCCGGCAAGGAGAATGCTGCGCGTTGCGCTGTACGGGCAAGAGACTTTTTTCCCGACATAAAAATGCTTATCACAGTATCACGTTAATGATACTGGTATCAAAGTGCAGAAACATATTATTTCTGGTATCTTCGTGAGGAAACGTATTCATTTCCTTTCAGATAGTTCTCTGGTAATAACGAGTAGAAGTTCGAAATTCAGCTTGCCTTTTCCTCACATGAGATTCTGCGAACCGTGGATGAAGGGCAACAGGCGCACTCTATGTTTCTCGATTGCCGTAAGGCATTTGACATGGTGCCACACTGCCGACTGTACGAAGATACACAGGTGCGAGCATACGGAATAGCCAGGTATGTGGGTGGCACAGACACAGACACGCCGATTAAATATCTGGGCGTAACGCTGCAAAGCAATATGAAATGGAATGAGTTTTTAAAGACTGTAGTAGGGAAGGCTAATGATGGACTTCGGTTTATTGGAAGAATTTTAGGAAAGTTTGGTTCATTTGTAAAGGAAATCGCATATAGAACACTAGTGCGACCTATTCTTGAGTACTGTTCTAGTATTTGGGATCCGCACTATATCGCATTCAATTCAGAGGCTGACTGCTAGATTTGTTACCGGTAGTTTTGAACAACATGCAAGTATTACGGAGATACTTCAAGAACTCAAATGGGAATCATTGGACGGGAGGCGATGTTCTTTCCGAGGAGCGCTATTGAGAAAATTTAGAGAACCGGCGTTTGAGGCTGACTGCAGAACAATTCTACTGCCGCCAGTATACATTTCCTTAAGGATTATGAAGACGAGATTAGAGAGATTAGAGCTCGTACGGATGCATATAGTCGTTTTTCCCTCGCTCTATTTTCGAGTGGAATAGAAAAATGACTAGTAGTGGTACAGGGTACCCTTCGCCATGCATCATACAGTGGCTTCCGACTACGTATGTAGATGTAGAAATGTTTGTGAGAGGTCCAGAACGACGAACAGCGGACCACCACAGGTATCATTCCTATCTCTCCTGCTGTTCAACGCATTTACATTTACGAGCGCACTGGTGGTTTTATTGGCCGCTACTGGTATGGGAAATGCACAGCCTAATTTTTTAGTCGTTATGGTATCATCGGATTTGTTGACGTAGCGACACCTTAAGGCCCATACACTTATTACAGAATTCATCCTTAAACTTTTCAACTAAATAGACAAGTTAATGCCTAGTAAATATGTGAGGAGATTACACCATTTCGCCTCACGCTAGACCATTGTTCAACAAGAGTGATGCAATCTCAGAAGAGAGTACGTGATCCACGTTTACTGTAGACACAATTCTGTTGCGGTGCGGATGACAGATGCATCACAGTGTGGGAGTGAAATGGTGCAGCATCTGATAAACTACTCCAAAGTTGAAATACTCGGGACAGTACGATTCTTATGGGCAAAACCGCACCCAGATTCACCGTGAAATACTGGCGGTATAAGGACTAAATGCAATTCCCTATCCAGCCGCAGTGAACGGTGCAAGAAATGGACCAAGTCCGCAGGAAAGCGGGTGCTGCTGATCGGAAGGGAAGACCATCGACGTCGACCACCGATGACAGTATTCGGGCAATCGAGGAACTGATTCACAGCATTTGCTGATTTTCCGACGTTGCCACGCTGGTTGTCGAATGGCTGCACGACGAAGAAGAGGAGTTCTACCATCGAGGAATTGAACGATTGGTAGAAAGCTCTGATCATTATCTACAGAGACTTGTGACTACATTGAGGAGAAGTTTCATGTATCTGAGTCACTTTGAAGCTGCACAGCAGATACAATTTCTGGGTGCGCATGTAAAGTTTCGAAATCGTGTGTCACAGTCGGAATTCGGAGCAAGCAAAGAGTCCCATTGTTGCAGATGGGAGGGTGTCACTCACAACACACTGCAACACCGAGCGCAGCCGTAAGCGAGGAGTGTAAATGGCGCAGAATGACTGCACCCAATACGTCATTCTGCAAGCCACGCAACACGGAACAATGACATGTAACATCCGAGCTCAGTCACTCCACGGCATCATAGCACTGACTGGAAGCGTGAAGGCAGAAAAAACTAACAATTAATTGAGATACCACGGTGGGAGCAAGACCGCTGATACTACTAGTAAATGAGGACAAATGACTGCAGCGCCTGCTATCTTAAATACTCCCTTTTCAGTAGCCTCAATTTCAATGTCTGATAGCCAACAGAATGACATTCTCTCTAGTTACATGATAAGTTGGTTGACGATGTACTGTCTGTGTGAAGACTTTCCCGCTGAAACCACCGGCACCCTGCTGTGGTGGGACATAGACACTTCAGGCTACCACATCTGTTTGATCACCTCCATGACTGGTTGATGTGGACAAGCTGTGCCTTCCTCTGGTAACTGCAAGCTGGCGCCTTCAACCTGCTGGGCAAGGCATCGAAGTACATCTCTCTGGCTGCACTTGGTTGCGTCTCCCTGGCCGTATG
The DNA here is from genome assembly GCF_023898315.1 of Schistocerca nitens. Lineage (NCBI taxonomy): Eukaryota > Metazoa > Arthropoda > Insecta > Orthoptera > Acrididae > Schistocerca > Schistocerca nitens. The sequence continues at coordinate 304,217,173 of NC_064614.1, forward strand.
CTGTGTAAGTCATTGGGGTCCTGGGCTTCCGCCTTCTCGACATCCGTTGTCCGTGGTATGCCGCTGGTACACTCCTAAGTGTACGTCCAACATCGAAAAGTGCTGGAGCGAGCCACACTCACTGTTGGTGAGTCGCAGAAGGCTTGCGCCTGCAGACTTACGATCTGGCTACCTGCGCGACATCACTGGTGGGTCCTCACCTGCGGCTGCCCTAGAGTGCCGCGCAGAGGCGTGGGACTCAGCACATGTTTCACTACACTGGGGAAGACAATCCATGTTTAAAATCATGTACAGTAATTATATTTCCAGACAATGCTGTTTAACTGACGCCTTCGGATGTATAACAGCCAACCTCGCTGGCTCCCTGAGCTCTACATCCTGCACCAGTAGTGCCACCCTCTCGTATGCTCAGTCTCCATGCCCTCTAAACCCGGAACCTGTAGGATTCACTAGAGCACAGTAATGCAACATTCTATAAAAGTTACTAGATATGTCGCAATAATGCATAACTTATTTTTATGAAGTCCCATCTCTTATAAATAAGTGAAATGATTGGATAAATCCTGTCAGAGTAATGATATTGACGAAATCAGAGAGTTATAGTTTAAACCAGATAAATGTTTATCGAATAATATTCACATATGTGTGAGCGATGGCCTCTCATAAACTGCAGGTTCAAATAAAAAAATTAAACAATAATATTGAGCAGAGCATCAATTACAGAAACATGTCTGAGTATAGTTCATTCAACTGGGGATTATTCCATAAAAATCGGCAGCAACCACTCAAGAGTCCGAAAATGAAGTTTCCGATTATCAACTGCGATGTAGATTACTTATCTTGAAAAATCACTGTAGAAATGTGTACAAAGTCCATCACACACAAATATGAGCATCAACTGCAGCAAATAATTACAGTTCACAGTTACCTCAAATTCCATTAACAAAGTTAAAGTTCGCAAATGTCGCACAAAATTAACCATCAATGCAGACCCAAATAATATAAGTCCACTGAAAAGTTAAAGTACGTAGCTCACGCTCATAAAATTATTCCTGGTCCAGTGAACAGATAACGCAACACTGATCACACACCACCGAAAGACGACCAGAGACAGAGATGTCAGATCCCTACAGATTTTTATGACATTTCATTGAGAAAAACCACAATGTTAAACAAGTCAGTTCAGAAAGCTGGCCTAAGGGCCAGTTTGAGAAACGAATGCTTGATCTTTAGCTGGACTTTTATTCTTATGTGTTATTCATTACTATTCGCATCTCCATGGCTGTTTTATACGATTTTATTAATGGCCATTTCTGTAACTAATAAATCAGAGCATCTAAAATAGTAAATTGTGGGTACTCATCTACTGTAAAGATTGGATGTCGAGCCAGGCAACGTATGCTACCTTCATACTACGTGTAATTGTGGTGTTTTTATAGTATCGGCGCACTTGCATATAACTCTGTAATTCTTTATATACGTGCATGATTTGCAAAGTAGATGTTGTGGTATTTACTGACGTCAACAGATTTAATTTTACTCTTTTCATGATCTGATTGCTCCAATGTCTCAGTTGTTATTAATTTTTTGATCCATCACAATTAAAACAGGGAGTTCGGCTAAGCCTGCATGCTCCGGTCTCAGGAAAAAACCCGCATTCCGCTATTCAGCTACAACTTTCCGGCAAGACTCAGCGGAGCAGCGCCTCTGAGGAAGTCCAGCGCAGTTCTGGACGTAACATAAGGAGCAGAAAAGTTCTTGGACCACGACCTCACATCCCGGAAAGTATATCAACAGCTACTTCCGAAGATTTTCGAAGTAGGCGATGGCGGCTGCGTCCTCTGGGGCAGGTTTTCTTCTGCCAGAGCGCCACTCCTCCTTCAGCCACTTCTCGGCGATCTGGTAGATGTGCTCCCAGTCGTCAGGAGTAAAGATGGGGAGGGCGTTGATCGCTCGTAGCTCCTTCCGAGACACCACCTCGTGCAACAGACCACGAGTGTGGCGGAGGTCGCACGGGCGTTGGGGAAGGGTAGGCTCGGGTACGTCTGGCGGCGTAAAAGGATATGGGTTGTCCCTATGCGGGTACGACCCATCCGCAATGGACGCCTCGATGTTCTTAAGGAAGGGCTGCGCACTGCGCTCATCAGGGAGCGGCAGGCACAGGGGCAGCTCCTCCTCCTTCCTCGACGTGGGAGGTGACTGGCGGCGCCTTTTCCCCCGTTCGCAGGACTGCCGCCGCAGAGGGAGGCAGTCCAGGCGACTCGACGTCCATCGCCACCCGCGGTGGCGAGAACGTGGACATCTGCGTCTGCGTGGCGGCGTCCACCCCCACCGGGCGCACCGCAGGGGAGGCGGGCGTGGGAGCGGGCACCTTCTTCTCGAGAACTCGCAGTTCCTCACGCAGCTGCTGGAGCTGGCGATGGACTGCTACGAGCTGTTCCGTAAGCGCCGCCCGTTCGGCCGCAAAGGCGGCTTGGAAGCCGGCCACGGTGTCGTCAGTGGCGGCTTCGAGTCGGCGCGGCTCGCACCCGTCGCCAGAGCGGAGAGGCGGAGCGGCCGTCGTGGCACCAGACACCGCAGAAGGACGTGTCGCGGCGGGCTGGCGGAGCGAGTCGAGCAGCGGAGTTTCCCTGTGTCCCCGACACGCTTTATATACTCCTTCTCTGCTAATGCTGCCATCTGCCGTCTGTGAGTGATTATTACAAGTTGATGTCGAACATAGGCGGTGCTCATATTAGTGACTGGACTGTGAATAAGAATCTGGACTGTGTATAAGAATCTATTGCCAACGTCTTCTTCGTGTGTCCTGAAGCTGGTTGCCTAGTTTCAATCGTTACTGCTGATGAGAGCCTTCTCATAGGCAGTCTTCATGCTGGTTAATCAGAAGGCAATATTTTCCATAAATTAAAAAAATGTATCGAGTAGTGTAAAATTAAAAATAATCAGTTTCGCCATCTTTAGTTCCTAAAGAATAGCTAAGTCGGCAAGTCGTAGAAGCAGTGCAGGTCGACGAATCGTCATGTTGCCGACTTATGAGTGCACATCGAGTGCGGAGGCAGCAGTGCTGCACTCGTGGGAGCAACGGAGCGACAGCGGCAGCGGCAGCGGCAGCGGCTCGGCCGGCCTGTGTGCGCTAATCCGCCGGAACCGCTGCGGGCCTCTCGACTCTGGCGCGCGGCCTTTCAGCGCCCCTCGCCGACCCTCCCTGCCGGCTCAGGCAGACCTGCGCGCCACTTTTCACTTCTGTCGCTGCGTGCCTCACGAGCTCTAACTGCAACCCCAAATTTCTCTCCTGAGTAGTAATTCTGCAGTGGTAAGACCCTTTGCAGTATTCGGTCTGACTTGTGGCGATATGATTTTCCTTCTACTTCGTCTACATTACTGCAGCGACAACTACACTCCACAAGCTCTGTCACTTTCCCCTTTCCTGTTCCATTCACGAATGGTTCGGAAGAAGAACGCTTGTTGTCAACCCTTCGTGTGTGCTCGAATCTCTATAATTTTGCCTTCATGAACTTTTTACGGGGTCTTCCAGGAACGTACACTCAGCATCTGCCACAGAAGTTGGTTGAGCATCTCCGTGACGTTTTCGCACTTACTAGAGGCGCGTTCAGTACGTTTTTCTGAAAGAAGATTGGCTCTATTCAGGATCCCAATACATCATATTATTCCTCACTCTTTTGGCTCCAAACCTGTATTTTTCAGCATAATCTCCGTTCAATGCGGCGGTCTTGCGCCACCTTACTGGGAGGGCCTGTATGCCCGCGTCAGACATAATAAAATGAACAACAAATTCAGGCTGCGAAGAACAGATGCACTCCTCGATTGTCTGTGTACTTGCTCATGCCTCACAACCATACGATATAACCGGTTGCGACGTCGGAGCCAACGTCTTGCTACATAAATGAGCTCTCCATCATCCCCGTACTGCTTCCCGCGGAGTGCATCCTTCATTGGGCCAAACAGATGTAAGTCGGAAGTTGCGAGGTGCAGACTGTAGGCTGGACGAGGTTCAAATGGTTCAAATGGCTCTGAGCGCTATGGGACTTAACATCTGTGGTCATCAGTCCCCTAGGACTTAGAACTACTTAAACCTAACTAACCTAAGGACATCACACACATCCATGCCCGAGGCAGGATTCGAACCTGCGACCGTAGCAGTCGCGCGGTTCCGGACTGCGCGCCTAGAACCGCTAGACCACCGCGGCCGGCTGCTGGACGAGCAAGAATAGCCAAACGAAGTTTCGTGAGCTAATCCAGGATGCGCAGGTTGTGTGGGCAAAGTTCGTATGCATTTTTGTGGCGACGAACATGAGAAGAGGTTTCTTCAATTTCCTGAGGGTAGCACTATATACTTCAGAGTTGATCGTTGAACCATGACGGAGGACGTCAAACAGTATAACCCTCTCAGAGTCCCAGAAGACCGTCGCCATGACTTTATACCAACTGAGGGTGCAGCTTTGAACTTTTTCTTTGGAGGAGAGGTGATGTGGCGCCATTACGTGAATTGTCCTTTAGTTTCCAGTTCTAAATGATGGACTCAATCGCCTGTGACGATGATCGACAAAAAAGTGTCACGACCAGCCTCGTAAAGCGCAAGCAATTCCACACAGACGGTCCTTCGTGGCTCTTTATGGTCTTTTGTTAGTCGGCGAGGAACCAAGAAGGCACACACCTTTGAGCACCCAACTAGTGTACGAGTGTGTCAGCTCTACCAACAGAGACGTCCTGTTGAGCAGTGAGGTGTCTGATTGTGATAAGTCGACCACCTAGAATGAGAGTGTCCGCACATTCCAATACTGCAGGAGTCACAGCTGTATGCTGCTGGCCGGCACGTCGGAGATCGGAAAGGTTTGTGCGGCCTCGTTGCGATGGTGATGGACACCTCGCCCAACGACTAACCGTGCTTTTGTTCACTGCCAGGTCTCGATATACATTGTGTGATGCTCTGGTTTTCCGCCAGAAGGAACTCAACGGTAGCCCTTTGCTTGCAAGGCACCTCCGTTACAGACGTCATTCTGAAGGGTACGTACATCGCCGCTGCCTACCGGAATTTCACAGGGGCCGAAGTTGCAGTATTCCACGATGACCTACAACGAATTACGAATTTTTTAACGGAAACTGACCGAGAAAAAGAATCATTGCGCTACTTATTGAACGACCGTTGTAAATAAACTTGTAACGAAACGCGCTGGTTTTCTTTGGATCATCTCTATTTTCACTATCAATGCTATCTGGTGCAGAACCCAAACTGATGAAAGATATTCGATTACTCGTCGAATAGTGTTTTGTAAGCTTCTTCCTGTGTTGATGGCCACATTTCCTATGGGTTCTTCCACTGAACCTCAGTCTCGCATTTGCCTTACGTGCGACTAGTTTTATGAATTGATATTGAAGTACCTATTTTAACCGAGGAATTTCACGTACATTTGAGTTTAATTAAAATGTTGTCATAATGTGTATATTATTATTTTGTCATTGTCATTTTACTATATTAAGTATTTTCTATACTGAGGCAGAGTGTCCAAGGAGGAATGGTTAATATTCAGGGATCAGAAACCAACGATCATTTGAAGCAAAAACATGCCCCATTCCGAATGGTTTCTACATCTACATCTGCTATTCACAATGAAGTGCCTGGCAGAGGGTTCAATGAACCACCTTCATGCTCTCTCTCTACCGTTCCACTCTCGAACTGCACGCGGGAAAAACGAGCAATTAAATTTTTCTGAGCAAGCCCTGATTTCTCTTATATCGTGATGATCATTTCCACCTGTGTAGGTGAGTACCAACAGAATTTTGTCGCAATCGGAGGAGAAAACTGGTGATTGAAATTTCATGACAAGATCCCGTCGCAACGAGAAACGCCTTTGTTTTAATGATTGCCACTCCAATTCACGTATCATGTCCGTGGCGCTATCTCCCCTATTTCGCGATAATACATAACGAGCTGTCCTTCTTTGTACTTTTTCGATGTCATCCGTCAGTCCCACCTGATGCGGGTCCCACACCGCACAGCAATACTCCAGAATAGGGCGGACAAGCGTAGTGTAAGCAGTCTCTTTGGTAGACCTGTTGCACCTTGTAAGTGTTCTGCAAATGAATCGCAGTCTTTGGTTTGCTGTACCCACAATATTATCTATGTGATCATTCCAATTTAGGTTACTAGTAACTGTAATCCCTAAGTATTTAGTTGAATTTACAACCGTCAGATTTGTGTGACTTATCGCGTATGAGATAGAACACAGTTAATGTTCTTTTTTTGGGTGGGTGGGGGTTGGGAGGGAGGGGGGGAGGCTAGTGGCGTACACGTATGTCTCCTACCCACCCAAACCTCTTTGACGTTTTATTATAACCCAATTTAGCTCACTGCTTTCAACCTCTTTTCTCGCGATGGTCTTCTGCCATTAAACTAGCCCGTTCATCTACAGTTACATCTGCATGGCTACTATGTAAACCACACTTAAGTGTCTGGCAGAGAGTACATCGAACCAACTTCACAATAATTCTCGAACAGCGAGAGGAAAAAAAGCAAACACTTATTCCTTCCAGTGCGAGCTCTGATTTCCGTTGTTTTATTTTGATGATAATATTTCCTCCCTATGTAGGCATGCGTCAGCAAAATATTTTCGTATTCAGAGGAGAAAGCTGGTGACTGAAATTTCGTGAGGAGATCCCGCCCCAACGACAAACGCCTTTATTTTAATGATGTCCATTCCAAATCTTGTGTCATGCCCGTGACACTCTCTTCCCTACTCGTGATAATGCAAAACGTGCTGTCCTACTTTGAACTTCCTCGATGTACTCCGTTAATCCTCTCTGATAAGGATCCCACAGTGCGCAGCAGTAATCCAAAAGAGGACGAATTAGCGTATTGTAGCTGTCTCTTTAGTAGATCTGTTGCATCTTCTAAGTATTCTGCCGATAAAATTCTGCCATTAAAAAGCAGTCCTTGGTTCGCTTCCCCACAACATTTTCTATGTGTTCTTTCCAATTTAAGTAGCTCATACGTGTAATTTATAGGTATTTACTTGGATTTACGGCATTTATATTTGATTGATTTATCGTGTAACCGAAGTTTAACGTATTCCTTTTAACCATCATGTGGATAACGTCACATTTTTCATTATTTAGGATCGTTTGGCAATTTTTGCACCATTCGGATATCTTATCTAAATCATTTTGCAATTGGTTTTGATCTTCTGATGACTTTACTGGGCGATAAACGACAGCATCATTTGCGAAGAACCTAGGACGGTTGCTCATAATGTCTCCTAAATAGTTTATATATATAAGGAACAACAGAGGGTGTACAATACTACCTTGTGGAACGCCAGAGATCACTTCTGTTTTACTCGATGACTTTCCGTCAGTTACTACGAACTGTGACCTCTCCGACAGGAAATGACGAATCCAGTCGCAGAACTGAGACGACATTCTTTAAGCAAGCAATTTTATTACAAGCTGTTTGTGAGGTACGGTATCAAAAGCCTTCTGGACGTCTAGAAATACGGAATCAATCTGAAATCCTTTTTCGATAGCGCTCAACATTTCGTGTGATTAGGGAGCTATTTTTGTTTCATAAGAACGATGTTTCCTAAATCCGTGTTGACTATGTGTCAGTAGACCGTTCACTCCGCGGTAGTTCATAACGTCTGAGCACAAGATATGTTCCAAAACCCTGCTGCATATCGACTTTAATGATATGGGCCTTTCTTGACTATTGGTGTGACCTGTGCAACTTTCCAGTCTTTGGGCACGGGTCTTTCGTCGAGTTATTGCATCGCAAGTGTCCACGGTGTATCGTGAGTGAAGTATTGCGAGGGATTCCGTGTGTTTCAGAAAGAATCAGCGGTTAAGTGTGTTCCTATAGGCGCTGGTTAAAATGGCACACAACTACAGTGTAGATTCTACACAGACGAAGAATATGCAGATGTGGCCTACGTTTACAGCTTCTACAGTGGTAGTGGGCCTGCTGCTGTCGAAGATGGCCGTCGGCGGTTACCGACACGTCGAATTCCTGATCGTAGAGTGTCTACCAGAGTTTTTAGCATGTTGAGTGAAACAGGTATTCCTCCAACTTCCCATTTTTCCTTTGAAGTGTAACTCAACAACCTGTGCGGGAAGAGCAGCATATTCTTCAAATGGCGCAACATAGTCCTACTACCAGCACTTGGCGCATTTCAGCACATATCAGTTCCCACGAACATTACATACGGAACACTTGTGCCTGTTTCACATACCGCATGTCCGTAATCTTTACATTGACGACAAAGTCACACAACTTCAGTATTGTCACTGGTTAAATGACAATCGTCACTTGTTTTCATTAATACTATTCACCCATGAAGCTACATCACACTTAATAATCATCAGTAATCGCAGGATAATCCACACGCTACAGTGGAAATCAATATCCAGATTCGTTTTTCGATCAAGGTTTGGTGCGACATGATCGGTATCATGTTGACAGATCTAGTCATTTTAGAAGAGCGACTGACGGAACAGAATTACATGCATTTTTTTTTTCGTTTGTTGAACACCTTAAGGACTGTCCTCTGGCCAGGCGGACAGCTGCGTGTTTCCACATTTTACAAGCCGTGTGAAGGAGTACCCCAATCGCATTTACCCTAATCGCTGGATTGATCGTGGTAGTACAGTTAACTGGCCAGCAAGATTGTCGGACTTTACAACATTACATTTTTGTTTATGGAGCTGAATAAAGTCTGAGGTGTACAAACGAAAGGTGAATACGCGAGATTAACTACTTGGTCGCATCATGGGCGTTGCTGCTCCCATCGGAGAGGCACTCAGACAAGCAATACAACATGTTCTCCCGAGAGTGCAAAAATGCATTGGAGTTGACGTTGTGCATTGGAACATTTATTGTGAATACAAGCATAAGCTTCTGTGGCTGTTGTCACTATCTATAACATTCTTCAGAGTATGTGGATGTACTGTCAACATGTAAAAATCTCCGACGTTCCGGCCACTGTTGCAAACGGCCTTCCTCAGAATGTTTTTCTAACTGATAAATGAGAAAAACTTCAGTTCTCAGATACTAAAGTTTTTCTCATTCAGCAGTAAGCAAAACACCCTGGGGATGGCCGTTTGCAATGATGGCCGAAACGTCGGAGAATTTTTGCGTATTGACAATGCGGTCACATGTCCTGAAGAATTTTATTGGCATGTATTGTGAACTGTACAACAGTTGCGTTGTAACGTTTACGATCATGTTAAGAGGTGAATTTTTCAATTGATACTTCGTAAAACGCATCTTGTAATATTTACTAACTGTTGTATAAATCTAACAATGCGTTAAATAATACAGAAAATAAATGACAATGTACATTAACTGTGTTCTATCTCGGAAACCATTCGGAATAGGATATATCTCCATACGAAGTTTTTTGCTGTAATTGATTGTTTCTATCATATCCCTGAATACTGACCATTCCTCCGGGAACACCCTGTATAAAAATGTCAATAAATTGCAAAAATTCTTCTGTGTGTTGTCTGTATTCGTATAAATTTATGTTATGATTTTATGTAACGTACAATCATAAGCTTTACTCTGCTTTTAATGTATTGCTACAGTACAGTTAGGCATATTCATAATTTCTGTTAAAGCAGGAACTTCGACTTTTATAAATATACACAAGAGACAGTAAATGGCCGTGCAAGAGTAGGGCCGCGAAACTGAAGCCGACAGCGTTAATTTTGGAAAATTTAATCCAGTTGCTCAAGGATTTGGAGCCGAGATTTAATTCGAGCTTTGAATTATCTTGAGAGAAATGGAAGAGAGGCTACAGCTGCTGGTTATGGTTTTAAGGACACGAAACATCTAAAGTCATCAGTCTCCTGTTCACTCCCCAGGATTGGATCTGTGTACATGCCCCATCTGTCTGCGTATGAAGCAAATTCTATGTGTAGGTTTGAGAAAGTTTTCTAAATGTTTGCGTATCATGTATCTGAGTCGGGACGTGGGTACCAGGCCAGTATTCATCTAGTCGGATGTGGGAAACCGCCTAAAAACCACACCCAGCCTGACCGACAAATCGGCCCTCGTCGTTAATCCACTGGGGCAAGCACGTCTCCCCATGTCACAGAAGCGAGGGCTTTAATGTTCACCACTATCCGGACGGGCGGGAAGAGACGAGTTTGGCTGTGTTTTGCCGCCGTGACTCGACTTTTTGTCTGTGGAAACAATTTAGTGCATCGTACTATGATACAAATAGCTGAAGGAAGAGGATTAACTACAGAAAGAAGTGGCAGATAGAAAAATGTGAACGATGTTATAATACTATTGAAAGGTGTCCGATTGTAAACTGTATTGTTCACAATTGTCTTACTAGACAGCTGGCAGGTGTACTGCAGCAGGAGATTGGCATTATAAATAATCTGCAACGGCCATTAGCGAGTTTTATCTGTTACTGGTGGTAAACGGGAATAAAGGCTCTGAAATAAAGAAGTAGGGTTCGGTTGGGTTGTTTGGGGAAGGAGACCAGACAGCGAGGCCATCGGTCTCATCGGATTAGGGAAGGACGGGGAAGGAAGGCGGCCGTGCCCTTTCAAGGGAACCATCCCTGCATTTGCCTGCAGCGATTTAGGGAAATCACGGAAAACCTAAATCAGGATGGCCGGACGCGGGATTGAACCGTCGTCCTCCCGAATTCGAGTGCAGTGTCTAACCATTGCGAGACCTCGCTGGGTAAACGAAATATGCCTGTAGGCTGCGTTTTGCTTAGTTCCTTCAAACTGGGAAATCCCATTATCACATTTATCGTGGCTACATAAACCTTAAATATATTGGGAGGAGTATCATTATCACATTTACAGCACTAATACACAATGAGCTAATTTTTTAAAATTTGTTGTAAATTCCTATGAGACTAAACTGCTGAGGTTATCGGTCCCTAGGCTTACACACTAACTACTTAATCTAACTTCAACTAACTTGCTTTGAGGACAACACACACACCCACAGCCGAGGGAGGACTCGAACCTCCGACAGGGGGAGCCGCCTGGACTGTGGCAAGGCGCCTGAGACCACGCGACCACTAATTTTCTTATGTGAAATTAAATTTTATATAACAAGAGGCACTAAGCCATTATCTTCTGCAGCCATCTTCTTCGGAAAAGCAGAAATAGCCCCGTATTAGCTTCGTTATAGCTTACTGTAGTATTTGGCAGAAAAGAGCGAAATTCTATAACAGCTGGCCGTATCCTGATGAGTTGAAAAAAAAAAAAGACATTGGGGTTTCGTAACACAGTAATATTATCTAAATGTACTTTGCTGATAGTATTCAAAAAATGGATCTGACCACTATGGGACTTAACATCTGAGGTCATCAGTCCCCTACAACTTAGAACTACTTAAACCTAACTGACCTAAGGACATCATACACATCCACGTCTGAGGAAGGATTCGAACCTGCGACAGTAGCGGTCATGCGGTTCCAAACTGAAGCGCCTAGAACCGCTCGGTCACAGAGGCCGGCCTGATAGTATTTCATGTGTTTTGTTGTCCTTATACGCCAATTTATTATCATTCATGGCATGTTTTGTCGGCCAAATGAGATCGTAAGTTAGAGGGGATCTATATGTGTGTGTGTGTGTGTGTGTGCGTGTATGTAGCACGATCGTGTTCAAATATGTGTCAATTCCTTAGGGACCAAACTGCTTAGGTCATCGATCCCTACGCGTACACACTAATTAAACTAACTTATGCTAAGAACAAAACACATACCCATGCCAGAGGGAGGATTCGAACCACCGGCGGGAGGGGCCGCGCAATCCGTGACATGACGCCTCAAACCGCGCGGCCACTCCGCGCGGTACCACAATGATCTGCGACGACAATATGAATCCAAAAGTGTAGCAGAAGCAAACTCTGAGTGTTCAGTTTAATTCAGATTTTTACACTGAAGTGTACATTCATATGAAAAATGTCTAGTGCTCGTAAACGTACACACATTTGCATCAAATATTTATAGGAGAAGACGTCTTATACTAGGTACGATGTTTCATCTACCCTGAAGTAAAATTAAATCTGCAGTTTATCGAAAAGTCAGATACATAACAGCAATTGCTTTAATGGCTAATGATTAAAGCGAAGGGACAAAGTCACATCAGCAACTTATGTGGAAATGAGTTTCCTAAAAACTGCCAGGGCTGTGGATATGCTGGATACTACGTTCTCTCATTCTACCGTCATGATAATTACGTGAAATGTATGTTGGAAGAAGTAATACGTTTTCTTCTTCGTATTAAAAAGCAGACTCTAATTATTTTCAGACTGAGCCTGTTAGTGAAGCACAACCATTCCTCTTTGTATCAGCATCTCTGTGCTACAATGCCAGTAACATAGTGTAATCGATTTCAGTTTTTATTTGTTTGTACTGCACGGCACTTGTTAAAAGAGTAACAATTGTGCAGCGTACATTACCTGAAAAGCAACGACACCTGCAGTGTTGGTTGGTAAGCAGACGCCGGCGCTCAGAGGCTGCAGACTTAGCAGCCACTGCTGGTGGCGGGAAGGCGCGCAGAGGTTATTAAATCAGCGGTGGGAGGCCGTGCAGCCACACATTAGCCGCGCTGCAGACTGCGGTGCCTGCAATTACCTAAGTCAATTTGGCCGCCGGCTTGTTTTCCTTTAATGAGGCCGCCGCTCCGCCGTTACTTACCCCGCGCGCGGACTGACGACTAAGTTTCGCGCACACACTTTGAACTTCCTCTCCCGGCGTCTCTCGTAGTCATCAAGATCTGGTCAACGGATGTGCTACACAGTTCTTCAGTACATCTACTCCATAGATACCGAACTTCTTAACCCTTTGAGCTCCAGTGTTTCTATAGGAAACCACCGTATTATGATCATTATTATTATTTTGTACGTGTGCCTTTCGCATGAAAACGACGGTGCTGTTGCAAAGAGAGAGTAGTACACTGTGGTACTTCTATGAACGTAGTGCATTTTAGTAGTCACTTATATCCTTCGAAGCAACAGTCAGCGTGGCGATTGTGCTACGTGATTGCAAGAGATTCTGACATGCGTTCTTTTATGTATATAGGTGCCATCCTGCGGAGATCGTCGACAGTGAAAGTAAGTATATCTAAGTAAATTAGAGTTTGTACTATTGCTGTTGTGGGTATTATCGAAAAGATGCTACTGAGACAATTTGTAGTAGTGATACACAATATATTAAATTTTAGGCCTATTTTTGCTTGTTATTTACGACTATAATTTGTTTTAGGCGTTGTGAGTTCATGGAAGTTTCGAGATGTGTGATTTTGTCTAGAAAAAATGCGAATTCGATAGCTATGATTAACATGTACAAGCAAACAAATGATTACAATTTCAGAAAAATTGAATGATTTATCCAAGAGAGATCTTGACATATTGAGCTACTCCATAACGCGTTGGTTCATCTCTGGCCGTTATGCAAGCAGTTATTCGACTTGACATTGCTTGACAGAGTTCTTGGATGTCCCCCTGGGGAATATCATGCCAAATTCTGTCCAGCTGGCACGTCAGATCTTCAAACTCCCGAGGTGGTTGGAGGGCCCTGCCCATAATACTGCAAACGTTCTCAGCTGGGGAGAGATCCGGTGTCCTTGCTGATCAAGGGAGAGTTTGGCAAGTACTAAGGAAAGCAGTAGAAACTCACGCCGTTTGCCGACGGGCATTATCTTGCTGAAATGTAAGCCCAGGATTGCTTGCTACGGAGGGCAGCAAAACGGTGACTAGAATATCGTCAACGCACCGCTGTGCTGTAGAGATGCCGCGTATGGCAACCAGAGGGGTCGTGCTATGAAAAGAAATGGCACTCCAGCCAGACCATCACTCCTGAGTTCGGCCTTATGGCTGTACTGTTTCTCCTAGGTGGACATGAATGTGAAATGTATAGATTACATGTTTTTACGATAAGTATTGTATGAGTAACTTGCGAGTTATTATATTAAGCCACGATGTATGCCTTTTCCATGGAACTGAGATTCTGTGTTTGTACTCTCACCTCTTTTGTCATTACTGTTCTTCCTTCTATCTTATTGTCTGGAAGCGAACTGTAAGGAGCGTTTATCGAAGGTTCATCTTGCTGTATCATCCAATGTAAGTTATGAAACAGAGTTGTTTGTGACTTAAAAATTGTGTCCGTGTTGGAATCATTTTTAATCCTAACCCTTCCTTGTCTAGAGTAGACATGGGCATTAACAGAAATTCTTCATTGTTAGGCGCCATCTTAAAAAATAATTAAGAACTTGTAATATTGTTACTTTAATTTGCTATGAAAGCGGTGCTGATAGACAATAAAAGCGGTTTAAAAGCTATGAGCTATCTGAGGAAGTTAACCTTGCATTACTGCGCAACTGTTTCACCAGGTATCCAGTCTAGCTTACCAAATTCCCAACCAGACTAACATTAGTTATAATCTTTTAATAGTCATACGACAACCAGTGATATATATATATATATATATAAGTAAACTGGTGCCTTATTTAGGATTGTGAAAATGTGAGATTGTAATCTTACGGAACACATCAAATATGGAGCCAAGATTGGGAGACTGCATACATCACTGCATTCATAAAATAACACACGAAGAACGTTGAAACATATGAAAGAGGAAATTAACCACAACCAACCGATTCAATTTTCACCCAAAGAAGTTACGTTCGTAGCGCAATCCTGTCCGTTATGTAATTACCACACACTGGTATACTAAATTCACTCTAACTCTCTGTGAAATCTTCCCGAAAAGAATAGCTGAGGGCTACTTTGATGCTTTCACCACATGCTTCACGTGGTCAACTTGGTTTACACAAAGAGTGTAACTCCACAATAATTTTGATAATTAAAATAAATTACATCGAAACGCAATTTACTAAAGAAAAACCTCGAACTGGTTACTATCGTCTTACTATTAACCTGATGGGTCAAACAGTTGTATAAGCACGTGGTACTGGTCTCACAAAGTACACCCCACGTGGGTTGAACATAAAGAAAAGTTGCTATATTGAAAAATATTGTCAAGACGAGACGTTATAATCACTCGAGCATTCGCATTTAAGATTGATGATGCTAGTTAGAGTTACTGATCAACACCTGGTTCCACTTTACTCACAAAGTAGTGACAAAGCAACTACTGGAAGATATTCTGAACTTCACACTCGAATTACACTCTGTTGCAATTTAAGATAACATTAGATATTTTAGAGCTAAACCTGAAATAAAGGTGATTAAATTTTCAGTTAGGCTGATCTTAAGAAATCCATTGTCCTACGGACTTAGCAGACACGCGCTTAGCCGGAGATCTTAACACTTCAGACGCTCGCCGCGGACAGACTGACCCGGGCTCCTACCAAGGGTGCTTCTGTATACAAAACGGAAGTGACCAGAGAGGCAGCTTCCTATACCAACATGACAAGGGACGGACAGGACCATACTAAGGATAGAAACCTCTTTGCTTTTAGAAAGCGTAGCTACCTGTTCCGACGTTGGTCCTACTGTTCTCTAGCAGACAGGCTTGTCTGCTACCATCCAGCATGCAACTAGAAATACATTTGCTCATTCATCTTCTCACACAGAAGGGAAGGGGGATGACAGTATCTTATCATAAACAGTATATAAAAGAAAGCGGATGTAGGTTCCGTATGAGACAGTGTGAGATGAATTACATATAAACTGTGTTTTAAAGTGTAGTAGTGTGACAGATCGTTCTTGTTTATGTGTAAGAGTAACACGTTTCACTGCTCAGTCTCCTCCCAGATAGTCAGAAACACCACAGTAAATTTAGAAGAGGAATTTATGCCGTAAATGACAACAGATTTCAGAAATTAACATGAAAGGAATCTAACAGAGACCTTTCAAACTTTCTTTTAGCTCATCGTACAGATGTGCCGCCGGTTAGAAAACTAAACTTTTCTTTCACATTCTACGAGCCTGGCGGCCACTGCAAATAACTGAATAAGATTGACTTTCAGATTTTCACAAAGTTGCGAGATAACATCCCAAGCAGGATGACCTGGTCACAGGATTCTAGTTCTGGTATAAGATTTCATTTGCAAAACATACACTTGTTATCTTATATTGGGAATCAAGACGAAACCACGATTTTGAGCTACGGAATTTATTGTTGTACGGTGAACGGGCTGGTGAAGTATTTTCTGGTGCTATAAGCACACGACTTTTAACTTGAAGTCGACTAGGCATATATGAGGAATATCTGTGGTGTTTTAATAGTTAAACAAATGAATATTTACAATTCCGTAACCCACGTGAGAAATGAGCTAGTTTACTGAGTGCTTATAGCATCGGGCTAAATTAAACAACATATTACGCGATTAATAATATTCCTATAGTAGTTATTTCTCTTATGCTGAGGCATTGCATTAATGTATGTTTCTTTTTTATATAAGTCACGGCCCATATTCATTCTATTACATTACACTGATAGTAAAGAAAAAGACTCACAACTATTTTTATTTTATTACTTTACATGGCGACCGACAGTCAGGTAGGTATATCTTCGGCCTTGAGTCCCATTGAATGAATTAGAATTCTCTTCAGTGATGAGTCCTGCTTCGAACTGAGCTCTGATGACCAGTGATGACGTGTCTGTAGACGCCCCGGACACCGGTGGGATACCAACCCGTCTGTCGCGCATCACGCAAACAGGAGTGATGGTCTCGGGTGCCATTTCTTTTCATTAAAGGACGCCTTTTGTTGTCATTCTGCGAAAAATTCCAAAGTGCAAACACCTGCCGAAAAATTTTATGTGTATATTCCAAAATGGAGCCGTATCCTTAAAACAATCAGGTGCTTAATTTTTGCCAATTTCTTCTTGTACGTATTGCTTAATAGTAATAGTTAATTATATCAATGATTTTAAAATTGTGTTTTTGATGTTGTTGGGACTCAAAGGGTTAACATACCAGGGTTGGAACTGTAATAGCGGCAACTCTGCCGCGCGCGGTGATCTCGCGGTTCTAGGCGCGCAGTCCGGAACCGTGCGACTGCTACGGCCGCAGGTTCGAATCCTGCCTCGGGCATGGATGTGTGTGATGTCCTTAGGTTAGTTAGGTTTAAGTAGTTCTAAGTTCTAGGGGACTGATGACCTCAGCAGTTGAGTCCCATAGTGCTCAGAGCCATTTGAACCAACTCGGCCGTGGAGGCGCAATGTAACGGAATCAATGTCGCTTCTAACCTGATAACAGTTGCACACATTTATTTTGCAACAGCGCAAATATACTCTCCCATACCACATAACATGCATGCTAAGCCATGCAAAGAACAGAGGCTCGCGTTGCGGACAGTCTAATGTAGTGCTGTTACGATTTTTTGAAATAAAAACAACGGAATTAGATAAAAATTAAATCTGCCAGAGGACGTAGAAGAGGATGATTAAAAGTTCGTCAGAACTAAAGCAGTGTGAAATTTATGGTGATTGCCGTGTACGACTGTGAAGGTATTACCCTAACGCATACCATTTCCCAACGGCAGACCGTCAATGCGATGTACTACTCTTCGTTTATGGAAGACAGGCTTGCTGGAAATTTGGGAAATTGTGATAAGTTACTATGGGACCAAACTGGTGAGGTCATCGGTCCATAGGCTTACACACTTCTTAATCAGACTTAAACTAACGTACGCTAAGGACAACACACACACCCATGCCCAAGGGAGGAGTCAAACCTCCTACGGGGCAAGCCTCCCGAACCGTGGCAAGGGGCTCTTAGACCGCGCAGCTGTCCCTCTCGGTAGGCTTGCTGGAAATTTGAAAATTTGTGGTAAGTCCTTATGGGACCAAACTGCTGATGAGGTCATCGGCCCCTAAGCTTACACACAACTTAATCTAACTTAAACTAACTTACACTAAGCACAACACACACACCCATGCCCGAGGGAGGGATCGAACCTCAGCCGGGGGAGGGGGGGGGGGGGGGTCGCACGGACAGTGACAAGGCGCCCTAGACCGCGCGGCTAGGCTTGCTGGATTAGCATTCCTAGAAATAAGGATACTGCGAAAAAAAATATGGTTATTCAACAGCCTAGAGGAAATCAGAAAGTTTCACAAACAGTGCACGCTCAGCTGCAGAGTGAAAGACTAATTCTGGATTCCACGGGCGTGATCTTGTGCTCAACCGGAATACGTACATGGCATAGTTCCTGCGCAGTCTCACGGAAAACCCTATGGAGAAATGTTTCAACAGTGAGAGGAACAAACGTAGTCATGAATTTAAGATGTATCAAACAAAATAATCGCCTCTAAAACAAAATGATTTCCTATATGGCAACCAATATGGATTTCGAAATCACACATCAGGTGAAGCACAGATCGCACTTATGTGACACGACATACTGAAAGCGTTTGAGAAAGGCAGTCAGATGGACGTAGTATTCTTGACTTCCGAAAAGCGTTTGATTCAATACATCTACGCTTATGTTCGATAGTATGATCGTATGGGATATCAAGCAAATTTATGAGTGGATTGCCGACTTCTTAGTAGGCAAAGTGAGTTGAAAGTTGCTTTCGTCTTGTATTTTAATAGCCTTGCAGGCAATATCAATTGTAACTCAGACTTTTAGCAGCTGAGAAGTTTATTTACAATGAAGCACTGCCTGGAAAAGTTTGCTCCAATATTCAGTCGGCATTTGGTAGCATTTCAAAGTACTGAAAAGACTGGCAACGTGTTACAAGTGTTCATAAATGTAAAAATTTGCACTTTCATAAAATGCAAAAGGCATAGTATCCCTGTTAATAATATCAACGAGTCACAATTGTAATCGAACAATGCGTACAAATATTAGGGGGTAACAGTTTCTAGGAGTATGAAATGGAATGATCACATACGCTCAGTTGTAAGAAAAGCAAGTGGAACCCTTCGGTTCAGTGGTATAATACTAGGCAAATGCAATGAGTCAACGTAGGAGGTAGGAGGTTGCTTACAAAACATTCGTGCGGCCCATCTAGTATATTCGTACCAAATATGCCTAACAGTGGATACTGAAAATATACAAGGACAGCAGAAATCGCCACATGTTTATTTGACTTATATCAGAGTGTCAAAGAGATGCTGAAGAAAAGGAAGTGGCGGATGCTTGAAGACAAAATATCCTGAGAAAGCTTACTTCCAAACTTTCGAGATCCAGTTTTAAGTAATGAGTCTAGGAATATACTAAAATGTCCTACGTATCGCTCACGTAGGAATCGTGAGGGAAAGATTAGACTATGAACTTCTTGGCAGACTAAAACTGTGTGCCGAATCGAACCTCGAACTCGGAACCTTTTCCTTTCGCTGACAAGTGCTCTACCGACCAAGCACGAGTCACGATCCGTTCTCGCAGCTTTACATCCGCCAATACCTCATCTCCTATCTTCCAAACGTCACAGAAGTTCTCCTGCAAACTTTGCGGGAAGAAAAGATATTGAGGAGACATGGCTTAGCCTCAGCTTACGGAATGTTTCCAGAATGAAATTTTCAGCCGGCCGCTGTGGCCGAGCGGTTCTAGGCGCTTCAGTCCGGAACCGCGCGACTGCTACGGTCTCAGGTTAGAATCCTGCCTCGGGCATGGATGTGTGTGATGTCCTTTGGTTAGTTAGGTTTAAGTAGTTCTAAGTCTAGGGGACTGATGACCTCAGATGTTAAGTCCCATAGTCCTTAGAGCCATTTTGAAATTTTCAGTCTGCAGCGACATGAATTTCCTTGCAGATTAAAACTCCTTTTTTCCAGGAGTGTTAGCCCTGCAAGATACGCAGGAGGACTTTTGTGAAGTTTGGAAGATAGGAGATGAGGTATTGGCGGAAGCAAAGCTGTGAGGACGAGTTGTGCGACGTGCTTGGGCAGCTCAGTCGGCAGATCACTTTCCCGCGAAAGGAGAAGGTCTCGAGTTCGAGTCTCGGTTCGTCACATACTTTTCATCTCCCAGGAAGGTTCCTATTAGCCCTGCAGAGGGAAAATTTCATTCTGGAAGATCGGACTAATTACACTGCATAAGGAGGCATTTAAATAGTCATTCTTTCGCAGTTCCATATGCGAATGGAAGAGAAGAAACTGTATTAACTGATACAATGGGAAGCATCCTCTGCCATCCACGCCGCAGAGCATGAATGTTGACTTAGATGTAGATGTGGACTGAAACATATCCTACTGTCGTGTCGTGATTACGTACCAGAATTAAGGTTCCACCCCGCTTGGTAGTTGTCACTGTGGCTGGAAGTATCTTCCCACCACATCAGAGCAACCGAACACAGCGTCCCCGGAGTTGATGAGCAGGTGAATACGACAGCCTTAAGGGGTCTTGTATAGGGTAGCGAACGGATGGAAGATTGAAGCCAGCACATGGGAAGAGGATGGACGACTGTTTGCCTACAACTCAAGGGTAGCGGCGTTAAAAGCGCCAAGGAGACGCGAGCCGGTGCTGTGTTGGTTCCCGGGTTGTCTGTTCCTGGGGGCTTGCTGCAAGCAGTGGCGCGACCGGAGCTTGGAGCTGGAGACGTTGGCAAATACCGGTTATCAACACGTGAACGCACAAGGATGAGCTTCTTGGTGTTCTTTGTTCCAAGAAGTCTATCATGGACTCTGTTGGGGAGCAGCGGTGCAACCTAGCGTGGAAACGTACACCTGCAGAGCTGGGTGGTAGCTGGCGGCTGTCTACACCGAGACAGCAGCACGAAGCACGTCCTGCAGCTTGCGGACGTCACTGCATCTAGTGCTGTGTGGCCTAATCGAGGAAGCTTTCAGGCATTGGGGTGCTCAGTTAACGGTACTTGATACTAGTGATGGATTCCGTGGTGTGCACGGCGACCTTGTTCACTCAGGAGCTAGTTGCGCCTTATTGCTAGTGTGCGCCTTATTGCTGACTGTTTACTGACGGGTGATTGCATATGTGCTATCGTTAGTATACAGTGACTCAGCTGACCTTGTTCTGTCTCATTCCAACGTGTTTCCGGGAAGGCCTTGTGGTAGATTCACGTTGATATTGATAGAAAATTGAGAAAATTGTTACTTAACTTGTCAAGTTTTGCCTTTCATTTCAGGATACCTTTCCAGATTAATGTGTTCCTGTACTAATGGCTAAATGTAAGCTTGTAAGCTCACTGTAGGATGTCATATGTCATTCATAATCGAAGGGGGAAACCAGATGGCGCTATGGTTGGCCCGCTAGATGGCGCTGCCATAGGTCAAACGGATATCAACTGCGTTTTTTTTTTTTTTTTAAATAGGAACCCCCATTTTATATTACGTATTCTTGTAGTACGTAAAGAAATATGAATGTTTTAGTTGGACCACTTGTTTCGCTTTGTGGTAGATGGCGCTATAATAGTCACAAACGTATAAGTACGTGGTATCACGTAACATTCCGCCAATGCGGGCGGTATTTGCTTCGTGATACATTACCCGTGTTCAAATGGACCGTTTACCAATTGCGGAAATGGTCGATACCGTTTCGATGCATGGCTGTTGAGATCAAAATCCCACCGGGCGTGTGCTATGTACGCTGCTCGGTATCCTGGACGACATCATCCAACTGTCCGGACTGCGCGAGAATCGGGAATCTCAAAAACGTCGGTGTTGAGAACGACGCTACATCAACATCGATTGCACCCGTACCATATTTCTATGCACCAGGAATTGCGTGGCGATGACTCTGAACGTCGTGTGCAGTTCTGCCACTGGGCACAAGAGAACCATTTTTTCAGACTTTTTATTTTTCGAGGACACTCCTAACTCATCTTAGTTCAGCTAAGCCCGATACGTCACCTGCCAATCCAATTATCAGGGCGCAGTGTTTACGATGACAGGAGCAATCCACAAGACGTCAGGGGCAACACTTGTGTCGTACTTGAAACACCCTGTACTACACGCACATCCAGAGTCCTACGATCAGGATACAGTGTATGTGGGGGTCAGAGCATGCCTTTCAGGTACTGTAACTCACAAAAATGCTTGTGACATACGCGAAACTCCCTCTACTACACCTCATCTAGCCAAGAGCACTGGAGATTTTAATTTAAATTTCTATTTTCGGCGTCACAATATTCTTAAAGCATTCTACATCCTCTAGAGCAACGTCCTCAAAGTGGGGGGTTCACCCACTGGGGGACTTAGAGAGTTAGAGAGGGAGGCGCCGGCTTTTATTGATATATTTGTATTTCATATCAAGTAAGAAAAGGTGAACAAATATTGCTAGCACCAGAGTCTCATTTCCACGAACGAAGGGAGCTCGTTTATCATTAATTTGCTGACCAGTAGAGCCTGTCAGCTGGATTGCTGGAAAAAGCCGCGAGTAATATTTCATCACGCAGCCACTTCCTTGGAAGACTGACTACAAGAACAGATTGTTAATCACAGTCATTGCCACTATCCACTCGATTTCTGCCAGGCTTCCGGAGTTAGATGATGGGTAGTGAGTTGGCTAGAAGTTGAAGTCTAGTGTTTGTTCAGTGGGAACAGTTAACCGGATTTAAAAGAAGTCGCTGAAAGTGCCGGCTTTCCCGTGGAAAAGCGGCTGTTCGCAGTGGGAACAAAAGTGATTCACCAATGTCACTTCTTCTTCGAAAGTGTGCAATTCTAATAAGGAAATATATTCGGATTTAATCAAAATAGGTTTCACTTTCGCATCTTTCTCTGTTCCCATCAGCAAAGTTAGTTCCAAATGCAAAACCGAAGAGCGCAAATATCAAGTTGATTGTCTGACATTAGGCTTCATCAGCGTTCTTTCGAATAATGAGGAATGACCACAAGTGGTTTTTGTTTGGAGATTTTAGCCAACGGTAGCCTGAAGCCTATAAAACTAAAGAGACCTGCAAACAAACATCCAGACCAAAGCTATCGCACTTTCTAAGCGTTATAAGCAATGACTAAAAGGAAGTATCAGATTTCTCAAAAAACAGCTAACGGTTCCTAAGAAAGCCCTAAGACCATCCCTAGAGGTGTCCCACTTAAATGCAAAATCCAAATGCCCACACATTATTGGTGAGATATTAATTCCTCCCACAGTTGTCAAAACGTGCGAAATCATGTATGTCGATTGATTTGGCGAAAGTATGACTTCGACACCATCCTCAGATGACGAAAAATCAGTTTACTGGAACTAAAAGGGGGTTCATGGCAAATGTGTATGCTGTTCTTCCTCCAGTATTATTCGCACCTTGCATGACAGACAGCGAGTCATTGGCTTCTAAAGTAGTACAACCGGAGGTCAAGTGGTGAACGATGCAGTCACTGTTGTAAATTTTGTGAAAACAGCACCTTTAAGCAGCAGGCTGTTTTCCATTCTTTGCGAGGAGATGTGTTCCACTAACGATTCGCCTCTATTGCGCAAGGAGGTATCTTGGTTGTCTCTTGGTAAATTTCTGCGTCGGATTGTGGAACTGAAGGATGAAATTCGCTTTTTCCTGGTGAAAAGAAGCTCTACACTCGCGGCTCAGTTTCTGGATGAAAAATGGCTTCTAATATTGTGGTATTTGGACGACGCTTTTGAGAAACTGAGTGAGGTGATCCTATTTGAGAAAGTAATATCTTTTCTAAGTGAGGGAGTACCGGTACTTTAGTTCAAAAGAAAAATTGGACCTAGAAAAACCCAGATGGAGAAGTGTAACTGCGAGATATTTTTTTGTTGGAATGATTTCATGAAGAAAAATGAATTGGATATAGGTAGAATTGGCGTTGTACATCTAGAAAATCTTCATCAGCAAATCGGACAAATTTCTAGAATCTTCATCCGAGTAAGACTGGATTCACAGTCCGTTCGATAAAATCATAACAGATCGCTTGTCAGGAGCAGAACGGGAGCTGACAGAACTCTCAAGTGATAAACACTTCGAAACGAATTTTAATCGAAGTGTCTTGAGAATTTTTGGGTTGAGACTCTAAATAAATATCCCAACTTAGCAAGAAGGGCGATGGATGTATTATTGTCCTTCGTATCAACTTACTAGTGCGAGTGAAGATTTTCTGCAGTGGCATTAGTCAAGACGAAACAGCCGTCTCGACTGCAGCTGGAAGGGGATCAGCGAGATGCTGTTTCAGGGATACAACCAAGACTGGATCTGCTTTCTTCACACATTCAAGCACACACATCACAGCAAATGTGAAAATACGAAAATGTCAGAAAATTTACGAATTTTGAAACGCGTGCACTTTTACTTTTGTTTATTACCTATTTGGACGATCAGTTTGGAGTCAACGGTTTTTAAATTGGAATTTAAATGTCAGCATTTGTTCTATCGTCATTTGTACGTCGTGATCTATTAAATATTAATACATTTTAAAGGAATGAAAAACAGTATCGATGGAAAAAATTAAACTCTTACTATTTATTTTGTGAACTAATTTCTAAAGAAATAAGTAGGTAGTTAAATACACATACTTACTCATTTCGACTAACTGCACACGTAGCAGTAGTCTTTTATTAACTACTTGTTGACTTCCTCTAATTTTGAGTAATACAAACGTATGATAATTTTAAAAAAATGTTTAACTCCCATATGCTAAAATAATAATTATTATTCTTATTGTTGTAATTGATAATTGCAATTCTAACATTCTGCGTGGTGTCTGTTTGTTCTAAGTCGTGTCTCCCTAGCACTTTCGCGCAACGACGCTCTGAGCGTGTTTTTTAGGGAATTACTAGTTTGAATCTGGGACCTGTTGCTGGTAAGGAGACGCCAGACCACACATGACATGTAGAGTTCAGAAGAGCTCAGTGAGACTAGCGATGATATAATCAAATACTTAATGATTTCAGCGCCAGCTCCACTGCACTCCCTGTAAAAGAATCTTAATACTAACAAAATTCAGTGGAAGGGGTTCAAGGCTTTCCTATTGTTAGTTAGCTGGTAAAATAACGTCGAAAAAGCAGTTAAGTTTACCATTGGAAATTTTATTCTACTCACAAAACATTGTTTATAAATTGCACTATTGATAAAAGGAAATATTTTAATACAGGATGATAAAAACCAACTGCGTACAACAAAAATGTGAACGAATATTCCCTGAATGGCTTTCCAAGTTCTACAATGGATCAAAGGATGACCTATGCCATATCATATGTATAATCTAGATTTAAGTTAAGTTTCATAAAAAAGAAAACTATCAAAATGGTCTATAGTGACCCTCAATTATCTTTAATTACTTATTTAACTTGTCGTAAATTACAGTGGCTGATGTGGCTTCTCAATAATTATATAACAGAAAAATCATCACGTTTCAGATGTGAATACCATGAGGTTTAATTGATGATCGACACTAGTATTACGCAAAAAGGGGATGTAACAGATGAGACTTCTGCAGTTCTGAGTGAAGCCTTATGCGCTCAAAAATGCAGCATCGCATGCGTTCATTACCTTGTCGGTGTTCAGGCAGCGTCAGGGGGCGGCAGGCAGCGCAGCTCCTCACATCTCGCCGTCTCGGAAGCAACTGTATCCTAACTTCTCCTTACTACAATTTACCAAAGTTGGTTTAGAAAAACCTATCTGGCTGTGTTTTCAACTGACCAATCAGGGTCTCAATGTTAACCTTAAGCTCTGCCTACAAAATTGTGTCTATCCAATGAGAAACGTTATAGTTTTCATGGTGGGGCAATGTTTTTAACGTTTACAACGTAACAGAGACGCGAAAAAGTCTCAGGCTAAAACTTGCAGTTGGTGTGGCCCTTTTAGTGTTATCGTAAGATCTATACTGTTCTCCTGGAGGGCTCTATCTTTTAACATGGGCTGGGGGGTGGTTTTGGCGGTCGGCTGACGACGTGGGTTTCCATCCCTTATCGTAGGGCCTCCTAGCGTACACCATTCTGCTCTCGGCTTCTGTTCTCGTTTCTCCCCTCGGAACTGCGTCTGTTTCACGGTGGGAAGGTATGACATGCATTTAGACATTCTTGTGTTAGTCTGTGGTATTCCATTTGCTCACTCGTTGGTCGTATTACTTTGGTTAATTTAATGTCAGGATTTATTTGGAGCTATGTGACATACTGCCGGATTTGCTTATCATGTCAGGGTTTTCATGGAAGGTGTTGGATTTGCCAGACACCTTACATATCACCACCCTTCGAACTTAATTTTTGCATTGAAGTTAGGCAATGATTGAATCATTGTCTAAGTCAGTCAAAAATTATTCCTTTATCTAAATTTTGTTGCCTACTGTTCAGCCATCTTATTCTGGTTCTATGCTAGTTCGTATTACTAATTTATATTTTTATATTCTTCCACATTATTCTCAAAAATATGTTTATACTGACAAGAGAAGAATATTTTTATGCTATTATCATTATTAATTTTTAATTATTTTTCTTTCTTTATTTAAGTGTGAAGTTAGTTTTTTAAGAAGTTTGATATCGGAAGTGAGGAGTCCTTCACATCGATTTTCTTAGAAATATTTTTTTATAAATGTAGTAATTAAGTAAAACCTATGTCTAACACATTTTCTAAATATCATGTACAAGTAAAATGTTTTTGTTTGTAGACACTCATTTCAACATTGTTACACTAACAAATAAGAATTATTTCCAAGAATCGCTTTGACAAAGAAATATACATACACAAGTATTGAGATATTATCCTAACAAATGGTACAAATACAAAATTGTTAAGGCTTTCGTGGCCACTTGTTGACAAACTGCCTATTGGCTTCTGTCTCGGGTTCTTCGGCCGACGTTCATCTAATGATTTTTCTGACGTTTCGCCAGCACCAGTGGCTGGCATTGTCAAAGCTTCACCCTCCATTGCCGGTGGTGAACTGGAGGTGAGCTCGCGGCCGCAGACTAGTCTCCGGACGCGAGCTCGCCTCCAGTTCACCACCGGCAATGCAGGGTGAAGCTTTGACAATGCCAGCCACTCGTGCTGGCGAAACGTCAGAAAAATCATTAGATGAACGTCGGCCGAAGAACCCGAGACAGAACCAAATAGGCAGTTTGTCAAATGGTACAAATGCTAAAAGAGAAAAAGGGAAAACATCCAACAAGATAATTTTTTATTCTTTGTTTTTATAAGGAGAAAATAAGTAAAATGTAGTTATTCTTTTATTTTTATGAGGAGAAAATAAGTGGCATATAGTTTTAGTGTTTATTATACCTTACTTTTGTTCTTTATATACTGTCCATTTCAGAACTAAGGACTTATTTTTATCGATAGTCTATTTTTTACTTAAGTCCATTGTCAATGACTGTTATTTTGTAGTTTATTAGCTGTCTGGTGTGCTTAACTTATTTAGTTTTTCACACGTTTCTTTTGCACAATTCCTACATCACATAATCTGATTTCACACATTCACACAGTCCTCTGAATGTTTAAGCATGAGGTTGGCGAATGTTTTTGCACGAAGGTGATGGACTTGAGCGAGATGGATGTGGGCAAGTATTTGATATACAGCTTCATTCGTCATTCCCTGTTGGCTTTGCAACGTAGTGTTGCTGTTGTGGAGGTCCCATAATGGAATGACGCTGTGAGTGCAGAATATCGAGGTTTACTGGCTTTGTATGCATGAAAGTCATCGTTATGTGTCGCTGAAAGCGATCGTTTTTCGTTGTGATACTTCGCAGATGACTAGATTACAATAGGATAGGGATTTGGGAAGGTATGTCATCTGTTCTTCACCCATCTTCTTTCTTGGTCTCAATCTTGCGAATCTTCAACTTCTGTTCTTCCTGTTTTTTCTCTGCTTCTTACTTGATTCTTGGTTCTTCTCTGGGCGGGATATGGGAATATTTATTGATAACTAGTCGCTTTGAAGTTCTCCTCTTAGTAACAGTTTCATATATCGTTTGGAAGTTTCATTTTTACTTTATCCCTTCACCTTAATCTATGGTACTATTGGTGTTATTTTTGTATTTGTTTTTATTGAAACTACTTTCTTTTTCCCACCTTCCTCTCTCTTCATTCTTCTTTCTCCTGACGATCTTATCTGCAACATAAACTTGAAATATTGTGCTAATTATTTACCAGTAATAAAATTAATTTTCAAACTTGTTGATATGGCTCACATGGTGAAGTCCTAAGGTTTTGCCTGTTTTTGGGTTCATTAGTTCCACAGCATTATCATGAGCAATTCGGCTAATTATAAAAAGGCCCTTTGTATGCAGCGTAAAACTTATGTATTTTGTGTTTCTGTTTGCTGGAGAGATGGTGTGTTTTTACAAATACTTTCTGGCCTACTGAGAATGTTCTTTTAATTGCTGTTCTATCTCCTCTTTCTTTTCTTTTAATGACTGCCTTTCTGATGTTGGAAAGTGCTGTTGCTATGACTTGCAGTGCTGTCTACGTGGTACAATAGGAAATCTAACATTTTCTCTGGTCATGTTTGGGAGTTCAATATTTTTAAGTACAGTAACTGGAGGTAGTAGTGTAGTGCTATGTGGCATTTCATTTATTACTTCTTGAAAATCTTTAAGGTATATATCCCAACTGTTGTGTCTTTTGCCTGCATATAATCGGCATAAAGTGCCTATGTCCTTCATAGATCATTCTGCTGGATTTACGCTAGGTTTGTACTTAGATATGTAGAGGGGTTTTATTTTGTGTTGTTTTAACATGTTCTGCCATTGCACTGATTTGTATTGTGGGCCATTATCCGAAATTATTCGTTCCACTCAACCTACTTGTCTGAGAAAATCTTGTCTAAATGCTTTACTTGTAGTAAGACCTGTTGCCCGTTTTAATTGTGTCAAGGTAACATATTTAGAAGTAAGTTCCAAAACGACAAATATGAAAATATATCCATTTTTTGTGCGTGGGAGGGGCCCCATCAAATCTGTTGCAGCTATTTGTTTTAATTTTTTGGGGATTATTGGAAACATAGGTGGTTTGGTTTGGAAAGTGACGTGTTTAGCCCTCATACATTTTTTTGCGTTGGACTAATACTGTTCTAATTCGTCTTTCCATATTAGGAAAATGGCTTGTTTGTTTTATTTTTAAAAAGCATTTCTTTGGTCCAAAGTGGGCATTACTTAAATATGTATACCATATGTACTTATTAATTAGTTCATCTGGGATATAAATTAACCATTCATTCGTTGCAACATTTCGTCTGAAAAATAAAACATAGTTTTTTACGAGATAGTGCTGTTGAATGTCTGGAAAATCCTTACTTCTCCACTTCTGTTTGATTCCTAGTATTTCGGGATCCTTGTCCTGTTCTTTGCCTATGTTTTTCAATGCTGTCATAATGTAGTTTTCGAAAGGTACTTGTTTCATATAGTACAGTGTAAACTGGTCTTGGACATCGTGATAAAGCATGTGCTAATACATTCGCTGGTCCTGGTATGTGTGTAATAGTGAAGTCAAATTCTTGTAGTATTAACATCCATCTGGCTAACCTCACATGAGTTAGTTTGGCGGATAACAGAAATTCTAATGCTTTGTGGTCAGTGTATACTTTTGTTTTTCTTCCGAATAGTAAGTATCGAAAACGTTGTAAGCCCCATACAATGACCAATGCTTCCAGCTCCGTTACTGAATAGTTTTTCTTGCTTTTTGTGAGTACACAACTGGCAAATCCAATTGTTCTATATGATCGTAGCCCTGCCTGTTCGTATTCTTGGAATGAAACAACTCCTAAACCTGTTTTCGCGCTACCAGTGGCCATACAAAAATTTTGTGTTAGATCAGGATGTGCTAAAATCGGTGCTGTTGTTAGTGAGTTTTTCACTTTTCAAAATTCTTCATTGGCTTGTTGATCCCATACCCATGGTGGGTTTTTTCCAGTCAAAGCACATAGGCGTGGTGTTGCAAGAGAGTCGATCCAAAAAAATTTTTTTAGAATCCGGTGAGACCTAGAAATCCTCTGAGAGTTTTCTTATTATATGGAGTACAGAATTTTTTGATTGTCGTTAGTTTTTCTGGGTCGGGCATTACCCCTTTCTCTGATATTATGTGTCCTAGCAATTTGACCTCTCGCCTTCCAAATTTAGATTTTGTTATATTTACTGTGACCCCATGCTCTTTCATGATCTGTAAAAACTGATTTAATGTGTCGTTGTGATGTTCCCAAGAGGGTTCTGCTATAATCACATCATCAACATAACAAGTAATTTTTTGTAAAATTTCGGGACTGAGTATAGTTTGAGGATCTCTGCTCTAAAATGTAAATTGTCAATTCTTACCCTTCACATTAATGTGGTATTCGCATATGGAACTTCAAGTTTATCACCTTAGCTGATGTAATTTGTGCTACATACTGTTATTTCATCTGCTGTAAACTCTTAAAATGGCTTTCCTGTTGCCAGATGAACAATCTCAAGACCGACACATTTAGATAAAATGGACTCCCCCTTATTAAGCAGATCCAATTGCGAATGGAGGATTATGAACAGAAGTTATGTATATCTTCTATTGCAGTAAATGTCCTTAGATCCACCGTTTACTGAGAGTTCTAAAATATATGACCATTTTCTATACATAGTGTTTACAGTAATTTGAAAGGCTTATTTGTACCTCTGCAGTGACATGTTATTTTCCCAACAGCAGTTTATATTCTTCTTTCAAGTCAGTCCAATACTCCAATTTCCATTTTTGACTTCGACCTCTTCCATTTCCAGTTTTCTTTTGTATATACATTAACTACTCTTAAATCATTATTTTATTATTAGGAAATGATTTACATCTGTTCGATACTTTTGTTATTTTCCTTAAAACCTGCAGAATAACATTAACAATCCTAATTCAAAAACATTTATTTTTGATGCTATTGCAGAGAACTATGTCCTGGATTGAGAAAAATTTATTTCTCCAGATTTTATGTGGCACTATCTAATGACATCTTTGTAAGAATATATGTTAGTAATTTCCACATAGTCTTAAGGTAGATAAGTAAAACTATGGGCAGACAAAACATAGTTTATAATCTTTTCTGTGTCTTGATTGTCTGGAAAGTTTACTTATACACCAGTCAACTTTTGTATATTCTTACTGCCCCAAACTTCAAATTGTAGAACACTGTTAAACACATCTCAGGAAGTTATCTAATATTGCATACCACATCGAAGAGGGTGGTCTAGATTACAACAAAGCACAGGATAAATACTATTTGCAATTTTTCAATACGTTTAGACTTCCACAGTTTCAAAGTTATAAATCGTAACTTCCAGTCTACTAATACCATGTTCTTTAGCCAAGGAAAAGTTTTTCCTAAATGCATATAATGGCATTTTATAAAATCTATAAGATGGTTACTGATATCGTTATTCACCCCTGAGCTTATGATCTGAAATATAAATTTCTTATCTATCTTGATTCTACTATTTGAGCTCATGCACTTTAAACTGTCTGCTCCAACTGATGTAACGCCATTCACAATCACACTGATGTTTCCTTGTTAGTCTTCTTACACACACAAGTCATAGTTCGATGTTAAGTAATCTCACATCTCCATCTTGTTAAAAATCCCAACTTACTTGATTTATAACCAGGTCCAGGGTAATAGTTCTGTACACAATGTTACTGCAATATCCCACCAGCCATTTTAATGTCAGTCGGTCCCACTTCATATGGCACACCTGCAGAGTTTTTATATAAGTCCAAAATGGCTTCCAATGCTCCCTAGCATTTTTTTCCAACTCTTACTGTTACAGTATCATTCCTCTATAAGAGAAATGATGGTTTCACCTTAATGCTGTACGTAGCAGAGACGGAGAATTCACCACAAACGTAATTCTTAAATGCAATATATATTTTCGTTTTCAACATTAAAAAACGCCCTTCTATAGTTGTTTTTGGTAATCCAAAATATCACAGATTTCAACCACCACATGTTGTCACAAAACAGTTCTGTGATAGATGTAATACATGTAAATTCTTCTCGCTGAGTATTGTGTCAATCTATGTGTAATTTATGTTCCCATTTTCAGGAACAAGACTGCCCAGGTTCTCTAATAATAATAATAACAGACCAAACCGTTTGTCAGTTGGCCTCCTCTTTTTCCCTATAGCTGAGGGATGTTTAGCACTTTGGAGGAAGCAATGCTGACACTTTCCATTGGCGATTATCACAAATCAGCTGTGGCTATCAAGGTTTGTTATATAGTCTAAGGATCCAACATGGTGGTACTTATGATCACCTAATCATGGCATAACTTCTAATAATGCATCCAAAATATAGAAGGCTGCTGGGTGCTGCCCACTGGGTGCCACCCTTAGTTCCACATCACTTAATCTGGGGACATTGTGTCACACAATCTGGGTCATCATACTATCCAGTTCTTATTTTGAGCAGTGTATAGAATTAGTTCATGTTTACAGAACAGAAATTTTACTAACGGAATACCATCTAGTAATTTTTGTCTTTTTAACACATCAGGCAAGACTATTAAGATTTAATAAATTTACTATTTACTTTTAATAAAGAGGAAGGAACTGCATTTCTTCCTTTTATTGACATAGAAAGGTAGGTACGCCTTGTAATTTTTTTGGTTGACATTTATTTGAAAAGAGTTTAGCTTGTGACAAATGAATGCATAGAAATTATAATTGAAAAAGAGCAAAGTTCTTCTGTATTTTGTTGCATGGCATTTTTTTGCCGTGCTGTGCTTTGATCTGTTTAATAATTCAATATCAATCAAACCAGAAACTAGCACTGAATGAAATCTGTAAGCAAAAATAACAAATTCCAGTGATTGAAAATCTAAGTAGCTCTGTCTCTTCTTCCTGTTGGTGCAATGATGTATTCATGTAATGGGATACAGCATGAGGCTGTTAGCTGGCTGGCAAAAGGCGAGACTCATGAGGGGAGCCTCCAGGATCGTAAAATGTTTCTGCCAAAAGCCAAGCCTCGACCAAGTACAAGTTGTCAAGAACGCCCTGCTGACCAAATGCACTGGTGGCGACAGCCGAAGGTGGCGTAGCCTGTTATAAAGTTTCGTTGTGCGCAAAGTGCAAAGAGTGCATTTTACCACAGATAAGATCTGAAAGGGAGGAAAAACATAATGCTGCTAGCACGTGACCCAGTCATTAGGCCTGAAGGAAGCCGGTTGCAATTTTTGTTCAAAATTTATTAATGAGGTTCATGATTGGCTCATAGCCATTATCTTGATAGAAGGAAGGGAGGGGGATGGGGGGAAACTCATGGGTATGCCTGTGCATGCCTGCTTATTGGTCATTACCAGAAATCTGTCACATGGTGGGGGTGAGTTTCTGATTTCTACATCACTTCAAGGGAGAAATTTACTTCATTAGTTACCCACAGCACATGTTTATTATTAAATTATCATTGGTTGGAGCTCACAAGGTCTGTTGCTGTTGGCCGGCTATATGGCTGGGGATGAACTGAATCCTCAGTCATTACTGCAGTCATCCTCTGCGCTCATTTACCATTAGAATGATAAGCATGGGCTGTGTTTGCATTCATTAAGATGAGGTGAGTGTGAAGTGATTTATCTTGCATCAAAGTTTCGTTTTGCTGATCTAATGTTCACTGCACCCGCGATGTACTTAGGCAAGAGTGCTTGTGCTTGTTCATGCTTTTTGGGACTTTTCTTTAGCTCATTAATTTATTCAGTAATCATTGGTCATATTCATGAACACAGTTTCTGTGTCGTTTCTATTATGTATTTGTCCACCTGTGCCAAGGCTATCGTACGTGTTTTCAATCCCTTGTTCCCTCGATAATTAATTGTATTCTTAATTCAGGGGCTAAAACATTTTTCTAGCAGTAAATCAGATTTCTATAGTGACCCTTAGTTTCCTTTCATAGACTGTTGGATCACATTATCAGTATGTCTATGTGGGATTCAGCATCCGTATTTCATGCATACTTGGCCACCGCTGATAATTTACTCGTAATTAGGTAAGCTGCTTTCCATAGCACGACTTTGTTTTCTTTTATTTTCAGTGACCTCATAGGGAGCTATCCCTTACTGTAGGTCACCAAGGATAGATTCCGCAACATCTCAGGGGTATGCTAAATGCTTAGCTGGCACCTCACAATATATGACTCCTATGTGGCACTAATCTTGCTGATAATTCGTTATATTTCCCATTCTTGTGTATAATATCGCGGAAAATAGTACATATTTATTTCTATTTCCAACCTGTCTAGTCCTCGGCTGTTTGTTTAAAATCCACTGTGTTACAGTATCCTGACGAAATTGCTAATTAGATAACTGCTAGCGATAAGTATATTCCAATGAGTCGTGATAAAAAGGCAAAAATTTAAAGAATTTTTGGCTATACTAAAAACTAGACATTGATAACACTGTTCCGAAAATGAATTGTAAGACGTATGATGGTACGATTTCAGTACTGAGCTTGTGGTGACATATCCCACGCACCAATAACCGAACACCTGCCCACTGACAATCACTGCTTGTGCCGCCACATGCGTCACGTTAGAATCACGCCTTAAAGAAAGTAAATCAATCATTCTTTAGATATTACAATGGAATCCTGTAACCCCACCGAATTACTAGCAAAAAATAAATAAATAAATACAAATAAAAAATAAAAAAAATAAAAAAATCTTTCTTTCTGCCCTTAAGTGTTCTATGAAGTCCGAAATTAATTCCCAGCAACTATTGCATAACATTAAATATTTCATGTTCCTATCCTTGTTTCTTTGGGTCTTTATGGCCAAAAAATTCATTCTCAACATTCTCAATTCGGGACCGCTTTTGTGTTGGAGGCAGAACTTTCCCTTCACGTGATAAATTGGTTAGTTGTACTTATGTGTGAGGTGATGGAATGCCATCATGCTTGGTACTGGTCGTCAATATGACATCCACGAGCAGAACGGGCTGGATACGTGCATCAGCACGTGTTTTCGTCACTAATCGTGACTGGCTTACGTAAGGGGGCACTCCATCTCGGGGAAGCAGAGACTGTGCGTTTCACGTGCCACTGTGTAACGTGCACAGTGAGGAAGGGCTCCTGCTGTAGCCTGCTGTGAAAGAGGTCTGCAGATAACTGCCAGTCCCTCCAATTTACGTTCATTGTGGAACCACTTATATTGTATAGGTAAATGTAAATGTCGTGTGACTTGAACCTCCCGTCGGGTAGACCGTTCGCCGGGTGCAAGTCTTTCGATTTGACGCCACTTCGGCGACTTGCACGTCGATGGGGATGAAATGATGATTAAGTCAACACAACATCCAGTCTCTTAGCGGAGAAAATCTCCGACTCAGCCGGGAATCGAACCGGGCCCTTAGGATTGACACTCTGTCGCGCTGACCACTCAGCTACCGGGGGCGGACATTGTACAGGTAAAGACAATTAGTGGCCCATTAAGGTGGAAACAGCTTCTATAGCTAAAACAGGTGGGGAAAAAACTGTTAGGCTATATTAGCAACTACACTCCAGGAAATTAAAATAAGAACACCGTGAATTCATTGTCCCAGGAAGGGGAAACTTTATTGACACATTCCTGGGGTCAGATACATCACATGATCACACTGACAGAACCACAGGCACATAGACACAGGCAACAGAGCATGCACAATGTCGGCACTAGTACAGTGTATATCCACCTTTCGCAGCAATGCAGGCTGCTATTCTCCCATGGAGACGGTCGTAGTGATGCTGGATGTAGTCCTGTGGAACGGCTTGCCATGCCATTTCCACCTGGCGCCTCAGTTGGACCAGCGTTCGTGCTGGACGTGCAGACCGCGTGAGACGACGCTTCATCCAGTCCCAAACATGCTCAATGGGGGACAGATCCGGAGATCTTGCTGGCCAGGGTAGTTGACTTACACCTTCTAGAGCACGTTGGGTGGCACGGGATACATGCGGACGTGCATTGTCCTGTTGGAACAGCAAGTTCCCTTGCCGGTCTAGGAATGGTAGAACGATGGGTTCGATGACGGTTTGGATGTACCGTGCACTATTCAGTGTCACCTCGACGATCACCTGTGGTATACGGCCAGTGTAGGAGATCGCTCCCCACACCATGATGCCGGGTGTTGGCCCTGTGTGCCTCGGTCGTATGCAGTCCTGATTGTGGCGCTCACCTGCACGGCGCCAAACACTCATACGACCATCATTGGCACCAAGGCAGAAGCGACTCTCATCGCTGAAGACGACACGTCTCCATTCGTCGCTCCATTCACGCCTGTCGCGACACCACTGGAGGCGGGCTGCACGATGTTGGGGCGTGAGCGGAAGACGGCCTAACGGTGTGCGGGACCGTAGCCCAGCTTCATGGAGACGGTTGCGAATGGTCCTCGCCGATACCCCAGGAGCAACAGTGTCCCTAATTTGCTGGGAAGTGGCGGTGCGGTCCCCTACGGCACTGCGTAGGATCCTACGGTCTTGTCGTGCATCCGTGCGTCGCTGCGGTCCGGTCCCAGGTCGACGGGCACGTGCACCTTCCGCCGACCACTGGCGACAACATCGATGTACTGTGGAGACCTCACGCCCCACGTGTTGAGCGATTCGGCGGTACGTCCACCCGGCCTCCCGCATGCCCACTATACGCCCTCGCTCAAAGTCCGTCAACTGCACATACGGTTCACGTCCACGCTGTCGCGGCATGCTACCAGTGTTATAGACTGCGATGGAGCTCCGTATGCCACGGCAAACTGGCTGCCACTGACGGCGGCGGTGCACAAATGCTGCGCAGCTAGCGCCATTCGACGGCCAACACCGCGGTTCCTGGTGTGTCCGCTGTGCCGTGCGTGTGATCATTGCTTGTACAGCCCTCTCGCAGTGTCCGGAGCAAGTATGGTGGGTCTGACACACCGGTGTCAATGTGTTCTTTTTTCCATTTCCAGGAGTGTAGAAAACCAACGCTGCTTTCATTTGATCATATCTTTATTAATTTGTGTGTTATGTCGCAAGGAAGACGCTGGTTATAACAAAAACAGCTGTAAGATCTGATCTATGTTTGTCCAACAATTTTTAAGGTTGTTGTTATACACTTCACCCACCGTGCACAGACTTTAACTGTGGTCTCGTCCAGAGATCGCAGTCAGCATCACATATCGATACCACGGACGTTAATGACGTCTCACTGTACTCCACAACGACACTCGTAAGCGAGTAGTCTTTACGTGTGTGTGTGTTATCGTAAATACAAATCTGGCATGTGAACTGACAGCCTGAAAGCGCTACTGAGCTCAAAGCAGCATCACTGACATGAAATTGAAAAGAATCCTGTGTGCTTGAAAACCGATCTCATTCATAAGCAAATCAGTAATTTTACGCTCAATAGACTCGGTCAGTGCGAATTGTTTGAAAAAGAACGTAACTGTATAAAAAGAACTGTCGACCTGTATAAGAATGTAACCTGAAACACACGAAAATTTCTGCACTGACGTAAGGCCCTGGTAAAATGAAGAAACTGACAGAACCTACATTGCGCAAATGTAGCGAAACAATCACGTACTGGCAGAAACAGCAACACAGCAAGACTATGCAACAGCTAAAAATACTGCTAAAAACCAACTAAAGTTGGTACAGGGAAATGGGGTTCATAATCTTAGCTCAGAATGCCAATGAAACACAGGACTCAACCTTTAAATTCTGAAAGTTCAGTTAGGAAGGAAGTTATTAAAAAAATTATAGAATCTAATATGAAAATTCATTTAATCTAAAAACTTCTATGTCACAATAAATTAACTCAGAAGATTAATCAATGGAATAATTATCAAAAACTCGACTTTGGCGAGGGTGAAGTGGACCAACAATACAAGTTTACAAAAATAAACTTTTTACCTCATCAAATAATTCCTTGTTCTTCACTTCAAAACCTTTTTTATGTGTATGCTATCGAACCATTATTCTGAGACATCATTCCTCCTCGTAATAAATCTGCAACTCACATAGTTCCAAAAGTGCGTCCATGCATTACACTGTACACTCAACGACACCCCCCCCCCCCTGGTGCACACCGCAGCTATCCACTACTGACCGTCAAAGTCAAATATTCTATGACTCCACTGTGCTGCCATCGCAGACACTGATACCGTTGCCTAACAACTGCTTCTCTGACCACTATTCTTCAAATATATCATTTTCCTTTACAAATAACAACACATCCAATAACATCATCA
Source organism: Schistocerca nitens (assembly GCF_023898315.1). Taxonomy (NCBI): domain Eukaryota; kingdom Metazoa; phylum Arthropoda; class Insecta; order Orthoptera; family Acrididae; genus Schistocerca; species Schistocerca nitens. The sequence goes on from NC_064614.1 coordinate 304,255,145, forward strand.
AAAAATAGCCATCTTACACACTCCTGACGACCACGCTTCCCCTGACAGCTCGGCAGCGTTCTTGCACCAGAGGTCAATTAAGAGTCAAGCAAGGAAGTGCTCAGCCCAGTTCGTGGCCTCATCTGAAGGAGTCAACATCGTCATATAGGATAGTGACAAAGTTTCTGATGAAATGTACTGTCGTAAATGTTGCATATTGTACTGCAAGGGAACAATTTGTTAATGGTGTAACAAGTGATGCTTTCATAATCAGTGAGAGATGTAAATTATCAGGCAGTCCTTTGGCAAAGAACTGTGGCAAAGTTATCTATATATTTTATTCATTTATGTAATAAAGTGAAGTAGAATTTCACATGTTCTAGTTTGAAAAGCGCTGTCCCAGAGCAGTCTAAGAATCCACAGTAATGGTCAGATGAAAGCAGTGTCGTCTGGTCTGATCGAAAGGCGACGATGATTGACGCTTATTCGGATTATATTCCACGCAGCTGCCTGCCTGTGCGCGAGTTGTGCAAGCTTTTTTTCTGTTCCTGTTGTGTGTGTATTGTTTGTCATGATATCGGTGTCGCCACAGGATGTCTCTAACCGAACTTGCACAGTTTCAGGCGCAACGGCTCACTGTTGGACAACTGACGTCTTTACTACAGCACCAAACAGCACTTCTATCGGTAGCCGCACCAAAATTTCCCCCACACCTCAGCCATGATGAATAATAGTCGGACAACAAGGCGCAATTAGAGGTGCTCTTCGGTACGTACAAAATATCAGGTATGGAGGGCAATTCTTATTTTTATCCTCTATTGATCCCGAAGTTTACACCGATGACCTCGCAGTTTGATCTCTTCCCACAAAACAATCCAACAACAACAACATCCCGAAGTTTATAACCTCTGTGTTAAACTGTGTGTCGAAACTGATCGCGAGAATTTTACGTTCAACGATATTGTAAAATTATTAGATGATTATTTTGACAGTCAAATCCATGTAGCAACTGCACAGTTTAATATTTTTCTTCTGAAGCAGCAGCCCGCTCAGACCGACAAATGGTGAACAGCAGAACTCAGAGGACTCACCACGTATTTGCAAGTTTAAATGTTCTTGTCTAATTAGCGGTAGTGAAGTAAAGTTTCTTGACGCTATTACACAGAACGTATCAGACGCATGCATTTGCCTGCCTGACCCTGATTCAAAAACAGTTCTGTCTATAGAGAAATCTCATAAAATTGTGGACTCAACAGAGGTTGAGGCTCCATGTACTTCCTTTTTAGGTGGTGCATCAGAGACTCAGTCTCATGTACAGGATAGTATTCAAGTAATTAAGACAGTAACGAAAACAGTAGAAGCAAAAACATTCCGTCTCGTAGCACACGGCGTGTGTTACAAAACTCTTGGAGAACTCGTGTCTTCTGTGCTTTTTGAGGCATGATAAGAAAATTTGTTGTTGCTGTGATACTAGTTGCTTTCAATGTGGACATGAAGATCAGATTCAAACTTAGCATATACGTGGACGCAGTGGTCACAGCTTCACAATCGAAACGTGATGATGTTAAAGGTGGCGCCACTCACTCAGGTGCGAGCTGAAACTAGCACATCCGCATGGTGCCGATGGTACTGTTACCGACGACTGTGCCGCTAAAGCAGAGTTATTGAACGCAGTTTTCCGAAATTCCTTCACCAGGGAAGACGAATGGAATATTCCAGAATTTGAAACACGAACAGCTGCTAACATGAGTTTCTTAGAAGTAGATACCTTAGGGGTTGCGAGGCAACTCAAATCGCTTGATACGGGCAAGTCTTCAGGTCCAGTTCGTATACCGATTAGGTTCCTTTCAGATTACGCTGATACAATAGCTCCCTACTTAGCAAGCATATACAACCGCTCGTTCACCGATAGATCTGTACCTACAGATTGGAAAATTGCGCAGGTCGCACCAGTGTTTAAGAAGGGTAGTAGGAGTAATCCATCGAACTACAGACCTATATCATTGACGTCGGTTTGCAGTAGGGTTTTGGAACATATACTGTATTCAAACATTATGAATCACCTCGAAGGGAACGATCTATTGATACGTAATCAGCATGGTTTCAGAAAACATCGTTCTTGTGCAACGCAGCTAGCTCTTTATTCGCACTAAGTAATGGCCGCTATCGACAGGGGATCTCAAGTTGATTCCGTATTTCTAGATTTCCGGAAAGCTTTTGACACCGTTCCTCACAAGCGACTTCTAATCAAGCTGCGGGCCTATGGGGTATCGTCTCAGTTGTGCGACTGGATTCGTGATTTCCTGTCAGGAAGGTCGCAGTTCGTAGTAATAGACGGCAAATCATCGAGTAAAACTGAAGTGATATCAGGTGTTCTCCAGGGAAGCGTCCTGGGACCTCTGCTATTCTTGATCTATGTAAATGACCTGGGTGACAACCTGAGCAGTTCTTTTAGGTTGTTCGCAGATTATGCTGTAATTTACCGTCTAGTAAGGTCATCCGAAGACCAGTATCAATTGCAAAGCGATTTAGAAAAGATTGATGCATGGTGTGGCAGGTGGCAGTTGACGCTAAATAACGAAACGTGTGAGGTGATCCACATGAGTTCCAAAAGAAATCAGTTGGAATTTGATTACTCGATAAGTAGTACAGTTCTCAAGGCTGTCAATTAAAGTAAGTACCTGGGTCTTAAAATTACGAGCAACTTCAGTTGGAAAGACCACATAGATAATATTGTGGGGAAGGCGAGCCAAAGGTTGCGTTTCATTGGCAAGACACTTAAAAGATGCAACAAGTCCACTAAAGAGACAGCTTACACTACACTCGTTAGTCCTCTGTTAGAATATTGCTGCGCGGTGTGGGATCCTTACCAGGTGGGATTGACGGAGGACATCGAAAGGGTGCAAAAAAGGGCAGCTCGTTTTGTATTATCACGTAATAGGGGAGTGAGTGTGGCAGATATGATACGCGAGATGGGATGGAAGTCATTAAAGCAAGGACGTTTTTCGTCGCGGCGAGATCTATTTGCGAAATTTCAGTCACCGACTTTCTCTTCCGAATGCGAAAATATTTTGTTGTGCCCAACCTACATAGGTAGGAATGATCATCAAAATAAAATAAGAGAAATCAGAGCTCGAACAGAAAGGTTTAGGTGTTCGTTTTTCCCGCGCGCTGTTCGGGAGTGGAATGGTAGGGAGGTAGTATGATTGTGGTTCGATGAACCCTCTGCCAAGCACTTAAATGTGAATTGCAGAGTAATCATGTAGATGTAGATGTAGATCGCAGAATTCTTCCGCTGCTATACACAGGCAGGCGAACAAACTTTATGTTCATATATAAGTGGAACGTAAGACAAATATGTTGCTGTTGAACACTAGTCCCTCTGTTTCCTTCATAAATGAAGACAATTGCCGAGCGGAGTAGCCGCGTGGTTTGAGGCGTCATGTCACGGACAGCGCGGCCCCTCCCGACGGAGGTTCGAGTCCTCCCTCGGGCATGGGTGTGTGTGTTATTCTTAGCATAAGTTAGTTTAAGTAGTGTGTAAGTCTAGGGACCGATGACCTAAGCAGTTTGGTCCCTTTGGAATTCACACACATTTGAACATTTAAAAGACAATTATGCCAGAATAGGTAGCCCATTACAACAGATTCTTACTTCTATTTTGTCTGCCTATAATGGACCAGAAATTATAGTCCTTGGCTTGCGTGGTTTGCCAGCAACTTTCCAGGGAGTGACAAAGTGTGTTTCTTTCATGAACTCAATTCTAAAAACTGTGCAAACATATTTTGTTTAGATTTATTTGATTTTTTCACCTTGTGCATTCAGAACAGTGTGTTACAAATCGTGTTTCTGTGCCTCACACTAAAGTTTCTGACTTATAAGTACAAGGAACTATTTGAACCAGGTCTAGTAAGGACAAAAGATGTTGAAGTACACATCACTGTAAGGATAACACACAGCTGCGGTTTTTTCACACACTACTTGTCCCCCATGCAATACGTGACCAAGTTGTTCAGGAACTGCGCTTGAGTTATGAGACCTGTTTCTGCAAGCCAGTGGACATCACCCTTGCTCATTCTTAACTTTTGTGTATCAACTTAAAGGCAACGGTAAACCCTCAGACTGAATTAGATTCTTTTCCTCTTCCGCTTCTGGAGGAACTGATGGACAGACAGATAGAGCAGATACTTTTCAAAGATAGTTTGAAGAGAGAAATATATATTCAGTTATGACTGCACGAACAGTCTAAGCAATATTTTGTGATAAAAACACTTAGGTTTGTTCCAGTTTCAAAGACTACCATTTAGAAACGCTTCGACTACTGCATTTTTTCAGCGGTTCCTGTAACCATGTAAAGTTGATGCATTAAGTTGTTCTGAAAGCGGTGCTGATATTCAAGACAGTAAAAGCGGGTTAAAAGCTGTGAGCTATCTGGGAAAGTTAACCTTGCATTACTGAGCAACTGTTTCACCACGTATCCAGTATAGCTTACCAAATTCCCAACCAGACTAACATTAATTATAATCTTTTAATAGTCATCTTACCACAACCGGTGATTATATATATATATATATATATATATATATATATATATATATATATATATATATATATATATATATAAAGAGAATTTAAATAAAAAGAAATAAATCAGTTTATATTTGGACATTTATTTTAACATTGATCATTGTTCCGATAAAATTTCAGCATATTAAACTTGATTCGTAACTAAACTGGTGCTTTATTTAGGATTGTGAAAATGTGAGTTTGTAATCTTATGGAACACATCAAATATGGAGCCAAGATTGGGAGACTGCATACAACACTGAATTCATAAAATAACACACGAAGAACGTTGAAACATATGCAAGAGGAAATTAACCACAACCAACCGACTCAATTTTCACCCAAAGAAGTTACGTTCGTAGCGCAATCCTGTCCGTCATGAAATTACCACACACTTGTATACTAAATTCATACTAACTCTCTGTGAAATCTTCCCGAAAAGAATAGCTGAGGGCTACATTGATGATTACACCACATACTTCACGTGGTCAACTTTTTTTACACAAAGAGTGTAACTCCACAATAATTTTGATTGTTGTTGTTGTGGTCTTCAGTCCTGAGACTGGTTTGATGCAGCTCTCCATGCTACTCTATCCTGTGCAAGCTTCTTCATCTCCCAGTACCTACTGCAACCTACATCCATCTGAATCTGCTTAGTGTATTCATCTCTTGGTCTCCCTCTACGATTTTTACCCTCCACGCTGCCCTCCAATGCTAAATTTGTGATCCCTTGATGCCTCAAAACATGTCCTACCAACCGATCCCTTCTTCTAGTCAAGTTGTGCCACAAACTTCTCTTCTCCCCAATCCTATTCAATACCTCCTCATTAGTTACGTGATCTACCCACCTTATCTTCAGCATTCTTCTGTAGCACCACATTTCGAAAGCTTCTATTCTCTTCTTGTCCAAACTGGTTATCGTCCATGTTTCACTTCCATACACGCCTACACTACATACAAATACTTTCAGAAACGACTTCATGACACTTAAATCTATACTCGATGTTAACAAATTTCTTTTCTTCAGAAACGCTTTCCTTGCCATTGCCAGTCTACATTTTATATCCTCTCTACTTCGACCATCATCAGTTATGTTGCTCCCCAAATAGCAAAACTCCTTTACTATTTTAAGTGTCTCATTTCCTAATCTAAATCCCTCAGCATCACCCGATTTAATTCGACTACATTCCATTATCCTCGTTTTGCTTTTGTTGATGTTCATCTTATATCTCCTTTCAAGACACTATCCATTCCGTTCAACTGCTCTTCCAAGTCCTTTGCTGTCTCTGACAGAATTACAATGTCATCGGCGAACCTCAAAGTTTTTATTTCTTCTCCATGGATTTTAATTCATACTCCGAATTTTTCTTTTGTTTCTTTTACTGCATGCTCAGTACACAGATTTAATAACGTCGGGGATAGGCTACAACCCTGTCTCACTCCCTTCCCAACCACGGCTTCTCATTCACGCCCTTCGACTCTTATAACTCCCATCTGGTTTCTGTACCACTTGTAAATAGCATTTCGTTCCTTGTATTTTACCCCTGCCATCTTTAGAATTTGAAAGAGAGTATTCCAGTCACCATTGTCAAAAGCTTTCTCTAAGTCTACAAATGCCAGAAACGTAGGTTTGCCTTTCCTTAATCTTTCTTCTACGATAAGTCGTAAGGTCAGTATTGCCTCACGTGTTCCAATATTTCTACAGAATCCAAACTGATCTTCCCCGAGGTCGGCTTCTACCAGTTTTTCCATTCGTCTGTAAAGAATTCGTGTTAGTATTTTGATAATTTTGATAATTAAAATAAATTACAACGAAACGCAATTTACAAAAGAAAAACCTCGAACTGGTTACTATCGTCTTACTATTAACCTGATGGGTCAAACAATTGTATAAGTACGTGGTACTGGCCGCACAAAGTACACCCCACGTGGGTTCAACATAAAGAAAAATTGCTATATTGAAAAATATTGTCAAGACGAGACGTTATAATCTCACGCACATTCGCATTTAAGATTGATGATCTTAGTTAGAGTTACGGATCATCAACACGTGGTTCCACTTTACTCACAAAGTAGTGACAAAGCAACTACTGGAAGATATTCTGAACTTCACACTCGAATTACACTGCGTTGCAATTTAAGATAACATAAGATATTTTAGATCTAAACCTGAAATAAAGGTGATTAAATTTTCAGTTAGGATGAACTTGAGAAATCCATTGTCCTACGGACTTAGCAGAGATGAGCTTAGCCTGAGATCTTACCACTTCAGACGCTCGCCGCAGACCCACTGGCATGGACCCCTACCGAGGGTACCTCACAGATACAAACGGAAGTGACGAGAGAGGCAGCTTCCTACACCAACATGACAAGGGACGGACAGGACCATTCCAAGAATAGAAACCTCTTTGCTTTTAGAAATCGTAGCAACCTGTTCCGACGTTGGTCCTACTGTTCTCTAGCAGACCGGCTTGTCTGCTACCATCGAGCATACAACTAGAAGTACATTTGCTCATTCATCCTTTCACACAGAAGGGAAGGGGGATGACAGTATCTTATCATATTCAGTATATAAAAGAAAGCGGATGTAGGTTCCATATGGGACTGTGTGACATGAAATACATATAAACTGTGTTTTAAAGTGTAGTAGTGTGACAGATCGTTCTTGATTATGTGTAGAAGTAACACGTTCCACTGCTCAGTCTCCCCCCAGATAGAGTCAGAAACACCACAGTAAATTAAGAAGTGGAATGTATGCCATAAATGACAACAGATATAAGAAATTAACATGAAAGGAATCCAACAGAGACCTTTCAACCGTTAAGAGCAAAAGTCCCTTCTTGTAGTAACTATCTGGACAACATTGTCGTCATTGGTCGTACACCCCCGAAACATGCAGAAAATTTAGACTGCAACAAGGAAAGGTGCTCCTTCTTCCAAGAACTAAACTGGGTAACGTTATAAATGTGCAGGGCATACATCCAACTACATTGCACTTGGTTGCGATTAGAGATCTGCCAAAGGCCTGTAACATTAAGGAGCTCTAATTAGTCACAGGGAAGCTCACCTATTACATAATATTTATTCCTAAGCTGACGTCAGTGGTGCTGGCCCCCACCCAAACGCCTGAACCATGTCCGTGGGCGTATCACCCCCAGAAGATCATAACACCACTTCAGAAGATCCCCTCACTATCCAGCCAGCCACAGCGTCTGCATGTCTGGATGCGGGTGTTTTACGGTTGATGTTTCGGGACACCTGCGTGGTGGATACTGAGGTGCAGGCATGGAGGCACCGTCACCTACAGTTCGCCTCTTTGCCTCCTCATCTGTATCTGTATTCAGTCCTCCACCTGCCAACGTCACGGCGACAGTGCGTACGTTTAGGGGGGGGGGGCTGCAGTGTGATCGGGGTACCACACCAAAGTCACACAGCGATAAACGTTAGAGCGATCTCGCTTCAATCCACAATGATGTATAGGAGGCGGTAATGAAAACCACGATCCGTTCTTTGCCTCTGAGCACAGCAATACCTTCGCTCCGGAGGTCAACATACAGCGCCAAGCACAAAAGCGCTCAGCCCGGTTCATGATCTCATCTGAAGGAGACGACATCATCATCTAGGAAAGTGACAGTTAAAGTCTGATGATATGTATCTTCGTAAATGTTGCATTTTGTATTGCAACAGAACAGTTTGTTAATCTGTGCATCAAGTGACGTTTTTATAGTCAATGGCAGTCATGTCGCAACGAGCTCAGTCAAAGTTAAGTAAATATTTTATTCATTTCTGTAATAAAGTGAACTAGTTAGATTAGCCTTTTCCCAGAGTAATCAAACAACACCCACCCCTGGACAGAGCTTTACTAAAATGTCGGCTATGGGCCGTGTAAATGGGGGAAAATGCGGTTTGTTTCGGTTGTTTCGCCCTACGTTCGGGAGAGGGTAATCTTTCTGTTATAGTTTCCTTAGAGGAACATCTTTGTCTCTGTATACATTTCCCCATTCAATTTCTTTGGTCTGACTAAACGTCGGATCTGATAGCGGTAACAGGTAAGGTCCACTTCCACTTGGGCGCCTTTAGCTGACTCAAATGTTTCCTGCAGCCAGTCCGGCTGCAGCTCTGTCATGTATTGATTGTATATTGACTTATACATAGTTCAGCTTCAGCCTGTTGGAAACTAGGGAGGACACTCCAACATAGGTAATCAGAGACATAATTCAGAGAGTAGGCAAATATGTTAGCAATGTTTTCATGTGGTGAGGTTCAACAGCTGTAAAGTATTTTATAAAATGCATTTTAACCATCAGTTGTTTATTTGTCCCATTAGTCATCCACCAGTTTTGGTTATTAACCGTCATCCAGGATATCTATCAACATCAACATTAAAAAATTTTGAAAGTACCGTGCATACACGACCCGCCGGGTTAGCCGAGAGCGCTAATGCGCCGCTTCCTGGACTCGGGTAGGCGCGCCGGCACCGGATCGAATTCGCCCGGCGGATTAATGACGACGGGCCGGTGTGCCGGCCAGTCCCCATGTGGTTTTAAGCAGTTTTCCACATCCCACTAGATGAATACCGAGATGGTCCCCACGTCCAGCCTCAGTTCCACGACTCGCAGACATCTGAAAAACTTACGCACTATTTCACGGTTTACACTAGATGCAGGCAGCAGGTCTGTCTCGGGGGATACGGATTGGCGACAGGAAGGGCATCCGGCCACCCTATGAAACTAACATTGCCAAAATCCATAGTAACAACCCAGAACCGGCGGTAGCTAGCGGGATCTGGATACAACAACAACCGTGCATACAAAAATTCAAAGGAATATGGGATGCTTTTAACTAATCTGTTGTACCCCGCATGTTTACAAACGGAATTTTTCACCCATATTTTTGTTGAGTTTTGCTATTTTTGTATGCATCGTACTTTGATAATTTTTTAATGTTGACGGTGATAGCCATCCTGGATGACGGGTAATAACCGAAACCTGTAAATGACTAATGAGACAAATAAACAGCTGATAATTAAAATCCGTTTTATAAACTATGTTAGCTTTTAGGTTACTGGAGGTAAACAATAATGACAGTGTCTTGCGAATTGCAGACGCTCTTGGCAGCTATCCCAGGAGCAAGTTTCACTTCAGAGAACTAACTGATGACTCCATCCACCACCTAGACAGTGTTGCAAGAGGTCACAACGGAAGATGGTCACGAAAAGACGAAAAGGCACGTCTTAGCACAGGCAGCAAGCTTAATATTTGCCTCTGGGAACCGCTTCGTCAGTCGGTGTACACTCGTTAGAATGCTACAACAGTGGTCCCGACTCACGAGAGGCGTCAGAGCAGGGCCAAGTGACGTAAAGCACTGTCGTTCCTGGCTGTAAGAGGAAGAGCAGTGATGTTTAACTTTCAGCTGAACGCTGTTGCTACCAAACCCGGAGTTTGTTAACGTAAAAGCCAGGAGCATCCCTACCTTCACAGTATGAGAAGGGGATGAATCTGACTGTGGTTGGCCAGAGGCGCCCTGGATGTGCAGCGCCACTCACCAGTTTGGCCGAAATGTCTGTGGATTGGTGGGTCAAACATAGGAAGGGAGAAATACTGCTCCGCCACAATCCCTTAGAAGCTTGTGTTCTGCATTCAGAGTTCTCAGTTAGATCGTTGGAGTGCCAACTCCGTGTCGCTAGCCTCGCATAAGCTCCGAGAAGTCGTCTTTAGGACTTACTAACTTCTGTTCAACCAGTTGCATCCTTTGCTTCTCTAATGTTTGGAATTAGCTTTCAGTGTAGTAATTAGTCTGACTGCAAGTAAATAGTGTTAATCACCGAGTATCCTCGAGTGTCCTGCTGCGAGCTTCCTATCGAGTCCCAAAATCTGCACCTCCTGTAGGTGCCCTGTGACAGTGCTTGGCACTGATCCATAAAATCAACCTGCCCTCACTGGAAGTATGTGTTTCTGCATTTGCCCCTAACCGCTCGGGAATTGCAGACTGACTTGTGACCCCCTGTCTTTCCTCTCTTCTGTGGCAGAACACGACAAGCACTCAATCAAACAACCATAAAGCAAAATTGTGAATATCCTTAGCTTTTACACTACATTACTCTCCATAATTTGGATAAAAAGGTTTTGAAATTGAAAAAATAAATTAGTAAACTGTCCTCAGGAGGGGTCATGACCCCCCGATCCTCTGGATCTGCACCAGAAATTAGTAAACGAGAGGAAATCAGCGGCAGTGGACTACCCACTCACAGTCGGAGGCCACTACTTCCGGGTGAAGTAGAAGGCTGGAAGTGGCAGCTACCCTGAGGCAGTGGGAGGCATGCTGGGCGCGTCCCGCGGATGCAGTTAGGGCGGTGTTCCACGGCGGCTAGCAACAGCCGGCTGGGCGTCAAGGGAGCGTGTAGCAGCAGCAGTCGCCGTAGCGAGTAACGCGCTGCGCCAAACAGCAGAGTGCCGCGCCATGACAGGTAATTGCGTTAGGCGCGCCCCGCCCGGCGCGGAGCTGGCCGTGCTTCCAGAAACACCGGCTGGAGGGCCCGCGCGTGCCGCGCACCCCAGAGATCCCGGCGGGCCGGCGGCCGTGTCGTGGCCTGCATTTAAAGGCGAGGCGCCGCCCTGCGCAAATTACAAGAAAAACAGGAGAGGGCTCTTGCCCCGGGGGGACGTATAACACCGAAATGGCTGCACTCCGGACACGACAGACTTTTTTCTAGTACACGAGGGTAGGTTGTACATGTTGGAGTTAGCCTTACCCTATCTGTCGCTTCCTTTCCTATTGTCAAATCAATAATTTCTCACCCCCAGGGAAAATCTGCAGCTCCACGGCCGTGGCAGCGTCGGACTTCTCGTCGCAACGATGGCGTTTCTACCGAAAGTTGGCGTATGAATATAATGAGATAGGTGGGATGGTTACAGACAAGAAATAGTTAGGAAAATTTTTAACATAATTTAGCTATATTTTTCAACACAAATTAAAGTTGAGGAAATGTTTCCATTATGGGAGCCACGAAACCATATCGCCAGATTATTAGAGGAAACAGAAGTTCGCTTAGTCTAGCAAATTACATGTTAATACACAACGACATTATAAGACAGACCCATGTCATGTTTTCTGGTACTATCATTACAGGCTAGATAACGCCTCGAAAGTGTGTAGGCGGCCGGGGTGGCCGAGCGGTTCTAGGTGCTACAGTTCTAGGGGACTGATGACCTCAGAAGTTAAGTCCCATAGTGCTCAGAGCCATTTGAACCATTTTGAAAGTGTGTATACGTCAACGTAATTGTTAAACATTCTCTGAATAGATATGAAATATTAAAATAAGTTTACAACGGTCTGTGTAAAAGTTTTATCTCTATAAATGTACGTTATAAACGGAACAAAAGTCGTTATGATGGTATATAGCTTGCTTCCGTAATCTAGGCAAGTCGGACATTTTGTGACATTTCCATTTGGACCTGAGAATGACTATAAATCCGAATTCATGATTTTGTGAAATAAAGGATGACAGTTATTGAATTACATGAAATAAAATCGTCATAACTTCTGAATGGTTTGCGTTAGCACGTTCAAACAGCACAGTTCCCCGCGGGGCATGATGGGAATTAGCATGAGCATGCATGCTTTGGTTTAGCGACGAAGGCCATTTTCATTTGGATGTGTTCGTCAATAAGCAAAATAGGAGAGTTTTGGGGACTGAGAATCCGCATTTCGCGATCGAGAGGTCTGTTCATCCTCAACGGGTGACTGTATGGTGTGCATGTCCAGTCACGGAATAATCGGTGCGATATTTGTTGATGGCACGGTGACTAACGAATGGTACGTGAAGGTTTTGGAAAATGATATCAAACCCCATTATTCTACTTGACCATGATTTCGACAAGATGTGGCTCATACAAGACGGAGCTCGACTCTATAGAACCAGGAGACTTTTTAATGTGCCGGAGCAACACTTTGGACCGGCCGGAGTGGCCGTGCGGTTCTGGGCGCTACAGTCTGGAGCCGAGCGACCGCTACGGTCGCAGGTTCGAATCCTGCCTCGGGCATGGATGTGTGATGTCCTTAGGTTAGTTAGGTTTAATTAGTTCTAAGTTCTAGGCGACTGATGACTTCAGAAGTTAAGTCGCATAGTGCTCAGAGCCATTTGAACCATTTGAACACTTTGGGGACCGCTTTCTGGCTCTGGGGTACCCAGAGGCCACTGGCATGGGTCTCGATTTACCGCCATATTCTCCTGATCTGAACACAAGCTACGGTCTAGGGCGCTGCAGTCATGGATTGTGCGGCTGGCCCCGGCGGAGGTTCGAGTCCTCCCTCGGGCATGGGTGTGTGTGTTTGTCCTTAGGATAAGTTAGATTAAGTAGTGTGTAAGCTTAGGGACTGATGACCTTAGCAGTTAAGTCCCATAAAATTTCACACACATTTGAACATTCTTTTGAACACAAGCTACTCCTTTTTTTGGGGGTTATATTAAAGACCCCAAAACCATTGTTGAGCTGAAAACAGCCATTCAGGAGGTCATCGATAGCATCTATGTTCCGACACTTCAGTAGGTCATGCAGAATTTCGCCATATCATCGCCAATGACGACAGTAACACCGAACATGTCGTAACCTAAATCCGAATATCTGTAGTGAAGTTTACATCTTGAATAAAGTGTGTGCACGCCGTAGTTTGTAACTAATTTACGCTTTTTTCATGTAGTTCAATAATTATCACCCTATAAATGAATAGTAATGCACAGTTCATTGACAGAAATTTCTTTCAAACAGGTTGAGTTAGCAGCAGTGATGTGAGTCCACCGCAGTACTTGCGAACTCGTGTACTCGCTCTCCTTACTGAGCCAGTCGAGTCCAACTGTGCCCGCAAACAAGCCCAGGTGGATAAGCGGGCTGCGCTGGAGACTCACGAGTCGAGTATATGGGCACACGGAGACAGCGAGTTCGGAGATGACGTTACAGGACTCGCTGGCTGATTTAGAGTGACTCTATAAATGGTTCAAATGGCTCTGAGCACTATGGGACTTAACATCTAAGGTCATCAGTCCCATAGAACTCAGAACTACTTAAACCTAACTAACCTAAGGACAGCACACACATCCATGCCCGAGGCAGGATTCAAACCTGCGACCGTAGCAGTCACGCGGTTCCGGACTGAAGTGCCTAGTACCACATGGCCACTGCGGCCGGCAGAGTGACTCTATAGAGCTCGTTTCTGATCACTGGTAAGAACAGTGGGCGTGAAAACAAACTAGCCATAGGGTCCGTGGAAGAGTGTCACCATATCAGTGAGAATCGGTTTCAAACCCTACAGGAATAGCCCCCGTCGGAACAGTGGCTCTCCTCTCAGTGGGTGCAAGTTCATCTCAACCAATTTATGAGCGAACACTGCGAAGGGAACTGCATGCACTGCACATCTGCAGTCGAGCCCTCTATAAAGGGCGTTGCTCACGATGGCACGGTGAACGTTTCAGTGGGCCGAACAACACAGGAACGAGATAGCAGCTAACTGGGGGTGTCTAGTATGGTCGGAAGAGTCGCGATTTTGCCTGTTTTATCAAATACTGCAAGGTGTGGAGTGCACTAACAGCCCAATGACGCGTTTAAGCTATTGTTTGTGGAGCCTGTGGTCCAGGCTGAACGGTTTTTATTTTTATTTTGTGGGGTGTTTTTCATGCCATGAGTTGGGCCCACGTATTCACGTTACGATAACATGAAGCAGGCTATCCGTTTCAACATTTTCAGTGATCAAGTATAGCACTTTCTTGTATATTTCCATGACAGATATGCTGCGGACCCTCTCATCGTCAAAGGTGACAACAGTCATGTTGACAGGCGTGCACTGGTTTGTCGACCGCCCAGGCACCCTCTCACATCTCTATTGGCACGCTGTGTCAGGCCAACCCTGCCGGCTCTTGAAGTGCTGTGTATTGGCTTGACACGGCTGGAACATCAACGCCGCTACCGAAAACGAATTATTTCTCCATATTATGAATGAGCTGCGCCATTTCGTTTTGGCTGCTGACGGCGTGCTACGGTACTGTGGCAAGGTATTGCAGTGTTCGGACTATACGGATTGAAGACAAGAAAAGAACAAAAAATTAATTACGGAACTTTATTTTTGGAGGAGATAATTAAAATTTTATAACTGCCATTGTGTATCATCCTATCTTAATAGCAAAAATTTTGTCTAGGATTATTTGGTGCAACAGATGAAAAGCAGCAGTCACCTTCATTTCGGTACTTCTACGGGACCTAATCGTCAGTGTGAGTTTTCAGGTGGAAACGCATTGCCTCGGGAAACTAATGAACTCTTTGTTCGAATTGAGATCATTCTCGAGGCTAGTTGCGGTGTTATCCGGCGTTAGCGTGATGTTTCCTGGAGGGTGACTAATTGTCTCTCCGGTATGCTTATCATCATTATTAATCTCATTACGCGCAGCCCTACAGCAGCAAACTGAGTGGGTGCACTCCTGCAAGAATGTTAGTCAGTTTGCCCACTAGCACCACAGTCTCCTCACTCCTTTGGTGATGACTCGTACGGATTTTAACGAGTTTGGTTTCAGGCGTTAATTTGGGGACACCACAGAGAATGACATGATGGCTGATACTGCTGTGGCGCCGCGTGCTTCTGTTCCCATAAGTTCCTGTCAAACTTGTCATGGGACTGTTTTCAACATGGCGACAGCTGGAGCTATTCCTACTATGGACACTGGTGTTGTCATTCATTATATGATTTTAAAATGAGCTAAGAATGCGATAAGAAGAAGAGGAAGTACAAATGTTGGATCGGAAAGTGGAACTTACGCACAAAGGAAATGACAAGGTTTCTTGTGGCAGTATTGTTTCAGAATGAGTGTACCTTTTAATAAAGGAAATCAACTATATTACAATGCCTTTTAGTGCACTTGCACGAGCCATAGTTCCAAAATTCTGTATAGAATAAATATCATATTTCGTAGTATTTAACTGATGTGGGGTACAAGAGTGAAAATATTAGCTTTTAAATGAGTCGTTAGAACACAGTCACCAACTTTGATCCCATACAGAACCGTCGTGCACAGCGACTGCATATTTTATAACGAAGGACAAGAACACAGCGAACAGTAGCAATCCCAATGGTCTTTTATTGTTCTTGCATATCCAGATTTCAGTTATAAGTGGCCATCTTCAGTGCATCTAAGTCAGTTATAATCCAACAAACTCCTGGCAGTACATGTCACCGGGTGACTTTCCTGGTGCACAGGTACACTGCCCGTACACCAGTAAAGTGATATGTTGGATGCTATCTACGATGCTCTAAAGACTCATTTAAAAGCTAATATGTTCACTCTGTCACCCCACATCAGTTAAATACTACGATATATAAAATTTATTCTATACATAATTTTGGAGTGATGCCTGTACAAGTGCTCAAAAAGTTATTCTGATATAGTTAATTTCCTTTATTAAAAGGTACATTCAATCTGAAAGAATAGTATCACAAGAAACCTTGTTACTTCCTTTCTCAAATTCAAGTGTTTAAAGAGCATTCTAGTTTCCAGCACAAGGTTCTGATTATCTGAATATACTGCCAGTATTATCTGAATATACTGCCAGTATTTCCTTTATTAAAAGGTTCACTCAATCTGAAAGAATACTGTCACAAGAAACCTTGTTACTTCCTTTCTCAAATCCAAGTGTTTAAAGAGCACTCGAGTTTCCAGCACTAGGTTCGGATTATCTGAACATACTGCCAGTATTGGATTAATTTTCGCTACTTTTAGAATGATGATGTCCCATACTCCGAGGAGCGTAGGGAACGATGCGGGAGACCCGCACCGCCGTAATAGGCAAGGTCCTAGCGGAGGTGGTTTTCCATTGCCTTCCTCCGACCGTAAGGAGGATGAATGATGATGATGAAGACGACCAACACCCCGCCGGGAATCGAACCCGGGACCCCGTGCGCGGGAAGCGAGAACGCTACCGTAAGACCACGAGCTGCGGTAAGCGTACTTTCAAACCTACTTTAAATTCCCCCTTGCACAGGAACAGAACTGCCGAGGCTCTCCATGTTCTGCAATAGCGCCTCAACTTCGAGCGTAAATGGCAGATCCAGCCTGAAACACAGGTGCATGTGCCTATACAAATAAACTAACATAATTTCAGAGAATTTTTACTGGGGCGGATATGAGAATTTGGATTGAGGAGGGAGGCATGCCAGGGTAATTCGTCCAGTTGTGTGAACCGCTGTACCAAGGTGGCATAGTAGCTAACACACCTGCTTAGTAAGCAGGAGAGCTGGGTTCGAGTCTCGGTCTTGGTACAAATTTTCACTTGCCATTTCAGTCTACATATATAAAATCGTATCTGTATGAGACCAGTAAAGACTCTGAAATGTGTCATTGTATCTGTATAAATAATACTTTTATCCATGCATCATATAACACATATATCACATACTTTCACCATGTAAATTAACCATTATATGCTCATAGCTGCAATAACAATACCTTTACACAGTAAAGTCGCACATCCTATCGCTGCAGCATAATAAACCACATTCAAAACAACACATTTTGCAAAGATGAACTACTTATTTTAGTAATAAAGAAGTATAAATACGAAAACTATCAAATATGACATGTTAGTTTCAAGATGGCGGCCCCTTCTGAAGATAATCATTAGCAGTGGAAGGAAAGCAGCGTCACGAAGTAAAAGCGTTTTAAGAATGATGTCAACCGAGTAGCGCCACAGAAGTGCATGGGGGAGCCCGGCTTAACCCGTGCTAGGAGGTGGCGCCTTGCAACTGTAGACACCAGCGCCGTGGCCAGCGCGAGCGCGGTCCTTCCTCCCTCCCTCCCCCCCCCCCCTTCCGGCACCGCATCCCATCCCCTGGTGGCCGCATCGATCAGGCGGGACAGGCGGCAGCGGCGCGGCGCGTCGCATCCATCAGCGGCGGCTCAGCGCCGCCACGCAGCTGTAGCGGGTTGGCAGGTACAGACGCGCGAGCGAGCCACCCGTGTCCAAGTCATCACTCAAATTCCAGTCGCCCTTCACTACACACTAACTTCACGTATCGACTAGAAGCAAAGGTCTTCCCTTCGAATATCCATCTCTGTTACTACTGCTCTTCAACATACTGCCTTCTCTCTAGCGCGCCCTTCTGGAATCCAAATTGTTCAGCATCCCGATACCACCTCTCTGCTTTGACTCACAGGTCATCAAAATGGTGGACGTAAGATACTCATCTAAATCTAATAAAAAGAATTATACCACATCACATTCGCTGGCTTCCCTAATTGACAACCAGGCTATCACTTTCCAACATAACCCAGACCTCGGGCTACGTGAGAGATCAGTCTTTAACCACGACCTACATTCTAAAATATGATTTATAGGGCGAGTCCAAAATCCACTCATCAAATGTTGGTTATTGTACTGAGATAGTTATTCGTCTGGAAACGCGCGACCGCTACGATCGCAGGTTCGAATCCTGCCTCCGGCATGGGTGTTTGTGATGTCCTTAGGTTAGTCAGGTTTAAGTAGTTCTAAGTTCTAGGGGACTGATGATCTCAGATCTTAAGTCCCATAGTGCTCAGAGCCATTTGAACCATGTGAAGATAGTTATTGAGTTTTTTAGAACGAGGTACCCGTGGCTTCCAGTGGACCGTTACAGAGATTTTGTATTTCATTTGGACGAGAGCGAATTGTTAATAAAGGAATTGATGTCCCACTTAGGTGAAAATCTTATTGACACAATGTGAATGTTGTTTTACAAGTTCTAAGTTTTGATCTCATGATGGTAGCCGAGATCATGTTATAAACAAATAATATGTTAATGATACAGATAGCGTGATTCAGAAAATATTGACAATGGATTGGTAGCGGTGGTCATGCTCCATGTCAGTTCGATCACCAGACATGACCGAACTAGACTACTTCTACTGGTGGCAAGTGAAGAGCCGAGTTTACAGGACTCATAATCATCTGGTTGTTGTGACTGTAGTACGCCACACTCCTGCGGTTCTTGAGCGTGTAAGCAGTCTACAGTGGGTCGTTCTTCCCTCTGAAGTGATCATTGTGGTCAATATCATAGACTATATCTGTAAGGGACCTATTCCGTATTTGTTAAGGGAATTATTCCGTATTTCTTACGTGTTGTATTGTACATCGATAGAACACAATGAGCACGGTGAAAGTTGTGTATTGTTCTCTGACTGGGAGGGCAGTGCGCCCCTGACCTGCGTTATCACA
This sequence comes from Schistocerca nitens, assembly GCF_023898315.1. NCBI lineage: Eukaryota > Metazoa > Arthropoda > Insecta > Orthoptera > Acrididae > Schistocerca > Schistocerca nitens. Next base: position 304,273,921 of record NC_064614.1, read on the forward strand.
TATTGTTATAAAAATGTTGTTGCTCACTGCGTCTGGATACTGCAAGGTCGTTAACCAAATATCATAAACAACACAAAGAAATGTTAGAATCCTAGGGGAAATCGACTCAACTCTTCCTATTCAATAAATAAAACTATAATCATACAAGACGAGCGAGTGCAATGCTCGTTACCTTTGTAATTGATCGTGGGTCTGGCTACTGTGCACGACGATAATAGCGTCGCCGAACCATGAAAAAGTTGTAGGACTATTAAAGAATTTTGAAATTTACTGAAAGTTGTTTATAATACGTTTTTATTTGCTCTAACTGGTGGTCACAATTCATACGAAGTTGAAAAAAAGTAAAATTCTGTAGAAGTTCGATTGAATTTACAAAAGTGAAGCTAACACTTTGGGGAGGTACCAAATAACATGGGGAAACGCAAAATGGTATTCTTTTCTGCTCGCGAATTCCATGTTAATGAGACAAAATCATGAAGTAAAAAAAAAAAAAGTGGTCAGCGCAGCGGAATGCCACGCCAAGGGGCCCGGGTTCGACTCCCGGGTGGGGCAGGAGATTTTCTCCGCTCAGGGAGTGGGTGTTGTGTTGTCTTGTGTTGCCTTCATCATCACTTCATCCCCATCTCCAACGCGCAAGTCACCCAATGTGGTGTCGAATGCAATAAGTACTTGCCCTCGGCGGCCCAGAATGTCGTATGCTCATTTCCATTTTTTTATTAATTAAAAGTCAAATCGGCATCTCAAGTTGCATACCACAATAAATAAGTACTGAACTGCTCAGGAAATGGATCGCACTATCGCAGATTGTGACGCCTACATTCACCCAAAACCAGCAAAGCATGCATCCACCGACACCGGATAAGTCTGTAGATAAATAGGCGTGAATCTTAGTTCTCCTTCGTTAACTCTCTACTCTCCAAAAACTCTACATGGAGGGGACGACACAGTACTGTAGCCCTTGTGACGGATGAGAATATCGTTGATCTTTGGTACTCAATTAGAAGCGAGACTCATGATTGAATATAATTCTTCTCCAGTCAATGAGATTCCAGGCCGAAGATGTTTCTGGATATGCCCTGGACAGCGGTGGTACATCAAACAGTCGCCCGCCAGACATCCCGACAACTAGGAGTGGTGGTCTGCAGTGCCACTGCCGCGCGGAGTGTTCGTGCGGTTAGAGGCGCCATGTCACGAATCGCGCGGCCCCTCTTGCTGGAGGTTCGAGTCCTCCCTCGGGCATGGGTGTCTGTATTGTTCTTAGCGTAAGTTAGTTTAAGTAGTGTGTAAGTCTATGGACAGATGACCTCAGCAGTTTGGTCCCATAGGAATTCACACACATTTGAACATTTTTTTGCAGTGCCATTTCTTTTCATTGGAGGATCACTTTGGCTGTCGTCTGTGGCACTCTTACAACACAGCGGAAAGTCGACTATATTCTATGCCCCATTTTGTTGTTCTCCATGCCAAGCCATTCTGGGCTTGCATTTCACGAAGATAATGCTCGCCCACACACAACGAGAGCTTCGACTGGTTGTCTTTGTGCCTGAAACCCTGCCTTGGCCAGAAAGGTCTCTGGATCTCTCCCCAATTGAGAGCGTTTGGAGCATTTTGGACAGGGCTCTCCTACCAGCTCGGAATTTTGACAATCTAACACGCCTGTTGAAAAGAATTTGTAAAATACTCCGCTGGAGAACACGAAACAACTTTATTAATCAATACCGAGCCGAATAATTTCTTGGATAAGAGCCAGAAGTGAACCAACATATTACTGACTTCCTCAATTTGTGAAGATCTTTCTCTCGAATAAATTTACCCACTTTCTGGGTTTGCCTCTACTTGTACATCACATCTATCGATTTCCGTCCCATTGGGATAATTCCTTTGTGGTGCACCGTCTTTTTTGTCTTGCAATTAGGGCTCCATGAATATTTCAACACTAGTGATGTTCAGAGATGATGTTACAACGGCGCGATGAATACTGTTTAAGAGGTGTTTCCTTTATTACGTAATTGGCATCTGAATGGTAACGATTGTCTGACACGGCCGAACTAACCACGTGTTTCACGATTAATCATTGCATCTTCAGCCAAACGGGCAATCATTTCTTCTGGAGTGTGTATCGGTGTCTCATACACCAAACGCCTCATCTCCTTCCACAAAAACAAGTTCATCGGAGTGAGCTCGTGTGCACGTGGTGCTACGCTACTGTTTCAAGCCCCTCAAGCCGACAATTGGGACAACATTGTCTAAATGTTCTCTGACATCAAAAGCATCATTCTGGAACCATAATCGTTCTCCAACATTTCTATTAGTACTGCACGGTGAAAGCAGCACGTCGCCTTAGGATTTTCAAACTCCCAGACATGGGTATTGTGGCTGTTAAATATTACTTCTCTCTCGCAGGTACCCTCGTCATCAAAAAATTACGCGTTTATAAGTCAGGGATGTTTACAATTTGGTGCAGATGTTGAAAGGCGGCAGGTAATTTTGCATGTTCAAAAATGGTTCAAATGGTTCTGAGCACTATGGGACTTAACATCTGTGGTCATCAGTCCCCTAGAACTTAGAACTACTTAAATCTAACTAACCTAAGGACATCACACACATCCATGCCCGAGGCAGGATTCGAACCTGCGACCGTAGCAGTCGCGAATTTTGCATGTCTTTATCACTTAATTTGAGAGTTGTTGTGTAATTAGAGAATGATAGCGGTGAAGGGTGAATTGAGAATGTACGAGGGGAAGTCAATAAGTAAAGAGACTTCCGCAGTTTCTCGTCGTAAGACTGAAGTATTGTCGTCTGCAACGTGTCACTCTTATTCCCGCTTTCGTCGTCGTATTGTAGCAGACCGTGAAATGTGGCAGCTCCATTGTCGATCTGCACCAAAGAGGAGATGAGGGCAGCGATTCTCTATTTGTTTGCGAAAGGCGTTAAACCTGTGGAAATTATTCGTCGAATGCAAGCGCACTATGGTGACAGCTGTTTATCGCGAAGCAAGCTCTACGAATGGACAGAGCGCTTCAGACGAGGAAGGTGTCACCCTACAGCAAGATAACGCTCGGCCACATTCTGCCAAACAGACGGCCGAAGCAACAATGCAGTTGGGATTCGAATTGCTGGTACACCCGTCATTCAATCCAGACCTGGCTCCAACATATTTCCATATGTTTGGACCATTGAGGGAAGCGCTCAGGGGAAGAAGATTTGCAACCAGTGCAGAAGTCATTGATGCAGTGAAAAATTGGTTATGGCTGCAACAGAAAAACTTTATCAGCTGAATTAAAAAAACTTGTGAAACGGTGGAAAAAGTGCGTTGAAGTGCCGGAAGGTTATGTAGAAAAATAATGTATCTTTCAGTTTTCTATCATTAAAATAGATAGTCTTTTTCTCAAAAATCCCTCTACTTTTTGACTTCGCCTCGTACGTTGAAGATCTACGACCATAATGACTGTAGGACTGTGCTCTTTATAGCTTCATTTCCGTTGTTTAACACGGTGATGGACTTATTCGTTCATATTTTTGCATTCGTGAGAAGAGACAACGTGCTGGAGTTGAGACGGGAAGAACAGAGAATGTGACGGGAATTGGAACTTTGCTGGGAGCAGAGACCGGAGGCTCAGGTGGTCTTCTTGTAACTGGCACTGCCGAAGCTTTCCAGAGGCAGTAAACCATTGTCCAGCCTTACAACCTTGCCAAGTCAGCAGCCACCACGAGCAGTAGATGGGGCCGCTTTCTCTAGTATTGCGGGCCGCCTTTGTAGACAACCATCGATCACTTTAGAAGACACGGCTCCAGAAAATAATGTGGTAGCCCCCTAATGCGAGACGAATGCTATACGTGTGAAAACGCACGATTGCTACATTACAGTGTGACGTCACGAGCAAAGACCTGGAACGGACGTTTTTTGGTAGTAGGAGAGAGTTTTGCTCTATGACTGGCGTCTGATCACGACGCACCGTTTTCGTCGGATTCTCTATGCTGGAGGAAAACCTTGCTATTGGGCCGCAGGTTGTATACTTTCGTCACTGGTCACTGGCAGTGTTTGGCGGAAAAAGAAGGGCAAGGCGTAAAAGAGAGGCAAAAATAAAGGAGTCAGGATGCAGACGCGGTGGAGGCGGCATCGACTCCTCCTCGAGACATGGGGAGACGGCTTCGGCTGAGATGTAGTGCTGACCACAGCGCTTTCCGAGTTAGGAAAAGTTCAGGGTATGATGTTGGCAGTTGCAAAAACGTGTCTCGTCTTCTCGAGACAGTAGTGTTCGTCGCAACGCACGGCAATTAAATTATAGTGATCATTCACAGCAACACCAGCGAGGTAGGTCACTCTTATTCTGTACTTGTGCAATTATATACGATCGCCTGTCTCAGGATCAACGTATATGTTTTGAAGGTATGAACCTTTCAATCAGTCACCAAACTTTCGGTCAAATAGCGAATTTTCAATGTGAGTTTCAGATCGTCATTTTTAAATTAACAGGGTGTAACTTCACATGCAGTTGAGTAACACCGCTATCCATATAATCACAGATCACAATTTTCATACAGATGGTCTTAGTCAACAACACTGAAGCGCCAGAGAAATTGATGTAGGCATGCGTATTCGAACACAGAGATACGTAAACAGGCAGAATATGGCGTTGCCACAGGTTATCAATATTTAAGAGAATTTGAACGTGATGCTATCGTCGGGGCATGAGCGATGGGACACAGCATTTCCGAGTTAGCGATGAAGGGATTTTCCTTTACGACCATGTCACGAGTGTACCGTGAATATCAGGAATCCGATAAAACATCAATTCTCCGACACCGCTGCGGCCGGAAAAAGATCCTGCAAGAACGGGACCAACGACGACTTTAGAGAATCGTTCAGCGTGATGGAAGTGCAACTCTTCAGCAAATTGCTGCAGATTTCAGTGCTGAGCCATCAACAAGTGTCAGGTGCGAACCATTCAACGAAACATCATCGATCACCAGAAGATATATCATCGATATGACTTTCGCAGCCGTAGGCCCACTCGTGTACACTTGATGACTCCACGACACAAAGCTTTACGCCTTGCCTGGGCCCGTCAACACCGACATTGGACTGTTGATGACTGGAAACAGGTTGCCCGGGCGGACGAGTCTCATTTCAAATTGTTCGAGCGGATAGACGTGTACGGGTATGGAGACAACCTCATGAATCCGTGCACCCTGCATGTCAGCAAGGGACTGTTCAAGCCAAAGGATGCTCTGAAAAGAGTGAAAGTGGAACCTGATACGTCTAGATACGACTCTGACACGTGAGACGTACGTAAGAATCCTGTCTGATCATCTGCATCCATTCATGTCCATTGTGCATTCCGACGGCCATGGGCAATTCCAGCAGGACACTGCGACGCCCCACGCGTCCAGAATTGCTGCAGAGAGGCTCCAGAAACACTCTTCTGAGTTTAAACATGTCCACTGGTTACTAAACAATCCAGACATGAATATTATTAAGCATATCTGGGATGCCTCGCTAAGTGCTTTTCAGAAAAGATCTCCACTCCCCTCGTACTCTTACGGATTTATGGACAGCCCTGCAGAATTCATGCTGTCAGTTCCCTCTAGCACTATTTCAGACATTAGTTGAGTCGATGCCACGTTATGCTGCGGCACTTCTGCGTTCTCGTGGGGCCCCTACACGATATTAGGCAAGTGTACCAGTTTCTTTGGCTCTTCAGTGTATTTGACAGTTTCCTTTTCACGAGTTGTGATCCTCTATTTTTAATGAATAAATCAGTGTTTAAATGAAAGACTGCTTTTGTTAGACACCTTCCTGTCATATTAAATAATTGTGCAAATCACTCACTTTAAGATATAAGCCTAGGTCTAAAAAGTCGCGTTATCTATGATAAATTATGCGCATGAAATACATAGGATAGGTCTTAGAGAATTGGCTTGCCCAAAATTAGTTTTCTGGTTATTCGCAATGCAGCTGATAGAATTCCACGCGCTGGAGAAAGCTATCAGCTGATACGTATTGCACCAGCTGATACTTGAATGGATGCATGCCCGTCTCTTGCGAGACGTTTCACATATTGGCGTTCGAGATATTTAGTTCCTCGGCTATAGATTGCGTGCTGGTGCTGGGTTATTCTCAATTCACTGTAAAACAAATTCTTCATAAGGAACAATTCGCAAGCTGCGAGGTCTACCAGTTTCCCGTCAGTCTGGTCTAAAGGATCCTGATTCACGAAGAGGACTATCAAGTCTTCGAAGTGTGACATAATTTTGTAACCTCATCCTTGGAAATCGTACTAAATTCAGGCACCTTACTGCTCGGCTGTTGCGTCGTGCCTCCTCATAAGTGGGATGCATGTCAGCTAACTGAGTGTTAGAGTGTTTTCAGCCATCAGCAGCCTGTAAACATCAGTAGAAACTATCACGTACACACGACAATATAAACAAAAATGGTTCAAATGGCTCTGAGCACTATGGGGCTTAACATCTGAAGTCATCAGTCCCCTTGAACTTAGAACCACTTAAACCTAACTAACCTTAGGACATCACACACATTCATGCCCGAGGCAGGATTCGAACCTGCGACCAGAGCAGTCGCGCAGTTCCGGACTGAAGCCCCTAGAACCGCTCGGCCACAGCGGCCGGCCAATATAAACAGTCTCGTTGATAAAAAATGTAAAGAAAAATTTTTTCATTGCTTGTTTGATCGTTATCATAGTTAGTTACATTCTAAATTATATGGTTTCAATTTCTATTTTTTATATTTTCTAAAATATTTAATGTACACACATATGCACTTCGGGTATTAGGCAGTAGAAGAAAAATATTTTATAACACATATTTTTGTTCATAGAATTTTAAAAAGCAGTTATTTTTAAGTACACACAAATATAAATTACGCTTCCTGCTCACGATTCTGCGGCATCCATAGCGACATTTAGAAGCATTCTTCTCCTCTACATACCAGGGAAGATGATCAGCCTGGCATTATCGACGTAGACTTCTTGGTTGGGGGCAGCATTTCTTCTCTGGCTGTATTATCATTAGATCAAGAACTGTCAGCTCTCTCCCTTTCATCCACAAATATTTCACTGAAGAGCTGTGAGAAACTTTTGACACGAGAAGACCATATCGAGCTCATTAGCCAAACTGATCCAAAATTTATTAGTGACAGTCTGTTACATATTGGTACTCCATCCTTGGTACAAGATCTTTTGTACATAATGTACATAATCTGACCGCTAACAACTGCTAAATCAGGTAATCGTTAAACAACCTAACTGGCTATTTATTTCTTCTAGTATTTGAGCTATATTTTTGAGCAATTCTTCGTCACTTACAGGTACATTGAGGCTCACTTCCAACACAGGAGGACAGCAGAGTAACACTGGAATCACTCTCCTCCAGCATGCAAAGAATTTCTTCATCACTGATAGTACAAAACAATAGTATAATGTAATTGTTGACATTATAACAATCAATTTCATAACAGTCAAGTTACATATTGCCAAATAATTACGGAAGTGTGAGGCTTCCCTCACTTACAATAAAAAAGCTACTATTTACACCGTATAGGATCAGAAGAAGTTTTGAGGAGATAACCTGAAGCACACGTATGTGTAGCTATCATATCGACGTCTACTGTAGTCAACGTGAGAAATAATTCCATTAAAACATATATAAATCAAATATATAACTCTTTTCAAGTATTAAAAGCAACATAGAAAGTAAATCGGAGGTATATAATGACGTATTATCTGCTGAGTAGTATCTTCAAAATATCGTAAGTAGCACTGAAAGCAGAGTGCGATACGATTTAGCAGCACAAACTGAAACTACGCAACCTAGACGAATGTATCATATAGGTCTTGAGTTTGTAAAAAAATCGTTTAATAATTTTACGAAGTGAAAATTAGAAGCATACATATGCGTACCCACGAACTGAAGAATATAAGGTGAATGTTCCAAATATCAACAATCCTAACTATTTTATTTTACTCTCCCTTTTTTGACAACAGATTAGACTGTAAAAATTCCTGGGAAAAATTATTCAGTCAAGTTCAGTAAAACTGAAAATGACATTTTCAAAAACTGTGTTCCTGATATCGGCTACCGGGCGAAATTAGGGTCATGTATTACAGGAGTCGCAAGTTCAGCACACATACCAATCTTAATATCAAGATATTCCTGCGTTATGTGATGCCATCTGATTTTAAAGACTAACAAAAAGATCTTTTAACAATTTTATTGAAATAACATTTTAAAGAAATGTAATACATTTCGATTAAATATACGAACTATGGGAAAACGTAAAGACATGATTTAGTACAACGAAACAGATACCTAGGCATTATAATTTTACATCAAAGTAGCTAATTAAAGAAGCATGATGTTATTGACACAAAGAGAAAATAAAGTTTTTTCAGTAGTAACTGCACCACAGAATTTACGGTTGCATTTGAAGCAGGAAGTGCACCTCGCCCATTCCTGCCCATTGAAATCTCCCAGTTTTATTTGTCTTCACAAAACATGCAAGTGGAGTCCATTGCGTCCTCATCCATATCATGATCGTTGCTTGAGTCGGTGAGTGGAGGGACTTCTTCGTAACCGTCGCTGCTTGATGAACATGTAGTGCTTTCTTTCTCTAACTTACTGCTTGTTTTTGTTGGCAGTTTTCTTATTTTGTGCACTAGCAGACTTCCGTTGTTCCTACACCTATAAAAAAGTTCCAGCTTCTTCTTAGGATTAAGAGAAAAAGACTTCGCACTTTGTTCCTTGAATCCTAAGACCCTCGCTCTTAAAAGACTCTCAGGAGTTCTGACAGTGTTAGATTCATTATAGACCAGCATTGTTGTTTGTAGGAGAAAATGGTTGGGGAAGAATATTCCCTATAGCTATTTGAAACGCCATCAGCTTTACGTCTGTGGCGCGACTGGGCAGTAGAATGGAAGGCTGGGCGAAAACAAATTGCAAAACTCTGTACATTTGTTTAAATAATAACTTATGAAATACGTAACAAATCAGCATCTCAACAAAACACTTTCCAGTCTCGAAATGTAATTTGAGCTCAAGTAACTAACAACTTAAACACTTACAGTTACAAATGACTCTTTAGTCGGGGCGTTTGTAGTTGTTGTAGTACATTTTATGGCAAGAATTCAGCAAACAGATTTATTTTGAACCAGTTTTTATTAATGCACAACCGGTTTCGTGCCTTATAGGCACATCATCAGGTGCATATCTGAACAACAAGAAATAAACAGTGACAGTGACTGAAACCTTATACATCAAAGTAATAACAGAGCCACAAGGACGTCATTATGAGAACAGATAAAAACACACATGTGCTTATTAAAACTGTAATGTCCTTAGGCCGGGAAGTCAATGAATAAAAAGTTGGGCAACAGAAAACAACTTGTGCCATGTATTAAGGACGTGAGTGAATGTGAGATGTTGTATCAAATGCAAAGTATCGTCAAGGCAAGAGGCAGAAGTCTTATCAGCGGTTCAGCACTACACAGAGCCACCCAGGTGAGCTGCAGCAACCACCAGCCCCACTGCACGCCCGGGGCGAGACTGTGAAACAAAGTGTACAGCACATTAGTCGCCGGCGTCAAGAGCACCACCGTGACGTGGGGAGGATGATGCCATAACGATGTCCTATATACTTTTTTCTTTCTTTGCTACCGCCTTTATCCCGCATTGTGCGCAGGGTCGGCAGGGTTACGTACGGATTTGGCATGGTTAATTGTAAGGGGGGCCGGATGGGCATCCTGCCGACACCCCATACCCCCCGGGGCGGAACTGGTGTACCCCAGCTGTCTGCGTCTAGTGTAAATCGTGAGATAGTGTGAATGTGTTTCAAATGTCTGCGAGTCGTGTAACTGAGGCGGAACGTGGGGACCAGCTCGGTATTCACCTAGTAGGATGTGGGAGACCGCCTAAAAACACATCCAGGCTGGCCGGCACACCGTCCGTCGTCGTTAATCCGCCGGCCGGATTCGATCCGGTGCCGGCGCGCCTACCCGAGTGCAGGAAGCAGCACGTTAGCGCTCTCGCCTATCCTGGCGGGTATAACCATCTCCTGTATACTCTGAGCGTATAATAAAAGTTGGTGCTGCGTTACATCAATTTTGACATTATGTGGGTAACAAAGCAAGCAAATATTACATATGGATAGTTTGGAGAATAGACCCGGAAGCAACAGCAAATTATATTGCACACGCCGTAGCAGCACAACCGAATACATAGTAAGAAACAGGTATCACAGACCAAAAGAAATACCTGAGTCTAAACAAGAGAGACATGCAACTGTTAAAGATGTTTTCGATGCCCATCTTTTTATTCATGTTCTATCCGCTCTACGGACATTACGGTTTTAACTACGAAAATTGGGGCTTCTGTATTCTCCGCCATGTTGTTTATCATATTTCACTTTTTTGTAAGTACATTTGTGTTTTCATCTGTTGTCATAATTAGGTGCTTATGGCTCCGGTATTACTTTGGTGTACAGGGGTTCAATCACTATCATTGTTTATTTCTTATAATTTAGATACGCACCTGTAGATGTAGCTATAAGCTACATAACCAGTAGTTCTTAGCCGGCCGCGGTGGTCTAGCGGTTCTGGCGCTGCAGTCCGGAGCCGCGGGACTGCTACGGTCGCAGGTTCGAATCCTGCCTCGGGCATGGGTGTGTGTGATGTCCTTAGGTTAGTTAGGTTTAAGTAGTTCTAAGTTCTAGGGGACTTATGACCTAAGATGTTGAGTCCCATAGTGCTCAGAGCCATTTGAACCATTTTTTGAACCAGTAGTTCTTAATAAAAACTGGTTCAAGATACAGCTGTTTGTGGTGTTCTTGCCTTAAAAAATCTTAAAGTTAAGCCAAAAAGTGTGTCGTAAGCAGGAGCAAGATTTAACACATCAACAGCTGTTACAAGCAATTTAATTCGTAATCTTAAGAATTTAAAAGCAACTTAACAACTATTAAAACACCATGCTTAAAAACGCATTTTTAAAAGACAGCTTAGTGGTAGTTGTGGTGTCACCGCCAGACACCACACTTGCTAGGTGGTAGCCTTTAAATCGGCCGCGGTCCATTAGTATACGTCGGACCCGCGTGTCGCCACTGTCAGTGATCGCAGACCGAGCGCCGCCACACGGCAGGTCTAGAGAGACTTACTAGCACTCGCCCCAGTTGTACAGCCGACGTTCATAGCAGTGGTTCACTGACAAATTACGCTCTCATTTGCCGAGACGGTAGTTAGCATAGCCTTCAGCTACGTCAATTGTACGACCTAGCAAGGCGCCGTATTCAATTGATATTTATTATTGTGAAGCATGTATCATCAAGAGCGATGTTCTACAATTATGGATTAAAGTTAAGTATTACATCATCTACGTACTTTATTTGCAATTCTCAAGACATTGTCCTGTTCCAGACCTCACGCCAGTCTGCGTGTAATTAAACGCGTGCATTTCGGCCTCCTCTAGCAACACGGTGTTGGCACTTCTGCCAACACTTCAGTAGTAAAACCAATATTTAAAACGGAACTATAGAAAGGTAGCTAACAAATCATATAATACAATCTTAAAAATCAAACATTTAAGAAAAATAGATTCGCTTCCATAATGAACTGCGATGGTTCCGGGTTTGGATCCCAGAGAACCTTGCTCAAACCTGGCTGATGTTAAACATACACTTCGTTCCATTATACATGCGTTGTGGTTACATCATAATTTTGGGTGAACAGTCAGTCATCATACGTGAATGTAGTTTACATCAAAGTTAGCCGTTACGTCGAAGGTTTACCGGAAACAATTCAGTTTTAGACACATGTTAACAACATGTTAACAACATCAGTTTGACGTACGTCTCTCTACAACTCAAATATTTCTAAACCCTCTTCCAAAACTACAAGAGCTATAACAACACATAATAAGTTGAAATCAGTACCCACTGGCCACAGGGAACATTTTCATTATTCGATTCAAACAATAACTGATTCTGAATAGTTGCACCCATTAACATGCAACGAAAACTTCGTTCACTGTCGCATCTAACTTGATTACTAGCGACCAGTTCATCAAAAAAACAAGTCACAAAAGTTCCAGCAAACTGAAACAGTTCACTCTCGCTAAGCGAAGGCAGAATTAGCCAAAAGACCAGCTTACAGTGTCTGATCGAAAATCAATCTTTTTGGGCCTATACTAATCATCTTTACTTGCAGGTCACACAAAAACATACCGTTTCCAAAATGTCAGAATTCTCAGCCACATCCGTACACTGAACACCGGCGAGCCACACGTTCCGAAACGCGCTGTGTGTACTGCGGCCAATAGGATACGGGGCTGCCACCGTTGCTGACGGCACTCACAGTCAACCCAAAAGCCGGTTCTACAACCTGACTCGTAGCCGCGATCTATCACTCTTTCTCCAAGGGAACATAAACAATTTTTGCACAGCGACATATAGACCAAGAGTAGTGCCAACCTTGCTACATAAACAAAAAATGTTGCCCCTATGGCATACGCCATTCCGAGTAAGGCCAAAACAATTCCTTAGCACATAAATGCAATGAATAAGAAACTCTGTTTCTAAATCTACTTTGAGCACTCGCTTTCTACCGATCGTGTTTCTTTCCACTACAGTTACGTCCTATTCCACTCCCTTACTTCTACCAACGTAGTGCTGAATACTAACAATATATAAAATAGCCTCAGGCTGCAGTTACGGTGTTACAAGTTTTATTGCATGATCCATTTCGAGGCTTCGCGTCTCATCTCCAGTTGCACCTTAGTACACATCTAATCGACGGTAACACGTTAATTTCCCAGATCACAGCAGGCCATCAACTGAAATATCCTTAACCACAGTCTACGTTCGCAACACCTTGTGAGCGACACTACACCGGTGTGACTGTCATACGATTTATTGGAAAATCATGTAACATTGATCACAAAAGCACTACATTTGTAACTCTGAATTTATACTGCCTCAAAAAGACAGATTAACTGTTTTATTTGTGAAGTGTGGAAACAAACTATAAGCATCGTATGACGAATTTATTTAGTCACATTCGCCATTTTTGTGAAGTTTTAGACAATAGATGAACAAAATTTATATACATTTACGAGATATGAAAAAGTCAAAGATTATCTGTTGTTGAAGAAGTCGTCGAATTAATGAGGAAAGATCTATTGCGTCAAAACCTAACAAGGTGTCAAAATTTTTGAAAAAGTTTATTTTAAAGTGCAAGGTGAAAGTCAACCTGTTTGAGGGCTGTATAAAAATGATAGAGCATGTATGCAAAATGTAGTTTATTGACAATATTCATTTTCCCAAAAACAAAGACAGACATAATTTATGTTAAACACGTTATGCTAGAATATCGTAAACAACTAACAGATGGTTTAAGACCACAGTGGACAAGGATCCTGGGTGGCGGAAGTGAGTCAAGTGCTCTGGCCCTAAAAATGTGGATGACGCAATCTGAATTAATCTGACACTGAGCAGACTTTGACTGTTCGAATCTACAGAAGTTTATATTAGTGCAGCTGAGAGCAAGTGACGATTGGGATTTGTACGCCCTTACAAGGCCGGAGCAGCAGAATGTTACCCTGCTTGCATCATGCAGCGACGTAACTTGCAGCTCAAAAAATGTTCAAATGTGTGTGAAATCTTATGGGACATAACTGCTAAGGTCATCAGTCCCCAAGCTTACACACTACTTAACCTAAATTATCCTAAGAACAAACACACACACCCATGGCCGAGGGAGGACTCGAACCTGCGCCGGGACCTAACTTGCAGCTGGCGAGATGTGTGCGGCGGAGGCGAGGCGTAGTGCGGCACCTGTGAATCGATCGCGGCCACGAAAGAAATGCAAAGCCTCACGGTCTAGTATCAGGCAGACGGATCGTAATTTACTCTCTAACAGAGCCCTGAAATCATGGGAGATACCAGTGTGTGACACACCCATTTGCTGGTCGTACCAAGGACCAATTTGACTCACTTATACAACAGAGCGCACAAGGCTACCAAACGTCAAGACTGGTACACCAAAAACGAATAAGTGTGCCCTCAGCAAACGAGCAGTCTGAGACGTTTGAAGTCACACTGTCGGTACAGTAAGAACTTCACCACAGGCTCCCCAGTCTAACTACTCGCAAGTGAAGTCAATCTTAGGCCCGGTCCCAATCACACATGCAAGAGCTTCGAACAGAAGTTGCTTTCAGACCGAAGTCCAGAACCTGAGTTCCTCGCACCTCTCCAGAAAAAAAAAATCCGATTTCCCGCAAAGTACACGAATGACACCGCCTTCACCCCGTCTTGAGCCAATCACAGGGCTTTAGAGGCGCTAAATCTCCCCTCCTACACACAACACAAGCTGATGTCGAGCCAGCGCAAGAGTTAAGAAACCTGTGCCTCTGGAAAAAAAAGAAACCACCAATTACTGGCCTTTTCAATTTTTCGCGGAGGGAGAAGATGTTTTTCTTGGAAGTCATGTCGCTGCCTGCAGAAACAACTGAACAGATACAATCTTAAAGATCTTTATCTAAATCACCTCTGCCTTTGAGCATTTTAGTCCTAGTTATGGGGTGTCATAAAGATTCTATCACTAAACATTACTCAGACACCAGAGTTTCTTATACGACCGAGGCAGCTGATGGAAGTGGGTCACAGGCCTATTTGCAGTATTGGCGAACACGAAAACTTGCGATTTTATTAGGCGTTCCATAGCACACAATGCCCAGATTATGACTCCACTGTGTAGACGCATCCCTTCAGTCCGTCACCCCCCAGCCCAGCCTTCGGCTGGCGCCAATGTAGGTATTGTGGCATTGTCCTGCTGGAGACCTGTCTCGACTAGGGGGTGCTCTGTCTGTCCTGTACAGCTGTGGGCCTGTCCAGCAAGATTTACTAAGGGATGGACTCGCTGCCACTTGCTTTCAACTTCCAACATGCCGTTTCTACAAACTAAGAACCACAAAATACCTCATGCTTTTAGTGCCCGTCTCCTTATTCTGTGTAGGTATGCGGGATAAGGACCCATATCCAGTAATGAAGTGCACTATTTCCTTAGTCCGCTTATGTAGGCGCGATGACAGTCTGATTTTGAGACTCGGAAAGAAGTTATACCCACGACTAACGGTGCTCCTATCGTTCCAGTCGTGCGGACAGTTGTTTTCCAGGCACGTAGTTGCATTTTGTTGATGATATTTACCTCAGTAATCACTTGAACCAGGTGACGTCTGCCTCGCCGGCCGGCGTGGCCGGGCGGTTCTAGGCGCTTCAGTCTGGAACCGCGCGACCGCTACGGTCGCAGGTTCGAATCCTGCCTCGGGCATAGATGTCCTTAGGTTAGTTAGGTTTAAATAGTTCTAAGTTCTAGGAGACTGATGACCTCAGATGTTAAGTAACATAGTGCTCAGAGCCATTTGAACCATTTGAAGTCTGCCTCCACTTAACTATACACATGTAAAACAGTTTTGCATCACCTCGGTTCTAAGAGTTCCGGAACCTGTACAGAAAATTGGAATAGAGATCAACATAAACATCATTTCGTCTCTTTTTATTGCTCATGAAAACCATACATTGCAAGTTGTACCACCATACAGCGAGACCTTCAGAGGTGGTGGTCCAGATTGCTGTACACACCGGTACCTCTAATACCCACTAGCACGTCCTCTTGCACTGATGCATGCCTGTATTCGTCGTGGCATAATATCCACAAGTTCATCAAGGCACTGTTGGCCCAGATTGTCCGACTACTCAACGGCGATTCGGCATAGATCCCTCAGAGTGGTTGGTGGGTCACATCGTTCATAAGCAGCCCTTTTCAATCTATCACATGCGTCAGAATGAGATTTTCACTCTGCAGTGGAGTGTGCGCTGATGTGAAACTTCCTGGCAGATTAAAACTGTGTGACGGGGCGAGACTCGAAGTCGGGACCCTTGCCTGTCCCGGGCAAGTGCTCTACCATCTAAGCTACCCAAGCACGACTCACGACCCGCCCTCACAGCTTCAATTCTGCCAGTACCTCGTCTCCTACCTTCCAAACTTCACAGAAGCTCTTCTGCGAACCTTGTAGAACTAGCACTCCTAAAGAAAGGATATTGCAGAGATATGTATTCCTATCCCGTTTTAGTTATTTTCTTGTTTTATTTCAGTAAAACATAAATTTCCATTATGGCAGAAAGAAGTTAAGACCCTAACATTTGCATAAAGTGGCTGGAGGAATGTGATTCAGACGAAGATCCTCTAGACTGCGAGAGTGACATCAGTGACTGCGACGGCGATTATGTAGCGTCAGAGAATCATAGCACTGAGACAGAACAGGAGGCAACTGACTTTGAAGAGAGTGGTGAGGATTGTAATTCAGAGGAATTTGTAGGTGCTGATGGAAGCACTAAGTGGAGAAAAAAAGTGCCCCGGAAAAATGTGGAAATACGATCACATAATATAATAAGCCGCTTACCTGGACCAAAAGACAGGGCTGAAGATGCTAAAACAGAAACAGATGCACTGCGACTCTTTGTTTATGATGGAATAATCAGTATCATTACAAAATATACAATTCTGTATATTCAGAAATTTAAGAATAATTTCTCCAGAGACATGAATGCTCGTCTCACATATGAAATTGAAATTAGTGCCCTGATTGGAATTATTTTCCTTATTCGTTCTCGCCGTTGTAGCAGAACAACTACCAAAAAAATGTGGGATAACTCCAAAGGATGTGGCATAGAAGCTTGCTATTTATCAATGAGCGAGCATGGATTTCGTTTTCTGATACGCTGCCTCCGCTTTGATGACTACAGCACGAGAGCAGACAGAAGAAAATCAGACAAGCTAGCGCCTTTTCGTGACCTTATGGAACAATTTATAAAGATTTTTCAGCGTTATTTCACACCAGGCGAATACAACACGGTTGATGAACAACTGGTTCCTTTTAAGGGGAAGTGTTCCTTCAGGCAGTATATCCCAAGCAAGCCTGCCAAATATGGAATAAAGGTATTGGCACTTACAGATTGTAGAATGATGTACACGATGAATTTAGAAGTTTACTGTGGAAAACAGGAACCAGGGCCTTATTTAATCAGCAATGCTGGAAAAGATGTTGTCCTTCGCCTTGCAAAACAATTTATTGCTCTAATAGGAATATTACTGGTAATCATTGGTTCTCCAGTATTCCTCTAGTGGAAGCATTACTTGAAAAATTTTACTGATGTTGGGACCCTAAAAAAATAAAAGGGGACTGCCAAAAGAGTTCCTGGCAAATAAAAAGAAGCAACTGAATACTTATATTTTGGTTTTAAAAAAAAATAAGATTCTTGTTTCGCCCAGAGAAAAAACAAATCCACGATTCCGGTATCATCAATACACGAGGATGGTTCAATTGATTCACTGAGTATATGCACTGTGCGTTTATCTCAGACAAGTTCAGAAGATCGAAGAAAATAACTGCAGGCCATTACCTTGTGCTCCTCGCCACCAAATAGTTTGCACAAAGCTGCAGTTGTTCATCAACAGTGAGTTATTCGCTTGGTGCGAAATAATGCTGAAAATTCTTTATAAATTGATTGAAGACTAAAGAAAACCCGAAATAGTCACTTTTTACAATAGGACAAAAGTTGGTGTTGATGTAGTGGATCAGCATTGCGCAAACTATTTGATGGCGAGGAACAAAGGAGATGGCCTGCCGTTATTTTCTTCGATCTTCTGAACTTGTCTGGGATAAACGCACAGTGCATATACAGAGTGGATAATGGCTATAAAGCAATCAGACGAGATAATTTTATAGAATCATTTTTCTAGGAGCTGATTTCACCCCAAATATAACGACGCGTTGAAAATCCTCAAGTGCCAGTCGAACTAAGGAAAAGAGGTGCTCTCCTACTCAAGACAGAAGTACCAAAATTCATTCAAAATTAACATCGGCCTGCAGGTGCAAGGGGAAGATGCCAGATCTGTGGTCGAGCGAAAAATAAAACTACGAGAAGATCGTGCTCAAAGTGCCTAAATTGGGTGTGCCCAGATCATTGTTCCGACGTGTGTAAGGATTGTTTTTAATGATTTTATTTTCGTTTATTGAGTTTCTCAAATGAAACTGATATATGGTTATAATTAGATTTGTAAAGTACGTTGTAAAAGTTTACGAAGTTTGTATATTTCATGTTTTATATTTGTACTTATTTTTATACAAAATAAGATTCATAATTAACAATAAACCATTTTAACGTATATTTCGTTTTTTGAACATATTATGGCAATAATATTAATAGAAATAAAATACATTATACAATTGTATAAACTCAGTCTTCCCCCATGAACCATGGACCTTGCCGTTGGTGGGGAGGCTTGCGTGCCTCAGCGATACAGATGGCCGTACCGTAGGTGCAACCACAACGGAGGGGTATCTGTTGAGAGGCCAGACAAACATGTGGTTCCTGAAGAGGGGCAGCAGCCTTTTCAATAGTTGCAGGGGCAACAGTCTGGATGATTGACTGATCTGGCCTTGTAACATTAACCAAAACGGCCTTGCTGTGCTGGTACTGCGAACGGCTGAAAGCAAGGGGAAACTACAGCCGTAATTTTTCCCGAGGACATGCAGCTTTACTGTATGATTAAATGATGATGGCATCCTCTTGGGTAAAATATTCCGGAGGTAAAATAGTCCCCCATTCGGATCTCCGGGCGGGGACTACTCAAGAGGACGTCGTTATCGGGAGAAAGAAAACTGGCATTCTACGAATCGGAGCCTGGAATGTCAGATCCCTTAATCGGGCAGGTAGGTTAGAAAATTTAAAAAGGGAAATGGATAGGTTAAAGTTAGATATAGTGGGAATTAGTGACGTTCGGTGGCAGGAGGAACAAGACTTTTGGTCAGGTGATTACAGGGTTATAAATACAAAATCAAATAGGGGTAATGCAGGAGTAGGTTTAATAATGAATAAAAAAATAGGAGTGCGGGTTAGCTACTACAAACAGCATAGTGAACGCATTATTGTGGCCAAGATAGACACAAAGCCCATGCCTACTACAGTAGTACAAGTTTACATGCCAACTAGCTCTGCAGATGACGAAGAAATTGATGAAATGTATGACGAGATAAAAGAAATTATTCAGGTAGTGAAGGGAGACGAAAATTTAATAGTCATGGGTGACTGGAATTCGTCAGTAGGAAAAGGGAGAGAAGGAAACATAGTAGGTGAATATGGATTGGGGGGAAGAAATGAAAGAGGAAGCCGCCTTGTAGAATTTTGCACAGAGCATAACTTAATCATAGCTAACACTTGGTTCAAGAATCATAAAAGAAGGTTGTATACCTGGAAGAATCCTGGAGATACTAATAGGTATCAGATAGATTATATAATGATAAGACAGAGATTTAGGAACCAGGTTTTAAATTGTAAGACATTTCCAGGGGCAGATGTGGATTCTGACCACAATCTATTGGTTATGAACTGCAGATTGAAACTGAAGAAACTGCAAAAAGGTGGGAATTTAAGGAGATGGGACCTGGATAAACTGAAAGAACCAGAGGTTGTAGAGAGTTTCAGGGAGAGCATAAGGGAACAATTGACAGGAATGGGGGAAAGGAATACAGTAGAAGAAGAATGGGGAGCTCTGAGGGATGAAGTAGTGAAGGCAGCAGAGGATCAAGTAGGTAAAAAGACGAGGGCTAATAGAAATCCTTGGGTAACAGAAGAAATATTGAATTTAATTGATGAAAGGAGAAAATATAAAAATGCAGTAAATGAAGCAGGCAAAAGGGAATACAAACGTCTCAAAAATGAGATCGACAGAAAGTGCAAAATGGCTAAGCAGGGATGGCTAGAGGACAAATGTAAGGATGTAGAGGCTTGTCTCACTAGGGGTAAGATAGATACTGCCTACAGGAAAATTAAAGAGACCTTTGGAGAGAAGAGAACCACTTGCATGAATATCAAGAGCTCAGATGGAAACCCAGATCTAAGCAAAGAAGGGAAAGCAGAAAGGTGGAAGGAGTATATAGAGGGTCTATACAAGGGCGACGTACTTGAGGACAATATTATTGAAATGGAAGAGGATGTAGATGAAGATGAAATGTGAGATAAGATACTGCGTGAAGAGTTTGACAGAGCACTGAAAGACCTGAGTCGAAACAAGGCCCCGGGAGTAGACAACATTCCATTAGAACTACTGATGGCCTTGGGAGAGCCAGTCATGACAAAACTCTACCATCTGGTGAGCAAGATGTATGAGACAGGCGAAATACCCACATACTTCAAGAAGAATATAATAATTCCAATACCAAAGAAAGCAGGTGTTGACAGATGTGAAAATTACCGAACTATCAGTTTAATAAATCACGGCTGCAAAATACTAACGCGAATTCTTTACAGACGATTGGAAAAACTGGTAGAAGCGGACCTCGGGGAAGATCAGTTTGGATTCCGTAGAAATGTTGGAACACGTGAGGCAATACTAACCTTACGACTTACCTTAGAAGAAAGATTAAGAAAAGGCAAACCTACGATTCTAGCATTTGTAGACTTAGAGAAAGCTTTTGACAACGTTAACTGGAATACTCTCTTTCAAATTCTGAAGGCTATTTACAATTTGTACAGAAACAAGATGGCAGTTATAAGAGTCGAGGGGCATGAAAGGGAAGAAGTGGTTGGGAAAGGAGTGAGACAGGGTTGTAGCCTCTCCCCGATGTTATTCAATCTGTATATTGAGCAAGCAGTAAAGGAAACAAAAGAAAAATTTGGAGTAGGTATTAAAATTCATGGAGAAGAAGTAAAAACTTTGAGGTTCGCCGATGACATTGTAATTCTGTCAGAGACAGCAAAGGACTTGGAAGAGCAGTTGACCGGAATGGACAGTGTCTTGAAAGGAGGATATGAGATGAACATCAACAAAAGCAAAACGAGGATAATGGAATGTAGTCAAATTAAATCTGGTGATGCTGAGGGGATTAGATTAGGAAATGAGACACTTAAAGTAGTAAAGGAGTTTTGCTATTTAGGGAGTAATATAACTGATGATGGTCGACGTAGAGAGGATATAAAATGTAGACTGGCAATAGCAAGGAAAGCGTTTCTGAAGAAGAAAAATTTGTTAACATCGAGTATAGATTTAGATGTCAGGAAGTCGTTTCTGAAAGTATTTGTATGGAGTGTAGCCATGTATGGAAGTGAAACATGGACGATAACCAGTTTGGACAAGAAGAGAATAGAAGCTTTCGAAATGTGGTGCTACAGAAGAATGCTGAGGATAAGGTGGGTAGATCACGTAACTAATGAGGAGGTATTGAATAGGATTGGGGAGAAGAGAAGTTTGTGGCACAACTTGACTAGAAGAAGGGATCGGTTGGTAGGACATGTTTTGAGGCATCAAGGGATCACAAATTTAGCATTGGAGGGCAGCGTGGAGGGTAAAAATCGTAGAGGGAGACCAAGAGATCAATACACTAAGCAGATTCAGAAGGATGTAGGTTGCAGTAGGTACTGGGAGATGAAGAAGCTTGCACAGGATAGAGTAGCATGGAGAGCTGCATCAAACCAGTCTCAGGACTGAAGACCACAACAACAACAACAACATAAACTCAGTGGATGACTGTTGTCATCCACGCGACCTATTGTGTAACTTTTTTAGGCGAAATCACTGGAGGGCTAAACTTCCAGGAAGTATCCCTGGCATGTTTGACAGGGTTCATGTCTGGAGAACATGCTGGCCACTCTAGTCGAGCGATGTCGTTAACCTGAAGGAAGTCATTCACAAGATGTGCACGATGAGGGCACGAATTGTCGTCCATGAAGACGAATGCCTCGCCAATATGCTGCCGACATGATTGCACTATCGGTCAGAGAATGGTATTCACGTATCGTACAGCCGTTACGGCGGCTTCCATGACCACCAGCGGCGTACGTCGGCCTCACATAGTGCCACCCCAATACAGCAGTGGACCTCCACCTTGCTGCACTCGCTGTACAGTGTGTCTAAGGCGTTCAGCCTAACCGGGCTACCCCCAAACACGTCTCCGGCACTCATCGGTGAAGAGAACGTGATGCCAATCCTGACCGGTTCATCCGGCATGTTGTTGGGCCCATCTGTACCGCGCTGCATGGTGTCGTGGTTGCAAAGATAGACCTCGCCATGGACGTCGGGAGTGAAGTTGCGCATCATGTATCCTATTGAGCACAGTTTGAGTCGTAACACGACGTCCTGTGGCTGCACGAAAAGTATTATTCAAAATCGTGACGTTGCTGTCAGTGTTCCTCCGATCCATAATCCGTAGGTAGCGGTCATTCACTGAAGTAGTAACCCTTGGGCGGCCTGAGCGAGGCATGTCATCGGCAGTTCCTGTCTCTCTGTATCTCCTCCATGTCCGAACAACATCGCTTTGGTTCACTCCGAGACGCCTGGACGCTTCCCTTATTGAGAGCCCTTCCTGGCACAAAGTAACAATGCGGACGCAATCGAACCGCGGTATTGACCGTCTAGGCATGGTTGAATTACAGACAACACGAGCCGTGTACCTCCTTCCTGGTCGAATGACTGGAACTGACCGCCTGCGTCGGACCCCCTCTGTCTAATTGGCGCTGCTCATGCATGGTTGTTCACATCATTGGGAATGGTTTAGTGACATCTCTGAACAGTCAAAGGGACTTTGCCTGTGATACAATATCCACAATGTCTATCTTCAGGAGTTCTGGGAACCGGGGTGATGAAAAACTTTTGTGATGTGTGTATTAGCACGCGGCTCTATATCTGACTTGAATGTCGACTGGGTCGATACCCAGCGTTACCAGTACAGCCTCGGCTTGAAATAGCCTTCTTCACAGTAAATTCACGAAATATAGTTGCAAAATATTTCACAGATGCATTATTTCACATGACCTAGTAATCATACTTCTCAGTTTGGAATTATCGTAACAATAATCACCTTATACTTTTAACTTAAAGTGGTGAGTTTCTGCTACCTGTTTCGTTTCAGTCTGCAGTTCCCAAATCGTAGCTGATGCGCCCATGCAATAGCTGCGAAGTCAACTACGGCGTTGAAGACAACATTG
The DNA here is from genome assembly GCF_023898315.1 of Schistocerca nitens. Taxonomy (NCBI): domain Eukaryota; kingdom Metazoa; phylum Arthropoda; class Insecta; order Orthoptera; family Acrididae; genus Schistocerca; species Schistocerca nitens. Next base: position 304,296,968 of record NC_064614.1, read on the forward strand.
TGGTACGACCTAAGAGCTTTCCACAGTACTTTGTAATGTAGGTACTGGCATGGACAATGTTGTGCATAGTTTTCTTTATTTTTCTGTGGATAACTCAGTGTGTCATAAAATTCCTCCTTTCATCCAATTGGGCTCATAAATACCGATAGACCATGCTGCGTGATATGTAGGTGTTATTAATTTTTTTTTTCCATTGAAGAGGTCGTAGGCTGTCTTGTATGCTGCTCATTTTCCGAACACCGCCACTGCGTGTACTCCAGTAGATCCTCTGCATTTATGCATATGCTACTAACCCACAACACAGTTCTCTCCAGCGAGGAGAAACGGGAGGTGTTAATTAGTTAAGTCCCAGAAGACAGGATCACTTACACAGCCCTGCAGGCAATCTTTTGTTACCTTTCTAATGTATGTAATAAATTCTTCCGTTCAGTTGGGGTTCTACACCTCTACAGACTGTGGTGCTCAATATGGAGATGTTATTTTTTTGTCTGACATAGATGGACGCTGAGTAGTTTGTAGCTAGTTATATATGCTGCTAAGGTTAGCTTATTATCCCAACAACTCAGCCGTATCTGCCCCAGGACAAAGCCAGCGCTGTCCTCCAGCTTCACCCGAGAGCTAGGACGTGATACGCGTACACCACTGCACTATTGATGAAGTTGTACCCATCGGGCAGTAACAAGAGGTGTTCAGTAGTTAAGTCCCAGACGACAATGCGATGTATGGAGCCTTGCAGGTAACATCATGTTACTTTTTTAGTGTGAGACATAAATTCTTTTAATTCAGTTGGTCTTCCAAATTTCTGCAGACCATGTTGCATTGTATACAGGGCCTATTACGTTTAATGGTTGAGTTGTTGTCTTGTTTGAGTAGTGTTTAATTAATTTATTATTCGAACATCACTAACCGGAGCACACCACCAGCCCTTTCCTCCAGTTCCACCCGAGAGCATTTACCTACCACCACAAGGACACCATCTGTGTATGTCACTACCCTATCGACAGAGTTTTTCTCATCCAGTAGAAACAGGAGAGGCTCAAGAGTTGTGTCCAGAAGATAGGACCACTTATAGAGCCTTGTGAGTCACCTTTTTTACGGCATTTTGTTTGTTTGCATGAGAGGTGGCATGAGCCCCCTCTCATATTTCTATCTTACTCTGAGTAATTCGATTTTCCTCTCTAATTGCATGAGGTGAAAAGTTGCTATTCCTTCACACGCGGACTTCCCACGCAGCGTCTCTTGTCACCCGGGTGGTCTGGTGACAGGCAGGTTCTGCTGATCTTGAAAGGGTTAAGCCGTTGGGTGTGAGGGAGTTGATTGGATGCTTTCCAGATGCCGACATTGTTACAAGAGTGGGGGCGACACGCCCACAGTGGTCTGACGGAGCCGCTGGGCTATAGATTCCGTTACTTCGCAGAAACTTAATGAAAACTGATGTGTCGGCAGCTGGGCCAACACCTTGTAGATAGAGGTGGCTTAAAAGGCACGCTAGACTAATGCAGACAGGCGTGAAGTGCTGGAACAGGATACGTAATTAATGCTATGAAGATAAGTACGTAGCTGGTATAATACTTATCTTTAATCAATCATTGTGGTACATCGCACAAAGGAGACTTTAATTACAATCACTGTAAGGCTAATGGCGCCTTGCTAGTTCGTAGCCATTAACTTAGCTGAAGGCTATTCTGTCTCTCGGCTAATGAGAGAGAAAGGCTTCGTACGTCTAGTCGCTAGCTCTGTCGTCCGTACAACTGGGCTGAGTTCGAGTCAGTCTCTCGAGACCTGCTTTGTGGTGGCGCTAGGTTTGCGATCACACAGTGGCGACACGCGGGTCCGACATGTACTACAGGACCGCGGCCGATTTAAGCTACCACCTAGCACGTGTGGAGTCTGGCTGTGACACCACATTCCTCCCCCGCAAATCGGCGAACGGTCGTGAGATAAGGCTTCCGCCCGCCGTGGGGAGGACCCCATGTTGACATATGCGATGAGGTGGGGAGCCTAACAACAGGCGAGGCTGTGCCACCCGCACCCGGCCATTCGGTCCGAGGGGAGCTAGGAAACGCCTGAAAACCTAGTCCAGGGTGCACGTCAACATGCGGTGTATGCGCCCGTAAAGCGACAGGAGGGGCCGAAGGGTCGACCTCCATGTGGTCGGAGAATCCGACGCGCGATGACGACATCTGGTCCGGAGCGGGCAAGAGTTCCATGGCGGAGGACAGCTGGTCACGGGAAGCGATCGGCAGCGCGTGACCCAGGGAGGCGCGTGGCGGCTGCAGCGAAGCGTCCACTGCGGGCGGCGCCGGAGGCGGCTGCGGCGGCTGCGGCGGCGGCGCGACGCCATGAGGCAAAACGGAAGGCAGCGTCGGTAACACCTGGGGATGAGGCGAGCCAGTAGATGGGTCCCCAGGGTGCTGACCTGACGGCTCCGTCGCTGAAAGCAGATGGGGAGCGGCAGAACCCGGGCGACGACAGAGGCGCAGCTGATTGAGATGCCGACGCACCTCACCAGAGGCCCTCAAAACCAAATACAACGCGCGGCCGAGGCAGCGAAGAATGCGCCCTGCGAGCCAACGCCGTGAACCGCGATAGGTGCGATAGAAGACAACGTCGCCAGGAGCAAAAGCAGGAGTCTGCCGCTGCACAGGAACCTGATGCGGCGGATGCAGCAAAGACATCAAGGTTCGATGAGAACGACCATGGAGCAACTCAGCCGGCGAGCGACCATCGCGGGGCTGAGAGCGATACGAGGACAAAAAGAGCAATAATGCGTCCTCCCGAGAATGCGACTCTTTCAATTTCAACATCTGTGACTTGAAAGTCCGGACCAATCGTTCCGCGGCACCGTTTGACTGAGGCGAAAACGGCGCGGACGTCAGATGTTGAATACCGTTGGCCTTGCAGAAGGACTGAAATTCTGCGGACATGAATTGTGGGCCATTGTCGGAAACAATAGTCTGCGGAAGACCGTCAATGCAAAAGATAGCACACAAGGCTTGGATTGTGGCAGAAGACGTCGTGGAAGACATCCGGACAACAAAAGGAAAATTACTGAAAGCATCGACCACAACCAACCAACGAGCATTCCAGAATGGACCAGCAAAATCGATGTGCAAGCGTTGCCAAGGGGAAGTGGCTTTCGGCCATGCAAAGAATTTCCGCGGCGGTGCGGATTGTTGTTCGGCACACGCCACGCAAGAGGAGCACATATTCGTAATCGCAGCATCGATTCCGAACCAAGTACAGTGCTGAAGAGCAAGTTGTTTCGTACGCACTATACCCCAATGTCCGTGGTGAAGAAACCGTAAGACAGAGGACTGTAACGAACGTGGGACCACGACTCGGGACTGATCATTATCAGAACGCAACAACAAAACACCACGTCGTACAAAAAGTCTCTCCTTGTGAACAAAAAATCGGCGAACCAGCGGATCCTCGATCCGTGACTTGGACAAGGGCCATTGCGTAGCAACAAAACGCAAAACGGGAGCAAGGACAGGGTCAGCAGCCGTGGCTGTAGCGACACGACGAAAATCAATCGGAAACGATGCGACCACGTCATCGGTTTCCGCATCAATGAACATGCAAGCAAGTTCGGAAGAATCGAATGCTTTATCCTCAGCAACAGGCAAACGGGACAACGCATCAGCGTTTCCGTGCTTAGCAGTGGACCGATACAAGATATCGTAGCGGTACTGCGAGAGGAAAAGAGACCAGCGAATGAATTTCTGCGCCGTACGCGGAGGTACCGGCTTGTTCGGATGAAAAAGCGATGTCAAAGGTTTGTGGTCCGTGATGATGATAAAGTGACGACCATACAAGAAATCGTGAAACTTAGTAACACCAAACACGAGAGCTAAAGCCTCTTTCTCTATCTGTGAATAATTTCGTTGCGCAGATGAGAGCAATTTTGACGCAAAGGCAATAGGGCGATCATGCGATCCATCTTTGTGCGCAAGCACAGCACCGATCCCGAAATCCGATGCATCAACCATCAACAAAAGGGGTTTGCGGGGATCGAATGGCGTAAGGCAAGTATGTGAAAGCAACGCCGATTTCAACTGGCAAAAGGCGCGTTCGCATTCCGTCGTCCAGACGAACGGAACACCTTTACGGCGTGAGCGATGAAGCGGAGCTGAAATGGAAGAGGCATGGGGAACATATTTATGGTAGTAATTAATTTTCCCCAACACACTTTGCAGCTGTTTCAAGTTCTGCGGTGACGGCAAATCCTGTATGGCACGGAGGTGCTCTGGACTCGGATGTATTCCTTGGGCATTGAGGACATGGCCCAGGTAGGGTAAATCCCGAGCAAAAAACACACATTTGTCCTTCCTCAAGCGAAGACCATTTTGTCGCAAGACCTGAAATAATGTTCGGAGATTTTGCAAATGTTCGGCTTCTGTCTTTCCGGAGATCACAATATCGTCCAGATAGTTCGCAGCAGTAGGGACCGACGCACAAATACTTTGTAAATATTGCTGAAACAATGCAGGGGCGGATGCACACCCGAAAGGCAGTCTTTGGAAGCGATACAAGCCAAGATGCGTGTTTACCACCAAGACGCGCTGGGATTCTTCGTCCACAGGTATTTGCAAGTACGCATCTGCTAGGTCCAACTTTAAAAAATATTTTCCCGGGCACAGTTTGTCAAAAATATCTTCCGGGCGGGGCAAAGGAAAAGTAGCAGATACTAGTTGTGGATTCACAGTTGCCTTGAAGTCCACACAAAGTCTCAATTTTCCGGAAGGTTTTGGCTAAATTACTAAGGGTGAGGCCCAGAGAGAAGCCTGCACACGTTCAATGACACCTTGAGATTCTAAATCTTGTAATGTTCTTGCGACCTCATCACGCAATGCGTGGGGAACATTGCACGCTCTGAAAAACTTCGGTTGCATGTTTGCTTTCAGTTCCAAATGTGCTTCATAGTTCGTAGCGCAACCAAGGCCCGGTGCAAAAATGTCCGCAAATTCTTCACATAGACTAGAAACACTGGCGGAAGGCACAGTCTGAATCACCGAGAGGACCTGATTTACTATAGACAAATTAAACAACTGAAATAAATCTAAACCAAACAAGTTCACTGCAGTAGAAGAACGAAGAACGTAAAATGACACAAGTTTTGTTTGTCCCTTGTATGTTGCAAGAAGGCTGCACTGTCCTAACACTGGTATTTTCTGGCCTGAGTAACTATTGAGCTGAACATTTGCGGCACGCAACGGAGGTTTGCCCAGTTGATTGTACGTGTCGTGATTGAGCAATGAAACTGCAGCTCCGGTATCGAGCTGGAATGGTATCACTTTGCCTGCAAAGTCTAAGTCGACAAAAAGTTTATTGTCCTGCTGACGACAAAAGCGACTGTGTTGTGCAACTGGAACAGACACTGGGACAGAATCACGTGCGACGTGACGGGACTTCCGTCGACGTCGACGCACACTTTTTGTGGAATGAACACTGTCACCAGACGGGGTGGAATGAACTACATGAATATCCATGGGCGAAGGTTCACGAGCCTGAGTTTCCTCGGTTCGATTCCGGCGCGAAGCAAAGGGCCTGGAATTGGTGTGAGTGTCTGATCTGAGCTTTTTCTGGCAAACACTTTGGACATGTCCTTTCTTATGACAGTAAAAGCAAATAGCTTGGCGTGACGGGCAATTTTCACGCGAATGTCGAGTTGCACACCGCGGGCATGATTTCACTGCATTAGCTTGCTTACGCGGCGCACGTGTTTGCGAGCTAGGCTGCCGCTGCGCTGACGGGCGCGAGGGCCGCTGAGCGTCCCGTGCAGCGGGCCCGGCGGGCCGGTTCATGTGACACACTGCCGGCGAAGTTGCAAATGAGTCCTGAGCAAAGTCAAGTGTGTCTTGCCTATCCAATATGTCTATCACTTGTTGAAGGGAGGGATTAACTAGTTTCAAAATCTGTTCCCGTATGCGAACATCAGAAACGTTCTGTGCTATTGCATCACGCACCATAGTATCTGAATAAGGAAGTCCACATTCGCATTCAAACGCACACTCCCTAGTAAGTCCTTGCAATGTCGCAACCCACTCCCTATTAGTCTGACCGGCCGTACGTTTTGTACGAAAGAACGTATACCTTTTTGCAACGACATTTACTGTTTCCTTGAAATAGGCATCTAAAGCAGACAAAAGTTCTTCGTAGGACAGAGTTGCTACGTCGCGCCGGGGAAACAACTTCACTATCACACGGTAGGTGGACACACCGACACAAGAAAGCAAAAACGGCTGCCGCTCATTACCTTGAATTCTGTAGGCGGCGAGGTGGAAGGCGAATTGCCAGGACCACTCTTGCCAGGACTCGTGGGTTGCATCAAAGGGTCTGAATTGAGGTGCAACAGCATGTTGTGGCTGCGGTAGCGATGAAGCGGCGGCGGCCGCATCGGTGTGCAGCGCACGTTGACCCTGGACGAGCTGTCCAAGAGCATCCAATAACGCCTGCGTCTGCTGATTCTGCAAGCGATAAAATTCGGACAGTACATCTGGAGATTGGGGCGAAGCCATGACACAAAGAAATTAGGGCAAAGTAAAACACAAGATCCTTTGTAGACTCGTCGCCATGTGATGTGTCGGCAGCTGGGCCAACACCTTGTAGATAGAGGTGGCTTAAAAGGCACGCTAGACTAACGCAGACAGGCGTGAAGTGCTGGAACAGGATACGTAATTAATGCTATGAAGAAAAGTACGTAGCTGGTATAATACTTATCTTTAATCAATCATTGTGGTACATCGCACAAAGGAGACTTTAATTACAATCACTGTAAGGCTAATGGCGCCTTGCTAGTTCGTAGCCATTAACTTAGCTGAAGGCTATTCTGTCTCTCGGCTAATGAGAGAGAAAGGCTTCGTACGTCTAGTCGCTAGCTCTGTCGTCCGTACAACTGGGCTGAGTTCGAGTCAGTCTCTCGAGACCTGCTTTGTGGTGGCGCTAGGTTTGCGATCACACAGTGGCGACACGCGGGTCCGACATGTACTACAGGACCGCGGCCGATTTAAGCTACCACCTAGCACGTGTGGTGTCTGGCTGTGACACCACAAAAACACTTTCTGGCGGGCTATCAGCGAAGCGTGGGAATGTGTTCCCAGGCAGTCTTGGCGGGCAAATTCCCGCGTTTTCTGAAAAATCATAACTGTGATTGGCTTGCTCAGGGGATAGCTCCGTGACGTAGCAAAATCGGCGCAGAAATTGGCGCCAAGTATCTCCATTGGTGGAATAGTAGTGCGTTGGCAATAGAGTGGAATTTTCTGCCGGTTTTAGAGTTGCTGATTGGAACGTTTTAACCATGGCCACTGTCATGGGGGCAGGAATGTTCTGTGTTCAGCTTGTACGGGTGCTCTTGAGGGGAGTCGGCTCTCGCCTTTTGGTCGGAGTAGGTCACAAGACTGAGCTCTCGCTGCTCTGGACAGCCTGCCTTCCGTTGGCTGTCTAATATACTTTTATTTGATTTTAACTGTTTGACGAAGTTGCTGAAGTTTCGACTTCAACGTAACTTTCCGAGTACAGTTGGCAATTTAGCGATCTGCGTACAAGTGGCCTATGTTGTCTGTCTTGAGCAGTTTTGGCTGAAGTTGACTGTATCGGAGTTACTATGTGGCTTCGCTTGTTAAAATCAATCACTGTACCGTCAGTGATTGTGTGGCGGGCCTTCTTCGTCTCCCTCAGAGGCGCATTTGTATTGCTAGGAAGTCTTTAGTCTGGAACAACCATACCAGGATAATTTGTTTCGGGATATACTCGCGACATTATCATCACCACGACGGGACGTCAAAGCAACGAGCCATCGCCTCCGGTGCACCAGATAGTGTCCTTGCAGTTAAGAAGACAGCTTGGTAATGTATGTCCACAGCACCGGCAGATTAGGGAATTTTGCTAGGTGATAATCAGAGCTCAGCAGAGCGCGCCTGTTCGTCTTTTCTAACTTTGTTCTGTCTTGGGTGTTTATTGTCTGAATTATCACTACTGAAGCAGCAATTAATGTTGGGTTGGCTGGGTGTTTCTCTTAAGATTTGAGTTGCAAGGAATTGGCTCCACATACCACTTGGTCATAAATGTCACAATCTAGTTTATGGACAACTTCACCTTCACAGCGTCTATTTGAGTATCCAATTTGACGTATTGTAAATGTTTCATGAGTTTTGTTTATTATTTTCAGTTTAGTCATAATAAATCAAATTGTTATTTTGGACAGAACTTTCATTCTGTTAATCGGTAGAGCAACCCTTTCATTTCTCACTATGTTAATGAAACTTTCCTTTATCTAATTAATTTCTATCAAATTAAATTATTGCAGGTGCCAAACTCTTTTCTACTCCACTTGCAGGGTCGATTACAGTCAGATCGCCTTTGTTCTTAATCCATGTGCAACAGCAAAAGTCGGAGTTAGAAAAGGGGTGGCTTAGAGCATCATTTCCATATGAAGATTCTAGAAGAATTTAGTGTTAAATACACTGCTCGCTCCGGCACCTCGCATGCATACCATTCAGCATCTATGGAGCTGTTGTATAGACGTGTTGCGACATGAAGTAGTCTGGTATCTTACCGCCACCCTGCTCGCTTCCTGAAACTAGACAGAGAATATGTGAGGGTCACCTGGTCGGAGCGGCGGCATGCGGCGTCTGGCGGTGGCACGCAGCACAGGTGCGCACGGGAGCCTGGGCGCGCTTTCTCACGCACCCCCGTAGTCGTTAACATGTCGGATCCGGGGGGCCTAAATCACATTTCCCGACGTTTCCATTGTGGCCGGGCCGCGTTGTCTCTGGGAGGCGGCGGCGGCGCGATGACTGGCGCTCTGCCGTGTCGCTTTGTCGCGCCCTGCCCCTCCCCTCCCTCCTACCCTTCACTCCCCTTTTTATCGGCCTCGCCCTGCGCGGCTCTTCCCATTTTCCGCGCTCCCTCGCGGTCGCGGCTGGAGATCCATCATGCGGTGTCTGCAGCTCGGCGGCCATTCTCCTGGCCGAGCATTAAGTGCGATTCATCTTAGCGACGGCGACGGCCCACACGAGGACGCGCGCATTTTTCTCGCCTTTTAACTGGAAGCGCTCCCTCCGCAGCCGCCGCCGCCACTCGCTTTGCTGTGATTTGTCTGCGGTCTCCAAACGACAACTCGTTCTCCCGGCTACGCCACCTTCTTCATCCCTCGGCTGCTTGCCCGATCGCTCTAACTGCAGCTCATACCTCTGCAAGAGGCTCGCGTTACGTATCCTCCGTGGCCGAAGTCGCCACTGTGGATCGTACCGAGGTGCTGACAAGATAGGCCCCTGCCAAGCGCACAGGCAAAGAGGGGGCGCAACAATGACAAAAAAGTAGCGAAGACCATTTAAGAATTAACCGGGAGAGATATGTGAGCTCTGCAATATCTCGTGTTCCTTTCTGCTCAACGAGATGAAGCCATTCCCTTGTCCCGCGATTTTAAAACGCATAGCGTTGTCACATTGTCATTTCTTCCATGTAGCACCATAATGATACCAATCCACAAAAATCTATCGCAGGTATGGCTTATGTGGCAAAAGTGCGCTTGATACGCACAGCTGCCACCTGCACAGCTCACTAATATTTAAAAATAGGAGTTGTTAAAACTTCCTGGCAGATTAAAACTGTGTGCAAGACTGGGACTCGAAGCCAGGGCCTTTGCCTTTCGCAGGCAAATGCGAACTCGTGTTTGTAAGTGTTAAGTTGGTATCTAAGAAATGTGTAAAACGTACTTTGATATCGAAATATGTAAATCTCGGCGCAAGGCAAGACAACTATGTCAAAATTTTGAACGGAAATACGTGGAACTCACACCACATGATGCCAAATCTAGACAAGCCGGTACAACAAACAATTCGTCTGCGAGAAAACTATCCTTTAGCTATGAAATAAACTATTTAACTGCAAAACAAATTACTCATGTTAAAGTGTTGACCCTGTATATTGCTAATCCTTATCTTTAGTCTTTCAAACAATCACTTTACCAGAATTGTTATTATAACTAAAATGAAAATGAAAAAAATTAACGCATCTGACTCCCTGATAAAAATGCTTGAAAATTCACAAGATAGCACTGTACTGAAATCTTTTACTGGCATTAAGCCTCTCAACTAATATGATATTATTTTCACTAACACACTGTGACGGTCACTGTGTCTTACTGCGGACATGAACTTCGATGGTAATTAAATTTATTGACCTACCTGCGCTCACGGAACGCTCGTCTGCTGAGCAACTTGTTGCTATTAGGAACAACGATGTGACTGTCGTGAACCAAATTTCATTTACCGTTCTTGCGATGTGCAGTGCAAGACTAATGGTTCTAATGGCTCTGAGCACTATGGGACTTAACATCTATGGTCATCAGTCCCCTAGAACTTAGAACTACTTAAACCTAACTAACCTAAGGACAGCACACAACACCCAGCCATCACGAGGCAGAGAAAATCCCTGACCCCGCCGGGAATCGAACCCGGGAACCCGGGCGCGTGAAGCGAGAACGCTACCGCACGACCACGAGATGCGGGCTGCAGTGCAAGACGATATGTTACCTATTTTCATAACATGCTTCTCAGTATACAACTCGCGATGTGCAAAGCGAGTGTGCAAACAGAAACACAGTCATGAAAGTGAAAATGAAAATGAGGAACTAATCTTAACGACTGATAAATGAGAACAAAGACTCCAAGTTCAACTAAACATCATTAAGCCATGACAACAATACACCTTTTCGTAAAGTTCTCACACCTAGACAAGTTGGTGCATTATAAAATTTCTACAGTAAACTTCAACATACAAAATGTTCTAACAATTAGAAGCTACACAGTTGCCAATATTAAAAAAACCTGGCAGGCCATCTTCCATCCTTTTCAGAGTACGAGAGTTGGAACTTAAATAGTGGCAACTATTTATTCACAACCGATACAGAAGAGTTGTATGTTTGCACCTGTTACTGTCCTTCAAAGTAGTCACCAGCATTGTGTAGAACCCGTTGCCAGCGGTGTGGAAGGCGTAGTATACCGTTAGCAGAGGCGGTTCTGTTGATGGTGCGAATGGAGCGGTCTAAAGTTATGGCGATTCTCGGGTACGACTATGATGCTGTTATCCTAACGTCTTACGTTCCTCCACGGCAGACCGCCAATGCACAGTATTACTCATAGTTTTTGGAGCATCACCTGCGACCAGCTTTACGAAAGAAGCGGCGACACTTTCTGCGCAACTCATCCATCATTTTGCACGACAATGCGCAAGCTGTGGCTGCTCTGTTCGGTCGATGGGACTGGGAAGTACTGTACCATCCACCACACTCCCCTGACTTAAGTCTTTTGTATCGGTTGTGAATAAATAGTCGCCACTATTTAATTTCCAGCCCTCGTACATTGTCAGACTGTTCAACACACACTCACTGCTACTCTCTGACTTACTCTGACCAACATCTCTGGTCTCAGACAGAGTCTTACAAAGAATATGATTACATCGATATTACAGACGTTGAGTACATTTACCGAATCCGTAATTCATTCACATTTACGGCCAGAACTTAGCCCCTTTCAGGCTCGATCAACTGAGCTACTCAAACACGACTCGCGACCGCTCCCAAGCTGTAGTTCTGCTAGAACCTCATCTGCTACCCTCCGAACTTCTCGGAAGTTCTCTTGCATATCTTGCGATTTTAGCGAAAGGCAGAGGTCCATTCGAGTCCTGGCACGGCACACGGTTTTAATGTGTCTCGTTTCGCATCAGCGAACACTCTGCTGCAGATTGAAAATTTCATTTTGGAAAAAATCCCTCAGGCTGTGAGTGTGCCATGTCTCCACAATATCGTAGTCTCACGAGGTATGCATGGTAATAGATCAGTTGGAAGAGCACTTGTTCATGAAAGGCAAAGGTCATGATTTCGAGTCCAGGTCCGGCATACAGAGTAAAAAATCCAGACCGGAAACACGCAGGCTGTGGCTAAGTCATATCTCCGCAATATTCTTTCTTCCGGGAGTGCTAGTGCTGCAAGGTTTGCAGGAGAACTACTTTGAAGTTTGGAAGATAGGAGATGAGATGATGGCGGAAGTAAAGCTTTCAAGATGAGACTTGAGTCGTGGTGGGGTAGCTCAATTAGTACAGCACTTGCCCACGAAAAACAAAGGTATTGACTTGAAGTGCTGGTCCGGCACATAGTTTTAATCTGACAGGAGGTTTCATATCAACGCACACTCAGCTGCAGAGTGAATAATTCATTCCCGAATTTGCTATGATGTTGTAGGATGGCCTAGCCCGACGAGGGGGCTGAAGCAAGTTGCTACTTGACTGGAAGTCTGTGAATTTGGAGGTTTCTACGGACTGTGGACTTGAGTGACACTTTTTGATCTAGAGTGGTTCAACTTATTTGATAGAATAATAAGTGAAATTAAAAACAGTTCTTCCATACATTACAGTATTTCGTCTGATTTTGATTTCCTGTCAGGAAGCACCTTAAGTAAAAGCTTTCTGTACGATCTTGAAAATTTTGCAGCTGATTTTGGTGCCAAATAGGGTGAGTCTGACGGAAAGGTACATGCTTTAATGGGTGACGGTACTAGTGATTCTGAACAAAAATGTCATATGTACATGTGTCCTTTCTTAACAGTCTCCGATGATACAGTAGTATCTCCATCCTGGAAGAGACAACATGCTGTAGCAGATGAGTACCACCGTTAGATGGCGATGGCTTTATTTGTTCCGCTTTTTTTGTTTAGTCAGATCCCACAGGAGCCTATACAGAGCTTTAGTATTGCCCACTTTACCTTTCAGAGGCGCCAGCTAGCTTCTTCCACTTTGTCAACTACCTGAGCAGTCGTTCTTTCGTTCTACATACACCTTCTTGTGAAAGAGTGTCTGTGCTTCAAACTAATACTCGCTTCCTTCTGTATGACGTCAATTTGATCAGCATTGCTAAGAGCAGTTTATCATACCCGCGCCATGCCGTAACACTCCTCATCTGCTCTCTGAATGGGGACCTATCCACATTTCTGTGTATAATGATCTTAACATACGTTTTACAAGATGGTGCAAAAATATAAAATTTTCCTTGTCTTCTGATTGTAATTATTAGCATAAACCACACGGATCATTGGCTGTTACTCAATCCTAATTATTAGTTGCGATGGTTACCCCAGTCTGTTGGCAACTAGTTCACTGGGAGCTCGACAGCTCAGGCTGTTTTCGGCCTGAAGTAGACATAGATTACCCAAATCAATGTTAAAACCACAGCGGTACCAGAAACCGAGACACCCACGATCAATGTGGTACTGCCGAACAAGCTGGAATACTTGCTCAAGTAGCAACAGGACCTGTCTGTGCGGCTATCAGTTCACCCATCGAATGCAGAAGTTCTAGTTTTGGGGTTAGGTTCTGAATCGACAACACCTCCAATAGTTTTTCTGTCCAACACAATTTGAGCTGTGTCAGAGTACTGTAGTTGCCCGGGTGATAGTAGCTGGGAGACGGAATATAGTGTCCACTGTATCATAGCCCGTACAATTAATTAATATACCATTAGCTCCCAGTTCTAGCTTTGTCATTCCCTTTGGTCGACTTGTTCGTAACAATTCGCAACCGCTATCTCTGGAGCAAACGCAAAATAAATCCAATCCATTCCGACCCTTGGGAAGTACGGGTGCCACGTCTCACATGCCTGTCAGCCTGGACCATCCCTCCTTTTCTGTCTCTCTCTCTCTCTCTCTCTCTCTCTCTCTCTCTCTCTGCAGTCTTCGGACGGGTTTCATGCGGCCCGCCACGATTTCTTCTCCTGTGCGAACCTCTCCATCTCCGAACAGCACTTGCACCCTAAACCACAATTATTCGTTGGATGTATCGCAATTTCTGACATCCTATACAGTTTTTATCCTGTACAACTCCTTCTAGTACCACTGAAGTTATCTCCCGATGTTTTCTCACATGTCCAGTCATCCTCTTCTTTCTTCTTGTCAGTATTTTCTATGAGTGCCTTTCTTCGCCGATTCTGCGGAGAACCTTCTGATTTCCTGTTTTATAAGTCCATGACTTCCATGGTACTAGAGGGAGCTGTAGAGAGCAAAAACAGTAGAGGAAGACAGAGATGGGAATACGTCAAGCAAATAATTGAGGACGTAGGTTGCAAGTGCTACTCTGAGATGAAGAGGTTAGCACAGGAAAGGAATTCGTGGCGGGCCGCATCAAACCAGTCAGTAGACTGATGACCAAAAAAAAAAAAAAGTCCATCGAATTTTCAACAGTCTTCTGTAGCACGCCATCTCAAACGCATCGATTCATTTCTGGGCCCGTTTTCCCACTGCCCATGGTTCATTACAACACAATGCTGCGCTCCAAACGTCCATTCTCAGAAATTTCTTCCTCAAATTAAGGCCTAGACCTGTGGACTTCTCCTAGCAAGGAATGCTGTCTTCGCCTGTGCTATTCTGCTTTTTATGTCATCCTTGACTCTTCCGTCATGGGCTGTTTTGCCTCCAAGGTAGCAGAGTTCCTTAACTTCGTCTACTTCGTAATCCCAAATTTTTACTTTAAGCTTCTCGCTATTCTCATTTCTGTTACTTCTCATTACTTTCGTCTTTCTCAGTCCGTATTCCGACTCTGTAGACTATTCATTCCATTCGACATATCTTGTAATTCCTCTTCACTTTCATTGAGGAGATGTTGATATCCTTTCACTCTAAATCTTAGTCTCACTCCTGAACCTTTTTTATATTTCCGTCATTGCTTCTGCGAAGTATAGGATGAACAGTAGGGGCGAAAGACTTAATTCCTGTCTTACGCACGTTTTAATCAGAGCACTTCGTTCTTGGTCTTCCAAACTTATTGCTCCCTCTTGGTTCTTGTACATATTGTATATTATCCGTCTGTCCCTACAGCGTATTCCTATTTTCTCAAAATTTCGAACATCTTACACTGTTTAACGTTGTCGGACTCTTTTTCCATGTCGACAGATATTATGAACGTGTCTTGATTTTCTTCAATATTTCTTCCATTATCAAGCGTAATGCCAGAAGTGCCTTTGTGGTGTCTACCTTTCCTAAAGTCAAACTGGTCGTCATCTAACACATCCTCAATTTTCTTTTCCATTCTTCTGTATATTATTCTTGCCAGGAACTTGGATGCATGTAATGTTATGCTGATTGTGCGGTAGTTCAGGTACTTATCTGCTTTTGCTATTTTCGGAATTGTGTGGAGAATATTTTTTCGAAAGTCGCCAGTCACATAGATTCTACACACTAACTTGAATAGATGTTTGGTTGCCATTTCTCCCAATGATTTTAGAAATTCCGATGGAAAGCTCATTTAAATTCTCTCCCTGATACCGAATCCCCTACCTCTTCCATAACGACTCCAGCTTCTTCTGTCACGTGATCAGACAATTTCTATCCCTCAACAGATCTACAATATTCTCCATCCTCCTATCCGCTCTCTCCTCTGTGTTTAACCGTGGAAATCCCACTGCACGTTTAATGCTCCATTCCTTGCTTTCAGTTTCATCGAGTCAGTCCTTCCAATCATCCAATCATTGTTTCTTTTTTGATGTCTTCACGTTTTTCCTGCAGCCAGTTCGCCTTGGCTTTCATACACTTCTTGTTTATTTCATTTCTAAGTGATTTTATTCCTCTATTCCTAACTTTCCTTGAACATTATTGTACTTCCTTCATCGATCAGTTGAAGTGTTTCTTCTGTTACCAAGGCTTCTTTGCAGTTACCTTCCTTATAGCTACGTTTGTCTGTCCAACTATCCCGAGAGGGAGTGTGAAGGACACGGAGCTAAGTAACAGGGATCTTACCTAGTAGACCATTTGCTGAGTGGAACATAGCGTGGGCTGCCTGCACACCTCAAACTACTAGTGGGCTGCAACCTGCAAATGGCACGGTTGGTTAAGGAATCAGAGTAGAAATCTATAGATGTCTCCTTTACTGCATAACTCCTCCTGCTCTTCTGGCACTGACTCTCAACCCAGCTACTTATTAATGTTGAAATGAATGCAGCGTCATTGGCTGTATTGTTTAATTACGACTCAGATGTCGGCTTTTTATACCATTTTCAAGTGATCACTTTTTTTCCTTCATTTATGGCCAATTTGGAGCTTGCAGTATATGTGAAGGACATAAACTCAGTCACTTGAAAATGGCATAAAAGGCCGAAACCTGAATCGTAATTAAATAAACAACAATACAGTCAAATGGTGGTGTCTTTGTTTAAAAATTGTTGTTTGACTGTTGCTCAAGAACATCAAAAACTGTCGACTCATTAACAGCCCATCGGCAGCTCTAAGACGACAACTGCACATCAACGGCTGGCATCGAGGCTAGTCGAAAATAACTCAGTCCGGCATGGAGACGGTTTCTACTGGTGGCTGTGGTGCCCTCCTCTACTTCGGGTGCTGATGAGCCCCTATTTATATGCCTCGTGCGTCTGCTTGCCGAACTTTCCGAGCCATTGGCCATGTACACAGAGCTCTTCCATTACCATATTTGGTTAGGTCTTGCTTTTCTGTCCTGCTGCCGGC
Organism: Schistocerca nitens; assembly: GCF_023898315.1. Lineage (NCBI taxonomy): Eukaryota > Metazoa > Arthropoda > Insecta > Orthoptera > Acrididae > Schistocerca > Schistocerca nitens. The sequence goes on from NC_064614.1 coordinate 304,313,479, forward strand.
TTTGGCCTTCGGCCAGTCACTTAGTCAAAAAAGTGTACTCTCCACTGTTTGTCGCCAGGCACCGCGACACCATTTTGCTTTGCTATCTCTTCAAACGCTGTGCCAACGTTTCCGGGCTCCCTTGGGCGGCCACAGTGGAACAACTCCTAACCTTTTCATTAAAGTATATGGCCCGCGGAAAGGCGGTTTGCAACACAACAACTGTGATTGCCTTTTTAGAGTCCACTCCTCTCCAACTGAACTGCACTGTGATATGCCGTACCGCAGTCCCCATATCTTTGGCGAACTTCAAACTCATCTCGTCATTCCTCAGTACTTCAGTATCCCAGTTCCTCCCTCAGTGATTTTACCGGACAATCCCCTTCAACTTCAGCCTACTCTTCATCATAACAAAATTTTGATATGAGTCTGTATCTGCTCCTGTGCACGCCTTACAATCCAAGTTTTGATTTCTGAATCTGTGCCTGCCCGTGATGTAATCCATCTGAAATCCTCCCGTGTCTCCGCCTCCTTCATTTTACTACCAAGCTCATATTCTCTCTCTCTCCTTTTTTTTTCTTTTTTTAATCGTCTGTCTTGTGACTACTGACTACTTCTTAATCACCAATCTTGATGTTAAGTTCCTCGCTACTCTCATTTCTGCTACTTACTGTTACTTTCGTCTCTCTTCAAATTACTCTCAATCGATATTCCGTATTCATTAGCCCGTTCATTCCATTCAACATATCCTGTAATGCTTCTTCACTTTCACTCAGGGTAGCAATGTCATCAGCGAATCTTATCGTTGATATCATTGCACCTTGAATTTTCATTCCACTCTTGTACCTTCCTATTATTTCCTTCATTGCTTCTTCGACGTTTAGATCGAACACCAGGGGCGAAAGACTAAATTCCTGTCTTACACCCTTTTTAATTCGAGCACTTCGTTCTTTGTCTCCCACTCTTATTATTCCCATTTGGTTCTTATACGTATTATATATTACCTGTTTTCCCTGTATCTTACCCCTATTTTTCTCAGAATTTTGAACTTCTTGCACTATTTGACATTATCAAACGCTTTTCCAGGTCGACAAATGAATATGTCTTGATTTTTCTTCTGTCTCCTTCCATTATCAACCGCAACGTCAGAATTGCCTCTCTGGTGCCTTTACCGTTCCTAAATCCAAACTGATCATTATCCAACAGATCTCCAATTTTCTTTTCCATTCTTCTGTATATACTCTTGTCGGCGACTTGGGTACATGTGCTGTAGAGTTGCTTGCGCGATAATTCTCTAGCAATCTTCTAAATTGTGTGGATCATGTTTTTCCGAAGGTGATACGGTATATCGCCTGCCTCATACATTCTACACACCAACGTGAATAATCGCTTTGTTGCCACTTCCCCCGATGATCTTGAAATTCTGATGGAATGTTATCCATCCCTTCTGCCTTATTCAATCTTAAGTCTTCCAAAACTCTTTTAAATACTAATTCTAGAACTGGATCCCCTATCTCTTCTATGTCGACTCCTGTTACTTCTCATACCACGTCATCAGAAAAGTCTTCCCCCTCATAGAGACCTTCAATGTCCTCTTTCCACCTCTGTACTCTCTCCTCTGCATTAACAGTGAGATTCGCATAGCACTCTTAATGTTACCACCCTTGCTTTTCATTTCACAGAAGGTTGATTTGACTTTCCTATATGCCGAGACAGCGCTTCCGACAATAATTTCTTTTTAGATTTCTTCACATTTTTCATGCAGCCATTTCGTCTTAGCTTCCGTGCACTTCCTATCTATTTCATTCCTAGTGACTTGTATGTCCGTATTCCTGAACTTCCCTGAACATTTTCATTTCCTTTTGTCGTGAATCAGATGGATTAAGGAGTGTGGTTTCTTCGCAGATACCTTTAATGTATCTATGTTTTTCTTTCCAGCTTCTGTGACTGCTTTTTTTTTTTTTTTTTTTTGGTCCTGGGAATGCCTTACATTCGACTATCAGTTTTGGAAATTTCTGCATGACCATGATGCAACCTGATTGAAATCTTCCAGAACCACCAGGCCTTTTCCAAGTATAACTCCTCCTCTTGTGATTCTTGAACAGAGGATTCGCTATTACTAGCTGAAATTTATTGCAGAACTCGATTACTCTTTCCCCTCTGTCATTTCTAGTACCAAGACCATATCCTCCATTAACACTTTCTTCTTCTCCTTCCCCCAAAACCGCATTCCAGCCACCCATGAATATCAGATTTTCATATACCTTTGCCTATTGAATTACCCGTTCAATGTCCTCACACACTTCCTCCATCTCTTCATTTTCGGATTGCGACCTCGGCATGTATACCTGAATTATTTAATCCTCTATGATTATTGTGTTTTCACTCCCTTTACGTACTGAAACACCAGTTCAATATCCTCATATACACTCCTGGAAATGGAAAAAAGAACACATTGACACCGGTGTGTCAGACCCACCATACTTGCTCCGGACACTGCGAGAGGGCTGTACAAGCAATGATCACACGCACGGCACAGCGGACACACCAGGAAACGCGGTGTTGGCCGTCGAATGGCGCTAGCTGCGCAGCATTTGTGCACCGCCGCCGTCAGTGTCAGCCAGTTTGCCGTGGCATACGGAGCTCCATCGCAGTCTTTAACACTGGTAGCATGCCGCGACAGCGTGGACGTGAACCGTATGTGCAGTTGACGGACTTTGAGCGAGGGCGTATAGTGGGCATGCGGGAGGCCGGGTGGACGTACCGCCGAATTGCTCAACACGTGGGGCGTGAGGTCTCCACAGTACATCGATGTTGTCGCCAGTGGTCGGCGGAAGGTGCACGTGCCCGTCGACCTGGGACCGGACCGCAGCGACGCACGGATGCACGCCAAGACCGTAGGATCCTACGCAGTGCCGTAGGGGACCGCACCGCCACTTCCCAGCAAATTAGGGACACTGTTGCTCCTGGGGTATCGGCGAGGACCATTCGCAACCGTCTCCATGAAGCTGGGCTACGGTCCCGCACACCGTTAGGCCGTCTTCTGCTCACGCCCCAACATCGTGCAGCCCGCCTCCAGTGGTGTCGCGACAGGCGTGAATGGAGGGACGAATGGAGACGTGTCGTCTTCAGCGATGAGAGTCGCTTCTGCCTTGGTGCCAATGATGGTCGTATGCGTGTTTGGCGCCGTGAAGGTGAGCGCCACAATCAGGACTGCATACGACCGAGGCACACAGGGCCAACACCCGGCATCATGGTGTGGGGAGCGATCTCCTACACTGGCCGTACACCACTGGTGATCGTCGAGGGGACACTGAATAGTGCACGGTACATCCAAACCGTCATCGAACCCATCGTTCTACCATTCCTAGACCGGCAAGGGAACTTGCTGTTCCAACAGGACAATGCACGTCCGCATGTATCCCGTGCCACCCAACGTGCTCTAGAAGGTGTAAGTCAACTACCCTGGCCAGCAAGATCTCCGGATCTGTCCCCCATTGAGCATGTTTGGGACTGGATGAAGCGTCGTCTCACGCGGTCTGCACGTTCAGCACGAACGCTGGTCCAACTGAGGTGCCAGGTGGAAATGGAATGGCAATCCGTTCCACAGGACTACATCCAGCATCTCTACGATCGTCTCCATGGGAGAATAGCAGCCTGCATTGCTGCGAAAGGTGGATATACACTGTACTAGTGCCGACATTGTGCATGCTCTGTTGCCTGTGTCTATGTGCCTGTGGTTCTGTCAGTGTGATCATGTGATGTATCTGACCCCAGGAATGTGTCAATAAAGTTTCCCCTTCCTGGGACAATGAATTCACGGTGTTCTTATTTCAATTTCCAGGAGTGTACTTTCACTGCCTCTACGTCTACTGTTTCTGACGCCGGCTTGTATACTTGAACTTTTGCTGTCAGCATAGGTTTGCTGTGGTATCTGATAAGAAGACAACCCTATGACTGCCGACAGTCAGCAACACAAACCAAACATTGCATCAAAACAAGTGTTCAATTTCTAGGACTGTGAAATGTGGAAAATAAAAATCCCAAGTGGAAATTATAAGAAGAGTAGCAGCACCAAAAATGGAACAGAAACATAATATGCAGAAAATCGTCCAGACAACCTTTCACTGAAAATGCCTTCCAAAGAATAAGGGCAAAACGCAAATGACACGAAAATTGTGTTTCATTCAGTTGTAGTTAGACGGTCCAAAAGACAAAATTATCAATATACCGTAACAAGTCAATTTTTTTTCTTTATCGAGTTGAGCCTCTATGGACTGCAAGATAACAACCAATTTCATTTTAGTGTCTAGGTGTTCTTCTTGTTCCAGCTTTGACTTCCTGCCAGTATCTTCTGAGCCCATCAAGAAGTACCTGTTTATGCTCTACGGACAAAGGTCCTCACCGTCTTTTGGACGTTGATACCATTTTAAAACCTTAGTTGTTTTCACCTATCCTCTAAATTTGTTCCTGTTAGGAATTTCTCTCTCTGAGATACCAATCTGCCTAATATCTTTTTCACATTCTTCGAAACATCTCGGCCTTGTTTTCTTAGGTTGGATGAAACTCCATATTTTCTTAGTTAGTCGATCACCCTCCATACTCATGAGATGACCGTAAAATAACAATCGTCTCTTCTTAATGGATGCTATGATAGGTTCTACCTTGCTGTACAAGTCCTCATTTGCTCTCATTCGCCATTGTCCATCAACCCATATATTACCTAGGATTTTCCTTAATATCCTACGCTCTCGCTTTTCCAGCCGCTCAGCTTGACCTTGTCTATTCGTGATCAAAGTTTCAGACACATGTAAGCCCTCAGATTTTACAACTGTAGTATAATGTCGGAACTTGGCCCCTGTACTCATAGACTTTTTGTTATAGGTATTCTTTGTCAGTTGGCATGCCTGCTCTAACTTCCTCATCCTGACATTAATTGCTTCTTCTTCTAATCCATTCTCCTGGATGATATACTTGAAATTCTTAATCCGATTTTTCCCAGATATTCAGGTCCCTCACAGATGTTCGTCATATATTTTGTCTTTTGAATAGAAATCTGGAGTCCAACTTTTTCGGCAATTTCTGACAGCCAATTGATCTTGTTGACTGCTGGCTCTGCAGTCCGGGACCGCGGGACTGCTACGGTCGCAGGTTCGAATCCTGCCTCGGGCATGGGTGTGTGTGATGTCCTTAGGTTAGTTAGGTTTAAGTAGTTCTAAGTTCTAGGGGACTTATGACCTAAGCTGTTGAGTCCCATAGTGCTCAGAGCCATTTGAACCATTTTTGAACTGCTGGCTCTATGTTGTTAGCAAATAGTTAAATTTAAAGTCAAAGTTTAAATAATTACCCTAGACTAACAAAGTATAATAACTTCCGCAAAATAGGACAACGTTATAGAGGTAACTTAACAGTATGTTGCCCAATTCTTTCCTGCCATTTGAGGGCTTTAGCATTTGCCTTCTTTGCCCACTTTCAGATATCTTTTAACGCTTTTGCAAAACTTAGTATTGATTCATCATTTTTTTTACATTCTTAGAATTAATAATTTCGAAAGGTGACGGCAACATTCTGCCATATACCACCTCGTATAGGGACACCCCACCATTACTGTGCAATTCGGCTGCGACACATGGCAGATAAGTGTCCCAGTCATTGTGGTGGCTATTCACATAATAAAATTTTACTGTTAGTAAGGGAACACACTCAATCCTCCGGTTTCCCTTGAGTGGAAGGGACGAGTTCTTAGCTTGCGGATCCACAGTAGACGACATAATTCCTATCAAGTTCAAAAATGAATTTTCTGCCCTGACCCATAATTGTTGTCGGATACGTCAAACTTAAATAACTTCCGTTCGTCATTGTTTGCGCTGTAGTGTTCGCTTGTTCGATCAGGATGGCAACCATCGCAACATAATGTTGAAAGCGCTCTATAACGGTTCACATGTAGCAGGTACCCACCGGTGTCCACTTGTAAGGACCCAATGTGCTCATCCCCCAATTCAAATGGCTCAGATGTCTCCAGTACTTTTTGAAGAAGTATTCATTGATGGTTGAAATCTTCAAAAAATGGTTCAAATGGCTCTGAGCACTATGGGACTCAACTGCTGAGGTCATAAGTCCCCTAGAACTTAGAACTACTTAAACCTAACTAACCTAAGGACAACACACACATCCATGCCCGAGGCAGGATTCGAACCTGCGACCGTAGCGGTCGCGCGGTTCCAGACTGAAGCGCCAGAACCGCTCAGCCACCAGCGACCGGCTGTTGAAATCTTCACATACTGGTCAATATCCTGTTTTCTTGTTCTGCACCAAAACCATTCAGCTATTCTACGATCCTTTGTCTTTCACCCTCCGTGTCCTGCTAACATGTGATCGTGCAACTCTGTTAATACTTCTTCCTTCAGTGCTGCTGGTACTATGACACTAACGTGCCGTAAAACACGATAATCTTACCCTCTGAGAGGATTTCAACGTTCGACCGTGCATGTGTCTAATGGAAAAGGGTATCGAACTATAATTTCGAATTTTGTGAAGTTAAAACAAAAACCAAACGGTCTTTAACCTTGGGAGTTCACAGAATTGGTGAAATCATAAATGAATGAAAAAAATGAATGGTCGCCAGCCTAATTAGGCATATTAATTTGGAAATATGTATTTGACGAAAATGGATATTAGTTATTGAAGTTACTTTTGTGGAGATTTCCCTTTGACTAGCAAGCAGGATACAAACTGAGACAGTGCACTCTGTACGGTGTGTAGCAGCAGCTGCCAACAACACACACAATAGCAAATTTTGGGGAGCAAATTTGCACCGAGCTCCTACTAATGACGGCCACACTCAATAGCATTACTTAATCAAAATACTGAAACATCACTGCATGAAGTGCAGAACTAATTTTGGACATAAGAGGTTCCTGTCTTGACTGACATGAATAACAAAATAAAGTTGAATAATATCTTAAATACATTGTTTAAGCTCCTCTGCATATAGCAGTTTTCCTTAGTAACATAATAGTTCAATTTTTTCTCAATAGGTGAAGAATATGATGGGGACCCAAAACTAGTATAGTTTCACTAGCCAAAGATCTTTGATTATTGCAATAGTAAAAACTAATCATTCACTTGAATTACTTTGCAAGGTAATAAAATACAGCACTGGGATAAATTAACTTCAAATGGAACCATTCATGATGGGTACCAAAACTACACTATCTTTGAAAATGCGCATAACTTCACTTCTAACAGTACTGCCGTAAATCTGTTCATTAAATATTTATATGTACTTGAACTTTAATCACCTGTGAAGCAAGTATTCTTGGCAATAATATTTACACAATATTGCGCTGCAATCCTATAAAACTATATTTTATAATAAATTAAGGATACTTTAGCAAAAGCCTATCCAGCTACACTTTTATGGTTTTAACTTTTAAATAATTAAGGTTTTCACTTTCCTATTAATTGGTCATTGAAGTTTTGTACTTAAACTTCCTTCCTTAACAATTTCACTTAGAGTAGTTCATTAATAAAGCATCCAAATGTTACTCTTACTTTAACTTTTGCTACTCCTTTTACTTCAGATAAAAATCACTTTTAAACACATGAATACAAGAATTGTTCATTTAAATCAGGATACTCGGTTTTAGTAACACTTAGGTGAGGACCCTGCGTAGGTTCGTGATGAGGCTTTATGTTATGCTTTCGAACACGAATTGACGTTTTATGTGATTATTATTGAAACAACACACCACAACTTAACTGGTCCATGCCAATATACATCACTTAACTGCATGTATGAAATCTGTGAAGTAGTGGTGATGATTGGTGGCAGGCGACATGGCGGCTAAATGTACTCACGGCTCTTGATGTGCAAATGCCCTATAAAATCCCTTCTTGGCGTCGGATTTTCGACATATTAGAGCCATTCCGTTATTCCGTGAATACCAAATAATAGCCAGATCCGAGGCAAATCCTTTCTAATGCAGCTTCCAATTGCCTCTCTTAGCACAGTCGAGGTGTACCGTGCTACGGCTAGCCACACAGTGCGTGCCATTCACACGAAGGAGCCGCTCAGTTCGACCGCCAAACCCACCTTTTACATCACGCCATGCCACTTTCGTTGCGGAGGGACTTCCGCACAGCGTTTAAATGTTACAAATTCAAATACCCTAAGCATGAACCAGCTTTTAACAAACATATGTTTTTCATAAACATATTCATATTATAATGGTTTAAAATTTCAACATATTCTTTTGCTTTTTTCATATATACATTACAAAACTCTAATTTTCTTGCCACACATCAATGAGTTTAAACAACACAGAATGCACACTTCATAATTTGAAAATACACAGTTACTTAAAATAAACCTACTCCTAATCGATATAAGTGTTACAGTACCAAGATGCGTGGCTGAAGTTCGCCGTCCTACACTGTAGCCCATTGTGCGTAACGAACTACGATTGTGTTACGAATAACTGGCAGTCCGTGTCAACGGTCTGCTCCTTCTAGAGCTCCACAAGACTTCAGCTAAGTACGAGGGTTGACTGAAAAGTAATGCCTCCACCTTCGTAACTCTTCAACAGTTGGCAGCATTGGTATGCGGCAGGTACTTGCTTGTTCCGTAGCCTCTCTCTACAGCTCCAGTTGGCGGGAAGTCTTAGCATTGAACGGTTGTGTTGTTTCAGTGTAAAATATGGAATCCTCCGCAGACGGTCGGTCAATGCGATTTAAGCAATGTGCAATCATTGAATTCTTGACAGCAGAAAGTGTCACCCAAAGGGAGATTCATCAGAGACTGAAAGCAGTTTATGGTGATTGTGCTGATGTGAGTACTGTGCGTCGTTGGGCGAATAATTTTAAAGATGTTGAGGCGGGAACATCTGAACTGCGTGACAAACAAAGAGTTGGAAATCCTGTGACAGCAACCACCGAGTTTCACAAGCAAAATGTTGACAGATTGATTCAGGACGATCGTCGTATCACTCAGGGAGAAATTTCAAGCACAATCGGCATTTCACAAGAACTTGTGGGTCACTTTATTGCTTTGCTTGGCTACCGGAAGATCTGTGCACGATGGGTACCCCGGATGCTGACTCCTGAAATGAAAGCACACAGACTTGAAATTTGCCAGGAACTCCTCTCGCGTTACGAGTATGAAGGTGACGCCTTTTTCCATTCAATTGTGACAGGAGACGAAACTTGGGTACACCATTACGACGCAGAGACGAAACATCAGCCTATGAAATATCGACACAAAGACCCGCCCCAGAAAAAGAAATTCAAGACGCAGCCCCAGACGGAAAAAACATGGCCACAGTGTTATGGGACACAGATGATACTATCCATGTTGTTTTCGTTGATCGTGGAGCAACAATAAATTCAGAGGGCTACATCACATCGCTGCGAACTCTGAAACGACGGCTAACAAGGGTCTGAAAGGAAAAGGGAAATGTTTTCCTGCAGCATGACAATGCCAAACCACACACTTCACGTGCCACCAGAGCAGAACTTTAGAGAGTGAAACTCACTCGCCGTACAGTATCCTCCACACAGTCCAGATTTAGCACCGTCTGACTTCCATCTGTTCCCGATAACGAAAGACGATCTGCGGGGACATCATTATGCTTCTGATGAAGACGTTGATAGAACTGTGAGACTGTGGTTGCGGAAACACAGTGTCGACGTCTTCCGTGACGGCTTCAGAAAACTTGTTCATCGTTGGCAGAAATGTATGGTTCAAATGGCTCTGAGCACTATGGGACTCAACTGCTGTGGTCATAAGTCCCCTAGAACTTAGAACTACTTAAACCTAACTAATCTAAGGACATCACACACATCCATGCCCGAGGCAGGATTCGAACCTGCGACCGTAGTGGTCGTGCGGTTCCAGATTGTAGCGCCTTTAACCGCTCGGCCACTCCGGCCGGCGACAGAAATGTATCCAACTGGCTGTTGATTATATGAAAAAGTGAATATTGGTAACTAAAGATCAGTCTAAGAATTATTTCTGCGTTTGATTTACTAAAATATTTCCATCCAAACCCAATTAACGAAGATGGAGGCATTACTTTTCATTCAACCCTCGTACGTTTACGGCCTCGACTTTTCTGCTCAACCTATCTGCATTGCAATGCTTTCTGCTGGACTTTTGCACTATTTCAGAATCAAATTCGCTTAATTTTAATATCCGTCGAGTCAGTCTACCTAATTTGACCTGTGTAGTGTGGCAGGCGAAGATAGCAAAACGAAAGCTGAAGTATTAAATTTCACGTTGGAGAAATCGTTCACACAGGAAAATCGTGCAAACATACTGTCATTTGACCATCGGACAGACTCCCGTATGGACCACATAGTAATAAGCAAACCTGGCGTAGACAAACAATTGAAGAAGTTGAAAGGAAATAAATCGCCAGCCAGATCCGGATGGAATCCCATTCGATTTTACAAAGAGTACTCCACGGCATTGGCCCTTACCTAGATTGCATTTATGGTGAATCTGTCGCCGAGAGCAAAGTCCCAAGTTACTGGAAAAATTCGCAGATGACTCCAGCATATAAGAAAGGTAAAAGAACGGACCCGCAAAATTGCAGACCAATCTCCCTAACTTCTGTTTGCGGCAGAGTCGTTAAACATATTCTCAGTTCGAACGTAATAACCTTTCTTGCGATAGAGAAGCATTTGTGTACGAATCAGCATCGTTTTAGAAAGCATCGCTCGTGTGAAATTCAGCTTGCACTTTTCTCACGTGATACACTGAGGACTATGGATGTACGGCAACAGGCAGACTCCATATTTCTAGATTTCCGGGAAGCATTTCACCACAGTGCCCCACTGTAGCCTGTTAACGAAGGTTGAACATATATACGGAATAAGTTTACAGATACGTGAGTGCCTCGAAGACTTCTTAAATAATAGGTCCCAGTATGTTGTCCTCGACGGTGAGTATTCCTGAGAGACAAAGGTGTCGTCAGGAGTGCCTCATGGAAGTGTGATAGGACCGTTGTTTTTCTCTACAATCCTTAAATGATTTGGCGGACAGAGTGGGCAGCAATCTGCGGTTGTCTGCTGATAATGCTGTGGTGTACGGTAAGGTGTCGAAGTTGAGTGACTGCAGGCGGATACAAGACGACTTATATAAAATTTCCAGTTGATGTGATTAATGGAAGCTAGCCTTAAATGTGGAAAAATGTAAGTTAATGCGGACGAGTGGGAAGATCAAATCTGTAATGTTCGGATACAGTATTACTAGTGTCCAGCTTGACACAGTCAAGTCGTTTAAATATCTGGGAATAACTTTGTAAAGCGATATGAGGTGGAACGAGCATGTGAGAACTGTGGTAGAGAAGGCGAATGGTCGACTTCGGTTTATTGGGAAAACTTTAGGAAAGAGTGGTTCACCTGTAAAGGAAACCGCATGTAGGACGCAGGTGCGACCTGTTGTTTGGTACTGCTCGAGTACTTGGGATCGGTGCCAGGTCGGTTTGAAGGAAGACAACGGTGTTTCAGTGTTGTCCATACGAGTTTTGTGATCGGTTCCATGGTTTTTTCACTGACATGTGGCCGTGCATTTTCCTGCAACAGCAAAACGTCCTGCTTTTGCCGATGTGGTCGAATACGACTCAGTGGAGCTTGAAGTAAATACACTCCTGGAAATTGAAATAAGAACACCGTGAATTCATTGTCCCAGGAAGGGGAAACTTTATTGACACATTCCTGGGGTCAGATACATCACATGATCACACTGACAGAACCACAGGCACATAGACACAGGCAACAGAGCATGCACAATGTCGTCACTAGTACAGTGTATATCCACCTTTCGCAGCAATGCAGGCTGCTATTCTCCCATGGAGACGATCGTAGAGATGCTGGATGTAGTCCTGTGGAACGGCTTGCCATGCCATTTCCATCTGGCACCTCAGTTGGACCAGCGTTCGTGCTGGACGTGCAGACCGCGTGAGACGACGCTTCATCCAGTCCCAAACATGCTCAATGGGGGACAGATCCGGAGATCTTGCTGGCCAGGGTAGTTGACTTACACCTTCTAGAGCACGTTGGGTGGCACGGGATACATGCGGATGTGCATAGTCCTGTTGGAACAGCAAGTTCCCTTGCCGGTCTAGGAATGGTAGAACGATGGGTTCGATGACGGTTTGGATGTACCGTGCACTATTCAGTGTCCCCTCGACGATCACCAGTGGTGTACGGCCAGTGTAGGAGATCGCTCCCCACACCATGATGCCGGGTGTTGGCCCTGTGTGCCTCGGTCGTATGCAGTCCTGATTGTGGCGCTCACCTTCACGGCGCCAAACACGCATACGACCATCATTGGCACCAAGGCAGAAGCGACTCTCATCGCTGAAGACGACACGTCTCCATTCGTCCCTCCATTCACGCCTGTCGCGACACCACTGGAGGCGGGCTGCACGATGTTGGGGCGTGAGCAGAAGACGGCCTAACGGTGTGCGGGACCGTAGCCCAGCTTCATGGAGACGGTTGCGAATGGTCCTCGCCGATACCCCAGGAGCAACAGTGTCCCTAATTTGCTGGGAAGTGGCGGTGCTATCCCCTACGGCACTGCGTAGGATCCTACGGTCTTGGCGTGCATCCGTGCGTCGCTGCGGTCCGGTCCCAGGTCGACGGGCACGTGCACCTTCCGCCGACCACTGGCGACAACATCGATGTACTGTGGAGACCTCACGCCCCACGTGTTGAGCAATTCGGCGGTACGTCCACCCGGCCTCCCGCATGCCCACTATACGCCCTCGCTCAAAGTCCGTCAACTGCACATACGGTTCACGTCCACGCTGTCGCGGCATGCTACCAGTGTTAAAGACTGCGATGGAGCTCCGTATGCCACGGCAAACTGGCTGACACTGACGGCGGCGGTGCACAAATGCTGCGCAGCTAGCGCCATTCGACGGCCAACACCGCGGTTCCTGGTGTGTCCGCTGTGCCGTGCGTGTGATCATTGCTTGTACAGCCCTCTCGCAGTGTCCGGAGCAAGTATGGTGGGTCTGACACACCGGTGTCAATGTGTTCTTTTTTCCATTTCCAGGAGTGTATAAATTTATACAAAAAGGAGTTTACAACTTAGGAATTCAGGTAAGTCACAGAGTCGGTAGATGTGTCATTTTGTAGCAAACAACTTTAAGTTTCACATAAAAATGCGAAGTGCAGTTTGGTTCGACGTGACTACCATTTATGATGGGACAGACATCCAACCGGTAATCAATTTCTTCCCACACTCGTTGCAGCAAATCGGGCGTAACTTGTGGAACGGCAGCGTAGATCCGATTGTTCAGGTCGGCTAAATGAAACCCCACAGAATGAAATTCATTGGTGTCAAGTCTGGAGAGCGATGCGGCCATGCGGTTGGCTCTTCCCGGCCAATCCACCGACCTGGAAAGCGATTATCGAGGAAACATCGAACTTCCGTGAGGAAATGACGTGGTACACCGTCTTGCTGGTAGGAAACCATCCCATCTCGGTCATCTTCATTAATCTGTGGAATTAAAAATTTTTCGAGCGTTCCCGTACACCCAATACCAGTGACAGTTTTCTCTACAAAGAAGAAAGGGCCGTACACTTTCAATTTGCTATGGGCACTAAACACATTAACTTGGGGGCTGTCACGAACGTGTCGCATGTGGATTGTCACTTCCTCATATTCTGCAGCTGTGGGTCTTCACCGTGCCACTGATACGAAATGTTGAGTCATTGCCGGAGATTATTGTGTTCAAGAATGTCTCGTCGCCCTCTATCCGAAGGAATATTTCCGCACAGAATTCCCCACGAGCAACCTTATCTGCATCACTAATGTGCTGCGCCGCTGTGAATCACTATGGTTCGCCAACAGTCGTTAGTGGATTGCCTGTCTCGTGAGACGCACGTCGCGCTTGTTTTTGTGCACTGCGGCCAGAGCTCTCCCTACCCCGTTCGACATAATCGTCAACGGGCGGACGACCTGGTGATTTACAGGGTGTTTCAAAAATGACCGGTATATTTGAAACGGCAATAAAAACTAAACGAGCAGCGATAGAAATACACCGTTTGTTGCAATATGCTTGGGACAACAGTACATTTTCAGGCGGACAAACTTTCGAAATTACACTAGTTACAATTTTCAACAACAGATGGCGCTGCAAGTGATGTGAAAGATATAGAAGACAACGCAGTCTGTGGGTGCGCCATTCTGTACGTCGTCTTTCTGCTGTAAGCGTGTGCTGTTCACAACGTGCAAGTGTGCTGTAGACAACATGGTTTATTCCTTAGAACAGAGGATTTTTCTGGTGTTGGAATTCCACTGCCTAGAACACAGTGTTGTTGCAACAAGACGAAGTTTTCAACGGAGGTTTAATGTAACCAAAGGACCGAAAAGCGATACAATAAAGGATCTGTTTGAAAAATTTCAACGGACTGGGAACGTGACGGATGAACGTGCTGGAAAGGTAGGGCGACCGCCTACGGCAACCACAGAGGGCAACGCGCATCTAGTGCAGCAGGTGATCCAACAGCGGCCTCGGGTTTCCGTTCGCCGTGTTGCAGCTGCGGTCCAAATGACGCCAACGTCCATGTATCGTCTCATGCGCCAGAGTTTACACCTCTATCCATACAAAATTCAAACGCGGCAACCCCTCAGCGCCGCTACCATTGCTGCACGAGAGACATTCGCTAACGATATAGTGCACAGGATTGATGACGGCGATATGCATGTGGGCAGCAGCATTTGGTTTACTGACGAAGCTTATTGTTACCTGGACGGCTTCGTCAATAAACAGAACTGGCGCATATGGGGAACCGAAAAGCCCCATGTTGCAGTCCCATCGTCCCTGCATCCTCAAAAAGTACTGGTCTGGGCCGCCATTTCTTCCAAAGGAATCATTGGCCCATTTTTCAGATCCGAAACGATTACTGCATCACGCTATCTGGACATTCTTCATGAATTTGTGGCGGTACAAACTGCCTTAGACGACACTGTGAACACCTCGTGGTTTATGCAAGATGGTGGCCGGCCACATCGCACGGCCGACGTCTTTAATTTCCTGAATGAATATTTCGATGATCGTGTGATTGCTTTGGGCTATCCTAAACATACAGGAGGCGGCGTGGATTGGCCTCCCTATTCGCCAGACATGAACCCCTGTGACTTCTTTCTGTGGGGACACTTGAAAGACCAGGTGTACCGCCAGAATCCAGAAACAATTGAACAGCTGAAGCAGTACATCTCATCTTCATGTGAAGCCATTCCGCCAGACACGTTGTCAAAGGTTTCGGGTAATTTCATTCAGAAACTACGCCATATTATTGCTACGCATGGTGGATATGTGGAAAATATCGTACTATAGAGTTTCCCAGACCGCAGAGCCATCTGTTGTTGAAAATTGTAACTACTGTAATTTCGAAAGTTTGTCTGCCTGAAAATGTACTGTTGTCCCAAGCATATTGCAACAAACTAAGTATTTCTATCGCTGCTCGTTTAGTTTTTATTGCCGTTTCAAATATACCGGTCATTTTTGAAACACCCTGTATCACGTCGCAGTGAACAACCCTTTTCAAAAATGGTTCAAATGACTCTGAGCACTATGGGACTTAACTTCTAAGGTCATCAGTCCCCTAGAACTTTGAACTACTTACACCTAACTAACCAAAGGACATCACAAACAACCATGCCCGAGGCAGGATTCGAACCTGCGACCGTATCGGTCGCGCGGTTCCAGACTGTAGCGCCTAGAACCGCACGACCATCCCGGCCGGCCAACCCTTTTCAACAAAGTTCTTATGCCAAGAGTAAATTGTAGGCCTGCTTGGAGCTTCTTTAGTGTATTCGGTGCGAAATTCACGCCGAACAGTTGTTGCAGATTTGGTTTCATGAAACAAAAACACACAGCAAGCACGCTCCACACTAATGGAAGTAGCCATTTTAACTGTTCACTACGCTGGCGCTCCTGGTGGCGGAATGGGGTACTGATGCACTACGTGAATCAAACTTGAGGCTGTTTGCTACAAAATAACAGGTCTACCGACTCTGTAAGCTACCTCAATAAATTTGTATACAACACCAAAGTTGTAAAGCCCTGTTGACTCACCATATACAACTTTTTATACTCAGAAATCGCAAAATACATTTTAACCCTGGCTTAAATTGGCACATTCTAAGAGTTTTGAAGTGCCATTGAAATACACTCCTGGAAATTGAAATAAGAACACCGTGAATTCATTGTCCCAGGAAGGGGAAACTTTATTGACACATTCCTGGGGTCAGATACATCACATGATCACACTGACAGAACCACAGGCACATAGACACAGGCAACAGAGCATGCACAATGTCGGCACTAGTACAGTGTATATCCACCTTTCGCAGCAATGCAGGCTGCTATTCTCCCATGGAGACGATCGTAGAGATGCTGGATGTAGTCCTGTGGAACGGCTTGCCATGCCATTTCCACCTGGCGCCTCAGTTGGACCAGCGTTCGTGCTGGACGTGCAGACCGCGTGAGACAACGCTTCATCCAGTCCCAAACATGCTCAATGGGGGACAGATCCGGAGATCTTGCTGGCCAGGGTAGTTGACTTACACCTTCTAGAGCACGTTGGGTGGCACGGGATACATGCGGACGTGCATTGTCCTGTTGGAACAGCAAGTTCCCTTGCCGGTCTAGGAATGGTAGAACGATGGGTTCGATGACGGTTTGGATGTACCGTGCACTATTCAGTGTCCCCTCGACGATCACCAGTGGTGTACGGCCAGTGTAGGAGATCGCTCCCCACACCATGATGCCGGGTGTTGGCCCTGTGTGCCTCGGTCGTATGCAGTCCTGATTGTGGCGCTCACCTGCACGGCGCCAAACACGCATACGACCATCATTGGCACCAAGGCAGAAGCGACTCTCATCGCTGAAGACGACACGTCTCCATTCGTCCCTCCATTCACGCCTGTCGCGACACCACTGGAGGCGGGCTGCACGATGTTGGGGCGTGAGCGGAAGACGGCCTAACGGTGTGCGGGACCGTAGCCCAGCTTCATGGAGACGGTTGCGAATGGTCCTCGCCGATACCCCAGGAGCAACAGTGTCCCTAATTTGCTGGGAAGTGGCGGTGCGGTCCCCTACGGCACTGCGTAGGATCCTACGGTCTTGGCGTGCATCCGTGCGTCGCTGCGGTCCGGTCCCAGGTCGACGGGCACGTGCACCTTCCGCCGACCACTGGCGACAACATCGATGTACTGTGGAGACCTCACGCCCCACGTGTTGAGCAATTCGGCGGTACGTCCACCCGGCCTCCCGCATGCCCACTATACGCCCTCGCTCAAAGTCCGTCAACTGCACATACGGTTCACGTCCACGCTGTCGCGGCATGCTACCAGTGTTAAAGACTGCGATGGAGCTCCGTATGCCACGGCAAACTGGCTGACACTGACGGCGGCGGTGCACAAATGCTGCGCAGCTAGCGCCATTCGACGGCCAACACCACGGTTCCTGGTGTGTCCGCTGTGCCGTGCGTGTGATCATTGCTTGTACAGCCCTCTCGCAGTGTCCGGATCAAGTATGGTGGGTCTGACACACCGGTGTCAATATGTTCTTTTTTCAGTTTCCAGGAGTGTATATGGTTTGAGGCATCCAGATCGCTCCAGAAAGTAGTTTTAACTCCTATTTTAAAGGGATCTCCGGTTTACACCCCCTTTGATCTATAAACTATCGCCTGCCGGAGTGGCCGTGCGGTTCTGGGCGCTACAGTCTGGAACCGAGCGACCGCTACGGTCGCAGGTTCGAATCCTGCCTCGGGCATGGATGTGTGTGATGTCCTTAGGTTAGTTAGGTTTAATTAGTTCTAAGTTCTAGGCGACTAATGACCTCAGAAGTTGAGTCGCATGGTGCTCAGAGCCATTTCTATAAACTATCTGTTGAGTCGTCCCCATGGTACAGGGGCGGGCAAACGCACGCGGCAGAGCGCTGCACGTGTGCTGCTCGCGTACAATCGTCGACCGGGGCAGTGGCGACAGCCGGCAGGTTGCGGTAGTGTAGTGCCAGGCTAAGCTGCGGACGTTGATGCGAAGCGACCACTATGTAGTGAACGTTGTATTTCAAGAACCGGAAAATGCAGAGTGAATCAAGGAAACGGAGAAGTGGAGATTTGCTATCTTTTAAAAAGGAATGGGAGAATCATTTTTTCTTAGTACAAAAACGTGAAAATTTGAAATCTTTAATATGTGGCAGTATTCTCGCTGGTCAGCAGAAGTTTAGTATTGAACGCCATTATAATAAATTTCACAAGGACGAGTACCATTTATTGTCGGATTCTGAGCGGATGGGGAATTGACTGAGCTTAAGAAGAGCGATCTGACGATACGAGATGAATCTAATGTAAGTTGCTGTTGTCACGAGAGATCTCCGACTTTCTTTCGTCATGTCTCTCATCCAACTGATTTAACTCTTTATGGAGCACTGTTTTCAATTTTTCAGGACGACAGCAATGATAGCCCAGCGGTGCGTGCAAGTTATAAGATTACTCTTAATATAGCGAGAGCTGGAAAACCATTTTCTGAAGGTGAGTTTATAAAGGAGTGCATCTATGACGCTGCTGATTTACTTTGCCCACTGAATGCAAATCAGTTTCGAGCTATCACTCTTACTCGGCGGACTGTAAGTCGTATAAGTGCCATGGCAGGTGACGTTTACCGTCAATTAAGGACTGCAGTGCAGGAGTTTATTGCATTTTCCATCGCACTTGATGAGTCCACAGATATTTCAGACACCTCGCAATTAGTGATTTATGTCCGCGGCGTGGACACTGCTCTGCACATAACAGAGGATTTTTTTAGATATGGTATCCTTAAAAAGCACGACCACCGCCGCGGACATCCTAAAAGCCGTTGAAGAAGCTGTCGATTCAGCTGGGTTAAACTGGGAACGTTTGGTGTCAGTGACAAGAGACGGAGCACCTGCAATGAAAGGGGAACAAATGGGATTTGTTGGATTACTAAGAAAAAAGCTACAGCGTACAGAAGAATCATTGTACAGCATCCACTGCATTTTGCACCAAGAACTACTCTGTGAAAAAGCAGCAAAACTGGGGTTAGTGGTTATTCGGCCAGTTAATTATTTGAGATCCCACGGGCTCACACATAGACAGTTTCACACATATTTAGCTGAAATTGGGGAAGAGTACGGTGACATACCATACCACAGGGAAGGCCGCTGGCTTAGCCGCGATAATGTACTCAAAATATTTTTTGAGCTGAGAATACCAATAAATCAGTTTTTAAAGGACAAAGGAAGGTACGATCTCAAGTTAGAAGATCCAGAGTGGGTTATCGACCTTGCATTTTTAGCGGACATAATCAACTAATTTGTAAAATGGCTGAAATGGTGCAAGCTTTCACTAGCAAGCTTGTGGGAACGATATCTCTCGTCAGGGAACGCAGTGCATTTCCCTACTCTGTCTACTGTGCGAGAACAGAATTGCAAATGGAATTAATAGATCTACAGTGCAATAAAAGAGGAATTTCTCAAGCGATTTGGGGATATATCATATTTATTCCAAGCTTTTGAATGGTTCTCGAGACCATTTGCTGTTTCTGTAGATGATATTCATCCCAATTTGCAAATGGAATTAACAGATCTACAGTGTAATTCTCGTCTGAGAGACAAGTTACTTTTGGCAAGACGTGTAATAGACTTTTATCACTACTTTCCACAGCAAGAGTTTCCTCGTCTCCATCGTGAAGCCGCAAAGACAATGTCAATGTTTGGCTCGACATACATTTGTGAGAGATTTTTTTTTTCTGTTATGAAAATTAATAAGTCTCGGTTAAGAGCAAACATCAGTGATGACTTGGGAAATTCCCCTCAATATGGAAAAAGGCGAATGTGGTCATAATTAAAAAAGGCCCAGATAAAGACCCTAAGGAAGCCAAATCCTACAGACCCAACTGTTTATTGGACCTGTTGGGCAAGCTTTTTGAGAGGTTGCTAGCAGATAGACTGGCAGCACACCGAGTCCTGTGCGGGATGAGTGACAGACAATTCGATTTTCGGTCGGGGCGGTCGGCGTCTGACGCAATCTCCCTGGCTGCGGATGTCTGTGACTCTGCCCCGCACAAGTACATTGTCGGCTTCATTGTGAACATCAGTGGCGCCTTTGACAACCTGTGGTGGCCTTCACTCTTCTCCTGCCAGCGGGAGGAGGAGTGCCCAGGGCCGCTGTATGGATGTCTCAGGAGCTATTGTGAAGAAAGGGAGGTCAGGCTATCGGCCTCTAGCGGCAAAGTCAACAAGAAAATTACCGAAGGGTGTCCTCAGGGCTCCGTCCCGGGGCCTCTCTTTTGGGACATTAACATGGAGCCACTCTTAGACGAACTAAAGAGCAGTGAAGATGTGCTAGAGGTCACAGCTTATGCAGACGACCTCCTCCTGCTGGTCGGCGGCCGTAGCCGTGAAGATTTAGAGTCAAAGATAGAGAGAGCGATAGCTATATTGACCACATGGTGTCACAAAACAAAAATCACTATTTTCACCTAACAAGTCCACTTACCTATTACTCAAAGGTCAGCTACTAAGAAACCGTACAGTCAGAATTAACGGCTTGCCGGTTCTCAGGCGCCGTGAAGCCCGATACCTAGGTGTAATCGTCGACGAGAGGTGGAACTATGCATCACATATTGACACGGTATCACAGAGATCATTAACAGTACTAAACAACTTAATCGGAATTGGACACAAAAGATTCCATCTCCCACATCACAATAGCATTCTCACATCCATCGTAGGATACGAGTCAGCGGTCTGGGCACACAGGCTCACGAGGGTCATGCCTGCCATGGCCGTAAGAAGAGTGCAGCGGAATATGCTCCTACGTTCAGTAGGCGCATATAGAACAACTCCGGGAGGGGCACTTTTAGTAATAATGGGGTTATGTCCACTGGACATAAAAATAAGGGAACAGGCCACCTGGTACTGAATAAAGAAGGACAGAAGAGAAAAAATAGAAGAAATTATGGGGGTATACGTAGGAGATAAACCAAGCATTAAAAGAAGGGGGATTGAATTATGGCAGGATCTTTGGAATAACGATGAGACAGGGCGTAGGACATATGAGCTGCTTCCAGACATAGAGGAACGCTTAAAACTTACATATATCAAACCAACTAGAGGCTTGCTGCACTTTCTTACTGGACATGGACACTACCCGACATATCTGTGTCGGTTTGGGACGAGGGCCACACCAGCGTGTGACTGTGGAGCAGTGCAGGGCACTCCAGGCCATGTGGTGTACGAGCGCCCCCTCTTCGACGACGTTGCACAACAACTTAGGGAACAACTACCAAACAACGACATGCACCACCTGCTCAGGCAAGAGGGCACATTTAACGTCCTGAATAAACTTGCAGATGCGATCTCAAGCAAAGTCCTCAAAGAATACCTAAGAAATAATTAAAGAATAAACACCTGACTTAGACTCCGTACACCCTCCCTGTTCCGCCAGGACATGGACTTGGCCAGCCGCCTCACGGCTGGAATCCGCCATGTTTTAGGACTAGGTTGGGGGGTGGGGGGCAGTACATCATCACCGGACTTGACAACGCACCGATCATGACATTAGATATAGAGACAGATTAGTTATAGGCTCAGAATAGGATAATTAGATTAGCATAGAACTGCAGCGACAATCGGCCAGCCCAGTGCTAGGGGCACTCTCAAATGGTGCAAATGGCTCTGATCACTATGGGACTTAACATCTATGGTCATCAGTCCCCTATAACTTAGAACTACTTAAACCTAACTAACCTAAGGACATCACACAACACCCAGCCATCACGAGGCAGAGAAAACCCCTGACCCCGCCGGGAATCGAACCCGGGAACCCGGGCGTGGGAAGCGAGAACGCTACCGCACGACCACGAGATGCGGGCGGGGCACTCTCACTGGGATTAGCTCAGTGGGAAAGGCCAGCATAATTAGGTTTGTTTCTTCTGGCACACCTGAGACGCTGCATGTAGAGTAGTCACAGTAACATGTTAAAAGTAGTATCAAAGTCTAACAGAAGTAGAAAATTCAATCCAGTTATCATAACAACATGCGTAGTAAATAACAGTAGAATAGTCCCCAAGTGGTGAAGGCATTATAGTATTAACCTGTAGTGTTAGAAAGTAAAAGCTGCAGATTGTCAATTGTAATAGTTGCAAATAGGCCCTACTAATGTACTCAGGTAGCAGGTTAAATTGTATAATTATAATGATTTGAATAAAGATTTTTAAAAAAGTCATCAGTCATGAAAATTTACGTAACTGTTTGCGTTTGTCTGTATGTAGAAATTTTGTTCCAGACATTAAACGTATTGTATACTCCACCTGTGATAATTAAATAAAACATATCGTAGGTAATAGGTACTCTTTCAAACCATGATTTCTTTCAAGCACTCCTACTAACCTTGTTCCTTCATTCAATAAAGCAACCTAGGAAACAAAACGCATTACGGAGGAAGGAGCAGAGAGACGGTATGGAGGGGAGGGGAGAGAAGCGGGTGGCCAACTTAGCCCTGTGTGCACGCAGAATACCTGTTAACTGCACACAAGCAAGTGCACCGCACACGTGCAGGATTCCTGCCCGCCCCTGCCATAGTAACGCCCGTGCGTCTGGTTTCGGAACGTCGCGGGCAGCTGTCACTACAAGGGTGTGTGCGGCGCGCCTCTGACCAGTGAACGTTGGCGGCTCGCTTCTCGCACGCGTGGACCGCACCGTGGGTGCGCCGCCGCTGGCGACCCCTGTCCCGGGGATAAGCGAATTAATGGCCGCTCTAAGCAGTAAATTAAAAAGCGACTGCCCGCCGCCCCCTCCGCCCCCGCCACCGCCTCCTTTATTCAATTGTGCGCGCCTCTGGCCGCGCCGTGTTTGTACACCGGGGAGCGGCGCTCCCCGACGCTCGCAGAATTTCATTGCTCCCCCACGTCTCACTTTGCAAGTTTCTTCCCTTTACGCGGCAACTTTTCCTTTTGCCCTCCGGAGTTCTTTCGTCCTTTCCCCCTGCAAATAAAGAAAAGGGAGATAAAAGAAAGAAGAAATTCTTCCCCTCTTGCCGGCTTCCGGTAGCAGTAGATTTCCGCCTCTTTTCCACGCTACATTTTTATGCGGAAAGAGAAGCAACTTACCTCTAAATCTGAAACTGTTTCTGTTTTCCGATACAGGGAACTTCTCACTGCCAGGGATGGAGAAAGTATACGGGCAATGTGCTGGCGAGGCCACCGAGTTTCCCCTCCTGTCGCTTAATTTTTTCGCAATGGGCACGAAAATACAAGCAAGGAAACCGAAATAATCATTAGTGCTTGTAACTTCATTTCTACTTAAATATTATTGAACTGGATTTATGCACAACTGATACAATATCGTAGAGCGTAATACAGCCAGCCTGTAGATGGTTTTCAAGGCGGTTTTCCATCTGCCTCGGCAAATGTGGACTGGTTCCCCTTATTCTGCCTCACTTACACTATGTCGGCAACTGCTGCGCAAACAGTCTCCACGTACGCGTACACCATAATTACTCCACCACGCCGACATTTGGGGTTACACTCATTCATTGTGTGGTTGTGAACCACTGAGGGCTACGACGGGGACGAAGCCTCTCCGTCGTTTCTAGGTCCCCGGTTCAATACACAATACACACAATATACTATACTCCTAACTTTTTAACAGCAAAAAGTGAACTTATTATAATTTTGAATTATGAAAATCTTTAATGAATAATCTGTTCCTTGATAGTGAAAAAAGGAAAGTCGTAATAGAGATCGATCATCTATAGCGCAGCGTACACTGTTACGTAAGTTTATTTTATTAATTCCTATATCTTACTCATACAGTCAGCTACATGTACACACATCCACACACACACACACACACACACACACACACACACACACAAGCGCGCGCGCGCACGCACAAACATTTTAGACTAAACATACATAGTTATAGATAGACTAATACAATATAACCACTGTTAATTAAAATGTTACAGAACACTTCTGTGCTGTTCATAGTGTGTGGTATGTTGGTCTTACAAATGCAGATACCTGCGGCAACAGTGCATCTGTACATAGCGTTGACAATTCTGTCATCCTTGTTGCTACCAAAGCCGTCATGCGGATTGGCAATGAATGACCAAGGTTCACTTGTTCTTGTAAAGAGATTGAACACTTCCCTGTGGCCCGGTGCACAAAAAGAAAAAGTGATCTGCCAACACATCACACAGCAGACACTCATACCTCTATTGATATTCTCGCAACCAAGTTTCGAAGCAGAGTAACTCGCACTGATCAAATCTCTGCACCTGGTTTTTCTGCTGATGGTGTAATATTCGTGGCTTACTCATTGCAATGTCAAAACAACAAACAACAAGTGGCCATTTTCAGAGATTTTAAGCGTACGAATATGTTGAGCTGACAGCTGACACCTGTCATATCTCTTGGCAGGGAATGAAAGGAAATAACTTTTGCATAAATTATGAAATATCTAATTTCTCTGAGATACTCAATTTTAATATGACAAACACGCTCCGATTAAAACTGTAAGAGTCAGCAGGAAACCTATACTATGGCTTACCGATCAAGTCAAAACCCTCATGATTATCAGAGAAGCAGCACACAGGAAATACAAGCAGTACCCGACGTCTAAGAATCATCTCGCCTACAAGCGACTACGCAACCGAGTTAGTCAGTCTGTGGCAAATACAAGACTCAGGTATGGCAACTCGTTAACTGAGGACTTTCATAGGCCCTTCGACATGATAAAAAAATCGAGAGCTGTAAGAATAGGCAAACCTCAGTCTGCAACTGAACCTCTAGGTCCTATTGATGATCTAAAAGAGTATTTCGCCATCCCTACATCTGTACTTGACCATCACACAAGGACACCTGTCATCGATTCCCTTGGAGTAACAGTGGCTGGTATAAACGGACTCGGTAATTCTTAACAGAGTCTGGAAGCCAAATGCGCGAATTCGTTCGGCAGCTGCAGGACGCAACAATGTACACATTATGATATACACTTCATGATCCCTCGCATTATACTTATTCTAACTGAGCCGTGATCGGCTCATGTCGATCCCGTTGTATCAAAGTAATCGATCTCGTAGTACCAGAAATCTCTGGGTAGCGAACTTCACCTCTGACCCCAGGAGGCAGTGCGGTCGAGCCTACGGGAGATGTATTTGTCTTCCGCCAGGAGGAGGCTGTGACTGTCATTACGAGTAGACACAGCACACATGCGCAACCAGCGACAGTCAGTAGTGGGGCACTACATGAACGTGCAGTCTTGGGAAGAAATTTTGTTTTCTGTTGTACATGCCCCTGATCATTTTGGTTCAAATGGCTC
Source organism: Schistocerca nitens (assembly GCF_023898315.1). Taxonomy (NCBI): domain Eukaryota; kingdom Metazoa; phylum Arthropoda; class Insecta; order Orthoptera; family Acrididae; genus Schistocerca; species Schistocerca nitens. The sequence goes on from NC_064614.1 coordinate 304,338,828, forward strand.
TGAGCACTATGGGACATCTGAGGTCATCAGTCCCCTAGAACCTAGAACTACTTAAACCTAACTAACCTAAGGACATCACGCACATCCATTCCCGAGGCAGGATTCGAACCTGCGACCGTAGCGATCTAGCGGTTCCAGACTGAAACGCCTAGAACCGCTCGGCCACACCGGCCGGCCCTAATCATTTTGGAATTGATTCGTTGCTGGCATAAGGACCATGTTAAAAGTCAGGACTACAAGTGCATCAGAACGACTGCAGTCCGGTCGCTGTTACTGGTGAGGATTTGTAAATGGTTCAAAAGGCTCTGAGCACTATGGGACTTAACTTCTGAGGTCATCCGTCCCCTAGAACTTAGAACTACTTAAACCTAACTAACCTAAGGACATCACACACATCCATCCCCGAGGCAGGATTCGAACCCTGCGACCGTAGCGGTCGCGCGGTTCCAGACTGTAACGCCTAGAACCGCTCGGCCACTCCAGCCGCTCGGAAGAATTTGCATTGGAAAACACTGAACACTGTGTCCGCTGACATCTACTATAGTTGGCTCTTGGTCGTGCTCCGGTTATAGCCACACGCCGGTTGCGGTAACAGTTAATTGATCTGCTCCTTCTCCGTGAGCTGCTGGTATTATAGTTTTAATCTGAAACTGACTCAAGCTACGCTTACGTACTGGCAGAACTGAAGCTTTCAGGACGGTTTGTGAGTCGTGGTTGGGTAGCTCAGATGGAAGCCGGTACGGTAGCTCAGCGTGTTTGGTCAGAGAGTTGGTTGGCCTCTGTAATAAAAAACTGAGCGGAAGGATCAACAAACGAACTTGAACTGATGTCATGTGACGCCCACAACGACCAAACACAACGATCAACAACGAACAAATTGAAAAAAAAAGGGTAGAGCACTTGCCCGCGAAAGCAATGGTCCCAAGTTCGAGTCTCGGTCCGGCACACAGTTTTAAGCTGCCAGGAAGTTTCATGTCGGCGCACACTCCGCTGCAGAGTGAAAATCTCGTTCTCTACGCTTATGTATGCCACATTATAGTTTTTTATCATGATCTGTTGTTCGTTGAAGTGCTTCTTGAAAATTTCGCTGTAGACTTCACGCATTGTACTAAATGCAGTGATGCAGCTAAAGTTGTTATTAACTGTTCTCAATTTTTATATCATGGAGAACTTGAGGGCGTGTTTACTATCCTAATTGACGTAATCTTGTCAAGAACGGTTTTCACTATTGTTTACAAGTGTCACTGTGCTATTTCCTGTAGTGTGTTTCGTCGGGAGTGTGGTGGCGAAAGAATCTATTTGTATCCGTTCTGTCGAGAGTGGTTTGTCTATAATTATTTTCACTTGAAAACATATATCACTCGCAGAATTTGCATATTGTAAAATACGAGACATGTATTTATCAGATGTTAGTCTATTAACGGTAATCCTTGTCAAAACAGGAGGAGGGAAACTTTTTTTTTTTTTTTGTCTTCACTTTACCTGACTGTTTGGATTCAGTAACATTATTTTTTGCATTTTAATTTGCTCAGCGTAAATTTTGATTCAATTAAGATTCAAGTTAAGCTTCAATACGTTGAGGCATTTTAACTTTAAGGTTTATTGTGCTATCAGATCAGATTTGCTTTAAATAAAGATAAACTTATTATCATCCTTTTTTTTGATTTTGCAAAAGAATATAATTTTACTTGTTGCACTATTTGGTTGTTGTAACATATCAAATTTCCTTGGAACATCTGAAAATAAATATTTTACGAGAATTTTAAATTTGTTTTCTGGGCTACCAGATCTTACCACTCCCGAGCTCTCGCTTACCTTGCTCAACAATTAATTAACTGGGTACACTAATCTTATCCTCACGATCCCTATGTAAGAGAAACATAAGAGATTCTTGAAATGTTTAAAGTAGAATTTCTTTGGATAGTTTATTTCTGTCTTCGGGAGTCTGCCAGTTCGTTTGCTTCAGCATCTCTGTGACACTCTCCCACGTGTCAAATAAACCTGTGACCATTCGCGCTGCTCTTCACTGTATACGTTCAATATTCCCCATTAGTCCCGTTTGGTACGGTTTCCACGCACCTGAGCAACATTGTAGAATAGGTCGCACGAATAATCTGCAAGCAATCTCCTTTGTGGACAGATTACACTTCCCCAGTATTCTACCAATAAACCGAAGTTTACCAACTGCGTTACCCACGACTGAGTCTATGTGATCATTCCATTTCATATCCCCACAAAGAGTTACACCAAGGTATTTGTATGACGTGACACGATGGTCATTTGTTGTCATTTGGAGAGGGAAATCTACCTGCGGGTCGCGCTTAAAGGCCGCGCGCACGGCGACCGGTAAGCCCGCCACAGCCAGGCAGCGAGCGGGCAAGTGATCAGCAGCATATAGCTCCACGTGGATCTGTCAGTTTCAAACGGCTGGCAGTCACGTGACGTCACAAGAGATTACCCCGTTCCAGTGCACGGCTTTAAGACAATTCTTTATCCATTTTAGCGTTGATTACAAGCCCCCCCCCCCCCCCCATGAACCATGGTCCTTGCCGTTGGTGGGGAGGTTTGTGTGCCTCAGCGATACAGACAGCCGTACCATAGGTGCAACCACAACGGAGCGGTATCTGTTGAGAGGCCAGACAAACGTGTGATTCCTGAAGAGGGACAGCAACCTTTTCAGTAGTTGCAGGGGCAACAGTCTGGATGATTGACTGATCTGGCCTTGTAACACTAAGCAGAACGGCCTTGCTGTGCTGGTACTGCGAACGGCTGAAAGCAAGGGGAAACTACAGCCGTCATTTTTCCCGAGGGCATGCAGCTTTACTGTATGGTTAAATGATGATGGCGTCCTCTTGGGTAAAATATTCCGGAGGCAAAATAGTCCCCCATTCGGATCTCCGGTCGGGGACTACTCAAGAGGACAGAGGACGTCGTTATCAGGAGAAAGAGAGAGTGAGACAGGTTTGTAGCCTGTCCCCGATGTTATTCAATCTGTATATTGAGTAAGCAGTAGCGGAAACAAAAGAAAAATTCGGAGTGGGTATTAAAATCCATGGAGAATAAATAAAAACTTTAAGGTTCGCCGATGACACTGTAATTCTGTCAGAGACAGCAAAGGACTTGGAAGAGCAATTGAACGGAATGGACAGTGTCTTGAAAGGAGGATATAAGATGAACATCAACAAAAGCGAAACGAGGGTAATGGAATGTAGTCGAATTAAGTCGGGTGACGCTGTGGGAATTAGATTAGGAAACGAGACACTTAAAGCAGTAAAGTAGTTTTGCTATTTGGGAAGCAAAATAACTGATGATGGTCGAAGTAGAGACTGGCAATGGCAAGGAGTGCGTTTCTGAAGAAGAGAAATTTGTTGACATCGAGTATAGATTTAAGTGTCAGGAAGTTGTTTCTGAAAGTATTTGTATGGAGTGTAGCCATGTATGGAAGTGAAACATGGACGATAAATAGTTTGGACAAGAAGAGAATAGAAGCTTTCGAAATGTGGTGCTACAGAAGAATGCTGAAGATTAGATGGGTACATCGCATAACATGTTCTGAGGCATCAACGGATCACCAATTTAGTATTGGAGGGCAGCGTGGAGGGTAAAAATCGTAGAGGGAGACCAAGAGATCAATACACTAAACAGATTCAGAAGGATGTAGGCTGCAGTACGTACTGGGAGATGAAACAACTTGCACAGGATAGAGTAGCATGGAGAGCTGCATCCAACCAGTCTCAGAACTGAAGACCACAACAACAGCAACAACACGCAAACGCATATTAGTACAACAAAGTACGATACTGCAAATCAAAGAGGTGTTGAGACTAATCAACCGAGACGCTGATACGAATATTATATCAAAAGATATTAAATAAACAAATCTCCAATATCTGCAATTTACTGAATAATGTATAACTTTTGAATCAATGCAGGTATAGAGTAGAGCGAGTGCTCATTTTAAAGGTCTCATTGCAACGCAACGACTGCCGTATAATTTAGTTTTATTAATTTGTTGCTAATGATTAATTATGACAAATAATACAAGACAGAGACACGAACACCAAGGCAGAGTATGATAGCAGATGCCATTGTACACATTTCAACATGATTAATTTGTAATATTTGTAATTAGTATGATGTGTTATCTTTGTTTATTAATAATTTTTGCATAGTTTGGCCCACATTTGTTTAACCTTTGCATGTACGTAAATTCTGGTCAGCACATTGGAAAGGGTGCTTCAAATCCGTATGGACAGTAGTGCCTCACAAAGAACTGTAATGTTATTTAGTGGCACAAATGGACAAAAACTATTCTCGCTTCCTGCAAAGATAATTCCAAAACATTAAAACATTAATCTGGGCAAACTATTGCAGCTACAAATTTATGTAATGTATGTTTTTTGATGAGAATTTGAGCGCACATATAATGGTGCAAACAGAATTAAGGTTGCTGTACTATGTAAAAAGATATACAAAGAAGTGGTGATCAATGGAAAGCAGTTACGTGACGTAGCTTGGGGAATTTCGGCTCGAGGATATTTAAGCAGAGCTCACACAAAGCTCCAGGACAGAACTCTGTGCGCCTTTGCCGACACTGGACCTGTGTTGCTCTACGCGACACTTTGGTGATAGTTCATGCGGGTCCAGAAGTGTTGAAGTTCGTCGAAATCGCGTGTGAGTGCAAACGGAAGACAGAAATTATCACAACGAATCCGGACTTTTATATTTTCAGCGGAGGGGCTTCTGTTTTTCACGTGTTGTGTCCTTTCGTGCTTGTTTTTGGAAGCAGACGGCACTTTGCGGCAAAATCGTAGCTGTGGGGGACTGTTTCCGTTCGACTGCCGCCTCACAGAGCCGCTGAAGCGCTACTGTGGGACACTGTTTATTTTTGAGCATTCTGAACTGTGTTTTGGGATACCAACGGGACTTAGTTTCTAATTCGGTCAGTCTTGACTCTAATTATTTTCATCACGTTTAGGTGATTGATTCCGAAAGAGTGTCACGGGAGTTTAACTGTGTTTAAGCCTGTCGGGACTTTGAACACACACTTCAAAAAAAGTTTTGCATCACCTCGGTTCCGAGAGTTCCGGAACCTGTACAGAAAATTGGAATAGAGGTCAACGTAAACCATTTCTGCCCTTCTTATAGCTCATGAAAACCACACATTGCATGTTGTACCACCATACAGCGAGGCCTTCAGAGGTGGTGGTCCAAATTTCTGTACACACTGGTACCTCCAATACCCAGTAACACGTCCGCTTGCATTGATGCATGCCTTTATTTGTCGTGGCACACTATCCACAAGTTCAGCAAGGTACTGTTGGACCAAATTGTCCCACTCCTCAACGGCGATTCGGCGTATAACCCTCAGAGTCGTCCATAAACAGCCCTTTTCAATCTATCCCAGGCATGTTCGATAGGGTTCATGTCTGAAGAACATGCTGGCCACTCTTGTCGAGCGATGTCGTTATACTGAAGGAAGTCATTCGCAAGATGTGCACGATGGGGGCGCGAATTGTCGTCCATGAATACGAATGCCTCGCCAGTATGCTGCCGACATGGTTGCACTATCGGTCGGAGGATGGCATTCACGTGTCATACAGCCGTTACAGCGCCTTCCATGACTACCAGCGCCGTAAGTCGACCTCACATAATGCCACCCCAAAACATTACGGGACCTCCACCTTGCTTCACTCGCTAGACAGTGTGTCTAAGGGAGTTTAATTTTAACTAGATTTTATCGTTCAGTGTTTCCTTTCCAATTACTTAAAGATGAGAGTTCAAAACTATTACAAGGTGTAAGTTCAGCCTGACCGGGTTGCCTCCAAACACGTCTCCGATGATTGTCTGGTTGAAGGCATATGCGACACTCATCGGTGAAGAGAACATGATACCAATCCTGAGTGGTTCATGCGGCATGTTGTTGGGCCTATCTGTACCGCGCTGCATTGTGTCGTGGTTGCAAAGACGGATCTTCCCATGGACGTCGGGAGTGAAGTTGCGCATCCGTCAGCCTATTGCGCACAGTTTGATCGTAGCATGACGTCCTGTGGCAGCACGAAAAGCAGTAGTAGCCCTTGGGCGGCCTGAGTGAGGCATGCCTCTGTATCTCCTCCATGTCCGAACAACATCACTTTGGTTCACTCTGAGACGCCTGGACACTTCCCTTGTTGAGAGCCCTTCCTGGCTCAGAGTAACAATGCGGACGCGATCAAACCGCGATATTTTCCGTCTAGGCATGGTTGAACTACAGACAACACGAGCCGTGTTCCTCCTTCCTGGTGGAATGATTGGAGCTGGTCGGCTGTCGGATCCCCTCCGTCTAATAGGCGCTGCTCATGCATGGTTGTTTATATCTTTGGGTGATTAAGTGACTTCTCTGAAGAGTCAAAGGGGCTGTGTCTGTGATGCCATATCCACAGTCAACGCTATCATCAGGAGTTCTGGGAACCGGGGTGATGCAAAACTTTCTTTAATGTGTGTATTTTGTGGCATACGACACTTATATGGTGACAATTATTGAACTAGATGAAAAAAACGTAAATCAGTTAGAAAGTACTGCCAATCGAGGCCCATGGCAATGGTACCCCAAAGAGGACCCTCAGGACATCAAACATTCTTCCTGCTTCGATGGGATAGATCTGCATCGTGCATGTCACTTTGGATAATGGGGATGAAATCATCTTCCAAAACCTTGACTTATCGCACGGTATTGCCGAACGAGGTGGTGCAGTGGTTAGAACACTGGACTCGCATTCGGGAGGACGATGGTTCAATACCGCGTCTCGCCATCCTGTTATAGGTTTTCCGTGATATCCCTAAATCGCTCCAGACAAAGGCCGGGATGGCTCCTTTGAAAGGGCACGGCCTACTTCCGTCCCCGTACTTGCCTAATCCGATGAGATCGATGACCTCGCTGTTTGGTCTCTTCCCCCACACAACCCAACCCAATCCCCCGTTCGGTAGTCACAGTGCCATCCAGAAATATCGCACTGATTATTCCGTAACTGGATATTGTGCACCACAGAGTCACCAGTTGAGCATGAAGAGACTTCTCGAACGCTAATTCTCAGTCCCACAAATGCGTCAATTTTGCTTATTGAAAATCCATCCAAATGAAAGTGGGTTTCGTCGCCAAATCAAATCATGCATGCGCATACTAATCCCTATCGTGCCCCGCGGCTAACTGTGCAGTTTGAACGTCCTAACGCAAACCGTTCAGCAGTTATGGCGATTTTACTTCATATAGTTCAATAATTGTCATCCTGTACGAATTCGCGCTAGTGTCGAGTGAAATTCAGATCATCGCGATTAGGCCGTGTTTTTGCGAATTGGTCGATTTGCTAAATATCAATCGATGTTCTTCAGCATTTAACAACCTTTATTAAAATTTACAGTGTGTTCAGTATCACTATTGGGGGCTTTAGCAATATTTTAAACGGAACGTAGCGGAAGATACCACCAGTGAACTGTATTTAGTTTTGAAAATAAGTTATGAATTCTAGGGAACTTAACACACGCATTCGATTCGTCATTTAACTTCAGCCTCCTAGACTGTGTCTGGGTAACATTTGTATTTGTAGGTCAGCAGCATCGAGAGTATTTTGTTTATGCACTTTAACATGTGTTAAGCGCACGTGTCTGGCGATAGAAAGAGTAGATCATCCTCGAGTTAGACGACGAGACCCAGCGAGCAGAAGCATTTGCAGCCGCATTCCATTCCGCCGACCGACGCAATGTGTTGGCCGATTCCAGTATTGACTCATTGTTGTTATAGTCATAGGATACTATGTTTTTTTCCTTTTGTGAAGCGAACAATTTTACATTTATGAAGATTTAAAGCAAGTTGCCAATCTTTGCACCCAGGTTGAATGGCCACATTATATTGTTCATCCTCTTTGCATAAAGTATTCATTAGGGGGTCCATTGCTAAATAACGCATGTGTGTGTGCCTGTCTAAGCACGAAAGACACGCAGTTCTTCCATTTCAAGTCGGGAGAAGTTAATAAACCTGCGCCGGTGATATTATTATGATCTGTTTTCCCATCTAATCCGGTTGCAACCGCGCGCATTAACAGAAAAGTTAGTGCACTTTTACTGCCGGCCGCGGAGGTCGTAAATAGTGCGGCGACGGCGACGCCGGCCGCCGGCCTAAATCATCGCAGCCGGCAGGCGGCAGTCGCGACTTCCGTTTTTACAGCGCACAGAGCGCCACTCCCCCACAGCGGCGGACAGTAATGGCCGCGCCAAGGCCGACGGCGGCGGCACAAAAAGACGGCGTCTCGCACATAAACGCGTCCGTTTACCAGAGCCTTTAAAAGTAATAAACCCGTTAACCGGTGATTAGGGCCGCTATAACGCGCGGCCGCAAACGGCCCGTGCGGCTGCCGGCAGCGCCACCAGCACCGACCGCTCGTGCCTTCGGCTTTGTCCGGCGCTGCTTCGACTGTTCGGGAAACGGCGCACATTGGATCAGAATCTCGAAAAAGTGGCCTTAAATAAAAATAAAGTTTGGAGTTGAGAAGTTTCGTTTTACAGGGTGAAACTTCTTTATTTATTGATTTTACTAGGACTGAAATAACTGAGAATATGAAACTTCTTTATCAAAAAAAAAATTTACTTTAACTGCCGAGTGACTTTGGCTATACTGTCTCTTTGCTATTCTTTATCATTTCAACACTGACCTAAAGAATTTGCCCTGAGAAACAGAACTCAAACTTTTCCTATTCATTAATTACTCGCAATATTCAACGGTAACGCAATCTAACTGCTTTAAAATTAACTCAAAAGAGTGGCACTGAATTAGAAGAAATCCTAACAGTAACTCATACATTTCAATAAGTCACTTACCTCACAAAAATCTTCATTACACGAACTACAGCAATACAGCAACCGACAATACAGCCAGCTAAACAAAAGATTCTAACTGTAGGCTCTAACTATTAATAGGCATGTGGTTAGCAAAGGAACGATTTTGTTGCAGAGCAAACAATGTATTTACCTTAAGAATGTGACGACCACTTCAAAAATTATATAATCATCAGTAATAAATCTCAGTGACGGATATACATTCAGACCGTTCGCTCGTACTATCGCTGCAAACCTCCAACACTGCTAATTACTTACTTCTAACCTCCATCACGGCTGACTACTCACACGCTACTTCCATCACTGCCGGCTGTTCAACTCCAAGTGCTAGTTCGACCAGCCACAGAGTCTCCTACAGAGTGCGCACAGCGCTGTCAGAGTTATTAATGCAGAGCGCTACATAGCGCTGCCAACATACAAACACATAAGCAGCCTACTTACAGTTTTAGATTCCTCGACAGTCCGTCTTCTTTTACATTCCTTCCTTAAGTATGTACTATTATTTTCGCGAATCAGCGTTCCAGCTACTAGCCACAACACCGGCTTTGCGCCATTTTTAAGCGACAGTTGCAAAATGCCGTTATTTACACTGAGAAAACAGAAACTGAGTCGAAAATTTTCGAAGCTGCGCCATTGCAACAGTCAGACATTATGTCAAAGAGTACTCGTGGTACAATATGCCACCAGGAATCCATAAACATTGAGCCACTGACAGGACACAATTGCTTCTACACTTTTACCAATAGGTCAGCTGACAGAAGATGCGCAAGAATCAACAAATAAGATAACAAGGCAATATTGCTTAAGCTTTGCCCGAAAGTCTTCTCGCGTGAAAATGTGGAGGATGTATTCCGGAGACTTCTGGCAACAACCGATCCCTATATTTCTTCTTTGCGGAGACCATTCCGAGGAAAGTGAAAACTTCGTCGTCGGAAGCTGCTGCCCTCTTGACGCCTGCTGCAGGGGGTTACAAGCAATCAGAGGCTGCGGTGTATGATACAGAAGATACCAACGTTGGTAAGGAAGAAGATGAAGAAAGAAATGAAGGTGAAGAACAAGAAGCAGAAGAGGAAGAAGATTAAGAAATAAAACTTCCAATTTTTGTTACTAATATATATTTTGTGTAATAAAGGAAGTAAAACAGGCACTTTTGTAATAAAGTTTGCCGTTAAAATTATAAATGTTCACTGAAACGTTCCTTGACACTTCATTAATTTTTTCCAGATTATTTTCGCCATACGGGAGCCACCATTTTGAATTTTATGGTTTTGATGTAAAAGTCTGTCACAAGGATCAGAGAGCCTGTCATAGCTATTTTTGACGACATTCGAGCAATTTTGAAATTTTGGCCAGATTTTCAGGATTCTGGCACACTGTGAGCCGACATGGGTAAGAAGGATAGGAAGACTCAGAGCATTTGCTGTAGCGTCCAGCCTCTTTATGCTCTAACAAGAAGAGGTACTGCAATAGATAAGAAATGAAATAGACCAAGATAATTCCCTGTGGCGGCAAAGGCTTTTATTCAGTTATTTGTACTGCTCTACGCTAACATGTAAATCAGACATATTAATAAAGCAGACAATTACGCGATAGGCCACAGAACAGTTAGCGTCGCTGCATTCAGCGAGGTACCTCCTCAGATTTTAAAGTCTGCAGTGAGGTGCACTCACGAGGAGAATACGGCAAGTACCATAACCCGATTTCTCACAAACTTCGTTCAATGGAAGACGGGTTAAAATAAGCGAACATGTGTCTCGGTTTATCCGTAGACACTCGACCGTTTCTGAGAAAACGACGGTCAAAGTTTGGGCTCTTTAGCGAACACACAGTTCGATCGAACCGGTGGCGCAGTGGCTAGCATCACACTTTGTTTTTTTTTTTACCCTGTGTTCGAAACCCAATTATTATTTTTATTTTTATTTTTGTTTTTCGTTTATCCACCCACGTACGTAGAAGATTACTACACGAATGTTTTCCAGTGTATATTGATATGACGTTGTCATTCGTCTACTAATTGTATGGCAGATGAGTGAATTAAAAAAAAAAGAGAATTATTTGGAATTTTTCGGTGAAATTACTGTAGTGTACCTTGATTCATAATCAACTGTAAGCGCTAGTTTTCGGATAAGTGATCCGTTACGCATGGTTTACCGCGAAATTATTGCCAACGCCTGAAATCTTCAGTAATGTTAACGACGTTTCTTTGCTGAGTAAGACTCATACGACGAAATGTCGCTGTAGCGAACCTGCCATCGCGCGATGTTCGCGTCGTTCCGAATTTCTATGTTTACGATGTTTTTACAATCGGCTAACATACAAGGGAATTCACCACGTCTTCCTGAAGAATAAACATAAAAGAACTCAGAATTGATATAATAATGAAATAAAAGAATACGAGAATAAGAAAATGCAACCCCTGAAAATGCTAAACACAGACACATACACACACAGACACACACACACACATAATAATAAATAAAATCTGCAGTTACTATGTGTATGACAGAGATTGTGAAACCCAGTTTTAATTTTACTATTAACACTATGCCGTCCGGCGACACCAAAGTGGCGTCGTATGCGAAATAGCGGTCAACGGCCGGCGAAACCACAGTGGTGTCGTGAGCATAGTATTGCGTAATGACCGGCGACAGCAGTTTAGTATCTTTGGCATTCTGTTAGTGTTTTGTTTAGGTAACAATAACGTACACACGTCAACAAGTTTTTTGATTTTGTAAGTACTGGTGCACTTTCATCATAGCGGACGAAAGAGACAATAGGATTATTTACGATGAATGCGCGGACGTCTTTTCTGACGTTCCGGACGACATGACCGATTGGGATGAAGACACTGGATATTAAAAAAAATGAAGCAGAATCGTCGGAAGGTAGTGAAATACGTCCAAGAAGAATTCGCTGCTTCGGCTGAATCAGACGAAGAAGACTGTGCATAGTGGTTAGACTTTGATTTACCGTGGACCAATAATAAATTTGAAAGATCCCCGGGCCGGCCGGGATGGCCGAGCGGTTCTAGGCGCTACAGTCCGGAACCGCGCGACCGCTGCAGTCGCAGATCCGAATCCCGCCTCGGGCATGGATGTGTGTGATGTCCTTAGGTTAGTTAGGTTTATGTAGTTCTAAGTTTTAAGTCACTGATGACCTGAGAAGTTAAGTTCCATAGTGCTCAGAGCCATTTGAACCAGTTGAAAGATCCCCGGGTCCAAACATATTTCCCAAAGATACACAGGGCGTCGAGGATATCGTAGAATTATATATTGGGAACGATCTATTTGAATATATTAGCAACGAGACCAACAAGTACTACAGTCAAAATTTCAATAGCAGGAAAGTGGATTTTAAAAAATGCCAAATTTGTCGACATTACGGGACACGAACTTAGAAAATGGTTTGGGCTTGCTATTCTTATGGGAACTCTAAAAAGAAAGCAAGGATCGATGATTATTGTTCAACGAATCCGTTGATAGACACACCGATATTTCTCAAAACGATGTCCCGCAACCGATTCAGACAAATATCCAGAATGAGATTTTCACTCTGCAGCGGAGTGTGCGCTGATATGAAACTTCCTGGCAGATTAAAACTGTGTGCCGGACCGAGACTCGAACTCGAGACCTTTGTCTTTCGCGGGCAAGTGCTCTATCAACTGAGCTACCCAAGCACGACTCACGCCCCATCCTCGCAGCAAAGGTCCCGAGTTCGAGTCTCGGTCCGGCACACAGTTTTAATCTGCCAGGAAGTTTCATATCAGCGCACACTCCGCTGCAGAGTGAAACTCTCACTCTGGAAACAACCCCTAGGCTGTGGCTAAGCCATGTCTCCGCAATATCCTTTCTTTCAGGAGTGCTAGTTCTGCAAGGTTCGCAGGAGAGCTTCTGTAAAGTTTGGAAGGTAGGAGACGAGGTACTGGCGGAATTAAAGCTGTGAGGACGGGGCGTGAGTCGTGCTTGGGTAGCTCAGTTGGTAGACTACTTGCCGCGAAAGGAAAAGGTCCCGAGTTCGGGTCTCGGTCAGGCACACAGTTTTAATCTGCCAGGAAGTTTCAGACAAATATCATTTTACATTTTTCCGACAGCAACAATAAACCGGATAATGCCGATCGGCTTGTCAAAGTGCAATTCGTAATAGATTATTTTTGCAAAAATTTTAAAGAAACGTTTAATGTAATTCAAAACATCTCAATTGATGAAGGAATGATACCGTGGCTTAGACGGTTAAATTTTAAAGTTTACAGCCCCTCGAAAATTACGAAATACGGCATACTCATTCGGATGCTGTGTGATTCGAGTACGGGATACGTTTCCTCATTCAATATACATTCTGGCGCTGGACAGCCTTTAGCAGAAACAGTAATGGAACTATTCACACATTCTGATGGAAAGTGCCATCACCTCTGCATGGATAATTATTATAACAGTGTAGAACTTGCAGAGAAGTTACTTGAAAAGAAAAGTCGCGTTTGTGGAACAATATGGCAAAATAGAGGATTTCCGGAAAATTAAAGCAGGCAAAAGTGAATGTGTTTGAAGCTCGTCATCAACGGAATGGTGACAAGCGGCAGGCGACAAGCCAAGTAATCCGAATTAGCGCTGCCGGCGCCAAGCAAATATATTTGTACGAGACGTGCGGACGGCAAAGTGTTAATATAACGCCCTTATATTCCCTAACTTTACGAGAAATATTCGTGTAGTCACCTTTTACGGACATACGTAGATATATGAAATAAAAATAAAATAAAATAAATAGAAACAGTAGTTGTGTTTCGAGCACGGAACGCAAAAACGAAACGCCGCAACGCTAGCCACTGCGCCACCAGCTGTGCTCCGCTAATCGCTCACTAAATTGCATTTAAATAACAGCGAGAACTTTGACCGTTGTTTTCTCAGAAACGCTCCAGTATCTGCGGATAAGCCAAGATACGCATTCTCTTATTATGGCTCCTCTTCCACCGAGCAAAGTTTCTGGGAAATCTGGTTTTGGCACTTGACGTGTTCTCTTCGTCAGCTCGCGAGGCCAAATGAGGAGCTGATCGAACGAAGAAGCGGCGCCATCGTCAGGATCCATCTGCTAGTAGTAACGGCTGGCAGGACTGGCGACGTGCTCACCACATGTCCCTCGACGACAGATCGCTCCTCGTTCTGCCGAAGACCTAATCGGTGAGTGGTGTTTACGTTTATTCACAATATCGGTCTTGTTGAAGAAACCATTCCACGATCTTTCTGATTTGTGGAATTGACAGGCATTTGGAATTCGTTCCTTTTACGGTTCCTTACCTCAATCGGTAAAAACGGAACCCTCATAGGATCAGGAAATGCATTCACATTTGCGAATACCGACAATCCTTGAAATGATGCCAATGAAAATTTGTGGCGGACTGGGAATCGAACCCGGATTTCCCGCTTTACGCGAGAGGTCACCTTAATCATTTGGCTGTCCGTACGCGGCTCGCAACTAACTTCAGACCTCCACATGTCGTCGTTCATGCCTCACAACCAGCACTCGTACACCTTATGTTATTCCCGTGCCGAAGGGGGGGGGGGGGGGCGGTGAATTGAAAGTCGCTGCCTGGTATCGATATTGCAGTGCCTGAGCTGTTAAGAACTACGATGCAATGTTCCTTCGGACATGTATGCATGTCAGAAGTAAAACGTCTGTCTGTCCGGCTATTAAGAATCCTTTTCCTCAGGAACGAGTAGACGTATTAACTTGAAATCGATATCGCATACTAAGGCGTCGGTACCTTGGCGGTGTAAAACATTTAAGTTTGTAAGTCAGTGCAGTTAAAAGATACGGCCACTTTTGTCACATATTTTGGTACTCCGAAAATCACCCAGCAAAACCTATAGAATACTTCCCGTTGACGTAGAATTATGAAATTTGGCAAGAAGCAAGATTTCACAGTACAAGTAGACTAAGGGAAATAATTCGAAAACTGTTAATTTGTAATTATATCACAAGGTAAAAAATGTTTCATTTGTTATCTCTCCGATTGTCTGTATGTCCGTCTGTCCACTTTTTGTCAGGGACGGCTTGACGTATCAACTTGAAACAAATGTCGAGTAATAGAGTATACCGTCACTTGGCAGTGTAATAAATTTAAACTTCTACGTCAATTCAGTCAAGAGATACGGCCATTTATATCACATATTTTGATATCTTGCCAGTATCGATATCGATGTTGTTGTTGTTATGGTCTTCAGTCCTGAGACTGGTTTGATGCAGCTCTCCATGCTACTCTATCCTGTGCAAGCTGCTTCATCTCCCAGTACGTACTGCAGCCTACATCTTTCTCAATCTGCTTAGTGTATTCATCTCTTGGTCTCCCTCTATGATTTTTACTCTCCACGCTGCCCTCCAATACTAAATTAGTGATCCCTTGATGCCTCAGAATATGTACTAAAAACCGATCCCTTCTTCTAGTCAAGTTGTGCCACAAACTCCTCTTCTCCCCAATTCTATTCAATACTTCCTCATTAGTTATGTGATCTACCCACCTAATCTTCAGCATTCCTATGTAGCACCACATTTCGAAAGCTTCTATTCTCTTCTTGTCTAAACTATTTATCGTCCATGTTTCACTTCCATACATGGCTACACTCCATACAAATACTTTCAGAAACGACTTCCTGACACTTAAATCTATACACGATGTTAACATATTTTTCTTCTTCAGAAACGCTTTCCTTGCCATTACCAGTCTACATTTTATATCATCCCTACTTCGACCATCATCAGTTATTTTGCTCCCCAAATAGCAAAACTCCATTACTACTTTAAGTGTCTCATTTCCTAATCTAATTCCCTCAGCATCACCCGAGTTAACTCGACTACATTCCATTATCCTCGTTTTCTTTTTGTTGATGTTCATCTTATATCCTCCTTTCAAGACACTGTCCATTCCTGTCAACAGCTGTTCCAAGTCCTTTGCTGTCTCTGACAGAATTACAATGTCATCGGCGAACCTCAAAATTTTTATTTCTTCTCCATGGATTTTAATTCCTACTCCGAATTTTTCTTTTGTTTCCTTTACTGCTTGCTCAATATACAGATTGAATAAAATTGGGGAGAGGCTACAACCCTGTCTCACTCCCTTCCCAACCACTGCTTCCCTTTGGTGCCCCTCGACTCTTATAACCGCTATCTGGTGTCTGTAAAAATTGTAAATAGCCTTTCGCTTCCTGTATTTTACCCCTGCCACCTTCAGAGTTTGAAAGAGAGTATTCTAGTCAACATTGTCAAAAGTTTTCTCTAAGTCTACAAATGCTAGAAACGTAGGTTTGCCTTTTCTTAATCTAGCTTCTAAGATAAGTCGTAGGGTCAGTATTGCCTCACGTGTTCCAATATTTCTACGGAATCCAAACTGATCTTCCCCGAGGTCGACTTCTACCAGTTTTTCCATTCGCCTGTAAAGAATTCGCGTTAGTATTTTGCAGCTGTGACTTATTAAACTGATAGTTCGGTAATTTAAACATCTGTCAACACCTGCTTTTTTGGGATTGGAATTATTATATTCTTCTTGGTTTCTGAGGGTATTTCACCTGTTTCATACATCTTGCTCACCAGATGGTAGAGTTTAGTCAGGACTGGCTCTCCCAAGGCCGTCAGTAGTTCCAATGGAATGTTGTCTACCCCGGGGGCCTTGTTTCGACTCAGGCCTTTCAGTGCTCTGTCAAACTCTTCACGCAGATGAATTATCTACGTACGTAATTAAGTCTGTACAGAACCCTCGGTGCGCGAGTCCTATTCGCATGTACCCGGACTTCTTATTTATCTTCTGTTGTGGAGAATAAAAGTTATTTTCTTAGTGTTTTTCTTCCTTTTATCTGCGTTTATTGTTTTTTATCGATTTCAACAAATACTGCTTCATCTTCAGGAATTTTAGCACTGCTATCGATGTGATGTACTAACTCGGCTACGTAAGGACCTCAGAGAGTGAGTTACACTTGTCGTCCCACGCTAAGACCACTGCACAACAAGAGTGGAGCGTTGTCAGAAGAGAATTCGTATTCCGGCTTTCCCGACCCAGTTCTTCTGCGGTACAGACAACAGCTGCATCTCTGTGTGCGACTGGATTGGCGCGGCAACTGGAAACGTATACCAAGCTGGATGAAGTACACAGGACAGTACGATTCTTATGAGCAGAACATCTAAATAGCAAACAGATTCGCCGTGGAATTACGGCGGAATATGGACCACATGCAGCGTTGGGCCCAGTGGTAATAAAATGGTGCTAACATTTCGACTAAAGCCTAGTTTACACGACGACACTAGGTTGCAGGAAACTGCGCTATCGGCCACTGCGCATGGGCGCCGCGCGTTTGCGCAACTCGTTGGTGAAACTAAACACTTTCGGCGTGTTTCAACTTGGCGACACTAGTTGAATGAGTTTTGAGGTTATGTGTGTTTGTAGAGTGTAGACAAACTGAAATATGAAGTGGGGAACGGAGAATAATGTTCGCTTTTTGGATATCTCCGCTTTGCATAGGTGTTTGTGGGATTTCAGTGATGCTGATTACAAAAATAAGCAACCTATTGCTTCCGCTGAGACCTTCATGTGCTGTCATAACATTGATGGTTTGACAATTTCTGAGCTACAGGGCAAAATTTATTGAGTTAGGAGCACATATACAACTGAATTAAGAAAAATACAAGCAAGTGTAATTCTAGCTGTGGCAATGCTCTCGTCTACAAGACTAAAATTCCATCATCAGAGTTGGCCAACTCTTTGTTAAGGCATGTTGTTGACAGGAGGGAAGGCTATACAATTCAAGAATCTGCATTCTTTATTCAATATTCATCTATTTAAAACGTCGCTGCAGTGCTCCCCATTCACATATGTAAGAATTTTGAAATATTGTCACTGTACAGATCTATTTTCAAGAGAGTAGTCTGCAAACCATTCTCTTCTTAATGCATCCTGCATCGAATAATTATTGTTGCTAATGTTAATAATTATTACTGTTAATAATTATTGGTGTTAATGAAATAGCGTCATCAACAACTAAAGCCGTATCTTATAGCATGTCGAGTGTTCTCGATTGTAATGCACGCAATATGATATTTAATTTCAGTTCTGGCGACAGTGCTTCATGCATTACAGTACCTTTACTCCTTACCGCAAAATTAACTCTATTTGGAAGAAACTTGAACAGTTCTGCTGACATTCTAATATAATTAAAAGAACTTCTTGGATATTCCGTTATAAATTATTTCAGCAAGGATGCTGAGCAACCGAGCTGCCGTCTTTTCTTAATCCAGTCACGAATCGAAACATGTGTCTTATTTTTTTTCTTATGTAGCGATTCCACGCAACATGCTTTAACTCCATCACAACTCGCGCGACGTACAGCTGCCAAAACTTTCATTTCAGACAAGACACAGGGACCCACAAAACGACGAAACTGAAGTGTATACTGGTGTCGCCGTGTTTACAGTCATATATGAAACCACTTGCGTGCAACTCATTCCAAGCAACGAGTGGCGCTACCCAATGTCGTCGTGTAAACTAGGCTTAAGGCTAAACGTACGTGGCTGATGCTGATCGGGAAGTCCAGATCTTGCACCATGCGATTTCTGTCTTTTCGGAAAGGTGAAAAACACGTGGGTGGTAGTGAGTTTCCAACGACGAGGACGTTCACAGAGCAGATCTCAAATGGATCCGAGACCAAGCAGCAGATTTCTCTCGTCGGGGAACTGAACAATCGGTAGAACGCTCCAACCGTTATATACAGGAACTTGGTGACTGTGCTGAAAAATTGTGTCATCTATCTGCGTCACTATGAAATGCATTGCAGTATTTAGTAAAAGACTGCCACCTGCGTAGTGCTCATAGGGAGACGTCAAACCTACTAGTAACATACGTACTCCCGGAACGACATATTGCTTTTGTGGATTCAGTTTGTTTTCTAGTATCTTCTGGATATTACGATCGCCTATAAATCTATCGTGTACTGCTGGCTCTGCTATTCAGTCCCAGTTAATACTGTTCTTCACCATGCTGGATCCTCTTTCCGAAGATGTCGTGAATTAAGTGAAAAAGAGCTCATTTCTCCCCTCAGACAACGTAAACCATTCATAACCAGTGGTCCATCATTTCAAACATATATTGTCAAATTAACCATTAATGCAATATACTTTACAATGGGCACCATACTCCTACTCTCTGGTCCGTATACGATAGAGTAAGTCAATTACATTACATCTTACATAACGTTAATTGCTAATGCAGGCTCTTTGGTTATTCCTTGGAGGTTCACCATGACACTGCCCATCATCGGCTGCACGGATGACAAGTCTACCACAGCAAGTGACGACTTCCGTTCACCGCTCATGCCCACGGGAGGTGCAACTCCTGCATATATTCTTGGCTCTGCGTAAACATTAGCCTAGCGACAGCGTTTTGCTCCAATCTAGTTCAGTTACGAGAGCCGTTCGGAAAGTAAGGTCCGATCGGTCCCGAAATGAAAACCACATTGCAAATCAAAAACTTCTTATTCGCAACAGTTAGCCACACCTTCCAGCTACCTCTCTAAATAGTCGCCGCTCCGACCAAGACATTTGTCGTGGCGTTGTACACACTTTCCAGCACCCTCGTCACAGAAATCAGCCGCCTGTGCTTTCCGCCAATTCTCTACGCTGCTCTGTCTTTCGTTGTTTGTGCCAGCCGGCCGCTGGTGGCCGAGCGGTTCTGGCGCTACAGTCTGGAACCGCGCGACTGCTACGGTCGCAGGTTCGAATCCTGCCTCGGGCATGGATGTGTGTGTTGTCCTTAGGTTAGTTAGGTTTAAGTAGTTCTAAGTTCTAGGGGACTTATGACCTCAGCAGTTGAGTCCCATAGTGCTCAGAGCCATTTGAACCATTTTTTTGTTTGTGCCAAAATGTTGTCTTCGTAACCAGCGTATCGTGTAACCAGAAATGAACAACTGAGGGAGCCAATTAAGGGCTGTATTAAGGGTGATCATATATGTTGTGTACATAGTTCCGCGTAATCAACGCGTACACAACTTTCCCAACAGAGCGCGCCCCGCTAAGCACAACAACGCAGGTGCAGCGCTCGTCCGTCTCCGCACTACGAGATGGCGCTGCCTTAGAGACGGACCAAGTTCTGCTTCCGCCGATCCGCG
Source organism: Schistocerca nitens (assembly GCF_023898315.1). Classification (NCBI taxonomy): domain Eukaryota; kingdom Metazoa; phylum Arthropoda; class Insecta; order Orthoptera; family Acrididae; genus Schistocerca; species Schistocerca nitens. Next base: position 304,358,834 of record NC_064614.1, read on the forward strand.
TATTAATATGTAACACAGCCAATGAGATTGCTGCTAACATAGAACCTTTCCTCCTCGCGGATCACACTCGCGCAGTGATACCTGAACGCTCGAGGTATTATAACGAGTGTACACACCTCCGATTAGTCAGTCTGCATTAGTCAAGTTTCAGTCTGCGCCTAATAAGATTATCATATTCCTGTACATAGCCATGAAGAGAAATGTATAGACACTTTGTCAAGTATCAGAGATATGTGAGAATAAGATTAACGTACCAAGACCAAAGGAACTTCAGATTGGCAATTGTAAGCAGCATCCAGAATCAAGTTACGTAATGTCTATATTTTTTATTATTTTAATAAATGTGTGTGAAAATTAATCAAGTTCTGTTTAAAGCTGGTCACCGTCAATCTGCTACTCTCAGCGAGCAAGTGGCATTTCTATCGTCTGACCTAACGGCAGAAGATAAACACGCCACGATAAGACCACGAGACATATTGCTGACACTCGCCTACTTCGTTAGAGCGACAAGTCAAATAATCTGATGGTGTGTGTACCGAAGGTCTTACAGTACGCGCACCACAATATACACTCCTGGAAATTGAAATAAGAACACCGTGAATTCATTGTCCCAGGAAGGGGAAACTTTATTGACACATTCCTGGGGTCAGATACAAAACATGATCACACTGACAGAACCACAGGCACATAGACACAGGCAACAGAGCATGGACAATGTCGTCACTAGTACAGTGTATATCCACCTTTCGCAGCAATGCAGGCTGCTATTCTCCCATGGATACGATCGTAGAGATGCTGGATGTAGTCCTGTGGAACGGCTTGCCATGCCATTTCCACCTGGCGCCTCAGTTGGACCAGCGTTCGTGCTGGACGTGCAGACCGCGTGAGACGACGCTTCATCCAGTCCCAAACATGCTCAATGGGGGACAGATCCGGAGATCTTGCTGGCCAGGGTAGTTGACTTACACCTTCTAGAGCACGTTGGGTGGCACGGGATACATGCGGACGTGCATTGTCCTGTTGGAACAGCAAGTTCCCTTGCCGGTCTAGGAATGGTAGAACGATGGGTTCGATGACGATTTGGATGTACCGTGCACTATTCAGTGTCCCCTCGACGATCACCAGTGGTGTACGGCCAGTGTAGGAGATCGCTCCCCACACCATGATGCCGGGTGTTGGCCCTGTGTGCCTCGGTCGTATGCAGTCCTGATTGTGGCGCTCACCTGCACCGCGCCAAACACGCATACGACCATCATTGGCACCAAGGCAGAAGCGACTCTCATCGCTGAAGACGACACGTCTAAATTCGTCCCTCCATTCACGCCTGTCGCGACACCACTGGAGGCGGGCTGCACGATGTTGGGGCGTGAGCGGAAGACGGCCTAACGGTGTGCGGGACCGTAGCCCAGCTTCATGGAGACGGTTGCGAATGGTCCTCGCCGATACCCCAGGAGCAACAGTGTCCCTAATTTGCTGGGAAGTGGCGGTGCGGTCCCCTACGGCACTGCGTAGGATCCTACGGTCTTGGCGTGCATCCGTGCGTCGCTGCGGTCCGGTCCCAGGTCGACGGGCACGTGCACTTTCCGCCGACCACTGGCGACAACATCGATGTACTGTGGAGACCTCACGCCCCACGTGTTGAGCAATTCGGCGGTACGTCCACCCGGCCTCCCGCATGCCCACTATACGCCCTCGCTCAAAGTCCGTCAACTGCACATACGGTTCACGCCCACGCTGTCGCGGCATGCTACCAGTGTTAAAGACTGCGATGGAGCTCCGTATGCCACGGCAAACTGGCTGACACTGACGGCGGCGGTGCACAAATGCTGCGCAGCTAGCGCCATTCGACGGCCAACACCGCGGTTCCTGGTGTGTCCGCTGTGCCGTGCGTGTGATCATTGCTTGTACAGCCCTCTCGCAGTGTCCGGAGCAAGTATGGTGGGTCTGACACACCGGTGTCAATGTGTTCTTTTTTCCATTTCCAGGAGTGTACTTCCCATCGAAAACGCTGCAGGAGCGTCTTCATTGCCCCTTCAGAACACTGCTGAGAATTGTCTTACAGAAAGAAAGGATGAATAGCTTCAGGCGATATCTCTCATTAGATCCACTTACTTGGCGAGAGACACCGTTGTTTCAGGTATTTCTAAGTGATTACTTTCCGCTCTGATAGAGGGACGTGAAGCCATCAACAGGCCCACTTAAGACACTGCCCAGCACATCTGTGCAAAATTCCATCGGATTTTCACAGTGGTTTCCACTTCGCCCCTAATCGGACCTTACTTTCCGAATACGCCTCATAACTTACAGTTATAGTTTTTCTGTCTACATTCACGCGAATAGCTTCCATTTCTCGGAGAGCTTAACAGTGTACCGTGGCGTTTCCTAACGAAACGTCATGTTGTGTTATACTACAAGATACTTGATCTGCAATAATAATATGCACCGGTAACTTAATATTTGAAGTTCCCTCGTATATCCTGTTAATGTACTTCAGGATATCGAGTCGATCTTGGAACCTCAAAAATCTAATTTCTCAATGAATCGAACAAGTTTCTGGTCCCAAGAGTAAACTTTGATAAACCGAAAAAGTTCTGTGTTTCGGTACAACCGATAAATCGAAATGATTGTCAGGATTGCCCACCCATAAACAGCTTTTAGTTCGAAGTCAGTGGCAATTCGAACTGTTTCGAGAAATGTTACGTTATTCAACTCTTTGCGGCATTTCTTTGTTTACTCATCAATGTAGAACGTACTACTGTGCCCAAATCATTTGTAAAACCGACTTCAAAGAAGTGCGAGCCTTTGACTCTAGCAATAATTTCATGACTGCGTAATCCTCATCCACGCCGTTCACAATCCTGAATCAGGAAGATCGGACTGCTGAAAACGTAACATATATAGGGAGGAAGCAGACCCGGCATGTTGAGATCCCGCGTCTTGAAGAAAGATTACTGAAATGGCTTAGCCAACCTGTCGGATGATATATGCTTAAAGAAAAGCCTAATTGATTCGCCATCGGTCTGGTCATTAAAGAGTTTGTCGCTAATGGGGATGGCTCATTAGCTTCAAAATAAGACATAACATCATTTCTAAGAAGATTTGTGGTGGAAGTGAGGACGTTAATAACCACTTTGTTCAGCATGGAAAAATTAACGAGGATTCCTGTTGGCAAGTTACGATCCCTGAGACATTTTCAGCACTGATAAAACAGGACGTTTTTTTCAAGTGTCTTTACGATCGAACATTGACTGTAAAAGACAAGAAATATGATGGGGGAGAATATAGCCAAAAGAATAGTAAGGTGCTGCTTGCAGTGAACAAAATAAAACCTCTTTCGGTAGCGAAAGTTAATAACCCTAAGTGTTTTAAGGGTATCAGATCATTTTCTGTGTCTTATCGGTCTTGCAAAATAGCGTGTATAGCACCATAATTGTTCAATAAGTGCCTCTTGAGCCTAGACAAGGAGATAAAAAAACAGAAGCGAAAAATTCTGCGTTTCTGGTCACTTGCGCAGTTAACGGTAACCTACCACCTCTAGATAATGTTAACTTCGTGTTTTGTCTGGTGACACCAACCCGAAATTACAATTACATGATTGGGAATAATTCAGAATTTGAAAACTTTTTACTGCAAATAACTTTTGACGAAGATGTTGGATAATTCTGAAGATGGTTAGAAGCCGAACGTAAAAGCTTTGACGTTCATGACTAATGCTTATAAAGCTGGGAATAATGTTACCACGACGATGATTTTGTTTTCTTTAAGAAATTCGAATTCGTTAAGGAACGCCGGAATCAGCTGGGACAACGGGCGAGAAAGGGACTTGTGTTTTCAGGGCACCTCTGGCCTTCTTCCTCACTCAGAAGAAAATGTGACACTTTATGGTTTCGTACATTCTGACGGTGCTGTGGAAATATTTGGTGCCCTGATTGAAACTGAAAGTTTGGCAGTTCAAGGTGTGAAGATCATAAAAGACGACGGCGCAACAGAGGAAGGATAAGGAGAAGCAAAGCTACTCGACCCATGACGCCAAAAGAGGCAGAGCCGTCATTGGCAAAGCTGGGTATGTACTTCCTTAGAATAGAAACAGACGATGATGTATTTTCGGCTTTGGTCACAACATAAACTTCGCTTCACAAGCCCAATGAAGGTCACGGAACCATAAAAAGAAAACTGATTTCCTTTCAAAACAAAATTGAAGTTTTCTTGCGTATTTTCGGAAATTTTATAGCTTTTCCTTTGAAATGTTGCAATAAATAACAAAACCTCCGCAGTTGAGGTCGCTAACTCCAATGCGTTAGTGCGCAACTGGAGGTAAGCTGGTTCGAATCTTGGCTGTGGATGAAATTTTCTTTACCAGTATTGGCCAGCAAGGTGAGGAGAGGTGACGGCGTGAAGCCCCTGAGCACCAGTCTTTGTGTCAGTGTCCTGGATTAAATTCCAAACCTCTCCACGGTGTCTCATGGAGAGAGGGCATGTGACGCAGTCGATGCTGATCCGTCCGTCAGATGGGGACGTTGCGCATAGCGTCTGCTTTGATGTTAATCGAAAGGAGTTATGCGCCGGCGCCGGCGTATCACTCTCTCCCTCCTCTCATCATCATCATCATCATCATCATCATCATCATCATCATCATCACCATCCAACACAAACGTAATAGTATAATATACATGCATCCATTACACTCACCTACACTTGTTTTACTTTTGTTGATGTTCATCTTATGTACTCCTTTCAAAAGAGTGTTCATTCCGTTCAAATGCTGTTGCAAGTCCTCTGCTGTCTCTGGCAGAATTACACTGTCATTGGTAAATTTGAAATTTGTTATTTCTTCTCCTTAAACTTTAATTTTCTTTCCAAAATTATCATTTGTTTCCTCAGCTGTCTACTCAGTGTACAGATTGAATAATATTGGAGATACGCTACGACTCTGTCTCAAGTCCCTTCTCAACTACTGATTTCTTTCATGTCCTTCGACATGTAGTCTGCTGTCTGTACAGATTGTAAATAACCATTCCCTCATTGTTTTTTATACCAGATAGCTCCAAAATATACTCTTTTTTCGTTGTGATATGGAAAAAAACAGTTTCCAAACGTCATATTGAGTAATTTCCTTCCTTGCTTGAAACACATACTGACTCAGTTCATGAATAATTGTGTCTGGAGGCTACTACCAAATTATACGTCTTTTCATTGGATCACAGGCATGTGCTATGGATGATACATTAAGAGTCGAGGCAGGCCAGTCAAGAATCCGTACACATCTCCAGGCGTCTGCCACCTAAACTGCAGTGTACAGTCTTCCATTAACCTGCTGGGATACGCCGTTAGTAAACTGGTCAGGAAGGGTTTAGCAATTGGATTTACCATTCTTGCCTCTTACTGGCGAGCATTCAGCTTCCTTTCTGCAATTGTCTAATCAGTCCTGTTACCCTATCCAATAGCTCCATCACCATAATTCTGCTGCCCAACCTGGAGCACCTCCGAAGATGTCTAACGTAGCCTTGGACGAAACGTCAGGGATTGAAGAGTCCCGTGGATCACGACCATACAACCTGGAAAAATTCTCAGCAGCTGAAACATTCGGTCGTGAAAGCCTTCATTGTATGATTACACTATATATATATATATATATATATATATATATATATATATATATATATATATATATATAGTGTGTTTTTAAGTAGAAGTAGCCATTTCATGTGAATTAAATTTTCTCGGACCATTAATTGGCCACAGAGAGAGCTTCGGCTGAAGCTTTGGCCAGATCTTCGGCAGTGCACGTAGCTGGGCACACAGACAGCAGTGCAACAGGTGGTCTGTAGTCTCTTAAACAACACACTCACCCAGTGTTGACTCCACTGTGTAACGCCATTTGCGTACGTCGGATATGCACCTTGTGACGCGGCTTCGAAGTCGGGTGATTGTCTTCGAAGTGGCCCAGTATTCTGCGTGGCGAGGGGGCATTCTCTCATCAGGTATCAGACATTTTTTGTGTACTGGCTCTTGGCGTGGCACTCATGAAGTCTTGCTTGCTTACATAGTTCTGCAGGAGCCTCGGTTCCTCTTACGAAGCTCTTCCTTGACGTACATCAAGGCGGTTGGTGTCCAAACAGGGGGTGGACTACATATATTGGTCCTCTCTCTCCTGGCTGCCGAAAACGTTCATATGTCTGAGACATCTATTCCAGTAAGGCAATATAACTTCTCCAGAGGAGTGGAGTGGAGACAGCCTGTGACGATGCGGCACGTTTCATTAAGAGGTATATCCACAGTTGTAGAGTGAAAGGACTGATACCACATTGGACAGGCATATTTTGCTGCACGAGGCTAATGCAGATGTTTTTACTGTCTCTTGCTGCGACCACCAATTTATTACTGTGATCTTCCGTACCACATCGTTTCCTGAGCCCACTTTCTGCTTGGTATGTACGCAGTGTTTCTTATAGCCCAGAACTCGATCCACAGCGACCCGAAAATATTTAGGGACTGTACAGTTTTCCAGCATAGTTCCTTCATAGTTAGGGTTTAGGCTCCTAGTGGCCTCATTCTTCAGTTTGAATGCTCACGTCTCCGTCTTAGTATCTGGCTTCACTTGGCTCGTCTTGTAGGTTGACAATAAGTCTAGCGCTTTTGTTAGCTTTTGTTCGAGACGCTGCCACATACAAAATCAAAAGACGTGATTGGTTGTGGCAGATGTGTGAAGCAGCCGTGTCAAGTCATCTTTACCTGTTAGGATTCTTTCGCCATACGGAATATAGGTCTTCCAAATGCTCCATCAGAAAAAACAACACATTCTATCTTTTTTAATGATACGTTCAAATGGAACAAAAGTGTTATCAGAACGACGCAGGTGAGACTGTTAGTGTTGACTCATTGGCGTGTGCAGCTTGATAAACGCATTCGCTCTGGTAATGAAGGGGCTGCCGTTTCGATGTGACGCTTCTTGGGGTGTGGCGACACTGGAGGTAATGTCTCTTCTGAATTTATCGCCGCCCGAGCGTGGCAGCAGCAGCGGCGGCGGCGAAAGCCTCGAATAAAGGCTGCCGCCTGTGACGTAAATCCCGGGTAAGTGACTCTCCACAGTATATTCATCCGTATTCCGCAGTAGATATTGGTCTGAGGTGAGCGGCCGGCGGCCCGGGAAGAGCAATATCTGTAATCAGCGGTAATAGGGCCGAGTGCGGCCGCTGGTAGCCGCCTAGCAATAAATAGTTATTTACGGCGCGGCGCGGATAGCTCTATCCTTTGTGGATGAGGCGCGCCCACCGCTCCTCAAACAGAACAGGACGAGCAGCCGCTAATTGCCGCCCCAGGTGGGGGCGACGGCCACCGGTTAGATCTGTGGTGCTGCTTAGCGGAACTCATTGTCCACGCCATAAGGCCAAATGACAAACGCTAATTGTCTACAGTTTTTGTAGTCCGCGGTTCTCAGCTCTCAGTTTATACCCGCAGTCGCACCGTATACCTCAGTTCCATGTGTCACACACGTGTGCGTAGCTGTTAACAGTATTGTTTTCAATTATATGTTCTCTTAAAGATAAGACAACTTCCGTCTTCTGCAGCTGAAATTTATTCATGTGAACCATGTTTCGCCAATTCAACTTATGCATCTTCAGAGGTCTATAATATAACAAAATTATTTATTTATTCCAATAACCTTTTTGGAGGGTACGATAAACCAGCTTTAGTTTTGCTTTTTTGTGTTTAATTTTTTCTGCTCCCAGACTTTTTCCGTCCTTCGAGAGTGTCGTTTCCTGTTTTCTTCGCTCCACTTTCCTCCTTCGCAGGCATCTTTCGATCCTGAAATCCTGCCTTAGATGTTGCTTCGCTAAAAAGTATCCTGTTATCTGTTCACTCTAATTGCTGTGTTTTTTATATCATTGTCAGTTTCGTTGAACCACGTGGCTTTGGATCTTTAACTGTTTAGTAAATTAAAGATCTACTTGGTTAGTCTGTTACTACCCATTCGGTATATGTGTCCGGTGAAAGGGTACAGTACCGCCCGACATTGAAAATAGGTACGAAATACTTCATTATTTTTGTCAGAACAACACATTTTTTTTGTAAAATAACTCAATTTCAATTAATACAGCGAAGCCGGATACCAGTGTGGGAAAGAATGACAATTTATTTATTTAATTGATCACATGTGCACTCCCACAAAGTAAATCCCTACATCCAGTTTGGTGAGATCTGTGAAATGAATGAATGTATGGTCGTCTGCTAACCGCAGATAGTGAATGTGGATATATGATCATCTTTGAGTCGATCCTTTGGCCACCTTTGGTGGGACCAAAGAGATGAAAGTTACCAGAGCTTTGAGCGCCTGAAATGTGGCTGACCAATACGATAGCAAGGTGCTTCCCCCACCTCGACAGAGGTGCGAGATGACCTACAGAACGGCCATATTTCAGCACTCTGCCGCCGGATCTTCTGCCGTTAAGACCTGTTTTTGTTGTGCTCCGTAATGACGAAAGAGTGGAGGCATGGTATGCATGTGGAATATTTAAGAGTAGTTTGAATTAATAATTTCTCTATCTCAGGATCTTTTGTGGGGAGAATTAAATGTCAGGCAGGTAATATTAAGGGGATTGTAGTAATCTTCGGAAGTGACCAACGGTCACAATGAAACCACGTGTAGCTATAAGTTGAGATACTTCCGTGTGCTTAAGTTAAGCTGAATTACTAGCGTGTGTACAATAAGTTGAAATATTTAAGAAATAGTGTGTGTATCATAAGCTGAAATATTTAAGAAATTACGTGTGCAGGACTTGAAATTAGAGACGAGTACTTCCACGTGGTGAGTACTGTGTGAGTCTCAATCTGTGTATGAGACAAAGGATAAAGAGAAGTACTCGTCCATGGTATCAGTTGAGGACTCGCGTGTGTGCTTAACATTAAACTGCATGATATGATTCCGGGTGACGCTAGATTTAAACTCTGAGAGAGAATCAAGGTGAGTCGGCCGTCTATCCAGCAACGCCACTTGGCTTGCATTGCACAGGAAAACGTGCATTTATCTCCAGAGTTCACAGTAGGAAAGTAGAATTACAAAGTGGGGCAGTGTCGTGTGAAACTGGGATAAATATTGATTGAAGTGGGAAAGCAGAAAGTGATAATGTTGTAACCATTCTTTGTGTAGTATTTCATATTGTTGTGTGGTGTATGTCATGTAATTTGGGTATGTGTGGTTTGCATGGGGGAGTAGCAAGGTAGTTTCAAAAGATTTGTGGGTTATGCTTGTTCCTTCTGCATCGCTCGATCTGGAGGAAAGCTCCGTGATGATTGTGAGAGTCGAAGTGTGAGGTATAATAAAAGATCCACCATCCTATCCAGAAAGTGCACTGTAGCGTTAAATAAATTACGAGACCATAATATAGAGATTCACTAATGTAAAGCCAGGCCCACTGGGCGGAATTTCTCATGTGATATTGTGTAGGTTATAGAATTTGTGTGTTTTGGAATAAATAATACAGTGAAAAGAAAAAGATTGGTGGATTTTTCCATTGAATTGCATGTTGTCATGATGCCCTGAATTTATAATGTGTGCGCCATTCACATTCAGCGTGGTGGCCACGTGTTGATAAAAGCCGTTAAATAAAAGACAAAAAGAAAATGTGGTATTGCCAGTGCGTAGTGTACAGTCAGAGTTCTGTAATTCACTGATAGTCAGATATGCGTTTCCGTTGCGTAGTATTCATACAGGAGGATAATTTGTAACTAAATAGTAAGATACGAGAATTCATGTTACTCAATAAATTAAGGAAGAATCCACTCGCTTGGCAAACCACTCATCTTGCAGGCCTGACTGCTTGATGCCACAGTATGAGTAAGGCAAGTGGGTGCCTCTCATAATTTCGACCCTGCCAGGATATTTTTTTGCCAGGATAGTTCTGCCAGGATATTTTTTTTGCCAGGATATTTTTGCTGTTAGGGTTTGCTGTTAAGATTTTTTTTATTTTTTGATGGAATATATTGTGATAACGCTATGAAGTAAAAATTTTTTTGTTTGCAATTTCTTTCTGGATTGATGAGGATCTTTTATTTATTTTATGTAACTAATTGCTATATCGTCCAAGGCGGGAAGATCGTTGTATAATTTTTTTTGCGTAATGTCCATAGTAACTAGGTCGCAGTCGAAAAGTGTAGTCACCATGGAGAATAGCGATTCTGCGGTGAACGTAGCAGTGCAGCAGGAAGTAGCTGTTGACCATGGGTTAACGCGCGAGAAAGACAAACACTCGGAAGGGGTTGAATTGTTCAGTGGACCGCAGCTGTGTGATCCTTTATGCGGTGGGCTTTGTTCACAATCGGGGGATTTTCCCTACGACGCGGGCGAGCAGGGACTAGGCCAGGTATGCAGTGAAAGTGCAGCTACCCTTAGCGAAGCTACGGTTTCTCAGGCGAACGAGGTGAGCGCACCGAAAGTAGCAAATGACAGTGTGCTACTGCAGTTTTTACAGAGGATGGACGAAAGATTAGAAGCGATGAATAGAGATAATAAGGGGAGAGATAGGGAGAATAAGGAGAGAGATAGGGAGAATAAGGAAAGATTTGAAGCAACTAAGGAAAGATTGGAAGCAAATAAGGAAAAAATGGAGGCATTGGATAAGGGAAATAAAGAGGCAATGAGGAAGCTACACACAGTTATCGATGAGCGTCTGCCCGCAGTTAATAATCGGTTGGATGAGGGGGAGAAGAATCCGGGTGCGTTGAAGGAAGTATGTGACGCCGTGAAAGAAAAAGCTAATAATTTGGAGGTACAAGTATTTGCAATAGAGAGTGATACTACTGAGCGAAGGGACGTGTTGCCAGATGAGCGAATCAAAGAGGTAGTGGTCAGAATGAATACGATTAGTGCAGATGCAGAAAAGATCAGTACAAGAGGCGAGACAGGTTCTGACAGTACGCAGCGAGAGGTTTATGCCGATCAGGAGGAGATACAACCACCATTACAGTTTAAAGAGGCACAATTAGAAATAAGTAGGAAACATAGTGAAGAACTAGCGCAGTTGCAATTAGCGTGCAGTAGCGAAGGTGACACACCACCAGGTAGATTGCAGAGGGAGAGTGAGATAAACTCAAGAGGCGAAAATAGGCAGAAAGAGCAAGACGAATTCAGAGAGTCAGAAGAACGGTTGTGTCGGATAAAACAGGTGACAAACCCAACTGGGTATAGTCCAAGGCTGTCTCAATTTCAAGATTCATTACCTTCATCGTGGGGACTGCTCCTCAAAACGAAGTTTGTGTATAACTATTTGAGGGACGAGGCTAGAGCGAAAATGCAGGAAGACATTAAAGACTGTAGTAGCTATTTAAATGAATTCTGGTCAAAAAGTAAGCAGGACCAGGTTAAGCAAAGCATATTGATGACGCGAAATTGTAGCGAAGGTGGTATAAGAGATCCAGTGTCGTGCTATCAGGAAATACTGAGACGAAATAGGTATTTGGAGGTGCCATGCGAACCTGGGGAGCTCTTTAGGATCTGTATAACGAAGTTGCCAGTGAAATTGCGCAGAGGTATAGTGATGGCAGGCAGAGGCGTAGACGATTCTGCGTCATTTGAACAATTGTCACAGGAACTGGGTGATGAGAGCAATACTGTGAACGGAAACGCGACTCATAGGTCAGTTAGTGTCGAGGATAGGAACGGCGGAAACTATCAGAATGACAGGAGAGCATGGAATCCTGGCATTTCATTCTTGTCATAATAGATTGAAGGATAGGAGAAACTAATCCAACATATCAGCCCTTAGCATCTTGCCTTAAAACACATGCAGCTGGCACTGAAAATTGTCTATGTAGCAGACATACTCTACTGATATGTAGGAACGCAAATACCTTACTTCTGAACAGAGAATATAATGAGGTGCTGTGTATGGTTGTTCGGAATCTGGTATTAGTGAAAGAGGCCACTAGCACCCAAGTTTCTAACACTCGGGCTGCCCATTTCTCCCAGCTTGTATATTCTCTGCACACATTTAATTTTCATGTAAGCTTAGAACTAGCAAATTTTTTACTGTGTATAGTGGACCATTCAGAGTGAGGCGGATTGTCCATGAAAATGCTGTACTGTTTGAGACGATCAAGGGAAAACAATCTCGTGGGCTTCATCACATTTCTAACATCAAATTATGGAAAAGTTAAGGATAGATCTAAAGTAGGCAATTTATGGTAGATAGTCAGTGTATTTATTTGTGGTGTGTAACGTTGTGCAGGGTCAAATCGAACATAAGAATTTTCAGGCGGGATGTCAGGAAGTATGACGGAATAGACTGGTCAAATGAGTCATGAACAGGAGTCGAGAGAGTGGTGTATGTATGTATTTTTTGTCATATGAATGAGGATCAAGCAGAAACGACGTGATGATTAATGAGTGGATAAAGATGGTAGATAAAGAAGCGACGTGATAAATAGTAGTGGATGAAGGTGACATATAAGGAGAGAAGCGACGTGAAGCAATGTGATTAATAAAGAGAGATTCGACGTGATGAAACAGTGGTAAATAAAGGTGAGTAGAATTAATAATGTGGAGATGTCTTAGATGTATGTTACAGAGAGGCCTGTGTATGCTGCAATAGAGATTGATGCCAATGGCGAAGGAAGACCAGGAAATGATGGAGTAATGGACGGACGGAGAGCCGAAATACGAATGAAGAGATGAGGACAACTGTACAATGTGAAATGACATAAAGGGAGTATGAGATCAAGATGGTGAACGTTGTGGAATACTGACGTAAGATGTAATATAAGTGTAGATCTAATTCTTAGCATAACATTTGCGATTTGGCAAAAATAATATTTTTTGTTGTTGTTGGAGCCTGGTACCAGTATAACTAATCAAAACGGTACCAAGAATGTGTACAGTTATTTTGCAGGTTGAATAATTTGTGTATTTTTTGTTCTTAGATGAAATGTCGCAATTCTAAGTTGGTGTTTAGCAGAATGATTAATGGGTAAAGTGAATGCAGAGGTAAGCCGATGGAGAGAGGTGCCAGAGTGAAAGGACGAATTCGGAGACTGGAATGCTATCTCCGAAACAGCTTCATGTGTTATGTGGTTGAGTATAAGGGAGCAAAGGTATGGTATGTTGTGAGTGTGGTGGTGTTATGAGTATAAGGGAGCAAAGGTATGGTATGTTGTCGTGAGTGTGGTGGTGTTAAGGTTAGCTGACTTCTAGACCTATTCTGTTAGTGTATTAATGGATTGAATGAGAAGGAAAATGTGATGTCTGGTGAGTGAGAGTCGTAGAGTAGCGTGATCAATGCGCACACTCCTGTAAAGGGGATGCTACCGATCTGTAACTAAAACATTATTATGTATTGTTTGATTTGGATGAACCTCGATGGCAGGTCAGGATCTGACATCATGTGGATGGTTCATACGTGTCCTAGAAATGTTGTTATATATAATAAAATGTAAAATATGTGAAGAGATACTAATTTCAGTCTGTCACAAGCACAAAGGTGCATTGTATGTTGTAGATTTAGAGTCATCAGTTTCTAAAATGTTTGTTGTGTTAGGATGTTAAAGTAGTTTACTATTTAATAACATGTGGTAGGTAATTGTGAGCTGTGTAGATTATTTCTTATTTTTTTGTTAGATCACTTTCAAGGGGTATTAATTTTCAGTCTGTCACAAGCACAAAGGTTCACTGTATATTGTAGTTTAGAATAAACTGTTTCTAATATTTTCGCTGTGATAGAATGTTAGAGTAGCCTACTATTTGATATTGTAATTATGAGCAGTATAGATTGCTTATTATTCCTTTTGTTTTATTTTACACTTTCATGTTTTGTATGAGGGACGACAGGTACAATGAATAGCACATGTGTGGGCGGTATATAGAAAAGAGATAAATGTTGATGTTGTATGTGTAGAAAACTAGGGTGTATAATTTTATGTTTTTTTAGAACATAGATTCTTTTATTACCAATGTATCTAATAGATCATACATGTAATCAATGAGTATTTAAATAATGTAAGAATATCCTTTTGTCTGTAATGTTGCGAGATGCACGGAAGGCTCTGAATGATTGGGTGTCGTAACGCCCATACCGCTAGCGGGCCGAGCTGACGTTGCCATGGCGACGGGCGACGGGCGACAGAGCCGCGGCACTCCCCACTCCACTGCCGGTCGAGGTACACTCTTTGACATAAAACTCGACCAGCGGCCGGCCTCTTCAGAGGCTAAGTCCGCGCCGATCGCGACATGGGACAAAAAAACTGGCCAACTCGCTAATTCTCTAAGTCCGGTTATCTGCACAATCTGGCAACACTGTAGACTGCGGCACTTCCTGGAGGAAAACTTGTCCCAAGATAGAGAAACTCTAGGCTGATTACGCCTGTGGTCTAGCGGTAGCGTGCGTTGTTTCTGTTCGTAATGTCAGTGGATCGAGAGCAGCTGGCACAAAATATTTTTATAGCCTCTTCTGTCTGAATGCTGAAGACGTGAATGTAATGGTAGCGCAGATTCAATCTATTTCGCTTTGTGACACACCGATATCAAAATTTTATCCAGTAACGATTTTGCGGCAGATTTCCTGCAGACTGTCCTCCTCTGGACGCCGTATGCGGCAAAGCTCCGGGATCCATTTGCTGGCTACTGGCAGCGGCCGTGGCGACAGCAGCGGCACTGCACTCCCCCGTTCTTTATCGAAAGCGCCTGCTACCGCTCATCGCTTTTGATGATTTAAAACGCTTTATTATTAAATGTTGCTCCACAGAAAATTTCTACAATTTCCATTCACGCTCAAAAGCAACGGAGACAGACGCCCTGATTAGTAGGCGGGTAACCGGCAAGAGCTGAGTATGGCCCGAAATTAATTTTATAGACTGGGACGAAATTAAACCACCTCACTACATTCGATGAATTTATAAATGCTTCATACCTCGTTTCTTTTCCTTTCAAACTTAATTATCTGTGCAACTTTTGGTCAATGTTTGGATGTTTTCGTCAAGCCAGAGTGAGCGTCTGTGGTGTAAAGTGTATTACAGTTCTTGTTTCATTCCTTATGGTAAGTCTATGCGATAAACTGTGTGAACACCTTAAAATGCATGCTCTGTAGCAGTGAAGGCACACTGCACGTTTGGAGTTCCATGTGTGGGTTCATGAAGTATTTATTGTTGATCGGAAGTGATAGTTAAGGTCATCAGATTTAAACCAGAAAAATTTGTCGTTTTGAAGGTTTCAGAGAACGGAAAGGAATTGCTAAAGCCGGTGTTAGTAAACGTCTACAGTTAAATGCTATTGCAAACTTTCACATTGCTATCTCCACCCTACTCCAGACAGCTCTCGGTGGAGTTGCACTACGTTGCCGATGGTATGGAAGGCCTTCAAACCGACAACAGACCACATATTGAAAAATACAAGCGAATTCTCTTGCAGCGTAAGCTTATTGTAACTAATCTAAAAATTATTGGAGAGGAACATTGTCCTATTCAAAAAAAGTAAAATGTTACACACTGTTGACGTCAAACGGACATTATCTATGTTCTGTCTTGTGTCCTACACATCTATAATATGAAGTGTACTATGAAAATGATTATATATAATGGATTATAAGGTAATGCATTGATACCAGATGGTGGGGGCCGGCCGATGTGGCCGTGCGGTTCTAGGCGCTTCAGTCTGGAAACGCGTGACCGCTACGGTCGCAGGTTCGAATCCTGCCTCTGGCATGGATGTGTGTGATGTCCTTAGGTTAGTTAGGTTTAAGTAGTTCTAAGTTCTAGGGGACTGATGACCTTAGAAGTTAAGTCCCATAGTGCTCAGAGCCATTTGAACCATTTGAACTATTTAACACAAAATGACATTAAAAATTTAAGTTATTCACGAGCAGCTAGTTGAGAATATGTATGAACATTAAATGACACGACGAACCGTCTTGTTCTGCATATGGATTCAAACCCAGCTCATGCAGACTAAGCAAAGATTTCGTGACTGACGGAAACTAGCAGTCATTTCTGATTAGGCATACAGAGAGTGATATACCTCGATTTTAGACAGTATCAGTTAGCAAATATCTACTTTAAATTGCATAACGCAAACATTTTTAACAGACGCGAATTCCTACCCAGCATCTATTGTCCCTGTTAACGAACTACGAGAGATGTTAAATATTGCTTCTTCACAAGTAACTTACTTGAAATGCCGTGAGGTAAAGCTGTGTGTTGGACACGGATTCGAACCCGGAACCTAATCGGATTGCTATCGAAGCACAGTCAAATGTGACATATCGGAATTTCGCGGCAGTAACTAGATGTTTTAACTGAAATGACGAGACGAAACATTAATTTTTTTCCTTCCCAGGACTCCAACCCGGCACCTATCGCTGTTATATTCTAGAGAAAACGAACGTTAAATATGGGTTTGTTGCACCAGCAGTGACATGTGAGCATGTTTGAACTGAAATAATATGACGAAGAGTTCAGCACTCACTGGGAATAGAGCCCCACACATATCGTTGTTGACTACACACAAAGAGACGTCAGCTACCGAATTTTTCTCCACCAGCTGCTCAGAATAGCATCTTGAACTTACAGTAATCTCGCAAATAGTTCTGTGTCTCACTGGAAGTTAAAAACGTCAGATATCGTTAGTGTTGACAGCGAATGAAAATACATTAAAAATCAAAATTACACTCCTGGAAATTGAAATAAGAACACCGTGAATTCATTGTCCCAGGAAGGGGAAACTTTATTGACACATTCCTGGGGTCAGATACATCACATGATCACACTGACAGAACCACAGGCACATAGACACAGGCAACAGAGCATGCACAATGTCGGCACAAGTACAGTGTATATCCACCTTTCGCAGCAATGCAGGCTGCTATTCTCCCATGGAGACGATCGTAGAGATGCTGGATGTAGTCCTGTGGAACGGCTTGCCATGCCATTTCCACCTGGCGCCTCAGTTGGACCAGCGTTCGTGCTGGACGTGCAGACCGCGTGAGACGACGCTTCATCCAGTCCCAAACATGCTCAATGGGGGACAGATCCGGAGATCTTGCTGGCCAGGGTAGTTGACTTACACCTTCTAGAGCACGTTGGGTGGCACGGGATACATGCGGACGTGCATTGTCCTGTTGGAACAGCAAGTTCCCTTGCCAGTCTAGGAATGGTAGAACGATGGGTTCGATGACGGTTTGGATGTACCGTGCACTATTCAGTGTTCCCTCGACGATCACCAGTGGTGTACGGCCAGTGTAGGAGATCGCTCCCCACACCATGATGCCGGGTGTTGGCCCTGTGTGCCTCGGTCGTATGCAGTCCTGATTGTGGCGCTCACCTGCGCGGTGCCAAACACGCATACGACCATCATTGGCACCAAGGCAGAAGCGACTCTCATCGCTGAAGACGACACGTCTCCATTCGTCCCTCCATTCACGCCTGTCGCGACACCACTGGAGGCGGGCTGCACGATGTTGGGGCATGAGCGGAAGACGGCCTAACGGTGTGCGGGACCATAGCCCAGCTTCATGGAGACGGTTGCGAATGGTCCTCGCCGATACCCCAGGAGCAACAGTGTCCCTAATTTGCTGGTGCGGTCCCCTACGGCACTGCGTAGGATCCTACGGTCTTGGCGTGCATCCGTGCGTCGCTGCGGTCCGGTCCCAGGTCGATGGGCACGTGCACCTTCCGCCGACCACTGGCGACAACATCGATGTACTGTGGAGACCTCACACCCCACGTGTTGAGCAATTCGGCGGTACGTCCACCCGGCCTCCCGCATGCCCACTATACGCCCTCGCTCAAAGTCCGTCAACTGCACATACGGTTCACGTCCACGCTGTCGCGGCATGCTACCAGTGTTAAAGACTGCGATGGAGCTCCGTATGCCACGGCAAACTGGCTGACACTGACGGCGGCGGTGCACAAATGCTGCGCAGCTAGCGCCATTCGACGGCCAACACCGCGGTTCCTGGTGTGTCCGCTGTGCCGTGCGTGTGATCATTGCTTGTACAGCCCTCTCGCAGTGTCCGGAGCAAGTATGGTGGGTCTGACACACCGGTGTCAATGTGTTCTTTTTTCCATTTCCAGGAGTGTATTATCCACCAGGTGTTCTCATGCTAGAGCTTGATAATACATAATTAAATCTTTAGTGCCGGGCCTGGATGAGAATTCTGACACACAGGCTCCCTGTAGTAATTTGCAGCATGTTCAGTAAATTCATTTACTTGGTTGACCGAATCACCATGAACTAGCTGCCTCGGCTACCCAGTGCATACATTCGACTATTTAGTAATCACAGAAATAAAATCACGTAACTGCCACCTACACACAACTGCCAACATTGTAGGATGCAGAAGTTTAAATAAGAAGTGTTCCTTTCCACTTGAGCTATTCTATTGCGCTATCTGTTACTAGAAAACGTCGTTCAGTCCAAAAGAAAAGCTGTAACTGTTTGTCTCTCAGAAGTCAAGACCTGGCCATATGTATAATCTCACAGTGCTGTGGAATCCAAAGCTCTGGAGGAATAGTTGCCGAGCTCTGGAGCTGTTGTAGCTACGTGCCAGCTTGTAGCATAGATAAGATGTCGCGAGTTCGAATACATTCAGTGCTACATTTTTTAAAACGCAATTCTGCTCTCTGCTGAAGTTATCAATCTAATGGAACTTTGAACATAATTCCCTTCACTTCTCAACCCAAAGTAGTCGCATGTGGAAAAAGGACTAACTACTGTGACATTTTGTTCTATTCAGGTTTAATAGACAGCAGGCAGCAGATGCATCTCGAAGATGTGCAGGGAGAGCGCATCGTGCCATAATATGTCAGAAAAGTATTTTCTACATTAGCCGTCGTGTGGTAGTGATATTTTATTCTTCTTCAAACTTTGATTGACAGCTTTAACTCAGAACAAGTTTTCTACATGCATGTAATCAATAAACTGCATGTGCATTGTCAGACTGTCATAGGTAACATCAGAGAATTCGCATATATCGTTGATGATTAATTTCTCTCTCATGTTTACTATTGTTTTAACAACACTAAAGGAAACCTTACGAAAATTGTGCACTGTATTATAAGAAATGAAATAAAACTAACCATGATAACCTTACGACGAAAGTATCTATACACAAGCATGCCTCTATCGACACGAATTAGTAAAATACTACTCACTTAGATTTTGATTGGGTCTGTGTTTAATTGGTATGCTGTGTCATACTCAAGAGGTATGCAAATGTGGCATTTCATAAATATAGTTACGTATTCCTAGAAACCCAAAATTTGCTTGTCAGCAGCGGAAAGAGGCGTTACCTGTTGTGCAGCATTGTAAGTTTTTCAACATTGCACTATGAGCTGAAAGCATTTTCTTGCGATTTCCTTATTGATGTTTGATCTGACTGCTTGTAGCTCTTTCACAGAAGGGATAAAAACGTTACAGTCAGTGAGACTGGAACTGCAAACCGTAACAGACGCTGTTTCACAGTTCAGCACATTACCACAGAGCTGGCGAGGAGGTATGGGTCTCAGCTTCCTATTACGACGGCAATAGTAACTAGAACTCGTAAACCGCTATTTAAAGGTCGAGATTAGTTGCGATTTCCACCTGCAACGACTTTCCTGGGCTGAAAACCGTAAATTTTCAATCTTTTGTTACCCTTCAAGCTATAATAACTCAGATTATTCAATGGAAATGACAGGTAAAATCAAGTGAACTTTGAGGCTTAATTCCGTGCACACCAGGAAGTAACTCGTCGATCACAGGGTTGCCAAACATACGTTGCCTTGTTGCCAAATCTCAGTTACAGTACCAGCAGGAAGAAGACGAACCGATGTGATCCTACAGCGGTCTGGGAAGTGACCAAAGCTGGTGTCTCCAAGTCGCGGCTGCTACGGTCTGGAATACGTAATGCGTCTGATTCGCTTTCTGTAACTAGGTTTAGGGACTGGAGCGTAGTTACTAATAATACTCAGAACTGACTGCAAACTGAGCATCATAAATCAGTAACTCTCATTGTTGTTTTTATATTTCTTTCGTAAGTGCACTCAAAACTAAGAAAGTCATTCACAGGCGTTTTCGTGCCTCGCCGATAGTCGAGCACAACATACAAATAAAAATAAAAAAGAATGTGTGTGTGTGTGTGTGTGTGTGAGAGAGAGAGAGAGAGAGAGAGAGAGAGAGAGAGAGAGAGAGAGAAATAAAAAGCAATGAGAGAGAGTGTAAAAAATTGTTGTAAAGAAATTGAATCATGGTATTTAAAGAAATCTTTCATTAAAATGACACGTTCCACATCATTACGAAATGTCGTATTCATGATCTATGGAACAAGAGTTAATCTAATGTAATCTAATCTAATCTAATCACATCATATTGATGATTAGCCATGAAGAGTCATGAATTACCGAAATTTTTGCCAATACCAGTAACCAAATCTAAACTTGAAAATAAAAGACGACAATTTTTGTAATAAACCGTGACTCCTATCAAGACCCTTTCATCCCTGTTATCTAACCACGAAAGATGTCTGATATACCTCCATTCTGAAGTAACAAAGTGTGCATGCATTTAAAGATGAAGTGCATGATGTGAAGTTCTGTGACGGAGATACGAACCCAACACGTAATCCGATTGTTAACTAAGAAAAATCAAATGTTACGTATCGGTTTTTCTTACGAGCCGCTAGGTGTCTGAATCTAAAATAAGGATACAAACTTTTGTGCCTAAGCGACAATCGAACTGCACACCTACCGTGCATCCACGAATATAGCTTAAGTATCAGTTGCTTACTCATGAACAGTAGGATGTGTGCGTGTTTGACCAGAAATAACGACACCTGTTGCGATTGTTGGCAACACATGAACAGACATTGAAATTGCGCGTTAATTTTCACTAGCAGGTCGGTGTGCACTTGATAAAGCTAGAAATGAAATTATGAATATTTTTGTACTGGATCAGGTTTCAGACCCACATACTTACCTTTGGAGGAGACCTAGAGAAGATTGCAGTCTTGGGAAAAGGAACGAAATGACTGAACTATACTGTTCCGAGAGATTCAGATCCTCGAAAGAGGAGATACGAATTCGAATCGCAGTCCAGCACCAAATTTTTAAACGTCTCTAGTTCAATCAAGTACAAGTAAAATAAGAGCCCTGTCCCTTTAAATGGCTATCGGTTCATCAAATAAAATAAAATTTTCTAATGTAAGTAAGCTTACTGGCGACTGTATTTCTGTTTACCATGACTTCCACTGTGTCATTTCCCAACGTAAACCGGCTCTGCCCAGTTGGTGATGAAGGAACATGATGTTTAATGCGGATTCTGGATTATAACGTCTTTCTCTTGAGGTTACCAGAGGTAAAATAAACCTGTTTGTGCCTCTTAAAAGTAAATGCCTGAACCCACGCATTGCACCTGTGATAGTTCGTTCCACCAGACCATTGTGGCCACATTACCCAGCCCCAGGAGTGTGCTGTAACGGATAATGTGCTTAGCTTACAAAATTAGTCACGGTGGAAAAAATGCGAGTCTATTAAATGGTCAAGTAGAAGCAAGCTTCTGACGCAGAGATTATGCTATTCTCATGTCAGCAGGATGTAAAGACTCTTCTAGGCATCATAGGCTGGATGAGAAGCCATTTTGATTTTACACAAATTCAGCAAATTTCTTAGTTCGAGAAAATCCACTGTGAAGTGTGAAGTTGCCGGATAATTCGATTATTACTGTTATTATTACTATCATTTTATTCATACCGCTGATGGAACACGACCGTAGTCTTGAGGTAAAACGCGAGACCAGCTAATATGACGTCTGGCGACCGAAAGCACATATCGACAAAATTTTTATCGCCCCTTTCCTCTCGGTGCTGAAGCTATGAGTGTAATTCAAGCGAATCTACAATATCATATTAGCTGGTCTCGCGTTTTACAAGACTACGGTCGTAGTCAAGAGTAATGTACTAAGACTGGAGTCAAGACTTCCTCTGGGAAGTGCCGCAGTCTACATGTTGCTAGATCGAGCATATTGCCAGACGTAGAATTCTGAGAGGAGCACGACTGTATTGTCCACCTTACGTGAACGACTCGGCGGTCAATTTTTTGGTCTGAGACTGTATCTACAACACATATTGCACGCTTAAGACCCAGAAGAATTAAAAAAAAAAAGTAGTTTATGAGAGCAACGTTAACCATAGCGTTCGAAGTATTCATAGTATTGTATACGTGTGTGTAAACGCCTTCCAATGACCACTCAGGAAAGACAAGGATACACAGTCTAGCTTCAATATTATGAATACTCCTCAGTTTGTGGATGAACTCAGACTTAGGTTGATAATAATTTTGAAAATTTAGCAGCACTGTACCCATTGGTGTTAAACTCGTTTTCAACCAATGATTCCCACAGCTACAGGGATACTACTTGTGATACCTCTTCGACAAAATACTTAAGCAGTGTTATCAGACGAAAAGATCAACCTGACACAAACTGTGGGAAGTTTGTTTTACAACCTTCGTACCTGGATATTCAGCTTTTTCCTATTTGAGATATCTGTGAACGTTGCTGCTTAAGACGATTTAAGCAGAAACAAAATTCCCTCAGCTTCGACAATGTTTAAAGAAATCGTCTTATCGGCACTAAATCGTGGTTTGTGAATTGTTTACTGGCCGTACTCTTCCGTATTTTGCCGGTTGGAAGGCGAAAGCTTACTGACAAATTTCACACAGAAATTACTGTTACAGTGTACTTATGGAGCCAAATGAGTCAATTGCGTATTTTCCGGTGAGAAAGAGCACTGGCAAACAGTCTTCGCTACATTAGGTTATTTAAACTGGTGTCATTCTGAGCTAGAATTTATGGTCAGCGACTAAGTGTAAGGTCAACGTTTCGGATGCGAGTTTTGCGACTGTGAAATACTTTCCTACATTATAGAAGCGAATATTAAATTTGAACTAATATTGCGAAAATTTTGTACTTGGATAGCTTAGAATGAAAATACTTCTGTTTATTGCAAAGGGAAACAATAGATTTTCTAAAACACTGTCTGTCATACACTACTTGAAACAGGTCATGTCGACCAAATCATGTGGAAGAACTAAGAGGAACGTATATCGGAAGGCAGTAAGATCTCTTGCCTTTTGGTTTGTCAGTACTCGATAGCCATTTCTAGGCGAAAGTAAATGAAGAAAGGCAGTGCGTTTGTGTTACCAAGTAACGTCTTCGTCAATTACTTTAGTTTTAATATAATCTACGAGTAATTGCTGGTATTTGATATTAACATGAAAAGGATTCCGTAGACAGGGAAAGAACCTGTTCTTGGGAAACTACTGCTATAGTAACCAAAAGGCACTAAATGATGTTCAAGCACTTGTGTTACAGCAGCGGTATGAATAAAATGATATTAATAATAACAGTAATAATCGAATTATCCGGCAACTTCACACTTCACAGTGGATTTTCTCGAACTAAGAAATTTGCTGAATTTGTGTAAAATCAAAATGGCTTCTCATCCAGCCTATGATGCCTAGAAGAGTCTTTACATCCTGCTGACATGAGAATAGCATAATCTCTGCGTCAGAAGCTTGCTTCTACTTGACCATTTAATAGACTCGCATTTTTTCCACCGTGACTAATTTTGTAAGCTAAGCACATCATCCGTTACAGCACACTCCTGGGGCTGGGTAATGTGGCCACAATGGTCTGGTGGAACGAACTATCACAGGTGCAATGCGTGGGTTCAGGCATTTACTTTTAAGAGGCACAAACAGGTTTATTTTACCTCTGGTAACCTCAAGAGAAAGACGTTATAATCCAGAATCCGCATTAAACATCATGTTCCTTCATCACCAACTGGGCAGAGCCGGTTTACGTTGGCAAATGACACAGTGGAAATCATGGTAAACAGAAATACAGTCGCCAGTAAGCTTACTTACATTAGAAAATTTTATTTTATTTGATGAACCGATAGCCATTTAAAGGGACAGGGCTCTTATTTTACTTGTACTTGATTGAACTAGAGACGTTTAAAAATTTGGTGCTGGACTGCGATTCGAATTCGTATCTCCTCTTTCGAGGATCTGAATCTCTCGGAACAGTATAGTTCAGTCATTTCGTTCCTTTTCCCAAGACTGCAATCTTCTCTAGGTCTCCTCCAAAGGTAAGTATGTGGGTCTGAAACCTGATCCAGTACAAAAATATTCATAATTTCATTTCTAGCTTTATCAAGTGCACACCGACCTGCTAGTGAAAATTAACGCGCAATTTCAATGTCTGTTCATGTGTTGCCAACAATCGCAACAGGTGTCGTTATTTCTGGTCAAACACGCACACATCCTACTGTTCATGAGTAAGCAACTGATACTTAAGCTATATTCGTGGATGCACGGTAGGTGTGCAGTTCGATTGTCGCTTAGGCACAAAAGTTTGTATCCTTATTTTAGATTCAGACACCTAGCGGCTCGTAAGAAAAACCGATACGTAACATTTGATTTTTCTTAGTTAACAATCGGATTACGTGTTGGGTTCGTATCTCCGTCACAGAACTTCACATCATGCACTTCATCTTTAAATGCATGCACACTTTGTTACTTCAGAATGGAGGTATATCAGACATCTTTCGTGGTTAGATAACAGGGATGAAAGGGTCTTGATAGGAGTCACGGTTTATTACAAAAATTGTCGTCTTTTATTTTCAAGTTTAGATTTGGTTACTGGTATTGGCAAAAATTTCGGTAATTCATGACTCTTCATGGCTAATCATCAATATGATGTGATTAGATTAGATTAGATTACATTAGATTAACTCTTGTTCCATAGATCATGAATACGACATTTCGTAATGATGTGGAACGTGTCATTTTAATGAAAGATTTCTTTAAATACCATGATTCAATTTCTTTACAACAATTTTTTACACTCTCTCTCATTGCTTTTTATTTCTCTCTCTCTCTCTCTCTCTCTCTCTCTCTCTCTCTCACACACACACACACACACACACATTCTTTTTTATTTTTATTTGTATGTTGTGCTCGACTATCGGCGAGGCACGAAAACGCCTGTGAATGACTTTCTTAGTTTTGAGTGCACTTACGAAAGAAATATAAAAACAACAATGAGAGTTACTGATTTATGATGCTCAGTTTGCAGTCAGTTCTGAGTATTATTAGTAACTACGCTCCAGTCCCTAAACCTAGTTACAGAAAGCGAATCAGACGCATTACGTATTCCAGACCGTAGCAGCCGCGACTTGGAGACACCAGCTTTGGTCACTTCCCAGACCGCTGTAGGATCACATCGGTTCGTCTTCTTCCTGCTGGTACTGTAACTGAGATTTGGCAACAAGGCAACGTATGTTTGGCAACCCTGTGATCGACGAGTTACTTCCTGGTGTGCACGGAATTAAGCCTCAAAGTTCACTTGATTTTACCTGTCATTTCCATTGAATAATCTGAGTTATTATAGCTTGAAGGGTAACAAAAGATTGAAAATTTACGGTTTTCAGCCCAGGAAAGTCGTTGCAGGTGGAAATCGCAACTAATCTCGACCTTTAAATAGCGGTTTACGAGTTCTAGTTACTATTGCCGTCGTAATAGGAAGCTGAGACCCATACCTCCTCGCCAGCTCTGTGGTAATGTGCTGAACTGTGAAACAGCGTCTGTTACGGTTTGCAGTTCCAGTCTCACTGACTGTAACGTTTTTATCCCTTCTGTGAAAGAGCTACAAGCAGTCAGATCAAACATCAATAAGGAAATCGCAAGAAAATGCTTTCAGCTCATAGTGCAATGTTGAAAAACTTACAATGCTGCACAACAGGTAACGCCTCTTTCCGCTGCTGACAAGCAAATTTTGGGTTTCTAGGAATACGTAACTATATTTATGAAATGCCACATTTGCATACCTCTTGAGTATGACACAGCATACCAATTAAACACAGACCCAATCAAAATCTAAATGAGTAGTATTTTACTAATTCGTGTCGATAGAGGCATGCTTGTGTACAGATACTTTCGTCGTAAGGTTATCATGGTTAGTTTTATTTCATTTCTTATAATACAGTGCACAATTTTCGTAAGGTTTCCTTTAGTGTTGTTAAAACAATAGTAAACATGAGAGAGAAAATAATCATCAACGATATATGCGAATTCTCTGATGTTACCTATGACAGTCTGACAATGCACATGCAGTTTATTGATTACATGCATGTAGAAAACTTGTTCTGAGTTAAAGCTGTCAATCAAAGTTTGAAGAAGAATAAAATATCACTACCACACGACGGCTAATGTAGAAAATACTTTTCTGACATGTTATGGCACGATGCGCTCTCCCTGCACATCTTCGAGATGCATCTGCTGCCTGCTGTCTATTAAACCTGAATAGAACAAAATGTCACAGTAGTTAGTCCTTTTTCCACATGCGACTACTTTGGGTTGAGAAGTGAAGGGAATTATGTTCAAAGTTCCATTAGATTGATAACTTCAGCAGAGAGCAGAATTGCGTTTTAAAAAATGTAGCACTGAATGTATTCGAACTCGCGACATCTTATCTACGCTACAAGCTGGCACGTAGCTACAACAGCTCCAGAGCTCGGCAACTATTCCTCCAGAACTTTGGATTCCACAGCACTGTGAGATTATGCATATGGCCAGGTCTTGACTTCTGAGAGACAAACAGTTACAGCTTTTCTTTTGGACTGAACGACGTTTTCTAGTAACAGATAGCGCAATAGAATAGCTCAAGTGGAAAGGAACACTTCCTATTTAAACTTCTGCATCCTACAATGTTGGCAGTTGTGTGTAGGTGGCAGTTACGTGATTTTATTTCTGTGATTACTAAATAGTCGAATGTATGCACTGGGTAGCCGAGGCAGCTAGTTCATGGTGATTCGGTCAACCAAGTAAATGAATTTACTGAACATGCTGCAAATTACTACAGGGAGCCTGTGTGTCAGAATTCTCATCCAGTGTGGCGCAACTGCGTTACGATAGAAAAATGACTCGCAGAGAAGAGGATTTCGTGGTCTGTTGGACGGATGGTAGGTTGTTATACCTATGGTCTGGGTTCGATTCCCACTTCTGTCAATGATTTTAGATTGGGAGAGACAGATTCCATTCTCTCCTGGCTACACCAAGTGAAGGAGATATAATGGCTGCGTGGTCTGAAAATTCACATTAAAGACGATATTCCTTCTTTACCAAGTAGACGGTAGGTTGAACCACAATAAAGTCTGGAATGGCGACATGTAGAAACTCTATCACCAGTAACCTTTCTTATACTAGTTATTTATTTCAAGTGACGACACAAACGCTATGTATGGTCACAGGACACTAATTCCATCTTTTATCCGAGCTTCTGTATGTCGATAAAATTGGTTCTGAACTGGGAATGCAACTCTGACCGCCCTTAACGCGGAATTTGATCCCTTCGTGGCAATACAGCTCGGCTACAATTTGTTGTTTGTTCAAAACTGCAGATTCCTCAACACCTTCACATATTATGCGTGAATGGGATCGAATCCTGGCCCGGCACTAAAGATTTAATTATGTATTATCAAGCTCTAGCATGAGAACACCTGGTGGATAATAATTTTGATTTTTAATGTATTTTCATTCGCTGTCAACACTAACGATATCTGACGTTTTTAACTTCCAGTGAGACACAGAACTATTTGCGAGATGACTGTAAGTTCAAGATGCTATTCTGAGCAGCTGGTGGAGAAAAATTCGGTAGCTGACGTCTCTTTGTGTGTTGTCAACAACGATATGTGTGGGGCTCTATTCCCAGTGAGCGCTGAACTCTTCGTCATATTATTTCAGTTCAAACATGCTCACATGTCACTGCTGGTGCAACAAACCCATATTTAACGTTCGTTTTCTCTAGAATATAACAGCGATAGGTGCCGGGTTGGAGTCCTGGGAAGGAAAAAATTAATGTTTCGTCTCGTCATTTCAGTTAAAACATCTAGTTACTGCCGCGAAATTCCGATATGTCACATTTGACTGTGCTTCGATAGCAATCCGATTAGGTTCCGGGTTCGAAACCGTGTCCAACACACAGCTTTACCTCACGGCATTTCAAGTAAGTTACTTGTGAAGAAGCAATATTTAACATCTCTCGTAGTTCGTTAACAGGGACAATAGATGCTGGGTAGGAATTCGCGTCTGTTAAAAATGTTTGCGTTATGCAATTTAAAGTAGATATTTGCTAACTGATACTGTCTAAAATCGAGGTATATCACTCTCTGTATGCCTAATCAGAAATGACTGCTAGTTTCCGTCAGTCACGAAATCTTTGCTTAGTCTGCATGAGCTGGGTTTGAATCCATATGCAGAACAAGACGGTTCGTCGTGTCATTTAATGTTCATACATATTCTCAACTAGCTGCTCGTGAATAACTTAAATTTTTAATGTCATTTTGTGTTAAATAGTTCAAATGGCTCTGAGCACTATGGGACTTAACTTCTAAGGTCATCAGTCCCCTAGAACGTAGAACTACTTAAACCTAACTAACCTAAGGACATCACACACATCCATGCCCGAGGCAGGATTCGAACCTGCGACCGTAGCGGTCACGCGGTTCCAGACTGAAGCGCCTAGAACCGCACGGCCACATCGGCCGGCCCCCACCATCTGGTATCAATGCATTACCTTATAATCCATTATATATAATCATTTTCATAGTACACTTCATATTATAGATGAGTAGGACACAAGACAGAACATAGATAATGTCCGTTTGACGTCAACAGTGTGTAACATTTTACTTTTTTTGAATAGTACAATGTTCCTCTCCAATAATTTTTAGATTAGTTACAATAAGCTTACGCTGCAAGAGAATTCGCTTGTATTTTTCAATATGTGGTCTGTTGTCGGTTTGAAGGCCTTCCATAACATCGGCAACGTAGTGCAACTCCACCGAGAGCTGTCTGGAGTAGGGTGGAGATAGCAATGTGAAAGTTGCGAGCTGTCGAAGACGATCTTCATATTCCTAATGCGCTTAGGACATCGTATACTCTTGACGACGTTTAGCACCTGTGCGGTCAGTCACCCAATTTCAGAATTCATTTTGAGTAATCCTGCTAAATTCCCAAAATATTGTCTTTTTATATTGATGAGTAATATGGATAGTCGTCACGTTCATGTGCCGTCTACAACGCAAATTTAATGTTACTATCCTAGGAACTAACCTGCAATACGTTTTGTATTTCATAATCGGAACTATCTGCATTAACCGTCATCAGAGCAATGTCAGGGAACAGAATGCAGCAGTGCCTACTTGAGGACCTGCTTGAGTCGTGTTCTAAGGAAAGGGTAGTTCAAAATGGTTCAAATGGCTCTGAGCACTATGCGACTTAACTTCTGAGGTCATCAGTCGCCTAGAACTTAGAACTAATTAAACCTAACTAACCTAAGGACATCACACACATCCATGCCCGAGGCAGGATTCGAACCTGCGACCGTAGCGGTCACGCGGTTCCAGACTGAAGCGCCTTTAACCGCACGGCCACACCGGCCGGCGAAAGGGTAGTTGCTGGTTCACATTATATTACACTAGCGAGAAGTACCGACTTTTCCTTTTCTCTGCAAACATCCAGAACTAAATTCAGTAACTAAATGCTAAGAATATATTTGCATTGTGCCAACTCATAGATCAATAGACATGGATATAGATATAGATTTTTATATTTAAAGCCATTCTCGTTCTGCGTTGGAATAAACATCATTCATTATTTGCTTGTTCTTGTTACGATTGTTATTGTCATTCTCTCACTCGCAAGAGTCTTATGCTGATGCTGTATGAATAAATTATGCCATTGGATACAAAGCGGTTTAGTTTTGAGACCTAACCCACGAGGGGGGAAGGCACAGTGGTCTGCTTCAGGAATTCCAAGCAATAAAACACAAAAAAACAACCCAGGAAGGGTTCGAACAGCTACTTTCACGCAGAGACATGCATTTGGAATCTGTTCATCGTTACGGGGTCAAACAAGAGGGTAACATTACTGAAACAATGATCGGGCTACTTGGTATATAATAGAGCATACAGATTTCAAGGAGGAAACGTATGAAGACGCAGATTTCCTCGTTTTTTGAATAGGGCAATGTTCCTCTCCAATAATTTTTAGATTAGTTACAATAAGCTTACGCTGCAAGAGAATTCGCTTGTATTTTTCAATATGTGGTCTGTTGTCGGTTTGAAGGCCTTCCATAACATCGGCAACGTAGTGCAACTCCACCGAGAGCTGTCTGGAGTAGGGTGGAGATAGCAATGTGAAAGTTGCGAGCTGTCGAAGACGATCTTCATATTCCTAATGCGATTCGGACATCGTATACTCTTGACGACGTTTAGCACCTGTGCGGTCAGTCACCCAATTTCAGAATTCATTTTGAGTAATCCTGCTAAATTCCCAAAATATTGTATTTTTATATTGATGAGTAATATGGATAGTCGTCACGTTCATGTGCCGTCTACAACGCAAATTTAATGTTACTATCCTAGGAACTAACCTGCAATACGTTTTGTATTTCATAATCGGAACTATCTGCATTAACCGTCATCAGAGCAATGTCAGGGAACAGAATGCAGCAGTGCCTACTTGAGGACCTGCTTGAGTCGTGTTCTAAGGAAAGGGTAGTTGCTGGTTCACATTATATTACACTAGCGAGAAGTACCGACTTTTCCTTTTCTCTGCAAACATCCAGAACTAAATTCAGTAACTAAATGCTAAGAATATATTTGCATTGTGCCAACTCATAGATCAATAGATATGGATATAGATATAGATTTTTATATTTAAAGCCATTCTCGTTCTGCGTTGGAATAAACATCATTCATTATTTGCTTGTTCTTGTTACGATTGTTATTGTCATTCTCTCACTCGCAAGAGTCTTATGCTGATGCTGTATGAATAAATTATGCCATTGGATACAAAGCGGTTTAGTTTTGAGACCTAACCCACGAGGGGGGAAGGCACAGTGGTCTGCTTCAGGAATTCCAAGCAATAAAACACAAAAAAACAACCCAGGAAGGCTTCGAACAGCTACTTTCACGCAGAGACATGCATTTGGAATCTGTTCATCGTTACGGGGTCAAACAAGAGGGTAACACTACTGAAACAATGATCGGGCTACTTAGTATATAATAGAGCATACAGATTTCAAGGAGGAAACGTATGAAGACGCAGACTTCCTCGTTATCAATATGTGCGGCATATCTTTCGTGTTAACGAAAGTAAATTCCCGCTTTACCTCTTCTTACGTGTCAAATGAAATGAATGCCATGAGGAATAGAATATTTGTTGACTGCGTCTCTTCTTGCTTCCATCCTTACCAACATATTTCTTCATTCTCGTGGTAATCATGACATTCTATGTGCATGCTGCAAACGATTGCAAGTGGACAAATTCGACATCGAGGTGCAAAGCGTTTGGTATCTTACATTATATTCAATTCGAATAAGCTTCCGGTGTATTTTTACTTCGTTTGTATTTTTAGATGATTATGAACGTTACGTAAATTTATCTCACATGCTTTATGTTGAATGAGAGACATTGAATGATCCGTTTTGCTTTCCCTACGTTGAAATGATATAATGTCGGCGTCAACAGCCTTCTTCCACGCCGGAAGCTGAAACTTGTATCATTCTGGATTAATGATAATTGAATGTCTCATATGTATACATAGCCCACAAGGCGACGTCAGAAACCATCAGGGGAGAACGCCGCATAAAAACCAAACGTGCGCGCGCGTCTCCACTCTGAAGAACCGTATCGGAGAATCACGGCAAGCATTTCGCTGAAGAGCTGCCTCGTCAGAGAGCCGAGAAATGGCAGCGTCGTAGCAAGTATTTGTCAACACTCTGATAGTGCATTTACTTCCGGTTGTAGGTCGGCGTTACCTCGCTAAATTCACTTGACATTCGTTTTCCACATCGAAGACTCGTACGATATAATCCACTGCAAGATGACACAATTAGAAAGTATATTTAATTTCTGGACTCCAAGAACGGCGTTCTTCACATAAGTAACACCTGTTTGTGTGTGCATTCGGGAGGACGACGGTGCAATCCCGCGCCCGGCCATCCTGATTTAGGTTTTCAATGATTTCCCTAAATCGCTTCAGGCAAATGCCGGGATGGTTCCTTAGGAAGGGCACGGCCGATTTCCTTCCCCATCCTTCCCTAATCCGAGCTTGTGCTCCGTCTCTAATGACATCGTTGTCGACGGGACGTTAAAACAGTAATCTCCACCTCCTCTGTTTGTGTGTTTAAGGTTGCGTTTTGAGGCTCAGGCAACATCGCAGTGACTATAGTCCGCCTCTGGCCGCCAGTGTGTCGTTAGCTCAGAGGTTCCCTTGTGCGTTGCAGTGCTTGTACTATAAGTTCGAATCACGGTAGAAGCCGCTGACTACAACCTTTTATTTTCCATTTTAATTAATGGAGTTGCAAACTGCTAGTAAAAATTTCTTATGCGAAATCTGAAGAATGCCTTTAAACATCAATCTTCGTCCGATTTCGACTTAGTAAATTAAGTTAATATCATGGATTTCTGCTTTGTAAATTCCAAGGTGCTTCACTGTAAAATAGGTCCTGAAAAGATTCAAACCGACTGTCAACGATATAAATTTGAGCTTTGTTCGTCATATAGGTCTAACATGTCAGAAGGTTGTTTATGAAGTGCACATGTTCATTAATATAGTTCCCTTCTTCTAAATTTTTGCAATAGCATTTAACTGTAGACGTTTACTAACACCGGCGTTAGCAATTCCTTTCCGTTCTCTGAAACCTTCAAAACGACAAATTTTTCTGGTTTAAATCTGATGACCTTAACTATCACTTCCGATCAACAATAAATACTTCATGAACCCATACATGGAACTCAAAATGTGCAGTGTGCCTGCACTGCTACAGAGCATGCATTGCAAGGTATTCACACAGTTTATCGCATAGACTTACCATAAGGAATGAAACAAGAACTGTAATACACTTTACACCACAGACGCTCACTCTGGCTTGACGAAAACATCCAAACATTGACCAAAAGTTGCACAAATAATTAAGTTTGAAAGGAAAAGAACGAGGTATGAAGCATTTATAAATTCATCGAATGTAGTGAGGTGGTTTAAATTCGTCCCAGTCTATAAAATTAATTTCGGGCCATACTCAGCTCTTGCCGATTACCCGCCTACTAATCAGGGCGTCTGTCTCCGTTGCTTTTGAGCGTGAATGGAAATTGTAGAAATTTTCTGTGGAGCAACATTTAATAATAAAGCGTTTTAAATCATCAAAAGCGATGAGCGGTAGCAGGCGCTTTCGATAAAGAACGGGGGAGTGCAGTGCCGCTGCTGTCGCCACGGCCGCTGCCAGTAGCCAGCAAATGGATCCCGGAGCTTTGCCGCATACGGCGTCCAGAGGAGGACAGTCTGCAGGAAATCTGCCGCAAAATCGTTACTGGATAAAATTTTGATATCGGTGTGTCACAAAGCGAAATAGATTGAATCTGCGCTACCATTACATTCACGTCTTCAGCACTCAGACAGCAGAGGCTATAAAAATATTATATGCCAGCTGCTCTCGATCCACTGACATTATGAACAGAAACAACGCACGCTACCGCTAGACCACAAGCGTAATCAGCCTATAGTTTCTCTATCTTGGGGCAAGTTTTCCTCCAGGAAGTGCCGCAGTCTACAGTGTTGCAAGATTGTGCAGATAACCGGACTTAGAGAATTAGCGAGTTGGCCAGTTTTTTTGTCCCATGTCGCGATCGGCGCGGACTTAGCCTCTGAAGCGGCCGGCCGCCGGTCGAGTTTTATGTCAAAGAGTGTACACTCCACGCGCCCGCTACAGCAGGTCAACGGCCTGGGGCGACACGCGTGTACCACTGGCCATTCATAAGTTCCGCCACCCTTACGACTGGGGAAAGTATCCCGCGGAGGCAACAGCGGGTGGTTTCTTCCGCTCAACGGCGCGCGCAGCGGCGCCACAGCAGAATGGACGACGCGCGGCAGAGCCCGGCGGGCATTTTTTACCAGCAGCTATTAACTAGTACTGGATGTGGAGCCGTGAAACAAGATGACTGCTCGTATGTCTCGATAAGGTGGAAAGTGAGGGACTGGTGTTTCCACGTTGTGAGTGGTGGAAAAGATTTTGTCTTTAGCAGACAGGACGATCGTTTTGTTTTGTCTTGACCACTGAATGGTGGGATCCATAAACTTTTGGCAGTGACTTGTAAAGTGTGCTTTGTGAATTGCATGTGGGACACTTGGTATACTTAAAGAGGACAGTTCTCGTTTGGTGACCAATTATTGTATGAACACAAGAAACTAGAGTGGGACATTGACATTTGCGTCTGTAGTAGGAGACATTTCTTTAATTGGTGCGGGAATAAGTGCTGTTTGATGGAACTTACGACTTTTAATTACACCATGAACTGAAAGGACAGATCCGTGGGTAATAGTAGTTGTAGGGCCATTTCTGTACGACCAGATTCGTGTGGATGGTACGCTGAGAGTGACTATGACATTTGTGTTTAATGTGAGATACAGTTTACTGTTCAGTGCGTGTTCAAAATGCCGATTTGAGTGACTTAAAGACTTTCGTCCGGGTAACCATGCGAGAGCTTTGACACCGAGACAGTGTTTCTAGGAAAACTATCAGCAACTCTTTGACCCCAAGAAAATCACAGAATGAAATGTTCCCGTGTGACTCGCAAGATAGGGAATAATGTATTTGTACTTGTAATTGTGTAAATTTTTTATATGTTTCATTCCTGAAGGGACAGCAAGTGTAATTGTATTTCATTAACATTTGTGTTTAGAATAGTTAGTGTTTTTTTTTGTTTGTTTGTTCTGGGTTATCAAGTTCATGTAGCATGTTTATTAGAAATGCTTTAATTATTAGCCAGTGGCGTAATACTAACGTAGCGGCTCTTGTAGCATTGATCAGTAATGTTGTCACAGGGGAGAAGAGTTTGCATTGCACAACAAATATCGGAATTAACTGATGCATTTTGATGTCGTGGACAGTAATGATCTTGTTGGTGTGTTGACTGAAGCCACTTATTTTATTATCACAGTGGTGATATTTCACATTAAAGTGTAACGAAGGCTAGTCGAAATGCAAGTTCTTGTCGTCCAAATGTGTGACAACAGAGAAATGAGCAGTAGAGTAAGATACGAGAGCTACTGGTGGATTCAAGCATTTATTGCTAACTATTTATTGCGTGTATTGATCAAAGTTGATGGACTGACTAGCTCAGCAGCAGGTATTTGTACTGGTGGACAAGGATAAGGTTAAACTCACAGTCGAGTAGTGGTGGCAATTGCTTAAGTGATGATAGTTAATGAGGTGTGACATGATGTCTTAGATGAACTATATCATGTAACCAGTATGTAACTTGTGGTATATATCATTGTTTTTCTCCTCAGTTTTATTTCTCTGTAGGTTTGGTGTATATTTTAGAGTACTGATATGGAGCCAGACATTACACGTGGAACTAGGTTACGCAATTTTTTCTATTGTTGATTTTGTTTTGTATTTAGACATTGCCGTGTAAAAGATTATTACAACGCAATTTATGAATGTCGGATTACTTGTTCTGTGTTTGGACGGTGAGCTATTTAAAATTTCATGAGCACAATTAGTATTTTTTTAATTTGTCATAGAATTAGTGAAGTTTGGATTACTCATAAAAATAACGAAGATCCCAGTAACGAAGCAAATTTATATCTCAACATTATTTTTTATTTGTATGATGTAATGTTTCATTTGTCATGTGGATTGTTGTAAATTTGTATGTGTACGTTACTCCGGATTGTGGAGAGTAAAATAATACAACTGTGTCAATAATTTGGTAAAGTAACAGCATTTGGTCGTCTATTTGAGGTCACCAGGGGCTAAGGTCTCCTCCTGGTTATTTTGATGACTTGCTACGTTTGTTCTAATACAGCTTTCTTAAAAAAATGTTCGGAACTACCCTCGCATTGCAAGGAGAGTACCGTGCCATTCTTTTCTGCATGGGTAGCCGGTGGTGAAAGGGTACAGTACCGCCCGACATTGAAAATAGGTACGAAATACTTCATTATTTTTGTCAGAACAACACATTTTTTTTGTAAAATAACTCAATTTCAATTAATACAGCGAAGCCGGATACCAGTGTGGGAAAGAATGACAATTTATTTATTTAATTGATCACATGTGCACTCCCACAAAGTAAATCCCTACATCCAGTTTGGTGAGATCTGTGAAATGAATGAATGTATGATCGTCTGCTAACCGCAGATAGTGAATGTGGATATATGATCATCTTTGAGTCGATCCTTTGGCCACCTTTGGTGGGACCAAAGAGATGAAAGTTACCAGAGCTTTGAGCGCCTGAAATGTGGCTGACCAATACGATAGCAAGGTGCTTCCCCCACCTCGACAGAGGTGCGAGATGACCTACAGAACGGCCATATTTCAGCACTCTGCCGCCGGATCTTCTGCCGTTAAGACCTGTTTTTGTTGTGCTCCGTAATGACGAAAGAGTGGAGGCATGGTATGCATGTGGAATATTTAAGAGTAGTTTGAATTAATAATTTCTCTATCTCAGGATCTTTTGTGGGGAGAATTAAATGTCAGGCAGGTAATATTAAGGGGATTGTAGTAATCTTCGGAAGTGACCAACGGTCACAATGAAACCACGTGTAGCTATAAGTTGAGATACTTCCGTGTGCTTAAGTTAAGCTGAATTACTAGCGTGTGTACAATAAGTTGAAATATTTAAGAAATAGCGTGTGTATCATAAGTTGAAATATTTAAGAAATTACGTGTGCAGGACTTGAAATTAGAGACGAGTACTTCCACGTGGTGAGTACTGTGTGAGTCTCAATCTGTGTATGAGACAAAGGATAAAGAGAAGTACTCGTCCATGGTATCAGTTGAGGACTCGCGTGTGTGCTTAACATTAAACTGCATGATATGATTCCGGGTGACGCTAGATTTAAACTCTGAGAGAGAATCAAGGTGAGTCGGCCGTCTATCCAGCAACGCCACTTGGCTTGCATTGCACAGGAAGACGTGCATTTATCTCCAGAGTTCACAGTAGGAAAGTAGAATTACAAAGTGGGGCAGTGTCGTGTGAAACTGGGATAAATATTGATTGAAGTGGGAAAGCAGAAAGTGATAATGTTGTAACCATTCTTTGTGTAGTATTTCATATTGTTGTGTGGTGTATGTCATGTAATTTGGGTATGTGTGGTTTGCATGGGGGAGTAGCAAGGTAGTTTCAAAAGATTTGTGGGTTATGCTTGTTCCTTCTGCATCGCTCGATCTGGAGGAAAGCTCCGTGATGATTGTGAGAGTCGAAGTGTGAGGTATAATAAAAGATCCACCATCCTATCCAGAAAGTGCACTGTAGCGTTAAATAAATTACGAGACCATAATATAGAGATTCACTAATGTAAAGCCAGGCCCACTGGGCGGAATTTCTCATGTGATATTGTGTAGGTTATAGAATTTGTGTGTTTTGGAATAAATAATACAGTGAAAAGAAAAAGATTGGTGGATTTTTCCATTGAATTGCATGTTGTCATGATGCCCTGAATTTATAATGTGTGCGCCATTCACATTCAGCGTGGTGGCCACGTGTTGATAAAAGCCGTTAAATAAAAGACAAAAAGAAAATGTGGTATTGCCAGTGCGTAGTGTACAGTCAGAGTTCTGTAATTCACTGATAGTCAGATATGCGTTTCCGTTGCGTAGTATTCATACAGGAGGATAATTTGTAACTAAATAGTAAGATACGAGAATTCATGTTACTCGATAAATTAAGGAAGAATCCACTCGCTTGGCAAACCACTCATCTTGCAGGCCTGACTGCTTGATGCCACAGTATGAGTAAGGCAAGTGGGTGCCTCTCACCATAAACCTTTAGTCCTCTTTTGCTCATTACATCACTTAGCTTTTCGATTTTCAAATACAGCTCTCTGATCTTAATCTGTATTCAACATTACTATTACTTCTTTTCCTTCTAATTCTTCTTTCAACTTTTTCCAGTTTTTTTAAAGATCCCCAAACCATATTGGTTTAAGTGTTTCTGTTGAATACAGTGTTTCAGGACAAACCACTGTTCGGTAATGTCTTAGTTTTGTGTTCCAGTACAGAGTTTTGTTGTCATATACTTCTTTGTTATTTGGAATGTCCCTTCCATTTTATATGCGCTATTTTCTATAGCTATCTTTTCTTTGGTGTTGCTTGCTATCCATTCTCCTAGGTACATAAAACAGTTGGTTTTAGACTGTGTTTTTATGAATTTTCAAATTTTGGAGGGCCGGCATTGATATTTGTCATGAAATGTGTTTTGTCTGCTTGTTTCTGCAGTTCTGTGATTTGTTCTCTGGCCATGTCCAGTGAGTCAGTAATTAATGCCACGTAATCTGCAAAATCTAGACAATCTATGGTGATTTTACTTGGGTTTATTATTAGTTGAACACAGTATTGATGGATTTCCTCCATTCTCTCACTACCTTCTCTGTCCCCGCACTTAAAAAGTATAGGTGATAAACCGTCCCTCTGTCTTACTCCTGATCTCCATAAATTTTACGTTTGATGTGTTTGTTAAAATTCCTTCAATAATTTCTGTTGTTTAATTGTCTAGTCCGAATTCCTTTATAATACTGATTAGCGCATTTCTGTCAATTGAATTTTTAAAATCTACAAAAGTTCGCACGTACTTCATATTTCTGATTTTCCTCATTTCTATTATGATCTTTAGATTTACTATTTGCTCTGCACGAGATCTTCCCATCCTAAACCCAGCTTCATACTCTCCTTGTTGCGGGTCGAGAATTCCTTCAGCTCTCGTTAAAAGTGCCATGCACAAGAACTTAATGTCACTGGCAAGAGGAACATCCCTCTATAACGCCAGGATCAGCCTTCTTTCCTTTTTTTTGTGTGTAGTGGATGCACTAATACCGATGTCTATTCTCATCGTAAGCTGTTTGTTGTCCAAATTTCATTAATGATTTAATTGATGATTAATTTTGATCTAAGATTTGTAGTGATCCTTTCGAAATTTGTTTAAATTTAGATTTTTCTGTTTGTAACTATATGGTTGTGTTTTTTACTTACATTCATTTCGTGTCCTGTTCATGAAACCATTCGTTGTTCTAAATGCACATAGTACATGTTTCTCCCAGCAAATATTTCTTTGCACATAACCTATACTCTAGTGTGCTGCGAATGTTTGCACTCCTTAGTCACATGACTGACTGAGGGATCATGACAGCTGTAGAAGGAGAGGGTAGAGCGGGGTGTTGGGGTGGGATAGAGGAAGGGTGTGTGGTGGGCATTATCAATAGAAAGGAACTGTGTCCGCTATTCGTGGAAAGGATCAGGATTGCTTGCTTATCTGTCTATTGTGCTGAACTTGAGTTTCTAACAATTGCAAGAGAAACTCATCATACCCAAGCATTAGTTTTAACGTTTAAGTACACACTACACTTGTACAAAAGATGAGCAAAATCAGTGCTCCCCTTTTGAGCCAAACGTCTAAGTTTGTAAATGTTGACAGAGTGTGTTGTATACAGTTGGCCTGAAATATACTCAGATGTTGCCGTTTCTGATGTGAAAGATTTAGTCAACGCTATAATACCGATATCTAGGGACCGCTCTATTGCTTATGAAATTGTTAAGTCTGCCCGTTCTGGGAGGCAACCTTCATAACCCCGATGTGAAAATATTAGGAACTAACTGCATCGCCTGAAGCTGCAAGAGCACCAAGGTTACTAAAATCACAGTACGTATGACAGCTGTCAAACGATTCCTGGCTCCAACGAAAACTGGACAACATACAGCTCAAGAGATTATGACGATCTATAATGTCTGGTGGCAGATATTTAATTAAGTAATAATTTTTATTGATCTGAAGAAGACTCGTCAACGAAATACACCTAGTTATCAATGAAGGAATTTGTGCGATCTGACATAGGATCTTTATCCGTACATT
The DNA here is from genome assembly GCF_023898315.1 of Schistocerca nitens. Classification (NCBI taxonomy): domain Eukaryota; kingdom Metazoa; phylum Arthropoda; class Insecta; order Orthoptera; family Acrididae; genus Schistocerca; species Schistocerca nitens. Next base: position 304,398,767 of record NC_064614.1, read on the forward strand.
TTAACATAACAGATCCTCTGCCTTCCTGTCTGACAACGTTAGCTAACAATGTACATGGGTCAATCCATACCAAGTGGTACAGCACTGGTTGCTTGACCTCGTCAGGAAAATTTCCACAAAAAACTGATTTACTTTTCAGATGGGGCAGCAAGTCAATATAAAAACAAAAAAAATGTTAACATTTCCTTTCATAAAGAAGCTTTGAGTTTGATGTAGAATGGCACTTTTTAGTTCATGCCATGGGAAGAATGCTTGTGATGGTGTAGGGGGTACAACAAAGCGAGCTGTCACAAAAGCAAGTCTGCAGCAGACCCATGACAATCATATCATGACACCTCAAGAAATGTTTGAATTCTGCAAACAACATATCAAAGGAATTACTTATGGTTTTGTACAATGTGAGGAAATACAAGAAGTCTATGACAATGTCTTGAAGGAAAATGGTTCAATTGGCTCTGAGCACTATGGGACTTAACTTCTGAGGTCATCAGTCCCCTAGAACTTAGAACTACATAAACCTAACTAACCTAAGCACAACACACACATCCATGCCCGAGGCAGGATTCGAACCTGCGACCGTAGTGGTCACGCAGTTCCAGACTGTAGCGCCTAGAACCGCTTGGCCACTCCGGCCGGCCTTGAAGGAAAGGTACAACACTTGTCAGAAGATTAAAGGCACTCGATCTTTCATTGTTTTGTATCACATTCACACAAATTACTGAAGTGTAAGATCACATCAGCTTCGCCTGATAATGAAATTCATCAGTGTGAACTTGTACAACTGGTTTTTCAAAGTAAAGACACAGTGGCTTGTGTTTACTATGAACAGTAGTGGAATGGAGAAGTTGATAATATTGGCTGTCAAAACCAAGGTGTACATATTGTATTTTATCACCCTCCAGGACCAAGGACATCTTCTTAAAAAATTGAGAAGGATCAAGTTTGGATGTCACTTAAAGATGTACTAAATGGAATTTACAACTGTGACTGGGTCAACTTATAATCTAACACCCAAACTGAGTGAACAAATTTCTCAAATGTTCAATGAGCGATGTACTAAAAACGAATAATTTCCAAATGCATCTCAAAGTTGAAATTTATACTGTAGTTTGATATCAAAAATGGCTATTAACTGTGAAATTTTCAGATTTTTATCTGGTCCCCCAACAAAAATATTGAAGGCCACAAAATGGAAAAATTAAAAAAATCCATTTTAAAACACTGTAATAGCAGAAAAAATGTTAAAGCTGAGAAATTAAACTTTCTTTGGTAAACTACTGTTCAAAAATTGAGTTTTTTTAATTTATCGCTGATAACTTTGAACTATTAAAAATATATTAAAGAATACATTCAGCGTAGTGATAATGATGTTAATTTGAAGCCCAGAGTGTGTTGAAGTAAATGCATTTTATCTGAAAGGCTTAAGATAATCCACAACTGAATAATTGTAAAAAATGTAGATGCTTGCAAATACGAAAAAACGCATCCGGCATGAAACAAGTATGGCCGCCATTTCAAAATAATAAACAATAGTTTTTTAAGAAAGATTGGGGAATTCACTCAGCAAATATAACATTTTTCTGAGATGGTCAAGCAACCAATTATGTTTTTCTTGGACCATTTGGTATGGATTGGCCCACATGGAAGTAGTTGAATAGTCTGGAGAGAGAGTTGGGCTTGTCCAAGGACAACATGGTCAGATTGTGACGTGCCCGCCTGCTTTGTCTATTGAGTGAGATCTTTACATTGTCCTTGGGTTTAGTGCAGTCAGATGTACCATACTCCGATATTAATATCGGTATTACCAAACCGTAATTGTAACATGCACCCAATGTAATCTGGTGTGACACGTACACAAAAAAATTACTTTATTAAGCAGTGCGCGCAAGAGCACTTGACACACGTCACATTCTAGTACGTAGTGAGACTGTTCAATAGCTCTGACATTGGATTAGCTGAGGGCTGTACAATATTATCTCTTATTACTTGTATTTATGTGAACTCTCAGAATCAATCTGGCTATATAATCCGTACTAGACATGACATTCTTGAACTACACGTATCATTCCAAACCAAACACTTTCGAATAATCGAACACGAAAGCAATTCACTTAGCCGTTGCTAACAAACCAAAATCACGATAATATCTAACCGTTGATGCCTCAATATACAACCTATAACAAATTTTGACAGTTCAAATGCTACGCAAGAAACCTTCACAATATCTACTGTAATGGTATAAGATTAGCATACCTGTATGATAAGGGGCTGTCATGGCGTTCGTTATCATGTTTCTCCGTGATACGCAAACCAGTAATTACTTTCCTCTCAGTTCCTTACTATGAGAAAATCAAAATTTGAAACCTTACGTAGATTAAAAAAAAGCTACTTGCATAAACCGTAAGCAGTCTTTTCAATGAAAATTATTTCTTTGAGACTGTTTATGTCAGCGAAGCTATTAGCGTAGTTCGCTACTTCTGATTTTATAGCAGCCCTGTCTGTGAAATACGGATCTACATACATTACGAAAATCAAGTGTTTTCCCACAGTCTGAATTAATTTGTATTATGGGGGGTTACTTAATATTTTTCATAAACTTTATTTATTTGTTTATTTATTTTTTATGTTAGTCCGTTAGTCATAGAAAGGAAGCAAATGTCAACTTTCTTAATTAAGTAGCACTTCACGACGTACTCGTAAGAAATCATTGCATTTTTTTGCTTTTTCTTTCTTTTTCAAAAAAAAGAAAAAGAAAAAGAACTGATTACCAGTTCCAGTGCGAATTGGTCGCATCGCCAAAGACAATTTACTTATAACAAATGTTTTTTACTTAAATCTGTGAGACACGACAAACGTTCACCTATTTCAACTCTTGTCATCCTCCAGCCTTCATCGATTACACCTAGGGAATCTAAATGACAAATCGGAAAACCTGTTATTTTGGGTCTTGGTTTCAGTCGAGGCGTATTCCTTTTTATGTTTGTGCTTTGTTATCCGTTAATTTATGCGTGTTATACTTTTCACATCGATTATGACTGTCAGCAAAGAAAACTAATCCCCTCTAAAGGAATCGAATTAGCAACAAAAAGAAAACAAAAAACGTAAGTATTACCGCCACTTTTCAGCTCCCGTAATATGATCCAACCCAAAACTCAGCCTCTTCAGGCGTTGACAACTCGCGAACCCACTAACAACACCTACATTAATTACAGCCGTTCGTCACACAATACAAACCCAAATTATAGCATAGTCAAACGATGTCTCACAGTATCGTTCCAAAGTTCAGGGAAAAATCTAAAAAAAAAAAAAAGAACAACTTGGATAGATCTCCACTTTAAGACTATTCAGCACTTTCTGCAGTGTTAAATACTAACGTTTCCCAATTTACTTATCGCTAGGGACTGTAACCATAATCATCTATACACCTCGAGACGATAGCTTGCTCGTGTATTCCAAATCGCGAACATACTCTAATCAAAATAAATTTCACACTCAAGAACCTTTGAGAGGGCCTACTGTTCGAATAGCTTCACTTACAGGAAACAATCGGAACCTCAGACCGACAAAATCCATCGTACACTCAATTCTCCAGTAAGTGCAAATTAATAAGTACTGCATAAGCAAATCTTTTCCTTTAAATTAACTATAAGTGTCATCGCTTAAAGAGAGAACCCTAATGAATTCTAAAGCAATTTCAAACCAACTGCCCTGATAACGAATAATCGGAACCCGTTTTCTCGGAATCCACCAAAATTCCAAAGAGGCAAACTCGCGCCAAACGTGCTAACCGCTATCTCTTTCTGCGTAGTTACACTCACCGCACAGAGGCGTAAAGATCTTGACCCCAGTCCTTCAAGTAGAACGATCTGCAATGTATCGAGGCCCAGAAGACACTGACTATCTTTCCGTGTTATCTATATCGTGAACCATGCTTTGTGACAAACACATGGCGATTTCGTAATTTTAAAATAATCAATTCATTGTAACGGGATCGATGTGTCTTACAGCGGCCAGATCACAGTGCTTGTGGGCCATCTCTGGAATCAGTCGTAGCCGCCACACCTCTCTGCTTAGCTGCATCGGTGTTGATTCGCAGACACCTTCTCACTGGTCTTCTATAGCAAATTTACTTACAAATGCGTAAACAATCATTCTACACGCATCAGAAAAAGTTTTGCATCACCACAGTTATGAGATTTCCGGAACCTGTGCAGAAAATTGGAACATAGTTCGACATAAATATAATTTCCGCCCTTTTTATTGCTAATGAAAACCACAAAAAAATGGCTCTGAGCACTATGGGACTTAACATCTTAGGTCATCAGTCCCCTAGATATTAGAACTACTTAAACCTAACCAACGTAAGGACATCACACACATCCATGCCCGAGGCAGGATTCGAACCTGCGACCGTAGCAGTCACGCGGTTCCGCACTGAAGCGCCTAGAACCGCACGGCCACCGCCGCCGGCATGGAACCACACATTGAATGTTTAACCGTCGTACAGCGAGACCTTCAGAGGTGGTGGTCCAGATTGTTGTACACACCTGTACCTCCAATACCCCGTAGCACGTCCTCTTGCATGCCTGTGTTCGTCGTGGCATACTATCCACAAGTTCATCAAGGCACTGTTGGTCCAGATTGTCCCACTCCTCAATGGTGATTCGGCGTAGATCCCTCAGAGTGGTTGCTGGGTCACATCTTCCATAAACAGCCCTTTTCAATCTAGCCCAGTCATGTTCGATAGGGTTAATGTCTGGAGAACATGCTGGTCACTGTAGTCGAGCGATGTCTTTATCCTGAAGGAAGTCATTCACAAGATGTATGTTCACACGATGGGGGGGGGGGGGGGGGCGAATTGTCGTCCATGAAGACGAATGCCTCTCCAATATGCTGCCGATATGGTTGCACTATCGGTCGGAGGATGGCATTCACGTATCGTACAGCTGTTACGGCGCCTTCCATGATCACTAGTGGCGTATGTCGGCCCCACATGATGCCACCTCAAAAGAGCAGGAACAGTGTGTCCAAGGCGTTCAGCCTGACCAGGTTGCCTCCAAACACGACTCCGACGATTGTCTGGTTGAAGGCATATGCGACACTCACCGGTGAAGAGAACGTGATGCCAATCCTGAGCGGTCAATTCGGCATGTTGTTGGGCCCATCTGTACCGCGCTGCATGGTTTCGTAGTTGCAAAGATGGACCTCGCCATAGACGTCGGGAGTGAAGTTGCGCATCATGCAGCCTATTGTGCACTGTTTGAGTCGTAACACGACGTCCTGTGGCTGCACGAAAAGCATTACTCAACATGGTGCCGTTGCTGTCAGGGTTCCTCCGAACCATAATCCGTAGGTAGCAGTCGTCCATTGCAGTAGCAGCTTGAGCGAGGCACGTCATCGACAGTTCCTGTCTTTCTCTGTATCTCCTCTATGTCTGAACACCATCGCTTTGGTCCACTCCGAAACGCCTGGACATTTCCCTTGTTGAGAATCGTGGTATTGACCGTCTAGGCATGGTTGAACTACAGACAACATGAGCCGTGTACCTCCTTCCTGGTGGAATGACAGGAAGTGATCGGCTGCCGGACTCCCTCCGTCTAACAGGCGCTGCTCATGCATGGTTGTTTGCATCTTTAGGCAGGTTTAGTGACATCTCTGAACGGTCAAAGGGACTGTATCTGTGATGCAATATCCACAGTCAACGTCCTATCTTCACGAGTCCTGGGAACCGGGGTGATGCAAAACTTCTTTTGATGTATTAATAAAATTTTACATAAATCCCCTTCTTTATTTATGTTTACTCACGTGACTTTGCGAAAGGTGGAGATGACAAGTAAACAACTTACGCATAGCAAAACCATTTGACGCATTGCAAGTCGGGGCTACATCGATTCCAACAAAATGAAATGCGAGTGCTGCGAAGAACAAACCGTGACAAATATGCTCCAGTTCAAAAATGGCTCTGAGCACTATGGGACTTAACAGCGGAGGTCATCAGTCCTCTAGAGCTTAGAACTACTTAAACCTAACTAACCTAAGGACATCGCACACATCCATGCCCGAGGCAGGATTCGAACCTGCGACCGTAGCGGTCGCGCGGTTCCAGACTGAAGCGCCTAGAACCGCTCGACCACTCTGGCCGGCTACGCTCCAGTGTTCAGCTCCTCGTTCCTCTTGTATCTTAGACGAGTCGGTGAAGACTGCGCAACATGCGCTTGAAGTTGGAAAGTATTTATAGAAGGAGCTGCAATATAGTTTTTGCATTTGACTGTGCCATTTAATTATGTAAAAATATCTTTCTGAAGTAAGAATAATAAATATTTTTTTAAAGTAATTTCCTTGCACCCTCTGCTTCGAGAAGTATTGATGTTGAGGACGTTCGGTGCAGATAATTGATATGTTTATATTTTGACAAAGGTGAAAGAAATGGAACAATCTCGAATAGCGCCAAGGGAGCAAACGGCGCTAACGTCCCCTCCTAACTGATTGACCATCGGCAACAGTGCCACATCTACTCACTCCCTGAGGCGCAGTGGAAAGACTAATTCAAAGCAGACCTAGAGATAAGTGATGAGGAACCTGTACATCATCTTCTTTTCTCCCCCTTACGGCCGAATATTGGTGATAAAAAATTCTTACATCAGGAGAATTTCAACGATCTACGTCTGATTGAAGCACCACCAAATTAGCGTGCATTAACGAAAACTGTTTCTGGATACTGAGGGAACAACGGCGTCCACTCCTACCTCAACCTTATGGCGAAAGTAATAAATGACCCTCAGCAGACTACACCTGTGCTGCACTTATAAAGACGATTGTAAACGTAGACCCCGTCCACAGTCCCTGTCGGTTCCAGTGGTACCGACCGGCCACCGTGTCATCCTCAGCCCACAGGCGTCGCCGAGTGCGAATATGGTGGGACTTGTGGTCAGCACACCACTCTACGGGCCGTATCTCAGTTTCCAAGCCCGGAGCCGCTACTTCTCAATCAAGTAGCTCCTCAGACGGCCTCACAAGGGGTGACTGCACCCCGCTTGCCAACAGCTCTCGGCAGACTGGATGGTCACCCATCCAAGTGCTAGCCCCGCCCGACAGCGCTTAACTTTGGTGATCTGACGGGAACTGGTTTTACCACTGCGACAAGACCGTTGGAATAAAGACGCTTGCTTGCTCTATAAACTAAATTAGGAGGTACTTTCTAAGTTGCACATGTTGTACTGTGGGGCGATGTGTACAGGTGTATATGAAGCACACACTTCGTACCCCGCGATAACAGTGTAGAAACGTATTATTCAATGAGTACCGGTTTCAACAGCCTTATGCTGCCTTCATCTAATCTAAGGGGAGAACATGAAGATAATAAAGGGAGTGGAGAGACTACAATTAATTTCACCTATTAGATAAAATGCAAAATTTCACGTACGTTGTGGAACTAATTATAACAGTATGATGGTGGCCGGCTTAGCATTTGTGCTCGCGCCAGTGCGGTTTTCTCTTTACGTCACGTTGGTTTGTTAGTTAAAGATATAGGTTACTTTTTTAAATTTGTTTATTATTACTGAAAATTCCTCACCTTACAACAAGCAACCAGTATGGAGCGTAAGCCCATGGTTATTTTGAATGTGTGGTCGGTTGGCCTTCCTAATTGTTATAGCGAGCGTTTTGAAAAATCCACGTGTGAGGTAATGGGCGAGTTGTGGCACCATGAAAACATTCTAAGTTCGGAGTTGGCGTGGCCGCCCGGGCCGCTCGGCTAGCCGGGGCTCGTCGGCGGAGAGGGGTAGCGCCAGCGTGTGGTTCAGGCCGATCACGTGGCTGGGAATTCCATGTTGATGCGGTGTCGAAGACTGTAGTTTGTGTTCATGAAGGAGATTTGTATGCCGGGACTGCCAAAGATGATGGACTTTGTGAAACCATAATGGCAGACATTTCACAGTTGATGTAGAAATTAATAATAGGCAGAGGAATCATGATATCTTAAAAAGAAGCATGTACATTACCATTATTTGCACGACGATTCTGATGGTGTAATCAGATTTTCAATATCTTTACTAGTATCTGACTGTAAATTATACTAGTAACACCCAGCAACGAATTTCCAAAATCTAAGCGGTTCATCCGATTTTGTCGATCGACGTGTGTTTAGAAAGCTATTAGTTTAACCCTAAATTGGTATGAATTACAGGAATGTAACTTGAATAGTACATAAGTTATTGGAGGTCAAAGTGGACGGTTACTATTGATCCCGTCAGGCCATAAGTATTCTACAGTTACACGAAAAAACAGTAGCAGCATGCTTATAAATATAGTTATTCGTCTATGTCTTTGTTTATATCCGATATATACTATTCATGAAGAAATTGATTAAATATTTACTGTGATCGTACTCATCATTTAAAGTCGTTAAAATAGTAATTGCATATTTTATTTAATTGCAATTTTTCATTTATAAATTTCTACGCTACATTCAAAATTCGCAATTGCCGAGTGATAGGAACCTTCGACCATTCGATTCATGTGTATATTCATATTGTATACTCTAGACTCAGCAGTATTTGGCTTGGCCGCGCGGAGCGGCCGTGCGATTTGAGGCGTCATGTCACGGACTGTGCGGCCCCTCCCGCCGGAGATTGGAGTCCTCCCTCGGGCATGGGTGTGTGCGTTGTTATTAGCGTAAGTTAGTTTAAGTAGTGTGTAAGTCTAGGGACCGATGACCTCAGTAGATGACAGCATTTGACTGTTAAAACTGGTCACCTCGGAACAATAAATGTTTCTATATTGCGATCGTGGCGTACGAAGTTTGTGCTTCATTTCCATATTGTGATGTAATCTGTGTTGCAGCTAACAGTGAAGTACAGTGGTGAAAGGCGCAGAAGTATTTCGGAACACATTGTCTAAAAAAGGCCTCTTAAGTTGATCACCTGTGCCTGCCGTCTTTGTTTACTCGACGGCTTCTTCTGTCTCGCCACAGCGGTTGTTCATACATGGTGGTTGCCCCTGGAACAATGGAAAAAGAGTTAACTTATGAGGTGAATCAAGCAAATCATGCTTCCTGTTTCGTTGTATCGATTTCCGTGTCGTACCCCAATAACCCGGAGCAGCAGGGGGAGGGGGGGAGGGGGGAGAGGTGGGAGGGGGTTGCCTGGTGCTAACATCTTTGTAGTCATGGGAACATTTTGCAGGGCTGTCAGCAGCTCGTCGTCATGTCGTTAGTGTTGCCGATTCTCGATCACGAGACGCCGGTTTCGATTCCCAGCCGGATCGGGGATTTTCTACGTTCGGGACTGGCGACTGGCTGTTTCTGTTGTCCTCCTCGTCGTTTCATCGTCATCGACGGGCAAGTCGCCGAAGTGATGTCAAGTCAAGAAACACTTGCACATTTTGGCCTAACTTTCCAGAAGAGGACTCCCAGCCAAATACGCCACTCGCAGATTTCATTTTCTTTTTCAGAGCTTCTCTAGAGCTTAAGGTTTATTACAGAATCCGTCAAGGAACATAAACACAATGTCAGTCTCAATGCTAACGACTTTCTTCATTACAGAGCCCAATGAGGTCCGCCGGCCGGTGTGGCCGTGCGGTTAAAGGCGCTTCAGTCTGGAACCGCGTGACCGGTACGGTCGCAGGTTCGAATCCTGCCTCGGGCATGGATGTGTGTGATGTCCTTAGGTTAGTTAGGTTTAATTAGTTCTAAGTTCTAGGCGACTGATGACCTCAGAAGTTAAGTCGCATAGTGCTCAGAGCCATTTTGAACCCAATGAGGTCCTCACTGGGCACTGTATTTTATCGCAGTATAATACGAGTAACTCCGTCACTAGAAAATGCTGTCTGTGCCGTACGACCAGAACCGTGCTATAGAGCTACGAGGATTATTAAGATAAATTAGAGTTTTCTTAACTATTATTCCTTGGTCCCAATTCGTGGAAATCAGCGCTATCGAACAAATCTTGGATGCCATCCAGTTACAGCTGAGAGCTCGCAGACAACTGCGTTGTAATGCGTGCGGTGGTGGGTGGCGCAGAGGTTGAGAAACTGGACTCATATTCAGGTGGTCAGCGTTCAGATACCACCCAAATTCAGATTTTCCGTTGTTTTTCTAAATCTCATGAGGCGTATGTCGGAATGCTTCCTTAAAACAACACCGCGGCAGATTGTGACACATCCTTATCTAACACTTGGCGGTACACCATCTATAATGACAGTGTTACTGACGAAGAGTTAAAATCTAGCTTTTGTTTTATTTTTATTTACATGTTTATAAGTTTCTGTGGAACGAGTCAGTATATACAAAGTGTCCCAGAAACGTTACATCAAACTTCGAGGAGTTATAAAGGGTGCCTTGAGGAAAATGGCTCTGAGCACTATGGGACTTAACAACTATGGTCATCAGTCCCCTAGAACTTAGAACTACTTAAACCTAACTAACCTACGGACATCACACAACACCCAGGCATCACGCCTTGAGGAAAAAACGTCATCGAACTACGCTACAGTGCGTCGAAGTTATAGGTGCCGCTTCCCTTCGGCAGCAAACGTGACTACGTACGCTGACGGACCGTAGGCAGAACGTCTCGCAATGCTGTTTGTTATTCGGTGATCCGACCGATTGGTTCATCACAAGTGGAGATGAACTAGCTGCTGCGTAGACAGGATTTGTCTCCTACGAATACAATGCGCTGTTGTCTTGGTGGATGACCGTTTCGCAGTTTATTCTTTTCCTGTATAGCGAAAAATACTGGAGATTTTAGAGCAGGGGCAAAAGCAGCAAAACTGGGGTTAGTGGTTATTCGGCCAGTTAATTATTTGAGATCCACGGGCTCACACATAGACAGTTTCACACATATTTAGCTGAAATTGGGGAAGAGTACGGTGACATACCATACCACAGGGAAGGCCGCTGGCTTAGCCGCGGTAATGTACTCAAAATATTTTTTGAGCTGAGAATACCAATAAATCAATTTTTAAAGGACAAAGGAAGGTACGATCTCAAGTTAGAAGATCCAGAGTGGGTTATCGACCTTGCATTTTTAGCGGACATAATCAACTAATTTGTGAAATGGCTGAAATGGTGCAAGCTTTCATAGCAAGCTTGAGCTGTGGGAACGACATCTCTCGTCAGGGAACGCAGTGCATTTCTCTACTCTGTCTACTGTACGACAATAGAATTGCAAAGAATATGTTTCCGTACTTAGTGCAATAAAAGAGGAATTTCTTAAGCGGTTAGGGGATATCATATTTATCCCAAGCTTTTGAATGGTTCTAAAGACCATTTGCTGTTTCTGTAGATGATATTCATCCCAATTTGCAAATGGAATTAATAGATCGACAGTGTAATTCTTGTCTGAGAGACAAGTTCCTTTGGGCAAGACGTGTAATAGACTTTTATCACTACTTTCCACTGCAAGAGTTTCCTCGTCTCCATCGTGAAGCCGCGAAGATAATGTCAAAGTTTGGCTCGACATACGTTTGTGAGAGATTTTTTTCTGTTAAGGGCAAACATCAGTGATCGCAGGGCACAGACCAGCAGACCAGCAGGTGCTCTGCATGCCGACGACCTCGTTTGTCGGCGTAGGATCGCGGCGCGAGTCGGCAAGGGTGCTTCGCCGCGCCCCTGGGTAACCGGGGCGTGTTCTGCCAAACCCAGGAGGTGGTGACATGGCCTGGGCCAGGTTAGATGGGTCCAGACCGCTGAACGACTGGGCGACCGGCCCACCACCTGAGTAGGAGTGGGTCCTTGGCCGAGAGGTGGAAGCTCGGGCTAGTAAGCGGCAAAGGGCGAGAGGTGCATCCGCCTCTCCGGAGTGCGGGGTGCACTTGCCGAGGAGCGTCGGGTGAAATCGTCGACGACGGGGCCATCGATGGGGACCAGTGCGCTGGCGACGGCGCCCTGAACCCAGCAGTTCGAGAGTGCCCTTGACCTAGGGGCGAGGTGGGAGGGCGAGCTGCAGAAGTCCCCCCCCCCCCCCCTCCCCCACATCCCAGAGGAGCCGGTCCGGGGCAAGAGACGGGCTCCCATCTCTTTTTATGACTCATTACAACCATGGCGTCCAATGATACGAGAGATACGAGTGCGCTTTCGAGAGCTTCTCTTGCGCCTGATCCCTCTCCACAGGTCGAGGTGGGACAGGCAGAGGAGGATTACACAGTAATGAAAAGGCATGCTAAAATTACTTTGCTCTTGGAGCAAAGCATCAAGAACGGCAAAATAAGTCAGGCAGCAATCTCTCATATCAAAAATGAATTGGCTGCATGGGCTATTGCCCACGCAAAACTGGAAGGCCGCGTGGAGGAGTTAGAAAAAGAGAACACCAGACTGCGAAAACAACAACCGAGCAAGACCTGGGCGGCTGTGGCTGCGCAAGCGCCCACCATGCCGAGCAATAGGAAAGATACCATCGACAGGGTGACCAAAAGACAAGACACGGCGGTCTTTCTCATGACCTTGCCTGGACAGGAGACAAGCGTGATAAGAATTCAGGAACTCTTGACTACTACAATTGACCCTGTCAGAGATAAAATAAAAATCAAACGAGTTAAGCCAAGTCGAAAGTCGGTGATTGTTGAAGTAGCATCTGATGGGGATAAAAACAAATTCCTTGAAAATCCAAAACTAAATTCAGTAGTAAAGTGTGAACCACCCAAGAAAAGGGACCCGTTAGTCATACAGTATGATGTTCCCACAGTAATGACAAATGAAGAGCTAAGCGAAGCAATAAGGAAACAGAATTTTGAGAGTATGAACGAAGATGACTTCAAAAATGGTTTCAAGTTAAGATTCAAGACCGTTGCCGAGGTCTCCGCATCAATGTGGAAGCAAATTACGGGTATGGGCAGACTATATTTGGGATTCCACGCAATCAATACAAGAGACTACATTGTGGTACCTCGTTGCCACAATTGCGGCGACTTGGACCGCATTCTGAGGCACTGCACCAGGGGGTCGGCCTGCTCCAAGTGTGGTGAGAGTGGTCACACTCGAAAAGACTGCAAGGCCACAGGAGTTTGCATTCCTTGTAAGAGTCGTGGCAAAAAGTCTTGTGGAGCCACAGGACGGAACTGTCCTACCTACAGGATGCTTGAACAAAGGCTAATTTCAAGAACTGATTATGGCAGAAAGCGGCATACCAAGCAGGATGCCAAAGCGTAAATCCCCGGACAAAAGGAGGAGGGATGCTATGAGAGCAAGCAAATTTAGGGAATTCCTGAAGTCGCTTTAGAGCGCTGACATAACAACAGTCGACAAATCCGTACAAACAGAGTTCCCCACAAAGGAAATGGGCATTCAAACTGAGTTCCCCTTGGTGGTCAGAGCACCCTCCTCTCAAAGCCGGGAAACGATGCCGACTAAAGGCCCAAAACGGCAAGAGCATCCTGTGGTAGCGGCAGATAAAGCTGAATATCAACCACTGAAAGAAAATACGATAACAAGCTCCACTGCAAATTCCGTCACACAAGACAACCCGGTGGTTAGGTTGCCACCTGTAGATCCGGTAAGGGTGTACCCGAATCTCGAGTACACCATGCAGTTGGCTAGGCTGGAGCAGCCGACTAGCCTGGCCACTGCCTTACGACATGTGGTTCGCGTAGGACATGAGAACGGACGAAGGGTAACCTTCTCGGTGATGGAGGCTGTAGACAGATTACAACTAAAATCGGTGAACCTCCCCACTGACTTCGGAGCACTGCGTGACCTACTCAAAAAGGTTTTTGAAAGACGAGGAGAGAAATTTGATCTGAACGAAATCTATCATCAATCAGTGATGGCAAACGGACGACTAACATATGACTGGAATAAAACCTGGCCAAATGACCATATACACACCTATTTTCCATGACGACCAAAATAACAGTAGGACAACTCAATACTCACAACAGTCGACTGGTGATGCAGGAGCTCCGTAAGGAAGTGGTGGAAAAGAGGCTGGACATACTCTGTTTGCAGGAGCTGTACTCTCTGGCTGGAAAAGTTGCGTTCACTGCCGCAACATGGCAAATTGTTAGCAGTGGGGATACCCCCAAAGCGGCCATCCTAGTAACCAACACCGCACTGCGCGTAACACCTTTATCACAATACTCCATTAGTCACTGCAACGTCGTGGAGATACAATCCCCTGCTGGAATTGTAATCATCATCAACATGTACTTCCAATATGGAGACAGTATTGAGCAGCACTTAGACCATCTAGTGAGAGTGGCCACGGCGTTTCGGGGACGCAAAATTATCATAACTGCCGACATAAACGCAAAATCCCCCCTGTGGTACAGTGGAATAAGGGATGAAAATGGTGGTAAAGCGGAAGAGATGATTATGGCTCTTCAACTAGTGGTGGCAAACAGACCAGGCAATCCTCCTACCTATGCGGCGGGAGGGGGACAGGGAACAAACATTGACGTGACGTTGGTCACGCCAAACGCGGTTAACATGCTCCAAGACTGGAAAGTGATAGACAACGCCACCACTAGTGATCACAATCTAATTACCTTTATCCCAGGAGATAGAGAGTGCCACTGGGCCATGGGGCGGGAGGTGCAAATGAACTTCAGAAAAACAGATTGGGAACGCCTAGCCAGAGAGTGCGACATTCCTCCATTACCAGAAGGTGACGCACGACAGGACTTTAACGTGGACGATATGGCCGAGGAGCTGGTGCGCGCAGTAACAAGGGCGATCAAAGCGGCCGTACCAACCAGGAGAAGGGCCATGGTGGCCACACCGTCACCATGGTCAGCCGAGCTACAAGAACTGCGTCAGTCTGTCAGAAGACTGAGGAAGCATTACCAGCGCAGTGTCGTCTGGTGGGAGAAGCAAAGATGGCTGCTACTATACCGGGAGGCAAAAGAAAACTTCCACAAAGAATTACAAAAGACCAGGACGAAAAGCTGGGAAACGTTCGTAACTAATCAGCTGGCCCTTGACCATTGGGGAGTGCCCTATAGATTAGTGAGGGAAAAGATCCGTCCCCCAACGATGTTATCAACGATCAGGCACGGGGGCGGGATGACGGAATCCTGGCAGGAAACTGCTGAGGTCTCCTCCGGTCCCTGCTGCCTGACGATGATAGGAATGATGATACCGAAGGACAGCAACAATTACGAAACGAAGACCTTGTTAGGTACGAAAATGATGGAGCGGTCCTCCCCTTTTCTGAGGAGGAGGTTGCCGCTCTCATCAAGTCACTAAAGAGAGGGAAAGCCCCCCGGCCAGACGGCATTGTGGCGGAGGTGGTGCAGTTCTTAGCCCCACAGCTAGTTGCGCCACTCACACACCTTTTTAATTAATGGCTCAGGAAGGGCAGATTTCCGAACATCTGGAAAGCCGCTAACATAGTGATTATTAATAAAAGCCCTGAGAAGGATCCTGCCGAGGCCAAATTCTACAGACCCATCTGTCTGCTAGATGGCTTTGGCAAACTTCTGGAAAACTACTAGCTGACAGACTGACTGCTCACCGCATGCTGCGTGGGATGAGCAACAGGCAATTCGGTTTCAGGCCTGGGCGATCGGCATCTGATGCAATCGCCTTGGCGGCCGAGGTCTGCGGCTCAGCCCCGTGTAAGTATGTTGTTGGCATCATGGTGGACATCAGTGGCGCCTTTGACAACCTGTGGTGGCCTTCGTTTTTCTCCTGCCTCCGGGAGAAAGAGTGTCCAGGGCTGCTATATGGCTGTCTAAGGAGCTATTGTGAGGATCGGGAGGTATGGCTATCATCCCCTAGCGGGAAAGTCGGAAAAACTATCACCAAGGGATGCCCCCAGGGCTCTGTGCTGGGTCCCCTTTTCTGGGACATCCACCTGGAACCTCTTCTGGACAGCCTGCAACAGAGCGAAGAGGTGCTAGAGGTGATAGCCTACTCCGATGACCTCCTCCTGTTGGTCGGCGGCCGAAGTCGCGAGGACATAGAACGCAAGATAGAGAGAGCAATAGACAAATTACAACTATGGTGTCGCAACACTAAGATGACTATTTCACCAACTAAGTCGACTTATCTCTTAGTCAAAGTACAGCTAGTTAGAAACCCGACCGTGAGAATCGAGGGTACACCAGTTCTTCGGAGACGAGAAACACATTACTTGGGAATCATCATCGACGACAGGTCGAACTTCGCAAAGCACATTGAAACCGTAACCCAGAAAGCATTACAACTATTAAATAACCTCATTTCCATCGCACATAAAAGATTTCACCTTCCGCCTCATCTAATTAAACTATATCATAATAGTATATTGACGTCAATAGTGGGTTACGGCTCGGGAGTCTGTGCTCACAGGCTCACGAGGGTGGTGCCCGCCATGTCGGTGAGAAGGGTACAAAGGAACGTGATACTAAGGTCTGTGGGGGCGTATAGAACATCCCCGGGGGGAGCCCTGTAAATCATAATGGGGCTCTGTCTCCTGGATATAAAGATAAGAGAGCAGGCCAGATGGTACTGGGCCAAGAAAGATAATATGACAAAAGTAGAGGAAATTATGGGAGCACCTGTTAGGGATAAGGGGGAGGACTGAAAGCAAGGGGAAACTACAGTCGTAATTTTTCCCGAGGGCATGCAGCTTTACTGAATGGATAAATGACGATTGCGTCCTCTTGGGTAAAATATTCCGGAGGTAAAATAGTCCCCCATTCGGATCTCCGGGCGGGGACTGCTCAAGAGGACGTCGTTATCAGGAGAAAGAAAACTGGCGTTCTACGGATCGGAGCGTGGAATGTCACATCCCTTAATCGGGCAGGTAGGTTACAAAATTTAAAAAGGGAAATGGATAGGTTAAAGTTAGATACAGTGGTAATTAGTGACGTTCGGTGGCAGGAGGAACAAGACTTTTGGTCAGGTGAATACAGGGTTATAAATACAAAATCAAATAGGGGTAATGCAGGAGTAGGTTTAATAATGAATAAAAAAATAGGAGTACGGGTAAGTTACTACAAACAGCATAGTGAACGCATTATTGTCGCCAAGATAGACACGAAGCCCACGCCAACTGCAGTAGTACAAGTTTATATGCCAACTAGCTCTGCAGATGAAGAAATTGATGAAATGTATGATGGGATAAAAGAAATTATTCAGCTAGTGAAGGGAGACGAAAATTTAATAGTCATGGGTGACTGGAATTCGAGAGTAGGAAAAGGGAGAGAAGGAAACATAGTAGGTGAATATGGATTGGGGCTAATAAATGAAAGAGGAAGCCGCCTGGTTGTATTTTGTGCAGAGCATAACTTAATCATAGCTAACACTTGGTTCAAGAATCATGAAAGAAGGTTGTATACATGGAAGAACCCTGGAAATACTGACAGGTTTCAGATAGATTATATAATGGTAAGATAGAGATTTAGGAACCAGGTTTTAAATTGTAAGACATTTCCAGCAGCAGATGTGGACTCTGACCACAATCTATTGGTTATGAACTGTAGATTAAAACTGAATAAAATGCAAAAAGGTGGGAATTTAAGGAGATGGGACCTGGATAAACTGACTAAACCAGAGGTTGTACAGAGTTTCAGGGAGAGCATAAGGGAACAATCAGGCAAAGAGGAATACAAACGTCTCAAAAATGAGATCGACAGGTAGTGCAAAATGGCTAAGCAGGGATGGCTAGACGACAAATGTAAGAATATAGAGGCTTATCTCACTAGGGGTACGATAGATACTGCCTACAGGAAAATTAAAGAGACCTTTGGAGAGAAGAGAACCATTGTATGAATATCAAGAGCTCAGATGGAAACCCAGTTCTAAGCAAAGAAGGGAAAGCATAAAGGTGGAAGGAGTATATAGAGGGTCTATACAAGGGCGATGTACTTAAGGACAATATTATGGAAATGGAAGAGGATGTAGATGAAGATGAAATGGGAGATATGATACTGCGTGAAGAGGAGATTAGGAAATGAGACACTTAAAGTAGTAAAGGAGTTTTGCTATTTGGGGAGCAAAATAACTCATGATGGTCGAAGTAGAGAGGATATAAAATATAGACTGGCAGTGGCAAGGAAAGCGTTTCTGAAGAATAGAAATTTGTTAACATCGAGTATAGATTTAAATGTCAGGAAGTCGTTCCTTAAAGTATTTGTATGGAGTGTAGCCATGTATGGAAGTGAAACGTGGACGATAAATAGTTTAGACAAGAAGAGAATAGAAGTTTTCGAAATGTGGTGCTAGAGAAGAATTCTGAAGATTAGATAGGTAGATCACATAACTAATGATGAGGTACTGAATAGAATTGGGGAGAAGGGGAGCTTGTGGCACAAATTGACTAGAAGAAGGGATCGGTTGGTAGGACATGTTCTGAGACATCGAGGGATCACCAATTTAGAATTGGAGGGCAGCGTGGAGGGTAAAAATCGTAGAGGGAGACCAAGAGATGAATATACTAAGCAGATTCAGAAGGATGTAGGATGCAATAGGTATTGGAAGATGAAGAAGCTTACACAGAATAGAGCATGGAGAGCTGCATCAAACCAGTCTCAGGACTGAAGACCACAACAACAACAACAAGGGGGAGTGGTGAGGAGCTATGGCAGGAGTTATGGGAGACAGATGAAACTGGTAGAAGAACTTTTCAGTTCTTACCAAATGTAAGGAAAGAATGAGAATGAGATACTTTGAGCCAACTCGGGGAGTGTTCCACTTCCTCACTGGTCATGGCCCCTATCCAACATATCTACGTCGGTTTGGAAAAAGGGCGACGCCCGCGTGTGACTGGCGCATCGGAGGGTACTCCTGACCATGTGGTTTATGAGTGCCCCCTTTCCGATGATGTAGCAGCCGCACTAAGACAACAGCTACCAAGTAACAACACTTATGACCTACTCAGACAAGAAGAGACCTTTCAGAGACTGAACACGCTAGCCAACGAGGTATCACAAAAAGTATTAACAACTTTCCTGAGAGGCCTTCGTGACTAGTTAGTTAGCAATAACCGAACGCGTCCAGCACTCCAATCCTGTACCGCCTGTTCATGGATAGGTCGACTTAACAGTTGGAATCCGCCACATGCAGGACTAGGGGGACTAGGGTTCAAACGTCCCCTTATAAAAATTATACATGACTGTGCATAAACTGACACACAATATTTTTTAGCGCAACGCAATCTGACTTTTAATAATCCCTACAAAAGAATGGTCCTGACTAACATTAACCTATACCTTTCACAAATCACTTACCTCACAAAAATCTTCGTTACTCGAACTACTGCAATACAGCGAGCGCCACTACTGCCAGCTAAATAAAAGATTCAAACTACTGAAGGCACTAACTACTGATAGGCATAGTTAGCAAATGAAAGATTTTGATAGAGAACAAACAATGTATTTACCTTAATAGTGTTCAAAAGTCATAATTTCATGACATCCAGTCTTACAAATTTCAAAACTCCGCCATTTCTCCCCCCACATCCACCACTGCTGGCGGTTCACCTCCAACTGCGCAACGCTACGCGCTGTTAACATCCAGCTGCCCGACACTGCAATGGCAGACAATAATGCAAACTAGCCACAGACTGCACACAGCACAGCCAATGATTTTCATACAGAGCGCTATGTGGCGTTACCAATAAGAAAACCTAAACAGAATACTTACATAGCCCCCAAGCTCCCCACAAAAAATTTTACTAATTGTTTTGGGCACTGGCCAATACATATTTGTTAAAATTTTTTCACAATTACAATAACAAAGAAATCAAATGCACACACTTATTGGTACAATGTTGGTCAAAAGCTAAAATTTTCTCACAGTCCATAAAGACAGTCCTGATCGTTCATCACAGTAAAATTGCAGTGTTTTTCTCAAAGTCTGAGTAGTAAAAGAAAATGCACACAGAAGTAGTGGATTTCCATGCAGTCTTGAAGAAGTAGTGTTGTCCTTCCAACGGAAAGACAGTGCTGACTCTTGACATGCAGACAGGTAATGGGCCACAACAGAGCAAACCCACAGCAGAGTCAGTCGAAGTTTTGAAGAATATTGGTAGGTAGGTCATCACAGAGTAGACCCACTGTAGTCTTGGTAGAGATTACGGTATTGGTGGGCCACCAGAGGTGCAGACCCACTGCAGTACTTGTATAAATAATGGTATTGGTGAGTCATCAAAGATGTAGACCCGCTGTAGTCCTTGTAGAGATGGCCAGCAGCCATCTGCTGTGACGGTGCAGGTGCACAATCACCATCGAAGAGTCTTGCGGACAATATAGCAAGTCCATAAACCACCACTTGTGTACTCACAAAACTTTTCGGAATGTACTTAGAACCAGCAATGATGTTAGTCAGTCCCTTGCTGAATTATTAACACACGTCCAAACACTAACAGTCCTCTTTTTTTCACATATTGTGCATATACTATGACCAGCGGAAATGTGTGCAGTGAAATGTAACTTACAAGTTACTTAATTTGATGAACTGCTGACAATTACAATTTTATAACATGAGAATACAATAACAAAGGTACAAAATAAATCATTAAAGAACATAACAATACAGATAACATTTGTAGTAATATGGACTTTACAAAAGAATAGAAATAAACATGTACATCGGTGTTACAAGAATTACGACATAAGTACATACATAAAAGATCAGAATAACTTTTGAAACATCAACTTCACACATGAGCATTAAAACAAAACAGAATAAATAATGTCTAAACATCTTTGCAAAGTAAATAACATAGTATTAGAAAAATTCTAAAACATAACTCTCATCAGATAAACACATAAAGACAGGAAAAACACAAATAAACAAGGGTACACAAACACATAACAGAATAACACAAGAGGAAAGTGCAGGGTTTGTTTTCAGTGTAACATTTGGTACTGCAGTCCAACCCAAAACTTCATTCCATAGATCTTTCGTCTTATTTCAACATTTGTTTCCACCAAAAAAATCCTATCCAAGCATGCTTTCTGTATTTGTATGTTCACATATTTCTTACCTCATTATTTATTTTCCATTATCTTACCTCATCATTTATTTCCAAGAAAATCCTACCTAAACCTGTTGTCCCTAAACCCTACTTTTTTGTTCATGTCCTCTTTCAAATACTTTTTTTGCCAAACCATTTTCTTATAGCTTCTCAATGCATTTCTTCCAATTCATCACAACTCGTTCTCTCATATAGCCTACCCCATCTTAAGCTAACTTAAATATACTGAGCTCAGATGCATAAACTAAGGGACGAGGCAATGCAGCAGCACAAAACAATCAACACAAACACAATGACAAAAAAATGCAAATTGGCAAAGCAAGCAGCATAAATTAGCAAAGCAACTGCAATATTACAACTACTATAAGGCAATGCGCAGCAAACAAGAAAAATAAATCAGTAGTAAAACCAGCTTAACAGAGTAATACAAAGTGAAATTCAGTAACACTATGCCTGGCAAACAGCAGCAGCAAATGCAATAACTTATACCTAAACATGACAAAGCTCAATCAGAAAAAATATTACAGTAAAAATGGCCATGTTTAATACCTATGTCACATCTTAATACTAGAGTGACGCATCACCTTAACTTACACTACTAAAAAGTTACCAGTCATTGACAAAAATTATGTATGCAGTTCCTGTGCGGGGAATGTCTTTTGTGCTCCCTCGTTTTTTTTAAGTAGATCATAAAGTTATTATTTACTGGATCTGTAGGCATAAAATATCTATATTAGTACATCTATTAAATTTTATTGTAACCAATGCTGCAGTGCAGCTAGAAACTAGATATTAAACAAAATAGGCAAATGGCGTATTGCAAGGCAAAGAAATCTCTCAACTAGAAAGACAATAGATGTAAAATGTTTCTCATCATTTCATTAGGCATTTTAGTAAATATCATAAATTAAGAGCTCCACAGTGTAATCATATGTTTCCAAGTTTGAGCGTGTCGTATTTGCGATGCTTTCTACAAAGAAATATCAATAGCGAGGATAATGGCCTCCTTTTTTCTCCACCTGTGCCTCTGAAAGGCACACCTAATGGCTTTTTTTTCCAGGCGACTGTCGCGCAACTGGGTGCCCACGACGTATTACGTGATGGTCACTTAACATTCTTACCGAAATATTTACGATACCAGTTTGCACTACAGTGACAGTCTCATATAAAAAATTTCACAGGTCGAGAATTTGCGTTGGAAATGTGTAGAAACAAAATCCTATAAATATAACGGTGTCCAAAAAATTTTCACCGGCATTGTGATACATTCACGCATTTACACACATTTCATAACTCTTAAAGTACGATTCTTGGTTTCCAACATCCTTTTTCACAAGTCAGAGTCCCTAACCACTACTCATTATTCCTTACCTTATTACACTTATACATATTCGTCGACACTTCTTCAATATTTCATCATAATAAATACATATCATAATAAACATTCCTCAACAGCATAATACACATCGTCGTCGTAATAATAACATCATAACACCTCAGTCAAAGCTCAAAATCGTCGTAGCTTCCTCCAATAATATCAAAACCTAAAGAAAATTCTCTGCTCATTTCAATAGTGACATCTACCTCAAACGTACTTTAAAAATCATGATCCCATACCAAATACATCATTCAAAGCCCTCATAGTATCACAACGGTTCCGAAAAAATATGAACAGTTCACAAAGTACAGACAAAATACAATTTCATAAATGTGAAATTATCCAACTGTGTAATTGCGTAAACGTGTGTCACTGATGTAGTAAAAAAAATGTTTGTTTCTCTGTTAAATAATCAGATAGCTGTCTATTTCTGTGTTACAGAAATATGGTACCGATGTGTAAAGTTGTATAAGCAAATACCATAATAGCTAGGGCTCCTTGTGTTTGCCAGACACATAGTACACAAAGTAAGCATGTACCCCCCTGAGGATTAATGTAATTATACCCTCAGGTGTTACAGATTACAGCAATGGAATGAAATGTATCACGGAAAACTTTCTTTGTAACTAAAAAATCTTGAAAAATAAATGGTTTAAGTGTTGTGGCGTAACAAGCTAGCTACGCCACACTGAGAAGTAGCCGAAAGGGCAAGCGTCAACTCACGCCGTCTTGCGTTAAGTCTGAAACAGGATACTTTATGACTGCTACAAAGAAAAGAACGGAGCTTCTCGTATACTTAACTTTAATTAATTATGGTACATTTCTCTTGATAATACAAGTGAGACTCTCTCCAGATAAGGTTAATGGCGCCTTGCTAGGTCGTAGCCATGGACTTAGCTGAAGGCTATTCTAACTGTCTCTCGGCAAATGAGAGAAAGGCTTCGTACGTGTAGTCGCTAGCAATGTCGTCCGTACAACTGGGGCGAGTGCTATTCAGTCTCTCGAGACCTGCCTTGTGGTGGCGCTCGGTCTGCGATCCTGACAGTGGCGACACGCGGGTCCGACATGTACTAATGGACCGCGGTCGATTTAAGCTACCACCTAGCAAGTGTGGTGTCTGGCGGTGACACTACATTAAGTACAAAATTAATCACTCAAATGCGTGTCCTGTAGCGCTAAATGTGCGTCTTGCTGTAAGATAATCTCTGTGGAAGTGTCGTGGTTATCGTCCTCCGAAAGCTAAGTTCTGCAGAAATCAATGTACTTACCTCATGATAAACAAAAGTGAAATGCTTTGCGTTATTTATTACGTTACGTTAGTTATTACGTACAGTACCGTGATCAAGAAAGTACTACACTGTAACGTATTGTTGTGCTACAAAAAAGGCTGTCTTATTGTAGCTATACCACAAAGTTACTACTAAAACATGTTTTACTTTCCAGAAGAATTAAGAAAAACTGTGCAGATATAAAGCAGATACAGCACAAAAGTAACAATGTAAATTGTGTCACACATTAGTAGCGTCGTGATATAATCGTGTGGCTGTCAAAGAAACCAAATGCTAAGTCAACTTTAATCCCACAGAAAGTACTTCAAATAAAGAATGTCTTTTCACGTGAACCAAAATGTTGCATGAAAATCTCATTGGCAGTACCGGTATATGTTCTAAGTATGTGAACCTTATAGTCGTTGCGTGATTGTGCAACTAACAAGCAAGAATGTACAAATAACAACACTGTTTCGTCTGTTCACTATAACAATGCATTCGTAACTTCTGTTTAAATAAGTTCTCTTGGTCCTTGACTGGATATTTAACTTCAAACATTGTTGTATGGTAACAGTTTCTTAAGTCTGACAATGCATACTAGAAATGTGAAGTGAAAAGTTTTATGGCAAAGACAAAGTTAAAAAGCAGATTATCTTTCAATAAACGGTTTTACATGTGAAATGTGGTGTAAACCTTTACTCTTCCTAGTACGCATAGTTTCAACTTCAATGCAATTATCATGCGGTATATATCGGTAAGGAATGGTAACATTTTTCTCAAGGTCAGCGTCTATGTTATTTTTCTCTGAGCCAGCCGGCGCACGTGGCTGCTTGCGGTGCAAGTCATTGTCTATCTCTTTGTTGGCGTGCGTCGTTATTGGGATTTGGAGATCTAACTTCTACAAATTCACCTTGTCGAGAGTGCCCTGCTCTGTTTGAATCCCGCCAGTTCTGATGCAATTCAGGTCTGTCGTTACGATCATATCGTCTGTCGTCATGTCGGTAGATACCATAGTTTCTTTCTTGTCGGTCACGTGGTGGAGAATTTCTCCCTGAATTGTAACTGCACACTGGACCGTTGCGTCTAAAGTTATTCTGTCTCCCTTGATAATAATTATTTTGGTTCCCATATTGTCTGTTTCTCTGATTGTCTCTGTGATAGTCACTACCACGGAGAGGTGATCTTTCCCTGTAATTATTACTACTCTGCCAACGGTTGTCATACGGGTGGTGTCTGTTTTGGTCACGATTTGTGTTGTGAGAATAGCCTTGTCGTGTCCAGTTATTATTTCTTTCATCGCGGAATTGCGACGGATGTGACCTGTAATTGTTGTGTTCCTGCTTTCGCGTTCCGCGATTGTCAGTGTCAATTTCTAATTCTTGTAAGAGTCCCTGAAAAGCTTCAATGTCGTCTTTGCAACGTCCTGCCAAAATAATATGTCGTAAATGTTCAGGTAATTTGATTAAGCAAATGCGGATGAGTTCTGAGGAGCTGTATGGGTTTCACAGGTACTGATTCTTGTGCAACATGTCTTCAAAATATTTCACAAGACTGGAGAATTCAGATTGTTCGAAATGTTTCATCATTATGATGCTATGTTTTACTCGCTCTTGTGTAGCTTGAGACCAATATGCTGAGAGGAAGGCATGATAAAATTCTCCTTCACTGTGGCAATCGTGAATGACCGATCGCATTCTTACAGCTGGTTCATTCTCTAAGTAGCCACACATAAATTCTTATCTGTGCTCTAATGACCAGTTGGGAGGAAAACAATGATAGAATTGATGAAGCCACGCTTGTGGATGAATGTCGTTGCCGGAAATCTTAAATGTTTTGAATTTACGTGTAGTAATAAACAGCTTATAGTCAAAATCATCATGTCAGCGAGTCGCTTATCGGTCATTGTTTCTTCGTTCCGGCGGTTCCATCTCAAAATTCGGGTTACCTTGCCAATTTCTTTCATAATTTCCGAAGTACCCCGTGTTATTATTTTGTGGCTGTTCCGTATTTCTATGTCCCTCTTCCCGTATTGGAGCGCGAGTGTCCTCTGAAATACGTAATTCTTGTATTATCTGTGTCAGCTGATCTTGTACTTCCCGGATTTCTCTTTGGTATTGCGGATTAATTTGATTCTGATTTTGTTTGAATTTCCTAATTTGTTCGCACTCTTCTGTGTCATTAAAGACTACTGGTTTTGTGTCATTCAGATTATCATCTACCTTCGTAGATAAATTATTTAGCTGATCCGAAAGTTCAACTACTTTCTCTGATAATGAACTAATTTCCTCCATATGTCTTTCTGAACTAATTTTCAGAGTATCTACTGTGTCCTTTAAGTTTTCCTGAGTTTTTGCAACTTGCGTAACCGAATCGGTGGATGCAACTGAGTCCATTTTAGCTTGCAAGGTCTCATGATTTTCATGAACAATAGTTTGCAGTTCTTTTATGGCTGCTTCGTGATTCTGTAATGCATTTTCATGCCGCGATAAAATAGCTTGAAAATGCTCACAAATTTGTGTTTTTACGTCATTAAAGCCTTTTTGACATTTCGATTCGATTTTAAGTAACTCAGCAGTTAAACCTTCACGTGTTTGTTCAAGCGTTTGTTCCAATGAGTCTAACTTTTGAAGCTGTTGCTGTGTTTGTCTCTGATTTTGTTCCATCGTGTCTATCTTTTGAAGATTTTGTTCCATTGTGTTTAACTTTTGGAACTTTTGTCCCATTTGTTGTATTAATTGTAACAACAATGCACTGGTGTCTGAAACACGTTCCTCAGTGCTTTTCGGCAGCGAATTTGCACCGGAAACATTCACATTTTGACAAGCAGAAAATGTGTCTTGACTTATTTGAGAAAACGGTGAGGACCCAAAACCTGCATCTACAGTATTTGGGAGATTGTGTCCTGTCATTTCGGATTCCTGAGGCGAGCTGTTGCCGACCGATCGATCGATAATGCTTCCCTGTTCACTACCTATTTCACTGTCCACACCATTATTTGCCGCCCGCTCCATTTCCTTATGCCCAGTTACCAAATTACTACTTTGAATGTCTGTTAATTCATTACACAGTGGTGCTGATAAGCTACGCTCGTCGTCACTATTATTTCTCAGTTTACTTTGGAGCCTAGTGTTACGTTTTTCACACGCCATTATTGTCACAATATTTCACACGACAACACAGAAAAGCACAAAAATGGTTCAAATGGCTCTGAGCACCATGGGACTCAACATCTTAGGTCATAAGTCCCCTAGAACTTAGAACTACTTAAACCTAACTAACCTAAGGACATCACACACACCCATGCCCGAGGCGGGATTCGAACCCGCGACCGTAGCAGTCCCGCGGCAGAAAAGCACAATTTGAAGAGCAAAATAAGAAAACACATTAACATAGCATTGAAAATAATATCTCGTTAATTGCAAGTGCAGCTGCGAAATACTTGGTGCAAATCTACATGCATGCCGCAACTGTTTTACGGTACAACAATGAAAGACTGCAACTACAAAGGACATTCTCTCTACAGTTACGTGCTAGCAATAAACAAAAGCTACACTAATTACACAAACTGCAAGAAAAAAATCAGAAGATTCCAGTGAGGTATTCTCGGCTAAGGGTCGACATATGAAACGTCCCCTTAGAAAAATTATAGATGACTGTGCTTAAACTGACACACAATATTTTTTAGCGCAACGCAGTCTGACTTTTAATAATCCCTACAAAAGAATGGTCCTGACTAACATTAACCTATACCTTTCACAAATCACTTACCTCACAAAAATCTTCGTTACTCGAACTACTGCAATACAGCGAGCGCCACTACTGCCAGCTAAATAAAAGATTCAAACTACTGAAGGCACTAACTACTGATAGGCATAGTTAGCAAATGAAAGATTTTGATAGAGAACAAACAATGTATTTACCTTAATAGTGTTCAAAAGTCGTAATATATATAGCAGTTCATGACATCCAGTCTTACAAATTTCAAAACTCCGCCGTTTCTCTCCCAACATCCACCACTTCTGACGGCTCACCTCCAACTGCGCAACGCTACGCGCTGTTAACATCCAGCTGCCCAACACTACAATGGCAGACAACAATGCAAACTAGCCACAGACTGCACACAGCACAGCCAGTGATTTTCATACAGAGCGCTACGTGGCGTTACCAATAAGAAAACCTAAACAGCCTACTTACAGGGTGATCTTCTTCACGAACTAGACAACGTCCGACTATGACGTAGAATAGGTAGTAGATTTTAGTTAAATAGAATAGGATAGTAGATTAGGAACCTGCAGCGATAATTAACTCCTTGCCTGCCCTGTGCCAGGGCATGCTCATAGGGATTAGCTCTATGAGCCAAGCACCCAAGTAGGTTTATATTAACACTGGCACATATGTAACGCTGCAGGCAGTCAACACTAATCACTCGTAGATATTAGAAATTATGCTAACACTAGAAGTACTCTGCCCACTAATAAAAATGTAGTACTGTCTGTAGTAAAGTAAATATGTAGTAGCTGCTATTATAATAACACTAAGAAAATTAAGGCCCACTAATCATTAAGGTGGTGGGTTACTTTGTATAATTATTATTATTAAGGAAATAAAGAATTTTAAAAAAAACATCAGTGATGAAAATTTACGTACCTGTTTGCGTTTGTCTGTATGTAGAAATTTTGTTCCAGACAAACGTTTTGTAAACTGCTCCTGTGATAAAACGTATCGTAGGTAATAGGTACTCTTTCAAACCATGATTTCTTTCAAGCAATCCTACTAACCTTATTCCTTTATTCAATAAAGCAAGATAGGAAACAAAACGCGTTACAGAGAAAGGAGGGGAGAGACAGTATGGTGGGGAGGGGAGAGAAGCGGGTGGTCAGCTTGCCCCTGTGTGCACGCAGGACACCTGTTAACTGCATACGAGCAAGTGCACCGCACACGTGCAGGATTCATGCCGGCCCCTGTTTTAGAGAGTTTCAGGAGAAAAATAACTGCAGATGTAAACCCATGCCCGAAGCCGTAATCCGCTGGAGCAACACAGCGTTATATTCATAGGAGAATAGGCCTTTCTAAGCAGCAGCTAGTTCCATCTTCTCCACTGTTGGTTGTAGCAATATGTCGCGATCACTGAATAACAAACAACATTGCGAGACGTGTCGCCTACGGGCCGTCAGTGTACATTGTCACGTTTGCTGCCGAAGGGGTGGCGTAGTGGCCGGCGCCTGCACTTATACCTTCGACACTACAGCGTCCGTGGATGATTTTCCCGGGCACGGCTTACTATCCCCAGTTTACTCCTCCAGAGACCCCCCTCCAGCTCCTCGAAGCTTGTCGCATCATTTTTGGGACACCCCGCAGTTTAAAGATGCTGTTTAGAAAATTTATAGACAAAGGAATTAAAGAATTAATGAAACACAAAAACTATGATAGCGTAAGCGTATAAATATCATATTACAGTTAAAAAGAACTCTTGTACGGAGCCGGCCGGAGCGACCGAGCCGTTCTAGGTGCTTCAGTCTGACACCGCGCGACCGCTACGGTCGCAGGATCGAATCCTGCCTGGGACATGGATGTGTGTGATGTCCTTAGGTTAGTTAGGTTTAAGTAGTTCTAAGTTCTAGGGGAGGAGGAGGATATTGGTGTTTAACGTCCCGTCGACAACGAGGTCATTAGAGACGGAGCACAAGCTCGGTTTAGGGAAGGATGGGGAAGGAAGTCGGCCGTGCCCTTTCAAAGGAACCATCCCGGCATTTGCCTGGAGTGATCTAGGGAAATCACGGAAAACCTAAATCAGGATGGCCGGACGCGGGATTGAACCTTCGTCCTCCCGAATGCGAGTCTAGTGTGCTAACCACTGCGCCACCTCGCTCGGTAAGTTCTACGGGACTGATGACCTCAGCTGTTAAGTCACATAGTGCTCAGAGCGATTTGAACCATTTTGAGTCGTGCACGGAATAGTGTGCAACAAGGAAGTGTTTCAACTTGTATTTCAATACTTGGGGTTTATCATTCAACTTGTTTACTTTTTTTCAGTTCTGCTTGTGCCCAGTTGAAAATTAAACTTCTGAATAGTGCAAGCTACAACGCTTAAGAAAGAGTTATCTAAATAAAAATGGTTCAAATGGCTCTGAGCACTATGCGACTTAACTTCTGAGGTCATCAGTCGCCTAGAACTTAGAACTAATTAAACCTAACTAACCTAAGGACATCACACACATCCATGCCCGAAGCAGGATTCGAACCTGCTACCGAAGCGGTCGCTCGGCTCCAGACTGTAGCGCCTAGAACCACACGGCCACTCCGGGCGGCAGTTATCCAACTGCATTCCGTTTTTACGCCAAGTTTTCACTGAATGCACACTCATTTTCAGAAGAAACAGAACACCTTGAACAACTAGATATAGGACTTTCCTATTCACAGTATACGTAAATTAGTATGTTCTACAGACATGATTAGCATTTTAGTCACCTCGGTTCAGCATGTATCCTGTTGCCTGGTAGGCATAGGGTCCGCAGTGGGCTCTGATAAATTGTTTCACGCTTGATGGCATCGAGACGTATAAGGTGCGAATGTCGTCCTGTGGTATAGCCATCCATGTGTTCATCTGGCTCCAGAGTTCATCTGTGGTGGCTGGCACTGCATTACAGCGCCGCATCCGTCGTCTCACCATATCCCAATCATTTTCGATTGGTGAAGAGTCTGGTGATCTGGCGGGCAGATCAAAAGACTGACATCCTGTGACACCAAGAAGGCAATTGTTCGTGCAGCAACATGTCGTCGTGCATTGTCTTACCGAAAAATGGCGTTTGTGGTGTTGTGGAGAAAGGGTACGACAACGGGTCGCAGGATGTCACTCACGTAGGTCACACTGCTCACAGTGCCCTGCACACGCACCAGTTCTGATTTGTGGTTGTAGCCAATAACATCCCACACCATAAGGCCTTGAGTTGGGACTGTATGTCTTGTGCGAACGCAGTCTCTGCGATGCCGCTCCTCCTGTCTGGGGCCAATTAAAATGCGGCCATCTTTTTCTGACAAATAAAACCTGGATTCGTCCAAAAACACTATTTGATGCTATTCCTGTCCCTAGCCATGTCGTTCCATACACCATTGCCATCTAGCATGTTTCTGCAGACGGAAACAAACTGTCGCTCCTGATAGTGTACGGTGTGTTACACTGTTCGACCGTTGCACCAAAGCCGGGAAGGACGCAGATTTTCCCTGCAATGCGATTCGGATGATGTGTCGATCTTCTCTGGGGGAGGGGGGGGGTTGGTCTGGGTGGTGCGACCTGACCCATCTCGTGTTCTACGGCCTTCCGTGAATTATTCTGCACACAGTTGTTGAACTGCCGAAACACATCGTCCCATACGAGCAGCAATTTTCCGGAAGGATGCATGACATTCTCTCATGCCAATACTGCTCCCTCTTTCAGACTCATTGATTTGACGGTACGGTTCACGCTTACGTCTGCGAGGCATTCTGCACGTCACACCGATCCATTCTCTTCGGCCACAGGCACATTTTATTGGTATTTGGTGTTGCGCCGCGATATCAATGCTTGCCTTGAACTGCTGGCCGACATGTTCAGTGCTAAACATTTCTGCACAATGTACTAATATGCATGTCCTGTGAGTATGAACGTCCTATCTCTAGTCGTATGTGTAGAGTCGTTCTTTTTTTCAGTTTCTTCTCAATGAGTCAATGTTGTCAACAACATATCCCACAATGGGATGTATGTACTGGGATGACAGATTTAGAATTCCGAGACACCTGGACGTCGGTCTACGCTAAGTTCGCAAACTGACACTCAGATCAGTCTTATCGCTAATTTTTAATCTACGTTTTTTCTTGGTGAGGGCACACAGTTACCCCAGAACACAACACCATACGACATTATCGAGTGAAAGTAAGCAAAGTAAATAAGCCATCGTGTTTCAGTGTCAGAGGCAGTGGAGGTCGTTCCTGTAGTGAGGATAGCAGCGTTCAGGTTCTGCGCGAGATGAACGTTATACTTCCAAGAAATCCTTCCGTCTGCCCTCAGTCCTAAGAATTTAAACTGGTCGGCCTCATTGATTTATGACCGCCTCTGGACAACAAACATTCGCATTTACAAGAGTACCGTGCCAGAAACTCATGCACTGCGGTTTATTCTTGTTATGCGCTAACGTGTTCTCTGAAAGCCACCTGCTGACATTACTGACTACCATATTTTAATGCGAAAGAGCTATCAGAAAAAGTGACAAAGGTTTAAAGAAACGTATTAATTTTCTCATTCAAGTTGTCTATATTGTAGACTTTTTGCCAAGTTTCCCTCCCGACTTTCTCTTTCAGTCTCTCCGTTGGTAGTGGACAAAGCCTAGCACCGTTTCAAGGCTGGAGAAGACAAGTCTGTAATCTGTACGGGGGAATCTGTAGAGACATGTAATGAACATTTTTTCCCTTGAAATATCAAACGCACCTACACTACTTCCTAATATTTGGTCTTTACAATGTTTAGATTTGTCAACTCTTCAGAATGAACGTAAAGTTTGGCAGATAAGATTAACCCCTCCAAAGAAAGCCTTAGCGTTTCTTCGCTATATAAATGATGTTCTGAGATATGAATAATGTTACTGTGGAGATCTATTAACAATTCACCTCCTTTCCCCTAATATTTTCACGAAACAAGCTTATTGTGCATTCTGATCTGCATTTCCCATTTATTGAATCAAATTACATCATTAAAAGAATATTTTTCAAGCAGGAATACCTCCCACTTGACTTCATCCTCCTATACGTTATCACCGGAATTTAGCCGTGAGTGAGCACAGATTCATCTCCTATGCTGTCACTTACGAGCTTAACTAACCATCCCTCTACAACCGTAAACAGTTGTAGGACGCGTTTAGTGTAGCCCTTTTAGTGTAGCCCACCCTACGGGAACTTTCAACTGAGGCAATCGAAGTGTGTGCCTTGTCAGCAGTCATCAACCTCTCGCAAGTCCCATATTAACAAGCCTCACAGTGCTGTCAAGATCGGATGGAGCGTAACGCCGTACACAGCGGGACAAACTAAGCATTAGTGGTCCAAGTATGAGTAGTAATCATGTCCAAGTCACCTCCTTTACCTTAAGTCCAGTTCCCACCAAGACTATTTCCAGCCTCTCCAGCCGGCCGGAGTGGCCGAGCGGCTCTAGGCGCTACAGTCACCTTATTGTGCTGGTGCCTTGGTACTCCTTACCTGATATCTCCTGCAACTGTCGGCCTACACATAATCCATTATTTCTATCTGCCAGAAGAATCCTGTACTCAATTTTTCTATGCAACTTAGATTCCCCTACAAAGTTGGGTATCTGCCACATCTTAGCTCCTCCTGTAGCTACTGAAACTATCCACATGACTCTGGCAGTTGGCTAAACTTATTCTCAATATTTAAAAAGAAACTGTCGGAGCGCGTTCTCTTCCTAATGGCGTTACTGCTAACAGCCAGTCCCCACTTCTCCACTCTCTCCCTCCGTAGCGTCCCCAGTTCCTGTCTAGCATTTTCTAAGCGTACCTGAAGGGCAAATATTCTTACTTTCTGCTACACAATGAATTTATTGCTATTACATGTCCTGCAGCTCCAGGAGAGAGCCTTGCTAGAATCCCAGCTAGCTTCCCCTTTTTATTCGCCCGGTGAAAACACTTGCTACACATTTATAAAGTAAGAAAACATAAAACCGCGCTATAAACTATCTACCTTATGAAATTATAATTAAATGGACACCCTAGCTGCAAGCAGGCGTTGATACACTTCATTGGGGACATGTTGAAAATGTGTCCCCCGACCGGGACTCGAAGCCGGGATCTCCTGCTTACATGGCAGACGCTCTATCCATCTGAGCCACCGCGGGCACAGAGGATAGTGCGTCTGCATAGTATGATGGGCAAACATCTATTAGGCGCCCTACGAATGTAGTGTTCTGGACATGTTGGGAATGTGGATCTCACGGGGAGCGTGCAAGGGATAAGTCCCTGCAGACGCACTATCCTCTGTGCCCGCGGTGGCTCAGATGGATAGAGCGTCTGCCATGTAAGCAGGAGATCCCGGGTTCGAGTCCCGGTCGGGGCACACATTTTCAACATGTCCCCAATGAAGTGTATCAACGCCTGCTTGCAGCTAGGGTGTCCATTTAATTATCATTTCATTTCTAGCAAAGCTGCATGGTCATCCACGGTAACTGTTCTTTCGGGAACAGATACTACCGTCATATATATAGTTATCTACCTTATCTTACTGAAAACAAGAAAGCTTTATAAAAGTATATCGCTTAGCCCACCTGAGTTACAAGATAATGAAACGTATCCAATATAGTATATGAATAAACACATTTATTTATGAACTGATTATTTTGTTTTTGGATTTTTACTTTTCTGGATTTATTGATTTAATTAAAATTCGGTTATGGTTTGAGATTCAGTCTCTTGGACACAATTACTTATATATTATTTAAAGGCCGGCCGAAGTGGCCGAGTGGTTCTAGGCGCTACAGTCTGGAACCGCGCGACCGCTACGGTCGCAGGTTCGAATCCTGCCTCGGGCATGGGTATATGTGATGTCCTTAGGTTAGTTAGGTTTAAGTAGTTCTAAGTTCTAGGGGACTGATGACCTCAGAAGTTAAGTCCCATAGTGCTCGGAGCCATTTGAACCATATTATTTAAAGCACACTGGTATAGTTAGTTAACGACGTTATCTGAATTCATATCACGACAAACTAAGATTGCTGCAATTCGCTGTGCAGCTCTCGCAGAATCTTGTGGTCTGCACAGCAATGACGCCGCATGTGAACTGTGTAGCTGGAAGCTAAAAAGAAAAATTAATCGATTTCCATAGACCAAACGGAATCTGTATGTGTGCAATTACAGACTGTTCGATGCAAAATGGACGATAGCTGTCCAGTTACGTAGCAGTTAAAACATCAGAAAAGCTGATAATATTTCCCGAAAGAAATGATGACCGTGGGTGCAAGGTTCACACTATACATCCATTAACCATCGATCTGGACGATATTTGCGTCGTGTTGTAATGATGAATTTGTGGTTTTGCCAAATAAAATGATGTCGTAGCTTTCAAACACTAATAAGGGTATATTCCTGAAATATGAGTACACTTTATCATGTATGAAGAATTCTGGCAATAGGTCTACTTGCGTCGTTGACGCCAATCTTTCAACGTATGAATCGAAAAATCATTCATGACAGCGGCTAACAATGCTTCATCACACAGAAGAGACTAGTAGCGATGCAAGTACCTCCTCATTACAGCTCTCATAAAAAAGTGAGTTCACACTGCATTAACATAGGTAAAGTAATGCTCCGTTCACGGAACAAAACTGCCAGCCACGGGGCGCCTAGCGCTCTCGCAACTACTTCTATAATCTGCAGTTATCATCATCTTGGTTAAATCTTACTGAACGTCATTACTTCATTTCTTCATTCATTTCCCAAATAAGACTAGGCGTTCTCATCCACAGCGATCTTCATCACTTCTTATAATATGAAGTGTTTAGCTGGTTATCTTCCCTTGATCCAACCATCTACTTGCTGTTCTTCCTCGTGATCTTCTGCCTTCGATTTTGCCATGCAAAATTTTTTTCTAAATTACCATCTTCTCTTCTCAATGTGCCCAAGGAGCTGGAAGTATTTTTGGATGACACAGGAAGATAAACTACTTTTGATGCTAAGTTCTTCTATAATGCAACAAATAGTTCTTTCTTCCTGCCATGGTACACGTAACATCTTCTGCCAACACCGCATCTCGAAAGCATCAATTTGGATCTTGTCTAGTTTTCACGGTCCAGGTCTCGCAATCCTACGAGAACACAGGAAACACCAACGATTCCGCCAGGTTCATCTTTTTTGTTTTAGATGTTGCCTGGCTCTGCCAGGTCTTAGTGAGTTTAACCATTGTGGTTCGGCCAAGGACGATCCTTCGTTTTATCTCTTTATCACACTTTTCCATTCAGTTGATCCGAGATCGTAGACATACACAATCGTTCACTACCTCCAGACCCTTGCAGCATCCTGAAAGTTGAAGCTGATCTGTCGATTAATAACCCGTAGTATGGATTTTTTCATGTTTATCTCTAGACCGAAACTTAAATTAATAATTTTCACTCTGAAGACCGGATCCCCAAGTTCCTCCTCACTTCCTGCAACGAGGGTAGTATCATCTGCTAAGCGTAGATAGTTGATTTTCCTGCCGCCAATTGAAATTCCACCATCCCAGCCATCCAGTGCTCTCCTGATGACATACTCTGCGCAGAAGTTATAGAGCTGTGGTGGCAGTATACAACCTTTTCTGACTGCATTTGTCACATCGAAAAACTCCGAGTAATCACTAACCAAGTTTATGGTTGCAGTATGACTGTTACAAAGGCCTTTTAGTATTGATACCAGGTGTTTTGAAAACCGAAGCTCATTCAACACATGCAATAACTTGTCACACATAACACAATCAAAGGCCTTTTTGCAATCTAGGAAACAAATGAAAGCAGGGGCACAGAACTCAGGAAATTTTTTGGATTATCTACCTCAAATTCAAGACTGCCTTTCGAGTACCTTTACCTGCCACAGAACCTGCTTGTTCTGCAGAAACCTGGGATAGCGGGAATTTCTTGAAGCGTTGATTCATTCTGTGTAGAATAACTTCGCTAGCATGCGATATTAATGCAATAGTCCTATAATTGGAGCTCTCCCTAACAGATCCCTTTCTGTGAAGAGAAATGAGAACACCGTACCACATATCAAATGTAAAGCATGTCTTCCTCTCCCATCATAGTAACCATTTCTCTGGAAATATTGTCTATACCTGTGTTTCAAATGCTCGATGGCATTTTCGATTTCACTGAACACAATATCAGGTTCTGTTTCCGTACAAATCTTCTCTTCCTCAATGGCATTTCCTTTGCAGTACAGTGTTACGCAGTGCTGTTTCCACTCAACTATTGCTAATTCCTTGTCATTTATAGTATTACCATTTACATCTTCTGTCATCCACGTGTGCCGTTTGAACAATCGAGTAACGCTATTTATCTTCTTGAAGAGGTCATGCGTTTCATTTAGCTTTTGATGCTGGTGTATTTCATCACAAATGTTGGTGAAATACTCTGTCTCACCAGTTCGGTAGCTGCGTTTCATTCTGCGGCCAAATACTTTGCATGCCTCTTAATCTTGAGGAGTTCGTATACCACGTTTCTTCACTGTTCTCCTCTCAGCGATCAGTAGTAGAGTAGTGTTCGAAAACCAGAGATGTTCGCTTGAGGGATCTTAGTAAACTGTTCAAGAAGATAGGAGCTGATTATTTCCTATATTTTGTCCCATGCTTGGGAAGCTACTCCTTCCTCCGTTAATTGCAGGTATTGAGAACTAATTCTTTCTCAGAACTCTTTGAGGTTATTTTTGTCTTAACACAAACATGTCTTATTCTTGTATTATTGTTCAATTTCAGTTTTATCCTCATTTACGTGGATAGCATAGAATGATCACTGGCACAATCTGCTCCGGGGTAGGTCTCGCAGTCTCGGGCCGAAGTATACCAACGCCTCAACAAATTAAATAAATCTGATTTCCGATCCTATGACCAGGAGAAATCCACTTGTAGTGACATTTTGGATGATGTTGGAAAGAGGTATTACAGATGGGTAAGTTTTTATTCGTACAACATTCCAGTAATCGATCCACGTGTACATTTCTCACTTCAAAGCCGTAAAATCCTGACAGAGATCTCATGCGTCCTTCGTCCATAGTCTAACCTATCTTCGTATTAAAATCACTCTGGATGACTAATATTTCCTTTTTAGTACCATTCTGATGATATTTTCTAGCTACTCATAAAATTCATCAATTTCTATGTCCGGTGAAGCTGCACTGGGAGCATAGACCTGAATGATGTTGATAGCGCAAGGAGAAGCTTTCATCTATCATAAACCGGATCGTAGCCTGAAGCTCCTAGGAATCACTATAGGCACACCATTTCTACTCACATTCACAAAAGACACTGCATTCTTTGCTTGAGCCACAAAGTGGTCATATCCTTTCCAGTGTGTCCCGCTGAGTCCAGGAGTCCATGTAGGGTCTATGTGTAGTGGAGATCATGAAGATCCATTTCTCTCTCCACAATAGCAAGCTTTCCTGAGAGCTCGCACATTCCAGGTTGCTATCCTTTTAACGATTCACAAGGACATTTTAGATAGTCCTGTGCATTTCCTAGCTCTTAACACCCCTCCCCGCCTCCGACTCCATCCCGCCGAACCCACACACCCCACCACCCACCCCCGGCTGCCGCCCCCGAGGTCCGACTTGGGGACTTACTCTGGAATCTAGTTACAGATTAAAGACATGAGGTTGCCTTAGCAAGATGGCAGTGGTGGTTTCCTGTTGCCTGCCATTGTTCAAATTAGGCGGCCCCTAACATGGAGTCAAAAGCCTCTTTTAGGCGCTCTCTGCACTGTCAAAGATGACATTTAATGTGCGTTGTTTGTGCCTCAGTCAAGATACGTAACATCTTTTCCAAAGTTATTTACAAACATTGTCACTTCTTTGAAGGCGACAGTCAGTTAAAGTCTGCGATGGCCTTGTAAGCCCAAAATCGTTTAACATGAATAAATTAACCCTGTAGAACATAAGCAATATGGTGTTATTCATTTATTAGTATGTTGTTCTATCAAGGAGCGACGGAAGTATCACTTAACATGATTGCCTTAGAAAATATCATTATAATAAATAAATACTGATGGCTTAGTCTCATATATATACTCAGCTACCGCGACATTACACATTTTTAACTATACTATGCGCCACTCGAACCACATCGCTGTTTTATCATGGCAGGCTCACTCCAGTAGTGTAGGGTGGGTCAAATGGTACTAAAACAATCGAAATACAGAAACAGAAAAGTAAATTGCTTATTTAAAATACCTACAGAATATTGAACACAGTCTTTATAAATATTCCAATTTACAGATCTTGACAATAATCTGCATCATTTCAATGTTACAGAAACTAGTTAATTATATGTTAGGTTTTCTCAATTCTTTCTTAAGTAGGTCTACAGTTAATTTTTCTGAATTCTTTATACGCTTGGGAAATGGAGATTGCTGTAGATACGCACAACACTTAACTAATAACGATGTATGGATTTTCTATGTAATTCTCTAGAGAACTCGAATCCAATTTTCAATCATAATTTTAAAGGCCTTAGAACTATTCCCTTTATATTCCCTTTTGGCTTACCAACCCTGTTCTTTTCCACTTGATTCTCATGTGTGGCAGCGTGTTTCGATATAGTTGTGTTGTGTCAGACTAGCACGTAATACCTTGGAATACATATTTGAATAGTACGCACATAATAAAGTTCCAATAGTAAAGGGGTCCATAAGCATTATTAAAAAATAACATCATTTACTCAGTCTTTTATTCTGTAGTACCACAAGTTTTCCCTAGCTTAAATGGCCATCTAAAAATACTCCTACAAATGTTGTTCATAATGTTCACTCGATGCAATGTCTACCACATTCCAACATAATACTTTTTCTGACCTCGTAATTTTATTTCGTAAGCTCGTAAGCATCGTTTTCTTATAATTTACAATAATTTAATTAACTCTAAACTGTCTTTTAGATTTTCTGGTTTTTTTTTTTCAGAGACTTTTCACTGTAAATCAACTTTATTTTGTAAGTTTGATATCGTTTGCGTGTGTCTGCTGTTGAGAGGTTGTCGGGAGAATCATTTACAAATAGCTAGCATACCAAAGCGCCTATTGTGGAGCATTGATGTACTCTGTACCTATCTCTCGTAGATGCTAAAAAATGCCCCTCTTTTTAACAGAGTATTTGTGTCGCCTACAACGACCCAGAAAGATCTATATTACTAAACAACCAACTGGGGGCAAGCTCCTAGTTGCAGGTTACTTAAACTAACCGTTTTCAGGGACAGCAAAAATTTGATTTTTAGTATTTCATACAGTTACTGGCCGAATTTAAAAATTGAAAAAGCAGTTACGATTTACTCGAGCTGCAATGGTATATTGAAGATAGGAGACAGTAAGAAACTTTGCATATACCTTGCAGCAACCTAACTTGCGGAGTGCAAAATACCCAGACTAAATTCGTCCAGTATTTGAGAATGAAAGAACCTACGGACTGCCAGCAAAATTTACACACACAAGAGACAGTAAAATGAAAACGAGATAGATCGAAAACAGTAAATAAACTGTTTATTATTTCGAAAGTAATCGCCGTAACTGTTAACACATTTATGCCACTGTGAGACAAGACGGTCAACGCCGTCATGGAAAAGGATTTGCGGTTTCCTATGGTACCATGATTTTATCCAGACATGCCCATCTTCGTCCAAAGCAAATCGACGACTCTGAACTTCTTTCTTCAGGGCACCAAAAATGTGGAAATCGCATTGGGGAGAGATAGGGACTTAATAGAAAATGTATAAGAGCTTCCCACCGAAACTTCTCTAACCTAACCTAACCTACAATATAGTCGAAACATGTGCGCGGGTCTATATGCTGCCGAGGTTGTTTCGTGCATGCTGCAGAAGTTTCGCTGGATAGTCCTTACACATTCTCAATTAAGTCTCTATCTTTCCCCATGCGATTTCCATATGTCTGGAGCCCCGAAGAAAGCCGTTCATAGTCGTCGATTTGCTTCGGACGAAGAGGAGCACGTCTGGGTACAATCATGGTACCATAGACAACCGCAATGACGGAATTAACCGTCTTTTCTCACAGCGGGATACATGTATTAACAGTCATGGCGACTAATTTTGAAACAATAAACAGTTTACTCACTAATTTTTCCAACTGTCTCGTTTCTTTTGACTGCCCCTTACAATTTAAAACCTGCAAGAAACTTTTTTTTTTGCTTACATCCTTAACGTCAAATATTTAACACATTAACTCATTTGTAAAGTAATCAGAAGTTAGACGCTGTTTCGTACACGGGAGTTCGTTTCTTTATAGAATAGGGGTGGAGGCTTACTGATGAACATAAAACCAAATGTACACAATTCCACGAACAGTATCAGAATATAATTTCATAAACAAGAGATCGTGGCTCATCCCATCACAGGTGTTATGTAAGCCTGTAAATGACCCACAGTTTAGACGTCATAGGGGTCTTTGGCAGCGTACTCCATCTCCCAGCAGGCGATGCCAGGCAGGACTGATGAGGCACGCTCCTTTAGCCGGCACAGAGGTCGACAGCCGCGCCCAGCAGCTTTGTCGCCGCCATCGCAATCGGCAACGAGAGATCGATAGCGTTTCGCTTCGAGAGGGACGGCAAACGTCGCCAGAAATCGTGCGGCAGCTGCCGTATCGGCCGCCCACTCCCCCCCCCCCCCTCCCACAATCTACCTCCCCTTTCTCCTTCTGCTCATCGATTACGCGCATCCAGCGGAACTTGTTGTCAGTCCGGAGCAGCGGCGTCTGCAAATAGACGCTCGGCCTGCGAGCTGCGCCTAACAGCGAATTTGGAGCCCGTGCGCGGGTCACGTCACGATTTCACACTCGCCCCCCAACGCTCGCGTGATAAAGGGGAGGGCACCAGTT
This sequence comes from Schistocerca nitens, assembly GCF_023898315.1. NCBI lineage: Eukaryota > Metazoa > Arthropoda > Insecta > Orthoptera > Acrididae > Schistocerca > Schistocerca nitens. The sequence continues at coordinate 304,439,893 of NC_064614.1, forward strand.
TGTTTCCAATTTATTTGCAATTCCACGCACGTTTTCGTTGGAAGTCTACTGGGAATTCGAAAGCAGCATCCCACTATCGACGCGTGAGTTTCCCTGAAACAGGGCAACAGAATCGTTAGGGTCACAGAACAGTATGCAGAAAATCCAAATTTTATAATTAGAACATCTGACTTGGTCTTTTCTTTTTCAGTACTCTTGATAGGTGTATATAGAAATTCATTGTGTAGCACAAACACTGTCAGGACTATCTCTTCTACGATACTAAGTTTCCAGTTGAATATATAAAGTACAGAAAACAGCTATTCAACTGTTGGGACCATCTAAAAACTGCCTAATAATGTGTTGACGCCATTGGCCAGGTTGTCAAACGGAAGTGATCGTCGTACTGGATATTTTTTTAGCAGAGTGGTGCTTTTTCTAGGGATGGAGACTTTAGTAATGTGTGAACGCGAACGTTTTAAGTCAGGCAAGACAGAGACCGTTGACAGTATCAACTGAAAATACAAATCATTGCAGGCAGCAGCATTTACTAAATTATACTTTCCACACGGCGTTTCGGGGGATTAAACATGAGGATTTATGTGAATTAATAAAGCACGTATGTAATGTATGTACGACTTTCGGTTAACCTGTGGCACTGTCTAGTAGCACATTATAGTTTCTTTTTGTTGTTATTAACTCCGAAACATCAATAGAATTTGGTTCACAAAATTGTTTTAAATGGGTAGAAAGTATCTCTTCTAATATCAAAGCAGATGAGTACCGTTGTGAAATAATTCTGCTGCTAACAGCGGAACTGCGACTTAGAAGCAATGGCAACGAGCAATTCTTAGTTCACTGCTGGCCACTAAAACAACAACACCAAAACGACAGCTAATAACAAAATTTTACTTAGCGTTTACATATAGTGTAGTAGAAAGAACGTGTTGCTGTCTTTAGTTCGGAGACTGGTTAGATGCAACTCTCCTTGCTACTCTATCCCGTGCAAGCCTCTTCATCTCCAAATAACTACTGCAACATACATCCTCCTGAATCTGCTTACTTGGTCTGCCTCTACTATTTTACTCCCACACTTCCGTCCAATATTAAACTAGTGATCCCTTGATGTCTCAGACAGAGTCCTATCAACCGATTGCTTCTTTTGGTCAAATTGTGGCACAGATTTCTTGTTTCCCCAATTCTATTTAGTACCTCCTCATTAGTTACATGATCTATCCATCTAATCATCAACATTCTTCTTTAGCACCACATTTCAGAATCTTCTATTCTCTTCTTGCCTCAACTGTTTGTCGTCCACGTTTCACTTCCCCACATGGCCACATTCCGGACAAACACCTTCAGAAAAGGTTTCCTAACGCTTTAATCTATATTAGATGTCAACAAATTTCTCTTCTTCAAGAATGCCATTGCCATTGCCACTCTACATTTTATATCTTCTATAATTCGGCCACCACCAATTCTTTTGCTGCCAAAACACCAAGCCTCATCTATTACTTTATGTATCTCATTTCCTTGTCAAATCCCCTCAGCATCACCTGACTTAATTTGACTAATAATCTTGGTCTTGCTTTCGACGATGATCATCTTATATTCTCATTTCAAGACACTGTCCATGCCGTTTAACTGCTCTTCCAAGTCCTTTGCTCTCTGTGACAGAATTATGATGTCATCGGCAAGCCTCAAAGTTCTTATTTGTTTTCCCTGAACTTTAATTCCTAGTCCAAATTTTGCTTTGGTTTCTTTTACTGTTTGCTCAACGTACAGATTGAGTAACATCGGGGGTAGGCTATAACCCAGTCTCACACCCTTCTCAACCACTGCTTCGTTTTCTCGCCTCTTCAGACTGCCATCTGGTTTCTGTACCAGTTGTAAATAATCTTTAGCTCCCTGTATTTTACCCCGCCTACTTCTGAATTTCAAAGAGAGTATTCTACTCAACATTGCCAAAAGTTTTCTCTAAGCCTACAAATGCTATAAATGTAGGTTTGCCTTTCCTTAACCTATCCTCTAAAGTAACTCGCAATGTCAGTATTGCCTCGCGTGTTCCAACATTATTGCGGAATCCAACTGATCTTCCACGAGGTTGCCTTATACCAGTTTTTTCATTCCTCTGTACAGAATTCGTTTAGTATTTTGAACACCGTGACTTATTGACTGATGGTTCGGTAATTTTCCACCAAAAACCTTCTGCTTTCTTTGGAATCACAATTATTACATTCCTGTTGAAGTCTGAGGGTATTTCGCCCATCTCACACATCTTGTGAACCACCTTGAATAATTTTGTCATGGTTGGCTCTCCCAAGGCTATTGGTAGTTCTGACGGAATGTCGTCTACTCCAGGGGACTTATTACGAGTGAGGTCTTCCAGTACTCTGTCAAATTCTTCTCGCAGTATCATGTCTCCCATCTCATCCTCATCTGCGTCCTCTTCCCTTTCTATAACATTGCTTTCAAGTTCATCTCCATTGTATAGACCATTTATTTACTTCTTCCATCTTTCAGCTTTCCCTTCTTTGATTAGGACTGGTTTTCGTTCTGAGCTCTTGATATTCATACATCTACTCCTCTTTTCCCCAAAGGCCTCTTTAATTTTCCTGTAGCTGGTATCTATCTTTCCTCTACTGAAATACGTTTCTAAATCTAGCCATTCCTGCTTAGCCACTTTTCACTTCCTGCCAATCTCATATTTAGACGTTTTTATTTTCTTTTACCTGCTGCATTTGCTGCATTTTTAAATTTTCTCCTTTCCTGAGTTAAATTCAGTACGTCCTGTGTTATTCAAGGCTTTCTACTAGGCCTGGTGTTTTCACCTATTTGGTCCTCTGCTGCCTTCATTATTTCATCTCTTAAAGCTACCTATTCTTCTTCTCATGTGTTACTTTCTCCTCTTCCAGTCCTGTTGCCTAATACTACCTCTGAAACTTTCAACAATCTCTGGTTCTTTCAACTTATCCAGGTCCCATCACTTAATTTCCTACATTTTTGCAATTTCTTCAGTTTTAGAGCTTTAGTCTACAGTTCATAACCAATATATTGTTGTCAGAGTTCGCATCCCTCGCGGGTTCGAATCCTGCCTCGGGCATGGATGTGTGTGATGTCCTTGGGTTAGTTAGGTTTAAGTAGTTCTAAGTTCTAGGGGACTTATGACCTCGGCGGTTGAGTCCCATAGTGCTCAGAGCCATTTGAACCATTTTGTTAAGTGGCCATGTATCCGGAAACGCTTACTTTCCATGTCAGAGTTCATTTTATTACTTCTCTTCAAATCACATTAATCATGGAATGGAAACACACAGCAACAGAACGTACCAGCGTGACTTCAAACACTTTGTTACAGAAAATGTTCAAAATGTCCTCCGTTAGCGAGGATACATGCATCCACCCTCCTTCCCATGGAATCCCTGATGCGCTGATGCAGCCCTGGGGAATGGCGTATTGTATCACAGCCGTCCACAATACGAGCACGAAGAGTCTCTACATTTGGTACCGGGGTTGCGTAGACGAGAGCTTTCAAATGCGCCTATAAATGAAAGTCAAGAGGGTTGAGGTCAGGAGAGCGTGGAGGCCATGGAATTGGTCCGCCTCTATCAATCCATCGGTCACCGAATCTGTTGTTGAGAACCGTACGCCGGACGGAGTGGCCGTGCGGTTCTAGGCGCTACAGTCTGGAACCGCGAGACCGCTACGGTCGCAGGTTCGAATCCTGCCTCGGGCATGGATGTGTGTGATGTCCTTAGGTTAGTTAGGTTTAAGTAGTTCTAAGTTCTAGGGGACTGATGACCTCAGAAGCTGAGTCCTATAGTGCTCAGAGCCATTTGAACTAACCATTTTTTTGAGAAGCGTACGAACACTTCGACTGAAATGTGCAGGACCTCCATCGTGCATGAACCATATGTTGTGTCGTACTTGTAAAGGCACATGTTCTAGCAGCACAGGTAGAGTATCCCGTATGAAATCATGATAACGTGCTCCATTGAGCGTAGGTGGAAGAACATGGGGCCCAATCAAGACATCACCAACAATGCCTGCACAAACGTTCACAGAAAATCTGTGTTGATGACGTGATTGCACAATTGCGTGTGGATTCTCGTCAGCCCACACATGTTGATTGTGAAAATTTACAATTTGATCACTTTGGAATGAAGCCTCATCCGTAAAGAGAACATTTGCACTGAAATGAGGATTGACACATTGTTGGATGAACCATTCGCAGAAGTGTACCCGTGGAGGCCAATCAGCTGCTGATAGTGCCTGAACACGCTGTACATTGTACGGAAACAACTGGTTCTCCCGTAGCACTCTCCATACAGCGACGTGGTCAGCGTTACCTCGTACAGCAGCAAATTCTCTGACGCTGACATTAGGGTTATCGTCAACTGCACGAAGAATTGCCTCGTCCATTGCAGGTGTCCTCGTCGTTCTAGGTCTTCCCCAGTCGCGAGTCATAGGCTGGAATGTTCCGTGCTCCCTAAGACGCCGATCAATTGCTTCGAACGTCTTCGTGTCGGGACACCTTCGTTCTGGAAATCTGTCTCGATACAAACGTACCGCGCCACGGCTATAGCCCCGTGCTAACCCATACATCAAATGGGCATCTACCAACTCCGCATTTGTAAACATTGCACTGACTGCAAAACCACGTTCGTGATGAACACTAACCTGTTGATGCTACGTACTGATGTGCTTGATGCTAGTACTGTAGAGCAATGAGTCGCATGTCAACACAAGCACCGAAGTCAACATTACCTTCCTTCAATTGGGCCAACTGGCGGTGAATCGAGGAAGTACAGTACATACTGACGAAACTAAAATGAGCTCTAACATGGAAATTAAGCGTTTCCGGACACATGTCCACAGAACATATTTTCTTTATTTGTGTGTGAGGAATGTTTCCTGAAAGTTTGGCCGTACCTTTTTGTAACACCCTGTATAATCAGTCGGAAACCTTCCCGTGTCTCCAGGTGTCTTCCATGTATATAATCTTGCTTCAAAATTCTTAAACCGAGTAACAGCTATGGTTAAATCACTCTCTGTGCAAAATTCTACCAGGCGGCTTCCACTTTCATTCCTTTTCCCCTGTTCATGTTCTCATACTATAACCTTATCTTGGAACTCTTCCCTTTGGTCCACGTTTGCATAAAAAAACAACAATATAGGAATTGTAAGTCCTCCTTGCTGCAAAAGACTTTTTGTTATTTATTTATTTATTCCCCAAACTAGTTTCAGCGAAAAATATCGCCATCATCCGTGGTTTCCTTAAATCTTATTTATTGTACGTTACAGCATGTTTTTAGGAATTGTTGTCGCTGTTTGCAACATATTTTTTGTAATTTTTCTTTGTCCGTTTTTCTCGGCATACATCATGTTATCTAGAATGAGATTTTCACTCTGCAGCGGAGTGTGCGCTGATATAAAACTTCCTGGCAGATTAAAATTGCGTGCCGGACCGAGACTTGAACTCGGGACTTTTGCCTTTCGCCGGAAAATTTGGAAGGTAGGAGAAGAGGTACTGGCGGAAGTAAAGCTGTGAGGACGGGGCGTGAGTCGTGCTTGGGTAGCCCAGATTGGACCTATTTACGAACAGCCCATGCAGCTCTCGAAAACACGCCACGTTACCGAACATTATTTGCTAACTATCTTCGAGGGGTCTTTGTTAGACCTCCACTAAGTTGGGGGATGCCTGGAGCTGAGGACACCTACCCCTCACCCCTCCCCGTCCGGCGTTGTCTGAGTTTAAGCCGCCTATGATCGATTCTACCCCTGACCTCCTTGGATGGGAGAGCGCGTCGTAGATTGCGCGGATTTTATTTCTGTTTCCTATTCCTTTTCATTTTTCTTTTCTTTTTCTGTAGCCAGCATTTATATTTTTTTCCTTTGTCGCTGATGTACGTTCCACAAAATTTCGTAATAATAGTGAATATTACAAAAACAAAACGCAAAAAAATAAAACTAAAAAAGAATAATAAATACATAAAAAACTAAAAAGGAATTTTACAAAATAAAAAAAGACGGTAGAGCACTTACCCGCGAAATGCAAAGGTCCCGAGTTCGAATCTCGGTCCGGCACAAAGTTTCAATTGCCAGGAAGTTTCATCATGTCATCTGCAGGTTCGTTGGACGGCTTGCAGCTAATTATATAGGCTAAACAGAAAAGCAAAACTTCCACACTTTATGATCCAAAATATTACGCCATCAATATGTCTTGTCCCGTTCCTCCTGCCACCGAACTTCACTAATTCCCACCATAGCTAACTTCAACCCATCCATTCCTCTTTTTAAATTGCCCGATTAAGGGGTCTAACATTCCACACTCCGATCCGTAGAAAGCCAGTTTTGTTTTTCCCCTGATGACGACATCCTCCTGAGCAGTCCCCGCCCAGAGATCCGAATTGGGTGGGGGGGCGGGGGGGGGGGGGGGGCGGCGTGGCTATTTTACGTCCGTAATAATTTACCCAGGAGGGTGCCATCATCATTCAACCGTAATGTAGAGCTGCATGCCCTCGGAAAAAATTAAGGCTATAGTTTCCCCTTGCTTTCAGACAACCGCAGTACCAGCACAGCAAGGGCGTTTTAGTTGATATTACAAGGCCAGATCAGTCGATCATCCAGACTGTTGCCCATCAACTACTGAAAACGCTGCTGCCCCTCATCAGGAAAGACACGTTTCTCTGACCAGATACACCTCCGTTGTGGTTGAACCTACGGTACGGCTATCTGTACTCTGAGGCACGTAAGCCACCCCACCGACGGCAAGGCCCATGGTTCATGGTGGAGGTGGGAGGAGGGGGGGGGGGGGAGGAGGAGAAAGAATATGTTATTAAAGTTGTGGGTGATTTGGAGGTATAGAGATAGCAAAATTTAGCAGACGGAGATGCCCTCTGCTGCAGTAAAAACTGCTCAACCCCCATGGGCATAGAGTCGAACTGAGCTTGGTTGAGAGATACGTCATTCCACTCTGCTTCAACTTTGTGGCAGAGTTCCTCACTTGTGTTGGGTGGCGAGTGGTGATGTGGTAATGTCTAGGCAACCCACGACCAGATATTCTCATTATATGAGAGAGCTAGAGAACGTGCTGACCGGGACAGTCGCCAAACATTATGGATGTACGTCAAGACAGCTCGGATAAAATGCAATCTTGTGTTATCCTCTTGAAATATAACACTATGCAGCCCTCGAAGCTACGACACAGCTACCTGTCTTAACACGTCAGAAAAGCAACACCCGGCGACCAAATTACCGGTTACGTGAACCATAGGTGATCATGCTGTGTACGCAATGGCACTTCAACGTATAACGCTACGTGCTGGGCGAGTATGACATGACAAATGTAATTTGACTGCATTCGTTACTATCAGAGCGTCTACGCACACGGATACATCCATCGTCACTCTTTATGCAGATCCGGAACTAATCTGAAAAGACACTGCCACTCCAGTGTCCAGTATTGTCATTGGCCACTTCACTGTCTGCTCCCCTATCTTTTTCTTAATTTTTTAAATAAACTTTTATTATTATCTTATGAGCTCACGTACACTGCTGGAAAAAAAATTAGTACACGTGGAAAAAGGAGGTTGATTTTGATCCGGTGACGGCATATGCCACCTGAGGGATAGTAGATGTACTGATAATGCTTCCAACGTCGTCAGCCAACAGATAGCGTTGTGGCAAAGCTGCCCGAGCTCCAGCTGTGTCTACCTTTTAAGACGGAATCCTCACAACCAGTACAATCAGTGTGATGCAAACGTGTGAAGCAAGCAGGCAACCATATCACAGAGAAGCACTCGTGCTTCCTCACGTGGGGGCAACTACGAATTTCTTTTCCAGATAGCAGCGTAGCCTTTCATCAGTTTTCATGTAAATAAAGAAAAACCACAAATTCACGACTATGACTGGAAGTATAACTTCTGTTGAAGCATTGGTAGTAGGATATTCGTATCCAGTTATAACAGAGGGTGCTAGCATATTTTTGTATATACCTGTGGATGTGATCACCTCTTAGTGTGTGACACTGGAAGTATAGTCATATTTAAATTCGAAGGCATTTTGATTAAGTCTGTGAAGAGCAGATTGCTTCTCTTTTGAGCCATCACACAGCTGCTATGAGAAAGAGAAATACTTCTCGTGGAACGCACGTCAGTAAAGGTTCGTCGTCCTGAGAAGCAGGAGCGTTAAGCGAGCCACTCAGCAATTCGATTATAATTAATTCTCATCGAGAGAGTTCCATAGGTACTGGTTATTGATCAAAAGAACGGTAATATCCTCAGTCACTTATTTAAGGTCACTTACGTCTCGTACCTTGAAGTTGCGATACAGTACACCAGCAACGTAAATTCACTAACAGCATATTCATTACCATAAAAGAACTTGCACTATTAGCAATTATACACAGGGTGAGTCACTAACTATTGCCACCTAGAATAACTCCGGAAGTATGATAGTAGCTGAAAAGTTTGTAACAAATGTTGTATGGGACAACGGGACCCATAATATGACATTGGTTTTATGTTGCTAGGTGGGGTCGCATCAGAGATATGAAGGTCAACTTTGTTTTTTTTTAATAGTATGCTATAGTTTGGTATCTATTTTCTGATAGCAGCTATCGAGACGAATCCAACGATGTGTAACAGTAAGGTCTTTGAAGGTCAACGAAGGTCAAAAAGGTGGCATGAATGTTCATTTACAGAAGGTGTTCGAAGTGATGACCATTGGTATCAATGCAGTGCTGCAGTCTTCTTATCATGGTCTGAGTGGTATTCCTTATCACATCGGCACTTACCGAAGCACATGCTCTGACAATTATCTCTCGTATATCGCGCAAATAGTAAATATTCGCCGAATACGGCGTAACCAACTAACGTGCCATTGACATGTAAACACCATTCGACGGTTTCGTAATACAACACTAATAGGAACGGTAAGATTAGTATCGTCGAATCAAGCGAATGTGAACGATGTATTCCTTCGAAGAACAAGTCGATTTGCTTCTCATTTACGGAGAATGCCAACGAAACTCAGTGAGAGCTAAAGACTTATACGCTCAAAGATATCCTGAACGTACTCACCCTACACGCCGTACATTTAAATATGTGTAAGATAAATAAATTGAGAACGAATGGATCTTTAACGCATCGGAAACATATCCGGCAAAGGAAAGTTACTAATGAGGAAACAGAAATTGGTACTCTTGCCACTGTGGCTCGAGATCTTTGTTTTACTTCGCGTCAAATCGCGTCAAATCGCTCGTGTTCTGCATCGCCTTACATATCATCCTTACCATATCAGTCTCTACCAAGAATTAACTGATACAGATTGTATGCGTCGCTTTGAATTCTGCCGATGGGCTCAACTTCAGATTCAGAGGGATGAGACATTTATTAATTTTATTTTATTTACTGACGAGGCTACATTCACGAACCATGGAAATGTTAATTTCCATAACATGCATTATTGGGCAACCGAAAACCCATGTTGGCTGCGGCAAGTTGCACACCAAAAACCGTGGTCGGTGAATGTATGGTGTGTGAATGTATGGTGTGAGATTCTGCAGGACAGATTTATAAGCCCCCATTTCATAGAAGGAAATCTTAATCGTAGGAAGTACACCACATTGCTGCAAGAAACATTAGGTCTGTTATTGGAAGAAATACCTTTAGTAACAAGGAACAGAATGGGGTATCAACACGATGGGTGTCCGGCACATTTTTCGCTGATGGCTGGAAATTAGTCGTAAAGACAGTTCCCAAATCATTGGATTGGACGCCTCTGGATTTTTTTCTTGTGGGGATTCGTAAAAGACATTGTTTATAAAGACGTTCCAACTACACCTGAAGATGTGCGAGAGAGAATTGTCCGAGCATGCGCTTTGGTAAGTGCCAATGTGATAAAAAATACCACTCAATCCATGATAAGAAGATTACAGCACTGCATTGATACCAATGGTCATCACTTCGAACGCTTTCTGTAAATGGACGTTCATGCCACATTTGTGACCTCCATTGGCCTTCAAGGACCTTACCGTTACACATGATTGGATTCGTCTCGATAGGGGCTATCAGGAAATAAGAACCAAACTATAGTGTCTCTTGTAAAAAAAAAAAAAAAAAAAAAAAGTAACCTTAATTTCTCCGAAGCGACCCCACCTAGCAACCAAAACTCAACGTCTGGCCGCCGTTGTCCCATGTAACTTTTGTCCCACAAACTTTTCAGCTCCTATCAATTTCGGAGCTATTCATGGTGGCAATAGTTAGCGACTCACCCCATATATATATATATATATATATATATATATATATATATATATATATATATATATATATATGTGTGTGTGTGTGTGTGTGTGTGTGTGTGTGTGTGTGTGTGTGTGTGTGTGTATGTGTCTGTGTAGATAACATACTGTACTGTTGACCATAACAGAAACACAAAGTTCCAAAGAGCTTGGAGAATGATATGCAAGTCAGTTGCACGTCTAAATCAAGTAAAAATAGCTTGGAGAAACGACCGTCTAATTTGCTAGTAAACAAAAGGATAGCATGCGAAATAATAGTGTACTGCATGCACTTGCGTTACAGAACCTTACTCGCATCATAAGACACCCTGCCTCAATTACAGCCACGTGGTTCAATTCACACGGGAAGTGTCATCATTTCATCAAATCGTAAGCTACATGAACATAAGCAACGTACTCCCTCGATTTGTTGAGCACTGAATGAGAATTGTTCAGAAACATTTACAGCTACTGCAACCTGACTCGGTTGGTTTTTGGCTACGTCGTTCAGAACACAAATACACAGAATACAAAAACACAATCCAGTCACATTAATGTGACCACCGCCTATGTTCGACGTCAACGTGCAAAACCACTCGCAGGTGGTAGTACTAGCGGTGGAGGCCATAAAGCGTGTCGTGTGGGCGCGGGAAGTTTTAAAGTGTACATTGCAAGCCAAAATGGCGCCAATCAAAAACCGGTGCCTAGGCAACTGTGGCGTACCGTGGGCGCTATATGTCAGGGGTGGACGACGGCTGTGGAGGTGTGTACGGGCGAACAGACGTGCAACTGAAACTTCCTGGCAGATTAAAAGTGAGTGCCGGACCGAGACTCGAACTCGGGACCCTTGCCTTTCGCGGGCAAGTGCTCCACCAACTGAGCTACCCAAGCACGACTCACGCCTCATCCTCACAACTTTACTACTACCAGTACCTCGTCTCCTACCTTCCAAACTTTACAGAAGCTCTCCTGCGAACCTTGCAGAATTAGCACTCCTGAAAGAAAGGATATTGCGGAGACATGGCTTAGCCACAGCCTTGAGGATGTTTCCTGAATGAACACTCCCCAGGCTGTGGCTAAGCCATGTCTCCGCAATATCCTTTCTTTCAGGAGTGCTAGTTCTGCAAGGTTCGCAGGAGAGCTTCTGTAAAGTTTGTAAGGTAGGAGACGAGGTACTGGCAGAAGTAAAGCTGTGAGGACGGGACGTGAGTCATGCTTCGGTAGCTCAGTTAGTAGAGCACTTGCCCGCGAAAGGCAAAGGTCCCCAGTTCGAGTCTCGGTCCGGCACACAGTTTTAATCAGCAGAGGGAAAATCTCATTCTGGAGACGTGCAACTGTTGGACAACTGAACATCCAGTTGAACCAAGGGGCTACCAATAATGTCTCCTCAATGACCGTTCAGCAAACGTTGCTGCGTATGGGCCTCCGCGGCAAGCACGTGGTCCACTGAGTGGTGACAGGTGGCTTTTTCAGATAAATCACATTTTACGCTCCATCGGACAGATAGTTGTTGGCGTATACGACCGTGCACAATCATTCGAAGGGCCCGAGGGCGTGGCGTTATTGTCTGGGGAATGTCGGGAATGTCTTCGTGACTTTCCCTGGGTAATCTCGTCATTCTGGAACCCACAGTGGATCAACACAAGTATGCACCTATCCTTGGGGACCATGTTCAACCCTATATGCATGTTTTTTTTCCTCGTCACAGTGGCATCTACCAGCAGAACAGTGGAACGTGTCACACAGCTCGCAGTGTACGTGCGTGGTTCGAAGAGCAACAGGATCAATTTATAGTACTCTCGAGATTAAACCCAATCAAGAATCTGTGGGACCACCTCGATCAGGCTGTTCGTGACTCGGATGATCAATCTGGAAACGTCGTGCAGCTGGCCACGGTACTGGAGTTGTCAGGGCTTCACATCCCTGCCAGTGCCGTCCAGAACTTCCCTGACTCTCTTCCTGCAAGTCTGCGCTGCAAAAGGTGGTTATTCAGGCTTTTGACGGGTCGTCACATTAATATGAGTGGACTGTGTATAACTTCAATAATTGAATCGGAGTCTACACGAAATCGCCGGCCGCGGTGGCCGAGCGGTTCTAGGCGCTTCAATCCGGAACCGCGCGACTGCTACGGTCGCAGGTTCGAATCCTGCCTCGGGTATGGATGTGTGTGATGTCCTCAGGTTACTTAGGTTTAAGTAGTTCTAAGTTCTAGGGGACTGATGACCTCAGATGTTAAGTCCCATAGTGCTCAGAGCCATTTGAACCATATTTTCTACACGGAATCACTGAGCAAAACACACTCAAGATGCTTTAAATAATGAATAAAAACCATTTGAAAACATTACTAGTACCACAGGTGAACAGGCTGGTCTACGACAACGAGGTTCAAAGTACAAATGAAACGTCATCAGTTTAAGTAATTAAATCGGAACCAATATGAAAGCGGTGATCAAAAACACTTTTCGGTAAACTCAGCAATTAAAGAGCACAATCCAGTTCTGTACACCGAATAGAGTCATACCGACAGTTGATGTAGCATATGAACAGAGCTCAATTAACAGGGTAGATTTCTCCAAATTTTTGGGTGTTCACATTGACGACAACTTGAACTGGAAGAAGCATATTACTGAGCTTCTCAAACAACTACGTTCAGTTTCTTTCGCTCTTCGTATAATCGCTAGTCTTGGTAATAAACAGATCAACCTCCTAACGTACTTTGCATATTTCCACTCAAAAATGTATTATGGAATGGTTTTCTGGGGTAACTCACCACCTAGACATAAAGTATTTATTGCAAAAAAAGAGACCAGTGAGAATAATTAGTGGTGTTCACCCAAGGACGTCATGTAGGCACCTTCTCAAGGCGTTAGGTATTTTAACTGCATCATCAGAGTACATATATTCGCTAATGAAATTCGTTACAAATAATCCATCTCAGTTCGCGAAAAACAGTGATGTTCATATGTACAACACTAAAGGGAAAAATGATCTTTCCTATATCTTATTGAAGCTGTCAGTTGCTCAAAAAGGAGTACATTATGCAGCAACAAAAATCTTTGATCATTTGCCCAACAACATTAAGTGTCTGGCAGGTAGCAGATCAAGTTTTAAATATAGCTTAAAATCATTTCTTTTCGACAACTCCTTCTACTCCATGGACGAGTTTCTGTAACAGAAATGGTAAAAAAATGTAGTTCCATGTGTAAAACTAAATATTTCAGTAATATTAATATTAGCACTATTCATGTGTGTGTACATATATCTTGTAATACGACCTGTTCCACATCATATCGATAAAACAATCGCGAAATGATCTACGGAACATGACATAACTAAAACTAAAAGCTAAACTTGGAACTCGATATGGAGGAGTCATACCTGTGCAGGCCAGCTGCAGCTGCTTCCGCCCACGACCGCAGCCAGACAGGAAGTGATTATGCCGTTCGATGGTTATTGCCAACTGATGCAACAGGAGCCTTTCACAGATTCGCAAACTTGTGGAAGACTTGTACATGCAATCGCGTACGCAGTCACATACGCACACTCTGCACAGTTCTGCTTAAAAGTTGCCGGGATTACTGCAAGCTGCAAAGAGAAGAATTCAACTTTTATTACCAGATTCACACATAGCCGGAAAAAAATTAGTGCACCTGGAAAGGCGACATCAATTTTGACCCGATGACGGCACAGGCAACCTGGGGGATTTGTTGATGCACTAATTATGGTTTCAACGTCGTGCGCCAAGATATAGCGTAGTGACATAGTTACCAGAGTGACATCTCTGTATACCCTTTAATAGTCAGATGACACAGTGCAGCGCAGACGTGTGAAGCAAGCAGGCAACCATGCCACGGAGATACATTCGTGCTTCCTGCAGCTACACGAACGAGTTTGGAAGGGGTCAAATTGTGGCCTTCCCAATGGCGGGAAGATCCTTTCGGAGAATTGCCGCACAAGTTGGTCGAGCTGCGTCAATTGTGCAACGATTTTTATATTAATCGTCACGCGAACATTCCCACATCCAGAGATGAGGTTCTAGACGTCCACTCAGCACAGGCACCCGTCAGGATCGTCGTATTGTAAGAGCAGCAGTGGCAGACCGTACAGCTACCACAGCGCAGATAAGAGGGCGTGTCAACACGACATGTTGCCAACCAGTTAATAGCATCGGAACTACGGGTACGCACTCTTCTAGCCCGTCTTCCACTCATGACGCAGCATCGACATGACGTCAGAGGAACAGTTGGAAGATGGAATGGCCCTCAGTGGTATTCAGCGACGAAAGCAGATTCTAAAACAATAAACTAGTAGCCAAGATCGCAGGAATTCTTTTTATTCCGTGATTACCGGTTTCGGCGAAACTATAGCTGCCATCCGATATCGGATCTGAGGACACATACAGGTACAACATCAAGGCAGACAATGGTGACATTAATAGTTGCCTATAACACGCAGGCCTTACAAAATTGTCATACGTAGCACACAGAGGTCCAAGAGAGATGACATAAATGTTAAGTGTCTGCATCACACACAAGCGCAAGCTAGGTACTAGGTAGTACCTGGTTTCGATCCTCGGACTTCCGGGGATCTTTCCTTGATGGGAGGATTGGAACGGTGCCCATTCAGCGTCGTGACGCCACTTGAGGAGCTACCTGACCGAGTAGCAGCGGCTCCAGGTCTGCTAACCCGACAACGGCCGGGAGAGCAGTGTGCTGACCACACGACCCTTCATATCTCATCCATGTGAGTCAGTTGGCTGATGGATGACACGTAGATAAGTCGAGCCCTATTAGTCCCTCTGTGGCCAGAAAGACGAAGCATCCTTTTCTTCTTTATTTAAAACTGTCGGCCGTTCGCTTCACAGACGAAATCCGATACACGCAGCTATCACCGTGCAGTCACTACTCAAGTAATAACTTTGCAACATTTGTATGGGAGACGATTGTAAACATCAAATTGGGCATTGCGAATTTTACCTGCAGTGGCAGTGTACAGAGAGGTTCAAATGGTTCAAAAAATGGTTCAAATGGCTCTGAGCACTATGGGACTCAACATCTTAGGTCATAAGTCCCCTAGAACTTAGAACTACTTAAACCTAACTAACCTAAGGACATCACACACACCCATGCCCGAGGCAGGATTTGAACCTGCGACCGTAGCAGTCCCGCGGTTCCGGACTGCAGCGCCAGAACCGCTAGACCACCGCGGCCGGCCTGTACAGAGAGGCATTGCTGATTTTAGAGGGCACTGCATAACAAATGACATCCTGAGACCGGAGCAATTCGGTTTCATGAATCACCACTCCACAACACAACAACTCTTACGGGTCGTTGAACATATAACACATGGCTTAAACATAAACAAAGCTACAGGGGCGGTGTTCCTGGACATCGAAAAGGCTTTCGACCGTCTATGGCACAACGGCCTCATTCGCAAACTCAGCGACGCGGGATTCCCCGACGGGCTGGTGCGTCTAATACACTCATACCTCACAAACAGGAGTTTCAACACTGACGTGCAGGGAAAACAATCAACTCGACACGGTATACACGCGGGAGTACCCCAGGGAAGCATCCTAGGGTCCCTACTGTTTAACCTCTACATAAACGATCTCCCAACCACACACAACACAACGATGGCAATCTACGCGGATGACACAACCATCCTCGCGCAAGATTGGAAACCATCAAACATTACGTCACGCTTACAGACTGCACTCAGAGTGGCTGAGCCTTGGTTGGAGAAACGTCGACAAGTGCGAAGCCGTTCTGTTCACTAGAAGACCGAAGCAACTGCGCAAACACCGCTACTGCAGACCAATAACTCTACATGCACGCCCAATACGTTTCTGTGAGAAAGTCAAATACCTCGATGTCTGGCTGGACCGGAAATTATTCTGGGGGGACCACATACAACACATGACCAACCGAGCTAGCGCGAGGCTCAAACAGCTCTAGCCTATGCTCAACAGGCGTAGCACACTGAACAGAAGGGTGTCGAGGTCCATGTACATGACACTTATTCGACCCCTGATGACGTACGCAGCTCCTATCTGGGGATACGCTGCGCCTACACGCCTGCGCCGTCTGCAGCTCATAAAAAACAAAGTACTCAAAATCATAAGCAATGCTCCACGATACACACGCATCGCGGACCTTCACCGGGAATACCGACTTGAGACTCTCACGGAGGTAATCCACAATCTCACCACAAGACTATACAGAAACTCCAGACATTCGCAGAACCCGTTTATTCTGAACCTGGGAAACTACGAGCACAACCATAGATGGAAACATAAAAGACCAAACGACATACTTGTAAGGACCTAACATCTATGGCCAAGCACACGCAAACACAACGGTACAGGTGAGCTCCTGTTAATCAGACGCCATTACTGGATATCCAGCTGGGATACACTGCCAAATAACTGGCACCACGCGGGGAAGCCGTACCGAACACTGCATGCAGACAAGCTCCACACATCCTCCACACAGTGAGATGATCTATGGCCGATCTCCCACTACTATATAACGATCCTGATTGTTCCAAGAATGTAGCGGCTGCAGCAACTGGGATACATCGGCATCGCTTGCCACGGTAATGATGCACGATACCCATACTAACAAATCCAACCTTGCATGAACTATCGCAGCAAAAAAAAAAAAGTGATCCGCAAAGAACGTGAATAGTAAGTAAGGCGCTTCAGTCCGAAACCGCGAGACCGCTACGGTCGCAGGTTCGAATCCTGTCTCGGGCATGGATGTGTGTGATGTCCTTAGGTTAGTTAGGTTTAAGTAGTTCTAAGTTCTAGGGGACTGATGACCTTAGATGTTAAGTCCCATAGTGCTCAGAGCCATTTGAACCATTTTTAGTAAGTAAGGTTGATCTGGCTCCGTATCGAAATGACTTTTCAAAAAGGATCAGTTTCAAGTGAATAAAATATGTCGTGAAATTTTTCTAATATTTGTCTTATGAACTCAAAGGTATTGCCATTTAAAGAGTTGTCAACAGACAATAAATGTTAAATGTATGCCGCATGTCTGCATTTCTTTTGCTGTTCCTCTTTGTCACCTACACAGGTGATCGAAGAAACGGGAGGCTTGGGTTCTGCGGCTCCTAATACCTTCAGTGCAGACGCGCACTATGTCCGAACTCTTGCAGGAACATAGATGATGCGAGGAATGAGGTTACCGGACGGGGAAGCTACCAGCTGAGCCAAGTGAGAATCTGGATCGGCGTGAAGCGTGTCGGGATGGCCGAGGCGGTTAAGGCAACCGCTCGCGTTAAGTGGCAGATCCGGGTTCGAATTCACTCCGGCACAAGTTATCAGATATCACCACTGAATTTATTTCAGTGCCCGTTTGCGGCTCATATCTTGATTTCCCTTATCTTTTACGTATACTCTACTATTGGGGACCAGCGTTTCAGCTCGCCTATAAACCTGTAGCTGTCGCCATAGTCTCGAAGAATTTCGGCATTGTTTCCTGCCTTACTTTGTTTCTCAGCATTCTAATTAGTATATGACATATTGTGTTAAGTTTATCGTTTCATCGTTAGTACGAAGTCCTTCAGTAAGAGAGACTGTAAAATCAAAAGAAGTATATTACCTGACCTGTACATTGGATTTGTTATTAATATCCAACTAGCATATTTTGACCTTTAATTTTGCCACAACTTGAACAAACTTCTCGCGACAGAATCTGAGCAAAATATTTTTTTTCAGCTTCGGGTTACACAAATAGTATCAGTACAGGTTTCGAATTCTTAGCAAGCAATCATCAAATGCTCTTTTAAAACAGAAAGGCAAATGAAGATAGTAAAATATTAGAAAACTAAACTATTAGTCAATCAAAAAAATTCATTACAAGACAGTCATTGCGTTTCCCTAAGGCAAAATGGCTAGTCTGGGTTAAAATGTGCACAGCTCAACAAAATCTATATGCAGCACGGATGACACCTTCAGCTGTACTTACAGATCTCATTTTACAGCATTCTATTCGGTGTTCCATTACACCCTCTTCAGGCCCCTCTATGATTCCAGGTGACCATGTGGTTACCAAGTTATCATCATGATACATCATCGCTGTTGAATTTTTGATATTAAGCAATCAATGTAAGTACCAACTGCAGAGATGTCTGTTTATTATTTCTATAAAATTAAAAGAAATTTTTGCTATTTAGCTGATCAGCTTAATAAAAGGTTGTCAATCATATGAGGAGTTGTTTGATCTTATTCGTTTTCGCGCCTGATTTTTGTACCGTTTCGTCAAACGCAAAAGGCGCATAGTGCGCCTGGAAGAGGCTTGACAGCAAGTTCTTTGAACGTAGAATAACGACTACTAGCAATATGTACCTTGCTTAATTACCTATACATGCATTAAGACTAAAGCAGCAGATGTACATCTACATGCATACCTCGCAACCTGCCGCATGCTGTACTTTGGTCACTTCTTTTCCTGGCCCACTCGCAGTTGGGGTAAGGTGAAAACGAGTGTCTGTATGCCCCAGTACGAGTCCTAATTTCTCTTATCTTGTGGTTCAAAATGGCTCTGAGCACTATGGGACTCAACTGCTGTGGTCATCAGTCCCCTAGAACTTAGAACTACTTAAACCTAACTAACCTAAGGACATCACACACATCCATGCCCGAGGCAGGATTCGAACCTGCGACCGTAGCAGTCGCACGGTTCCGGACTGCGCGCCTAGAACCGCGAGACCACCGCGGCCGGCTCTCTTATATTGTGTTCGCCGTCCTTAAGCGAAATGTACTTTGGCGGCAGTAGAAGCGTTCTGCAGTTAACTTAAATGTCGATTCTCTAAATTTTCTCCATAGTATTCAGCAAAAAGAAGGCCATCTTCTTTCCAGGGATTTCCACTTCAGTTCAGGAAACTTCAGTGTAACACCCGCCTGCTGATCGGATCCGCCGCTAGCACGCCTCTGAATTCCTTCGATGTCTTCCCTTAGAATACTCAAGAATAGGTAGCAATAGCGTTCTATACGCGATCTCCTTTATAGATGAGCCACAGTTTTCCAAATTTTTTACAGCAAAGTAAAGTCAACAATTCGCCTTCCGTATTACTGTCATTGTGTATTCGTTCCATTTCAAATCGCTTTGCAACGTTACCCTTGCTTATTTAACCGACGTGACTGTGGAACATAAAGGATTGTTTATCCTACTCGTATGCACTGACTTTCTTTTTTCTTCATTTAGAGAGAGTGCCATTCGTCACACCAAGTAGAAATTCTGTCTAAGTCATGCTGTATCCTTCTTCAGCCACTCTACGACAATACTTTTACGTATAAAACAGATGATGAACCTATCGCGACACTTCAGTTGTTTGTATTAAATCAATTTAATAATCACCTCAATGGCTGAGAACTCATTGTGTGAATTTCGTTTGAAATTAGCGAAAGATAAGAAGCATAAATTTTTGCCTCTGACAGTTGTGGAAGCAGATATCATACATAAAAGATCAATCAGCTGTCCGCAGAATTAGTTGTCATCGAGCTTTTATGAGACACGGAAGATGCGCAAGGTAAACCGAAACGTATATTAATTTGGACTGAAAAAATAACCTAACTGTATACTGCAATCATTAAATCTTCATTGGGCAACACCATTGCCGAATGACGCCCGTTCTCAGTACCAACGCAGTCATAATATGTTTAAATAACTACCCTCTTAATTACTAAGCACACCAGGCAGAAAATTAGGCCCCATTCCAGCACAGGTAATTTTAACACCTTATGACACTGCACCTAGCTTTGATTATGGTCTGGATTCGGCGAGAAACATGGTCCACAAGTTTCCTCAAGTGTGGTATAGCCAGCTGAAGCCGCTACTTGATGATGGCGTTCCGTAGAGCTACCAAATTTCGGGGACGTTGATGGTAAGTTTCACCCGCTATTCCAAACAGTTTCAGATATTGTCTGTGGCATTAATATCGGGTGATTTAGCCGACCAGTTGAGGTATAATAGGATACCTAGGTGTTCGTCGAACCAGAAATTTATGCATGGAACGCTGCGAACAAGGCTATGTCCACAGCGTACTCAGCATGAATACGTGGAAGAAAGGGAACACTTGGACACCGAATATGTTTAAATAAATATCTTAGTTGATGTTCACAGCAAAAAAATGGCTCTGAGCACTGTGGGACTTAATATCTGAGGTCATCAGTCCCCTAGAATTTAGAACTACTTAAGCCTAACTAACCTACGAACATCACACACATCCATGCCCGAGGCAGGATTCGAACCTGCGACCGTAGCGGTCGCGCGGTTCCAGACTGAAGCGCCTAGAACCGCTCGGTCACACCGGCTGGCTCTTCACCGCAAACTGAATGAGTGAGCCCAAGTCATTGTTCGAGAAAAACCTCCAATACATCAAAGACCCTACTTCAGTCTACAGCTCTATATACACCGTCCACACACTGCCGGTTCAACGCCCCGCATCATTTGACAAAAAAAAAAAAGAAGGCGCAAAAGCAACACGTCGGACCACACCAGACGCTTCCAGCCGGCTACCTGACAGTATCTCTGTGCAAGGGTCGTTCAGTAAGAAATGCAATACATTTCTTTTTCTGAAAGCGGGTTGGTTTTATTCAGGATTCCAACACGTCATATTATTCCCCACTCTTTTTGGGAATAAAACTCTATTTCTGAACATAATCTCCGTTCAGTGCGATGGCCTTACTCCACCTTATTGGGAGGGCCTGTATACCCGCATGGTTACACCCTAATGATCAACATTGGAACCAACACGTCCGCAGCTCGTGGTCGTGCGGTAGCGTTCTCGCTTCCCACGCCCGGGTTCCCGGGTTCGATTCCCGGCGGGGTCAGGGATTTTCTCTGCCTCGTGATGACTGGGTGTTGTGTGCTGTCCTTAGGTTAGTTAGGTTTAAGTAGTTCTAAGTTCTAGGGGACTGATGACCATAGATGTTAAGTCCCATAGCGCTCAGAGCCATTTGAACCATTTGAACCAACACTTTGCTGCCTCAGTAATCAGAATTTATCTTACAACGTCTACGACAAGACAAAGACAAACTCCCGTGCGGGAATAGGTAGGAACCCTCACTAGCAATAATAATCTCAGAAACCGGTATAGAACGGTAAGCTAAGATTTCACGACTTTCAAAGGATTCCAAACCGGCTCTACCTGCATTGTTACAAGCAACGAAAGCCACAGTTAGCCATCCATTACCCAAACTAGATGAAGAAGAAACTTTCATTATAGAAAAGTTTAACCTCGCACCACAAAATAAAGTAGGTCCATGAATAAGAACAAATTGAGAAGTTTTACCAACTCCTCTTACTTCGTTCTTTTTACCCTTTGCAGAAGATGTCGAAGCACCAAGAGTGCCGTCCACATTGACAAGTGATTTGTAAATCAGCATTCGCCGGCGACGACGAAAACAACGTTGTGGTACTTAGAATTTTCATTGTTGTCCACTGTTGTGGTACTTAGAATTTTTCTCCGTCTATTATTTTACTTGTCTGTTTGTTGCTGGAAAATTCACTTCCGGTTGCGCAGCTTTCCTGATAAGGACTTCCTGTCCAGCGTTAGCAGTTGTTCTTAAAATAGATATTATGTAATCCTGTTTTCTGCAAAGGGTAAAAAGAACGAAGTAAGAGGAGTTGGTAAAACTTCTCAATTTGTTCTTATTCATGGACCTACTTTATTTTGTGGTGCGAGGTTAAACTTTTCTATAATGAAAGTTTCTTCTTCATCTACACTCCTGGAAATTGAAATAAGAACACCGTGAATTCACTGTCCCAGGAAGGGGAAACTTTATTGACACATTCCTGGGGTCAGATACATCACATGATCACACTGACAGAACCACAGGCACATAGACACAGGCAACAGAGCATGCACAATGTCGGCACTAGTACAGTGTATATCCACCTTTCGCAGCAATGCAGGCTGCTATTCTCCCATGGAGACGATCGTAGAGATGCTGGATGTAGTCCTGTGGAACGGCTTGCCATGCCATTTCCACCTGGCGCCTCAGTTGGACCAGCGTTCGTGCTGGACGTGCAGACCGCGTGAGACGACGCTTCATCCAGTCCCAAACATGCTCAATGGGGGACAGATCCGGAGATCTTGCTGGCCAGGGTAGTTGACTTACACCTTCTAGAGCACGTTGGGTAGCACGGGATACATGCGGACGTGCATTGTCCTGTTGGAACAGCAAGTTCCCTTGCCGGTCTAGGAATGGTAGAACGATGGGTTCGATGACGGTTTGGATGTACCGTGCACTATTCAGTGTCCTCTCGACGATCACCAGTGGTGTACGGCCAGTGTAGGAGATCGCTCCCCACACCATGATGCCGGGTGTTGGCCCTGTGTGCCTCGGTCGTATGCAGTCCTGATTGTGGCGCTCACCTGCACGGCGCCAAACACGCATACGACCATCATTGGCACCAAGGCAGAAGCGACTCTCATCGCTGAAGACGACACGTCTCCATTCGTCCCTCCATTCACGCCTGCCGCGACACCACTGGAGGCGGGCTGCACGATGTTGGGGCGTGAGCGGAAGACGGCCTAACGGTGTGCGGGACCGTAGCCCAGCTTCATGGAGACGGTTGCGAATGGTCCTCGCCGATACCCCAGGAGCAACAGTGTCCCTAATTTGCTGGGAAGTGGCGGTGCGGTCCCCTACGGTACTGCGTAGGATCCTACGGTCTTGGCGTGCATCCGTGCGTCGCTGCGGTCCGGTCCCAGGTCGACGGGCACGTGCACCTTCCGTCGACCACTGGCGACAACATCGATGTGCTGTGGAGACCTCACGCCCCACGAGTTGAGCAATTCGGCGGTACGTCCACCCGGCCTCCCGCATGCCCACTATACGCCCTCGCTCAAAGTCCGTCAACTGCACATACGGTTCACGTCCACGCTGTCGCGGCATGCTACCAGTGTTAAAGACTGCGATGGAGCTCCGTATGCCACGGCAAACTGGCTGACACTGACGGCGGCGGTGCACAAATGCTGCGCAGCTAGCGCCATTCGACGGCCAACACCGCGGTTCCTGGTGTGTCCGCTGTGCCGTGCGTGTGATCATTGCTTGTACAGCCCTCTCGCAGTGTCCGGAGCAAGTATGGTGGGTCTGACACACCGGTGTCAATGTGTTCTTTTTTCCATTTCCAGGAGTGTAGTTTGGGTAATGGATGGCTAACTGTAGCTTTCGTTGCTTGTAACAGTTTATTGACAACTGCTTTCAATGATTATATAGAGTACAATCACCCACAATGCGACAATCTTCCAAAGAAGAAGGACCACTAGCCTTCACCCATAAGTGAACGCTACAATCACAATTTATCTTACAATGTCTACGACAAGACAAAGACAAACTCCCGTGCGGAAATAGGTAGGAACCCTCACTAGCAATAATAATCTCAGAAACCGGTATAGTACGGTAAGCTAAGATTTCACGACTTCGTTCTTTTTACCCTTTGCAGAAGATGTCGAAGCACCAAGAGTGCCGTCCACATTGACAAGTGATTTGTAAATCAGCATTCGCCGGCGACGACGAAAACAACGTTGTGGTACTTAGAACTTTCATTGTTGTCCACTGTTGTGGTACTTAGAATTTTTCTCCGTCTATTATTTTACTTGTCTGTTTGTTGCTGGAAAATTCACTTCCGGTTGCGCAACTTTCCTGATAAGGACTTCCTGTACATGGACCTACTTTATTTTGTGGTGCGAGGTTAAACTTTTCTATAATGAACCTGTGTTGCTGGAAAACTCACTTCCGGTGCGATAGCGGGAGCTGATAAGAGTCCACATCCGCTGCGTGCGCCAGGACTGATGCTATAAATAGCACACTGTTCTGTCTAGCGCATTCACTTGGTTTGAGTGAATAGCCACTGAGGCACTGCTTCTTACAATGATGCGTAAACGTTGTTTTCGTCGTCGCCGGCGAATGCTGATTTACAAATCACTTGTCAATGTGGACGGCACTCTTGGTGCTTCGACATCTTCTGCAAAGGGTAAAAAGAACGAAGTAAGAGGAGTTGGTAAAACTTCTCAATTTGTTCTTATTCATGGACCTACTTTATTTTGTGGTGCGAGGTTACTCTTTTCTATAATGAAAGATGCGTTCAATTGAGTTCTGTGAACTGCCCTCGGGTACGCAGATTTGTATGAAGCCTTGCGTTGTCGTGGAGAAGGAGAACTTATTTTTCATTTTTGTGGCGACGAACACGCTGAAGTCGTTTCTTCAATTGGCTGTGGGCAGCACATTACATTTCCGAGTTGATCGTTGCACCGTGAGGGAGGACATCAGAATAACCCCTTTAGAGACCAAGAAGACCGTCCCCATGGCTTCACCGGCAGCTTTGAAATTTTTCTTCGGTGGAGAAGTGATGTGGCGCCACACCATGGATTGCCGTTGTGTTTCCGGTTCGAAGTGATGAGCCCATATGTCATAGCTCGTGACGTTGTTCGTCAAAACATTGTTACTATCGGTGTAGTAACGAGCAAGCAATTCCGCACGGATGAACCTTCGTTGCTCTATACGGTCTTGCGTTATGCGGCGAGGGACACAGCGGGCACAGACCTTTGAGTGCGCCAACTGGAGCACGAGTGTGTCAGCACTACCAGCAGAGACGTCCAGTTCTGCAGCGAGCTGTTTGATTGTGACCCGTCGATCACCTCGAATGAGAGTGTTCGCGTGCTCCAACATTGCAGGAGATACAGATGTGTGTGGCCTGCCGACACGCAGGAGATTGGACAGGTTTGCGCGACCTTGCAATGATGACAGACGCCTTGCCCAACGAATCACCGTGTTTTTGGGCTACTTCTTCGCAGACATTCTGCAAGCGCCTATGAATATGTGCGATGCTCAGGTTTCCCACCAAAAGAAACGCAATGACAGCTCTAAGCTTGTAAAGCGCCTCCATTACAAACGCCATTTTGAAGGCTACGTACAGCGCCGCCAAGTATCGGAACTTCACGACACTATAAGAACTGGAGCGGAAATATTCCACGATGTCCCACTGCAAATTCCGCATTTATTCAACAGAAATTGTCCGAGAAAAAATGTGTTACGTTACTTACTGAACGCCCCTCGTAGTTTTGCCCGTCGAAGCCGTGACAAACTTCTGCGAGTTACCCGACTCACATGTCCCCTGCACGCAGTTCCATTCGCAGTGTTTGCCTGGAAACTGGTTAGACAAAAAAAAATTGGTTCAAATGGCTCTGAGCACTATGGGACTTAACTTCTGAGGTCATCAGTCGCCTAGAACTTAGAACTACTTAAACCTAACTAACCTAAGGACATCACACACATCCATGCCCGAAGCAGGATTCGAACCTGCGACCGTAGTGGTCGCGCGGTTCCATACCGAAGCACCTAGAACCGCTCGGCCACACCGGCCGGCCTGGTTAGACAGACCAGCTTTCACTGCCAGCAGCACTTGTTTTCGGATTTGAAACCAACTGTTATTGACAATGCAAGATACTCGTCTCCGGGCCCTGTCAGTTCGGATCTTTTAACTTTCGCTGTTCTTATGCCGCGTTACATGGCTGCGAGCGGTACATTATTCCTTGTATTCCTTGTAGATACGTTGGAAAGTGTGCGTTGATACATCAACGAATCGAGCCACATCGTTCGCTCTTCAGTACTCTCATAATGAGAAAATTCATTCTAGCTTTTGTTGAAATTTGAGTCCCTTTCTGCGGGACAGTGGCATAAGTTACGTCGCCATGCCAGAAGCTTTTAGCTTTATGTCTTACACGTGCCTATGAAAAAAGATTCCAATTCAATATGACTCCCGACTACCAGATGAGCTCCGTGGTACCTCTTGCGATCGCTCTTAATTGCGACGCGTTGTTTATAGGCCCTATGTATTGCGTTACAGTGCCATCTGTTAGCAGCTTTTCGAACTGTTTCGAAACTTCTGTGAATATAACTTGTGCACAAAATTCTTACAGCTTTCACAGTAAACATACCGTTTGTCGCACTCATTTGTCGATCTTAAGTCTCGAAATATTTAATTTGAAGTCGCAGACTCCTTCGCTGAACACCCTGTAGCAGAAACATCAAGCGCGATGTATTTTCCGTCAAGCAGAGGAGGCGATGCATTCGGCCTTGGGTGGGCGCCGGTGCGCCACGGCGCTGCTGGCTACTGCCGCCTCTCTGCTGGTCAGTAATTTACGGGGCCAGCCGCGGGCGGCAGCTGATTTACGCTGCCGACGGCGCCGGTAGCCGGCTACTCGGCCGGCGCTCATTCCACGACGCCGGCCCCACACTGAGAGCTGCCCTTTGTTTAACACGCCCACTCCGCGCTGGCGGGATGGCTACAGGACGATTCACACGAGCGTCAAAAAGAACCGGAGCAGAGGTTTCGTTTGGCCCTACGTCTTGCAGCGTAGTCGGTTGATCCAGTCACATATTCGTTATGCTTCACAGCGTCAAGGCGGCGCGCCTGCGCGGACGAAGAGTCACGGAAACGCACTGCTGCCAACTGCTGGGGTGCAGCGTCATCTGTTTGCTTTTAAATGCAAGTATATTTTACGAGAACTAGCTGATACGTAATACCTGCACATTTTTATGAGGAAACTAAAAAACCTTTTTTTACAGGTATAAAAGACGTTGTTAACATTCTACACCTTTATTCATCATGTCTACGAAATTATTTCTCAACATAGTCATCCTGGCGACAAACACGTTTTTCCCAGAGAGAGACCGGATTGTTGATACGGTCACAGTAAAAAGTTTGACTTTGTGCCACACCCTCACACCCGCTTGCACCGCTGCATCACTATCAAAGTGAAGTCCTCGAAGGGTTCTTTAAGTTTTGGAAACAGATGAAAATCGGACAAGGCCAACGCTTGTCCGTGGTCTCGCATTGTCATGCTGCAGGACAGGGTGTTACATTAAACACCGTCATGTTACACGCTATAATTAGAAGCCCTCTGGGGACAGACGGGTGCAAAAATGTAGACGTGAAGAATAAAAATGTAAAATATTAATAACGTTTGTTTCATTTAAAAAGCATTAACAGTTTTCGTATAAAAATTTCAAATGCATTACTTTTCAGCACGCCCACGTGCTATTGTTTCCAAATATCAACGGTGTATTTTACCGACGGATGTATACATACAATCTCAAGTTATAAGGATTATTATATTAATCTTATGACGTTAATTTACCTTATTATGTTTCAAATCAGTGCCCATCATCTGGTTCAAGGCACACAAATCACTTACGTAGTAAGTTCTTCATAAGTGTGGCCATAGTATGTGTAGTTGCTTTACAATTATTAACAGTATTTAAATTACGTCTGTGTAACTACCAGAAAATTCGCATTTATATCACCCTGCACATTTCGTTTGATCGATATAAAATATCGTCGGCGGTGATATTTTACATGCGAGTTTCGCTTACATCAGGAAGCATAGTCTTATCGCTCAATTTTGATATATGCCTTCGTTTGGCACTCATACGTTTTTGCCTACTCTAAAGTTAATTCGCAGTATTATACATTTCTCGATATGAAATACCATAATGTCTAGCGTTTGTTTACATGAGACACGTTTAGTCACGAGTGTGCACACAAACACTAGTGATAATGCATTGTGTCCTCTTTCACACCAATAAATCTGTAGTTCTGCAAACAAACGTGAGAGAAGGTAAAAAACAGCAGTTCCAAACGAAGGACCTACGCTTCCAAATGCAAGCGACGATTTTTACATAAAATGCCACAATGATGATGTTAACTGCCAATAAAACGAAACGTATACTGTGATATAAATGAACATTTTCTGGAAGTTGCATAGACGGAATTTGAACACCTTTACACTTGAATATTATTTACGCTACTACCGTTTTTAACCAATTTATCGTTAGTTTGTTGAGCTTTCAGGGTCTTCATTAGTTACAAAAGCTGCTTATTTGAAAATTGTTTACAGAGGGAGTTTGACTATTATATGTACAGAAGAAAGGGACGAGTAGAGGACAATCAAAGGAGCAAATAAACCTAATAAAAACAGCTCTGACCGTGTCTCTGAGGCTCCAGAGTGCAGATATGTACTTCAGGACAAACACATTACAACAAGTGTTCCATATGGCCGCCGTTCAAGTGAACACAGGCTTGAGTACGTCTCGTCATCAATGTCGGTACACGTTGAAAAATCACAGGCGTGTTCCGAATGCGATGACAACCATCCACAATGTGTTCCCAGAGTTCATCGACACTATCAATAGGGCTAGAATATACCAAAATTTTTAAATATCCCCACACATAAAAATCCAACGCGTTCAAGTCAGGAGACGCTGGAGGCCTTGGCAATAGCAAGCCATGAGTAATATACTTGCTGTTGAAACTATGTTTGCCAGTACTTAGGTATCCGCAATGTTGATAAAATCAAAGGAGAGCAGTTTATCGTTCTGTAATTTACGCCTTACCTGCGATGTCACGAAATAAATGTAGTGTCTCAGTCATTAACATTGTTGTAACATCAGCACGACTGTACTTGCCCGTACGTCGGATTAGGGAAACCATTCACATCTACTCGCCCATTTAGTTTGTACCTTTCAAACATCCTGCATAAATATATTTCTATATCACAGTATTTTTACAGAAACCATCTTATGTTCATTTGTGGTGGAATGTGCAAGTGCTATGGATAACAGGTACAAGTGCAGATATTTTTATAGGTAATACCGTAATGTGTATACAGATCAGTGTTTTGTTTTTTCCCCCCTGTGTCGAACAATCTTCCCACAGACATGTCAGAAACTTTTCTGCACGGTATCCACACTTCAACACCTTAACTGCTGCCCAGAGGAAAGTAAGCATTAATGGCTTGCTCTTGCCACATATACTTGGAGATACTACCCAAGCTAAAAACGTACGACTTCTAATAGCTATAATTATTAGTCTGCAGATAAGGTAAACACTGATCCAATGTTGTTCAGTACACCGTCCTCTTTCCCTAAATCATTTCAGGCAAATGCCGGGATGGTTCCTTTGAAAGGGCACGGCCGATTTCCTTCCCAATCCTTCCCTAACCCGAGCTTGCGCTCCGTCTCTAATGACCTCGTTGTCGACGGGACGTTAAACACTAACCACCACCACCTACACCGTCCTCAGTCACCAGTAGAAATATCTGCACTTGTACCCGTTACGCCCTGTGCAACGTAGTACTAACCTTCCATACGGAGCACATGTACGTCGAGTTATTACGAATTAGTTCATTGTCATGTGTTAGCCTCACTTTACAATATTGTGCAAATTGACTTAAAACTGCAGAAAAGCGCTATAGAAATAACGGACATCTGGCCACTGTAGCAGCCAATGGACGTACGTGAACAAGGCGCATAATCTGGACCTAATGAAGACTCTGGCAGCTCAAAAACAATACAAAAAACTAATTAAAGTATTAGTAACATAAATAATCCTTATACGTTGTGACTGGTTGTTGTACGGTATGTTGTGTTGTTATGGTCTTCAGTCCAAAGACTGGTTTGATGCAGCTCTCCATGCTACTCTATCCTGTGCAAGCCTCTTCATCTCCGAGTAACTACTGCAACCTACAACATGCTGAATGTGCTTACTGTGGTGTCACCGCCAGACACCACACTTGCTAGGTGGTAGCTTAAATCGGCCGCGGTCCATTAGTACATGTCGGACCTGCGTGTCGCCACTGTCAGGATCGCAGACCGAGCGCCACCACACGGCAGGTCTCGAGAGACTGACTAGCACTCGCCCCAGTTGTACGACGACGTTGCTAGCGACTACACTGACGAAGCCTTTCTCTAATTTGCCGAGAGACAGTTAGAATAGCCTTCAGCTAAGTTAATGGCTACGACCTAGCAAGGCGCCATTTGTACCATTGCATGTATCTCAAGATAGTCTCACTTGTATCATCCAGAATGCTGTATACCAAAGGACAATATAAAAGTTAAGTGTTCTAGTAGCTACGTTCTTTTCTTTATCACATTCATTACGAATCCTGTTGCAGACTTAACGCCAGACGGCGTGAGTTGACGCGTGCCCTTTCGGCTACTTCACTGTGGACTGGCTGCCTTAACACTTACTGTTTTCATCTCTTTGTCTCCCTCTTCGATTTTTACCCGCCACGCTTCCCTCGCCGGCCGCTGGTGGCCGAGCGGTTCTGGCGCTACAGTCTGGAACCGCGCGACCGCTACGGTCGCAGGTTCGAATCCTGCCTCGGGCATGGATGTGTGTGTTGTCCTTAGGTTAGTTAGGTTTAAGTAATTCTAAGTTCTAGGGGACTTATGACCTCAGCAGTTGAGTCCCATAGTGCTCAGAGCCATTTGAACCATTTTGAACGCTTCCCTCCAGCACTTAACTGGTGATCTCTTGATGCTTCAGAATGTGTCCTACCAACCGATCCCTTATTCTCCCTAGTACATATATTTTATTACAACACAGTCACGGGGAACTCATCTGCCAATGTGGCCAATGGTAATTCTTAATTGTTTTGTTTTGAACTTTTATTACGACCTTAATTGCGAATTATTTGTTAAGGAATTGAAATAAATCTAGACATGGGGATTATTCTAGTGAAGAATTATGATAAGGTTATATCTCTATTTACAGCTTCCGTATATAGCTCATTATTTAAAAAATAAAAGAACTCGGTGATATATTTTGTTTACCAATAAATAAAATAATTCTATTCATTAACGAAGTTGCTCAGTAATTGATTAAAAAGACATTGTGAAATTATATTCCTTATATCAGACTAAAACGAAGATAACCTTCCCTCAAGCTCATAAAATATGTTGTGAAAATATGTCCGGCAGCCAAGAGATCGTCCTCTCTTCCAATTTTTTTCTGTACTTTATAAACAGATAAATCCCTGTTTTGAAAACACGGTTTTACTTCTGCTCTGCCGAACGACTCTGAGCTGAGAAAGAGAGAACAGTTGCGTTACTGGGACGCTGCGCTGGAAGACGAAACGACATGCACCAGTAAAAAAAAAAAAAACGTTCATCCTTCCGGCCCTTGTATAGAACGAACCTGAGGAAACCTCCACAAAGACATAAATAGCATTTCAGTGCCATTTCTTTCTGTTAAGCCTTTAGTCTAGAATTATTCTATTCTCCAACGTTTCGTATGTATTTATCTTCACATACCCCCAGCACAAGATACCTTCCATGTTCTGTTTTACGCGATCCAGTGCTTTTTCTCCCTACTACTGTTTTCCGCTGGTCTTCTGTGTCACAACGAATTTATTTAATGACTGTGCACGTCTCATTAAGTTATTCCTTCTTTTGTTAACTACTCTTCATATACTCCTTTCCTTGACCCTCCTCTCTACCACCTTTCGAATAATGTGTGTCCACGTAATTTTCAACATGCTTCTGCACCAATTGTGTAAGACCATTTTTTTTCTCTTTTCAAATGTTTCCATTTCTCGCACGCCACTACTACTCTACAAACTTTTGTCTCAGTGCTGCTTTCCCTTTACGCTAACGTTGTGCTGAGACGGCCGTGCTTTGTATTCAGTGCCTGTTCTAAGCATACCTAACTTTCCCCAGATGTGTTACATCGTGCATTCATTCCTTTCCTACTGAAATTTTCATTATCTTCTTTTATTGCTTTTTCAATCCGTAGGTTAACCATCAGTAGCGATTCTTAACACGAATTTATCTTCTTGATTTTCTCTTTACTCTCTTCTTGTAATTTAACACACGATTTTCTGAGACTTTCCAATGGTCCAAATATGGAATAGCACCTGTCTACCTTCATCTCAACGTCTCGGCCGCCAGTGGCCACCTAGTGGACAGACGTCAGACACTGAACACAACGACTAGTAGCTAGAAATATATGATACGCAAAAAGTTTGGAACCTTAAGGATTTTTGTATTAGTGAACGTATTGTTCCGAGAGACTGAGCAATGACCAACGATTCCAAATCACTTAATCGATAGACTTCCAACACTAACTGGGAGGTAACAGCATTTTGTGTCTTTAGCCCGATGGCCTACGGAAAATTCCTAGAAGCTGTTACGAAATTTCTCTGTAGTTCTGTTTTTTTTACTCAGGTATGGTTCCAGACCTATGACACAAACGTGACCGACGTACTACTGATATGGAACTGGACCACCTATAAGCTGTTACAGCTACTAGTTGTCACGGAATTAATGCTTAAGAGCTCTGAATTCTTCCTTGAAGAAATTCGTATCATTTGTGGCGTTATTAAGCATTTTTTTCCCTTGGTGATGCGGAAGGAAGAATATTCCTTTTGATTCCCTGCTCTAAAACAAACTAGAAATCCTGGAAATGTTGACTGGTATGACGTGATTGGTAAGGGCAAATGTTACAGCTCGTCGTAATCGTCAAATCATGAAAGCGCAGAGCTGTCAGCATGTGTTGGGCCTGTGTTATCCTCTAATAAGGTTTCCATATCATTGAACAATGTCTGTAGCAATCGTACCAAGAGTGTAAGGACAGATTCAATGGTATATCATCAGACTGTAGCCCAAAGCTTAGTAAGAGTTGACTTTTTATTTTTCATTTGTTTTATTTCAAACGGCTGCGGACAATGGTCTGTCAACCAAGGGCAAAATTCAGAAACGCGATGAGAAATTAAACTGTAGTTTTATGGATAATGTAGAATATGGTAAACTTTTAAAATTAATTTTTATGCACTTTGGTTTGATGAATGCAAGGATATTAAACTTCATGTCATTCAAAGTTGACTGACAAATTAAGGAACCAATCAGTTGATAAGTATAACCTTCAAGTATTATTAAAGATCCCTTTTACATAATCTAACGAATTTATGAATAAATTCACAGGTGATAGTTCGAATAACTTTGAACTAGTCGCATTTCCTCGTATAATGTATTTCTCTACGTTTTTTTTCTATTTTACACATTACATTAAGAATGTAAGAGTGTGTTCTCCAGCTGTGCACTTTGGAGAAGGCATTTACTTTAACAGGTGTTTTATTTTGTTGCTGACCATGTGGTCTGTTCTTTATTAATGGCGGCAATATCCTTCCGCTTAAGATCAGAATAAGCAACCTTGGAGTACGTGCTATTCCTGCTGAATGGTCCGGCTCTGTCACTTGGAAGTTAATGACCTCATAACATCAGCGTTACCTTCGTGTGCAACTGTAGATGGTGGGCATTTCAGTGGACAAGCTTCATTGCGTTTGCGTCTCCATACAAAGACACCACTTACTGCTGGGAACCATGTGAACTATACAGATCTTCAACAGTCCTCCTCACTGCTCAAGGATATCCCCCACTCAGTACTAATTTTTGTTCTCTATTATTCTTCACTGACTGCGTCACGCCTCTAGTTATGGTTTGCACCGTCATAATGGACGCAACCGCTCTCCACAAGTCCACACGCCGACGTCTCCTATGCACCCCTTCACTCTCCAATGGTACGGCCATGTTGAAAGTAACAGAGATCTACCATTTCAGTTTATCGGTACCGGGACCCATCGTGGTGACGTAGAATTCGTAATACTCGACTAGTATTTTGAAGGAACGTGGTTCGTATACGAATCCGGCCATTCTGATTAGGGTTTATATTGGTTTCCATTATTCGATTCGGGAAAACGCCGTGGTGGTTTCCATGAAAAGAACACGACCGAAATCCTTTCCCATTCTTGAAAATTGCGAGCTTGGGCTCCGTCTCTAATCTTCTTCTTTTTCTTATGCCTTTGTCCGCATCGGCGCAGGGTCCGAGTGGCTATTAACAGATTTGACATGGTTAGTTTAACGAGTGGCCAGCCGCCACCCGGTTACCCGCCGGGATGGAATATTTGTACTTCATCTGTGTGCGCGCGGCGTTAGTCATATGAACATATGAAACTGAGCGGAAGTTTTCTAAATGTTTGCGAATCGTGTAACTGAGGCGGGACTTGGGTACTGGTCCGGTATTCACCTAGTGGAACGTTGGAAACCTCCTAAAAGCCATATCCAGGCTGGCCGGCACAACAACCGTCTTTAATCAGCCGGGCGAATTCAATCCGGCGCCATCGCACCTCCACGTCGTGGAAGCGGCGCTTGAACGCGCACTGCGCTCCATCGCCAACGATCCCGTTAGATTTCTTTTACTTGTTTTATCAGACGTTGACACTGTGGAGTCGCAGGAGACAAAATGCTGTTACACAGATATAACAAACCATTTCTCTTTACACTATATGCTACATTATTCGTTCCAATTCGTCTACCTCCGGCGATTAAGGGCGCGCGCGCTGTAGGGTTGGGTTCAAGGATCGTAGTTGGGAGGGGTGGCTCCAATTTCTTACTTCCTCCCCCCCCCCCCCACCCTGAATAATCAAATTTTCTGTCATTTCAATTTACAGAATAAAGCAGTTACCTAAGATTTTTTTGATAATAAGTGAATAAATACGTTATAATACAATGATATTAATAATAATAATTCGCGTCCATTATTGCTTAGTACATTGTTGTAGCATAACTTACAAGCAATTGCAAAAGTACATCATTTTAAAAACATTCGTCCGAAATTTGAAGTAGCTCATACGTCAAGAAATTGATTTAAGAACTAAGACAGGAACAGCTCTCACAACTTTGCAGATATAAGGTTCTTCAACTGGTCGTTTATTACTTCATCTTAATATACATACAACAATTACCATAATTCAAAATAAGATTTGATTAATAGGATAAGATTGACCACACACTTGAAGACACATTTGAAGTGTATTCACGCCTTTTTCGCTATTGAACATAGAGCTGCGTCAGTGAACACAGGTTTGTAGACTATTGCAATGTGGGCGTGTAAACGGGGGGAACGTTGTTTCTTTCAGTCTTTTCGCCGTTGTTCGAGAAATTCAGTCGCTCTGTTATTTATTTTTTAATGGGGGGTCTTTCCCTTCCTGTCTTACCAGTTTTATCTGTGTAGTCACAAGCCGTGTCGGGTTTGTTGTTGTCACTAGGTATGGTCAGTCTGCGAATGGGTCCCTTTTCCTCGCTAAATGATCATGATAACAAGTAGTTCATGGTGCTAATCGGTGAAGCCACAGCGTCCTTGCATGCAGTAAAGGAAATCGAGGGCGATGAAAATCTATGAAAAAATTAACGGAAAAATTGAAAACAGAGTTATAGCAACACACAACACTTGAATATACAACCCTAACTTTGTGAGACACATAAAAAACCAATTTTAAAAGTTAAACTAGAATAATCAACTAGAATAACCAGATAAAAATCAAGGATAAAATATCAGCACAGACACAGTTAAAGAGGCGGCAGATGTCTGGGGCTGGATGACAAAGCCACTCGCTGGAATGTTCTCTCCAGGCGATCAGGCTGCTAGCGCATCCAAGTGGACAAGCTCTCAAGCAAGCAACTAAAAGGTATTCCGCGTTAAGGACAACTTATAATTATCTAGAATGCACTGCTGCAATGAAAACAACTTTTTTAGAAAATGTTTGTTTGACAAAACATTTTCGGCAACAGCGTCAGACATTTACCACAGGATCCACATCCCAGCCTACCAGCAACCAGATAACCAACTGTTTCTCTTTATGGGAAATAACGGGTGCAAAATACAAGATCCGATTGCAGCAATTAACTCTTGTGGTATAATCTAGACAAAAAGTTCGGAACATTTTCTTCCGAAATACCCATCTCCACTGTCAACGTCGCTAAGCCACGCCTAAGCAGAGATAGAGGTAGAGGCAGAGGTATGACAGAAATATCCGTCACCACTCTTTGGCCGACGAGTGTTAGGAGAGATGATGGCGTGAAGCTCATGATCAACAATATTTTCATCGATGTCTTGGGTTAAATTCCAAACCTCCCTGCAGTGTCTCATGGAATGAGGGTATGTGATACAGTTGCTTGTGACCCGTCCATTGGAATGAGACTTCAAGCCCAGCACCCCCTTGGTACTACTCAAAAGGAGTAGGCTATGTTCAAATGGTTCAAATGGCTCTGAGCACTATGGGACTTAATTTCTGAGGTCATCACTCCCCTAGAACTTAGAACTACTTAAACCTAACTAACCTAAGGACATCACACACATCCATGCCCGAGGCAGGATTCGAACCTGCGACCGTAGCGGTCGCGCGGTTCCAGACTGTAGCAGTAGGCTATGTGCCTGCATTGAATTTCGCTCTCTCCGTTCTCTTATCACACAAGTATGACATCATACTACACACACCCGCTACAGTCGCCTACATTCAACAAACACACTTAAGACACAATTGTCATACACGTGGAAACCAGCGATTGTGCACGGCGGAAGCAAACCCTGTACGATTATGTTTCTGCAGTAGCCCATGGGTGTCCCAGTGAAAATCTGCCATACCCACTCTATCGTTCTTCTAAGATTATGAATGTACGTCAGTAACTGAATAAAAGCCTTTCTTACCGTACTGTGTATTCGTTGGGTGGCGAGATAAGCCATAGCCATGAGCGTAGGCACACAAGGGGGCACAAGAACTGACGAGAAAAAAGCAAAACAAAAAAGGATGATAGTTTAAGAATTAATCGGGTGAGGTACATTGTAAAAGCACGTTATTGTCACAGTGGCATTTCGTTCAAGGAGCATAATCAAGGAACGGTTACCATATTCTCTCACTTTTTTTTTAATCGAACAGACGTCTAACGTTAATAATGTTTACATGGCTACAAAGCGCTTCTTCACACAGTTGTTTCTATACCGCACTCTGATGTTGCTACTTCGCCACAGTACTGTAGGATCTCAGAAGTAATAATGGACGATTATGAGTCGATTAACTGGCCTTCTGCATAACATAAATGAACAATTATTGTTATCTTAAAGTAAACCGTACTTCATAATATCATGTTAATGAAGATGAGGTGCTCGGGAGTTCGTAACACATCCTGTTTGACGAGGAACTGGGCAAAATAAGTCTTAAACTGGGTTGGCTTAGCTGTGTGTTAAGGTCTGGTCAACCGTTCGTGTGTTATTTTGCCCTGGTAATATCCAATACATATATACTATACGGCTTTACGTTAAATCCTACTCAATAGAACAAATTTAAAATACTCACACCACAGGTCTATTATCAGTGATATATTCCTTGGTTCAACATCCTGCACACTCGGCTGCTTGGTTATACCCTTAACGACTGAAATAATATTACTAGTCTGACAGTGTACACACCTCTTTCTAGTTTTCAACCACTTGAACTCAGGAAACGAACAAGGGAATGGCACAGCTTTCGATTTGTGAGAACTTGATGGGATGCGGCGACAGCAGCGCCGAGAACGGCGAGCGCGCGAGTCTGGTATGACGAGTCCTGATCCGGCTGCCAATCATGTGGCCCGCGCCACGCCCACTCCAGAGAACGAGCCAATGGCGAGCGGATGGCTGCTCCTGCGCACGAGCAGGCATGTTCCGCCGCGACGGCGCATTTCGCCACAGTCCGTATGGCAGACGGGCGGCAGAGTGTTGGTTGCATACGCGCAGACAGAACAGCAGCAGTGCAGCTGCGCATGCAGCACGGACAGATGCTTCCACATTAGTTATTGCCAATCTCCGAGTATCAGTGACAGGGAGGCTACAACTTCCTCCTCAGTGTGATATAATTATCACCCTCGCAAGTGCCTGACGGAATACTGTCACAGTCAAAGACACAAGTTACAAATAATTTCGTTCCTAGTTCCATGAATCTCGTAACGAAGGAGAATTTTCGAGACTGTGGAACGAGTAAAGGCCCATACTAACAAAGGTAATAGTCGTCAGAAACTAACTATATACGGTACGTTGCATTAACAATTTAAGTATCATCAAACTGCTTCATCTAAATCAACATGACTACCTGCAATTCACACTGAAGTGCCTGGCAAGGTGTTCTTCGAACCACCTTCAGACTATTTCTCTACCGTTCCACTCTCTAACAGCACGTGAGAAAAATTAACAGTTAAATCTTTCTGCACGAGCTCTGATTTTTCTTACTTTATTATGATCATTCCTCCCGGTGTAGGTTGGCGATAACTACATATTTTCACATTCAGTGGAGAAAGTTAGTGACTGAATTTTCGTGGAAAGATTTCGCCGTAACGAAAAACGCCTTTTTTCCAATGATTGCCATCCGAACTCGCTTATCATGTCTGTGTCATTCTCTCCCCTATTTCACGATAATACAAAATGAGCTGCCATTCTCTGAACTTTTTCTATGTTCTCCGTCAATCCTATTAGTAAGAGCCCACACAGCACAGCAATACTCTAGCGTAGAACGAACAAGTGTAATGTAGACACTTTGCTAGACCTGTTGCATCTTCTATCTGTTCTGCCTATAAAACGTAGTCTTTGGTTTGCCTTCCGTACAACATTATCTATGTGATCGTTCCAGTTTCAGTTGTTCGTAATTTTTAGCTATTTAGTCGAAATAACAGTCTTTAAATTTGTGTGATTTATCATGTAACCTAAATTTAACGGATTTCTTTTTGTACTCGTGTGGATGACCTCAGAACTTTTCCTTAATGAGAGACAATTGAAAACTTTTCACACCATACAGATCCCGTATCTATATCATTTTGCAATTGGTTTTGATCCTCTGGTGACTTTCCTAGACGGTTAAGTGACAGCATCATCTGCAAGAGGACGGCCCAGATTGTCTCCTAAGATTAAGAGCAGCAGAGGAGCTGTAACACTTCCTTGGGGAACGCCGCATATCACTTCGGTTTTACTCGATAATTTTCCGCCGATTACTACCTTCTGTCACCTCTCTGAGAGGAAATCAGGAATGCAGTGGCACTACTGATGTGATACTCCATAGGGACGCAATATGATTACAAGTCACTTGTGAGAAACGGTGTCAAACCTAAAAATATGAAATTAATTTGAGATCGCCTGCCGATAGCACTCATTACTTCGTGCAAATAAAGAGTTGTTTCACAAGAACGATGTTTTCTGAATCCGTGCTGATTGTATGTCAGTACACTTTATTCTACCTATGCACATGCAGGATCCAGGAGAAGCGAAAGAAATGATTTCGCAGCAGGGGCTAGAATATAAAGCCACCTCCCCCTCCTCTGTGGTTTCCGCCATTTCACGCCATTTCCAACCCATCGAGACAGCACGTCGTTTATCGTTGCCAGCCGCCCCTCCCCTTCTCACCACCGATTATACATACAACACATTACACTATTACCGTGGCCATTCACCTCCCACTTGAGTTAAAAAGTGAAATAAGTAAGAAATTTTCTAAAACAGTCTGTTTTATTTTAAACACTTCGGTGAAGTGAAATATAATCTTAGCAATTTTCTCTAATTTATGCACACATGAAACTGCTATTCTTCTGTGTATCAGCCGCATTCTGCAGGGGCATTGAAGATACTCTTGCAGCGTTTTCGATGGGAGGTATTTGATCACCTCCAATACAGCCCGTAAAGGCTCCCTCTGAGTTTCATCTTTGCTCGCACGAACCGCTGGCTACGACGGCAACATTCTCGCAAAGACAACGAGTTGCAGACCAGCGCAGAGAATTCGCGAAGAGCACGGGCGGCTGCCTTCTATGACGAGGGTATTGGAAAGCTAGTACAACGCTACAACAATGTGTAAGTCGGAGCGGCTACTATGTGGATAAGTAGCTGGAAGTTGCAGCTGACTGTTCCAAATAATTTTTTTTTATTATTATTTACAAAGTGGTTTCCATTTCGCGGCCGATCGGAACTTACATTCCGAATACCGCTCGTAATTTTACAAAAAGTGAAACAATATATAATGTACACTGCAAGACAAAATAAGAATGAACAAATAATTTCAAGGGACCTGGGAAACAAATAGCTGAATTTTATTCAGCAGTGTATGACAATTGCTTCAGCTCTGTCCAGAGCCAAACTGTAGGAAATGATTTTTGAATGTTACGGGGCTGAGACACTGAACTGTGATGTCGCCATTAGTATTTATAATGGTAACAGATTAAATCGCGAAAGTGACAAAAGAAGCTTACAGATACAGGGAGATGACGTTATCGATGTTACCCTAAGATATTGTGTCGTGAGGAACCAGCAGTAAGGATATAAAACAACTTTAAATATCTAGGAAGAAGTAATGGAAAATGCAAGGACGGAGGTGGAAATTAGCAAGAGGGAACATCAGAGAAATGCATTTTACCAGTGTACAAGGGGCTTAGTTTGGAGGGTGCAGATGCCAGTGAAGTGTGAGGAAGTGCTGTACAAGATGTACCCACACCGACATACGCATTGGAGCCCTGGACAATGATAAGAAAAGAGTAGAGTCTAAGCCAGTGCAATGAAATTCCTAAGAAGTACGATAGGGAAAACGAGGAGAGACAAAGTGATAAATGAAAATGTTAGGAAGCAAATTGCAGTAGAAAAATTGGATGACAGAACTGAGAGTTGGTTAAAATGGTTTGCACATGTAAAGAGAATGGAAGATGAAAGAATACCGAAACGAATTATGGAAACCAAGTTTGAGGGCAAGAGCGAGATCCAAAATAAGATGGATTTACTCGGTCAAGACCAGCTTAAGGAAAAGAAGTCTGCAATTGAACAAACCAGCTAAAGATGAAGAATGGGGGAAAGACAGAGGAAAGTGGAGAAGTACTATAAATGTCCTACTCGGCCTGATACAGAAGTTCCATAAATGACCCATCTTGCCAGATGCTGGTTCAGGGAAACGCAAAGACGACGACGATATAATTTCAAAGTAGCACGTAAGTTTGAATTCCCATGTAAAAATGTAAATTGACAATGAAATGTATATGTTTAGTGACCTAAATTCTCGTCATATGTAAAAGTGTTTTTCCTCGTTTTTGTATGTGCTGCATGGTCCATTCACCTACATTCTGCGAATCGCTGTAAACAGAGTGGCAGACGATGTTTCTCATTGCACCATATATTAAACTCTGTTCCAGTTCCACTGGTGGATGGAGCGTCTGTGTGAGCTGATATTTCCGTAATTTTATCTGCACGGATTGTACGGGACAGAAGTGTAGGGGGCTCAGGAACATTCTTGGTTTCTAGGCTGAAATATGAGTCTTGGAGTGTTCCAAGCACGTTTATAGGAGCAGTAGGGTGTATTGCTACCAGTTCTAACAGTTAAGATTTAGCAACATCTGCGTTAAACACTGTTGCTTGTGACATTCCGCGCCACCTGTCTGCTGTTGATACTGTTACCAAACCGGATAACCATTCCTGACTAATTGTAGAACGTAAGTATTTTTTAAATATTTTTAGGTTGCGAAAAGAACAATCCACTTTTGTAGTAGCTGCACGTTTTGTTAAGTACATAAGGATACATGCAGTTCTTGTCAACATTATATTTTGATATCTTCGTCACAGGCTGTGTATATGAAAAAAGGTTGTATTGCTACGTATCCGCCTGCAACATACTTCATTCCTTCAAACCAAATATTTAGTTGTGAATTATGTTACCGTTCCCCCATTCATACTGAGGTTTCCTCCAAATCACTTGAAGCAAATGCAGGGATGGTTCCTCAGAAAAGAATACAATCGATTTCCTTCCACACCCTTCCCGGAGTCGAGTTTGTGGTCTTCCCCTAAAGACCTCCTCGTCGATGGGACCTTAAAACCCAATCTTAAGAAGTAATATGCAGCTACATCATCCATATTCTTAGATTACAGAGCCTTAGGAGCTGTGTTAATTCTTTCTAGTGGCTTATAATGAACCATAAAACGGTAAGATTATGTTTTCAGGACCTGTTGTCACACTTCGTAGTTACATTTCTTACTCTTATGAATTACGTATATCGTAGTCCCTGGGCCTTAAGAACGTCAATGAATGTCTCTTTAAATGTAGAGTTGGCTTCTTACCTACCTTTACAACGAACTGAGTTTGGTGTCTCGTATTTTACTTCGGAAGTACTTACAGAACAACTTTTTAGCCGGACGTTGTGGCCGAGCGGTTCTAGGCACTTCAGTCTGGAACCGCGCGACCGCTACGGTCGCAAGCTTGAATCCTGCCTCAGGCTTGGATGTGTGTGATGTCCTTAGGTTAGTTAGGTTTAAGTAGTTCTACGTTCAAGAAGACTGATGACCTCAGATGTTAAGTCCCATAGTGCTCAGAGCCATTTGAACCATTTTTGAACAACTTTTTAAACTCTACCACCGTAAAAGGAAAAAGAAATACGAAGGCGGTTCAGAAAGTAAGGAACGATCAGTCGCGAAACGGAAACCACAATGAAGATCCGATGAAGCTTTGCACAAATATGTTGGGCAGTGCCTCTAGTATTCCCGTAGATAGCGTCGCGTCGCTCTTCTCAGTTCTGAGCCCATAGTGAGTGCGTAATGATGCCTAGAAATTGGTATCTCCCGCCAAGTATCGGTACCTGCCCAGAGATTCCGCCCGATTTCAAGCAACCCCTAATAACGTAATTTTTTATACAGTTCCTTCATGACAGTTCTCGGCCGCTCACTGCAAGGGAAACGAGGACGCTCTTGTTTTCGATGGGAAGCGTTTGATCACCCACCAAACAGCCAGGACTTGACTGTCTCTGATTTTCATCTCTGATCAAATGAACCGCTGGCTATGAAGACAACGTTTTGGCACAGACAGTGAGCTGCAGACCAGCGTAGAAAATTGGAGGAAAGCACAGGAGACTGCCTTCTGTGGCGAGGGTATTGGAAAGTTGGTTCAACGCTACGACAGATGTCTCAAGTCGGAGCGGCGAATTTGTGGAGATGGCAGTCGCTGGTGCGTAGACTTCTGGGCAGACTTTACAAATTCCTTCAATATCACCGCAAATGCTATAAAAACGCGAAGTTTTAAATCCTCTTGGGTCTTCAGTACTTGTGCGTAAAGAGGAG
Source organism: Schistocerca nitens (assembly GCF_023898315.1). Taxonomy (NCBI): domain Eukaryota; kingdom Metazoa; phylum Arthropoda; class Insecta; order Orthoptera; family Acrididae; genus Schistocerca; species Schistocerca nitens. The sequence goes on from NC_064614.1 coordinate 304,482,889, forward strand.
AAGGAGATTAGTGTTTAACGTCCCGTCGACAACGCGGTCATTAGAGACGGAACGCAAGCTCGGGTGAGGGAAGGATTGGGAAGGAAATCGGCCGTGCCCTTTCAAAGGAACCATTCCGGCATTTGCCTGAAGCGATTTAGGGAAATCACGGAAAACCTAAATCAGGATGGCCGGAGACCGGATTGAACCGTCGTCCTCCCGAATGCGAGTCCAGTGTGCTAACCACTGCGCCACCTCGCTCGGTACCACTTGTGCGTAGACATCATCTTTGATTCTAGCCCTGAGAAAAAGCCAGCGGCGTCAAATCAGGAAAACGCGCAGGCCGACTGAGCGCTATCCTAGACACAAGCTAGCAGTGAGTCGGTTACCCATCGTGCTGGTACGACATACATCTCCGTATTTCAAGAGGTGCTTCCTGTAGGGAAGTCGGTAGCACTCCGGTAAGAAATGATGCGAATCTTTTAACCATAAATCTACTTCAATGAAATAAGGACCAATCTCCAATTATCCTGCACAAAACATTCACACACCACCGCCTGTAATGATCAACCTGCTTCAGCAAGCGCGGATTCTTAGCGACTCAATAATGCTTGCTCGTATTTCTTACATTCAGATTTCGATGATTCGTAGAGGTAGCTTCATCGGTAAAGGGAATTCTTTGAACCTATTTTCTGATGTCGCACCAGAACCGAGTGACAAAATTCCATGTGTCTGCAGCTATCCCGCTGGTTAATCTGCTGGTGAAGAGACACATGATTCAGTGGGAGCTGTTTTCTCGCAAAATGCAACAATCCTGACCTGACTTACACTCCTGGAAATGGAAAAAAGAACACATTGACACCGGTGTGTCAGACCCACCATACTTGCTCCGGACACTGCGAGAGGGCTGTACAAGCAATGATCACACGCACGGCACAGCGGACACTTCCCAGCAAATTAGGGACACTGTTGCTCCTGGGGTATCGGCGAGGACCATTCGCAACCGTCTCCATGAAGCTGGGCTACGGTCCCGCACACCGTTAGGCCGTCTTCCGCTCACGCCCCAACATCGTGCAGCCCGCCTCCAGTGGTGTCGCGACAGGCGTGAATGGAGGGACGAATGGAGACGTGTCGTCTTCAGCGATGAGAGTCGCTTCTGCCTTGGTGCCAATGATGGTCGTATGCGTGTTTGGCGCCGTGCAGGTGAGCGCCACAATCAGGACTGCATACGACCGAGGCACACAGGGCCAACACCCGGCATCGTGGTGTGGGGAGCGATCTCCTACACTGGCCGTACACCACTGGTGATCGTCGAGGGGACACTGAATAGTGCACGGTACATCCAAACCGTCATCGAACCCATCGTTCTACCATTCCTAGACCGGCAAGGGAACTTGCTGTTCCAACAGGACAATGCACGTCCGCATGTATCCCGTGCCACCCAACGTGCTCTAGAAGGTGTAAGTCAACTACCCTGGCCAGCAAGATCCCCGGATCTGTCCCCCATTGAGCATGTTTGGGACTGGATGAAGCGTCGTCTCACGCGGTCTGCACGTCCAGCACGAACGCTGGTCCAACTGAGGCGCCAGGTGGAAATGGCATGGCAAGCCGTTCCACAGGACTACATCCAGCATCTCTACGATCGTCTCCATGGGAGAAAGCAGCCTGCATTGCTGCGAAAGGTGGATTTACACTGTACTAGTGCCGACATTGTGCATGCTCTGTTGCCTGTGTCTATGTGCCTGTGGTTCTGTCAGTGTGATCATGTGATGTATCTGACCCCAGGAATGTGTCAATAAAGTTTCCCCTTCCTGGGACAATGAATTCACGGTGTTCTTATTTCAATTTCCAGGAGTGTATTCCAGAGGTCCTCATAATTTCTCTGGAGTTAATGTGTGGCTTGTGAGCAACACCAGCCAAAATATCTATTTCGTTCTCTCCACTCTTTGCAGATTTGGTTAATATCCTCTAAGTTGCTTTCCTACCAACTACAATATTTTGCACATTACCTGAATCGTCATTCTTGTTGGACACCGTCCGTCGGTATACCTTTGTGCGTACACGTTTCACGTGCACGAGGAGCGTTCCGAACCACAGGCATTGTTGCGTGAAAGAAAGGAAGTGGTCGTCCACCCTCAACTACAGCAGCAGATGACTGCTCTATTGTGCAGAAAGGACAAACATCAAACAGAGGGTGCAATTGGAACCATATTTAACAGGACTGCAACGCACGCAGTCTCACGCTCCACAGTGGCACGGTGATATCTTTGCTCCACGACCAATACGTAATGTTCCGTTGACACCCGCACACCGACGGTACCGTATGCAATGGTGCCAAGAGCACTGGACCAGTGAGAGGTGGGGCTGCGTGCTCGTCTCGAAAGAGTGCAGATTCGATCTAAGTAGTGAATCTGGGTGTACCCTTACATGGCGAGAGGCGGGAACACGCAATGCACCCAGGAACACTGTCGAATTTGATAGTTTTGGTGGTCCAGGTGTTACGGTGTGAGGAGGCATAATGTTGCATGGCCGAACTGATCTCCCAGTATTTGAAGAAATACACTCACCGGTCAACTTTATTGCGACAATTCCCTCCTTCCCCATGTGGGTCTTTTCAGATCCAGACTACACTTCTGTGGACGACAAGGGTTGTCGTAGCGAGTTTGAATATTGTAACCTCCAAATCCTCCAAAAATAAACGAAACATATACCTACTCAAAAAGGCAAATAAAAATTCATTTGACATCTTCCTGAGAGACAATTTCCACTCCTTCCAAATTAACGATGTAAGTGCAGACCAGATGTGGCTTGAATTCAAAGTAGTAGATCGGCAGCAATTGAGACATTTATACCAAGTATTTAACAAACAAAGGAGCTCATCATCCTTGGTACACAAAACGGGTCAGAACACTGTTGCATAACTAACAAAAAAAACATGCCAAACTTAAAAAGGCGCAAAATCTCAAAGATTGGCGGTCTTTTACAGAAGCTCGAAATTTTGCGCGGGCTTCAATGTGAGATGCTGATAATTTCCACAACGAAACTTCGTCTCGAAACCTGGCAGAAAATCCAGAGAGATTATGGTCGAATGTGATGTATGCTAGCGCCAAGACACAATCAATGCCTTCTCTGCGCGATAGCAATGGAGATTCTATCGAAGACAGTGCTGTCAAAGCAGAGTTACTAAACACAGCCTTCCGAAATGCCTTCACAAAAGACGAAGTAAATGTTCCAGAATTCGAATCAAGAACAGCTGTCAACATGAGTAACATACAAGTAGATATCCTCGAAATATTGAAGCAACTTAAATCACTTAAGAAAAGCAAGTCTTCTGGTCCTGACTGTATACCAATTACGTTCCTTTCAGAGTATGCAGATACAATAGCTCCACACTTAACAATCATATACAACCGTTAGCTCGACGAACGATTCGTACCCAAGGACTCAAAAGTTGCTCAGGTCACACCAATATTCAAGAAATACGCAGCAGGATTTTGGAACGTGTATTTTTATGAATTACCTCGAAGAAAACGATCTATTGACGCACACAACACGGATTTAGAAAAAGTTGTTCTTGTGAACCCCAACTAGTTCTTTACTCGCACTAAGTGACGAGTGCTATCGACAATTGATTTCAAATTGATGCCATATTTCTGGATTTCCGAAGACTTTTAACAATGTACCACACAAGCGGCTTGTAGTGAAATTGCGTGCCTATGGAATATCGTCTCAGTTATGTGACTAGATTCGTGATTTCCTGTCAGAGAGGTCACAGTACGTAGTAATTAACGGAATGTCCTCGAGTAAAACAGAAGTGATTTCTGGCGTTCCCCTAGGTAGTGTTATAGGCCCTTTACTGTTCCTTATTTATATAAACGACTTGGGAGACAATCTGAGCAGTCGTCTTAGGTTGTCTGCAGATGACGCTATCGTTTATCGAGTAGTAAAGACATCAGAGGAACAAAAGAAATTGCAAAACACCATATTAGAAAGATGTCCCGTATTTTGTGATGTCCAAGGAACGAACATAAATCGCGGGGACTTCAGTGTAGTTACTGTCTTTGAATAAAATTGCCATTTCTGTGTTTCTTCCAGTTACCTTGTATAGTATACAGTTGCAGTTCTTTCTATTTATGGTCCAATTTTCATCGAGTTGTGTTACTTGACAGTGAAACGTCATGAGAAAGTTACTTTCGTCTTCAAGTTTTGCTCATCTGTGTATTTTCATACTATATTTTCTGTGGTCATGCTTCAATTTGTACAATGCCTCTTGTCTTTCATCTCCTGACCTGAGTAGCTTTCAGTCTGGAACCGCGCGACCGCTACGGTCGCAGGTTCGAATCCTGCCTCGGGCATGAATGTGTGTGATGTCCTTAGGTTAGTTAGGTTGAAGTAGTTCTAAGTTCTAGGGGACTGATGACCTCAGATGTTAATTCCCACTGTGCTCAGAGCCATTTGAACCCTGAGTAGCTAATCATTCACAAATAACAGCGACGTTAAGCTATTTTTATTTATTATACGAGGTTTCATTAAATATATTTGTCACATTACCGTGGTTTCTCAAGATTGTGGCGATTTTTAACCAAAAAAAAGTTGAATAATGATTGCAAACTGAGCTCTATGTTCGAGTTTTTGCAGTTTATCTTGGGTGAGCCACCGCTATTAAGGACCTACAATGAAAATCCCCTAGAAATATTAATTTACTAGGATAAAAAATCATGTATGGATCCTAGAATACGCATCTGATTTCCACTAATATTATTAATGTTCCACCTCTCCGGCCTAAACAGCCTATATACTTATACACGCTCTTACCACGGCAGCTGACTCTAAACGTGCCTAACTCCAAAAAATTGGTAAAAAAATAATAAATAATTGTCTCAGCTTCATGCAGCTTTTACTAATGAAAATAACTAACCATAGTTATACACATTCATTTACTAAAATAAATGATTGATCGCTGAATCAAAAATCTGATAACATTTTGAAAATAATAACACAGTTATTGTGCATCTTAGAATTAACCTTCCTAACTGTCATTTAACTTAGCCTGACTCAAACATACACTGACGGAAAAAATATCAACATCTGAAAATAATTAATGTAGAGTAATGAAAGGTATACACTTGTCTACGTAACGTATTTAAGTGATTAACATCGTAAGATCACAAGTTAATATAAGTGCGCGATAAGCCATTGCAAATGCGAAATGGTGATACTTTGATAACTGGTGTAACAGCCATAATGTTGAATGTAAGCAAGCAGAGTACCACGCGTTGTGTTGTACAGGTGCCGGATGTCAGTTTGTGGGATGTAGTTTCATGCCTATTGCACTTGATTGGTCAGTAGTGGACTGTTAATAATGGCTGTGAATGACGCTGGAGTTATCGTCCGATGGTGTCCCACATATACTCGATTGTAGACAGATCTGGTGATTGGGCAGACGAAAGCAACATGTCGACGCTCAGTAGAGCATGCTGGGCTACAACAGTAGTATGTGGGCGAGCGTTAGCATGCTTAAATCACCCCCTGGAATGCTGTTCATGAATGGCAACTCAACAGGTGGAATCAACAGACTGACTTACATATATGCAGTCAGAGTGTGCAGTCAGACTGGGTGAACTTCAAGTGTAGGTCCAGTGTGTCTACTGCGCAGACAGGTTGGTTGCAGGCCATCAACTGGCCTCCTTGTAGGCAACACACGCCCGCCACTGGAAGCGAGGTAGAGCCAGTTTTCATTAGTAAACACAACAGACCTTGTCCTCCAACGAGCTCTCACTTGACACCACTGAAGTCGCAAATGGCGGTGGTCTGGGGTCAGTGGAATGGACGCTATAGTGCGTTTGGCTCAGAAATGTCTTTGAAGTAATCGATTTGTAACAGGTCATTGTGTCATTGTTGTCAAGTGAACTGCAGACAATAGGGCTTCTGGCTCGGAGTAAGCGATTTGTAAGCGTCACAGTGGTGCCAAATGCTGCTCCGGTTGCTGCTGCGTATGAAAAACGATGCGCCAGAGCCATATGCCAAAAACTATAGTGTTACCTGTCAGTAGTGCCACGTGGCCGTCCAGAGTCTGGTCTTCTTACGACCGAAGCTTCCCGTGACCACCACTGCCAACAATAACGTACAGTGGCTACAATCCTGCCACGTCTTTCCGCAGTATCGCTCAAGGAACACCCAGCTATTAAACGACGTCGTTCAAACTCAGTGAGGTGTTGACAATTGCGTCTTCATCGCCTTAAAGGCATTCCTGACCAAAATCAACTCTCCCAATCTCAAAGGTAACTAACGCTCACGGCCGTTACAGCGTATATTAAGAGCAAACCTGATTTGCATCCTCATTTTGTGGCGCTACTAGCGCCACTCTGACGCATCTGGCGCGAAATCTGAATAGACATTGGGTGTTGTGTGATGTCCTTAGGTTAGTTAGGTTTAAGTAGTTCTAAGTTCTAGGGGACTGATGACCATAGATTTTAAGTCCCATAGTGCTCAGAGCCATTTTTCTGAATAGACATTCATTCAGATGTACAAATATGCCAACCAACTTTCGATAATGCCACACATCTCCTTCTTAGTATTGCCATTTTTTTCCATCACTGTATATCACGTCAGCCCAAAATGGATGCAATGCTAAGACTGGCGACTAAATAGCTCCATTAGACATATTGTTCTCGCGTCAGTGGCAGGCTGTGATTCAAAATGGCTCTGAGCACGATGGGACTTAACATCTGTGGTCATCGGTCCCCTAGAACTTAGAACTACTTAAACCTAACTAACCTAAGGACATCACACACATCTATGCCCGAGGCAGGATTCGAACCTGCGACCGTAGCGGGCGGGCTGTGGATGGCGCCTCTTAGACCAATGCTCCGCGCCTCCACCGCTTCCACGTGAGTCGTCTGGGTACTACATTCGCTTGAAATTTGAACCTTCATGGCGGTTCGGAAGTCTTTTGAGGTCGATATGTAACAAATTTATCCACAGATTCTCAATAAAAAATATCTCTTCCCACGTGCCGCCCTTCTACCATCACTCGGCAACAAATTAAAATTAATATTTTCCTAACTTACACTACTGCCCATTAAAATTGCTACACCAAGATGAAATGCGGATGATAAACAGGTATTCATTGGACAAATATATTATACTAAAACTAACATGTGATTACATTTTCACGCAATTTGGGAGCGTAGATCTTGATAAATCAGTACCCAGAACAACCACCTCTGGCCGTAATAACGGCCTTGACACGCCTGGGCATTGAATCCAACAGAGCTTGGATGCCGTGTACAGGTATAGAGCTGCCCATGCAGCTTCAACACGATACCACAGTTCATCAAGAGTAGTGACTGGGATATTGTGACGAGCCAGTTGCTCGGCCACCATTGACCAGACGTTTTCAGTTGGTGAGAGATCTAGAGAATGTGCTGGCCAGGGCAACAGTCGAACTTTTTCTGTATCCAGAAAGGCCCGTACAGGACCTGCAACATGCGGTCGTGCATTATCCTGCTGAAATGTAGGGTTTCGCAGGGATCGAATGAAGGGTAGAGCCACAGGTCGTAACACATCTGAAACGTAACGTCCACTGTTCAACGTGCCGTCAGTGCGAACAAGAGGTGACTGCGACGTGTAACAAATGGCACCCTATACATCAGGCCCGGTGATACGCGAGTATGGCGATGACGAATATACGCTTCCAATGTGCGTTCACCGCGATGTCGCCAAACACGAATACGACCATCATGATGCTGTAAACAGAACCTGGATTCATCTGAAAAAATGACGCTTTGCCATTCGTGCACCCAGGTTCGTCGTTGAGTACACCATCGCAGGCGCTCCTGTCTGTGATGCAGCGTCTGGGGTAACCGCAACCATGATCTCCGAGCTGATAGTCCATGCTGCTGCAAACGTCGTCGAATTGTTCGTGCAGATGGTTGTTGTGTTGCAAACGTCCCCATCTGTTGACTCAGGGATCGAGACGTGGCTGCACGAACCGTTACAGCCATGAGGATAAGATGCCTGTCATCTCGACTGCTAGTGATACGAGGCCGTTGGGATCCAGCACGGCGTTCCGTATTACCCTCCTGAACCCACCGATTCCATATTGTGCTAACAGTCATTGGATCTCGACCAACGCGAGCAGCAATGTCGCGATACGATAAACCGCAATCGCGATAGGCTACAATCCGACCTTTATCAAAGTCGGAAACGTGATGGTACGCATTTCTCCTCCTTACACGGGGCATCACAACAACGTTTCACCAGGCAACGCCGGTCAACTGCTGTTTGTGTATGAGAAATCGGTTGGAAACTTTCCTCATGTCAGCACGTTGTAGGTGTCGCCACCGGCGCCAACCTTGTGTGAATGCTCTGAAAAGCTAATCATTTGCATATCACAGCATCTTCTTCCTGTCGGTTAAAGTTTTGGGTCTGTAGCACGTCATCTCCGTGGTGTAGCATTTTTATGGCCAGTAGTGTATTTGGGGTGGAAAAGTGGCAGAACTATGACATAAGGGGTAGCAGAAAACCAAAGGTTTTAAGAAAATCAGAAAAATCCGAGAGCGGGAAATGATATATCTATTTTCAGCTCTTGGTTGTTGCCAGACAATGTACTATAATATATTTTAATGGTCCTATTTTGCTTTTATTCTAGCGATATTGTACAAACTTGGAATGAAAGACTAAAAATCACATTAACTTATTGATATATGGTACTGAGTGTGTGTTGTTATTCTTAACAACAAAATTAGTTCTAACATATGCACAGTTACAAAAATACGAAAAATATTAAATTCGTGAATGATGCTCTCAAATGTCCCACTCAACTGAAATTGCAAATCATTCGTGTCTCAGTCTATCAGTCTGGCGAGACAAAATAAAAAGTAAACTTTAGCTATCAAAATTTTCTAGTTATAATTATGTACATGAGATTATTAATAAAATAAAATATGTACACTGTAACATTTTAAACGTTTTACGTTGAAAGACCGGATAATGCACTCGTAGCTCTAATTTTCATTGTGAGACCAACCCTGAAATCGCGAAAAAATTAGCTGTTCTTCATAAAAAGGTCAATGCCACAGAAAAAAATGTACTTAACAGCTAATTTTTTGCGATTTCACAACTGGTCGCCTAGTAAAAATTATTCGCTATGATGAATACATTGCCCATAGTTTCCATGTAAAATGTCACGGTGTGTATATTACGCTACGCTTTGACCAAAGAAAATATAATTATTAGCTATATGCTTTCACTTAAATTTCAGAATCATACAAGAAGTCTCGAGGATCATCAACTGCTTTAACTGAAACCTAAGTTGAAGCTTTTTCAGTTTCTGTTGTTCTCCCTTTACCGACTTGGTTAACAACCTCTTTTAAGTACCATAAGTCGAGCAACTCTTGTTTTTAATCTTGAGTTGGTTCCTGAGGAGATGTTAGAATGTGGTAAGGACAGAACAGCAACAGGGAAATCATTTAAATCCTGGAAGGTGTTTATTCAAATCGCTTTTTTATATTCGGCTACATCAGCCCAAAAGCTAATAGTGTCCCCATCTAGTGGATTCCAATCAAAGAAGTGAATAGTTCGTCACAGGTGCAAGATTTTGTCAATTTTTTCGTCAGAGTATCTCGTTTTCTTTACAAGATCTATTTATTAATTAAGCGTCTTTTGATTGTTTAAAAGTTTCTTCCCCATTCAAGAGAGGCATTTATTCTAAAGCTTTGTATCTGGATGGAAGTCCTTTTTGGATTTCTTCTTCTAACTTCACATTAAAATCAATACAGTTTTTTTAATCCTGTAATATTGACATTAGATTAACTGGAAATTTCTACACATATCTCAGAAAGGTACCGGTGATAGGGGACTGGCCTCCAATTTTGAGATATACGTATGTAGTCTTGGTCGGTTGTTGCTGCCGTCGGTAACAGAATTCTTTGGCAGACTGAACGAAGCAAAATCATCAAAGAACTTAGCTGTTTTACAGGGTCTGTTTTATATTCTTAAAGAGTGCCTGCTGTACCTCAAAAAGAATTATTTTCAAAAAGTACCTTTAGAGTCGATTCTATTCATCTGAGTACACATCATTAAGCATCTCCCCAGTGCTGATACCATTCCAACAGCATCAGAACTCTCCAGCGCCTGTAAAGTTGAAAACACAGACACCACTATTTTTTAAAAAAAACTAAAATATCTTATGACGATCCCGAGATATTTCCTGATGCTTGCATCTTTTGATTCATCTGATAATAAACTATATTTTTGATCACCTATGCCACTTGTGAATTCCTTTTTGAAAAGAAGTGCCAGAATATCATTTATTAGCCCTGTACATTTGGATCTATGTAATTCCATGTCATTTGTCGATTTTGAAACCTTAAAGCTTTTTTTATACACAGCAATCTAGTGATCGATGTTGTAAATTGAGCAATGTTCAGCTGTGTACAAAGGTAACGTACACTCAGTTCTTGCAGAAGAATTACATCTGCTTACTGATACCGGGCAAAATGTCAGTTGCTTATTTTGAGAAATTATTCATATTTTGCTATATGTTCTTTCGTTTCCAAAAGCTTCTTCAAATCGTTACTTTTTACGTATATTTCGGATTGGCAATAGCTACAATAAGCTTTAGCTGAGTAACGTGGCTCAGGCTTCATCCAATATTTGTATTCCACGTACACTCTTTTCTGTAACTCTGGCTGTAGACCTTTCTTTTAGGCGGCACTTCCATGATTTTTTCGTAACTGCGTTAATTCCATACAATAACTATCATCTTACAATCAAAACTGATTATTTGTAAACAGCTGTAAGGACTGACAGGGCCAATCAAAACGTAAAAGCAGTTTTATAACAAGGACAGGGAAACGTGAAACGGCAAGCAACGTTCAGGGAAAACATCTTTAACCCTTTACTTTACACACTTTATTTAAGCAAGACCCAAATTTTTTAATAGGAAAACATCTCCGGTGTTTTAAGAAATATAATAACAAGGATTAAAGGACCTAAATAAAAAACACGTAGCGTTAAATAAAGGCCTACTCAAGCGCTTGAGGAGTATTTGCAATTTCCCAGTTCTTAAAAGAAATGTTAACCAGTTAACGCCGGCCGGTGTGGCCGAGCGGTTCTAGGTACTTCAGTCCGGAACCGCGCGACTGCTACGGTCGCAGGTTCGAATCCTGCCTCGGGCATGGATGTGTGTGATGTCCTTAGGTTAGTTAGGTTTAAGTAGTTCTAAGTTCTAGGGGACTGATGGCCTCAGATGTTAAGTCTCATAGTGCTCAGAGCCATTTGAACCATTTTGAACCAGTTAACGGAAAAAAACAACTTAAGACAACCCAAAAATGTGATTTCAACACAACTATGCAAATATGTATCAAATCCTTTAAGATATTAAACTACAAATGAGTGCACAATGTTCAGCAAAATCTTATATTTTTCTCTCAGTTAAACAAACAACAGAAATTTTTAAAGGTATTATTGATTTAAGAAAACAACCATTTAAGAAACGCCCACCAAATGGCTTTCAATTCACCTTTCCAAATGTGTATAATTTGCTTACAATTTCTTTCACTTAAACAAACGACAAGAAAATTCTTAAACTATTAACCATTCAAGGAAAGAAAACGACTATTTGGAGGACACTCCCAAATGCGCTTTCAACTCAACTTTGCTTTACGTAACCCTTGATTCGGTGAGCCGTTTGCAGAACCGTCGACCCTCGGTTTTCATATGTCCAGGCGTCCTTTCACCCCGTCAGGCGTCGTCTTCCTCAAGGCGTGGCCCTCACGCCAGCAAAAATAGAACACACTAAGGTGTGTGTTAACGAGCGGTTTTGTACCACGTGTCCTGAAGTAGTTTTAATAAATACACACATGATGGAAATAAAAGTCCTGTCTGAAATAGGATAAAGACTTTGTGAAACCAGTCATTATGGATGCACCGTGCTACCACGGGCTCAAAAGGCATAGGGCAGAAACCAAAGCCCTCAACCCCCACGCGGCAGTATCGAAGCAAAACACAACACACGCCAAGGACAACTCAAAGAGGTGGCCGACAGACGGAAGATTAACCCAAAAAGCCCTCCAGCTTAGGTCAAGTTCGGAGAAGACCCCAACTTACACAGTGCAAGAGTAGGGTTTAAGGAAACACGCTCATTACCTCGAAGACATCGGATATATTTCGAATAGAACACTAGGTGGGCCTTCAGATTAACTCAATAAATATGAAGCAGCTGCCTCCAAGGCGACACTATCCAGGCTCATTCTTTCGGGAGTTCATGTAAGAAAACAGCAAAGCCACCAGTCAGAGTTTTGTAATCAGGCTCAAAATTCGTGCCCAGACTCACAGCACTACAGCCACTCCACCAAATAACAGAAGTTAAAGAACGTCATGAAGTAGTGAAAAAACGACCAGAGCGGACGATGATCCCCTTCAACCAAACGCAACCACCCATGGGCCTCTTGTCCTGTAAAGCGATGGGGCCTCCTCCTGTCCGTTCTGGCGGTCGTGTCCTAACTCATGCTGCCACTTCTGTCCAGCCAGAACCTTTCCACCAGACTCTCCCACATCGATCACTCCGTCTGCGCTGATCGCGCCCTCTCGCCGTCATCGTCGCTGAAATCGAGCTGCCACCGCGAGGCCTGCACCTCCACCAGAACAAGAACATCTCAACAGCGAACAAACAAAGGATAGACGGACGCAGGACAGCCACACGGCTCAACCTCCCCCACCAAACTCACAGAAACCCCCTCCCCTTTTTGAGTTGAGTGTTCAGGGAGGAGGCTGGTTATCTTAACCAGGGAGACGTCAATCCTCAACACCTTACCCGATTCAAGATTGCGTACGAACAAGTTGACTGGACCCAGTACCTGGCCGATATCAAGGGGACCCAAAATCCGGAGTACTAACGTACTAGAATAGCCCTTCCCACCTTTCTGATAAATACTGGAGTGTGCACTAAAACCTGTCTAGGTACATGGTGAAAGACTCCCGGATATGGTAAATTTAAAATTTATTTTAAAAAAATGAAACAGCGATCAACCATACGCGTCGGCAAAGACATTAGTTATGAATGCGAGGTAAGGCGCAGAAAAATGAAAAACAAAAACACCATCATTCATTTTTCTTTGAACATGATTTTGTTTTCACTCCCTCCCGTACGTGGAAGGTTGGTTAAGATGTAGTGCTCAAAGTGTGCCGGCCGGAGTGGCCGAGCGGTTAAAGGCGCTACAGTCTGGAACCGCACGACCGCTACGGTCGCAGGTTCGAATCCTGTCTCGGGCATGGATGTGTGTGATGTCCTTAGGTTAGTTAGGTTTAAGTAGTTCTAAGTTCTAGGGGACTTATGACCACAGCAGTTGAGTCCCATACTGCTCAGAGCCATTTTGCTCAAAGTATGAAGTATTACAAGTGTTATGTACTATATGTGAGTATGAATAAGAGAATACTTAACAACGGTATTAAGTATTTTTATTGAAGTGAAGTGGAGCCAAGTAAGAAGGATTTTCTTCATTTTTTGACACTCATTGGTGTCCTTGAAGTCGGCTGCGTGCGTCTACAATTGAAATGTGAGAGAGGAGGTCCGAATAGCCTAAATTCGTACAAGCAGAACATTTTTAATAATGTAATTGTATTATCCTTTAGATTTTTTCTATTCATATAGGTTTTTTTATTATTATAACACAAACCCCATCACCTACCTTACCCCTACATTATCTACACCCCTGATGATAACGATCAGCCAACCTCTGATGGGCCCGCTGAATATTTCGGCACGCCTACCTACAGTTCTCCTCCAGAACCTTAGCATAAGTACACTCCGGGAGCAAATCGTTAACTGACCACATGTTAGCCATACGTGAATTAACTTGAGGCAGTAAGAGTCCTTTCAAATTTCATCTAACACATTATGAAAGATATGGTTGAGGAGAACAGCTGTTAGTTGTGATGTGACAGATAACCTGCTCAGAACAAAATCTCCTAAAGCCCTTAGATTTAAAGCTGGGGCATTATCGCTGACCAAATACCTCAGAGGGCCAAAGATGGAAATTATCCCCAAGAGACGTCGAATGGTAATAGTAGCTGTAACGCCATGCTAGGGATTAAACAGCAGAAGCGTGAGAAGGAGTCCTTCACTATGAGTAAATACCAGTTACCACTGCGAGTGCATGGCAAAGGACCAATATAATCGATGAACCACTTATCCATGGGATAAGTTTCCTAATGGGCTGCAGAAGACCTTTACCTGGGCTAGAATATATTTTGGCTCTTTCACAGACTTGACATTCACTCACCAACCGCCAGGCATCCTTCTACAAGGAAGGCCAAGAAACAGAGTCCTGTGAACACCTAGATTCCCTCTAACCACTGTATGATGAAAGTACACAGTCTGGACGAACTGACTGGATAAACAGAACCGGAACCTACCTGACCCTGCCTCATGACAACACACCAGGCCTTTATGCTTGAGATGACTGGCCACCTGTTCCCATTCAGTAGTTAATCTTAGTGGCCTTAATCCTGCGATCACTGTCCTTTCTTTGCCCGAGGTCCCCAAAAAGCACGTTGCAAGGCATCACAGATATGCTCAATAATGTTCATGTCTTGGGAGTTTGTTGGTCAGTGAAAGTGTTTAAACTCAAAAGAGTGTTCCTGGAAGCACTCTCTAGTAATTCTGGACATGTGGGGGTCGCATTGTCCTGCCGGAAATGCCCAAGCCCGTCAGAATACACAATGGACATGAATGGCTCTGAGCACTATGGGACTTAACATCTGAGGTCATCAGTCCCCTAGAACTTAGAACTACTTAAACCTAACTAACCTAATGAGATCACACATATCCATGCCCGAGGCAGGATTCGAACCTGCGACCGTAGCGGTTACGCGGTTCCAGACTGAAGCGCCTAGAACCGCTCGGCCAGGACATGAACTGATGCAGATGACTAGACAGGATGCTTACGTATATGTCACCTGTCAGAGTCGTATCTAGACGTATCGGGGGTCTCATATCACTCCATCCGCACACACCCCACACCATTACATGGCCTCCACCAGCTTGAACAGTCCACTGCTGACATGCAGGGTCCATTGATTCATGAGGTTGTCTCCATACCCGTACACGTCCATTCGCTCGATACAATATGAAACGAGACTCGTTTGATCAGGTAACACGTTTCCAGTCATCAACAGTCCAATGTCGGTGTTGGCGGGTCCAGGCGAGGCGTAAGGCTTTGTGTCTTGCAGTCATCTAGGGTACACGAGTGGACCTTCGGCTCCGAAAGTCCATGTCGATGATGTTTCTTTGAATGGTTCGCACGCTGACCCTTGTTGATGGCCCAGCATTGAAATCTGCAGCAATTTGTGGAAGGTTTGCACTTCTCTCAAGTTGAACGATTCTATTCAGTCGTCGCTGATGCCGTTCTTGCAGGATCTATGTCCGGCCGTAGCGATGTACATTCGTGACATGGTCGTATGGGGAAATCCTCACTTCGTCACTACCTTGGAGATGCTGTTCCCGTCGCTCATGCGCCCACTGTAACACCACGTTCAAACTCACTTAAATCTTGATAACCTGCCATTGTAGCAGCAAAACTGATCTAATAACTGCTCCAGACAGTTGTTGTCATATAGGCCGACCGCAGCGCCGTATTCTGCCTGATTACATAACTTTATTTGAATACTTATCCCTGTACTAGTTTCTTTGTCGCTTCAGTGTATTTGATTGCCGCGCGGAGTGGCCATGCGGTTTCAGGCGCCATGTCACGGACTCCGCGACCCCTCTCGCCGGAGGTTAGAGTCCTCCCTCGGGAATGGGTGTGTATGTGTGTGCACAAGTTAGTTTAAGTAGTGTGTAAGTCTAGGGACTGACGATCTTAGCAGTTTGCTCCCTTAGGAATTCACACACTTTTGATCATTTTTTGTATTTGATTATGTTTGGTTAGTCACATATTATTAATTTCCAAACAAAGAAAACAGGTGTCTGTTTGATCCCATAAAAATTCGCCAGAAATCGCTAATTTCTTTTCCCGATAAAACCAGAATTTTGTCCCCTAAAAGTTCGTAAAATCCGCTAGTTCTAGCGACTTTGCCGCTAGAACTGCAACCTTCACTCGTGACACATCTCTGTTTGGCACACACCTCCGTTACACATGCCATTTTGAAGACTACGTATAACGCCGCCACTCATCGGAACTTCATGAAACTACAGGGACTGAAGCAAAAATATTCCACAATGTCCTACGATAAATTCTGAATTTTCCAACCTAAACTGGCCGAAAAGAAGATCTTGCATTATTTACTGAACGACCGTCGTATATGTATAATAAGTAATTTGTTTTAAATACTATTCTCCCTGGTGTGGCAGTTTCAATTTCCAGCGGTGTATGTGTGTTTCGTACACTACGTTTGTACCTACCTACCTCCCTTCCTTTCTTCTGACCCAGTAGTGGAGACTAGCCGTGCTCGCTGGCTGCAGTGTCCGGCGGCCGCGGCGAGACGCACAGAGGAGAGGGCGCGGTCGCGTGACAAATGCGGCGCGCAGGTGTGTCCGCGGCGTGAAGCATGGGCCCCGTAATAGCCCCACAATGGCGCCGCTGCCGACGCGGCGCTCGCTTTACCTCGGTCGCAGCGCCGCTACAGGATAAGCGTCCAGTACGCCCTTATTCCACCGGCGGCTCAAGTGACCAGCAACCCCGTATCACGATTTCCATACCAACGCAGCAGAAGTAAAAGTTGGGAAACTGGAGCTTAAGACGTTAGCATCAATCTAAATATCACTTAAATGTTTACTGGAAACTGAGCCTCTGCGTTTCCTGACCAAATGTTTGAAAGTAATGGAAACATGATTCGCTATGGCCGTGCGGTTCTAGGCGCTGCAGTCTGGAACCGCGAGACCGGTACGGTCGCAGGTTCGAATCCTGCCTCGGGCATGGATGTGTGTGATGTCCTTAGGTTAGTTAGGTTTAAGTAGTTCTAAGTTCTAGTGGACTGATGACCTTAGAAGTAGAGTCCCATAGTGTTCAGAGCCATTTGAACCATGATTCGCTATAAATTTCCACCGATTTTCGTAGCCACAGCAAGAGTGGAAAATTGACAAGTGGGTTACCAAATTGGCTAGCGTGATGTCTAGTTTTGCAAAAAAAAGAAAGTGTTTATTTTCTTGACAGTATACGGGATGGTTAAGAAAAGCGTAATTAATGATTTGGGGAAAAGTTTTTGGCCTAATTTTTATTACCAATGAAGAGTGGGAAATGGTCAAATACGGTATCAAATTAACCAGCATGAGGAATAGCTATGCAAACAAAGATGTAATTGAAACTTCCTGGCAGATTAAAACTGTGTGCCCGACCGAGACTCGAACTCGGGACCTTTGCCTTTCGCGGGCAAGTGCTCAATCATCTGAGCTACTGAAGCACGACTCACGCCCGGTCTCACACCTTTACTTCTGCCAGTATCTCGTCTCCTACCTTCCAAACTTTACAGAAGCTCTCCTGCGAACCTTGCAGAGCTAGCACTCCTGAAAGAAAGGATACTGCGGAGACACGGCTTAGCCACAGCCTGGGGGATGTTTCCAGAATGAGATTTTTACTCTGCAGCGGAGTGTGCGCTGATATGGGGTATTGATCGTCTGCAATGAAACCTGGATGAATGGCGTCGTGTTCTCTTCACATACAAGTGCAGAGTTTGACGTCCGATGACCGTCGTAGAAGAGTGTGAAGGCGTACAGAAGCCAACGCACGTCTGAGGCTCGCCAGAGAGGTAGGACAATGTTACAGTCGGGTATGATGAATGTCTGCCAGTTAAGCAGGAGGTGCTAGCAGCTCGTTGTCTTGTGGCGACGGTGAATATGATTTTCAGCACACGAATGTTCGTCGTATGGAGGGCAATGAGGTGTTTATTATTTAAGTTCAGTGCTGACATTGTGTTCGGAGAACAAATGCACTATGGTTTTTTATTTCACCAGTAAATCTTCAATGAATATTTTCGGTATATCGGCTCTTGCAGTGGTTTTTTTCGGCCGCAGAGTATTGTTTTTCGGTGTGGAGTAATAGTTGCCAAAACAGCCTCATCGACGCGCAACTCAACAACACGATGTGCACGATTACTGCTACAATCAGACCGACCCCTGTCTACTGGCTTCCCCTGTTAAGCAAGGTCTACCCAACACAGATTCGCAGAACTGAGACCTTGCTTAGAGATTTCCGCAGTATAGTAGAGAATTAGGAACTACCCAGTCATCACGATATACCGGTCTTACGAAGAAATAGGATTTGACACACCCGCTACTACTGTATGCTGAACACCTACGTGCAAGTAATACCAAAGTAAGAGATCTAGAGCTGGAACAAGAACTCCCAACACATCGGGAATTACCAAGAACTGAAATGGTTCGAGAAAAATAACTGCCATACTGTGGGTGTCGGAACTGTAGGTCAAATGAAATAGAGTACGCACAGGATGTTGTCGGTACTCTGACTCACTCTACAAATAGTGTGTTGTGAAGTCTCCGAGTTGTGATTGTGGTTCACTGAAACAAACTGTCAGACGTATGTGAGACAAGTGCGTACTACGATCGTATAAAGACACGTGGAAGATTTTACGATTTCCAATACCAAATCGATGGAATGGATTAGAAGCCTAGATATTAATATCTAGTCGATTACTTTTTGTTTAATGCAGTGACATTCATTACATATTACAAATGTACAACATGTGTGTGCCGTACGAATAGGGATGATGATGATGTCTATGGGAAAATGAAAATTCGAAAATGGAGACCTCTTCAAATGGAGATGGCGTGAAGATGTTTCGTTTCATGTTGACAAGGTTTCGACTGCCCTTGTGTATCTGACTCCAGTCTGGTCAGACTCTAGATGATGTAGCAACTTCAGGTTTAGAAGGTCCAGCTCATCTTGTGAAACCTAGCAGCATTTAGGACAAAGAAACTGATGCAGATGTTGTCTACACAGTGTGGTTCGACTTGAAAAATAGCAGATAGCATGGAAGTTGGTCAGGTCGTATTTCATCGAGATAAAGGCCTACGGAAAATTCGGGTGGCAAAACGAAACAACAAAATCGTGAATCTATTAAAGAAAACAATACGTGATGAGCATCCAGATATACAAGCCGTACGTGAGAAAAAGAGTCGTAAAGAACGAGAAGGCAAAAAGAGGCTTCTCCGAGAACAACGTGATAGAGAGAAGGAAAAATAGAAAAGAAATAAAATAGAAGCTGAACTAAGGAGTTACAGTAATTTAATGAAACGTGAGACATGACGTTAAATAAATATGTTGATGGAAATCATTCTGATGATTTCATGTAACCTGTACTGAAGAGATAGAGCAGAATACACAGTCTACAGATATTATGGAAACAATGCTTCGTAGTTCAATTTACATTTGACTATCCCCATACTGTGAAAATTGGTAATTTGTGGTAAGATCTTATGGGACCAAACTGCTGAGGTCATCGGTCCCTAAGCTTACACACTACCTAATCTAACTTACGCTAAGGACAACACACACACCCATGCCCGAGAGAAGACTCGAACCTCCGACTGGGTGGAGCCACGCCAACCGTGACAAGGCGCCCAAGACCGCTCGGCTACCCCGCGCGGCCCGATACTGTGGAAGTAATGATGTGCTAATATTTAAAAGAGAGCCATTTTCCATTCAGTAAATGCCTTTCTTTGAAGGAAATCGAATATTTTCTCAGCTCGGATTTGTGTGCGTGTGTTGCCCTCATCTTGATTTCATTATAATCGACGCGCATGTCACCGAAGTGCCATCAAATAAATGAACTGCACCAAGCATCCGAATGCTCTATGTGGGGTCTCTCAGCAAATAATGCCACAGGCACATTTCATTTTTCAGCATGAATGTGGGACATGGGCCAGTATCAAGTACAAATGCCGGACATCTTTATTGCTCCGATGACAATTGAGAGTCGTACGTGGTCGACACAAAGTACTCCAACTTATTGTCTAGTCTCACAGTAAAAATCAGTGGGTCGGCCTTACAACAACGCATGAACACATCTCGCCCACCTTGCGAGCTGCTTCCTCTAGGATATAGCAATCAAACGGATTGATTGGCTGAGATGAGACCTACTTGGGAGGAGCTGAAACTTGATGCGCATGGCCTCAGGAGCCGTTTTCAAAAAATGGATGACCTCAGGAGCGTTTCACTCGAAGAATGGGACAGGCTTGAGCAGCCCCGTCCCCACCAGCTTGTGGACAACATCTCAACGACGCTCCAAGCATGTTGCGGACAGGACGTAGATACACGGTACTGAATGCTAAACAGCACCAGATTTTGGTCTCGCAGATATGATATGAAGTATTCTTTCGAACAGACAGTCCTTTTTTTCCAAAGTCAAGCTATTTTTTTTTATTTCATAAAGCTAATTCTTTGACTTCCTAAGCCTCTTGAATTTAAATCGACGCAAGCCATACCGATGAAAGACGCTCTTCAGTCTTTGAAGGATTTGATCTCACCACCGATTTAGTCCAAATTTATGGTATATGCAGGGCGTGGTCAGAAATGAAAGTCACTGAACTGGGAGCTGCAAATGCCGAGGCGTTTAAAGAAAAATAATTTATTTCGCGGATCGGGCGACGCCTCAGCTGTTTATGTTAGTCTGGGTTCCAGTCTCCAGGTGACGCAGCGGAAAGAGCACATAACGGTAATCGGAAGGTCGTGTCGTCGAGTACATATGCGGAAACTTTCTTTTCAATTTTTATGTTACCTTCACAGCAAATATACCTAAATAATGTTCAATATATTGTATTTATTAATTTTTTAGTAAAAGACCTGAAAAGAAAAGACACAGGAAAATTTGAGATTGTAAATAAATTTCCAGGAAGATATTTAAAGGCGTACACAACTTCGTATATAAAATCAGATAGTTTTATTATTTTTTTACACCTGATGATTTACTATTGTTGGTGTTGTAGTCATCGTAAAAACAGGGGAAACAGTAATTCTCTCGGCACGTTGGACACGTTACAAACGACGCATTTTTAGAATTACATGGTCTTTTTCAAAAGTTTCTATAGCAAAACAAACTTGGTTTGCATTCACAAAATGTTCTCTCTCATCTCACAGTGTGGCAGCAAACCAAGTAGCTCATTTCGCCAAATATTTGCGCGAGGGCAGCTGGTGATGCACAGTGGAACGTATTTTGACGCAGTCTTCTCGGTATATGATTCCGTTTTCTCTCTCGACGAGACATTTTACTTCACCGAGAAACTGTTCCCGTTTAGCTGGCGATAGCTGCTCGAAGGCCAATATGAAACTTACGGAATACGAAGTCCTGTAGGTTTGAACTTCAATCCCTTCTTGGAAAGTTATTTGCACAGTCCTCGTGGACACTGTAAGTATTATCTTTTCCTGGAAAATATATTTACAATTCCAAATTTTTTCGTTTGACATTCCTTGATATGCGTTCTATGAAAATATTAATAAAGACAGCATACTGAGCTTCATTTCGGCTTATTTGCATGGTAAATAAAGTAAAATTTGAAAATAAGAAAAGATTTCCGCATAGGTACGACCTTCGGATTATCATTCTGTACTCTTTCCGCTGTGCCAACAGCTGCTTCGCAGCAATCGTAACATAAATGGCCCACGCCGCGCTCGACCAGCGTCAGAAATGTTAATTTGTATAAACACTTGGCCATCTGCAGCTACCACTTCACCGACTTTCATTTATGGCCAAGCACTGCGTCCACCATACATCTGGACGAAATCAGTGATGACGAGTAGGCGCGGTCCTCTTGTCAGCGCGTTATCTCTGTAATAAGTTGACACATTAGAGTGGGATTTTGTGAATTTATCTTCGACCGCATTAAGGTTTGATCGCATGTGGTAAGAGCAAGAGTATCTGCATAAATAAAATGTCTGCTATTCTGCTGTGTTGGCTGGCCATTCCCATTCTACACGGGCTGAACAATGTTGGTGTAAGCACTTTCTGTTGTCTAAATCACTTGTTTTCTTGTCATCAAACCAGATATAAAATTGTCGGGAACAAAGTATATATCGAAGCATTCGAACCAAATAGTAATGCAAGAAAGTTCTTCACACCACCCTCATGACTTCCATAGCTTACATTTTTAATTTTTTTTTATCGGAGGTATCTTTCTAAATACTCTTGACCACAGCGGCACGTGTGAACGTCAGAATGGGAAGTTAACCACTGAATTGGAGATCAATACATTGTCGTCATTCCAACATTCAGCTGCTAAGGTGAAACATAAAATATTAAAAATCTGCCTCGTATTGTAACCGGAGGTCAACAACACTAGCTGATGAGCGCTGTCTACAAATTACGACTCGTAAGTAGGTACTACCAGAAAAATAGCAAAATAACTAATTACTACTTTTTTGAAGCCAATTGGAAAGGCTTTTCTTATTCTTATATTATCAGTCTTTCGAATGATTTGACGCTATTCATCTTATCTTGTGCTAATCTTTTCATTACTACGTAACTATTAAGCCCAATATCCTGAAATGTCTATTCTGCCTATTCTAGTCTTGATTTGCCCCTACTGTTTCTCCCTTCAACTACACTTTCGAGAGCCAGGCTAATACCGTAGGAGATTTCCCGTCAACCCTTCCCTTCTTCCGACAGGGATCTTCGATACAGATTCTTTCCTCGCCTATTCTTTTTAGTAATTATCCGTTTTTAATGCATTTCCACACTTCGTTTTTAACAATCTTCGACCGTATCATATTTCAAATCCTTGTTACTACTTTACCCTACTACTGTTAATTGTAGGGCGTGGTTAACTACTCCAGGGAAGGAATGTGCAATATTGGCAATACATCGATGGTGATTTCGATTTTATGAGCGACGTTGTGATGCAATTCAACTCGCCGCTCTTTGCATAAATCCGAGTTCGACTGCGACCAGTAAACCTATTCCCAATCGACTGCTTGAGATGAAAAATGCTTTGTTTACCATCAGCTCTTGACCTAAATTCCATGTAATAAGTCAATTCAGGTGTACCATTACAGATACTTTCGACCACTACACAAAACTGCTTGGAATGTTCTGTCTCTTTCCATATCGACCTTTTTGCTTATATTCAGTTTATCAGCTTTCTTCGTGTGGTTGTAGTTTACGTATTTTATTTCTCTTTCAGCCATGCTAACATATCGTACCCTGGCAAGAAAAGTGACACAAGTTAAAAAATGGCAATTTTTAGTTTTTGTTATTGAAAAATACATTTGAAGTGCCTCAATGTGCACGAAAAACGTCACAACTCAATCTCGCAATTTTTCCACTTCAGGACAGCTGTGTCAGTTTTGTTGTAGACTACTTCATGATTCGCCACGGTACGAACAAGGTCACTTCATCGTTGCTACTGGCAGGCGTGCATGGGCCTTTCAAGAAGAGCGGCACCTGCTGAGTTATGGAACTTTCCATCTATAAGGTAAGTTGAATGTCATTTTTAATATCATTGATTATTATAAAGTCTGTATTTGCCAGGATAGCCGAGAGCGTTAACGCGCTGCTTCCTGGACTCGGGTACGCGCGCCGGCCCCCGATCGAATCCGCCCAGCGGATTAACGACGAGGGCCAGTGTGCCGGACAGCCTGGATGTGGTTTTTAGGCGGTTTTCCACATCCCACTATGTGAATGCCGGGCTGGTCCCCACGTCTCACCTCAGTTACACGGATCGCAGACATTTGCAACACATTCACACTATGCTTTACACTCGGCGCAGACAGCTGGGGTACACCATTTCCGTCCCCGGGAGGTATGTGGTGGTGACAGGAAGGGCAACCGGAATAAAATAATAATTGGATCGTTCTACCGACCTCTCAATTCAGATGGTACATTTGCTGAAAGGTTCAAAGAAAACTTGAGTTTAATTTCATACACGTACCTCACTCATACGATAATAGTTGGTGGTGACTTTAATTTACCCTTGATATGTTGGCGAAAATACATGTTTAATTCCGGAGGTGCGCATAAAATATCATCTGCAATTGTGCCAATTCTCTGAAATTATTTCGAGCAGTTAGTTCATGATCCCACGCGAATAGTAAACGGTTGTGAAAACACACTTGACCTCTTACCAACAAATAATTCTGAGTTAATAATGAGCATCAAAACCGATTCAGGGATTAGTGCACACGAGGTTGTCGTAGCGAGATCGAAAAATAAGCGAAACATATACCTATTCAAAAAATCAGATAAAAATTCACTTGGCGCCTTCCTGAGAGACAATCTCCACTCATTCCAGATTAATAATATAAGTGTGGATCAGATGTGGCTTCAATTCAAAGAAATAGTATCGGCAGCAATTGAGAGATTGTCGGCCGGTGTGGCCGTGCGGTTAAAGGCGCTTCAGTCTGGAACCGCGTGACCGCTACAGTCGCAGGTTCGAATCCTGCCTCGGGCATGGATGTGTGTGATGTCCTTAGGTGACTGAATTTGTGATTTCCTGTCAGAGAAGTCACAGTTCGTAGTAATTGACGGAAAGTCATGGAGTGAAACAGAAGTGATTTCTGGCGTTCCCCAAGGTAGTGTTATAGGCCTTTTGCTGTTCCTTATCCATATAAACGATTTGGGAGACAATCTGAGCAGCCGTCTTAGATTGTCTGCAGATGACGCTGTCGTTTATCTAGTAGTAAAGTCATCAGAAGATCAAAACAAATTGCAAAACGATTTAGAAAAGATATAAGTATGGTGCGAAAATTGGCAATTGATCCTAAATAACGAAAAGTGTGAGGTCATCCAGATGACTGCTAAAATGAATCCGTTAAACATCGGTTACACTATAAATCAGTCAAATCTAAAGGCCGCAATTTCAACTAAATACCTAGTAATTACAGTTACGATTAAGTTAAATTGGAAGCAATACACAGAAAATGTTGTGGGGAAGGCTGACCAAAGACTGCGTTTTATTGGCAGGACACTTAGAAAATGAAGCTACTAAGGAGACTGCCTACACTACGCTTGTCCGTCCTCTTTTAGAATACTGCTGCGCGGTGTGGGATCTTTACCAGGCAGAACTAACGGAGTACATCGAAAAAGTTCAAAGAAGGGCAGCACGTTCTGTATTATCATGAAATAGGGGAGAGAGGGTCACTGAAATGAAAATGCCATATATGATAGATAGGAAAATAAATAAATTCAAAGAAACGAAACTTGTGGGTTAAAAACACATTTACAAGAAATTCATTTGAACTTCTTTTGTTACATATTCAAGCTAATTTCTGTCTGAGGTTGACATGAAGACAATATTTGTAACATCTTTCACTTTTGCTAACTTAATGCCATTATACTGGGCCTGATTCAAGTTAATATTCGAGTTTGGATTCCTTGTAACCCATATTGGGAGTGGTATATAAATCTCAGTGTAAGTTGTAGAGCACAGTAAAGAACAAACCTTTGTGTATTTTATTTGCACATATTTTGTGGATCTAGAATATACTCTTCTTTGTTCTTAGTTTTGCCCCGAATAGAGGCTTCAACATTTCCGCCCAATTCTTTACAATGTCAAGTTCCATTAAAACATTGAAAGGTGATGGGTTAGTACAACGTTCAACCATGGTCTTCAGACGAGGTTTAGCAGTGCCAACCACTTTCTTTTTCTTCACGGCAAGTTTAACAAGACCCTAAATTTCGATGGTTTGATTGAATAAATGTCCTCTGACTGGGCAGATGTGGTCAATGTCCACATTAAACTTTTTGGCGAATCATAAGCTAAACTGCATCATGTAAATGTTTTTGTTCTGGCACCCACTTGCGACAGATAAGAAAATTATCAGACTAATATTACCATTCATCTGATTAATTAAGCAGTGAAACAGAAATGAAATAACAGTCAGCTCTTTTCTTGGCTTGCCCTTCCACAAAACTGCACATGTAGGACGATCCATTGTTGAGAATGTGGACATTAAAAATGTAACTCTAGAGGAGGCGTCTGTGAAACTAGTCACATTCAGTTTCGGAACCAGTAAATTTTGACCATAGTCGAACTCAGGAACAAGACGAGTGTGATCCTTCGCTTTTACTTGACTTCTCGTATTCTGTTGTGCTGCTCAACTTGGCGTTGGTTATGCAAATACATTGTTTGACAAGGGTCTTAGGATCATTTGTTAGCTTCTACTTACACTTTGTACAGAAGTTAGACATCAGTTTTTGAAGTACCGAACTTATACATAATAAGTGACTTGAAATAATGAAAATACATTTTGTAAGTTATTTTTAAACATTCTTTTGTATTTTCTTTGTAATACTCTCGAAACAGCTCATACGGCTTTTTTATATTCAGTTCAGGGTTTTCAGAATATTTCCGTTCAGATTTGTGTTGTGAGTAATGACTTGTATTGCCTGGAATCGTGTTAAGACGTGCCTTTCATAGATCAAACACGTGACTGTCCAGCTTATGAGGCCTATTGGTATGTGAGCCTCTTGTTTCCACACGGGAACAGCCATTAGTCACTTTCCTCACAATAACACGTATCCGCTTAACAGAAATTTGGTAAAGAGCGTGAATCATAGTTCGACATACGTTAACAGGTTCCCATTCACTTACAGTAACATATTCCTATATATGCTGGCGTATATGTTTTGGATTCACGGTATTTCTTTTTATTTCATCTTCGAATTTATTTACGCACTGACCTATATTTGTATCCTGCTCTGTTTTAATGTGGGAGTAAAATAGTTAAACTTTTTCGCTTGAGCTTCAGAGTATATTTTCTTGAAACACTCCTTTAAACACATTCCTTTACTGCTTTTAAAGTCTTGCCAGCTACAGCTATACCAGATCGCGCAGTATATATTTTTCCGTTTTGTCGTTTTCTTTTATCAGCCTCAAGTTTCGCACCCACTTACTTTCGGGGAAGAAATTCGCTTGTAATCACTTCTTCATCATTATCCATTATATGAAACCCTAAAACAGTGGTAAACACAGCTACAATAACTTACTTAATAGTATGCTTAATAGAGTACAGTAATACTATGTACAGTAATACAAATACAATATCCAGTAATACAAGACATATAAAACAATACAATAACTTACAATACAATAACTTGTACAACTAACCATGACACACTCCCAATGTCATAAGCTGTTTCTGAATATGACGTTTCAAACAAATTAATAACTTCGCGCAGTGCTGTCGCATCAAAACGAAAATCTCAGAGATTGTAAATTTTAATATGGCAGTTCATTATAACAGATTTCTGGAAAAAGGGGTCCAAGAGGCTGCAGGCCCTTTGTCAAGAGATCGCCTCAATTACAGTTTTGCATTTTGTATTTTTCTAATACAACAATCTCAACTTGTTTTACATTTCTTATTTTAACTGAAGTATGAGGGGCGCTGATTAAGTAATGCAACACATATCTTTTTCGGACAGTTTCGGTTGAAAAAGTGCGGAATTTGTTGTGAGACATCGTTGTATATTTCCAGTTCAGACGCCATAGTTTCATGAAGTTCGGATACGTGGCGGCGCTATACGTACCTTTCAAAATAGCATCTGTAACGGAGATCCTTTCCAAGCAGAGCTGCCATTCAGTTTCTTTGGCAGAATACCAGAGCATCACGGATATTCACAGGCGCTTGCAGTATGTCTACAGAGACCTGGCAGTGAACGAAAACATGGTGAGTCAGTGGACAAGGCGACTGTCATCACGGCAACGAGGTTGTGCAAAACCTGTCCCATCTCCCACGTGCCGAATGGCCACACACAGCTGTGACTCCTGCAATGTCGGAACCTGTGGACACTATCATTCGAGATGATTGAGGGATCACAATCAAACCTCGCTGTACATCTGGACGTCTCTGTTGGTAGCGCTGACATACTCGTCCAGCAGCTGGGGCACTCGAAATTATGTGCTCGCTAGGTTCCTTGCAGCCTAACGGAGGTCCGTGATAGCGAAGAAGTGCCGTCTGTGCAGAGTTGCTTGCGCGTTACTAGGCTGTCATGACAATTTTTTTTGTCGTATGTCGTCATCGGTCATAAAACATGGGATCATCGCTTCGAACCGGAAACAAAGTGGCGGTCCATGGAGTGGCGCCACACCACCTCTCATCCGAAGGCAAACTTCAAAGCCGCACCCTCAACCGGTAGAGTCACAGCGACGGCCATTTGGGACTCATGTTCTCCCTCCTGGTGCATCGATCTGCGCTGAAGTGCAGTGTGCTACCCTCAGGAAATTGAAAAACGTCTTCAATGTGTTCGTCACACAATGATGCAAACTAACTTCTCTCTCTCCGTGACAATACAAGGCCTCACACAAGTCTGCACGCCCGAAGGAAAAGGGAGAGAGGATTTGGTTTACGTCTCGTCGACATCAAGGTTGCTAGAGACGGCTTGGCCCAGTAAAGGGTGCAGTAAAGGAAGCAGTATTAGAATGATGGGGACGTTGTGACAAGACGTTGACTTCGAGTCGACCAGTAGAGTGGTACCATGCAGGCATAAAGGTTCTCCCACTATGATGGCATAAGGCCGTCGCGCTGAACAGAGCTTATGTTGAAAAACAGTTTCGTATCCAAAACAGCGGTAAATAATATTGCGTATTGCATGAATAACATCAACTTGCTTTCAGAAAAAAAAAATTGTATTACTTACTAAACGGCCGTCGAACCAGTACTGCCTGATAGGTTTTCAAATATTGTATAATATTATATAAAATGGTTTAAATGGCTCTGAGCATTATGGGACTTAACTTCTGAGGTCATCAGTCCCCTAGAACTTAGAACTACTTAAACCTAACTAACCTAAGGACATCACACACATCAATGCCCGAGGCAGGATTCGAACCTGCGACCGTAGCGGTCGCGCTATATAATATTATAGTAAGTAAAAATTACACTACTGGCCAAAAAAATTGCTACACTAACAAGAAATGCAGATGATAAGCGGGTATTCATTGGACAAATATATTATACTAGAACTGAATTCTGATTATATTTTAACGGAATTTGGGTACAAGATACTGAGAAATCAGTACCCAGAACAACCACCTCTGGCAGATCTGGAGAATGTGCTGGTCAGGGCAGCAGTCGAACATTTTCTGTATCCAGAAAGGCCGGTACAGGACCTGCAACATGCGGTCGTGCATTATCCTGTTGAAATGTAGGGTTTCGCAGGGATCGAATGAAGGGCAGAGCCACGGGTCATAACACATCTGAAATGTAGCGTCCACTTTTCAAAGTGCCGGCAATGCGAACAAGAGGTGACCGAGACATGTAACCAATGGTACCCTATACCATCAGGCCCGGTGACGCCAGTATGGCGATGACGAATACACGCTTCCAATGTGCGTTCACCGCGATGTCGCCAAACACGGATGCGACCATCATGATGCTGTAAACAGAACCTGGATTCATCCGAAAAAAATGACGTTTTGGCATTCGTGCACCCAGGTTCTTCGTTGAGTACACCATCGCGGCTCTCCTGTCTGTGATGCAGCGTCAAGGGCAACCGCAGCCATGCTGCTGCAAACGTCGTCGAACTGTTCGTCCACATGGTTGTTGTCTTGCAAACGTCCCCATTTGTTGACTCAGGGATCGAGACGTGGCTGCACGATCCGTTACAGCCATGAGGATAAGATGCCTGTCATCTCGACTGCTAGTGATACGAGGCCGTTGGGATCCAGCACGGCGTTCCGTATTACCCTCCTGAACCCACCGATTCCATATTCTGCTAACAGTCATTGGATCTCGACCAACGCGAGCAGCAATGTCGCGATACGATAAACCGCAATCGCGATATGCTGCAATCCGACCTTTATCAAAGTCGGAAACGAGATGGTACGCATTTATCCTCCTTACACGAGGCATCATAATATCGTTTCACTAGGCAACGCCGGTCAACTGCTGTTTGTGTATGAGAAATCGGTTGGAAACTTTCCTCATGTCGGCACGTTGTAGGTGTCGCCACCGGCGCCAACCTTGTGTGAATGCTCTGAAAAGCTAATCATTTGCATATCACAGCATCTTCTTCCTGTCGGTTAAAGTATTGCGTCTGTAGCACGTCATCTCCGTGGTGTAGCATTTTTATGGCCAGTAGTGTATTTGGGGTGGAAAAGTGTCAAAAGTATGACATAAGGGGTAGCAGCATACCAAAGGTTTTAAGAAAATCAGAAAAAGTGACATGACTCATAGAACTTATTGCCAATTATCTGGTAACACCTCAGATTCAGCAAATACAGTATCTGGTATCACGTATAGACATCTTCACAGAGGCGTCAAAGTTGACAACGGTACTGCAAGTTTCGATTAGTCACTGACAGCGGTCGTGCAGGATCCGGCGTACCCAGTGGAGCATGCCGCTGACTCTCAGCTCCAGCGGCTCAGAAAAATATTGGACGACCAGCGGCAGCCAGACAGCCCGCTTGCACTTGGAGCCTCTTCGCTTCGTGGCACTATGCAGACGCCACCTAGTGATGGCTCTGATACCATCATTTGTGCTTCAGTTCAGACAGCCTCAGCCTTGTTCCATTAAGTTTCGGGTGTGCAGCCGCAAGGAATCTCCTTCTTCTTCTAATATTTCGGCCGTATAACGTTCAGCCAACTTCAGAGTGAGCCGCAAGACTGCCGCTCCAGTGCTCGCTTCGTCCCTTTATACTCGTGTAGCGCGTGACTGCGCAAGCGGCCACAGATGCAAATGCGCCAGAGACGTTGGTCTGCGGCAGAGACGTGCATAATGCGCGAGTTGTATCTATGACTCCACAGTCGATCTGTGTTGGCATATCGATGTATCATTGTGAGCTGCACTGTGACGACATCTTTGTGAGTTTATTACAGCAAGTGCCGGATTCCATGATTTATCAAGATTGAAACCACTATCTCTATTTATTAAATTCGTAGTCAAGCTAATTTCAATTGCCTCCTTCACTATCGAGTCCCAAAAGGATGATGTAGTTGCCAAAATTTCGACGTTGTCATACAACATACTGTGACCATTATCAATACGGTGCTCTGCCACTGCCGACTTGTTAGGTTGTAAAAGCCTTGTGTACCTCCGGTGTTCTGTACATCTTTCTTGGACAGTACGAGTTGTTTGTCCGATGTAAGAAAGGCCACATTCACGTGGAATTTTGTAAACTCGAGATTTTCGGAGCACCAAATCATCTTTGACGGAGCCCACGAGTGCAGCTGTCTTGGGTGGAGGACGAAAATTCACTTTTTCTTTGTGTCTGCTTAGAATCCGTCCCATTTTTGATGAGAGGCTACCCGCATATGGCAGGAAGGCCATCGATTTAAAGTTTTCTTCATCTTCTGCTTTCTTTGTGGCCTCTTTCGGTTTCATTTTCAGTGCCCTCTGTATTTGTTGTGGAGAGTCCCATTGTTTTCAAACACTCTTTGTAAGTGGGAAAGTTCATCTTGCAGACTGCTTTCGTCAGAAATGATATGCGCTCTGTGGGTCAAAGTTCGGAGAACACTCATTGTGTGGGCACGATAGTGGCACCTATTTGCACGTAAATACAGATCGGTGTGCGTCGGCTTCCTATGCACTTCATGTCCCAAAGTGCCATCCTCTCTGCGCCGAACCAAAACATCCAAGAATGGAAGGCATCCCTCCATTTCAATTTCCATTGTGAACTTTATTTGATCGTGGAGGGAGTTCAGATGTCTTAAGAAGTCTTGCAAGTTGTCTTCACCATGGGGCCAAACTACAAAGGTGTCGTCAACATACCTCCAGAATGCCGTGGATTTCAAGTCAGCAGATTCAAGCGCCTTCTCCTCGAAGTCCTCCATGAATAAATTGGCCACCAGAGGGGGTAAGGGACTACCCATGGCGACTCCGTCCGTCTGTTCAAAAAATTCGTCGTTAAATAAGAAGTATGTGGAGGTCAGAACATGTTTAAATAAAGCTGAAATCTCTTTGTCAAAACTTCTTTCAATAAGTTGTAGAGATTCTGGAAGGGGAACCTTTGTAAATAAAGCCACCACATCAAAAGTAACTAATACATCAGACGGGTTCATTTTCAGTGATTTCAGTTTACTAATGAAGTCAGCAGAGTTTCTTATGTGGTGAGTACTTTTTCCCAAAAGAGGCCTCAACAATGATGCCAGATGTTTGGCAACGTCATAGGTCGGAGAGCCTATGTTACTCACTATGGGGCGTAGAGGAACATCTATCTTGTGGACGTTTGGTAGTCCATAAAGTCTAGGAGACACCACACCACTTGGTTTCAATCTTCGAACAACTTCTGGTGGAAAGGGAGAATCATTCAGAAACGAAACAGTTTTCTTCGCCACTCGATTAGTGGGAACCCTGCTGATCTTCCGGTACATGCTGTCGCTCAATAAATTGTACATTTTATCATGGTATTCGTCCCGAGACAATAAAACAGTAGCATTATCTTTATCTGCTGGGAGTACCACCGTCTGAGTATCCAGGCGAAGCTTGAGTAGAGCAGCACTCTCTGCCACAGATATATTGCTCCTTTGTGGGCGAGCCTTCATAATTGCACGGCATGTTTCACGTCTTATTTCCTCTACTGAATCCTAGGGAAGTGGTCGAACAGCTTCTTCAATGGCGCTGATAAACGAAGGCAATGGCAGAACCTGTGGCGTGGGTGCAAAATTCAGTCCCTTACTCAAAACCATCATCGTAGCATCGTCCAAATCTCTACCTGTCATATTAATAGCAGGGCGGCGAATAACAGTTTCTCGCTGCGATGTCGTCTTCAGTCGACTAAATTGTGCAGTGTGTCGGGAAGTGGCCACCTCACGAATCCAGTCTGATTTGGCCCAGGTTGTACGATGAGTCCAATTCCAGGACTCATAGGGTATCTCCACAGACATCTTCAGGTGCAGGCGATAAAGTTCTTCAGAAACCGAGTCTAATTTTCGGCGAGTAAAGTGGATCCTCTCCTTAATAAAAGCAGAACCAGCTTTTGTTAAAATCTTATTCATAGAGGTCGTTTTTATAAAATGTACTAATCTGGGAAACTTCGGAATTATGCCCTGGTCACGGCACCTTAGTAAAAAACTCAAAGAGCTCAGTAATCTTGCTCTCAAGTGTCGAAGCTTATCCAATCGTTGAACACATAAAACCAACTCCTCCCCGCAGAGGTACTTGATGTGAATCTTCAGGACGGATTCTCGGCAGACACAAAGTAAAAGTGATTTTTCGTCCTCCACCCAAGACAGCTGCACTCGTGGGCTCCGTCAAAGATGATTTGGTGCTCCGAAAATCTCGAGTTTACAAAATTCCACGTGAATGTGGCCTTTCTTACATCGGACAAACAACTTGTACTGTCCAAGAAAGATGTACAGAACACCGGAGGTACACACGGCTTTTACAACCTAACAAGTCGGCAGTGGCAGAGCACCGTACTGATAATGGTCACAGTATGTTGTATGACAACGTCGAAATTTTGGCAACTACATTGTGGGGCGGCGAGTTTGTTAGGATTGAAAAATATGCTTGCTGTATAAATGTTTGAATGTAAAATCCAGTTCCTATTATTTAGAATGTTATTTATGCTGTCTTTCGCCGTTCTCAACACTGGCTCTCTAATTCCTTTTTAGCAACCAGAAAGTGATTTAACAAAACGTGAAGCCTGTAATTAGAATTCCTGGTGCCCACTTCATCTGAGAATACAATTATAGCTGCAGCTTATAGCTCTGAGGAATTAGGAGATTGTCCGGGATTTATAATCAAAAACGATATTCCAAAATAGTTGAGTATATTCTGAAAGTCACTGATAAAAAACACAAGTATCCCTACAACCTAACTATCAGAGCAGTTCAGAGTCTAATGCGCTGATGTAACTATAAATGTCCGAATTAAATGTTAAAAAGAATGCTCGCCATAATTTGATGAAAATATTTCATCAAACGCCACGCTAAATAATTGGTAGAATGTCTGTCCCGCGACGGCACGTGAAAATACGACAATACGCAAACTGAAGCTAGATAATGAAAATCATCCCAGAATTAACACTTCACTTGAAAATGATTTCCTGGTTACGCGCATCTCGAGTAACTGAATACGGCATCCGAGGCTGTTTGTAGCAGTGATACCGATGCGGCGCGACTCCCGACACAGATGGCGTGTTATTCAGCGTCTAGAGAGAACTGGGGTCTTGCTTCCTCGCGCAGCGTTCTTATATATAAAGCCGCTGTGCGGACGGCTAAGGGAACGCCTGATCAAATCGGCTCTCCCGACTAGCCGCTGGGCTAGTAAAGTACCACATTAAGATATTGAATAAATCATAGCTTCTCTTGCTGATGGCCGATGAAGCTCTTAATTTAAATGTGCATTCAGCACGCAGGTAAGTATTGATAATAAAATTTTGACGTGGCTAAGTTAAATATTTTGGGCGAGAGAATTAATTACACTGCACGCAGTAGATGAGCTCTGAACTGGCCCTTTTGAGATACGCTATCGCTATAATTTTATAGGTATTCAAAAGAAACTTTTCACATCTTCATAGCTATAGCGGATCTCCAACCTATTTAAATCCAAACATCCTATCCTTATTTACTAGCCTACTTAATCTATCTTGCTTCCTTAAGTTTTGAGACGAAAACCAGAAAATCATTAATTTCCACTAAAATCTTAATTTGTGAAATCCAAAGTACTGTTTTTATTAAATTATTATGAAAGATGAATCTAAATACAAATTTTGAAGTCTCTAGCTCTTTTCTGTTGCGCCAATGATTTTTACAGAAAAACGTCCAAATTTCGAAAATGGCTAAAGTTATCGAACTGATATTCAACACACATTAATTTAGCATTACTCCTGACATGCTAGAAAAGTTTTAGGTTATTTGCTTGATTTTTAAAGTATTGCGCAACATTTATGACGTCAGAGCTAGTTACAACGGTCTGGCTGGCACACAATGGAAAGACTGATGTGAGTTTATTACGGCGTGAGTAGGCTGCTTCCCTACAACATCATCCTTTTGGGACTCGATAGTGAAGGAGGCAATTGAAATTCGCTTGACGACGAATTTAATAAATAGAGATAGTGGTTTCAATCTTGATAAATCATGGAATCCGGCACTTGCTGTAATAAACTCACAAAGACGTCGTCACAGTGCAGCTCACAATGATACATCGATATGCCAACACAGATCGACTATGGAGTCATAGATACAAACCGCGCATTATGCACGTCTCTGCCGCAGACCGACGTCTCTGGCGCATTTGCATCTGTGGCCGCATGCGCAATCGCGCGCTACACGAGTATAAAGGGACGAAGCGAGCACTGGAGCGGCAGTCTTGCGGCTCACTCTGAAGATGGCTGAACGTTACACGGCCGAAATATTAGAAGAAGAAGAAGAAGAAGGAGATTTCTTGCGGCTGCACATCCGAAACTTAATGGAACAGTCTTTGCGCCGCCAAAACCTGAAGATCCACAGCCTCGTCCTTGTTGACACTGATAGCTGGACTTGTTTCTGGGGAGTCTTCGTTCTCCTGGAGAAACACAAGTTAAGTAAATTTTTTGTTTACTGTATCAACTTCTTCGCTAATCATTTCTGCTCTGTCCAGCTTTCCCTACGACGACTGTTGCTATACCACTCCGCAGTCCACATCTCCTTACCGTTGTACTGCGCCGCAGTCGCCTGTTTCACCGCCCGCAGTTGATCTAAGTCGGTTTATTCAGTTTCAGAGTCAACAAATGGTGCAACGGCTTGACGTGATGAAACTCTTCATGACTATGTAGATGTGCACATCGCAAGGCATCACGTACAAGATACTGACAAACACTGTAATTTCTAGGCCGTGTCGGGAGTCACTGTTTATAGGCTTTACGCCAAACTTTCTCCCTCGTCCCGCCCTGAACAATGTAAGAACCTATTGTAGACGCTTACAAATTATTATGAGCACAGGGTATAAGTGGCAGCTGCCCGTTACAAATTCTTTAGGACCCGTAAGCCACAAGAACAGACATGCTGTCAGTGGGTGAGTAACTTGCAAGGCATTACTAAGCAGTGTAGATTCAAATGAGATTGTGGCAAATATTACGGTAGGCACCCCCTTCTGCTATTCCTTCGCGCAAGTCTAACTCACAAACAGCGTGTAGTGTGTTTTGAAAGCCCCACAGTGTCATAGTGCAAAGCAACAGTATCATAGTACTACAGTATTTTTTGTAGTATACGTATAACGTTGGCTCTTGATTCACTCTGGATTTTACATCAATCTCTCTCTTCCTCTTATACGGCATGATAATTCCCTTAATTGGCAACAGCTTAATTGTTTTTTTCTGGATCTCTTGGATGATTTTTTAAAGAAAGCAACTTTTAAATATTGACACAAATTTTCTATGGAATAAATTGAATTTGACATTAGCGTCTCTTTTTACACATACTTCATCCCATACCATCCCTTTTAGCTTACTCTTAAAACATTGTATCCTGCTCTGGTTAATAAACCTCACTGGTTTGTATGAACCTGCCTTCCGGCGGCAAGCTGCCTTTCTGGTTATTTCTATTAATAGTGCATCATGATCAGGTAAGGAACTAGGTACACATTAATTGTTACAACCTGAGCACAGTCTATAAAAGTGTTATCAATCAGTGTCCTAATATTTTACTGCACACAAGCTGGAAAATTGATTGAAACACCCAAATAATAATTCTAGTCCATTTCTCCTGTCAATATCTTTTAAGAAAACTACATTGAAATCTCCACAAACTACTAACTACTTCTTCTTTCCTGAGAGGTAGCTCAGTAATGTATCTAGTTTTCTTGTAAATAGCTGAGAGTTTCGTAGGGGTGATCTGTAGATTGGTACAATTATGACAGAAGTATTCTGCAGTAACAATTCGCAAGCACATTATTCTAGGCTCTGATCAACACAGAAACTATTTGTTTCGATATATTTGACTTTGAGTCCAACTTTTACATATGTTGCAACTCCTTTTTCCATGTTAACACCACACGAAAATGATGTAAGTCTATAATCCCTCATATTTAACTTCTCCATCCCCGTAGTTACATAGTGGCACAGAACGTCTGTCCCTTCAGAATTTTTCACGTCTTCTACCCATTCAATAAGCTCGTCTATCTTGTTTCTCAACTGTCTCAGTTCTGATGAAACAAAATAATTTTATTTATTTATCTATTTATTCGAAACTGTTACACATATTATGCACTAATTTCTTTCAATGCTCTCTGTCTGTAACCTGACTCCAACCTAAAAACTGCACCGCTTTGAACCCAGTAATCAATACTAAGATAGAGTAGCTGAGCCTGCCAGATATTTCAGTGAATCGATTTCATATGCTGTTTATTTACATAACTATAATAAACCAGAATTATTCGAAGTCTGTGATCGTTATTTGTAATTTTAAAATGCCACTGCAGACATACATATGAAGCTGTGGACCTGCAACCGCCATGGCAATTGTGGATTTGGGAATGCCGGGCTCGCCGCGCGTGATTAGCCGAGCGGTCTGAGGCGCTTCAGTCATGGACTGTGCGGCTGGTCCCGGCGGAGGTTCAAGTCCTCTCTCAGGCATGGGTGTGTGTTTGTTCTTAGGATAATTTAGGTTAAGTAGCGTGTAAGCTTAGGGACTAATGAACTTAGCAGTTAAGTCCCATAAGATTTCACGCACATTTGAATGCCGGGCTCGAATAAAAGCTGTTTACAATAAAAAGTAAGTAGATCTCAACATGTAAACATTATTGGCCGATAATAACTGACGTAAAATATATTTATAGATTGA
The DNA here is from genome assembly GCF_023898315.1 of Schistocerca nitens. NCBI lineage: Eukaryota > Metazoa > Arthropoda > Insecta > Orthoptera > Acrididae > Schistocerca > Schistocerca nitens. The sequence goes on from NC_064614.1 coordinate 304,520,523, forward strand.
CGTGAAAAGCAACATACAAATACATCCAATATCATACATGTTAATCAACAAATACTGCAATAATTATCATTACATATCACACAACATTTTATATACAAATTGTAAAAATAACATTTTAGATCTATTTCCCTTTAATTACACTGCGTTGTTGACGGAGGGCAAGTACTGGTTTTGCGAACAGTCAGAAACTGACGATGTGACTGTACAATTCAAATATGTATTTCTTATTTTTATTTTTTTATTCTAACGGTTCTTGTTTAAGATCCAGAAGTTGATCTTTCACATAACTGTACTGTGTAGAAACTTTCTGCCCCAGTTTGCATACTACTGTTCTCCCATATTCTCTCAAAATGTTCACTCTGTAAATCAAATTTAGCTTCTCTGTTTTACTATTATGTAACGACACGTTTCAGTTGCTGGAAGCAAATCTTTGACGGTTTTGATTATCTTCGCACATGCTAAAGCGTTCTTAAATTTTGCATTCTCGAATCTAGGATTGAGAAACATTGATATGGCTAATACGTTATCGCAATACCTAGAAGACATGTCATTACAATGAAAGTATTCCCCAAATTAGAGACATGAGAAAACTCAAATAATAAAAATTACAGACCTGTACATTTACTTTGATTATGAGAATTTATTATGCTGTGAAGACGCCATGTTCTGCAATCAGAGCCTCGAGATGTCATGATTTGGGGTCAAAGAGGGTATTGATTTGCTTCTGGGGAACACAATGCCACGCAGTTTGAAGATGCGTCCACAAAGCATCGACAGTGGTTGCAGGAGGACCGGAACAAACAAGCTGCCAAGCGACCTTATCGCTAACATGTTCGACGGCGACGTGTCTAGAGAACGAGCAGACTAGAAAGCAGTTGTACCCGTCGTTCTTCGAAGAAGCCTTCCACATTCCTCACCACATGTGGCCGCCATAGTCCTGCTGAAATATGGCATGTGGAGTTGCCTGCTAGTGAGCAGGTGTCTCGGCCTTTAAAGTCTTCCAGACGGAGCGCTTGCTGTTCAGATTACCCTCAACATGTAGGAGACAATATCGTATGTTATAGCCATTAGCACCCCAAACCACGACACTTGGCGTTTGTGCACTTTGCCGGTCAACAATGCAGTCTGCCCGATTGCCTTCGCCACGGTAGCACCTAACATACACTACTGGACATAAAAATTGCTACACCACGAAGATGACGTGCTACAGACGAGAAATTTAACCGACAGGAAGAAGATGCTGTGATATGCAAATGATTAGCTTTTCAGAGCATTCACACAAGGTTGGCGCCGGTGGCGACACCTACAACGTGCTGACATGAGGAAAGTTTCCAACGAATTCTCATACACAAACAGCAGTTGACGGCGTTGCCTAGTGAAACGATATTGTGATGCCTCGTGTAAGGACGATATCGTTTCCGACTTTGATAAAGGTCGGATTGTAGCCTACCGCGATTGCGGTTTATCGTATTGCGACATTGTTGCTCACGTTGGTCGAGATCCAAAGAACTGTTAGCAGAATATGGAATCGGTGGGTTCAGGAGGGTAATACGGAACGCCGTGCTGGATCCCAACGGCCTCGTATCACTAGCAGTCGAGATGACAGGCATCTTATCCTCATGGCTGTAACGGATCGTGCAGCCACGTCTCGATCCCTGAGTCAACAGATGGGGACGTTTGCAAGACAACAACCATGTGGACGAACAGCATGGGCTATCAGTTCGAAGACCATGGCTGCGGTTACCCTTGACGCTGCATCACAGACAGGAGCGCCTGCGATGGTGTACTCAACGACGAAGCTGGGTGCACGAATGACAAAACGTGATTTTTTCGGATGAATCCAGGTTCAGTTTACAGCATCATCATGGTCGCATCCGTGTTTGGCGACATCGCGGTGAATGCACATTGGAAGCGTGTATTCGTCATCGCCATTCTGGCGTATCACTCTGCGTGATGGTATGGGGTGCCATTGGTTACATGTCTCGGTCACCTCTTGTTCGCATTGACGGCACTTTGAAAAGCGGACGTTACATTTCAGATGTGTTACGACCCGTGGCTCTACCCTTCATTCGATCCCTGCGAAACCCTACATTTCAACAGGATAATGCACGACCGCATGTTGCAGGTCCTCTACCGGCCTTTCTGGATACAGAAAATGTTCGACTGCTGCCCTGACCTGCACATTCTCCAGATCTCTCACCAATTGAAAACGTCTGGTCAGTGGTGGCTGAGCAACTGGCTCGTCACAATACGCCAGTCACTACTCTTGATGAACTGTGGTATCGTGTTGAAGCTGCATGGGCAGCTGTACCTGTACACGCCATCCAAGCTCTGTTTGACTCAATGCCCAGGCGTATCAATGCCGTTATTACTGCCAGAGATGGTTGTTCTGGGTACTGATTTCTCAGTATCTATGTACCCAAAATGCGTGAAAATGTAATCACATGTCAGTTGTAGTATAATATATTTGTTCAATGAATACCCGTTTATCATTTGCACTTCTTCTTGGTGTAGCAATTTTAATGGCTAGTAGTGTATACTCGGCCATCATTGTAAGACAAGTTGGAAAGGTGTGCGTCCAAAAGAGCTTAACTTTTTCACTCATGCCCAGTGGAAATAGGTGTCACCAGTTCAGCTCCCATCAGAAGGCGCAGGATCGTCGTCGCAGCATGTGCATACCTGTTACAGTGCTCCAACGTCGAGCCAACACTGGACAAAGATGTTCTGCCGATAAGGACCATGTGGACAAGAAAGCCGTCATCCCGCAAAATGGTCACATTTTGTGGTCCAGTAGCTGCTCGTCACTGTGTACGAACTTCTATCCACTGGTTCCACACATGCATCACTGTACCCTGTACGAGCTGCAGTGTCACAGTACGATTCCTGAACATCAATCATTCTGCCCCATTCTAACTCACTCTCATGCTGATATTGTACCCTTTGACGTCGACAAGACATGTGTTTGGTCACATGAAAGCTGTCGCTGCTGGGCCTACGTGTACACCACCTTCTTAGAATCATAATTACTTCCACTGTTCTACAATAGAGTACTAAAAATTTCTTCCCCTGTAATAAACGCAGCCTTACCTGAAATATTTAATACATCACTAATACAAGGCGCTTTTCCAGAAAGACTGAAATGTGCCATTGTTAAACCCCCCTTAAAAAAAGATGATAAGAAACATGTCAATAATTACCTACCAGTTTCACTACTGACACCATTCTCCAACATTTTTGAGAGGGTAATATATTCTAGAATAGTATCTAACCTTAGCAACCGTAGTATCCTTAGCAAGCCACGGTTTGGGTTTCAGAGATTTTACAGGCATTAAATAATAAAACAGCACCGGTTGGTATTTTCTGTGACCTCTCTAAGGCATTTGACTGTATGAATCACAGTATTTTCCTAGATAAATTAGCATTTTATGGGACTGATGATATAGCCAACCAATGAAAAAATTTGTACTTAGTAATTCAAGCAATATAGTTCAGAGATATAATTCTGACAGGGGAAAGATCACGTTTAGGGTTCCCCAAGGTTCAATCTTAGAACCACTACTGTTCCTCATATATGTAAACAGTCTTCCGTCTAGTACACAACAAACAGAACTGGTTCTTTTTGCAGAAGACACTAGTATCTTAATTAAACCAAGCATACACACAGAAACAGAAGAAATGGTAAAATTCTTAAATGTATCATTGATTGATTTTCTGTGAACGGTCTCACCTTCAATTTTAGAAAGACCCGATATGTTCAGTTTTGCACATCTACAGGTACTACACCAATGATAAGTGTGACAGATGGTGAGGAAATAATGAATAGCGTGGAAACTTCAAAATTCCTGTGGGTTCATATTGATGAGAATTTAAATTGGGAAAAAACGCGTTTTGGAACTCCTAAAACAACTTAGTTGAGCCACATTTGCTCTTAGAAGGCTCTGAGCACTATGGGACTTAACATCTATGGTCATCAGTCCCCTAGAACTTAGAACTACTTAAACCTAACTAACCTAAGGACAGCACACAACACCCAGCCATCACGAGGCAGAGAAAATCCCTGACCCCGCCGGGAATCGAACCCGGGAACCCGGGCGTGGGAAGCGAGAACGCTACCGCACGACCACGAGATGCGGGCCGCTCTTAGAAGCATTGCAAATCTTGGGAAGAGACAAATCAGTAAGCTGAAATATTTGGCATATTTGCATTCAGTAATTTCATATGGAACAATGTTCTGGTGTAATTCTTCTTTAAAAAAGAAAGTCTTCGTTGTGCAAAACCGTGCTGTGAGAATAACACGTAATGCTCACCCACGATCATCTTCTAGACATGTGTTTAAGGAGTTGGGCATTCTGACTGCTGCTTCACATTATATTTGTTCCTTCAACTGACAGACAGCCAAGTAAAATTTGATAGCAAACTGAGGAAGTTTCTCCTTCATAACTCCTCCTGCTCCGAAGAAGAATTTCTATTATCGTAATGTGTAGAAGGTAGCGTGTAGGAATTACTAACTCACATCTGTACATTTTTTTTCTTTGTGTAAAAAAATAGAATAAATTTAGAAATGTTCAGAATGTAACTGTATGTACAAATTAATTTGCGATGTGAATGTATAATGATTCGGTCCATATCATTACGATCTATCGTGCAAAGTGATCCATGGAACATATTAATAACTAACTAACTAACTACACTCCTGGAAATTGAAATAAGAACACCGTGAATTCATTGTCCCAGGAAGGGGAAACTTTATTGACACATTCCTGGGGTCAGATACATCACATGATCACACTGACAGAACCACAGGCACATAGACACAGGCAACAGAGCATGTACAATGTCGGCACTAGTACAGTGTATATCCACCTTTCGCAGCAATGCAGGCTGCTATTCTCCCATGGAGACGATCGTAGAAATGCTGGATGTAGTCCTGTGGAACGGCTTGCCATGCCATTTCCACCTGGCGCCTCAGTTGGACCAGCGTTCGTGCTGGACGTGCAGACCGCGTGAGACGACGCTTCATCCAGTCCCAAACATGCTCAATGGGGGACAGATCCGGAGATCTTGCTGGCCAGGGTAGTTGACTTACACCTTCTAGAGCACGTTGGGTGGCACGGGATACATGCGGACGTGCATTGTCCTGTTGGAACAGCAAGTTCCCTTGCCGGTCTAGGAATGGTAGAACGATGGGTTCGATGACGGTTTGGATGTACCGTGCACTATTCAGTGTCCCCTCGACGATCACCAGTGGTGTACGGCCAGTGTAGGAGATCGCTCCCCACACCATGATGCCGGGTGTTGGCCCTGTGTGCCTCGGTCGTATGCAGTCCTGATTGTGGCGCTCACCTGCACGGCGCCAAACACGCATACGACCATCATTGGCACCAAGGCAGAAGCGACTCTCATCGCTGAAGATGACACGTCTCCATTCGTCCCTCCATTCACGTCTGTCGCGACACCACTGGAGGCGGGCTGCACGATGTTGGGGCGTGAGCGGAAGACGGCCTAACGGTGTGCGGGACCGTAGCCCAGCTTCATGGAGACGGTTGCGAATGGTCCTCGCCGATACCCCAGGAGCAACAGTGTCCCTAATTTGCTGGGAAGTGGCGGTGCGGTCCCCTACGGCACTGCGTAGGATCCTACGGTCTTGGCGTGCATCCGTGCGTCGCTGCGGTCCGGTCCCAGGTCGACGGGCACGTGCACCTTCCGCCGACCACTGGCGACAACATCGATGTACTGTGGAGACCTCACGCCCCACGTGTTGAGCAATTCGGCGGTACGTCCACCCGGCCTCCCGCATGCCCACTATACGCCCCCGCTCAAAGTCCGTCAACTGCACATACGGTTCACGTCCACGCTGTCGCGGCATGCTACCAGTGTTAAAGACTGCGATGGAGCTCCGTATGCCACGGCAAACTGGTTGACACTGACGGCGGCGGTGCACAAATGCTGCGCAGCTAGCGCCATTCGACGGCCAACACCGCGGTTCCTGGTGTGTCCGCTGTTCCGTGCGTGTGATCATTGCTTGTACAGCCCTCTCGCAGTGTCCGGAGCAAGTATGGTGGGTCTGACACACCGGTGTCAATGTGTTCTTTTTTCCATTTCCAGGAGTGTATAATCCTCTAATTTTGGAGTGATTAGAACCTTTCCGTCTGGTTGCTTCAATTTTCACAAGCAGTAAAGTACGAGTATCTTAAAATGCCCAATTCGTACTAAGCACTTTCTAATTATTTTTTTTCACAACCATAGGGAAAGATTATGTTAATATGTTCAATTGGTGCTAAGCACTTTTTAATTTCTGTTATGATGTTACTCTTCCGATTCTATATTGGTTGCGTGCCAGATATTTTGATAATAACATACTCGTCGTTGGTATTGCTTTACTGTTTGCATCGTAGTTTCTGCATAGATTTTACGAGTGGCCACTTGTATAGGCTGAAAATGTCACAACTATCTATCAGATCCACAGAACATGCAGCTGTTGGGATGAGTGGTCTAGCATGGCAGTTAATGATTTTGTTAATCACTCGACGAAGCTGCAAATTGCTTTCAGTAAGAAAAAAACTCTGTTATTTTCTTAGTTCATAACTTGATTCTACGATTTGTTTGAACGATCTTATAATCTTTCTCACAGCGTAGTCAGCTCAGGCAATTATCCAGTCTTCTCAACAGATTTTTTGCAACCAAATCCAGCTTTTTCTTCCAAGCGGTGTTCGTACTGCTTTACTCACTGAAAAGATGTTGTTATGAGACATTTTCAGAAAAAGATCGGTTTAAATGACGAAGTAATTATTGACAGTGCTAGCAAATAGCTTGGTTTTTTATGCCACATCAACAGTTTGTCTTCAGCATCGATGTTACTATTGGATCTTGCCCACTCTCGCTTATAAGGTGCCTAAAGAATGCTGCGTTCTCAAAATGCTATACAACTTTTCAAACAAATAACATCAGTAGTTTTATTTCAAATAAGCAGATTGACAATACTTAACTTTGGAGTTACATCGATGTTTAAAGTGACACGCAAACAGTAATTTTCTTCTCTATAGACAAAGTCCAGACACGCAACTGATAAAGATCCCAACTAGCTGTTCTAATGCGGAGCCGATACTGCGCGGCAGAGGCTTCCAGGAGCTGTGCTTATATTCACTTCTTGCAGATGGCGCTCCTGGCGCGGCGCGGTCTTTGTCAGCGGCTATTGGCTGACTTTTCCTCACTGCCTTCTCTGGTCTTGCATCTTCTTCGTTCCAGCTCTTGTGGTTACTCCAGAACTGTTACAATGTTCAGGTGTCTTCAGTATGGATAGTAAAACATCGATTAGTAACCTCACAACATCGATTTTTTTCTAAATATCGCTGATCATCCAGCACCTATGCTCCATGGTGCCGCAGCAAATGGTCGTTTAATCTTTCTCTTCTTCTGACAAGGGCCTGCCACTAATTTTTCTCTTCACCTACTCTTTTATTACTTCATTTCGTACGTTATCTGTGTACTTAAGTCTTAACATTCTTAGATAGCATTACGTTTAAATGTTTCCCTTGTCTTCTTCTCCGAATTTCGGATGATACATGTTTCACTTTTGTAGAGAGCTGTGCTCCAGCCATACTCATTTGGGAAGTTGTTTCATATCAGCATCTGCTAGCAGTAGCATTTTCTACACTTCCGACAATCCATTTCGGTTCATTTCTCCGCTTCCGCCATCCTGTACAATCTTGCTTCATAGACAGGAGCACTGTTTCACTTTTCCATGACTGCCTCGTTTCCAGCTTTAATGTTATCAGTCTCGTTTTTACTTCTCTTCATCAGCTTCGCCTTTGCTCTTCTTGTTTTTAAGATATATTCTGTGATAAGTGTAGAACTTGGTTCATTCTTCTCAACAAATCTTCAAGCCTTCCTTACAACCGAGAAGAAAACCTTTGTCATCTGCGAATCTTAGCGTTGGTACTGTTCCCCTTTAACTTTTGTTCCTATTCCGAAATTCAGTTTCACACACTTTATCACTTCTTTGGCACAGTGGTGATAGCCCGCAACCCTCCCTTACACCCGTCTTAAGTCTAAATCGTCTTTCACGACCTTCCACTTTCATTACTCCGACTTGAATTTTGTAGATATTGTAGACTATTCGTCTGTACCTATACCACAACCTTTTAATTATTGTCAATGTCTTGTTCCGTCTTACATTGTAAAAGATAGGTCTAGGTCCACAAACACAAGGAAGATATCCTGACCTTTCTTCAGTCTACCTTCCACTGCCAAGTGCAGCCTCTGAATTGCTTCTCTGCAGCCTCTTCACTTTCTGAAATCGAACTGATCTTCGTCAAGTGAATCTTCAGTTTTTTTCTCTCCTCTTCTTATGTTATTCTGGTCAGCTGTTAGTAAATATTACTTGTCACAGTAATCATTCGATGATTTCCAAACGTATCCGCTCCTGTCTTCGCTGCTCAAATTGTGATAATTCTACTTCTTCCCAAAATTCCCAGAAATTACGGACGGTAGTTTGGGGGCGAGGAGATAGTTCCCTATAGCGAACTAGGTTTGTTCCATCCGGTTCACATCAGGCGAACTTTGTGGTCAAGTCATTAGCGTGAGTTCACTACCACGCTCCTCAAACAACTGTACGAGTAGTACGATTCTGGCCTTGTGGGAAGGACAGTTATCCTGATGGAAAATGGTGCTGCCAGCAGCGAAGACGTCAAGCATGGAGGGGTACAAGTGGTCGGCAATAATGTTCACGAATACCGCAGCAGTCACCGGTCCTTCGATTACCATTACAGGGCCTACGGAAGGCCAGGTGAACGTCCCGCATGGCGTAATACTGCTCCATCGGTTTGTGTTCGTGGCTCGGCGCATGTTTCAAGTAGCCATTCGCCTGCATGATGGCGTATCCGGACACGACCATCGACCTAATTTAATAAGAACGCAGTCAATCCAATAAGGTGATGCGTTTTTCCTGATCCACCGTCTACTCGTGATGCACACGTGCCTCACTGTAATCGAAACGGACGAAGTCGTTGGGACACACAGGAACGTGTAGGGTTTGTCTGCTGCGAAGACCCTTTCTCAACAATCTCCGCTGAACGGTGTGTACCGAAACACTTGTGCCTGCAGCGTCATTGTGTTGTAAAATGGCTCTGAGCACTATGGGACTCAACTGCTGAGGTCATTAGTCCCCTAGAACTTAGAACTAGTTAAACCTAACTAAACTAAGGACATCACACACATCCATGCCCGAGGCAGGATACGAACCTGCGACCGTAGCGGTCTTGCGGTGCCAGACTGCAGCGCCTTTAACCGCACGGCCACTTCGGCCGGCTCATTGTGTTGTACTCCGTCGTAAGATCTGCCACTATCGCCACCTACAAGGGTTTGCAGAGCGGGCAAATCTCCGACCTACACGTTCTGTAGTGAGACGTGCACGCCCAACGTAGTCTACTCCTGGAGTCACCGGCCTCTGACCACTTTTCGTAGATGTTCATGACAGGAGAACACGAACAGCCGGGCAGCTTCAGCCGTCTCCCAGATGCCCGTTAGCAGGCGTCGGGCCAATAATCTGTCCTCTGTCAAAGTCACTTATGTCAGTGAATTTCCCCATTTGCGACCCGTATCGTTGCTAGAATGATGATGTACAGATTGAGTAACATCGGGGATAGGCTAGAATCCTGTCTCACTCCCTTCTCAACCACTACTTCCCTTTCATGCTCCGCGAATCTTATAATTGCCAACCGGTTTCTACATAAGTGAATAGCCTTTCGCTCCTTGTATTTTACTCCTGCTATCTTCAGATTTTGAAAGAGAGTATTCCAGTCACCATTCTCAACAGCTTGCTCCAAGTCTATAAATGCTATGAAAGTAGGTATGCCTTTCCTTAACTTATGCTCTAAGTCAAAGTCACTTATCTCAGTCGATTTCCCCATTTGCGACTCGTATCGTCGGTAGAATGATTCCTCATTCCTCTCTGGTCCACTTATACTAAGTGTCGTAGAGTCAATACTGACTCAAGTGTTCTTACGTTTCTCTGAAATCCAAACTCAAATTCTCCGAGGTCAGCTTCCACCAGTTTATTTCCATTCTTCTGTATAGAATTCGTATTAGTATTTTGCAACTATGACTTGTTGTTGTTGTGGTCTTCAGTCCTGAGACTGGTTTGATGCAGCTCTCCATGCTACTCTATCCTGTGCAAGCTTCTTCAGCTCCCAGTACCTACTGCAACCTACATCCTTCTGAATCTGCTTAGTGTATTCATCTCTTGGTCCCCCTCTACGATTTTTACCCTCCACGCTGCCCTCCAATACTAAATTGGTGATCCCTCGATGTCTCAGAACATGTCCTACCATCCGATCCCTTCTTCTAGTCAAGTTGTGCCACAAGCTCCTCTTCTCCCCAATTCTATTCAATACCTCCTCATTAGTTATGTGATCCACCCATCTAATCTTCAGCATTCTTCTGTAGCACCACATTTCGAAAGCTTCTATTCTCTTCTTGTCTAAGCTATTTATTGTCCACGTTTCACTTCCATACATGGCTACACTCCATACAAATACTTTCAGAAACGACTTCCTGACATTTAAATCTATACTCGATGTTAACAAATTTTTCTTCTTCAGAAACGCTTTCCTTGCCATTGCCAGTCTACATTTTATATCCTCTCTACTTCGACCATCATCAGTTATTTTACTCCCCAAATAACAAAACTCCTTTACTACTTTAAGTGTCTCACTTCCTAACCTAATTCCTTCAGCAACACCCGACTTAATTCGACTACATTCCATTAACCTCTTTTTGCTTTTGTTGATGTTCATCTTATACCCTCCTTTCAAGACACTGTCCACTCCGTTCAACTGCTCTTCCAAGTCTTTTGCTGTCTCTGACAGAATTACAATGTCATCGGCGAACCTCAAAGTTTTTATTTCTTCTCCATGGATTTTAATACCTACTCCGAATTTTTCTTTTGTTTCCTTTACTGTTTGCTCAGTATATAGATTATGGCTTACTAAACTAATAGTTCGATAATTTTCACACCTGTAAACAACTGCTTTCTTTGAAATTTGAATTATTACATCCTTCTTTAAGTCTGAGGGCATTTTGACTGTCTCATACATCTTGAACATCAGATGGAAGAGTTTTGTTATGGTCCCCCCCCCCCCCTCCCCCCAAGGCTATCAGTAGTTCTAACGGAAAGTCACCGAATACCGGGCCATTGTTTCGACTTTACTCCAAAAGTTAATTTAATTTTTCTGTAAGCAATATTTACCTTTCTCCTAGTGAAATATACTTCTAAATACTCACATTTGTTCCCTAGCCATTCCTGTTTAGCCATTTTGCGTTTCCTGTCAGTCTCGTCTGAAGATAATACAACGTATCTTTCGCCAGCTTCACTTGGTGTATTTTTGTATTTCCTTCTTTCTTCAGTTAAATTCAATACCTTCTGTCTTATCCAAGGATATCTACTACACCTACTGGGTCACTTACAACTCAGTCCTAAAATTGTACTTTCTTTAATCATTGATCAAAAACTGTACTCAATGAATTCTAGAATTATATTCTACAAATCCATGCACTTTGAAATATCAGCAACGAAACAGGTCTTTACTGTTACCATTTGAGTTGCAATCAAGTGATTCATAACAGAATTATTTTGCTTCTCTTACACACTCTTAGTATTACACTCAAAAGGCACAAGTAACGTAATAGTCCGTCGAATGTCTTCAATATCTGCAATAGGAAGCAATTTCGGGCTTGAAGTGTCGTCCAGCAAAATCATTTTCCGCATTTTCATCATGTCTAGGAACATTACGACAATAGGTCGAATTCCAAATTTTAAATACGAGTACATCTAGGTTACTGTCTTCACGTTTCCTCCGGAGATAATTATCCATTTGAACTTTACTCAGCTTGTCTGACAACACTGACGATTTGTCTCATTTTCAGTATAGTTGCAGCAAGTTCATCAAGAGTCGCAGCATCAGCTGAAACCTTGTCCAAGTGCACCAAAAGATGAGATGCTCTTAGAAACAGAGAACAGCAAGTGGTTTGCGATATTTGGAAGGCGTAAACCGCCTTCCAGATATTTAGAAGCCTTGTGAAAAGCCTCGCTAATAGAGAATTTCAACTCTTCTAAACCAGCTGAAGCACATTTAACTTCGCCAGTTTCGTGTTCTACTTCGCCTACTGAGAAGGTGGTGGAAGCACTAGGTGTAGAATATTTCCGTATGTCTGAAGTTATACAAATGTCATCATGATTTATTTTCAATTGTTTAAATAAAATTATTAGTTTTGCCACTATCTCTTGCATTTCTTGAACATTTTTAGCAGTTTGCAGTTTTGTTGTCCTTATTCTTAAAGAAATCCTTTATTTGATTGACAGGTGGAGCCTTTCCATAGTGTACAGACGTATTAAAAAATACAAAACATTGGTAATTCTTGTGGGAGAGTAGGAAGAAATATTTTTTTTATAAACGTCACAAAGAATTTAATGTGTCGAAAGGCAGACCATAGTTAGGCATCATGCCAGAAGTAAACCAAAGAAGCTGTAAGTCCAGATCGTAACTGTACGTGGTACAACTTTTGTGTACTGTGAGAACACACATGGCGTTCAGATGTAACCATTTCTAATCAAGCCACCAAGTAATTTTTTTCAGACAGGAACTGGTGAGAGTACTTTGCTGCACAGCAGATATTTCAAACAGTGTTGCGTAGTTGTTTGCGGAACAGCGTCCAACAAAAAAATCAAATTGCTCTGAGCACCATGGGACTTAACATCTGAGGTCATCAGTCCCTTAGAACTTAGAACTACTTAAACATAACTAACCTAAGGACATCACACACATCCATGCCCGAGGCAGGATTCGAACCTGCGACGGTAGCGGTCGCGCGATTCCACACTAAGGCGCCTAGAACCGATCGGCCACACCGGCCGGCAGCGTCCAACAAATCTTGCATTGCCTACGTAAGTGAATTATTGATAATCTGTAACAATAAAAGTTTTCTGGAATTTAATACTTGGCTTTACTATTACCTGAACGCAAATTACTATGTTTTAATGGTTTCATAGCACCAGTTCGCATCTCATAGTATTACTTGAAATCGTGAAACTGCTTACAATTCTTTCGGGGGAAGTCGCGCGCACCATAATGTGTGCAATCAACTGAAGCTATTAAATACAAATATAATTTCATTTTAAACAGTGTGTGTGTGTGTGTGTGTGTGTGTGTGTGTGTGTGTGTGTGTGTGTGCGTGTGTGTGTGTAAAGGGGCTGGGGAAGGGGGGGGGGGGCTGGGGGACTGGGCATATAAGAATTCAGTCTGGCTTCTATGAAACTATAATCCTCACTGACTGGTCAGATAGCATTTATAAAATACTGAGAATTTTTATCTCAACAAGTGTAATGGGAGCGTTATGGGGCTAATGCCCGCTTTCAATGAACTTCCACTAAGTGATAAAACTGCTACACTGTTTTGCAGGAAACAGCTGAATCAACAGCGTGAAATGCTAGATCAGGTTTAGTCACAGTTTACGTCGTTCACTTCAGCCATATTCCACCTGGACAGAGACTAAATCACATTGACGAAAAAGCTGTAATTTCAAATAGTTACCACGAGAATTTTAGCTTCTTTACCTCCATTCATTTGATTTAGAAACTCCTTCTAGTTCCTCAGGAGGTTCTCACAAATGTCACATATATATACTTTTTTTTTACGGAAAATGGCTTTCAACCGATACACTAATTGCTTACATTGGTCTAAGATAATTTTGACATGATTAGCTTTCACTCATATCAGCTGTACCATTTCTCTGGTGGTAGTGATGGTACTAGTTTTATTCGTGCGTAAATCACTTCTACAGTGATAGTGGACATGTCATGATACATACAGCATTCACATACATAACAGGTCTAATTTGACAAGGATGTGACAGGTAGTCGGCCGAGGCCGTATAGTAGGAACCACCCTGTAATTTTGATGAAGTGATTTACGAAACCGGGGGAAAACTGAATTAGGATGGCCGGATGAAGACTGGGACCTCCGTCCTCTCGAATTGAAGGCCACCCTTTGCTACCTCTTTCGGTTTATCTCTAATTCATAACACTGTTTTGTAAAGATGTTGTTTAAAAATATAAAAGAATAGGACTTCGTAGTTCATTCATTTCTCACTCCCAGTTACGGCACGCACTATAAACTCTCTACACTCATAACGTAACACTACACACATTGTGAGCTGACATCAGGACCATAGCGAAGATACGTAAATTCCTTTTTGTGTGTCACAACTTCCCATTTGCTTGTCTGAACATACAGTAAGTCTGTCGTAATGCAGAAACTTGTTTATTGATTTTTATCCAAAATGACCGTACTGCTGACCGTAAGAGACAGTGTGAATAAATACACTCATGGAAAAAACGCAATATAAAAGTGTTGCGCAACATAAACAAAAGTTGGTAGAAGTAGTTCTACACCTGAAAGATGATGTCTACTCACATTTCACACGACTCGCATAATAGTGGTGCTAGCAACGCCACTAAGGGGATACAGGTCAGGTTTGTTCCAGATACACACTGTAACGGTTGGTAGGCGTAGTTCTACACCTGAAAGATGATGTCTACTCACATTTCGCACGAGTCGCATAATAGTGGTGCTAGCAGCGCCACAATGGGGATACAAATCAGGTTTGTTCCAGATACACACTGTAACGGTTGGTAGGCGTAGTTCAACACCGAAAAGATGATGTCTACTCACATTTCGCACGACTCGCATAATAGTGGTCCTAGCAGCGCCTCTATGGGGATACAGATCAGGTTTGTTCCAGATACACACTGTAACGGTTGGTAGGCGTAGTCCTAAACCTGAAAGATGATGTCTACTCACAATTCGCACGACTCGCATAATAGTGGTGCTAGCAGCGCCTCTATGGGGATACAGATCAGGTTTGCTCCAGATACACGCTGTAACGGTTGGTAGGCGTAGTTCTACACCTGAAAGATGATGTCTTCTCACATTTCGCATGACTCGCATAATAGTGGTGCTAGCAGCGCCACTATGGGGATACAGATCAGGTTTGTTCCAGATACACACTGTAACGGTTGGTAAGCGTAGTTCTACACCTGAAAGATGATGTCTACCCACATTTCGCACGACTCGCATAATAGTGGTGCTAGCAGCGCCACTATGGGAATACAGATCAGGTTTGTTCCAGATACACATACTAACGGTTGGTTGGCGTAGTTCTACACCTGAAAGATAATGTTTACTCACATTTCGCACGACCCGCATAATAGTGGTGCTAGCAGCGCCACTATGGGGATACAGATAAGGTTTGTTCCAGATACACACTGTAACGGTTGGTGGGCGTAGTTCTACACCTTAAAGATGATGTCTACTCACAATTCGCACGACTCGCATAATAGTGGTGCTAGCAGCGCCTCTATGGGGATACAGATTAGGTTTGTTCCAGATACACGCTGTAACGGTTGGTAGGTGTAGTTCTACACCTCAAAGATGATGTCTACTCACATTTCGCATGACTCGCATAATAGTGGTGATAGCAGCGCCACTATCGGGATACAGATCAGGTTTGTTCCAGATACACACTGTAAGGGTTGGTAGGCGTAGTTCTACACCTGAAAGATGATGTCTACTCACATTTCGCACGACTCGCATAATAGTGGTGCTAGCAGCGCCTCTATGGGGATACATATCGGGTTTGTTCCAGATACACACCGTAACGGTTGGTAGGCGTAGTTCTACACCTGAAAGATGATGTCTACCCACATTTCGCACGACTCGCATAATAGTGGTGCTAGCAGCGCCTCTATGGGGATACAGATCAGGTTTGTTCCAGATACACACTGTAACGGTTGGTAGGCGTAGTTCTACACCTGAAAGATGATGTCTACTCACATTTCGCATGACTCGCATAATAGTGGTGCTAGCAGCGCCACTATCGGGATACAGATCAGGTTTGTTCCAGATACACACTGTAACGGTTGGTAGGCATAGTTCTACACCTGAAAGATGATGTCTACTCACATTTCGCACGACTTGCATAATAGTGGTGCTAGCAGCGCCACTATGGGGATACAGATAAGGTTTGTTCCAGATACACACTGTAACGGTTGCTGGGCGTAGTTCTAAACCTGAAAGATGATGTCTACTCACAATTCGCACGACTCTCATAATAGTGGTGCTAGCAGCGCCTCTATGGGGATACAGATCAGGTTTCTTCCAGATACACGCTGTAACGGTTGGTAGGTGTAGTTCTACACCGGAATGATGATGTCTACTCACATTTCGCATGACTCGCCTAATAGTGGTGCTAGCAGCGCCACTATCGGGATACAGATCATGTTTGTTCCAGATACACACTGTAACGCTTGGTAGGCGTAGTTCTACACCTGAAAGATGATGTCTACTCACATTTCGCACGACTCGCATAATAGTGGTGCTAGCAGCGTCACTATGGAGATACAGATCAGGTTTGTTCCAGATACACACTGTAACGGTTGGTAGGCGTAGCTCTACACCTGAATAATGATGTTGACTCACATTTCGCACGACTCGCATAATAGTGGTGCTAGCAGCGCCACTATGGGGACACAGATCAGGTTTGTTCCAGATACACATTGTAACGGTTGGTAGGCGTAGTTCTACACCTGAAAGATAATGTCTACTCACATTTCGCACGACTCGCATAATAGTGGTGCTAGCAGCGCCACTATACGGATACAGAAAGGTTTGTTCCAGATACACACTGTAACGGTTGGTAGGCGTAGTTCTAAACCTGAAAGATGATGTCTACTCACAATTCGCACGACTCGCATAACAGCGGTGCTAGCAGCGCCTCTATGGGGATACAGATTAGGTTTGTTCCAGATACACGCTGTAACGGTTGGTAGGCGTAGTTCTACACCTCAAAGATGATGTCTACTCACATTTCGCATGACTCGCATAATAGTGGTGCTAGCAGCGCCACAATCGGGATACAGATCAGGTTTGTTCCAGATACACACTGTAAGGGTTGGTAGGCGTAGTTCTACACCTGAAAGATGATGTCTACTCACAATTCGCACAACTCACATAATAGTGGTGCTAGCAGCCCCACTATGGGGATACAGATCAGGTTTGTTCCAGATACACACTGTAACGGTTGCTAGGCGTAGTTCTACACCTGAAAGATGATGTCTACTCACATTTCACACGACTCGCATAATAGTGGTGCTAGCAATGCCACTAAGGGGATACAGGTCAGGTTTGTTCCAGATACACACTGTAACGGTTGGTAGGCGTAGTTCTACACCTGAAAGATGATGTCTACTCACATTTCGCACGAGTCGCATAATAGTGGTGCTAGCAGCGCCACAATGGGGATACAAATCAGGTTTTTCCAGATACACACTGTAACGGTTGGTAGGCGTAGTTCAACACCGAAAAGATGATGTCTACTCACATTTCGCACGACTCGCATAATAGTGGTCCTAGCAGCGCCTCTATGGGGATACAGATCAGGTTTGTTCCAGATACACACTGTAACGGTTGGTAGGCGTAGTCCTAAACCTGAAAGATGATGTCTACTCATATTTCGCACGACTCGCATAATAGTGGTGCTAGCAGTGCCACTATGGGGATACAGATCAGGTTTGTTCCAGATACACACTGTAACGGTTGCTAGGCGTAGTTCTACACCTGAAAGATGATGTCTACTCACATTTCGCACGACTCGCATAATAGTGGTGCTAGCAGCGACACTATGGGGATACAGATCAGGTTTGTTCCAGATACACACTGTAACGGTTGCTAGGCGTAGTTCTACACCTGAAAGATGATGTCCACTCACATTTCGCACGACTCGCATAATAGTGGTGCTAGCAGCGACACTATGGGGATACAGATCAGGTTTGTTCCAGATACACACTGTAACGGTTGCTAGGCGTAGTTCTACACCTGAAAGATGATGTCCACTCACATTTCGCACGACTCGCATAATAGTGGTGCTAGCAGCGCCTCTATGGGGATGCAGATCAAGTTTGTTCCAGATACACACTGTAACGGTTGGTAGGCGTAGTTCAACACCTGAAAGATGATGTCTACTCACATTTCGCACGACTCGCATAATACTGGTGCTAGCAGCGACACTATGGGGATACAGGTCAGGTTTGTTCCAGATACACACTGCAGCGGTTGGTAGGCGTAGTGCTACACCTGAAAGATGATGTCTACTCACATTTCGCACGACTCACATAATAGTGGTGCTCGCAGCGCCACGAAGGGGATACAGATCAGGTTTGTCCCAGATACACACTGTCACGGTAGGTGGGCGTAGTTGTACTCCTGAAAGATGATATCTACACACATTTCGCACGACTCTCATAATAGTGGTGCTAGCAGTGGGGATACAGATCAGGTTTGTTCCAGATACACACTGTAACGGTTTGTAGGCGTAGTTCTACACCTGAAAGATGATGTCTACTCACATTTCGCATGACTCGCATAATAGTGGTGCTAGCAGCGCCTCTATGGAGATACAGATCAGGTTTGTTCCAGATACACACTGTAACGGTTGGTAGGCGTAGTTCTACACCTGAAAGATGATGTCTACTCACATTTTGCACGACTCGCATAATAGTGGTGCTAGCAGCGCCTCTATGGGGATACAGATCAGGTTTGTTCCAGATACACACTGTAACGGTTGGTGGGCGTAGTTCTACACCTTAAAGATGATGTCTACTCACATTTCGTATGACTCGCATAATAGTGGTGCTAGCAGCGCCACTATGGAGATACAGATCAGGTTTGTTCCAGATACACACTGTAACAGTTGGTGGGCGTAGTTCTACACCTGAAAGATGATGTCTACTCACATTTCGCACGACTCGCATAGTAGTGGTGCTAGCAGCGCCACTATGGGGATACAGGTCATTTTTGTTCCAGATACACACTGTCACAGTTGGTGGGCGTAGTTCTACACCTGAATGATGATATCTACTCACATTTCGCACGACTCTCATAATAGTGGTGCTAGCAGTGGGGATACAGATCAGGTTTGTTCCAGATACACACTGTAACGGTTGGTAGGCGTAGGTCTACACCTGAAAGATGATGTCTACTTTCATTTCCCACGACTCGCATAATAGTGGTGCTAGCAGCGCCACGAAGGGTATACAGATCAGGTTTGTTCCAGATACACACTGTAACGGTTGGTAGGCGTAGTCCTAAACCTGAAAGATGATGTCTACTCATATTTCGCACGACTCGCATAATAGTGGTGCTAGCAGTGCCACTATGGGGATACAGATCAGGTTTGTTCCAGATACACACTGTAACGGTTGCTAGGCGTAGTTCTACACCTGAAAGATAATGTCCACTCACATTTCGCACGACTCGCATAATAGTGGTGCTAGCAGCGCCTCTATGGGGATGCAGATCAAGTTTGTTCCAGATACACACTGTAACGGTTGGTAGGCGTAGTTCAACACCTGAAAGATGATGTCTACTCACATTTCGCACGACTCGCATAATACTGGTGCTAGCAGCGACACTATGGGGATACAGGTCAGGTTTGTTCCAGATACACACTGCAGCGGTTGGTAGGCGTAGTGCTACACCTGAAAGATGATGTCTACTCACATTTCGCACGACTCACATAATAGTGGTGCTCGCAGCGCCACGAAGAGGATACAGATCAGGTTTGTTCCAGATACACACTGTCACGGTAGGTGGGCGTAGTTGTACTCCTGAAAGATGATATCTACACACATTTCGCACGACTCTCATAATAGTGGTGCTAGCAGTGGGGATACAGATCAGGTTTGTTCCAGATACACACTGTAACGGTTTGTAGGCGTAGTTCTACACCTGAAAGATGATGTCTACTCACATTTCGCATGACTCGCATAATAGTGGTGCTAGCAGCGCCTCTATGGAGATACAGATCAGGTTTGTTCCAGATACACACTGTAACGGTTGGTAGGCGTAGTTCTACACCTGAAAGATGATGTCTACTCACATTTTGCACGACTCGCATAATAGTGGTGCTAGCAGCGCCTCTATGGGGATACAGATCAGGTTTGTTCCAGATACACACTGTAACGGTTGGTGGGCGTAGTTCTACACCTTAAAGATGATGTCTACTCACATTTCGTATGACTCGCATAATAGTGGTGCTAGCAGCGCCACTATGGAGATACAGATCAGGTTTGTTCCAGATACACACTGTAACGGTTGGTGGGCGTAGTTCTACACCTGAAAGATGATGTCTACTCACATTTCGCACGACTCGCATAGTAGTGGTGCTAGCAGCGCCACTATGGGGATACAGGTCATTTTTGTTCCAGATACACACTGTCACAGTTGGTGGGCGTAGTTCTACACCTGAATGATGATATCTACTCACATTTCGCACGACTCTCATAATAGTGGTGCTAGCAGTGGGGATACAGATCAGGTTTGTTCCAGATACACACTGTAACGGTTGGTAGGCGTAGTTCTACACCTGAAAGATGATGTCTACTTTCATTTCCCACGACTCGCATAATAGTGGTGCTAGCAGCGCCACGAAGGGTATACAGATCAGGTTTGTTCCAGATACACAATGTAACGGTTGTTAGGCCTAGTTCTACACCTGAAAGATGATGTCTACTCACATTTCGCACGACTCGCATAATAGTGGTGCTAGCAGCGTCACTATGGAGATACAGATCAGGTTTGTTCCAGATACACACTGTAACGGTTGTTAGGCGTAGCTCTACACCTGATTGATGATGTTGACTCACATTTCGCACGACTCGCATAATAGTGGTGCTAGCAGCGCCACTATGGGGATACAGATCAGGTTTGTTCCAGATACACACTGTAACGGTTGGTAGGCGTAGTTCTACACCTGAAAGATGATGTCTACTCACATTTTGCACGACTCGCATAGTAGTGGTGCTAGCAGCGCCACTATGGGGATACAGATCACGTGTATTCCAAATACACATTGTAACGGTTGGTAGGCGTAGTTCTACACCTGAAAGATAATGTCCACTCACATTTCGCACGACTCGCATAATAGTGGTGCTAGCAGCGCCTCTATGGGGATACAGATCAAGTTTGTTCCAGATACACACTGTAACGGTTGGTAGGCATCATACAGATCGGGTGTGTTCCAGATACACACTGTAACGGTTGGTAGGCGTAGTTGTACACCTGAAAGATGATGTCTACTTTCATTTCGCACGACTCGCATAATAGTGGTGCTAGCAGCGCCACGAATGGGATACAGATCAGGTTTGTTCCAGATACACAATGTAACGGTTGGTAGGCCTAGTTCTACACCTGAAAGATGATGTCTACTCACATTTCGCACGACTCGCATGATAGTGGTGTTAGCAGCGTCACTATGGAGATACAGATCAGGTACAGATCAGGTTTGTTCCAGATACACACTGCAACGGTTGGTAGGCGTAGTTCTACACCTGAAAGATGATGTCTACTCACATTTCGCACGACTCGCATAATAGTGGTGCTAGTAGCGCCACTATGGGGATACAGATCAGGTTTGTTCCAGATACACACTGTAACGGTTGGTAGGCGTAGCTCTACACCTGAATGATGATGTTGACTCACATTTCGCACGACTCGCATAATAGTGGTGCTAGCAGCGCCACTATGGGGATACAGATCAGGTTTGTTCCAGATACACACTGTAATGGTTGGTAGGCGTAGTTCTACACTTGAAATATGATGTCTACTCACATTTCGCACGACTCGCTTAATAGTGGTGCTAGCGGCGCCACTATGGGGATACAGATCATGTTTGTTCCAGATACACATTGAAACGGTTGGTAGGCGTAGTTCTACACCTGAAAGATGATGTCTACTCACATTTCGCTCGACTCGCATAATAGTGGTGCTAGCAGTGCCTCTATGGGGATAAAGATCAGGTTTGTTCCAGATACACACTGTAACGGTTGTGGACGTTAGTTACTTTTGATATTTGATGTGATGAGTTGATGGGTTCAAGGATGCCTTTGAGGTGAAAAAGACGCCATTATCAAGACCACACTGAGTTTGAAAGGCGTCGTGTAATAGAGATAAGAGAAGATAGATGTTGCTTCTGCTGTCTTCCAAAGAGACTTGGCAGTAACATAACCGCTGTGCATGATTGCGTGCAGCGGTTGTCACGAGTACGGTCGTAAGAAGACCATGCTCCAGACGGGCACGTGGCGCTGCAGAGAGGGAGGACTGTGTGTTCTGTCGCATAGTAGTGCATCTGCAGAAGCAATCTGAGCAGCGGTTGGCACTACAATGGCACAACGAGCTGTTACAAATCGGTTACACAAAGGACAGCTCCGAGCCAGATGCCCTGTAGCGTTCATTCCACGGATCACCACCATCTGTGGCTTTAATGGTGTCAAGCGAGAGCTCATTGGAGGACAAGTTGGAGGTCTGTTCTGTTTTCTGATGAAAACCGGTTCTGCATCGGTGCCAGTGATGGCTGTGTGTTGGTCGGAAGGAGGGCAGCTGAGGTACTGCAACCGACCGGTCTGCGCGCTAGACACCTTATACCTACCCTAAATTACCGTCTGGGATGCGATTTGGTATGACAGCAGGAGCACTCCGACTGCAAATTTGTCCGTCAGTTTAATGATTCGACCTGTTGTGCTGCCAATTACGATCAGCATTCTAGGGAGAGTTTTCAGACAGGATAACACTCGTACACATATCGCTTATGTAACCCAAAATTCTCTACAGGGGGTCGACGTTTTGTCTTGGCCTGCACGACTTCCAGATCTGTCTCCAATCGAGCACATATTGGACATCATCGGATGAGAACTCCAGCATCGTCTAGAAACAGCATTATCCGTCCCTGTATTGACCACAACACAATCCACGTCTACATGCTTGCATTCAACATTCTGCTGGTTACACCGATTATTCATGAGCCAGAATTTCACGTTTGCAGTGGATTATCTTGCGCTTAAAAATAGTTCAAACGGATGTAAGGAATATGGGACTTAACATCTGAGGCCGGCCGCTGTGGCCGGGCGGTTCTAGGCGTTTCAGTCTGGAACCGCGCTGCTGCCACGGTCGCAGGTCCGAATCCTGCCTCGGGCATGGATGTGTGTGATGTCCGCAGGTTGGTTAGGTTTAAGTAGTTCTAGTCTAGGGGACTGATGACCTCAGATGTTAAGTCCCATAGTGCTCAGAGCCATTTGAACCATTTTGAACTTAACATCTGAGATCATCAGTCCGCTAGACTTAAAACTACTTAAACCTAACTAACCTAAGGACATCGCACACATCCATGCCCGAGGCAGGATTCGAACCTGCGACCGTAGCAGCAGCGCGGTTCCGAACTGAAGCGCCTCGAACCGCTCGTCACAGCGGCCGGCTGAGCTTACATTGACCTGTGGTCTTGCAAATGTAATCACTTGAATATGTTACGTAGATAAATGTGTTCCAGAAATTTCATTTCTCTACATTAATTATGTTTTGGTGGTGTAATTTTTTTGCGTCAGTGTAGTATCAAAACAATAATTTTTTGCCGTGAGCTATATCTGAGGGTGATGACGACAGCAGAGTATTTTCCTGGGCTTCAGCTTCGTTCCCATGTCGACTCGTTCCCGTGGTGTAGGTATCTCAGTGCCTCGGCAAGTTAGCAGCTAGTGCCCATGCTCCACCCCTTGCTCTCCCCGCCGTAAATATCTCCGCAGGGCCTACCCTCTCCCAGTGTCTTTCCGGTAGCCTCTGCAGTCGCGACCCGTTCTCCACAGGGCCGAAGCGCTGTATCGGATGTCGGCGTCCATTGTGGAGCTCGCACTATATCTTGTAGTGCCCAGGCGGTAATACTGTCGTCGGGCATATTTACTGTTAATTCTTGCCGCGCTGGCGGCACCTGGGGCCAGGGGAAGTGCCTCGCCCTGCCGGTGCGCCATAAATAAAGGCGCGCTCAGGCCGGGAGGCAAAGGAACTTGACACCAAAAATTTCTTCCCTTGCTATTATTTGACGGTATCTGAAATCAAAACTTTTATGATGATAGTAGCTTGCTTGCCTGTTTCTAACGTTCTGTTACGATGTGAATAAAGATAGGGGCCACTCAATCCTTCGAGATAACGAACACGGCAGAAGTGGAAAAGGCATTCAAGTTGCAATGACTACACACCTCGGTTAACGCGATCTTATTCGACAGCAAACATAATACGTTGCTCCTCGTTAGGCGTACGGGAGAATCTTGATGTACCTCAATCCTATCTCATCAACACAACGATAAGAAACATTAGGAAAGGTCGGATGCTGCGATTGTTTCCCCTCTGAATTTTTTGATTGTACATTTTCATTCAGCCACGCAGCCTCGTCTCATTTTTCCAGTCGCGTAGCTTAACATAAAAATCATATCTGCACAATTACTAAGCAAATAGCCTGCTAAGGTTAAATGGAAGACTTATAAGGTAGTGATTACTACACCCACCACAAATCTGGAATGTTCAAGATATACTAACCTCAAACGTACACAAATGTCAGATGTAATGACGTTACCATCGACGATACAAAGACAGTATTGTCATGTTTACTTGTGCCGATAATGTCTTTCGATTATCAAAGAAATTAATTTTAATTCTTAGATAAAAGTTCAGATGCTGGATTTTACCTCAAAACGCGTTGAAAGTAAATAATAATTCAGAAACGAAGTATTTTTTAGAATATGTTTATATGGGCGCTTTTTTTCTTGTGGGGTGAAAAATCAGCTCTTAAACTTTATGTGAAAGCATTTGTTGTGCTCACTGTATACGATACGGAACACGTGCGTGCCTAACACGTAGCAACACGAGCTTTAAATTTAATCGAAAATCATTTTTCTTTTTCAGAGAACTCCCCCTACCCCACAGATGAAATTTTATTTAAAATCTGATAGATTGTAATAAAAATAAAATATACTTATAAATGCTGCTGAATGAGGACTGAGGACTGAAAAATGTTGCCTTAACCCTGAAACTAATCATGTACACATATTTCGTAAAATGATTCGTTCCACATTATCTCTATTAAAAATAAAGTTCAAATAATATATGAAACACGTAAGTAACTAACTAAGAGAAAGCGTAGTGGTTACACACTGGACTTGTATCGGCGAAAAGCAGAGTTAAAATCCGTCTACCTTGGGGTTTCCGGTTGTTTTATTCTATCAAGTGATGCGAAAGTCCAGAAAGTTCATTTAGCTAGTGTATTCCCGATTTACTTCATATCAAAAACAGAGGAAGGTTTCTGTAGGCGATAGCTACAATTTCGTTGCAGTGTTTGATTTTATGCTCTTATTCTGTTTCTAACAAATCGTTCTTGTTTCTTCATGTACGTGCGATTAATATAAATTTTTCTTCTTCCTACGTAGCGACTAATAAGACATATCTAGACTAGGGACTTTCCGAACGTACTAATATACGAAAATATTGATATATTTGTATCGGTACCTGTGGTATTTATATTGAAAATAGATATACGATAATTCCATTCTACCATGAAAATTAAAATGCTTGTACCATCAGTCGAGAGTACACGAGACGCAAGTTCAGCACTAAAAACTACATATCATGCACTGTTAATAATAATATCAGGTTTCAGCTATATCAGCTATATACACCAGTGTTTACCAGTATCTATGTAGTACGCGGAAAACTCAAGTGCAGTAGTAAAAGATGCATAAGATGCACAGTCTGTAATAACCATATCACATTCCAGCTGCTTATACGATTTCTATTAAATATGCTTACATTAACTTAGAAAAGTGGTTCGAATATTTAAACGTATGTGAACTAGATGCAGGTAAAGTAAGGCGTTAATAACAGAGCTGTATTTTTCAAGAATCTCTTCCCGTTCTGAGTTACTAAAGGTCTGGGAATCTCCTTAACACGTGAAACAGCTGTTAGTAGGTCCCTCCCCCAGCGATCATGCAGTAGCACAGTTCAACGCGAATCCTTGTATTTCGCAATTCTTGAAAGCTAAGGACATGGGTTACAAACTGGGCTGAACACAACCGGATTTGTTTTTGTTCGGCTAATCTGATGAATGTGTGTGTGTGTGTGTGTGTGTGTGTGTGTGTGTGTGTGTGTTTGTGTATGCGTCTGAGCGCCTCAAATACGAGGTGAATTCAAGTTCTAACGCCTTCGATTTTTTTTCTCCGGACTGGAAAGAGATAGAAACATGCACATTGTTTTAAAATGAGACCGCGTTCATTGTCAATATGTCCCAGAGATGGCAGCACCGTACGGCAGATGGAATTTTATCGCCAGCGGCGAGAATGAGAACTGTTTTAAATACTTAAAATGGCGACGTTTTCCTTACTTGAACAGCGTGCAATCATTCGTTTTCTGAATTTTCGTGGTGTGAAACCAATTGAAATTCATCGACAGTTGAAGGAGACATGTGGTGATGGAGTTATGGATGTGTCGAAAGTGCGTTCGTGGGTGCGACAGTTTAATGAAGGCAGAACATTGTGTGACAACAAACCGAAACAACCTCGGGCTCGCACAAGCCGGTCTGACGACATGATCGAGAAAGTGGAGAGAATTGTTTTGGGGGATCGTCGAATGACTGTTGAACAGATCGCCTCCAGAGTTGGCATTTCTGTGGGTTCTGTGCACACAATCCTGCATGACGACCTGAAAATGCGAAAAGTGTCATCCAGGTGGGTGCCACGAATGCTGACAGACGACCACATGGCTGCCCGTGTGGCATGTTGCCAAGCAATGTTGACGCGCAACGACAGCATGAATGGGACTTTCTTTTCGTCGGTTGTGACAATGGATGAGACGTGGATGCCGTTTTTCAATCCAGAAACAAAGCGCCAGTCAGCTCAATGGAAGCACACAGATTCACCGCCACCAAAAAAATTTCGGGTAACCGCCAGTGCTGAAAAAATGATGGTGTCCATGTTCTCGACAGCGTTCCAAAGGGCATTACGGTAACAGGTGCATCCTACGAAAATGTTTTGAAGAACAAATTGCTTCCTGCAATGCAACAAAAACGTCCGGGAAGGGTTGCGCGTGTGCTGTTTCACCAAGACAACGCGCCCGCACATCGAGCTAACGTTACGCAACAGTTTCTTCGTGATAACAACTTTGAAGTGATTCCTCATGCTCCCTACTCACCTGACCTGGCTCCTAGTGACTTTTGGCTTTTTCCAACAATGAAAGACACTCTCCGTGCCCGCACATTCACCAGCCGTGCTGCTATTACCTCAGCCATTTTCCAATGGTCAAAACAGACTCCTAAAGAAGCCTTCGCCGCTGCCATGGAATCATGGCGTCAGAATTGTGAAAAATGTGTACGTCTGCAGGGTGATTACGTCGAGAAGTAACGCCAGTTTCATCGATTTCGGGTGAGTAGTTAATTACAAAAAAAGGAGGCCTTAAGGTACGTTGTCCAAGACGCGACGCACACTAGCGACTGCGACGGGTCGCTACGTGACGTCAGAAGTTGCCTGCTGGCGCATGCGCAGTTCGAGTTTGGGATGCGACGCGCGACTGTTGCGGCAGCTGTCGCAGCACTGCACCAGTGAGCAGTGTTGCGACGGAAGTCGGACGACACAAAGACGTACGGCTGCCAGAAAGATGTCGAGCCAGTCAAGGAAAACTGAAATGAGCCACTCACAGGATGTGATGCTCTGTGAGCTGGTCTCGCAACATCCTTGCCTTTACGATTTGAAGAACCCTAAATATAGAGACACTATGTTCAGAGACAGAATTTGGGAAGAAATTGGTGCACAGTTGAAACTGGCAGGTGAGTGAAATATATAATATTTTCCCATTAATGCAAATTTTTCAGGCCTGTTATGTAAATCAGTATAATCCATGCAGATGTAGAATTAGAATGATGAAAATGAACTTGAAGGTCAATTTTCGCATTACTCTTTTTTGTGACGATAAAAATTGAAAACGGCAAGTTCATTATAAAATGAACAATGTAAAGTACAACGAGAAAGTTACATTTTACAATACCTTCACTTTGAAAGTAAACGGTAGATTGGTGCCTTGACGATACCTTCTAGTTGTGAAAAACCACCACCAGATTGTTGTACAGCTTTCTGTAGTCAATAAATGTTCGTTTTTGAGGAAGGCGTTTCTCAACAGATTGCGCAAACAGTATGCTGCAATAAGTAATTTGTCACATTCACTTCAATTCATTGGTAGAAGATGGTGCTCAAAAAACTTGTGCCAAAAGTGCACTACTGTTTTACAAGGCCCTTCTGGTCTGACACAGTTCACAATTGAAATTCGTCTTTTGTAAATCCTGGAGTCATCTTTTGAGTGCAGCTTGGCAAGATTAAATGTTCATGTCATCCATAACGATGTATGCTGTCAGAATATAAGAATATGGAAGTTCATTTGGATGGGAATAAAGAGTCAGTCGGCTATGAAAGTTGCCTTAGCTTGTTCCAAAAGTTTCTGCATGGGAGAAACTGACAAGTATAATTTGGGGAAATTTTGTGAACAAGCACGGACATTATTCCACATTTCTGCCAGTGTATACTGTAGACGTTCAGAATGAAAATTCTAGACATGTTTAAGGTGTAACCCTATCTTGTTGTCAAGAACTTGAAACAATGCAATGACGCTATCGTGCGCTTATTGTTAATAAACTTATCTTTCATTGGAATTTTAGGTGAAATGTACAAAAACAGATGGAGGAATATTCGGGACTCGTATCAGAGAAATAAACGAGAAAGAAAGCTTGGAACAGGTTCAGATGCCTCAGCAAAACCAAGAAAATAGGTTCTGCTTGATCACTTGGCTTTAAGAAACGTACATTTCGTGGCATTTTAAATGAAATTGTCAAGAGCATATGGAGAAATATTAGTAACTCATACCGGAGAAATATATGACATAAAATGGTTTCATTAGGTCCAAATGTGTCAGCGAAACAAAACAAATGCATTCTCTATCGTGTGATGACCACACGATTCTCGTTGCGCGTCGACAGAACTGGCGGCTAGTCGCGAAGCTCCCGGAGATATATGAGCCCAAATCTCGGAAACGGAGATCGATATCATTCTGATCTCAACTTTAAAAATAATTTCGATATGTTAGCTTCTTTTCATCGGCAACGATGTATGACCTAACGTGAACCATACGTAAAGTAGCCAGCGACCACATTTTTCACTGTACACAATTCAAATTTTATGCAGTAGGTTACTTGTAAATTAAGTATCGGAATAACTGTGACGAATATCGGAAAAATAGACACCTCATTATCAAGCTGTGATGTGAAACTGTAAGATACGCAAACATCAATTTTTTGTGCCTTTTACTTTCCTCACAATTGATAGAGAAGTAATATACAGCGAAAAAAACACGCAAAACCGGAAGAGATACTTTTCAATTTTTTAAAGTGAAAGGAGAATCTGTATCGAAAAACTAACTCTGGGAGCCGATGTAACTTTGTTGCATTAACATACAGTATTTTTTACAACAAGAAAATCGGAATTCTTATTTTTCTTATGTATTTGAATCCGCCGCCGCCGACCGCAGCTTGGGAAACAGCGACGACTCCAGTCGTGTTGCGGCCGTGTCGCCGTCTGCCAGGGTGGGAAAAGAGGAGGGGGCAGCGTCGCAGTCGCAGCCAACTGTCGCGTCTTGCACAACGTAACTTTAGAAGTTGAATGCACGTCGTATCATGAGCTTTATAAGATTCATCTATATCTACGTCTACATCTATTCCCTGAAAACCACTAAGAAGAGCAAGCCAGAGGATACTTCCCAATGTATCTGTTAATTTTTTTTCCGTAGGTGGCTCCAATTATTCGGATATTTCTCACTTAATATTGCTTCTTGGAACCTTGTACGTAGGCTTTCGCGGAAAAGCTTATGTGTATCTGTAAGCGCCAGTAATTTCAAGGTTTTCAGCACATTCGTGACGCACTTCCGTGGGTCCAACGAATGTGTAGCTATTCGTGCCACACTTCTTTGTATACATTCAATATTCCCCGTCGTGCCTATTTGATATGGGTCCTATACAATTGAGCAATATTCGACGATGAGTTGCACAAGTGTTTCATATGCAATCTCCATTGTAGACTGTTTGCATTTTCCCAGTATCCTACCAATGAAATTTCCCTCTTACTTTACCTTCTAGGTAAGGTCACGTGTTTACAATTAGTGTCAGGACAAGAATTCATATGACAGTATCTTTGCTTGTACATTATCCACTATAATCTTGATGCTACTTTTTTTAAGTACCAATGAATTAGAAGCGTCAGCCTCCTTGCAAGAATACAAATTCGTTTTGTTCCTCAAACATGATTGATCACAGTTGTGGTACCTTCGGTGAGCTTTCCTTTCATTACTTCTGAAAGATGGACAAACAAAATTTTCTATCGAATAGAGATATGAATAAGTTGAAATCAGAGTTTTTTTCTGGTGTCTAGATTACATGATATATCAGTTGGACTTCACGTTTTCTGAAATTATATGTACCCTTTGGCTGTCAAACGAAAGCAGCCACAAGTCTATATTAGCACAGCATGTCATCTGCACACATCAATGTTAAGACAATGTCTCATTTTTCTTCTTTAATTTAAACTCTGAATTATGCATTCAGGCAAAAGAAACTGGTGTATGGCCCACTTGCGCTCACCGTTTCTACGGTTGATCTGTTCTGAAATCTATTGTAGTAGCATTTGTCTACTAAATAGTAGTCACTTCAGACAGTAGCCATGTTTGATTACATTGAGTACAATAATTCAACGCACTTCAATAAGGAAGCAAAAGGATATCAGTTGAATAACACGCACGGCCGTGAAGATAATTCGCAATCGCAATAATGTACCGCTATATTATTCATGAGAATTACCACAGCGATATTGACAATGAGAAGCAAATACTGTTACTCAAAATCACATCGTGCCGGTCGTAGTTCTCGCGTACGGGCGCGAACAATGACAACTTTAATATCAGTTCTTGAAGTGAGAACCCGAGCTTTTTTCAATTACTTTTTCGTAAAGTGTGCCATTTAAATTGCTACCGTTCTCTGCTTTCAACTTTTTTTCAATATAAATAGTAAATTTTTGTTTGATGAATTAACAGCAGATTTAATTTCAAGATGAGCCAAAAACATATGATAGTACAATCGTAATTAACGACATATTAGAAATGAAGCTACAGCTTGGACATCAGGGACTGGCTTTGTAAAGGGGTGATGTCATTTTCAAAAGAACCACTTTGACGTTAGCATACTGCCGTGCTTGTGTTGTTAACAAGGACGATGCAGTGTTCCTTCCGACAAGCATGCATTTTACTTGTAAACAACACAAGCGATGCAATATCATATTTATCCGCCGACACCAGGCATGCAACTTTCAATTAAAATATCTCCTCTGTACGGGAATATACGTAACGGATGTACGAGTGCAGGTTATAGACACGTGGTTGATGACATGTGGAAGTAAGGGCGTGGCCGTGAAACGTGTTCGGTTAGCCTAATGGTAAGGCGACCACTCACGATAAACAGGAAACCCGGGTTTGAGTCTCGGCCCCGCGCAAATTTTCACTATCGTCATTCTGTTAGCCAGCTGATGGTTGTCCATATTTGCAGCTGCGAATACATTTCATTTATTTCATAACGGCTGTAATCGCCGCTGTGACTGTTCTTTCGGACATGCATGCACGCCCGAAGAAACATTGCATCGTACTTCTGAACATCACAGGCATTGCAATATCGTATTAACCGCCGACTCTGAGCAAGCGACTTTCAAATTAAAATATCTCCTCTGTACAGAAATATAAACAATGGATGTACTCGTGTTCCCACGCCCGGGTTCCCGGGTTCGATTCCCGGCGGGGTCAGGGATTTTCTCTGCCTCGTGATGGCTGGGTGTTGTGTGCTGTCCTTAGGTTAGTTAGGTTTAAGTAGTTCTAAGTTCTAGGGGACTTATGACCAAAGCAGTTGA
This sequence comes from Schistocerca nitens, assembly GCF_023898315.1. Taxonomy (NCBI): domain Eukaryota; kingdom Metazoa; phylum Arthropoda; class Insecta; order Orthoptera; family Acrididae; genus Schistocerca; species Schistocerca nitens. Next base: position 304,552,429 of record NC_064614.1, read on the forward strand.
GTCCCATAGTGCTCAGAGCCATTTGAACCATTTGAACCATGTACTCGTGCAGGTTGCAGTATTATGGTTGACGATGTATGAAAGTTTGATCTAGCCTTGAAATGTGCTCGGATAGCCTAATGGTAAGGCGACCGCTCACGATAAACGGAAAATCCGGGTTTGAATCCCAGTGTGGCACAAATGATCATTGTCGTCATTCCATTATACAATTGATGGTTGTCCATATTCAAAAAGGCGAATACCCTAAAGCTATTTACATAAAACATCGAAAACCTAAGCTCACAAAGAATATATACAAGGTCTGTTCGAAAAATTCCAGAACATTCGTAATTTCGCGCCAGTGGGTGTTGGAGCGAAATGCGGTCGGCATCCGTACACACGCCTATGTTTAATGTGTAACTGCCGAAAGTTTCATTGTTGTATGTCTGTTAGTTATTGTTCACTTCTGAATTGAGTAGAACGTTGTGTCTCACAGTTTGAGAATTTCGAGATGGCAGAGTTAGAAGAGCAACACATCTGCATTAAATTTTGTGCGAATCTCAAGAAAACCTTTACAGAGACAACCAAAAGATGCAGGAAGCCTACGGCGATGAGTGCTTAAGCTGTACACCGTGTTACGAATGATTCACACGATTTAAAAATGACCGGACGGAAGTTAAAGATGACCCTCGTTCAGGACGCCCTTCGACGTCTACCGACGACGCTCACGCCAGGAACGTCAACGAAATTGTGCGTGCCAATCGAAGACTGACAGTCCGAGAGATTGCAGAACAATGTAGCATTTCAGTTGGATCAAGTCATAAAATCCCGATACAGGATCTTGGAATGCATCGTGTTGCCGCCAGGTTCGATCCACAGCCATGAGTCAAGACCAGAAAGACCGTCGTCTCGAAATCTGTGAAGAGCTTTTGGATCGCGCAAATGAGAACGAGATGTTCCTTAACAGAATCTTAACTGGTGATGAGACGTGGTCTACGGTTATGTTGTTAAGACCAAGGTTCAGTCTTCACAATGGCTCGGGGAAGCTCCTCCAAGACCAAAACAAACTCGTGAGGTCAAGCCAAATGTCAAAACCTTGCTAATAATTTCCTTTGGCTATGAAGATTTAGTTCATGATGAATTCGTGGCTCAGTGAGGAACTGTTAATCGATGGTTCGTGTTGCGACGCCTGCGAGAAAATGTGAGGAGGAAATGGCCTGAAATGTGGCGAGATAATTCACGGCTCTTGCATCACAATAACGCACCAGCGCATTCATCCCTGCTAATGCGTGACTCTTGCACAAAGAACATCATTGTTGTCATCCTCCGTATCCTCCAGACCTGGTCCCTGCAGACTTCTTTTTATTTCCAAAGTTGAAAACCCCATTGAAAGGACGAACATTTGCAACGATAGACGAGATAAAAGAAAATTCGCAGACGGCGCTTCGCGCGATCCAGCAAGAGGCGTACCAAGACTGATTCCGGAAGTGTAAACAGCATTGGGAGTGGTGAATCAGTTGTAGAGGACAGTATTTCGAAGGAGACCATGCACAACAAGTAAAAGGTAATGTTCCGGAATTTTTGGAACAGACCTCTTAGGTTACCCATTGAAATAGCACACTGGTCGCTTTGGAACCCTGCAAATGATGTGGAACTGGCAATAAGCAGTTATGTGTCCCTCCATCACTGACCTACGTCATGACGGTGAAGTGGTGTGTATATCTTAGGCTGCTCTATGGAATCAGTGCAGTAACATGAATCGATGTGGAGACGTGTCAGAATGCCAGGAAGGAGCTATCATGTTTGTATGTTCCCGTGGCCGCACTGAGAATTAAATCGCTGATCTGTTGGTGTATCAACCAATCTGACCACCATGTTTACAAGGAATGGCGTATAACGCATAGCCATTAACACTGCGTAAGAACCGAAGTCAAAAAAGATCCTAACCGATACGCACCTGAGAGGAGTGCCAAGCCTTGTCAAAGATAATCCATTTAAACCGACAAGAATTGCTGCTGTCTCTGAATCCAGATCTATCTCAACCACATGCCGAGTCAACATAGCAAATTACACACGGAATCCGCCAGTCTGGGAAGACCTAGACATAGACCCAGGCTTGGCACTCGTCCCTGACGCCTGTCGGTTAGGAAGTTTTTCAATTTCGGTTCTTACGCTGTGTTACATGGCTGCGGGCTGTACACCATTCCCTGTAGACACGTTGATCAGATAGCACTAATACATCAGTCGACCAGGCTACTTAATTCACAATGCAGCCCCGGGCACATCCAAGTATGATAGCTCCTTCCTTATGTATGTTTCGAGTAAGGTGTTAAGGGACAGAAAAGACCCGCCATGATTTAATAAAATGTTAGAAAACTGCTACGTAAACAGAAAGAAGTTCATCTCGGATTCAAGAGAAGTAAAAACTTAGATGACAAAGAAAAGGTGAACGAAGCGAAAATGAACTTGAGGAGAGCAATGAAAGAAGCATTCAATGACTTTGAAAGTCAAACTTTATCGACCGATCTGAATAAAAAATCTAAGAGGTTTTGGTCGTATATAAATTCGGTAAGTGGCTCAAAATCATCTATTCATTCACTCAGTGACCATATTGGCACCGAAACCGAGCGAGGTGGCGCAGTGGTTAGCACACTGGACTCGCATTCGGGAGGACGACGGTTCAATCCCGTCTCCGGCCATCCTGATTTAGGTTTTCCGTGATTTCCCTAAATCGCTTCAGGCAAATGCCGGGATGGTTCCTTTGAAAGGGCACGGCCGATTTCCTTCCCCATCCTTCCGTCACCCGAGCTTGCGCTCCGTCTCTAATGACCTCGTTGTCGACGGGACGTTGAACACTAATCTCCTCCTCCTGGCACCGAAACGGAAGTTAACAGAGAGAAAGCCGAAATACTGAATTCAATCTTCCGAAATTGTTTCACCGTGGAAGACCGTAACACGGTCCCTCCTTTCAATCGTCGTAAGAACGTCGAAATGGCAAACACTGATATAACCGATCGCGTAACAGAAGAAACAACTACAATCGCTTAGTTGTGGAAAAGGGTCAGGGCAAGATGAGATTTTACAAAGATTATGCGAAATAACTTTCTCCCCTTCTGGCAGTAATTTATCGTACTCATAGTTCGCTTAAGCAACGAGATGTACCTAGCGACTGGAAAAGCGCAGGTCATTCCTGTTTTAAGAAGGGCCGTAGGACAGATGCACACAATTATAGACCTATATCGTCGACTTCGCTCTGTTGTAGGATTATGGAACATTTTTTAAGCCCAGGAATTACTTTTTGGAGAATGAAAATCTCCTCTAAAAAAATCAACATGGATTCCGCAAAAAGAGATCCTGCGAATCTCAGCTCGCTCTATTCGTCCATGAGATCCATAGCGCCATAGACAACGACGGTGAGGCTGATGCCGCGTTTCTTGACTTCAGAAAGGCATTTTACACCGTCACGCACTGCCGTTTAATGAAAAAAGTGCGAGCTTATCGAATAGCGGAGCAGATTTGCAACTGGATTCAAGACTTCCTTGCAGAAAGAACTCCGGAGTACCCCAAGAAAGTGAGTTAGGACCGTTATGTTTACAGTATTATATAAATGGTCTAGTAGAAAGCGTCGAATACTCTTTAAGGCCGTTCGCAGATGATGCGGTTGTCTATAACAAAGTAGCAACACCAGAAGATAGTAACGATTTGTAGAATGACCTCCAGGGAATTGATGAATGGTGCAGTCTCTGGCAGTTGACACTGAACATAAATAAATGTAAGATATTGTGCATACATACTACATAGGAACGGAAATACACTTCTGTACAGGTACACTAATGATGGCAAACCGCTGGGAACACTATCTACCGTTAAAAATCTAGGAGTAACTACCCAGAGCGACCTTAAGTGGAAAGACCACATAAAACAAATAGTGGTGAAAGCAGATGCCAGACTGTTTCATAGGAAGAATCTTAAGGAAATGTAACCCATCCACGAAGTAAGTGGCTTATAAAGCGCTTGTTTTACCGATTCTTGAGCATTGCTCATCTATTTAGGGTCCTACCATCATCAGAAGATCAAAACAAAGCGCAAAACTATTTAGAAAAGATATCCGAATGGTGCGAAAAGTGGCAGTTGACCCTAAATAACGAAAAGTGTGAGGTCATCCACATGAGTGTTAAAAGGAACTCGGTAAACATCGGTCACAGGATAAATCAGTCTAATCTAAAAGCCATAAATTCAACTAAACACCTAGGTATTACAATTACGAACAACTTAAATTGGAAAGAACACATAGAAAATGTTGTGGGGAAGGCTACGGCTAACCAAAGGCTGCGTTTTATTGGCAGGACACTTAGAAAATGTAACAGACCTACTAAGGAGACTGCCTACACTGAGCTTGTCCGTCCTCTTTTAGAATACTGCTGCGCGGTGTGGGATCCTTACCAGGTTGGACTGACGGAGTACATCGAAAAAGTTCAAAGAAAGGCAGCACGTTTTGTATTATCGCGAAATATGGGAGAGAGTGTCAAAGAAATGATACAGGATTTGGGCTGGAAATCATTAAAAGGAAGCCATTTTTCGTCGCGACTGAATCTTCTCACGAAATTCCAATCACCAACATTCTCCTCCGAATGCGAAAATATTTTGTTGACAACGACCTTCATAGGGAGGAACGATTACCACGATAAAATAAGGGAAATCAGAGCTCGTACGGAAATATATCCGCGAGCTATACGAGATTGGAATAATAGAGAATTGTGAAGGTGGTTCGATGAACCCTCTGCCAGGCACTTGAATGTGATTTGCAGGGTATCCATGTAGATGTAGATGTACCAGATAGTGCTAATAGAAGAGATAGAGAAGATCAACGAAGAGACGCGCGTTTGCTCAAGAAACTCAAGTGTTCCTGCCAATCTGGATGTGGTTTGTAGACGATTTTCCTCATACCACTAGCTGAATACTGGGCTGGTATATAAGTCCAACCTCTCGGAGTCTCGGGTTCGAATCCCGGCCGAGTTGGGAATTTCCTCTGCCCGGGGACTGGGTGTTTGTGTCGTCCTCATCGTTTCATCATCGTCATCATCTTTCGTGACAGTGGTTAGATTGGACTGTGAAAGAAATTGGACTGTATAAAAATTGTGACTTTTTCTGGGTGCTGATGACCGCGCAGTTGAGCGCCCTACAAACCATACATCATCAACAAGTCCTACCTCAGTTACGCGATTCGCAAAGGTCTCTAAAACTTTCGTCTATTTTCACACGAATAACACTGCACGCACACAGTACGAGTATACATATTCCGTCTCGGGGCTGGGGGGTGGAGTGACAGGAAGAGCTTCAGGCCACCCTTTGATCTAACCATGCCGACCATACGCCTATGTGTGACAAAGGCACCAAAAGAAGAGGAGGAAGGGTGTAGTGTACGTGAGCTGAACTAGGCATACCTGCTGGAACTTGTGGAGGCTTGAGACTATTGTTACACGGTTTATTGTAATGTCTCTTGGGAGTCACTAATTTTTGTCCGGTGTGCTTGCATATGGATGGCCGAACGGAGATTTGAACCTCGAACTCCCAAATGCGAGTCCAACGTCTTACCACTGTGCTCCTTCACTCGGTAGAAAAAGAGAAAAAAGTACTAAAGGCTTTGCAGTATTAGGGAAACATTGGAGAATGTAATAAGCAATGGTTGGTTTGTGAAACTATAAAAGTTAATCTGCGGATAGTAATTGGAACCGCACAGTGGTTGTGGCAAGGATGTTGGTAAACATAGCGGAAGTGTGAGCGGACGGCCGAGGGAAAGTGCGACAGCACGCAGCTTGTCGGTTGCGAAATCGATCCGCACGGGGCGCGAGGCCCTGCGCACAATTACGCGCCCCGCCAGCGCCCAGCGGCAACCCTTCCGCTGGCTCAGCACTGGGCAGCGACGGCGCCACCGCAAACACCAACCACGACCACGTTTCCCCTGTAAAGGTCGATTCACACTGGACGTCAGCGGAACGGGAGGCGAGGGAATGTTACCGTCACGGAGAGGTGTGACCACACGAGATGGGACGCCAAAGCAACGCTTAGCCCATTACGGAATGGCGAAAGTGAGGTTAGCGAAAGCCAAAAAGTGCTGTGTAGTATCAGAATTAAGAAACTAGCAGTGACTGAATTTATTGCTGGCCAAAGTATAGTTCGAAACAGATATTCTTGACGAACGTTGTATGGTAAATTTTCTGCACAGCACAGAACTGAAAGAATAGGTAAGGTTTCGTTCAAATAATTAGAAAAGGCCACTTTTGTTTGAACGAGAAAATAAACATGTACTACTGGACGTTAAAATTGCTGCACGACGAAGATGACGTGCTACAGAAGCGAAATTAAACTGACAGGAAGAACATGCTGTGATATGCAAATGATTAGCTTTTCAGAGCATTCACACAAGGTTGGCGCCGGTGGCGACACCCACAATGTGCTGACATGAGAAAAGTTTCCAACCGATTTCTCATACACAAACAGCAGTTGACGAGCGTTGCCTGGTGAAACGTTGTAGTGATGCCCCGTGTAAGGAGGAGAAATGCGTACCATCACGTTTCCGACTTTGATAAAGGTCGGATTGTAGCCTATCGCGATTGCGGTTTATCGTATCGCGACATTGTTGCTCGCGTTGGTCGAGATCCAATGACTGTTAGCACAATATGGAATCGGTGGGTTCAGGAGGGTAATACGGAACGCCGTGCTGGATCCCAACGGCCTCGTATCACTAGCAGTCGAGATGACAGGCATCTTATCCTCTTGGCTGTAACGGATCGTGCAGCCACGTCTCGATCCCTGAGTCAGCAGACGGGGACGTTTGCAAGACAACAACCATCTGCACGAACAGTTCGACGACGTTTGCAATAGCGTGGACTATCAGCTCGGAGACCATGGCTGCGGTTACCCTTGACGCTGCATCACAGACAGGAGCTCCTGCGATGGTGTACTCAACGACGAACCTGGGTGCATGAATGGCAAAACGTCATTTTTTCAGATGAATCCAGGTTCTATTTACAGCATCATGATGGTCGCATCCGTGTTGGGCGACATCGCGGTGAACGCACATTGGAAGCGTGTATTCGTCATCGCCATACTTTCGTATCACCCGGCGTGATGGTATAGGGTGCCATTGGTTACACGTCTCGGTCACCTCTTGTTCGCACTGACGGCACTTTGAACAGTGGACGTTACATTTCAGATGTGTTACGAGCCGTGGCTCTACCCTTCATTTGATCCCTGCGAAACCCTACATTTAAGCAGGATAATGCACGACCGCTTGTTGCAGGTCCTGTACGGGCCTTTCTGGATACAGAAAAAGTTCGACTGCTGCCCTGGCCAGCATATTCTCGCGATCTCTCACGAATTGAAAACGTCTGGTCAATGGTGGAAAACGTCTGGTCAATGGTGGCCGAGCAACTGGCTCGTCACAATACGCCAGTCACTACTCTTGATGAACTGTGGTATCGTGATGAAGCTGCATGGGCAGCTGTACCTGTACACGTCGTCCAAGCTCTGTTTGACTCAATGCCCAGGCGTATCAAGGCCGTTATTACGGCCAGAGGTGGTTGTTCTGGGTACTGATTTCTCAGGATCTATGCACCCAAATTGAGTGAAAATGTAATCACATGTCAGTTCTAGTATAATATATTTGTCCAATGAATACTCGTTTATCATCTGCATTTCTTCTTGGTGTAGCAATTTTAATGGGCAGTAGTGTACAAACACGTCAAACAACATTTAGAAGTCAATAGAAATCGGTTTTTTACTTCGTCCTCTGTGCCGTCGAAAAACTGTGTTTCTCACTCCCATTTTTTTCACTGTTAGAAAGGGTATTTCACCAAACAATGGAGGTGGCGTGAGAGGAGTAGCACGGTGCAGTACGATTTTTTGTTCGTTTAAACCATATAGCCACAGAAACTTACGAAAAGTTGCAGAAAGCATACGGTGATGATGCTCTACCTTGTGCGGGCCGGGGTGACCGTGCAGTTCTAGGCGCTACAGTCTGGAACCGCGTGACCGCTACGGTCGCAGTTTAGAATCCCGGGTATGGATGTGTGTAATGTCCTTAGGTTAGTTATGTTTAAGTAGTTCTAAGTTCTAGGGGACTGATGACCTTACAAGTTAAGTCCCATAGTGTTCAGAACCATTTGAACCACTACCTCGTGCAACAGTATCTAGGTGGTTCAAGAACTTCAAAGAAGGCCGACTTGTCCGCGTTAAGCAAGGTGTGCCTAGTGTTTAGGCTTCTGCTGCGGCTGAAGTTAACATCAACACAGCTGCTGTGAATTGTCCGTGAGGATCAGCGGTTAACATTACATAACCTCAGTGAAGTGCTGTGAATTTCACATGGCAGTGCCTTTATGTTTACGCGTGACTATCTCCATATGACCCGTGTTTGTGCCCGATGAGTGCTGTGTCTGTTGACTCCCGAAAAAAGGCTGTGCGAATGGAGACATACCATGAGCTGCTGCATCTATTTGCTGATCTAACGGATGCGTTTGTAAAACGATTATCACCGGTGTTGAGCCCGTCCGGCTAGCCGTGCGGTCTAACGCACTGCTTCCCAAGCGGGAAGGCGTGCGGGTCCCCGGCACGAATCCGCCCGACGGCCTAGTGTCGAGGTCCGGTGTGCTGGCCAGCCTGTAGATGGTTTTTAAGGCGGTTTTCCAACTGGCTCGGCGAATGCGGGCTGGTTCCCCTTATTCCGCCTCAGTTACATTATGTCGGCGATTGATACGCAAAGACTGTCTCCCCGTGCGGGTACACCATAATTACTCTATAACGCAAACGCTGGGGCTACACTCGTCTGGAAGAGACGTTCCCGCAGGAGAGGGGTCGGAGGGTGGGGGGGGGGGGGGGGGGGGGCGGTCCACTGGTGGCCGTACCGCACAATAACCCTGGGTTCGGTGTCGGGCGGTGGTGGGGTGAGTGGGCTGCTCTAACCCCTCGTGGGGTTGTGAACCACTGAGGGCTACGGCGGGGACGAAGCCTCACCGTCGTTTCTAGGTCCCCTGTTCAATACATACATACATACATCATCGGTGTTGAGTCATGGCTGCATCATTTTCATCCTGAAAGTGCGGTAGCGTTCTCGCTTCCCACGCCGGGGTTCCCGGGTTCGATTCCCGGCGGGGTCAGGGATTTTCTCTGCCTCGTGATGGCTGGGTGTTGTGTGATGTCCTTAGGTTAGTTAGGTTTAAGTAGTTCTAAGTTCTAGGGGACTGATGACCATAGCTGTTAAGTCCCATAGTGCTCAGAGCCATTTGAACCATTTGAACCATCCTGAAAGAAAACGATCCAGTGTGTGGAAATCACCAGATTTTTTAACACCAAAAAAGGCGATAGTTGTTCCATCTGCATGGAAAGCAATGGTGATCACATTTTTTGACTGCCACGGAATTATTTACCAACACGCAGTCACCCTCGCACTACTATTACAGCAGCGTATTACAAGTCAGTACTGGCTGAACTGAGGAAGCACATTGCAAGGAATGACCAGAACTGTCTCGGACCGGGTGGCCATTTCATCATAACAATGCGCGGCCATACGTTGCAAATTAAGTCAATCTGTTTCCAGCTGAATTAAAGATTACTTGGGTACCGCATCCCCCTTGTAACGCTGATCTTGCACCCAAAGATTTTTTTTTAATTCCCATCAATATAGGCAAAGGTTTGGGACATTCGATTTCAGAACACTGGAGCAGTACTTAAGAAAAGTGAGGCGATTCTCATGGACCTGACAAAGAATGGCCCGCATCATGTGTTCGAGGGAGAACATAAAGTTCATTCAAATAGGAGGGTAGTATTTCGCAAATGATCATGAAAACACTGAAATGGAGAGTAACAAACGTCTAAGAAAAAAATCAGTCTTTGTCGATCAGCTCCCATATGTACTTACTTACGCGCAGTGTAACCTTTTTCTTTGTTCAGTTATTGTAAAAGGTGAATTACTTGTCTGTTTCACATAACTGGCTTGATTTGTATAAGAACACTCGTAGCTAAAATGTCTAAGTCGTCATGCGACCTTCGCAATGCTTCACGAAACAAAGCAAGCAATAAAGTTTAATGAGACACAAAATCCGCAACTGTACCACGAGTGCGCGCGGCGAGATTAGGTTAACTTCCTATTTTAGTAGACAACGACATCGTTCTCCGACAAAGATTACATCAAAAAATTCTTCCCGAGAATCCTCGATTACAACTCTCAATTGTGTTGACGAGCTGAGAGAATTCTGCCATTTTAAATGCATTGCGGATGGTTTTAATGTTCCTTGAATCAACCTCAGAAGAGCAGACAGGACCCAGCTGCACCTTGCAGCCACGATACTCTTTCTTTTCAGGCACGATGCTGTTTCTTTCCAGGAAATCACTGTAGTAGTGATGCTATCTGATGCTTTAGATTGGCCATGTGCAGGCAAGTGAAGAAGCTGAAAGAGGAAACGTGAAAAATTGATGTTTTACAGTATCATTGCTGCATTTAAAATAAACACATCAAAAAAAGTTTAGCATCACCTCGATTCCGAGAGTTCCGGAACCTGTACAGAAAACTGGAATAAAGATCAACGTAAACATCATTTATGCCCTTTTTATTACTCATGAAAACCACACATTGCATTTTGTCCCACCATACAGCGAGACCTTCAGATGTTGTAGTCCAGATTGCTGTACACACCGGTACCTCTAATACCTAGTAGCACGTCCTCTTGCATTGATGCACTCCTCTGTTCGTCGTGGCATACTATACACAAGTTCATCGAGGCACTGTTGGTCCAGATTGTCCCACTCCTCAATGGCGATTCGGCGTAGATCCCTCAGAGTGGTTGGTGGATCACGTCGTCAATAAACAGCCCTTTTCAGTCTATCCCAGGCATGTTCGATAGGGTTTATGTCTGTAGAACATGCTGGCCACTCTAATCGAGCGATGTCATTATCTTGGAGGAAGTCATTCACAAGATGTGCACGATAGGGATGCGAATTGTCGTCCATGAAGACGAATGCCTCGCCAATATGCTGCCGATATGGTTGCACTATCGGCCGGAGGATGGCATTCACGTATCGTACAGCCGTTACGGCGCCTTCCATGACCACCAGTGGCGTATGTCGGCCCCACATAATACCTCCCCAAAACAGCAGGAAACCTCCACCTTGCTGCACTCGCTGGACAGCGTGTTTAAGGCGTTCAGCCTGACCGTGTTGTTTCTAAACACGTCTCCGACGATTGTCTGGATGAAGGCATATGCGACACTCATCGGTGAAGAGAATGTGATGCCAATCCTGAGCGGTCCATTCAGCATGTTGTTAGACCTATCTATATAACGCAGCATGGTGTCGTGGTTGGAAAGATGGACCTCGTCATGAACGTCGGGAGTGAAGTTGCGCATCATGCAGCCTATTGCGCACAGTTTTATTCGTAACGTGACGTCCTGTGGCTGCACGAAAAGTATTATTCAACGTGGTGGCGTTGCCGTCAGGTTTCCTCCGAGCCATAATCCGTAGGTAGCGGTCATCCACTGCAGTATTAGCCCTTGGGCGGCCTGAGCGAGGCATGTCATCGACAGTTCCTGCCTCTTTGTATCTCCTACACGTCCGAACAACATCGCTTTGGTTCACTCTTGGACGCCTGGACACTCCCCTTGTTGAGAGCCCTTCCTGGCACAAAGTAACGACGAGGACGCGATCGAACCGCCGTATTGACCGTCTAGGCATGGTGGAACTATAGACAACACGAGTGGTGTACTTCATTCCTGGTGGAATGACTGGAACTAATCGGCTGTCGGACTCCAACCGTCTAATAGGTGCTGCTCATGCATGATTGGTTACATCTTTGGGCGGGTTTAGTGACATCTCTGAACAGTCAAGGGGTTTGCGTCTGTGACAATGTCCACAGTCAACGTCTGTCTTCAGGAGTTATGTGAACCGGGGGTGATGCAAAACTTTTTTTGATGTGTGTATTTTAACTACATTGGCTTCACGCAAACTGCTTAAATTAAAAATAAATAAATAAGCGACTGTGTGTGGGCTTGGATTCAAGAAAGCACGGAATGAAAGATCAAGCCTTATGAATGAAACAACAACAAAAAACTTTGCTGTGACAAAAATTAAACAAAGTTCGAAAGTGCACACTTGTGAAATCAAATCCAGCCTAACGCACTGTAACATGCTTTGATCCTGCTTACAATTTTCTCCACGAGGCGGTGGAGACGTCACCGCTGATTCCTGGCCCACTCTTCGACGGCTTGAGGAGGGTTTCCACCACGATGAATTTCATGCTTCACCTTGTGTCAAGTCTTCTCAATCGGGCTGGTATCGCCCATACCGCTGGTCGTTAATTCGGTTGACTCCGGCCTCCAGTAGGACGATGTTCGCGAGGTGGGCGCGGTGGGCTCATGCATTATCGTCTTAAAAAACGAATCCACTCATGAAATGTTGTTTGTAGACTAGACATAGGTTGAAGAATACTGTCCCGATACTGCACAATTTTGACATTCCCTCACTGATGATGGGACGTGTCCAAGCACATAACACTGGCTCAAAACATGACTGACCCCCCCTCCTGCTTACTTATTCAGCGTATAGCGGTACACATGTGAAACAGAATCAGGAAAAAATATATAAATACGAATGATACATTGAACTAACAAACAATTATTACGTGCTAATTTTCACTCTCCTTATCCAGTCATGTGTGTGTGTGTGTGTGTGTGTGTGTGTGTGTGTGTGTGTGTGTGATGTACTACTGAACCATTATGCAATGTTGTAAGTATAAATCTTATGCCCCAGAAAACAATTTGGAAATGCAGTCTCACTCGTAACATTTAATAGAAATGCTCTCACACACACACACGCACACACACACACACACACACACACACACACACACACACACACACGCACACACATACACGAGCGCACGCACCTATAATCTAGTGTAACTGAAAATGTGCTTTGCATAACTGTCGTTTGAACACTGATCAAAGAATAGTGGTTCATCAAGATAGTGATCAAGAATAGTATTTACCTTCTATTTGACAGTACTAACGAGGATGTTTCCTTATTTTTGCAGTGATTGACTTTAATTATAATTGACCCATCAGAATTTTTAGATAATTTATGAGTATCACTTCCACCTCCTCAGTAATGTGCGAGATCACTCCTCAACACGTCCAGCAAGCACCGATCCTTGAAACAACACGCGGCGTCGACCTGCCCCGTCTGCGTCTTTAACATGCTACCGTGCAAAGAAAAACTACTTACTCGTATTACTAATGTTTGGCAACTGCAGTTCAATTCGTGGCTTCTGATACTCAGAATATTCATGGGCCATAAATCGACAAAGAAATTACTTGGCTTCGACGGAAATAATTCAGAAATAAACTCGTTAATAAACATATACAGGGTGAGTCACCTAACATTACCGCTGGATATATTTCGTAAACCACATCAAATACTGACGAATCGATTCCACAGACCGAACGTGAGGAGAGGGGCTAGTGTAATTGGTTAATACAAACCCAAAAAAATGCACGAAAGTATGTTTTTTAACACAAACCTACGTTTTTTTAAATGGAACCCCGTTAGTTTTGTTAGCACATCTGAACATATAAACAAATACGTAATCAGTGCCGTTTGTTGCATTGTAAAATGTTAATTACATCCGGAGATATTGTAACCTAAAGTTGACGCTTGAGTACCACTCCTCCGCTGTTCGATCACGTGTATCGGAGAGCACCGAATTACGTAGGGATCCAAAGGGAACGGTGATGGACCTTAGGTACAGAAGAGACTGGAACAGCACATTATGTCCACATGCTAACACCTTTTTATTGGTCTTTTTCACTGACGCACATGTACATTACCATGACGGGTGAGGTACACGTTCGACGGGCGTTTCATAGGACGTGGAGGACGCATAAATTTGCCAGCCCGTTCTCCTCATCTTACACCTCTGGAGTTCTTTCTGTGGGGTACGTTAAAGGAGAATGTGTACCGTGATGTGCCTACAACCTCAGAGGATATTAAACAACGTATTGTGGCAGCCTGCGGCGACATTACACCAGATGTACTGCGGCGTGTACAACATTCATTACGCCAGAGATTGCAATTGTGTGCAGCAAATGATGGCCACCACATTGAACATCTATTGGCCTGGCATGTCGGGACACACTCTATTCCACTCCGTAATTGAAAACGGAAACCATGTGTGTACGTGTACCTCACCCCTCATGGTAATGTACATGTGCGTCAGTGAAAAAGACCAATAAAAAGGTGTTAGCATGTGGACGTAATGTGCTGTTCCAGTCTATTCTGTACCTAAGGTCCATCACCGTTCCCTTTGGATCCCTACGTTATTCGGTGCTCTCCGATACACACGATCGAACAGCGGAGGAGTGGTACTCAAGCGTCAACTTTAGGTTACAATATCTCCGGATGTAATTAACATTTTACAATGCAACAAACGGCACTGATTACGTATTTGTTTTTATGTTCAGATGTGCTAACAAAACTAACTGGGTTCCATTTAAAAAAAACGTAGGTTTGTGTTAAAAAACATACTTCTGTGGATTTTTTTATGATTTGTATTAACCAATTACACTAGCCCCTCTCCTCACGTTCGCTCTGTGGAATCGATTCGTCAGTATTTGATGTGGTTTACGAAATATATCCAGCGGTAACGTTAGGTGACTCACCCTGTATATGTATTGTTACCAAGCGAAAGGGATTTATTTACAAGTCCACGTGCGTCCTCAAAGCAACAGGTATAAAACCGATTTAACAATGAAATATTAGTTTCGCAGAATACGACTGCAACAGTGCTTTCATACTACAGAGGGCAAGACCTGTGGTACTGTGAATGATGGTATGCGACGCCTCTCATTAATGTATCATATTTGTTTATATTTTAAAATATCAATTTTTACACTGTCTGCTACAACACTCGACTTAACTTTCTTAACAGTGCCGTTAATTTTCTGACGACTTCCGATATAGAGTACGACATGTCCGTCCGAAACAGAGATACGCGTCCGGCTCTGAAGAACACCCTAAACAGAGTGACCAGCGCAGGTGAAGTACTTCGTGTCCCAGGCGCGCCAAAGCGACCCGAAGGTGTCCGAAGCATTTCGGTTGTAATATCATTGCTCTTATGTTTCTCAAAACTAGTAAAATTTAATAAACCAAAACGGTAGACTCGTAGGGTAACCGTGAGAGATTGTCATACTGAAAACTGGGTTAAATACAATGAAAAGCATATAAATAACTAACAAGAGAAGTTAGGCGTTTTGGCACCTAATACCCGAATGTGTCGACCAATCAGAAGCAAGTTCAGTACAACTAGCTGACCCTCCCCCGGGAATAGTACATACTGTACCATCTGCTGCTCGTACCTCACTCCACTTTTGTACGATATGCTAATTCACGTGTATCAAGCTGCATAAAAGCGAGCTTCTAGCAAGATAAAATACTGGCGGCCACAGCCAGGAATATCACACTAGTCGTGAACAAGCAGTACGGTAATAAGCTAACCACTTCACTTAGGTTCATCACGGCGAATAATTAAAACAAACTCACCCGATTCGTTCATCACTGCATAATCTCCACACCAGCACATCTCGCCACCAGAATACGGGACCTCCGCATCAGAGAACAGAACAGAACTGGAATGGGGAATCCTATTTCAAGCAACACCTGCCTCGTGGGTTTTAAGCAGCGGAGGCTTCCCAGTGGTTGAAAGACGAACTGGTGAAATCTTCTCCGTGACCATGCAAAGAGGTTGCTCGAATAGCTTCGATCGATCAGCGGCAACGTGCAAAATATTGCAAAGACAACTCTCGCGATTTATCAAAAGAAAATATAGTGAGAAGAAATCAAATTGCAGAACGAATAGGGAACTTTCACACTTAAGGCTGATGGTGTAGCCATGAAAATGTCTATCACCCAGGTAGACTCTCAATTTACGTTCCTCGATAATGTGCCGGATGGTCTAGTTCGCCTTTTCAAATGGTTCAAATGGCTCTGAGCACTGTGGGACTTAACATCTGAGGTCATCAGTCCCATAGACGTAGAACTACTTAAACCTAGCTAACCTAAGGACATCACACACATCCATGCCCGAGGCAGGATTCGAACCTGCGACCGTAGCAGTCGCGCGGTGATAAACCCTTTTGTGCAGGTAGCAGGCACACACTCTGTGTCCTGTTCGGAGGCGATTTATATTCTTCCCCTCATGCCGTGGGACTTCAAAATCCTTGCGTTTCTATAGAGAGTCAATAACTTGTCGCTCTTCAGATGGAGCATTCGCAAACCCGGTTAGGCGCCTTTTGCTGTCAAGAGTGAAGTAACTATTAGCAAATTGTTGAACAGGTCGCAGGTGTGGATTTTTGGAACAAGGTCGATTTTTTGTGAAACAGATTATTTATTATTTTAGAATACTCTTTCAACAGGGCTTCTTGTCATGTTAACAGAGGCGGAGCCATGTGGATGAGTGTTAGAAGCCAGTACAGTGGAGCAGTTCATGTGCACTGAACTATGATTCTCGTCGTTGTATTGAGCAGAATGTATCTTATTTACGTGAGGGGTGTTCGACCACACCAGAGCACAATATTCATACGTAGGGCGTGCGTTGGTATACATTCGTCTCCACGTTCTTCTACAATGATCATCCGGCGATAGTCATGTCTTGTGCTCGTCGGTGAAAAGAACCTAACACTACTGATCATGATTCCACTCCAAATGTTTCTTTGCTACATCTTCCCCACACCCATCTAGGGTTGTACTGTTGTTCGTTAAGGGCGCTCAGAGACCAAATTGATCTTGTGAAGATAGTTTCATACTGTCTGGATTGACACAAGTCTCCCAGTTGCCTCCAAAAAAGAAGCAGCAGTTCTGTGGTCTACTTCTCACTGTACCTTTGAGTGACACACTCCTTGGTGTACCTAAGAGTCCCAGTTTTTAGATAACAGATGAGAGTTGGTTGGCCATTACCACGGCGAGGCGGACCAGTGATCTGAAGACCTCGGTAATAGTTGAATGTTTGAATAGCGACGAGGAATCTCCTGCGCTGACAGACCTTCTTGCCTCGACGCTAATACAGTATAATTTGCTTAGACTGTAAGAAGCGATTTCCCAACAAAAAAATGGGCAAACTGTGTAAATCATGAGGGTAGTTCGAAACGTTTTTGGCCATTTTTAGGGTTCCATGCCTCAGCCGGTGAAAACGGAGCCCTTTTAGGGTCGCTTTGTTGTCCGTCAGTGTCTGTTTGTCCGATTGTGTTAGGAACGAATAGATACATCAAGCTGAAATTATGTCACATACTGCGGTATACAATCTTTGCGCGGTTTGAAAATTTGAGCTTCTAAGTCTGTGCAATCAAAAGATCCGGCCTCTTCTGTCACATATTTTGAAACAAACTCGCTCATCAAAAATTATAGAGTACTTCGCCTTGACCTAGAATCATAAAATTTAGCAAGAAGCAAGGTTTCACCGTACAAATAAAGGAAAAAATCCGAAAATTATCAACATGTAATTATATCACGTGAATTGATGTCCGTCAATCCGTCTGTAAAGACCCTATTTTCTTAGAAATGGGTAGCGATATGAAGTTGAAATATGTATAGAATACTGAGGTCTACGGCCCCCTTGTGGTGCTAAATGCAGCATATTGGCGTCTTTCGGCTCTGTTAAACATCGAATCATTAGCATGACATACATGATAGCTTTATTATGTAAATTGAACGTGGAGGGGGGCAGAAAGGAAAGGGAAGGCGAGGAACTAATGAAATCTGTTGTATCGAGACCTTGTGCAGAATCAGCGGCGGCGAATGAAAGTGTGTGCTGGACTGGGACTGGAACCCGGAATCTCCTGTTTACTAGCCCGTTGCGCTAACCGCTGCGCCACCACCTGAACACAATGTTTACCGCAACTGCGCGGACTGCCTCGGTACACTGCCCAGCCAACCAACAACCCCACATAGCACCATATATCTGCTAGTCCTGTCCATGTCCTCGATGCTCGCTGATTTTAGGTTCCGACTGAAGGTCGAACATAGATGTGCATCTTTACTGAAGCTTGTGGATTCATTACCCATCAAGGTGAATCACTTCTATGAGTTTGTGGTGTCTGTTCATACACACATGTCCAAAAGAACAGTCACCATGCATTCATAAAATGTAAGAATTATTTTGCACAGGCAGTTGACTGTAGTGCAATGACTATAGGAAGTGTAGCGAATACATGGACTCGGGCCAACCGTGCGGCAAGAAGAGTAGGCATGGGTCCCACTTACACTACACCACGAGAATATCGTGGGATTTAACTGTTTCTGACTTACAGACGGATGGCAAAAGCTGAGATCCAGGTGGAAACAACAGGCAGAGTGACACAATGATCCGTTGGAAAGTAAAATCTCGAACTGCTCTAAATGGTTCAAATGGCTCTGAGCACTATGGGACTCAACATCTGTGGTCATAAGTCCCCTAGAACTTAGAACTACTTAAACCTAACTAACCTAAGGACATCACACACATCCATGCCCGAGGCAGGATTCGAACCTGCGACCGTAGCAGTCGCGCGGTTCCTGACTGAGCGCCTAGAACCGCTAGACCACCGCGGCCGGCCCTCGAACTGCCATGTGTTGTTTATTGCTGATACACATCATAGACAGCAGACACTTACAGTCATGGTGTAGAGCCAGAGTCAACTAGGACACTGAGTAGCAGTAGGTCGTTCTCAGTGACGAGTGTTGTTTCTATTTGTGACTGTCAGATCGATGCCAATGTTTGTGGTCGAGCTGGTCAATGATCACAAGAAGCAGCGATTCCCGAGGTCCACATCTCTCTAGCTCAAAGAATCATCGCTAGGAGGGCTACTGGATATGACAACAGGGCTGGTTTGGTAATTGTTGAATGGAGGCTGGATGATCGCCACTAAGTGGCAAGAATGGTAAATGCTGTTGTCATACCATTTACGACCATGGTACCAAATGGTACACTCCAGTTGGATAACGCAATAACCCCCATCGAAGCTCACACCACTAATGCCTTGAGGTATGTACTTACCCAAGACTGCCTTGCCCTGTCTCTCGATCTGTTACCCAAAGAAAATGTCTGGGGTGCAATGGCAAGCCAGTATTTTCATGAACTGACAGAATGTTTTTCAGGCTTGGCAAGAAATTCCTCAAGATTATTCTTGGATGCTGTTAGTTTCCATGCCACAACAAGCACAAGAGTTCAGTATAATTAAGGCTTTCGTAGCCACTTGTTTACAGATTTCCTGTTGGCTTCTGTACCTGGTTCTTTCGCAGACGTTCGTTTGATGATTTTTCTGAAGTATCGACAGCACGAGTGGCTGGCGTTGTCAAAGCTTCACCCTCAAATGGCGCTGGTGGACTTGAGTCGATCTGGCGGCCGCAGATTACATGTACCTGGTGCGCCAACGTCCGAGGGCTTTGCCTTGGTCATTATCGCTGCGGTTCTTTCCTTGTTACCTGCAACGGCTGTTCGTTGCAGCATTGGAATCCAGAATTCGTTCATCTTGAGGCTTCCTTCTTTCTTGTTGAAGCTGTTGTCATGTTTGTGTATTTCTGTAGCTTCCCTGAACAAGTGGGTGTAATAGCTCTTCTCTACAGCAGTATCGGCGAATTTTACTATGTGGTTGGTCTCATACAGCGCGTGCTCTGCCACGGCCCATGCCTCCATCTGCCCCAACCTGCAATGCCGTTTATGTTCGGTGATTCTAGTGTTGACTGACACTCCAGTCATTCCATACGTAATAGATATGCGGTATATGACCGACATAACAAGTGGACCCACTTGCTATGTCGGGATACACTCTTGATGTAGACGATGGCCATCAGTTCGAATGGAATGGAAGATTAATCATTTAATACCTGGTACGTGGTGGACATTTTATGCATTGCTGTGAAAAATATCGGACTGGTGCTTTCACCACTGTAGAAAGGGAGAGATCTCTTTGTCAGTCTGCACCATCCGCCAGGTTGGCGCATCGCATACTCCTATAACCGTACAGCCTGTGACGTCAGAGCATCCTCTCCACGCGAGAGAAGACCAGGGAGGTGTCCTCAGAGGACACGCGCGGCGTCTTGCGGAGACGGCCGCTGGCGCCAGTGAATGGGCAGCAAATGAGGCGAGTGTTCACGGGGCCGGAGCTCATTAAGCGCGCAAGCAGCCGCGACAAAGACGCTGATCCAATTTGCGGCCACATTAGGCGCCCTCGGCCTCGGCCTCGGACTGCGCCGCCCTCGGGCCCTGCGGGCGCCGGAAATGCCGCCCTTGTATACCCGCCGGGCACGGCGCTGTCCGCAGACGCCTCTGCTGTCTCGGTGCCGCACTATTCAGGAAGTTTCGCACAAGCACGCCAAGTCCTCGTACAGTCCCGTAAGGTTTTCTCGTCACTGCATATCTTACAAGGAAAACACGCCCAAGGGACACCAGTTTTGCGCAACTTTCATAGGACTGTAAAGGGTGTCCCATAAAGAATGTAATTTTTTAGCGCATAAAACATACAAATTTATTGATGAAATTAAGTTCGAGGGCGCGCTGAAAGTAATGCCTCCGAACTTTTAATGCGAAAATTCTTAGAGCTTTTTAAATAAAACAAACGTTACTAACAAAGTACATTGATCAGCCAGAACATTTTGACCACTGACCTACTATCGTTATAAACCCCTCCAGGCGATATCAGCGTCACCTGGCGAGGAATGATTGCTAGTCAGACACACACACACATTGCGTGTAGCATCAGTGAGTGTTCTGTCCTTGTGTAGAATGGTGAAGATGCGCGATCTATCTGAGTTTGACCGAGGGCAGATTGCGATGGCCGGAGGCTCGGCACGAGCATTTGGGAAACTGTACGACTTGCCTGGTGTTCGATGAGTGCTGTGGTGAGCGTCTTCAACACGTGGCGAAATCAACTAGTGAAACTAGTCCAGACGTCGTGTGCTTCACTGATTACCTCTCATTACAAATGTCGGCTGGGCAGACTGGTAAAACAGGACAGGCGGCGAACTGTGGCGGAACTAACATCAGGATGTAATGCCGGGCAGAGTACAAGTGTGTCTGAACACAGTGTACCGAATATTCCTAACGATGGGCCTCCGCAGCCGACGACCCGTGCATGTGCCGACGTTAACACCCCAACATCGCCAACTACCACTGAAATGAGCACTTGACCAGCCGGCCGCTGTGGCCGAGCCGTTCTAGGCGCTTCAGTCTGGAACCGCACGACTGCTACGGTCGCAGGTTCGAATCCTGCCTCGGGCATGGATGTGTGTGATGTCCTTCGGTTACTTAGGTTTAAGTAGTTCTAAGTTCTGATGACCTCAGATGTTAAGTCCCATAGTGCTCAGAGCTATCTGAACCATTTGAGCACTTGACCACCGGCCTTGGACGTTGGCACAGCGGCAGAGCGTTGCATGGACTGACGAATCCCGATACCTACTTCATCATGCCGATGGGAGGGCGCGAATCCGTCTACTTCCAGGGGAACAGCTGCTTGACACCCGTACTGCGGGACGGAGACATACTGGCGGAAGCTCCATTATGCTCTGGGGTACATTCACGTGGACATCCATTCGTCCAGTGGAGTTCGTGCAAGGCACCAGGACGGCCAAGGAATATCGTACACTCATTTCAGACCACGTACACACCTTCAAGATTCTCATGTTTCCCGAAGGCAGTGGCTTTTATCAACGAGGTAATACGCCATGCCACAAGGTCAGGAGTTGATAGATCGGTTCGAGGAACACAGTGGCGAGTTCCAATTGATGTGCTGACCGCCAAACTCACCAGGCCTAACCCCGATCGAGCGCGTCTGGGCTGTAATTGAACGTGGCGTCAGACCTCATCGCCCTCCTCCCAAGAATTTACGGAAGTTAGGTGACTTGTGAGTTCAGATGGGGTGTCATTTCCCTCCAGCGACCTACCAAGCCCTCACTGGTTCCATGCCACGACGTTTCGCCGCTGTTATCCGTGCCGTGGGTGACATACCGGCTAGTAGGTAGGTGATCATAATGTTCTGAATGATCAGTGTACACTTTTATTCTTCATGTCCACATATTCGCACCCCTCTGCCGCTAGACGGTTCCGAATTGTAGCATATAACATGGAAGCGTGTAACGTAATTATGTCGGTGTGTGACAAACAACGTGCTATAATCGAATTTGTGTGTGTGTGTGTGTGTGTGTGTGTGTGTGTGTGTGAATTCCTAAGGGACCAAACATCTGAGGTCATCGGGCCCTAGACTTACACACTACTTAAACTAACTTATGCTAAGGACAACACACACAGCCATGCCCTTGGGAGAACT
The DNA here is from genome assembly GCF_023898315.1 of Schistocerca nitens. Taxonomy (NCBI): domain Eukaryota; kingdom Metazoa; phylum Arthropoda; class Insecta; order Orthoptera; family Acrididae; genus Schistocerca; species Schistocerca nitens. The sequence goes on from NC_064614.1 coordinate 304,574,748, forward strand.
CGAACCTCCGGCGGGAGGGGCCGCGCAGTCCGTGACATGGCGCCTCAAATCATGCGGCCACTCCACGCGGCAATCGAATTTGTCCACACATTGAGCGCCTTCTCCTTCAGCATGACAATCCCAAACCACAAACGAGCGCTGCGAAATCTACAACAATCGGACACCCTGGCTTTAATGTCATTGATCATCCTCCATACAGTCCCGAATTGGCTCCAGCCGATTTTCGTCTGTTTCCAAAACTTCGCTTTGAGAGAGGTGAAACGGTGCTAGCAGAGGTGAGGTTGTGGATCCATCAACAAAGTCAAACATTACACAGTGACGTTATCAATGAACTGGTCTCTCGTTGGGAGAAACGTGCTCATCCCCATCTCTGACTACGTTGAGAAATAAATATGTAGTCCTGAAGAAAAAAAGGTGTGGAATGTTGATAATGTTTGTTTTATTTAAAAAGCTTTAAGACATAAAAATTTCTGGGACCCTACTTTTCAGCCCGCCCTTGTAATTAACAAATCGTTCGAGTGCATGCTACCTGTGATTATTATATAACTCACATTTCTTCTGCGACTCTGCAGGCACGTCCTCGTTCTTTCGCTGAAATTCTCCATAAATTTTCTGCATATTTACTCCTCTGTTTCTGAACTTACGTGCTGAGCCTCGGCCTTGAGCTCTGGAAGTGTTTCTAGTTTTTTGGCATACACACGGGGTTTCAAACACCGCAACAGAAAGAAATCCTAAACTTCCACTTACCAAAAATCTTGTTACAAGGAAACATGTTTCTTTGAAACCGAATAATAATAATAATAATAATAATAATTGCCGACGTTTCGACCAACCTGCTGCGGTTCTCTTCAGGGTGATTAACAGCTGGATACTGGTGAATTTCTTCACGCATACTCTATATGTTTCGGTTATCTGGTGGTCACCGACGTCACATATCTGGGAAGTCATTGGACAATTTGAAGAGGTTGCTTTGTAGGAGGATGGCTTTATGGTAGGTTGTTGCCTGTGCTACTTTGGTGGCTGACTGGGAGGCATTTCTAGTAGGTGATTGGTAGGAAATAGCATATCGACAGGCTATTGCCTGTTACACTATAGTAAGTGATTGGTAGGCAGCTCTCGTTGGTGACTGATAGGCGATAACAAATTGGCACTTGTATACAGGGGAGGATTTAAACCCATATTCCAGGGTGACCACAAGATCCGTAATTTGCTGAGGATCACTAAGAATCCCGGGGATGCTCTCCGCAATGCGCACGTCTACGATGTGAATGCGGCGAAGACTCTGTTGGTAAACCGGGCGACCTCTCAGTGCTCGCGCGGCGTAGCATCAACTTTACATACGAGCGGGACGGAACACAAGTCAGTTGCAGCTCAACACCACCAGGAATGTGGCCATGCTGTCAGTTTTCAAGAACCTCATGTGCTTGATGTGCTTGCTCGGTAGCCGGGCATGCAGCAACGAAAATAAGAGAGATTATTCAAATAATCAAACGCCGTAACAAAATGAACAGGGAGGATGGCCACAAGCTACCTACGGCCTCGCTGCCAGCAGTTCCAGCCCGGCGGACAGCGTGTGTACGCCAGACAGTGTTGCTGGTTTTTAACAGCATAAACAGCGTCCACGTGTGAACTTCCGTGCGATATTTTAACGCTTCGCTACCACCTGGATACAAGCTGCCGACTTGCTGTTGCCTAATAATCACTAATTAGCGTTGACTACCGGTCACTTCCTGGAGTGGCACAGGCAACAGCCGCCGATACGCTATTTCCTACCAAACATCTACTAGAGTTGACACCCAGTCAGCCAACAGTGTCACAGGCAGCTGTCTACCATACAGCCATCCCCCCGCCCCAACAGCAACCTTTCTTCATATTGTCCAATGGCATCCGATGTAAGTGACATCGGTAATAACGTGAATAGGCAATATATAAGGAAGACATTGAAAGTTAGCCTCTTTATGACTGACCGATTTACATTCATCAGTATCAAAAAAGGAAGATTTTTTTTATATCCATCACCCCCAAGAGGATGCACGCTGATACTGTAGCGCAAGGGTTACCGGACATTTGATCCTCGTACATATACTGACAACGTTGCTAATTCCTCGTACATACAATTGCTACAGAAATTATGTGACAACCCCTCCAAAATATGGGAGCTGCGGAAGGAAATTAAATTATGATCACGAGTCAAGAAGAGAAACTGCTACGCTATAACAAATTCATTTATTTGTCTAAGGACGAAATTAAAACTTGGATCATGACCCAGATTATTGGAGCGGCAGGTTGTAAAAACATCACGAACATAAGCAAGATTTGCTGCTGGTTTGCTCAGAATACACGCCTGAATCCCTTGTTTCACTCCAGTAAACGTACTGTGGAATATACTGTCAGTGGGGACCGTTAATAGTAACATGGAATTTACCTCACTCAAATCGATGATTGAGCACACATAGACAAGACATAGCTTTGCATACAAACAGAGAGACGTTGGCTACGGCTTCTGCAAACGGCAACAAGCTAACACGTGGTGGTAATATAGCTCAGAATTCCCTATCTGCCGGTGCTGTGACACTTTACGAAAACCGCAGACGTATGACGCGAAGCCGACGGGTGTATGGTGACGATGTCGGATCTGTAAGAGTCAGCTGCCCAGCGTCCCGGCTGCCGTACTCCGGAATGGAGCACGATTAATTCGCGGTGGCGTGAAAGGTTAATTTTCGATCAGGTGTCCAGACGAGCGCAACTCTGCGCGAATCTCTCCGTGGATACGGAAGAGAAAACGACTTTACCCTACGCCCGTCCAAAGCCGTGTGCGCAATTTTCTGTCTTTCGCGCCACATCCACATCATGGACACACATCCCGTTAGTCTCGAAAATTGCCAATCCTGGCATAGCAACAAAGCCGACGCCAATCATGACCCCGAAACAGAAACTCTCTGCTCCCATAAAAAAGAAACGGCCTGTGGTGACCCATTGGAACCAAATGGCAGTTTTGAACACAGGCAGACGTCAGACTCGGCCCACCAAACACAGACCGTGCCAAGTCCGCGCGAGGAACAACTCAAGCGTGGTGCACAATAAACGGACATGTAAACATGCCGGTCTGCGTATGATGCCACTCCGGCGGCGTTCCGCAGAGTCAGAGGGCAATTTCTGCGAATGCTATCACACCAACAGTGCGGGCACCACAGCCCAGCACTGTGTCACACGGCAACAACACAAGGCTTCTAACAACAGAGAGTAAGAGCTACACACATCAAAAAAAGTTTTGTATCACCTCGGTCCTGAGAGTTACGGAACCTGTACAGAAAATTGGAATAGAGACCAACATAAACATCGTTTCCGCCCTTTTTATTGCTCATGAAAACCACACATTGCATAATGTACCACCATAAAGCGAGACCTTCAGAGGTCGTGGTCCAGATTGCTGTACACACCGGTACCTCTAATACCTAGTAGCACGTCCTCTTGCATTGATGCATGCCTGTATTCGTCGTGGCATACTATCCACGAGTTCATCAAGGCACTTTTGGTCCAGATTGTCCCACTCTTCAACGGCGATTCTGCGTAGATCTCTCAGAGTAGTTGGTGAGTCACGTCGTCCATAAACAGTCCTTTTCAATCTATCCCAGCCATGTTCGATAGGGTTCATGTCTGGAGAACATGCTGGCCACTCTAGTCGAGCTATGTCCTTATCCTGAAGGAAGTCACTCACAATACGTGCACGATGGGGGCGCGAACTGTCATCCATGAAGACGAATGCCTCGTCAATATGCTGCAGATATGGTTGTACTATTGGTCAGAGGATTGCATTCACGTATCGTACAGAAGTTACGGCGCCTTCCATGTCCACCAGAGGCGTACGTCGGCCTCGCATAATGCCACCCCAAACCAGTAGGGAACCTCCACCTTGATGCACTCGCTGGACAGTGAGTTTAAGGCGTTCAGCCTGAACGGGTTGCCTCCAAACACGTCTCCAACGATTGTCTGGTTGAAGGCGTATGCGACACTCATCGGTGAAGAGAACGTGATGCCAATTCCGAGCGGTCCATTCGGCATGTTGTTGGGTCCGTCTGTACCGCGCTACATGGTGTTGTGGTTGCAAAGATGGACCTCGCCATGGACGTCGGGAGTGAAGTTGCGCATCATGCAGCCTATTGCGCAATGTTTGAGTCGTGACACGACGTCTTGTGGCTGCACGAAAAGCATTATTCAACATGGTGGCGTTGCTGTCAGGGTTCCTCCTAGCCATAATCCGTATGTAGCGGTCATCCACTGCAGTAGTAGGCCTTGGGCGGCCTGAGCGAGGCATGTCATCGACAGTTCCTGTCTCTCTGTATCTCCTCCATGTCCGAACAACATCGTTTTGGTTCACCCCGAGACGCGTGGGCACTTCCCTTGTTGAGAGCCCTTCCTGGCACAAAGTAATAGTGCGGACGCGATCGAACAGCGATATTGACCGTCTAGGCGTGGTTGAACTACAGACAACACCAGCTGTGTACATCCTTCCTGGTGGAATGACTGGGACTGATCGGCTGTCGGACCCCCTCTCTCTAATAGGCGCTGCTCATGCATGGTTGGTTACACTTTTGGGTGGGTTTGCTGATATCTCTGAACAGTCAAAAGGACTGTGTCTGTGATACAATATCCACGGTCAACGTCTATCTTCAGTAGTTCTTTGAACAGGGGTGATGCAAAATTTTTTTAAATGTACGTATAAAGCGATTTGGCCGGCGCCGATTCTAGGTAACGCAGCGGCAACTTAAAAAGACGGAATGTGATTGTGAGGCCTTTCGCCCATTCACGTATCGTCCTCGCTTCCTTCCTGGAGGTCCCCGACTCGCTCACTCACGCGACCCCTGCCTGCCCTGTCTTGGCTGGGTGCAGTCGCCGCATACAGCAAGCGAAACGTAGTTCTGAGAAAAGAAATCCATCCCCTCACCAATTAAATTTCCCAGACATGCAGGTACTGTGAGTTCAATCACCGATTCGTGCCTCATATTCCATAACACAAATAAAATGACAACAGGTAAATTATGACCCTTTTTGCACGTTGAATTACTAAAAGAAAAAGAAAAAACAAATGAATAGGAAATTACTTGATGGGCCTTCCAACTAGAGTGGAGGGGTCAGAAGTGTATGTCACCTTTCATCATTTACCAATATCCAGGAGTTAACCGGTCTAAATAGAATCGCAGCAAGACGCTCGAAACGTTGACAGTTAAGTTGCTTTATTGTTTTATAATGACACGGCTTAATCACCAAAGTTATTTTATTGAAAATGACGCTGGCTGTGGAAGCCTGTGGAGTTATAATAATGATAACTATCATGGTACATTCGCAGCGAAGTATAATCGAGGTATTTATTCAAATATTCATACGCCTATCGCAAATACAGTGTACATTACTCACAGTATGGTATGTGGCTGCTGTGTTCTTGATGTCATTAGGGTGTAGCGGTTCGCTTTTCCACTGATGTTACCTCATCACTGAACACCAAATGTGGAACAGCTGTCTCCCATCTCTCCGCCCAGAATGAATTCACAAGACATTATACGTAGGTTTCAAATGGCTCTGAGCACTATGGGACTTAACTTCTGAGGTCATCAGTCCCCTAGAACTTAGAAGCACTTACACCTAACTAACCTAAGGACATCACATACATCCATGCCCGAGGCAGGATTCGAACCTGCGACCGTAGCGGCCGCGCGGTTCCAGACAGTAGCGCCTAGAACCGCTCGGCCACTCCGGCCGGCTGCACGTAGGTGTTTATCACCATCACAGTATGGTTTCAAACACAAAGGTCACCGTAAAACACGGCAGGCTGACAAAAGAGGAATGGTTACCTCTCGGCTGACACGGTGAGTAGATTTCTGTGGGCTACGTGCAAACCTCTGTGAAATGCGCTTTATGCCCTAAACGAGCACTGGAAGGTTACGTGTTTATTTCCCACTGCGTAAACAACCAGTGTATTGAAACTGCTGTTTGCGAGTGAGGTCGCGCAGTGGTTGGCACTCTGGACTCTCATGCGGGAAAACGACGGTTCAAATCCGCCTCCAGCCAATCCGATTTAGATTTTACAGGGTTTCCCTTAGTCGCTGTAGGCAAATGGCGTGGCTGATTTCCTTCTCCACCCATGAAACATTTCGAGCTTTTGCTCTGTTTCTAGTGATCTCGATATCACCAGGAGATCTACCTTCCTTCCTTTTTTGAAACTGCTGTCACCACCATGGAATGATATGAGCTGTAGGAGGTGTAATGCCGTACGCTGTACGAAAATCACAGGGCACAGTTGTAGCTTAATAGCACTTCTTGAGACGGAGAATGTAGAACGCCTCTTGCTGCTATGTTCTAATATCATCTCGACTCGACGCACATTGGGCAATGAACGAGCGAGACGCTACTAGCGACTACATGAGCTGACAACTAACAACTGACGCCAAACTGAACTTACGGTTTCGATGCAACATTTAAATGCCACTCGAAGTTTCTCTCTTCAGTCGTGCAAAAGATATAGTCTTGTGAAATTGAATGAGTCTTTTTGATAGCCCTATACATTGTGGTCCATTGATCGTGACCGGGCCAAATATCTCACGAAATAAGCGTCAAACGAAAAAACTTCAAAGAACGAAACTTGTCTAGCTTGAAGGGGGAAACGAGATGGCGCTATGGTCGGCCCGCTAGATGGCGCTGCCATTGGTCATATGGATTTCAACTGAGTTTTTTTTTTAAATCGGAACCCCCAGTTTTATTACATATTCGTGTAGTACGTATAGAAATATGAATGTTTTAGTTCGACCACTTTTTTCGCTTTGTGATAGATGGCGCTGTAATAGTCACAAACTTATGGCTCACAATTTTAGACGAAGTGTTGGTAACAGGTAGGTTTTTTAAATTAAAATACAGAACATAGGTACGTTTGAACATTTTATTCCGGTTGTTCCAATGTGATACATGTACCTTTGTGAACTCATCATTTCTGAGAACCGATGCTGTTAGAGCGTAATTACCTGTAAATACCACATTAATGCAATAAATGCTCAAAAAGATGTCCGTCAACCTCAATGCATTTGGCAATACGGGTAACGAAATTCCTCTCAACAGCGAGTAGTTCGCCTTCGGTATTGTTCGCAAATGCATTGACAATGCGCTGACGCATGTTGTCAGGCGTTGTCGGTGGATCACGATAGCAAATATCCTTCAACTTTCCCCACATAAAGAAATCCGGGGACGTCAGATCCGGTGAACGTGCGGGCCATGGTATGGTGCTTCGACGACCAATCCACCTGTCATGAAATATGCTGTTCAATACTGCTTCAACTGCACGCGAGCTATGTGCCGGACATCCATCATGTTGGAAGTGCATCGCCATTCTGACATGCAGTGAAACATCTTGTACTAACATCGTAGAACATAACGTAGGAAATCATCATACATGGCAGCATTTAGATTGCCATCGATAAAATGCGGGCCCATTATCCTTCCTCCCATAATGCCGCACCATCATCATGTTCCACTTGTCGCAGCCATCGTGGATTTTCCGTTGCCCAATAGTGCATATTATGCCGGTTTACGTTACCGCTGTTGGTGAATGACGCTTCGTCGCTAAATAGAACGCGTACAGAAAATCTGTCATCGTCCCGTAATTTCTCTTGTGCCCAGTGGCAGAACTGTGCACGACGTTCAAAGTCGTCGCCATGCAATTCCTGGTGCATAGAAATATGGTACGGGTGCAATCGATGTTGATGTAGCATTCTCAACACCGACGTTTTTGAGATCCCGGATTCTCGCGCAATTTGTCTGCTACTGATATGCGGATTAGCCGCGACAGCAGCTAAAACACCTACTTGGCATCATCATTTGTTGCAGGTCGTGATTGACATTTCACATGTGGCTGAACACTTCCTGTTTCCTTAAATAACGTAACTATCCGGCGAATGATCCGTACACTTGCATGATGTCGTTCAGGATACCGAGCAGCAAACATAGCACACGCCCGTTGGGCATTTTGATCACAATACTCATACATCAACACGAAATCGACCTTTTCCGCAATTGGTAAACGGTCCATTTTAACACGGATAATGTATCACGAAGCAAATACCGTCCGCTCTGGCGGAATGTTACGTGATACCACGTACTTATACGTTTGTGGCTATTACAGCGCCATCCATCGCAAAGCGAAAAAAGTGGTCCAACTAAAACATTCATATTTCTTTACGTACTACACGAATATGTAATAAAAAATGCGGGTTCCGATTTGAAAAAACGCAGTTGATATCCGTTTGACCTATGGCAACGGCACCTAGTGGGCCAATCATAGCGCCATCTAGTTTCCCCCTTCAAGCTAGACGACTTTCGTTCTTTGTAGTTTTTTCGTTTGATGCTAATTTCGTGAGATATTTGGCCCGGTCACTTTCAATGGAACGTCTCGTATATTTCGCGGACATTCCAAAGTCGAAGTTCACAAATGTAATCTACTCATTGGTAAAATTTTAGACGTAATACATTGACATAAAAGAAGAGTACAATTATTTTTGAAACTGAAAAACTAGTAGCCTGAGGGGGTTTTCATCTTGCCCTCGTGCGCAAGAAACCACACCAGTCCATGCCAAGTTCGTACAGAGCAGCCATTGAGTCACACGGTATCGGGGCTTACGCGAGGGCGATTGTAGTATCGCGGCTAAGCGTCGCTGCGCTTTCGCGGGATGTCTGGACGCCGGCAGCGAGCCGGGCGCTGCCCCCGCGCGTCCTCGCAGCCGTAACGACGTTAGCGCGGCTGAGACAAGCGGGAATCAGGCCGGCTAACTCCATCAGCGCACGGCCCCATTGTGCCGCGCGCGCCCCCGAAATTGTCGCCATTGTCGCGTGGATCAAAATATACAACGCCGGGGGCGGAGCGGGCGGCGCCGCCCACGCGCTGACCGCGTTGGCAGCTGCCGTGCCTCTTTTATTGTTGCTTTACTTGGCGACAGCCAGCAAGTCGCGCCGCCTCCCCACGCCCGCAGCGCGCTAGCGGCCCGCGTAATTTCATACGAAATGTAAATTTCTAATTAAAGCCTGCACATACTTTGACGCGCCTGACAAAGGGAGAACGCTGCCCGCCGGCCCACATCTCGCCCGGCGCGAACGCCGCCCGCCTTCCGCCGCTGTTCGCTGTGTGGCGCGGCCCGCACGTGCTCGCGCCCGGCTCGTGTCAAACTGCCCTCCTCTCTGCTGTTTGGGTAGCCACACAACCCTCTGCTTCGCAAAGCAGTCTACCACGACAACTGAGGTCAAGCTTCTTGTAAAAGCGCTTTGCACTGAACGAGCCACAACAATATACACTACTGGCCGTTAAAATTGCTACACCAAAAAGAAATGCAGATGATAAACGGGTATTCATTGGACAAATATATTATACTAGAACTGACATGTAATTACATTTTCACGCAGTTTGGGTGCATAGATCCTGAGAAATCAGTACCCAGGACAACCACCTCTGGCCGTAATAACGGCCTTGATACGCCTGGGCATTGAGTCAAACAGAGCTTGGATGGCGTGTACAGGTACAGCTGCCCATGCAGCTTCAACACTATACCACAGTTCATCAAGAATAGTGACTGGCGTATTGTGACGAGCCAGTTGCTCGGCCACCATTGACCAGACGTTTTCATTTGGTGAGAGATCTGGAGAATGTGCTGGCCAGTTCAGCAGCCTAACATTTTCTGTATCGAGAAAGGCCCGTACAGGACCTGCAACATGTGGTCGTGCATTATCCTGTTGAAATGTAGGGTTTCGCAGGGATCGAATGAAGGGTAGAGCCACGGGTCGTAACACATCTGAAATGTAAAGTCCACTGTTCAAAGTGCCGTCAATGCGAACAAGAGGTGACCGAGACATATAACCAGTGGCACCCCATACCATCACGCCGGGTGACACACCAGTATGGCGATGATGAATACACGCTTCCAATGTGCGTTCACCGCGATGTCGCCAAATACGGATGCGACCATCATGATGCTGTAAACAGAACCTGGATTCATCTGAAAAACTGACGTTTTGCCATTCGTGCACCCAGTTTCGTCGTTAAGTACACCATCGCAGGCGCTCCTGTCTGTGATGCAGCGTCAAGGGTAACCGCAGCCATGGTCTCCGAGCTGATAGTCCGTGCTGCTGCAAACGTCGTCGAACTGTTCGCGCAGATGGTTGTTGTCTTGCAAACGTCTCCATCTGCTGACTCAGGGATCGAGACGTGGCTGCACGATCCGTTACAGCCATGCGGATAAGATGCCTGTCATCTCGACTGCTAGTGATACGAGGCCGTTGGGTTCCAGCACGGCGTTCCGTATTACGCTCCTGAACCCACCGATTCCATATTGTGCTAACAGTCATTGGATCTCGACCAACGCGAGCAGCAATGTCGCGATACGATAAACCGCAATCGCGGTAGGCAACAATCCGACCTTTACCAAAGTCGCAAACGTGATGGTACGCATTTCTCCTCCTTACACGAGGCATCACAACAACGTTTCACCAGGCAACGCCGGTCAACTGCTGTTTGTGTATGAGAAATCGGTTGGAAACTTTCCTCATGTCAGCACGTTGTAGGTGTCACCACCGGCGCCAACCTTGTGTGAATGCTCTGAAAAGCTAATCATTTGCATATCACAGCATCTTCTTCCTGTCGGTTAAATTTCGCGTCTGTAGCACGTCATCTTCGTGGTGTAGCAATTTTAATGGCCAGTAGTGTATAATATAAAGAAAGAAGCCCTACAATAGGGTCAACGGACCATAGGGGATATCAAACCAAAAAAATTTTTCTGAATAAACATAGATCAGAAATGCACCGAGCCCAATCAGCGATGAGCGCACGCTAGTTTGTCCAACAAGGGAACGCATCTGGGAGTGTCTATACTTCGTTCATCTTAAGTTTCAACCCTAATGTAAACAAAAGACCACTAAGCACGGTCAGTCATTGCTCGTCAAGTGCAATACGCCTACAGCAAATGTTGTAACAGAATGGAAATGATAAAAGGAGTCTGTTTCAGCCCCCTTTCATGTAACTCTCATTTGTAATGCCTAGCTTATTCTGAGTTAGACTAGCAACCTATAGTGTGATTAAAATTACTTGATAGTTGACGCATCATCCGTTGTAGCTATTTTCCTCCAATCAGAGCGTTCAGCGTCATGCCCGAACCGTCGCCAAATTGCCCACAACAATTAGTTCACTTGTAACTCCTTAACCCGCTTTCTGTCTTGATATGCATGGATTCCGAAACCTGGGTCAGGCCTTTTTATTTCGTATTTCATCACACATGATAACCACATCGAAACCAAACACGCACGCGCACACACTCAGACACACGATACTAAAGAAAAACACACATTTCATACATAGCACTAACCAAACATTACTGGTTTCTGTTTATGCTCTTCACGGGTATGTCGCCCTAATAACCAATAATCGCTTTTCTTGCTGAGTGGAACGAATACTGGGATACCCATCCAAATTTGTGTTTGCCGAATTTTATATACTCGTATTTTTGAAGGGTTGACTTCGACGTTAGAGTCCATCCGCAATTGGACCATACAATCGTGTTCTACCTAATTCCCTCATCAGAATGAACTCTCACCAGCGAAAGACAATGTTGGTAGGTTGGGTTTTATAGGATTTAGTAAACCTTAGTGAGCATGGGGACTAAGCTTTTGATTACCTTGAGTTCTTTCTGTAACGGTAGCGCATGCTAGCATCCAGATCCTGAACATACTCCTCCAATAGCATTTCATTTTTGACTCGTGTCAGTGTCGTGTGTTGCGATGTCCAGTGCTTATTACGTTACCAAGAGGATTAGATTTACTTTCATTCCAATTGATCCGAAGTGCGGAGGTCCTTCAGGATGTAGGATCCGTGTCATACTTTGTAGATGATGTGTGAATTGGGAGGAAAGATCTGTCTAGCTAATAACTGTTTGTTTCATGAAAAATAATTCACTCTTCGTTTTCCTCCATGTGCTTTCCGCTATTTCCTAAATCCCCTATGAAATCACTGATGGAAAGGCACCTGCTTGAGAAATGATTAGCGTATTTTTAATGAAACGTATCCCTTGAATCGTCGTGCTGAAGTCTAAATATTAATTTCTGTTGTGCTTTTCAAATAATTCATTGGGTCAAATATGGGTAAACTTTCATAGGGACGTCACATGACACTGCACACGAAGGAACTGGCAAATAGTAAACTTTTAGCTACTATTAATAACAGGAAGATTTGAATCCAAAGGCCATGGCACACGTTCAAAACTATGAAAACTATGATACGTAAAATAAGACATATGGTATGAAAAAGAATCAGGAATAGGGGCAAGAAAGTTTTCCCATTAAAACGGAACAGACTGCTATTAATAGGTCCTAATGTGATGTTTTGGTTTGTAGGGCGCTGAACTGCCCGGTCATCAGCGTCCGTCCCAATTTTTACATCAATCCAGTCTAGCCACTGTCACGAATGATAATGATCAAATGATGAGAACAACACAAACACCCAGTCCCCGCGCAAAGAAAATCCCCAGCGCGGCCGGGAATTGAGCCCAGGATCCCGTGATCCAGAGGCAGCAACGCTAGCCACTAGACCGCGAGCTGCGGGCACAATAAGTCCTACTTATTTATCAGTTGTTACTCTAGCGTTATGGCATAGTGAACTACAAGAAAACCTTGAAAATCTTCGAAGTTTTTGTCAATCACAGTGTTAAATTTTCAACCTATGTAGCTCTTGGTTTCACATCTCACTGAACAGTCGGTTTTACCTCACATTCTGTACTTTTCTTCTACCTATTTCCTACTTAGATAATATGTAGCTTTGCCCAGATCCTGTCTGTGGCTTCTTTCAAGCACAGGAGATATAATTTCAGCCATGTTTGCTATATGTCATTGCAAGCGAACACGCCATTCCCAAAAACCTATACATGCAGCATGTTAGGCAAAAACCCAATGCAATCATGCATATACGAGATTTTGTTTTCCCCCATCTTAAACGTCACCTCCCTCATGTTTCAAACTAATATCTCGTGCATCTTGCAGAGCCATTATATACATTTGTAAGGGTAGGAATTTCTGAAATAACAACAAAGCGGTATGGTAATGCGTAACAACTTTTTATTCAGCCATAAATATTCACAGTGGAAATATAGCTTTACATCCACAAATCCTGTTGTTTTTACGATACATGAAGTAATAATGATTTAAATTCACAGTTCTTGTTACTGTTTGAAATTTTTTTATTCACTTCTTGGTTTTACAAATAATAGTATTGGTTGAAAATTTTTTTTTTGCATCACATTGCAGTACTGATTACAGCTATCACAGAGGTATAGTTTCTATTAGACTAATACTATTACTAGTGAAATTCCACCCCAACAAAAATGGCTCTGAGCACTATGGGACTCAACTGCTGTGGTCATAAGTCCCCTAGAACTTAGAACTACTTAAACCTAACTAACCTAAGGACAGCACACAACACCCAGCCATCACGAGGTAGAGAAAATCCCTGACCCCGCCGGGAATCGAACCCGGGAACCCGGGCGTGGGAAGCGAGAACGCTACCGCACGACCACGAGATGCGGGCACCCCAACAGAATACTTAATTAATACATTGAACTGTGTGGCTCTTAACATTTTCCACCTCAAGCAGCTGAAATAATTTAATAATACAATGAAGCAGATGGCCCTAAAATGTTCATCCCAAACAGCTGCACTAAAATGAACTGGGTAGAACTCACACTTAATACCTAGTATGACTTGGACAGCTAGTGGTAGGTGAAACTTAAAAACTAATCTATTTACACATGCACTCACACAATCATACACACACATGAAGTCCAAAAGCGGGAAATATGGTAAACTATTTTTTCCTCCATTTACCATTTTTTTTAGCTTTTTCATGATATTAGTTCAATATTTAATCTTTATATGTATATATTGAATTTTTAACTTATTTTTTACAGTTTTTATAATTTTTTTGCAGCACATGCATCTTATACATTCATGCATAGATATCACACTGCTTATTCAAAAAAAAATAAACAGAATTTATTTACGACAGGCATACATATTTACCCAGACATCCACACTCAAACACACTCATAAGCATATATACAGACACATAAGCACTCACACATGCAGGCACACCATACATCACACATACAATATTTACACTATGATGAAAGAGCCATACTGTTTTGCACAAGCTCGCACTCAGCCAGTCACTCTCTCTCCCTCTTATTCATAATGTCGGAGTCCCCCACCCCCTGTTGTACTTCAGGTAAATAGTGTGAGTACAGGAGGGCTTGAATCCCCTCATCACAAATGGTTCTTTTACCGTTATGAGGTGAGAATCCGACTTCAGACTGCAGCACAGGTACACCTTGTAGCCTCACAATCGAATACTAGTTTGCAGTACCAAATACAGCGGATGTGGCAGAGGAGCACAAACACCACCATACAGGCACTGCAAGTAGTCTTCGACCATAAGAAAATGAGATACTGTACCTCACACACCCTTATCCCGCCTCTGGGTGGCTCTATCTATTGTATGATAAGCATACATTTTGGATATTAGGCCCACAAACTCCACAATCGGCAATTCATCTGCCTCACCTATCATTACGCCAATAGCCTTCTTGTTCTGAGGAACAGTACCATAAGGGTTTTCGGCTTTATATCTCGATGTGTTGAATTCATTACTGTGACACGTAAATACTTCACATGCATCACAGTTCTTCGCCCAATATATGAAGCTATCTGAATCCATATAATGCAACGTTGGTTCCACGAAATGAGTTTTAGCAAACTCAAAGTGGAAGCAGTGCATGTGGAGTTTGGAAGTGTCCAATATACATGTACCCAAATAGACTGGTTTTGTAAACACTACCGAAACCTTCCACATACCCACAGCAACAAAGTTCTCATTGAAAATAGTGACCCACTTAAAATTTGGTCTTGCAATGCACTTTCCTATGCCCCACGACCCATCCCATTTGGTCCTAATCAAAATATCGCATTCATTACTTATGGTTTGCATGGCTGTACAGAAAATGGAATTATTCATGAATTTATATAAATCTTTTTCGAAATCACTAGTCGCGCCCACCCTCTTCTTGGTATTTAATTCAGTATACTCCCTCAACCAGGGGGAGATAGCCCAGTGATTCTACCCAGCTTCATCCCTAACCTGAGACACTGCTGGAGATTATGATAATGAATTACATACCTCTGCTTGTGTCCAACTGTTTACAAATAGAGCTTCCTCGCAGAACTTGTTGCTCTGGACATAAGCTATTTTTCATTTCGTGCAAACTAACAGGGTATATGAGATCAGCCTCCACCACTTACCCTACATCAGAATCAGCCAGCAGACCCAATATTTTTCCCTCAATCCTTTGATTCGTTTTCGGGCACCCACTCATATCCACCAAACGGCAGTGGCCACATCAAGGCGTGCCTCTATAAGTTACTCATATCCAAATATACACTCCTGGAAATTGAAATAAGAACACCGTGAATTCATTGTCCCAGGAAGGGGAAACTTTATTGACACATTCCTGGGGTCAGATACATCCATGATCACACTGACAGAACCACAGGCACATAGACACAGGCAACAGAGCATGCACAATGTCGGCACTAGTACAGTGTATATCCACCTTTCGCAGCAATGCAGGCTGCTATTCTCCCATGGAGACGATCGTAGAGATGCTGGATGTAGTCCTGTGGAACGGCTTGCCATGCCATTTCCACCTGGCGCCTCAGTTGGACCAGCGTTCGTGCTGGACGTGCAGACCGCGTGAGACGACGCTTCATCCAGTCCCAAACATGCTCAATGGGGGACAGATCCGGAGATCTTGCTGGCCAGGGTAGTTGACTTACACCTTCTAGAGCACGTTGGGTGGCACGGGATACATGCGGACGTGCATTGTCCTGTTGGAACAGCAAGTTCCCTTGCCGGTCTAGGAATGGTAGAGCGATGGGTTCGATGACGGTTTGGATGTACCGTGCACTATTCAGTGTCCCCTCGACGATCACCAGTGGTGTACGGCCAGTGTAGGAGATCGCTCCCCACACCATGATGCCGGGTGTTGGCCCTGTGTGCCTCGGTCGTATGCAGTCCTGATTGTGGCGCTCACCTGCACGGCGCCAAACACGCATACGACCATCATTGGCACCAAGGCAGAAGCGACTCTCATCGCTGAAGACGACACGTCTCCATTCGTCCCTCCAATCACGCCTGTCGCGACACCACTGGAGGCGGCTGCACGATGTTGGGGCGTGAGCGGAAGACGGCCTAACGGTGTGCGGGACCGTAGCCAGCTTCATGGAGACGGTTGCGAATGGTCCTCGCCGATACCCCAGGAGCAACAGTGTCCCTAATTTGCTGGGAAGTGGCGGTGCGGTCCCCTACGGCACTGCGTAGGATCCTACGGTCTTGGCGTGCATCCGTGCGTCGCTGCGGTCCGGTCCCAGGTCGATGGGCACGTGCACCTTCCGCCGACCACTGGCGACAACATCGATGTACTGTGGAGACCTCACGCCCCACGTGTTGAGCAATTCGGCGGTACGTCCACCCGGCCTCCCGCATGCCCACTATACGCCCTCGCTCAAAGTCCGTCAACTGCACATACGGTTCACGTCCACGCTGTCGCGGCATGCTACCAGTGTTAAAGACTGCGATGGAGCTCCGTATGCCACGGCAAACTGGCTGACACTGACGGCGGCGGTGCACAAATGCTGAGCAGCTAGCGCCATTCGACGGCCAACACCGCGGTTCCTGGTGTGTCCGCTGTGCCGTGCGTGTGATCATTGCTTGTACAGCCCTCTCGCAGTGTCCGGAGCAAGTATGGTGGGTCTGACACACCGGTGTCAATGTGTTCTTTTTTCCATTTCCAGGAGTGTAGAATATAGCTTGAATCAAGGGATGCATTGAACACCACACCCATATGTGGATTATTTGCCTGGGATATCTGTAGACACACTGGCAAACTCTTCCACTGATCCTGTGCTCAAGTCAGAAGTTTGATGTTGTACCTCATTTTCTTGAGCATCTAGTGTCCCAGGACAACCCAGGTGGCATGTAATGAAAGGTGGTGTCCAGAGAGTACGTGGTCTTGCACACACTCCAGAACTTTTCAGAAACATCTGCAAGCAAGTGGACATGGCTGTGCATGTATAGTCTTCCCTATTCACCCAAATTTGTATCATCATAACACTTTCATGTCTACTATACGCTGATAAGAGGCGACACACACGCACCTGGAGAGATCTTGTGCTTTTGGATTGGCGTCGTGGATAAGATTGGTGTTACAGGGAGGATTCGTCAATAACAGTCTGGGAGGGATCTGTCAATCTCCCACCTTATCTTACAAATGCATGAATACTCTGTGATGCCCATCCCCACAGAGAAATATGGCCAGTCGTAATCGTAAATTCCCACTATGATCAATGCAATGGACATATGTAGATAATCTAATTGCATCGGTATAGGACGTTGTCTGGTATAATTTGGTGTGTATGGTCGAATGAACGTACTGCACAGTTATCTAGCTGCATTCGCAGTCTGGTATATTTTAGCTGCAAATTAGTGAAGGAATGATTTAGCGGTGAAACAGAAATTGAGTGTCATGGCTGGCATTCAAATTATGGAACAACTGGTAAAACTTCTAAAATTGATCACACTATCAACTGTGGTGTGTATTATCTTACATTGCCCCATATCAACTGTGTCTTTCCCATCCCATCTGTCTCTTGGTACACTTGACTACTGCATAATGATTGACTGACACCACTTGGTTGAGATGGAGGGAACACTGGATATCTGCTACTTGTCACTATGGCCCATAGGATTAAATGTAGAGGTCATCACCTTCAGACAGTTGTTTAGAAGCATTCCTCAACGCTGCAGATTCATGCTATTTCCATATGCTGTGATACCCTCCACATGTTTTTATTTTATGTTTTTCGCCCATAACATAGCAGTACCTCTATTTATTTCTACTTCCTCGTGCATTTTGTGAATGGCACCGTCCGGCGATGGTCAACACCGGAACAGTAATCACCTACATGACTGAAAAATGAGGAAACAATGCTCTTCAAAATGGAACACCGGACATCCACTACACTGTTGCTGTTGAAGATGAGATTAACTGTATAGGTCATCACCTTCGGATAGCTGTTGGAAACATTTTACAATGCCGCAGACTCGCCAAGTTTCCATATGTTGCGATGTTTTCAACATTTTGTCAATGAGAAACATCGCCTCTATGTTTTATTTCTACTAACTTGTGTGTTGTGGGAGCTTCCTGTGAGAGACAAAGGATCAAAACATGTCGGTTTAGCAGCTGTACAGACCTCTAAACCGTGACAGGGAAACAAAGTGTAGGGCAGTGTACATTACTGTGGTCGTACACTGCTTGTATTTGTTACAGACGAAAAAACAATGTATTAAACTGCTTATGAAGGAGCAATACAGGAACCCTCTCGTGTGATCGATAGTCTTTTGGAGAAGGTCTTCATCCTGTACAGTCAATAAAACTTTATGCAGGTCTATGTAAGCAACTTCGACCACTGGCCACCAACTCCAATGGAGCCATATGTGTTTATGTAAAATACTTGATGTCAGCATGCAGACAGTATTTGTTTTTTCGATGTATCAGAAGAGAGAGATGCAGTAAAATCTTATATGAGGTTCTATTACAAGGAATGGTATAACTGGTTAAAGTTTGGATACAAATAGTTCTCTCAACATTGCACCGATTTTGCTCATAAGACTAAAAGAAATCGGTTATATCTATTCTCATGGAATCAAAATTGTTTTGATTATTATCGTCATGATTGCATGTTCAAAAAACAGGTGTTATCGCAAGTGCTGTGTTATTTCATACTTCACAATCTCTAATTATAAAGTAGACACCAACTGAATTATAGCTCATTGTGGAACCTAGAAATAATAGTGTCTTTTCCCCGACATGCGAGTAGAGTGTGTGAAACAGGCTGTAATGATCAACTTGCTTACAATCTGCCGTATGATTGGAAACTGTACGCATATGTTGGTAGAGGGGAGTTGTGGAACAAAAATGTCATATGTAAGCACACAGACAGTAATTGGTTTCAATGTAATGGAAGAGAGAGATAGAGATGTGGTAAAATCTTATAGGACGTTCTATTACAAGACAGGCTCTCAAAATTCATTTCTTAAACGCATGTGTGATATAACTTTGCATTGGTAAAACGGGACTTGTCCTAGTGTACAAAACAACAACGTCCTCCTGAATTGTAGCATGGTGTTGTAGAATGTAAAATGACAAACTCTGATGTCAAACAGCGACAGACACAGTCCTCAGCTGTATCCTTACACGTAATACACTTATTAAACTCCTCTCTTTCCAACAGCGGTATCTCGTCAGTTGAATATATTTCCCACCAAAAAAAATATAAAAATAAAGATAGTACCTTACCACACCAGCCATTTTCTCAACAGCTTGTAGGTGAAGAGTAGAATTCGAATGCGCCTGCACAAGATTCGAGTGGTACTGTGAAATTTTCTCCCAGCAGGATGAGACCAGTTGTATGGCATCGTCAATTTTTGAGCTGTGTTGCGATTTTAGGCAGTCCTTGTGTAGCGCTATGCATATAGTTGTGTAATTATGGCCATCTGTATTTTTAATTATGTAATTAGGAATGATCTTTACTTCAGTTTCCAACCAAAATAAATTAAGTGCACTAACCTATCCTTCCTCTTATGTATCTGGTAAGTTTCCATGTGTTGGGAGTGCACTTGGGCTTTCTGTCCAGAAGGACCAAGGCTCAAGTCCCAGAAATGGCACAGACATTTTTAATTTCCCACCAATTCCAAGTCCCTCTGGTAGTATAGTTGTGTTACATGAGGGGCACTTGGGCTTTCTGTACAGGAGGAGCATGGTTTGAGTCCTGGAAAGGGCATCGCCATTTTTAATTTCCCGCCAATTCCTGGGTTGGGGAGAGGGTGGGGGGTTTGTCAGCACAGCCCTGGGACAAAGAAATTCCCACCAAAATTTGAAATTCCCGCCAAAATTCGAAAATCCCACCAACAGGGTAGGCACGGGAGGGGGAATGGGCAGGGACCCACATGCCAACTTGGCAAAATACATGACATCTGCTGGGGGTGAGGGGATTGGGGGTGGGTATGGTTGGAAGGTGTAATTAATTGATCAATTTAATCAATTTTCATATCAATTTCATATCAGAAGTGTCCCAGCACCGCCATCTCCCTACTACTGTCGCTGAACTCTGTCTTCCTGAAGATGTGGCGCTGCGTGCTCTTTCCATTGGCGTGATAGTCAGCGCCTTCTTGATGCCGTTTTGCGGTGCTTCACTGGTCTATGTGCAGTCGATGCTTTATGACTGCACAATCTCCACACCGTGTACAACAGAGAATAGCAAGTCAAGAAGCAGTACCATCAGACAAAAAACGATTTATTAAATTTGATGGATACTAATACTTTGTTTTCAGATGATTCGGTTACCAATAACGCAGAGTCTCAGTCTGATGTAACAATACATGATGCTGCTGTTTCCTGCCGTGCAGGATAGCCGGGGGGTATGAGGTGCCTTGCCACGGTTCGCGCGGCTCCCCCCTCTCCCTCCCCCTCCTCCCCCCCCCCCACTCTGGTAGGAGGTTCGAGTCATCCCTCGGGCATGGGTGTGTGTGTTGTCGATAGCGTAAGTTGGTTTAAGTTAGCTTAAGTAGTGTGTAAGCCTAGGGACCGATGATCTCAGCAGTTTGGTCTCGCAGGAATTTACCACCACGTGTTCGTGCTGCTGTTTTCGTCCCAGACAGTCAGCCTAGAATTGATACAGACACTCCACAGAACACATATGGCAACATTTTTACAAATATAAATATTTCTTTCACTGAAGAGACCAAAGATTCCAGATTAAATGTTGTAGATTTTTCTCAGTCTGACAGTAACACTACACAGACAATACAAAATTTTTGAGAAACTGAGAACACCGACAAACAGTCAATTCATCAACCAACAAATATTACGAATTCTTTTGCAGAATAATGACCTTGGTCTTCTGGTCCAGTAGTTATTACAAGAAAGCAAAAAAATACTAGCAGATCACTTTGTGGTGAAACAAAAACTAAACATCGAATTACCCAAAGAGAATTTAACTGGAGGAATTAATGCAGAGTTAAAGAATGTCACTCCAAGGATCGAAGAAATTACAGCTACACAGACACGGTTAGGACAGCAGTTCTTTCAAAGAAAAACTGAGTTCAACGGAAGTTGAAAGAAATCAAAGACACACATCACAAAGTAAGGCTTCAATTATTTCAAAGATAAAGAAGGCAGTTCGTAGCACCGCATTTACAAAATTGCAAAGGAGGTCACAAAACCATTCGGAACAAATACAGCAGCCAGAAGCAAAAAAAAAATTGACCTCAGTACCAAAGAACAATTCGATATACTGACAACACAAGTAGGTGATTTTTCAAGCAAAGGCAGATGATCACTCTGGTGGTACACAGCCAATACATTTTACTGATACGGAAGAATTCCCATCTCTAGAACGCTTCAAGAAAGGACAAATGGCAGTTAACAAACAACAGCCGCGCGGGATCAGCCGAGCGGTCTGGGACGCTGCAATCATGGACTGTGCGGCTGGACCCGGCGGAGGTTCGAGTCCTCCCTAGGGCATGGGTGTGTATGTTTGTCCTTAGGATAATTTAAGTTAAGTAGTGTGTAAGCTTAGGGACTGATGACCTTAGCCGTTAAGTCCCATAAAATTTCACACACACAACAAACAACACAGACAGGAAGTAAATAGCTTACGCACTCATCCAGCTGAGATTGAGAATTTGACACCTGCATACTTTACATGTGATTGCAGTGAGAGTCATCACGGAAGCGAACATGAATATGTGCAAGAACAACATTTAGGCAGACTTTGCTCATGAACGTGAGAATTTTCAAACTTGTTTTAAGCCGGACGGAGTAGCCGAGCGGTTCAGGCGCTACAGTCTGGAACCGCGCGACCGCTACGGTCGCAGGTTTTCGAATCCTGCCTCGGGCATGGATGTGTGTGATGTCCTTTGGTTAGTTAGGTTTAAGTAGTTCTAAGTTCTAGGGGACTGATGACCTCAGACGTTAAGTCCCATAACGCTCAGAGACATTTGAACCATTTTGTCATCCTAACTAATTTTGTAACCACGCAGTTTACAACTTTAACTCCATTTTTTGGCCACATGGTATAACCACATCAGCGTCTAACAGAACCATACAGCCCATCTGCATTAATACAGCTGCGCATTTCTAAACTTCCCAGATCATTATGCATATCATTACTCACAGGACACCAGAAAGATAACCTACACACTTTTTGAGATGTTTTACAACTTCTCGAAATTGCGAAATCTAGCAATTCTTACATAAACAGTAACTTTCCACACAATAACCGCGATTGTGATGACGGGCATAACAGAAGACAGTCACAATCATTTCGTGACAGCAGAGACAGCCAGTAGAGGAATAACAGACAGAATCAAATCATTATCAGGGAAATGACAATTTTAATAGATCACCGCAGAACAGTTACGAACAAAATCTGAACTTTTATCTTAACAACCATCAATCAGAATGAGAATTTCACTCTGCAGCGGAGTGTGCGCTGATATGAAACTTCCTGGCAGATTAAAACTGTGTGCCGGACCGAGACTCGAACTCGGGACCTTTGCCTTTCGCGGGCAAGTGCTCTACCGGCTGAGCTACCGAAGCACGACTCGCAGGGGAGCTTCTGTTAAGTTTGGAAGGTAGGAGACGAGGTACTGACAGAAGTAAAGCTGTGAGGAGGGGGCGTGAGTCGTGCTTGGGTAGCTCAGTCGGTAGAGCACTTGCCCGCGAAAGGCAAAGGTCCCGAGTTCGAGTCTCGGTCCGGCACACAGTTTTAATCTGCCAGGAAGTTTCAACCATCAATCACATAATACAGAAGGTAACGTAAACAATCCTTCGTATCAGCAGTCTTCGTCACACTCACACTCCCAGCCTAATACTTCTGGCAATAATTACGGACGGCCGGAGTGGCCGTGTGGTTCTAGGCGCTACAGTCTGGAGCCGAGCGACCGCTACGGTCGCAGGTTCGAATCCTGCCTCGGGCATGGATGTGTGTGATGTCCTTAGGTTAGTTAGGTTTAATTAGTTCTAAGTTCTAGGCGACTGATGGCCTCAGAAGTTAAGTCGCATAGTGCTCGGAACCATTTGAAACATTTTGAACCAACAATTACGTACAGAGAAAAAGCAATGTGCATCCTCATAGACAGCAGCCGTACCAACAAAATCATTGCGATCACAGGCAACAAAACTATAATTACAGGGAAAACGAGAGATATGGAAACAGACGAAACGACAACTGGAGAAGGGACACTTTCAGAAATCAGAAGAACTTTTCATTGAATGAATCAGACAATCGGTTCCGTCCACGGTAACATATTTTCAATAATTCAGAGGCACGATGCTCAACGCAAATAGTAGACGTTTCGTCGCCCAACACACAGAGACGCGACAGTAAGGCACTACAATGACTAGAAGCTCAGAACCTGCAAGATGCTCATCATGTTGAAACAACACAGTGTATTACTCATTTTGACAACATTACTGCCAGCCGCGGTGGCCTTGCGGTTCTAGGCACTTCAGTCCGTAGCCGCGTGACTGCTACAGCCGCAGGTTCGAATCCTGCCTCGGGCATGGATGTGTGTGAGGTCCTTAGGTTAGTTAGGTTTAAGTAGTTCTAAGTTCTAGGGGACTGATGACCTCAGCTGTTAAGTCCCATAGTGCTCAGAGCCATTCGAACCATTTTGACAACATTACTGAAAACACTATCTATTTAGAAAACATTAGGGATACGCTGTTACATGAAAATGAGGTACCACAGAAACACATTTACCTTCTGGTTATCATATTCAGGTAGGAAGACACATATTAAACGCACTTCTGGGCACAGATTCTCCCTTCATGGTGATCAGTGATTCAGTGTTTAACAAATGTAATTCTGTTATAGCTTGTCCAACTTTACCCTTACAAAGAACTAAAGTAAGAGGTGCTGTTTCAGAAAAAGGAGTTGGTATCAAAGCGCAGACGCATTTGGAATTCACAGTACAAGGCGACACATTTTTCGCAATCTTTTTAATTGTTCCCTTACTTGTGACAGAAGCAATTCTTGGTATGGACTTCTTGAGGAGACGCAAAGCCATTCTTGATTACAACAGTATACGGTAGTCTTGAACGAACTGTGACAGAATCCCGAGTGACAGGGGACTGAGGTACTAGGACATGTATTGAAACTATGAAATAGTGCATTGATAATTACTAGTCACTAGCCGAAATCTAGATTTGCTTTAATAAATCCTGAAAGGAAAGGACAACTGACTGCTATGCTCCATCATTTTGAAAGCCATATCACAGTCGTTGAGTACATCCACATTGCTAATGGAAAGTGACTTTACTTTTTTGGCTGCTCAGTGCGGATGATTTTCTCTCAACGGTCATAAATAAATGTTTACGCATATAATAAAAACAGACTGTTTCGTGGGACCCTACCACCACGGCACAGCATGTCGCCAGGTTGCGGATAGGGGATACGGCCTTCAGATATGAAGGGTAGCTGCGAATACAAAAAATAAGCAGTCGCGGTCAGCCGGTGGGGAGCACGCGATGGCGTGATGAACCATCCCTGTTTCTTCTTCTCTTACTATCAAATCTATTCATCAAGAATCAGCAACATTAATGGGCATGGGTCCCTTTGAAGTAAAATATTCCGGAGGTAAACTAGGTTCCCATTCGGATCTCTGAGCGCAACCTACTTCGAAGAGATTCAGGCCGAAAGGAACTTTCAGGTTGGGAACATGGAACGTTAAAAGTTTGAACAGGCCAGGAACGTTCCACACATTATTAGACGAATTAGATAGATACGATGCAGACATTACAGCTATTCAAAAAACTCGGTGGCAGGGGAAGGGTAGCATAAAGGGGGGTAACTATACATTTTTCTATGGAGGTGCGGAAGCTCACAGTTTCGGAACAGGTTTCGCAGTACAGAGAAAAGTGCTTCACGCAATCAGAGATATAAGGTTCATTAGTGACCGACTATCAGTTATAGTGTTGTACCGCAGGTGGAATAGACTAAAGTGCGCGTCATTTATGTTGGCGGCCGAGTTTAGGTTCGTTCTGCGCATCTGACGTCACAAAACACAGTCAGCCAATGAACAGAGAACGACGTTGCCAGATCTCGACTGCAGTGCAGAGCACGGACGAGTGTCTCCAGTTTTAGAAACCTTCAGCCATAAATAAAGTAATAGAACAAAAGCAATGTCTTGTTAGTAGACTTTCTTTTATAGAAAGTTTGGAAAAAGCATTCTTTATACCAGTTGCTTCATATTCTATTAATTAATTAAACCAAACAAGCAATAAGACTCCTAATTCGGGCGATAGCAAGGAAAGGTGTTTGTATCAACCTCACGAACCGCTTTTTCGCAATAAAGAACAGCGGTAATTGTTTATTTCCTATTATACTTCGACGAAGCATGAGTAATGCATAGTCATACCAACAGTGTTTGTCAGTATTTTGCGTGACGTGTTAAGTGTCCTCATGGAGTTCTACAACCTGACGAGCTACTAAGCGTAACGGTTAAGGTGTTGGGCAACGAAGCGACAGGTTATGAGTTCAAACCTTGTGCGATGCATGTTATTGTCTTTATTTAAAAACAATATCGAAGTGTCTTACTTCACGAATTTTATTCGTTTGAATGCAGTTTTTTGAAATTTCTAACGCTTTGTCTCTTCATTAACCCTTTCACTGCTGCAGACACGTGCTCCCCGCATTCCGCGCTGTGCGCGATTTTGTCATCACTGCACTGCTCGCCTGTGCAGACACATGGTGTTCTCATTGCTTTGACACTCTTATCATTCGATTTCACAAAAACTATTTGGCCCAAAAATTTGATTTTTTACACATCTTCTTGACTGATATCTTCCCCCCATAAATGACTAAATTTTGTTTCGATGTTCAACGCAGTTATTGTGTAGCATTAAATGTAGTAAACCATAGCACGAAATTTTGAAGAGTTTGCAGAGGTTAAAGTCCATAGCGTATACTTTCCGTATGTTCGATTTTAGTTGCCACAATGTTGAGAATGAAATGTGGACAAGATACCTAAATTTCATATAAAATTTACTGTATAACAATATCTCATTTAATTTAAGTACCAGATAGGTGTCGTATGTAATATTGAGAAATATTCCGTCTTTCGCGACTGTAATAAAAGTTTTATTTACACCGGACGCGTTTGGCTTTATTTTAAAGCACTTCAATCAATGAAAGGTATGGCACATACACGATGGTACTCATGTTCTCTTTCTTGTTTTTGTTCCACAGTCGCAGTTTTACCAATGGTATTGAAATATATTCCTCTTCTGCAACTGTAATAAGCGATTTATTTATACCAGACGTGTTTCTCTCTTTTGAAGCATCTTCAGTGGACAGTATTTTGTCTCCTCCATTGCCAAGTCACCTTTCGTAGTTTTGTGCTGCGGTAACACAATATTCAACGTTTTTGTCGGCTGATCAGTGTTTTAGCAAATAAATGCTGTTTGTGTGTGCCACACACAAAAATTATATTTGACATAGCTCAGAGCACTTCACTGATAGACGGTATATTCAAGTCCTAATGTTTTTGTAAGTCCACAGTTTTGTTTAATGTATTTTGTCTACTTCCTTTTGATTGACTGAAGTGCTTTAAAATAAAGCCAAACGTGCCCGGTGTAAATAAAACTTTTATTACAGTCGCGAAAGACGGAATATTTCTCAATATTACATACGACACCTATCTGGTACTTAAATTAAATGAGATATTGTTATACAGTAAATTTTATATGAAATTTAGGTATCTTGTCAACATTTCATTCTCAACATTGTGGCAACTAAAATCCACCATATGGACTTTTACCTCTGCAAACTCTTCAAAATTTCGTGCAATGGTTTACTATATTTAATGCTGCATAATAACTGCGTGAAAATCGAAACAAAATTAAGTCATTTATGGGGGGAAGGTATCAGTCAAGAAGATGTGTAAAAGTCAAACTTTTGGGCCAAATAGTTTTTGTGGAATTGAATGATAAGAGTGTCAAAGCAGTCGGAACACCATGTGTCTGCACAGGCGAGCAGTGCAGTGACAAAATCGCGCACAGCGCGGAATCAGGGAGCACGTCTTTGTAGCAGCGAAAGGATTAATGCGGCCGTGGTGGCTTTACTTCATGAACTGCGCGCTCCCCCCTAAACGTAAGCTTGCGAACTATGCTATACTATGGCGCTGCTTCTCTTGACGCGTGCGCCGTGTGCAACTGGCAACGCAGCAATCTCCCGCGTCTGGACGGGCATGCGCGAGCCGCCAAGATAAAAGAATTGAACTATAGTAGTAATTAATGTACACTCACCAACTGAGGACACTGAAGAGGTTGTTAAAGACGGCTTTTATGAACAACTAGATTAACTGTGGGATGAGTTCTCCTCGTATGATACAAAATTAATCATAGGTGATTTTAATGCGGAGATAGGGAAGGAGGAAGCATTCCGGCCTACAATTGGGAAAGAAAGTTTGCATAACATTTCGAATGATAATGGCACAAGGGTGGTTAATTTTGCTGTTTCAAATGACATGGTTGTTGAAAGCACATATTTCAAAAGGAAGGACATTCATAAAGCAACTTGGGTCTCTCCGGATGGACACACCCGAAACCAAATTGATCATGTTCTTGTAGATCGGAGATGGCACACTAGTATAAAAAATGTTAGGACTTTCAGGGGAGCAGACTGCGATTCTGATCATTTTCTTGTAGTTGCCAAAGTTCACCAACGGCTATCTAGAGCAACATCAAGGTGTCACAATGTAGAACTTGTTAGGTTCGACACTGACAAGCTAAATGATGAAAACTTTAGAAGAAGGTACATGATAGAAATTTCAAAAAGGTTTGATGCTCTCAGGACACACGAAGATCAAGACGAAGATGTAAATAAACAGTGGATCACTGTGAGGAATAATATCAAAGAGGCAGCGAATGTCGAAATAGGTACAATTAAGAAGAACAGGGGGAATCCGTGGTTTGATGAGGAATGCAAGAAATTGGTAGAGGAAAGGAGAAAAGCGCGATTAGATTGGGATAGAATGGGAGACAGAAAAAGAGAGGAGTTCTTGAACATGAGAAGAGAAGTTGGTCGTAGGCTACGGGCAAAAAAGAGGGATTATTTGAACAATCATATTAAAAAATGGAAACAAACAGTAAAACAAAAAACATTAGAGAACTTTACCTAGACATAAATGGGTATAGGAAGGAGATCAAGGCTAGGACAAATGCACTTCGAGGGGATGCCGGGGGAATACTGACAGACCCCAGTGCTATATTAAGTAAATGGATGGCGTATTTTGAGCATGTATTAAATGTACACCAGGAAGCACGAAATGATCAGGCGTACGAAATACATACAGCAGAACCTCAGATACCTGAGCCAGCGTTAAAGGAAGTAAGAAATGCAATCAATAAATTGAAAAACCATAAAGCACCAGGATCAGATTGCATAACTGCAGAATTAGTTAAAAATTGGGGACAGAAATTGGTGGAAGTAGTTTACAAAGTGATAACTAAAGTATGGAACTCAGAGATGATACCTGAAGAGTGGCAGGAGTCGATTCTGATCCCAATTTTTAAGAATGGCGACAAAATGGATTGTAGTAATTATAGAGTGATATCGCTATTACCTGTATGTTCGAAAATTTTCTCGAATATTCTGCTAAGCAGGCTTACACCATATGCAGATGAAATTGTGGGGGATTACCAAGCTGGCTTTCGGAGGAACAGATCAACTATAGACCAAATATTCACCCTGCGTCAAATTTTGGAAAAGAAATGGGAATACAATAAACCAGTTCATAATCTTTTCCTAGATTTTACAAAAGCATATGATTCAGTATTGCAATCAAAATTGTACAGAATTCTTTTGGAACTTGGAATACCAAAGAAGTATGTTAGACTTATAGAAGCGAGTTTGAAAAACACAGAAGGTAGAGTACGCATGGGCAAATTGGAGTCAGAAGAATTTGTAATAAATAACGGACTTAAGCAGAGAAATGCCCTGTCTCCGCTACTCTTTAATTTAGTCCTAGAATATATTGTACGAATGGCGGCAGATAATTCAGAGGGTGTGGAGTTAAATGGAAATATTAAGATATTAGGGTATGCAGATGATCTAAACATCATTAGCGATAGGAAAGAATCTGTAACAACAAATGTGAATGCGTTAATCGAGGCTAGTGAAGATGTAGGTCTAAGGATAAGTGAAGACAAAACTAAATACCTGGTTACTACTAGAATGCCAACAGCAGTAGATAAGGAAATGTTAAGAGTTGGAGACAAGCAGTTTGAAAAAGTGAACACATTTGAGTATCTAGGCGTGGACATCACTTCGAGAAATGAGATTGAATCCGAACTGAAGAAGAGATTACGGGCGGGAAATGCGTGCTACTTATCACTGAATACATTATTTTCATCACGGATATTGTCTAGGAATTTAAAGATTAGGATATACAAAACTATTATTCTACCAGTTATGCTCTATGGGTGTGAGACTTGGTCTCTCACTATGCAAAATGAAGAGCTGTTTCGAGTATTTGAAAACAAAATTTTCGGAGCAAAGAGGGATGACATTAGCGGAGATTGGCGAAAACTGCATAACGAAGAGGTTCACGAACTCTATTCAAGCCCTGACATAATCAGTACTGTTACATCGCGTAGGCTGCGATGGGCAGGTCACGTAGCTCGAATGGATGACAGGGCAGCGCGCAGAGTACTGGTAGGGCACCTAGAAGGAAAACGTCCTGTGGGGAGACCGAGGCGTAGATGGGAGGACAATGTGAAGGCTGACTTGACGAGCCTAGGTATTGAAGGTGAATGGAAGGAAATAGCCCAAGACAGGGACAGATGGCGAAAATACGTTGCTGTGGTAATGGACTCTCGAGTCCAGTAATGCCAGTGAGTGTGTGTGTATAATAAAAACAGAGTAAGACATTACCGCGACGTTATAATTTTGTTCTAGCTTATCAGAAACTATTATTTCATCGCACATTTGACGCGCAGTATTTAACGTCTCATCTCTAATTAGAAACAGGCATTTCCAGTAATCGCAAGGGTGACCACGAAAGTGTTACTATTCGACTTCTTCTTCTGCGAGACGGGGACAGCGATGTTGTAGTATCTACAGTTAAGAGATGATAATACGATCATTGTACTGTCAAAATACCGGTGACATGGAAACGGGCGTTTTGCAATCACGCACAGTTTTCATTTGCTGGACACGCAGTGTGTCTACCGTAATTAAAATATATGTACCTCTATATATTTGGGCTCAGTATTACAATTACTTTTCAGTTTGCGCATCTACAACAATACAAACTGAATTGTTGAAAACTTCTCGGCTTCCGGCTTTCCTATTGCACCTTTGAATAGCACTAAAAAGGTCAAGAGTTCTTTTGTAGTGTTGTCGTAAACAGTAAGTTTTTAAGAGAGGCCTCTCTCTGCAAGCGGTTCCATCATTTTGTTGACTGCCTTACTACATACTGTAGCATCCTAAACCATACTCTCCGTTTCTTGCTTCAAACTTGTCTGCATAGAATTCTTGTCACCAGAAACGGACACTTTAGCAAAATAAGTCTTGGAATAAACCACTCCAAGCCCATTTACCAAATAATAGTCATCCAACAAGTGATTCAGGACTGTGTTCAAAACATTTGTAAATTATGCGTAATGCTGAAAGGATTTCTACGCTTTGTATATGTTAGCGGCTTGGTCAACGGCAAAATCCTACTAACAATTTGAATAATGTTTCGTCGATGTAGTTCTTCATAAATTCCCCGTCGCCCCCCCCCCCCCCTGCGGCCCCCTTCTAAGAAAAGTAGTTGTCACCATACCACTTTCACAGTGCTTAATCTTGATAAACAAGGTGCGCTGTACTAAATAGGTAACACATTTCCCGATATCTGTCGCTCCATATATCCCCTGTACATCCAAATGCATTCACGCCAATGGCCTGGATAATACTTGGCATCACACTCGCTTGTACTTCATTGGGTGGCCTGTTCGATATGTTGGAGGAATACAACCATGCGATTGAGGCTTCCAATTAGAAGCTATGAAATACTGGTCTGTCCTAACCTCGCAGCATGGATGTTGGGTCCCACGTGTCATTGACTATTCAAGGACCTTTGAGTAGCGTGTCGTAGGTTACGATTGTGTGCCCATTTGTATTCCTCCGATTAGAGCGCCATCTGTGGCAAAGCGAAGAAAATACTTCAGACAAAACGTATGTAGATTTTTCCACAAAATCGTAATCTGCAATAAAAAACCGGGGGTTCCCACTGAAGATTTCTAGTTGCCCCTGGCCACCGACGCGCAAGATGGGGTGGCGGGTCGAGTATGGTATCGCTGGATGTCCCCCTCCGAGACAAACAATTTGGAATTATAACTTTTTTGATTCTGTGTGTAGCTTTCGACATATTTCAATGTCTTCAGTTAAAATGAACGTTCTGTATATGTACATAAGTTTTCTAGTCACTACTATCCTGTACAAAAAATTATTTCTGGTATTAGTGGAAAAAAGTATATTTCAACAAATGCATAACTTTTCTATTCACTAATAATCTATTAAGAGTTGTTAACGAAAACGAAAAGTTTATTGCATAAAACTTGTTATTAAATAAACGATATTTTACGTACATGTTGTTAATAAATTAGATTTTTTTTTTGAGTTATCGATCTTCTGACTGGTTTGATGCGCCCCGCCACGAATTCCTCTCCTGTACTAACCTCTTCATCTCAGAGTATCACTATTATCCGCTACGCAAATGCACGGTGCATTGGTATTCCGGTGTGTTGTAGGGTGAGCGGATCACGCCTTTCCTACTTCTGCCTGGGTGAGTTTGTAGTAGTCCTCTCGGTGGAATCTTCCTCACGTTGCGTTTGTCCTGTTACTGCATCTTTCTCATGTCGCGGCGTGCCTTCACTCCAGCAACAGGTCTCGCCACCTTGTGGTCGGGCGCCAGTGCACTTGGTGTCCCAAGTTGCGTATCAGCTCGTTCTCCGACATCCGGGCGGCCGCGTAAAAGCGATGCGCCGCCTGCCGGAATCGGTGTTTGAGCAGCGGGACTCCTGCTACTCTGTGGAGTTCTCCGGTGCTGAAGTCTCGTGGCAGGTGAAGCGCTAACCTAAGCGCCTTGTTCTGGACCGTCTGCAGCTTGGCGATGGACGAGTCGGCCGCGTTGCCGCACACCACGGCAGCGTACTCTAACACAGGCCCGATGAGTGTCAGGTACAGAGTTATGCCACAGTGTGGAGGCAAGGTCGTAGCTGGGGTGAGTAAGGGGTACAACAAGCGCAATCTGCCAAGCGCTTTACCCCTTACTTCCCTGACATGCGCCTTCCACGTCAGGCGCCGGTCCAGAGTGACGCCTAGGTAGCGTCCGGTGTTCGACCATGGGATGGGGCCTCCCATGATGCTGAAACTATTATCCGCTCCCCTCTGACACACTTCATATACCCTCCCTGCTAGTGCTGCCACCTGCCGTCTGTGAGTAGTTATTGCACGTTGACATCGATCATACGCAGTGGCCACATTAATGTGACTGGACCGTGTATATGGTTTAAGGAACAAACTAAAGTGAACGCTTATGATGATGCTGTAAGTTCAAATGAGAAAGGCCACAGACAGAAGGCGCTGGGCTAGAATGCGGTGCGCAGTGCGGCCTGTGGAGCAGGTGGCAGCACGGCATAGCACGGTAAAAAGCGGCGTGTGGAGTGCCACTGCCACGGCCGCTGGCGTGCCGTGGCCAGCCCCGCCCCTCGGTCAGCCGGTTTACGTCTCCGTTTGATGTCCTCGTAATGACAGGCCTGCCCGCCAGCAGTAAATATCCGCGAGACACCCGCATGCACGCATTTCCATGTATAACGAACTGCGCCGACCGCTCCTTGCTTTATAGCTACAGTACACTGGCACACTGCTCGGCCTATTTCTCTCATACCTTTCATTCCGTCTCGGAACGGGCCGACGAATTAGTAACAACATGAAGTTGGAATGCTATTCTAGCAATAGCACATACAGCTGGACGGCATTTCATTGTTTGCCGAACACCAGCAAAACCCGCGGTCGAACGACATACAAAACCTGTATGCGCTGTTACCCAAACCTAATTTGGACTATGACGTGTTTCGTGGATGTGCCAGGCAATGTGTTTCTCGTATCAGGGTTGCGACCACTAGTTTCAAATAATTCCTGACAAATTATTGTACATATTATAATTTTTCTCTGTTTTCCTTTTGCGACGGCACTTAACGGCTACTGCTAGTGTAGTTGCTCTTCCAGTTTCCCATACGAGCAAACCAGATGTTCTTCACTTAAAGTTACTCGTACCTTAGGTACTTCGGCTCTGTTTAAAAAGAATAGCTCGATGTAGTCATAGGGTCGAGTCGCGCACGTCTGCTTCCATGTCCCGCAGCTATTTCGGTGCAAATAATAACCTGTAGCTGTGACCCTGCAGTCAAATAGTCTGTGCATTGGCTAGAATTGCGAGTTAATAAAATACACAAAAATACAATATAAAAGTTAAATCAATAATTTAATAACGAGGGTTCTACTCTAACGTCTGTAATTGATGTAGACGACAAAGAATTATGTTGAATACTGTTTATTCAAGAAAGGACATCTCATATAAACTGTAAATTGGTCCTACGACATTTATTTAAAATATAGACGGAAAATATCCTTATCGAGTGCAGTGAAGTTACGCTAAGAGTGTTACGAGAAGGGTAGCAAAATTCCCAAAGTAAATAGTCATCAAAGATGTCGAATTATATATCCTTTTCATTATCACAATACATGAAATATTTACCAGTTCAGAGTTCAACACGGTGATTTATAAGTTAACACACACATTACAAATAATAGGAATTCATACTCTGTTTATTCTCAGTTCCATAATACAAGCGGAAAAAGTTAGAGTCCTGCTCTGGAACACATTCAGACCTCTCGAAATATGAAGTCACTTCAGAAGTTGAAGTATGATAGCAGCCATTTATTGCCCAGAATCAAACACCTCCCCGATCGAATACAACTCATTACCACAGGTAAGATCTGCCTCCTTCCATAACTCTCGTAAAAGTGTCAGAATCGCTCCCTTGATCTCTTCACTCGAAAAAATGTCCCAGTCTCCAATGGACTCCCGTAGTACCCCGCTATTGTCTGCTTTTCCATTGGTTGAAGGCTGTCCCCATCAAAACTACATCGTCTACAGACAGCCTATGAGTCAACTTGACCACTTCCCAGTCTAAACTAGTATATTACAACAATGTTTAAACAAAGAAATGTTATAAACATTTGGTCACGCTTAGACTATTCACAATAAATATAAATGTAGGTTTGTTCATAAATAAACAAGCCTGTATTCTTGTGCAAGTGCGCTCATGATAAATGACAAGAAATTGTCATTAAACATTGTTTAAACGATTACTTATGCTTTCTTGACACAAGCGTCTTTTGGTTCTCTTTTCAGTTTTGGTATTCGCTAACTCACGTGACTGACCAGTTTTAAATTAGTACAGTTTCTAATAGCACTTACAATTAACATTTGAATATAGTTACTGGCAAAATAGTAAACTGTTCATTAAATAACTACACAAGTACAACAATATGTGAGGTATTCACACCGAATTCATTTGCCGTGTTAAGTGTGGAGAATAGAATGTTCTGACAAACATTTACGTAGTAAAAAAGATATAAAGGATGTCGTAAGTCAATAAATAAAATAGCTGCAGATAAGTGGCTTCCTGGTATGATAGTTATCGTACAATTCTGTCATCTGAGATATCGTTTGTCGAAATAGCATAAAGCATTTAAAAGTTGTTAATCCAGAGGTTCATTGTGAAAATGTTTACTCGCTATGAAATATTAACTTCAGTAGTTATGAAGATATTGAAAATATTATTGTGTCATTGGATGAGCCGTATTTTTATGAAATCGCGACTGTATTCAATGTGATGCTGATAAGAAGGAGTGGCACTGATGTTAAGGTTCTGAACACTGGTCCAAACCTAACTGAGCGGACGATGACTAATCTAATATTAGTTCCAGTCTGGTTCTGTCGTCGGTGACAGTATCAGACTACTGTCTTTGTTAGTAACTCACTCTGTGACACTCGCCGATTATTACGATACTGTGCGAAGACTGCAACAATGTGTCAACAGTCCGATGACTCCTGGGTAACTGGTGGCAGCTGATGGTAACCAGCAACTGATGACAACTGGGACAATTGGCCAATTGAGGCTGAGCGTCCGCTTAAATCCGAGATCGGAGGAAAATGTTCATTTGCAAACCAATTGTCCGACGTCAGACAGCATCAGGATGTAGTCCCTGTTATCAGCGCCCTCTCTGTGGTGTCTATGACGGATGGATCAGACTGTCTGCATGACTTAATGGCAGAACCATAATATGTTGCCTTTCATGTTTGCCATCTTTAAGGCGTCACGAGCGAGACTGGCCCTCTGTGTAGGCCTATATACTTGTGCACCAAATCTAGTGGCGGACACAGTATTCTGTAAATAATTCGTGTCAGTAGTTTGCAACCATAACTCACTAAACTGATGGACAGGAAATAATCACAGCTGTCAGGACCTCCT
The DNA here is from genome assembly GCF_023898315.1 of Schistocerca nitens. Taxonomy (NCBI): domain Eukaryota; kingdom Metazoa; phylum Arthropoda; class Insecta; order Orthoptera; family Acrididae; genus Schistocerca; species Schistocerca nitens. Next base: position 304,610,522 of record NC_064614.1, read on the forward strand.
TCTTTGTTATTAATCTTCTTCATTTTCAGCCTCTAACTAATGAGAAAGTTAATAGAAACAACCATAGCCTATTTCAAGTGTGTTAATTATACAACAAGGGATTTCAACACAAACCTCTTCAGGTGAACTGTAGTTCATCAAGACGTAGATTAGGCTAAACGCTACTAAAACGTGCACATAATATGTTTTATGTAATTCACATCCAAAAGTAAATTGCGTTAATAAGAGTGTCGTTTTTTTAACACATTTTTCTACTGTGATCGCAAACAGCAAATAATATGAATTGGCTTACTTGTGGATGTTCAACTACTTTACTTTCTTATGTAATGATGGTGCAATTCTTGTCAGTTACACTTATAGTTTTTTATCAAACAATCGCGATATTGCCGTGGTTTACTTGGTTTCTTGGTGTGGTGAGTAAAGGGACCAGACTACGGGGTCTTCAGTCCCTTGATCTCGTCGTGAAAATGTTTTGTTTTTACGTCCGTTACTTTTATGATTTAGATCCGACGGTTACGGTCGTGCCATGTAATTACAATCACTCTAGTGATAATTTCCGCATTACAAGGCAGTGTTCTGAGTATTATATAACAATACAAATCTTTCAACGTATGTGACGATGCAGCTGTTGAAGTACTTGCTTGTATTTTGTGCTTTTAACATTTTCTACGGTGAATGCGGCAACTCATTTTTATCCTTGAAGAGCTCTGGTCTACTTATAAGTACTAATACGGTATTTCACATGTACATCTCATAGTGTAAACTTTATACTGAAGTCTGATGTAATGAGATGCTTTTAGTGTATCAAGTAGTTTTCAATATTTTAGTGGTGCTGCTTCTGGTAAAATTTTATGTACACCTACTGTTATTTTTATATTCTTGTTCTTAATTCATTTAGCGTTAGCTGAGCAACGTTCTTGATTACATACCTTTACATATTCAGCGTAGCCTACTTTTATTTTTGCCAACAACATACAATGAATTTGGTAAATTTAACCATATATAATAACCATTTAATGGTTATACAATTTGTATAAGGTAGTTGTTCTTTATACGTAACAGCCACGCTCATGCCATATAATTAAATTTATACCAGTCCTTTTTTGTTGATATACTGTTCTGTCCTTATGCTGCTTTTTAGAATTGTGTCCACACTTGCGTTTTCTCACACAATTTGAATTAAAGTTCACATTAGCATAATTATTCAATGACCTTGCTTAACACACCTTAGCAAGTTCAACGTAGCTCGATTTTATTCTTGCTGATAACAGAAACCAGAACGCATCTTGTCTGATAATTCAACAGTTTACATATATATATAATAACATTGCCATTTTGTGTAATCATTTTTAGAAGAGATTAGTGGTTAACGTCGTGTCGACAACAAGTTCATTAGAGACGGAGCACAAGCTCGGATTACGGAAGGATGGAGCAGAACCATCCCCGCATTTGCCTCAAGCAATTTAGGGAAATCAAGGAAAACATATAATAATTTTTATTCATCAGTCGTGATCATGTTGTGTGATCATAATTAAGCTTCCATTTTGTTGTAAACCATTATTTCTGATTTACATTTGTTGCTAAAAGGTCGACGGAACCCATCTAATCGGGTAACTCAAACGTTTTACGTATGTAATGATGACACCATATATTGTGATCTCCGATTTTTATATCCGGAAGGCACGACTGTTTTGTGTGATTACAGTTACTTACTGGTTTACCTGTGTAATGACGATACGGATTTTTGTAAGCACATAATAATTCTACTTTTGTTTGTACTCCATTTTAGCAGGTTATTTGAATAAATGTATGGTGTCTTTCACACTTGACAGTCATCTCCGTGATACGTGCATCTGAAAGTTTCGTCTACGCATTCAGTACGTAATGAGCGTACGTAAAAGTATTAATTAATTTTAGATTTTTCTTTTAAGCTGAGGTTGTAGCTTTATGTATTTATTAGTTTACATTCTCGCGCTGGAGGTCAGTACCTTCGTTTGAAACAATTATGATATTCTACAATCGATGTATCGCTCTCTATAGATGAAAAGCAAGATGTTTACGTGTTTACTTTTTTCGTTGAGCGGTCCTGCCTGGTCAGCCCACAACAGTGCAGCGTGTTGTTTGTTATGTTTCCCGCACGTATTGCTGGCCGTGCTTGTACAAAGTCGACAAAGTGAATCCGTGAACTCGTAGTGTTCCATCATGTGCCTTTCAGCGTTATTCCTGGCGAATATGCTTTTCAGACATGGTCCGGCACATTTCTGCCACTTTGTGAATTTTAGTTGGCAAAACTTCTGGTGAACTTCCGATGTGAATTACGTGTCATATGCACTGAAGCGCCAAAGAAACTGGTATAGGCATGCGTATTCAAATACAAAGATTTTTAAACAGGCAGAATACGATGCTGCGGTCGGCAACGCCTATATAAGACAGCAAGTGTCTGGCGCAGTAGTTAGATCGGTTACTGTGCTACAATGTCAGGTTATCAAGATTTAAGTGAGTATGAACGTGGTGTTGTAGTCGGAGAACGAGCGATGTGACGCACCATATCCGAGGTAGCGATGAAGTGGAGATTTTCCCGTACGACCATTTTACGAGTGTACCGTGGATATCAGGAATCCGGTAAAACATCAAATCTCCGACATCGCTGCGGCCGGAAAAAGATCCTTCAAGAACGGGACCAACGACGAATGAAGAGAATCGTTCAACGTGACAGAAGTGCAACCCTTCCGCAAATTGCTGCAGATTTCAATGCTGGGCCATCAACAAGTGTCAGCCGGCGGACTATTCAACGAAACATCATCGATATGGGCATTCAGAACCGGAAGCCCACTCGTGTACCCTTGATGACTGCACGACACAAAAGCAGGTCTGGCCTGAACCTGTCAACACCGACGTTGGACTGTTGATGACAGGAAACATGTTGTCTGTCTCGTTTCAAATTGTATGGAGCGGATGAACGTGTATGAGTATGGAGACAACCTCATGAATCCATGGACCCTGCATGTCAGCAGAGGACTGTTCAAGCCGGTGGAGATTCTGCAATGGTTTGGGACGTATGCAGCTGGAGTCATAAGGGATCCCTGATACGTCTAGATACGATTCTGACAGGTGACACGTACGTAAGCATCCTGTCTGATCACCTGCATCCATTCATGTCCATTGTGCATTCGGACGGACTTGGGACATTCATGCCGGACAATTAGACACACCACACATCCAGAATTGCTACATAGTGGCTCCAGGAACACTCTGCTGAGTTTAAACTCCTCCGCTGGCCACCAAACTCCCCAGACATGAACATTATTGAGCATATCTGGAATGTTTGGCAAGACGCTGTTCAGAAGAGATTTCCGCCCCCTCGTATTCATACGAGTTTATGGACAGCCCTGCAGTATTCATGGTGTCATTCCCTCCAGCACTACTTCAGACATTAGTCAGGTCCATGCCACGACGTGTTACGGCATTTCAGCGTGCTCGCGGGGGCCCTACAAGATATTAAGTAGGTGTACGAGTTACTTTGGCACTTCAGTGCATTATGTGCACACTTTAGTAGCTAGTATCATAAGCGTTAATGTTGAAACTCAAGTCACCTGAAGATGTTCATGTAGATCCAAGCCGGTTGTGCCGTAATAAATACACCTAAAGTACAGCTGTGGAGATTTTCATTAACATTCTTCTTGGAACTGAAATTATATTCTTCTTTGAGGGTATTTCGCCTGCCTTATACATCTCGGCTAACCTGTGGAGTAAATCTGCCTCGGCTGGCTCTCGTTAAAATGTCAATAATGTTGAGAGAATAACCTAACCTACAAGCATTCATAATTCTTTCATGGCTGATCTAGCTCACCAAGAGAAACAGAATTAGTGTTCTTTCTTACAGTGACTCTGAAAATTAGCAGAAATGTGTCAAGTGCACAGACAAATAGCCATTTCTGTAATGAACTGTTCTGTCTGACTACAGTCTACAACCATGTCTCTACAAGGATCACTCCACTTCAAATATACCCGAACAATCAGTGATTACACGGCCACAGTCTGGCAACCAAGAAATCAGTCGACCATTTGGAGCCCGTGTTAGAGCTAGAACTCCGTCTTAGTATTTGAAAGATGTAACTTGAGGAGTTTAATTGCGACTTGTAAAACTAACTGTAGCTATGGAAGTTTAACTGATATCTTGGAAATGATACTCTATTAAAACTAATTTCTATGTTTTCTCCTACTCTATTCACAATCAAATTCCTTTACAACTTCCTTTGTTTTCACATATTCTGTTTATGTTTTTGTTTTTATCAGAATCCTGACTAAACTTAACATTCCATTGATACAACTGTTTCTTCAAAAGACAATACAGCTCTCAAATAAAATTTCGGTATGCTGTTGTGGATCCATCAAATTATTCGAGCTCCTAGAAGTCAAGATTGTAATATTTGGTGACTCATGTTCAACTTATTATCGCCCTGTTGCAATCTGGGCAGAAGCCGTCTCTCCTTTGGCCCGCATCTGTGACCGGCAGCGCTAAAGTAATGGCTGAAACGTGAAGAAGATGCGGTGGCAATATACGAGGGTTGACTAAAAAGTAATGCCTCTACCTTCATAACTCTTCAGCAGTTGGCAGCATTGGCATGAGGCAGGTACTGGCTTGTTCCGTAGCCTTTTCTCTAAGCTCCAGTTGGCGGGAAGCCTTAACATTGAACGGTTGTACTGTTACAGTGTAAAGCATGGAACCCTGCGCAGAGGGTCGGCCAATGCGATTTAAGCAGCGTGCAGTCATTGAATTCTTGACAGCAGAAAGTTTTACCCCGACGGGGATTCATCAGAGAATAAAAGCAATTTATGGTGATTGTGTTGATGTGAGTACTGTGGGTCATTGGGCAAGTAAGTTTAAAGATGTTGAGGCTGGAAAATCTGACTTGCGTGACAAGAAGTTGGATGTCCTGTGACAGCAACCACCGAGTTTCACAAGCAAAATATTGACGGATTGATCCAGGACGATAGTCGTATCACTCAGAGAGAAACTGCAAGCACAATAGGCATTTCACAAGAACGTGTGGGTCACATTATTGCTTTCCTTGGCTATCGGAAGATCTGTGCACGATGGGTACCACAGATGCTGACTCCTGAAATGAAAGCGCACAGACTTGAAATTTGTCAGGAACTCCTCTCGCGTTACGAGAATGAAGACGCACAGTAGTCACATCAACACAATCACCGTAGAGTGCTTGCATTCTTTGATGAATATCCTCTGGGGTAACACCTTCTACTGTCAAGAATTCAATGACTGCACGCTGCTTAAATCGCATTGGCCGACCGTCTGCGCAGGGTTCCATGCTTTACACTGTAACAACACAACCGTTCAATGCTTAGGCTTCCCGCCAACTGGAGCTTAGAGAAGAGGCTACGGATCAAGCCAGTACCTGCCGCGTACCAATGCTGCCAACTGTTGAAGAGTTACGAAGGTGGATGCATTACTTTTCAGTCAACCCTCGTACGTTGTAGTATGGCGATAACTGATTTGTAGCTGAGAAGTAATTAAATCATCGGGAGATTTTGGCTTTCTTATAGCGATGGAGTATGTCACAAAGACGAAAGGACACCTTATTTCACAAGTTACTGCTTCAGTTCTTTACGAAGCAAGTCTTCAAAGTTTCGAAAAATGTGCAAGTATGAGGAAGTTTTCCCGCATATCTTCAACAGTGTTCTCTGTCTAATTATGAACATCATCCGCTATTACACTGATTCTTTTTTTACTTGAATTCTAATGTTGGAAGGCGATGCTCTCCAAAAGAATTAGAGGAAAACATCCAGGAAGTGATTGCTTATGAGATCTGGATGAGACATGAAGATTATATATATGTGTGTGATTTTTCTTTAAAAAGGAATACACTAATTTCCGTGAGCATGTCTCTGTTTTAAGTCGGCATCGTCGTTTTCCAGCTAAGCAGTCTCGTCTGTAGATTACGGCATGAATTTTGCTTACACAGAAGCTGTACTTTAAGCACTGATTACTGTGCCTTGAACTCCACATTGGCTTGCAATAGAACTTTAAAGCGCTTATGGGATTCATAACAGGGCCGCCAAGAAGCTGCGAGGATCGCGCTCTGCAAAAGATTTCGGAGATGAATATGAGCTACTCTGGTCCTCTGTTCTCGTGATTATTGCTTGCCACAATAACCACCTATCACAAAAAAAGAGATAAATACTGACCTGCTGATTTTTTAAATGATACTGCCGTAGACTCATAAAAAAATTGTGGCTTGAGGTATAAGGATTTTTTTCCCAGGAAACAGCTAAGAAACAAGTCCATGTGACTCCAGTTGTTTCGCTAAACTGCACCAAGTGATTAATGGATTATGACCAATACGATAGCGTGTGATAATAGCTATACGGAGATGTAACTCTTGCAGCGGACGACCGTGCACATTATATAACACTCCTGTGCTACAGTTTAAATTAGTTAACGTAGTTGCTGGTAAGTAAGACTTTCTTCGTCCCTTATCGGCACTTAGCAGACTGCTTTATTAGTAACTGCGACTCATAACAGAGTCGACTCGCCGGTCATCTTTAGCGCTTGCTTACGGAACACCTCGACTATTGCAATTTTTTATATGGTTTCACCAGTTCCGCCTGACGCTGGGCGCGAGGAATATATAAACGACGAACTGGCATTCACTTGTTCAATTCCCACAGAAAATTCTCTGTAGTCCGTACGTGGGTCGGATAGGCAGTCCGCCAGGAAAAATATATATCAAAATGAAATAAATCGTAAACAAATTAAAGGAGGACTAACCTGCAACTAAGTAAAAAATAATGTGCTCTTTTGTTTATCTGTGAGTCTTTCTTTTCCAAGAACCCTGGTTCACTTCAATTCCACGGCAGTCAATCGAGACTACTGTCTTGTCGCTACTAAAAGCAGTGTGTTTAAAACTGATCCAAATGCTTCCGAAGTAAAGATTCCGTTCCACCACCATAATTCCAAAAGCTTGTAGTTTTAAATCCTGTACTCTTCCATACCGCTTAAAATATTTGACTGGAACTGTAGACAAATTCCATCTATAATGAACAACTTGATTATATTGTACTCTTGCAGACCAGGTTACGAAGTAGGAAACAGAATGAAACTTAAATCTATACAACATTCGGGTTCGGCGACGCTTCAAACAGCACATGCGAAAAAAAGACCCCAGCTTAGAAGTTCATGTGCTGTATAAGGTGGGTTAATGATCACACATTGACACCAAATTTCACACAATACTGCCCAGCGTCTTCGTGGACGTTTCACACGATTGGACGGTTGGCACACGACCTCTTACCCTCATTTTACCACTTCTTTTGACGCCTCTGCGGTGGAGGTCAAAACCGCGACACCCAGCTTCGAAATCACGCGGTTTTCTTATCGGTGGCCGAGGAAAATATTTTTAGACCCACCGCCGCTCTGAATCGACAATGCCCTCAGGAGGTGGTATAAAGGGTTTCGGTGAAAACGTCCTTCCCCTTGGGACATTGATTCCCACTCATTTCGCTGTCAAAAATGACAATTCGCATTGTGACTGGAAACAGGAAGACAGTCTTGCCAACGTTCGACGCTCACTGGACGATTCAGTCCTGCTCTAAGGACACCAAGGGCTGCAATCATACTGAACGTGATCTGACAGCTTTGGAGTGTAGTGCGACCGCAGTTTTTGCTATTTTACACAGGGTGCAACTGCTAGGGACCGTTCAGAACCATTCAAAAAATTTAAAAGTGATCTGAATCAGCAAAGCGTTTTCATTGTCTTTCAGCCTCCTGTTTCATCAGTGATCATCAGGGAGAAGGAGAGGAATATTGACATGTGCGTGAATAAAACTGCAAAGGGTCCCTCTAAGACCCTCCAATTCTGCGACACCTGTCCACACACCTATGACGAGCACTTTAAAAATGTACGTGTCAGAGACTTCGACGCCGATGCAGCTGACATGCCTCGCAGCTGCTGTAGTGCTTGGGCATGCAACTCCTTCGACGGCACTTTGGTGGGTTGCCTGCCCTTCAGGCGCTGCAGGGACCGCGAGGCATCGTTCACCTGAATCAGTGTCAAAGGCTCTGACAGGGTTCATTTTTAAAGTGCTCAGCGTAAGGTGTGCGGGTGACACCTAGGTTGCTATCGAACTGAGGGGAGGGTATTAGAGGGAGCCTTTGCCATTTTATTCACTCATATGTCAGTACTGCACACACACACACACACACTCCCCCGTGATCACTCCACAGGAGACCGAGAGGGCCGTCACAGGGCACAACGCGTTTGCCACTTTACAGAAGAAAAGTGAGGGCACTTTTGAGCAAATTTCAAACTTATGCAACGTAATGGGAGACAATCACAGGGTTTCGAGATAGTAATTCTTAAATTTTGTTGGGTATTCTATTTTTAGACTTAAAGATAGCTTTTGACAATATTGGCTGAAATACACTCTTTGAAACTATGAAGAGAAATGTACAAGAAGGTTACCTACAACTTATACAGAAACCGGCCTGCAGTTTCTACAGTCGAAGGAGGTGAAAGGGAAGCAATAGTTGAGAAGGGAGTGAGATACTGCTGAGGTCTAAATCCGATTTCATTCAGTCTGTGCAATAATTGAACAGTAGAGGAAGTGAGAAAGAAATTTAGAAAGCGAACTAAACTTCAGAGAGAAAAAGTTAAAACTGTGTTGTTTGCCGGTGTATTGTTGTTTCGTCAGTTTCGGCAAACGACTTGGAAGTTCAGTTGAATGGAATGGACAGTGTCGTCAACAGAAACTATAAGATGGACATCAACAAAAGTGAAACAAGGGTAACGGAATTTTTTTAATTAAATCAAGTCATGTTGAGGGAATTGGATTAGGAAATGAAATACTACAGTAGTAGATGAGTTATGCTATCTGAGCAGCAAAATAATTCACAGTTGGTGAAATGGAGACGATAAAATGCTAAATGGCTACAACGAGAAAAGTGTTTATGAAAAAGAGAAATTTGTTATGGTGGAATATAAATTTAGGTGTTAAGAAGACTTTAACGAATTTATTTGTCAGAAGTGTAGTAACGTAAGTGAAACGTGCAATAAACAGTTCAGACAAGAACGGAATAAAACTGCTGAAATGTGTTGCTACAACAGAATAAAAAATTTATGGCATAACCTGAGCAAAAACAGGAATCGACTGCATGAACACATCTTGAGGTATCAATGAATCGTCAATCTGGTAATGAAGGGAACTGAGCTGAGGAGCGTAAAAAAGAATGCTGGAATGGATGTAAGTCACAGTAGTTATTCAGAGATACAGAAATTTGCATAGGATTGAGTACCGTGCAGAGCTGTGTCAAACCAGTCTTTGGGCTCAAATTGCGAGCGCAAAATGTTAGGTTAGGCTATGATACTTTCCTTCTTCATGCCTGTGGTGTTAATCTGAAACTAAAAAAGGAGGCACTCATAAACTGAACCAGTTGATTTACCAGTAAAAATAATTTTATGCCTGTGTTGTGGCGTGCTTTCCATAACTGTTCAGCTGCGTCACTATTAACGACTGAGCCAGTGTAGCGTTCTGCAACTGTTACACAAATAAATTAGCCCAAGTACAAGAACTCATAATTATTATAATGCAAAAGATGCCTTGACATGAAAGCTAATACATTCAATACAGACGTAAACTCAGTGCGGGTAAGTTATGACTTCTGGTAGTAAATATACTCCAAGAGACTATTCCCGTAACTGCGTTGCAGCACTATGAATGTGGTGGTTGCAATAACAAGTCTGTTTACTAATACTGCGTACTACAGTACAGCGCCTCTCAGTAGTCCACGGCACTTAAACGTAACTCCGTAACTGCAACTGCTGCTTGATCCATAACAGAAGTGCAGTTATGTAGGTACAGTGTCTTTTCTTTCCGACATGCATGTCCTAAAGAACAGACCCATTGTGTCGATCCGTAGATTTATATTCATATTTGACGAAAAAACCTTCCTACTTTTGCCGCACTGGGGCATTCAAATAACTCCATGGAGACAGATGAAAACCTGTGTCGAATCTCCCGCTTTACAAGAGCGGCCGCCTTAATCACTTTGGATATCCAGTTATGTGTCCCGTCCGACCTAAATCTCCCTGTCCGTTACTCCTCTTCGCTCACGACCCTACTGTATTCCCACGAGAGGTTGGACATTATTGTGCATCTACACTAAAAGATCGACATGCCTTCAGGTGCATGTAGTATACAGGTATGGTAACTGTTCTTTCGGGCACTGCCCTGAAGTGTGCGACGTCTGGAGATTTAGGTCAGAAAGGAGGCGTGCTGGGATAGCCGAAGCGGTTAAGCCTACTGTTCGCTTAAATTAGGAAATTAGCGTTCGAACACCGGTCTGCCACAAATTTTGTCTGCCACAAGTTTTCATATATTGTTACTGAGTTACTTCAATGCACCAATGTAGCAAAAATCAGAAAGCTCTTTCGCTAGGTATATGTGTGTCGCTACGGATCAACACAATGGTGTCTGTGCTTTCGGACATGCATGTCAGAAAGAACAAACACCATACCTACATAATGCAGACATCAAAAAAAGTTTTGCATCACCCTGGTTCCCAGAACTCTTGAAGATAGACGTTGACTGTTGATATTGTATCACAGACACAGTGTCTCCGCCCCGATAGCTGAATGGTCGGCGTGACGGACTGCCGTCCTAAAGGGCCCGGGTTTGATTCCCGTCTGGGTCGGGGATTTTCTCCGCTCAGGGACTGGGTGTCTTCTTCATCATGTCATCCCCATCCGGCGCACAGGTCGCCCAATGTGGCGTCGAATGTAATAAGACCTGCACCAAGGCGGCCGTACCTGCCCCGTAAGGGGCCTCCCGGTCAGTGACGCCGAACGCTCATTTCCATTTCCACAGACACAGTGCCCTTGACTGTTCAGAGATGTCACTAAACCCCCAAAGATGTAAACAACCATGCATGAGCTGCGCCTATTACACGGACGTGGTCCGACAGCCGATCATTTCCAGTCATTCCACCAGGAAGGAGGTACACGGCTCGTGTTATCTCTATTGCAACCATGCCTAGACGGCCAATACCGCAGTTCGATCGCGTCCGCATTCTTACTTTGTGCCAGGAAGGGCTCTCAACAATGGAAGTGTCCAGGCGTCTTGGAGTGAACCAAAGCGATGTTGTTCGGACATGGAGGAGATACAGAGAGACAGGAACTGTCGATGAAATGCCTCGCTCAAGCCGCCCAACGGCTACTACTGCAGTGAATGACCGCTACCTACGGATTATGGCTCGGAGGAACCATGACAGCAACGCCACCATGTTGAATACTGCTTTTCGTGCAGCCACAGGACGTCGTGTTACGACTCAAACTGTGCGCAATAGGCTGCGTGATGCGCAACTTTACTCCCGACGTCCATGGCGAGGTCCATCTTTGCAACCACGACACCATGCAGCGCGGTACAGATGGACCCAACAACATGCCGAAAGGATCGCTCAGGATTGGCGTCACGTTCGATGAGTGCCGCATATGCCTTCAGCCACACAATCGCCGGAGACGTGTTTGGAGGCAACCCGGTCAGGCTAAACGCCTTAGATACACAGTCCAGTGAGTGCAGCAAGGTGGAGGTTCACTGCTTTTTTGGGGTACACCGCTGGTGGTCATGGAAGGCGCCGTAACGGCTGTACGATACGTGAATGCCATCCTCCGACCGATAGTACAACCATATCTGCAGCATATTGGCGAGGCATTCGTCTTCATGGACGACAAGTCACGCCCCCATCGTGCACATCTTGTGAATGACTTCCTTCAGGATAACGACATCGCTCGACTAGAGTGGCCAGCATGTTCTCCAGACATGAACCCTATCGAACATGTCTCGGATATTTTGAAAAGGGCTGTTTATGGACGACGTGACCCACCAACCACTCTGAGGTATCTACGCCGAATCGCCATTGAGGAGTGGGACAATCTGGACCAACAGTTCCTTGTTGAACTTGTGGATAGTATGCCACGACGACCACAGGCATGTATCAATGCAAGAGGATGTGCTACTGGGTATTAGAGGTATCGGTGTGTACAGCAATCTGGACCACCACCTCTGAAGGTCTCGCTGCATGGTGGTACAACATGCAATGTGTGGTTTTCATGAGCAATAAAAAGGGCGGAAATGATGTTTATGTTGATCTCTATTCCAATTTTCTGTAAAGGTTCCGGAAGTCTCAGAACCGAGGTGATGAAAACTTTCTTTGATGTGTGTATATGCGTACGTCTGCATATAGATCTTTTAATGCAGATGCACTACAGTTTCCGACCTCTCGCAGGAATACAGTAGAGCTGTGAGTGAAGAGGAATAATGGACGGGGGACACTATTCTGTAGTATGCGGCGTTAGAACGGACGGAAGCCGTGCTGGGATTAGCCGCAACTGTTAAGCTGACCACTCGCGTGAAGTGGGCATTCCAGCTTCGAAATCCAGTCCGGCACAAATTACCGACTCTCGCCGCTGAGTTGTTTCAAAGCCCCAATGTAGCAAAAGTCGGAAATTTCTTTCGTCAAGAACTGCAATTGCCTGTATAGCCTTGGTGCTACAGGTTATGACACCACATAGATTGCTACATGGATGCGCACGATTGACTGCCACTGTAAGAAATTAGAACTCCTCTCCAATTGGCTGTCGTGGCCGAATGATGTCATCGTAGTCCGTGGCGGGTGTAGCAGAAGGCGACATCAGTGAGGCTCGCACTGCTCGTGGCTGTGACTGCGGGTATGCAACCAGAAACACAGTGATATGGGAAGGGATGTCTATCGAGTAAGGGTAGCTCGACGACTCAACAGCCTGTATGTGTGGTTTCGTATGCCTTACGTTTGTGATGATGATGCGTTTAGTTCATGGGGCGCTCAACTGCACGGTCATCAGTGCCCGTACAAAGTCCCAGTTTTTACACAGTCCAATTTTTACACAATCCAATCTAGCCTCTGTCACGAAAGATGATCATGATGATGATGACAACACAAACACCCAGTCCCCTGGTAGACAAAATTCCCAATCCGGCCGGGAATCGAGCCCAGGACCCTGTGATCCAGAGGCGGCAACGCTAGCCACTAGATCACGAGCTGCAGACCCTGATGTTTGTACATAACTGTGTAAAAATAGTACTGTTTATTTGTATTTTTTTTAATTGAAAGAGACTGCCACCCCACAACTCATGAGCCTCAACGACTTTCTTGCGTAGAGTTGAAGGAGCGTGGAATGAGGTACCTGTATTTGCGGTTTACACAAAAAAGAGTTCAACTCGATGATCAGACAAATTAGAGCCATTGTTGCTAATTTCTGTAACTATTTGCATATATTGTTCAAATCCTCATACCATTATATATCCCTGACATATTGTCGTTGGAACAACGACCAGTGCAATACTGGAAAAGTATAGGCAATATTGCAGTGCTTTTGTTCTTCAGAAGTACGATGCAATGTTCCTTTTGACACGCACACATGGCCGAAGGAACATTCACTGCGGCGGCTACAGCCATTACGAAACACATACAATGTATTCGCAGTTCCGAATATGAACAACCATCAGCAGTATAATGGAATGTGCCGGACCGGGATTCGAACCCGAATTTTCCGCTTATCGCGAGCGTTCGCCTTACCAAGCACGACTCACGGGCAGACCCAAACTTCCGTATGGCGTCATCTACGTGTCTACAGCCTGTACTCGTACATCAGACAGGTTGCATGTCCAAAGGAACATTACACCGTACTTCTGAACAACACAGGCACTGATGAAATCTTCTCGGGCTTCCATCCGGGTAGCTGCGTCGAAAATCCGCGACGTTTCGATGACTGTCATTCTCATCATCTTCTGGAGAAGATGATGAGAATGACACTCATCGAAACGTCACGGATATTCGACGCAGCTACCCGGATGGAAGCCCGAGAAAATTTCATCAGCAGTATACAACGGGAAAGCCTACATTCACATATGAAACACAGGCTCTGTAATTTAATATTTTTCCGCGGACACCGGGCAAGCGACATTCAATTAAAATTTATCCACTGTAAGAGAATATACATAATCGATGGACGAGTACAGGTTGTAGACACATGGTTGACGACATATGGAAGTTTTGGTATGGCCGTTAGTCGTGTTCGGATAGGGAAATGGTAGGACGACTGCTCGCGATATGCGGGAAATTCAGGTCCGAGTCACGGCTCGGCACAAATTTTCATTGCCGTCGCTCCGTTATAGAATTGTGAATACATTTCATGAAAAAGTGTATGATTTAGCCTGTACTCGCAATTTACTTACTTTGCCTACTGGCTATCGGTTTCAGTACATAGACCATCCCCTGGCACGCAGTCTCACGCTTGCTTGCCAAGTAGCTATGTCATATACTCTACTTGACACATTCACTTGGGAAGCGAACACGACGAAAACCAGCATCAGGCGAGGGATGAAAAGATATCGCGGATGATTTACGGACACTATAGCTTACGCTGAATTTGCCAGAAAACTGCAAAAATGAACCCTGGTAATGGACTTACGTGTATGAATGGTAGAGCTGTAGTTCCAATAGCGCGTTTGTAAGATTTAGGAATCATCGTTATTGATGTTTCGTAATAAACACCAGAAACTTGTACTTCTATTATTGAATAATATTGCATATAATAATAGTACAAAAGAATAATAATGACTTTAACCTTGGTTGTATTGGTTAGGGGGCACAGTCACTATTATTAAATAACGAATACAACCAAAGAATCTGGGTAGCACTAACTAAACACTCCGACTGCAGAAAATCAATTAAATTTTAATAGCAATTACTTGTAAGGAGATTGCAAAGATAATGCCCTTTTTCTCCTTGAACAGAGCCTTCTCAGCCAATGTCAGGAAATTATCAATAGTGCCAACCTTTGCGCACATAAAACTCGAAACTTCTTCGCATCGTCGTTTAACGGTAGAAGTGCTGACTGAGGTGTCACGAGCATTTTCCGGAATTACAGAATTCCTCGAGCGCTCCTTGCAATCAGGGAATGCGAAGCTTTGTCGAGGCAGAAGAATCAGACGTGGGAAGACGGGAGGGGAGGGAAATAAGAGCTGGCGCGACTCAGCAGGCTTCTTTCTAATCAGGCCCCCGCTCTCTGGTGCAGCACCCGCTCGCTGGCGCTCCTTGAGGCCCGGCTGCTGTCCTGGAAGGTGCGCCCGCTGTCGCTGCCGCTGCCGGTGAACGAGGCGAGGCGCTCCAAATCGCGATCCAGACCTGCGGGCTCAGCAGCAACAAATTAATACGGCCGTAATGAAGCTCGGCCGGGCGAAGATTGCTCAAAAGACGCGCCTTTGTGAGCGGGGCGAGCCGCCGGCGACGTCGCAATCAAGACAACCCTTCCTTCTTCCTTCCGCCCCCACCCGCGCCACAGTCTGCCGGCGCGCTCTTCCGTGCCGCTTCACCCCTAATGCCTCGCGTATTATTTAAATAGAAGCTGCTTGTAGCCGGCAGAGAATAATTAGGACTGCCAGCGTCCCCCCCCCCCTCCCCCCCCCCCCTCTCACCCAACCGCTTTCCACTCTGTTGCTGCCTTCCCCACATACTAGGATCCACACCGTATGTTGAGCCGTAACTACAGACGAGCCATTGCTCATGCGGTGTTATCTCCAACGTGTTTACACATACTCTCCCTCACCAAAGAAGACGAAGTAAATATTCCTGAATTCCAATCAAGAACAACTGCTAAGATGAGAAACATAGAAGTAGATATTCTCCGTGTAACAAAGCAGCTTAAATCACTTAATAAAGCCAATGCCTAAGATCCAGATTGTTTACCAGTCAGGTTCCTCTCTGAGTATGCTAATAAAATAGCTCCATATTTAGCAATTATATACAACCACACGCTTACAGAAAGATCCGTACCTAAAGACTGGAAAACTGCTCAGCTCACACCAATATCCAAAAAGGGAACTAGGAGTAATACGCTGAATTACAGGCCTAAATCACTAACGTCGATCTGCAGTAGGGTTTTGGAACATATACTGTATTCGAATATTATGATGTACCTCGAAGAAAACGATTTATTGACACATAGTCAGCACGGATTCAGAAACTATCGTTCTTGTGAAACACAACTTTCATGAAGTAATAAGTGCTATCGACAGGGGATGGCAAATTACTTCCATATTTTTAGATGTCCAGAAGGCTTTCGACACCGCTCCTCACAAGCATCTTCTAACCAAACTGCATGCCTACGGAGTATCGCCTCAATTTAGCGACTGGATTCGTGATTTCCTGTCAGAGAGGTCACAGCTCGTATAATAGACGAAAAGTCATCGAGTAAAACAGAAGTAATATCCAGCGTTCCCCAAGGAACATAGGAGACAATCTGAGTAGCCGTCTTAGATTGTTTGCAAATGATGTTGTCATTTATCATCTTGTAAAGTCATCAGATGATCAAAACGACTTGCAGAATTATTTAGATAAGATATCTGTATGGTGCGAAAAGTGACAATTGACCCTGAATAAAGAAAAGTGTGAAGTTATTCACATGAGTACTGAAAGAAATCAGCTTAATTTCGATTACGCGATAAGTTACACGAATCTGAAGGCTGTAAATTCAGCTAAATATTTAGGAATTACAATTACAAATAACATAAATTGGAACGATCACATAGATAATATTGTGGGTAGAGCAAACCAAAGACTGCGATTCATTGGCAGAACACTTAGAAGATGCAACAGGTCTACCAAAGAGACTGCTTACACTACGCTTTTCCGCTCTATTCTGGAGTACTGCTGTCCGGTGTGGGATCCGCATCAGGTGGGACTGACGGATGACATCGAAAAAGTACAAAGAAGGGCAGCTCATTTTGTATCATCGCGAAATAGGGGAGATAGTGTCACAGACATGATACGTGAATTGGAGTGGCAATCATTAAAACAAAGGCGTTTTTCGTAGCGACGGGATCTCCTCATGAAATTTCAGTCCCCAGTTTTCTCCTCAGACTGCGAAAACATTCTGTTGGCACCCACCTATATAGAAGAAATGATCATCACGATAAAATAAGAGAAATCAGGGCTCGCACAGAAAAAATTAAGTGCTCGTTTTTCCCGCGTGCCGTTCGAGAGTGGAACGGTAGAGATGGTTCAAATGGCTCTGAGCACTATGGGACTTAACATCTGAGGTCATCAGTCCCCTAGAACTTAGAACTACTTAAACCTAACTAACCTAAGGATATCACACACATCCATGTCCCAGGCAGGATTCGAACCTGCGACCGTAGTGGTCACGCGGTTCCAGACTGAAGCGCCTAGAACCACACGGCCACACCGGCCGGCAACGGTAGAGAGACAGCCTGAAGGTGGTTCATTGAACCCTCTGCCAAGCGCTTTATTGCGAATAGCAGAGTAATCACGTAGATGTAGATGTACCCCACCTCTCGTAAAACGTACGAGGGTGGTTTCATAGATGTAGTAAATTTGCATGAAAGAATGGAACATTTTTGTTGCGCCTCCATTGTTGGTAAGACTGACTATTCCAGGGATCATATAAAGAATTTCAACTATGTACACCATATAGTTCATTGTTCACAGCCGTTTTAACTGGTCAGTGCGTCGATTGCGATCGATAATGGAGAAAAGCGAGTTTCGTGCTGTTACTAAACATTTTCATTTGAAGATTTGGAGTGCCGCACGAATCAAATCAGAAGTGAATGAAACTCTGCACCATCATTGAAGATCATTTATATTTGAATTAATGAATTTAAACGTGGTCGGACAATCACCGAATATGAAGCGTGCTCCGGACGCCTTATTGAGGTCACCAAAAAGGAAACCATTGACAAAATACATTATATGGCAATGCAAAACAGCCGAATAAAAATTCGCGACATTGCTGGGACTGTAGGCATCCAATTGAGCCAACGCATAATAGGCTATGAAGAAACAGTGTGCGAGGTGGGTGCAGCGATTGCTCGCAGTCGGCCAAAAGCGCGTATGTCACAACATTTCAGTACAATGTCTGGCGATGTTTAATGGCAATCCGCAAGACTTTTTACGCCGATTTGTGACTTTTGATGAAGCCTGGATCCATCATTACACACTAGAGTCAAAACAGCAGTCACAACAATAGACAAACGCTGATGAATGTGCACCGAAGAAGGCAAAGACCATTTTTTCAGCTGGTAAGGCGAAGACCGCTGCTTCTTTTTATTATTCCCAAGGAATAATCGACATAGATTACTTTGAAAAAGCCAGTACTATAAATTGACCCTATTATTCCTCATTTGCGGATTGTCTGAACTTTGCTTTGGCTGAGAAAAGACCAAGGTTGGCAAGTAAAAAAACGCTCTTTCGCCAGGATATTACACCATCCCACTTATCAGCCATAATAATGGTGAAAGCGCACGAATTAGGTTTGAATTGGTTCCTCTTGCAATCTATTCACTAGTCCCAAATGACTTCTTCCTGTTAGGTAACTTGAAACTTTGGCTTGCAGGGAGGGCATTTTCATCAAACGAGGAATTGTGAGTTGCAGAGTCTGACAGAACCTACACTCCTGGAAATTGAAATAAGAACACCGTGAATTCATTGTCCCAGGAAGGGGAAACTTTATTGACACATTCCTGGGGTCAGATACATCACATGATCACACTGACAGAACCACAGGCACATAGACACAGGCAACAGAGCATGCACAATGTCGGCACTAGTACAGTGTATATCCACCTTTCGCAGCAATGCAGGCTGCTATTCTCCCATGGAGACGATCGTAGAGATGCTGGATGTAGTCCTGTGGAACGGCTTGCCATGCCATTTCCACCTGGCGCCTCAGTTGGACCAGCGTTCGTGCTGGACGTGCAGACCGCGTGAGACGACGCTTCATCCAGTCCCAAACATGCTCAATGGGGGACAGATCCGGAGATCTTGCTGGCCAGGGTAGTTGACTTACACCTTCTAGAGCACGTTGGGTGGCACGGGATACATGCGGACGTGCATTGTCCTGTTGGAACAGCAAGTTCCCTTGCCGGTCTAGGAATGGTAGAACGATGGGTTCGATGACGGTTTGGATGTACCGTGCACTATTCAGTGTCCCCTCGACAATCACCAGTGGTGTACGGCCAGTGTAGGAGATCACTCCCCACACCATGATGCCGGGTGTTGGCCCTGTGTGCCTCGGTCGTATGCAATCCTGATTGTGGCGCTCACCTGCACGGCGCCAAACACGCATACGACCATCATTGGCACCAAGGCAGAAGTGACTCTCATCGCTGAAGATGACACGTCTCCATTCGTCCCTCCATTCACGCCTGTCGCGACACCACTGGAGGCGAGCTGCTCGATGTTGGGGCGTGAGCGGAAGACGACCTAACGGTGTGCGGGACCGTAGCCCAGCTTCATGGAGACGGTTGCGAATGGTCCTCGCCGATACCCCAGGAGCAACAAATTTGCTGGGAAGTGGCGGTGCGGTCCCCTACGGCACTGCGTAGGATCCTACGGTCTTGGCGTGCATCCGTGCGTCGCTACGGTCCGGTCCCAGGTCGACGGGCACGTGCACCTTCCGCCGACCACTGGCGACAACATCGATGTACTGTGGAGACCTCACGCCCCACGTGTTGAGCAATTCGGCGGTACGTCCACCCGGCCTCCCGCATGCCCACTATACGCCCTCGCTCAAAGTCCGTCAGCTGCACATACGGTTCACGTCCACGCTGTCGCGGCATGCTACCAGTGTTAAAGAGTGCGTTGGAGCTCCATATGCCACGGCAAACTGGCTGACACTGACGGCGGCGGTGCACAAATGCTGTGCAGCTAGCGCCATTCGACGGCCAACACCGCGGTTCCTGGTGTGTCCGCTGTGCCGTGCGTGTGATCATTGCTTGTACAGCCCTCTCGCAGTGTCCGGAGCAAGTATGGTGGGTCTGACACACCGGTGTCAATGTGTTCTTTTTTCCATTTCCAGGAGTGTATTTCTCCGATGGTATCAAAAAATTGCAGGATCGCTGGACCTAGTGCATATCCATCAAAGGAGACTATATCAAGAAGTAAGATGACATGTTTACGAAACGAGCATCTTTTCTCGCTTTTTTTGCCACACTTATCAAACCACCCTCGTACTTCAGTCTCGATCTTTCATCTCTAAAACTTATTCATATTGATTTTCCATACCTTTTTGACTCAACAACAGAAAAATGTCCTCTGTTACCAATTATTAATGCTGTCAGTGGCTCAGAAAGGAGTTCAATGAGCACCAACAAAAATCTTTGTTTATATGCCCATTAACATAAAATGTCTGACAGGGAGCAAAGCCATTTTTAAATCTAAACTAAAATCATTTCTTCTGATCAACACCTCTTTCATAGACGAGTTCTTATTTAAAAACTGACTGTCTGCAACAAAACTATGTTTTAAGTGTAAGTTGCACGATCAGGACAGAAGAAAATATGTTCATTAATGTTAAAACTAACCAGGTACACATATCCTGTAAACTGACTCGTTCCACACCATTTAAGTTCAAACGATCTGTGGAACTTGTGACTAACAGTTCTTCATGGTCTGTACAGGACAGAAAATTATGTGATCTCTCAGTTTTCTCGGTTTGATTTCGGGTTTTCAGCCGAGCAGATCATTTACTATACGCTTAAGGAAACTAACCATCACTTTATAAAGGTGAATGTCCTTAGTAAATAGGAGCAAAATTAGGAAGGTTGTATACCATGTTCATCAATGTCTTCAAAAACTATTAGTCCGTGTAACGCACATCATTTCCTACCTCTGTGGATGAGATGGCTAGCGAGAGCTTAATAAATCGAGAGCCAAAAACCGAGCACTGTTTAGCTTGAAATTTCCTTCCTGATGTGTTTCCTTCCCGCTATCTTTATTTCGATAGACTCCTTAACTACAATGTCCCATAAAATTGACGTTTGCACCACGATACTATTCCCCTGAAAGATCACTTCATTGTTATACGCATTCCAGTGATCGGATACAGTTGATTGTCTTAGCTACTTAGTCGGATGTGTCACTGAAGTCCCTTGCACCTCTCCTCGACTGTTCTAGTAGTCTGCCAGTCGTAAGAAACGCCACATTCAATGAGAAGCGATATACATACAGTTTTCAGAGGCCTGAATTATTTTTAACGTTACAAAGAAAATTTTTTATCTCTGTAATGTTAATTTATGCTGTTATAATAATATGAAATAATGAATTGTAGAAGTGAGTCAATAGTCTCGCTTTTTTTCCTTAAGAAGTTACAGGTCTAGCTGTGTGTGTGTGTGTGTGTGTGTGTGTGTGTGTGTGCGCGCGCGCGCGCGCGCGCGCAAGCACATGCACATTACCCGTGAACAGATAGCGTGTCTCATAATTTGTAAATATTTTGGAAAAATAGCATTATCCAGAAAGCAAGATTCTCTAGGACCGCTAACAGCAAGCAAGTATATGTGCCGCGAAACACTCATAAGAATAGATGTATCATACACAGGCGTAGTCTTGTGGTTGTTACAGGTAAAAAAAGCCAAAGGTAGGGGAATCAATGCTCTTTTTATTTTCTCTCTCATAACGCTTCTTTTTCTGTATTCATATGTCGCAGCCGGCAGCGGTGGCCATGCGGTTCTGGCGCTGCAGTCCGGAACCGCGGGACTGCTACGGTCGCAGGTTCAAATCCTGCCTCGGGCATGGGTGTGTGTGATGTCCTTAGGTTAGTTAGGTTTAAGTAGTTCTAAGTTCTAGGGGACTTATGACCTAAGATGTTGAGTCCCATAGTGCTCAGAGCCATTTGAACCATTTCATATGTCGCAGAAGTCTGCTGCCTGTAATTCGAACCATTGTGTCAATGATTGAGAGCTGTCTGTGTCTTCGCGTCACTGCGAAGGTTTTTCCCGGGTAGGGATTTCGTCAAGTGTAAGAAAAGATGAGAAGCGATTGGATCAAGTACTATAGATAGAACGGTCAAGCACTGTCCAGTGTAACGCCTAAAGAAATTGTCTTTGACGCCGAGCAGTGTGTGGGTTAGCACTGCCTTGGATCAGCACAGCAGCTGAACTGCACTGCACTGATCTGCCCTTTTCCCTTTCCCTGAAAAGTTCGTTACAGTGCCCAGGCTCTGCGCAATATGCGACTTAACTTCTGAGGTCATCAGTTGCCTAGAACTTAGAACTAATTAAACCTAACTAACCTAAGGACACCACACACATCCATGCCCGAGGCAGGATTCGAACCTGCGACCGTAGCGGTCTCGCGGTTCCAAACTGTAGCGCCTAGAACCGCACGGCCACTACGGGCGGCACAGTGCCCAGGATCCGACAACTGTTAGCAGTGGTTGATAAGTCCTGATACTGTGATACGACAGCTCTTCATGCTGCTGGCTATCCCCCAAGTGCATTTTAAATTCTTCTCGGGTTTTCAGGCAGGTTGAATCGTTGGTCCTACACAAATTTTCCGAACGACACTTTCTTACATTTTCGGGGACGTTGATAAATGACGTTCTGTTTTAAAATATGTAATAAATTAATATTTCCAACTGCCTTGCTGCAGTGGTAACACCGGTTCCCGTCAGATCACCAAAGTTAAGCGCTGTCAGGCTGGGCTAGCACTTGGATGGGTGACCAACCGGTCTGCCGAGCGCTGTTGGCAAGTGGGGTGCACTCAGCCCTTGTGAGCAAACTGAAGAGCTACTCGATTGAGAAGTAGCGGCTTCAGTCTCATAAACTGACATACGGCAGAGAGAGCGGTGTGCTGACCACATGCCTCTCCATATCTGCATCCAACGACGCCTGTGGTCTGAGGATGACACGGCGGCCGTCGGTACCCTTGGGCCTTCCAAGGCCTGTTCGGACGGAGTTCAGTTTAGTTTGATAAATTAATATTACATTTGCAGTTTAACGCAGTTTTGTTCTCGGAAAATCTTAAGCTACATTTATAATATTTTTCACACTAAATACCCCTTTACTTCACACCTGCAACAACCACTCATTTCGTTGGTCAGCTACACAGTAAATTATATGCATGTTTCTATGACATAATTCTCTGTTTGCAGTACGATGTCCTTTTCCTGCCACCTAAAAATGTACAGAAGTTTGTTAAACCTTTATCCACTCGCACTTATCCACTTGCACTTATTTTATAAAGGGCGTTGCTGCAGCATATATTCAGCGTAACTCCATAGATAAGCATAGACAAGTAGGCAAGGGATTAATGTGGCGTGTGGTAAACGCAGAAACGTGCACTGTGGTGAAGTTATTACCAAATGCGTCCCAACAGAACCAACGTGATATTAACGTTTTCTTGGCTGCCAAAAGACAACCAGAGGTAGACATACGTCAGAGAATTAAGAATGTGTATGGAGCAGCGTATCTGTCGAAAAGTACCGTTGTGGAATGGTGCGCCAAGTTCCGTCCTGATGCTTCATGATAATGCACGCCCCGTATCGCAAATATCGTAATGCAGAAGTTAGGCCAACTCAAGTGGGAGGCGCTTGAGTACGAGCCCTACAGTCCTGATTTCTCCCCATGCGACTATCACACCTTCGGTCACTTAAAACAAGGCCTTGAAGGATCGACAAGTCCTGCCGGACTTCTTCACGTAGAAGGACATGGTGTTTTACCAAACGTGTACTTTCAATCTGGTGCGTTGGATGGGATGACTACCTCAATGCTCAGGGCAATTTTGCCTCATTAGCATCTCGGTTCTGGACTCTATGGCCTTCGAACAGAAGTTTTCTCGTCGCCTCTTATACATTTTGTATCATCACTACTGCTGTCGGCGATAGCACGGGAGTGGTGGGCGGATGGGGATACCAACATTTTTCCTTGCGGCACGCCATCCGCGAATGGAACAGAAATAAAAGATGAAAGTGGAAGAATGATTCTGGTCCACAGTGTACCCTCCGCCACACAGGAAGTTGTGTCTTACGGTGTAAAGCTGGTGATGCCATTGTGGCAGTTTCCGTTTTCCAAAAGTCACAAATGCCTCGGCTTGCAATGGGTAGATGAACACCATCACTGACATACCGAGGGCGAAATGTACACTGCTGACCACTGAAATTGCAACATTGTGAAGGTGGCATGCAGAAAACCTCATAATGGTAGGAAATGTACAACACGCTTGAATACGCAAATGATCAGCATTTCAGCGCAACCGCACAAAGTGAAGTGGAGCAGCCCTTCAACATTCTGTATATGAGGAAAGGTGAAGCAGCGGTTCTCTCATTCATAAACCGCCTTTGAATGTTTGTAAGAAGTGTTATGGACCGTGTGAGAAGAATAAACGTCTTCCAGCACGTGTCAGGATTCGACAGCTATGTTGCTTATAGTGATTCCAGATACTTTTGCTCCTCGGTATCACTGCTCGCCTTGATCGAGTCCTCTCGCCTTTTATGCGACTATGAATACGATGAGTGCAGGAAGACCATACTCAACCCCATACAGGATCTCAGCGGCCCCACGCAACTAGCACCTGAGAGGAAAAACTTATTGTTCGCTCGACCATATAGGATCGCACACTTACCATCAGTCAGGAAGTGGGCTCATATGGACGAAGATAAACATCCAAATGGTCAGTGCGATGACGTTTGGAGCAACACAGTCAGTCACCATAGCGACATCACGACCAGTATTGCTCTTCCCTTGACAAGGCAACAGAGAGAGGCCTGCCGACAGTGGTGCACTCACCGACAACACTGGAGTCGCACCACGTCGTCTTTTCAGACGAGTCCCAATTGTAGGTTCAGCATCACGATGGGCGCAGTCGCGTGTGAATTCTCCGTGAGGAACGAATGTTGCCATATTGCATTCGTCATTGTCGTATGGTCTGGAATGCCATTGAGTATACAATACGTATAGTCGACACTCGATAATTTGAAACTCAAGGGACTAGGGCAAAAGTTCAAATTACTGAGATTCAAAATAACAGTTCAAATAATCGGGAGGGACAGAGAAAAAATTCGAATTAACTAGAGTTTAACTGAATGTACATACACATTACAAACATATGCACAGCCATTTTTATTTTAATAATGCGCAAAATAATCCGTACATAAAGGTTGTTCAGCTGAGGGAAAGAGAAAAGCCTCAGAGTTGCTTGTCCTGGTATGCAGCAGGCTAGAGAGGATGACGTATACTACGCCAGGCGGCCACCTGATGACACATAACGTCGTATGCAAAGTTTAATTTACGAGACTCCTGTAGGGACAGAGGAATATCTGCTGGCACGAGTTCTCGCCGCTGCACTCGAAACTGAAGAGACGCCAGGTTGGATGGAGAGTGTGTACGCGAATATGCATCGTAGGTACAATGTCTGTAATGACGTTGGTGGTCGCCACATCGAGCCGCTGTTGTAATGCATCAGTACTGTTCTGTACGTACAGTGTGCTGGGTTCTTTTGCGTTTTTAAATCATGTAAACACTAACGTGGAATTGCTCTATCGAATGGGGGCGTGAAATTTCGCATTAAAAATCATTTTCTTTGTAACGGGAAACAAACCAACATCCCCCGTCGACACTGGGCGTGAAAGGGGACACTGGGCACGAAAGACGTGAAGGGCTGATTCCAGCTGCACAACACAAAAACGAAATTTCGAATATTTGGTGCAACACCAGAGAAAATGCACCTGACGACTCTTAGAAGAGACATCCTGAATACACGTGGTACATACATACAGTATATATGAAAAACGTACAATGAAAATGTTACACGTCAGTTTGAAAAATAGTCGACTATTTCCTTTTCAGAGAGCGACTTCCATCTAGCATCGACCAGCGAATTTGAAATGATGCTTCCGTTCTGAGGGCGTAGGACCGTACAGTATGGACAGATGGCCTTGCCACGTTCAGTATGACCGTTATCTTTATCATCCTCATCCTGACATGCCAACAGTTTAGCATCAGTTAGAACAACAAACAACATGGACGCCGATGTCTTGGTCAACACGAACGAAATCCTCAAAGGTTAACTCACCACAGCTGGCGAGAAATTCCCACCCTGAGTCTGGTGGGACTGAGTTCGTTAATTCTCGCGACTCTGATGGCTGTTCCACAGTTTCTCGTTGCATTACAAATCCGCACTTTTTTGAAACAGTTATAAAGAGTGGTAGGTCTCACATTTTTCCAGGTACAAAGAAATGAAAGCGATGGGACACAGCATCTCAGAGGTAGCGATGAAGTGGAGATTTTCCAGCACGTCCATTTCACGTGTGTATCGTGAATATTAGGAATCCGGTAACACATCAAATTTCCGAAATCGCTACGGCCAGAAAAAGATCCTGCAAGAACGGGACCAACGACGACTGACGAGAATCGTTCAGCGTGACAGAAGTGCAACCCTTCCGCAAATTGCAGCAGATTTCAATGCTTGGCCATCAATAGGTGTCAGTGTGCGAACCATTCACCGTAAAATCGTCGATATGGGCTTTCGCAACCGAAGGCCCACTCGTGTCCCTTGATGACTGCACGACACAAAGCTTTACGCCTCGCCTGGGCCCGTGAACACCGACATTGGACTGTTGATGACTGGAAACACGTTTCCTGTCTCGTTTCAAATTGTATCGAGCAGAAGGACGTGTACGGATATGGAGACAACATCATGAATCCATGGACGTTGCATGTCATGCAGGGGACTGTTCAAGCGGTGGAGGCTCTGTAATGGTGTGGGTCGTGTGCAGTTTAAATGATACGGGACCCCTGTTACGTCTAGATACGACTCTGACATGTTATACGTACGTAAGCATCCTGTCTGATCACCTGCATACATTCATGTCCCTTGTGCATTCCGACGGACTTTGAAAATTCCAGCAACACAATGAGACACCCCACAATCCAGAATTGCTACAGAGTGGCTCTAGGAACACTCTTATGAGTTTAAACGCCTCCGCTGGCCACCAAACTCCCCAGAAATGAACATTATTGAGCATATCTGGGCTATGTTGCAACATGCACTTCAGAAGAGATCTCCACCGCCCCGTACTCTTACGGGTTTATGGGCAGCCCAGCAGGAGTCATGGTGCTATTTCCCTCCAGCACTACTTCAGACATTAGTCGAGTCCATGCCACGGCGTGTTGCAGCACTTCTGCGTGCTCGCGGGGGCTCTACACGATTTTAGGCAGGTGTACCGGTTTCTTTGGCACTTCAAAGTATAATTGTTACGTTTTCGTTGTTTGTTACAACTCTAACCACTAATTAAGTGAAGATGGCGCAGAGACTACACATTTCTGACCGTTCTTCCAATGCAACTAGGACGGAAGTATGGCAGTCGCCTGTAATTGGAGCAGCGATAGTGGAGACGCGAGAGGGAAAGACACACGACTCTGGAAGTGAAAGAGACTGCATGTGAAGCTGTTGCGTACAGGTTCGGTTACTCACCAAAGGGGTGCTTGGCCCCCCAAATAGAGTTGTCACTGAAGAGGCCAAACCCAGCACTGCTGCGGCGTTTGCTGCAAAGTCCAACGAAGTACCTCAGACAATATCGGAGGAAACTGGTTTATCATAGTATAACAGACACCATATCCATAAAGGTTTATCATATGGTTCGGTCCAAAGGATACTGAAGGAGATCGACTGGAGACCATGCAAACCACACTTTGTCCAAGCATTGTCACCGGAAGTGGAGTTTGCTCAATCCGCATTACTATGGACGGAAGAAAAACAAGGTATCCTTAGCAACGTTTTGAGGTCAGACGAAGCCGTGTTCCATGTGGGTGGGTTTGTAAATCGGCGTAACGGCCATTAATGGGTTCCTATTAACGACAGTCCTGGAGTTAAGATTGAAAAATTGCAGACACATCCTTCGCTGTCTGTATGACATGGTATTCGTGATGATACTTGTATCAGTCCTTACATTCTTCGTGAAACAATGAATGAGCAGAGTTACGTGCATACGCTACAAACTTTTCTTCATTGCTTTAACCTGGGACAGTGTATACACTGTATGCTTTATACACAATGGGGCACCTCCACTTTTTACGTTGATTTCACGAGAACGGCTTGAAAATTTTTTTCCAGGCCACGTTATTGGATGTCGCAGAAAAAATGTTGAGTGGCCACCGAGAAGTCCAGACTTGACTCCATTGGATTTTTTCCTCTGGGGATATTTGTAAGAGAAAGTGCCAGATAACCGCGTGACATGGACACTGTAGATGTAGTCATTCGGTAAGTGTGTGCGCGAGTACCTAACGATATGTTGCACTCTGTTTGTAAGGAACGTTGCACTCTGACTGCAACGGTGTGTTACTAATGCTTGTGGCTACGAGGAAATACAAAATGGCAAGGACCATATTACGTCACAGAATTGAAAGCAACCATGTAACATTGTTAATGAGTGGATAATAGTTAAATAAAAATGGGGATATAATAGTGGATGACCCTTTGTATATGTACAAATTTTGATCATAATAATAACAGTGTGGTGTGGTTCAATGTCCTGGTGCAAGTCTTTCAATTGGACGTCATTCCGGAGACTTGCGTCTCCCTACCCAGTCATCAAACCGAGAAAAGGCGACCTAGAGCTAAACGCAGAATCCGAAATGTGTTTCGTTTCTGCAGAATCCGCACCATCATTGCCAGATTAAAAAAACAGAGGTAGAAGTCTGTGGTCCGACCAAGATTCGATGCGCGACCTTTCGGTTAATGCCATAGTTTTCACAGCAGCAACGGAATTTAATTCACCAAACTTCAGCTAATTTCCACAAAATATTTATAAATTCTACATACACGAACCATCTTCGTGAATCAATCTATCTATCATCAGTTAAAACAGGATCAAAATCTCTACAGCAGTTTCTGAGATTAACCCATACATACAGACAGAAGTGGGCAGGAACATGAGAGATGCATCCAGCAACTAACAGCGGAATCCAGAAACGTTAACTAAAATTAAAAGCTTCCTGCTCAGTAACAAACAAAAAAACTATAAAAATACTTACAGAGAGAATAATATCTCAAGACGTGCTTAATTTAAACTGACGTTGGTGAATTCGGCTGTGAGCTAAGTAAAGTTCGCCGCTGACCTCAGGGCCAGAGGGGTAAGTCGTATGGCTATTGCAGGGTTAAAGGATGTGAGGAGAAGAATGTTTTATTATTTGTCTTCCAGTACTGACAACGCATGGGCATGCGCGACTCGTTACCGTTCACCTACTGCGGTGTAAGTTTTAACACAGGTGTAACGTAGGTTCGTGAATGCGTATTACAGAGAAGGTCTTTTTGCATATGCGGCGCTTATTTGTAGCAATGGACATTAAATTAACAACGCATTGAGTAGAAGAAACTAGCATTTAAATCATTTATCAAACTTTTGTGATGGTCGCTCACATTCAGTAGTGGATTAAATTATTACAAATACTATTATTTGTTCCCGCACATAGAAAACCAACAACACTTTACCATGTAACTGCAGTGTCACAACTGTTAGATCACTGAGATTGTCAGAAATCTGAAACACACGGCTGTAAAGTGCACAGTATTTTAATCGCATTAGCGTTAAACGAAAATACTGTCTCACATGACAGTCAAGGATTCCACATTTAGCATGTAGCAAGCAAAAGAACAGGCACAAATATGGACGAGATAGCCAAATAACCGTATCACAAGGCATAATAATTAAAATATTTTAATACTTATATTTACTTTGTAATTTTAGAAAATAAAGATCCAGATTCGAGACCAAACATGTATAGTTTTTACTCTATTTTTCAGGACATCCTTTACCTCTACTACACTTTTCGTGCTCCCTCCAACTTTCATTATTTCATGCTGCGAATTGCTAAGTTGACAGTCTAGGATTCCACATTTAAAAGTGCAGTGAGGACAGCATGCAAAAGAACAGGCACAAATATGGACGAGATAGCCAAAGAAGCATATCACAAGGCATAATAATTGAAATATCTTTATACTTATATTTACTTTGTAATTTTAGAAAATAAAGATCCAGATTCGAGACCAAACATGTATAGTTTTTACACTATTTTTCAGGACATCCTTTACCTTTACTTCACTTTTCGTGTTCCCTGCAATTTTTCATTATTCCGTGCTGCGAAGTGCTAAGTTGGCTGTGAATGAATCGTAAGTAGGTTTCATTTGTAAAGGACTGCTGGAAAATTGAAATAATACACTAACGGAAAAAAATCGTAACACCAAAAAGGAGTTGTACGAATCAGGCGATAGAGCGTAGGCGTGTTTCAACATCTGAATGACGATGTGTCTCCCAATTTCACGCCAGTAGCTTAAGAGTGGGGCTACTGTGAGGATGCAAATCAGGTTTTCAACGGACGTGAGCGTTAGTTACCTTTGAGATTGGACGTAGTGAGTCGATGTTAGTCAAGAATGCCTTTAAACCGACGAAAACGCCATTATCTACAGCTAACTGAGTCTGAACGAGGTCGTTTACACGAGAAGCTGGATGCTCTTTCCGAGATACTGCAGAAAGACTTGGCAGGAATGTAGCTACTACATATGACTGCTAGCTGCCCTGGTCACGGGAAGATACGGTCGCAAGAAGATCGGACCGCGGATGGCCACGTGACACTATCGAGAGGGAAGACCGTAGTTTTTGGCTTATGGCTGTGGTGCATCGTGTAGAGTCTGCAGCAGCAATGGCATCACAGTGACACAACGAACTGTTACAGATCGGTTACTTCAAAAACACCCCCGAGACAGATGGCATTTAGTGTGCGTTCCATTGATCCCAAACCACCGCCATTTGTGACTTCAGTTGTGTCAAGCGACAGCTCACTGGAGGGCAGATTGGGGATTTGTTGTGATATCTGATGAAGGCTCGTTCTGTCTCGCTGCCAATGATGGCCGTGTGTTGGTTAGAAGGAGGTCAGGTGAGCGCCTCAAACTGACCTATTTGCGGTCGACAGACACTGGACTTACTCCTGGAGATACGGTCTGGGGTGCGATTTCGTATTACACCAGGAGCACTCTTGAGTTTATCCCGCGCACCCTGACAGCAAATCTGGACGTCGTTCTGGTGATTCGATCTGTTGTCCTGCCATCCATGAACAACATTCCTGCGGGTGTTTCCCACCAGGATAACGTTCGCCCACATAACGCTGTTGTAATCCAATATGCTCTACAGGGTGTCGATATGTTTCCCTGCCCTACCCGACCACCAGTTCTGTCTCCAATCGAGCAAATATGGGATATCATCGGACGACAACCCAAGCGTCATCCACAACCAGCATTAACCGTTCCTGCAAAGAGCAACCAATTACAGGAGGTGTGGAACTCCACCCCACAGACTAACATCCGACACCTGTACGACACAATGCATTCAACTTTGCATGCTTGGATTCACCATTCTGGCGGTTATACCAGTCACTAATGAGCCAGAATTTCACATTTGCAATGACTTACCTTTAGCACTTACAGTAACCTGTGATCTTGCAATGTCAACCACTTAAAAGTGTTACATACACAAATGTATTCCCGGAATCTCATTACTCTAAGTTGATTGTTTCTTGGTGTTGCGATGCTTTTTTCGTCAGAGTATTTTGAGTGCTTTGTCTTCATTTGGGTCACAATCTTTTAATGGGACTGGTTCGTGAACAATAGGGCAATCTTAAAAAAATTTCAGTTTTCTAAATAGTATAGCTCAAAGAATAAGAGTTGTAAGCCCATGTACGCTTTCCATATTACAGATCTTTTGCGAACATGTTGATTTATGAACCACAGCTTTTGGTCTCATACTTCATTCTGAATTGTATTTCGTGTTGCAAGGAAAATAAAGCCCGTTAATTATTTATGTACAGCATAGGTACACATCGAAATACAAACTAAGTAGATGCTTGATTTTTTTCCTGGAAGTTCTTTACTCTATTATGTTTAAAGCAGACTTTAAAAACGATGTTTTGTCATAAATTCTGGTTCACATTTTTTTAATAACGATTATAAAAAAGTTCAGTAATTAATTGATAACTTTCTCTTTAAAAAGGTCTTTAATTTTAAAATTTAAGACATAAGAATAGTCTACTTTTTATTTAAGTATGTTTTAAGACAGTACAAAATTACAGACCTCTGCTTTTAATAATTTTTAACCAATGTGTATCAGAACATCAAAAAAGTGAAGTTTCAGGAAATTAAACTTTTTCTCTATCTAACCTGCGTAACGCTAATGTATCCTAGATCCATATTCGTCTTGTCCCTGGTGCCTGGTGTTGTTCTTCCTCCTTTTCAGACTTCTCTTCTTCTTATTCTTGTGTTCTTGGTTGCTTCCAACACTTACTTCTCTGCTTCCAAGAGTCTCCTACAGTCAGTGTCAATTAAAGCTCTTTGCATATTTAGTCCATCAGGCACTCCCATCAATTCCATAATCTTAAAACTTGACACTGCACTGTCATTGAAACACAGCAGAGCATCCACTACACCTATTTTCAAAATAATTAGTCCTACCAGAAAAGTTTTGTGGTATTCGTTCCCATACACAGTTGTTAAAACTCTCATTTGGGTTTTGAGTGCTGCCACGTAAACACTTTTCTATTATATTGTGTCATGTATAGATTTTACGTCCATTATAGCAAATGTCAAAGAATGCTTACGGTGAGAACAAAATTCTGTTTGTGGCAAGAGAGCGTCGTCATATGTGCAGCTACTTTTTAAATTCCTCTAATTTTGGGGCTTCTCCGGTACAATTTCTCCGAAGTATATTGTTTCATGCTCAGAAAAATACACAGAATGTTTTAAGACCAAAAGTAAAAATATCGATTTTTTGGCACCTACTCTCGTTCTAGTCCCCCTAAAGTTGCAGAACTCCTTAAGCCTCTGTGTTGTAACTGTCTGTATAGAAAAGCATGAGAATATCTTCACATACGTAGTTTCAACTTCACTACTCAAACTATCAGTAGATGCCTATACGCATTAATTGTGTAAGACGTGTAGGGTTCAACGTTTTCATGCAATGTTGTCATTAATTTGGTAAATACATTTACGCTGTCTTTTTGAATAGCCAAAGTTAGTGTTCATACTATCTGCACAAAAACCCATACATTTATTTTTTTCGAGATCAAACATTTCAATAGCATAGTCACAAAATGTGGAATATTTTAGGAGTTTTATGATTGTTAGCATTGTAAGTAGGCTGTTTAGGTTTTATGTTGGTAACGCCACGTAGCGCTCTGTATGAAAATCGCTGGCTGTGCTGTGTGCAGTCTGTGGCTGGTTTGCATTGTTCGAATTTGCTATTGTAGTGTTGGGCAGTTGGCTGTGAACAGCGCGTAGCGTTGCGCAGTTGGAGGTGAGCCGCCAGCAGTGGGGGATGTGGGGAGAGAGATGGCAGAGTTTTAAGAGCGGATGATCTGGACGTGTGTCCGCCAGAAAGAGTAAATTTGTAATACTGGATATCATGAACTGATATACACTCCTGGAAATTGAAATAAGAACACCGTGAATTCATTGTCCCAGGAAGGGGAAACTTTATTGACACATTCCTGGGGTCAGATACATTACATGATCACACTGACAGAACCACAGGCACATAGACACAGGCAACAGAGCATGCACAATGTCGGCACTAGTACAGTGTATATCAACCTTTCGCAGCAATGCAGGCTGCTATTCTCCCATGGAGACGATCGTAGAGATGCTGGATGTAGTCCTGTGGAACGGCTTGCCATGCCATTTCCACCTGGCGCCTCAGTTGGACCAGCGTTCATGCTGGACGTGCAGACCGCGTGAGACGACGCTTCATCCAGTCCCAAACATGCTCAATGGGGGACAGATCCGGAGATCTTGCTGGCCAGGGTAGTTGACTTACACCTTCTAGAGCACGTTGGGTGGCACGGGATACATGCGGACGTGCATTGTCCTGTTGGAACAGCAAGTTCCCTTGCCGGTCTAGGAATGGTAGAACGATGGGTTCGATGACGGTTTGGATGTACCGTGCATTATTCAGTGTCCCCTCGACGATCACCAGTGGTGTACGGCCAGTGTAGGAGATCGCTCCCCACACCATGATGCCGGGTGTTGGCCCTGTGTGCCTCGGTCGTATGCAGTCCTGATTGTGGCGCTCACCTGCACGGCGCCAAACACGCATACGACCATCATTGGCACCAAGGCAGAAGCGACTCTCATCGCTGAAGACGACACGTCTCCATTCGTCCCTCCATTCACGCCTGTCGCGACACCACTGGAGGCGGGCTGCACGATGTTGGGGCGTGAGCGGAAGACGGCCTAACGGTGTGCGGGACCGTAGCCCAGCTTCATGGAGACGGTTGCGAATGGTCCTCGCCGATACCCCAGGAGCAACAGTGTCCCTAATTTGCTGGGAAGTGGCGGTGCGGTCCCCTACGGCACTGCGTAGGATCCTACGGTCTTGGCGTGCATCCGTGCGTCGCTGCGGTCCGGTCCCAGGTCGACGGGCACGTGCACCTTCCGCCGACCACTGGCGACAACATCGATGTACTGTGGAGACCTCATGCCCCACGTGTTGAGCAATTCGGCGGTACGTCCACCCGGCCTCCCGCATGCCCACTATACGCCCCCGCTCAAAGTCCGTCAACTGCACATACGGTTCACGTCCACGCAGTCGCGGCATGCTACCAGTGTTAAAGACTACGATGGAGCTCCGTATGCCACGGCAAACTGGCTGACACTGACGGCGGCGGTGCACAAATGCTGCGCAGCTAGCGCCATTCGACGGCCAACACCGCGGTTCCTGGTGTGTCCGCTGTGCCGTGCGTGTGATCATTGCTTGTACAGCCCTCTCGCAGTGTCCGGAGCAAGTATGGTGGGTCTGACACACCGGTGTCAATGTGTTCTTTTTTCCATTTCCAGGAGTGTATATATATATATCATTCATCTTTCATTTGCTAACTATGATTATCAGTAGTTAGTGCCTTCAGTAGTTAGGATCTTTTATTCAGCTGGCAGTATTGGCACACGCTGTATTGCAGTAGTTTGAGTAACGAAGATTTTTGTGAGGTAAGTCATTTATGAAAGGTATAAGTTATTGTTAGTCAGGGCCATTCTTTTGTAGAGATTATTGAAAGTCAGATTGCGTTGCGCTAAAAATATTGTGTGTCAGTTTAAGCACAGTCATTTATAATTTTTCTAAGGGGACGTTTCAGCATCTGTGGACATTCTGTAGAAAGCAGGCTTTTTGATATTCTCAAGACCCTCCTTTAAAGTCGGGGTAGCAATAACTCATTTTACTAAGACTGATACTTCAGTTCTTGCTGAACTAAACGTTTTTGCAATGGAAGAATCATCAAACATAACACTGTTAAGTTTGTCAGAACAATCACTACACAGATGTAAAGATTTGGTGATAATTTACCGTGTGGTAGGCATGTGTCAGCTCGGCTGCTCACTTGACTGAAGTTTTACAAAATAATTTTGTAGAGTTTTACTACAGCTCAATGCACTGAATTTTTTAAAACTTGTTTCTTTGACTTCATGTTATCAACTGTGTCAGAACGTCCACCATGACTGCTACTAATAAAACAGTTACATACCGAACGCCCTGCTTCGTAATCAAATCGACCTTTCTTGATAAAATTACACTCCCTAAAATGTCACCGAATTTGCATGTCCGTTTAGGCATTGCTTTTTGCAACTCAGTGGCAACATTACGACTAATACGAAAAGAAGCAGATACAGCTTGTCTGACGTAACACCAACAACTACATTATTCTGACAATTACGATGGTAAGTGACGCGACAATCGGACCGTTTTCATATCTCTTCTCGAGTTGTAATGCCTGGAATTATTACACAAACTACTTGCTCACCAGCCACAGTAACACTCAAAATAAATTACTGTTTCAGTGTATCAACATCGATACTGTGATTACTGTGGGACTGTGGGGGTTAGAAAAATAAGTTAAAATGTGTTAATTTATCGTGTCGTATTCCGTTCAATCGAGTGAAATCTCATAAAATAAATTTGATGTGAGCTAAGACAGGAGACAGTATTGAAAACAATGCCTCCTGTACCAAAAGGTGCAGAGCGGTCCCCGAATAAACGGAGTAAGGCAATAACACTCTGTGAAGAAGATTATACTTACGCAGACATAGCAAGAAGCTTGGATGGAGGCGTTACGAACTCGGGCACGAGGCCGAAAGTCTGCAAGTATTAAGAAGAAACTGGTCAACCACAACTGCTCCAAGAACCGGTAGAAAACCAATATTGATTGATCAAGACTATCGTAGAATCTGCCGGCTTTCTCTGCAAGATCGTCGACGTAACGTAAAAAAATGTAAATGCAATCTTGAAGACTTCAGAGGTTGAAGTTTCTGATCGAATGGGGAACCTTGTGAAAATGGTTTGCGAATCAGGACTCCAAGACAGAAGCCTTATCTGAACAAAATTCAGAGACAGAAACGAATGCGGTGGGGTTTAGCACACAGGAAGTAGGCGCAAGAAGACTGGTCTGGAGTCATTTGGAGTGACGAGACTACTATCAGCGCCTTTTAAAGCGAAAGAATTAAGTTCGTTCGTCGTCGACCAGACGATGACTTGTTGCCCGAGTGCACTACTACCACTACGAAGCATGTCAGCAGTATACTATATCATGGTGTGGGGCTGCACGGAAAGCAGCGCGGGATTAGCCGAGCGGTCTCGGGCACTGCAGTCATGGACTGTACGGCTGGTCCCGGCGGAGGTTCGAGTCCTCCCTCGGGCATGGGTGCGTGTGTTTGTCGTTAGGATAATTTAGATGAAGTAGTGTGTAAGCTTAGGGACTGACGACCTTAGCAGTTAACTCCCATAAGATTTCACATTCATCTGAGCTTTTTTTTTTAAAGTTAGTTACATTTTACGTAGATCATTTTAACGATTCTTTTATCGACATGACGTGAAACAGTCAGTTAACAGGATATACATAGATGATTAGCCTTAACACTAGTTTTTTTTTAAATTTTTTCAGGCTGCCTCTTATCCAATAAAAATTCTTTCATGGAATAGAAGGAGCTGTCTGGAAGAAATGATTTTAGGTTTTGTTTTGCTACCGGTCAGACAGTTTATGAAACTGGACAAATGGTCAAAACTTTTTGTTGCTGCATGTTGAATTCCTTCCTCAGCCATTGCCAGATTTAATAATGGGTAATACAGGTCATTTTTCCCACTAGTATTGTAGGTATTGACACCACTGTTCGTCTCAAGTTGCGGTGGATTATTTATGACGGATTTCATTAGCGAATACAAGTATTGTGATGGTGTAGTTAAAATGCTTAGCTATTGAAGACGTGTCTACACATATTATTCTTACTGCAACTAAAGTTTCTTTATAAGTGATGAGTTACTCCAGAAAATTATGTCAAGAGGTTGATTAGCTTGTTTCCAACATTAGCAGTTATACTGTAGTGGTTAATAAAAAAGAAAAAGAGAAGAAAAGAAAAGGTTGAAAATGTGGGAAGAAATGGGGAATAAAAAAGGGGTTTTAAAATCGTTAATGACCGTGAAAAAGGGAAAGAATGGAAAGCAAATCGGACTTCGTATTACAGAAAAGTTATCGGACTTCGTGATTCGGAAAAGCTATTGTTGGGGTGGTCCTTGTGGCGTTTCTGAGCAAAAATCAAACCAATTTCCACTGCAAAAATTATTGAAAGAGAACAGAGAATAACAAAATGTGATTAACAGGGGGAAATGGCGTAGATAAGAGTTCATCCTTTACCATGCTAGCATGTCTTCTCGCGTGCGGCGTCCAGGTCTTGTTCTCCAAAAATCTCCTGCTTCATTTCTGCGTGAAAAGTCTTAGCTGCTCCGAAATCTTGCAATAAATTGCATTGTCCAGGAATTAATAATGTATACAAAACCGTCTTGATATTAAATGCAATGTATTTTACGTTGCTGCTTCCATCCTACAAATTTCATTTCACAATACGTCTGCACATCAATAAGGTTTTTCGTCTTAATCCGACCAAGACTAGCTAATAAGTAAGTTAAGCTTCCGCTCTCAAAGACAAAAGCGGGTAGAAAACAAATAGAGTTACAATTTTAGTACCTTCATTTTCTTATATATTTTCTCTGCCGTCGAGCGCTCATATCGCTGCGACGATATAATTTATATCTGAGGGAACGAGTGTAGCGCGGCGACATTCAAAGTCCCGCTACATCGCCCCCTCGACTGCCATGCTAAAACATTCAGCGTGGCAGGCTAGCAAACAATATAATAGATATACCTAAATGTCAATATATACATATTTTCATAGGAAAGGCCACGTGCATTCATAGGGGATAATCTTTGTCAATATTTATTTTCTAAACCTATATACTAAATACAATTGTTACAGTTTTGATCCCTTTTACAAAATTAATATACATATATTTACATAGAGTTTGTTTGAGCAAGATGCTCGCCAGCGCAGTTAATGTTGTGCGCTTCCAGCGTTGGTTTCCCAAAGCATCTCTGGCAGCACGTAGTCTTTGCGCATGCGCAATAGCATCACTGAATTTCGCGTGCGGCAGTTTCAAAATCGCTGTGTTATGACAGTCTTGCACAGTATTCACTTTCAAATAGTGTTCATTACAAGTTGTTATTCCAGCATAAATGGCATGCTAAGTCCAGTGACACCATAAGATTGAGCGTGTGCGTGATCTGAAGCAATGTCCATGTCTTCTGTTACGACACAACACTCCAGGTCCTTGTGCGTTTTCATGACTATTTTTCCCGGGGCATATATGGTCGATGTAGTTTTTAGCCTCCACATCGCCTACGACAGGTGCTGAGTTTGTTGTCTCCAAAGCATCTGAAGGCCGGCCAGGAACAACGGCGTCGATGTTCGCAAAGGTAGGTGTTTCATTACGTTGTTTACACTTGCCAACAAACGTTCATTTGCAGTGTGAAAATCCTCATTATCGTCGAAGTAAATTGCAGTTTATATCGGTTTACAAACAGTTATTTGGTTTATGCACCATAAGTTTCACAAATAACACAAAATTCGTCGCTTATAACGTTCACAGTTTAACACAGTTTGCAACACTTTTTGCCATATTTACATTTTAACAAAGTTCACTGTGTCCCAACATGTTTACATCGCTAATTATGAAAGCTTACATTTCGTGGTCACATTTCAAAATATGTTGACAATATGCAAAGTTTTAACACATATACAAATAGGCTACATATAAATTTACAAAAATATGCATGTGAAATATTTACACTAAAAAATTATACTAAGTCCCATTGGCTTTTTTTTACTGGGGTTTATGGTCATTCTGAGTTTCTTTATTCAGGTTTGGGCGTACCAAGGGATATCAGACTTAATATTTAAAGCATGGGCTATCCTTCATTTATTATTCGTTTCTTTCTTTTGATTCCATATCTGGCTAGTGGTTGACCAGGCTTGTAATGCCATCAATAATACTTTTTCAAAATACTTAATTTTCTTCATGTCTTTTTATTCATACCGGAAAGTTTACTGTCACACAACATATTCTTACATTCCATAAACAAACAATACCCAGTTGCAGGAGGTGGTAGGATAATGGAGAAAGAAAGAAAGATAGAATGGAAGAAATTATTCACTACCTATAAACTACCAAATTCTACAGCTACTACATAAAAAGAACATAATACATTATAACATTTGCATCACCGTCAAGGGGTGTGTGAAAGGAGGTGCTTACAATTTACTAAATCGTGGGTAAATGTAAGTGTCCTTACGTCAGGTCTGTGTAGTGTAACATCATGACAGATTCTCAGTTTGTGTTCTGACTGTTCATATGACTAAGCGTATTATACCTTAACAAATCCTTGCATGAGTAAATCACATATCTGCTCAGTACTTCCTCGATATCTCCACTTCTTGTGGATACCGTCTATACAAATGGGAAATATATCTCACAGAGATTGTCTCTCTCATAATGTGTATTGTATAATAACGTACCAAATTTCCTCTCACGAGTTCAACCATGAACTTCCTTCTATTGTAGTAAAGGTTAAACATCATATATATATATATATCATTTCTTTCTATAAAACATAAATAAAGAACATAGTATTATAACTGACAGTAAAATATCTCTTTCTCAGTGTCCGTTGCTCGACGTTGGTTGCACGGGTGGTCACTGCTCCTTTCACTTACCTTGCATTACCTGAAAAGTCAAATGTTGTCTTCAAAGTAGATGTAATTTTGTGATCTGTTCTCTTAAGTGGAGGTGTTGTACGAGTCGCAAAACGGCCTTAATAACTCTCCTATCTTTTGCTTCCTCAGGGTTTTCTGTTGTGTGTAAGTATAATAAAAGCTAACATGGCACTAAATTTCACTTTCGTATACACAAATGTATTCACATGAGGGATGTGTAAAAACTATATTTCAACTTAAGTTCCTTAAAATATCATTCTCCTGTCTGAACACGAACTATAAATGTTTTCTTCCACACAGTGGCTTAACAAAACTTATCGAAAGGTTACTAAGTTAACTTCTGAAATAAATTAAAGCTAATGTGTTTCCAAGTTACATTCTTATTACATTTCTTTCAACAGCTGTAATCATCATTATGTTCACTCTGCTTTTCTTGCATTCGTTCATTTTCAAGGGCACAGAAAATAGATTCACATTTAACGTCTTGTACTCACGTGTTCTAACTCATCACAGATGTTTTCTTTCAAACTGAAATTCTTATGTAATCTTAAAGTCTACATCTTTAAGATTACATAAGAATTTCAGTTTGAAAGAAAACATCTGTGATGATATATATACAGGGCTATTACAAATGATTGAAGCAATTTCATAAATTCACTGTAGCTCCATTCATTGACGTATGGTCACGACACACTACAGATACGTAAAAAAACTCATAAAGTTTTGTTCAGCTGAAGCCGCAGGTCAGGTTTCTGCCGCCAGAGCGCTCGAGAGCGCAGTGAGACAAAATGGCGACAGGAGCCGAGAAAGCGTATGTCGTGCTTGAAATGCACTCACATCAGTCAGTCATAACTTCAGGACGAAGTTCAACAAAGATCCACCAACTGCTAACTCCATTCGGCGATTGTATGCGCAGTTTAAAGCTTCTGGATGCCTCTGTAAGCGGAAATCAACGGGTCTGCCTGCAGTGAGCGAAGAAACGGTTGAACACGTGTATCTGGACATGCTGGAAAATTGGCTCATGCCACAACTGGAGACCGACAGCGCCGACTTCATCTTTCAACAGGATGGTGCTCCACCGCACTTCCATCATGATGTTCCGCATTTCTTAAAGAGGAGATTGGAAAACCGATGGATCGGTCGTGGTGGAGATCATGATCAGCAATTCATGTCATGGCCTCCACGCTCCCCCGACTTAACCCCATGCGATTTCTTTCTGTGGGGTTATGTGAAAGAATCAGTGTTTAAACCTCCTCTACCAAGAAACGAGCCAGAACTGCGAGCTCGCATCAACGATGGTTTCAAACTCATTGAGTGTGGGAGGAACTTGATTATCGGCTTGATGTCTGCCGAATCACTAAAGGGGCATATATCGAACATTTATGAATGCCTAAAAAAACTTTTTGAGTTTTTGTATGTGTGTGCAAAGCATTGTGAAAATATCTCAAATAATAAAGCTATTTTAGAGCTGTGAAATCGCTTCAATCATTTGTAATAACCCTGTATATATATCCTTATACATTAAACATATTCCTCATCAAACATTAATATATCACATATGTGGGGCCATCTGGTACTTCCATTCTCATGTTGTTGTTGTTGTGGTCTTCAGTCCTGAGACTGGTTTGATGCAGCTCTCCATGCTACTCTATCCTGCGCAAGCTTCTTCATCTCCCAGTACCTACTGCAACCTACATCCTTCTGAATCTGTTTAGTGTATTCATCTCTTGGTCTCCCTCTACGATTTTTACCCTCCACGCTGCCTTCCAATGCTAAATTGGTGATCCCTTGATGCCTCAGAACATGTCCTACCAACCGATCCCTTCTTCTAGTTCTCATAAAACTCCAATAATATCTTCCTCAAATAATCTCTTGTCTCCATCAACTACTTCACAGTAACTTACCTTCTCATACTAACCTAATTATTAACTCATTCATACTGATCATTCATTCTTACATCCTCATTCATTCTGCTACATACCTACGCCATTACTGATCTCAATAGCTATTATCTCCTCTCATTAGAGTGCCTTGAAATAACTAACTAGTTGTTGATTCAACTTATAATTTACAATTAACAACAAATGTAACCTGTGTAGATCTCATTCCTATATGAATATCTTTTCTCAATCAGTAAGTGTACTTACCTGGGTTTACATTCTCTTCCTAATTATGTGTACAAGTGTAACTGCAGTATATAATTTCCATAAATTAACGTTTGTGTTCTTAGGCTGTATAACTTAATGTTCGTGTATTCAATACAAATATTTACGATCTCGTTTTCACAGCGACTTGCTCATGTTCACATTAGTTGTCATTATATTATGTTGTTTTAGTGCACAAAGGGTTTCAAATGCTTGTGGGGATGCAGCCCCCTCGGCTTGTGAGATAACGGGTATTCTAGGGAGTAACAACCTGGGTGAGGTATGCTTGGTATTCTGAAAGGACCTGAATATAATAGCTGCCATTTTCTGTTCAGTTGTTTTAATTTTGTAGACTTGGGATGTGAACGGAAAAGAACGAGGTCATCAACTTGATAGGTTTGTGTATTTGTAACATGGTTGTCATACTTCTCTTTCCTGACCTTGGCTTTATTGCACAACGTAGTGTATGCCTGTCTTACTTTCTCTTCCAAAGGTATATGTGTTGTGGATGCGGTTAGCTTTGGAATGGGCATAGCCCACTTGTTGTGTTCAGGTTTGTTTAATAATAATTCCTGTGGTGGGTATCCTGTTGAGGCATGAGGCAAATTGTTTACTATCTGCTCAAAGGGTGCTAAAAATTCAATTCACTTTGTGTGTTTGCGAGGTGAATGTATTCTCACGAATTGACCAAACTCTCTAAAAATCCTCACTACTGGGTTCCCTTCCGGGTGAAATGCTGATGTAAGAATATGTTTGATGTTATGTGTGGCAACAAAAGATTTCCATTTTCTTCCCGTAAAATAGGGTGCGTTATCCGTGATAATGCTGTGGGGTTTGCCAAACCTTGTAAAGTAGCTGTTAGTCAAACGTCTAGCAATAGCAGATGCGTTAACAGTGCAGATAGCATACAATTTTAAGTATTTTGAGAAGACATCAAGTACGGCAACGATGTATTTCACTCCTCCACGGGCTCTGGGATAAGATCCGGCGATATCCAACGATGCTAATTCCAAAGGTCGGGTTGGTACAATAGGATGTAATTCATTCAAAGATGATCGGTTGGAAAATTTTGCTTTTTGGCAGATGATACATTTACGAACAAATTGCAACACTCTCCGACGCAGATTGGGAAAATAACAATACTGTACTATTTTATCAGTGCATTTGGTGACTCCGTAGTGTCCCCAAGTTTTGTGTGTGAACAGAATAAAATCGTCAACATGTGCGTCTGGTAGACAAACACACCAATGGTGCGAGTCTGGGGTACGCCTATGAAAAAGTACATTTTTGTGTATTGTGTAATATTTTTGCAAGTGGGAAGAAGGATCTGTACGTAATTTCTTTTTGATGTTTGACCACCTGGGGTCGCTGTCCTGAAGTGAAGCAAAGTTGTTGCACGTATTGCGGTAGCATGAGGCGTACGTACCATCGTACATACGTAAGATGTTAAAGTCTGATGTTTGTTCGGAAAGTTCCGAAAAATCCTGTATGCCTTTCGGCAAACAGGACAGGGCATCGGCTACTACGTTTGATTCACCTTTAATGTAAATAATTTCGAAGGTGTACTCTTGGAGTGAAAGGCACCACCGGGTTAGCCGTGAATGAAGCAGTTTGCATGATAGCAAGAAAGAAAGGGCTTGATGGTCTGTGTATATCCGAGTATGTTTACCCCAAAGAAAGTAGCGAAACTTACGGAATGCCCAAATAATGGCACCTCCCGTTCCGTCACCGAGTACGACCTCTCGCACTCAGTGAGCGTGCGGCTCGCAAAACTGATCGGTTTGATGACGGATTGTCTTGATTCGGATTGAATTTGAAATAGCAAGCTCCAAGGCCGTATGATGACGAATCCGTGCCTAGGCAAAAATCTGACGTCAGGTCAGGGTGGCACGGGAGGGGTGCGTTCACCAATGCATCTTTAATAGCCTGAAAATCAGCTTGGCAAAACTCTGTCAATCTCCAAATTGCGTTCTTTTTCAGTAGAGTTAGCAGGTGAGAGCTGTTCAAAAGCTGTTGTGAAACAAATTTCCGAAAGAAAGAAGATAATCCTAAGAATGCTTTCAACTGTTTGCGGTTTTGTGGAGGAGGGAAATTACGAATAGCATCAATCTTCTTAGAATCGGGACGAATACCTTCCGGCGAGACAATATGGCCTAAAAACTTGATTTCACGCCTTCCTACTTTGGACTTCGAAAGATTTACTGTGACTCCAGCTTGAGAAAATTTAAATAAAATTTGCTGTAACAGATCAACATGTTCCTCCCACGTATTTGTTTCCACGACAATGTCATCGACGTACGCCGTGACGCGTGACAACAAACACGGGCCGAGAACGGCGTCAAGCGCT
Source organism: Schistocerca nitens (assembly GCF_023898315.1). Classification (NCBI taxonomy): domain Eukaryota; kingdom Metazoa; phylum Arthropoda; class Insecta; order Orthoptera; family Acrididae; genus Schistocerca; species Schistocerca nitens. Next base: position 304,654,992 of record NC_064614.1, read on the forward strand.
TCGATGAACACGCCCGCGCTTACGCGCAAACCAAAAGGTAACACACAAAACTGATGTCCTTCAACTGTTTGCGGTTTTGTGGAGGAGGGAAATTACGAATAGCATCAATCTTCTTAGAATCGGGACGAATGCCTTCCGGCGAGACAATATGGCCTAAAAACTTGATTTCACGCCTTCCTACTTTGGACTTCGAAAGATTTACTTTGACTCCAGCTTGAGAAAATTTAAATAAAATTTGCTGTAACAGATCAACATGTTCCTCCCACGTATTTGTTTCCACGACAATGTCATCGACGTACGCCGTGACGCGTGACAACAAACACGGGCCGAGAACGGCGTCAAGCGCTTCGATGAAAACGCCCGCGCTTACGCGCAAACCAAAAGGTAACACACAAAACTGATGTCCTTCACAAAGGAGAGCAGAGTATTTACGACTGTCATTGTGAAGGGACACCTGCCAGTACGATAAGCGGAGGTCAATATTAGTTAGGTATTGTACATTATAAAATTTTAGCAACTGTTCGTCCAAGTTGACGGGTCTTGCGTTTACAGGTATAATAATTTTGTTGATTTCACGTGCGTCTAGCACCAATCTGACATTGCCATCTTGCTTGCCTACCGCCAGGATAGGACTGCAATAAGGGGAAGTGATTTTTCTATGACACCCCAGGTCAACATACGCTCGATTCCACGTAAAACTGCAGGTTTCTTCGCCCATGGAATATTATAATATGTCCTACAATAAGTCTTATGTGACTTAACATCCATTTTGTAGCTATAACCTCTGATTACACCAGGCCTCTCACTGAAAACTTGTACATAATCACATACTAATTTGTACAATTCTTCTTGCTATTGTTTCGTTAAAAAGTCAGATTCAACACATTTCTGATACAATAAATCCTGCTCAATCTCCTGATAGTCTGAATCTTCAAGTGTTAAATTACATACACTAACTATGGTAGGATATACCAATTGAAATTGAGTTACTTCGTAATGTTTTTGTCGTGGTTCAATCGTCTTGTTAAGTTCAACATTAATTAGTTGTTCTCCTACAGATAATTGACATATGCCATTACTTAAATATATGATTTCTTCGTGTTCATTCAAGAAATCCATCCCTAGGATGCAGTGTACAATAAGCTTGTCTACAATCAGAAAATTACACTTGAACTGTGTATTGGAAAACTTGAAGTTAACTAGGGCTTGCATGCGTATGTTCTTAGATTTAGTACCTGTGGCACTAACCACGTGGCAATTCTGTACGGGTGAAGTAGGTATGTTTATAATTTGTTTCATTTCATTATAGAATGCGGTTGACATCACACTTGCAGCAGCACCAGTATCGAATAAAATTTGTACATCATAATCGTTAAACTTTACCCATGCCGTAGCTTGTATGAATTATTTAACACAACTGTCTGATTTAATGTTTTTCTCGTCGGTTAATTCCTGTTCTGCTGTCATTTTGTCATCGTACCTGAGGAAACAAACCGTCTCAGCCGTTGCGCTCTTACAATACCTCACGACCGAAGCACGAGCGCTTAGCTCGGTCGTCGACTGTTTTCCGTCGTCTGCTGTGTTTGGCTGGGTTCATTGACCAGCTCCACTATGTTTACATTCCGGCCGGTTGGCGCCCACGCGTCAGCTGATGGCGCGCCGCAATTGTTATTGCTACTTCGTGGCTGGGAGTGCGTAACTGTACTGGGGAACGGCGGCGGATTCCGTAGAGGGTTATGATTTGTCATGCGTGAATTTTGTGTGTTCCACATATTCTGTCGGTGATTGTTGGGATTGTTGTTGTTTTGGTGGTAATTAAGTCTGTTATATGGCATGATCCTGTCAGAGTAGCTCGGGTAGTACCGGTTATTCTCACGTCTCCTATTGCGGTTGTTGTTGTGCTGTCTGTGATTTTCATTTTGCATGTAGCTACCATTTTGATATGTGTGATAATTATTGTTATTATTATTCCACGAATTTCTGCGATTGTTCCTACCGTCATACAAGTTTCCATTTGAATATGTTTCGCGCGCAGGCATCGTATTGTGTCGCGGCGCGGACGGATGGTTCCACCAACCATCGTCACTACGGTTCCTTTGGGGTGGGTGCTGATTTTGGTTACTAATATGAGTAAAATTTGAATGGCGTGAATCGTCTCTGTAAACTACGTCCATCTGATCTAAGAAGTTTAAGAAAGTCTTAATGTCATTCTCCGATACTCCTATTAATCTGTCTCGGTATGGAAAGGGTAAGTGGCTCTTTAAAGTGTCTATTATCGCTGACAAGTCGGCTGGTTTGGACCAGTACAGTGTCTTGTCTAGGTACCTCTCAAAGTATTGTCTTAATGTCTCTTTTTTAGGGTCATAGGTCTCGGGGTTGCACACTTCTCTCCTTAGACTCTGTTGCTCAATCTCGGACCAGAATTCGTCCAAGGAGGCTTGTTCGAACTGTTCAAACGTAAGGCACCGCCGTTTCATAGCGGCACCCCACTTAACTGCTCGTCCTCTCATGACATTGGTGACGTATCTGATTTTATCAACTTCTGACCAATTACGTGGAAAAACACCGTCAAATGATCTAACAAACACAATAGGGTGGACTTTGTGCTTGTCCTCACTGGAAAATGTCTGGAAATACCCATGCCTTACAAACGTGTCATCGGCCATGCCGGTTGGCATAACTGTATTGATGTGGTTTATGTCACTTGCTACTCTAGGTGTTGTACCGTAATATTGCTCGTTTGGTGGAAAAGAAAGCGGCACATTGTAATTTTGATTGGAAATGGGTGATTCCACAATAGGTGTTCTGTCTGTGTCATTAGCCATGGTTTTAGCTGTTCTGTCGTTCCCTGACGATGCGTTTGCACCAATCGCCAAACATGGCACAACATTGTCTCGTAATTTTGTCACTTCGTCTTCTATGTGTTTTGTCTCGTTTTTAACGTGTGTCTTTGTTTTTGAAAGTATGTCCTGTGTAATTGTTTCAAGTTTTTTGTCCAGATAGTCGTCACACAATTTACATTCATGTACAATTCTTTCGGTCATGTTGGTGTCGTTGTTTAATGACGCGAGGTCCGCTCGGTCTTCTAATTTTTCTATCTTTTCTTTGAGGTGGGTTTGTTCAAGAACTACCATTGTGAGCTGTTGGGTAATATTTCCCACTTCTTCAGTCAGCTTTTCTTGGGTGGAGCTAGCTGAAGTGTGGGCCTGAGCTAACTCTTCCACACGGGTGTTCACTTCCTGCTGCACATTAACTATTTGGGTTAACTGATTCTCACATCGGGTGATATTGTTTTTTGTTTCATGTGTGAATGTAACCAAAGTTTCTTCCTGTTTAGTGACTCGGTCGGACAATGTCTCAAATCGCTGGTCCACAGCTCGTGGTCGTGCGGTAGCATTCTCGCTTCCCACGCCCGGGGTCCCGGGTTCGATTCCCGGCGGGGTCAGGGATTTTCTCTGCCTCGTGATGACTGGGTGTTGTGTGATGTCCTTAGGTTAGTTAGGTTTAAGTAGTTCTAAGTTCTAGGAGACTGATGACTATAGATGTTAAGTCCCATAGTGCTAAGAGCCATTTTTTCAAATCGCTGGCTGAGCTGTTGGGTGGTGGTATTTAATTCTGTCATCTGTTTTGTCGTTCGTTCAAATTTTCGGTCATAGTATGGTTTAATACGTCAATTTTCTGACTAACGTCTCGTTTCATGTCTGCAAATAACTCTAATAGTCGGTCCAGTTTGTCAGTCTCCTGTGTCCGATTTGTGTCACGTTGCTGAATTTGTCTCATATTCGGTTCTGACACTGATGTTAACAATGGCGCTGAAGGTCTAGTCTCGCGTCCATTCCACATTTCGTCATTTAAAGACGCCATCTGTGTATTATCACAAATGTTGCGAGTTTTAGGCAAAACCATTGCATTGGTCTGTGAACTCGTCCATGGAGGGAAACGCGGACTTTCTTGTTGGTTGAACGATGAATCTATTTCACTTAACTCATCTGCTGAAACTATCTCGACCTTACCGCGTTCCATTGTAATAGGATGTATAATCGTAAGTCAAAAAGGGAATAATATATGTCTGATTAATAAAGATTTTACTCAAATTTAGGTTGAAATATTTTCTCGTCAATGTAAGTGATTGCTCTATTGCAACAATGGTTGAGAAAGATGCAGCAGGGCGGACAAACTTTTTCGTAACAAATGACTGTTTGGCGGCCCAATTCACGATCTTCATATGCTACAACAATACTATAATTACCACAAACTACAGTAGACAGATAATTTTGGAAAAATCTAGAAGAAAGCTACAGGATGTGTGGAAAGGGAAAAATGGATTCTGCAATTGGCTATTGAATGTTTGAATGAAACATAATTGTGTGACTCACCATTAAATTTTCTGTCCTGCAGAGGCTGGTCAATCACTTCTGCGTAAATCGTATTCGTCAAAATATGGATTTTCTTAATACATCTCCATCGGATAATCACCAAAAGGTCTCATTGCATCAATATATGCCATGCAAAGAAAAACAGATTGAATTAGTTACAAAAATTCTTTACAATATTGTTGTATAATCATTTGCTTAGGTACAATAAAGTTGGTCTTTTAGTTACCATTTAAACTTCAGGATTTTTGGTTATTCTCTGTTGGGAAAAAATACAAATTAAAGTTTCAAATTTGCTCAAAAACGACACATCCGAAGTTTGCGTGCTGTCACGGTCGCCAGTTATAGTGGTTAATAAAAAAGAAAAAGAGAAGAAAAGAAAAGAAAAGGTTGAAAATGTGGGAAGAAATGGGGAATAAAAAAGGGGTTTTAAAATCGTTAATGACCGTGAAAAAGGGAAAGAATGAAATGCAAATCGGACTTCGTATTACAGAAAAGTTATCGGACTTCGTGATTCGGAAAAGCTCTCCCCGATGTTATTCAATCTGTATATTGAGCAAACAGTAAAGAAAACAAAAGAAAAATTCGGAGTAGGTATTAAAATCCATGGAGAAGAAATAAAAACTTTGAGGTTCGCCGATGACATTGTAATTCTGTCAGAGACAGCAAAGGACTTGGAAGAGCAGTTGAACGGAATGGATGGTGTCTTGAAGGGAGGATATAAGATGAACATCAACAAAAGCAAAACGAGGATAATGGAATGTAGTCGAATTAAGTCGGGTGATGTTGAGGGTATTAGATTAGGAAATGAGACACTTAAAGTAGTAAAGGAGTTTTGCTATTTGGGGAGCAAAATAACTGATGATGGTCGAAGTAGAGAGGATATAAAATGTAGACTGGCAATGGCAAGGAAAGCGTTTCTGAAGAAGAGAAATTTGTTAACATCGAGTATAGATTTAAGTGTCAGGAAGTCATTTCTGAAAGTATTTGTATGGAGTGTAGCCATGTATGGAAGTGAAACATGGACGGTAAATAGTTTGGACAAGAAGAGAATAGAAGCTTTCGAAATGTGGTGCTACTGTAGAATGCTGAAGATTAGATGGGTAGATCACGTAACTAATGAGGAGGTACTGAATAGGATTGGGGAGAAGAGGAGTTTGTGGCACAACTTGACCAGAAGAAGGGATCGGTTGGTAGGACATGTTCTGAGGCATCAAGGGATCACCAATTTAGTATTGTAGGGCAGCGTGGAGGGTAAAAATCGTAGGGGGAGACCAATAGATGAATACACTAAGCAGATTCAGAAGGATGTAGGTTGCAGGAGGTACTGGGAGATGAAGAAGCTTGCACAGGATAGAGTAGCATGGAGAGCTGCATCAAACCAGTCTCAGGACTGAAGACCACAACAACAACAACAATTGTTGGGGTGGTCCTTGTGGCGTTTCTGAGCAAAAGCCAAACCAATTTCCACTAGAAAAAGTATTGAAAGAGAACAGAGAATAACAAAATGTGATTAACAGGGGGAAATGGCGTAGATAAGAGTTCATCCTTTACCATGCTAACATGTCTTCTCGCGTGCGGCGTCCAGGTCTTGTTCTCCAAAATCTCCTGCTTCGTTTCTGCGTGAAAAGTCTCAGCTGCTCCGAAATCTTGTAATAAATTTCGTTGTCCAGGAATTACTAATGTATACAAAACCGTCTTGATATTAAATGCAATGTATTTTACGTTGCTGCTTCCATCCTACAAATTTCATTCCACAATACGTCTGCACATCAATAAGGTTTTTCGTCTTAATCCGACCAAGACTAGCTAATAAGTAAGTTAAGCTTCCGCTCTCAAAGACAAAAGCGGGTAGAAAACAAATAAAGTTACAATTTTAGTACCTTCATTTTCTTATACATTTTCTCTGCCGGCGAGCGCTCATACCGCTGCGACGGTATAATTTATATCTGAGGGAACGAGTGTAGCGCGGCGACATTCAAAGTCCCGCTACAATACGTAGGACAAAATTAGCTGAACTTAATTGTTTGAGCAGCTCAATAAAACGCTTCTTCCAGTTCAAATATGTACACCCGAAACTGGAAAATTCCTCCCTGTTCCCTGACTCCTGCTCATGTGCTACATCAGTTGTTGGTATGACTCTATAGTATAGATCTGGCATTGAGCGTCTATAAGTGTCAATAAAAAAATAAACAAAAAGAAGTTTTAGTGTTGAAATTGCTCTCCTCTATCTATGATTTGTTTCTAGGTAAGCCGAGCGGTTCTAGGCGCTTCGGTCGCAGGTTCCAATCCTGCCTCGGGCATGGATGTTCGTTATGTCCTTAGGGGGCCGGCCGGTGTGGCGGTGCGGTTCTAGACGCTTCAGTCTGGAACCGCGCGACCGCTACGGTCGCAGGTTCGAATCCTGCCTCGGGCATGAATGTGTGTGATGTCCTTAGGTTAGTTAGGTTTAAGTATTTCTAAGTGCTAGGGGACTGATGACACAGATGTTAAGTCCCATAGTGCTCAGAGCCATTTGAACCATTTTTTTTGTCCTTGGGTTAGTTAGGTTTAAGTAGTTCTAAGTTCTAGGAGACTGATAACCTCAGATGTTGAGTCCCATAGTGCTCAGAGCCATTTGAACAATTTTTTTCAAGGTAACAATGAACGGTAAATCTTTCAGCAAAACAGTGCGCCATGTCACAGAGCTAGAATCAATAAGATGATTCACTGGCCAACACATTGGTATGGTTACTTGGCCTGAAAATTGGTTTTAACTCAGCTCGACTGAGAATTTGTAGGCAAGGCTGAAAAATATGGTTCACGATGGAATCCCAGTAATATGAGGGAGCTGCAAGCGGCCATCGCCAATTCATGGTTCGGAGTGATCAAACTATAAGATCTCCGACATTTCGAAGACTCGATGCCACACAGAATCGAGGCTGTGATTAAATCAAAAACATGTCCCATGAAATACTGAGAAACATCACAGCAGCTTATGCACCAAATCATTTGTAACTATTTGAAGTCGTTGTGTTGTATTTTGTTTTATTTTTTATTTACTTGGCCAACGGCCTTGCCGCAGTGGCAACACCGGTTCCCGTCAGATCAACGAAGTTAAGTGCTGTCGGGCTTGGCTAGCACTTGGATGGGTGACCGTCGCGGCGTGCCGAGAGCTTCGGCAAACGGGGTGCACTCAGCCCTTGTGAGGCCAATTGAGGAGCTACTTGATTGAGCAGTAGCGACAACCGGGAGAGTGGTGTGCTGACCACATGCCCCTCCGTATCTGCATCCGGTGACGCCTAAGGTCAGAGGATGACACGGCGGCCGGTCGGTAACATAGGGCCTCCAAGGCCTGTTCGGACAGTGCTTGTTTGTTTGTTTTTTCATTTATGTAATTACATTTTTATATTTTAATTCAAAGTTTAAACAACCTACTTTGGGACATTTTTTTCTGAAAATTTGAAATAAATTATAGTGTATATTTCAGCTAAAATAAACTCCCGTATACAATATTCAATGAATCTCGACGAAGTGGTCAGAATTAATGCCACTACAATATACCTACCCGCCATTCATCCCCTACTCCACCGAAGATGCCCCTCCACTTGTTGCACAACATAATCACAACAGTAGTTTACCACTTGCCTGTAGACAAAGAAGGCCCGTAGCGACAGCCTGAGTCTACATTCAGTTCTACACGGCATAGCTGGATGGATGGATGGAGAGGGTTGTATGGGCGCACGACGGCAAGGTCTTCAGCACCCGCTCAGTAACATATTGAGACAGGTGTCAAGAAAAGACTCAGAACAATAAGATAAAATAGAACCTACAACACAGGTAACACGCCTCGAAAAATATGTGCCTACCAACACCGAAGCGTGGGACGAAGCATGCCGCCAGCAGTAAAACATATACAACACAGGAAGAAAGTGGTAGAGGGAGCTAAAACAATATAGCAGATAGAAGTGGATGGCTGACCGCAAGGAAAAAAGGGAGGAGCCAGCCACTTTGCAATACACTAAAACGTCCAGCCTAAAAGTTTAGGCCAGAGTCCAGACACATCACAAAACTTTAAAACCCTAGACACACACGTCTCATCATTGGCTAAAACACAAGGAAGATCCCCATCAACTTGTGCTTCTGCCCTTGAATCACGGTATAAAATGCAGTCTGTTAAAATGTCGCGGACAGAGATGTGCACACCACAAGCATCACTAAACGGGGGATCCTCCCGCCGTAATAGAAAGTTATGTGTGAGAGGACAGTGCCCAATCCCAAGACGCGTGAGGGTCACTTCTTCCCGGCCGGCCGGAGTGGCCGTGCGGTTAAAGGCGCTGCAGTCTGGAACCGCAAGACCGCTACGGTCGCAGGTTAGAATCCTGCCCCGGGCATGGATGTTTGTGATGTCCTTAGGTTAGTTAGGTTTAACTAGTTCTAAGTTCTAGGGGACTAATGACCTCAGCAGCTGAGTCCCATAGTGCTCAGAGCCATTTGAACCATTTTTGAACTTCTTCCCGGCTGAGTAACCGGCAGGAGGAACGCCACGGCCGAGTTGTTGACTTCACCAACCGCAGTTTATTGGCCGTCACCGCCAGCCATTCTTCCTCCCAAAAGTCCATGCACTTCTTGTGGAGTGCAGAGATGACAGACTGCAAGGGAATAGGACACTGGACCACATCCTGCTCTCTGCAGGCCCCCTTGGCAGCCCTATCGGCCTGTTCATTGCCCCATATTCCTACATGACCAGGCACCCAGCAGAAGGACACCACCTTACCCCGCCGTTGGAGCAAATACAGTTGGTCATATATCAGCTGGACCATATCGGCATAGCTGTTAGTTTTGTTATTATAAACAGGATTTTCTCATTCATTTCGATTTTTTTTCTGTTTCGGATTTTTAATTTTCTGTGTAGGCTCTAAACCCTAGTATTGTTTGTATATGTATAAAAATATCTTTTTGTGAGCAATTCATTGGCTAGCTTGGATTTAATAGGGAGTAAAACGTAATTTCAGATCACTGATTATATAGTTGGCAAATCGTAAGTAAAATGTAATTTCATATCACTCAATTATATAGTTGGCATTCATATTCATACTAATAACATTAAAATATAAAGTTAGCGTACGCTAATGTAATTTGCTTATCTTTAGGTATCAAACCAATGTGCATCAAAAAAATGATTGGATACAAATCCGTCATTTGACATTGATTTATTCATCCATGGCACAATGTACGTTGTATGGATGTCATCAGTGATTCTTATCAGTGCACAACTGCGAAATTTTTAGTTGCTGGAACGCACCTCTTCAACTGTACAACCTCGCTCCTGACATAAAATCACAAGTCTCAACTTCCGAAAACTTATGACGATATTTACAATGAGAAATCATTTTTTACTAATCAAAACAATAAAACCACTTAATTTAATATAAACAGCAGGTGCTACTGTCTGTCCTCGTGGCAGTGTCACTTTGCTCCCTAGTTCGGCGCGATACACGTCGACACAAGTCGGTGGTCTTCGTAACTATGACGTCATGTTTTCAACTACTGCCAGTAGAAACATTCGAACAGTCGCATTGTAGCTGTTCTGTCAACGTATGTCCAACACAGGCGTCAGCAAGGGGTGGGGGGCCGGTTGGAGAAGAGGGGGAGAAGCAAGAAGGAGAATTGGCACCTTCTGGAACCTGGGAATACGCTTTTTATTCATAACAGAATTCTCTCACTTTTATCAATGATTATCGGCGACTCTACTGGCTTGTAGGTTTAGCACTGCCAGTCCGAAGGGACACAATATTACTTTAGCGATCACTATACATACATTGGATTTTTTTGTTTGCAACTCTGTAAGATGAGAAAAATCGACAAATTAGAGCTAAAACAGACGCTTAACTAAAATCATTCTTCCTACACCCCACTGGCGAGTAGAACAGGGAAAGGGGGAGGGGGTACATCCCGGCACACACCTTCAAGTCGCTTGCGGAATGTTGATGTAGATGTTCACGGCAAATTATGACGATTACAGTGCGGCCAAACGGGTGCACTTGACAGCAGTGGATAGTGCAGCTGAAGTGGCAATACCGTCACATGGATATTTCCACTCGAGTAGTAATAGCGTCATATTGTTATTTCCACTCGTCTGGTAATAACGCTACATTAGTATTTCCACTCGATTGTTACTGAAGCCTGTTTTACGCACTTGGAGAAGCAACTGCTGACCGTTAAATATACATACACATATGTATCTTGATTCATCAGTTATGATAGTTCTTTTTCCACTAGATTGTCACTGAAGCCTGTTTTACACACTTGAGGATGCAACCACTGACCGTTATACAGGGTGTACATAAAGTCCGGGAACACTTTCAATTATTTATTGCATAAGAACCAAACATTGTACAGATATCATACATATGTCATTTTGAAGAGAAACCCTGAACGTTTTTTTTTTTTTTTCGTGTGTACCGCCACAGCGTAGTTTGGTAATTTGCCGATAGTCAGCGCTAGTCGCAAACATGGCGAGTTCAGATGCGGAGCGAGCTTTCTGTGTGTTGGAGTTCATGAAGTGGCCTCCCCGATCACCAGATCTCACTCCGAGTAACTTTTTTCTGTGGGGACACATTAAAGATCTGGTGTATGTACCGCCTCTACCACGTGATGTAGCAGAGCTCCGGGAGAGAATGCGGGAGGCGACTGCCACAGACGACGATGCCATGCTGGTACGGGTATGGCAAGAATACGAATACCGTATTGACGTCTGCCGCGGCACTCATGGTTCACATATCGAATGTTTGTAAAAAAAAAAAAACTTTCAGAGTTTCTCTTCAAAATGCAATATGTATGAAATCTGTACAATGTTTAGTTCTTGTGCAATAAATAATTGAAAGTGTTCCCGGACTTTATGTACATCCTGTATATACATACACGTATGTATCTTGAATCATAAGTTACGATAGTTCTTTTATAAGTTTTAGTTTTTCAATCAAAAACGCTTTTTTCTTTAATGAACCAGTGTCTCATTTTCAAACTTCTATTATTTTGTTCGGTACAGTCCGTTCTTGCTTTTCTTAACCATGGTCGTGAGTACTTCTCACGCAACTACAGTCGTGCGGCCCCGTGGACAGTGCGGCCCCGTGGACCGCGTTTAGGAGGCGGGAAAAATCCGTAAAAACAGCTATCTAGCGCTATTTTTTGCATTTAGTACTACATATTTATTCTTTATTACACATAAATGGTAACATATGTACAAAATATTGTTTCGGTGCTGTGGAAAAGACCTATTCATATTGCCCTCTAAATTCTCATCGAAATGTACATTGATGGACATATTTAGAAATATATTTAAGTGTGGTTCCTTATTTGAAACTTGATTGTTGCAGTTTAATATCGAAGAGGTACCATTAGTGTTATAATTGATTAGTATGCTTGACAGTGAATTACACATAAAGAATCTGTACTGCTGAAAGTGGCCCCATTTCACGTCACTTTACTCGCACTGCGGACACACCTTACTTGAGCATTCCAAACAAATTGGGACCTTGCACTTGCAGCACAAATAGCTTGCCTTCCTCTTCCTTTTTGGTAGACAAATGTGATATGTTTTCCTCCTTTTCCAGGTCTTCGTGGAGATGTACCTCAGCTCTTAAGAACTCGACCGACACGAAATCTCAATTCCCGTGGAAGGTGTTTGTTCACACAATGAAGGTCCAATCAGTTCTTTCGACAGAGCTTTCATGAAGTTCATCCTGATAAGTACAGTTCTTTCCTTGAATAATTGATGTACAATATATGAATTGATAACATTGATATCAGAAATACGAAAAAACATAGCCATAGGCAGGCGTTGTGTATGGCGGCTTGAACAGTATTTAACACTCTTTTCATCTACAGTAAAACACTACCCTTTATGTTATTGTAGTGGGCTACAATTATAGGTTTTTCACTTTCGACATCATCTTCTGTGGTGTGATGCATTATTGATGTAAGGATTACTGTTCTTCCTTTCTTAGGCACGTAGGAAATCAGTGTTACAGTATTAGAACTTCATGGCCAGGGTATGGCAAGAAAGATGCTGGACTTTCCTTTCGATTCTTTCGCATTGTTTCCACTATTGTCAAACCACTTTTCTGCAGCAAGTTCGAAATTTGATTGTCACATACCAGTTATCAGTGGTAGTAGTAGTAGTAGTAATGTTACGGTTAGTATGTGCTGTTAGTTTGCACCATCTGAGGACAGCCTGAGTGGGCACGGTTGAGACGGCCACTAAACCCGCTGGGCAGAACAGGTAATAGGATTGTGGAAAGGGTCAAAGGTTGAGGTCAGTTTCTGCTTGTAATTGTCATTTATTGTAATTTAATAACCTTTACAACCAAGAACGGCACATAGCCAAATCTTTACCGAATGCAACTCTTTCACGGCTGAAGGCCTCCAACAAGAAATCTTAACAAGATAAAAATCTTGTAAGATAGCAATAAAATAATTCAAGTAAACAACATACGCAAAATGCAATATAAATGGCTGAGGGCCACAATTAAATTCCAAAATTTTAGAGTATATTACCATAGACCTTTAAAGGCAGAAGGCCAACAAGAAATTTAAAAAAAATCAAAATTCAATTAAAATAGTAATAAAATAATTTAAAACTCAAAAAGGCAACATATGCAAGGTGCAACACAAATGGCTGAGGGCCACAATTAAATTTCGAAACTTCAGAATATATTACCATAGGCCTTTAAAGGCAGAAGGCCAGCATGTTTAACAACAAGAAATCTTAAAAATCAACAAGATAAAAATCAAATTAAGATAGCCATAAAATATTTAAGGAATCAACATATGCAAGGTGCAATACCAATGGCTGAGAGCCACAATTAAACTTGAAAATTTTAAAATATATTACCATAATCTTTAAAAGCAGAAGGCCATAGTGTTTAAGCTTGAAAGATAAATTTAAAAATTAATTTTGCAAAATTTTATGAAAACAAACAACCACAAGCCTAAAATTTAAAATAGCTGACAACGGATAATTAAACACTGGTGGCACTCAGAAGGCCTCCAGAGAGGTCGGTCTGCCCTCGTTCACTTAGGCGAGACAGGTGGTGAGCACAACTATACTTGATCCGTCGGAACCCAACCAGGGGACAGACAGGGACCGACCGACACAACGACTTGCTTCCCGTCAATCAGCACGAGAACTCAAACAGGAAAGGTTACAAACGTGATTATCCACAATGAGCTACCGAAACGAACCACACAACATGAATGGAGGGGCTTGGGTACTTGAAACCACTACTCAACTCTGACGTCAGGGATCGGTGAACCACGAAGCTCTTAGCGATCGGACAGCTCCACACACGCTCCGACACTGCACAGGGACCGGCAGTGGACGCAGCCGACTGCACCGCACAGAGATCTTCCCTGGTCCTCAGCAACCGACCGACTGCCTGCTGGTCCGTCCGCGACTGCTTCTCCGTCGCGACTGCACTCCTGGTGCGTCTTCCACTCACTTCCAGACACCCGACGGCGGAAATACTGGCTCGGACCCAACCATGCAGAGGAAACACGCCCACTGGCTAAACGACATAGCCCGCCGGGAGGGCCGAGCGGTTCTAGGCGCTACAATCTGGAACCGCGAGACCGCTACGGTCGCAGGTTCGAATCCTGCCTCGGGTATGGATGTGTGTGATGTCCTTAGGTTAGTTAGGTTTAAGTAGTTCTAAGTTCTAGGTGCTCAGAGACATTTGAACCATTAAACGACATCCCTGCACCAGGAAAGGACCAACTCAAGTTCCACAAGATGGTAATAAAAGGGGCGCAGAAGCGCTCGGAGAACCAGTTACACGTCGGCCGATGAGACGACCGACCTCTCAAAGCCAATACGCTGACAACATTTAAAATAACTTGTCAATTAAAATCACACAAACTACACACACAACCTGATAAACATTTGCACGAAGACCGGAACGATACCCAACAGTAACTAAGCACACACGACGAAAAATCGGGAGTCGATGCACAGGCACACAGCCGACTCATGAACGATCGGCGAGCCAAAACGCGTCGTCGGGTAGGACGACCTACCGACAATCCACCAAGACCGTGGCCCGGCTCAAGTGATCCTTGGCGGCAATGGTCGGGTGAGCCATGTCTGCGCAGACCTCACTGCTCCAAGCCGACTACACTAGTGCCGCATGCAACTCCCCGACGGGTAGGCCCAGACTGCGCTCTGGACACATTCCAACTGACTGGTAGACTCCATACTCGCAACCCGAACTGGCGATCCCAACTCACTTACAACAGACAACGAGCGGGAAGTAATAGCAGTCGAGCAAAGATACTACGAGAGGGGATATATCGATATGCGCTTCTAGCGCCGCTCACAATCAAGCAAAGCAGCAACTCACTGACAGCAGTAATTTAAGTTAGGCTAACGTAGTGGGGTGGAAGCACGTTAAAAAAAGGGTGTAAAATACATGATGGCGGGAACATGAGCCACGCACGGCTCAACGGTGTTATTTCTTCTCGTCTGGAGCAAGTCCTGTTCCATCGGTACCATTTCCACAGTAGAGATAGGTGTTGAAGACATAATTACTTCTGGAAGCACGAGGCAACAAGGCACTGAAGCCTCAGGCCGTACTTCGCCCGTTTAGATGGAATTAACATTTTGAACTTACAGCGTCCCCTAAAGCCGCTTAGCATTTCAACAACTGTAGCATTAGCCCCAAGAATATAGGACCGCTGCGAATTTTTATTGAATTTATGTAGAATGTTTATTATAGCAGCTGGTAAATCAGAAATCTTACGTAACTCCCTGTCATCAGGGTTGTCAAATTTCAGGCAGCTGAGAATTAAAGTAAATCTTGCAGATGACATAGTGAAAGGAAAATATAACCAGTCCCATCAGTACAACAGAGAAAACTTTTGTCTTCGTTATTCGATTTGAATACAGCAGTATAGATCTGAAGGCCGATAAAATTCCACATTGTCCGAGGTCTGACTTCTCTCCGTATTTGTGTATTTCCCCCTATTTTTTCCTAGTTTTTCATTTGTCCTTGTGAGTATTTCGTTCAGCATATAATTGCTGAAAATATAGCTACAAGTGGTGAGTGGTTCGACCTGTGATTGTCTTCTAAGATAGTGTCGAAATGCTGGTATCTTCAATATATTATGAGCTCGAATTCTGATATTCCTGTTTGGTTCTACTGCCGACCACTTGAACCTATATCTGGCCTAGAAGTATTTCCTAGCACGTTCCTCATCTTCTCCGCTTTCTGGTTCTCGTTCAACCCTTTTCTAACCACATTCACTTTCGCCAGACACACTAGATTCCAAATCATGTTAGCTGGTATAAAATCACCACCCTCCACGTCAGAAAAATCAAAGTCGACATTTCACTCCCCACTTCATAGATAATTCTTGAAAGATTTTCTTCAAAGTATGGATCGTTTGTTCCCATCTGCGATGGACCAGGGTTACCTAACATAATTCCAGAGTTATTGCCACCAGCAGACGCGAAGAACAAAACAAATAAACAAAAAAAAAAAAACAAGAAAAATATTCATTGTGTCACTGACTTACACTAACGCAGTCGTGCGATGGACGTCGTTTCAACTAAACAAAAGCATACAAGAGCACTTTCAACAATGACTACCGTGGCAAAAAGCAGCGATTGAGAATATAAAAGCTACTGGGCAGCCCAGCTCTCCTACGTCAATAGCTTTCCTAGAAACGAAAGTGTGGAAAGTAGTGCTGTCTCGTAGTTGAGGATTAAACGAAATTTAAACTAGTCATAGGTGCTTATAGAACGGACGTAATGTCACGTTTACAACACGTTTTATTTTATTTAAATTTTGTCTGTAAAGTTGGGTATTTTGAAATGAAAACGACTAAGTGTGTTACGTATGTTCATAAACGTATGCATCTTCTTCTTTTACAGTTGAAAATGGTTCACCCTTTCACACATTTAGCAGAAGACCGATCGGACGCCGGAATTGTTAGTCGTAAGCGCTTGTAAATAAATCATGGGTGGCTTCTAGGCCGGAAGTCGAGTTTTGATAATCATCAAAGTCTCTTGCAATTTTGATGCTTCCCACAGAGTCATTGCGTGTAGAATCAGAAGAACCTTTGAGAAATTGCTTTTTTAGTTAGAGATGTCTGTTTCCATTTAAAAGCGAATGGCTGTTGGTCCTGTCGTAAGGAATTGCTACATCAACGAGTAGGGCGATGTATACCTTGTACACAGAACTGACTTGGAACTGCTTCTGTCTGTTTCTTTTCGTTCGTTCACGAATTGCGGTATAATCAGCGCTATTTTATTGTTTCTCGAGGTTTCTTTATCGTTTTTTGTCTCAAAAAGTTCGGAAAATTCCCAAACGTGTCAGAAGGTGAATGTGAGAACGGAGGCAACGCCATAATGTCCTGTTAGGCGGGTGTATGAATGACTTAGTACATGTCTACATATTATACGTATTGGTGAGTATTTGAACTTTGGCTCATTCTGAAAAAAAAACGGGATGTGATTTGTATATTTGCTGTGAAATTGTATAAGTGTGCAAATAATTCACAACTGACTTTAGATTTTGTCATAGGATCAAATCGTATGATAGGTGTTTTCTTCTTTCGAATAAACACGGCCGCTCGGGATTAGCCGAGCGGTATTAGGCGCTGCAGTCATGGACTGTGCGGCTGGTTCCGGCGGAGGTTCGAGTCCTCCCTCTGGCATGGGTGTGTGTGTTTGTCCTTAGGATAATTTAGGTTAAGTAGTGTGTAAGCTTAGGGACTGATGGCCTTAGCAGTTAAGTCCCATAAAATTTCACATACATTTGAACATTTGAATAAACACGCACCGAGTCTATGATTCGTATGCATGATCACACAAATGCTCACGGGTGTACGAGAGTATCCTACCATTATCACTTTTGAAGTGATGGATCCCAAGACAGTGTGGTCGAGCAGCATGAACTTCCTGTGGTTCACATCAGTTTAATATTTTTTAGCAGTGTGAAACGTTGTATACTGCCCAGATAGTGCTAGTGATTATGCTGCCCCCTACATATTCTATTTTTATGATGCAAGATGGAAATATATCCATATTCTTATCTGGGGAGAGCCTGATCCCCATCCTGCTCTGGCTCTGGGACCAGTAGTGCGTCTTCTTTCTGCATACTATTTCCCTTAAGCTTACCTATCGCAAATAATGAATACATTCATCGAGTATCACCAGAATATTGCAGTAACACTAAATCTCTTGCCTCAGGCGAGTGTCATCAGGCAGAGGGCGTGAAATCCGTAAATTCATGATCAGTATGAGGAAACAATCAGTGTGATGTTTGAAATGCTCTCCTATTCTGATTCTGATCGGTAGATGTCTGACAAAGACTAAATTCGTGCGGTTGCCATTTAAGGTTTTCTATTAAAACTGACTGCGAGAAACACAGCAACACATCGCGTTTCATGACTTTGTAATTATCGTTTTTTAACCCTCGCATGATGGCTGGGGTCTTTTGAGGCCCCAAGGCTCGTTTAACAACAAATAACCAGTTTTAATGTGGGTATAGACTATTCATCCTCCAAATATGCTATTCGTGGACTTTTTATTATAACTGGGTAAAATATTTATGATTATATCACAGTTTGTAGTACAACAATTTGAAATTTTAGCACTGGGGTCAGAAAATACCCTAGGTATACAATATGTGATTTTCAGTGTTATATATAAGTTTTGTCACGAAAATAAATCTTGTCAACATTTCACCTAATAACCCGACATTCATTTGTACATTTTTGTAAACAATGAATAGAAAATACATTCACGTGCATTGATAAGACAAATTCACAGTTTGAAATTGAGTTTTGTGGAAATAAGACGTGGTGTTATAGTTTATTAGTCCCGGATGGTGATACACGTTTTGCAAGGGGCTACAGTTTCGAGCAGGCTTTTGCAGTTTTACAGAAGAGTGATAGCGATAATGAATCGGTTTTTGGAAACGAGGATGACAGTGATGCTGATGGAGATATGATAGAGGAAGATATACATGTCAGAGATGAAGTGGATATGAGTGGCTGTGAAGAAAATGATGGTGGTATTCAGGTAACGAGTGCATCTAGAAGTGGACAGATAACATATAACGCCCCAGTACCACCTGATGTGCGCAAGCAGGTTTCAAGGAATGTAATATGTGAAACTGCTCATATTCCACGTTACCTTTGACCACAATTACAGACAAGGGCAGACTGTTTCAGACTTTTTATCACCAATCACATGCAGGGTGTAATAGTAATACATACCAATAATCATGCAAAAGATAGTAAACTGTTGTATCCAACTCTTGAATGCTGGACTAAACTTGATTCTACAGAGCCGCAGGCATTCTTTGGTACTTATAATAGCTGGCTTGCATAGGGCATATGGGGAGCCTTTGAGTGAGTTTTGGTCAGAAGAGTATGGCTTACCTATTTTTCGAGCCACAGTGAGCATTTCGAAATTTCGTGATACATTAATGTGCCTCCAGTCCGCTGATAAACTTACAAGGGAAGAAAGAAAAGCTGCTTCTGCATCAAAAGCTGAACCTATAAGGGCTGCGCTTGATGTATTCGTTGATGCATGCGTTTCGTCTTATGTCCCTGGACTTAATATTAACTTTATATTACAGTTGATGAGCATCTGTATACCTTCAGGGGCGACATCCATTCAAGGTGTACATTCCTTCGAAATCTGGAAAGTATGGGCTGCTGTAGATTCTGAGACCAATTATGTCATAAATGCACAAGTGTATACGGCGAAATCTGTTGAAGGAAGGGAAATAAGTCAAGGGAAACGAGTGGTACATGATCACCTGAAGGGAAGCGGTAGGAAAATTACTACTGATAACTTTTTTACAAGTTTTGATTTGGGACGAGAACTTCTTGCGAATAATTGCATGTAGGTTTTCACGGCCGGCGTCTTCACCAATAAACACTTCCGGGCTAAGTTGCCGTGGTCGATCTGTAGAACTTCTTCTCCCTGACGTTTCGTTCTCAACTACGGAGAACATCTTCCGAGGTGAGTCGTTGACTCACCTCGGAAGATGTTCCCCGTAGTTGAGAACGAAACGTCAGGGAGAAGAAGTTCTACAGTTCTTGCTAATAAATTGACACTTGTGGGAACTCCTCGGGTCAATCGGAAAGAGATACCAAAAGAAATGTTGCCATCAAAACAGAGGCGTCCATTATCGACCACTTTTGGGTATGCACAGAATACTGTTTTAGTGTGGTAGGTTCCTACACAAAATAAATAAGTCATTTTGTTGTCTACTCTACACCAAACATTTGATGTAAGTGAGCCTGAGCACAAAAACCTGAAATAATGTTCTACATCTCAACAAAGTCAGGAGTTGATACAGTTGATAAAATGATTAGACATTATTCAGTGAAAAGTGGAACAAGAAAGTGGCCACTTTCTGTGTATTATGATATGTTAGATTTAGCTTCACTCAATGCTTACGTTCTGTATTGAAAATTTTTACATGATATGAAACGCTTTCCTTGCCATTACCAGTCTACATTTTATATCCTCTCTACTTCGACCATCATCAGCTATTTTGCTCCCCAAGTAGCAACACTCCTTTACTACTTTAAGTTTCTCATTCCCTAATCTAATTCCCTCAGCATCACCCGAGTTAACTCGACTACATTCCATTATCCTCGTTTTGCTTTTGTTAATGTTCACCTTATATCCTCCTTTCAAAAAAACGTTCAAATGTGTGAAATCTTATGGGACTTAACTGCTAAGGTCATCAGTCCCTAAGCTTACACACTACTTAACCTAAATTATCCTAAGGACAAACACACACACCCATGCCAGAGGGAGGACTCGAACCAGCGCCGGGACCAGCCCCACAGTCCGACTGTAGGGCCTGAGACGGCTCGGCCTACTTTCAAGACACTGTCCATTCCTTTCAACTGCTCTTCCAAGTCCTTTGCTATCTCTGACAGAATTACAGTGTCATCGGCGAACCTTAAAGTTTTTATTTCTTCTCCACGGATTTTAATACCTACTCCGAATTTTTCTTTTGTTTCCTTTATAGCTTGCTCAATATACAGATTGAATAACATCGGGGAGAGGCTACAACCCTGTCTCACTCCCTTCCCAACCACTGCTTCCCTTTCATGCCCCTCGACTCTTATAACTGCCATCTGGTTTCTGTACAAATTGTATTCGCTCCCTGTATTTTACCCCTGTCACCTTCAGAATTTGAAAGAGTGCATTCCAGTCAACGTTGTCAAAATCTTTCTCTAAGTCTACATATGCTAGAAACGTAGGTTTGCCTTTTCTTAATCTAGCTTCTAAGATAAGTCGTAGGGTCAGTATTGCCTCACGTGTTCCAATATTTCTACGGAATCCAAACTGATCTTCCCCGAGGTCGGCTTCCACCAGTTTTTCCATTCGTCTGTAAAGAATTCGCGTTAGTATTTTGCAGACGTGACTTATTAAACTGACAGTTCGATAATTTTCACATCTGTCAACACCTGCTTTTTTTGGGATTGGAATTATTATATTCTTCTTGAAGTCTGAGGGTATTTCGACTGTCTCATACATTTTGCTCACCAGATGGTAGAGTTTTGTCAGGACTGGCTCTCCCAAGGCTGTTAGTAGTTCTAATGGAATTTTGTCTACTCCCGGGGCCTTGTTTCGACTTAAGTATTTCAGTGCTCTGTCAAACTCTTCACGCAGTATCATATGTCCCATTTCATCTTCATCTACATCCTCTTCCATTTTCATAATATTGTCCTCAAGTACCTCGCCCTTGTAAAGACCCTTTATATACTCCTTCCACCTTTTTGCTTTCCCTTCTTTGCTTAGAACTGGGTTTCCAACTGAGCTCTTGATATTCATGCAAGTGGTTCTCTTTTCTCCAAAGGTCTCTTTAATTTTTCTGTAGGCAGTATCTATCTTACCCCTAGCGAGATAAGCTTCTACATCCTTACATTTGTCCTCTGCCATGCCTGCTTAGCCATTTTGCACTTTCTGTCGATCTCATTTTTGAGACGTTTGTTTTCCTTTTTGCCTGCTTCATTTACTGCATTTTTATATTTTCTCCTATCATCAATTAAATTCAATATCTCTTCTGTTACCCAAGGATTTATATTAGCCCTCGTCTTTTTACCTACTTGGACCTCTGCTGCCTTCACTACTTCATCCCTCAAAGCTACCCATTCTTCTTCTACTGTATTTCTTTCCCCCATTATTGTCAATTGTTCCATTATGCTCTCCCTGAAACTCTGTACAACCTCTGGTTTAGTCAGTTTATCCAGGTCCCAGCTCCTTAAATTCCCACCTTTTTGAATTTTCTTCAGTTTTAATCTACAGTTCATAACCAATAGATTGTAGTCAGAGTCCACATCTGCCCCTGGAAAAGACATACAATTCAAAAGCTGGTTCCTAAATCTCTGTCTTACCATTATATAATCTATCTGAAACCTGTCAGTATGTAAGTGATATTACCCATAATATTAATAAAATACAGTTTAGTTACATAATGTGTGGGTTATGAATATTTTGTGTTAAAAATTTTTTTGGAACTAAACAAAGTATAAAAAATAGGTTTTCGTACTTCAAACAAATGCAGTAAATAATTACAACTTATATGTAACTTACTTATTATAAGAAACTATGGAGTTGTAATATCAACACTGCACATGTTTCTCAATAAATTATAATTACTTTTGTGAAGCTATTTCAAATTTTATAGCCATCAAGTTGCTTGAACCACTTTCGGGTCACAAAAGACCCCAGGCATAAAATATGTTTTTCCAGGGCTGATACCATGTGAATAGAGCGGAAGTAACCAAGTGATGTTATTGCCATTCGAGTGGCTATCCACTGCCGGTAACTTGACTCTCCCCCCCCCCCCCCCCATCCAGAATCTGGAGTACACAGCTTGTATTCATCATAGAATTCTCATACACTTCTAGAAGTAATTTCCGTGATGCCGCAAAACCTCTCGCTTATCGAGTTGTAGCAGTATGTCACTGATTGCAGTGAGATAATGCCATGGCAATTACCACCAGACATTCGATCACGGAGCACTGGCTTCACTGGTTTGTAAGTCGCTCTGCTTTCAATAACATTGATCATGCTGCTATCCTAAGGTACAAAAGAAGGCGGGAAAATGTCGCTCTTGTGTGCCGTGGCAACTTCCTTTATTGCCTTCTTCGAAGTATTGTTGTGGAATCAACGTCCCCCGTCACAATCTTCTTAAGGTAATCAACAATAGTTAAACATAGAGTTTGCTGGAGCATTGTTTGGTTTCACAGAATGATATGTGCGGTACCTTGTCCACTCGAATATGTATTAAAATTTGTACTCTGCATTATCACTTTCGATGAAGATTAGTCAAAGACTCTGGGGAATGGTTATTTTTGTTTATAACAAACAGTATTCTCACGCCTGGTTTCCTTTTTCAGACTACTGACATTCAATATCAATATACATCATTGGTATATGAATAAAAATACATTTTCTAAATATTTTGCAGCTTTATTTCCTAGTTTATTGTTGATTTTGTTGGAAACATTTCAGATTTAATCTTAAAAGGTTATAATTTTAGATCGTCCACTTCAAAAATGTATCAAGTCTGTAATAATTGTAATAATACAAGAAGGTTTACTTTGAAGGTAATCAATCAGGAGACGTGACCGCGCGGGGTAACCGCGCGGTCTAGGGCGCCTTTTCACGGTTCGTGCGGCACCCCCCGTCGGAGGTTCGAGTTCTCCCTCGGGCATGCTTGTGTGTGTTGTCCATAGCGTACGTTAGTTTAAGTTAGATTAAGTAGTGTCTAGGCTTAGGGACCGATGACCTCAGCAGTTGGGTCCCATAAGACCTTGCCACAAATTTCCAAAATTTCATGAGTCGTGTTTACATTTTAAGCATAAAAAAATCTATCTACAAGGCGATTTTTTACACCGTGTACAAACTCTTGGGATTGATCGATGAGAGGATACATAACAAAAAAGGTCTGATGAACTTATGCCCGGAAATGCATGGTTCCTTGCTAGAGACCAATTTATTCAATCATACTTTGTTACAGAGACTGCGACCTAGGCTAGGCGCAAATTGAGAAGCGTATAGCACGTGTGACATGACACGACACTACAGCGCGACACGCACGGGTCGCGCGGGTCCAGCGCATATTGCGACGCGTACACCATACTTAGCACGCGCCGACTGGCGACGCTCTGCGCTGACTGAACCGAAGCGCACGCAAGCTCTTATCTTTCTCAAACGATTTTACAGAAACTATTCTCTGAAAATATATGATTTTTGCCTTACTAGTAGCGTTATATGTCAGCTTCGTGACGAAGTGCCCATCACCTCGCTAATGACCATTCTTATTGTGATGTACACATTTTAGTAAGACACTACGCAAAACCCAAAAAGTTTGCAACGAAAATTAGGGGTCGCTATGGTTTTGCGTTTGGTGCGTATTACACCATATGTTGCTGCGTATGAAATTTAGCTAACATGCTGAATTATTGTTTAGACCTGGGAGGAGGTCTCTATCTGCCTCCGACCTCGAGAAAATGGATCCCATGTAGCGCGCTCACTTCCGATCTGGTTCAAATGGTTCAAATGGCTCTGAGCACTATGGGACTCAACTGCTGAGGTCATTAGTCCCCTAGAACTTAGAACTAGTTAAACCTAACTAACCTAAGGACATCACAAACATCCATGCCCGAGGCAGGTTCAAATGGCTCTGAGCACTATGGGACTCAACTGCTGAGGTCATTAGTCCCCTAGAACTTAGAACTAGTTAAACCTAACTAACCTAAGGACATCACAAACATCCATGCCCGAGGCAGGATTCGAACCTGCGACCGTAGCGGTCTTGCGGTTCCAGACTGCAGCGCCTTTAACCGCACGGCCACTTCGGCCGGCACTTCCGATCTCACGCCCGCGAGAATGAAATACTCGCAACATCTCTCGTATCTCCTAAACCGCTCGAGACATCGAAACGAAAGTTTGGTGAATGATAGCACACAAGGACGAGAGTGTTTTGCCAATTATTAAACACACGGAACTTTCTTATCTATGGCGATATATCACTACTTATACTTCTTTTTTATTTATTTCACTCCACTGACAGTAATTTTTTTAAGAGTTATCGACAGCTAGCGAAATAAGAGCTTCCTAGTATGAAAATAAACATGAAATTTCTTCTTTTATGTTACTGCAAACCGCTACTATCAGGTTTTTCGTAAGCTATTGAGCTCTGTGATTGCCAATTACTTGTTGAATGAGGCCCTCCGTTTCGGAATTCTGCCTCAATAGCTGCTGTGAGATGAGTTTGGCAAATTACATTGTGACAAAGGAAGTACAATTAAACCAGTCACCAAGAGAAATGTGGCCTTTACTCATAAATGGTGGTGCTTCTTCGAATGAGAAAAGGTCAACAACTCACACAAAAACAGATTGGCAATTCTGTTGGAATTTTGGTGGAATCCCCGTAACCCATCGTATTTTTTACACTGAGCGACTGGAATGGAAACTTACCGAAGGATTTTATTCCTTCTCTTGATCTGAGCAGTATTAAAATAATGACGAGCGTTCCTTCAGGCGGAATGATAGGCACATGCCAGATACTGTTTACTCACCTAGGGCTTGCCAAACTGACAATGCGTGATCGCGAATAAAATAGTTGTTATTGAGAAAAATAAACAAATGCTCTGTCGCACAACACAATGGTCAGTGTATTGTCAGCAGCGAAGGGTAATGCGCGCGACAGGAATGCACAAGCTAGCCATGTGTGCCTTGTGAGATGGAGTTCGAAAAACGTTGTCATGAAAGTAGATCTCCCTTTGTCAGCAGCACATTTCAACAAATTAAATATATCTAATCATAACACTCTTTTAGGATATTCCTACTTTCGTAATAATACCGACCATTTTCTTCATTTGTGTAGCCTGTTGTACAATTAGTTTATTAATGCTGATAATGTCCATGCAACAATTGAAATGCTTTTTCTCATCACGGCGAACCAATTAAAACGTTGTTATTTGTGACTGCTTTTCGACTGTTTCTAGCTTGCAGTGGAAATATGTTGTTCACATGCATGTAGTACAGTGTGTCGGATTACATTATTACATCCATATCAGAGTAATCACAGTGAAACTTCTATACTTCAGATCTTGGACGCTTTTTACCACAAGCACAAAGGGATCACACCTGCGGAGATTATCCCTTTCTAAATTTTTGTAACAGATCGTACAGATACGCTAGCTTACTAGGCAGCGAGAATGTAACCTTGCTTTACTTTCCTGCCTTGATTCTTAATCACATGATTTTATAGTATTCCTTGCTTCCTTATTCACTCTACCCTCTGTCCCTTCTTGCGATTTGAAAACATCACGGAGGCATATGGTGCAATTCCAGCGGCCAATGGCTCATCAGTTCACTGAAGTATACATTTTTCTTGACAGAAGAAAAACAAAACTATGCAGATATAAATAACAGAAAAGTATAACGTGCTAACGAAGAAAGCTGGAGCGTTTAAATGGCGAAAAACGAAACACCACCCAAAGGCAATAAAGTTCAGTACACAGTAAGGCAAAATTTATCGTATTGGCAATACTACCACTGCTGATATGCGCCGTTCCGATGTGAGCATATGGCCAGGCTACTTTTCCGCTCCCCGGCTCAAATTTCCCACGGTGCTAGCGAGGCAAGCGCGACGCGCGGCGCGAGAAACTGTGCCTCAACCACAACGCCGCGCGACCTGGCGCAGGCGCGTGTTGCGTCCCAGTCGCGTCGCGTCGCAATTTTCGCGGTCCCATTTGAACCTGTGATGTTACAAAAACGCGCGCTGCGCTGCGTCGCGCCACACGCGCTATACGCGTCTCAATTTGCGCCTAGCCTAAATACGCGCTCTACCATGCATCCACAGTTACAGTATGCATGATTTCCTCATACATCATGCCCTAGCGCACTCTTTCCTGCCATAGTAATTGGTAATGTGTCCGATTCACTTCTCTTGCTGACTCACCTTGTAGTGGACGTGGTACAGAGTTGCACACAATGGTTCCGAATTCGAATCGAGAGCTTGTCGACATAGTGTTTACTTAACGGAAAGGCAAATGACAACGGGCGGCGGGCAGCAAGGTTATATCCCCGCCGACAACAACGACAGCATTCACTGTTTGCCACAGTGTTCCCCCGCTTGTCTGAGACAGGGTCGCTTCAGGAAGCAGGAAATCATGAAGGACGTACCCGGAATGTTCGGACACTAGACTTGGAGGATATTGTGATTAACACTGTGGAAGGCGACCACCGTGTCAGTACCCGGCAGTTGGTCCCCCAGTACAGGGTAAGCCAGACGACCGTGTGAACATTATCCGTGCCAATTGTTACTACCTTCATCATTTACAGCTTGTACAGGATTTACTAGCGGCAGACTTTCCACATCGGGGAAGCTTTATCACAGCTTTGTTCACCTGGCAATCACAATCCCGGGATCTGTGTCATCCATCTTATTCACAGATGAGGCCGCCGTTACACGGAGTGGTATCTTCAACTTTCATGACAGTCATCTGTAGAACAGTATGCAGAACCCCCATGATATGGTGACAGCGAATCAGCATCGGTGCAGCCTGAATGTGTGGGCTGAGATAATTGGCGACTGTATTTTGGGTCCAGTCTTCGTTCCATGTCGTCTAACAGGGTGGAACTATCGGCGTTTCTTGCGGATGACTGCGTCCCCTATTGGAAGAAGTGCCATTGATGTTTCGAAGAGTTATGTGGCTACTACATGATGGTGCACCAGCCCACTTCGCCGTTAACGTCCGGACGCATCTCAATCGTGTCTTCCCTGGTCGATGGATCGGACGAGTGGGTCCAGTTGCATGGCCTGCTCGTTCACCGCATCTCAGCCCGTGCGATTTCTGATTACGCGGCCATCTCAAAAGTATCGTGTATGCAGAGCCCATTCCAGTTACGGAGGCGATATGAACGTGTGAGACAGAACACGCTATAGCGCGTACACGCATGCCTTGAGACGTATGAAAACCATTTTCAATACATACTGTAACTGCGGCTGTGTGTTACAGCGCGTATTAGACTGCAATCTCTGTAACAGTGTGATTAAATAAATGGACTTTAGCATGGGAACCATGCATTTCCGGACATAAAATCATTAGACCTTTTTTGTTCCGTGTCCTCTCATCGACCGATCCATACGGTTTGTACACGATGGTAAAAAATATAAATATTACGTGGATGACCATCAGTTCTCTGGAGTATAATATTTTTTGTGTCACTTACAACAATTAGTCCTTGTGGCACGACACGTCTCAGAACTGATCAAATAATTTATATAAAAAATGGCAGTTGTGGAATCTTGCTCACGCCTTCCCCCCGCCCTCTGGAAAAATTTCTCAGGGCGCCTATGGATCACTATTAATTAATAAAGCACTTTGCGATGGCTGACAACGAAGATATTCCTAGCCCATTGGGGTGAGCTACAATTCCAAGTTCCCGGACGGCTGAAGGAAAAAAAAAAAAAAAAAAAACTATTTGACGTTGGAGTCGGAGTTTAATGTCATATACCTTCTTCTCATTGTGCTGTGTTACACTTGAACTGATCTAAGTGTACATTCATTACTATAAATACGCAGCATATTTGAACACTAACGTCACTGTAATACTTCAAGTCCGCAGCTCGTGGTCGTGCGGTAGCGTTCTCGCTTCCCGCGCCCGGATTCGATTCCCGTTGGGGTCGGGGATTTTCTCTGCCTCGTGATGAGTGGGTGTTGTGTGATGTCCTTGTTTTAGTTAGGTTTAAGTAGTTCTAAGTTCTAGGGGACTGATGACCATAGATGTTAAGTCCCATAGTGCTCAGAGCCATTTGAACCCATTTTTTGTAATACTTCAAACATTGTCGGCATCAAAAAACATTATTGGTATATCAATAAAAGTACCTATTCTAAATATATTGCAGCTTTGTTTCCTATCTTATTGATGGCTTAGTTGTTGCCGATGCAGTAGCATATTTATAGTTACGTTGCGATTTATTGTAAATCTCCAGTGCCGACTTGTTCCAGAGAGTTCAAGAAAATTTCCCTGGGAGATTCCGGAACGCCGTTCCGGCCGAAATTAAGCCCTGGTTCTAATTAAATAGCATTCATAATTTCGTACTTATTTTGTAGTTCATACATTTAGTCCAATAGCACTTCTAGTTATGTAATGTAATGCTGCTATTATAGTTTAAGAACAATTATTTGACTATCTATGGCTATTTTAAATATGTTTACAGCATAATAACTGTTGTTGCTGGGATCGTTTACATCTTTTAATATCTTGTGGTAAGCTATCCATGTTATACACAGTTTTGCGCTTTAGACTTATGGAGAACTTACTGTCTAATTTAGTTCTTGCGGAAAGACACGGTCTCCAGCTTGTCGAATCGGTTACCGTATGGATTTTTTTGCTATAAAAAGGTTTAGAATCTTGGCCCATTTTGTGCAAATTTCTGCGGACGCCAATGTATGGGACGCCACTTTTTCCACTGATATACGCCTGCTAGCAAAGCGCCAGGCCAGCTGTTGCTATGGTAACGACAAATATAGTTAGAAGCCAGCGGAGTACTTATTTACTGTACGCCAAGTTGAGGTAACTGAAGAATAACGAACAGTGATTTCCAAATCACTAGCAGTCGTGAGTTTCTCTAGTGAAACCGCACTTTTCCATCCGCTGTCTTCCTTCACGTTTAACGCCAACACCTCTGTTTCAGAGAACGGTAAACTTGCGTACAATCATTTTCGAAAAGTACTATGTAAAAGACAATGAAAACGCGATTAATAATCTTTGTAAACCATTTTCTCTCGACGTTTACGTAGTCGGGAAGTGTCTTGAGTTGATATTTTTTACTTTTCTTTTTAGATACCGCTACTTGTAACCTAGCTTCTAGAATGTATTTTACAACATGTCAACTTGGCTTTTGTTCTTCCATCACAGTGCTCGTGCTGTATCAGCTTCACGTAGGTGATAAACAGTAGGTGTAGTGACTAATATCTGTCGTACTTCCACTAAAGTTTGTTTGCTTCGTTAATTACAGTGAAGTACCACCAAGTTTTAATTGTTTCATTGTATGAGTATTATGTTAAGTACAATTATGGTACAAATCTTTGCATATTGTTATATTAGATATTGGTAAAATATATCTGTTCTATGGATATGCTAGTTGCAGGGTGTGTGTAATAATTGAGAAAAATGCTGCATTGATCAAATAGTTCTCCTAAAGCAGCCATGTACCTTACCATGCGACAACGTGCACAAATATAATTTTGCAAGCCCGCCAACTTCGCACGAGAGAATCAATCTCTTTTGCTGTAATGTAGATAAATATTGCAGTACGGGAATAAAAACCGTTCTGCCTAATCACATACGCTTGCTACATCTGATAAATTATCGATATTTCTGAGCTATCGTAATTCGTAATGATAATTCTCAGTGTTAGTACGAACAGTCAGTACCGGCAGTCTAACCGTATTAAAGTCTTACATACGTACCAGTTTGTGCAACAGTTCGCTCAGTTCACGAGAGACAGTGAAGTGAAGGTGATCAAATTTCTTTGTCGGTATATTTCCAGACAATATATGAAATTCAACCTTGAGTGGGCATACTAACTCGTTACTGTTGACGACACTTCTTTATTGACGAAGCTCAGTGGCGACAGTTCTTTGTGGGCCATTATTCAAACCAGAGTAAAGTTGTGATTGTTTTAAAGATTATGAAGAGGTTCATCGTGAGGAGCTTTTAAGACTTTTATTGACTTTTTTTTATGTGTGAACGTAGCGACAACAATTCGTTGTTTCTACTGTGCCATAGAATATTGATCGCCTTTTGTTTCAATTGACGCGATTTTTTCATGTTTGCGAATTATTAACATTACGTTTCATTTAAAAGTGGAAGTCTTTTTAAAGGAATCTTCCTCATTCTCTTGAAGCTGACTGTAACAGATTTAAAAATTTCCCCAAATGACCAACTACATAAAGTAAGACACTTTCATTCCTTCCAACATAACATTGTAAATGTCACTAAATTATCGGTGCTATAAGCAAGCAGATGGAGCTAAACAAAAAAATTACTAATTCATTATACCAGCCAGGGCTTTTGTAAAGATAATATTTTTGGCGTTTTCTGCTAATTACAAAGATTGTTCTGTATCATTTGAAATGTAGGCCCTAACGTGGTAGATTGTTGTTAATGACATACAGTTCTTAATACAGTGATCGAAAGTAGTTTCAGATGCAACTTCCCCTAGGTTGTACTGCTGAAGACCAAATAAAATAAGAAACAAATTTCTCTCTGTCATTGTGTAGCTGCACTTACTGTGCATTCCCGAAAATCCTTCATGAGTGGACTGATTAATACACTGCATGAATGAACGATTTTGACTTAAGATAGTTTCAGTACTGTTAGTTACCAATACACACCAAGGAAATAGTTCCAGTTAGTTACCCCATATCACCCTGAAATTATGAAAGAATAAGATTAAATAAGTTTCATATATACAAAGTTTGTGAAATACTTTCAGTATAGCTGTTGCAAATAAGACTATAATAGATTTTCGCCAAAAGAGAAACACTCAGCTGTAGCTTATGGATGTGTGGCACAGACAAATGTAACAGTACAGAGATAGTACTGCTCATTCCCTAATGTAAGAACACTATCACCATAGGTGTTTGCAAATGGGGGGGGGGGGGGGGAGGCTAGAGGGAGCAGTTGACATCTCCTCTCCCCCTGCTGCCTTGGAGTATGGAGGACTGAGCTTTTATTCACTGCAGACTTCTCATACACTTCTGGAAGTGATGTCATGTGATTTTGCTAAACTTCTCATATAACCAACTGCAGAATAATGTTCTTGTCACAGTGAGACATTAATATAGCTTTAGCAGTTGTTGCAAAACACGCCATTCTGTGGTGGGACTCCCCCACCCCCTCTCTGTTAGATAAATTTTTGTGGTCGCCTGCGACTCTCACACTTTTGAATGCAAAACTCAAATGTACCCACCCATGGCCACAATTACATTGACTGTTTATGAGTATTTTCTTAGAGTGAGAGGGATGAGGTGAGGGGAAAAGTATATAAGAGGGTGTAAGGTGTGTGGGGGAAGGGAAGAGTGAAGTAATTGCAAGAATGCTAGATGATGAGACAGCTGACTCAGGATAAGTAGCAAAATATGAAGAGGCAACATTATTTAAACTGGGAAAAGGAGGGAGGATGGAAAGGGGGGGTAGCCCAGGAATTAAGTACAATGTTACAACAAGGAAGAAGTTATGGGGAAAGTGATGAGAGACTAAAAGTGAGGCTAAGGATCAAGAATAAGGGAGTGAGAAAGGTAGGCACAGAGGTTTCTGCCACAGGAATTGTGAGGATGGAGGACAGTTCTCACATGCATAGTTCACGTGAACTGATGGTAAGGGTAAGGACAAAAACAGGACTGGCATGGAAGCAGTTAGTACTAAAGTAATTGGTGTTATGGTGTGAATCATTCCAGTAACTGGCTGGCCAAATTTGTGGTAAAGCTCAGTTTAGCAGTTGCCTGTTATGTGGGTAGTCATTCCCACATAGCAGAGCTAATATAATATGTGATCCTGCCCTTGAGAGGTCAGGAAACATCTGTGAGATAGTAATATGAGGTGACAAGTAACACTGGTCTATGACAGGAGTATGACACATATGATGCACAGGGCTGGCAGAAACATGGACTAGGCCGTTGCAACAGTCATGTTGGTGGAATACAAAGAAGAGTGAGTTTTTGTATATGATATCCCTCATATCAAGAGATGAGAGATGATCACATCTGTGACAAAGGTTAAATTTTTCAAGGTTTCATTGATCTTGGGTGATAATTCACAGTGGCTATGAGTTTGTGGGTATTAGAGGAAGATTAGAGAAAGGGATGGCATTTGATATTTGTCATCAGCATATTTGGCTACCCCATCCTTCCCATTACACCTGAAGGCGACAAATGTCAGTATGCTTGTACTATTGGTGATTTGTGTTTTTGATATAAACAGAGAGGTTTTTATGAGATAAAATGAGAGGTGAAGATCAACATCTAACAAGGTAGCTTGATTATTTGAGGGGAGTAGATGAAACAAGTTTTGGAGTAGGTCTGGAAGAAGAAGCAGAGTGTGTCCTTGCCATGGATCCTAATCATGAAGATTTCATGAAGTAACCTAAACAAGAGAAAAGTTTTTAGTTGTTGGGTGGACAGGAAAGATTCCTCCTGGGCCCATAGACAAATTAGCAGAGGATGGTGCCATATCAGTGGCCATGGCAGTGCCACAGAGTTGTCTGTGGATTTGACCTTCAAAGAAGAAATAATTATGGGTCAGAAAATGGTTGGCCAAAAATATTGGGGAGAGGTGGAGATTTTAGTATTTGAAGGATACTGGAAAAGCTGGTGTTCCAAGGCACCCAAGCCACAAGCATTCTGGATATTGGTCTACATGGGTGCGCCATAGTAACAAACAATAAATCTGGTGATAATGGTCCAGGACTGTGGAGAGACAGTAGAGAAAGCCATTAGAATCTTGGGTGTAGGAAGGTAGGTAGTGAAGTGTGGGTTAGGGTCACTCGGCATCAAGATTATCAGTGTGGTAGATTGTGAAAACCTGGTTGGAGATTATGACTGACAAATGTGAGGATCTCTTGGCTGACAAATGTGAGGACCTCTTGGTGAGAA
The DNA here is from genome assembly GCF_023898315.1 of Schistocerca nitens. Classification (NCBI taxonomy): domain Eukaryota; kingdom Metazoa; phylum Arthropoda; class Insecta; order Orthoptera; family Acrididae; genus Schistocerca; species Schistocerca nitens. Next base: position 304,688,066 of record NC_064614.1, read on the forward strand.
AGGAACCACTCACAATGGGGGTACCAGTAGGGAGACCAATAGAATACATAAAAGGTGTGTGGGCAAGGCATTATCTCCATACAACCCATAATTTTTATTATTGCAGTATTTCACAAAAATAATGATACTATGTTGTGGGAAGGAAAGTAATTACATCAGTCATCGTAATTCTGCAGATACTTGAACTCAGCTATATGTACTGCCATGTAACACAGGAAAAGGAATCATCAGTTCAAGTAAAGGTGTCAGAGAAACAACCATGAGCATAAATATTTTCTCTTCTGAATATCTTATTGTTCTAGAGAAATCTTTGCTATTGTTACTTCTTAACCAACAATAATTAATTATTCTAGCTTGTGTGATATTCAAGTTAATGTAAACTGGTCTTCATTTTACTGTACTTCATGCATTCATTTCCTCTCAGGTCCACCTTTCTCCATCCCTACAGCATTCCCACTGGTATGCAAATTCTGGTTAATGTTGAAATTATAGTCTTATAAATAATAAAAGTAATAAACATAAGTAGTAAAACTTCATTTTGATTTCAGTTTCCATAGACTATTGAAACTGTTGTCAAATTTCCTTCTTTTATGTTATCTGTTATGACAGTATATTTTCTCATTTTAACACCAGTGCAAATGATAATGACAAATATTAAATTATTTAGCACATATATTGAAAGCAACAAGTAGTAACAGATATAGCATCAATATTTGAAGGAACCATTCCCACATTTGAAGAGCAGTAAAAATCAAATCAAACAAGAAATAAAAAAAAAAAACTGTAAAAATCGTTTTTCAGTCCACTTTAGACTTACCCTTCATCAAGCTGTAGCTCTTATTGGTGATACTTCTGAAGCGATCCATGGAAGTTATCCTAGCTTGGGGCTATTACAAGCTGACTGGTTGCAACTTCTTGTAATATGTGTGTCTTTAGTAGCTTCAGATTCATGTGTGCAGTTCTTGGTTTGTATATATGTCCACTGATAAAAATAACATGTTGTTAAATCATGTTACTGAGCAAGTCAGCCAGTGTCACCTTCAAGAGATCAAATTAAAAGGAAGCATTCCTTCACAATCAAAACTGAGGATCAAGAAACACAGCCTGTGGCACTGTTGTAGTGAAACATCATACCCTGTTCATGTTAATTCCATACAGGCCAAAATTCTCTATATGTCCCACATGATGATGCATTGCTCTGAAAAAAAAGTATTAACAATGAAGCAATTCATAAAATTAAATGAAAAAGGAACCACAGGTAATCAGCAGTGGACACACTTTCCATAACTGAATTAGTGATCCTCTCAAGATGAAAAATCAGTGTCAGTCTACCTGTGCAGAGCTATGAACAACTTTCATGAGAGCGTTAATAGTATGTAATCAATAATTATCACTAAAGAAGTCAATGGAAATATGAATCATATCTAATTAATATAAATAAACAATTCCTGTGTTCATTATTGCACTCAATTTTCACTCCGCATTAAAATACAGTGATATTGCCATTAAAACCTGGAATCATTTTTGCTATCCACTGTATTTAGAAAAAATAGTTAACATGTTGACCTCTACTCTTTTGCATCATACAGTCTTCTAAATATAGTTATTATACATGTGATGATTCAGTGGCTGTATGTATAAATGGCATAAGAGAAACCTAGGCATCAACTGCAATTAGACATGGACATGAAATAAATTCAGTGATGAACAATGAAAATTTTTGCCAGGCAGGCACTTGAACCCAGATTTCCCAGTTATGTAAGCGATCACCTAACTGTTTCAGCTATCCGAGCATGTTTCCCATCTAGCCTTAACCCTCAACTTGTCGCACATTACCTATGTAGCATCCGCTGTTCCTTATACTGACTGCTAGCATCTTTACCTGATTCCTGCAAGATGTCCATACTCTTGCCAGAATCAGGCAAAGCTGCGAGCAATCAGGATAATGGACAGTCGACCCTACATAGGTAGCGTACAACAAACTGAGAATTTGCACTGGATGGGAAGTGTGCTTGGAGAGACAAAGTGGTAAGGTGACTGCTCATATAAAGTGGGAAATCTGGGTTCAAGTCCCAGTCTGCCACAAATTTTCACTTGTCACCATTGATTTTATTTCGCTGTCCAATTGGGGCTGATGTATGAGTTTGTCCTGTGCTATCTAAGTATAAGTTGAAAGAATGTCATAAAATACAGTTTCCAACTTTTTTTTCAGTCATCTTGGGACTTAACTAGACATGTCTTCTTTAACACTTGAGGCGTCTGCTTTCTATGGCTTGAGGACAGATGTAAAAGGCAATGCTTTGTATGTTACAAGTGAAAAAGTCTTATATCCAGCAGGCGGTGTCATAGTTCTCCATGATTACAAGGAAAAAACTCAGCAGTATATAACACTTGAAGAGACAAATAAAACTGTCACTATCATCTGCCTTAGCCCAAATAGGTACAGATATTTATAAAATTTCCTTTCGTTGTAATGTACGTACCCTGTTTTCTTTCATTGTATTAATTTATCGCTTAGCTAGTCACATTTTCGGTACTTGAATGGTAACTCTTCCACAATAAGGCATGGTATGTAACCCAGAATGTTACAGATTCTAATGTTAGTATGTCTGTAATATGGAAATAATAGCATGTGGGGAAGAAAATGAAAATATTGATATTATTTGCTAAAGAAATAATGAATCATGTAAAAGATTTTAATCTTACTTTATTTAAAAGTATGAATTGCTCCTCTTCTAAATAAGTATCTGATATCATAATGATACTAATAAAAATAAGTGGTATGTAAAGTAAGATAATATGAGCAGTATGGTGAAAGAGACTTTCTCTATTAAAATTGAAATTTTATGAAATAAACTTACAAATGTGAAATAAACTTACAAATGCACATAAACCAAATGCCAGTCATTCAGATTTACTTAAATAGGCTAATACAATCCATTTACGTCCTCCATGTACACATTTTATTCAAAAACTAAAATCATAATTGAAAGCATTCTGTCTTTAAATAGAACGAGAATGCAAAATATAGTGAACATTACCTTGTACTACATTTCAGAAACTGTCCACAATTGTTGCTCTTTATCTCATCATCACTACAATGTTTTAAATATCCACCATTTACTCACTTTAAGGTCTTGCAGTGTGGACTACATAGGTATCACTCTGAATCACAGCCACCAGTTAAATTTGGTTTTGTCATACAATAACACCACTCTGGCATACTGTCCATATAGGTAGTTATCATTTTTGACAGTAGAGTAATGACACATGAATTAAATGTGGCAACAGTTACTGCGGTGCACAGATATGTGTCTACTAAGTTCCTGTACAGATCACACACACACAGATCACAGGGTCCCTATTACGGTTGGAGCACCATTACAACTTTTGCTGAGTACTCATAGTATTTGATGATGATTATGTCATGTTGTACAACTTGACCTGCTTTCTGCTATGCACATCATTCTTCTTGCTGTGTTTTCAGACTGTGAACTGTCCACAAAAGTGGCAGTCATGTAACCTTGTGTTGGAGTGATGCTTGCCACATGGAACTATAATTCGTATGACATTACTATGGTGGTGAAAATGAGTTACTAACTATCTGGATAATGTGCCAGTGTGGTGTTACTGTATGGTAAAACAAAGTTTAGTAAGAGGGATTTTTATCAGTTGTAGCAGGAGTGTTTTTCACATTGTCAGACCTTGTTGCTTGCGGTTTTTATAAACATTTAATTACAGCTCTGGAAAAAAGATGTGTGCATTGGTACCAACAATGTTCCTCCATGGTGATGAAGGACATCTAGACTATAAATGAGGTATTTTCCATATGGTTCACATGGAAACATCATCAACAGAGTGATAATTTATATGAAAAAGCTGGAATTCTTGGGTGACTGACTTTGCCTGAAAAAGTTCAGGACATGGTAATCTTTGTGAAAAATGTGGAATTCTTAAGGAAATTGTTTTTGCCTTAAAAGGTTAGGGAAATATCAGGTGGTAGTAAAAGTCCATCAGAGTTATGACTCAGTTTGGATTTCAACTGTTCCTTGACCAAAACAGATGTATTCCATTATCACAAATCACTTGGTGATATCTGCTTTGGAGACATGGAGCCATTGTGTAAGGGAAGGTGAGGCAGTACATTAAATTGCTATAGTGTTTGTTACTCAGTTGTGGCAGCTTCTAGAATGCTTGGGAGTCTTTATTGTTGCCTTGCAGTTCTTATGATACCTGGTCTATTTTTCAGCATCTGATTGTGAATGCGACAAACATGACAGAATTTGCCATGTAACTGTGATATTTATTTATTTATTTTGTATCCTATAGATCCATGTTGTGAATAGATCACAAAATATAAATTACACAATTTGACAGTATTGTTTTGGTTATTGTTGTGGTTATATTGTTGTGGCCATTCATATGGTTTGACCATATCTTCAATCACCTCACCTCATTGATGGTGTGTTATTTACTTTATTGCTGTGTCACCTCATTTGGCGATTTGGCGGCATGTACTTCATTTTATTGCTACATTCCTAGAGTTCCTGTAAGATTTGCCTTCAAACATTCTGTATTATCTATGTTTTCAACATGATGGTGCCTCGCTTTATAATTACATGTGCTTCCTGAGATAAATGGCAAAGGCCTTGCCGCAGTGGATACACCGGTTCCCGTCAGATCACCGAAGTTACGCGCTATCGGGCGTGACCAGCACTTGGATGGGTCACCATCCGGGCCGCCATGTGCTGTTGCCATTTTTCAGGGTGCACTCAGCCTCGTGATGCTAATTGAGGAGCTACTCGACCGAATAGTAGCGGCTCCGGTCAAAGAAAACCATCGTAACGACCAGGAGAGCGGTGTTCTGACCACACGCCCCTCCTATCCGCATCCTCAGCTGAGGATGACACGCCGGTCGGATGGTCCCGATGGGCCACTTGTGGCCTGATGATGGAGTGAGTGCTGAGATAAATGATTTGGCCATATATGATTCAATTACAGGAGCCTAATTACATGGCGAGCATGACACCTCATTTGGCTCCAGAGGATTGTTTACTTTTTGAGCATATGCAGAGCTGCAATTACAAGACCTGGTTATGGTAGTGGCCCATGTGGCACTATCAGGTATTGGTGATCAGACATCCTAAAACCTGTCATACAACATTATGTTTGTGCCAAAGAGGGTGTTGTTACATTGAACTCTTCTTACAGTTGCTCATAGAAACATCACAACAGTAATAGTACTGTGCACTTTGTGCAGTAGATATTTCAGAAGTTCAGTCATGTGAGTTCCTATTTGGAAATATGCTTACCCACTTCAAACTATGATCCCTAAAAGTGTGTAGTGAGAATTTAGTGTTGCTGTTTAGAGTACGTGCGTAACATCAAGGTACTGTTTTGGTGGTGATCTTTCAGTATATATTAATAAGAAAATTTACTGAGCACTCTTTCCTGGTAATATGCTGTGTTTAAAATATTAATATCGTATTATTATTTTTATTAAGTGATATGACACAATATTTTATGTATGCTACATCTCTTGTAGATCTGATATGCAGTAGTGTTTGAAAATCACTTCCATAATTCTGTATTTATGTACAGTGATAATGTTCAGCTTTAGATTGACTGTTTTTTCCTCTGTTCGTTAAGGAAATTTGTAGCTGTTGTAAAGAAAGGAAGCAAACCAAGTATGTCCATTTATGATATGGCTTCACTCTCATGTGTGAAAAACTTAGGAATTCCATTTGAAAGTGCTGCTCATGAATTTGTTTCTGTTAGCTTCACATTTGACAGCAAAAATTTAGTTGCCATTTTAGGATCACCTGACTGGACAATGCTGTATTATAACTGGCAAAATGGAAAAGTTGAGAGTTCAACAAAAGCTGTACCACCAAACAGCAGTGGATCAGTTTCACAAGTAAGTATCTGACAAACAGCAGTGAATCAGTTTCACAAGTAAATGTCTGACACAAAACTGCAGCGTTCATAACTGCAGTTTGCACTTAAATTTTTTCTGTTTTACAGTGCTGCACTAAGTGCTCAAATAACATACAGTAGTATGATAGATAAACTCTAGAAGACTGCTTAACACTCTCCATCATTTATATACAGCATTCTTTTTATTCTACATTGACTTTATATAAACCAATTTTGGGGAAAAAAGTCATCCAAAGCCTTGATTCAAGAGAATAATATGGTTCCTATCAGGCCAATGCTTTTGCCATTGGCAGTTCATCAGCTCTGGTCTTGTGTTCTAAAAGAGGTTAAGGCAGTATCTTAAAGCACTGTGAATTGTGTGATTGCTGTTGCATTTATAAGACTGTTACAAAGCAGTATTTGCTCTAAGATCATAAGTTATTCTCACTTTGGTTATGTCCTATTGTTTTTTACACCTCCCTTGAACAACTAACTGCACACATTGCTTATAAATTCTTTTATCTTGAAGTTGCTTCACTAATTGCTCTTTTGGATCCTAAAACCGAATTGCAACACTCACTCCCACTTCATTCATTCCATCATCCACAGAGTATTGAAATTCATTTACACATAAGCAGGTCCTTGTTTTGTGTGGAATGTTACGTGGTCTGACTAAACTTGCTCCTCTCCCGCTACTATACCTTCTGCAGTTATGTACCCTAAGATTGAGCCGTACTCAAATTGAAAAATCGTAGGAATTAAATGGCTGCTATTCTGACAGCACTGAATTATTAATTAATCCTGCAAAAGTGCATGAACTGTCAAATTTTCACACAAACTGCAGTGTTTATTTTATGATTGACTCATGTATGGATGAGTGCTCCAGGCTCAGAACTTCCATCACTTCATTTGTACCTTTGCACAAAGCTGTATTCAAGGTTAAGGGGGGATGTAACGGAAAATGTAAACATTTATTTAAAAAAGCATTACAGCCATATTTATTATAGTACAAATCTAAAATTTGCACATGTAAAGCAAAAGAGCTGTTTTTTAATGGAAAAATATAATAAAATATGCAGGACTAATATTTTGCCAGAAATTTGGATTTTTAATTTTTATGTTGTCTTTCTTTATAAAAAGCCGTAACTCAAATTCTAATTATGCAATTAATCTGAAAATTTTATTGCAGTGTCCTGAAAAGGTTGTAAGACCACTGAACTACAGTTATTAATTTATGGTACAAATTGTATCATTAACAGAGTTTTTAATTTTGCACATACAAAATTAACTTTTTTTCTACATTCAATCATCTAAAAATCAGAATGTAATTGCAAGATCTTATGTTTTTTAGTTCCAGTGAGGCAGAAACATGTTGCAAACAGTTTCTGAAAATTTCATAGCTTTAGTGCATATACTTTTTGAGAAAAGGCTTCTAATAACATAAAAAATGTAAAACAGAGAAAATGAGGTTCAAAGATCTTCTTCTCATACTTCTACATGTAATAAGCTTACCTCAATTTTAAAATCCTTGGTACTGATACTCCTCATCCTCCAGATTTCTCTTCTCTCCTCTTCGAATCTGCCTGGCCTGTATTTGCAGATAAGATACTGATCTGTAAGCTTTCTTGACTCTGCTCTTGTTGATGATGTAAAATGCTTTTGTTGTAAACACACCATGATTTATACAAACTCTCTGCAGCACTTCAATTCTGCCATTATTTTAACAAAAAAACTGCATCATAGACAGCTATTTTGAGTACTTCAAGTCGACAGAATGTCCTTTTTAAGCATCTAATTCAAATTAAATTATTGAGGCTTTCATTTGCATTTTGTGTCTTTCCGTGAAGACATTTCCTCAGTAAATCAGGGTTTGCAAGAAACCTGAATGTGGGCTTAATTGCATTCACAACAGGTTCTGGTAATGAGTGTTACTGTGAATACATCTCATTTCTGTTGTTGAATTTACACCAATTGTCTTTCGGACATAGATTGTGCATTGGTGTTTGGTCAGTGGAGAGTTTGTGGATAAAACTTGCCCACGCGGCACACCTCATTGCCTCCAAATTATGTGTGTTTTTTCCTTATAGCTCTCCAATAAAATAACTGAAAAGAATCAATTTCTTTCATAGTAAGCCTGCCTTTTCCTCCTACTGGTTTTCCATCCTCAAGCACTTCACCTTTCTTGTTTTTCAGAAAGCAACGAAGCATACCACCAAGCATCTTTTGGATGTGGCCAACACATTCAAACTTTTCTCTTGTTGTATTGTATGGATTTTTATCTGTTACAGCTTTGAACAGAGAGGAGTCTCTATCACCAAGGTATTTAGTATATCTAACACCTTACTGGTCCTCAGACCTGGAGAACTTCCTCACATTTGCAGCAGCCTCATGCCCTCACTTGAGCCACTGTAATTTTTAGAGCATGCTACTGCATGCTTTTCTTGCCACAGTTTCTCACTGTCTTCATTGTTGGACATTTTCCTTATTGCACACTGGTGGCAGTATTTAGACATAATTTCTACATCTGAAACTTTACCTGAGTCAATAGCAGTAACAGATACAACTCCATGCAGAGATGTGTGACCCCTTTTCATCCAGGTCCCATCTACAGACACACATGGGTCAGTAACATTTGTAGGAGATTCACTGTCATGAATATCTACCCAGGATCTATTTCTTTTTGGTTTATTTCCACAATTCCTCCACTGCTTTCTTCATTGAAATTGTGGCAGTATCACATACAGCATCATACATTTCTTTATTTATTTTTTCAAACCTTGCACAAGGTGGAGGCATGTTCAGAAAACCACATAATAAATTACCTCCTTCCCTGCCCTGGCCAAGGCATCTCAGAGCATATGCTAACCTAACATTGCTTTCAGAGGTACCAGTGTCAGTTTTTTGGAAGAGGAAAATGAAAATTCATAGCCACACGAATTACAATTTAATTTAAAATCACAAGCTATTCCCACTCTTCTTTCTTCAACAACAATCATGCATTCCGTATTTTTACAGCTGACACATGAACATGAAAACTTTATTGTCTAGTAGAAATCCTTATTAGCCTAGAAGAAATCCTTGGGTAACAGAGGAGATATTGAATTTAATTGATGAAAGGAGAAAATATAAAAATGAGGTAATTGAAGCAGGCAAAAAGGAATACAAATGTCTCAAAAATGAGATCAACAGGAAATGCAAAATGGCTAAGCAGGCATTGCTAGAGAACAAATGTAAGGACGTAGAGGCATGTACCACTGGGGGTAAGGTAGATATTGCCTACAGGAAGATTAAAGAGACCTTTGGAGTAAAGAGAACCACCTGTATGGATATCAAGGGAAAGCAGAAAGGTGGAAGGAGTATACAGAGGACCTATACAAGGGCGATGTACTTGAGGGCAATAATATGGAAATGGAAAAGGACGCAGATGAAGATGAAATGGGAGATATGATGCTGCGTGAAGAATTTGACAGAGCACTGAAAGACCAAAGTCGAAATAAGGCCCCAGGAGTAGACGACATTCCATTGCAACTACTGATAGCCTTGGGAGATGGAGCCGTGACAAAACTCTACCATCTGGTGAGCAAGATGTAGAGACAGGTGAAATACCCTCAGACTTCAAGAAGAATGTAATAATTCCAATCCCAAAGAAAGCAGGTGTTGACAGATGTGAAAATTACCGAACTATCAGTTTCATAAGTCACAGCTGCAAAATACTAATGTGAATTCTTTACAGACGAATGGAAAAACTGGTAGAAGCCGACCTCGAGGAAGATCAATTAGGATTCAGTAGAAATACTGGAACACGTGAGGCAATTCTGACCTTAAGACTTATCTTATAGGAAAGGTTAAGGAAAGGCAAACCTACATTTCTAGCATTTGTAGACTTAGCGAAAGCTTTTGACAATGTTGACTGGAATACTCTCTTTCAAATTCTAAGGGTGGCAGGGGTAAAATACAGGGAGTGAAAGGCTATTTAGAGGGGCATGAAAGGGAAGCAGTGGTTGGGAAGGGAGTGAGACAGGGTTGTAGCCTCTCCCCGATGTTATTAAATTTTTTTATTAAGCAAGCAGTAAAGGAAACAAAACAAATTCGGAGTAGGAATTAAAATCCATGGAGAAGAAATGAAAACTTTGAGGTTTCCCAATGACATTGTAATTCTGTCAGAGACAGCAAAGGACCTGGATGAGCAGTTGAATCAAATGGACAGTGATTTGAAAGGAGGATGTAAGATGAACATCAACAAAAGCAAAATGACAATAATGGAATGTAGTCAAATTAAATCAGGTGATGCTGAGGGAATTAGATTATGAAATGAGACTCTTAAAGTAATAGATGAGTTTCGCTGTTTGAGGAGCAAAATAACTGATGATGGTCAAAATAGAGAGGATATAAAATGTAGACTGGCAATGGCAAGGAAAGTGTTTCCGAAGAAGAGAAATTTGTTAACATTTATAACATAGATTTAAATGTCAGGAAGTCTTTTCTGAATGTATTTGTATGGAGCGTAGCCATGTATAGAAGTGAAACATGGATGATAAACAGTATAGAAATGTGGTGCTACAGAAGAATGCTGAAGATTAGATGGGTAGATCACATAACTAATGAGGAGGTACTGAATAGAACTGGGGAGAAGAGGAATTTGTGGCACTACTGGACTAGAAGAAGGGATTGTTTAGTAGGACATGTTCTGAGGCATCATGAGGTCACCAATTTAGTACTGGAGGGAAGTGTGGAGCATAAAAATCATAGAGGGAGACCAAGAGATCAATACAGTAAGTAGATTCAGAACGATTTAGGTTGCAATAGTTACTCGAAGATGAAGAAACTTGCACAGGATAGAGTTGCATGGAGAGCTGCATCAAACCAGTCTGTAGGCTGAAGACCACAACAACAACATACACACAAAAAAATATATACTGAAGACCCAAAGAAACCTGTACACCTGCCTAATACTGTTAGGGCCTTCACGAGCATGCAGAAGTGCTGTAACATGACATGGCAAGGAGTCGATTAATGTCTGAAGTAGTGCTGGAGGAAATTTACACCATGAATCCTGCAGTGCTGTCCATAAATCTGTAAGAGTATGGTGGTGGTGGGGGGGATTGGAGATCTCTTGTGAATAGCACATTGCAGGGCATCCCAGATAAGCTCAGTAATGTTCATGTCTGGAGAGTTTGGTGGTCAGTGGAAGTGTTTAAATTCAGAAGAGTGTTCCTGGAGCCACTCTGCAGTAATTCTAGACGTGTGGAGTGTCATATTGTTCTGCCGGAATTGCCCAAGTCCACTGGAATGCACAATTGACATGAGTGGATGCAGGTATCAGGAGTCCCATATCACTTCAACCGCACATGCCCCACACCATTACAGAGCCTCCACCAGCTTGAACAGTCCGCTGCTGACATGCAGGGTCCATGGATTCATGAGGTTCGCTCCATACTTGTACACGTCCATCTGCTTGATACAATATGAAACGAAACTCGTCCAACTAGGCAACATGTTTCCAGTCATCAACAGTTGAATGTCAGTGTTGACAGGGAAGGCGTAAAGATTTGCGTCATGCAGATACAGATACACGAGTGGGCCTTTGGCTCTAAAAGCCCATATCAATGATGTATTTATTTATTTATTTATTTATTTATTTATTTATTGTTCCGTGGGACCAAATTAAGGAGAAATCTCCATGGTCATGGAACGAGTCAATACATGAAATTATAACACGATATTAGAAACAGATAAAATGAAATATAGAAAAAAAAAAAAAAAACATATTCAGGTGACAAGTCATAAGTTTAAATGAAGACAATCAACAATGTAACACTGGAATTTGCTTAATTTTTTAGCTCTTCCAGGAGCTCCTCGACAGAATAGAAGGAGTGAGCCATGAGGAAACTCTTCAGTTTGGACTTAAAAGAGTTTGGGCTACTGCTAAGATTTTTGAGTTCTTGTGGTAGCTTATTGAAAATGGATGCAGCAGAATACTGCACTCCTTTCTGCACAAGAGTCAAGGAACTGCATTCTACATGCAGATTTGATTTCTGCCTAGTATTAACTGAGTGAAAGCTGCTAACTCTTGGGAATAGGCTAATATTGCTAACAACAAACGACATTAAAGAAAATATATACTGTGAGGGCAATGTCAGAATTCCCAGATTTTTGAATAGGGGTCGACAAGAGGTTCTCGAACTTACACCACATATAGCTCGAACAGCCCGTTTTTGAGCCAAAAATACCCTTTTTGAATCAGAAGAATTACCCCAAAAAATAATACCATACGACATAAGCGTATGAAAATATGCGAAGTAGACTACTTTTCGTGTTGAAGTGTCACTTATTTCAGATACTGTTCTAATAGTAAATAAAGCAGCATTTAGTTTCTGAACAAGATCCTGAACATGGGCTATCCACAACAGCTTACTATCTATCCGTACGCCTAGGAACTTGAACTGTTCCGTCTCGCTTATAACATGCCCATTCTGTCTGATTAAAATGTCAGTTCTTGTTGAATTGTGAGTTAGAAACTGTAAAAACTGAGTCTTACTGTGATTTAGCATCAAATTATTTTCCACAAGCCACGAACTTATTTCATGAACTAAATTATTTGTTACTGTTTCAATATTACACACAAGATCCTTCACTATCAAGCTGGTGTCATCAGCAAACAGAAATATTTTTGAATCACCTGTAATACTAGAAGGCATATCATTTATATAAATAAGAAACAGCAGTGGCCCCAGCACCGACCCTTGGGGAACGCCCCACTTAACAGTGCCCCATTGGGACTGAACATCACTACCACTCTCAATATTGCGGAGAATTACCCTCTGCTTTCTGTTCTTAAAGTAAGAGGCGAACCAATTGTAAGCTACTCCCCTTACTCCATAATGGTCCAACTTCTGCAGTAATATTTTGTGGTCAACACAGTCAAAAGCCTTCGTTAAATCAAAGAAAACACCTAGCGTTCGCAACCTTTTATTTAATCCGTCGAAAACCTCACAGAGAAAAGAGAATATAGCATTTTCAGTTGTTAAACCATTTCTAAAACCAAACTGAACATTTGACAGCAAATTATGTGAATTTAAATGCTCCAGTAACCTTGTATATACAACCTTCTCGATAACTTTAGCAAACACCGATGGCATAGAAATAGGTCTAAAATTGTCAACATTATCAATGTCTCCCTTTTTATAAAGTGGCTTCACTACCGAGTATTTTAATCGATCAGGAAACCGACCACTCCTAAAGGAAAAGTTACAGATATGGCTAAGTACTGGGCTAACATACATAGAACAATACTTCAGTATTCTGGTAGATACCCCGTCATATCCATGAGAGTTCTTGGTCTTTAGTGATTTAATTATTAACTCAATCTCCCTCTTGTCAGTATCATGGAGGAGCATTTCAGGTAACAGTCTCGGAACACTTTTTTCTAAGAGCGCTATATGATTCCCTGTTGGAATTAGGTTTCTATTTAGTTCACCTGCTATATTCAGAAAGTGATTATTAAATACTGTACATATATGCGACTTATCAGTAACACGGACATTCCCACTACGCACTGATTCTATATCCTCGACCTGTCTCTGCAGACCAGCAACTTCCTTTACGACTGACCATATGGTTTTAATTTTATCCTGAGACTTAGCTATTCTATCTGCATACCACATACTTTTTGCCTTCCTAATAACATTTTTAAGCACCTTACAATACTGTTTGTAATGGGCTGCTGCATTTAGATTTTGACTGTTTCTAACGTTTTGATATAATTGCCACTTTGTTCTACAAGATATTCTTATCCCTCTAGTCAGCCAGCCAGGCTGCCTGTTTGTGCTAGTACCCTGTTTTAAACGTTGTAACGGAAAGCAACTTTCAAAGAGCATGAGAAAGGTCTTTAGAAAAGCATTATATTTATCGTTTACTGTCTCAGCGCTATAAACATCTTGCCACTCTTGTTCCTTTATAAGGTTTACAAAGGTCTCTACAGCAACCGGATCAGCTTTCCTGAACAGCTGATGACTATATTTAACACGAGTTGCAGCATAAAAATCTTTTAAAGTTAAAATTTGCGCATCATGATCTGAAAGGCCATTCACCTTTTTTCTAACAGAATGCCCTTCTAGTAATGAGGAATGAACAAAAATGTTGTCTATGGTTGTTCTACTGTTCCCTTGCACTCTCGTTGGAAAGAATACGGTTTGCATAAGATTATATGAATTAAAGAGGTCTACCAGCATCCTCTTCCTTGCACAATCACTTATACAATTAATATTGAAGTCACCACATATAACTAACTTTTTGTATTTCCTATAAAGTGAACCGAGAACCTCCTCTAGCTTTAGCAAAAATGCTGTGAAATCGGAGTCTGGGGATCTATAAATAACAACAGTTACAAGTTTAACTCCGTTAAATTTAACCACACTTGCACAACATTCAAACACCTTTTCAGTGCAGTACTTTGAAACATCAATTGACTCAAATGCGATGCCATTTTTCACATACATGGCTACTCCCCCACACCGCAAAGAGCTCCTCGAAAAGCAGCCAGCCAACCTGTATCCTGGTAAAGGAAGCCTCTGAATTATCTCCTTATTTAAGAAGTGTTCAGATATACCAATAATTTCAGAGTCAACATCTATAAGCAGTTCACTAACTTTATCCCTAATACCTTGTATATTTTGATGAAATATACTAATTCCCTCATTACTCGGATACCTAAGCTTTGTCAAAAGTGATTCCCTTGTTAGAGAGACTTCCCTTAAGCAGGAATACCTATCAGCTGACTTCAATCTAAAAAAGGTGCAGCTCTAACACACACTGCTGCAGGAATTTTCCCATGAGTGATCCCACCAACCCCACCTATGCTGTCACCTATAAGCTTTGCCAACCTCCCCTTCCCATACCTGTTGAGGTGCAGGCCGTGTCTAGTGAAACCCGTCCTGCTGATAGACTCCACCGACACCACTGAAATGTGACCCATGCTTTCTGTCATCAGCGCACCCCCAAGTCTCATGTTATTACGCCTGACGGCTGTATTAAGATGAGGCCGATCGTGACGCTGAAACAGTTCCACGAAATGCACATTCGTGTTGCCAGTCTGAGTGGCTATCTTTTCCAGGTCACCATCTATGTTATACTCCCCATCCCTACCAATACTATTACCAGCCCCACCCACAATCACTACCTGATCCTCTTTAGTAAAATCCCTACATAACCCCCCCTATGTTAACAGTCACCTGAGCCAACCCTGCATTAGGCTTCACAATGCTGGTGACCTGGTACTCACTTCCAGCACTTCCTGCAACTGCTGGCCTACACCTCTGCCATGTGAACTACCTAACAGCAGAACCTTCTTCTTCCTCTTCGACTTTGCAACTGTTCTAGGCACAGTAACTACTGAGGTCTGCTGCATACTTCCTACATCTACAGCTACTAGAGATTCCTCTCCACTAGACTCTGACAGTTGGTCATATCTATTGTAAACACCAATAGTAAAACTATCTGAAAATCTTCTTCTCCTAGCAGATCTCTTGCCAACAGCCAGCTCCCATTCCCCAACCCCCTTCTCCCTCCTCATCCTATCTAGCTCCTCCTGTGCGTTTTTCAACTGCACCTGAAGGGCACAGATCTTACGCTCCTGCTCCTCTATCAGTTTACTCTTGCTACATAACCTGCAGTTCCAGGAGAGGATCTCACCAGAATGCCCACTGGCTTCCCCACTGCATTCCCCCCAGTGAAAATACTTCGAACAAGTGTCACACCGCAATCCACTACTCACGAACCTACGGCAAAGCCCACACTTCTCACTCATGGTAAAATTTTACTTTTTCTAAGTTCCGCTACTACAATAAGAAGATGCTAAAAACCTGACTACAATAATCACAAACTTACTCTACAAGGGAAGTAACTACTATTATTAACAGTATTAATAAACAACAAATGTGAATATAACAAAAGACTAATACAGAAAGAGAATCAAACGTCTAATCACACAGTAACGAGCTGTAAACAGTTCCCAAAAGGTTCTTCTGAAATTATTTCACCAGAAAACACCACGAACACCGGTTGAAGACTACTAAAGTTCCTAAATAAATCACTATGCACAAACAATTAATTAGTACTTAGCTTTCGATGCGCCGCTACAGCTGCAACTGGTCAGCGCGGAATGTAAACACAGGCAAGAGGTTAAGTTGCTCGATACGAAACACTCACAAATATCACGTCACAACAGAAGAAAGGCAGAGCTGAATGAAGAAACCACTAATACGTCACTTATATAGTAAATATTATCACAAAAACCGATAAAATATGTATCTGGAACCTAAAAATATATGAAAACTTAGAGAGCGATCTCACACGCAGTCACTCGCTTATGACGTCACACCAAAGAAACCTATCATTGAGTGGTTCGCACACTGACACTTGTTGATGGCTCAATATTGAAATCAGCAGCAATTTGTGGAAGGGTTGCACTAATGCTATGTCCAACAATTCTCTTCAGTCGTTGTTGGTCCCGTTCTTGCAGGATCTTTTTCCAGCTGCAGCAGTGTTGGAGATTTGATGTTTTACCGGATTCCTGATATTCACAGTACACTCGTGAAATGGTAATACAGGAAAATCCTCACTTCATCACTACCTCAGAGATGTTGTGTCCCATCACTCGTGCGCCAACTATAACACTATGTTCAAACTCACTTAAATCTTGATAACCTGCTTAACCTGCTGTTGTAGCAGCAGTAACCGATCTAACAACTGTGCCAGACACTTGTCTTATATAGGCATAGCTGACCACAGTGCTGTATTCTGCCTGTTTGCAGATCTCAGTGTTTGAATATGCATGCCTATGAACTTGTTTTAGCAGTAGCAGTTTTTGCATATTCTTACATTAGGTCTGTTGTACTTCACATTGTCTAAAAATTCTGCCACCGAATGGAAGCAGAGATCTAATGAGAACGTACTTAGGGATTTACGAAACAGTGAAAATAGGGAGATAACTTTTATTTGGTAGACCATTGTACATTTGTATATCACTATTTGTATTGGAGGTTTTAAAGGCTGTTGTCCTTACTAACTGGACACTGAGTATGTCTTTTTACCTGCTAACATGTTCATCTACATTAAAGTTGTTATTTATCTCTTTTAAGTACTTTTTCACATATTTACAAGTTTCTAGAATAAAAATGCAGGGGAGTGGGAGTATCGAAGACTTCTCATAGAGGGGCTTGCAGGAAACTGTTTGTCCTGCATGATGCTTGCTCGTATAGCGCTTTTTTTACTGAGCTAGCAGTTGTGCTATCCCAGAATATAATCCCGTATTGTAGAATGATGTGGAACTAGGAAAAGTATGCAAGTCGAACAGTGTGGAAGCTTGGTTCATGTGCGACTAAACATAGTCTGTAGCATACTTTCTTCAGTGTTGCATTTGTTTTTGTTATGTGCGTCTGCCATTTAAAAGCCTGTTGAAGTCTTATGCCCAAAAATTTTGTTTCCAGTGAGGGGGTAATTCCACTGGCATTGATTGTTACAGAGGTTTTGGAGGCTTCCCCTTTTAAACAGAAATTTAGAACAATTGTTTTGGATGTACTTACACCCTAAGGAAAAATGAAGGAATTTTCTGAATAAGATATAAACTTGTAGTTGTGATGTACATATACAGACAAACAAATGATTACAATTTCAGAAAAATTGGATGACTTATTCAAGAGAAAGAGTTTCACAAACTGAGCAAGTCAACAATGCATTGGTCAACCTCTGGTCCTTATGCAAGCAGTTATTCAGCTTTATATTGATTGACAGAGTTGGTGGGTTCTACTGCGAGACATCATGCCAACACTGACCAATGTGCATGTTAGATCATCGAAACCCCAAGGTGATCGGAGGGCCCTGTCCATAGTCCTCCAAACATTCTCAGCTGGGAATATATCTGTCCACCTTGCTGGCCAAGGTAGGTTTTGACAAACAGTAGAAACTCTCACCATGAGCAGGCGGGCATTATCTTGCTGAAATGTAATTCTGGGATGGCTTGTCATGAAGGGCAACAAAAAAAGTTGTGAAATATCACCAACATATCGGTGTGCTGTAAGAGTGCCATGTATGGCAACCCAAGGGGTTCTGCTATGAAAAGAAATGGCACCCCAAACCATCACTCCTGGTTGTTGGTCTGTATGGCAGGCAACAGTTCAGGTTGGTATCCCACTGCTGTCTGGGGCATCTCCAGACATATCTTTGCTGGTCATTCGGGCTCAGTTCTAAGCAGGACTCATTGCTGAAGACAATTCTACTCCCATAACTTCAAAAATTTTGTATCCATATTGATGGAAATTGAAACAGCTTAGTTCAGTCACATTTACGCTTAAGATCACTGCAAATTGTGGGGAGAGACAAATCATATTTTGCATATTTTCATTCAGTATCATACAGAATAATGTTGTGAGGTAACTCATCTTTAAGAAAGAAATCCTTCATTGTTCAGAAACGTCCTTGATGAATAATATGTGTTGCTCACCAACAATTATTTCCTTTTGACTACTGCCTCACAGTATATTTATTGCTTCTGAAGCATGTTGTGAATAATCCACTGTAGTTCCAAAGGAACAATGATGTACATAATTACAATACCAGAAGAAAAAAATGATATTCATTACTCCACATTAAGGTTGTCTTTAGAACAAAAGGGCTCCAGAATGCTGCACTCAAAGTTTTATATCATTTATCCAGTGATGTAAAATGTCTGAAGGTGAATTTCATTTTAAAGAAAAAGGAATACCACTTGTAAATGGAAATAGCATGTAGTTATATTTACAAATTAATATGTGATATAAATGTAAAATAAGTGTTCAACATCATTACAGTTTATCATACAAATGATCCATGGAACATGAAACTAACTAACTTATCCATTACTCTGCCTACAATACAAATCGTGTCTCTTTTGATAAAAATCTTTTTTTGACAGCTCAGAGATACTTTTGTGAGCTTGTCACTTTTTCCTGGATACAAACAGGTCTGTAAGCAAACAAAAGTTCTTCTTTCAGAAAACAAAAGGGCTTTTTGAGTGCTGGATATAGTGCAATTAAAAAGATGGAGGCTGCAAAAAAAAACTTTTGTGTAAATAAAGTAATATAAGATGCCCTAATCATTTTTTAGCTTTCAATCCTACAGTTAAATATATTTTGACTTATATGTTAGTGGATTTGTGTTATATTAAATGTGCCTTAAGCAAAGCATTCCTTTGCAGGTGGTGTGCAACCCAAGTGATGGATCTGTTGTATGTATTGTTGGTAATGGCCTGTTCCGTCTCTTGAATGTAACAGAGACAGTGTGGCGACAATTTGGTTATCAGAAAGCTGACACAATACCTATAATATGTGTTTGTTGGCTGACATTTGACTGTGTAATCTGCGGAACAAAGGATGGACGGCTGCTATTGATAGAATCAGGAGAGCTGAAAGCTATGTATAAAGCTTCTGAAATAAGCCACATTGACATAAAACTGAAAGATGAGTAAGTCTTTTTTGTCAGCCATCTATTTAAGTGTTCACATTATATTAATTATTAGTAATAAATAGTCTTAATTGTCAGAACCATTAAACTGCCGACAGATTAATAATAATACTCTGTATCCATACTATCATTATGAAGTCTGTGGTATAATACCATACACTTAGGGTTCTTTCCATGGTATTCACTGATGGAGGACAGAAAAAGATTAATTACAAGCAGCCTCTAAATTTAGACCCCCTACCACTACTTCCCAGTTACTCAATTTTTTTTTTTCAGGAGGTCACTTACAATACAGTGTTGAACTATCTCTAAAAGACTGACATTTTAACAGCAATGCAGTTTAGTTTCCATAATGGCTTCTCTACTGAGAAAGCAATATAGGGTCTTAAAAGTACAGTTGCAGTAGAGTTAAACAAGAAAATCACTCTGTTGGCATTTTCTGTGACATGGCCAAGACCGTTGATTGTGTAGATCATGAAGTTCTACTAGGGATACTTAGGAATGAGGAGTTTGTAGTGGGAAAATAATGAACGGAATGAGGAGTTTGGAGTGGGAAAATGTCGAATATCATGTCCCACAGGGTTTGGTGATTGCCCCACTCGTACTCATGGCCTAAATAAATCATTTACCTGGGACAATGGGGGACTATTAAAAAACTATGATGTTTGCTGATGACACTATTATAATAATGTATAGCCCAAACACATCCACATCAGACACAGTTAGGAGAATAATGGAACAGGTTTACAGATCAATGGCACATACTGGGTGAGGTTCCATGTGTAAAGTTCCTAAACATCCAAAGGGATAATAGATTGAAATGCCACCAGAATGTGGATATGTTAAACATAAAGCTCAGTTGTGCCCACTTTGTTGTTAGCAACCTCTCTCGCATTGTGTTGGAGGAAAGACACCACTGATCCTCACCACTTCCAACAAAGCATTTATGTAAATTCACTCAGATCACTGTCAGCTGTCTATATAGTGCCAAATCAAGATCTACTTATTCAAACATTGGAGCAATGTGGAATTTACATCCTTGAATTCAAATGTTTTGGTAAATTGTAGAAGCAGAGGCTAACGATGTGTTATTTCTTTCTGAGTAGGTGTGAATTTTCAGTTTCCTGCCTGGTTTCTGCCTGTTATCTGTTAAAGACTTTTACAT
This sequence comes from Schistocerca nitens, assembly GCF_023898315.1. Taxonomy (NCBI): domain Eukaryota; kingdom Metazoa; phylum Arthropoda; class Insecta; order Orthoptera; family Acrididae; genus Schistocerca; species Schistocerca nitens. Next base: position 304,708,644 of record NC_064614.1, read on the forward strand.
CAGAACACAAAAGTCCAGTTGGAATCTTAGATAGGGTCGCTTAGTCTGTATGGAAATTATTTTACTTCTAGTACAGTGGTTGTGCATTGCACATCCTGAAAATGAGGACCACTCTGACTTTTATTTAGTAAACCATAACAAATATTAATTTTAAAGTGGCTTTGATAAATTATTATGGTTACTCCCTGTCTGCATAAATATCACAATAAAACACAAGTATCTGAAAGACATTCAGAGACTGAAAAATGCCGTGCTGTATTGAAGTCTGTGTTGAAGTTCTTTGCCAAATAAATGAAATGTGTGACTGTGCAGCAAGTATGTGAAGCCAGTTTGATATGTCTTTGTGATATGCTGAAATTAGTATAACATTGCATTTATTCCTTTCATTTTTGATCTGAAATTGGTGGCACAGCTTAATAACAGTGCTGTTTAGCATTGCCCACTCCCCCTCATGGTTGTATGTAAGTTGATGTATCTTTTTCTTTTATTCACCATTTCTGTTCTTTCAGTCTACACTTTTTTTCCGTTTTTGCCTTTTATGTCTTCATCTAAGTTTTGGTAACTCCTTTTTTGTTTACCAACATTTCTATTCTTTCTCTCTATAATTGCATCTTTTTTTCACTTTTAATCCACTTCGTCCGAGAATACTCTTCATTTTTTAAATATGACAATTTTCCTCATTATCATGGTTATTCTTTTCAGAATGAAATTTTCCCTTCATTGGTTATAGTACATTGATAACTTATTTTGTTGGTATTTCAGTTTCTCAAATAATGACATGGTTTATTTCCCATATTTCTAAACTGATTCAACCAACAAATTGATTGTCCGGTCCAACAAGTCGAAGCTTGCCCTGAAATTTTTTATATAGGAAGAATGCAATGAAAGAAACACAATGTTAAAATTTTTGAAACAAATACTAACAAAGAGATAGAGGGGCTGGCCAGTACTTACCTCAGCTCAGTACAGCCGATAGATACACAAAAAACAGAACCAAAAATTTACGTTCCTAGCTTTCGGAACAAATGTTCCTTCATCAAGGAGGAGAGAGGGGAAAGAATGGGAAGAAGGGAAAGTAGATTCAGTTACTCACAACCCAGGTTATGAAGCAACAGGGAAAAGAAAACAGGGAGGGTAGCAAGGATGGATGCATGGTTGTCAGAGGGAAGCCAAAGATATTCTACTGTAAGTACTGTGCCAGCTTCAAACCAAAGAGGATGCATACAGAAGTAAAGAGGTATATAGTATAAAGATAAACACAACTATGTAGGATGAAAAGATGCGTGAATGGCTAAAGAGGAAAGGGAAAGAGGAGAAGACTGAAGAGTAAATGGGAGTGAGGTTGTTTAACGTAGGTTCAGTCCAGGGGGATGGCGGGATGAAAGGATGTGTTGGAGTGCAAGTTCCCATCTCCGCAGTTCAGAGGGACTGGTGTTGGGTGGGAGAAGCCAAATGGCACATACAGGTTAGCAGGTTCCTAGGTCCCTAGAATTATGCTGGAGGGCATGCTCCGCTACTGGGTATTGGACATCTCCTAGGCAGACAGTTCGTCTGTGTCCGTTCATGCGCTCAGCCATTTTAGTTGTTGTCATACCGATGTAAAAGGCTGTGCAGTGCAGGCATGTCAGTTGATAAATGACATGTGAGGTTTCACACGTGGCCCTGCCTTGAATTGTGTATGTTTTACCAGTAGTGGGGCTGGAGTAGGTGGTTGTGGGGGGGATGCATGGGGCAGGTTTTGCAGCGGGGTCAGTTACAGGGGTAGGAACCGCTGAGTAGAGAAGGTAGTCTGGGAATATTGTAGGGTTTAACAAGGATGTTACGGAGGTTAGGGGGGCGACGAAAGGCAACATCATCCTAGAAGCCAGCTGCAAACTTGAGTTCCATGCCACACACCACCTGAAAAAACTATCCACAGTGCTAGTGCAACACCTAAGAAGTGGGGTCCCTCTCCCTATCCCTCACAAACACCAACCACAACAGAACCTTCAACAAACCCCCCTCATAGCCAACAAACCTAGCCTACTCAATCTCCCCATACCAGCACATACCCCACACAGACCAAATCTCAACTATAACCACAGTCAAATGCCACATATCACCAGTCCCAATTCAGTTCTAAACCTCTCATCCAGATCCCTCTCTCCTCCAGAGACATCTGTTCTATCAAAAGGCTTAACCTTTAGCCCCACACCTAAATTCAACCACACTGCCCTGGTTAAAGATCTCCTCTCATTCACCCGGAACCTCAACTGGAAATATCACTTCACTACCCAAACACAGCCCCCAAATACTAGACCCAGTGTTGCACCCTGTCTAGAACAGTTCCGACTGCCTTCTCAAAGGGATCCTCCTCCCCTCCCCCAAAACCATGCCTTGCAGACATTTCAGGAATTCCTCACATCCATTGTAGCCTCCCAGTCCTTCTTGAAGAACATCCCGACAACCCCCAACATCACCCCAGCTAAATCCCGTGCCATTAAGGAGCTGAAAATAGACCGCTCTATTGTCATCCTCCCGGCGGATAAAGGCTCCACAACTGTCGTACTTGACCGTGTGGAGTATGTGGCAGAAGGACTGCGTCAACTCTCCGACACCTCAACCTACAAAGCTGTTACCCAGGATCCCATTCCCTCCATCCAGACTGAGCTGCAGAAAATCCTAAAAATCCAAGGTCCCTCACAAGGCCTCACAACGGCTTCCATAGACTTACTCACTCCACCTGAGCCACGTACCCCTACCTTCTACCTATTACCCAAAATCCACAAAGAGAACCATCCTGGCTGTCCCATTGTGGCAGGCTTCAAAGCCCCAAGAGAACGTATCTCAGCTCTGGTAGACCAACACCTCCAACCTATCACCCGCAGACTCCCATCCTACATCAAAGACACAAACCACTTCCTAGAACGCCTCAAATCCATTCCCACTCCTCTCCCACCTGAAACATTTCTTGTCACCATAGATGCTACATCCCTTTACACAAACATCCCACATACCCATGGTGTCTCTGCCCTTGAGCACTACCTCTCCCAACGCCCACCCGAAGATCTTCCAAAAACCACGTTCCTTATCACACTTACCAACTTCATCCTCACCCATAATTACTTCACTTTTGAAGGCCAGACCTACAAACAAATCAGGGGAACGGCCATGGGAACCAGGATGGCTCCATCCTATGCCAACCTCTTCATGGGCCGCATGGAGGAGGCTTTCCTGAAGACCCAACAGCTGCTTCCCCTGGCCTGGTATAGGTTTATAGATGACATTTTTGTGGTATGGACTCATGGTGAAGAAACACTCCTTAATTTCCTCCATAACCTCAACTCCTTTTCGAATCTGAATTTCACCTGGTCCTTCTCCAAAACCCAAGCCACCTTCCTGGATGTTGTCCTTCATCTTGTTGAAGCTCACATCCACACCTCTGTCCATATCAAACCCACAAACAAACAACAGTACCTTCACTTTGATAGCTGCCATCCATTCCACATCAAACGCTCTCTTCCCTACAGCTTAGGTATTCGTGGCAAACGTATCTGCTCCAGTGACGAATCCCTCAACAATTACACCAATAACCTAACCAGTGCTTTCCTCTCCCGCAACTATCCTGCAGACCTTGTCCACAAACAGATCTCCCGAGCAGTAGATTCCTCCCTGTCCAACAACAATGTTCCTATCCCCAGACCACACAGAAGCATCCCCCCTTGTCACCCAATATTATCCTGGCCTCGAAAACATCAATAAATTACTCCGCCAGGGATATGACTTTCTCAAGTCAACCCCTGAAATGAGGTCATCCCTTGACAAAATTCTCCCCACACCATCCAGAGCTGCCTTTCGTCGCCCCCCTAACCTCCGTAACGTCCTTGTTGAACCCTACAATATTCCCAGACTACCTTTTCTACCCAGCGGTTCCTACCCCTGTAACCGACCCTGCTGCAAAACCTGCCCCATGCATCCCCCCACAACCACCTACTCCAGCCCCACTACTGGTAAAACATACACAATTCAAGGCAGGGCCACGTGTGAAACCTCACATGTCATTTATCAACTGACATGCCTGCACTGCACAGCCTTTTACATTGGTATGACAACAACTAAACTGGCTGAGCGCATGAACGGACACAGACGAACTTTCCGCCTAGGAGATGTCCAATACCCAGTAGCGGAGCATGCCCTCCAGCATAATTCTAGGGACCTAGGAACCTGCTAACCTGTATGTGCCATTTGGCTTCTCCCACCCAACGCTAGTCCCTCTGAACTGCGGAGATGGGAACTTGCACTCCAACACATCCTTTCATCCCGCCATCCCCCTGGACTGAACCTACGTTAAACAACCTCACTCCCATTTACTCTTCAGTCTTCTCCTCTTTCCCTTTCCTCTTTAGCCATTCACGCATCTTTTCATCCTACATAGTTGTGTTTATCTTTATACTATATACCTCTTTACTTCTGTATGCATCCTCTTTGGTTTGAAGCTGGCACAGTACTTACAGTAGAATATCTTTGGCTTCCCTCTGACAACCATGCATCCATCCTTGCTACCCTCCCTGTTTTCCTTTCCCTGTTGCTTCATAACCTGGGTTATGAGTAACTGAATCTACTTTCCCTTCTTTCCATTCTTTCCCCTCTCTCCTCCCTGATGAAGGAACATTTGTTCCGAAAGCTAGGAACGTAAATTTTTGGTTCTGTTTTTTGTGTATCTATCGGCTGTACTGAGCTGAGGTAAGTACTGGCCAGCCCCTCTATCTCTTTGTTAGTATTTGTTTCACATCTTTATATGAGATTTTCCATTAATCATTTTAATGTTAAAATTTTTGCAGTTAAGAGACACTGCAATTATTTTTAAAAAAATGTTGGAAAATGCTAAGTTTGTAGCTCACCGTGCAGTTTGAGAAATGTACACGTATGTATAGTTGTAGCAGACAGCACATGTGCAACTTGGCAGGCATATATCCTTGGTTGATGGCACATCAGTAAACAGATAACACGGCACAATCTGATCATAATTTGTACAGCGAATCCATTGATAAATGCTCTGACACAATTGTTCACAGTTACTATTCACTCAAATTTGCCATTCATTAAATATCCCTGATAATTAGCAGTTGCCTTTGCAACAATAACAATAGAGATAAAATGGAATTAATTTTCTTTGTGATTTCTTTGCATATATTTGCTGATAGCATCTTTCTTTGTGCAGGTCCCAGAATTTCACAGTATTGTGGAATCTACTTGATGTTTTCAAACTTGCAAAGCTGAAATACAGGGTGTTTATGTAAGAGCCTGCAAAAATGTAATGAAACATAGAGAATTCTCCACTGAGCAATTTGAGGTAGGAAACCTGGGATCGGAGAAGACAGCTTAAGGAGATATGGAAATAAACTTGTCTACTGCTTTGTCTAGCATTACTGTTTTCCTGCTTATTTACAACTAACATGTGTACAAGTTTACATTTTTTTATTTGTACATTCTTTATTTCCCGCAAGGAAACAAGAAGGGCGAGCCTGATTACAGGGAAGTCATGATGCATGTTTTGTTTACTTTACTTGTCCATAAGGTGGCTCTGTTGTATCATATTTACATTGTCCCATGACAGAACATGCTGTGAATCAATGACAGGCCCATTATTACTCAGTGCTATTCAGAGACGTACAGTACAATACAATCGATAAGTACCAGTACAGTATTTCTTGGTTACTGGATTGGAGGTCCAATTCCATGGTCTGCGATATCACCTGACCTGAATCCACTTGATTATTTCCTATGGGGATGTCAATACAGAGATGGAATTAGTTGCCAGAATTGTAGCTGTCTGTGATGTGATTTGAAAAACACCAGGGATATTTGTCAGGTGCATCAGAATCTTTTTTGCCAATGTCATGCTTGCATTGAGGTTGATGGCCATCAGTTTCAGCACATTTTGTAAGATACAGTACAATTGGTGCATTTATTGTGTCGGTGATGGTATTTGCAGTTAACTAATGTAAGTAAAAAAGTAGAAAGAATGTGATTTTATTCCTACTATCTCCTTAAGCTGGCTTCTCTGACTCTAGTTTCCCTACCTCAAATTGTTCAGTGGAGCATTCTCTATGTCCTGTTAAATTTTTGCAACCTCTTAGAGAAACATCCTGTATGAAGAATGTGTTATGCAATCAAAATTACCTACTTCTCCTGAAGACCTACATGTTTTATTTATTAGTTAATGACTTGGATGTTCATTTGAAAGATGTCGGCATTTAATTAGATATTTGGGAAACAGGAAATAACTCAGATGATTCCATGAACTGTGTATCAAACAATGATTGTTGTGCTAATTAAAGTCCAGAAGAAAAATAGGGTACCTTACAACACAAAGAAAACATGTACAGTAATAGCTTTCAGTGAGAATGTAAAGGCTCTAAATTTTTTGGTTATACAAAGAAGGAAGAAAACGCTTATAAATAAGCATTGTGCAAAGCCAGTTTCATTTTGTAGAATCTGAACGTGAATTGTATAAACGGAAGACAGATTTACAAGAAGTACAAAATATGTGCCAAAATACATAAATGTGAAAGAAAAGCTATTTGAAAGATTTGTAACTGCCTGTGGGAGTCAATGCATTGGTACTGAGGACATCGAGACAGGGCACTCTGAATTGTAAGTGGGATGAACATGATTGGTTTCCAGGTTCAGGAAATTATATGGAAAAGGAAGTTGCAAAATTACGAAGTTTACCTTAAGTAAGTGGAAGAGGAGATGTCAGTAATAGGTAGCACTATAGAGAAATTCATAGCTGACATGAAGATGAAGCTTCTTACTATCCCCTAAAAAGCTGCATATAAAACCAATCAGTACGGTTTCATGCAAACTGCACTTTATTGTTTCAAGTAAGGGGAAAAAAAAAAAAAAAAAAAAAAAAAAAAAAAAAAAAAAAAAAAAAGTCACTTGTGCAGTAGGTGAATGCTGTGACACATTCGTATACGACAGTGCCAGTGATAAATATCTGTAGATTACTGTTTCTGCAGCTTTATATATATTTTCAGTGAAATAGGCAAATTATGATCAAAAATTTAAAAAAGGATTGTTTACTTGCAAAAATCTTGCAATCAACATAGCAAAATCTGGAATAATAGGAGAGAATAATTTTCAGTTTTACATCCGAAACTTCTTTATATCATTGCTTTTGTTGGACTCTTGGCCTGGACATAATGACACCTCTATCTTTAGAAGGATGTCAAAAAGACTAAATATAATTCAGATTCCACCCATAACTAATATTGCGAGTCATCCTCTCCATAAAAAACTTTTCAATTGTCTAAAGCATTTTTCAGGAAATTGTCAGACAATATAATTTCCATTAGCTCTTTTGTCACTTCAGGTTTCTCGGCAGAATAGTATTGTTAACCTTCAGTCATTTCTGCTTTGTCAGTTTGCATCACTACACATTACGGATTTGATCAAGTGTGCCTGGTATGCAGCACAATATGCCCATGACCATTTCTTACTCAATTCCAATTTTGTCCAAATCAAACTAGTAATTACTGGAAGTGCCTGAATGCATTAATTTTTTTTTTGTCGGGTGTGCCTTGTGCAAGGAAAATGTTTATTTTCGTCATCGAAAAGACACTTCCTATTTTTTTGATGATTATAGGGAATAAACAAGGAACTGTTTCATTGTTAGCAAAATATACATTATTCAAAAATGATCATAAGAATTGTGTTACGAATATCATTATAAAATATTTAATGTCAAAAAATTAAAGGTCAATTGATGGAAATCATCTGTAGTGTAACATCATACACTGCCTTAATTTTCTTTCCACAGCTACTCACATCTGTAACAGTTTAGTGTCAATATGAACTACAAGTTATTCAAAAATTGAATGATTTGAGACATTTTTGGTGTGGTTTAAGTGCTTAAAATTCACGTGTGTGCAGTTTGGACTACAGACTATGTGGTGCTACGCCCTCTTGTCACAGCTGCGTCTGCTCATTTGCTGATATGAGCACTACAAAGAAAGCACTGTACAAACCGTTGTTATAAGTGGTTCTTTGTGTTGCAAAAATAAGTAACTTTAACATTTTTTAAAAGATATTTTCAGTGCACATTAGCAGCCAAAATTTTGACACTTTGTTTCTTTCAGTGTATTCTACATCTGCATCTACATACATACTGCACATGGTGCATGGCAGAGGGTACCCTGTACCACTACTTGTTCCTGTTCCACTCGCAAACAGAGTGAGGGAAAAACAACTATCTATATGACGCCATATGAATCCTAATCTCTCTAATCTTATCTTCGTGGTCCTTGCATGTAATGTACATTGGTGGCAGTAGAATTGTTCTGCAATCAGACTCAAATGCCACTCCTCTAAATTTTCTTAATAGTGCTCCCCAAAACGAACTTCGACTTCCCTCTAGTGAACCCCATTTGAGGTCTAGAAGCACCTAAGTAATACTTGCATGTTGTTCGAACCTACTGGTAACAAATGTAGCAGCTCACCTCTGAATTGTTTTGATATCTTCTATTAGTCGGACCCAGTGAGAATCCCAAACACTCAAACACTACTCAACAATGAGTCGCACTAGTGTTCTCTATGCAATCCTTTACAGATGAATCACACTTTCCTAAAATTTTCCCAAGAAACCAAATTCAACCATTCACCTTCTCCATTACAGTCCTTACATGCTCATTCCTTTTCATGTTGCTGTGCAATATTACTCCTACATATTTAATCGACATGAGTGTTATCAAGCGGTACACTACTAATGCTAAACTCGAACATCATGGGCTTGTTTTTCCTACTCATCTGCATTACTTACGTTTTTCTACTTTTAGAGCTAGCTGTCATTCATCACACCAACTAGAAATTTGTTTCCGTCATCTTGTGTTCTCCTACAGCCACTCAACGATGACACCTTCCCATACGTCACAGCATCATCAGCAAACAGCCACAGACTCCTGCTTATGCTGTCTGACGGATCATTTATGTATATAGAAAATAACTTATGTCCATCACACTTTCCTGGAGCGCTTCTAACTATGCTCTTGTCTCTGCTGAACACTTGCTGTCAAGGACAACATACTGGCTACTGTTACTTAAGAGTCTTCAAGCCATTTACATATCTGTGAACCTTTTCTGTAAGCTCGTACCTTCCTTAATAGTCAGCTGTATGGCACAATGTTAAATGCTTTACAGAAATCTGCCTGTTTCCCTTCATCCATAGTTCACGGGATATCCTATGAGGAAAGGGCAAGCTGAGCTTCGCATGAGCAATTCTTTCTGAAACCATGTTGTTTTGTGGACAGAAGCTTTTCTCCCTCAAGGAAATTTATTATATTCTTCATGTATAAAAAATTCAGGACACATTTTGACATGTGGGATTGGACAATTCCTTTCTAAGTTAATACCTTTATCTCTAATTCCTCTGTAGTTACTAAACAAACTGTACACTTTGTCTGGAGGTACGACTCTTTGGTGGCCTGTACAATGACAACAATGACTTATGACTGCATAATATACTACTGTGTTATTGTCCCACTGTTAATTTGATGTAACTTGCATCTGACAACTATACAAACTCTTTTCTCAAACCATGGTAGGTAGCAGTATACTGTCTGCTGGAGAGTGCAATCTTTTTGGGATTGGTCATTCGTGACATTGCCACTGGAGAGGTGTCGAGTGACTTGTGAGCTGAGGTCACTGTAGCACACCTCCACAAGGAAAAACAAAATAAATTTAACTAACTTGAACTATGAAATATCTGCTGAATTGAAATGGAGCTGCATTTTGCACCCAGAACAGGTTTCTGTCGTAGCTGGATGCTAATGGGTCAGCTGGAATTGCAAGATGGCTGTTGTATCTGGGTGGGCAGCAGTTGCTCAGTGGCACTGCCCTTGATGATGTTGTGATGCCAATGGCTGCAACATGGCTGGTGTCCTGTGTCTAATGGTGGCCTGCATTTCAGCAGCCTCTCCTGTACTTAAGTTGGCTGTCTTGCACCAGTCGATGGACACTACTGTGTGTAACACTTTACTGATGGTCAGTGAGTGTCCTAATGTTTCATTCTCTATAACTGTTCATGGGCCTTGGTAGAGAAGCGACTCGTGGTAATAGCATATTAGACCTTCTGGTGACAAACAGACCTGATCTATTTGCAACAGTTAATGCAGAACAGGGAAACAGCGATCATAAAGCGGTTACTGCATTGATGATTTCAGCCGAAAATAGAAATATTAAAAAAGGTAGGAAGATTTTTTCTGTTTAGCAAAAGTGACAAAAAGCAGATTTCAGCGTAATACGGCTCAACACAAAAGTTTTGTCTCAAGTACAGATAGTGTTGAGGATCAGTGGACAAAGTTCAAAACCATCGTACAATATGCATTAGATGAGTGTGTGCCAAGCAAGATTGTAAGAGATGGAAAAGAGCCACCGTGGTTCAACAACCGAGTTAGAAAACTGCTACGGAACCAAAGGGAACTTCACAGCAAACATAAACATAGCGAAAGCCTTGCGGACAAACAAAAATTACACGAAGCGAAATATAGTGTGAGGAGGGCTATGCGAGAGGTGTTCAATGAATTCGAAAGTAAAGTTCTATGTACTGACTTGGCAGAAAATCCTAAGAAATTTTAGTCTTATGTCAAAGCGGTAGGTGGATCAAAACAATATGTCCAGACACTCTGTGACCAAAATGGTACTGAAACAGAGGATGACAGACTAAAGGCCAAAATACTAAATGTCTTTTTCCAAAGCTGTTTCACAGAGGAAGATTGCACTGTAGTTCCTTCTCTAGATTGTCGCACAGATGAAAAAATGGTAGATATTGAAATAGATGACAGAGGTATAGAAAAACAATTAAAATCGCTCAAAAGAGGAAAGGCCACTGGACCTGATGGGATACCAGTTCGATTTTACACAAAATACGCGAAGGAACTTGCCCCCCTTCTTGCAGCGGTGTACCGTAGGTCTCTAGAAGAGCATAGCATTCCAAAAGATTGGAAAAGGGCACAGGTCATCCCCGTTTTCAAGAAGGGATGTCGAACAGATGTGCATATAGACCTATATCTCTAACATCGATCAGTTGTAGAATTTTAGAACACGTATTACGTTTGAGTATAATGACTTTTCTGGAGACTAGAAATCTACTCTGTAGGAATCAGCATGGGTTTCTGTGGTGTCACCGCCAGACACCACACTTGCTAGGTGGTAGCCTTTAAATCGGCCGCGGTCCGTTAGTATACGTCGGACCCGCGTGTCGCCACTATCAGTGATTGCAGACCGAGCGCTGCCACACGGCAGGTCTAGAGAGACTTCCTAGCACTCGCCCCAGTTGTACAGCCGACTTTGCTAGTGATGGTTCACTGCCTACTTATGTTCTCATTTACCGAGACGATAGCTTAGCATAGCCTTCAGCTACGTCATTTGCTACGACCTAGCAAGGCGCCATTATCGGTTACTATTGATATTGTGAATCATGTACCGTCAAGAGCGACGTTCATCATTAATGGATTAAAGTTAAGTATTCCACCAGCTACGTCCATTTTTCTAAATTCTAATTTACTTGTCCTGTTCCAGACCTCACGCCAGCCTGCGTGAGCTAAAACGCGTGCATTTCGGCCTCTTCTAGTAACACGGTGTTGGCTTTCCTGCCAACCACAACAGTTTCGAAAAGGACGATCGTGTGAAACCCAGCTCACGCTATTCGTCCACAGGACTTGGAGGCCCATAGACACGGGTTCCCAGGTAGATGCCGTGTTTCTTGACTTCCGCAAGGCGTTCGATACAGTTCCCCACAGTTGTTTAATGAACAAAGTAAGAGCAAATGGACTATCAGACCAACTGTGTGATTGGATTAAAGAGTTCCTAGATAACAAAACGCAGCATGTCATTCTCAATGGAGAGAAGTCTTCCGAAGTAAGAGTGATTTCAGGTGTGCTGCAGGGGAGTGTCGTACGACCGTTGCTATTCACAGTATACATAAATGAACTTGTGGATAACATCGGAAGTTCACTGAGGCTTTTTGCAGATGATGCTGTAGTATATTGAGAGGTTGTAACAATGGGAAATTGTACTGAAATGCAGGAGGATCTGCAACGAATTGATGCATGGCGCAGGGAATGGCAATTGAATCTCAATGTAGACAAGTGTAATGTGCTGCGAATACATGGAAAGAAAGATCCTTTATCATTTAGCTATAATATAACAGGTCAGCAATTGGAAGCAGTTAATTCCATAAATTATCTGGGAGTTGGCATTAGGCATGATTTAAAATGAAATGATCATATAAAGTTGATCGTTGGTAGAGCAGATGCCAGACTGAGATTCATTGGAAGAATGCTAAGGAAATGTAATCCAAAAACAAAGGAAGTAGGTTACGGTACACTTGTTCACCCACTGCTTGGATATTGCTCAGCAGTGTGGGATCTGTACCAGATGGGGTTGATGGAAGAGATAGAGAAGATCCAACGGAGAGCAGTGCACTTTGTTACAGGATCATTCAGTAATCGCGAAAGCGTTACGGAGATGATAGATAAACTCGAGTGGAAGACTTTGCAGGAGAGACGCTCAGTAGCTCGGTACGGGCTTTTGTTGAAGTTTCGAGAACATACCTTCCCATGAGGAGTCAAGCAGTATATTGCTCCCTCCTACGTATATCTCGCGAAGAGACCTTGAGGATAAAATCAGAGAGATTAGAGCCCACACAGAGGCATACCGACAATCTTTCTTCCCACGAACAATACGAGACTGGAATAGAAGGGAGAACTGATAGAGGTACTCAAAGTGCCCTCCGCCACACACCATCAGGTAGCTTGCGGAGTATGGATGTAGATGTAGATGTAGATGTAGAGTGGCTCCAGTGATCTATGCTGTGGGTCACGTTGGAGGGAAATATGCTTCATCATTTTCACATCTATGATAACAAAAGTAGCCCATTTTCCATGCTGTGTAGTTCCAATCAGTTACATGGCATCCATTTGCCTCTGGAGTTCCAGAAGGAAATTTTTAGTGTACCACAGGGGGCCAGGTCCTTTGAAAACTCTCCCGGTAAATGTAGAGGTTCACCATTCACTAACTCTGCTGGGGAGGCCTGCAGTCCTTCTTTTAATGCACTGCACAATTCCCAACAGCATTACTGGGAGAGCGTCAATCCACGAATCTTTCATGTGGTACACAGTGTGACCTTCAAGAAACATTGTAGAAGCTCCACAGTGATGTTTGTGACTGTGTGATATGAAGTCCTGGTCATGTGTATCCTGTGCAGGGCCCCATTACACAAAATATTTCTGCCTCCCACTGCTGACCCCGTTCAGAAGTCACTTGCTGAAGACTGCCAAAATGTGAAATCCAACCACAAGTGAACATGAACACTACATTCTAGGCAGTTTGTGTTTGCAGTGGGAATATCACTGGTCACCTGGTATATCTATCTGTCACTATGAGGAAGTACTGATTATTATGTTTGATTGGGAGTGGTCCTTCCAAGTCCAGAAGGACGTGTAAGAATTATGCCTCTGGGATGGTAAAACCTACAAACAGGACTCATACGTGTCATATTACTTCATACTTCTGGCAGGGAATGCAGGTCTGTGTCCATTTGCAGCAGTCCTTCTGTATACCCAGCCACACAAAATGTTGCACTACCAGCACCACACAAAGTGCCGTCATAGTGTGGGTTCCCAGATGCATGTAGAATCAAAAACTCATTGCCGTAGAAAGTGTGAAGTAATTTAGCCTGAGACGTATTCTGAATTTTTCAATACCAATGATTATCAGTAATTTCACTTTATAAATATAAAAAAATTGTATAATACTATACACACTGAAATTCATTATTTCATGCACAACAATTTATGACTTGTTCCATTAAGTTTCGGGTGTGCAGCCACAAGAAATCTCCTCCTTCTTCTTCTAATATTTCAGCTGTATACCGTCCAGCCATCTTCAGAGTGAGTCGTGACTCACTCTGAAGATGGCTGGATGGTATACAGCCGAAATATTAGAAGAAGGAGGAGATTTCTTGTGGCTGCACACCCGAAAGTTAATGGAACAGTCTTTGCACCGCCAAAACCTGAAGATTCACAATTTATATCTTCTGTGTTTAGAATAAATTTTGAAGTATTAACATAAAAATCTGTAAATTTAAATCTACCAATCTACATGAAATATTTATCTGTTAATTTCCTTGACAATGATGTAAACCTTTTTGCGTCAAATGTTATTTTTGTACTTTGTGCTCCTGGTAGGTAGTTGTGGAGTAAGGGAGATGAAGTAGTGGAGGCAAGTTGTGTTTGTGATGTGGTAGAAAGCAAATACTGTAGTTGGAATTAACAGCTCAACATATACATATTTATTTCATTTCTTAGTTAGTGATTCATTAGACCTTCAGAATATGAATGTCAGGGATGTTCTTTGTACAAACCAGACTTGCACACAGTGCCATACCTCTGTAAGAAGCCAACAAAATCAACTTCAGCACAATCAGCTAAATAAAAAGTTATATTTTAGTAAAGTGAATATACCCATCTATGCAACTCCATTCAGAAGAACGACAAATGTCCATTCTGTGGACAAGTCATTGTACACATAGTGTTGAATTGGTATATTACCCTGAAGGGCAGGCACATACGGTCTCTGTCAGCCTGCTGACTTTTTGCAGTGTATTAGCTCTTCAGTGCCTGGCAGTGGCACATGATGCAACTGCAGGCTGACGTGCCTTTCAGTAGATCCCATAACTACTCATTGTCAATTTTTCGTGCTGCTGCCAATTCAGCAAAATCTGCTGGTGTGGAAGTGTTTTCCACTCTAGACAAACCATCAAAGGTGGCATTTTTTTACCATTTACAAGCTGAATGTCTGTTATATATTGCAAAATAAATAATAAGAGGTTGATTTATGCTGGGGCATAGTTATTTTGTGGCTGTAAAAATGAAACAGTCATTGCCCAATGATCTGAACATGTAGTGAATGCATGCTCTTCCGCCAGGAACTGGAAGTATCTAGCTGCTTCACAGGCTGCTAAAAGTTCTGTGTAAAATGGAGGCCAAGAGTGCTGCTTCTCTTTGAGCTTTGAGGAGCAGAAGCCCAAAGGCTGCAAATGCCATTCTGTTGTAGCACAGCATTGACAGCAGTGGATGAGGCACCCAAGAATATTGCTGGCGGGGCATTGGTTATTGAATGCACAAGGAGGGTGGCTTGTGTGAGGCTTGTTGGCAGGCTTCAAATACTGTTTATAGTTTGTCAGTCCAAGTGACCACACACTTAAGGGCCTCCAAGGATGTCATTTAGTGATGCCTGGGCCTCAACAACTCTGCATGAAAACAATAGTAAATGTTTCATCTTCCCCATGTCATGCACCATTTTTAGGCTGGGTAAGATGTAACAGTGGCGGTACAATCAGCTGGTGGATACTTACTGATCGCAGACATTCAAAATCCCGAATGACACATTTAGCTGGATTTATGAGATTTCTGTAGTCATCAAATCTTAGGAAAATGATGTATAGATGTTTGTTTATGTTCTTCTGTGGATTACAATGCCACCAACATTTATAGATGTCTGCAGTTGCCTCAGGTACTTGATACAGACTTTTACAATGTCCAATGTCAAGAAAACATGCACTCTCCCATTTGTTGAACAGAATCTCCAATGTGGCTCGCAGGATACTGGTCGGTAATTGTCCAAGTGTTGAGTCCTTTATAGTCAAACCCAGGGTGCCAGCCTTCCAGTTCCTTTGGTACCAAGTGAAGGAGAGAAGCCCAATCAGTTTCTGAAAGCTGTGCCATGTCTGCATGGATCATTGTCTTCAATTTTGCTTTTTGTGATGTGGAGCTTGCAAGGGGGTAGCCATGTGGGCCATAAGAAAACTGGGGGCTTGGTGTGTTCCTGATGTGATGCACTGCTGAGTGGCGGGGTGATGACGGTTCTCTGGCAGGTCATGTGACTGATGAGAATCTATTTAAAAACACATTGATGGTGGCAGCATGGCTAATGGATGGATTGCTGCACTGTGTGGGCTAGCATGCAACCTTCAGTCATGGACTCTTTCCAAAATGGAAGCATTCCTCATGTCCAGAATGAGGTCATAGGACAGGAAATCCAGCCTGATGGTAGCATGGGTCATGTCTGCAACTATAAATTGGCACTTGAATAACCTCCATAAACCGATGTTCAAGTTTAAAGTCATGAATCTATATGCAGATGCGGGCGAACTATTTGCGGCTGCTAAGTCATAATTTGTGTGTGGTCATGATTGCCGCAGCAGGTGCATGGGAAACATACACATGTCCAAACTGATATCTTAGTGGCCCTGTCTGCTACCTCTAAATGTCATAGTAGTTGCCCGGTGCTGCTGGCACAGTTTCCTGCCAGGTGTAGGAGGCTGATGTTCACATTTCCCACTCTGCGCACCTATGTGCTCTATTGCCAGAATGACAGTGGTAAAAACATTCATTCCAGTCTGGTAAGGGTGAGGAGCACACACTGCATTGTCTGCATTATGGTGTGCAGTCTTATCGTTTGTATACACTGAGTGCTGTAACCTGCCATGTCAACTTGTTGAGATGAGCAGTCATGTCACCAAGCCTCTGTCTGTCTGGCATTATAGTAAACACCTGGAGAATGGTGATCTCAGAAACTTTGTTCACAATAGCTGCCAGTTTACTGAAGTTCACTTCTTGTGTTACCAAGAGCAGGGTGCAATGCATCTCCAGCAAGCTAGACATCCATATGGACCATGGGAGTGAGTCTGGTACATCTGGTCCAGCCAAGGTGCAGAGGCTTCACAGTAATTGTGGTGGTTTCCTGTTGCCAGCTTCCTCTCTGTGCAACAATTGCCCTATGCATTGCTTGTTAGGGATAGAAGGTTCTGAATGAGCTTGTCTTTTAGTAACTCATACTCTGGAAGTTTCTGATAATGTTGCTAACCTTGCTAGTGAAACAGTTGCCTAGTGTTGCCACCAAGTATGGCTATTTGGTGGAGTCTTGTATTATCCGAGTGGTGATGAAATGGCTTTCATTGTGTGTGATCCACAGCGATGGACTATCTGTCCAGAAGGGTGGTGCTTTAAGTGCTACACAATTCTCTTGCACTGTTCGGACAGCCCCAGGGGGTGATGGCAGATATTAAGACTTATCAGACTCTGGCTTCAGGCAGGTACAGGCAGACCGATCGATTTCCAGGTAGAGGCAAAGCTGGTGTTGTCTGCTGATGGGTGGCTGTCATGCGATACCAGGCTGCCTGGACTCTCATTTTCATGGCTCTTGTGCCTTAGGTGGTCTCTCTGTTTCCTGTCATTTTCATAGCAGTACCTGATGACACTGTTATAGTACAGCCGTCTCTTCCGTGTGTTGCCAATGCTGACACACAGTAGCTGCTGCAGCGGTCATGAAGTTGTTGCTGTTACTGTAGTTGTTCTGTTTGCTTTTGCTATTGATCTAACTGGTGTTGTAACTGTTCCATTACACTTTTATCAGTTTCACCACTTTGTAGGTACTAAATAAACCATGCACTTCATTTGAAGATATGACTCTTTATTGACATTTACAACAAGATGACTACAATCATATAATATACTACTGTATTATCATACTGCTAGTTATTTTACATAACACAGGTCTAACAACTATATGCAGTCTGGTCCTCATGCTGTAGTGGCTGGCTATGTACTGTCTGCTGGAAAGTGTGGTCTTACCAGTGTTGCTCATTCGTGACTTCGCCAATGGAGAGGTGCGGAGTGACCCATGAGCTGAGCTCACTATACCCACATTTCTAACCTTCATTTAATTTGTACATTTGTGACAGATCTAAAAGCTCTGTTATCAAGCAATGTTTATTGAGTTTTATTCTATTGCATCTTTTTCTAAAGTGTTATAACAATTGCATGCAGCTAAAAAGTAATCCCAGTGATTACCATTGTTTTCTTACATTCCAGTCCCACTAGATAAGGAGATACACTGCAAATTTGCATATCGTTATGCAAATTTAAAGAAATGTGACAACAGGGGTTACATTGTGAGATAGTATTTGCTCTGTTTAATAAAACTCAGGAATGAAACAAGAAACATTGCTTTGGGATCATATGGCTGGTGTCATTCTGAGGTGCCATATTTGGATCTGACTTCCCTTTTTCTGTTGAATACAATTAACATTTTTGATTAAATGGATTGTTATTTTCTTGATTTTTTTTCATTAGGGAGAATTCTAAAGGATGCCATGTGAAGTACAAAGATCTGCCATCCTTAGTGCATGAGAAAAAATAACAACTTTTCTTTGCTGTTCCCTGCTACAGTGTTCTCTCTCTTTTACCTTTGTAGGAAAATATCATTTGTTTATTTTATCAAATTGTTTCTCTATTTTGAATACTGTCACACAGATATGTTAAAACTGTTGTTTGTCAAAAGTATCCAGACTCCCATACGCAATACAGAATTGTCCATTAGATGTCATGAGAGGTGGACCTGCCAGTATAAAAAAAAGGTGACTAGTATTGTAATGTCAGTAGAGATGCAGAGACAGCAGAAGGAGTTGGTCAGAGAGACCAGTGACTTCAAACATGGACTAGTCTTAGATGTTACCTGAGTAACTGATCAATCAGGGACATTTCAACATTTCTAAAGCTGCTCAAGTTGACTGTTGGCAATGTGATTGTGACGTGGAAATGCGAAGGAACAATCACAGCTAAAGCAGGCTTCATGTTTTGATGGGCAGTGACTGTCATGCAATGTGGAAGGTGGTTGTAAACAGTAGCATGAAATCTGCTGAAGGAATTCTTAAGTGCTACCGGCAGTCCAACTAGCACAAGGACTGTGTGTAGGGAGTTTATTATAAAGGAGGGACAATAGTTGAGCAGCTCCTCATAAGACACACACATTTGTGTAGTCAGTGCTAAGTGACACTTTAGACAGTGTAAAGAGTGATGCCAGTGGACAGTGGATGACTGAAAACAAGTGATTTGCAGTGATGAATCACAGTATACCCTGTGGTAATACGGTGTATGGAGTATGGGTTTGGCAAGTGCCTGGAGAATGTTACCTGCCATCATGTGTAGTGCTACCAGTGGATTATGCAGGAGGTAGTGTTATGGTATGTGAGAGTTTCCCATTGTTATTTATTTATTTATTCCATGTGATCTGATGGTGCACAGTGTGTTACAGATGTCGGAAAATATCAGTTAACATTGTTAACATACACTCCTGGAAATGGAAAAAAGAACACATTGACACCGGTGTGTCAGACCCACCATACTTGCTCCGGACACTGCGAGAGGGCTGTACAAGCAATGATCACACGCACGGCACAGCGGACACACCAGGAACCGCGGTGTTGGCCGTCGAATGGTGCTAGCTGCGCAGCATTTGTGCACCGCCGCCGTCAGTGTCAGCCAGTTTGCCGTGGCATATGGAGCTCCATCGCAGTCTTTAACACTGGTAGCATGCCGCGACAGCGTGGACGTGAACCGTATGTGCAGTTGACGGACTTTGAGCGAGGGCGTATAGTGGGCATGCGGGGAGGCCGGGTGGACGTACCGCCGAATTGCTCAACACGTGGGGCGTGAGGTCTCCACAGTACATCGATGTTGTCGCCAGTGGTCGGCGGAAGGTGCACGTGCCCGTCGACCTGGGACCAGACCGCAGCGACGCACGGATGCACGCCAAGACCGTAGGATCCTACGCAGTGCCGTAGGGGACCGCACCGCCACTTCCCAGCAAATTAGGGACACTGTTGCTCCTGGGGTATCGGCGAGGACCATTCGCAACCGTCTCCATGAAGCTGGGCTACGGTCCCGCACACCGTTAGGCCGTCTTCCGCTCACGCCCCAACATCGTGCAGCCCGCCTCCAGTGGTGTCGCGACAGGCGTGAATGGAGAGACGAATGGAGACGTGTCGTCTTCAACGATGAGAGTCGCTTCTGCCTTGGTGCCAATGATGGTCGTATGCGTGTTTGGCGCCGTGCAGGTGAGCGCCACAATCAGGACTGCATACGACCGAGGCACACAGGGCCAACACCCGGCATCATGGTGTGGGGAGCGATCTCCTACACTGGCCGTACACCACTGGTGATCGTCGAGGGGACACTGAATAGTGCACGGTACATCCAAACCGTCATCGAACCCATCGTTCTACCATTCCTAGACCGGCAAGGGAACTTGCTGTTCCAACAGGACAATGCACGTCCGCATGTATCCCGTGCCACCCAACGTGCTCTAGAAGGTGTAAGTCAACTACCAAGCCATTCCACAGGACTACATCCAGCATCTCTACGATCGTCTCCATGGGAGAATAGCAGCCTGCATTGCTGCGAAAGGTGGATATACACTGTACTAGTGCCGACATTGTGCATGCTCTGTTGCCTGTGTCTATGTGCCTGTGGTTCTGTCAGTGTGATCATGTGATGTATCTGACCCCAGGAATGTGTCAATAAAGTTTCCCCTTCCTGGGACAATGAATTCACGGTGTTCTTATTTCAATTTCCAGGAGTGTATATTAACATATAGTATCCTAATGTATTATATTGCAATGATTGGTTAAGTTTACTTCACTCCATTGCTCAGTGTTTTCAATTTAACATAAATAGCAAGATTACTGTTCTAGGTATTCATTTATGAGAAAAAACAGTGACACAATAAATATGACTTCACGGCTTTGCTAAATTTTGTGTTGTCTTCGATGGACTTAATACTAGTGGGAACATTGTTGAACAGTTTGAGGCCCATATGGAAACCTCCCTTTATACAGAGTTGAGTGTTTGTACATAAAACATGCAGGTTTGAGTTTTTCCTGGTGTTGTGTTTATGTATTTCATTACTTTTTACGACTTTGGGGTCAGTTGGCACTATGTGGTTTCTGAAAAATTTTAGAGTCTCGAGAATGTATAGGCAAGGCACTGTAAGGATTTATAACTTTCTGAAGATGAGTTTGCAGGAGTCTCTGGGTTTGCTCCCAGTAATAATCCTCATTGCTCTCTTCTGGATTTTGAATGTGCTCAGGGCAGTTGGAGAATTTCTCCAGAATATCACACCATATTTTAGGTGGGCTTGTATGTAACTGTTTTCAGGCTAGCACATGATTTCAGTACACTCAATGCATAACAGCCAGTACTAATTCTGGCATTTACCTTTCCCGTGTGTGTATTCCATTTCAGGTTATCTTGAACCCACAGACCCAGGAATTTGAAAACAGTGTCAGTATCTATTGGCTGGTTATTTACAGTGACAAGTGGCTGAGAGGAATTTGCATTTTGTGTAGTGTTGTGTGAAAGTTCTTTTTGGTGTTGATAGTTAATCTGTTGATTTTAGCCCAGTTGCTGAGTTGTTCAGTGGCCAAGTTCACAGCTTTTGTTCAGTGGCCAAGTTCACAGCTTTCTGCACAGCCTCTGTATTCTCCCATTTGAGGAGTACAGTTGCATCATCAGCAGATATTATTGTTTTGTGTGCATCTACATTCAGGCTCAAGTCATTAATAGACAGGAGGAAAAGTAGAGGTCCCAATACTGAGCCCTGTTGTACACTTTGCTTTACAGTTTTATTACTCGATAGGATTTCGGTTATTGAGTTGGTTTATCTGTTAGTGTATTTCACGCTGGCTCTCTGCATTCGATAGGTTAGGAATGAAGCAATCCAATACCATAGTGTTCTATTTTTTCCAGTAATATTTTGTGGTCAACAGTGTCAAAAGCCTTTGACAGAGCCAGAAATATGCCTGTTATGGGTTGTTTTTTATCTAAAAGATCTAATAGCATATTTATGCAATCATATACTGCAGTTTCAGTAGATTTGTTGCTTCTGAACCCATCCCATGTTGAAGTAAACTTAGTAAATCTTTTTTTTCCAATGAAGTCCATCAGTTTTTTGTACATTATTTTTTCAAAAACTTTAGAAAATCAGGATGAGATTGCAGGTATTCATATCTTTCTTATCATCTTTTTTGAAGATAGGAATTACTTTAGAAAGTTTCAGAGCTTCAGGGAAAGTACCTGCATGGAAAGAACAGTCACAGAGGTGAGTTAATGGTTCAGCAATTGTGAGAACACAATTTTTGATGACATTTGCTGGGCTACCATCAATTCCAGCTGAATATGAATTTTTTATCTCTCTGAGGGCTTTTTCAACGTCATTTTCAGTGGCTTTGGTAATGAAAATTGACACTGCACATGTGTGATATTTTTGGTTTGCTGGTTGGTAGTTTGTGTTAGGCTTATTTTTGACCAATTTTTCAGCTATGCTCGTAAAGAAGGTGTGGAGCTGTTATTGCACTTAAGGAAACACTAAATGTAACAGGGTATGAACATATTTTATTTCATTCAGGCACCTTATTGAAAGTTTCTGCAGCAGAGTTCAAACCATCATAAAGGCAGAGGATGGATGCACTCCATATTAACATCCACTATTAGGTATTATATAAAGCATACTTTTGATCAGATAGTGGATATATGAATAAGCATGTTTGAAATGATTATTCAAATTATTCCTTCTTATGGCAATTCCTAATTCACTTCATTACTGATTTTTAGGAGAGCATGACATATTTTTCATTTTATGAGTATATCAGCAATGTTTGTATCAGTACAGTCTGTTTTTAATAGTTTGTTTTGTTTTACGTTGAAAAGTTGTATGTGAAATAGAGGGTGGGGTAAATAAAAGTGGCCTGGAGAACAGAGTTTCCAGGGTGCAAAGAGACACAGCAGAGGAAAGGAAACACAGCATTAACCTAATTATTTCAGATGTTGAAAGTGACCACCATTCATCTCTTGGCACTTTGGGCCTTGGTCAACAAGCTGTTGAAGGTGGATTGAAGCTGGACTGCTGAAATTTCTTGCAATTTCATCCAAAATGTTCTGCCGCAGTTCTAGAAGACTATCAGGGTTGTCATGATACACCTTAGACTTGAGGTCTCCTCACACTAACTAATCACACATTCGTAGTGGTTCCACCTACATTTGTTTATTTCTTCATTTGTTGTCCTCGGTGTCGATGTACTGCATTGCTGCACTGGCTGAAAAATGGGCTTTGTAATTTGAACATCGACTATGGCAAATAATGTAGCCGACAGATGATCAGTTGCGTTTCACTGTCTTTTTCTTTCACTTTTCACAACCCCCCCATGTACACATTTATATATGGCCAGCGCACTATTGTTTAACTTTCAATAAGCCTCATTAATAGTTACCAGGCAAACTTCCACACACTGCTACAGTAGTTTCCCATTGAACATCTGTGAGCATTAGAAGCCTAACCACAAAGTTCACAGTTCTTGAAGAATAGTCAGGTATGTATGGAGCAGACACTGTCACTATTTTAACACACAGCCTAACTGTGTAACACTCATTTCATGGTTAAGTTGAAGCATTGTTGTAGTTCTAATCAACACAGGTTTCTCATCTGAAACTTGGCTGTGGACTGACTGACTCCTGACCAAAAATTGGACCCTTACATATCCTCGCAATAATAGATGCCGAAACTACACATTCTTTGAAGTGTAATTTACAGAAATTACAATTAAAACTTGACTAATTAAATTAACTGAATACAATGAAAAATTGCGTCTTTTTAACAGTTTCTTCTTCTGTAAGGGTTAAGCCGAATTATTTGTTTAAATCATGAAATTAACATAGATAGTTATGCAAACAATACATTTGACAAAACTGTTAATTACTTTGGAATTAATTAAGGGCTGGCATTGCTAACATGTTTTTTGAATAGATCCAAACAGATCCTTTAAAATTACTATTAGTTGTTCCTCCAAATATTTATACTTAGTGCAGAATCTACATTTGTTTATATGTCAACAATAGAATTTAAGTTATGAAACAATTACTGATTTTTCCCTATAAAGAAAGATACTAACTAGGAATAATCAGAATAAATTAGAAAATCAATTACAACATAAAACTAAGCACAAAATTAGATCTACTGTTATATTCTTTAAAACTGATGGCCAATCTTTCTCTATTATGAAAATGCAAATTATGCTCACATTTGTTAATGGTAATTAGTTCAAAGTGAAAAAAATGAATTTAAGGAGGCAGATGGCAAGACAAGAGGGGAATTATAATTATCCCAGCTTGCTTCGTCACATCACCCCCTCATTGGATTGGCCAGATAGATATTGCTAATAGCTAAATTGGCAGTTCAGTGACCACAAGTGACGCCAGAAATTGGGTTTAAAATCCACACAAAAAATAATATTACATAATAAATCCTATCAAAAACTACAGTATATATGTTTTTTTCAAATTTATACTTATGTGAACCGGCCATATGAAAATCCTCATACAAAATAATTACATACAGTGTATTGTACAATGTCGCTATAGATCCACATGTTATACTTTTATCAAAACAAACAATCCTGTTCGAAGAACATTCGCAACTGAGCATTTTAGCATAGGTTGAAAATACCACTCCAGTTGTAAATTTCTTTATTTTCACATGCCCGGTTTCATACTGTTGTAGCTGTGCTGTGGTCCCTGAGCGCTGTGTGTACCAGGTGTGGTGTGGTGCCTATGAGCGCAGAACAGGGACTGCGCTCATGATGAGCTTATAACAGTCTGAAACCGGTCCTGTGAAAATAAAGAAATTTACAACTGAAGCGGTATTTTCAACCTCTGCTTTTATCAAAACATATTATATTACAAGATTATATTTAAAGATACATACCATTTTATGCAAGTCCTGTCTTGCTTAACCCAAAAAATTAATCCTCTTGGGTAGCAAAATTTAAATTACACTGCGCATTGCAGTTCATGTTTAGACAAAAAAAATTCACTTGCTCAGTTTTTAGTAATTCTCACAAGCACTTTCATTTTTTTTTGATGAGCTCTTACACATTTTCTCACCAAGCTGCCCACACCTTCAACAGGTCCAAGTGGCAGTTAGCAAGGAAATGCACCACGATTACTTCCCTTGGAGGTGGTTCTCCTCCGCCACAGTACATGAAAAAATCAGACAAAATATTCTACTTTAGTACACTTCTAACTTAAGTCTAAGAAAAAAAAAATTTAACACTAATGGCAAATGATAGTCATACATCATATATAAATACATTTCATAGTTGTTATAACTTTACAATAATTAGTACTAAATTTGACTACAGTACAAAAGGTGTGGACTAATAAAAATTTAAATCAAGTGCACATTACACTACAAAACATTACTCAAAGTCATAACTGTTTGAAACGCGTTAAACTTGAAAGACTTTTGTTTCTTTCCCACTTGCAAAATAGCAAAAACTCAAGATGTGCATTACCTCTAGCAAAAACTCAGTAGGTGCAGTAGTATAGATTTACTAATCATGAAAAAAGAATAGTCATTACACAACTTAATAATTACCCAAATCAAAATTAAGGGGATTGAAGTTGTACCAAATTACTGCTCTAATTCTCCAGTCAACTCTGAGCTCTACTCTCATTCAACCAGAAAATTAATTCATCACAATATGTTACCAAATAGTTGACCTGTCATAATATTCACATCAGTCTCACACCACTGTTATCAGTTACTCAGAAAACTTATTGTTCTTTGTTCCAGTATCACCATTTTAAGCTCATAATTCCTCAGAACACAAATAGAAGTTTTCAGATAACCCATTGATCTGATGATTTAGTATTATATTTCTTCCACCTCACTAAAATATTACTCTTTCTGTTAAACTCTTATTCCCAGCTGTAGTGTTATGAATTGCCCAGTTTTCATTAATCATGTCTGTCAGCTCCATTATTATACTTACATTACTTACCTTGTTAGCTAGTGGAGTGCATTCTCAAAAAATATCCCTACCACAGAGACAGGCTCCCTAACCATTAATATCCTTACCATTATTCATTATTTTATTATTATTTCCTTATTGCTTCATTATCTAATAAGTAACCACCTGCTCTGCTTATCTAATGCAAAATTGATTCTACAGAAAAACACTCCACAGTAACATCTCCTTATGCTGAGGCAAATTTAACTCTCATTACTGATCAGACAAAATTATCACTCAGAAAAACTATTGTTTCACTGTATTCTAGCCTGAAGGGTGATATACATACAGGTCTTGCTCATACATTCCACACACAATACTCCAGGCAACTATGCCTAAAGTTGTAATTCCTTAATGTTCGAAAAGACTGTACCATGACACAGATAGATAGTTACCTAACATATACTGATTGCACTGAACACAGACCCTTCTATTATACCACAATTAATATTAATATCTTGTATTCAAGATAGTTTATCCTGCATATTGCCTTTGCTGCTACACCAATGAGCTGATTCCTTCAGATGACACCTTTCATTTTCTCTGTACATTACCTTCTTGTTTGACATAAATTCTTTAATCATGGTACCACTTTATTTTGTTCCATCCTCTTATGATTAGTTACTAATAACTAACACAACATAATCTATGCTGTGTCCGTCCCCGGTGGCAGAGTGGTCAGCGCAACAGAATGTCAATCCTAAGCGCTCAGGTGTGATTCCCGGCTGGGTTGGAGATTTTTCTCTGCTCAGGGACTGGGTGTTGTGTTGTCTTAATCATCATTATTTCATCCCCATCGACGTGCAAGTTGCCAAAGTGGTGTCAAATCAAAAGACTTGCACCCAGCGAATGGTCTACCTGGTAGCAGGCCCTAGTCACACGACATTTTTATTTTTATCTATGCTATGGTACAAAATTACATGAAAGTCGAAGAGAGTGTTTCTGATTTACTTATAAACTACAGATAGGATAGGAGAAGAGTCTGACTGCCTCAGGAAATATGAAAATTGTGACAGGCAGCTGGGAGTAAGGATTATTGCCACATAATGAATCCAACACAGAATGTTGAACCCCCTACTTGCTATTTACACAAGAAATTAGTCTCTCATATTACATCAATGCTGAGATTTTGAATTACCAATAAACTGTATTTCAACAGCTGTTTTGCCAATTTCACAGTTGATAATATCTCTCGTTTCACACTTCTTAATAGCTTACCAATAGCACCAACAATTTTTATTTCAGAAACAGGCATCACTATTATGCCCTTAATAGATTCAAAAAATGCTTGTGAAATGTCATTCAAATCACTACCACTGTCCAGTAAACACTTAACGTGTATACATTGTACACTTGCTGTTACTACAGGGTGCCACATTTCCATTTTACTTACCATGTGTTCTTGTTCATACAAGAAATCCTCAATCTTTTCTTTACTTAACACATTGCACTCATCATTAATTATAGATTCAAATCACTATTGGATTCGTCATTGCTGTCATCATTGCACTTACAGTCAGAATTAGAAACACTTTCACTTACACTATGCTCTAGATTTGGTACCTCTTCCACTTTTTTCTCTATTTCAGTCAATTTTGAATCTACAATTTCATTTACTTTTTCCAGTTTTTCCTCTACCACTACTGCACCCTTGTTTTCTATCTGTTTCTGAATCATGTTTAATCTGATCGATGTGGTTCTCAACTTTGACTCTATTTTCAGCATATTGTTTCTCGAAAACCTCCGTCTTCCTACTACTGTCATCACAAAGTTTCTCTCTCTCTCTCTCTCTCTTCTACACATTTACTACTCAATGTTAATTTCTCATTTGTATTATCGCAGTCTTTAACTACTACATTAAACTTCTTATTTAATTCTGAAAGATTAGTGCTAACTACCTTAATTTCCTTTTTAATTTCTTTCTTCAGTTCATGTTTTAAGCTAGCTATCTCAGTTCTTCTTTTGTATTCATATTATTCATAATATAACTTAACTTTTCTACCCAATTTTCGTCTGCCAGAAACTTTTTCCCTTGCTAAGTTGCGCTACTAGGTTTTTCCTTAACGTTAATGGTCTTATCCACATCAGTACTGTTTTTGTCCATTTCAGTCTTTACAATAAGACTTTCATCCCCATCCTTCAAAGTTACATCCATGTCTGATTTATATTCAGCTACAGAAGCAGTCGCACTTACGTCCTCCTGTTCATTTAACAACTTAACCTCTACAGCTTTGTCCTCAGTCACACTGTCTTGTTTGTTAAGGTCACTCATTATGTATCACTTAATACAAAACAGCTTTTGCAATGAATTACCTTGTTTTTAATTACACATCTTCTGCTGTTCTGCTACTGCTGTTGCTGCAGTTGTCATATCAATTTTTTGTCTGCTGTGTGTTGTAATTCTCTGGGCAAAGCGTCTTGTTTATCCCAGTCAGCTGCGTCCACATGCATGCTGATTGGCTTCTCCTGTACTCAGTGGCTGCTTCCATAGAACCCGCTCACTGATTGGCTGCTGCACCTTCTTTGTTGTCAACCACTGTTGATTTCACTTTTCAAAGTTCACAAGTCCTTGTCTATTGTGCCTACGTCTAATATTCCTCACCCGCAAGGGCACCACATGTAGTGGTTCCACCTGCGTTTGTTTATTTCTTCACTTGTTGTCCTCGGTGTCGATGTATTGTGTTGCTACACTGGTTGAAAAATGGGCTTTGTAATTTGGACATTGAGTACGGTAAATAATGTAGCCGACAGATGCTCAGTTGCGTTTTACTGTCTTTTTCTTTCACTTTTCACAAACCCCCCCCCCCCATATACACATTTATATATGGCCAGTGCACTATTGTTTAACTTTTGAAAGCCTCATTAATAGTTACCAGGCAAGCCTCCACATACTGCTACAATAGTTTCCTGTTGAACATCTACTAGCAGTAAAAGCCTAACCACAAAGTCCACAGTTCTTGAAGAATAATCAGGTACTTATGGAGCAGACATTGTCACTGTTTTAACACATGGCCTATTTGTGTAACACTTATTTCATGATTAAGTTGAAGCATTGTTGTAGTTTTAATCAACACAGGTTTCTCGTCTGAAACTTGGCCATGGACTGACAGACTCATGACCAAAAATTGGGCCTTTACATATCCTCGCAATAATAGGCACTGAAACTTCACATTGTTTGAAGTTTAATTTACAGAAATTACTATTAAAACTTAACTCATTAAATCAACTGAATACGAGGGGTATTTGAAAAGTCTGTGCAAAGCCCGAGAGATGGCACCACTGGCGCGTATCGAGGTCATGTTTAGTTAGTAGCATCTTTGGAAAGAAGCACACCAAGTTTCAGCCATATTGGTCTATTTCTTTGTGTTTGGCATTCATGTGAATCAAGGAAGCCAAGTGATTGTCAAAAAATGGACGAAAAAGAATTTCGTGTGGTCACTAAACATTACTTTATGAAAGGCAAAATGCCTCAGGAGACTAAAGAGAAACTTGATAAACATTGCGGTGACTCTGAACTTTCGATTATAAGTGGTTTCAATATTTTTTTGGAGTGGCCATATGGGCACAAGTGATGGTGAACATTCTGGAAACCGTGTGGAGGTTATGACTCCAGAAATCATTGATAAAATCCATGATATGGTGATGGATGAAGGAGGAGTTAAGATGCATGAGATTACTAGTGCTCTTGGCATCTTGAATGAACAAGTACATAACATTTTGCATAAACATTTGGACATGAGAAAGCTATCTGCAAGATGGGTTCCGCAATTGCTCACGCTTGACCAAAAATGGAATAGTGTGAAGTGTTGCAAGGATGGTTTGCAGCTGTTCAGGAAGAATTCGCAGGACTTTAAGCATTGTTTCGTCACTGTGGATGAAACATGAATACGTTACTATACTACTGAGACCAAACAGCAATCTAAACAATGGGTTACCAAGGGAGAATCCGCACCAAAATAGACAAAGACCATTTCTTCGGGTGGAAAGGTTATGGCAACTGTCTTTTGGGATTTGCAAGGGATTATCCTCATCGACTATCTGAAAAAGGGTAAAACTATTACAGGTGAATATTACTCATAATTATTGGACCATTTGAAAACTGAGCTGCAAGAAAAACTCCGGTGATTTGACCACAAAAAAATTCCTTTTCCGCCACGACAATGCACCAGCACACACCTCAGCAGTTGTGGTCACAAAATTAATGCAAATAGGATTCCAACTCGTTTCACATCCCCCCTATTCTCCAGACTTTGCTCCCTCGGACTACTGTTTGTTCCCCAATTTGAAGAAATGGCTGGCGGGACAAAGATTTTATTCAAACAAGGAGGTGATTGCAGCAACTAATAGTTATTTTGCAGACTTGGACAATTCCTATTATTCGGAAGGCATCAACAAATTAGAACAGCATTGGACGAAGTGTATAAGGCTGAAAGGTTGGACGAAGTGTAAAGCTTGAAAGGAGACTATATTGAAAAATAAAAAAGGTTCACCCCAAACATGTAAGTAGTTTTTATTTTTGCACGGACTTTTCAAATGCCTCTCTTACATTGAAAAATTGTGTCTTTTTAACAGTTTCTTCTTCTATAAGGGTTAAGCTGAATTATTTTTTTAAATCATGAAATTAACGTATATAGTTATGCAAACAATACTTTTGACAAAACTGTTAATTACTTTGGAATTAATTAAGTGCTGGCTTTGCTAACACATTTTTGAATAGATCCAAACAGATCCTTTAAAATTACTATTAGTTGTTCCTCCAAATATTTATACTTAGTGCAGAATTTACATTTGTTTATATGTCAACAGTAGAATTTAATTTACGAAACAATTACTGATTTTGCCCAATAATGAAAGATACTAACTAGGAATAATCAGAATAAATTAGAAAATCATTACATACATAAAACTAAGCCCAAAATTAAATCTGGTGCTGTATTCTTTAAAACTGATGGCCAACCTTTCTCTATTATGAAAATGCAAATTATGCTCACATATGTTAATGGTAATTAGTTCAAAGTGATAAAATGAATTTAAGAAGGCAGATGGCAAAACAAGAGGGGAATTAAAATTATCCCACCTTGCTTTGTCACACACTGACAGATCAGGTGACCTGGGTGGCCAGCTAGGGCTGCAACCAGATCGACCTCAGCTAACAACTGTCAAGTGTGAAGACCGTGTGAATGTGCTCCAAGGTTCAGGTGGCTGTATGGTCAGTTGCTCCATCCTGTTGGAAGTAGTTGTAAGTCTTTTCCTCCTCTATTAATGCTGACAAACATATC
This sequence comes from Schistocerca nitens, assembly GCF_023898315.1. Classification (NCBI taxonomy): domain Eukaryota; kingdom Metazoa; phylum Arthropoda; class Insecta; order Orthoptera; family Acrididae; genus Schistocerca; species Schistocerca nitens. Next base: position 304,739,649 of record NC_064614.1, read on the forward strand.
CACTCATTCAGGCCACTTTTATTTGCCACACCCTGTACAACATTCCTATGAAACACTTATAAAGAAATGAACAATAAAACAAATGTCATAGTTTGAACTGTGTCATAACAAAAATTGAAGCACACAATACAAAACAGTTCATATTTTATAATAAATTTCATTCATTACAATTGGGCTGTTGCGTTTCAGTTGTTAATTGACAGTCTTCTGAATGTATTTTTTTTCTGGTATTACAGAAGTGCAACTTCCTCCTCCTCAAATATAACTGCAGTTGATAAGGATTCATCATGCCTAAGCATTGAGGTGCATGATATAGAAGTGTTCCCAAGAGGTTTTGCCTTCTCATGTGGAATGGGAGCAGTCCATCTTTTTGAGAAGAAATCTAGTTACATATATGAGAAAATAAATATAATTGTGATTCCAAAACCTGACTTTTCTGACAGACTCCTTGATCTCAACTATATTCAGAACTTAAATGTTGACATCAAAGGCAATCAACTTCTTGCTACAACAAATTGCTCACAAATATATACTGCACAATTGTGGGAATCAGACAGTGTCCAGGTAAAAGTGTTCTTCAGAACATCAGATGCTGAAATATATTGCACCTCATTTATAAACTGCATTATCTTTTCAGGGGACAACAAAAACATTTAGTCTGTTGGGTGAACAGTTGCACCATGGCCCTATCACAAGTCTGACTTCATGTCCATGGAAACCCATATTCATGACCTGTGGTGAAACTGACAGAACTGTTAGAATATGGAACTACCAAACTGCAAAACAGGAACTAATAAAACAGTACAAAGAAGAAATATATTGTGTAGCACTACATCCAACAGGTAAAAAAATTCTTTGCTTTCTCACTTCCAAAATTTTCCAGGTACATATGATAGATTATTGTGTTGTGTGTGAGATTAGATAGCATCACAGCTCACTCAGGGGTTATAGTGGTCACAAGATATCTTGGTGTGTATAGGTGTCCAGAGGTAGTTGGGGCTAACCAGTGACATTAAGGTCAGCCAGAAAAAAGCTACCGCCTATGGGTACTAATAGTGGGCCCCACCAATGAGGCTAGAAACAGTGGCAAACAATCCACTAACAAGTATGATAATGTCATAAAGAAAACTGTGTACAGTGGTTCTACAGAAAAAGGAGTAATCCAGTGGCAAGTGATAGACACAATAATATAGTGGCATGTTCACCCATGTAAGGTGACACATAAATTTTATGGTTTCATTAAATTTTTGTTATTGTTGTTATTGTGGTCTTCAGTCCAAAGATTAGTTTGATACAACTCTCCACACTAGTATATCCTGTGCAAGCATCTTCATTTCAACATAACTACTGCAGCCTATGTCCATTTGGACCTGCTTACTGTAGTCAAGCCTTGGTCCCCCTCTACAGTATTTATCTCCCACATTTCCCTTCATTATCAAATTGGTGATTCCCTCATGTCTCAAGACATGTTCCATCAATTGATGCCTTCTTTTATCAGGTTGTGCCATACTTCTTTTTTCTGCAATTTCATTCAGTATCTCCTCACTAGTTATTTGATGTACCCACATCATCTTCAATATTTGTTTATTTATTTTATTTTACATATCTAGTTCCTTAGAACCAAATTGAGCAGCAAATCTCCAAGGTCATGGAATGTGTCAGTGAATGAAATTACAACATAAAAGTAATAACAGATAAAATAAAATGTTAATGAACCAATAAAAAAAACAACAAGCCATATGATTATGTAAACACAATCAGCAGTATAACACAGGAATCAGTTTAATTTTTCAAGGAACTCCTCGACAGGATAGAAGGAATGACCCATGAGGAAACTCTTCAGTTTCAGTTTGAAAGCACGTGGATTACCGCTAAGATTTTTGAGTTCTTGCGGTAGCTCATTGAAAACCATCTATAGCACATTTCAATAGCTTCTGCTCTCTTGTCTGGACTGTTTATTGTCAATGTCTCTCTCATGTACAAGTGTGCACTCCAGACAAATACCTTCAAGAAAGACTTCCTTCACCGTAAATTAATAAATTTCTCCTTTTGAGAACTGCTTTTCTTGGTATGGCCAGTCCACATTTTGTATTGCAGTACTCTTCTTGGGAAACATGACTTGTAGATCCAGCTGCACTTTTGAAAGGAGTATCATTTTATATTGTCTCTACATTAGCAGTTGGCAAATTTTCAGTGCTTGAATCGAAAAGCACATATATGACTTTTAGTGTGTCATTTCGTAATCTAATTCCCTTAGAATTATCTGATTTAATTTGACTACATTCTGTTACCCTTATTTTATGTTCTGATTTAATTTTTATTGATTCCAGAAATCTTCTGTACTGTTACACATAGAGCTAGAGGAAATATAGAAGTTGTATACATGCATAAATATATAATTGTTTTGAGATATTCAGTTATGTAAGTCACAATGAAGCTAAATTCATGCATAGATATACACCTTCTGAAGATATTCATTTATATACAGCATAATGAACTTACTTACATGCATAATATAAACATTTTTGTTATATTAAAACTGTGGGAAGTCCAGGGATGAATAACAACAACTGTGTTAATCAGCTATATCAGGTGCATACTGTGCGTAGATAGTCATCAGTCTTATAATATATTTCTACATAAATTCATCATTTGTTGATTTTCATCTTATAATCCTTTTTAAGGCACTGTTCATTCTATTCAGCTGCTCCTCCAAGTTATCTGAGAGAACTACAATGTCACTGATAAACCTAAAAGCTCTTATTTCTTCTCCTTGGCCTTTAGTTCCTTTTCCAAATTTCTCTTCAGTTTCCTTTATGAACTGTTCAGTGCTCAGATTGAGTAACATCAGAGACAGGCTACAACCCTGTCTCCCTCCCTTTTTCTTCTGTTTCATATTCTTCCACTCTTATAACTATAGTCTGAATTAGTTATGACATTTGAAATGTTATTTACTACACCTAATTGGTGCGTATAGTAATAATTTTGTATTTATTATAAGAAAGACGACGAAAATACTGTTTGAAATCATGTGTCACACTTATTGTCAATGTTAAATTTTATTACATTTTCTTTGTGTGATAACTATTGCCAAAAGTGGCATAACTATAATTAATACAAATTTGTTATACTGTTGGTACTGTTATCAACCACAGGGCATGACTAATCACATATTCAGAACTTATGTTTTTATAATTTTACTGTGAACATGAAATGGCTGTTGAAAACTGGTTTCCCTGGAAGAAATGACCTTGATTATGAATATTTGTGGAGAAATCCAGTTATAGCAGAAAGCCACAAACTTAAGGTGAATAAAACTTCAAAACATGCTGGTATTAAGCAAGCACGTCTAGTCTGGAGACTTGTATTTTATTCTGGGAGCATACTCCAGAACTCTGTTAAATTCTTGAACTGTTTTACATATGAGAATCTTGTCAAGTGAACATTGGACTACATTTCTAGTGGTGAAAAGCTTTGTCTGGATATAAACATTTAAGGAACAGTTATTATTCTGGACAGTATTGTTGTTTATCATAAATCTTTGAATCACAGAGTGATGGAGGAGTTTAGGTTACTATATATGCTGTGACCAATGTGGATTAGTTTTCCATTATTTGATTTTAATGGGATTAACGGAAAGGGTGGAGAGCAAGTGAGTGTGAAAGAGCAACTAAGAAAGGGGCCTAGTGGGTGTATAGATGAGGGCCATGGTGAGAATGGAGTGTGTGCTGAATGAATAGTTACCACCAGTACATTTCAAAGTGGCTGAGGCTGAGGAGAAAGGAGAGGAGGAGGAATATAGGAGGTACAACTGTTGAAGCAGTGGTGTAGATCTTAAGTGATGTAGAGTGTAGGTTGTTTGCAGCAGTCGTGCAGTTGCATTTGAAGTTAATCACAATTTCGAAGTGGCCATCCATACAAGTATGAAGCTAGTTAAAGCCTTATAGAATGGAGCCCACATTCATTTTAGTCAAAGCCCTGGTGAAGGATTTGGTTTAGTTTTCCAAATCATTTGTGCCACTGGATGATAATTTGACAACCGATCAGTGGCTGGATCATGGTGATGACATGCATGAAGGTGTAAAAAAAAAAAAAAAAAGAGAGAGAGAGAGAGAGAGAGAGAGAGAGAAAGAAGGTGTTTCTGGACTAACTGGGCAGGATAATATCTGTTTGTAAGATTGTGGCAGTGTTATCAGAATATTAGGATAATTCCTGATTCACAGTGAAAACATGGCACCAACAAACACCAAGACTGTCTTGGAGGGACTTCTAACATATCAAAAATTAAGACAGAGGTATCAGGAGGTGGAGATCAACATCCACGAAGGTATTAAGTCATATCATCTTACATTTATTTGAAAAATACCCAAATTCCAAATGATGTCCATCTGTACACAATTGTGTAACTTCTCATAAATTTTCTAAAATTTGTTTAGCAGTCAACAATTCGTTTTCATATACTTAATCACTTATGCATATAGATGTTGCCAGGGTAGAGATCAAATCATGTTACTTGAATACTGTCTCACCAGTATATATGTGTATATGAAAATTTCAAATATTCATCAATTTTCAGCTCCATTTTTAGATTCTTTAGCACCTTCTTAATATAATTTCAGCACTACACTTGGTATAACATTGATCACAATTCTGTTTCCCTGGCATATAGGATATTGCACCTGTAACAAAGTTCAGCTTTCCTGATTTCAAAATTGAATCCTTGCTCTTTGGTTATACCTCAATTTGTTTTGCATTAAATTCAGTAGAATTTGATGGTCTTTGCATCTCTCTTATGCACCAGGCAAGACATGAAAATTTTGTGCTCTCCTACAGATAAGTGATTTATACTGAAAAAGACTCAGTTTAACACTGGTAACTAATCCAAAATATGTATGAGTGTGTTTTCCAAGCATAACATTTAATGTGTCACTTTTCTTTGCAGTTATTTCAGAAAACATGAAAAGATCATAAAGTAGGGTTACAGTTGTACTTTAGTTTACAATTTGGCACAGTAAACTTAAGGAATCTCATGTAACTGTTCTTTTTTCTTTCCAACATGTTAAGTACAACAAATCTCTTCATTGTTTTAATTCCTATTTGTGAAACACAGGGAAAATTTAATTTCGGGATCTAGAAACTTTGCCCATAGTAGTTTTGTTTACATACAATTACATACAACAAAAGCAAAACGAGGATAATGAAATGTAGTCGAATTAAGTCTGGTGATGCTGAGGGAATTAGATTAGGAAATGAGACACTTAAAGTAGTAAAGGAGTTTTGCTATTTGGGGAGCAAAATAACTGATGATGGTCAAAGTAGAGAGGATATAAAAGGTAGACTGGCAATGGCAAGAAAAGCGTTTCTGAAGAAGAGGAATTTGTTAACATCAAGTATAGATTTAAATGTCAGGAAGTCATTTCTGAAAGTATTTGTATGGAGTGTAGCCATGTATGGAAGTGAAACATGGACGATAAATAGTTTAGACAAGAAGAGAATAGAAGCTTTCGAAATGTGGTGCTACAGAAGAATGCTGAAGATTAGATGGGTAGATCACATAACTAACGAGGAGGTATTGAATAGAATTGGGGAGAAGAGGAGTTTGTGGCACAACTTTACAAGAAGAAGGGACCGGTTGGTAGGACATGTTCTGAGGCATCAAGGAATCACAAATTTAGCATTGGAGGGCAGTGTGGAGGGTAAAAATCATAGAGGGCGACCAAGAGATGAATACACTAAGCAAATTCAGAAGGACGTAGGTTGCAGCAAGTACTGGGAGATGATGAAGCTTGCACAGGATAGAGTAGCATGGAGAGCTGCATCAAACCAGTCTCAGGACTGAAGACCACCACAACAACAACAACAACAACAATTGCAAGTAGGCCTAATTTTCATAAACTTGTTTTATTGTTTTTTGGTAATTTAATTGACATATTCTCACTAAAGTATAATTTTTACGATGAGTGAAAAGTGCCTGACTTACCGTAGAATTGTTAGACCCAGAGTTTGGTGTCATGGATGCAGTAGTTTTCTTCCATTAATTGACATATTCTCACTAAAGTATAATTTTTACCGTGAGTGAAAGGTGCCTGACTTACCATAGAATTGTTAGACCCAGGATTTGGTGTAATAGATGCAGTAGTTTTCTTCCATTGGGGTGACTGTAGTGACATCGGAATTGGGGAAGTGCATCAGAGCCGTAAGTCATTCTGCTGGATATGTAGTATAGTGGAACAGGAGAGGAAAATTGCTGCCCTTCAGGCTGAATTAGATCAGACTAGGGAAGATCTGGACAAGTTGAGGAGGGAGAAAAGTAAAGAGAAGTGGAAAGTGCCAACAGGTAACACAAGGAAAAGGCTTAGAACTTCGTCACACAGCTTCAGCTAGGAGCTGATGAGCCTCAGGCAGAGGTAAGTGTGTACAGGACACAACAAACTTTCAGTAGAAAATTGAGTAAGAATGTTGGGAAGTCAGCAAATAAAAAGAAAGTTTTATTGTAGGCCAACCTCTGCAGGATGAATTAGGATCAGAATACCAGGTCCCCAATTTTTTTAAACCTAGTGCTGATCTGGGTCAGGTGACAGGGGATTTAGGTTCACTCTGTAAAGATTTTACCAAGGAACACATAGTGGTTATTGTGAGTGGGCAGGGCAACAATACTGAAAGAGATCCTGTGTGTGATATAAGAGTATGACCTAGTAAAGATTGCATCAGCTATGATACGTACAAGTGTGGAGTTTGTATATATTCTGATTTGCCGTGACTGACCTCATTAGACTCTTCTGCAAGAGAGTTAATTTGGAGTTGGAATGGCTGCTTGGGTCAGGTGTGGGTTCATATATTCGTGTGGTTCCTGTTGATTATAGTAGACATGGCCTACACCTCAGCAAGAATGGGAAGAATAAACTGGCTGGGCTAATGGCTGGAAATTTGAGAGGGCAAGGCACTGCCATGAGTGGTAAAATATCAGTGGTCACAGGTGCTGGAGCAGCAAATTTTTTATGATAGGTAGAACAGAAGGAAGGCAAGTTCTGAGAGAGGTCACGAATGAAATGAACTTTCAGTTTAAGAAAGAAACTAAACAGAATAATTCTGGCACAATGGATCAGCAAACACAGCTGTTGGTTAAAAATTTTCACCAATCAGCAGAAATTTGTTTTCTACCCAGTTTTGCCTTGGTCAATGTGAAATGGCAACTCTCTTCAGTACATAAAAATATTTGAGGGCTAAGAAATAAAATAAATTAACTACTTATCTGCACTGTTGAATTAGAGTCATCCAACCCAGCTGACATAATCTGCCTCTCTGTGCATCATGTGACTGCTGGAATAGATGTGTTAAGTGTTGCAGTATTTAGGTTAGCTTCTCACTTTTTAGGGCACAAATGGGGGAGTTGCCACATTCATCAGAATTTGCTGTAAATTAAATAATCAAACAATGGAAAGCTTTATTTGTGATAGTCTTTTTGTTGTACCTACCTGCGACTCAGCATCTTCGTTTTAAGGTGAGTGGTAACTTTCCTTTTCAGAATATTGTATAAATTTAATAACATAGACATTCATAAATTTTGCATAGAGCAATATATGGAAGGATGTGCAACCAAAGCAGAATTTCATAGTAAATCATTCATATTAGTAAGTGTCTACTGATACCAGTAGCTAATTTTAATCTGTTCATAAATTACTTTGAAGCTCTACTGGTCTATTTAACAACAAAAAGGAAAGAATTAGTGGTTCCTGGTAATTTTAATGTAGATTTTCTACAAAATTTGTCAAGTAAGAACTTACTGCAATCGGTAGTATTGTCATTTAGCTTAATTCATACTGTTAACTTTCAAACCAGAGTAACTAAGGACTCAAAGACAGCTATTGTTAATATCTTTATAGAAATGCTTAATAAACAAAATTACATTAGAAAACCAACAATAAGTATCCTCTCAGACCATGATATGCAGCTCCTTTCTTTAAATGTTAATACTGATCAGAATATGTTGTTGTTGTTGTTGTGGTCTTCAGTCCTGAGACTGGTTTGATGCAGCTCTCCATGCTACTCTATCCTGTGCAAGCTTCTTCATCTCCCAGTACCTACTGCTACCTACATCCTTCTGAATCTGCTTAGTGTATTGATCTCTTGGTCTCCCTCTACGATTTTTACCCTGCATGCTGCCCTCCAATGCTAAATTTGTGATCCCTTGATGCCTCAAAACATGTCCTACCAACTGATCCCTTCTTCTAGTCAAGTTGTGCCACAAACTTCTCTTCCCCCCAATCCTATTCAATACCTCCTCATTAGTTACGTGATCTACCCACCTTATCTTCAGCATTCTTCTGTAGCACCACATTTCGAAAGCTTCTATTCTCTTCTTGTCCAAACTGGTTATCGTCCATGTTTCACATCCATACATGGCTACACTCCATACAAATACTTTCAGAAACGACTTCCTGACACTTAAATCTATACTCGATGTTAACAAATTTCTCTTCTTCAGAAACGATTTCCTTGCCATTGCCAGTCTACATTTTATATCCTCTCTACTTCGACCATCATCAGTTATTTTGCTCCCCAAATAGCAAAACTCCTTTACTACTTTAAGTGTCTCATTTCCTAATCTAATCCCCTCAGCATCACCCGATTTAACTTGACTACATTCCATTATCCTCGTTTTGCTTTTGTTGATGTTCATCTTATATCCTCCTTTCAAGACACTGTCCATTCCGTTCAACTGCTCTTCCAAGTCTTTTGCTGTCTCTGACAGAATTACAATGTCATCGGCGAACCTCAAAGTTTTTACTTCTTCTCCATGAATTTTAATACCTACTCTGAATTTTTCTTTTGTTTCCTTTACTGCTTGCTCAATATACAGATTGAATAACATCGGGGAGAGGCTACAACCCTGTCTCACTCCTTTCCCAACCACTGCTTCCCTTTCATGCCCCTCGACTCTTATAACTGCCATCTGGTTTCTGTACAAATTGTAAATAGCCTTTTGCTCCCTGTATTTTACCCCTGCCACCTTCAGAATTTGAAAGAGACTATTCCAGTTAACGTTGTCAAAAGCTTTCTCTAAGTCTACAAATGCTAGAAACGTAGGTTTGCCTTTTCTTAATCTTTCTTCTAAGATAAGTCGTAAGGTTAGTATTGCGTCACGTGTTCCAACATTTCTACGGAATCCAAACTGATCTTCCCCGAGGTCCGCTTCTACCAGTTTTTCCATTCGTCTGTAAAGAATTCGCGTTAGTATTTTGCAGCTGTGACTTATTAAACTGATAGTTCGGTAATTTCCACATCTGTCAACACCTGCTTTCTTTGGGATTGGAATTATTATATTCTTCTTGAAGTCTGTGGGTATTTCGCCTGTCTCATACATCTTGCTCACCAGATGGTAGAGTTTTGTCATGACTGGCTCTCCCAAGGCCATCAGTAGTTCTAATGGAATGTTGTCTACTCCCAGGGCCTTGTTTCGACTCAGGTCTTCCAGTGCTCTGTCAAACTCTTCACGCAGTATTGTATCTCCCATTTCATCTTCATTTACATCCTCTTCCATTTCCATAATATAAAATCTACTAAAGCTGAGTTCAAGAGGGTAGTCAGTAAGCCAAAAATTGATTGTTTTAGGAACTGGAGTGATGTGTACAGTGATCATAGCATGAATGAGAAATACATTACTTTTATTAAAGATGTCCTTAACTTATTTGAAAACTGTTTCTCCCCAAAACTAACCCAGATTAGACGAAAGTCAATAAAAAGACAGGTAACAAATGTATGCAATGTTGCTGAACTTTTCTATAAGCACTTTATAACTATTACTGAAAAGATGGCATTGTCAGGTTCAGTAGATGCTGCCAAGAAATATCTCAGACCTGTTGCTACAGATAACAACAATAATATGAATATGAACCTCACTATGCCAGTAGAAATAATGTCTACCACAAAACCTTTAAGCATCAAAAAATTCTAGTGGCTGTGATAATATATAAACAAAGTTGATTAAACAGTTGCCAATGAGTTTAGTGACATTTTAAATTATTTTTGTGTAACCAGCCATTTATCAGTGGAACATTTCTTGAGTGGTTGAAATATCCTGAAGTCAAGCCTTTGCATAAGAAAGGAGATAAAGAAATACCATCAAACTTCCATCCAATTTCACTTTTTCCTGCATTCTGAAAAATTTTAGAAAGTCATCTTCTTGAGGCTACTGGTATATCTTGTAATCTGTGAACAGCATTTTGTTATGTAAACCACAATATCCTTTTAAGTAAATTAGAAGATTACAGTGTAACAGGAAGTGCTGAAAAATGGTTCAAATCCTTTATCTCTGTTAGAAAACAAAGGGTGTCAATAGGAAAAAGATGTGTATTAAGCTATCAAGCATCATCCAACTGGAAACCAATAACATATAGTGTCTCCCAAGTTTTCATCTTATGGCCCTTACTTTTTGTTGTGTATATCAATGACCTTCCATCAGTAACATTACCAGGTGCCAAGTTTGTATTGTTTGCAGATGATACCATCATTTCATAAATGGTAAATCAAGTTTATCCTTAGAAAGGTAAGCTAATGAAATTTTTGTGGACATTAGTAAATGGTTCCTAGCCAATTATCTGTCACTAAACCTTGAAAAAATATACTATATGCAGTTCAGAACTTGTAAAATATTTCCTGCCAGTATACACGTAAAATATAGTGACAAGCAGATAGAATAAGTTGACAGTGTTAAGTTCTTGGGATTACAGCTTGATAACAAATTTAACAGGGAAGAGCATACCACAGAACTGCTGAAGTGAGCAAACAAATCTCCCTTTGCTATGCTTACTTTCATTCCACAATATCACATGGGATTATTTTCTGGGTTAACTCATCAAGCAAAGCTACTGTTTTCTGAGCTCCCCGTACAGTAAAAATTATTTTTGATGAGAACTCAAGAACGTCCAACAGAGATCTGTTTAAAGAACTGGGGAAAGTAACTACTGCCTCTGTATATATTTATTCCTTAATAAAATTTGTCATTAAAATATATCTTTTTTTCAAACCAACAGTTCAGTTCATGGAATCAGTACTAGAAATAAGAATGGCTTCCAAAAAGATTTAGTCACTTATGTTGGTTCAGAAAGGTGTCCACTATTCAGCAATACATATTTTCAATAACATACCAGCAACCATAAAAAGTTTAACTAATAATAAAGATCAGTTCGAGAAGAGTCTAAAGGAGTTATGGTGGCCAATTCCTACTCCATTGATGAATTTCTTATCAGAACCGATTGGTGCATGTATGATATTAATAATATCATAATACACTCCTGGAAATTGAAATAAGAACACCGCGAATTCATTGTCCCAGGAAGGGGAAACTTTATTGACACATTCCTGGGGTCAGATACATGGCATGATCACACTGACAGAACCACAGGCACATAGACACAGGCAACAGAGCATGCACAATGTCGGCACTAGTACAGTGTATATCCACCTTTCGCAGCAATGCAGGCTGCTATTCTCCCATGGAGACGATCGTAGAGATGCTGGATGTAGTCCTGTGGAACGGCTTGCCATGCCATTTCCACCTGGCGCCTCAGTTGGACCAGCTTTCGTGCTGGACGTGCAGACCGCGTGAGACGACGCTTGATCCAGTCCCAAACATGCTCAATGGGGGACAGATCCGGAGATCTTGCTGGCCAGGGTAGTTGACTTACACCTTCTAGAGCACGTTGGGTGGCACGGGATACATGCGGACGTGCATTGTCCTGTTGGAACAGCAAGTTCCCTTGCCGGTCTAGGAATGGTAGAACGATGGGTTCGATGACGGTTTGGATGTACCGTGCACTATTCAGTGTCCCCTCGACGATCACCAGTGGTGTACGGCCAGTGTAGGAGATCGCTCCCCACACCATGATGCCGGGTGTTGGCCCTGTGTGCCTCGGTCGTATGCAGTCCTGATTGTGGCGCTCACCTGCACGGCGCCAAACACGCATACGACCATCATTGGCACCAAGGCAGAAGCGACTCTCATCGCTGAGGACGACACGTCTCCATTCGTCCCTCCATTCACGCCTGTCGCGACACCACTGGAGGCGGGCTGCACGATGTTGGGGCGTGAGCGGAAGACGGCCTAACGGTGTGCGGGACTGTAGCCCAGCTTCATGGAGACGGTTGCGAATGGTCCTCGCCGATACCCCAGGAGCAACAGTGTCCCTAATTTGCTGGGAAGTGGCGGTGCGGTCCTCTACGGCACTGCGTAGGATCCTACGGTCTTGGCGTGCATCCGTGCGTCGCTGCAGTCCGGTCCCAGGTCGACGGGCACGTGCACCTTCCGCCGACCACTGGCGACAACATCGATGTACTGTGGAGACCTCACGCCCCACGTGTTGAGCAATTCGGCGGTACGTCCACCCGGCCTCCCGCATGCCCACTATACGCCCTCGCTCAAAGTCCGTCAACTGCACATACGGTTCACGTCCACGCTGTCGCGGCATGCTACCAGTGTTAAAGACTGCGATGGAGCTCCGTATGCCACGGCAAACTGGCTGACACTGACGGCGGCGGTGCACAAATGCTGCGCAGCTAGCGCCATTCGACGGCCAACACCGCGGTTCCTGGTGTGTCCGCTGTGCCGTGCGTGTGATCATTGCTTGTACAGCCCTCTCGCAGTGTCCGGAGCAAGTATGGTGGGTCTGACACACCGGTGTCAATGTGTTCTTTTTTCCATTTCCAGGAGTGTATATGAATATTGCATGCAATCTGACTTCTGTACAAATTTTGTGCGTTAATGTGATCATTGTAAATAAGTGCTGTAAAATGTTTGTTTTTATAAAAAAATTTTAATTTATTTCAATAGCCTAAGAATAATTACATGCACCTAAGTTTACTGAATATTTGATATTTGGTAATTCCTTTTAAATGTAAATATGCTTAAGATATAATTTTTTTTAAACCAACTCCACACCTACAAGAGAAATTCCATTTGGCGGGGTCTGTGGAAGGTATGTTAACATGCCTGTTCTTATGTTTCAAATGATTATTGTGTATTCTTGATTTCTGACATGTCCCACAACACAGAGGATCTCTTTCCTATGGATCAATTGGAATGAAAAGTGCATCTAATCTAATCTTCATAGGGGTTTTCAGAGTATAGACGTAGATATAGATCACACTGCTCTAGTCTTTCTCTGAGGCCAAGAGTACAAAAGTTTGGTAAAATTGAACAGCATTGCAAATGGCTTATTTTTGATAATGGAATACGTTCACTTCCATTAAGAAAAGAATCTGTGAGCAAATACTGACATCTTGATTTTGTCTTCATTCATCAATGATTTTATATGGTTGGGCTTCAATGACATAGTCAGAATTGTCACATGCAAAATAAAATTCCATTGTTAGATAAAGGCACACTAATATTGTAGAATTGTCACATGCAAAATAAAATTCCATTATTAGTTAAAGGTGCACTAATATTCTAGAACCATGTAATCTGTTAAATCCCATTTGACACTCAATAGTCCATACTTGTGTGGTATTTTTCTTATTTATTGTATGTAATATCTGTTATTATCTATCTGCTTTCCTATGAAGTGTGTGGTGTCACGAAATTGTTGGTGACACTCGCTATCTGTAATCACTGACTCAATGTCCACATATGTATAAGCTGTTTTGTAAGTTATGTTATATATTAAGTTATATGTTTGTTATGTGACTAAAAAAATTATGTTTTTCTCTTTCATGTAATGGCTCATCAAGTGTAGAACATGTGATGCCCTTCAAAATGCACTGTCAAATTCTGGCCACAAGCCATCACAGCACTGATTAGATATTGGCCTTGTTTTATTTCCATTTTAATGCACAAAGTTTACAGCACCAAATAAATGTACTTCTTTTAAAGCTGGAAAGCTAAGGAAGGAGTCACTCTGCATTTGCATATAGACAGAAATTACATTTATCTGAAAAATATATTATAAATTTTATTATATGCTGGAGCCTGATAAGGAGTTTATGGAATGGGCAACAAAAGTTTGGTGAATTATCCAAGCAAGACACTTTTAAGAGAGAAGAATTTGATTTATTGTTTTTGAATCGTATATAGAAGTTATGTCCAGGTTAATTATTGCTACTGTAACACCAGAAGTAAATTTTGGACATTACTAAATTGTAGCAGCACCATGGCAGCCATGTGTGAGGCAATCAGAGGCATTGACACTTAATTTCACAAACGAGCCTGTTTGTACACTGTGAGGCAGCTGGGTTAAGCCATGCAATCATAGCGACTTTGCAGTAAGGTTTTGCGATGATGAACTGGCGTATATCTATGGGGACACAGAGGTGTCGATCTGTATGTGCCTGGAAGCAGTATAATGGCACAAGGGTGTGTTAATTGGTATAAATAATCTCTGAATCTAGTGCAGTTGTGCACAATCTGGCAGTGCCCTCCATGACATCGGATCCATGTCAGTTTCCAGCATGCTATGGGCCCGCCAGCAGCTGATGCTGGTCTGGGCAGCCGGCTCCACCAGACCAGCTCACAAATCTAATTCCATCACTGCAGACTTATGTGACAAAAGGAAGTTATCACTCAGGAGCCTCAGCAGCACCAAACTTCTGCCCTGGAGGGCAGCAGTTCACACCCAGGACTACACTGCTGCCATCCCCGCACACCAGGACAAGCTCATAATCCAGTAGCCATGTAGAAGTAGAAATAATAGTAGGAGAAGTAGAAGTTTATTGTCTCATAACATACAATTTCAAGCCATTGACTTAAAAGTTCAGGAGACTCGACAAAACACAAAAACTGGTTTACGATTTTCCTTATAATACCAGTAATATAATATACAGTACTGAATAATTACTTAATTAACCAATTAATAATTTTTCTTCAAAAGTAACAAACTTTTAAGATTAACAGTCCTAAGTACTTGCTCTCTCCTGCTCAAATTTTCAGGTTGTCATTTATGAATTCATCTACTCAATAGTAACATTTCTGCACTAGTTTCTCATATAAGGATTTTTCCAGTGTTCATAAATTTATTCTGAGTAGTTCTCTTCCTTTCCTTTCACACAATTTAACGATTTCAAGAATAGTCTTAGTCAACAGTTCAGTGAGGCGAGCAAAGCTATATGCATTGAATTATTGGACAAACTACCCAGGAAGCTGACAGAGCTATGTAAACAACTAAAACAAGAAATAATTACTGATACGTCCCACAATATAAATACATTAATGGAAAAAGTATCATCCATAAATGATAAACAGAAACAATTTTCAGCTAAGTTACAAAACCCTAGTGAAGCATATTCTCAAATTCAGGAGATGCAAGTGGATGTGTCGGTAAAAAAATGTGATGAATGCAGTCAGCAAGCTGCAAGACGTAAGCAAAAACTTTCCTACGGAAGTACAAAAGTTAAGTCTAAGGGTAAACCAGTTAAGTTTAGAGTCAAAATTTGCCAAAAAGACAGAGAGATAAGATATGTGCAGATGTAAAAAAAATAACTGAAAAAGCTGAAGCTGGGATGCTGGATAAGGGCAGCACCCTTGCTGAAAAGTTAGTGTCAGAGTGCAAAATTTATGTAGATACTGTAGATGAAGCTCTGAAAGAGAAAGAAAGTCATCTTCTGGCTAAAATGGATCCAGGTTTAAAGGAAGCAGAGGAAAGGTTATGAGGCAGTATTGCTAAAACTACTGACACTTCAAAACAACATTTGACAGAAAACAAACCATGTTTTTAGAGAAGTTAGATACTTTCCCACGTTATCCACAACATGGGGCTAGCCCGTTGATGAAAATAGCAAAGGTTGCAGAATGCAGCAACACTTGCTGGCAGCTGTAACTGTTGATCAAGAGCAGTGTCCATGCGCTATGCCACAAGCGAACATAAACACACCTGTCACTGACCGTGCAGTGTGTTTGTCAACATTACTCGCGGATGAGAGATTATTTAGGCATCGAAAATTTCCAGTATTTACCTCTGAAGGGAAAAGAACACACCCCCTGGTCTTCATCAGGACATTTTGAAGTGTTTTACTTTGTGCCTGGACCGAAGCCCAGAAAATTAGACTTGCTGTTGGATGCACACAGGTTGACGTTCTGCTATGGGCTACAGACATGGCAGAACGTTGCCACTACTATGAACATTTTGAGACAGCATTTCTGGATAATTATTGGTCTGAGGCCATACAAGAGAGGCTCAGATGTGAAGTATTCAACCCAGCTCCATTCAGTAACAAACATGGAAGCTTAAGGGGCTATTTTGAAAAATATTTGAATAAAACCACATACTGTACGAACTCGGTATCTCAAGTGGATGTGCTGAAAATTTTAAAGAGCCATCTTCCTGCCCACATTAGGGAAAAACTCATTACCATCCAGAACACAACACCAAATACTTTCTATCTATACTGCACCCAATAGCTTTGATATACGGAGAGAGACCAGTGCAACCCAAGCTTGTTAGTACGGATAGCGTCACAGAGATTATGGACCAGCAAGTGAACAACAGATTTGTAGTACAACACAGGTGGCAACCTTACACCACACAGGCCTATGGTAATGGTAAAGATAATCACAAAAGCAGTGAAGAAAGCCGTAAATCCCAA
Organism: Schistocerca nitens; assembly: GCF_023898315.1. Taxonomy (NCBI): domain Eukaryota; kingdom Metazoa; phylum Arthropoda; class Insecta; order Orthoptera; family Acrididae; genus Schistocerca; species Schistocerca nitens. Next base: position 304,756,224 of record NC_064614.1, read on the forward strand.
GGCGGGTATAAAAGAAATGGCTAAAAATTTAGCAAAAACAACTACAGTGGCAAGTAGCATATGGCCAGCCTGTATAATATGTACAGACTCAAGCTACCAGCAATAATCAACTGACCGCTTGGCAAAAACCAAAAATACCAGATAGCTGAATAACTCACAGACAGCGGGATTCAGGCAGAAAATAACACACATATGCTGAATAATGTGCAGTGGCGAAGAGAATTTCAGTCAAGATCTGCGCAGGATACCAATTGGCGTAATCAAATACCAACACTCCATATAGTGGAAATTATGCCTGACCCAGAGACAAATGCCACCACGGTGTAGGGAAGCAGCCTACTCACGCTGTAGTAAATTCATATCAGTCTTTCCATTTTGTGCCAGCCAGTCCGCTGTAACTAGCTCTGACGTCATAAATATTGCGCAATACTTTAAAAATCAAGCTAATAACCTAAAACGTTTCTAGCATGTCAGGAGTAATACTAAATCAACATGTGTTGAATGTCAGTTCAATAACTTTAGCCATTTTCAAAATTTGGACGTTTTTCTGTAAAGATCATTGGCGCAACAGAAAAGAGCTAGAGACTTAAAAATTTATATTTAGATTCCTTTTCCATAATAATTTAATAGAAACAATACTTTGGATCTCACAAATTAAAATTTTTGTTGAAATTCATAATTTTCTGGTTTTTGTCTTAAAAATTAAGGAAGCAAGATAGATTAAGTAGGCTAATAAATAAGGCTAGGATGTTTATATTTAAGTAGAATGGAGATCCGCTATAACCATAAAGATGTGAGAAGTTTCATTTGAATAACTATAAAACTATAGCGATAGCGTATCTCCAAAGGGCAAGTTCAGAGCTCGTCTACTGCGTGCAGTGTAATTAAATTAATTCTCTCGCCCAAAATAATTGACTTAGCCACATCAGAATTTTATTATGATTACTTAACTGTGTGCTGATTGCACATTTAAATTGAGAGTCTCATCGGCCATCAGCAAAAGAAGCAATGATTTATTCAATAACTTAATGTGGTGCATTACTAGCCCAGCGGCTAGTCAGGAGAGCCGATTTGATCAGGCGTTCCCTTAGCCGTCCGCACCGCGGCTTTATATATAAGAACGCTGCGCGAGGAAGAAAGGCCCCAGTTCTCTCCAGACACTGAATAGCACACCATCTGTGTCGGGAGTCGTGTCACGTCGGTATCATTGCTATAAACGGCCTCGGATGCTGTAGTAAGTTACTCGGGATACGCGTAACCATGAAATCATTTTCAAGTGAAGTGTTAATTCTGGGATGATTTTAATTATCTAGCTTCAGTTTGCGTATGTCGTATTTTCACGTGCTGTCGCGGGACAGACATTCTACCATTATTTAGCGTGGTGTTTGATGAACATTATCATCAAATTATGGTGAGCATTCACTTAAACATTTAATTTGGACAGTTATAGTTGCATCAGCGCATTAGACTCTGAACTGCTCTGTTAGTCAGATTGTGTGGATTCTTTTTTTTCATCTGTGACTTTCATAATACAGAGAACGTTTTTACACGATCGTTTTTTGATTATGAATCCCAGACAATCTCCTAATTCCTCAGAGCTATAAGCTGTAGCTATAAGTGTATTTCTCAGATGAAGTGGGCACTAGGAATTCTAATTACAGGCTTCACGTTTTGTTAATCACTTTCTGGTTGCCAATATTGTAGTTAGAGAGCCAGTGTTGAGAACGGCATAAGACAGCATAAATAATAGGAACACTTATATAACAATTAATTCCACCCACCGCCCCACATATGGTTAAATGGCAGGGAAGTGTTTCTACATTCTACAAAATTTTATACCACCAATAAATTCCACCAGCCGCCCCACAATTGGTGCATCGGCCGGGAAGAAAGAAACTGAGTAAAAGTGAAAGTGATTTTTAAATATTCGGATTCGGGAATGAAATGCGACACGCAACTGAGTAATAAAACAGTGATAGTGACGTGTGCATGTGGACGACGCAATTGTATTAACAACGCATCTGGATTGACGGAGCTGGCACTGAGTCTAGCGGCGCAGCCGGCATCACAAGAAGCCAGTTTCGCCTCACCGCAGTCGTCCGCCGGAGCAGCTGGAGCTGCGCCTGCAGTTGCGGGCCACGCAAACACACAACAGCCGTCGGAGTGCCGTTTGCTGGTCAGCGCGCTGCGTCGCATCAGTAATCCGGGTACGCTGCGCCGGCAACGCCATATGTCGTGCAGAAGGAACTAAGTTAAGTGAAAAGCTGTTAAAAATTTTACTAACCTGCACTAAAAGACTGTCGGAAATGGAACTGCCAGAAGAAACCGAGGTTAAACTTAAATCAGAACCTATGTCTGTTGAAGGAACTGTAAATCCAGACAACGGTTCAAGTGTAAATACGCATGAAAGTAGTAATGTTAAAGTGAAATATGAAGTATTGTCTCCTGACAGTAGTGTGGGAAGGGGCAATGTTTCAATAATAGAGACCCCTGTAGTAAAGCAGAAATTAGAAATTGTTAATTTATTGGATGATAGTTTATCTGCCCCCCATGAACCATGGACCTTGCCGTTGGTGGGGAGGCTTGCGTGCCTCAGCGATACAGATGGCCGTACCGTAGGTGCAACCACAACGGAGGGCTATCTGTTGAGAGGCCAGACAAACATGTGGTTCCTGAAGAGGGGCAGTAGCCTTTTCAGTAGTTGCAGGGGCAACAGTCTGGATGATTGACTGATCTGGCCTTGTATCATTAACCAAAATGGCCTTGCTGTGCTGGTACTGCGAACGGCTGAAAGCAAGGGGAAACTACAGCCGTAATTTTTCCTGAGGACATGCAGCTTTACTGTATGATTAAATGATGATGGCGTCCTCTTGGGTAAAATATTCCGGAGGTAAAATAGTCCCCCATTCGGATCTCCGGGCGGGGACTACTCAAGAGGACGTCGTTATCAGGAGAAAGAAAAGTGGCATTCTACGGATCGGAGCGTGGAATGTCAGATCCCTTAATCGGGATGGTAGGTTAGAAAATTTAAAAATGGAAATGGATAGGTTAATGTTAGATATAGTAGGAATCAGTGAAGTTCGGTGGCAGGAGGAACAAGACTTTTGGTCAGGGGATTACAGGGTTATAAATACAAAATCAAATAGGGGTAATGCAGGAGTAGGTTTAATAATGAATTAAAAAATAGGAGTGCGGGTTAGCTACTACAAACAGCATAGTGAACGCATTATTGTGGCCAAGATAGACACAAAGCCCATGCCTACTACAGTAGTACAAGTTTATATGCCAACTAGCTCTGCAGATGATGAAGAAATTGATGAAATGTATGACGAGATAAAAGAAATTATTCAGGTAGTGAAGGGAGACGAAAATTTAATAGTCATGGGTGACTGGAATTCGTCAGTAGGAAAAGGGAGAGAAGGAAACATAGTAGGTGAATATGGATTGGGGGGAAGAAGTGAAAGAGGAAGCCGCCTTGTAGAATTTTGCACAGAGCATAACTTAATCATAGCTAACACTTGGTTCAAGAATCATAAAAGAAGGTTGTATACCTGGAAGAATCCTGGAGATACTAAAAGGTATCAGATCAGATAGATTATATAATGGTAAGGCAGAGATTTAGGAACCAGGTTTTAAATTGTAAGACATTTCCAGGGGCAGATGTGGATTCTGACCACAATCTATTGGTTATGAACTGCAGATTGAAACTGAAGAAACTGCAAAATGGTGGGAATTTAAGGAGATGGGACCTGGATAAACTGAAAGAACCAGAGGTTGTAGAGAGTTTCAGGGAGAGCATAAGGGAACAATTGACAAGAATGGGGGAAAGAAATACAGTAGAAGAAGAATGGGTAGCTCTCAGGGATGAAGTAGTGAAGGCAGCAGAGGATCAAGTAGGTAAAAAGACGAGGGCTAATAGAAATCCTTGGGTAACAGAAGAAATATTGAATTTAATTGATGAAAGGAGAAAATATAAAAATGCAGTAAATGAAGCAGGCAAAAAGGAATACAATCGTCTCAAAAATGAGATCGACAGGAAGTGCAAAATGACTAAGCAGGGAAGGCTAGAGGACAAATGTAAGGATGTAGAGGCTTGTCTCACTAGGGGTAAGATAGATACTGCCTACAGGAAAATTAAAGAGACCTTTGGAGAGAAGAGAACCACTTGTATGAATATCAAGAGCTCAGATGGCAACCCAGTTCTAAGCAAAGAAGGGAAGGCAGAAAGGTGGAAGGAGTATATAGAGGGTTTATACAAGGGCGATGTACTTGAGGACAATATTATGGAAATGGAAGAGGATGTAGATGAAGATGAAATGGGAGATAAGATACTGCGTGAAGAGTTTGACAGAGCACTGAAAGACCTGAGTCGAAACAAGGCCCCGGGAGTAGACAACATTCCATTAGAACTACTGATGGCCTTGGGAGAGCCAGTCATGACAAAACTCTACCATCTGGTGAGCAAGATGTATGAGACAGGCGAAATACCCACAGACTTCAAGAAGAATATAATAATTCCAATCCCAAAGAAAGCAGGTGTTGACAGATGTGAAAATTACCGAACTATCAGTTTAATAAGTCACAGCTGCAAAATACTAACGCGAATTCTTTGCAGACGAATGGAAAAACTAGTAGAAGCGGACCTTGGGGAAGATCAGTTTGGATTCCATAGAAATGTTGGAACACGTGAGGCAATACTAACCTTACGACTTATCTTAAAAGAAAGATTAAGAAAAGGCAAACCTACGTTTCTAGCATTTGTAGACTTAGAGAAAGCTTTTGACAACGTTAACTGGAATAGTCTCTTTCAAATTCTGAAGGTGGCAGGGGTAAAATACAGGGAGCGAAAGGCTATTTACAATTTGTACAGAAACCAGGTGGCAGTTATAAGAGTCGAGGGGCATGAAAGGGAAGCAGTGGTTGGGAAAGGAGTGAGACAGGGTTGAAGCCTCTCCCCGATGTTATTCAATCTGTATATTGAGCAAGCAGTAAAGGAAACAAAAGAAAAATTCAGAGTAGGTATTAAAATTCATGGAGAAGAAGTAAAAACTTTGAGGTTCGCCGATGACATTGTAATTCTGTCAGAGACAGCAAAGGACTTGGAAGAGCAGTTGAACGGAATGGACAGTGTCTTGAAAGGAGGATATAAGATGAACATCAACAAAAGCAAAACGAGGATAATGGAATGTAGTCAAATTAAATCGGGTGATGCTGAGGGGATTAGATTAGGAAATGAGATACTTAAAGTAGTAAAGGAGTTTTGCTATTTATGGAGCAAAATAACTGATGATGGTCGAAGTAGAGAGGATATAAAATGTAGACTGGCAATGGCAAGGAAATCGTTTCTGAAGAAGAGAAATTTGTTAACATCGAGTATGGATTTAAGTGTCAGGAAGTCGTTTCTTAAAGTATTTGTATGGAGTGTAGCCTTGTATGGAAGTGAAACATGGACGATAACCAGTTTGGACAAGAAGAGAATAGAAGTTTGGAAATGTGGTGATACAGAAGAATGCTGAAGATAAGGTGGGTAGATCACGTAACTAATGAGGAGGTATTGAATAGGATTGGGGAGAAGAGAAGTTTGTGGCACAACTTGACTAGAAGAAGGGATCAGTTGGTAGGACATGTTTTGAGGCATCAAGGGATCACAAATTTAGCATTGGAGGGCAGTGTGGAGGGTGAAAATCGTAGAGGGAGACCAAGAGGTCAATACACTAAGCAGATTCAGAAGGATGTAGGTAGCAGTAGGTACTGGGAGATGAAGAAGCTTGCACAGGATAGAGTAGCATGGAGAGCTGCATCAAACCAGTCTCAGGACTGAAGACCACAACAACAACAGTTTATCTGATGAGTTAAAAACGAAACAGTCATCAGAGGTGGTAGTGTTTAAACAGGAGAAGTTAGATATGACTAATCAATCAGAAGTTTCATTTAGTTTTGATGATTCTGGTGTTGGAGCTAGTTTTTCGTCACCTGAGTGTGATAAAAAGCCAGCTAGTGAGCAACCCAAAGATACTGGGGCTATTGATTTAAATATTATATTACAAGCAATAGCTGCCAGTAATGCAAAAATGTCAGCCAGTAATGCTAGAATGAGAGCTGAGTTAAAATCGGATATAATTGAGGTAATGGACAATAAATTAGAATCCAATAAAGCTGAATTAGAAACACTCTTCAAGACTGGCTGCAGTAAGTTGAAAGAGGATCTGGATAGTTTGAATTATAAAATTGATTACAACCATGAGGATATTAAGAAAAAGGTTACTCAACAATTTTCTGAAATGTATAAAACAGTAAAATCCGAAGTTGCTGAGGTTCGCAAAGACTTCCAAATGGAAGATGCGAAGCTGGAGCACAAGTTAACAGAAAAGATCGAGGCGGAATCTGAACTGTGCTCAGATAGGTTTAAAGATGTTAATATAAAAGTAAACATATGTCAAGCAAAAGTAGACGCAACAAAAACTGATACTACTCATATTGTGCAAAGAGTAGATAATGTTGAAATGAGAGTAGAAAATATTAGTACTGACATTGCTAACATTGAGAGTAAAGTAGCTTCAGTAACTTCTGGTAATGGTAGTATGCAACAAATTGTAGCTGCAAATGCCGCTTTTATCGGGTGTCGGCAGTTCTTGCGGTTCGATCCAGATAAAAATATCCACCCGCTAGATTTCTGGAACGATTTTGAAGATGTGATTCCACCAACTTGGTCTGAACGAGAGAAAATCTCATTTATTAGAAGCCATTTAGCAGGTGACGCCATGCGTTGGTCAGCTGATGTTATGTTGAAATGTAAAACATTAGCTGAATTTAAAACAGCTTTCATTAATGAGTACTGGTCTAGTAATAAGCAAAATGAAGTGCTGAGAGAATTTTGGAGTGGGAAACGCTTCAATGTAGGCAAGGAATCTATTAAAGAGTTTGCCAGGTCTTGGATCTCACGTTTGTCACGTTTGGCCGAAAAGCTGAAACCTGAAATGATAATACTAGGTCTTGAAGCCAAACTGCTGTGGTATTGGCAAACTAGAATTGTATCTGCCCCTAGAGACAATCTGGATCGTTTCATTGAGTATTTGGAATGTGTAGAACGTGTTGCTGCCAATGAGGAGCAAGCACGTAATAACAGAAATGGTAATAACACTAGTAGTAATTTTAAGAACGAGCAGAATGGCAATGTAAACATCAGAACAGTAGGTGTTTGCATTCTAAGAGAGGTAGGAATTGGAGAAATAATTATCAGAACCAACAATGGCATCCAAATGATAGTAATTTTGTTCCAAACAAAATTATGCAGGTAAACAACAGTACGGAAAGCAATGCTGTGCCAGTTAACTATAATGAAAATAAAGGAAACAGTAGTAGGCCGATGTAGGAAAACTAGTTCTCGTCTATGAGGACACTGGCGCTCACCAGGCGGTTACTTTTCCTAAGCCAGTAGTTACGGGAATTGGTAAGACAGATCAGAATACTCAGACTGAACATGTGGATGAAGGGTCGGTAGCATCTAAGTATACAACAGAAATATTAGATCACTCACAGTATTTGATAGATACCGTGTTAGAGATGCTTTCTAAGTGGGAAGAGAAAGAGAAGGTGCAGCAGTGTAAACGTAGGGAGGAGCTACAAAATACTGAATTGTCAGGTGAAGAAGCAGAAGAAATTCATGCTTATATTTACGATGAAGATGATGTGCTCTTATCTAAAGTGCCTGTGCAGGATGTTGATACTGTACTAATAGATTTAGGGCAGGAGGTAAGTGAGAATGTAGAGGGTAGCCTGTTGGGGGTCGATGAACCCAGTAGCTGTGGCCAGTTGTCACTGGAGAAGGAACCCGACGATAATAGTAAAAGTGGTTTAGCTGTAACTAGTGTTATGCCTGGTCTGGAGGCGCAGAATCGCTCAGACTACAGTAATTTGGGTCATGTTCAGCAAACTAAATGTAATGAAGTCATGAGGTGTTTTGATCTAAAATTAATAGACCGACTGGAAAAGGCAGCTGAAAATGTAATTCAGGAAACCCCTACACACTTTGACCGAAATGTAATGAAGACAGATGTCAATCACTTTAGTTGGAGACAAATCCAAAAGGAACTATTGGATGAGTTTGAGGAACCACCTGTACAAACTAGAATAAGCCACCCTGTAATAATAGTGAATATGTTGGGTATCAATGTACATTGTCTCTTAGACAGTGGAAGTGAGGTGAGTGTGATATCTCAGTCCTTCTTTGATACATTACCTGGTAAAGACAAACTTACAGTAATGAGGGTATCAGGACTAAGAATAATTGGTGCTACTGGCAAGGTGTCAAAAACGGTAAAGCAAGAAGCTTTGCTGCCCTTTAACATTAATGGTAATTTAATTGATCATCCATGTTTAATTGTAAACAATCTCAGTATTGAGGTTTTAATTGGCATAGATTTCTTGTCAAAATATCAGAGTGTTGTTGACTTTGAAAGAAGCCAGTTAAAAATGGTCTTGCCAATAACCGGAGTAATTACGGTACCTTTTATTGAGAAACATGTAGTAACTAATGATGAAACTTGGGAGCTGCCTATACAAGTTCTGAAAAATAGGAGATATTGGGATGAAGGTGTTAATCTTAGTAAATACCAAGAACTGATCATAGAAAAACCACATGCTAATGCATATAGGCTAGAGTACCCTAAAAGTACCCTAAAAGTAAAAAGCTATTAGGTCTCAGAAACGTGATCGACCTAAAGAAGTTCATAGGTAGTGAATGAATTCTGTAGGGAGGAGGTTGTTCTGTAACCTCTACACAGTGTGGCAGCTGTGCAGTCCCAGCTGTGTGAGATCTTCTTTCCCATCTCAGATCTCACTCATTCTTCATCTTTCCTATCCACAAAAATTTCGACCTCTTCTTTCGAGCACATTAAATTTTCCGGTATGGTTATCAAGTCAATAATTAAACCAATGAATGCTGTAGGGAGGAGGTTGTTCTGTAACCTCTACACAATGTGGCAGCTGTGCAGTCCCAGCTGTGTGAGATCTTCTTTCCTATTCAGGTCTCACTCATTCTTCATCTTTCCTATCTACAAAAATTTTGACCCCTTCTTTCCAATATGAAAATTTTCTGTCATGGCTATCAAGCCATGAGTTCTGTAACCATTCTATCCACCGATTAGTGGGGGGGGGGGGGGGGGGAACCTAATGTGACAAACCTAACAATGACATAAACAATAGATAAGTATGACATAATTAAGATAAAATGTATTTGAGTAACAAGTATGTATAGAACCCTGGTAATATTATAAGTACAAAGTGTTGTTTTATTGGAAATGGTCCCACAATAATATTTTAAAAAGATGTACAAATTCGTGTTCAAGCAGGATCTGAAGTGCCAGTGAAACCTATTGTATGCTGTAGAGCTAACTAATTGATAGTAAAAGAGATTGCTTAGTGTTATGAAAAATATGCAGATAACTTGCAAGAATGAACTCACCTTGTGTAGCAAGGAATGGCAGTGTAATAGAATTGAACAGTGTTTGTGCTTGAGACGTGAAGGACATGTCTTTGAAATATTTATAAGGTTGGAGCTGGCCGTTATTTGGTGTAGTGTGTGACAGGACACACCTACACGTATTGAGGTTATGAGTTGGAGGCGTGAATGCGACCATAGGTACCCTTATGTTAGATGAGACAGAGCAGCTCATGGTGTCCTATAGGTTTATGGAATTTAGCATTACGCTCGTCCATAATTACTTAATGCACTTTAGTGGTAGGTCGAGAGAGACTACCTGTGGTTTCAGCGTCCGATCGAGTGGAAATGGATTGCCACGTGAGCAAACTGATCAGCTGAAATACACTATAGATATGAAATAAATGTGCTATCCTATGCTTTAAATGTTAATAGAGTGAGTGTTAAATAAGAACATACACTAGCAACATAATTGAATAACATAATGACAGACGTGAAACATTATTTTTAGCTCAGCATAAATACACTTCGATGAAGTAAGTACACAATTGCAGATGTGGAACTGACACAGCAGCAGAGGACCAATAAGTGGATTTAGTAGTCAACTAAACGTAGTGTGTTTTGAACACTCAGAACTGTACTATTACCAAAAGTTACTCACATGTACAAAGAAGCTGAGAAAACAACTACTAATCAAATATACTCATACTATCTCTAAGAATAAGGTAATCAAAGATGAGTCAGCTAAGTGAATAAAATACAAATGTATCAGGAATGTACCGAGCATTGGTTCAGTGTTCCGGCCCAGAAATAATAAATTGATATTAAATAGGATTCATGATTGTATGCCTTGAGCATAAATTTTCTCTAGTACGTGACTAACGGCGTTTTGAGCCATTTGTTTACCGATTTTATGACAATTAAGTAACCACGAGAGTAAAATTGAAAAAGTTCTGTTAACTTTGTTCCAGCAAAATATTGAAGGATAAAATGTGTATATCCCCATTTCATTGTGACCCACCCTTAGATATTAAGTGAACAGAGTCTGAGGCACTCTTTTTGTTTGTTCTACAGGACAAACCAGATAATGGCAGCCTGGTAGCTGCGTGAAAGCGTGGAGTGACTTGGACACAACTCACAGTGACCCCTCCCCTTTCCCCATGTAATTTAGAGTGAACGTAAAGGACGCATACCATAGCAAATTCCCCTCCTCTACCCTTGTGAATGGAAGTGTAGAACGCCAGCCAAAGCGGCTACAACCACGTGTGTAGAAATGATTTGTGAAATTTTCTTTCAGGTTTAGAAAAGACTGCTAAGATATAATCATCTGTTTATGTATCATGAATAACTGTGTTATTTTCTTTGAATTTGTGTATGTAAAAATGTATTTAATGGATTTAAGATTTTCATAATTTTACATAATTTTATGTGTTTTTTTTTGTCTAAGGTAATATGTATGCCAAAGTGTTTCATTGATTTTGCTTAAATTTTGAGGGATAATGTTGCTTAAGAGGCAGTGAACTTGCCAACAATTTAAATAATTAAGGTAGGTAATCAGTTGTCTTTTAATGTTTCTGTATGTTTACATTTCAATTTTAATTTTTCATAGGGAGTTAAGCTGTACTCTTGCTTCCCTTTTTGTAATTAATTTTTTTTTTGGTTATTAACATTAAAAAAAAAATTAAGTAGAGGGTGATGTAGGGAAGCAGCCTACTCACACTGTAGTAAATTCACATCAGTCTTTCCATTGTGTGCCAGCCAGTCCGCTTTAACTAGCTCTGACGTCATAAATGTTGCGCAATACTTTAAAAATCAAGCAAATAACCTAAAACGTTTCTAGCATGTCAGGAGTAATACTAAATCAACATGTGTTGAATGATAGTTCAATAACTTTAACCATTTTCGAAATTTGGACGTTTTTCTGTAAAAATCATTGGCGCAACAGAAAAGAGCTAGAGACTTAAAAATTTATATTTAGATTCCTTTTCCATAATAATTTAATAGAAACAGTACTTTGGATCTCACAAATTAAAATTTTTGTTGAAATTCATAATTTTCTGGTTTTTGTCTTAAAAATTAAGGAAGCAAGATAGATTAAGTAGGCTAATAAATAAGGCTAGGATGTTTATATTTAAGTAGAATGGAGATCCGCTATAACCATAAAGATGTGAGAAGTTTCATTTGAATAACTATAAAACTATAGCGATAGCGTATCTCCAAAGGGCAAGTTCAGAGCTCGTCTACTGCGTGCAGTGTAATTAAATTAATTCTCTCGCCCAAAATAATTGACTTAGCCACATCAGAAGTTTATTATGATTACTTACCTGTGTGCTGATTGCACATTTAAATTGAGAGTTTCATCGGCCATCAGCAAAAGAAGCAATGATTTATTCAATAACTTAATGTGGAGCATTACTAGCCCAGCGGCTAGTCGGGAGAGCCGATTTGATCAGGCGTTCCCTTAGCCGTCCGCACCGCGGCTTTATATATAAGAACGCTGCGCGAGGAAGAAAGGCCCCAGTTCTCTCCAGACGCTGAATAGCACACCATCTGTGTCGGGAGTCGCGTCACGTCGGTATCATTGCTATAAACGGCCTCGGATGCTGTAGTAAGTTACTCGGGATACGCGTAACCATGAAATCATTTTCGAGTGAAGTGTTAATTCTGGGATGATTTTAATTATCTAGCTTCAGTTTGCGTATGTCGTATTTTCACGTGCCGTCGCGGGACAGACATTCTACCATTATTTAGCGTGGCGTTTGATGAACATTATCATCAAATTATGGTGAGCATTCACAAACATTTAATTTGGACAGTTATAGTTGCATCAGCGCATTAGACTCTGAACTGCTCTGTTAGTCAGATTGTGTGGATTCTTTTTTTTTCATCTGTGACTTTCATAATACAGAGAACGTTTTTACACGATCGTTTTTTGATTATGAATCCCAGACAATCTCCTAATTCCTCAGAGCTATAAGCTGTAGCTATAAGTGTATTTCTCAGATGAAGTGGGCACTAGGAATTCTAATTACAGGCTTCACGTTTTGTTAATCACTTTCTGGTTGCCAACATTGTAGTTAAGAGAGCCAGTGTTGAGAACGGCAAAAGACAGCATAAATAATAGGAACACTTATATAACAATTAATTCCACCCGCTGCCCCACATATGGTTAAACGGCAGGGAAGTGTTTCAACATTCAAACATTTAACAACAATAATTCTACCCGCCGCCCCACAACGGCACTGGAAAACTTGAACCGGTCGTGGTAGGCCCCCATTTTGTAACCTTAGAGGAAAGTGGGGGCAAGAGCTTGATCAACACTTGCTTTATCAGATATGATCCAGGTAGTTGTATATATGTGTAATCATGTTAGATTTAGGATGCTGGAAAATCACATTCTGGAATTTATGTTGTTAGTTATAAGGAAAATTTTTGTTTCTGTCAAATGTGTAAATGATAAGATGAGTGGATGTAACAAGGAAGGATTTTATTTTTATGTGGCTAGAGAAGGCGATACTTTAAATACAATGCTTCACCTTGCATGTAGCCCAGCTGTAAACAAATAAATGAACTTGAAAAATGCACAGTAGCACACAGTGCAATACACAACTCGCCGCGACATTAGTATCTCAGAGCAACGCAGGCCGGCCGAAGTGGCCGTGCGGTTAAAGGCGCTGCAGTCTGGAACCGCAAGACCGCTACGGTTGCAGGTTCGAATCCTGCCTCGGGCATGGATGTTTGTGATGTCCTTAGGTTGGTTAGGTTTAACTAGTTCTAAGTTCTAGGGGACTAATGACCTCAGCAGTTGAGTCCCATAGTACTCAGAGCCATTTGGAGCAACGCAGTGCATGCGCATTGGGGTGCAAGCTAGTCAACAAAGTGCAAGCGCGTGCTCGCCAGACAGACACAGCTGGAAATGTTGGAGCATCAAGAACAAACAAGCCCTGTGAGCTACAGCCTGCACTAGCATGTATAAAGCCTATTGCATAAATATGGACCAAAAAATTAAGGGAGAGCCTATACTACAACTACGACTATCTACATAATACACACATACAAAGATAAGCTAAGGGATTATATACATGGGAAGGTACCCTAAACTATGATATATTTGCTGAAGTTACATCTAGAAGTGTACAATATTAAAAAATTTAAGCAGTGAAAGTAGATGCACTAATCATATTTGAAGGACCCGAAAAGTCTTACTGCAGGTAAACAAGAGAATACATTATAAATGGCAAACTGAATAAGAAGTTGCACCATGCCTATAATACACTTTATCTTTCAGAATTATAAGGTAAGTAGAGGTGCACACATTACATTAAATAAGTTTTGTGATAGTGTGGCATCACACTGAAGTGAATGAATATATGGTTTAGATACCATATAAAAATAATAAGGATCGCACCGCAATATAAATACAGTTATAAGTTAATGATATGTATGAATGTGATAGTGTGAAAGTATGTGAAGAAGAAAACAGTTGCAGTATGTCACATATCACAATGCTAAACTAAGGTTGAGCACTAGCAAATAATCAAGGGGTCAAAACCAAACTACTGTGAGTGTCGACTATTTATGAAAGCCTCAGACACCTAATTTACATTGAAATTTTTATGCATGTTTGTTACTTATGTAAACACTGTTTTACACTCATTGTGCATAACATATCGTATTAATGATACAACTCTGTAACCTCGGCAGATGAAATGGTTGTCCTTTATACAATGAACATAAGTTAATATTGAGCTGAATTTTTAAACACTCAATAAGTATTAGACACGATTGGTATTGTCAGATTTGAGTTGTGTTTATAAACAACAAACCCTTTTGCTCTTAGGAACACAGTTAAGACCAGTAACGAGACATAACTGAACACATAAATGCCCTTCCTTGAAATTTCCCCAACTGTGTAGTGTGTAGATCCTTCATGGAGAATGCTAGAGAGGCGAGGCCATGCATAGTTATTTGAGCAGTGCGTAGTGTATATTGTAGCGACTAATGTTTACTTCTTTAATCCTTTGGAACTGACAAATATGCTCCAACAAGAAGTCACTGTGAATTGAAATGAGATGTATGTCAATTTTTGCCGTAAAGGAAAACAGAATCTATTATTGTATGAATGTTATGTAAAGAATTTAAAACAAAACAAGAGTAAAAAGTGTACCCATATAACTGGAATTGAACAATGTAACAAAATTGTAATTTAACAAAATGTACTAAAACAAAATGACAAGCAGATTATAATGTATAGAAGCGATGATAATGGCATATCAGCAAATGAATGGGATAAGTGTATTTTGTAGTTGTATTTGTATTTTTTTAAAATGTTATTTGTATGGTATGTGGAAAGGACACTACAGAGACTTTATGTAATGCAACTGTATGAAAGATGCTCAAAAACGAAGTGCAAAAACATATGAAACCTGGCTGCAAAGTGTTAAGTGTGCGTGTGATATACATGGGTGTGTGCATGATAAACTAAAGATGGCAATACTTTGTGTAACCTGAATTTTCTGTGCTCAACAACGTTGTAAAAACATGAATTTTCCATGCTCGACAATGTGTAAAAGCGGCAAGAAACTTACCTTGTCAATGGATGTCGCAGTTATGGCTGGTGTCCCCAATGAATAAGTGAGAGCGACAAGGTGAAATAAATTCCTCGGGCTGCTGATATGGAAACCAGTTGTCACTGCATTGAAGATTTCACAAAGGATCAAACCACTGAACACAATCTTCATGAATTTGTGCAGTGAAAGCTACTGTGAACGAACAGCACGAACATTCTGGCTTTGTATTAAACATGTGAGAGCGAGCTGGGACAGTAATGGAATTCGAGCTGTGCACGCATGCTTTGCAAGCTAAACACTATGCAGATACTGACTGATAGCAATGGGACTATGTGGTTATAGCAAGCACTTTGTTATGATAGAAAACTTTTGTATGTATGTGTTAAAGGAAGCTAATATGCCCTTGTAAATTGATAACTATATAGGATAACTCCAATGGCCAAAAATAAAGGCTATGCTGATACAGCCAGGTTTATCAACCCTCAAAAAGGGAAATAAGCTCAGACACTGTGCACCTCTGTATGACGTCAGTGCACAGTGAGGGGCATTCACCTGTTTTGTCACTATAAATGGTAGCAGGCAGACATGAATTCCACCATGCCGATACTATTTAAAAATGTGTATTCTAGTCGTACAGTTAAAAAAAGTTATTAGGGAGACCAAGTTTATACATAGATATTTATATAAACAACCCCATCTGTTCATCATTTTGCCAGTGCTGAGAATCCTGCATCAAGAGGATTGAAGTAGACAAGAGGAAATTGCATGAGCAGGGGAGGGGTGATCCGGTAACAGCATTGTCATAACCAGGTCTGTGCACAATGGAGACAATGAGAAGAATTACGTAAATTTAAATGATGATTGTTGATCTTAAATGAATTGGCATTGAAGATCGGTTGATATTAGTTCCAGTTAAAATTCAGCCAGGAAATGTGTACCTTTCAATTTCTTTCAATTATTCTTTCCAATTTTTTTAAAATTATTCAGTCAGCAATTATTTATCAGTTTCTGTTCTATTATTTTGCCTACCCCCCATATTCTGCCACTATTCAATGATCAAAAGCCTAAATAAATAAAATAAATTACATGTTTGATATATAGGTTTTCTGTCTGAATTAAAATTGAACACCAAATTCTGCCCATTCATCCATTTTGTTCTTTTACCTCATCGTGAATCATCAGAAATGTGGAACAATTCAAAGTATTCATGAGTGAAAGAGCAGCATCAAAAGTAAGAATATAGAGAAGGCAGTAAGGAGAAATAAAGTTTTTTTGCTTGGTAATTTTCAGGCTAGAGATGTAAGCCAACTTTGTGGGATTGCAATATCAGATTACCAATATTTTAAAATATGCTGCTGGTCTGGTGCATATCACAGAGAAGTTTGTATCTGTTCTGAGATGCCGTGGCGAACCTCATTTGAACTCTTCTGCCAGGAGAGTTAATTTAGAATTGAAATGGTTGCTTGTATTGGATGCAGGGTCACATATTGGTATGGCTCCTGTTTATTCTGTCAGTAGGGGGAATTGTACTAGACATGGCACTACTGTAACTGGGAATGAAAGGATAAACAGGGTAGTTAACAGCAAGAAATTTAAGGGGGGAGGAAGTGGTGCACTGCTTTGAGTGGTATAATACCCTTGGTTACAAGTGTAAGAGCAACACCTTTTTATAGGGTAGAATTAAAGAAAAAATGAAGTTTTATGAGAGATTAGGATTGAAACAAATATTTGGTTCGAGAAAGAAACCAAACAACATAATTCTGCATATTGCATCAAAAGCAGCTGAAGGTTAAAAATTTTCAGCAGTCAGCAGAAATTTTATTTCCACCTAGTTTTGTCTCCACCAATGTAAAATGCAAGATTTCGTCATTGCATCGAAGTATTCGAGGACTAAGAAGTAAAACTAATGACCTACTTATATTCGAGGACTAAGATGTATAATTAATGAACTGCTTATCTGTATTGATGAATTAGCTATAATTTGACTCTCTAAAGATCATGTGACCACTGGTATAGAGATGTTAAGTGTTACAGTATTTGAGTTAGCATCTCATTTCTGTAGACTAGAAATGGAGAAAGGAGGAGCTGCCACGTTCATCGGAAATGTCATAAATTTAAGATCATAAAAAAATGGTTCAAATGGCTCTGAGCACTATGGGACTCAACTGCTGTGGTCATAAGTCCCCTAGAACTTAGAACTACTTAAACCTAACTAACCTAAGGACAGCACACAACACCCAGCCATCACGAGGCAGAGAAAATCCCTGACCCCGCCGGGAATCGAACCCGGGAACTCGGGCGTGGGAAGCGAGAACACTACCGCACGACCACGAGATGCGGGCTTAAGATCATAGATGGTCATAAGATTTGCCTGGAGCAGCAATATAACATATGCAACTGAAATAGAATTTCATAACAAATCCTTTGTAGTAGTAAATATATGTAGCGAGCACCTGCAGGTAATCTTAAATCTGTTCATAAATTGCCCTGAAATTCTGCTCTTCTATTTAATAGCAAAAAAAAAAAAAAACAAAGAAATAGTGTTTGCTGATGTTGATTTTCTTAGCATCTCTTTCAGTAAGAAACTATTATAGTCAGCAACACTTTCGTTCAACTAATTGTTCAAACACAGCCATTGATAATATCTTTGCAGAGAGTTCTAATGAACAAAATGATATTATAAAACCAATGGTCAATGGCCTCTCAGTTCCTTTTGTTAAATGTTAAAAAGGGATAGCATACAAAAATCTAAAAAACCTAAGCTCAAGAAGGTAGTCAATAAGCCAAAAGTTGAGATTTTAGGGAACTCCTTCAAAACATGAACTCTAGTGATGTATATAGTGCTCATAGCATGAACAAAAAGTATAACATTTTTACTGATAATGTCCTTACCTTATTTGAAAATTGTTTACCCCCAAAATTAACCCAGATTAGACTGAAATCTACAGACACACAATGGATTACTCAAGGAATAAACATATTTTGTAAGACAAAAAGGAAACTGTATCTGTCAGTCAGCAACAGCTCTGATATTGATGTTGTAGCTCATTACAAAACATACTGCAAAATATTAAAGACTAGCTGAGTTCTCAATGTTGCCCTGGTAAGTATTTATTTCAATTCTATTAGTTCATCTCCTCCTTCGCCCTTTCTTTATCCCATCTGCTCCATGCTGTACTGGTTGCCCTGGGGAGAACAAGATTTATTCGTATGGAATTCCGAACAGTGCAATGAATTAAGACTTTTATGAATGAAATGTGTACAGAAAAAACATTTATCATTCAACAAAATTGTATTTAAAAACAATACCAATTTATTATGTGTATTATTTTTGTTCTATATTAAAACTATTGATAACTGTGAAACAGTTAAATGATTTTATGCAGTTACTTACTCTGATCTTGATCTTGGATGAGAATGGACGTGAGGGACATTGTAAGTGTACTTGTGTTGCATTTTGGTTAAATATGTGTGTTTTTTAGCTCTTAAAAACCTTTAGTTAAACCTTTATTTATGTATCTTTAGCACCCCTACATGTTAGGAAACTAATAACTTATTTTTTCAGAGTATCAGAATGCGCAATACAGCATGAGCCTAATACTGATTATGTGTTGGCCATTTGCACAGCCACAATGTTTTATTTGAAAATTGCCAATATTAAATGGAATGGAGCCATGGAAATAACTTACAAAGTTTACATTTTAATTATATTATTTAACTTATATATCATTTTAATTTGTTTGCAAAGATTAATAGCAATTTTCATTAAATTCGTGTGATTGCCACACAGTGACTATCTTTTGTCTCAACTACATAAATTCACAGAAATTAACTTACTCTGAAAGGATCAATGATAAATATGCCCCACCATAATATTTTTCTGTGCAAACTTATGACATTAAAGCAGTATTAATTTTAATGAAATTTGCAATGCAAAAAGAGCCTGAGATATTTTGTTGACATATGAGCTAGTACTGTGCTTGACACAACTCTTTCTTTCACATTGTAGGCCTTAAACCGTAAAATAATATTTCCATTAAAAAAAAAGACTGTGTAATTTGCCTGTGATAAGTTGTGTTTTCACTTAAGTGCATGTGGCGTCATTTGATGTGTAACTATGTGTATACATGTCTACAAGACAAATAGTTAATGAACTGCACACGTACACACAATTACAGCACACCACTTGACATATAGAACAGAACACAACATATTAAAAACAAGACATCCCTCTCCCTGACCACCTCCTCCTGCTGTGTACCCTGTCCATCTCCTTCTTCGTCTCCCCCTTCTCTGCATCAACTACCTCCACCCACCACTCTCTGTCCATCTCCTCCTGCTACTCTCTCTGTCCATCTGTTATCCCCCACCCCTCTCTCCTCCTCCTCCTCCTCTTCCTCCTCCTCTTTCTATCCATCTCCTCCTCCTCCTCCTCCTCTCTGTAGCCATCTCCTCCTCTTTCTTTTTTATGTCCATCTCCTCTTCCTTCTCCCAAATGGTTCAAATGGCTCTGAGCACTATGGGACTTAACATCTGTGGTCATCAGTCCCCGAGAACTTAGAACTACTTAAACCTAACTAACCTAAGGACATCACACACATCCATGCCCGAGGCAGGATTCGAACCTGCGACCGTAGCAGTCGCGCGGTTCCGGACTGAGCGCCTAGAACCGCTACACCACCGCGGCCAGCTCTTCCTTCTCCCTCTCTTTATCTATGTCCTACTCTTCCCTTTCTCTGTGCCACTCCTCTCCCCATTCACTCTGTCCATCTCCTTCTCCCCTCTCATCTCTTAAACTGTGTGTCATTCATTTTGTAGGTACATTCAGCAGCATGTATGTGGATACTGTCTGCAAAACGTGTCACAAATACAGTTAGTAGTAAAGCTGCAATAAATTAAAACATCATGCTTGATGCAAAATGAAAAGTGAAAATGTAGTAAGAAATAAACTTTTTCCCCTTCATCATTATGTCGAGGGTATCAGTGAGAAAAAGTTCCAGAAAGGTTTGAAATTATGTGTAAGTGCTTTTGTTCTCAAATACTGAATACTGGAGGAATAAAATGTAGATAATAAAGTGTCATGGCCTACACTTATTTTTCGCCCCCCCCCCCCAACCCCTTGAACAGCTAGGTAGTTCTTATCCCAAAGCAGTTTTTTCTAGACAGAAAGTGATATATGTGCCAGATTTGGTTGAAATTGGTCCATTGGTTTCGGAGATGCAGAACGTACATACGTTGTATAATATGTGTGAACATCTTTTTTTTTTTGTCAGTCAGTTTTGATTAAATATAGCGTATATGATGCCACTAGCTATATTGGAGTTACCAGTGACAACCGCATAAAAATCCTTCCACTAGTTTTGGAGATTAGTATGTTCAGAGAGAGAAGAAGGTTCTATTAAAGCTTTAAATCATGATATCTTTTTTCCATGATACAGTTTTACTGACTTAAAGCTTATAAAGTGCCCCAAACTATGTTCAAGTTACCTGCAAAAAACCTATGAAAATTTGTCTACTAGTTTTGGAGACCAGTGCGTTCAAAGACAAACAGACAGACACAACAGTGTTCCAGATTTATTATTATGTAGAGAATAATATGGGCATCAAAACAAATGAATTACAAGAAAAAGATAATCACCTCAGGTAACAAAATAAAAGACAATATGGGACTTAGTGAAGGAGGAGACTGGTAGACCCAGTGATGAAGAGGGGCAGTTGGCATTAAAAGCAATTGATACATTTTTAACACATGTGTGCAGTGTTTCAAAACTATTTGACAAGCTTTCACAATTTTTACTGAAAAGATGAAGTTGACAATTTCACTGGCTGCTGCCACAGAATATCTCAGATCAGTAATTACAAATAACTTCTCTAATATTAATATGACCCTCATTACACCAACAGAAGTAATGCCTATCACAAAAATCTTTAAAATAAAAAAAATTCTACTGGTTATAATGAAATGTCAACAAAGTTAATTAAAGTGTTTGTTTATGAGTTTAGTAAAATTTGTGTAACTGTTCTTTTATCAATAGAACATTTCCTAAGTGGCTGAAATATGAAGTCACACCTTTGTTTAAGAAAAAGAGATTAAATTTCCATACAGTTTCACTTCTGCAAGCATTCTTGAAAATTTTAGGGAAGGTAATGTACAATTGGCTTCTTAACTACCTGATAACAAATAATATGTTTTCAAAGTTACAGTCTGATTTCTAAAGGGTTCCATTATTGAGAAGGCTACCTACACATGCAGTGAGAATGTATTTCATTAGATAATTGTTACAGACTACTGATATATTTTGTGAGCTGTCAGAATCATTTGACTGTGTAAAATCACAATATCCTTTTAAGTAAATTAGAATTTGGCAAAATGGTTCAAATCCTACATCTCTGGCAGGAGGGTGTCAACAGGGAAAAGATACACATTAAGCTATCCAGTATCATCCAAATGGGAACTTCTTGTATGTGATGTGGGGCTCTTGCTGTCACTTGAATATATCAATTTCCTTTCATCAGTAACATTATCAAGTGACAAGTTTGTTTTGTTTTTGAATGATACAATCATTGGAATAAATAGCAAATCATGTGTAGCCTTAGAAATATCAGTTAATGACATTTTCATGGATATTAATAAATGGTTCCTTTCTCACTTTTGAAAAAAATGAACTACAAACAATTCAGAATTTGTAAGAGGTTCCTCTCAAGTATATTCCTAAAATATGATGAAATGCAGACAGAGGAAGTTGACAGTGTTAAAGTCTTGAGATTACATGTTGATGATGAATTCAACTGAGAGGAGCATACCACCGAACTTAAGCACTAAACAAATCTTTATTTGCAGTGTGAATGTTGTCAGATATAGATGATATAAAAATTTAAAAAAAACTAGCAATGTTGCTTACTTTGACCTTATAGTGTCATACAAGTTTATTTTTTGAGGTAACTTATCAAGCCAGGCTAAAGATTTCCAAGTTCAAAATCATGTAATAAGAATTGTCTGTGGTGTGAACTCAAGAACGTCCTGCAGAGGCCTGTTTAAGGAACTAAGCTTACTAACTACTGCTTTTCAAAATATTTTTCGTTAATGATACTTGTCATTAAAAATATATCTCTCTTTAACCAACAGCTCAGTACATGGAATCAGTATTAGAAATAAGAATAATCTTCACAAAGATTCAAAATTGCTTACTTTGGGTCATAAAGGTGTCCATTCGTCAAGAGCACACATTTTCAATAATTTGCCACAAGCCATAAAAAGTTTAATTGCTAATTAATAAAGTTCACTTTAAAAGGAATCTAAAGCATTTATTGGTGAACAACTCCTACTCCATTGATGTATTTCTTAGCATAATCTTCTGATGTGTATCTGTTAGTAGTAATATCAAATATGTTATGTGTTATGTACAATCTAACTTTTGTACATATTCAGTATAATAATTTGATAACTGTAAATAAGTGTTGTAAAACAATTTTTCTATTGACATGCATGGGTACTGTAGCGTAAGAATTATCATATGCACCTCAATGTATTTAACATTATGTTTTTTGAGAAGTTTGTTATTACCTTTTAAACGAAAATATGTTGAAGATTTTTTTACTTATTCCACATCCATGAGGACTGTTTCTTTTGGGATCTGTGGAAGGTACATTAGCATATTTATTTTCTTTGTAAATATTTCTTGTTTTCTGACATGTTCTGCATCCTAGAGGACTCTTCACCATGGATCTGTTGGAAAGAAAATTACATCTAATCTAAACTAATCTACTCTGTAAATGGCATAAACAATCAACTGTCACCACCTTGCTATATACTTTTAGTGTTTGTACAAGCATACAGTTAACATACTAAAATTAACAGGAAAACTCTGAAAAAAGCAGTACTTGCTCAGAGAAATTAAATACGTGGTTTGCCTCGCCAACATTTGCTAGATGTCACTTCAAGGGAGGTCGCATATACATGAGCACATTGACATAAATCAGATAGTAACAGTAATCAAGATATATTTTTAACAATAGATAACTGTTTACCAACAATATTAACATTGCTACAAATCACACTACTAACAGGGAACTTCGTCTAACTAATGAGGTAATTTGTAAAAGGAATCAGTTGTAAAATTTTTTTTAACTTTATTTTGAATTTGTAGGTACTCAGTGCCTTTCTTCAGATTTTTGAAGTCCATTGTTTAGAATACAGAAACCCAATCTGAACCCAAAGAAGGGGGTAAAGTCTAAATGATAATTATTTTTTTTATTCTTGCCTGTGCCTAAGAGTATCAGCACAGCACTGAAAATGTCAGTATCTGTACTCCAACAACCAAGTAAAAAATTGTTTTCTGAATTTATTTTGATTGTTACTGTTTTATTTAAAGTCCCATTTCCAGAATGTCTTGAACTGATTTATGAAGTAACCTACCAGTTGTCCCTGACCACCTTGTTTTCTTCTTGTCTCTTCACAGTTTTGTTTGCTTGGTGTTTATGTTAATTATGTCCTTTTAATAATGTTCCCATGATTATCACATTTGCAATCATTTCTTCATTGTGATTATAATTGTGATGGTAGTTATCTGTCATTTCAATGTCATTTCTCTCTTTCTACCTTCATTTTATTCTCTTTTATTTCCTTCTGTGTATGTACTTTCAAATTGCCAAATTTTGTTGTTAAACTTCTTCTGCAAGTTTCCTCTCTTTCATACAAAGGTAATACTTTCTGATTTCTTCCTACTCTAATAACATTTTGTAAATTTCCTCATTCTATAGCCTTTCTGTTTGCTTTTTCCACAGCAGGGCTTTTCTCAGTAGGTATTATTGTTCTCCCTTCATTCTTGTAGGCATCATTTATCCTTATCTTCTTGAATCACTCTGACTGTCCTGAATGAGATAACTGCATCATGTTTCACTAGCAACAGTCACTCCTGATAAACAGAATGCCCAGTCATACTCCTTCTGGTTCTTGTAAAACAACTGGTTATTTGGAAGCTAAAGGAATGTTCATAGACTACTGTTTTTCTCTGCAGGCACAATAATACGTCAACTATAAATTTTCTGTTTATGTTTAACCTTTAACACTTAAAATATTATATTGTATTGATTAGCTTGAACTTTGTTGTATGGACCTTTCATTAGCTGCACTGTACTAAAACTTTTTAAGGTAAATTTATATTTTCTAGGTCTTTATACGGCTATTGGATATTTTCATAAGTTGACGTTAATGGTAATTTTGATTGATGATCTCCGTCCAATGAAAGACTTTCCAATACAGAAATGCAGAGAATGTGTTTTTAGTACAAATGGACATTTACTTGCTGCTGTAAATGAAAATGTAATTCACATCTATTCCTGTATTTCATTTGAAAATATTATGAACCTGAAAGGCCACAATGGGAAGGTATAAAATATCACTTTTCCTTTTACAATTTTAGATCATTACAAATGAAAAATAATGCACAGTTGATTTCATTTTAGATACTTGGTCTTTCGTGGACAAATACAGACGATAAATTAATATCTTGTGGAGTTGATGGAGCTGTTTATGAATGGGACATTCTAAAAGGAAACAGAATGAATGAAATTATAATAAAGTCTTGTATGTTTACTGGGGTGTGTGTTACTTCTAGTGGTGACTTTTCATTTGGTGTGGGCACTGATGGACAGCTTAGACAAATGAAGAATTCTGCCGTAAGTGTTTGCAGCATGTACTTTCCATTCATAGGCTAAATTCCTAACATATTAAAACTGTGCATCAGGCTCAAACTCTTGCACTTAACGTTGCAAGTGAAGCTTCTGTTGACAACTATCTCCATTGATTACTTAATTGCTTCAATGTATATGTGTCTCTCTCCTATGCTCAAAATTCTTGAAAAGTTCTTCTACAGGCTTTCTCAACCAGGAAGAAAATTTATGGCTTAGTCATAGCTTAGCGGTTGTTATCAAAATACATTTTTCACTCTGAAATCTAGTTCATAATATAGAAGAGAGATACTGGCAGTTGTTGTGTTGTTAGGCAGGCCATCAGTAGTTTGTGGACAGCTCAGTCAGTAAAAGTCCTGTCTGGACGGTGTCAGGGTTTGAGATTAAGTTCTAAACCCATGCAGTGCTTTAAAGTTAATAGTAGTTAATATATAATTAAAATTTGCAAATGTTTGCTATTAATACCAAATATTAAATTCTGATATTTTTTTCTCTTAATAGTTCTTTTGTCATTTATAGGTGATCACATCTTTGCAAGTTACTGTTGAGAAACTTAACTGTGTGGTGCTTACACACAATAATTTGATCTTATTTATTGCATCAACATCTGGTGCTATAATGTCCGTAAGCTTTCCTTTCCATGAGACTACTGAGATTATTCAACACAAAATGCACAGTTATGCTGTTACAAGAGTAAGTAACTGGTGGAGCATTTATAAATATTATCTTATAGTTAATGATTGAATATAATAGAGGGAAACATTCCACGTGGGAAAAATATATCTAAAAACAAAGATGATGTGACTTACCAAACAAAAGTGCTGGCACGTCGATAGACACACAAACAAACACAAACATACACACAAAATTCAAGCTTTCGCAACAAACTGTTGCCTCATCAGGAAAGAGGGAAGGAGAGGGAAAGACGAAAGGATGTGGGTTTTAAGGGAGAGGGTAGGAGTCATTCCAATCCCGGGGGCGGAAAGACTCACCTTAGGGGGAAAAAAGGACGGGTACACACTCGCGCACACACACACACACACACACACATCCATCCACACACACACACACATACATATATACACACACACACACACACACACACACACACATGATGTGACTTACCAAACGAAAGCGCTGGCACGTCGATAGACACACAAACAAACACAAACATACACACAAAATTCAAGCTTTCGCAACAAACTGTTGCCTCATCAGGAAAGAGGGAAGGAGAGGGAAAGACGAAAGGATGTGGGTTTTAAGGGAGGATGTGGGTTTTAAGGGAGAGGGTAAGGAGTCATTCCAATCCCGGGAGCGGAAAGACTTACCTAAGGGGGAAAAAAGGACGGGTATACACTCGCACACACACACATATATATGTGTGTGTGTGTGTGCGCGAGTGTTTTAAGGGAGAGGGTAAGGAGTCATTCCAATCCCGGGAGCGGAAAGACTTACCTAAGGGGGAAAAAAGGACGGGTATACACTCGCACACACACACATATATATGTGTGTGTGTGTGCGCGAGTGTATACCCGTCCTTTTTTCCCCCTAAGGTAAGTCTTTCCGCTCCCGGGATTGGAATGACTCCTTACCCTCTCCCTTAAAACCCACACCCTTTCGTCTTTCCCTCTCCTTCCCTCTTTCCTGATGAGGCAACAGTTTGTTGCGAAAGCTTGAATTTTGTGTGTATGTTTGTGTTTGTTTGTGTGTCTATCGACGTGCCAGCACTTTTGTTTGGTAAGTCACATCATCTTTGTTTTTAGATATGTTTTTTCCCACGTGGAATGTTTCCTTCTATATGTGTGTGTGTGTGCGTGTGTGGATGGACATGTGCTTGTGTGCGCGAGTGCACACCCGCACCATTCACATTTGCAGCAATTTCAAATAGATGTTGTATTTATTTAATATAATACATTTTTATCCTTGTTTCACAGATTTTATTATTACTGTATGACCTAGGTTTCGGGTTATAAGCCCATTTTCTAGAACATAACAGATCCCCAAGCTGAGAACCAAGCAATGATAGACATGTCAACATTTTAATCCATCGATTCTTGATTTAAACTGTAAAAGCTATCTCTGTGACATCTTTCAACCACGCTGTGAAAGAGAGTCTTCAAAGATGTGGAATAAATCAAGTTCTACTTTAACAGGCAGAAGCAGCCTTGGCTACTTTGGTGAAGTATACTAACAACAGATTATAGCTGGCACTAATCTACTAAAACTGATAATTATGTTTATTACTTCTAGATTACTTTATGTATTTCTGTTAGGAAAAACACAACTACTTTGAGAAAAATCACTGTTACTCCTTCCGTACTAATCTGTTGCTGTTATTTTCTAATACTTGCATAGGAAATATTGAATACTCCCTATAATAAATCCGAGGCTCCTGTAACCCTTGTGGCCTCAATTTTCGGTAATCTTTGTCCTTACCCTCTAGTCCCTTCCCTGTTCCCATTCCAGTACTACAGAGTCCTCATTCCACCATTTGAACCACAGTCTTCTTACATCTCTCATTCTCTGCTAGTGCCCCCCGTCTTCCGACTAACCTCCCGACTGCACCTAGCTGCCCTATCCTCTCTCCACCTTATCCCTGTATGCACCCACAAGCAGTGCTTTATCATCCCCCACCCCTGTCCTGCTATCCCTCCCCCTCCCCACCCCAGCCTCCTCCTTACTCCCACCATCCAGTTGAGTCTCCCATCATGGGCACCTGCTCACAGTGTGGCCTCAGCAGCCAGAGATTGTGGCCATGTGTGTGGGGTTGCGTTTGTGTGAGTGTATGTGTGTGTATGTTCTATCTCTGATGAAGGCCTTGTTGGCCAAAACCTCATTTTCTAACAGTCTTTTTGTTGTGCCTGTCTGTGACTCAGCCTCTCCACTGTATAGTGAATAGCAACTATCCTTTTCAATATTGTTACACTTCAATATGTAAGATGTCTTAAATCTTTGCCTTTCACTTACCAAGTTTTAGTCTTTTGCATGCGATGATGTGTCATTACTTCACTGTCATCCAGCTGCAATAGTACCAGAAGATCCAGGTGTGTAACTTACTTTATATATACACAAATATGCAGCAGTCACAGGTACTGCAGGCCATGTGCTGCTTCCACAAACAGCCTCCAATCCTTTCTGGTTTGTGCTGCAGTTACTCCAGGTACCTTCAATACTCAGGACTACCAGGTCCTTCACCAGGTAACCCATCCAGCATTGTCTTGATCGGCCTATGAGGTGCCTGTCATTTGGCCCCTCAAGTGCCATCTTCCCCAGTCTGTTTTCTGGCATATGGGCTGCATGGCCAGCCCAATGGATTCTTTGGCTCTTCATCTTATGTTGCAGTGTTGGTTGTTGAAAAAAGATGTAGATTTCCTCATTATTCCTCTTCCTCCATTCTTCTTTATCTAGAATCGGATCCTGCTTGGGTCGGGTATGTGGTCACATATTGGTGTGGTTCCTTTTGATTCTCTCAGTAGGTGGTTTTATACTAGGAATGGCCTACACCTCAACAGAAAAGGAAAGTATAAGTTGGCTGGGCTAATAGCAGGAAATTTAAGAGGGCAGGGCACTGCCATGAGTGGTAAAGTACCAGTAGTTGCAGGTGTTGAAGCAACACCTTTTTTTCAGAGAAGTGGGACAGAAAGAAGTCAAGTTCTAAGAGAGTTTAGGATTCAAATGAACCTCCAGTTTGAGGAAGAAACTAAACAGCATAATTCTGGCACATTGGATCAGCAAACGCAGCTGTTGGTTAGAATTTTCACCAATCAGCAGAAATTTTATTTATACCTAGTTTTATCTCAGCCAGCCAACATGAAATGCCAACTGTCATTAGTGTATCAAAATATTCGAGAGCTAAGAATTATAATTAATGAACTACTTATCTGCATTGATAAATTAGAATCATCCAACCCAGTTGATGTAATCTGCCTCTCTGAGCATCATGTGACCACTGGTAGAGATAGGTTAAGTGTTGCAGGATTTAGGTTAGCTTCTCACTTTTGTAGGGCAGAAATGGAGGATGGAGGAGCTACCACATTCATCAGAAGTAATATAAATTTAATAACATAGACATTTATAAATTTTGCTTAGAGCAGCATATGAAAGCATGTACAACAGAAGTAGAATTTCATAATAAAGCATTCATAATAGTAAATGTATACCGAGTACCAGCATGTAATTTTAACCCGTTCATAAATCAGTTTGAAGCTCTACTGGCTTATTTAACAACAAAAAAGAAAGAAATTGTGCTTGCTGGGGATTGTGATGTAGCTTTTTGTGAAAACTCTCCCAATAAGATCTTATTGCAGTCAGCAGCTTTGTCATTCAGCTTAATTCATACTGTTAACTTCCCAAGTAGCGTAGCTAAGGGCTCAAAGATGGCCATTGATAATATCTTTATAGAAGTGTCTAATGAACAAAATTATATTACAAAACCAATAATAAGTTGCCTCACAGACCATGACATGCAGTTCCTTTTGAAAAATGTTAATACTGATCCGGATATTAAATCTACTAAATCTGATTTCAAAAGTGTGGTCAGGAAACTAAAATTGATTGTTTCTGGAAACTCCTCAAAGACATGAACTGGAGTGATGTGTACAATGCTCATAGCATGAATGAGAAACACAGCACTTTTATTAATTACTCCTTAACTTATTTGAAAACTGTTTTCCCCAAAAACTAACCTAGATTAGACCAAAGTCAATAAAAAAGCCATGGATTACTCAAGGAATAAAGGTATCTTGTAAGACAAAAAGGAAACTATATCTTTCATTCAGAAACAGCTCTGATGTAAATGCTATAGGTCATTACAAAACATACTGCAAAATATTGAAGATAATAATTTGGACATCAAAGAAAATGCATTATAAGTAAAGGATAGTCACCTCAGATAACAAAATAAAGACGGTAAGGGATATAGTGAAGGAAACGACTTGTAGAACCAGGGATGAAGAGGAGCAAATAGCATTAAGAGTAAATGATACACGGGTAACAAATGTACGCAGTGTTGCACTTTATAACTGTTACTAAAAAGATGGGTTTGTCAGGTTCAGTAGATGCTGCCATGAAATAACTCAGACCTGTCACTAAAACTAACCACAATAAAATGATTATGAACTTCACTATGCCAGTAGGAATAATGTCTACCACAAAACCTTTAAAAATTTAAAAAAATCTAATGGCTATGATAATATGTAAACAAAGTTGACTAAACAGTATGTCAATGAGTTTAGTGACATTTTAAATTATTTTTGTGTAACCAGCCATTTATCAGTGGAACATTTCTTGAGTGGTTGAAATATCCTGAAGTCAAGCCTTTGCATAAGAAAGGAGATAAAGAAATACCATCAAACTTCCATCCAATTTCACTTTTTCCTGCATTCTGAAAAATTTTAGAAACGATAGGGTAAGATACAGTCATCTTCTTGAGGCTACTGGTATATTTTATAATCTATGAAGGCATTTGATTATATAAACCACAGAATACTTTTAAGTAAATTAGAAGATTACAGTGTAACAGGAAGTGCTGAAAAATGGTTCAAATCCTTTATCTCTGACAGAAAAAAAGGGTGTCAGTAGGAAATAGACATGTATTAAGCTATCCCTTGTTTCCTTCTCCACTGTGGCAACAAACTTTTTAGTAAGCCACTGTCTCATTTAATAAATGATTCATGATGATGATGATGATGATGATAATGATTCCCAAGAAAACTTAAAATAAGTCATACCCATACATAAGAAGGAATCTAAAGAAGATACTAGCAAATACTGCCCAGTTGGACCTCACAAAGGTTTTTGACATGGTAAATCACAACATACTGTTGCAAAAGTTGGATTTTTATGGGATAAGGGGAATTACCCATGGCTGGCTCAGCAGCTATGTCAAAGACCGAGCACAATATGTTGATGTAAATAAAGTCAGTCAGTCAGGAATTCTAAATGGGGTGCACTCTTCTACACAAGTTATAAAACTTGGTGTCCCACAGTGCTCTGTACAAGGTCCCTTGCTATTTCTACTTTATATGAATGACCTCCATTCTACCATACCCACTAACAAAGTATATCAAATACAGATGAAACTCTTCAATCAGCAATTAATAGAAATACAACCCAACTAGACCCATGGCTTGCATCAGATAGACTACTCCTAAATGCAGAAAGACAGTATGCCTAACCATCCACGCCATTCATTGTATTATATTGTATTGTATTTTATTGATCCAGGCATTCATAGTATTGTACAGTTGTACATATGATATTGGACTGGTCAAAAGAGCGTATTTACAAGTTATTTTTACAAATTGATTTTAATTAATTTAATTTAAATTCATTTAATTTAAAATGGAACTCCCCAGGTTCTAACAGTGCACTAATTGGCAGCAATGTAGAATTTGTCAATGAAACAAAATTCTTAGGGAGTGACATCACTGATACATTCATATGGAAAAATCATATTGACATGATTAGTTCCAGTCTAAGCAAAATTTGTTTTATTTTCCACTCAGTGAGGAACCAACTAAATGGCAGCACATTGACATGCATGTATTACACTCTTTTCCATTCAGTACTATGCTATGGAATTATTTTTTGGGGTCATAGTACTGAATCAAGGAAATTGTTTATACTGCAGGAAAAAAATCAGTCAGAATAATCCTGTACAGAAAGCAAAGAGAAATGTGTAAACGGCTCTGTAAAAAATTAAACATAATGCCTCTCCAAAGCCAATATAAATTTGAACTTCTCTGTTTTATTAAACAAATCACAAATAGATTGCACAGAAATCTGGACAGTTGCCAACATGACGCAAGATCAAAAAAATGTTAAGGCTAGTTCCCCATTCCACTATACTGTATAGGAATAGTGTTAAATGTGTAGGAATCAAACTCTAAAACCATCTCCCGAAAGACGTAGAAAGTATTCAAGAATCAACAATATTTTAAAGAACCTTAAGAGTACTTCTAACAAAACATTGCTTTTACAGCGTACAAGAGTTTCTTGAATGTGGTCTATCATAAATTAAATTATATATTTTTATTATGCTTCAAAATCAAACTGTTTGATTAGAAACAACCTATTGTCCACTAATGAACTTTTGCTGTTTGACTATGACCAGCATTATTATTTGTACTTATTCTTACCCTGGTATTATTATAAATACATACGTGGAAAATCCTGGATTGAATGTAACAATATTATGGAAATATTGCTACTAACCATATAGCGGAGATGCTGAGTTGCAGATAGGTGCAACAAAGACACTGTCACAAAATAAGCTTTCAGGCAATAAGGTCATTGTCAAAAATAGATGACAGACCTACACACACACACACACACACACACACACACACACACACACACATACATGCAAATGCATCTCTTACACCTGAGTGCTGAGTGAGTGAGTGAGTGTGTGTATGAGTGTGTGTGGTTGTATCTGTCGTTTATTTTTGACAAAGGCCTTGTTGGCCAAAAGCTTATTTTGTGAAAATCTTTTTGTTGTGCCTATCTGCAACTCAGCATCACCACTATATGGTAAGTAGCAACTATCCATTTCATAATACTGAATGCATAAGTAATGTAGCTTCAGTGAGATGTACACTATATATGTTCTCCTATGATGTGTTCAACTTGTCCCATATCATGTTGTACACTTCTGTACATTGAATTATTGAGTAAATCAATATTAATATAATAGAGGGAAACATTCCACGTGGGAAAAATATATCCAAAAACAAAGATGATGTGACTTACCAAACGAAAGCGCTGGCAGGTCAATAGACACACAAACAAACACTAACATACGCACAAAATTCAAGCTTTCGCAACAAACTGTTGCCTCATCAGGAAAGAGGAAAGGAGAGGGAAAGACGAAAGGATGTGGGTATTAAGGGAGAGGGTAAGGAGTCATTCCAATCCCGGGAGCGGAAAGACTTACCTTAGGGGGAAAAAAGGACAGGTATACACTCACACACACACACACATATCCATCCGCACATCAATAAATATACAAACATAAATACAAGTAGTACTGTATTACCAGACTATGCGAGACAATAGAAATTACCATCCATCTGCATTTCAGCCCACTCTTGTTGTCTACATTCTCTTATTATTTTGTCTAAGATGACATTGAACAGAACAAATGAGAGAGCATCCCCTTGTCCAAAACCTGTCTCGTTCTCAAATATTTCTGATGTGAACCCTTCGGAAATGCACTGATGCCCTCAACCCATCAATACAAGCTAGCACTTCTCACTACCTTCTCAGGGATTCTGAAGTTATGCAGTTGCATGCATGTTGAAAACTTGAAGAACAGACAGTAGATATCTGTATCATATTCCCAGTGTTTTTCAAACAATTTGAAAATGTGATCTATTGTCAATCAGTTTGGCCAGAAACCAGCTTTGTATTCATGCATGTTGTTTTCTTTGAAATGTTGTAATTTTCTGAGGCTAATAATAGACAGTACCTTTCAGGTTACATTCAGCAAGCTGATATCTTTATAGTTACTACATTACATTTTGCTTCCCTTCTTGTATGTCAGGCATATTATGACCAAGTTCCATTCTTCTGGCAATGTCTCATTCTTCTGTATCAACTGGATTAGTTTATATACATCTCAGTGCAAGCTCTCACCTCCATCTTTGATTAATTTTCCTGTTATTCTGTCCTCCCCTGGGGGTTTGTTGTTTCTTAGTCTTTCGATTACTGTCTTCACACATTCTTCTGCCACTTCCCATTTCTCTTCATCGTTCATTTCCTCTGTGGCTCCCACAGGTAACATCACATCTGGGTCTGGGTGATTCAAGAGTTGTGCAAGGTTTTTACCCCAGGAAATAACTTATAACTATTATGGTGAAATGTTCCGCCACAGTATTTCTTGTTTAGCTCAACACATATGCTGTAACAACCTTTTAAATGTACTTGATAGCCAATATCCATATACTTTACATAAGATATGCTGCACAGCTTTAGTCCATCTAGATAACTTCTGTGTGAAATGATCAAAAGCTGCTTAATCTTTATTTGACACTGAAGATTAAACTTTCTCCTCTGCTGTTCTTCCCAGTGCCAAGTAAACCTACTTACCTATGTGCCACAAGACTAGAAATCTATTGCTGCTTCTTGTCCAGCTAACAGAAATCTTCAGACTTCCAGCCCTTATGACATGTTGTTTCTTCTGAAACTGGTTTATTGAGACTTCTTTCTCCTGCTGTCATTTCATGCTTCAAATGTCTCCTCAATTTTTAATGTTCTTCTGATGCCATTACTTTATAATTTTTAATTAATTTATCAAGTTCCACAGATCTTGTCATGAAGATATGCAGTTAGCATTGCTGCTTCTTGTATAGATAACAGAAATCTTCAGTCTTCCAAGAAAAATAAGCAGATAATTTGTAATGAGTGGCCATTGAATAAGGTTTTTAATTTTGTTTCAAAACATAAATGCCTCAGTGAGATTAAGACTTCAACTATTTGCTGTGATCATTTGTATGCCTGTTCAGCTATCATCTGAGCTAAGTCTGTAAACACTGAGTTTGAGCCTTTGATTAGTATGGTTTAGTAATAAGAAAATGTTAGAGGTTTTGAATGATTCTTCAAAGTAACTGGAAAATCATCTGATCATCCAAGTACTTTACTGTCTATGATAGAATTAAAATGTCATTGGAAAACCTCGAAGTTTTTATTCCTTCTCCTTACACTTTTAACTCTCTTTCCAGATTTCTCCTTTGTTTTTTTTACTGGTTGATCAGTGTACTGAGTGAATAACAAGGGGGTAAAGTGTCAACCCCATCTCTTTGCTTTTTCAATTATTTCCATCTTTCCATGACCTTTTGTTTCTTAACACTGCAGTCTGATTTATTTACAAGTTGTAGATAATATTTTCCTCGTAGTATTTTATCTCTGATCACTTCAGAATTCCAATGATTGTATTCCAGTCAATGTTTTTGGATGTTTTCTCTAAAATTGCAAATATTATAAATGTGAGTTTGTGTTTGTTCAATCTATGTTTTACAGTAAGTCTGTACTGCTTCACATTTTCCTACATTTCTCTATAATTCTAATTGTTCTTCCTGCAGGTCAGTTCCTACCAACTGTTCTACTCTTCTGTAGATAATTCATGATATCATTGTACGATAATGATTTATTGAACTTGATAGTTCAGTAATATCACATCATGACTTATTAAACTCGATGGTACAATACTCATACCTGTCAACAGCTGTCTTCTTTGGTATTGGGATCCTTATACTCTTCTTAAAGCCTGAGGGCATTTTTCCTCTCTCATATATCTTACATGCCAAGTGAAGTAGTTTTATTATGGTTTTTTCTCTCAAGTTTCTTAAAAATTCTGAAAGGTTGTGATCTACTCCAGCTACTTTGTCTCCATTCAGGTCAGTCAGTGCTTCTCAAATTGTTCTTGCAGTGTCACATCAGGTCTATCAGTGCTTTGTCAAATTGTTCTTGCAATTTTACATTACTCATTTCATCTTCATCCACTTCCACCTCTCATTCCATAAATTGTCAACAAGTTTTTCTCTCATATATAGTCCTTCTATATATTCTCTACCTCTCAGCCTTCTCTTCTTTACTTAGCATTAGCTTTCCATCTCAGATCTTGATGCTTGTACAGCTGCTTATCTTTTTTTCCAACTTTTTATTTAATTTTCCTATATACCCAACACACCCAATTATTTATTGGGCTTTGTCCAATCTCTGTCTTTCCTTACAGCTTCTGCCTCTTAACTAAATAAATTCAGTTCACATTCGGGAGGACAATGGTTCAAACTCGCATTGAGCCATCCTGATTTAGGTTTTTCATGATTTCCCCAAATCGCTTCAGGCAAATGCCAGGATGGTTCCTTTGAAAGGGCATGGCCAACTTCCTTCCCTATCCAATGGGACTGATGACCTCACTGTTTGATCTCTTCCCCCCCCCCCCCCCCCCCAGATCAACCAACCAACTAAATAAATTAAGTCGCTTGATGACAAAGCGGGTAATGCTTAGACCACAAATCCAAAGGTTTAATGTTCATTGTTTGGTCAGTCCTCTTATTTTTTCCTCCTACAGGCTATGCCTTGTACATGTGACAGCTGCCAAGTTGCACCATACCTACTATTTTGCACTACAGCCCAGTTAGGGCATTTTCCTCCTGGACAATCTCTGCCCAAACTTCTGTGCTGGCTGCCTTGGCTCTCCATCTTCTAATTCCCATTCTTCTAAAGTCCTCCTCCATGTTGTCTAGCCATCTGGTCCTTGATCTGCCCCTTATGCATCATTCATCTGGTTTTCCTTTGAAAACTTTCTTGACTGTGCTGTTCTCCACCGTTATTTCTTCGTTTGCCAACCAACATAGTCTATTATCCTTTATTTCTGTCATGATATCTGGTTTGTGATACAACCCTCTCATCTCATTAATATTTCTAATTTGCCAAAAACCCCTATCGTTCATTGGCCTGTAGATTTTCCCAAGTATCTTTCTTTCCAATTTTTGCAACAACTCCTCATCATTTTGTGTCATTGTGCAACTCTCTAAACCACTCATCATCGTGCTTTAAATACTTTAACCAGTGCAAAGTAATTCCTGTTACCAGCTGCAATCCTTGCATGTATTTCTTCTCTCAAATCATTATTCCCAGTTAACAGTGATCCAAGATATTTAAAGCTCTTGCAGCATTCATGTTTGTTCCCATTCAAAGTCATGCTTCTTTCTCCTTCATTGTACCTTTTCTTAGATGTTAACATATAATTGGTCTTTGATTGATTAATTGTCAGCCCCATCTCCACTCCATATCTTTCTAATTTTTCAAGCTTTTCTTCCAGGTTGTGTTTCCTCCTGGATAACAAATCATTATCTGCATATCCAAGATCCTGTGTCACTCTATTAATCAGTGTGCCCCCAGGGTTGCTGCTTTATGTCTTTCACATTACCCTCTCCAAGACGACATTAAACAGAATAGTGGAGAGCACATCATCCTCCCATAATCCTTGGTTAACTTCAGATACCTTTGATAGAGTACCCTCAATCTTTACTTTGCTTACTGTTCTTCTCAAAGTCATTTGAACCAGTCTTATCAGTTTGTTGGATACTTCTGCCTCTTGCATTGCCTTCTAGAGTTGATCCCTTTTGATAGTATCATAAGCATGTTTGAAATCAATGAACAGCTGGTGGACATTGATGTTATACTTGTAACATTTTTCAAATATCTGTCTGATGGTAAAAATCTGATCTGCAGTGGATCTATTAGTTCTGAAACCACACTGGTAGTATCCTAGATACTCTTATACAAATGTTCTTAGCCGCCCAGCAATGATTTTTTCCTAACATTTTATATACTATTCAGAGCAGTCAATTCCTCAGTAATTCGCACAGTTGGCTTTGTCATATTTCTTATGTATATGGCAGAGTGTTTCTGTATTCCAATGTTCCACCCTATTTTCTTTCCACCACATTTCCACTATAATCTCATACAAAACTCTTATTAGTTTTTTCCTGCCATATTTTATCATTCCTACTGAAATATTGTCTTCTCCCAAAGCTTTATTGTATTTAAGAGTCTTGATACTAGCTTTAACTTCTTCCAGCATAGGTTCCTCGACTGATTCATGGTACTCTCCTTCTCCATTTTGTTCCTGCTCCACATCTTCTACTATACCAGCATCAACCTCACCTTTGTTTTCTGATTCTGTATTCAATAGTTCACTAAAATACTCCACCCATCTGTGTAAAATCTGATCTTTTCCTCCTATCTGATTTCTCTCTCTATCTTTACAGAAAACTACTCTGGGTTGGACTCCTCTCATTATATGTTTCACCCTCATGTAGAATTTCCTTATTTCCTGAGCAGTCTTTCTCTCTTCTAACTTATCAATCCACCATTTTTCAAACTCTCTCTTTTTCCTCTTACATTCCTTATCTGCTTCCCTTCCTTTCTCCTGGTATTGTTCTATAGTAATTCTTCTACAGTTATTCTTTTTTTGTCGCATTCCTTTCTTTTATCTTCCTCCTACATTCTTCGTAGAACCAGACGTGCTTTCTTGATTGCTTCTTTCTACCCAGTACAGTTTCAGGTGTCTCATGTATTATACCTTTGACCACTTCCCATCTTTCTTTGATATCCTCTCCTGCCCAGTCGTTGGCTTCATTAAGTCTAATTGTCATAATAGTTTTATACTGTTGTATTGAATTTTTATCATTTCTTAACTTAGCATCATTCTTGGTCTGTCTGTAATTGACTACCCTCTGTCTGTATTTGATTCTTACTAAATAGTGATCACTATTTCCATCTGCACCATGACAACTATCGACTTCTAGTATACCTGAAGCATATCATCTGTCTATGAGTACGTGATCAGTTTGATGTTCTGTGATCCCATCTAGGGAGCACCATGTAACTTTCCTTATATCCTTCCTTTGCATCCATGTGCTTTTAATAATCACGTTAGTCTGATACCTGTTATAACCTTTAAGCACTAATAATTTGCGTGGATA
This sequence comes from Schistocerca nitens, assembly GCF_023898315.1. Taxonomy (NCBI): domain Eukaryota; kingdom Metazoa; phylum Arthropoda; class Insecta; order Orthoptera; family Acrididae; genus Schistocerca; species Schistocerca nitens. The sequence goes on from NC_064614.1 coordinate 304,794,419, forward strand.
TGCAAAAGTAGAAACACTAGCAGGTTACATACTACTGACTCCGCATCTGTAATTCGACTGCCATGCCGTGACATGCGGCCGGCGCCGTTCATAGCCAGGTGGTGCTCCTGCGCTCGGCCGAGCTGCTGAGCGCCTCTATCACCGTGTTCGCGTACTAACGAAGCGGCACTTTTGAATGTCGTGGCACTGTCACAACACTTTTCCCCCCTTGAAAAAAAAAAACACTCACTTCCTTGGAGACACGGACAGTGCGGAGACATCCATGGCCTCTTGGGAGGCCCCGAGAAGATCCCGCGGAGAAACACGAGAGTATATTCGAAAATGTCCAGGACGGAAGCTTGCGCGTGGAACTTGCCTCCTGGACGAGGTGATGGGTGAAAACTCCGGAGCAGCATCCATAGGTGTCGTGGACCTGGGGGTGTGCTCCAGCGAGATGGGTCCTGGAGAAGGTGGCGTCGCGACTGGGGCCGGTTCCGGCATACTCGGAAGCGGTAGCGACGTCGGCTGCAGCAACACGCCCGGAAGATCGGCAGCAGCGACAAGACTGGCTTCTCGGGCTGGTGGAGACGAAAGAAGGGGCGGTGGCACCGGCGTGGCCACCACTCGTGGGCGCATCTGGTCGTAATGGTGAACAACCATGCCGTCGTCCATACATATTTCACAAAGCCGGCGGCCGCGAAGAGCCTGGACCACCCCTGGAATCCATTTAGGGCGAGATCCATACCCCCCGTGCCCACACGTCGGTGCCCACCGGGTATTTTCCCGCACTAGGGGACACAGTACAAGGCCTGACAGGGTGAAGCAGGTGCAGTAGAGTGCGCGGTTGGCGGCCATGCAAGAGTTCAGCAGGGCTGCGATCACCCAGAGGCGTGAAGCGATAAGAACTCAGAAATTGCAACAGAGCGTCATCTGTGGAAAAATCACTAAGGAATTTTTTCATTTGGCTTTTGAAAGTGCGGACAAGGCGCTCGACCTCCCCATTCGATTGCGGATGGAAGGGCGGTGCTGTAACATGATGAATCCCTTGTCCAGTACAAAAATCACGGAAGGCCTGTGAAGAGAACTGAGGGCCATTGTCCGTGACAATTGTAGATGGAAGACCTTCTAGCGCAAAGATTTTGGACAAAGCCAGCGTCGTCGCCGCAGTGGTGGGCGACGGACATCGAACAACAAACGGAAACTTCGAGAAGGCGTCAATCAACAGTAGCCAATAAGTGCCGGGAAGGGGCCGGCAAAGTCAGCGTGCACCCGTTCCCATGGCTGCGCCGGATCAGGCCACGGAGAGGGCATAGTATGAGGTGCAGCCAGTTGTTGAACACACTGATCACACACAGCGACCATGTGGGCGATATCCGAATCAATACCGGGTCAATAAACGTGCCTGCGGGCCAGGGACTTAGTCCGAGAAATCCCCCAATGGCCTTCATGCAATAGTTTGAGAACAGCTTTGCGAAGAGAGGCTGGCACCACGACCCGTGGAGATGCACCATCCGTGGCCAGAAGAACAACACCCTCACAAACAGACAGACGAAGGCGCAAGGCATGGTAGTTGCGAAGGGGATCCGATGCCCGGCCCTTGGTCCTGTCTGGCCAACCCCGTTGAACAAAACCGATCACCTGACGCAGGACCGGGTCCCACGCAGTAGCCGACGCGACCTGCGAACCTGTAAGTGGAAAACCCTCGACCGCACGACGTTCTTCCTCATCAATGTGGAAACAGAGTAGTTCATCTCGATCGAAAACCGGGTCGGGGCCCATCAGCATACGCGACAACGCGTCAGCGTTGGCGTGCTGGGCCGTGGGGCGATAGTGAATCTCATAGTGAAAACGAGACAAGTATAAGGCCCAACGTTGCAGGCGGTGAGCTGCCTTATCTGGAAGCGACGCCGAGGGGCTGAACAGAGAGACCAGCAGCTTGTGGTCGGTGATGAGGTGAAACTTTGAACCATACAAAAAAACGCTGAACTTTTTTAGAGCATAAACGATAGCGAGCGCCTCCTTTTCGATTTGAGAGTAACGCCGTTGAGCATCGTTGAGGGTCTTGGAAGCGTAGGCGATGGGTCGTTCCGACCCATCCTCATACCGATGGGCGAGAACAGCCCCTAGGCCATACTATGACGCGTCAGTCGCCAGAACCAAGTGCTGACCCGGACGGAATGTGGAAAGACAAGGCGCTGACTGCAAATGAGCCTTCAGGCGGACAAAAGCCTGCTCACACTCGTCGGACCAACAGAAAGGAACGTTTTTGCGTAACAGCTGATGCAGAGGATGAGCCACTGCCGCCGCGGATGGAATGAATTTGTGATAATAAGCAACCTTGCCGAGAAACGCCTGAAGTTCTTTGACCGTAGACGGCCAGGGTAGAGCGGTAATGGCCGCAACGTGCTGTCGTAGAGGACGTATACCCTCACGGGACAAGTGGAAACCAAGATACACAATGGAGGGTTGGAAAAACTGTGACTTGTCCAGATTGCACTTCAACCCAGCTGAATGCAGGACCCGAAACAGTGAACACAAATTGCGAAGGTGCTCCTCAGTGGAGGCCCCCGTGACAACAATGTCATCCAGGTAGTTGATGCAGCCGGGAACGGAAGCCGTGAGCTGTTCCAAAAACCGCTAAAAAATGGCTGGCGCGCTAGCGACGCCAAATGGTAACCGCTGGTACTGATACAACCCACAAGGAGTGTTGATGACGAGAAATTCCTTGGAAGACGCATCCAATGGCAACTGATGGTACACCTCTGATAAGTCAAGTTTGGAAAAGAACTGGCCCCCAGCGAGCTTGGTAAATAACTCCTCAGGACGGGGAAGAGGATAAGTGTCAATGAGGCTCTGAGCATTGACAGTGGCTTTAAAATCACCGCACAATCGCAGACTCCCGTTTGGTTTAGAAACCACCATGATGGGCGATGCCCATTCGCTGGAGGTAACAGGAAGGAGAATCCCTGAAGCTGTTAACCTGTCGATCTCAGCTTTGACAGGCGCACGCAACGCCATCGGAATAGGGCGTGCCCGGAAAAACTTAGGGCGAGCTGTAGGTTTAAGAGTAACATGGGCTTCAAAATCCTTGGCCTGACCCAGACCAGCAGAGAACACGGACGAGAATTCAGAACACAATCCATCCAGTTGTTGATACGGAATATCCTCAGATATGAGGTGCACATCATCATCAATAGAGAACCCGAACAACTGGAAAGCATCATAACCGAACAGGTTTTCCGTTCCCGCATGATCCACCACATAAAACATGAGGGGCCTAACAACAGACTTGTAGGCAGTGGAAGCATAAAACTGGCCAACGATAGGAATTTTCTGCTTATTATAAGTTCGCAGATTTCGCGTAACGGGAGACAAGGGAGGGGAGCCTAACTCTAAATACGTGCGAGAATTAATGAGAGTTACTGCAGAGCCCGTGTCCACTTGCATGCGAATGTCTTTATCCGGAACACGAACAGTAACAAACAACTTATTTGTTTGAGAAAGCACACAGTTAACATCCATGTCCGATGCCTCGTCCTCGTCGACAGGAGCTTTAGGGGACTGACACACAGAAGCAATGTGGCCTTTTTTCCTACAGGAATTACACGTGGCCCAACGCTTTGGATACGCGGCCCTGTCATGCTGTACGAAACAACATGGACAAGAAGGAAATGCGGAACGAACCTGCTTCCGTGGTTGCTGTTTTCGCTGCGAGCGTGGGGGCCCCACACGACGTTGTTGACGTGAGTGAACCGCCGCCACATCATTGTTCCCCTGTGAAACAGGCAAATTGTCCGCGTCGAAAGCAGTCTGTACAGCGCCCACATCACACCACGCGTATATCTGCACACCAGCAGTGTGAGACACTTCAAAAGATTGAGCGATGCTGAGAACTTCCGACAACGACGGGTTTGGCAGTTGTAAGGCACGTTGCCGAACTTCTTTATCAGGAGCAAGCCGTAGAATAGTGTCCCGAACCGTTGAATCAGCATAAGACTCATGATGAGTGTTCGTGACAAACTGACATTTCCTACTCAGACCGTGTAATTCCGCCGCCCAAGCCCGGTAAGATTGATGGGGCTGTTTACGACACTGGTAGAACGCCACACGGGCGGCAGCGACGTGGGTGTTTTTACGGTAATAGTTAGACAATAATTCACACATTTCTTGGAAGGACAGAGAGGCAGGTTCCCGCAGACGGGCTAACTGAGATAGCAGCTGATAGATCCGTGGGGAAATCCAAGATAGAAATAACGACTTACACATAGGAGCATCGACAACGCCGAAAGCCAAGAAGTGTTGCCGCAAACGCTTCTCATAATCCTCCCAGTCTTCAGCGGCCTCGTCGTAAGGAGGGAACGGAGGCGGAGAAGAGGAAGACAGACGATGAGTAAGCGACGTCGACAACGCCTGAATAGCAGCCGTCAGCTGTGTTTGTTGTTCAATGAGCGCTTGCATAAGCTGTTCCATGTCCGCCCCGACACGAACACCCAAGTCCACAACGCAGGAAAAAAAATATCCGACCTCGTCGCCAAAATGTTATAACCTTTAAGCACTAATAATTTGCGTGGATATGCAAAAGTAGAAACACTAGCGGGTTACATACTACTGACTCCGCATCTGTCATTCGACTGCCGTGCCGTGACATGCGGCCGGCGCCGTTCATAGCCAGGTGGCGCTCCCGCACTCGGCCGAGCTGCGGAGCGCCTCTATCGCCGTGTTCACGTACTAACGTAGCGGCACTTTTGAATGTCGTGGCACTGTCACAACAATACCATTATCATTAGAAGCTTCATGTAGCCTCTCTTTATCAGCTGTTTTCCTGTATGGATTTTTTCTTTCTCCTTGAGCACTGAAGTCTCCATAACCACCTTAACATGATGCTTTGCCACCCTTGCTGTTTCCTGTTCCAGTTGTTCATAGAATATGTCTTTTACCATCTGCTCTGCATCTTCTGTTGGAGCATAGGTATGTATGAAGGACATATTGAAGAAGCGAGCTCTCACTTGTAGTACACATATTCTTTCACTAACGGGCTTAAAGTTCAATATGGCAGTCATATGAGCACTATCAACCAGAAAACCTGTGCCTTCCTATCCTCTGCTTCCACAGCTGCAGAATAATGTGTGTGGCCCAAATTCTAATATTCCACTTCCTTTCCATTTGATCTCTTGTATTGCCACCATTGTCACATTATATTTCTTCATTTCCTTTTTCAGATTCTGTAGTCCTCCAATCTTGTTCAGTGTTCTCACATTACATATCACTAAATACCAATTCATAAGCTGTTTCTGTTGCCAAGGCCATTTGTCTGTTACATCTGCTTCCTTTGTCCTTTGGTTCCATAATGAGATTTTTTTTACTGGGCTAGGGTTGATAGCCCCACATCCAACCCTCCTCCTTTATCCAGGCTTGGGACTAGCACTGGGATTTCCATGGTATCTCCCAATGGCAGAGATAAGTTGCACCATAATTTAGATTATAATTGACTGCATGAGTCAGTTGACAATCTGAAAGATTTTATTTTACCCTTTAGGTTCACTAAACTTACTATAAGACTTGTATAATGATGTATATAATTTCAGATGTGTGTAACACATGATGACAACATCCTTGTTACATCCTCTGAAGATGGAACTTTGTGTTTATGGAAAATTATTTCTTCTGAAGTCAAGCCAAGGGACCTGTCATATTCAGAAGATATATTGATCAATAAGGGTTATCTTCTGGAACTTCTCAATTCTATTAGAGCTTTAGAAGTAAGAATGCATGAACTAGAAGTAGAACATGATTATCAGGTTAGACAAAATGAAATACGACACGCAGAAAAGCTGAGAGATATACATGATGAGTCTCAGATGACTGTCATCAAACTTAATCATAAAATTGAGGTATGTTAACATGAAATATTCAAAAATTCCATAAAAAACTTGCATCGTACCTGTTGTAATATTTTTTCACTTAACTTTGTCACAGCAACTCGAAACCGATCACACACTTGAGATTGGTAATATGAAAGATGAAAACATTACAATGAAACTTAACCATGAAAGAGCTGTGCAAAATCTTGAATCTGACTATGAGAAAAAGTTAATTGTGGAATACAGCAAGCATAATTTACTACAAGAAGAGATACAAAGTATGAAACTGGAATATGAAAGGTAAAGCCCTCAAGACTGTGGGAGAAAATAGATTTTAGCATTTGCAACAGTATGTAACACAGTTGTGTAATACCAGGTGAAATAAATTGAATCTGCAATAGCAAGAACTCTCAAGAGAGTGACAGTTTTTGTATTACACTAAATAGGAATGATTGTAATTATAAATAGATAAGCCTCATTTCTCCCTGTAACATTTTTGTGTAATTCTCACAAAACTACTTAAATTTTCCAATTTGTTACACTAGCACACAATATGTTCAAGTATGAACTGTTGTTGTTGTCATCATCAGTCCAATGATATTATAATGCTCCTCTCCATAGTAGTCGGTCTGGCACAAGTCTCCTTAACCCTGTAACTACTGCAGTCCATACCCATATGAGCCGGCTTGCTGTACTCAAGCCTTGGTCCCCTTTTAGAATTTTTACCTGCAAACTCCCCTGCATTATGAAATTAAGTATTCCTTGATTCCACAGGACATGTCCTATTAACCTGCACCATCTTTTAATGAGGTTGTGCCATCATGATCTCTTCTTCCCAATTTGATTCAATACCTCTTTGTTGGTTATCTGATCTACCCGTCTAAACTCCAGCATTCTTCTATAACAACATTTTTCAAAAGCTTCAAGTTTTTTTTGGTCTGTACTGTTTTTCCAATCATGTCTCATTTCTACATAATGCTGCACTCCATATAAATAAACACATTTAGAAAATACTTTTTAACAGTTAAAGTAATAGTAAATGTTTGTAAATTTCTCTCTCTCTCTCTCTCTCTCTCTCTCTCTCCATGATCCATGTTTTAATGTCTCATTTCCTAATCTAATTTCTTCAGTGTCATCCAAGTTAATTTAACTACACTCCACTACTCTTGTTTTAGTTTTGTTCATCATATAACTTCTTTTAAAGACCCTGTCCATTCTGTTCAGCTGATCTTTCAAGTCCTTTGACGTCTGTGGCAGAAATATATCTTTCTCAGATCTGAAAGTTTTTATCTCTTCTTTGAGAAATGAAGGAAACCACTAGGTGGGAGAGCTGCATGCAAAAGAGTAACTCTGACTAATGGTAAGTGAATGAAACATGACAGACAGACAGTGGACAAGACAACAGACCAGTGAAAGAACTAACAACCTAGGTGACAATGGGGAAAGCCTTTGCCGCAATGATGACAACAGGGCCCAGAGCAGTGGAAAGCCAAATCAAAGACTCGACCACAGAGAGTAACTGATTGACAAGCAAATTACGTATCAAGCAGTTCTCAGCGGAGATAGATCTGACAATATCAAGCAAGAGCACTGAAATTACTGGTTGTGGGCTGGCCAGCCAGCTATATACAGACTGCATAAAATGTCATTGGCTGCCATACTCACATGTGAGACAGTGGCATTCTTGCTGTGTAAGAACAGCGCTACGTGGTCACGGTGGCCCCAACAGACATCTAAATCCATCTCCTCTGGTGGGTATTCAATGACCACAGCAGCTGATACCAGACCACTTCTATTTTATTCTTGATATCTACAAAATTTCAAACTCTGTCAAAAGTTTTTTCTAAATCTACAGATGCAATAAATACAGGTTTGTCTTTCTTCTATCTATTTTCTAAGGTAAGTAGTACAGTCATTGTTGCCTCACATATTCATAGATTTCTCCTGAACCCAAACTGATCCTCCCTCAACATGAATGAACTAAGATTACACACATTAATGACATTAAATGTCAGCTCAGATTTGGTGATGTCTCTTTATGTACTTAAGTATAATTTTCTCTCTCTCTCTCTCTCTCTCTCCTTTTCTCTCTCTTATTTTCCAGAAAACTGGCAGATTTGTCTCAAGAGAAAGTAACTGCTCTGGAGGAACTAAAACAGATATATGAATGTCAGCTGAAAGAAAAGGAACTCCAATTAGAGAAAGTAAGTGTGCACAAAAGTTTCTGAACAGAACAGTCATGTTGTTATTCGTGGATTATTAAATATCTACTCCTGAGTTGCTTTACTGGAATCTGACAATCATTTCATATCAAGTAATATCTTCTGTGCTGTGCATTAGCATCTTCTCCTTAGTCTGTCTATTTATTTTTCTCCCACTACTTCACCTGTGTATCTTGTTATCATCCATGATAAACATAAATTCTAGTAGCTATAATGTGTCACACATAACTTTTAGCAGTTGTTCGGCTTTTCTTTATCCTCCACTACAGCATGTCATTGTTACATGAGATCAATCTGTAACTAGTGTGTGAGTACTGACAACTGATCATCATGTATAAGAAATGTAAAACAGTAGTTATATGTACAAATAACTATTTGAAATTTGCAGCTAAGCTTTTAAACTTGTGTTCTTCAGGACTGAGTGTGTGGGTGTGCGAGCGCATGTGGGAGTGTGTGTGCATGCACATGTACATGTATGAATCCACCACACACACACACACACACACACACACACACACACATGCAGAGGAGGCATGCAAGATCACTGAGAAAACAGTACTGTAGCCCTTCAGGTGTACCTAAAATAAGATGTAGTGATAAATTTAAATTTGTTTGGTGGTAGGGATTGATGGTAATGGTGGAGGGGCAGCAAGAAAATGGTATGTGGTGTGGGAACAGAGCCAAAAATCAATGGGGAGCAGAGGCTAAGGGATTGTAATACTAAAAGATGCGTCAGTAGAACAGCTCCCTCCTGTGCAATATGGTGAAGGTGATGTTGCAGGAGGAGGAGAAAGGGCAAGGAATAATCTCAGTGCCATACATTCTGAAGCTCTGAGGTACTCATTGTATTAAGAGTTTAGCAGTAATGATTTGTATGGTTGGACTGGCTACTGGTTGTTATGTTCACATAAAAAGCTGTGCTGTACTTGGAGTGAGAATGGAATATGGCTTGCCTGTTTTTACAGGCAACAGGCTTCTCATAAAATAGGATATAGCAGTGATATAACTGTAAACAGGTGTTATGGGCTGCTGTATGGGACATGTTTTGCATCTGTATACTTCACTAGGGTGGGAACCATGTAATTTAAGAGTTGGTATCAGTTGGGCATCTCGATGAACCACAATGTTTCGTAGCCATTTGGACACAGTGTTCATCGCAAATGCCTAGTAAGCAGGAGACAAGGAGCCAGATCCCAGTCCAGCAAAGATTTTCAATCTTCCCATTGATTTAAATCAGTGCCCACTCGCAGCCATTGTATGTAATTCCTGTGTGTCTTACTACATAGCGGCTGCTGGATCAAATGAGTGGCCACTTGTAGCCATGTCTGAAAGAAAAGACACCGCATATATATAATAAATGCGAGGACAGCCAATGATCTCTTCAGTGCGGATTCCCACAAGGCTTGAAATCTTATGGGAATTGGCAAAATGCAGAGAGTAATGAAGATAATGGGCAAGGGACATGTTATAACGTCAAGTTGAACACATATATTTCAAAAATGACACAACACATGTAAGTCACAGAGCAAGTTGACAAAGCAAGACATGTGAACACGGTAACATTCAAATCAGCACTGAGTCCAAGTCTGGCGGCTGCTGGCTGCTTGGCCGCTTAGGTGGCACGGTTGCTGGTGGTGTCCGTTCTTGTTCTGGCACCGAGATGATTGTGAGAGGGCTGCGTTGTGAGTAATGAGAGATGCCAAGATCCCGAGTGTCAGGTAGAGCTGAAGGTGGTGTAGCGGCATTCGGAACAGGCGTTGCCAGCACACGAGGCCGAGGCTGGTCCGAATGACGCACTGAACACCCGTGTCCATCTGGATTTCATAAAGGCATTGGCCACAGTGTCGTAAGATGTGTCCCAGACTCCATTTTGGCCGCCTGCCATATCCTCGTACCCATACAAGGTCGACGGCGGTGAACCAGCCAAGCGAAGGCACCTGCGGCCGTGAGGTGGAAGGCCGCAGAAGATGAAGTAGCATTCGGGGCTGTCGGCCATGCAAGAGCTCACCCAGGCTGTGGTCACCCATATGGGTGAAATGGTAAGAAGCCAGAAATGGGAGAAGCGCATCATCAGCAGCAGAAGAAGTCAGGAATTTCCTCATCTGAGCCTTAAATGTGCGGACCAGTCGTTCAGCCTCACTGTTTGATTGTGGATGGAACAGAGGGGCCAAGACATGCATGACACCGTGACGAGCACATAAATCCGCAAATTCAGAAGAGGCAAATTGCGGACCATTATCAGTAACAAGAGTAGAGGGAAGGCCTTCCAAAAAGAAAATGCAAGCGAGAGCACTTGTGGTTGCCGCGGTGGTAGGTGACGTGCAGTGGACAATGAAAGGAAAGTTAGACTAGGCGTCAATTACGAGTAGCCAATAAGTACCTAAAAAAGGTCCTGCGAAGTCAGCATGAATATGCTCCCAGGGCTTTTCAGGCGAAGGCCACGGTGACAAAGATGACTTCGGGGTGGCGGCCTGTGACGCACAAGGGCCGCAGGCAGCGACCATGTGTGCGATTTCAGAGTCGATACCGGGCTAGTACACATGACGGCAAGCCAGAGATTTTGTGCGAGAGACACCCCAGCGCCCTTGGTGAAGGAGGCGCAAGACTGAAGCACGCAAAGACACAGGTACCACAACACGCGGCGAAGCATTTTCAGTGGAAAGGAGGATAACACCATCCCTAGCCGTGAGGTGGTAATGCGAAGCGTAGTAGTTCCGTAACGGATCAGAAGTCTTAGCAGACAGACAATCTGGCCAACCTTTCTGAATACAGCATAAAACCCGGGAGAGGGTAGGGTCAGAACCCGTATCAGCTGCCAGCCGGTCCCCGGTGATGGGGAACCCATCCAAAACCTGCTGCTCGGCAACATCCAGGTGGAAACACAAAAGTTCATCCCTATCGAATGCCAGATCAGGACCCATGGGAAGGCGAGACAGTGCATCAGCATTCGCATGTTGAGCCGTCAGCCGGAAATGAATCTCATAATTGAAACGAGACAAGTAAAGAGCCCAACGCTGGAGGCGGTGTGCAGCCTTGCCAGGAAGCGACGTTGATGGATGAAACAAGGAAACAAGTGGTTTGTGGTCCGTAACAAAATGAAATTTGGATCCATAAAGAAAAACACCAAACTTATGAAGAGCATACATAATGGCCAAAGCTTCTTTTTCAATTTGAGAATATTTTCGTTGGGCATCCGTGAGCGTTTTGGAGGCATAAGCAATGGGTTGTTCAGAACCGTCAGAAAAACGGTGCGCAAGGACTGCACCAACCCTGTATTGAGAGGTGTCCGTGGCAAGAACAAGATGCTGGCCAGGTCGATAAGTAGCCAGGCACGGGGCCTGTTTCAGCATAGTCTTCAATTTTTGGAAAGCCGCATTGCATGACGTGGACCAGTGAAAAGGCATGTTTTTATGCAACAGGCGATGCAACGGCTGAGCCACCGAAGCAGCAGACGGTAAAAACCTGTGATAGTATGCTATTTTCTCCAAGAAGGCCTGCAGTTCCTTAACAGATGCAGGGCGAGGAAGGGCATCGATCACAGTGACAGTTTGCTGAAGCGGACGAATACCATCCCGAGAGAGTTGGAACCCCAAGTATGTTATAGATGCCTGAAAAAATTGTGATTTCTGAAGATTACACTTAAGACCGGCAGTCTGTAAGACATGAAAAAGCATGCGGAGATTCTGAAGATATTCTTCAGTGGTGGAGCCAGTGACAACAATGTCATCCATGTAATTGATACACCCAGGGACAGGGAGCAATAATTGTTCCAAGAATAGCTGAAAGAGAGCAGGGGTGCTGGCAACCCCGAATGGTAATCGTTGGTATTGACAGAGGCCGAAAGACGTGTTAAGGACCAGAAACTGCCAGGAAGCAGCGTCAAGAGGAAGTTGATGATAAGCTTCTGACAGGTCAATTTTAGAAAAATACTGGCCTCCTGCAAGTTTAGTGAACAATTCTTCAGGTCAGGGCATAGGGTAAGTGTCGATGAGGCATTGCGAATTTACAGTGGCTTTAAAATCGCCACAGAGACGAATATCACCATTGGGCTTAGCAATGACAACGACAGGAGAGGACCACTCACTGGAAGTGACAGGAAGCAAGACCCCTGAAGTAGGGAGACGATCCAGCTCCTGTTTTTCCCGATCACGAAGGGCCACAGGAATGGGCCGAGCCTGAAAAAACTTAGGTGGAGCAGTGGGTTTGAGCATGATATGAGCTTCAAAGTCGTTTGCACGGCCTAACCCAGGAGAAAAAAGGGACGAAAATGTCGTCGACAAGGATTCCAATTGAGCATAAGGAATAGCATCAGAGATGATATTGACAGAGTCATCTTTGGAGAACACAAAAATGCAAAAGGCATCGAAACCAAAAATATTTTCTGCGTTACTCTGGTCGACCACAAATATGGGAACAGTGCGAACGACAGATTTGTATGATACCTCAGCATTAAATTGTCCCAAGAGAGAAATCTTCTGTTTATTGTACGTCCGTAATTGCCGAGTGACAGGTGATAGGAGTGGAGAACCCAACTGAAGATACGTCTGAGAATTAATGATAGTGGCAGCAGAACCAGTATCCACCTGCATGCGAACATCCCGACCAAGGATTTGGACTGTGAGGAATAACTTACCTGAAAGGGAGGCAGTGCAATTGACAGACAACACAGAAGCAGAATCAGTGTCATGGTCATGAACATCATGTATGCAGTCGGATTTGCAAACAGAAGAAACATGGCCCTTCTTTTTGCAATTTTGACACACGGCCCAACGTTGGGGACAATCCTCGCGTGAATGTTTCATAAAACACCGCGGACATGATGGAAGTTGCCGGGCATTTTACTGCAGTTTCTGAGAGGGTTGTTTACGGTTCAGCTGAGGCTGCGCGTGGGAGCGTACTGCAGCCACGTCGGCCGGCGGGGACACGTCACACGCATGGTCAACAGTGCACAGAGGTTGTATGTCGCCGACGTCACCCCATGCCTCTATTTGCGCTCCAGCGGTGCGAGAAATTTCAAAAGACAGCGCGATGGATAGGTCTTCATCTAGAGTCGGATTTGCCAACTGAAGGGCACATTGCTGCACTTCTTTGTCGGGCGCCGACCGGATAATAGCATTCTGTACTATGGAAACTGCGTAGCATTCTTTGTGAATGTCAGTAACAAATTGAACTTGCGACTGAGACCATGAAGTTCAGCAGCCCAAGCGCGATAGGATTGATTCGGTTGTTTTTGACAACGATAAAAGGCAACACAAGAGGCTACCACATGCGTTTGCTTATGAAAATATATGGACAGAAGTGAGCACATTTCAGCAAAAGACAAAGACGCAGGATCTTTCAAAGGAGCCAATTGCGACAACAACCGATAAATTTGAGGTGAAATCCATGAAAGGAACAAAGACTTACATGTTTGTTCGTCCATGACATTGAAATGCCAAGAAGTAATGTCAAAGACTTTTTTCATAATCAGACCAGTCTTCCGCCATCTCGTCGTAAGGAGGAAAAGGAGGTATAGACAATGACGAGAAACGACCTGCATTGGATGCCACGACGAAATCTCGAATTGCCGATGTGAGAAGCGTTTGCTGTTCAATGAGACCTTGCAATAGTTGCTCTAAAGTATCCATGGAAACCTGTGGGTCAACAATGAAAAGGAAAAATCCCCTACCTCGTCGCCAATTGTTATAACATCAAGTTGAACACAAATATTTCAAAAACAACACAACACATGTAAGTCACAGAGCAAGTTGACAAAGCAAGACATGTGAACTCAGTAACATTCAAATCAGCACTGATTCCAAGTCTGGCGGCCGCTGGCTGCTTGGCTGCTCAAGTGGCGCAGTTGCTGCATGGCTGGCAGGCAGCACCACATATAGAGGATGCGCGTAACTGCACGGCAGCACTTTGAAAGATTTGCGAGTCACAACAGGATACTACATTTGTAGTATGTGGACAGATTGAGATTTTGGGTCTGATGGGAGGCGTGATAGGATAATTTGTGCAGTTGCGATGACCACCATGTTCAGATGGCGCAGTGATCAGTGCATATGCCTAGTAAGCACGAGACCTGGGTTTGAATCCTCACCTGGCACAAATTTTCGACCTTCCCCATTGATTTAAGTGAATGCCCACTTGCAGCCTATGTCTATAATTCTTTTGTGTCTTACGTTTTGGGTCAGTGCTGCCTCAGAGCCATCAACTACAAGCTACCCTGGCTCTTCTTATGCGGTACATTTCTATTGTTAGAGAATCTGAACTTCATAAATAAAAGTGAAGGAATATTTAAGCTCAGTTCAATAAAGTTTAGGCTCACCTGGAATGTTCTTAGTTTCTCCATGTGCTGATCTCACAACTGTTTGTTGAATTAATGACAAACTACTCCAGTTGCTGTTTAAACTTTATTGAATCCACAATTGGGTTTTGCCTATATATTAGGCCATTTTCAAGTGGTTCTGAAAAATTATGCTGTAGAGAAACTACATCTAAATGATAATAGTACAAGCCAGATGGGATGTAAAATGTAATATGCCCACTGACACACCTATGTTTTTCATGATATCATTGGGCAAGTAAAACTTTAAATTCATCTGGCTTGTACTTTTATTGCTTGCAAATTGTTTCTCTGCAGCATAATTTTTCAGAACCACTTGAAAATTGCCTAATATATAGGCCTGAATGGGTAGTGGACTCAACAAAGTTCTAGTAGCAACTGGAGTGGTTTTCATTCATTCAACTGGAATACTCAGAGATAAGTAAACTTATCAAAACAAGAATTGTTTATTTGAATATTATTCAGTTTAATTATAAGGGGCATTATAATGAGACAGAAGGAAAAAGTTGGTAAGCTGTTTATTATTTCAGAAGCAATCACCAAACTGTTACTACATTTACCCCACTGTGAGACAAGATGGTCAATGCCTTCAAGGCAAAATATTTGCAGTTGACTATGGAACCATGATTGACCCAGGCACCCGTCTCTTGGCCCAAAGGATATCGATGGCCATGAATGGCTTTCTTCAGAGCTCCAAAAATAGGGGAATCCCATGGGGAGAGATCAGAACTGCACGGAGGGTGTGTAAGGGCTTCCCAGAAAAACTTCTTCATTGTACTCGAAACAAATGTGGCAACATTCCCCCAGAGAGCTATTACACACTGCTGTTAGAAGAGGAGCAAGTTCTTTCACATACTCTATTTAGTATCATATTGATGGTCTAGTGACCTTTCCTCTTTTGAGTGCTTTTAGTTACTTTTCTACATCTACATACATACTCCACAATCCACCATACAGTGCATGGCGGAGGGTACCTCATACCACAACTAGTATCTTCTCTCCCTGTTCCACTCCCAAACAGAACGAGGGAAAAATGACTGCCTATATGCCTCTGTACGAGCCCTAATCTCTCTTATCTTATCTTTGTGGTCTTTCCGCGAAATATAAGTTGGCAGCAGTAAAATTATACTGCAGCCAGCCTCAAATGCTGGTTCTCTAAATTTCCTCAGTAGCGATTCATGAAAAGAATGCCTCCTTTCCTCCAGGGACTCCCACCTCCTGAGTTCCTGAAGCATTTCCGTAACACTCGCGTGATGATCAAACCTGTTGTTGTTGTTGTGGTCTTCAGTTCTGAGACTGGTTTGATGCAGCTCTCCATGCTACTCTATCCTGTGCAAGCTTCTTCATCTCCCAGTACCTACTGCAACCTACATCCTTCTGAATCTGCTTAGTGTATTGATCTCTTGGTCTCCCTCTACGATTTTTACCCTCCACGCTGGCCTCCAGTGCTAAACTTGTGATCCCTTGATGCCTTAAAACATGTCCTACCAACCGATCCCTTCTTCTAGTCAAGTTGTGCCACAAACTTCTCTTCTCCCCAATCCTATTCAATACCTCCTCATTAGTTACGTGATCTACCCACCTTATCTTCAGCATTCTTCTGTAGCACCACATTTCGAAAGCTTCTATTCTCTTCTTGTCCAAACTGGTTATCGTCCATGTTTCATTTCCATACATGGCTACACTCCATACAAATACTTTCAGAAACGACTCCCTGACACTTAAATCTATACTCGATGTTAACAAATTTCTCTTCTTCAGAAACGATTTCCTTGCCATTGCCAGTCTACATTTTATATCCTCTCTACTTTGACCATCATCAGTTATTTTGCTCCCTAAATAGCAAAACTCCTTTACTACTTTAAGTGTCTCATTTCCTAATCTAATCCCCTCAGCATCACCCAATTTAATTTGACTACATTCCATTATCCTCGTTTTGCTTTTGTTGATGTTCATCTTATATCCTCCTTTCAAGACACTGTCCATTCTGTTCAACTGCTCTTCCAAGTCCTTTGCTGTCTCTGACAGAATTACAATGTCATCGGCGAACCTCAAAGTTTTTACTTCTTCTCCATGAATTTTAATACCTACTCCGAATTTTTCTTTTGTTTCCTTTACTGCTTGCTCAATATACAGATTGAATAACATCGGGGAGAGGCTACAACCCTGTCTCACTCCTTTCCCAACCACTGCTTCCCTTTCATGCCCCTCGACTCTTATAACTGCCATCTGGTTTCTGTACAAATTGTAAATAGCCTTTCGCTCCCTGTATTTTACCCCTGCCACCTTCAGAATTTGAAAGAGAGTATTCCAGTTAACGTTGTCAAAAGCTTTCTCTAAGTCTACAAATGCTAGAAACGTAGGTTTGCCTTTTCTTAATCTTTCTTTTAAGATAAGTCGTAAGGTTAGTATTGCCTCACGTGTTCCAACATTTCTATGGAATCCAAACTGATCTTCCCCGAGGTCCGCTTCTACTAGTTTTTCCATTCATCTGCAAAGAATTCGCGTTAGTATTTTGCAGCTGTGACTTATTAAACTGATAGTTTGGTAATTTTCACATCTGTCAACACCTGCTTTCTTTGGGATTGGAATTATTATATTCTTCTTGAAGTCTGTGGGTATTTCGCCTGTCTCATACATCTTGCTCACCAGATGGTAGAGTTTTGTCATGACTGGCTCTCCCAAGGCCATCAGTAGTTCTAATGGAATGTTGTCTACTCCCGGGGCCTTGTTTCGACTCAGGTCTTTCAGTGCTCTGTCAAACTCTTCACGCAGTATCTTATCTCCCATTTCATCTTCATCTACATCCTCTTCCATTTCCATAATATTGTCCTCAAGTACATCGCCCTTGTATAAACCCTCTATATACTCCTTCCACCTTTCTGCCTTCCCTTCTTTGCTTAGAACTGGGTTGCCATCTGAGCTCTTGATATTCATACAAGTGGTTCTCTTCTCTCCAAAGGTCTCTTTAATTTTCCTGTAGGCAGTATCTATCTTACCCCTAGTGAGACAAGCCTCTACATTCTTACATTTGTCCTCTAGCCATCCCTGCTTAGCCATTTTGCACTTCCTGTCGATCTCATTTTTGAGATGATTGTATTCCTTTTTGCCTGCTTCATTTACTGCATTTTTATATTTTCTTCTTTCATCAATTAAATTCAATATTTCTTCTGTTACCCAAGGATTTCTATTAGCCCTCGTCTTTTTACCTACTTGATCCTCTGCTGCCTTCACTACTTCATCCCTGAGAGCTATCCATTCTTCTTCTACTGTATTTCTTTCCCCCATTCCTGTCAATTGTTCCCTTATGCTCTCCCTGAAACTCCACAACCTCTGGTTCTTTCAGTTTATCCAAGTCCCATCTCCTTAAATTCCCACCTTTTTGCAGTTTCTTCAGTTTCAATCTGCAGTTCATAACCAATAGATTGTGGTCAGAATCCACATCTGCCCCTGGAAATGTCCTACAATTTAAAACCTGGTTCCTAAATCTCTGTCTTACCATTATATAATCTATCTGATACCTTTTAGTATCTCCAGGATTCTTCCAGGTGTACAACCTTCTTTTATGATTCTTGAACCAAGTGTTAGCTATGATTAAGTTATGCTCTGTGCAAAATTGTACAAGGCGGCTTCCTCTTTCATTTCTTCCCCCCAATCCATATTCACCTACTATGTTTCCTTCTCTCCCTTTTCCTACTGACGAATTCCAGTCACCCATGACTATTAAATTTTCGTCTCCCTTCACTACCCGAATAATTTCTTTTATCTCGTCATACATTTCATCAATTTCTTCATCATATGCAGAGCTAGTTGGCATATAAACTTGTACTACTGTAGTAGGCATGGGCTTTGTGTCTATCTTGGCCACAATAATGCGTTCACTATGCTGTTTGTAGTAGCTAACCCGCACTCCTATTTTTTAATTCATTATTAAACCTACTCCTGCATTACCCCTATTTGATTTTGTATTTATAACCCTGTAATCACCTGACCAAAATTTTTGTTCCTCCGGCCACCGAACTTCACTAATTCCCACTATATCTAACTTTAACCTATCCATTTCCCTTTTGAAATTTTCTAACCTACCTGCCCGATTAAGGGATCTGACATTCCACGCTCCGATCCGTAGAATTCCAGTTTTCTTTCTCCTGATAACGACGTCCTCCAGAGAGTCCTCACCCGGAGATCCGAATGGGGGACTATTTTACCTCCGGAATATTTTACCCAAGAGGACGCCATCATCATTTAATCATACAGTAAAGCTGCATGTCCTCGGGAAAAATTACGACTGTAGTTTCCCCTTGCTTTCAGCCGTTTGCAGTACCAGCACAGCAAGGCCGTTTTGGTTAATGATACAAGGCCAGATCAGTCAATCATCCAGACTGTTGCCCCTGCAACTACTGAAAAGGCTGCTGCCTCTCTTCAGGAACCACATGTTTGTCTGGCCTCTCAACAGATACCCCTCCATTGTGGTTGCACCTACGGTACGGCCATCTGTATCTCTGAGGCACGCTAGCCTCGCCACCAACGGCAAGGTCCATGGTTCATGGGGGGGGTGATCAAACCTACCAGTAACAAATCTAGCAGCCCGCCTCTGAATTGCTTCTATGTCCTCCCTCAATCCGACCTGATAGGGATCCCAAACACTCGATCAGTACTCAAGAATAGGTCGTATTAGTGTTTTATAAGCGGTCTGCTTCACAGATGAACCACATCTTCCCAAAATTCTACCAATGAACCGAAGATGACTATCCGCCTTCCACACAACTGCCATTACATGCTTGTCCCACTTCATATCGCTCTGCAATGTTACTCCCAAATATTTAGTCGACGTGACTGTGTCAAGCGCTAGACTACTAATGGAGTATTTAAACATTACGGGATTTTTTTTTTTCCTATTCATCTGCATTAATTTACATTTATCTATATTTAGAATTAGCAGCCATTCTTTACACCAGTCACAAATCCTGTCCAAGTCATGTTGTATCCTCCTACAGTTACTCAACGACGACACCTTCCTGTACACCACAGCATCATCAGCAAACAGCCGCACATTGCTATCCACCCTATCCAAAAGATCATTTATGTAGATAGAAAACAACAGCAGCGGACCTACCACACTTCACTGGGGCACTCCAGATGATACCCTCACCTCTGATGAACACTCACCATCGAGGACAATGTACTGGGTTCTATTACTTAAGAAGTCTTCGAGCCACTCACATATTTGGGAACCAATCCCATATGCTCTTACCTTTGTTAGGAGTCTGCAGTGGGGCACTGAGTCAAACGCTTTCCTGAAGTCAAGGAATATGGCATCTGTCTGATACCCTTCATCCATGGCTCGCAAGATATCATGTGAAAAAAGGGCGAGTTGCGTTTCGCAGGAGCGATGCTTTCTAAAGCGGTGCTGATGCATGGACAGCAACTTCTATGTCTCAAGGAAATTCATTATATTCAAACTGAGATTATGTTCGAGAATCTTGCAACAAACCGATGTTAAGGATATTGGTCTGTAATTTTGAGGATCCGTCCTTCTGCCCTTCTTATATACAGGCGTCACCTGCGCTTTTCGCCAATCACTCGGGACTTTACGTTGGGCAAGAGATTTACAATAAATGCAAGCTAAGTAAGGAGCCAATGCAGTAGAGTACTCTCTGTAAAACCGAATTGGAATCCTATCAGGACCTGGCAATTAATTAATTTTCAACCCATTCAGCTGCTTCAGGCTTTCCTGTGGTCCCTTATTTTGATGATATTTTAAAGTTTGTGAGGTGATTTAAAAGAGGAACCACGGTGTAATCTTCATCAGTGAAACAGTTTTGGAAAAAGACATTCAGTATTTCAGCTTCATCTGTGTCATCCTCTGCTTCGATGGCATTATTGTCATAGTGTGTTGGGGCAGATGGCTTCAGCTCATTTAGTGATGCAACATCAGACCAAAACTTCTTAGAATTTTCTGTCAAGTCAGTAGATATAATTTTACTTTTTTACTCATTGAATACTTCGCACATGACCCTCCTTATGCTAGATTTGGCTTTGTTTAGTTTTTATTTGCACGTGAGGCTTTAGCTGCCATTAAATTTGCAGTGAAGCTTTCTTTTCTTTTTTAGCAGCTTTCCAACACAGTTGTCAGATGACGGCAGGTTTTTTTTCCATCCCCCACAACTTTGCTCAGCACATACCTGTTTAAAGAATATTTTCAATGCTCTTGAACTTGTCAGTGCTGGAAATGAAATTTTCGTGTTGATCTGTGAGGTAATCTGAAATCTGTGTCTTGTTGTTCTTGCTAAACAGAAAGATCTTTCAACCTCTCTTTGTATTTCTATTTACAGTTCTTATTCAGTTATGCTTTAATGGCCTTATGATCACTGTTCCTTGTTCTACAGTAACTGAGTCAAAAAGTCCAGGTCTGTTTCTCACCAGCAGGTCTAAAATGTTACCTTCACAATACTGTTCTCTGATTAATTGTTCAAGATAATTATTGGATAAAGTATGTAGAACATTTTTCACAAAATTCATTGTCCCTACTACCCATCTGAATCACTTGAGTCTCCAGTATATAGCTGGTATGTTGAGATCTCCAACTAAAACTATAACAAACCAGGAAATTTATGTGAAATATTCTCCAAGTTTCCCTCAAATGTTCCACCACTATCACTGAGGCATGGGATGTATAAAAGCATATGAGGCCATGTTTGATGCACATTTAACACTTGTCTTCACCCATATTATTTTGGTTTCTGAGTCTATACTGATCTCATTAGATATTATCATTATTTCATTGCTATAAATATGTGTTCATCAACAACATTCCACTTGTCTTTGCTATATACATTCTGGTCAGAGTTTAAAATTTATTTGCTATTGACAGCTGGTTTCTGCCACCTTTCTGTCTCTAGTTTCATAAGATAGACCAGTCCTGGGAACTCATCACAGGTACTCCTGCAGTTAACTAGTACTACATTAACATTTTCCTTCTTTGATGTGCAGTGAGTAATGCTACCCTTTCTGGACTTAAAATGCATCTTACTGAGCCTATGGAGGGATATATCTATCCTAAAAAAACCACATGTGCACCCCACATGTACTCCATTTCTCCAGCAGCCACTTCCCATGTGTAGTGTATGTATGACCCCTTGGGGGGGGGGGGGGGGGGGTTGTGTTCCTGTATTTCTCCATGTTATTTGTGCCAAAATGAGCCATGATTTGCAGCCAGGTGTATCCAGTGCACTCAGTCACTACCAATAGACCCTCCTCCACATCTCAGATGAAACCTCCCTCCCCAGCATGAAAATAGAATAAACACTGACCTTCTCTTCCAACCTGTGCACTATTTTCCTGAAGGGCTCTGCCACCTGCCTAACATTGGAATGCCCAATGAAAAGCAGTCCCACCCAGCATGAAAATAGATTAAACACCGACCTTCTCTCCCAACCTGTGCACTATTTTCCTGAAGGGCTCTGCCACCTGCCTAACATTGGAATGCCCAATGAAAAGCAGTCCCACCCTCTGCTTTTGTCCGGACCTCTTGGGAAGTCCAGGTAAAGTCCCAACAGGAGAGGCATTCTGTGCTGACCCAGATGTACTTCCAGCAGTGGGCAGTATCTCAAACTTGTATGAGGTGTAAGGGGACAACCATGCTTCCAGTATCCACTTTTGCCGTCCATCCAGAGATTCGTGACCCCACCACTGTTTGTCAGTTGCCATCAGGTAAATGTCTATTGGCCAATGATATGGTTGCCACCATAGATGCCTACCAAGACAGTTATCAAAGAACTGGGAGTATTTGCTTCATGTCCCATGCACATAAGAGGCAAATTTTTAAAGTAAATACCATTTCAATATTTGGCCCCTGGAACTTTGCCGTTCCACACACCACATGCACGCAAAATAACTTCAACTGTTGGCTGTCCACAATTGCCACTACAGTAGCTTTCGCTTACTTGAATGTTTATTTATATGTGTTTAATGGCTCAGCCCATTGAAAATATGCTGATTGTGAAATATCCACTGTGATTCATTTCTTAAGTGTAAGATGCGTGGATGCTGCCAAAAGTCATCAACTGATTAATGAAGTGTATGGAGAAAATTGCTATGAGTGCTGGAATGGTTTGAAAGCAGAGTAAAGCATTTAAAGATGACTGCACACACATGCATAATTAAAAAAAAAAGTAGGTGGCCATCCATCATTATTGATGGCTTGGTACCGAAAGTTGATAGAAAAATATGAGAAGACATCATTACCTGACTTCATCATTATCTCATACCTTTCCTCATGTTTCAAGAAGGTTCTGTATGAAATTGTGACAGAATACTAGCAATATCAGATGTTATGTGCATGCTGAATTCCAAAAAATGCTGACTAAGGAGCACAAAGCGAAACATTTAGCTAGTTTAAGACTTTTATTTGAGGTACTATAGCAAATGGAATAAGATTTTATGTCACACTGTTATTGATTATGAAACATGGGATGTTCACATAACACCAGAATCAAAACAACAGTCCTTGGAATGGAGGCATTTGACATCCTCCAAGAAACTGAAGTTCCAGAAAACAATTTCAACTCTGAAAATTATGTGCGCTGTGTTTACAGATAGGAAGTGGTCTAGCACCTAGTGACTTTCATTTGTTTTGCACTTATTGAAACACCTTGCCAGTCTGTGCTGTAAGGAATGTGATGTGTCAAAATGTCAGTGCAAGAGTGGTTAAAAATCAAGCAGCAGATTTCTACTAGGATGGATTCAGAAGCTGGACTTACAACAACATAATTGCCATACCACAGGTGGAAATTATGTTGAAACATAGATTAAGTCGAAGCTTTCAAACAAAAATAAAGTTATTGAACGATATTATGAAAAGGATAATTGCTACTGACTATATAGCAGAGATACGCTGAGTCTTAGATTGGCAGAGCAAAAAGACTGTCACAAAATGAGCTTTTGGCCAACAAGCTCTTTGTCAAAAATAGACAAAACACACACACACACACACACACACACTTACTTGCAAATCCAACTCATACACATGAATACAGTCTCTGGCAGCTGAAGCCAGACTAGGAGCAGCAGTGCGCAGTGCGTGATGGGAGAGGCAACCAGGTGGGGGTAAGGAGGAGGCTGGGGCAGGGAGGGGGAGCAATGAAGGGGAGAGTTGGGGGCACTAAAGTGCTGCTGTGGGAGCATGCAAGGACAAGGTGGAGAGAGCTAGGTGCAGTCGGGAGGTAAAGCGTAGGGCGGGGGAGAGATGGAGGGATAGCGAGAAAGGAGAGAAGTAAAAAGACTTGGAGCGCTAGTGGAGTACAGGACTGTGTACTGTTGGCATGGGAACAGGAAAGGGGCTAGATGGGTAAGGACAATGACTAATGGACATTGAGGCTAGGAGGGTTACGGGAACATAGGATATGTTGCAGGGAGAGTTCCAACCAGCACCATTCAGAAAAGCTGTGTTGGTGGGAAGGATCCAAATGGCACAGGATGTGAAACAGTCATTGAAGTGAAGAATGTCATGTTGGGTGGTGTGCTCAGCAACAGGGTGGTGCAGTTGTTTCTTGGCCACAGTTTGTTGGTGGTCATTCAAGTTGACAGACAGCTTGTTGGTGTCATGCCTACGTAGAACGCACCACAGTGGTTGTCACCTGGCTTTCGCAGGTAGATATGCCTTTGATGGGATAGGTGATGTTTGTGAGTGGACTGGAGTAGGTGGTGGTGATGGGACGGGTCTTACATGTAGATCTATTACAGGGATATGAACCCTGAGGCAAGGGGTTGGGAGCAGGGGCTATATAGGGATTGACAAGGATATTGCATAGGTTTAGTGGGTGGTGGAATACCACTATGGGAGTGGTGGGAAGGATAGTAGGTAGGACATTTCTCATTTCAGGGCATGAAGAGAGGTAGTCGAAAACTTAGCAGAAAATGTAATTCAGTCGCTCCAGTCATGGGTGGTACTGAGTCATGAGGGGGATGTTCCTATGTGGCCAGACAGTGGGACTTTGGGAAATGGTGAACGATTGGAAAGATAAGGCAAGGGAGATGTATTTTTGTACCAGGTTGGGAGGGTAACTATGGTCTGTAAAGGTCTCAGTGAGACCCTCAGTATATTTCAAGACGAACTACTCGTCATTGCAGATGCAATGGTCACAGGAGGCCAGGCTGTATGGAAGGGACTTCTTGGTGTGGAATGGGTGGCAGCTGTCCAAGTGGAGGTATCACTGATGGTTGGTAGGTTTGATATGGACAGGAGTATTGATGTAGACACCTTTGAAGTGGAAGTCAACATCTAGGAAGGTGGCGTGTTTGGTTGAGTAGGACTACGTGAAACAAATGGGGGAGAAGTTGTTGAGGTTCTGAGGGAATGTGGATAGGGTGTCCTCACCCTCGATCCAGAGTGCAAAGATGTCATCAGTAAATCTGAACCAGGTCAGGGGTTTAGGATTCTGGGTGTTTAGGAAGGACTCCTCTAGATGGCCCATGAATAGATTGGCATAGGATGGTGCCATGTGGATGCCCATAGCTGTACCCTGGATTTGTTTGTAGGTAATGCCTTCAAAGGAGAGGTAATTGTAGGTGACGATATAGTTGGTCATGGTGACTAGGAAGAAGGTTGTTGGTTTGGAATCCGTCATTCATTGGGAAAGGTAGTGTTCAATAGCAGTAAGGCCATGGGCATCAGGGATGTTAGTGTAAAAGGAAGTGGCAGCAATAGTGATGAGCAGGGCACTGTGTGGTAAAGGAACAGGAACTGTGGAGAGTCAGTGGAGGAAATGTTTGGTATCTTTTATATAGGAGGGTAGGTTACGGGTAATAGGCTGAAGGTGTTGGTCTGTGAGAGCAGAGACTCTCTCAGTGGGGGAATACTAACAGGCCACAATGGGGTGTCCTGGGTGGTTGGTTTTGTGGACTTTAGTAAGCATCTAGAAGGCAGGAGTGCAGGGAGTGATAGGGGTGAAGAGAGAGAGATGGAAACTGGGGTGAGATTCTGGGATGGGCCTTCGGACCTTAGGAGAGAGTGAAGATACTGCTGTATTTCTGGAATGGGATCACTGTGGCAGGGTTTGCAGGTGGATGAATCTGACAGCTGGCGGAGTCCTTCAGCCAAGTAATCCTTGTGGTTCAAAACAACAGTGGTGAAAACTTTGTCAGTGGGTAGGATTATAAGGTCAGGATAGTTTTTAGGTGGTCGATTGCAGTTATTTCTGCAGATGGAAGGTTAGTTTGCATGTGTTGAGGGATTTGTGGAATGACGGTGAGGCAAGGATTTGACGTTAAGAAATTCTGGGAAGTTAACAGGGGTGATTTGAGGGCAGGGGGTGTGGATCATGGTTCTGTGGGGCTACACCTTTTGAAAGAAAAGTTCATGACTGTGTTTTGGTCTGTTTAGGTTCTGGATTCAGTGTGGTGAGGGGATGGACCTTTGGAGGATGGGATAAACATATTAGGTGTGTGAGACAGGGTTTGTCAACTATGAGGGAACATGGGGGATGTTTGGTGGTTATTGTAGAGGTGGTGGACGATGTTAGTCCACAGCAGGAGTAGGAAGTGAGCAGGTTGGAGAGTTTATTGAGTTGGCATTGTGCATGTTGCGCCAGTTCCTGCAGTTTGAAAGTGTGTTATGGGATCCAAGAATTTGAGATTGCGTAGCAGGAAATGTTATGGGTGGAGAGAAGATATTGCAAGGAGGTTTGGGCTTGATTGATATGGTTTTGCAGGACTGTGGTGGTGAGGGCTAAGGGTTGATGGAATCTGAACAGATGGAAGTCATTATGGAAGGCAGGGTGGCAGCCGGAGATGGGTAATTTGACGGTAAGGCCATTGGCGGGTTCCATGAGCCAAGCAACAGCACAGGAACAGTATGTGGGACTGGATTCTGGCTAGGAACAAGAAAACTTTTCTGTGGTGTTGCAGATATAAGGAGCAAGGATCCATGATGGTAGAGAAAAACACGAAAAAATATGTAAATAACATAGAATTACATCCAAAAAATTCACAAAAATACACCCATATACATGTGAAAAATCATGAAAAGGGTGAAACAGATGCAATAAGGGGAAACAAGATGAAATCTGAGGGAGTATGTTAATAGTGAAAGCGAAAACCAACTGAAATTCACATGAAGTCTCAATAGGGTCAAAGAAAATAGATAAATAAATTTTTTTTAAATATGGGTTGCAGGTCTGTAGGTAGATAAGTGTGACGAATGGGGATGGTACATGTGACTGGATCAGGTTAAACTAGTAGGTATGAACCGGAATAGACAGGAGAATGTGTGGCAAATAACACACAAAAATACGGGAGAGTGATCAATTTGAAGGTATAGGATTAATGATATTGGTGGGGATAATGTGAGACATAAGATGCTGCACCAAGAATCAGTTTGGTGTTGCAGATGTCTCTTGTGTGCAATCGTACAGTTGATACAGTGTGGCTTGTAAGTAGAGTGTACAGTGCAGTTTGTAAAGTGCCAAGAGAAACACAGGAAAAAGGAGAAAGATGGGCGGGCATTGAGTATAGTAAAGCATTAGAAAATACTAACAGAGGAAAGTTATTGTAATATTGTTTATTATTATTATTATTATTTGGAAATGGTACTTAGTTTAAAATGTACACCAAACATCTTAGAGACAGTTTCACTTATAAATAAGAATCCTAATCTCTTTGAAACAAATAATGAATTGCATGATCACTAACCCCTGCCAGTAATAACATTCAGCTGGCAAGCCAGACACTGAATAAATGTCTTGACAATGTGGACACACAGGTAGCTTATTGTATAATAAATTACTTTGTTCAATCAAAACTAATAAGAATACATTCAGGAACAATGTTACCAGCACAGTACTCATGTGTGGTGTTTATTCTGTTACTGAATTTGTGGAGACCAATTTATGTCAAATGGCACTTTAATTTTGTCTACAGTCTAATAATCTAGGATGATATGGTAGTTAATTGATTCTTATCTTGAGATATATACTTTGTCCTCTACAGCACACATAAATTTAAAAACTATTTTAATGGAAAACTATGGTGGTGAGGGCTAAGGGTTGACGGAATCTGAACAGATGGAAGTCATTGTGGAAGGCAGGGTGGCAGCCGGGGATGGGTAATTTGACGGTAAGGCCATTGGCGGGTTCCATGAGCCAAGCAACAGCACAGGAACAGTATGTGGGGCTGGATTCTGGCTAGGAACAAGAAAACTTTTCTGTATTGATGCAGATATAAGGAGCAAGGATCCGTGGTGGAGGAGAAAAACACAAAAAATATGTAAATAACATAGAATTACATCCAAAAAATTTGTAAAAATACACGCATATACAGTGCAGGTATATTTTAATGTTTTAAAAAATTATTTTAACAAAAAGTTATATGCTTCTTCAACAGTTACTATCTCATAGCATGAACATGTTTTTGTGGCTAAATGAACAAATAAATCTGCGCACAAAGTTTTTTTCTTTTTTTTCTTGCACATGGCCGGAGGGGGGGGGGGGGGGGGGGACAAGAAAATACATCTGACAATCGCTAACAGTGCAAAGACAATTCTTAGATTGATATTGTCTTTTTATATTAATTGATGATGTGGCCATTTGTTGGCTATTGATTTTCATGGAAAGATCTGAGAATCAGTATTTGCCCCTCAGAAAAGATACATTGTTGAATAAAATGTTGACATTTCAAAATATTGAGACCTTAGTACTTCTTTAATTGACCTTAATTTTCCTTAGTTGTATTCCATTCTTTATCTATTCCATTCTTTATCCTCTGATTTATGTCCATGCATAGTCATCTGAATCTGACTGGGGAACTGTACATTATCCCTGTCCTGAAGGACAAGTCCTTGATCCACTACTGTTTCTGATATACAGGATGTTTCATTATTGTATGCTAACACATCATGGGGAGCATCCTTGGAAGCAAAAAAGAAATAAAGAAAAGAAGACATATCTAAGGGTTTCTGATGAACCTTGAAAAGGTAGTGACTTAAAATATGTTATTCATTGATAAAATGAAAACCACCTATGAAGCACTGAAAATTGGCATACCAGCAAGCAAGCAGCACATTAGCAGCACATGGTATGGTGTTACAGAGACTACAACTGTTCATTCATTAAACATGGATCACATCTCAAAATTGCTTTCAGCTCTGTAACCTTGGACTGGGAGTAAATTAACTTGAAATCATAGAAAATGGCATGCAAAAATTTAAAAAAGGCCACTCTCACAGTAAGTGGTTATTATGAAGAAACTACAGTTTCTGTGTGAACAGCAAATAAGTTTTTCCTTAAAGCTATGCTATCCACACTACTGTCATACACAGCGTGTGAATTTAGAACCGAAAATAATCAATTTTGATAATATAGTGTAATTGGATAGATAAAAAAACTTACTCACCAAGTGGCAGCAGAAGAACACATACACATAAAAGGAGGTTGTATGTATGCAAGCTTTCAGAACCAGTGGCTCCTTCTTCTGGCAGAAATGTTGAAGGAGAAGGAAGAGAGGTGAAGGAAAAATCTGTAGAGGTTTAGGAAGAGGGATGGATTTCAGAAAAGTCACCCAGAACCACATGTCAGGGGAGACTAACTGGACGGAATGAGAAGAAAAGACTGATTCTTGGGGACAGTACTGGATGAGATTTGAAAACTTGTGAGCTTAAAGGTGGAAGACAGGATAATATGAAAAACAGAGATTACTGCAAAAACATCATGTACGAATTAATGAGAGTGAAAAGCTAGGTGCATTGTATGTAACAGAGGTAGGAGGGGGATGGCAAAAAATAGACAAGTCAGAAAATTAAAGATGTAGAAAACTAAAATGGAGTGAAGAAAGAAGCAGTTACTGTGAGGAAATACTGAGATGAAGAAATTAACATAAATTATGGCCAGGTGAGTGGCGAGAGCCAAGGACATATTGTAGTGCTAGTTCCCACCAGTGGAGTTCTGAGAAACTGGTGTCTGGGGGAAGAATCCAGATGCAGTGTGTGGTGAAACAGGCACCAAGGTCACAACTGTCATGTTGTAGAGCATGTGGATGTAAAAGGCGAACAGTGTTTACACAACAGCTGGTACATGACATGTTGTTTCACAGGTGGCTCTCCCTTTGACAGTATATGCTTTGCCAGTTACAGAGCTTATGTAGGTGGTGGTAGGAGGGTGTATAGGGCAAGTCTAGAAGTGGAGATGGACACAGGTATAGGAGCCATAGGGTAGGGAGGTGGGTGCAGAAGGAGCATAGCATGTGCCAAGGATATTGCAGACTTAGCTTTTCACTCTTATCAACTCATGCATGATGTTTTTGCAGTAATCTCAGTCTTGCGTATTACCTTGTCTTCCACTTTTAAGTTCTCAGATTTTCAAATCTCATCCAGTGCAGTCCCCAATAATCAGTCTTTCCTTTTCATCCTGTCTGGTAAGTCTCCCCTGCCCCATGGTTCTGAGTGACTTTTCCTAGTTCTCTCCAGTCCTTTCTCTTCACTCCTCTTCCTTCCCTTCAACACTTCTGCCAGAAGAAGGAGCCACTGGCTCCAAAAGCTTGCGTAAGTATAAACTTGTTTTATGTGTATGTGTTCTCCTGCTGCTGCTTGATGAGTAGATATTGTGTGAACTGATATCCCAGTTAATGTCTCTAGCCTATGGCAAAATGAAGTGTCATGCATCAGTTGCAAATGATTAAATTGTTAATATACCATGAAAATCTCCAAGTCAAGGTTTACCAAATGTACATGCATTCACAGCAGTTTGTAAGGTTTTGCCTAAAATAAATAATTTATGTGCAAGTTATCATGTTGTTGGGCATCTGAGTACAATTTTTTGGATTACATTGAAACTAACCCATGTATCAGCACTTAGTAATCACTAATGCAATACATGTGTCATTTGATACAGTGTGTCACATTTTCTTGTGTGATGGGTGTACTACCTATCAATTCACGTATTCTGAATTTTTTTGTGGCCTGTTTGGAATATTGCGAGGTTTCCAAAGTCAAATTATGTGAGTCCAAGATTTTGTGGTACTGTAGGGTTCAGTGGCGAATGATCCTCCATTAAGCAAAGTGTCTTGAATGTCCACAATGAGCATGAATAGGCACACATCAGCCCAAGTGCAGTACAATAAACTCACTTCAGACTGTGCAGGTTGCCTAGCCAGTCTGATTAATATACAGGGCTATTACAAATGATTGAAGCGATTTCATAAATTCACTGTAGCTCCATTCATTGACATATGGTCACGACACACTACAGATACGTAGAAAAACTCATAAAGTTTTTTTCGGCTGAAGCCGCACTTCAGGTTTCTGCCCCCAGAGCGCTCGAGAGCGCAGTGAGACAAAATGGCGACAGGAGCCAAGAAAGCGTATGTCGTGCTTGAAATGCACTCACATCAGTCAGTCATAACAGTGCAACGACACTTCAGGACGAAGTTCAACAAACATCCACCAACTGCTAACTCCATTCGGTGATGCGCAGTTTAAAGCTTCTGGATGCCTCTGTAAGGGGAAATCAATGGGTCGGCCTGCAGTGAGTCAAGAAACAGTTGAACACGTGCGGGCAAGTTTCACGCGTAGCCCGCGGAAGTCGACGAATGAAGCAAGCAGGGAGCTAAACGTACCACACCCGACGGTTTGGAAAATCTTACGGAAAAGGCTAAAGCAGAAGCCTTACCATTTACAATTGCTACAAGCCCTGACACCCGATGACAAAGTCAAACGCTTTGAATTTTCGGTGCGGTTGCAACAGCTCATGGAAGAGGATGCGTTCAGTGCGAAACTTGTTTTCAATGATGAAGCAACATTTTTTCTTAATGGTGAAGTGAACCGACACAATGTGCGAATCTGGGCGGTAGAGAATCCTCACGCATTTGTGCAGCAAATTCGCAATTCACCAAAAGTTAACGTGTTTTGTGCAATCTCAGGGTTTAAAGTTTACGGCCCCTTTTTCTTCTGCGAAAAAAACATTACAGGACACGTGTATCTGGACATGCTGGAAAATTGGCTCATGCCACAACTGGAGACCAACAGCGCCGACTTCATCTTTCAATAGGATGGTGCTCAACCGCACTTCCATCATGATGTTCGGCATTTCTTAAACAGGAGATTGGAAAACCGATGGATCGGTCGTGGTGGAGATCATGATCAGCAATTCATGTCATGGCCTCCACGCTCTCCCGACTTAACCCCATGCGATTTCTTTCTGTGGGGTTATGTGAAAGATTCAGTGTTTAAACCTCCTCTACCAAGAAACGTGCCAGAACTGCGAGCTCGCATCAACGATGCTTTCGAACTCATTGATGGGGACATGCTGCGCCGAGTGTGGGAGGAACTTGATTATCGGCTTGATGTCTGCCGAATCACTAAAGGGGCACATATCGAACATTTGTGAATGCCTAAAAAAACTTTTTGAGTTTTTGTATGTGTGTGCAAAGCATTGTGAAAATATCTCAAATAATAAAGTTATTGTAGAGCTGTGAAATCGCTTCAATCATTTGTAATAACCCTGTATAAAAAAATGACAACATGCCCACTACGCACTCATTCTGGGTAGCCAACAGGAAGTGTGGAAGAGAAATCATATGTTAATTACTGAGCACTGCTGTGGTTTTGGTTCCAGGCTGGATGTTTTCTCCCACTTTGGCTTTTGGCTAGCAATGGTGTGACTACTTTCTGAAATTAATGTCTTCTTATGACCACTATGACTGGCTAAGACTTGACAAACCAACCAGAGTGAGCTCCTTTGTATTCTGAATAAAGAGTAAACTTCATTTTTATTCATGAAAATCTACACCTTATAATTCAGTGCCCAAGATATGGTGCTTTGCATCATGCAACTGAAATTTTTATAATTAGAAGTGCTCTCAGAAATATTTTTGATCTCACTGGTATAGAGTATGCTTCAGCTATGTGAAACAAATGTCACACAATGTCTCACATTGGTGAGACAGAAGAAAGATTTCAGGATGTGTGCACCTCCTTGTCTACTCACTAAACTGCATCACACATCCAGAATGGGAAATGTGTGCCAAGTTGTGCATAAGCCATGCTAATCCGTGCTGGTAGCAAAAATTCATTTCAGGGTCAGAACAGACATGATGCAGGCATCAAGGCACTGAAAGAACTGCTGCATACTTCACTACTTAAAAGCTGCCATTCACTTGATTCCACAGTCTTGGTAGCCTTTCAGATTACTGGTGTGAAGTAAGTGACTATAGGTGTAGAGTGCACACAGCTCTAAAACTATGTCTTGCCCTTGCAAAAATCACTGGGATCCTGTGGGACCTGCCAGATCATAGAATGAGAAGTTCAAATTTGTTGAGTGGAGAACAGAAACTCAAAGTGGCTTTTAGCAATGAGTTATAATTTTATCATTTTATAATGTTTTATGAGTTTTATGGTGTTGTTGATGATGATGATGATCATCATCATCATATTGACAAACTTGTCTTGTTTCTAGCACTGGTGTATCATAGGTCTCTGGAGGAGCAAAGTGTTCCTACTGATTGGAAGAAACTACAGATTATTCCCATTTTCAAGAAGGATTGTCAAACAGACTTACAAAACAAAAGGCCCAAAACTCTGTTGTAGAAATTTGGAACATATTTTACATTCATAAATTATGACATTTCTGGAGACCGAAAATCTCCTTTTTAGAAATCAACAGGCACCCAGGTAGGTGCAGTTCTAGTGGTGCTGACCAGTTTCTACAGTCCCTCCTCAATAGCACCACTCTTGATCATCATAAAGTTGAAAGTCTAAATGAGTGTGGATGGTGTTTGCTCAAAAATGTATACAACACCTCAGTTTAGTTGGCACTAACACACACATTCATTCTTCACTAAGTTCTGTTATTGATAATGATGACCAGTTTGTCAGTTATGAAAATTTATTAGCGCATTGCATCAGATCAACACTAAAGTTACAGTGCCGAAGTTAATTTTTCTAATGTAGCACAAAAACACAATTCACATTTACTCAAAAATGTTACAGTTTGCACTTAGCAGTGTCTTTTATAAATTTATTAGAGAGATTTACACTTCAATAGTTCAGTTAATCCAATCCATAAATTGATGACAATAACATTCCACAATTCTTTCCAATCATGACAAAGTTCAGTTAAAATGTTCCTGGATTTGGGTTACAGAATTCACTTTAAAGTCTTTAAATGTTAATATAAACTTTAATATTAATGAGTCTCCTTGTTGTTGATGTGCATATTTTCACATACTGAACGAGCATGACAGTGGTGTGAGTCAACACCAAAATGCATGTGACATAAATCTTATTTGTGGGCTTTCAAACTGCGAACTGCCAGTTTTTAGTGCTGTTGAACTACTTGTAGTTGGGTGTAAAAACAAACTGTTATTCTGAGTGCTGTTGAACTACTTGTAGTTGAGTGTAAAAACAAACTGTTATTCTGTAATTTACATAAGGCTTTGAAAATTGGCTAGGTTAGATTTCTGAGTTGAATGAACAATAAGAACTAATGTGAGTGTGGCTTACAAAAAGTTTTGCTGGTCAGACATTTAGAAAAATGCATGGACAATATTATTCTTATGCAATTTGGTCTGAGCACTATGGGACTTAACATCAATGGTCATCAGTCCCCTAGAACTTAGAACTACTAAAACCTAACTAACCTAAGGACATCGCACAACACCCAGTCATCACAAGGCAGAGAAAATCCCTGACCCCGCCGAGAATCGAACCCGGGAAGTCTTCCTGTTTACATGTATAAGTGTCATATGAAAATTATCTAAATTGCCTGCAAGTATTAGTCAGTGAGTTAACTAATCAATGCTGTGCACCATATTGTACAGAAAAATTAAGGTGACTAAAGTAGGTAGTCAAAATTCAGAATTTAACAATGGTTATGATGAAATCTGAGGCGGAAGATGGGGCTACTTATAAGCTTAAATGCTAATTATCTCATCAGTTTATTAGTTTCTGGTAATTTAAAGAACTTAACATGAAAGTCAGAAAGTCAAAATACTTAGCTTCCTTTTGGTGTGAGTCTATAATGCTTTAACTAAATGTAATTTTTAATTAACTTACTTTTTATTACTTTTTATCCAAACTAATGGTATCAGTGGAATCAATACAATCAAAATAAGAATCTAAATAATAAATTCAACTGAAATTCAGTCTAAATAAGAAACTGAGATTTTTAAATAAGTGCTACATGCCAATAGGTAAATGTATGGAAAATAAGTTGAAAATTAGCAAACAATTTTTGTTTATTATGGTAGTAGAAAAACATAAAGAGATGGTAAGAATTCACCTAGCTATGCCATACCGTGTTTCTTCCAGAAGACGTTCAGTACAGTTACACACTGCCACCTGGCGAACAAAAGATAAGCTTATGGAATAGATAGTAGACCAGTTGTTTGAATGGACTGACGAGTTTCTGGCAAGCAGAACATAGAATGTCACACTCAATGCAGAGAAGTGTTCAGACATACAAATAACTTTGGGCATGTCCCAGGGGACAAACAAATTGCACTGTGTGTGACTTCAACTTTGATTATAGTAAGGTATTGAAACTGAAATAATCATTTTTTAAATGTTGTACAGAAAATAGGATCTAAATGTTCATTAGAAGAAGCAAGGCAGTTAATGGAAGAGGCCTTACCCACACCATTTGATACAATTGAAATTCCACCCACTTCTCCATCTGAAATTAGGAAGATAATAAACTCTCTCAAGAATAAAAGCTCACATGGGATTGATGACATTTCCAGCAGGATGATAAAAGCTTGTTCCCAAGAAATAAGTGGGATTCTTAGCCACATATGTAATAGCTCTCTGAAGCAGGGTATTTTCCCAAGTAGACTGAAGTATGCCATTGTTATACCACTCCATAAAAAAGGAGATACGTCTGATGTCAACAATTACCGCCCAATCTCTCGTCTGACTGCCTTATCCAAAATTCTTGAAAAAGTAATGTATTGTATAGTAGCTTCACACCTTTGTAAAAATAAAGTGTTAACAAAATGTCAGTTTGGTTTCCAGAAGGGTTTTTCTACGGAAAATGCTATATATACTTTCACTAATGAAATATTAAATGCTCTGAGTAACCGGAAGTCACCCGTTGGGATTTTTTGTGATCTATCAAAGGCTTTTGATTGTGTAAATCATGGAATACTTCTAGATAAGCTTAAGTATTGTGGTATGAATGGGACAGTGCTCAAATGGTTTAAATCATACCTAACTGGAAGAGTGCAGAAAGTTGAAATAAACAGTTCACATAATATGCAAAAAACTCATTGGGGAACAATCAAGAATGGGGTGCTGCAAGGTTCGGTCTTGGGTCCTGTGCTGTTCTTAATATATATTAATGACTTGCCATTCTATATTCACGAAGGTGCAAATCTGGTACTTTTTGCCAATGATACAAGTATAGCTATCACACCCGACGGACAGGAATTAACTGGTGAAATTGTAAATGATGTTTTTCAGAAAATCATTAAGTGGTTCTCTGCAAATGGGCTCTCATTAATCTTTGACAAAACACAGTATATTCAGTTCCACACAGTAAATGGAATGACCCCATTAATAAATATAGACTTCAATCAGAAATCGGTAGCTAAGGTAGAATATTCAAAATTTCTAGGTGTATGCATTGATGAGGGGTTGAACTGGAAAAAACACACTGAGGATCTGCTGAAACGTTTGAGTTCAGCTGCTTATGCTATTAAGAGTCATTGCAAATTTTGGCGATATACATCTGAGTAAATTAGCTTACCACGCCTATTTTCATTCTCTGCTTTCGTATGGCATCATATTCTGGGGTAACTCATCATTGAGTAAAAGAGTGTTCATTGCACAAAAGCGTGTAATCAGAATAATTGCTGGAGCTCATCCAAGATCATCCTGCAGACACTTATTTAAAGAGCTAGAAATCTTCACTGTGGCCTCACAATATATATATATTCACTTATGAAATTTGTTATTAACAATCCGAACGAATTCAAAAGTAATAGCAGTGTACATGGCTACAACACTAGGAGAAAGGATGATCTTCACTACTCAAGGTTAAATCTAACTTTGGCTCAGAAAGGGGTAAATTATGCTGCCACAAAAGTCTTTGCTCATTTACCTTAGCATCAAAAGTCTGACAGATAGCCATATAGCATTTAAAAGGAAATTAAAAGAATTTCTTAATGGCAACTCCTTCTACTCATTAGATGAATTTTTGGATATAGTAAGTGGGTAAATTCCCAACCTAAAAAAAAAAAAAAAAAAAAAAAAAAAAATAGTGTCATGTAATATTTTGTCCAATGTAATATCTTGTATAGACACCTTTTATTAACCTGACACATTCCACATCATTACGAAGTGTCGTATTCATGATCTATGGAACAAGTACTAATCTAATCTAATCGAAACAAGATCTCTGCTCACTCTCGATCTCATACAATTTGCATAACACAGTCAATAATTATACCAGAATTACTATAAACAGTGCTTATACTACAGGTTACATGGTCACTGATATACAGACAGATAATATAGAGTAACAGTAACTGAAAACTGTCTGTCTGATCACAAAGGATGAATAATCTCGTAGAACCAAGTTTGAAGTCCAGGAAGCTCTGTACAAAGAAATGCATGACAACATAAGTAGCTTCACACACAATCTGCCTGAAGAAAGATGGAATGAAATTCAAAGTGACAAACGAAGTGCATACATTTTTGTCTTCTTCATAAGCAAATATTGTGTACAGATTAAGGAGGTATGCCCTATCAATAATAGATGTGTAACAAACAAAGCAAGACAGAACAAATGGATTACAAAGGGCATCATTGTTTCAAGCAAAGAGCTTAAAGTACTGCACAGGACAATTAAATATAAAACTAATAGTTTGCATTTTATTGGAACGATAAGGAATATTAAAAGTTCTACACCAAAGTAATAAAATATGCTAGGAAAATGCATGTTGAACAGAACATTATAAACTCAGACAACAGGGCGAAAACAGTGTACATGATCATAAATTCAGGAACATGAAAGGTAACATATAAAAGTAGTAGCCCCAAAGTAAGCAGCTCGGAAAATTCTCTACAGAGAAACCAAGAAGAGTATTTAATGACTACTTCATAAATGCATTGTAAAATCTAACAAAGGATAAGTCAGCTCCAACAACGAGTGCTTGAATGCTTTAATAGAGAAAAGACACCCATTATGAAATTCTATATACTTTTGTCCAACAAGTGAAGAAGAAGTGACAAGAACCATAAACGAGTTGAAAAACGCAAGGATCCAGGATATCTATGGTACCTCAAATAAGGTTATTAAACTTTCATTGAAATTCATCATTGACCAAAATGAGTAATGAAGCAACCAGAGAAGTACTGTATCCAGATAGTTTAAAAATTGCTAGGATGCTACCACTGTACAGAAGAGTGAGACTACAGAAACTGAAAACTACAGACCTGTTAGTATTATAACAGCAATATCTAAAACCTTTGAACACATTCTGTATAACGGATTAATAAGCTTCATCATGGAAAATCATAGGCAGCAAACAACATGGGTTCCAAAAAAATATATCTACTATCCCTACAACACAACAATGTGTGTACTATGTACTGCATACACTTGACATGGAGGAATCAGTACTTGAAGTAGTTCAAATGGCTCTGAGCACTATGCGACTTGACTTCTGAAGTCATCAGTCACCTAGAACTTAGAACTAATTAAACCTAACTAACCTAAGGACATCACACACATCCATGCCCGAGGCAGGATTCGAACCTGCGACCATAGCGGTCTCTCGGTTCCAGACTGTAGCGCCTAGAACCGCACGGCCACTCCGGCCGGCTTGAAGTAGTCTGTGATCTATCAAAAGCTTTTGAGCTAGTTGATCATAGCATTCTCCTTGAAAAACTAAAATTGTGAAGGGTGAGAGGCAATGCATTCAGTCATATAAAGTACTACTTAATGAACAGATACCAAAAAGTAGAAATAACAGTTGAGGAGAGAAATAAATACTTATCATAAATGGGGATGGTTCAGAGTTGCGTGCCCCAAGGAAGTGTCTTAAGGTGTTTTCTGTTCTTGATTTTTATTAATGACCTACCAGAGGAAATTCAACAAAAATAAATACTATTTGTAGATAACACAAACATTTTAGCTAAGTGAATGTATCTAGAAGAAGCTACACATAAAGCTGAAAGTGTATTATGCAGACAAGAAAACTGGTTTAGAAATAATAAACTGATAATAAATTACAAAAATACAAACATCCTGAGCTTTAAAAATAATTGACCAAAAGATAATCAGTTATTATTAAAAATCATGGAATGTAGACATGAACAAGCACCATGTGTAAAATTTCTGGGTCTCCACCATGATGATACATTAACACGGACCAAGCTCATCAACAGTACAAACAGTAAATTAAACGCAGGCTGTTATGCACTACAGAAGTTAGCCAAAACTGTAAGTATTAAAGTCATCAAAATGTTTTACCTTGCACACTTTGAATCAATAATGTCACTTGAAATAGAACTATGGGGACGCTCAGTACATATGAAGCAGGTACTCATCATACAGTAAAGGGCTATAAGCATAATGTCCAGTGCAAAACAATGAACAAGGTGCAGATCAAAATTTAAACTGTAACATTTTAACATTAAAAAATATTTATATGTGTAAAATAATAGAATAGACATAATTTTAGGAAAAGTGAAGAGGTTTATCAGCATACCCTTACTGAAGACCCTTATTGTACTGCTTTAAAATGTGTTTACTACTATAGATGTAACATTCATGATAGTTTCATGTATATTTGGCCTGAGGTGGTCTTCTCTTTGTATTTTCTATTATTTTTCCTGTTACAAGATCTTTGTGAAATGTATTTTACACTATTAAACACTAATTGTCCAGTTTGTTTATGCCAACCTCAGTAATGTTGATCAGCTGGTTTTGAAGTCCTTATGGTGTCAGGATTTTAGTTTGTCTATTTCTTGACTGTCAACAAAACTCTTCAGATTATTTTATATTTTATGTGTTATGCAAGCTTTATAAGTGCTCAGGATGTATCATGTTTATCTTGCAATTTATGTATGTTTGAAAGCTATTACCTGGCTGTAAGTTGTCTCCATCAATCAAAATTTGCTCTAATAACTATGCCAGAAGTTTTTCTCTTGAGCTAATTCTCACAAATATTGCTTTACTAACATGGGAGAGGGCCACCTAGAGCTGGCTGTGCAAGAAGCAAACTGGCAATAAGGTCCACACCCACAACATGCAGTGCCTGTGCTTCTATTTTATTTACTGTCAGGACGTAACAGAAGTTCAGTGGGAAATGTAAATGTTTAATAGTGAAATGGTAAATTGTTAGGAATACGTTCATTCACCTATGTCACTTCCTGTCAGAATTTCTGCATTTATGATGTTACATTGGAGAGAGGAAACTTTAAGACTCGGTGAGTGAAGGGTTCTGAGGAGCGAGATAATACATGGTACTCTTGATCAGTGTTATGTTGTGCCTCGCATTTGGAAGTAGTTTCCAGTGTGAGTGAAAGCTACAGCAAGTCTTGCTTCACAATTTTCATTGGATTTTTGAGACCATTTAAGTCCTCATGTTTTAGCTGTTCTGTTGTATTCAAAAAGACTCAACCATTTTCTAGGCCTTTTTGCTCATAAAAATCACAAAGCAAACTTGCTAAATTTCTTTCTCCTAGCACACAACATAAATCAAGTGTATCAAAATAAGCAAAGGAATGTTCTTAAGTTTTTAGTACACCAGGTGAAGTCAGCATGTCCTAATCAAGTGAATTCAGTGTTAGTTTATATTTGTAAAGATATTCCAGGACTTAATTCTGTCATTGATGTAAACTTCTGAAAATATATCTATCAATGAGTTTAAAAACTAACAGCTCCATGTATTGATTCTTTGATGTACTACACTGTGATGATTAAATATCTGAACTACTAAGCCAAGCAGACAATTTTAGGAAAAACTTTAAATTCCAATATTTTTTTTCTGATTTTATGAAATGAAATCTCTATGTTGTTCAAACTACACACAATTTATGTGTGAAAATCCCATGAAAATTCATCTAGTAGTTT
The DNA here is from genome assembly GCF_023898315.1 of Schistocerca nitens. Lineage (NCBI taxonomy): Eukaryota > Metazoa > Arthropoda > Insecta > Orthoptera > Acrididae > Schistocerca > Schistocerca nitens. Next base: position 304,834,878 of record NC_064614.1, read on the forward strand.
TGGAGATCAGTGTATTCAAACAAACAGACATGATAGCTTTATATAAAACATTAAAACATTCTGGTCCAAGCTACCAGAGCTGGTGGTCAAGTGTGCACGAGGTTTGCTTACTTGTATGAATGAATGATATGTGCTTCTATTTTTCTGATGAAAACTATGGCCAAAAGCTTATGTGTGAGTGCCATTTAATTGTGCCTGTCTGTAACTTTACATGTCATCTGTATGGTAAATAGCAATCTGTCTTTTCTTTAAATATTAGTATTTTTATTAGTTTTGTTCCAGTAACATTTTCAGTGCATTAATGTATATAATGTTAACATCCCACCTGATGCCGACATATTCCAACCTCTTATTTTGTGCCGGCCGCGGTGGTCTAGCGGTTCTGGCGCTGCAGTCCGGAACCGCGGGACTGCTACGGTCGCAGGTTCGATTCCTGCCTCGGGCATGGGTGTGTGTGATGTCCTTAGGCTAGTTAGGTTTAAGTAGTTCTAAGTTCTAGGGGACTTATGACCTAAGATGTTGAGTCCCATAGTGCTCAGAGCCATTTGAACCAAGCCATTTTCTTATTTTGTTTGTTTTGTGATTTTTAAAAATCAATTTATTGAAATTCATCAGCAGGCATTACTGACATGCATTGGTGTGTACTGCATATGACAAAATATGGAGGAGAGGCAATTGATTACAATCTTGCAAAGGAGCACTATTTCAAAAGGAATGTTACTTAGCTTGTCTCTGCAGCATAGTTTCTTTTGGTTGGCTACTTAGTGCCTGCTTGGCTGATTACTACTTTGTGAGGACAGATGCAGGTTTTTCCAAGTCATGCATTAAATTTTGTAATGAAAGACTGTGGAGATTTTTTCATCTTCATTGTTTTTTCTGCAAGTTAATGATATGAATATAATAGAGGGAAACATTCCACGTGGGAAAAATATATCTAAAAACAAAGATGATGTAACTTACCAAACGAAAGCGTTGGCATGTTGAAAGACACACAAACACACACACAAAATTCAAGCTTTCGCAACCAACGGTTGCTTCGTCAGGAAAGAGGGAAGGAGAGGGAAAGACGAAAGGATGTGGGTTTTAGGAGAGAGGGTAAGGAGTCATTCCAATCCCGGGAGGGGAAAGACTTACCTTAGCTTGTGTCCGTATATGTGCGGTTGGATATGTGTGTGTGTGCGAGTGTATACCCGTTCTTTTTTCCCCTAAGGAAAGTCTTTCCGCTCCCGGGATTGGAATGACTCCTTACCCTCTCCCTTAAAACCCACATCCCTTCGTCTTTCCCTCTCTTTCCCTCTTTCCTGATGAAGCAACCGTTGGTTGCGAAAGCTTGAATTTTGTGTGTGTGTTAGTGTTTGTGCGTCTTTCAACATGCCAACGCTTTCGTTTGGTAAGTTACATCATCTTTGTTTTTAGATATATTATTATTTCTTCAGTTAGATACACTGTATCTTGTTTGCTAGTTCTTCCTTTAGACAGTTTGTTACCATTGTTCTGACTAACTGCCCTACAAGCCAGTGATATGCCTTGCTTTGATACCCTTTTGTGAGAGGTAGGGTGTTTTTAAAAATACACTACTGGCCATTAAAATTGTTACACCAAGAAGAAATGCAGATGATAAACGGGTATTCATTGGACAAATATATTATACTAGAACTGACATGTGATTACATTTTCATGCAATTTGGGTGCATATATCCTGAGAAATCAGTACCCAGAACAACCACCTCTGGCCGTAATAACGGCCTTGATATGCCTGGGCATTGAGTCAAACAGAGCTTGGATGGCGTGTATAGGTACAGCTGCCCATGCAGCTTCAACACGATACCACAGTTCATCAAGAGTAGTGACTGATGTATTGTGACGAGCCAGTTGCTCGGCCACCATTGACCAGACATTATCAATTAGTGAGAGATCTGGAGAATGTGCTGGCAAGGGCAACAGTCGAACATTTTCTGTATCCAGAAAGGACCGTACAGGACTTGCAACAAGCGGTCGTGCATTATCCTGATGAAATGTAGGGTTTCGCAGGGATCAAATGAAGGGCAGAGCCACGGGATGTAACACATCTGAAATGTAACGTCCACTGCTCAAAGTGCCGTCAATGTGAACAAGAGGTGACCAAGACGTGTAACCAATGGCACCCCATACCACCATGCCTGGTGATATGCCAGTATGGCGATGACGAATACACGCTTAACTGGACAAAATGTATCGTTTATAATAAAAATAACTTTGCAACCAATACGGTCTCTTTATATAATTATGAAATTTGGTTTGCTGTACTAGTCAGCGTATCATGGGATGAAATAAGCTTTGTATTTTGAATAGTTTCAACCAAATGTCGGATTGTAAACCCCTGCACTATGTACACACCAGCCATGCGGGGTAGCCACATGGTCTGAGGCGCCTTGTCATGGTCTGTGCAGCTCCCCCCGTCGGAGGTTTGAATCCTCCCGTGGGCATGGTTGTGTGTGTTATCCACAGCTTAAGTTAGTTTAAATATATTTAAAAAGAAAGATGATGAGACTTACCAAACAAAAGCGCTGGCAGGTCGATAGACACACAAACAAACACAAATATACACACAAAATTCAAGCTTTCGCAACAAACTGTTGCCTCATCAGGAAAGAGGGAAGGAGAGGGAAAGACGAAAGGATGTGGGTTTTAAGGGAGAGGGTAAGGAGTCATTCCAATCCCGGGAGCGGAAAGACTTACCTTAGGGGGAAAAAAGGACAGGTATACACTCGCACACACACACATATCCATCCACACATACAGACACAAGCAGACATATTTAAAGACTGCTTGTGTCTGTATGTGTGGATGGATATGTGTGTGTGTGCGAGTGTATACCTGTCCTTTTTTCCCCCTAAGGTAAGTCTTTCCGCTCCCGGGATTGGAATGACTCCTTACCCTCTCCCTTAAAACCCACATCCTTTCGTCTTTCCCTCTCCTTCCCTCTTTCCTGATGAGGCAACAGTTTGTTGCGAAAGCTTGAATTTTGTGTGTATATTTGTGTTTGTTTGTGTGTCTATCGACCTGCCAGCGCTTTTGTTTGGTAAGTCTCATCATCTTTCTTTTTAGATATATTTTTTCCACGTGGAATGTTTCCCTCTGTTATATTCATATCATTAAGTTAGTTTAAGTTAGATTAAGTAGTGTGTATAGGCTTAGGGACCGATGACCTCAGCAATTTGGTCCCATAAGACCTTACCACAAATATCCAATATGTACACACCAGACCAAAAATATTTTCCAGTGAGGGTTCTGGCTACTTGCTTATATGTTAATTCCAGGACTACTTGGCTAGTATCAGAATTTCATGAGCATAGGTCCACAGATTAGCTGCTACTGATTATAGGAGTGTAGACCCCTTTGCATAAGATGGTATCATGCTACTCTTAACTGTGTGATGCCATTTATTCACATTACTGATATCAATATAATAGAGGGAAACATTCCACGTGGGAAAAATATATCTAAAAACAAAGATGATGTGACTTACCGAACGAAAGCGCTGGCAGGACGATAGACACACAAACAAACACAAACACACACACAAAATTCAAGCTTTCGCAACAAACTGTTGCCTCATCAGGAAAGAGGGGAAGGAGAGGGAAAGACGAAAGGATGTGGGTTTTAAGGGAGAGGGTAAGGAGTCATTCCAATCCCGAGAGCGGAAAGACTTACCTTAGGGGGAAAAAAGGACAGGTATACACTCGCACACACACACATATCCATCCACACATATACTGACACAAGCAGACAGGACTCCAATAACACATTTCCATGGCACAGGCATCCCAGAAGTACCTCTGCTATCTCTGCAAGATACTGCTACTATGGAATCCCTGCTACATACATCACACTCTTGAAACTGAATCCCTTGCTCTCAAGCACCTAGAAGAGCATTCCAGACACCATCTCCATAAGTTATCCAGCCTGCTGACATCCTACTGTCACCATTGTGCACCACTATACAACCCTATCCCACCTACAGTGTTCCTCCTCTTCAACCCATCATACCAGCAGACCTTTTCAACTTGCCGTGTTCCCGAAATATCCCTTCCAACAATTGATTAAAGCCAATGCCAAAACAATCCCAGAACACTCTTGTTAACCTTTCCACGAAAATCCTCAGCCCCACAGAAGTTTCAGTCCTATCCAAAGGTTTCATCTTCAGCAGTAATCCAAATTTAACCATGTTGGGCTTGTCAAAGACTTACTCACTTTTTCCTATTCCCTGCAATGGAAACGTTTCTTTGCCATCGATCCGTCCAACCGAAACAACCTAAACCCAACAATGAATGCCTCTCCCAGTTCATTCCACCGCCCAATCCTGATCCTCCCCCCTCCACCCCCTCCCATCTAACCACCCCTGGTCACCTTCTGGGAATTTTTTACCTCCAAACTGGCCTCACCATCCTTCCACAAGTCCCTTCTTAAGCATACCAATCTTTCAGTAGAAGAAAGGACATCCATACATAGCCTCAAAACAGATCCTGACCTAATTGTCCTACCTGCACACAAAGGTTCTGCCGCTGTCATTATGAATTGCAGTGACTATCTGACAGAAGACCTCTGCCAGTTGTCTGACTCCTCTGCCTTCAAACTCTACCAGAATGATTCCATCCCAGAAGTCCAGCATAACCTCCAAACCCTTCCCAGGATCTCTCCCCTGAATCCTTTTCTCTCCTCATCCTTATGAGCACCCACTGAAAGTATTGACCGACACTTCCAAACAATTGCCTGAAGCCTAGCCTTCCATATCAAATATACCAACCTCTTCTTTCACTGGCTCTCCACCATCCCCACCCCTTTACCCCCTGGATTCCTACTATCACTGATGGGGCCACTTCCGTATACAACAACATCCCTCACGTCATGGACTTTCCACTATTGATCACTTCCTCTTGTAATATCATAACCCCCTATGGGATTCTGTATTCTATTCCAATCTCTTCTCCACTCTCCTGAAGAGGATATATATGTAATATTAGTAATTTACACCAATTTAATCTCTTGCTTTGATGTTGTTTACATTGGGCTTCACCAGTATATAGAATGAAGGAAACATATTGGATTAAAAATTAATGAACCATCATAATTTACACACAATACAAAATACAGGCACATGGCTGGAATAAATTTGCTATTATAATTGTGGAGTAATTAACAATTAAAGTTCCAATATTTCAAGTCATCGAGAGAAAACTATTTTTATATTTTTTAAGTCAGAAATTATTTGCATCCCTAATAGAAATATGACACAATGATTTTTCAGTCAGAATCAAACATGCTCATGTTCTAATTGGTGTTAGTTACTAGAACTGTAATGATGATCATATAGAAAAGTAAAATTTTACTCCTACAAAATTTAATTAATTGAATCTAGGGTTTTCATTCAATAAAACTAGTAGCTTCCCTCTGACAACCATGCCTCCATCCTTGCTACCCTCCCTGTTTACCTTTCCCTGTTGCTTCATAACCTGGGTTGTGAGTAACTGAATCCACTTTCCCTTCATCCCTTTTTTCCCCTCTCTCCTCCCTGATGAAGGAACAAAGTTCCGAAAGCTAGGAATGTAAATTTTTTGTTCTGTTTTGTGAATCTATCAGCTGTACTGAGCTGAGGTAAGTACTGGCCAGCCCCTCTATCTCTTTGTTAGTATTTGTTTCACATCTTAATATGAGATTTTCCATTAATCATTGAAATATATTGTTGCAATGATAAAACATGTAATTTATAGTCTTAATAGAAACAGCCCCCCCATGAACCATGGGCCTTGCCGTTGGTGGGGAGGCATGCGTGCCTCAACGATACAGATAGCCGTACCGTAGATGCAACCACAACGGAGGGGTATCTGTTGAGAGGCCAGGCAAACATGTGTTTCCTGAAGAGGGACAGCAGCCTTTTCAGTAGTTGCAGGGGCAACAGTCTGGATGACTGACTGATCTGGCCTTGTAACACTAATCAAAACGGTCTTGCTGTGCTGATACTGCGAACGGCTGAAAGCAAGGGGAAACTACAGCCGTAATTTTTCCCGAGGGCATGCAGCTTTATTGTATGGTTAAATGATGATGGCGTCCTCTTGGGTAAAATATTCTGGAGGCAAAATAGTCCCCCATTTGGATCTCTGGATGGGGACTACTCAAGAGGACGTCATTATCAGGAGAAAGGAAAGAAAACTGACATTCTATGGATCGGAGCATAGAATGTCAGATCCCTTATTTGAGCAGGTAGGTTAGAAATTTTAAAAAGGGAAATGGATAGGTTAAAGTTAGATATAGTGGGAATTAGTGAAGTTCGGTCGCAGGAGGAACAAGACTTTTGGTCAGGTGAATACAGGGTTATAAATACAAAATCAAACAGGGGTAATGCAGGAGTCGGTTTAATAATGAATAAAAAAATAGGAGTGCGGGTTAGCTACTACAAACAGCATAGTGAACGCATTATTGTGGCCAAGATAGACACAAAGCCCATGCCTACTACAGTAGTACAAGTTTATATGACAACTAGCTCTGCAGATGATGAAGAAATTGATGAAATGTATGACGAGATAAAAGAAATTATTCAGGTAGTGAAGGGAGACGAAAATTTAATAGTCATGGGTGACTGGAATTCGTCAGTAGGAAAAGGGAGAGAAGGAAACATAGTAGGTGAATATGGATTGGGGGGAAGAAGTGAAAGAGGAAGCCGCCTTGTAGAATTTTGCACAGAGCATAACTTAATCATAGCCAACACTTGGTTCAAGAATCATTAAAAAAAGGTTGTATACATGGAACAAGCCTGGAGATACTAGAAGGTATCAGATAGATTATATAACGGTAAGACAGAGATGTAGGAACTAGGTTTTAAATTGTAAGACATTTCCAGGGCCAGGTGTGGTCTCTGACCACAATCTATTGGTTATGAACTGTAGATTAAAACTGAAGAAACTACAAAAAGGTGGGAATTTAAGGAGATGAGACCTGGATAAACTGACTAAACCAGAGGTTGTACAGAGTTTCAAGGAGAGCATAAGGAAACAATTGCCAGGAATGGAGGAAAGAAATACAGTAGAAGAAGAATGGGTAGCTTTGAGGGATGAAGTAGTGAAGGCAGCAGAGAATCAAGTAGGTAAAAAGACGAGGGCTAGAGGAATCCTTGGGTAACAGAAGAAATATTGAATATAATAGAGGGAAACATTCCACGAGGGAAATATTGAATTTAATTGATGAAAGGAGAAAATATAAAAATGCTGTAAATGAAGCAGGCAAAAAGGAATATAAACGTCTCAAAAATGAGATCGGTAGGAAGTGCAAAATGGCCAAGCAGGGCTGGCTAGAGGGCAAAGAAAAAATGTAGAGGCTTATCTCACTAGTGGTAAGATAGATACTGCCTACAGGAAAATTAAAGAGACCTTTGGAGAAAAGAGAACCAACCATTTGTTTGAATATTAAGAGCTCAGATGGAAACCCAGTTCTAAGCAAAGAAGGGAAAGCAGAAAGGTGGAAGGAGTATATAGAGGGCCTATACAAGGGCAATGTACTTGAGGACAATATTATGGAAATGGAAGATGATGTAGATGAAGAAGAAATGGGAGATATGAGACTGCGCGAAGAGTTTGACAGAGCACTGAAAGACCTAAGTCGAAACAAGGCCCCAGGAGTAGACAACATTCCTTTAGAACTACTGACAGCCTTGGTAGAGCCAGTCCTGACAAAACTCTACCATCTGGTTAGCAAGATGTATGAGATGACAAGATACCCTCAGACTTCAATAAGAATATAATAATTCCAATCCCAAAGAAAGCAGATGTTGACAGATGTGAAAATTATGGAACTATCAGATTAATAAGTCCTGCCTGAAAAATACTAATGTGAATTCTTTACAGACGAATGGAAAAACTGGTAGAAGCTGACCTCTGGGAAGATCAGTTTCGATTCCGCAGAAATGTTGGAACACGTGGGGCAATACTGACCCTACGGCTTATCTTAGAAGAAAGATTAAGGAAAGGCAAACCCACGTTTCTAGAATTTGTAGACTTAGAGAAAGCTTTTGACAATGTTGACTGGAATACTCTCTTTCAAATTCTGAAGATGATAGGTGTAAAATACAGGGAGCGAAAGGCTATTTACAACTTGTACAGAAACCAGATGGCAGTTATAAGAGTCGAGGGACATGAAAGGGAAGCAGTGGTTGGGAAGGGAGTGAGACAGGGTTGTAGCCTCTCCCCGATGTTATTCAGTCTGTATATTGAGCAAGCAGTGAAGGAAACAAAAGAAAAATTCGGAGTAGGTATTAAAATCCATGGAGAAGAAATAAAAACTTTGAAGTTCGCTGATGACATTGTAATTCTGTCAGAGACAGCAAAGGACTGGGAAGAGCAGGTGAACGGAATGGATAGTGTCTTGAAAGAAGGATATAAGATGAACATCAACAAAAGCAAAATGAGGATAATGGAATGTAGTGGAATTAAGTCGGGTGATGCTGTGGGAATCTGATTAGAAAATAAGACACTTAAAGTAGTAAAGGAGTTTTTCTATTTGGGGAGCAAAATAACCGATGATGGTCGAAGTAGAGAGGATATAAAATGTAGACTTGCAATGGCAAGGAAAGTGTTTCTGAATAAGAGAAATTTGATAACATTGAGTATAGATTTAAGTGTCAGGAAGTCGTTTCTGAAAGTATTTGTATGGCGTGTAGCCATGTATGGAAGTGAAACATGGATGATAAATAGTTTGGACAAGAAGAGAATAGAAAAATGTGGTGCTACAGAAGAATGCTGAAGATTAGATAAGTAGATCACATAACTAATGAGGAGGTATTGAATTGAATTGGGGAGAAGAGGAGTTTGTGGCAGAACTTGACTAGAAGAAGGGATCGGATGGTAGGACATGTTCTGAGGCATCAAGGGATCACCAATTTAGTATTGGAGGGCAGTGTGGGGGGTGAAAATCGTAGAGGGTGACCAAGAGATGTATACACTAAGCAGATTCAGAAGGATGTAGGTTGCAGTAGGTACTGGGAGATGAAGAAGCTTGTACAGGATAGAGTAGCATGGATAGCTGCATCAAACCAGTCTCAGGACTGAAGGCCACAACAACAACAACAACAACAACAATAGAAACAGATTCTTTCCTGTCTTTGTATGAAATTATTCACTGTTGTTCCATGTAATTTGGGAAGATGTATGTAAAAACTTTAGTTGTTAATATGCAAAATTCGGTATGTTACAATGACAGTAATTGTTTAAAATCATATAATTAGAGGCAATTTGTGTGTCACCATAAGTCAGTCTTAGGTCTTTCTGAAGTGAGATTTAAGTCAGTCTTAAACCAAATTTTGTATCAGCAGCATGTAGCCAGACTTTGTAAGTTCACCTCTGAATATCTTTCATGTGAAATAAAATGTATGTTGAACATGAAGCACTGAAACTTGTTGAATCCATTGCATAAGTCCCATGTGGCGATGCAGTAACATCAAAATGAACCTTTGGCAGCATCAAAAAGCAGCACAGGCACAGTATATTGAACATTGTTTCTCTTGTGTTAAGCAACGATAAACAACCTGAACTTCGCAAAAACATTTTTGACACATTTTATTATAACGTGGTGGGGGAGCTGGGATGTGTATAAGACTGTATCATATGCTAATTGTTATTAAGTTTGAGATGAAATAATTGTTTTCAATATACTGTGCCATATATTCTGTGGGATGTGAGTAAAAACAAGGACCTGTCAGGAAAAAAGTGGACATGTGAATCATTGGACCAACACCAACAGCCAACAGCATGGATTGTCAGATGGGTACCAAAATATTATTTACATAACAGTGTAGTAAAACAGTTAACTGTTAGGAAGTTAAATTGCATGCTAAAGTCAGGCAAAAATAATTGTGTGTAACATACTTTGAAAATATTATAGGAAACATAGTTTTTGGGAGCATTTTTTTTATCATCTCATCAAGTTGTGCAAAATTAGTTAAAATGAGTAGAAGCAATATATTCTCTGTACGTGACCAAGATGGAATCACAACAAGATCGGCTTGGCAGCTGCATGCATTGACACTGAATCTAAACATTCAAAGTCATGAGGGTTCAGCCAGTTGTATAATTTCACCTTTCCATGGATTTCAACAACCAGTAAATTTAATCAAACAATTATCCAAGTTACTAGATAGTAAACTGTTGGAGCAAAATAAAAAAAAAAAAAAATATGGATGACACTGAAAATAAATTCAGAAAAATAGAGAAAATGGACCAGAAACTAAAAGCAATTAGGGAAATAGGCAAATAGAGAAATAAACAATGTAAATGAAAGACAAGACAATGTAGAATCTGAAGTGGATTGTTTGAAGAACTTTGCTATTAGAATTACAGCTAGTTAACAAACATTTTGGCGTAGTTGATGAATGAGTAAAAAGAACTGAAAACATTGTCATTGATGAACCCCATGGCCAAAAATTAGAGTTGCATAACATACAAACTTATATTGAAACCAAAAATAATTTCATTGATGAGAAACTAAAATTAAATTTCATATTTGTTTCAGAGCAAATCTCTTCAGTAAACAGCAAAGTGAATTATGCATCAAATTATCTTCAAACAGTCAACTCTGAAGTTGTAAATCTAGAGACTAATATGTTTAGTAGTATATATAGCAGTAGTAATATGTTTCAAAACAATTGCAATAATGTTGTTATGAAAATTTTTCTGGGTGATATTAAACTACACCCTGTCAATTACTTGTATCAGTGCAAGGACAGATTTGCACTGGGCATGCCAGAGCATATGAAAGTGAAATATGCTAAACAATTTTTAGATGGAGAAGCTTTATCGTGGGCTAACCAGTAAGTTAACCCAGAAATGACATTTACAGAGTTTGAAAAAATATTTTTAAACAAATTTTAGTCAGAAAGTAAGCTGGCACAAATAAAATCAAATTTTTTGAATGGAAGTAGATTTCATGATGGAGGTATGAGAATGTGAGAATTTTGTGATAATCAGCTAAGGACTTAAGCACATTTACAAGAACCACTTGATCAATTAATCCAAACTGATGCGCTGAAACAGTGTTTACCTGGCCATGCCTAGTGGAATCTTGCTTATAGACCAGATGACTATTGAGGAATCTCTGAAATAATTACATAAATTAGGTCATGCTTTAGAGAACAGTTTTCAGAATGGTGGTCATCACAACACCACCAGAACAGTTACAGAAATCAGGTTAGAGGTAGGAGAGGAAGGTGTCATTCAGGTCACAAACACCACAATAGATACAATAATTACCAGATAGACAGAGTTGATTATGATAAAGCATTTTGGGACTTCACACTGACAGAAATGATTGAAGATACTAGTAAAGTACAAAATAAATTTCATCTTAGTACAGATGATTTGATTAACTTGTTTGATGAGAGTTGTGTGTTTAGTAATAGTAACATTTGTGATGATGCTGATGAGCACCATTTAGTTAGTTTATTTTGTAATGTTGAATTTTCAATATTGTCTGAAAAAGATGTGGAGGAAAGTATGAATCATGTATCTAAGTTAAATTATGTTTATGTGCCCGCTGACGCAAGTTCTAGTACTTTTGATAGTGATTGTGATATGGAAACATGTACTTAAAGTTGAGGTTCATGTAGGTGGAGATGATGTTGTTAATGAGTATTTTGAGACTATTGATGCTGATGTTGTATTTTATAATGAAATAGATGGTGTGGTTTATGTGGAAGTACTAGACAATGATATGAGTAATAGAATGGTAGGATATGATAATTTAGAATTGGAGAAACAGGTACATGAAAATCAGTTGATACCCATTGAAGTCAGTGAGATATTACATAGTTGTTACAGTAAGGAAGATCAAGATAAGATAATTAGTGATAAGATACTGAAAGTATTGGAAGAGAATGAGGAGTCTCTAGGAAAAGATGATTACTAGAATGGTATTAAACACACACAATCTAGTTGTAAGCTACCTTTAAGTGCTTTACAACCTAAGTTAGGAAATGAGGTTCAATTAAATGCTGATTTAAATTGTAGGGATAGTGAAGATGATTTATTGGCTGAAGAGAATGGAAGTAATAAGCATGAAATACTCGGCAGTCCCTGTATTGTAATATCTATAGGCACCTCGAAGGGAGTTCATCTAGTGGACACTGGTAGCCCAGTAAGTGGTGTATCTGGTAAATTAAGAGATAGATTAAAGAACACTGAACAGTATATTGAATTTCCAATTACTGGTGTTAAAATAAAAGGAGCTGCTGGGAAATTTATTAAATTAATCTGTAGGCAAGCATTAATTTCATTTACTGTCAGTAATGTTGTATTTGAGCAAGGATGTCTGCAAATAACTTAACTGAATGAGCACATATTGTTAGGGATGGATTGGATACTGAATGTTAATGCTAGGTTTGATTTGTTAAATATGAAGGTAAATTTTATTGATCCAAAATCTGGTGTTCATGGTGAAACTAAATTAAACATAATGAGTGATGAGAATTATAGCAATAATTTAAGAGGAGTAGAAATATTTGATGACATGTTATTTAGTGAAGATAATGAGTATTTTGATAATCAGGTGGTTTGTGCATATTTTTCGCAATTAGTATTGGATAATGTTAACTCAGCAGACAATTTAAGTATCGATGAAAAGAGTGACTTGGAGGGAATCCTGTGGGAATATAATAACATTTTCAGTTACAAGCCAGGCTGCGTATAAAAGATTACATGTGTAAGTTGAAATTGAGACCACGTGAACCATTTTTCATTAAGTCTTATGGAGTACCTATTTCTAAGAGGAATGTTGTTAAGAAGGAGTCGGAGAATTTGCTGAAGGGGGGGGGGGGGGAGGGGGATAATAGAATGATCAACCCTCAGGGGGTTACACTCTCCATGTCTACCATGTGTCTGGCAAGCACAAGGCCCCAGCTAATGTAGTATCTGCTTCAACACTGCTATACATTGGTACTACATTCACACACATATTTATACACATTTCTTTTCTCACGATTTATGCTGACTTTGATTACCTATTTTGATTCATGATATCGGTGTCCAATGATATGAGGCACAATAATTTGCTTGATACACTTTGATTTCATGATATTTATTTTATTTTATTTATTTATTTACTTAGTGCCTGTATTATGACATTCATGATATTGGACTTGTCAATGTACAGAACTGTATAAAATATTACATTTTTACATCATGTACAAAATCACATCTTTATAACAAAAACTTTATTGTGCTTAATTAGGTTATAAAATTATATATGTACATACAGATAAAATAAAAGCTAGTGAAACACCTTGGTTGATTTTACTAAAACTATTAAATACCAGTACTTTAGTTAACTAGGCATAGAAACATACAGCACAAAAGTTAGGTGCATAATTAGATACATACATGGATAAAAGAAGTTTAGTTTTATCTATAAATGGTTTGATAATTATGAATTATTGTGTAGAGAGTTATGAAGTAGACCTACAGATTTGAGCAAAATTCCAGATATTCATTAATTCGGTAGAAGCTGTCATTTATTAGTAGATTTTTTACTTCTTATTTGAATGTATTAATGTTTGGTATTTTTTGATGCTATCTGGCAATGAATTGTAAAGAATTCTTGGTTTGTAAACAGCACTGTCCTGATATATTGATTTTCTGTGCACATCCCTATGGTAGTCATCCTTTTCCTTGTTTGATAATTGTGGATCTCACTATTCAAAGCTGATACTTGATGGTTTTTAATGAAGCAGATAATTTCAAATGTAAATATAGATGGTAAGGTCTTTATTTTAAATTTTTTAAAGATACCTCTAGATGATGCTCTGCAAGCAATATCACTTATTAATCTTACAGCTTTCTTTTGGAGCTTAAAAGACTACTTCACAAAAGAGGTATTTCCACAGAACACTGTACCATACTTCAGTAGACTATGCATGTATGCGTAATAAGCACTTAACACTGTTTCGCTATTGCAGCAATTTTTAAGCATTCTTAATATGTAACAGTACTTGCTTAATTTTTTGTTGACCATTTCTACATATTTTTCCCATATTAGATGCTCATCCACCCATAACCCTAAAAATTTTATGTGATTCTTTTGCTGAGTTTGGCTATTCGATAATGTGAATTTTACATTGGTCCTATTTTTGTTCCTTATAGAGTTTTCTTGTCATGGACAACTAGACAGTGATCTTTAAACCATTTTTCTGCCACTTCTGCTGTTTTGTCAATTTTTTGCTGCATCTCATGTCCATTTTTCCTGTTTATAATGAAGCTGATATAATCAGCACATAACATAGTATCAGCTGTTGAAAACGGTTGTGGTAGGTCATTAATAAAAATCAAGAATAACATAGGTGCCAATACTGAGCCCTGGGGTACCCTATAATTAACTCTTTTATATTCAGAATGGTACACATTTGCATCCTGAGAAATTTGTACTCTTTGTTTCCTATCAGTTAAATATGACTTGAACCATTTGTAGGAAACACCAAGGACACTATATAGTTTTAACAGAATTAGATTATGATTTATAAGAACAAATGCTTTGGAAAGCTCCAAAAACAACCCACAGATCAGTTCCTTGTCTGCAATAGCCTTGTAAACAAGTTTTAGGAAATTGAAGAGAGCTGTTTGTGTAGATTTACCTTTTCTGAAACCATTCTGTGCATTTGCAAGAATTTTATTTTTGTTTAGGAAGTATAACAATCTGTCATACATTATTCTTTCAATTATTTTTTGAAAATACAGATAATAATGATAGTGGTCTGAAATTTTTAATGTCAAACTGGTCACCATTCTTTATAAATTGGTATTACTGTTGACTGCTTTAGTTTACTTGGAAACACACCAGTTTCAAAGGAGTCATTGATTATGTCCACAAGTTGAGTGACGACATTATCATTACTATATTTAATAAATTTATTTGTGATTGCAGGCTTTTTCGGTGTATTTCAGCCATGAAATCTTCTCGGGTTATCAGCCGAGTGGCGTCCAGTCGCAACGTTTCAATGGATTGAGTAGCCATCATCTTCAGGCGAAGTGCGGCTAGAAGACAACGCCACTTGGCTGATAACCTGGGAAGATTTCATAGTTTAATAATTTTGTCAGGGATACCATCAAATTTGCAGGTCATTTTATTCTTTAGTTTGCTGATAGCCGTTTGTACTTCTTTGGGTGTTACGTGATATAGATACGGTGTCATTTCATTTATTGGAGTTATTACCTTTGTCTTTGGATTATATTTAGTTGTGATCAGGTTTTGGGCTACATTAACATAATGACCATTAAATATATTAGCTATTAGAAGTGGATCATCAACAATTTCATTTCTGTGTTTTACGGTGATTTTATTACTTGCATTTTTATGTTTGCCTGTTGATTAATAATAACTTTTCACATAGATTTCACTTTTTTGTTACCCTTTCTGATATATGAATCACTGTGCTTCTTTTTTGTAGTGAGGCGGAAGTTCGGGTCAGTTACACCAAACAACACTCCCATTTTGCAGTAGTTCGTTTATTCACCTAAACACATCAAAGGCTTACAAAGAATGGACATCGTGGAAGAGAGCAAAGATAATCTTAGCTTAGCATCCAAAGACAATGCTCAGAGTCTAGAGACAAACATATATCAATGCTGGTGTCGACCTCATCGGCGCCACAGTAGCAACTGTAGCTTCCCTGCGCTTTTTCCTATAACACTTTACATATGGTTTCAAGGTAGTATTCTGTTTTGCACACTTATATAGCATTCTATGACTTGTTGATGACTCTTTGATTTCCTGTCGAATTGTATACCTACACAGAACTATTGGTTTGCATCTTCCAGTTTACATTTTTCAACATGAGATTAAAGACGCTAATGCTGTCAGCATTAATTAATCTTCTCTCAATATATCTCCTGTTGTCACTTTTTTTCTGAGATTTATCTAAAGTCAATTTAATTGCTTGATGATCAGAAAAACCTGTATCCAATATCTCAGATTTAAAACCACATTTTGATGTTCATATTTGATCAACACTCATGGGGGTACACTTTCTGTGTGTACCATGTGTCTGGCAACCACAAGTGCCCTAGCTAATGTAGTATCTGCTTCACCATCTTTATGCTTTGGTACTATATTCCTTATTTATACCATTTACACTTAGTTTCTAATCACATGTCAAAACCACTTCTTGGTACATGAAATGCTTCGTTGATAATAGTATCTTATCTAATTTTTATTGACAGAAATTGACAACAATATGAATTTTGAAGAGAAGTATAGCCAACTGGATCACACACATGCATTTGTTCACTTACACTCTAGTTGGTCAGCAGGAATTATGGTATAAGCTTGGTCACATGTATAACATTTGGTATTATTTCACATCTTTATGATTTTTATGATTATTCAATGTCACGCGAACCTGAAATACTTCACACATACATGATTGAATATTCAGAATGCTTATTATGGAGATATTTGGCATCACATACATTTAGCCTGCTACATGAAGTTTATACATGACACATATTCTGTGGATTTCAATGATTTACTTTTTGTTTTCATTATCTTGACTGTAATGAATCCCATTGCTCTGCGGTGAATCTGGTATTGCCTTAGAAAGTTTTCGATGAATGTGATTTAGGAGTAATTTGCTTGCTGTTGTCCTAAGGTGACAATAGCCTTATTAGTGGATTTTGGCTGCATGGTTACAGATAACCACAGTCTTGATGAAATATACGCATTGGCTGATTAGTCTGAGGAAGGCATCAGTCAGGTAGGAGACATTTTGGTTCGATGTTCCGGCTGGACATGAACCATTTCTTTGATACACCAATCACGCCTGGAGTTTAAGTTACATTTCAGTATGTCAAGTGCATTACTCTGCTTTGCACTCTGTTTGTGCCTCTATCTATATTTGATTCTGTATGAGGTGCGACAATAAAGTACTGAGATTCATTTTCTTTGCAAGATGTTGTAACTCTGCAGGCTTTAGGCACAATATCTTTGACCTTGGTCTATAAGCTGCTTCTAGTCCAAGCAGCATATCGATGCAACTGCTCAGTCATGAGTTGTGCTGTAATAAGTTAACAAGTGTTTGTGTTTCTCGTCACGGAAATGGAACCGCATAATATTGCGCAACAGTATGCAATTTCGTTTTGCGTTAAATTGGGTGAAAACACGGCGACAACTTACAATAAGCTTCAGAAGGCTTTTGGAGGGGAGGTTATGTCAAGAGCTCAGGTTTTTCATTGGTATAAAATGTTTAGTGAAGGCAGAATGAATTTTGAAGATGAAGACCATCAACCTCACAGACAGATGTCAACTTGGCCAGGGTGCGTGAACTCATACAATCTGATCGAAGATTATCTGTGAAAATGATTGCAGAAGAACTGAACATCAATCGAAAAATGGTTCGTCTAATAATAACTGAAGATCTTGATATGAGAAAGATTTGTGCTAAAATGGTCCCCAAAAACTCACACCACAACAGTGAGAAATGTGGAAAAATGTGGCAGCCGATCTGTTAGAGCAAACGGAAATCAATCCAAAATTGTTGAACTGTGTTATCACTGGTGATGAAAGACTTTTTTTTTTTTTTTTTTTTTTTTTTTTTTTTTTTTTTTTTTTTTTTGACCAGTACGATCCAGAGACAAAACGCCAAAGTTCGCAATGGTACTCAAAGGGATCACCCAGACCAAAAAACACTCGCATGTCAAAGTCAGAAGTGAAATGCATGCTTGTGTGCTTTTTTGATTCCAAGGGAATTGTTCATAAAGAGTGGGTGCCTCCTGGACAAACAGTTAACCAATATTCCTACAAAAAAATTGTAGAAATACTTCATAAAAGAGTTATTTTCATGTCAATGCCAACATTGCTGATAATTGGATTCTGCATCACAATAATGCGCCATCCCATACTGCTCTGTCAGTACAGCTATTTTTAACCTCAAAACAAATTTCAGTACTACCACACCCACCTTATTCACCAGATATCGCTCTGTGCGACTTTTTTCTATTTCCAAGATTCAAAACCGTGGTCAAGGGACATTTTCAAACAACACAAGATATCCAAAAAGCTGTGACGAGGGTCTTGGAGGAAATTACGGAAGATGAGTTCCAGAAATGTTACCATCAATGGCAGAAGCGCTGTCAAAAGTGTGTGCAATCAGAAGGGAATTACTTTGAAGGAGACAGCACTGAACCTGACTCAAACGGTAAGCAACATTTTTTTTTACATCATTCTCATTACTTTACTGTCGCACTTCGTATATGCTTTGTGTCATGATTTTATGTATCGGTTGATAGGCATTCATCTATATGTTCTTTAGTACTTTGATGCTCAACATTGTCATGTGGTATTTTGATGCTCATCATAAATATTTATATTTTCTGTATGTGACCAACTGATCAACATATTTTCTGTTACATAAAATTTCTTTCATATATTTTCAGTATTCTCTCTCAGTTTAGCCTCCATGTTGGAATTTGCTACAGACTCTTTCTATCACCCATGTTGAACAACTTTTGTCAGGATATGTTCTCACATCAGTGTCATGAATCAGTGATATATACAAGTTTTGTCATTGTGTTTCCTCAACTTCTTGTTCAAGAAATTATTGAATACTTACATT
Source organism: Schistocerca nitens (assembly GCF_023898315.1). Lineage (NCBI taxonomy): Eukaryota > Metazoa > Arthropoda > Insecta > Orthoptera > Acrididae > Schistocerca > Schistocerca nitens. The sequence continues at coordinate 304,853,497 of NC_064614.1, forward strand.
GCTTTTTCTACTGAATCATTAAGTGCCAACAAATTTACTTATCTTCAAACAAACATTTTAGTAAAACATGGTATAACATAATTAGATAGTGACTGAACATAACCCACAAAAACATTTTTGCCACATTTTTATTATAGTGTGAACATGAATAATTTTACATATCTGAAAGATTTTCCCATATTTGACATGAGTTGTAATCGCTGTTGATGCTTCACTGTATCACTGAACCTTTGTGCTCCTAATATGAGGGCTATTCAGAAAGTAGGGAACATTTTGGCATTAAAAAAAAACTAAGTACAAGAAATACATTTTATTATGTACATCTGAAAGAGTGACTGACATACTACTTTTCCACATAGTCACCAAACACATTGAGGCACTTCATAGTGGTGGACAAGCTTTGAAAGACCTTAGTCATAAAATTCTGCCACCTGAGACTTCAGCCAGTGAGTCACGCCCTCCTGGAGTTCCGTGTCGTCATCAAAGTGCTGTGTTGCAAGCCAGTTCTTCATGTTGTGAAACAAGTGGAAGTCGCTTGGTGTATGATCAGGGCTGTAGGGTGGATGAGGGAAAATTTCCTATTTGAATGAAGTAAGGAGTTCTTTAGTGCAGTTTGCCATGTGAGGTTGGGCATTGTCATGCAAAAGCAAAATTTTGGATGTCAGCCTTCCTAAGTGGTTTTTCTTTTTTTTTTTAACTGCTCTTCTAAGGCTGTGTAAAGACTGACAGTGCCAGGCAGAATTTATGGTTGCTCCACATTTGAGAAAATCAATAAGAAGCAGACCTTGCCTATGCCAAAACACTGTCGCCATCAATTTCCTTGCTGACAAGGTTTGCAAACATTTTCTTGCTTTTTGGGGGGACCTTGTGTGCCCCCACTCCATGGACTGTAATTTTGTCTCGCAATTGATGTGTTTCACTCAAGTCTCGTCACTGGCTACAATACAATCCAGTAATGAATCACCATCTTTGTGGTAGGCCTCCAGAAATGTCAATGTTGCCCCCATTCGCATTTTGGGCACCCATTGTGAACAAAATTTGCGGTAGCCTAGCTTTTGAATGACAATTTCAAACAACAAAGCCTGTGAAACTCATGGAAAAGAAAGCGAAAGCTCTGTTATTGTGAAGAAACGGTTTTCACAAATCATTTCATCAATTTTAGCAACACAATCGTCAGTCACAATGCTCAGGGGTCCACCCTTCTCATCGTCATGAACATTGGTTCAGCCATTTTTAAACTGAATGCACCATTCCCGAATGGAGCATTTACTCCGTACGTTGTTTCCGTACACTTTCCACAGTTCACGATAAATTTCTATAGGTTTTAGGTTTTTTGACAGCAAGAAACGCATCACAGACCACACCTCACAGCTGGCAGGATTTTCAATTGCAGTGCACATTTCAAATTCAAATAATGAAAAAATCAGATGCGCTGAGATGTTTCCGCTGTCACAGATGGATGTTGACTGAGCTGCCAAGCATGCACATACCAAAATATATGTGATTGTCACACACCTAGTGACATCACACTGAAACATTCCCTACTTTCTGAACAGCCCTCGTACCAACTTCTGTTTGTCGTGTAGTAGTAGGTAACATTTGTCTGGAACTCGAAGTTCCATGTTGTATTGATTTGCATGTTTTCATACTCATTTCTTATGGATTTTGAGATTTGAACTAACTGATTATGAACTTTCTTACTGGTTAGTATGTGGCAGTTTGGATTTTTCAGGTCGGTCCAATCGTTGCAAATGTAGGCCTTGAAAAATTTGTAGTTTTGCTTAATATATCCATTTGATCTGTTTTTCAGTTGTCACTAAACCTGCCAAAAGATGTAAACAACCATGCATGAACAGCACCTATTAGACAGAGGGGGTTGACAGCCGATCAGTTCCAGTCATTCCACCAGCAAGGAGGTACACGGCTTGTGTTGTCTGTAGTTCAACCATGCCTAGACAGTCAATACCGCAGTTCGATCCTGTCCACATTGTTACATTGTGCCAGGAAAAGCTCTCAACAAGGGAAGTGTGCAGGCGTCTAAGAGTGAACCAGAGCAATGTTGTTTGGACATGGAGGAAATACAGAGAGATAGGAACTGTTGATGACATGCCTCGCGCAGGCCACTCAAGAGCTACTACTGCAGTGGATGACTGCTACCTATGGATTATGGGATCTGAGGAACCCTGACAGCAATGCCACCATGTTGAATAATGCTTTTTGTGCAGCCACAGGATGTCGTGTTAATACTCAAACTGTGTGTAATTGGCTGCATGATGAGCAACTTCACTCCTGACGTCCATGATGAGATTCATCTTTGCAACCATGACACCATGCAGCGTGGTACAGATTGGCCCAACAACATGCAGAATGGACTGCTCAGTATTGGCATTACATTCTCTTCACCGATGAGTGTCGCATATGCCTTCAACCAGATAATCTTCGGAGACGTGTTTGGGGGCAACCCAGTCAGGCTGAACGCCTTAGACACACTGTCCAGCGAGTGCAGCAAGGTGGAGGTTCCCTTCTGTTTTGTGGTGGCATTATGTGGGGCTGACATATGCCGCTGGTGCTCATGGAAGATGCCACAAAGGCTGTACGATATGTGAATTCCATCCTCCGAGCGATAGTGCAACCATATTGGCAGCATATTTGTGAGGCATTCATCTTCATGGATGACAATTCGCACCCACATCATGCACATCTTGTGAATGACTTCCTTCAAGATAATGACATCGTTTGACTGGAGTAGCCAGTGGCTTCTCCAGACATAAACCCTATCGAATAGGCCTGGGATGTATTGAAAAGGGCTGTTTATGGATGACATGACATACCAACCACTCTGAGGGATCTACGCCGAATCACTGTTGAGGAGTGGGACAATCTGGGCCATCAGTGCCTTGATGAACTTGTGGATAGTATGCCACGACGAATACAGGCATGCATCAATGCAAGAGGACGTGCTACTGGGTGTTAAGAGGTACCAGTGTGAGCAGCAGTCTGGACCACCACCTCTGAAGGTATCACTGTATGGTGGTGCAACATGCAATGTGAGGTTTTCATGAGCAATAAAAAGGACAGAAATAATGTTTATATTGATCTCTATTCCAATTTTCTGTACAGGTTCTGGAACTCTTGGAACTGAGGTGATGCAAAACTTTTTTGATGTGTGTATATCAAAGGTGCATTGTAGGTTAAGTATTGTATTTGATTGTATGTTAGGATGTAAATTATTTTCTTCAAATATAACTTGTTTTGTGGCCTTACAGTCACTTGCTGGAATTGCATTTCGCATGAGTGGATGAATTCTGTTTCGTTCTGTGCACTACTTCAATCTTACTTAACAGACTGGAGGGAATTTTTCTTTGCATTTTCTTTTATATACTTTAAATTAGCGTTTTTCTAAGATTTGATGAAGGTTAACTCTTGGATCTGATATGTCATTCATGCACACAAATATACATTTTGTCTGGTATAGTAGGTTAGGTTTTATGATATCAATTTGAATTTCACTTTGTCACACTGTATTATGTACACAGAATAACTCTTTACATTGTACAGTTCACCATATGTCTGAATTGGAACTTACACTGTGATTAGATTAATTAACAATTATGGGATGTATGTATACATGAGTAAACTAATGATGATTTTGTTCTGACACAAATTTGAAATGAACCGAGGAAGGGGTTGGAACAAAATGATATGAAATGGAGTATTATAAAAAACAACACTTTATACTGAAATACTGTTTACTTCATTTGATAAACTCATAAATGTAAGAGGCACAGTAATTGTGACAACAGAGGGGCTATTCTGAGAAACAGTTAATTTTGTCTACTGATGTACATTCACACTTATTTGAGGACACTGATATAGATGTGATCATTCTAACCACTAAATTTGAAAGATGATACATTTCTTTGGTCTATTGAAATTTTGACATTGAGATCGGTTTGATATAGCATCTAATGTCTGGCATTCCGGTTGAGGCATGTTCTTGTCTGAAAAAATGAAAGTATGATCACAATTTATTTGTGACTGCATATTTTTTTTTTTAATAGAACTGAAATTACAACCATATTGAAATGTAAAATTTTACTCATACAAAATTTAATTAATGGAATCTAGGGTCTTCATTCAATAAAACTAGTCGCTCAGTTCACCTGTAAATGGTTTGGATGATTTTCCTTTAAGTCAATAAAATAATATATGCAAATTAATGAAATATATTGTTGCAGTGATAAAACATGTAATTTATAGTCGTAATAGAAACAGATTCTTTCCTGTCTTTGTATGAAATTATTCACTGTTGTTCCATGTAATTTTGGAAGATGTATATAAAAACTTTAGTCGTTAATATGCAAAATTCAATATGTAACAATGACGGTAATTGTTTAAAATCATATAAATAGAGGCAATTTGTGCACCACCATAAATCAGTCTTAGGTCTGTCTGAGGTCAGTTTTAAGTCAGTCTTAAACCGAATTTTGTATCAACAGCTTGTAGTCAGGCTTTGTAAATTCACCTCTGAACATCTAGTGTGCTAAACAAAATGTATGGTGAACATGAAGCACTGAAACTTATTGACTCCATTGCATAAATCCCATGTGGCGATACAGTAACATCAAAATGAACCTACGGCAGCATCGAAAAGCAGTACCCCGGATTACACAAGATATGTATTATGTTTTTGGTGGAGAATATCTGTAATAAGACGTGGTATACTGAACATTGTTTTTCTTGTGTTGAGCAATGATACACATCCCAAACTTTGCAAAAACGTTTTTGCTGTGTTTTATTACACTCTCCCAATGTCCTTCAGGCTACAAATCCACTATCTCATTCCTCATACACCTTACTAACTTTATCCTGACACACAGCTACTTCTCCTTTGAAGGAAAGATATGCAAACAAATCTGTGCCACAGCCATGGGCACCTCCGTTGTATCTTCCTTTGCTGCCCTGTTAAATGGGCCTCCTAGAGGAGACATTCCTAGCGTCAAAAAACCTCAAATACCTTGTTTGGTTAAGGTCCATTGATTCCATTGATCATATCTTCATCTACCACATGGTGTGTCATTTTTTATCCTCCCACAGTCACCCAATGATGACATATTCCTATAACCACATCACGATCTGGACTCAGGGCCAAGACACCCAATCCTCATTCCTTCACTATCTCAACACCCTCTCTCCTGTCCACTTCATTTGATCCTCCTCAACTTAGTCTGCCTCCTTACTGGACATTGACCTCTTCCTCTAGTATGGCTCCACATTAAACGCACCAACCCAGTACTTCCTACCCTTTCCTGTCTCAGGCTCATCCTATCTCAATAGAAGTTGGGCTAGCTGTGACAGCAGCTGTGTTATATACTAGCTCTGCTGCAATTACTTCACAGCTTTTTATATATAAGTTATGAATACCAAAACCAGCTGTCCTCCAGGTTGAATGACTACCACCAAACTGTTGCCAAGAGCAAAATGCACCACCCTCTGGCACAACATGCAGTTGAACATAATATGCTCGGTTTCAAAGGCTACTTGAAAACTCGGGCCATCTGGGTTCTGTCCTCCACCACGGGGGGTTACATTTACAACACATTCTCCTCTTCCTAAATTATCCCGGCCTCAACCTACAGTAACCTACTGTCCCCTCCACCTAACTGTTTCTGCTCTGTCTGGCCTGTCAAATCCTCACTATTCATCTCTCATCACCTTCACTGTGTGCTGGTTTCTGCCGGTACACCCACCATTCTTTTCCCCTTCTCTGCTCCCAACATTTTCCATGCTCACTCTCCCCTACAGGCTCCTGATACTGTGCCTGACAGCCCTGTCCTACCACATCTGGTCACTGCACATTCAGGTAGGCAGCGATGGTTCCTCTTCTGACACCTGTACCCTGCTCTCATTCTCCCTTCACTGCCCCACTATAGATTTTTTCTCCCATTTGATGTGTTTTGGCTGCATTCTGACCAGAGCAGCCAGAAATAATTGTGTGTGTGAAGTTCATTTTTGCTTGTCTGAATGTGAAAGCATTTTTTTCCTGAAGAAGGCTTTGGTCTTAAGGAAGCATATATACAGCAGTCTTTTTCATTATGCCTGTCTGCAACTCAACATGTCATCTCTATGGTGAGTAGCAATGTAGCATTTTCTTAATGTTGTTGATGTTCTAGCTTGGTCTCTCCACTGTTTGATTTAAGATCAATTCTTGTATTTTTAGTGAGTGGCTTCATACACATGGATGTTGCATGCAGTAGATATATTAAGATATTGAATGTAATTCTATAACATTCATCCAAGAATAGGTAATATACTGAACTAAACGAAGTATTTATCAATAATAAATGTTTTGTTTAAAAATGTTTTCACGTGTTATTCAGTAGTTACACTGAGAGATTAAATAACTGTACATGGAATGTTACAGCTATGTAAGGATATAGAAACTCAGCTAAAAGATCATGAAGCCATTAAGTCACAAATTGAAGATGATGCAGACAGAGAAATAACAGACTTGAGGGCACAGTATGAAAAAACCCTGAAAGAGGAAAGAGATTTCAACGCTCAGTTGAGGACAGAAACTGGTGTAATGAGAAATAAATTCAAAAGGTACATAATCATGTGCCAGAGGTTTTTGTCAGTAGCACAACATCATTGCTTTGCATAATGATTTGTCATAATATATCCTGCCCACATTCTTCACAAAATATATATCTGGAAAAATTAAATATCCAATGTAGGATTAAAAAATATAATGATGAAGTTAATTCATAGAAATAAAATTTAAAAATCAATTTAATGTTTACTAAGTGCATGTAAAATACAATGAAATCCCTGCTTCTTTCTTTTTAGATCCGTATGATGCTACGATGCACTTCCATGCAAGTATTGAACAGTGTTCACATATACTCAACCATAACTAAAAGTGACATATAAAGTGAAACTGGAAACACAGTTTATACTTATATGTCTAATCTGCACAATTTAAGGCCACAATAACAATCTGTATAAAAGTAAAGGTAATTTTCCAAACTCATTTATCACAACTGCACATTTTATATTGTTTCTTTACTTTTGTCTTACCACACATAAGAGCATGTGTACTTACACACACACAAACCTTCTGCCTTCCTTTCTTCTATATTTGTGAATATGTGTGTGTGTGTGTGTGTGTGTGTGTGTGTGTGTGTGAGAGAGAGAGAGAGAGAGAGAGAGAGATTTTATCTTAAATTCATATTCCATTGATCCATTAGCACATATAAATGCAAGGAAATGGAATAAACTAGAATATGTATTTTATTAAATTCATCTCACTTCTTCATAATCACAATCAAAGACAAAAAGAGCCCTCATTATTGGTTACAGAATATAATTAAGTGATCAGATAGAGATTTGGCTTGATTATCTAGTAAGAAAGAACAGTATTATCAATTGTAGAAGATAAACAGAATGTTTGATTGAATACATAAAGTTATGATTCAAACAGCAAATAGATGAAGTGGGAAGTGGCATATCAGTCTTTGTACATTAAAAAAAACTCGAGAATAAAAAATTTATTCAAGCAAATCCTCTTGTGATCACTGTTTAATAATGTATTATCTTGTCGAAACTTTAGTGCCAGCAGTATCTTACACCTTTTTGTGAACTAGAGATAAATTCACCATTTCATAGTGAAGACAGAGAGAGAGAGAGAAATTTTTTTGTTTTGGGGGGGGGGGGGAGGAGAGAGCACTAATTATGGATTTGAATGGTTATTGAACCCAGTTTGTGATTTTCATGTATCATTTCAGTGGTATGTTTATGGACACTGTTTGATTCTAATATTTCAAATAAGATGTCATTTCACATAATTTTGTAAATAATCAATGGACAAATTAACTTCTAATTGTTTTTATTAGATTAAGATTACAATTCCCATTATAGCTGAGGTGCTGATTGATCAGGAGGCACATAAAAAATATACTCCCAGACAATCTCTTCCTGACAGGAGTAAGGGGATTTTGGGGGGGGGGGTAGGAAATATGGGTGGAGGGGAGGGAGTTGATGGCTGGGGGAAAGAGGGAAAAAGGGAATGGGATGGGAATGTGCCACTGGTGAGCCGCTCTGGTGCAATCACAAGAGATTGTGTGTGGCACACGATAAAATGGAGAAGTGGGTTGAGAAAAGGTGGATAAGAAAGGGAGTAGAAGGCAAATAGGAAAGAGGGAGAGGGGAGACCATGGGGAGAAAAATGTGATTGTAGAATGATTGAATAAAGACAGAGATATGGACATAGGGGCAGAGATGGGCACATATAGGGGAAATTTATATGGCTATGAAGTTTTTGACAGCAGAGTCCTTGTATAAAATGTTCTAGGTTTATTTTCATCCCAAGCTCTCAATGATTGCCTCCATTATCATCATCAGGCACTAAAAATGACTGTCGTGAACTGGCGAGGCTCCCATTGTTATACCCAGAGGACGATATCTGACTGGCTTTATTAATCATGATGACTACACAGTAATGGTGTGTAGTGAGTTGATGCCCTCTATTCCCATACATTTTGTTTTGATCTCTGTCCAGTGTTACTTACAGTGTGGTAAACTGTAAGAAGAGAGTGAGTTGTGGTCTTTCTTTATCAAGTGTCCTCTTCCATGCATTGCTAACTGCATAACCAGTATCTCTGTTAACACTGTTTCCACATAGCCTAATTTCAACTGATTCCCGGATCACAAAGTCCCAATAGGCCAACATTTAATTAAACAAAATCTTGCACTTATTTAACAGGCTGTGTTCAGCCACTGCTGATTTATTCAAATACCTGCATTTAAGGTGACACTTATGCTCAATGTAGCAATAGGCAACAGTCTGTATTGACTAGCACACAGAACTCTTGCCACACTCGCAAGGAATACTGTTAATTCTCATCACTCTCACGCCAAGATTGGTCAGAACATTTCCTTAATTTTTGTGGGTGGCCAGAAGACTGGTCTGATTCTTAGCCTGTTTAGTACTCTACCTACTTTCTGTGAAGTTTGGGAGGTAGCAGATGAGATACTGGTGGAACTAAAGCTAAGTTGTAAGACATGCTTTCGTATCTCAGGTCTGTAGAATGCTTGCCAGTGAAAGGCAAATGTCCTGTGGTGTGAGTTTTGGTCCAGCACATGGTTTTAATCTGCCAGGAAGTTTCTCTACCTGTCTTATTAGTTGTTGTGCCATAGAATGAAAGATGCGCTATGTGTTAGTCCTCTTGGCTTGTTTGAATGTCCTCGCATCTTGGTTTCTTTGACAGCTTTCAACTAATACCACACTCAGAATACTCTCTCCTTCTGATGCCATCATCAGATGGTTAATCTCAGAGTTGTAATGGTCCTTGCCTGAAATAGTCCTGGCTCTGCATAGCTCTTTGCTGAGGTGGATGGTGAAAGCCACGCCCTTTGAGATACAGATCTGTTTGTGTTGCTTTTATGTACACAGAATGGCTGAGTCATCCACCTGATTTCAATTTATCCAACCCGTTTAAGAAAGGTAATTTCTAGTCCTTCTCCACCTCCACTGTGAATCTTATGTTAGGATGTGTACCATTCAAATGATCAATGTACTGCTGCAGCACATCACTGCCATATGGCCAGATTAAAAAATGTATTTTTGACATATCTGGAGAAGCAGGATGGAAGGAAGAGAGCACTGTTCAAAGCTAATTCTTCAAAATACTCCATGAAAAATTAGCTAATTTTCTCTGACAGGGTACTTGATAAACTACCATCTCAGTCTCCAGCTCCATAAGAGTCACCAGTGGCTGAGATTATCAGTGGAATAGAACAAGCAGTTTGGCATCTTCCTAAAGAAGCAGCAGATGAGGTATGGCTTGCTACTAGCTGGATTTTGGCCACAGGTAAACTCCCTAAATTCAGTATTAGAAGAGTGGAGAAACAAGGACTGAAATTGCTTGAGAAGGAGGAAAAGTTAGTTGTCTTACCAGTTGACAAGGCGAATGCTGTGGTTATCCTTACTGATACAGGTTATCATAAGAAAGTGGGCCAGTTATTGGAAGATAGCATGTACTGAATTCTCAAACAGGATCCCACATCAGCCCTCAGCAGGAAGGAAAGAATTCTGGCTTTTCTGACGAACTTGTGGAAACTTTAATGCCGAGAGTGACTAGGCCACCCAGGTTGCATCGTCTTTCGAAAATACACAAGGATGGTGTACCATTGAGGCCAATTGTTAGTGCTACCTGCTCTTCTACAAACACCCTCACAAAATACTTAACTAAATCACTGGCACCTATTGCCAGCCATTGTAGACATTGCCATTAAGAACTCACAGATGTTTGTTGATAAAAAGCAGAAGAAGATGGGATCAAATGAAGTCATGGTCAGCCATGATATCTTCTCCCTGTTTAAAAAGGTACCAGAGGTAGATTCATGAATTTTTTAAATTATTTTGGCACACTTTAAGACCACTTGCTTTTTGTATGGTGGAAATTATTATAAAATGACTGATGGAACAGCAGTGTGTTCACTACTGTCACCAGCCTTAGCTAATTTTTTCATGGAGCATTTTGAAGAATGACCTTTGAACAGTGCTTCCTTCTTCCACCCTGCTTCCTCAGATATGTCACCAACACATTTGTAATCTGGCTGTATGGCAGTGAGGTGCTGCAGCAGTTCGTTGATAATTTGGATGGTATACATCCTGACACAAGACTTACAGTGTAGGTGGAGTAGGACAATAAGTTACCTTTCTTAGGTGTGATGATCAAAACGAAATCAGATGAATGACTCAGCCAGTCTATGTACAGAAAACCAATGCATACAGATCTGTATCTCAATGGGTGTAGCTTTCACTATCGAGCTCACAAGAGAGCTATGCTGAACATATTACTACACAGAGCCAGGACTATTTCGGACAACGATCACCTTGGCTCCAAGATTAACCATCTGATAAGTGTGCTCATCAGGAATGGGTTTTCTGTGTGTGATATCAGATCAGTGGTATTCAGGAAACCAAGACATGAGACCATTCAAACAAGCCAAGAAGACCAACACATAGTGCAGCTTCCATTTTGCAGTGCTACAACTAGATAGGTCAAGTCCTAAACAATAGGCAAGTAGTGAGACCAGTCTTTTGGCCAACCAGTAAAATTAAAGAAATATTGCAACCAGTTAAAGTAAACTCAGCCTGAGAGTGCTGTGAATGTACAGTATTCCTTGTGAGTGTGGCAAGAGTTCTGTGGGCCAGTCTATAAAGACTGTTGCTGATCCCCACATCAAATATCAGTGTCATGTTAAATACAGGTTTTTGGATTAATCAACACTAGCTGAGCACAGCCTGTTAAATAAGTACAAGATTTTGTATGAGGGCTTTCAAACAATGTATGTCAAGCCTAAACAAATAGTTATTAGTGGATCAAATTCTGAAATGCACATGGTTTACATGACTTTAAAGTTGTGAATATTTCTAAAATATAATGTTTTGATATAAACTATTTATACTGTTATCATTAGTATTCTGAAAACTGTACTGCTGATAACAGGGTTTAGTGAAAACAGTATGGACAAGACTGTAGCAATTTCTACGGAATCGTGATATGTGCCTTATGTGTAGAAAAGGTTTTAGAAAAGAAATAAAAAATTTGTATTTAAGATGTGGGATTATAGTAGCTGGAGCCACTCCACCTCTCTGTTATTCAAGGGGCTAGTGGAGTGTGCCAAGAGGAGGGAGGCAGCACTGAAAGATGTGATGTAAGGACAATTCCCACCTATGTTATTCAGAGAAGCTGATATTGTGTTTTTTGGGGGAGGGGGGTTGAGTAGAAAACTCAAATGACATGAGTTATGAAACAGTCACTGAAATGGCTGTTCTGTGTTGTCAGCCTGCTTTTGTGACGGTATGGTGCCGAAACCAAAAACTGACATTTCCATCACCAGAAGAAGATGTATACCGAGAGACAATGTCGCCGGACATGGAGCTGTTCAAAGACAGCTTTTTATCTTCAGAAACACATTGTGGTGAATTTCTGAAAAGTTAAATTTGGTACATTTTTAATGCAGCTGTTTGAGTAGGTACAAAATACAGGCAGCCTGTGGAATGAACTTGGCATAATAGATGGTACAGTCACATTAATGCGACCACTGCCTGTGTTCATTGTCAACATCCAGTAACCATTCAAACATGGCAGGTGCTGTAACTAAAGTGGAGCATTTATAAAGCATGTCAGGAGGGCACAGACAACAGTGCCGTTGTTGTCATAATGGAGAGACCGACCAATTTATCTGACATGCAAAAAGCATGATCATTGGCTATAAGACCAAAATGGAAGCATTTCTGAAATGGCTGTAAATAGTTTGTGTGCCACCATAATGAAAGTATACCATGCATGGCAAAATGTCACCATCAAAAATTGGAACCAAAGCAACTGAGGTGCATCACAGGCAGTAGATGACACAGCTGAACAATGGCTGCAGGGATGTATATGGGCAAATAGATGTGCAACTTTTGAGCAACTGACCTCCCAATGAACCAAGGGACTACCAACAATATCTCCTCAATGACCTTCAGGCAAATGTTGCTATGCATGGGATTCTGTAGCAGGAGCCTGCTTCATGCAGCCATGCTGACTGCTGTTCGTTAGCAGTGAAGGCTGGAATTTGCACGCCAGTACCACAACTAGATGTCCACTGAGTGGTGACAGATTGCCTTTTCAGATTAATCATGTTCTATGCTCCATCAGACAAATGGCCATTGGTATGTGCTGTATGATATGTCTGAAAGCAAACAGCCTGTAACAATATTGAAAGTGTAAAAGCCGGAGGAGTTTGTGAAGTTTCTGTGGCATTCCCTGAGGTGATCTCATCATTGTAGAAGGCACAGAGCATTAATACGACTATGTTTCTATCCCTGGAGACCATATTCAGGCTTTTGACAGGTAGTCACATTAATGTGGGTGAACAGTGTAATTTGCTTCACCAACAAATGATTGCAACTCTTTCAGATTCCTGGGAATGGGTGACTCAGCTAAGGCCTCTGCCTGATCCTGCGTGTTTGTTCATAAAATGACTGAGTTACTTAATGCTTGGTTAAAAAAGACTACACTTGCGAAGCTAGTAATGCAACCTTAGGCTTGCACACGCTCAATGCCAGCAAATTTTGTAAATGTTGCTCTCACATAGTTCCTGTTCCATTTATATCACTCAAATAGTTTGCACAATTTGGGATGCCCTCAATTAACTGTTCAAGACACCTCTGAAAAATAGTGTAAGTATTTGTGACTCTGACCTGTAAACTGTTGTATTTAAACATGCCAAAAGGTGTATTACAGATGGGGATTCATTTTGTTTCCTCATAGACAGGTAACAGCAATTAGGCATCAGGCATATATATTTTTTGAAAACAAAGCTTCCATGCCAACTTGGCTAATGGTTCCTTTTCCACAAATCAGGTACAAATCTACATGCAATTGAGCGTTTATCATGATTCAAGTTCCTTGAAATGGACTGCATTAGACACCAGGCTGAACTGGTCTTCAGTCTGGAAATGAAAAAAAATTGAGTACCTTCAGACTGTAAATGTTAGTTGCTGTACAGAAATTCACAACCAAAAATTCTATTGATCTGACTATATCCTTATACTTAGCAGAGATCATTGTTTGGCCCCACTTTGGGATCGACTGGTTTTTATATGTCACCACTCTGCACTAATCAAGCTGCCATGGTGGGGAACAAATGAGCCAGTCCACCTCCAGATTTATTACGGACATGAATTCAGTTGTGTCCAGTTGAGCATTACTGAGAGTTATAGTTGCAATGACATGGGCACCAGCTACTTCGCAAACAGTGCTGCTGCAGCTCACATTGTTGATTTTCAGCAACGGCAGGCACTCACCAAGTGCCTGGAGTTGCTGCAGGCAAAACAGCTGGCATCAAGGGATGGGCTATGACATTTTTACTGCCTGGTGTCTCAGGCTAGACACAATTTGTTCAAGCTGGCTTTCCTGGGAATTGTGGCTAGGATGTGGGATAAATGTTTGCATGATCTGCCACATGCATTGGGATGGATTGAAGATAAATGGGATGTGCTTTTTCCTGTTCCCATCTGCCAACAATAAGGAGAATGAATCACTAACTACTTTATTAATTAGTATACCCTGGACTGCGAGATGGCTGTGTGTTTTGAGAATCGGATGATGGCATTGACTGTCTTCAGCTTGTTCAACTACTAGAGAGAAATTCTACACTAATACTATCATTGAAAAAGGCTTGCGGTGAAGCTGTAACTTCCTGAGTGTAAGCACTTTTAAGCACTTCTCTCTCTATTGGATTACATGATTTATTATCAAGGCTGTGGAAATGTTCCTCTAATCTGAAAAACCCACATGTGCGCACCATACTTACTCTAATGTCCTAGTAACTATTTCCTGCAAATAGTACACAGCAGAGCTATTAAGGGAGACTCTACAATTTGTCATTGGATAGTGGGTAGCAGTGGTTAGGAATCTGCATCCAAGACTGTCACAGGATCATGTGAAGTTCTAGTTTAAGCCTTCCACTTGACTCCAAGCCCGAGGAATGTGTTTGGTTCTGGGAATGATGCTGCAAAATTCGAGCTCATGTTCCATTCTATGCATAAGGCTAGCTGTTTTCACCAATTCAACCAGCCACCAGTAGAAACTGAGGATGGGTTCAGAACCCATTTGTGCCAACAGAATCTGTGATCTGCAATTTGCTGCAACCATTGCACTCAACAGCTGCTGGCAAAGCCTCCTTCACATCTGAGATGATGCTCCTGGCAAACATACCAAGTGGATGCTGGTCTTCCGTTTCAAACTTCTTGCTATTTTACTAAGGGGCTCCATCACCTGCATAATGTCAATGTGTTCAACAACCAGGAAACCCACCATCTGTACTTGTCAGGGTCTTTTAGGGAGCTCATTCGTAGTTCAAATAGTCAATGTGTCACATATTAGTTTAGGTGTAGTTGGAACAGTGGGCAAGGCCATAAAATATTAGAGAATTTGGTTAATTTTTTTGTTCAGCAGTTTCACTTCTGTTTCCCATTTAAAATGATTATGTGATCATATGTATGGAAAATTGCTTTAGGGAGAGTGCCAAATACTCTAGCTTCTTAAGTCTGCCATACTGTTTCATCTACTTGGAACTGTTAAATGATGTTGCTCCTCCATAATATTTTCTTGTCAGTAGGAAGAAAAGAATAGTATCTAAGCATTGTGCATCAGTATTCCCTCTGTTGTTACTGTGATTTTCTACTGTAGGTCAGTTTCATCGTGGACTGATATTATTTGATATGACTGATATTATTTGTCAGAATATAATTCATAAATATTAAGAATAACATTAAATCTTGTACAGTTTCTTGAGGTACAACATAATTAATTTCCTCGTTATGCAGAAAAGTGTACTATATTTCATGCTGTACCTTGGTCTTCTGCTAATTTACAAATAGATAAAGAATTAAACCAATTGTAGACAACATCATGAATAGTATAATAAAATGATTTCATGAAGCATATCTCATAATTCATTATATCAAAGGCCTCATGTCTATAATTGGCCCTAATGTGGTTAACTGTAGTTTACTATGTTCAGTGACAGTTAAGACTACCATCAGAACCAGTAGATAACTACTTAAGTTGATTTATTTTACACACAATTATTTCATGTGTCATTGAGTAATCCATTCATTTTCAAAATGATTTTCTGTAGCACAACAATATGTTACTAGTTTTACACTGGTTTTTGTGCAAGTCTTTTATGTTTGTGCAAATCTGATCTTCACGGTTTTGAATGTTTACAACTTTTATTAATGTTTCCACAGTTCACAAAAGGATATTGAAGATTACAAGAATCAGATAAGCATCATGCAGACTGAACATCGAGCATTGTTGCATAATATATCTGGTTTGGAGAGTGATATAACTGACCTGAAAAATGAAATTTCAGAAAGGGATAAGTCAGTTGAGGAGAAGGTAATACTATTCCAATAACTGAAAAAGTGATATAATATGTAGTAAATCCAACAGGCAATTTTTACATTCTAGGAGAAGAGAATTTCGGAGCTAATGAGGAAGGCTCAAGACCTAGAGAAGTTTAAATATGTCTTGAGCTTTAAAATTGAAGAACTCAAAAGCCAGATTGAACCAAAAGATGCTGAAATAAAAAGAAAGGAAGCACAAATACAAAATGTGAGCTAACATTTAAATTCACATGCTGAAATTTTATCTATATTGTCTATTTATTTAATCTTTTGAATGAAACTAAGGTAAAATATTACAAATATTACATTGTGTTTTCTTTTTGAATAAAGTCTAAGTCTGAAAATAAATAAATTTTAAGTACAGAATTTGAATGTGGACACTTTATGTTAGCCCTGAATGTTGCTATTATAATTATTTCTGTTATCTGTAGGAGTCACTTTTTAATAATTCCACAATGCACTTTGATGTGTTGTGCTCCATCATGGGGTGGATTAAATTAAAATTAATATATCAGATATATTGATTTTAGGTGCATAATTTTGTGGACAGTATCTAGAGTAAAAAGTGGATACAAAACTGCTGCAGCATGTGAAACCATTTTTTTAAGGAGCATGACTGTAGCTTATAGCTGTAACACTCACAGTTTCCTATGAGTTAGAATCTTAAGCATTTATCTACTTTTTACAACTTTGACTGCTAGATTTCTATTAATTTCTGTGGTATTCGTTTAGTAAAAAATCTTTTAGATATGTCTATGTTTGCAAATGTGGACATAATCACAACTGTATAGCCCTTGATAACTTTTGATTTGCTATGTATATTTATCTTATTCTTAATTCTATATGTAATTTCTTCCTTTTTATCATATAGTGTAAATGATCTGCTGATTTCTTAGATTATGTTTTCATTAATGGTGTGGCTTCCGGGAATACAGCCGAGTTGCCATTTCCAGTTTTGTACAATATTTCGATGACCAAGCCAGTCATCTTCTTCTGGTGCTTAAGGTTTGCTGTTATGTGTATCTGCCTGGACTCCAGTTGGTTGGAGTCCAGACTGTGAGTACTCATAATAGCTGTATCCCAGAAGCACAACATTAATCAGTGACACTAAGAAAATTTGAGAGACCATGTTATTTCACTGATATTGTCACAGGTTGCTGTTCTGTTTCATTAAGTGGGGGCAATGGTTGAATCTATATATTTTAATTATTTTAACAGCTCCTCTGGCAAATGTTCTGTTTTTCCTGAAAAAACCTGTAACATTTATAAAACTGCCTCATTCATAAAGACTTACAATGACTTTGATTTTATCTTCATCAGTATTTGCACAGAAACACATTACAACAATGAAAATTCATTCACAACAGGCAAACAGTTATTGTATTATACAGTAAAGTGAAGCAGTATTTGATTTGAAGCAAATGGTTAGTATGCTGACATGATCTAATTTTCACTAGCATTAACACTGTATGATTACCAGTCAGAGAGAGTAAAGTCATAGTATGAAAGGAAAGGAGACAAAGTGTGATATGTTTCAGTTTTAACTAAATCATTGTTCGGTCTAAATTCCAAAAACTCTTACAGATGGAAAAAGAGTTCATGGATTTGCAAAAAATGAGAACTCACTTAAGACTCTGCATAAATGATCTCAATGAAAAGTTAAAAGGAAAGGAAGCTGCATTACATACAGTGCAGCAGGCAAATCTGAAAAACAAAGCTACACTTTTACAGCTTCAAAATGACCTGCAGCAAACATCAGAGTTCATCCAAGATGCAGTGCAGCTAAAATCATTTGTAAAGGTAATGTATTACCCAAGATTATATTCATGAATTATAACTGTGAATACACTGACAAAAATATAATAATTTCTTCCACTTCTCAAAGTTACTTCTGGTTTTGTATAATAATTTTGATTGCTCTTTCACTACAGGATGCAGGAATTTTGAATGTATTTTGTTCTCTTAACTTGATTGTTTAATTTTATCGTGCCAAGGTTCTGCCTGGTGGAGCAATGACTTTTGTGATGGACTAAGTAAAACAATGTTATAAGGAGGATACAGAAAATTACCTCAGTAACTAGATGTCCTGGCACAACAACATGTGATCAAAATACTGACATTGCAGAAAATGCCATATCGGGTCTCTGAAAGAGAGATTGCTACACATCAACAGGGCTCCTGGAGGCACTGACATGATGAGAAAGCTGGAGCAATAGATATCATTATTTCCCAATAATTACATCTGGCACCTTCTGCCTGTTATGACTTAGAAGCCAAAAATTATGCCATTTCAGAAACACCAGCCACCCAGGCTTAAAAATATACCATCGAACTCAGGCAGGCATCATTGTCAGCTGCTAGCTGCAAGGGAAGGCCAGTTATGGTCAAATCAAGATGAGACAATAGGCTTCCATGCTGGATGTTGCTGACTTGGATCGATCCTTTCCATGGGTGGTTCACCTGGTGTGTAACATGATTGCCTTCATGGTGGACCAGGGTTTGAGCCTGTGTGTCTAACTGCTCAGCCATCACTGCCTTAATGGACAAACACTGTTACCGTTCATTGCCCTGTGTGGCCACACGCTGCTACCGTCATGTGAGGAAACACCCCACCAACATCACCCATACTGGAAAATGCAGTGGGATCCTGCCTGCCCCAGTGTGCTTCTCACTGTGCAGCATAAACAGGCCAGCTGCTGTGGCCACCTTTGCTGTCCAGCACTGGCTGCAACTCCCCATCCTGTGTTAGCACCTCAGCTAATGTGCTGACTGGACTGATCCACCAGCTGCCACCATCACCTGAGGGAACATGCCAAGTTCTGTCTGTACAATGGGCCACTGCTGACACCAGCAAGTTTTGCTGGCCATGGCTTGTGAACATCACAGAGGGCATAGGTGCCTCTCCAGCACTGTCTCTACTGTTGTACTTCTTATGAAATAAACAGGTTATTCAACCAATACTGTTTTTATGACAGAACATCGCTTGACACCTCCTACCATACGACTGCACTCCACTCTGGCTGGTGAATTACAGACATCTGACTTATCACAGCCAGTTTCATCATCCACTGTAGGAGTCATGCAACCTAGGCACTTCAGTATAAATAATGTCAGGCAAGGTACTTACGTGGTCTGAAGTCATTTGCATTGATATGATATGTTAATAAGTGCTTAGACATTTTCCATGATTTTTTTAAACTGTGATGGAACATGTAATTTATTCTTTGTAAGCTTCCAAAAGCATCTATATCTCTGTTCATACTCTACAATTATTTGTCATTAAACTTTGGAAAGCCACAATATATGCATTCAGAACTCGTAAGATGTTACCTCTCAGTGTATGTCTAAAATATGGTGCAAGCAGGTAGATGAGATTGACAGTGTTAAATTCTTGGGAGTAGAGCTTGGTAATAAATCAAACTGGAGGAGCATACCTCAGAATTAGTTAAGTACCTAAACAAAACTTTATTTGCAGTGCTATCTTGTCAAAAATGTACATTATGAGAAATGCAGTTGAAGTAGAATTATAACTTGAACAGAGCAACTAGTTGCAAGTGTGGCACAAGTTAACTTTTATACCATATTTGTGGGTAGTTGCTATATTAAGGCTTTAACCATGTAACTTTATTTGCAATGTGGATGTTGTCAGACTTAAAAATGCCAGCATACTTTGCTTATTTTTATTCCATAATGTCATACAGTATCATTTCTTGCAATAACTCATCAAGTCAAGCTCAAGCTTTCTGAGTCCAAAAGCGTGTAATATGAATTATTTGTGATGTGAACTTAAGAATGTCCTGTGGAGACCTGTTCAAGAAACTGGGAATACTGACTACCATTTCCCAATATACAAGGTAATTCTGCTATGCTGTTCACCTCAGACATTTTTGGAAGCACTTAAGATGTCATAATTCTGTTTGCGTCCAAATGGATTGTGAAAAAGACTTCACGAAATGACGTACAGTCAATTTCATATCAATATAAGTCACACAAATATTGGTATCAACTTCATTTTTTCAAATGAAACTATTGTAACTTCTACTGGAAGATCATAGATCTAAAAGAGGCAAATTTAATGGCATTCACTTTTCAACTTCTAGTTTGTGTTTTGAACACCAAACAAGTTGCTGTGTTATGAATAGTTTGTGTGGTATGGAATAGTCATATCAGGCTGATGGGGCACTCCTGCTTGACACAGGTAAGAGAGTCTACTTATAAAAGTGGAGTAATGGAGAAAGCTTAATTTAAAATTGATACTAACCACACTTTGAAAAACAAGATAAAAAAGGTAGGTTGTTGCCCATCACATACTAGAGGCATTGAGTTGCACACAGGCACAATTAAAAGGACTGCTATATATTTAAGCTTTCAGGTAAAAAACCTCCTTCTTCTGAAATAGAAAACACACACAGTCACAGAAGCATAAGTCATGTTAAAATGGCCACTGTCTCCAGCCCCAGCAGCCAGCAACAGTGCCCATTTGGCTGTGTGTGTGTGTGTTCTCTATTTTGGGAGAAGGACTTTTTTATCCAAAAGTTCAGATGATTAGCAGTCTTTGTCATTGTGCCTGTGTGTGACTCGACCCCTCCTCTTTGTAGTGATTAGCAATCTATCCTCTTTGTATTGTTGTTGTTCCATCCTGTACTTTCCATTGTTTGACTAATCACACTTGGCTATATGTGGTTGGACTGACACATCGACTGGAAAGCAAAGGACATGGCATCTAAGGATGATTCATTCATTAACGATGGTAACAATTCTGCTCTTGTTTGTGCCAGAATCTTGAAAGAAAGATGCACATCAAAAGTTGAATGGTTTTGTAAGACAGAGAATTTTTGTATACAGATTGCTAAATAATAATTTCAAATCATGAGTCTGATGTGAAGTTATGACTTAAATTGCAACATTACATCAATAACAGAAACCAAAAGGAAAGCACAAAACAATGTGGTCATAAACACCTCCTTTTTTTGAGTCATCAGTCTTCTGACTGGTTTGATGCAACCCACCATGAATTCCTCCACTGTGCCAATCTCTTCATGTCAGAGTAACACTTGCAACCAATATCCTCAATTATTTCGTGGATGTATTCTAACATCTTTCTTCCTCTACAGTTTTTTCCTTCTACAGCTCCCTCTAGTACCGTAGAAGTCGTTCCCTCATTCTTAACAGATGTCCTATCATACTGTCCCTTCTCCTTGGCAGTGTTTTCTTCATATTCCTTTTCTCTGTGATTCTGCGCAGAACCTCCTCATTCCTTACCTTATCAGTCCACCTAATTTTCAACATTTTTCTTTAGCAGCACATCTCAAATGTTTCACTTCTCTTCTGTTCTGGTTTTCCCACAGTCCATGTTTCACTACCATACAGTGCTGAGCTCAAAACATACAGTCTCAGAAATTTTATCCTCAAAATAAGGTCTATGTTTGACACTAGTAGGTTTCTCTTTGCCAGGAATGCCCTTTTTGCCAGTGCTAGTTTGCTTTTGATGTCCTCCTTGCTCTGCCCATCATTAGTTATTTTGCTGCCTAGGTAGCAGAATTCCTTAACTTCACCTATTTCATGACCATCAATCCTGTTGTTAAGTTTCTTACTGTTCTCATTTCTGCCACTTCCTCATTACTTTTGTCTTTTTTTATTTACTCTCAGTCCATATTCTGCACTCATTAGACTGTTCATTCCATTCAGCAGATCATATAATTCTTCTTCAGTTTCACTCAGGATAGCAATGTCATCAGCAAATCATGTCATTGATATCCTTTCACCTTGAATTTTAATTCCACTCCTGAACCTTTCTTTTATTTCCATAATTGATTCTTCAATTTACAGATTGAACAGTAGGGGCAAAAAGCTATATCCCTGTCTTACACATCCTTTTTAATCTGAGCACTTCGTTCTTGGTCATCCATTCTTATTATTTCCTCTTGCCTCTTGTACATATTGTATATTACCTGACTCTCCCTATTGCTTATGCCTATTTTCTCAAACAATGGAAACTCCAGGTAGGAATATAAACAATGTAGGAAAAGATAGATTGCTACTTGTCATAAAGAAGACATGTCAGTATGCGGATTGACATGACTAAAAGACACTCACATATAGCTTATGGCCACAGCCTTCATCAGTAAAGAGAAAAGAGACTCAGCCTACATGGAAGTCAAAACAACCCTCAGTTAAATTAAAAGCAATCATTGTAACATTAAGAGTGCAATGGGAAATCCACTGTTAAATGCAAAGGAGAGAGTGGATAGGTGGAAACAATACATTGAAGGTCTATATGAGGGGGAAGATTTGTCTGGTGTGGTAGAAGAAGAAACATGAGTTGATTTAGAAGAAATAGGGAATCCAGTATTAGAACCAGAATTTAAAAGAGCTTTGGAAAATGTAAGATCAAATAAGGCAGGATAGATAACATTCCATCAGAATTTCTAAAATCATTGGGGGTGGCAACAAAATGATTGTTCACGTTGGTGTGTAGAATGTATGAGTCTAGCAACATACCATCTGACTTTCGGAAAAATATCATCCACACAATTCCAAAGACTGCAAGAGCTGACAAGTTCAAGAATTATCACACAGTCAGCTTTACAGCTCATGCATCCAAGTAACTGACGAGAATAATACACAGAAGAATGGAAAAGATAATTGAGGATGTGTTAGATGATGATCAGTTTGGCTTTAGGAAAGGTAAAGGCACCACAGAGGCAATCCTGACACTGTGGTTGATAATGAAAGCAAGACTAAAGAAAAATCAAGATACATTCATAGCATTTTTCGACATGGAAAAAGCGTTCGACAATGCAAAATGGTGCAAGATCTTCGTAATTCTGAGAAAAATAGAGACAGACAGACACACACACACACACACACACACACACACACACACACATACAAGCAAGCAGACTTCACGCACACATGACTGCCAGTTCTAGTATCTTGAGCCAGAACGCAACATCATGTAGGATGCAAGCAGCAATCTGGAGGGTGTGGGGAAGGGTAAGGGATAGTAGTGTATGGGTAGGGAGGGAAACGGATGCTGTCTGGTGGAATGTGCAGGGACTAAACTGCCAACAGGCACAGTGCCAGGAGGTTGTGGGGCAGAAGGTGGGGAAAAAAGGAACAAAAAAGCAAAGGAGCAGGGAAAGATGGGTGGATGCATTGGCAGAGGCTCTGCAAATAAACAAGTTGGAAGATGAGTATGGGGAGGAGATGATAGGACAGAGAGGGTGGAAACTCTTTGGTGGAGGCTGTGGAACAATATGTTACCATAGGTTGAGGCTAGGATAATTACGGGAGCAGAGAATGTGTTGTAAGAATAACTCCCATCTGTGCAGTTCAGAAAAGCTGGTGGTGGAGGGAAGGATCCACATGGCTCGGGTAGTGAAGCAGCCATTAAAGTTCTTGACCATAGTTTGGCAGTGGCCGTTCATCCTGGTGGACACCTGGTTGGTAGTCATACCAATATAAAAAGCTATACAGCAGAGTGGAGAAATGACATGGCTGGTTTCACAGGTAGCCTGGCTCCTGATGGGGTTTTGCACCTGGGTCTTCTACGGGGATATGATCGTTGTGGCAAGGGGTTGGGATTGGGAGTGGCACAGGGATGGACTAGGATGTTATGGAGGTTGGGTGGGCAATAAAACACCAGTTTATGAGGGATGGGAAGTATCTCGGGTAGCATGTCCCTAATTTCAGGGCACGATGACAGGTAATTAAAGCCCTGGTGAAGGATATGTTTCAGTTGTTCCCGTGTGGAGTGGTGCCGGGTAAAGAAGGGGACACTCCTTTGGGGCAGGTTTTTGGCGGCATTGGTAAGATTGAGGTTGTGAGAGGAAATGACATGGGAGATCTGTTTGTGGACCAGGTCTGGGGGTAGTGCTTGTCTGTGAAGGCCTCAGCCAGACCCTCAGCATTCTGAGCAAGGGAGTTTTCATCACTGCAGATATGCCACCCCTGGGTAGCCGGGCTGTATGGGAGGAATTTTTTGGTGTGAAAGGGATGACAGCTGGCCATGTTAATTGTGGCTTGGTGCTAAGAGTACTCAAGGATGGTCAATGAAGTGGACTTTGTGACAAGCTGTTACATGGAAGTAAACAAACGCGCACTCGCTCGCAAGCAGCACACCAGGCGAGACACAAACAAGGCATGCACGTCTCATCACAACCAAAGGCTGACTGCCCCTAGACCATGGGTGCAATCCACCTCCCTAAAATTCCATGTATGTCATCAAATGTTCTAAATACCCACAATCTATTGCACATTTAATGTACATTTTTTTTTGGACTGGTGACATGCACATGTGTGTCTCGCCTACCCAGCCTTTTGATGTTTTATTCTAGCTCAACATACCTTGTTGCTTTCAACCTCTTTGTGAGTGGGTATCTTTCAGACATTAAATTAGCCTGTTAAATGTGCATTTGTCCATGGTGTGTTGTGAGTGAAGTAGTGTGACAGATTGAGAGTGTATCAGAAAGAAGCATTGATTAACAATGTTTGTACATGTACTGGCTAAAATGTCACACATCTGCACTAATGAAGAATTTGCAGGTATGACTTCTGTGATGCTAGTGCTCCTGCCGCTATCAAAGAATACCATCAGCATTTTCCAATATGTCAAATTTCTGATCATAAAGTGTTTACGAGTTTTCAGCACATTGCATGAAATAGGTATTCATCTAAGTTCCCATTTTTGTTCTGAACATGTAGTTCAACAACCTGTGCAGGAACAAGAACAAATTGTTGAAATGGTGCAGCATAGTCCTGGTATCTGCACACAACTACTTTCTGATGTATCAGTGTCCCACAAACACATGTATAGCACACATTACGTGAGGAAAACTTGCACCTGTTTCACATATAGCATACCCACAATCTTCACATTGGTGACAATTCCACATGACTTGACTTTTGTCAAAAATTGAATGGCAATTGTCATTTGCTTCCATTAATACTGTACACAATGAAGGCACACTTACACAGAATGGAATTGACAACACACGTAGTAATCATTGATGGTCACAGAAAATCCACATGCTACAGTGGAAACCAGTTTCCGAGTTCATTTTTTGATTGAGGGGGATGCTCAGGTCAGTTACACCAAACAACACCTTATTATCAGGAGTTCATTTATTCACCTCTTTAAACAAGCAAGGCTTATAAAGAACTGACATGGCGGCACTGCACAAAGATAATACTTTAGCTTAGTTCAAAGATGATACTCAGATCGATTCTGGTGTCAAACTCATCGGCGCCACATGCCCCATAGACCCTTTTCCACCCCCCCCCCCTCCCCCCTCCTCACCCCTCCCCCGCAATACGGAGTACTCTTGAGAGGCGGGGGGTGGGGGGGTCCAAGGTCAGCTCGACAGCGTTGTCGGGTAGCTGTGTGGGTAGATGTCGTGAAGGGAGGTCCGGCCACCGAACCTGAAAATCGTTGAAGCGCGGCGGGCTTCGTACTGGGCTTGCTGGTCATGTGGCGACAGGTAGCCCAGCGGTTTGCGGAAGGAACGCAGTGACGATGACGATGTCTCCGGTGGGTGTGGCGAACGCACAAAGCATGTCCAGGTCGATGTCGGGGGAGAGGGGAACACACTTCACCAGGTGGCAGCGAATGGCGGAGGTTGTGTCATGAGCACCGGATGAAGGGAAACACACAATGAACAGTGTATCATTGTGTAGTATTATAGAGATGTCATGGATTATGTCTGGGGGAACAGGCACAAACAACCTCGAGCGAGGGCACGTTCAAGATGGGGGGGGGGGGGGGGGGCTGAGAAACCTCGACAGGGCGAGAGGCAGGCGAAGGGGGAGAGGTCAAAGGGACTGGTGAAAGGCCCAGTGGCGAGGGCGTGATCATAGATAAGCTCAATGTGAGGAGCTTGGGGTTACTCGACGGAGTGCGTGAGACCGGAGTAGGGAGGGAGGTCGGAGGAGAGCTCGACGAATGGAGGTGGAGGTCACTCAATTGAGTGTGTAAGTCTGACTTGGAGGGAGTGGTTGGAGCGTCTTGAGCCACAAGTGTCAAATGCTGCCGTGTTAGGAGGGTGTGGCCCTGTGGAACTGTCAGTACAAGTTATGGCAGACTTAATAGCCCGGTTGTGAGGGGTAGCGGGAGGTAAGCACACGGAGGCTTGATTGCTGGGACTACAAGCAGATTCGGCGCACTCACTGACCTTGCTTTGTCCTTGCTGCAGAGCCTGTAATTCCTTTGTTGTGTCGGAGAACTGGAGCTGAGTTTCGTGGAGCCGGAGGGAGAGCTCGAAGTTTTCCTTGTGTAGGCAAGCAAGCTCGACAAGGCACTTGTGCATGGTTTCTTGTAACGTCGTTGACAGAGACAAGCATGTACAGATGAGATGAGCCCGGACCGATGTGTCATGGTGGGGTTTGCTCGACGGAGCACAGGGGAAGTGAGTCTTGGACGGATGATGAAACATGGTGTTTCGCACTAGGTCCAGTGAAAGTTTGTGGTGTTGTAAGAAGTCAATGCCTAGTATAGGTTCATCAGTTTCACACACTAAAAAAGTCCACTCGAGTTTGCAGTTTGCAGAAGGTGAGACGACATGGGAAGTTGAACCCGAGCATTGTAGTTTAGTTGAATTCACGGCTTGCAGTGAAGTATGATGAGGGCGGATGTTCGACGATGCTAAGGACGTGGGCAGCAGTGAAACATCGGCGCCTGTGTCCACTAGGAAAAGGTATCCCAACGAAATGTCTTTATTGTAAAGTTATCCACAATTATCCGGTCGTTCTCGGACAGAATGGAGCACTGGGGGGTGCCTGTTATGTAGTGCGCTGGAGGCGGCAACCAAATCTACCTGCGATTGGCGTTTGGGAAGTAGCAGGGTGGTCTGCAGTTCCGTGCCGCCTCACCATACCGTGTGTGGAAGTAACAGTAAGGGTAGTGCGGTTGCATTTCCTGTGGAAAGTTCGTTGCCAGTGACGGTGGCTGAGGTTTGACGGCCACAGCAGGTTCAGTTGCAGGAGGGGGCGTGATCGCAGGAAGAGCCGGTGATTTCCAAGTTGCTTTTTTTACTGCTTCCCAGAGCGAGTGGAACGGTGGGCACTGTGCAGCCCCGGCCGCGTCCGGCCGCAGGGCGATGAGCCTGAACCTGAGACTTGTCAGGTAGGCAGTGGCTAGCGAAGTGGAGCAGTGATGCATTGTGTAGCTTGTCAGCAATCGTCATTCTTTGATCAACAGGTTCATTAGGCCTTTGAGCCAGAGCAAAGCGGATGTGAGGAGATAGTTTATCTGACCAAATGGCGAGGAGAGCTGTGTCAGAGAATATATCGGCGCTGACCAGAGCACGTAGCCTTCTCCAGAGCTGGGAAGGTTTGTCGTTGCCTAGTTGGTCAACGTGTAGCACTTGCCATATTGCTGCCTCGGTTGAGCGTGCAAGCCAACGTAGAACTGTCTCTTTGGCTAGAGTGTACCGGGTAGATGAGTCCGGGGCATCGACCAGGTCAGCAATCCAGTTCTCCTGGTCATGCAGGTGGGTGATGAGGCACAGAAATCTGGTTGACTCGTCGAGTTTGTAATGGTCAAACACTTCATCCGCAATTTTGAACCAGGTTGTAGCTCTGTCGGGATTAAACGGCGGCAACGGCAGTAAGCGTTGTAGAATGTTCGGAAGAACAGGTTGAGTTGAGTTCGTTGGGGCACTGCCTGAAACGAGCTGTTGTTGCTGTGGTATGCCAGGAGAGTGTGCCTCCAAGGGATGTGACAACGACGGCTGTTTGGGAGGCAGCGTGAAGGTGACACGTTGTGGTTGAGCGCAATCCGTCGTGACGCGGAAGGCTGACACGGGTGAGACACCATAGTGTGTCGATTGCGGTTGCGGAAGCTCAACACACTGTGGGTGTGTTTGAATTTACGCATCGCGGAAGACCGACACGAATGAGGCACCGGGATGTGATGAGAACGGTAGCGGAAGCTCAACTGGAACCGGCACGTGGGCGACAGGTGAGAAAAAGTTCAAAGGTTGAGAATGTGTGTATGTCCGCGGCAAGCTCGACGTATGATCAGAGCCAGGGCCACCTGTGTTGCAGGGAGGCTGCAGAGGTGCGGGCTGTCCAGAAGCACAATATGGGAAATGATGTTGAACGTAGGACGGAATGTGCAAATGTTCACTGTTCATAGTCACTCCACTCAAAACAGTGTGTGGATAAGGTGAATGTCGTGACACAAACCACTGAGGCATAGCAGTGGGACGGAGGTGGTGGTCAGGCACAGATAACAAGTTACTGTTCCTGTTGCAGGCCGAGGTATCAAAGTAGGAAGGCATGTGCTGATGCTGAACTGAGGCAGGCGCGGGCGTGGTCAGATACTGAGGAGGTTGACCTGTGAACGAAGCAGTTCTGGCCACTTGGCAGGTATCCGCGTGGTACGGCACAGATTGCGGCATACTAAATCGTTGTCCTGGTGGTGGTAGGTTGTCCAAAGAAGCATTTGCAGAAATTGGCATTGGTCCCGCACTGCACGGAGATCCATAAGAGGAAACTGCACAGTCAATGAGAGAGGGCACATGTGGTGAGAACAAAGGCATTTGATAGTTGGAGTCATGCACACTCCTAACCTCACTTATTGTTGCAGGCTCGAAAACGTCTGGCAACATCAGCATAATCGTCGAGGGAGAGGCATCGTGTTGCAGTACTGGCAGGTGTACATCTCCCACAAAACGATGCATGTCGATCACAAAATCTGGCATTAGGCGTTGGGCCAAAGTCATTGGTCGAATGTTCTGTCAATGTAATACACGTGAAAATAACCGACGCGGAGGTCGCGGAGACAGTAAAACGGTGAAAACGGAATACTTTACAACTCGGGGACACCAGTGAGGTGGATGCTCGGGTCAGTTACACCAAACAGCACCTTATTATCAGGAGTTCATTTATTCACCTCTTTACACAAGCAAGGCTTACAAAGAACTGACATGGCGGCACTGCACAAAGATAATATGTAGCTTAGTTCAAAGATGATAATCAGATCGATTCTGGTGTCGACCTCATCGGCACCACATGATCAATGTTCTGTGTGGCAAGATTGTTAATATGGTGATAGGTCCAGCCATGGACTGCAATGTATTTCCATCATCATGGAGCCCCTCCACAATTTACCAGTTGTGTGAGGGAGCATCTCAACCGCACTTACCCTGATTGCTGGTTTGAGTATAGTAGTACGATTAACTGGCCACCAAGATCACCAAACCTTCATGGACAAATGGGTCCAAAGGAACAATTTACTAAAGTGAACAGCTTCAAAGGAATGGTTGTTCACTGTTCACTCCACTTACAGTTGGCCCCATTTCTGGGAGTGGTTGCTCAGTATTCACTTCAGTTGCAGTGGGTCTCATTCCTGGAAATGGTTATTCACTATTCACTTTTGCTAGTCTTGTTCTCTCCTTAGTCTCATTCAGCTGGTCTCATTCTTCACTCTAGTTCATCTGTTTCTCATTCCCACCTCGATCGATCTCATTTGGTCAGTTTTTTTTTTTTTTTTTTTTTTATTTGATCCAGCTCCATTTTTTTAATAATTATGTAACTTATATTGAAATTAAGTTGTATGGAATAAATACATATTTTCAGGCAACAAAAAGAGAAATCTGCTTATCTCTTCATCATTTTGATCAACCGCAGAACACATTCTTATCACAAGGCAAATTGTTTTTTGTTCGCCCAAGCGTAACAAGCAGCCATTCTTTATTCTATTACAGAATATTTATTTCATCGATTTGATTGAATGTCTAGTTTTTAAGTTGACTGTTATTTATTTTCTTTGATTGTGGTGTATGATAGTTTACATAAATCTTGTGATTTTTGTATTTCTTCAAAAGATAAAATGTGACAATTAGGGAGGCT
The DNA here is from genome assembly GCF_023898315.1 of Schistocerca nitens. Taxonomy (NCBI): domain Eukaryota; kingdom Metazoa; phylum Arthropoda; class Insecta; order Orthoptera; family Acrididae; genus Schistocerca; species Schistocerca nitens. Next base: position 304,883,324 of record NC_064614.1, read on the forward strand.
CTTATTTTTCAAGTTTGGCCGCTTCTTTAAGGTAGCCCCTAGTTTGGTTTCAGGGCAAGTGGTGCCTCTCTATTTGAAAAATTGTAGAATGGCAGAAAATCAAATTAACTTTTTATCTCAAAACATATTGTTTGGAAGTAGCATTTTAATGAAATACTTTTTTACTTTCACCTTAATTATTAATATTATGTTGCTGCATTAACTTAAACAATGCAGCCAATAAACCTACTATTTACTAAGTGTTGAGGCAAATATGATGAGAAAATCTCATTTTATTTTAAGCATACTTATTCTTTGATAAAGTCTCTTTTTTGCCCTGGAGCCTTATGGGAATACTCAGACACAAACTATAGTATATATAGTGTCTCTCTCTCTCTCTATCTATCTATCTCTATCTTTTTAAATTATTTATTATGATGGTCCATGAGGTTGATACCTACTTTAGTCAGATAATTTACCATTTTTTAGTCTAGTAACTAGTCTATTATTTTTGACGCTGATTTAAAGCATGAAGTAGATGTACAAACTTCCCACTTCTTCTATACCTGATGACTTTGCAGCCAATCTTGTTGGATGGCTAGCTGGATGCTGGAAAACTCTCTTGACTTCTTTTCCACAGAATGATGCTAGGTATTGGGATATTTAAGCCTCTCTCTCTACTTGTGAAATAATTAGATACACGAACTTTACTTTTCATCAACAAGCGGTATATTTGGACTCCATACAGAATAAAATTCTTACTTTTCACATACTTGTATGACTTCCAGTAAGTCACTCACTCCATCCAACATCAGTAACAAATTTAATTACATTTATAAAAGAGTTGGCGTAATAACCATGACTACTTCACATGAACCATAAAAAAGGTCTTGCCTCTAACAAGGCGGGATTAAGAGTTTCACAAGATTACTTTTTCAACTGTTCTTCTTTCACATAACAATAGACAGTGACACAATAGGCACAGAGCTGCAAAAAAACTCCATAGTTCTTCCTCTAAAACATCTATGGATTGCCCAACAAGTACTTGTCGGTGCCGTTTGACTGCCGCGTCTACTTTTTTCTCGCAACTGACTTTAAACCTGCACACACAAACATGTGATGCACAGTGGGTAGGATTTTACCATCCCACACTAGTATATAGAATATCATTTGTTCAAGACGGTAGAAAGCTGAGTGGTTCTAGAATTTACACAGAAATTTTCAAGTCACTACATATCCTCCTCCCCCCTCAGATCCAACATGTAATATTTTATACATAATCATTATGCAAGTAATATAACTCATAACAACATTTCATATCTTAAAAATATACATTTTTTACATAGGTTTCTATTCATATCTCTCCTTCCTATAACAACAATCTTTCTCTTTTTGTTTCTCTATTCTTTTCTTATTTTACTTTAACATTAAGACATGAGCATTCACTCGAGGTTTTAGTCAGCTTTTCTAATATTTAGGAATCGTGAGGACTTTTTCCCTTTTCTTTATTTTCTTTTTTGATCAAAAACTTCAGGTGTTTATGATGCATGAGTAATCTATTTTCTATTCTTATCTTTTTGTACTACCTTTTTCCAAGTATGTATTATTTTCATTAGTTGTAGCTTGGAAGAACTCTAGGCGAAATAAAAGTGTTCTTTTGACACTCATTTATTTCTATAAAACATAATAATGCTGGTCATTCATAGAATTTATACTTTCCAGAATAATTCCTGTAAAATTTGTGACTTTTGTCATTATACTGTCCCCTTCTCCTAGGATCAGCACCCATTCCTTACTTGTGGGTTGACCTTATGAGAGCACTTCCTCTTTCCATCCGGGTAGGTACACCTCTTACATAACATCCCTATTTTTTAGGCCACAGGTCGTCCTATCTCCACGTAGGTACACCTGCCCTTTATACTTAGTGAATGCTGGGTACGTCCCCCTTATCCTTTCTGAGTGGGCCTTATGGTTCATTACCCTAGTATACATTTTATTTATAACATAATTAAGTATTCTCTGGTACAGAGATAAATCTATCTTAAGCTTCACATTTACTTTTTAATACAGCATTTACTCCCTAGAGTCCTCTACTTACCAGCTTCTATACTTTCAATAGATACTATGTCAACATATACTATTCATGTCCCACTATCCTTCAATTCATTAGAGTATTTATTATACTGACATTTCTGATTGATCATCATGATTAACATTCTCGCCTGCTTTCATTTTCTCTCTTTGCTCATGTCTCTTTCTTATTTTATATACGTCTTTTCTTATGCATATTCGATGTAGAACTGTCATAGCTTCCTATATATGTGTGCATATTTCTAGATGTGCCCAAATTTTCCCCTACAACACTTGCTGGTTCTCACATCGTGACAGGCTTTCTAGGCTGTAATTGTTTGTGCCTAAGTGTATACTTGTGTGTATGTGGATGTGTGTTCATGTAGTCTGATTCTTCAGCCTTCTTATCTAAAGATAAGATGTAGGTTATTAGAAACCATGGAAATAATGAAGGACTTTAGGTATATAAGTTTATGAATATGGAAAGAAGGAAAAACTGGACAGGTCCTCAAATGAGAAGTAAGGAAAGAAAAAATAGATGTGAATGCTAGGATCGAGGAAGAGAAAGAAGATAGCCCCAAAGACAGAAAACCCTCCCTACCCCCCTTCCCCAGGATCCCTACCTCTCAGGTACTTGAGTGAGACCCTGGAGGAGGTTTGGTGTTAAATTGTCTCCTACAGCACGGACTTATCCCACCTTCACCATCGAAGCCCCCGAAGGGAATCCTAGCAACCCTAAGGATACAGCAAATGATGAGGAATCAGGCACACTTGTTTGTGAGGGTTGTTTGAAAGGTGTGCTGTGTGTTTTATGTTAGTCATGATTTATCTGACCATGTAAATCATGCTCTTATCTACAATACCCACCCCATTCAAAATTTATACAAACCCTCCCATCTATAGCCACATCTCATAAATGGTATAAAATACTCTATATAAAATAGAAAAGCTATACATTTCGGTACCACAGTTGTTTAACTAGTCACATCATATTATATTATCCATAAATATTATAATTATTCTTATTTTGTCTAGATTTTCGGCAATTTTCTTAAGTTGTTCTCTATTTTACAGTCATATTCGGTTTTCTAAGCAATAAGTCTCTAGGATAGTTCTAGAATTTAAAGGAAAGTTGACAGAAAACTTTAAGATTTTAAAGGAATTCAGTGCAGTAAGACTATTTTGGAAGAAACACCAAAAACAACTTGGTACCTGACGGTCGTCACTCTGTCCGTTATCTCAGAATGTTAATGTCCCTGGGGGATAGATGACTCCACCCGGATCCCATGGATCTGATATTAACATTCGTTGTGCACTGGCAGACAAGTAATTCTCTTTAAATCTCTTTTGAAAGTCCTCCCAAGAGGAAAAATTCCCAGTTTTTACCATTTCCCATTCTGAGGATTCCCCTAGAAGGTACCCCACAGCAAATTCAATTTTCGTAGAATCTTCCCAATTTTTTGGTAATGCTTGGTTAAACCTTTTTAAGAAATGGGTCAAGTGTACATCTCCATCCAGCTTAAATTTAGAGAATTGTCTAGTTAACCCTAAATTCACCCCCCCCCCCCCAATTGTAAATCAGTCACAGCTTCACTAGTTAACACCACATTAAGTGGCGTTACCTTTTTTTCTACTCTATCCTGGATAAGCTTGAATGCTCTGAACAAGTTGTCCATACCCTTCCTGGTATCATGAAGTTCAGAAGACATAATAGGCGATACGTTTCTGGAGGTCATTCTCTCGGTAATTTTTCGATCTATAATTCCTTCAGATAGTTCCTCCAAACTACTTACATTTATGATATCAGACTTCGTAATTTTCTCTTTGAAATTTCTTTCTACACTATCTACTCGTGTACTGACTCCTGTAATTTGCGACTGAATAATCGGTATTAATTCATTATTCTTAGCTACACTCTCTTTCAAAGTATTCATTCCCTGTTTTCCAGCATTACACATAACACTACACATATTTTCAAAAGACCCTAACTTTTCATTAATTTCGGATTCCACATTATTACATATTTCCTCAATGTTAAATTCTAACCTTTTTGATAAATCTTGGAAATTGTCATTCTGTTTCTGACTAAGGTTAGTAAACATTTGATTTACATAAATGGTCAAGGAATTAGTCAATTCATTCTTTACATCTATTTTTAAATTATCTACTCTACTATTTAAGGTGTCAAATTCAGTCTTAAGAGCACCCATGCCTTTGCTTACTTTACTAAATTCTTTGCTTTGTGAGTCGACGTTGGCATTTAGCAGACCTAGATTTGTCGCTTGACTATTCAAAACTTCATTCTGGGCATTTGAAACGTCACTCTCGGAATTTAATTGCAAATCCAATGAGTTTAACTTAAGACTCTGAGCATTTAAAGCTTCACTCTAGGTATTTAATTGAGAATTTACCAAACTTAGAGTCACACTCTGAACTTTGATTGAATTTACCAACTCAGCCCAGTGAGGTGTTTCTTTGCTAACTCATAGCCACAGCTGGTTCTTGAGTGTCATCAATTTGTTGTATATTTTCCATGTTTTTATATGCTTTAGCCCTAGTAAGCATTTAAAAATAACTTTAAATACTATAATTACACAATAAAAGTTCACTCAACAGTATGTACCACTTCATACTAAAATAATGAAGGTTTGTTTCACGCTCACCTAGTACAGAAGTTGCGTTGTGTAGTTGAGCAGATGTAAGAGGCAGGTCAGCACCGGTGAACAGCAGATGGCGCTGGCGGCGTCGGATGTAGGTTGGTCTCCGCATCTGCGTCCCCGCGATGTGTGTGAGAGTGGTATACTCCCTGCGCTGTATCATCTTGGTTTCTACACATATTTCTTCTTAGGCAAATACATCGAAATCTTCTTTGCTGTTTTATAGTTGTGAATTTTCCATGTCTTCACTATTTTTCATTCAAATTTTGCTTCATTGGGTACTTGAACATATTCCAATGTCTCAGAGTATATCCCTCGTTGTGTTATCTTTGGGTGCTAGGGCAACATGTAACAACTTCTTCTCTAGTTTTTGACTTAAATTTCCTGTTTTCTCGGATCATTTCACACAGGTCGCCATGTTCTAACATTTTTGACGCCGATTTAAAGCGTGAAGTAGACGTACAAACTTCCCACTTCTTCTATATGAGATGACTTACTTGAGATTTGCAGCCTGTCTTCTTGGCTGACGAGCTGGGTGCTGGAAAACTCTCTTGACTTATCCATAGAATGATGCTAGGTATGGGAATATTGAAGCCTCTCTCTCTACTTGTGAAATAAGTAGATACGCGAACTTTACTTTCTGTCAACCAACAGTATATTTGGATTCCATAAGGGATAAACTTCTTACTTTTCACATACGTATATGACTTCCTTTAAGTCACTCACTCCGTCCAATGTCAGAAACAAATTTAATTACGTTTATAAAAGAGTTGGCTTAATAACCATGACTCTACTTCACATGAACCATAAAAAAGGTCTTGCCTCTAACAAGGCTGGATTAAGAGCTTCACAATTTTGTATCCCACCTGGAAGGCGGCGCGTGGGTCTGCTCCTGAAAACTGAAAGGTTGGCCAAATGAAGAAAGCGAGTAGGAGCAGGTGAGGTAAAACACGTCAGTACTGCGAGTGAGTAAAAGTGGTTTGTTTGCTGGTGCATGAATATTTACAGAGGCATACACAACTTAATACATAGGTGCAAAGCTGAAGCAAAGTTTCCCGGCCATCTGCTCTTGATCAAATGGGCAGAATCTGGAGCGATGCTCATAAAGCTCTCCAGCGCCGGCTAGAGGGCGCTGTCATCGGTGTTGGTGTCATAGTGCCAACCTAAGAACTTGCCCCTCGCCGTGGCATCTTAGCTATCGATACCACACTCAAGATTACTTTTTCAACTGTTCTTCTTTCACATAACAATATTCAATGACACAATAGGCACAGAGCTGCATAAAAACTCCATGGTTCTTCCTCTAAAACATCTATGGATTGCACAATGAATACTTGTCGGTGCCATTTGACCGTCGAGTCTACTTTCTTCTCGCGACTGGCTTTAAACCTGCACACATAAACATGTGATGTGCAGTAGGTAGGATTTTACCATCCCACACTTGAGATGGTAGAAGGCTGACTGGTTCTAGAATTTACACAGAAATTCTTGAATCACTACACTAGGTGTAGAGTGTTGATGACATCTTCATTTGCTTGCCACTGTGAAGAATCTGTCTTAAGGACTTTGTCACTGAAATGTAGGAATTGACATTACGATTTGTTCTTCTTGCCACCCAGGTGGCCTTAATTCACATTTATTTCTTCAGTCTCAGCATTTCTTCAAAGTAAATATTCCTTTTTCATTCCTTTTAGTTTTCTATACCTTTCATTTTCTGATCTGTCTATTTTTCCAGGACCCCACTTTCCCACCTGTACTGTACATAGTGCACTTAGCTTTCTCCTCATATTAACTTGTGCTCAATGTTTTGGCAGTAATCTATGCCTTGCATCTTACCCTGTCTTCCACCTTTAAGCTCTCAGGTTTTCAAATCTCATCAGATGCAGTCCCCAACAATCACTGTTTCCATCTTATCCCATACATTAAGACTCGACTGACCCAAGGTTCTGGGCAACTTCCTGAACTCTCCCAATTTCCTAAACTTCACCATTCCTTTTCCTCGCCGTCTTCCTTCTCCTTCAACCATTCTACCAGAAGAAGGATCCACTGGCTCTAAAAGCTCACAAATTTAAATACCTTTATGTGCTTGTTCTGCCACAGGCTGGTGAGAGCAGAATTTTTATCTATCCAATTACATTATATTTTCAAAATTGATTATTTCATTGACAAATGTGTTTAAAGATACTCTTCATTTTATTATAAACAAACTGTTCAATCCCATTAATCATAATTTGTGGAATTTGATTGATTCCTACATGAATCCTTATATATTTTCATCCATTTGTTCTGCTTCATGATATAGTGTAATGACTGTTTCCATTTGTGATTCAGAAAATTGAAACAACAGAACTGGGGACAGGACCACAAATGAGTTTTCATTTTTTGAAAATCCACATTTAGGGTATCACTTTCGGTGACCTAATACCCATATATAAAGTTCTGAAACAATTCTGAAATTCAGATATGGTACTTTGGCTTCTGAAGTGGCACAGAATCATGCTTTGACTTAAATACTGGTAAGAAAACTACAAAAGCATCTGGACACCAGCTGAAAATGTGTTACAAGTTTGTGACACTTTCCATTGGTAGTACTGGAATTCAATATGGTGTTGGCCCACCCTTAGGCCTGATGACAACTTCCACTCTCACAGGCATATGTTCAATCAGGTGCTGGAAGGTTTCTTGGGGAATGGCAGCCCCCTCTTAATGGAGTGCGGCACTGAGGAGAGGTATCGATGTCGGTCGGTGAGACCTGGCACGAAGTTGGCATTACAAAACATCCCAATGATGTTGCATAGGATTCAGCTCAGGACTCTGTGCAGGCCAGTCAATTACAGGGATGTTATTGTCATGTAACCACTCTGCCACAGGCCCTGCATTATGAACAGGTGCTTGATCGTGTTAAAAGCTGCAACTGTCATCCACAAATTGCTCTTCAACAGGAGGGAAACAAGAAGATACTGAAAACATCAATGTAGGCCTGTGCTGTGATAGTGCCTTGCAAAACAACAAGGGGTGCAAGCCCCCTCATGAAAAACATGACCACATCTTAACACCACCACCTCTGAATTTTACTGTTGGCACTACACACTCTGACAGATGACGTTCACTGGGCATTCACCATATCCACACCCTGCCATTAGATCACCACATTGTGTACCATGATTTGTCACTCCACACAATGTTTTTCCGGTGTTCAATCGTCCAATGTTAATGCTGCTTAAACCAAGCGAGGTATCATTTGGCATTTATCAGCATGATATGTGGCGTATGAGCAGCCGCTCAACTATGAAATCCAAGTTTTCTCACCTCTCTCCTAACTGTCATAGTACTTGCAGTGGATCCTGGTGCAGTTTGGAATTCCTGAATGATGGTCTGGATAGATGTCTGCCTATTACACATTGCGACCCTCTTCAACTGTCGTTGGTCTCTGTCAGTCAGTAGACGAGGCTGGCCTGTGAACTTTTGTGCTGTTAGTGTCCCTTCATGTTTCCACTTCACTAACACATTGGAAACAGTGGACCTAGGGATGTTTAGGAGTGTGGAAATCTCGCGTACAGACATATGAGACAAGTGACACACAATCACCTGACCATGTTCGAAGTCCATGAGTTCTGCGGAGCAACCTATTCTTCTCTCTCATGAAGACTAATGACTACTGAGGTCGCTGATATGGTATACCTGGCAGTAGTTGGCAGCACAATGCACCTAGTCTGAAAAATGTCTGTTTTTTGGGGTGTCTGGATACTTTTGATCACATAGTGTAGAACAAATGGTCATAATTCAGCTTTTGTTATGCATGAATGGCTTTCACCATTCACCTTGGGTCATGGATATCCTATGAGCATGGAAAGATACTCCAAGAGATGGTTCATTGAGAACAGTTCACTAAGAAGCTACCAGTATAATCCTCTCATATAACTTGTGTCTGAAAAGTAAAGACAAGATATCTTTTCTCAAAACGTTTCCAATGGAAACACACACACCTCCTAAACTGGTTGTGTTTAATGCTGTTATGGTGGAACTAACGATTTAGTTAAAAAGGCATTGAGTGCGAGTTTCATGAATGACTATTTTCTGGCCTCCTCTATAGTTAATTATGTGACTGAACTATGTCTAAAATTATCAGTATTAAACTAGTTTTGAACTTTTATATATTTTTTTTTATTTTCAAATACATTTGTGTGAAACTACATTAATATGTATTTACTGAATTTTTGGATTTCATATTCATTTCACTCCTCTTTCTCAGATAACTGATGATTCTGTCTACTATGAAAAACAAAGTTATGTTGTTGTACAATATTTATAGAAATCTGAAAACCAACCATGCTAAATTAGCCTATGTTAGATCTAGGAATGAGTACAAAAAAGCAATTGTGGAAGCCAGACAAGCACACAATCTCAGAAGTATTGAGAAATCCACCAATAAGTGCAAAGCAGCATGGACACTAATAAATAGTGTTGCCAAAGATAAAAGAAGTGACAAAATTAGTATCTCTCCCCACGAATTTAATGACTTTTTTATTAAATCAGTTGAGGAAGTAGGAAGTGCTGTAATTAAACCTGAAATCAGCCCATCACAGTTACTGTCAAAAAATGTTGCTAGGTCATCAACAAACACAAGTACCTTCAATTTTTCTCAAGTCTCACCTGGTTTTGTGTTAAGAATAGTGAAGCAGTTAAAATCATCAGATAGTGTAGACATATATGACCTGTCTTGTAACATGCTGAAGAAAGTAATAGACTGTATAGAGTACCCCCTAACATATTGTATAAACAAGTGTATACTGGAGGGTTTTTTCCCTGATGAGCTTATACTGTCTAGGGTAGTTCCAGTACATAAAAAAGGAGATAAAAATTCTGTCTCAAGTTACAGGCCAATATCCAAAGTCCCAGTTTTTTCAAAAGGTCTAGAATGCATAATTTACTCTGTTTACGTTGATAACATAGGATTAATAAGTGGATCACAGTACAGCTTTAGGAAAAACCTGTCAACCATTGATGCCATAGACAATGTTGTTAAATACATCCATCAAGTATTTGAAGATAAATGCTTTTCTCAAGTGACTTTTTGTGACCTAAGCAAAGCCTTTGATTGTGTAGAACATACACTACTACTTGAAAAAATGGACTTTTATGGTGTTAAAGGTAACAGCCTTAAACTATTAAGATCATATTTAAAAAACCGTAAGCAAGCCATCTGTGTTGGGAAAGAAATGTCCAGTATAGAACAAGTTAAGGTAGGAGTTCCACAGGGATCCATCCTGGGCCCTTTCCTTCTCCTAATAATGATAAATGACCTGCCACCATTTATTAAATCCGGAACAGTACTCTATGCTGATGATACAACGTTTCTGAACAGCAGTAATGATCTTAATAGCCTTAAAACATGTGTTACAGAGACAATTGAGCAAGCTTCACTCTGGTTTAAAGCAAATGGATTCTTGCTTAATGAAAGCAAAACCCAGCAGATGGTATTTAGTTTAAAAGACAAGTTTCCATCAGATGATCCTAGTTGTGTTAAATTTTTGGGGTTTATGTTTGGATGATAAACTTTCTTGGAATCCACATATTAATTATATCAGTGGTAAATTGTCTAGGGTAATCTATTTGTTAAGGCGATTAATGCACTGTGTACCTAAAAATTATGGTAGAGTATCTTACTACTCATTTTTCCAAAGCATCATAAAAAAAATGGTTCAGATGGCTCTGATCACTATGGGACTTAACATCTATGGTCATCAGTCCCCTAGAACTAAGTACTACTTAAACCTAACTAGCCTAAGGACATCACACAACACCCAGTGATCACGAGGCAGAGAAAATCCCTGACCCCGCCGGGAATAGAACCCGGGACCCCGTGCTCGGGAAGCGAGAACGCTACCGCGAGACCACGAGCTGTGGACAAAAAAGCATCATATACTATGGTATTATTTTATGGGGAAACTCAACTTGTGTGCATGATATACTATTGCTGCAAAAGAAAGCTATTAGGATAATTGCAGGCTCACCATACAAGGCTCATTGTAAACCTTTGTTTATTCAACAAAAAATCATGACAGTAACAAACCTATATATTTATTATGTTTTAATCTACACAAAAAAGAACTTACCTAAAGTAAAACGCAGGGCAAATATACATTGTTACAACACTAGGACAAACAGCTGTCAAAATCTGTTAACAGTTATGAACTTATGGGCCACAAATTATTTAACAAACTTCCACAAGCTATACAAAATTTACCAGAGCAACAATACAAACACACACTTTATGACTGGTTAGTTGTAAACCCATTCTACAATATAAAGTATTTCATGACCTGTGATATTAAACTGTAACGTTAATAACAATTCTGTTCTTTTATAGCATGTACTATATTGTATTATGTGTATGACTTTGTCTATTGCTGTAATGGCTTAAAGACAATAAAATTATTACTATTATTGTTATTATGATTCCCTGCTTGAAACTTCCCTGCTGCCAACTGATGAGAGATCTAAAACTGGTTATATTTATAAATTGTAGTGTGCGGCAATCAGTCATCCTTTGTTTTTTGCAGGTTTTATTTGGCAAATATAGATTTCAGCTAGTGCCTAGCCATTATCAATGCACTATTTTCTAGTCTCAATGCATGTTAGTTCCCTCTTGTTCAGGCATCAGTCATAGTTCTTTGAATGGAAGGTAACCTGATGAAAAACTGGTTATCTTTTTTTATTGTAAAGATCTTCAAGGCAAAGCTGTATACTATATCGTCAAGGTTTTGAAAAAAAAAGTTTTGTTTCTTTTCACTTATTTTCTCATATATGCATGGTGTTAAAAAAAATGTTGAATAGTTTGAGAGGTGGTAGTATTCACTGAAACAAGAAAAATAAGTCCAATTAACATATGTCTTGAAATGCATACTTTCTGAAATAAGTCTAATAAAAATGGGTCTGGAAATGTATAGTTTATGCGACAAACACATGTTTACAAGAGATATTCAATGTGACATCTATTTATGACAGTTCACCCCTCTGCCCTCCGGTGTAAGGAATGATGCACCCTTTGAAGTATACCTGGTTGTCATTGTTGTACCTGCTGGCATGTACTGAAGATACGACCCTGGAGTGCCCGCACATCATTGATTGGCGTGACATAGACCAGTTCCGCCAAGTGTCCTCATTACTAAAAGTCTAGGGCATTGAGACCTGGGAAACGAGCAAGCCATGGTAAGCTCCCCCTTCCTTTCCCTGCCCCAGTCTGTCTGTATCAGATGTTTATGCACATTGTGACAAAAGTGTGCTGGTGTGCCATCAGACATGAACCACACTTGTATTCATTGCTACAGTGTTACAGCTTCCAGCAAGGTAGGCAATATCTTAATGAGCTAGTCCAGATAACACGCACCAGATAACCTTTGTGGTAGCATGCATGGCCCTTTAACCTATCACCAACTACGCCTGCCCATTCGTTCATTGAGAATTGGTGTTGATGCCCTCTTTCCTGAACTGCTTGAGGAGTTACATCTGCCCTACATGCTCATTTTGGAAATGCACAACACCATCTCTTGTGAACCCTGCCTTATTGGTAAATAAAATCTTGGATGTGAACAGTGAATCCGCAGCACACTTCTGCAACAGCCATTGACAGAACTGCTGTCTGCTGTGATGATCCTGTGGCCTTAGGGCCTGAACACACTGCAGACAATATGGATATCGCAACTGTTCATGAAGTACTGCCCAGGTAAGAGAGTGAGACATGCCTTATGCTGCTGCTAACCATCACACACTGGTCCCAGGAGTTTCTTCCACCAAAAATAGCACATGCTCCTTTGTGACAGGTGAGTGGATTGTGCAGGGCCTACCTCTGGAAGTCTTCTGAGGTGCAAGGGTACCTGTGTCCCTCTGACAATGAAAAAGTTTGCCAAACAGCTTATCAGAGGGCACTCTGCACTGTGGATATTTTTCAGCATAAAGGCTAAGGATTTGCAGGCTATGTGCATTTCCAGAATATCATATCTGCCATTTCACATATCAAGTACTAGACTTTCATTGCTAACAAATGGTGGAAGAGAGAAAATGTAAATGTACTACACCATTTGTATGTACAAATAGTGCAAGAACATAAACACACAAGTGAATCTGCATTTGGAAAAAGGTGAAACACCATGATAAGTTTTGTACCCCACCTGGAAGGTAATGTGTGGGCCTACTCCTTAAAACTGAAAGGTTGGCCGAATGAAGGAAGCGAGTAGGAGCAGGTGAGGTAAAACACGTCGGTAGTGCGTTTCAAGTTATTCTCTTCTTGTCTAAACTGTGTATCATCCAAGTTTCACTTCCATATGTGACTATCCTTGAGACAAATACTTTCAGAAATGACTTCCTAACACTGAAATCTATATTTAATGTTAACAATTTTCTCTTCTTCAGAAATGCTTTTCTTGACATTGCCAGTCTACATTTTATATCTTCTTTACTTCGGCTATTATCAGTTGTTTTGGTGTCCAAACAGCAAAACTCATTTACTACTTTAGTTGTCTCACTTCCTAATCTAATTGCCTTAACATCACCTTGTTTTACTTTTGTTGTTGTTCATCATATATCCTCCTTTCAAGACTCTGTTCATTCTGCTCAACTGCTCTTCCAAGTCCTTTGCTGTCTCTGACAGAATGACAATGTCATCGGCAAACCTCATAGTTTTTATTTGTGTTCCCTGAACTTTAATTCTGACTTCAATTTTTCTTTGGTTTTCTTTACTGCTTGTGCAGTTTTCAGATTGAAGAACATCGAGGATAAACTGCAACCCTGTGTCAGTCCTTCTCAACCACTGCTTCCCTTTCATGCCCCTCGACCATTATTACTGCTGTCGTAAAAGTCATAAATAGCCTTTTGCTCCCTGTATTTAACCCCTACTACCTTCAGAATTTCAAAGAGAGTATTCCTGTCAACATTGTCAAAAGCTTACTCTAAGCTTACAAGTGCTGTAAATGTGGCTTTGCTTTTCCCTACCTTATTTTCTAGAATAAGTTGTAAGGTCAGTATTGCTTCATGTGTTCCTACATTTCTCTGAAATCCAAAATGATCTTACTTGAGGTCAGTTTCTACCAATTCTTCCATTTTTCTGTAAAGAATTCGAGTTAGTATTTTGCTTCAGTGACTTATTAAAATGATAGTTTGGTAATTTTCAACCTGTCAGCAACTGCTTTCTTTGCAATTGGAATTATTACATTCTTCTTGAGTCTGCGGGTATTTTGTCTGTCTCATATATCTTGTACACCAGGTGGAAGAGTTACCTTAGGTTACAGGAGTGAAGGGTGTGCTGTAAGGATAGCCCCCATCTACACAGCCCAGAAAAGCTGGTGGTGGTAGGGAGGATCCTGATGACATGAGCAGTAAAACAGCCAATTACGTCTTGCATATTGTGCTCCACTGCATGTTGTACCACTGGATGGACAACATGGATTTTGGCAACAGTTTGGCAGTGGTTGGTTGTCATACCAATGTAAAGCGCTGTGCAGTGGTTGCCGCAGAGCTGGTATATAAAGTGGCTACTTTCACAGGTGGCCTGGCCTCTGATGGAGTAGGATAAGCCTGTGATGGGACTGTTTCCAAAAACGAGGTGGACTACCCAGTGGCACAACATACAGTGGAGCACAACATATGAGATTTCGGTGGCTGCTTCACAACTCGTGCCATCTGGATCCTTCCCACCACCACCAGCTTTTCTGAGCTGCGCAGATGGGAACTATCCTTACAACACATCCTTCACTCCCGTAAACTCTCTGGCTTAAAACTAAGGTAACTCATTGTCCCTCCCATTTCCCACCCAATAGTGTGTGTGTGTGTGTGTGTGTGTGTGTGTGTGTGCGTGTGTGTACACCATCCCCCTGTTGCAGTAACCTCGCCCAATTCATGTCAGCTAGTTTGCGAGTGTGTGTACGTGTGTGTGTACACCAGCCCCTGTTCCAGTACCCTGCCCAACTCATGTCAGCTAGTTGTGTGCTGCATTCTCACACTCTAGTCTGTGAAATCGCATGTCCAGTTGTCTGCCACCTGCCTCCTCCACCTGTCCCCTAGCTAGACAACAGACAGCTCCCACTTTCCTGTGAGCTGCCATACACTCCCCACCCCTGAACGCCCTCCCTGCCTTATGCCTCTCTCCATTCCTTGCCCCCCCCACCCCCCAATCCTGCACTCCCACCTCATCCCAGTACACTCACCATGGGCCAGGAGGCCAGGAAAGAGCTGGCAGTCAACTAAGCACCTCGTAGGGAGACAGGACATGTGTGTGTGTGTGTGTGTGTGTGTGTGTGTGTGTTTGTCCTACAGGTTGAGAAAGGAATTTCATTCTGAAAGCTAGCAAAGAAAGGGTCTGCACCTTTTTCTTATGTATCTGTTAACAACACAAAACTTCTGCCTTTCAGTGAGTCATCTACTGTATTCCCAAATAATTTGTTATTCTCAACCAGAACTTTCTGTACATTATTATACTGCCTGGTCACCCCATTTCATCCAAACATCATGTTGTTTTCCTTCATTACTGTCACCTTTATCTAGCTGCCCTATATTGTCCATCCATTACTTTTCCTGTGTTTCATCCCTCTTGGTTTTACAACACAATCCATAATAGCCGTGACACATATGGTGGAATGTGACTTTTGTTACATCCTGTAGTGATGGCCACGTCTGTTATGACAGCTGCGCATGCAACTCCGCTTGTGATGTGACTACCTATAACAGCATAACACACTTATAGCAACACAAAATCCTGGCAGTCAACTAAGCACCTCGTAGGGAGACAGGACATGTGCATGTGTGTGTGTGTGTGTGTGTGTGTGTTTCTCCTACAGGTTGAGAAAGGAAGTTCATTCTGAAAGCTAGCAAAGAAAGGGTCTGCACCTTTCTCTCTCTCTCTCTCTCTCTCTCTCTGTGACGATAAATCACGCGATCGATTTTATTTTGCACACATGACGATATATCATGCACGATCAGATGTCTCTCAATCACAATACTATCCCCTGTCCCTAATACAATTTGTTTCACTCCTTACACCCATCTATGTTATCCAACTCTCCCTGCACCACCTGCAACCTATACCTGCCACTTTCAGCACCAACTTCCTTTCTCAGTGCCACCCCACTCCCTACCCCCCTGCCCCCCCCCCCCACCACCACCACAACCCACCAGTGGACCCCTGCTCTGTTTATCTTCATCAGTTCAGAAAAGTTTCCCTATCCCTATCCAAAATCCTGTCCCATATCCTGTTCCTTAAATGCAGTCCAAGCCATGGAATCCCTCCCCCCCTCAACTCCCACCACCCCATCCCCCCCCCCCTTGCCAATGGCCTAAACATAAAAATACATATTTCTGGATCCTACCTCTCCTTCCGCAATGATCTCCACCTTTTCAGATTCCACATGTCTCCATGGCACAGGCATACCTGAACCACCTCCATTCCCTCTGCAAAATACTGCTACTATGCAATTCCCACTACCTACACCTCATCACCCAAATTGAAATCCTGACACTCAACACCTAGAAGAACATTTCAAACACCACCTCCACATGTTATCTAGCCTGTTGAAATCCATCTCCCACTTTGGGAATCACTACCCATCCCAAATCCTACTCCCAGTGTCCTCCTCATCAACCCCTCATAGTACTCAGTCCCTGCCTAGCTTACGTTTTAGTCTACCACACCTTCCTAAATGCCCTACCAGCAATTCATGAAATCCAGAACCTAAACAAACACAGAAACAGCCCCCCAGAAGTTTCAGCCCTATCCGAAGGCCTGTTCCCGGGATGAACCATGTTGGACTTGTGAAAGACTTACTCTCCTTCTCCCGCTCCTCACAGTGGAAACACTTCTTTGGCACCAACTCCTCCAACCAAAGCCAGTCCAATCCTAACATCGAAGACTGCCTATCCCAATTCATACCTCCATCCATCCATGACCCTCCCACACTCCTACCTAAGATCTCCTGGTCACCTTCCAAGAACTCCTAACTTCCAACCTGCCCTCGCCATCCTTCCCCAGGTACCCCCTAAGAACAACAACCTTTCAGCAGAAGAAATGAACACCCTATATAATCTAAAAACTGGTTCTGACCTGATCATCCTTCCAGCAAACAAAGGTTCCACCACTGTTGTGATGAACCAGAATGATTACCTGGCAGAAGGGCTCTACCAGTTGTCTGACACCTACACCTACAGCCCTGCCAGAGTGTCCCCATCCCAGAAGTCCAACATAACCTCCAGTCCCTGCTGAAATCCTTAGGGCCTTCCCAGAACCTCTCCCAAGAATCCATCTCCCTACTCACCCCAACAACAGAGTGCACACCCACCTTCTATATGCTCCCCAAGATCCACAAACCCAACAATACTGGGTGTGCCCCATTGTGGCTGGTTACAGTGCTTCCACCGAAAGAATCTCAGCCATTGTTGACCAACATCTGCAACCAATTGTCCAGAACCTAGCCTCCCATATTAAATATACCAACCACTTCCTGCACTGGCCCTCCACCATCCACACCCTTATGTCCTGGGTCCCTACTCGTCACTGCAGATGCAACTTCCGTATACACCAACGTGCCTCATGCTCATGGCTTGCCGTGAATGAACACTACCTCTCCAAATGCCCTGCAGATACCAAACCATCACTTCATTCCTCATACAGCTAACTAACTACATCCTAAATATATGTAAAAACAATGATGATGTGACTTACCAAACGAAAGCGCTGGCAGGTCGATAGACACACAAACAAACACAAACATACACACAAAATTCTAGCTTTCGCAACCAACGGTTGCCTCGTCAGGAAAGAGGGAAGGAGAGGGAAAGACGAAAGGATGTGGGTTTTAAGGGAGAGGGTAAGGAGTCATTCCAATCCCAGGAGTGGAAAGACTTAACTTAGGGGGAAAAAAGGACGGGTATACACTCGCACACACACACATATCCATCCACACATATACAGACACAAGCAGACATATTCAAATATGTCTGCTTGTGTCTGTATATATTCAAATATGTCTGCTTGTGTCTGTATATGTGTGGATGGATATG
Organism: Schistocerca nitens; assembly: GCF_023898315.1. Classification (NCBI taxonomy): domain Eukaryota; kingdom Metazoa; phylum Arthropoda; class Insecta; order Orthoptera; family Acrididae; genus Schistocerca; species Schistocerca nitens. The sequence continues at coordinate 304,901,077 of NC_064614.1, forward strand.
TGTGTGTGTGCGAGTGTATACCCGTCCTTTTTTCCCCCTAAGGTAAGTCTTTCCGCTCCCTGGATTGGAATGACTCCTTACCCTCTCCCTTAAAACCCACGTCCTGTCGTCTTTCCCTCTCCTTCCCTCTTTCCTGACGAGGCAACCGTTGGTTGCGAAAGCTAGAATTTTGTGTGTATGTTTGTGTTTGTTTGTGTGTCTATCGACCTGCCAGCGCTTTCGTTTGGTAAGTCACATCATCTTTGTTTTTACATATATTTTTCCCACGTGGAATGTTTCCGTCTATTATATTCTTAACTACATCCTAATGTATAATTACTTCACCTTTGAAGGGAATGTATACAAACAAATTCGTGACACAGTGATGGGCACCCGCATGGCACCCTCCTATGCCATCCTCTTCATGGGCCATGTAGAGGAAATATTCCTAGCTTCCCAAACCCCTGATCTGGTTCAGGTGTATTGATGACATCTTTATGCTCTGGAGCCAAGACCAGGACACCTCATCCTCATTCCTCCACAACCTTAATACCTCCTCTCCCATCTACTTCACCTGGTCCTCCTCCATCCATTGTGACATCATTTTAGATGTCGATCTCTTCCTCTCAGATGGCTCCATCCACACCTCAGTTCACATCAGACCCACCATTCACCAACAGTACCTGCACTTTGACAGCTGCCATCCCTCCCATATAGCCTAGCCACCCATGGCAGATGCATCTGCAGTGGTTGAGAACTTCCTTGCCCAGTATGTTGAAGGCTCAAAAAGGCCTTTGCTGACAGGCAATACCTCCCAGACCTAATACTATATGTGAACTATTACTTGGCATCTCCCAGTGGAGAGAGCGGGGAGGGAGCACTAAGACTGCTGAGGGGAGAGGCGGGGTGCGGAGGGGAACAAGCTCGTCCTCCATGTACTGCAAGTGCTCAATGCAGGCAACACAAACGTATTTCTCAAACTTCCACAAAGGCAGCTATGTGTAGGACAGAGTTAATCGTCAGTTAAATACTTTGTGCTATTGAAATTGAGATCACTGTTTGTACTGACATATTAAATAAACACATTAGCGTCCTACGTTATCAGTTACTGTATCAAAATAATTGTGGAATTAGAAGTAGGTAAAAGAACAATTGCTGACACTTACTGATATTTTTATAAACTTCCTGTTTATTTTTTAAATTTACTGGATGCCAAACATTTTAGCAGAGCTATAATAATGTTCAACACAAATGTATAATAAAACAAGAATGAAACAGGCCAATTTTGCTGACGCTTCTGATAATTTCAATGCATTAAGAGTTTCACTTTCGCATGTAATTGTTTTCTCTGACTCGTCACTGTTATCTGAGGTGCCAACGTCAACAGTGAGGTTGTCAATGGCTATTTCCATCACACCATCATGCCTCCAGTACTCCTGCTCAAACTGTTGTACCTTTATGCAGTAACATTTCCAGTCTTCCTCAGTAACAGCCTGAGAACAAGTGCTTACAAGAGTTAACAGATTTTCAGATGACATGTCACCTGTAATGTTGCGCTCCCAAAAGAGCAACTGTATGGCGGCAAGTGAATTACTTTGTGGCTCTTTCTTGTTGCCAGTATGTCAACTGTATACAATTTTGCTGCCGCCCTATTCTCCCGAATCTGGAAGTACAGAGCCTCATTTGTCATACCATCATCACATTGGATTTTCCTATTCTGCAGCCACTGTATCATAGATAATTTCCTATCATATTTGGTGCACAGTTTGTTGAGTTGTCTGCTGTGATAAGGCGCATTGTCCATGATTATTACAGAGTGTGAAGGAAGATTTGAGAGTACAAGTTCATTGAACCATTTTTCAAAATTAGCAGAATTCATCTGCCCGTGTTAATCTCCCTGGGTTGATTTGGCCCTAGATCTACCTGTCTAACTAATCTGTTTTTAGAACCCACACTTCCAACTGTTAGTCTTCTGGGGACGCTTCCCCACACAGTAACACCCACAACATCTTTTTTTGCCAGCATTTCTCACATGTTAGGTTACTGTCCATCCAGGATTTGCCCAAATAAAAAATTTCTGTGCCAGCCTCCCTGATATATTTCAACTCGTCAAGAAACCGGGTCCGCCAATGCACAATGTTGCCATGACCCAATAATAAAGTCCTCTTGTTTTCTACCTTTTTCCACATGAAACCAATGGACTTTAACACTTTTCTGAGAGAGACTCCATCTCCAACCACTCTTCTGTTCAAGAACTGGCAGAAGTTTTTGCACAGTGGGCACAACCTTTTGCATAGTGTAAAAATCTTCTTTTGTCTCCCTGATGTATCATTTGTTGAAGTCATCAACAACTGCTTCGATTTCCCCACTTTTTCTTCTAAGTTGAAGAGAATAAAATGATTTTTCTATGAACTGAAACTGCACTCTAATATTTTCAGGAATGGGTTAAAGTGTACGATTAGTCATTACTATAAGCATCTGTCTTTGTACTGGCTCTATCAGTAAAAGAGTACACATCAGTATAAGTATAAGCATAAGAGTACACATCAGTATAAGTATAAGAGTACACATCAGTATAAAAGAGTACACAATTAATTACAACCAAATGTGGTGTCATTTAGAAGTATTCTGTAATAGGATTATAATTGAAAAAAAAACTCTTTTTGCCAGGAGTTCCTGGGGATAAACGTCTGGATTATTCCTGGCAAATTCTCTAAATCTTCCAATACTATGCAGACTCTTCCCAGTGTATGTTGCAGCTCTAAAGGAAGACTGCCGAATTGGGTGTAACAGCAATTTTTGTTTTTTTTCATCATCGCAGCACTTCACTACATCCATCATCATTTTACAACAAGTGATCCTTATAACCGGATTCTTTATCCGAACTGGAGTTGACAGTAACTCCAGCGATGGGCCAGAAACCAGATCATCACTCATTTCCAAAACAGTGAAAACACAGCTACTACTCAGTGACAGCAACACCACAGCAGTGACCAACATAGCAGGCAACAAAGCAGACGACAAATGCAGTCTACGCCGCACAGTTATCAACATGTACAAATAGCCATGCCAAGCCATGAAATCTCCTGACTGCTGCTGATAGTTTCCGTTCCGGAACTAGGGGGCCTGCATGCCAAGTTATAGTTCCCATACAGTACACTCAAACAGGTTGTAACTCTACCACCCTCACATCTGTAATAAATAGCCAAAAGTCAGCCTAATACGGGGGATGAGTGGAAGTTACACTAAAATAATGTTGTTTTTGTTGCTGCTTGCACTGTGTCAAATTCTTCTTTTTAAATTTGTCTTGGTCTAAATTTGCATGTGTAAACTATGTAAATAAAAGATTCAGGTGCATTTTCAGTTTTATCATCATTTATTTGTTCTCAACATGATATAAACAGCATTCTAAAAGACCGACTGTCCGAAGCAAGTCAAGGCAAAACACACTGAGAGAAAACACTGAAACTGAGACAAAAGACTGAGCCCCATCAGCAGTGCTGCAATCCTTTATGTAGAATTTTAACAATGAATTTCAAAATAACCCATTATTAATTTTGCACAATTTTGATGTTATAATTAAAATTTACAAAATGTAAAGAAACTGATGTTACAGCCAAATAAGGTATAAAATACAAAATCAAATGACATAATTTTTGTACTATCATCTGTAGTTTTAAATATGAAAATCAATCTGAACTTTAATTACAATAATTTATCTTGTATTATTTTAGTTACATAATTAATCACAGTTTGGATTTGGTTAATAACATTCAATGGCAGTACAGAACTTGTGCTTCACCCGATTACATATGTAAAATTCACAAATAAGGCTCAAATTCTGGAAATCAGAAAGTTGTGTGGTGTAAACAGTTGGAGAGTTAATTAGAAATGTAATTACAAAGAATATTAATTACAGAAGAGGACATAAAAATAGATAACAAATGAAAATACATCACTTGGTAATAACTTATAAGCTGTTTCTCAAAATAGAGAGGTTTTCTGTTCTGGATTTTTAGATTACCATTTTGTTAATTAGAAGCATTGAATTTTCATGATAACTTTTCTGCAGTCAATCTATTGACAATCATGAGAATTTACGTCATTCCAGAATATTCTATATGTGTTTACAAAGAAAAATAGGTTTATTGGCAAATTGAACTGAATGATACCTATAAAGACACACATAAAAAGCCTTAGGAAACACTGAATCGTATGATAAATACCTGGATGCATATAAAAAGAGGTAGTATCAGACACCTAATAATAATCTTGGGGGAGGCTGTAGCGTTATATGGTCTACCATAACATATCCCCACACACACCTGGTCCTCACATCCATCCCAAGAACCAACCACAAAGAAGTGTCCTCCTTGTCACCCAGTACCACCTGGGACTGGAACGACTGAACCGCATCCTTCATCAGGGTTTTATGATTTATCATCATGCCATGAAATGAGGGACATCCTACCCAAGATACTCCATCCCCTCCCAAAATGGTGTTCCGCCACCAACCCAACCTCCGCAACATCCTATTCCATCCCCATGCCACTCCCACCCCAGTCCCTGTGGAAGACGCAGATGCGTGACCTGCCCTATCCATCAATCCAGCATCTCCTATTCCAGTTCTGTCACAGGCATATCCTACCCCATTAGAGGCCAGTTTTCTCCTGATAACGACTTCCTCCCCAGTAGTCTCCACCTGGAGATCCAAGTGGGGGACTGTTTTCTGGAATATTTTATCCAAGTGGATGCTATCATTATTTACCCATAAAGTAGAACTGCGCTCCTTGAGGAAAAATTATGGCGGTAATTTCCCCTTGTTTTCAGCCATTCAAAGTACCAGCTCAGCAAGGCCGTTTTTGTTGGTGTTACAAGGCCAGATCAGTCAATCATTCAGACTGTTCCCCCTGCAACAGCTGAAAAGGCTGTTGCCCCTCTTTAGAAACCACAGCAAGCCACCCCACTGATAACAAGGTCCATGGTTCATGGGCATTGGTCAATCTATATTAAATGTGTTCTATCTCAGAAGCCATCCAGAATAGGGCATATGCCCATATGAAGTTTTCTTCCTTCAAATGATGGTTCTTATCATATCCCTGAATTTTGATTGTTCATCCAGGGACACCCAGTATGCTGTCTCATTTCATGAGCAAATAGCTTTGGCTCACTTGGTTTCACAGAAACTCATGAATTAAAAATAAATGTAAATTAATTAAAAATTTTCAAAAGGTCTGCTTCAGTTGTTTAAAAAAAAATGCAGTCAGAAATACAAATACATGTAAACATATTGTCTGAAAGTACAGTATCATTGCTCTCATTCAAATCTTCTTCCTTTTTATGAAGACAAGTCAATAAATTGGTACATAAATGTCTAAGCTCTGCAGGTTGTGTGCTAAGGTTAATGTCAGTCATTGGAGTTGAGAATATAAATAAAGACTTCCTTTTCCTATTTTCATCATGAATTGCATATGGCATCATAATTTGCAATAACTCATGATTGAGGGAGTGTGTGTGTTTTACAGAAAATGCCTTTTGGATCATATATCACAAAGATAGGTTGGGCATCAGTGGTAGAAGAGAGTTTTTAGCCATAAAAAATACAATGTTATCTAGTGAGCTTAGTACAGATTATGAATCCAAAATAATTTGGATGAAGATAACTGTTCAAGGTGGATAAAACATGGTCATTGGTTGCTTTTATAGACCCCTTGCCTCAGGAGCAGTAGTGGTGAAACATTTGAGGGGAAACTTGTAGACTATTTTACATACATTTCTTGGTCATGTTGTAGTATTAGGTGGAGTTTCCAATGTACCAGTTATAGACGGGGGACTCACATGATTAGGACAAGTAGTAGCAACAGCGAATCCCATGAAATTGTTGTGAATGACTTGTCTGAAAAGTACCTAGAGCAGTTAATCAGTGAACAGACTGGTGAAGATATCATCTTAGATCTTGTGGTGACAAACAAACCTGAACTTCTCAATTCAATTAATGTAAGACAGAGAATCAGTGACCAAAAGGCCATTACAGCATCACTGAATATAGCAGTAAATTGCAATATAAAGGAAGGTAGGAAGATCTTTGCGCTTAGCAAGAACAACTTGCCCGCGAAAGGCAAAGGTCCCGAGTTCGAGTCTCGGTCGGGCACACAGTTTTAATCTGCCAGGAAGTTTCATATCAGCACACACTCCGCTGCAGAGTGAAAATCTCATTCTGGAAACAGAAAACAGATTTCCGGTTACCTGAATGATCAACATGAGAATTTCACCTCCAGCACTGACAATGTTGAGCATCAGCGGAAAAAGTTCAAGGGTATTGTACAACATGTTTTAGGCAGGTATGTGCTCAGCAAAGTTGTGAGGGACTTGAAAGACCCATTGTGGTTCGACAGCTGTGTTAGAAAACTGCTGTGAATGCAGTGAGAGCTTCGCTGCGACTGTAAACATAGCCAGAGCTTCACAAACAAACAAAAACTGAACAAAGCCATAATTAGTGCGAGGAGAAGCATGGGAGAACTGCCCAGTGAATTTGAAAGTAAAATTTTATGTAATGACAAAGCTTTGGTCTTCTTTTAAACCAGTCAATGGATTGAAGCCATTTGCCCAGATGATCTGTGAGCATAATTGCAAAGTGCAGGATAACATAGGGAAAGCTGAAATACCCTTTTCTTTCTTTTCCCAAAACTGTTTCACTGAGGAGGTTCACCCTGTAGTTCCTCCTTTAAAATGTCAAAATGATATCAAAATAAGTAACTTGGGATAGAAAATCAACAGCAAGCACTCAACAGAGGGTGGCGCATTGGTCCTGATGGCATACTAGTAAGATTCTAAATAGAGTGTGAGAAAGAATTTGCACCTCTTCCAGCAGCAGAATACTGGAAGAACAAAAGGCACCTAATGACTGGAAAAAGTACAGGCCATTTCCATTTTCAGGAAGAGTCATCAAACAGATGCACAAAACTATAGGCATATATCTCTGACATCAGACTGTTGTAGAATTTTGGAACCTGTTTTACACTTGTGTATTATTACTGTTCTAGAGACTGAATGTGCAAAACACAACTCCCTCTGTTCATCCATGAGACCCAGAAGCAGTTGATACTAGTGCCCAGGTTAATGCTGTATTCCTTGACTTCCAGACAACATACAGCTAATGAACAAAATACAAGGATACGGAATATCAGACCATCTGTTTGATTAGATTGGAGAATTGCTAGCAAACAGTACACCATGTGTCATTCTCAATGGAGAGAAATCTTCCAACGTAAAAGTAACTTTGGATGTACCCTAAGGGAATGTTATAGGACCATTACTTTTCACAAAATAAAACAACCTAAGGGATAACGTCAGAAATTCCATGTGGCTTCACGCTGTTGATGTTGCTGTAGACAGAGAAGTATCAGTAATAGAAAATCGTGGTGAAATGCAGCAAGATCTGCAGAGGACCAACACTTGGTGCAGGGATTTGCAGTTGACCTAAAACATAAACAAATGTAATGTATTGTTTGATAACAGGATTGCAGAACAATCAGTGAAAGCAGTCACATTTATAAAATATTTATTAGCATGCATACAGCGCAGTTTAAAATGGGACAACCACATAAATAACTCGCATGCAAGGCAGATGCCAGGCTGACATTAATAAGAAGAATCCTCAGGAAATGTAGTCCACCCACAAAAGGGGTAGCTTGCAAAATCCTTGTTTGTCCAATATTTGCATAATACTTGTTAGTCTGGGCTCAGTACCAGAAAGACTTGATAGAGGAAATAGAGAAGATCCAAAGATGAGCAGCACATTTTATTACAGGATATGCTCAGCCAACTCCAGTGGCAAAAGCTGCAAGAGAGGCACCCTGCATCACAGTGTAGTTTACTGTTAAAGTTCCGAGAGTGTACATTCTTATAAGAGACAAGCAATATGTTGCTTCCTCCTGTGTATACCTCTCAAAAAGACAATAAAGGTAAATTTATAGAGATTCACGGCCACATGCAGGGTAACATTCTTCTGACAAACCATTCATGACTAGAATAGGAATAGGAGGAAATGACAGTTATACTTGAAGTACCATCCACTACAGACCATAAGGTGCCTTGTGGATTGTATATATAGAAATAATAATGAAAAAATAAAGCATAAAAAAGGGGGGAAGGAAACGAAATGAAACCTCATAAGCTGAGAGGGCATGCAATATTATTTTAGTTATTTCAAAATCAAGTTAAACTTACAAAGAACTTGGCCATATGCCATCGCTTAACAGTATGACATTGTACCCCCGCTGGCCTGGATGCATGCACTGACTCTGTTGGGAAGGGTGACATGAAGCTGTTGTCATTTCCTGAGCCATCTTGGTCCACAGCTGTTGCAACTGGACCTTGTTATACTGGATACTGGCACTGCAATGGAATCGATGTCTGAGCTGGTCCTGCATATGTTCTTTTGGATCTGAGGATCTTGCTGGGCATGGAATTACCACAACATCATGCACAAAGTTCATAGAGACAGGTGCTATGTGGGAATGAGCATTGTCCTTTTGAAAACTGCCTTCATAATATTGTTGCATGACAAATAACACTTGAGGATGTAGTATTTTCATAACATACCATTGTGCTGTCAGAGTTGCCTCAGTCTCTACCACCCATAACCGAAAGTCATACCTGATGACTCTCCACACCATGACAGTAGGAGTGACACCATTGTGCCTCTCCAAAACATTGGAAGAATAGGACCAGTCCACAAGTTACCACCATACTTAACAACTGATGGCATCCAGGGTAGAAAAGAACTGTGATTCATTGTTGAAAACAATGTGACACCATTCATCACAGTCCCTGTTTCCCAGTCACATCACCATTCAAGGTGCAGCTATTTGTGTGGCGGTGCTAACAGCAGCCTATGTATGGGATGGCAATTACTAACCTGGGTGCCTCAGCTCTCCAACCTATGATTCGGTATGACACAGAATGTTGCAGGTAGCCCAGTGTTTGTTCTTGGATTGCAGGCAGGGATGTGAAGCTGTTATGACGTGCTTGGTCGTCAGACATAGTTGAGTATAACCTTGACAACAAGTATGCCTACCCTAACATTCATATGCTGTCAGATATGGACCACAGTCACATCTGAATTCCCCACAAATCTGGATGTTGCACAATTTGATCAGTCAGTCAAATGGAGACTCACAGTGGGTCCCCTTTAGACTGCCAGGTTCTGATAAAGCATCTCCATGTCCTTCCCAGTAATCACACAACATCTGCCTCTGTTCATGCCCGTTATATATCATTCCAGGCCTGGTAACAGGTTAAGCACAAACAGCACAAATGCACTTTGATGGCCATTCTACCCAACACAGAGAATTGCAACTCTAATCATTTTCATATCAACCAATGGTGTGTTTGTGTACAAAGTTTCAAGACTTCCAATCATATCTTATGAATGCTTCAATTTTTTTGTCAGGCAGTGTAATATAAGATCACATACATATCTCTCTGAGTGAATGTGTGTGTATGTTCTAAAGAGAGGGAGCTGGAGAGAGAAGGAGTGTGTGTGTGTGTGTGTGTGTGTGTGTGTGTGTGTGTGAGAGAGAGAGAGAGAGAGAGAGAGAGAGAGAGAGAGAGGCGGGGGAACATAGATATAAATCACTGTATTTAAAACAAAAGTGGAAGATAAACTGCAGTATTGTAGTGATCTCATTTTTAGTCATCACATTATATAAAAAGAACTATGAATAGCAATGTAGTCACATTGGTTTCATTAAAACCTGTATTTATATTGTAAACTCAATATTGTTGTGTTTTATTGACCTTCAGTTATAATTATAAAGAACAGAGATAAGACAACACAAGTTTAGTCAATGGTAACAATGTGATGTATTTATTTCTGAAGACTGTATAACATGATACGAGGGCTATCCACAAAGTACATTACGTTTTGGAATTAAAAATAAATAAAGTATTGGAAATTTTTTTATTATATACAGATGAAAGCCACACTTAAATACTACTTTTCTACATAGTTGCCATTTAAATTAAGACACTTATCGTAGCGATGGATGAGCTTGGAAATTCCTTCGTCGTAAAATTCGGCCGCCTGCGCCTTCAACCACATGGTTACCTCTTCTTCAAGCTGTGCGTCGTCATCAAAACGCTGCATAGCCAACCACTTCTTCATTGCTGGGAATAAGTGGAAGTCACTCGGTGCCAGGTCGGGACTGTACGGCGGATGAGGAAACAACTCCCACTTAAAAGATTCGAGAACTTCACGAGTGGCATTTGCCATGTGGGCCCGGGCATTGTCGTGAATCAGCAAGATCTTTGAGCCCAACTTTCCCCTGCGCTTGTTTTGTATTGCTCTTCTGAGGTTGTGCAGAGTTTGGCAATACCTTTGAGAGTTTATTGTAGTGCCTCTTTCCAGGAAATCCACAAAAATCACACTTTTTCTGTCCCAAAAGACAGTCACCATCACCTTCCTTGCCGAGATTGTCTGCTTGCATTTCTTGGGTTTTTGGTGGGAATTTGTGTGCCCCCACTGCATTGACTGCAATTTTGTCTTGCAGTTCACATGCTTAACCCATGTTTCATCACCAGTAACGATGCGATCGAGTAATGAGTCACCATCTTTCTCGTAAGCGACAACGCCCGGGCCCACACGGCAATGCCCCTCGTGAAGTTCTCGAATCTTTTACGATAAGTGCCTTAATTTGAATGGCAGCTATGTAGAAAAGTAGTATTTAAGTGTGGCTTTCATCTGTATGTAATAAAAAAAATTCCAATACTTTATTTATTTTTAATTCCAAAACGTAATGTACTTTGTGGATAGCCTTCGTACATTGTCTAAAAATTTTTGACTTCCCATGAGTTCTAAGAGGCAGATTTTTCAATCCTTAATTTCAACAGTTTGTCTGTTCTTTTTTTAAATCTATGACATACTTTGCATAAGGTTCTCTCTCTCTCTCTCTCTCTCTCTCTCTCTCTCTCTCTGTCTCTCTCTCTCTCACGCACACACACACACCCACACCCACACACACACACACACACACACACACACACACACACACACTCTTTCCTTTCTTCCTTTCTTTTGCACTGATATCTCATTGTAAATTTTTGTCTCTCAGAGAACAATGCAGAATACATAGTTGAACTAACAAATATTCCCTTCATATAATCTCTGAGCATTTGAGACAATTGATCACAACAGCTAAAGCAGCCAGAAGGTCTTTTTAGTGTAATAATTCTTTTCCCATGGCCTCCACAATATGTGTGGTTATTTAGCCCTCCTGCAACTATGGAAGTGAAAGGGAACAAAAAGAAAAGAATTTATTTTCTTGGTGGCTAAATCTTCTAACCATTCCTTTTATATTTTTCAGTCTTCTGATAGAAGAAAACTAGTGCCATTTTTTATACACCACTCCAAAATATCTTTATTAAGGGGAATTTGCTAGAGAATTATTACATAATTTGATTAAAATCTGGTAATTTCTTAGTGTATGCATTTTACTTACTAGTAGCATCAATGAAGTAAACTTAACACACACAACTTTACAGAAACTGTACCATAAATACGGAGAATCTAAAACAAAAGGAACTGAAGATACCAAGAAAATGGACATGCATGCTGAGTTAATGCGTCAGAGACAGCATCTTGAAGAAACAGTTCAGTCTCTTAGGAATCAAGTATACAAGAATTCTTTGCAGAAGCAAAAGAATGCTTCAAGGATTATGCAGGTAATAACAGAATGTGAAATTTTCAAACGTAAATCAGCCTTGCATAAACTCATAAATTAAGTCTATTTGGTATAAAAGGTCATTTTGCACTTTTAAATAATATTCTGCTGTAAGGTATTCTAATGTTTATCGGATGACAAGAGACAGTGTGGTATTGAGTTGCAAGGCTCACATATCTCTCAAATCATTTAACTTGCATGTTGTGTGTAGCCGATCCTCTTCTCTGGGTAATCAGCTACGTTGATCTCCCAAAAGCCTCTTCTCCAAAGACTGTAGCTGGTTAAAGGAATTTATTAAACTAGTTCTCTATTCCTGAAATAATTTGGATACTCGTAGAATACATTTCACTTCAATCACTTTATATTTTCTACTTTCACAGACAATGACTTCTGCAAGCTAACTTATTTCTTAAACATTAGACTCATTTACATACATTAAAATAGCATACATATATCTTGTTTAGTTCACAGCCAAGACATGAAGTAATTCAAAATTCTCTAGTCACAAGCAAGTTCAATACATGAATGAACATAGAAATCTATATTCAATTGTTCATTAGACTTTTTACAATCAACACAGACACTAAAGAACACAGAATAGTACAAAACTTTTCTTGTTCTTCTCTACCCATACACAGAAACTCTGTGGACTGTACAGCAGGTAGTTGTCTGCCCCGTTTGGCCACTGCGTCCATCTTTTTCTCGTAACTGTTTTTTGACCTGCACATCCAAATAGGCAATGCGCAGTAGGGCATATTAGTTTCTCCCACTCACCTCTAAAATATCGGGTGTTCAAAATGGTGGAAGGCCGAGTGGTTCTAGAATTTACTCCAAAATTCTCGAAGCACTACAGTATCTGACTTTGAATGCAAGCTATGTGTGGCAACAGTACCACATTGTGGTCGAAGCTGCTGGAGATGAATCATGTGTGCTTGAGTTGTACTTGATTGTGTGAATGTGTGTGTTTTTTCTCTTCTGTAGAACACTTTTGCTGAAAGCTAAATGAGTAATAGTCTTTTCGTTGTGCCTGTCTGCAACTCAGTGTGTCATCTTTAGGATGAGTAGCTATCTACCATTTTTTGATATTATTAATATTTCAAGCTGGAGTTTCCACTGTTTGAAGTTATTGGTTCAGCATGACAAATTTAATAGAAGTTTTATGTACTTGTAGATGCTGTTCAGTGTCCCAAAAAATATTGTTGATTTTTCTTCTCCATATAAAATATAAGAAATAAAGATATAAAAGTTCATTAGTGTCTCATAAGCATGCCTAGAAGTTGTCTCTTCATTTATTTGTTGTCATAGTGTAAAAGTTTGCTATTCCTTGTTTCAGTAATCAGTCTATTTGTTCATGTGATCATCAACAGCCCCTTCACTTTTAATGCCTGACATCCTTTCCACACTAAAAAGTATCTCACACACAGTCTGACCACACATGGACAGTGCATCTGCAATCCCTTTGTCCAGTAAGCTGAAGATCTTCAAATTCAGAATGCCGTATGCAGAACAAGCCATTGTACTGATTTGATCTATGGGACAAATAAATAAATAAACAAGATGCGAAACATTTACCATTATGCATGAAAATCACCCAAAAGGATCTCCAGTAAAACTCTTGAATCACATCAGAAAGAATTCCCAAAGTCTCTGAATACTCTCAAATCATCTCCAAATCAGAGTCCTTAGCAAGAATTTTGAATAATGCCTGAAGGAAGCGGCATGACTTCTGAATTATTTATTTATTGTGATACATATTCCGTAAATCCACTTTTGCATGGTAATGCATGGATGTGGAATGAGTCAAAACAGAACTCTTTATTAATTATTTATTATAATTAATACATAATTATTTATTATTATTGTTGTTGTTGTTATTATTATTATTTCTCTTTCCTGCCTCAGACGTTATGTCTGGTTAAAAATGGAAAGTGACGCGGACCTTGATCAAGCGTGACTTCCTTTTAACTGTATGGTATATGTTACATTGCATTTAGGAACTTTCGGGTAATTGAACATGTATCAATAATTACAGATTTCTGTAGTTGTATATATACATCTGGATGTAGCTGTATTGCATTGATGTACTGGTGGATATTGCGTGGTATGACTCCTGTAGTTGATAGTATAATTGGTATGATGTCAACTTTATCCTGATGCCACATGTCTTTGACTTCCTCAGCCAGTTGGATGTATTTTTCAATTTTTTCTCCTGTTTTCTTCTGTATATTTTTTGTATTGGGAATGGATATTTCAATTAGTTGTGTTGATTTCTTCTTTTTATTGGTCAGTATGATGTCAGGTTTGTTATGTGGTGTTTTTTATCTGTTATAATGGTTCTGTTCCAGTATAATTTGTATTCATCATTCTCCAGTACATTTTGTGGTGCATACTAGTATGTGGGAACGTGTTCTTTTATTAGTTTATGTTGTATGGCAAGTTGTTGATGTATTATTTTTGCTACATTGTCATGTCTTCTGGGGTATTCTGTATTTGCTAGTATTGTACATCCGCTTGTGATGTGATCTACTGTTTCTATTTGTTGTTTGTAAAGTCTGCATTTATCTGTTGTGGTATTGGGTTCTTTAATAATATGCTTGCTGTAATATCTGGTGTTTATTGTTTGATCCTGTATTGCAATCATGAATCCTTCCATCTCACTGTATATATTGCCTTTTATTAGTCATGTGTTGGATGCGTCTTGATCGATGTGTGGCTGTGTTAGATGATACGGGTGCTTGCCATGTAGTGTTTTCTTTATCCAAATTACTTTCTTCGTATCTGTTGATGTTATGTGATCTAAAGGGTTGTAGAAGTGGTTATGAAATTGAAATGGTGTAGCCGATGTATTTATATCAGTGATTGCTTTGTGTATTTTGCTAGTTTCTGCTCGTTCTATAAAGAATTTTCTTAAATTGCCTACCTGTCCATTATGTAGGTTTTTTATGTCGATAAATCCCCTTTCTCCTTCCTTTCTGCTTAATGTGAATCTTTCTGTTGCTGAATGTATGTGATGTATTCTATATTTGTGGCCTTGTGATCGTGTAAGTGTATTGAGTGCTTCTAGGTCTGTGTTACTCCATTTCACTACTCCAAATGAGTAGGTCAATATTGGTATAGCATAGGTATTTATAGCTTTTGTCTTGTTTCTTGCTGTCAATTCTGTTTTCAGTATTTTTGTTAGTCTTTGTCTATATTTTTCTTTTAGTTCTTCTTTAATATTTGTATTATCTATTCCTATTTTTTGTCTGTATCCTAGATATTTATAGGCATCTGTTTTTTCCATCGCTTCTATGCAGTCGCTGTGGTTATCCAATATGTAATCTTCTTGTTTAGTACGTTTTCCCTTGACTATGCTATTTTTCTTACATTTGTCTGTTCCAAAAGCCATATTTATATCATTTCTGAATACTTCTGTTATCTTTAGTAATTGGTTGAGTTGTTGATTTGTTGCTGCCAGTAGTTTTAGATTATCCATGTATAGCAAATGTGTGATTTTGTGTTGGTATGTTTCACTAATATTATATCCATAATTTGTATTATTTAGCATGTTGTATAGTGGGTTCAGAGCAAGGCAGAACCAGAAAGGACTTAATGAGTCTCCTTGGTGTATTCCACACTTAATCTGTATTGGCTGTGATGTGATATTATTTGAATTTGTTTGGATATTAAGTGTGGTTTTCCAATTTTTCATTACTATGTTTAGGAACTGTATCAATTTAGGATCTACATTGTATATTTCCAATATTTGTAGTAACCATGAGTGGGGTACACTATCAAAAGCTTTTCGGTAATCAATGAATGTGTAGTGTAGCGACCTTTGTTTAGTTTTAGCTTGATATGTCACCTCTGCATCTATTATCAGTTGCTCTTTACATCCTTGTGCTCCTTTGCAACGGCCATTTTGTTCTTCATTTATAATTTTGTTCTGTGTTGTATGTGTCATTAATTTCTGTGTAGTGACTGGAGTTAATATTTTGTGTATTGTTGGTAGGCATGTTATGGGGCGATATTTTGCTGGGTTTACTGTGTCTGCTCGATCTTTAGGTTTCAGAGAAATTATTCCATTTGTAAGTGTATCAGGGAATGTGTATGGGTCTGCAATGTAACTGTTAAATAATTTACAAACACACACACAAAATTTCAAGCTTTCGCAACCCCCGGTTGCTTCGTCAGGAAAGTGCGAAGGAGAGGGAAAGATGAAAGGATGTGGGTTTTAAGGGAGAGGGTAAGGAGTCATTCCAATCCCGGGAGCGGAAAGACTTACCTTAGGGGGGAAAAAGGACAGGTATACACTCGCACACACACACCTATCCATCCACACATATACAGACACAAGCAGACATATTTAAAGACAAAGAGTTTGGGCAGAGATGTCAGTCGAGGCGGAAGTGCAGAGGCAAAGATGTTGTTGAATGGCAGGTGAGGTATGAGTGGCGGCAACTTGAAATTAGCGGAGATTGAGGCCTGGTGGATAACGGGAAGAAAGGATATATTGAAGGGCAAGTTCCCATCTCCAGATTTCGGATAGGTTGGTGTTAGTGGGAAGTATCCAGATAACCCGGACGGTGTAACACTGTGCCAAGATGTGCTGGCCATGCACCAAGGCATGTTTAGCCACAGGGTGATCCTCATTACCAACAAACACTGTCTGCCTGTGTCCATTCATGCGAATGGACAGTTTGTTGCTGGTCATTCCCACATAGAAAGCGTCACAGTGTAGGCAGGTCAGTTGGTAAATCACGTGGGTGCTTTCACACGTGGCTCTGCCTTTGATCGTGTACAACTTCCGGGTTACAGGACTGGAGTAGGTGGTGGTGGGAGGGTGCATGGGACAGGTTTTACACCGGGGGCAGTTACAAGGGTAGGAGCCAGAGGGTAGGGAAGGTGGTTTGGGGATTTCATAGGGATGAACCAAGAGGTTACGAAGGTTAGGTGGACGGCGGAAAGACACTCTTGGTGGAGTGGGGAGGATACCATGAAGGATGGATCTCATTTCGGGGCAGGATTTGAGGAAGTCGTATCCCTGCTGGAGAGCCACATTCAGAGTCTGATCCAGTCCCGGGAAGTATCCTGTCACAAGTGGGGCACTTTTGGGGTTCTTCTGTGAGAGGTTCTGGGTTTGAGGGGATGAGGAAGTGGCTCTCGTTATTTGCTTCTGTACCAGGTCGGGAGGGTAGTTGCGGGATGCGAAAGCTGCTTTCAGGTTGTTGGTGTAATGGTTCAGGGATTCAGGACTGGAGCAGATTCGTTTGCCACGAAGGCCTAGGCTGTAGGGAAGGGAATGTGGCTTTGCTGTCTCTGACAGAATTACAATGTCATCGGCGAACCTCAAAGTTTTTACTTCTTCTCCATGAATTTTAATACCTACTCCGAATTTTTCTTTTGTTTCCTTTACTGTTTGCTCAATATACAGATTGAATAACATCGGGGAGAGGCTACAACCCTGTCTCACTCCTTTCCCAACCACTGCTTCCCTTTCATGCCCCTCGACTCTTATAACTGCCATCTGGTTTCCGTACAAATTGTAAATAGCCTTTTGCTCCCTGTATTTTACCCCTGCCACCTTCAGAATTTTAAAGAGAGTATTCCAGTTTACGTTGTCAAAAGCTTTCTCTAAGTCTACAAATGCTAGAAACATAGGTTTGCCTTTTCTTAATCTTTCTTCTAAGATAAGTCATAAGGTTAGTATTGCCTCACGTGTTCCAACATTTCTACGGAATCCAAACTGATATTCCCCGAGGTCCGCTTCTACCAGTTTTTCCATTTGTCTGTAAAGAATTCGCGTTAGTATTTTGCAGCTGTGACTTATTAAACTGATAGTTTGGTAATTTTCACATCTGTCAACACCTGCTTTCTTTGGGATTGGAATTATTATATTCTTCTTGAAGTCTGTGGGTATTTCGCTTGTCTCATACATCTTGCTCACCAGATGGTAGAGTTTTGTCATGACTGGCTCTCCCAAGGCCATCAGTAGTTCTAATGGAATGTTGTCTACTCCCGGGGCCTTGTTTCGACTCAGGTCCTTCAGTGCTCTGTCAAACTCTTCATGCAGTATCTTATCTCCCATTTCATCTTCATCTACATCCTCTTCCATTTCCATAATATTGTCCTCAAGTACATCGCCCTTGTATAAACCCTCTATATACTCCTTCCACCTTTCTGCCTTCCCTTCTTTGCTTAGAACTGGGTTGCCATCTGAGCTCTTGATATTCATACAAGTGGTTCTCTTCTCTCCAAAGGTCTCTTTAATTTTCCTGTAGGCAGTATCTATCTTACCCCTAGTGAGACAAGCCTCTGCATCCTTACATTTGTCCTCTAGCCATCCCTGCTTAGCCATTTTGCACTTGCTGTCGATCTCATTTTTGAGACGTTTGTATTACTTTTTGCCTGCTTCATTTACTGCATTTTTATATTTTCTCCTTTCATCAATTAAATTCAATATTTCTTCTGTTACCCAAGGTTTTCTATTAGCCCTCGTCTTTTTACCTACTTGATCCTCTGCTGCCTTCACTACTTCATTCCTCAGAGCTACCCATTCTTCTTCTACTGTATTTCTTTCCCCCATTCCTGTCAATTGTTCCCTTATGCTCTCCCTGAAACTCTCTACAACCTCTGGTTCTTTCAGTTTATCCAGGTCCCATCTCCTTAAATTCCCACCTTTTTGCAGTTTCTTCAGTTTCAATCTGCAGTTCATAACCAATAGATTGTGGTCAGAATCCACATCTGCCCCTGGAAATGTCTTACAATTTAAAACCTGGTTCCTAAATCTCTGTCTTACCATTATATAATCTATCTGATACCTTTTAGTATCTCCAGGATTCTTCCAGGTATACAACCTTCTTTTATGATTCTTGAACCAAGTGTTAGCTATGATTAAGTTATGCTCTGTGCAAAATTCTACAAGGCGGCTTCCTCTTTCATTTCTTCCCCCCAATCCATATTCACCTACTATGTTTCCTTCTCTCCCTTTTCCTACTGACGAATTCCAGTCACCCATGACTATTAAATTTTCGTCTCCCTTCACTACCCGAATAATTTCTTTTATCTCGTCATACATTTCATCAATTTCTTCACCATCTGCAGAGCTAGTTGGCATATAAACTTGTACTACTGTAGTAGGCATGGGCTTTGTGTCTATCTTGGCCACAATAATGCGTTCACTATGCTGTTTGTAGTAGCTAACCCGCACTCCTATTTTTTTGGTTGGTTGTTTTGGGGGAAGAGACCAAACAGCGAGGTTATCGGTCTCATAGGGTTAGGGAAGGAAGTCGGCCGTGCCCTTTCAAAGGAACCATCCCGGCATTTGCCTGGAGCGATTTAGGGAAATCACGGAAAACCTAAATCAGGATGGCCGGACTCGGGTCCTATTTTTTTATTCATTATTAAACCTACTCCTGCATTACCCCTATTTGATTTTGTATTTATAACCCTGTAATCACCTGACCAAAAGTATTGTTCCTCCTGCCACCGAACTTCACTAATTCCCACTATATCTAACTTTAACCTATCCATTCCCCTTTTTAAATTTTCTAACCTACCGGCCCGATTAAGGGATCTGACATTCCACGCTCCGATCCGTAGAATGCCAGTTTTCTTTCTCCTGATAACGACGTCCTCTTGAGTAGTCCTCGCCCGGAGATCCGAATGGGGGACTATTTTACCTCCGGAATATTTTACCCAAGTCGACGCCATCATCATTTAATCATACAGTAAAGCTGTAATTTGTATTCAGAAGAATAATCTGTATGATGTCCTGAAACTGTATTATTTCTAGGGATTGTATTTGATTATTCGATGTTGAATAAATATTATTATTATTATTATTATTATTATTATTATTATTATTACATTAGGTTCTTGGAGGCACTCCACACAAAATTCAGACAACCTTTTTCTAACTTGCAATGACTTTTTTCAACAGCATTGAATTGCCCCAGAAGATTATTCCATAACACATAAGGGAATGGAGGCAGCCAAAGTAGGCAGATTATGAGGCAATGATGTCTCCGATTTTTGTGATTGTCCAGATGGCAAATATTGCTGAGCTAAGCCTTTTCAGGGTTTGGTGGATGTGGTGCTCCCAGTTAAACATGCCATCTACACAGGCTCCTACGAATTTTGAACAATGTACCTTTTGTATCTGCTGGCTCTCATGTGCAATGTTTATCTCATGATCAGAATAGAAATGAGTGTAATTGGCTTTACTGATTCTTATTGATAGGTAGTTTACTGTGAATCAGTTCAGAACATCTGCAAGTAATCGGTTGGCATTTAACTCTAGGTTCATGACTGTTTTACTGTCTATCACAGTACATGTGTCATCTGCAATCATTGTAAAGTTGCTTGCTTTATTTGAGGACAGAGGTAGGTTGTTAATATACATAAGAGGTAACAGGGGACCAAGGATAGAACCTTGTGCAACTCCATAATGTACTGTTCCCCTTTGGGAGTCTACCCATCCTACCTGCATGTTGGTACCATCTACAACTATCTTCTGTTGTTTGCCCTGTAGATAGTAGGAAATAATCTTATCTGTCTCTGGTAAAGAATTCATTTAGAGAACAGAATCTTTCTTCAAGCAAGAACTCCATTAGCTTACTTTTAAATAATATATTAATAACTTGTAGATATTTGATATTACTTGGAACTGCATTGAAGATTTATTTGAATGTGTACTTTAGATCTTTTAACACTAGAGACCAATTTTTCAGGTCACAGTGTATGTCACATTTCCTTATTTTGTAATGATGATGGTATGACTCGTGTGTTTCACATTGAGAAGGATTGTGAAGGATGAATGTCATGACTGAAAAGATATATTGTGAAACATTGGTTATAGGGGATGTCTGTGACGAGACTGGAATAGATGGTGGTGGGAGGATGTGGGACAGGTCTTGTACCGACATCTATTGCAGGGACATTAACAATGCGGCAAGGGGTTGCGAGCATGAGTGGAGTAACAATGGACAAGGACATTGCATATGTTTGGTTGGTGGTGAAATACTATTGTGGCGGAAGTGGGAAGGATAGTGGCTTGGATATTCCTTATTTAAGGACATGATGAGAGCTAACTGAGACCCTGGTGGAGAATGTGATTCAGTTGCTCCAGTCCTGGGTGGTACTGAGTCATGTGGAGAGTGTTCCATTGTGGCCAGATGGTTAGTGTATGGGAGGTGGTGGGTGACTGGAGAGACAAGGTATGGAAGATCTGTTTCTGTACAATGTTGAGAGGATGATTTCAGTCTGTGAAGACCTTAATGATTCCCTGGTATATGAGGGACCCAAAAGAAACCGGATTGTTGTCATAAAAAATTTATTGATGAACCTTTTTACAAAATTACTTCAGTCACCTTCAAAATACTCTCCATTACATGCGATGCACTTGTCAAGTCTCTTTTCCCACTGTTGGAAGCATGTTTGGAACTCTTCAAGTTTGATATTGTCCAGTGCCCTTTGCGAAGCTGTTTTTACCGCCTCCACATCGTCATAACGCTCCCCTTTTAGCGTTTTTTTTCATTCGCGGAAATAGGAAAAAGTCGCACAGGGCTAGGTCCGGCGAATACGGAGCATGGGGAATGACAGACCACCTCTGAGATGCCAAACAGTGGGTCACTCATAAGGCTGTGTGTGCTGGAGTGTTGTCGTGATGCAGAAACCAGTTACCTGATCGCCAAATTTCCGGGCGTTTACTCCTCACATCCTCTCACAGACGCCTTAAAACATCCAAGTAAAAGTGCTGGTTAACAGTCTGGCCAGGGGGTACGAATTCCTGATGCACAATTCCACGAACATCAAAAGAGACAATGATCATCGTCTTCACATTTGACCTCACTTGCCTTGTTTTTTTGGTCTGGGAGAGTTGGGAGTCCTCCATTGGCTTGACGCTTGCTTGGTTTCTGGGTCATACCCATAACACCAACTCTCATCCCCTGTAATGACTTTATTAAAGAAGTTTGGATCACATGCCATCTCTGTTTTCAAGTCCTGACACACATTCATGCGGATGGTTTTTTGCTCCTGTGTGAGGAGGCGCAGAACAAATTTAGCAGCAACACGTCTCATGTGCAAATCCTCACTCAGAATCCACTGGCATGAGCTCCAACTGATTCCTGTCTCTGCTGAAATTTGGTTGATCGTTTGGCGACGATCCTCGTTGATCTTTTAGCGGACCTTTTCAGTGTTCTCCTCATTTCGTGATGTTGAAGGGCGTCCAGAATGAGCTTGGACTTCAACACACATCTCACCATGTTTAAAGCTCCCAAACCACTCGAAAACCTGTGTGCGGCTCATAGCGTCCTCCTGGAAAGCTTCCTGAAGCATTTGGTGTGTCTCCATTGCAGTGTTTTTAAGCAGGAAACAAAATTTCACACACACTCTTTGTTCTTTTAAAGTTGCCATAACGACTTCGCAGAGGTAACCCGCCAACAGTCAGAGAAACACAATACCACACTTGCACGTTCAGTTCTACACTGATGCTGTCTGCACAGCTGTTTCATGAAGGTCTCTACTAACACCATCTAGCGTGAGAACCCTGCACTACGTCTACGAGTGGCAGCACCCTCGGAGTCCGGTTTCTTTTGGGTCCTCCCTCGTATATGGAGAGGACATGATCATCACTACAGGTACAACAATCAAGGGTAGCTAGACAGACATATGAGTCCTTTCCAGAATCAACTCCCAGATTCAGTCATGTTGGACTTGTTAAAGACTTTCTCTCCTTTTTCCAGTCCCTAGAGTGGAAATACTTTTTTACCGCCAATCCCACCAATCAGACTCAACCCAAAACCAATATTGTACACTCCTGACTCAATTCCTCACCATCATTCCCCAAATCCCCCAACATGAAAACTATTCTTACATCAGAAGAAAAAACTGCAATACTCCAACTAAAACCTGAGCCTGACCTTATAACCCTACCTGTCGATAAAGGCTCCACCAATATTTTTCAATCTGCAGTAATTATGTGGTGGAAGGATTCTGCCAGCTGCCAGATTTGTTCACCTACAAACTCTGACACAGTGATTCCACCCAGAAATTCAACAGGACCTCCAGTCCCTTGCCAGATCTGTAGGCCCACCCTGGAACCCCTCCCCATCCCTACCAGTTCCCACACTTGTACCTTCTACATGATTTCTGTAGTCAATAAACCCAACCACCCAGGTTGCCCCATTGTGGCCAGTTACTGTGCCCCCATTGAGATAATCTATGGTCTCATGGATCAATACCTTCAGCCTATTACCCATAACCTTCCATCCAATATAAAGGACACCAACCATTTCTTCCAATGACTCTCCACAGTTCCTGTTCCTTTACCTATGTCATCCACTACTCACCACTATTGATGTCACCTTCCTGTATGCTAACATCCCAAATGCCCAACTGATTCAAGACCTACAACCTCCTTCCTAGTCACTCACAATTACTTCTCCTTTGAAGGTATCACCTGCAAATAAATGTATGGCACAGCAATGGGCATCCATATGGCACCATCTATGCCAACCTATTCATGGCTCATTTAGAGAAATCCTTCCAAAACATCCAGAATCCCAAACCCATCAACTGATTTAGATTCATTGATGACATCTTTGTGGTCAGGACCAAGTGTTAGGACAACAGATCCACATTCCTCCAGGACCCTAACGTCTTCTCCCACATTCATTTCATCTGTTCCTTCTCAGTCCAGCAAGCCACCTTACTCAATGTTCACCTCCACCTCAAGGCCTTACCTCCATCCATATCCAACTCACCAACTATCAGAGTACCTCCACTTTGACAGCTGCCACCCACTCCATACCAAAAAGTTCCTTTCATACAGCTTAGCCACCCACTCTTGTCACATCTGTAGTGACAAGCAGTCCCTCTCCAGATATACTAAGAGTCTGACTGAGGCCTCCACAGACTGAAATTTTCCTCCCTATCGTGTAAAGAAACAGATCTTTCCAGCCTTGTCTCTCCTGTCAACTACAACTTCCCACATACCCACCATTTGGCCACGAAGGACCATTCCTCTCATGACTCATTACCACCCAGGACTGGAGTAACTGAATCACATTCTTTCCCAGGGATTTAACTACCTCTCATCAGGCTCTGAAATAAGAAATATCCTAGCCACTATCCTTCCCACCAATCCCAAGGTGGTATTCCGCCACCCACTGATGCTACACAATATTCTTGTCCATCCGTACTCCACCTCTTGCCTCATTGCTCATATCCACACAATAGACCTCAATGCAACCCTGGCCCACATCCTCCCCCCGCAACCTACTCCAGTCTGGTCACAGGTATCTCGTGTCTTATCAAAGACAAGGCTATATGTGAGAGCAGCCATATTTCTACAAACTTAGCTGCAACCACTGTGCTGCTTTCTACATAGGCTTGACAACCAATGAGCTGTCTGTCTGTGTGGATGGCCACCGACAAACCTTGGCCAAGAGACAACTGGATCACTGAGTTGCTGAGCATGCTGCCCATCACAATGCGCTTTACTTCAACAACGCCTACACAGCCTGTGCAATCTCAATCCTTCCTAACGATAGTAACTTTTCTGAACTATGCAGGTGGTAACTGTGAGTGAAATATATTGTATATTTCTGTATCCACCCTGAGCTCAACCTTTGCCAGTTCATGTCCTGATCTTGTCTTCAGTACAGCTCTGTGTACTCGTGTTATTAGTATATTTGCATCTAAAAGTCTTGTGTCGTGTACTGATATTCAAGTCATGCTCTACACAGTAATTAAGTAATGACAAATGTAACATTGTGGCTTAAACCATTTAAACCCTTATCTGTGAACATGGTCTGTGACTGAAACCAGAATAGAATAGAAAAGAAAAGAATAGAATCGAATATTTATTCACCTTTGAACATGTTTACATGTAATTGGTGTTGTCATATGTTTTATAGTTACAGCATTACAGTTATTTTACAATTATGCTTGCCTAATTATGTGGCAGGAAGGCTTTTACATAAGAAACTACTTCAGAAAGTACATTGTAACACAAACTGATGACTTTTTGCAAACCAAATGCTACAATGAATCAGCATATCATGTTAGTCTCTTTGTATCTAAATAATCTGTATAGAATTATAATATTCTAAATTTTATGTCTATATTGCCTTATACAATATGGCACAGTGAATCAACATACCACACTGGTAGCTTCATAAAATATCAGAAAGCGAAAAAAGTGGTCCAACTAAAACATTCATATTTTTTTGCGTACTACATGAATATGTAATAAAAAATGGGGGTTCCTGTTTAAAAAAAAAATGCAGTTGATATCTGTTTGACCTATGGCAGTGCTATCTAGTGGACCAATCATAGCGCCATCTGGTTTCCTCCTTCAAGTTAGACAAGTTTCATTCTTTGTAGTTTTTTTCATTTGACGCTTATTTCGTGAGATATTTGGCCCGGTCACGATCAATGGACCCCCCCTGTATATATAAATACAGAAAGGGCCCAAGAACCTAGCCCTGCAGCACTCATGTTTTAACAGGTAAAGGCTCTGATTTTTGATTATTCACAATACACACAACTGTTTTCTATTACTTAGGTATAACTGCAGTAGGAGGTGGGCCTTCTCTCCAATTCCATAGTACTGTAGCTTTCTTATTAGGATAACATGGGACACTGTATCAAAAGCTTTCTTTAAGTTCAGTAGTGCTGCACAACTTACTGACTTATTTTCATAATAGTCATATACTTTTGTTATAATGCTGTCAACTGCTTTCACAGTAGAGAGGGGAGCTCTAAAGCCATACTGTGTAGGACAGATTAGGTTATTGTGTTCAAAATATTGGTTCACCTACTGGTGCATACTGTGCTCTGTTATTTTGGAAATAATTGGAACTAGTGAAATGGATCGGTAATTGTCAGGTGATAATTTGCTACCTTTCTTACGGACTGGCTTGATTATGGATATTTTTAGATATTCTTGGTAAACTCTCTCTGTTAATATTTTGTGTACTAATTTTGTTAAGGGTGTTATCTTTTTTCTTATTTGTTTAGTAAGAAAGTTAGAAAAGCCATAGTAATCTTCTGTTCAGAAATTACTGAGTTTAGCTATTGCTTCGGCTGATAGTCAAACATGCATTTTATGGAAAACATAATGTTTGTTAAGTGAAATGTTATCATCAGAAGGAAGAGTTATTCTTAAACCTAAGTTCCTTACTTGTGCAACACAGCATAAGTAAAGATATTTACTTGAATTTAATTTGTTTGTGAAAAGCTTCATTGTTCACATTGCCTTTTGTATATAGTGTTTTAAAGCTCTTATATTTCTCAGACCAAGTAGCTTTTTAGATCTTGTGTAGACCAACCTGTACATAAATGTGAATGGGGATATTCTACAACTTCAAAAGGACCAATACAGATATGGAAAAATTTCTTCAATTTTTAAATAAATTTCTTCAATTTTTAAATATTTAACTTATATCTTTCACGTGTTTTTACCAACACTAGATCTCTTACTTTTATCTGAATTACTTTCAATCTCTTGTCACACCTTTTTTTAGGCTCTTCTTGTTTTTCATAACTTCCTGCCTGTTGCCCCCATTTCTTGAGCAGAGATTGGTTTACATACAGGGAATTCAACAACCTCATTCAGGTGTTTGCAGGCTCGCTGTCAAACATTATTTCATATGGAGGGAAATCTGTAGAAGACTGTTGCAGGCTATTCATCACAAATTGAATGTCAGCAACATGTTTACCCTTTGATGTAGTCTCCATATTTCCCTCATGCATCTTACTGCTGGGTTGCTGCTTGGGTTTTATTCTGAACTGAGAATATGCTTTATACCTGTCCTTCCAGTGAAGAATTTCCATTATTTAGAAATAAACTGTGAGCCATTGTCAAACAGGATAGCCTTTGGTTTCCCAGTTTGTGTAATGTATTCACCTTCTGTTAAGACAGAATAATTTGACTGGTAGCTTTCCTTGTAGAGTAAAGTTCAATAAATGACTAAAATGAAACTGTACTCACCTCTTGGAATTGGTTTGAGCCATAGAGATCAATAGCAGTGAGGCTCATGGTTTTGTCTGGAATTATATTTTTCATTTGTCACCGACAAGTCTGGTTACTTCATTTTAACCATTAACATTTATTGCAAATTTAAATTTGCTTCCTACTTTGCCGTGCTGTAAAAATAAACATTCTCCTGTAGCTTCTGTAAACCCTTCTGTGCACCAAACTGCCCCTAACGTTCATCTGTGTAATTTATTAGTTTTCCATAAGCCGTTCAGGTCATCATAGCTTCTAACAGTCAGAGCAAGCATAAGTGCTTTTCAATAGGATACCTTTATGAACTTTATGAAATTTAACTACTTTTGCTTCCCCTTACGTTTCCAAAAGACTTTTTACCAGCTAACAGATGTTGTCATGCTTATAGTTCCTCTGACACACCATTGTTAGACATTAATTATTCACTACAGCAGTGAGACTTTATTAGAAATACACTCAAAGACAAAAAAAGACACCACGAAGTAATTATCCAAATGGGACAGAAATCAGTAGATGTAATGTACATGTATGGACAAACAGATGATTACAATTTCAGCAAAAATGGGAAAGCAGTTATTTGGCTTTGCATTGATTCATAGAGTTATTGTATATCCCTCTGAGGGATATCATGCCAAATTCTGCCCAATTGGTGCATCAAATCATCAAACTTCCAAGGTGGCCAGAGGGCCTTGCCCATAATGCTCCAAACCTTCTCAATTGTTGAAAGATCCAGCAACTTTGTTGTCGAATGTAGTTTTTGGCAAGCATGAAGACAAGCAGTAAAAACTCTCACTGTGTGCAGGCAGCCATTATGTTGCTGAAATGTAAGTGCAGGATTGTTTGCCATTATTTATTTATTGTGTCAAAAGTACAGAAATATATATATATATATATATATATATATATATATATATATATATATATATATATATATATATATATATATGTCTGCTTGTGTCTGTATGTGTGGATGGATATGGGTGTGTGTGCGAGTGTATACCTGTCCTTTTTTCCCCCTAAGGTAAGTCTTTCCGCTCCCGGGATTGGAATGACTCCTTACCCTCTCCCTTAAAACCCACATCCTTTCGTCTTTCCCTCTCCTTCTCCTCTTTCCTGATGAGGCAACAGTTTGTTGCGAAAGCTTGAATTTTGTGTGTATATTTGTGTTTGTTTGTGTGTCTATCGACCTGCCAGCGCTTTTGTTTGGTAAGTCTCATCATTTGAAACATTCCACGTGGGAAAAATATATCTAAAAACAAAGATGATGTGACTTACCGAACGAAAGCGCTGGCAGGTCGATAGACACACAAACAAACACAGACACACACACAAAATTCAAGCTTTCGCAACAAACTGTTGCCTCATCAGGAAAGAGGGAAGGAGAGGGAAAGACGAAAGGATGTGGGTTTTAAGGGAGAGGGTAAGGAGTCATTCCAATCCCGGGAGCGGAAAGACTTACCTTAGGGAGAAAAAAGGAAAAAAAGGACAGGTATACACTCGCACACACACACACACACATATCCATCCACACATATACAGACACAAGCATGTCTGCTTGTGTCTGTATATGTGTGGATGGATATGTATGTGTGTGCGATTGTATACCTGTCCTTTTTTTCCTTTTTTCTCCCTAAGGTAAGTCTTTCCGCTCCTGGGATTGGAATGACTCCTTACCCTCTCCCTTAAAACCCACATCCTTTCGTCTTTCCCTCTCCTTCCCTCTTTCCTGATGAGGCAACAGTTTGTTGCGAAAGCTTGAATTTTGTGTGTGTGTTTGTGTTTGTTTGTGTGTCTATCGACCTGCCAGCGCTTTCGTTCGGTAAGTCACATCATCTTTGTTTTTAGATATATATATGTATACAGACACATATAAGTGTTGACATAATTTTACACAAAAGAAGACCAGAAATTGGATGCTTCAAGTGCATTTGGTGTAGCCCTCATAAGGTCTTGCATGGTGCAGGTGGTTGGCGATGAGGAACACTGAAGGAAATGGCTGTCAGTCTGCTCAATGCCACACTGGTAAAGAACTGAGTCCACAGAGAAACCCCAAGTCCACAGATTGGTCTTGCATCTCATTGTGTATGATCATAATCTATTGAGGGATCTCCATATTGACCACTTCTCTGAATGTCCAGGGGGAAGTTCTTCCTTTGGAGTCATCCACTCTCTCAAATACTGACATTTCTCCTGCCATCGGAAGATCCTTGCTGCATGTGGATTCTCAATGAGAGCCTCAGTAGTTGTCAAGAAGTTCTTTCTTGATTTCAGCCTAAGATGTACAGGCTGGCGACCATATAGAGGATGGGCTTCCTTCATTGTGGCCTTACTTTTCTCATATCTCACAGCTATCTCACGTCTGATTTCAGGAGGAGCTATGCCAGCGAGGCAATGGAGTTTGTCCATAGGAGTAGGTCTTAAGCAACCCGTGATAATCCGGCAAGACTCATTTAGAGTCACATCTACGTTCCTGGCATGACTAGACTTGTGCCATACCGAACATGCATATTCAGCAATGGAATAACGTAGAGCAAGTGCACTTGAGTGCACAGTGCATGGATTAGCACTCCATGATGTACCTGTCAATTTTCGCACTATGTTTTTTCTGGCTGCCACTTTCTGTTTGGTGTTTAGGCAATGTTTTTTTTTATGTTAGTGCATGATCAAGAGTTACTCCAAATATTTGGGAGTAGGATTATGTTTGAGTACGATGCCTCCCCAGGATATATTTAAGGATCTATTTGCCAGTTTATTCTTCAGGTGGAAATCGCAGGTCTGAGTCTTGGTGGGATTAGATCTTCCAATGATTTTGATAGCGTATCTTCTACAGTCTCAAAGCAGTCAGCCTGAGTAGTGATAGCACAGTCATCAGCATAAATAAAGCTTCGAGTCCCATCAGGGATACATTGATCTTTGGTATAGATGTTGAATAATAGCGGCGCAATCACGCTGCCTTGTGGTAGCCCATTTTTCTGAGTTCTTCATCTACTTTTC
The DNA here is from genome assembly GCF_023898315.1 of Schistocerca nitens. Lineage (NCBI taxonomy): Eukaryota > Metazoa > Arthropoda > Insecta > Orthoptera > Acrididae > Schistocerca > Schistocerca nitens. The sequence continues at coordinate 304,930,771 of NC_064614.1, forward strand.
TTACCCCAGAATTCAAATCAATAATGATTGCCAACATGAGTAACTGAGAATTAGATATTCTCAGTGTCACACAGCCTCTTAAATCTCTGTATGTGAGGCGGAAAACAAAAAATGACCTCTTGTTGGAGAATTAAAATTTTCTGTACAAGCAAAAGGATAATGTCTAAAATATCTATTTTCATTTTTTTTATATTTCAGTAATTTACTTCATTCTTTAGATGCTCATATCAATTTCATTTTTTTAAATTCAACAGGACTTAATAATGGGGGTGACACCTATATAATGAGATCACTCCAGTGAAGTTCGTAGAGGGAGGGGAAAGTCTACTTCTGGGCAAGGAATGGTGGTGTGGGGGCAGCATCTCATACAGTATTGACAACTCAATTTTCATGCTGATTATCTGTTATGGTAGAAACATCTCACAGAACTAGAACAATTGTTTAAGTGCAATTTCAGGACCCTTACATTTAAATGTAGTACTACATGGCAGAAACAACACACACAGATAATGTGTAATATATCATACCACAGGTATTGGAATGCAGTTACAGTGCAAGGTGTATTTGCAGTGTTGCACAACTCCCAATAATTTTATACTTATGTGTTCCCTTTTCTTATACATATTTTTTGGTTTAGTAAGCCTAATATCTAACATGAAGTATGTTACCTTTGGTTGTCCAACACACTATTGCCTCATAACAGACTCAAAAATGCACTTGAGCTTGAAGCATACTCAGGTAGTTTGCCATCCTACAGCATCTCTGGTAGACAGTGCGGCCTATTTTATTTGGAACAGGGTTGCATACAGGCCTGTCTGTAGCATCTTGTAGCTCTGCAGTGAGTTTGCTGGGTGTTATAGTTGATTAGAAACAGTTCCAAATGCTCTGCAAGGTAGCACCACTCTAGGGAGAACACGTCTCACAGCATTCTCTCCTCCCGCAACATTAATTTGTAATCCTACTTGGTAGGATATGCCACCCAGAATCTGACCAGTATTGATATTTCAGCAGCAATCATAATAATTTTGCTTCATTCATATATTTGTTTTGAGGGTAAAAATTTGGAGGAAATGTGTTCTCATCAGTATAACTGTGTTTTATATTTTTGTTGGTTGTGAATAGAGAATGTCGGGAACCAGGCACTGAGATACAGAAGCGTTTCAAAAATGCAACATTGAAACTTTGGTTCAACATCCAACTTCAAATACCACTGTTGGAATGCTTTCCAGTAACCGTGCTTTGTACCAAACAATAGACTGCTAGGATTGGCAGGTGTGATAGAAGGCACAAAGTACAATGACTGCTACGGAATTCAACTTCAGCATTTGAGCTCACTGTGGATTGGACTGACTATTTTGGATCTGCTTTCTGTCAGTTTTATTTTCTATTTTTGTAGCTCTGCAGCTTCGTTGGGGCTCCCCCAAAATTGTCGTTACTTGTCAGCTGTTCCATTTCTCATTTCTATTGCGTTGTGAATTCTGAGTGTCGTGAAGTGAATCATTGTTATTTTCATAATGTATTATAAAAGAACTGAAAATATAACATGTAAGAAGCTAAAAGCAAACTAAGTCGATAAGATAGTTTAATAATTTGTAACAAAATATATCAGTATTGTATACATCATTATTCTTGCTTCAGGAGCTATGCTATAACTCGGGCTGAAAAATATAGTCACAATTGCTTTTGCAGAGGAATTTATTTTTGGTTGGTTTCAGTTAGTACAAGCTATCTGTTTTCAAAAGTTTCATCAGAAATATCTCTGATGTGTCTATGTGTGGGCAGCGTGTCACATACATAAGTCATAACAGAACTGGTAATAATCATTTGTCAATTAACCATAGTGTGGTCAACTCGTTTGTGCTGACAGTACCACTTCTGTGAAGGTTTACATACTTGACCTATGCTACACAAACCAACCATGTCATAAATCATCTCATGTAACTTTAGAAAATGGATGGATTATGCTAACCGAAACTGGTTGTTACATTACTGTATTATTTTTAGTATGTAATATTATACTTTGCAAATACATGTAGCAAGGAATATTTCATTTCGTTCTGTCAAAATAAGCTGTTAAAGGAGCCACCTTTCTGCTGGATTAAGTACAGTAGAGCATCAATTATCCTAACTAATTACGGGAAGTGAGTGTTCGTAAAACTAGTTTATGCAGATATTGAACTGTATACAGTAACCTCGTTTATATGTTTTTGAAGGGGGATGATAAAATAAATGTATAAGAGAAATTACCATTAAAATCAAACTTCTTAATATATTGGCATTAAATTTAAATGCATGCAAATGGAAGATACATATACTGTAAAGTAGCCGATAGGTGGTTCTCAGGAGAGGCCACTGTCTAGCAGCTGGAAGCTTCAATTATGCACCAAGATAATACTTTTCCGGAAACTAAAAGATGTTAAAGAGGGTCTTTTGTCACTGCCTTTCAGCACATTTTGTTCACAAAGTAACATATGTATGAGATTGGCTATTCTAATTGAGAATATTTCTTTTTAGGTATGTGTACAAAGACCCAATAAATTGAATATGCCTCAAGGAGTTCATACATCTAAAAGGAAAAGTGAATTTCAGTAGAGAAAAGCAAACAGGTTAAAACTGATACACTTTAGAGATGTCTGGCACCATCTTCAGATATGTTACAAAATCTGATAATAGCCGAATTTCATCAAAAGAAACTGATTCTCACGTTGATGCAAGGAATAATTCAGATAATATCAGCTCATCTTCAGAAGGCAACAGCAACAATACAGGTTTTATTATAACCCGTGAAGAAGACGAATCAGAAAAAAATACTGAAAATGACTGATAATAATGATAATGTTCTTACTAACAAAGACTAATAATATAAATGAATCAGTGCAGGATTGAGAGATGTCTGTCATTGGAGTATACCTGTTTCTGATCATGTTCACATTGCAATCATAAAAATAGGGAGTGAACATTTCCAAGACAGAGAAGGGCCATTGGGCACTGCATCTAGGCATGAATCCAAAACAAAAGGTGATTTGCAGTATCTTTCAAAGGAATGGTTTTTAAGGTGATACCTATTGGTGAAGAAATTCTGAAGTCTTGAATGGTTTACTCTGTAACAACTTATAGCCTCTACTGCTGCTGCTGCCGTTTGTTTGCTGTCACCAGTAGTACTAATGCGAGATTTACATTTTTGACAGGATTTTAGAAGTGGTGGAGACTGAATCCTAAAGTGGCTAACCATGAAACTTCAAATGAACACCAGGAAATCCATGAAAAGTGGAAAACTTTGTAAATGAGACTAAAATTACATAATAAAATGCAGCCTTCAAATTAATGGATACTGAAAAACTGAAGTGGAAGCTTCTTTTATCAAGGTTATTGGGTATAATATTGTTTCAGGCTAAATATAACCTAGCATTTCCTGGACTTGCTGAAGGACAAGGCTCTACAAATAAAGGCAGTTTCTTGGAACTAGTGAAACTACAGTCAGCATATGATGTAGTGTCGAAAGAACAGATCTTGAACTTGGAACATGGTAAATTTCAAAAAGTGTCATGTTTGTTACCAGAAGTACAGAATGAATTTATAAATATTTTAGCAAACAATGTAAAATCAAGCTTGTCAAGTAAATTAAACTGTCTAAATGTTTTGGTAATATGTTTGATAGCACAGCTGACATTTCACATGTTGATCAGATGTCTGGAATGATTTGTTTTGGAAAACTGATAATAGAAAAGTGTAAGTAAAAAAAGTACTTCTTGGACTTTTTCCTCTAAAAGGAAAAAAAAAAATGCCACTGATCTAAGTGATGAAATTCTTAAGAATCTTGAAAATGATGGTTTCGATTGTATAATGTGTCATTCCAAAGCGTATGACAATGCAGCTGTTATGAGCAGCATATATGGAGGAGTACAACTGTTACTAAAGAAAAAAAACAATAAAGCCGTTTTTGTTTGATGTAGTGAACATTCAATTAATTTATGTGGCTAAAATTCCTTTACACAAAATGTATCTTGACTAACTTTTTCGGAACAGTAGAGATGATTTTTAAATTTTTTTCTGCTTTCAATAGCCGCTAGGATGGTCTTATTAAACACTGCAAAGCAATTGTTAAAAGGCTCTCAACGACACATTGGATTGCTCATTATACTGTAGTAAAATCACTGGCAGAAAATTTTGATGGGTTTGTCACTGCAATTGGGGCATTATGTGATTAACAAGATAATTTGGGCACCAGCGGCGTTACACAAAATCTTATGCCTACTGTATGTAATTTCACTTTTCTATTCTATCTTTACTTTTGGAATGATGTACTGAAAGATGTACAAGGGTAGTTTGAAAAGTTCTTGGAACAGAATAGAAAAAAAGTACTTACATCACTGAAACTTTTTTTTATTTTTTGATGTAGTCTCATTGTAGATTAATGCACTTGGTCCAATGATGTTCCATTGCCTTGATCCCATTTTGCCCACTACAAAAAATTTTCAGTTTTGGATAAAGATGGAAGTTTGACGGAGCCATATCAGGTGAATAAGATGGGTGTAGCAACAATTCATATCTTAGTTCGTGTAAGTTTGCCGTGGCAACGGCAAGTGTGCAGGTGTGTATTGTGTTGATGGAAGATGACTTTCTTCCTTGCTAAACCTGGCCTTTTTCACATATCTTTTGTTGTAATTTGTCCAGGAGGTTAGCATAGTATTTTCCAGTAATTGTTTGCCCAGTGGGGAGAGAATCTACAAACAGAATTCCCTTCGCATCCCAGAACACTGATGCCATGACCTTTCCTGCTGAAGGAATTGTCTTTGCTTTCTTTGGTGGTGGAGAATCAGCATGTTTCCACTGCTTTGAGTGTTGTTTTGTCTCTGGGGTATAGTAGTGCTCCCAAGTTTCATCTGTGGCCACAAACCAGCACAAAAAATCTTGTACGTTTCTTCTAAAACAGGCCAAACATTGTACCGATATGTCCATTCTCACGCATTTTTGATCCAGCGTCGAGTTGCGACACCCATCTTGCAGATAATTTTTTCATTTCTAATTCTTCAGTTAAAACGTGGTATATCCTTTCAGATGTCATCTGGCAAGCGTGAGCAATTTCATGCACTTTCAATTGATGATCCTCAATGACCATTTTGTGCACTTTTGCAATGATTTCTGGAGTAGTGACACATCTTCGCTGATCACTGTTTGGATAATCATCTAAGCTCTCCCAACTAAATTTAAATTCATTTGTCCACTTGGCAACAGTTGAATATGAAGGAGCAGAGTCCCAAGATCACCCTGCAGACACTTATTTAAAGAGCTAGAGATCTTCACTGTAGCCTCACAATATATATATTCACTTATGAAATTTGTTATTAACAATCCGAAAGAATTCAAAAGTAATAGCAGTGAACATGGCTACAACACTAGGGGAAAGGATGATCTTCACTACTCAAGGTTAAATCTAACTTTGGCTCAGAAGGGGGTAAACTATTCTGCCACAAAAGTCTTTGGTCACTTACCTAATAGCATCAAATGTCTGACAGATAGCCATATAGCATTTAAAAGGAAATTAAAAGAATTTCTTAATGGTAACTCCTTCTACTCCTTAGATGAATTTTTGGATATAGTAAGTGGGTAATTTCCCAACCCCCCCAAAAAATCTGATTGTCATATAATATTTTGTGTAATGTAATATCTTGTATAGACACCTTTTATTAACCTGACACGTTCCACATCATTATGAAGTGTCATGTTCATGATCTATGGAACAAGTACTAATCTAATCTAATCCAGTGTATTCTGGAAATTGGCATGAATGTTCTTTGCTTTCATACGATCTAATGTTGAAGCATGTGGTAGAACCATTGGAACCAATACTCGCTCTAAGTCACAAAATGAATATCATTATCCATCCTATACCCAGGAGATATGATGTTCAAAATTTAAATTGTAAAATTAATACTGCAAACCTCCACCTGATACAGGCTCTGAATTTAGCTGAACACGCATACAAAAAAAGAATTGCTGTGAACTTTGAAATAGAGAGACTAGCCAGAAACCACTTCACAACACATGGCTTACACCTAAAGAAATGTGGCAAGGAGATTATCTGCAATAGCCTGGCCTTCCTGACAACTATGGGTGACAATAAGAAACCAAAAGTCCGAAACCATAAACAGACGCTAATAAGCAATTGGATAAAGACAAACAAGTTGGGAAATAAAAAGAGTAATAGTGGCCATACTGTGCAAACTACACTAGACAAATGGGTCACGAAGTCACAGAGACGAAACACAAACCCCCTGACCCCTCAAAAAGGTCAGGAACCTGAAAGGATCAATAATGTGATGGTGAATATTATCGAGACATCCCTCCAAAACGTCAATGTGATGCCTCAACAGTGTGAAGTACATGTGGATACTTATCAGGCCCACCTGGAAGATGAGATGGCTGCCAAGGATGACCAACAGAACCAGCACAACTGCTCAGAAGTCAACATACCTGGAATACAGCACAATTTAAACTAAAGGTCAGTGACACAGTAAATATGACTTCGAGCCCCCTGAGTAAACCCCACTCAGGCCTGAAAATCTATTATCACAATGTCCAATCCTTGAGCAACAAAACTGATGACTTAAGCATTTTGCTGACTAGTGAACTCAGTGATATCTCAGTAGTATGCCTAGCAGAGCACTGGCTCTGCACTGATGTGGTTAAGCTAATCTCACTACCCAACTTCAAATTGTGTGAACACTACTCCAGATCAAATGATGGACATGGTGGGGTTGTCATCTTCATCAAACAACACATTGAATATAGCCCACTTCCTACCCTAAAGGAAATAGGAACAGATAAGATCTTTGAATGTGCAGCCATAAAGCTTACAGATCTAAATCTAATTGTAGCTACAATCTACCGCCCCCCCTCCAGTAGTATTAATGATTTTCTGTTATAAATGGACTTGTTTCTATCCAAAATAAGTCAGAGGAAACAGGATGTGATTATATGTGGTGACTTTAATATAGACTTTCTCACCCACAACAGAAATAGGGAAACATTGATTAACATTGCAAAAACTTATAATCTGCATGGCCTTGTAAACGAGCCCACTAGAATAACACCCACATCCAAGACAGCTTTAGATCAAATTTTTGCAAATAGAAATAAACTTAACCCAACTCTAGAAGTATACAATACAGGATTCAGCGACCACCAAGCTGTCATTCTAAAGGTCAATGTTAGCAAAGATACCTCAAACCCAGTCCCACCTAAAACTTTACGAAGGTTTTTCACCCAAGAGAACTTGAACAAGCTAAATGCCCTCCTTAGTAAAGAAAAGTGGACAGAGATGTACACAGCCAATGATGTCAACATGAAATTGAACATATTTCTTGACAAAATGATCCACCACTTTGAAGAGGCCTTTCCTCAAAAACCAGTAAGAATAAATAATAATAATAATAGAAACAAGAGTTGGATTACACCAGCTATAAAAATCTCTTGCAAACATAAAAGAATACTCCACATGTTATGTAAACAAAGTAGTGACTCCCCCCAACTAACAGAATACTATAAAAGTATCCTAAGAAGAGTGATAAGACAAGCAAAAAGGATGCAGAATGATGAGTACATTGACAAATCCAGCAATAAAGTAAAAGCAATGTGGAATATCATAGAAAGGGAAAGAGGGGAAATGAAAGCTTCACACACGAACATAGAAATCAAACTCCACAATGAATCTATATCTAATCCCGAAGTTGTGGTGAACTCATTCAACAATTTCTTTACAAGCATAGCTGAAAAACTGGTCCAAAATAATCCTAACACAAATTACCAACCAGCAAACCAAAAATATCACACATGTGCAGAGTCAATTTTCATTACCAAAGTCACCAAAAATGATGTTGCAAAAGCCCTCAGAGAGTTAAAAAATTCATATTCAGCTGGAGTTGATGGTATCCCAGCAGCTGTAATCAAAAATTGTGAACACATAATTGCTGAACCATTAACTCACCTCTGTAACTGTTCTTTCCAGGCAGGTATCTTCCCTGAAGCTCTGAAACTTTCTAAAGTAATTCCTGTCTTCAAAAAAGGTGATAATAAAGATATGAATAACTACAGGCCTATCTCAATCTCATCCTGCTTTTCTAAAGTTTTTGAAAAAATAATGTCCAAAAAATGATGGACTTCATTGAAAAAAAAAAGATTTACTAAGTTTAGCTCAACATGGGTTCAGAAGCAACAAATCTACTGAAACTGCAGTATATGATTGCATAAATACGCTTTTAGAACTGTTAGATAGAAAACAACCCATAACAGGCATATTTCTGGATCTGTCAAAGGCTTTTGACACTGTTGACCACAAAATATTACTGGAAAAATTAGAACACTATGGTATCAGAGGAATTGCAAACAACTGGATTGCTACATTCCTAACCAATTGGATGCAGAGAGTCAGCATGAAATATACTAATAGACAAAGTAACTCAATAACCGAAATACTATCAAGTAATAAAATTGTAAAGCAAGGTGTTCCACAGGGCTCAGTATTGGGATCCCTACTTTTCCTCCTGTATATTAATGACTTGAGCCTGAATGTTGATGCACACAAAACAATAATATTTGCTGATGACACAACTGTACTCCTCAAAGGGGAGAATACAGAGGCTGTGCAAAAAGCTGTGAACTTGGCTACTGATCAACTCAGCAACTGGGCAAAAATCAACAGGTTAACTATCAACACCAAAAAGACAGCTTCCATGAACTTCCACATAACACAAAATGCAAATTCCTCTCAGCCATCTGTCACTATAAATAACCAGTCAATAGATACCGACACTGTTTTCAAATTCCTAGGTCTGTGGGTTCAAGATAACCTGAAATGGAATACACATACAGGAAAGGTAAATGCCAGGATTTGTACTGGCTGTTATGCATTGAGTGTACTGAAAACATGTGATAGCCTGAAAACATTAGCCAGTGCATACTACGCTTACATACAAGCCCACCTAAAATATGGTGTAATATTCTGGGGAAATGCTCCAACTGCTCTGAGCACATTCAGAATCCAGAAGAGAGCAATGAGGATTATTACTGGGAGCAAACGCAGAGACTCCTGCAAACCCATCTTCAGAAAGTTGGAAATCCTTACACTGCCTTGCCTCTACATTCTTGAGACTCTAAAGTTCTTCAGAAAACACATAGTGCCAACTGACCCCAGAGTCGTAAAAAATAATGAAATACATGAACACAACACCAGGAAAAACGCAAACCTGCATGTTATACGTACAAACACTCGACTGTGTAAAAAGGGAGTTTTCCACATGGGCCTCCAACTGTTCAACTATCTTCCCACTAGTATTAAGTCCATCGAAGACAACATAAAATTTAGCAAAGCCATGAAGTCATATTTGTTGTGTCACTGTTTTTACTCTGTAAATGAATACTTAGAACAGTAATCTTGCTGTTTGTGTTAAATTGAAAACATTGAGCAATATAATACATTAGGATACTATAGGCTTACGTTAATATATGTTAACAATGTTAAATGATATTTTCCGACATCTGCAACACACTGTGTACCATCAGATCACATGGAATAAATAAATAAACAGAGCCACATCACCACAACAGCTCTCTTCCAAGAGCACTGATGTTGCACATGTTTACAGGCAGCAGTCCAATGAACATCACATGAACAACTCGTTGTGCTAGCACTGACCTCTCATGGTGATTCCGAGAAATTTCCAAACCACCCTCGTAAATTGTACTCAGGTTTCATTGCAAAGTAAAGGCCTGAGTCGTGATCAGTTAGTTATAAAAATAGAAGCACTTTGTCTTTGCACTGAACAAAAACATATCATATAGTATAAGAGGCTGTGAAAAAAATCAAAGGAATAAAACATTCGTAGAGAAAGAAGAATTCGTTGTAAAAATGAGTGGCTGATGAATTGGCCACCAGAAGGGGACTCACGCTGAGAGAAAAGCATTAGAAGGATATGTTGGAATATCTTGACTGATTCAGTATTGAACTCCAACACCAGATTAAAGTCCATTCAAGATATTGCTTCGTTGTTCAAGGCTGCACAGACAAATACTTTGCTTTTGGCATACAATGAGGAGTTGAAATTAGCTGTTTCAAAAGTCTTTGGTTTTTATGATGAAATATCAGAATGAGAACTTCTCTATGAGATTCCAAGGCTGAGAGATTTAAAAGTGGCTAATGTCACAGATTCTGATTGGGAATGTCATGATTTTTGAAATTCATTGTGGAATGGGATTTTAAAGTCTCTCTTCCAAACCTTATGCTTACTGTAGAGTTATTTATGATGATTTGCATATAAGTTGCTTCAAGTGAGAGGGGCTGTCGTAAATTAAAATGAATTATATGTTACTTACCAGCAACAATGAGCAACACGAGGCTATATAATCTTGCCATGTTAAATATCAAACATGAGGCAACACAAAATACTAATTTTCAAGATGTGATATCAGAGTTTGCAGGTGTTAAAGACAGCAATAATTTTTAAGTATTTGTGTCTCACTTTAAGAAAAAATTTTGTGAAGAATATATATTAACATATAGAGTATAATACTACATAAGATATAGTGTATAAAACTATATACTGATGTAGAATGTATAAAGAAATAATACTATTATTTATTGCAATTTGGTGAGTAATGACTCTAAGGCCTAAATTTACCCTATTTAAATTTATCCAGTTTTATTGATTTTAAGAGTTTTTGTCAGTGGCATGACACCAATGATATCTGCCCTGGAAGCCACTCATGCCAGCTACAACACTGATCTTGTCATCATGGGTAAATAACACTGATACAACATGAGGCCTCTTTTCTAAATCTCACACCTCTGTATGCAATCCTTTACGCATTTTAAGGAGCTCCGAGTAGCTTTGTACAAAAGATAAAATCAAACAATGGAAAAACCAGGATGGAATGTAACAATGTTATGAACAGGATAGTTCCTACTCACCATATAGTGGAGATGCTGAGTTGCAGATAGGCACAACAAAAAGATTGTCACAAAATGATCTTTCAGCCAACAATGCCTTTGTCGAAAAAAGACAAAACACTTACACTCACACACACATATGACCACAGCCGAAACCAGACCATCTCTCTCTCTCTCTCTCTCTCTCTCTCTCTCTCTGTGTGTGTGTGTGTGTGTTTTGTATTTTTTGACAAAGGCTTTGTTGGCCAAAAGCTTATACTGTGACTGTGTGTGATTTCTGTCTTTTTTTCGACAAAGGCTTTGTTGGCCGGAAGCTCAAATTGTGACAGTCTTTATGTTGTGCCTATCTGTGACTCAGCATCTCTGCTGTATGGTGAGTAGCAACTATCCTTTTCTTAATATTTGTACAGAAGAAGAATGTTTTGTGAGTGCAATAATTCCAAACAAGACAAGCGGCCCAAGAGAGTTATAAATGCCTACAGATGTTACTAGTTTGCAATTGGCAGCCTTAAATACTCAGCTGACAGTAGACATTACTGTAGCAACAAAAACCTAATGCCTACAACATGTGTGAACTCTGCTACTGTTGCTATAAATGGAAAAGGTAAAATTGCTGTAAATGCATATGACTGCCTAAATTTTTTGAAGAATAGTAATGCTAACAAAGTACCTCACATGACTCAGTATATCCGCTTTGAGTTAATCATTACCAGCTAAGGTAGTGTACATAGCAGAAAGAACATTGATGGATAGGAATTTGCGTACCACATCTTTCTCAAAGAAAATGGACCCCTTTGGTTTCCTGGTGCATTAATTCCAGCAGGGTTGACAAGACAATGAAAAGATTATCTTTTAAAAACATCAGGCCATATTGCAAAATTCTGTGTTCTGAAGTAGAGCCAGAACTTGAACCAGAACCTCAAGCCAGTGGCCATGAGAAATTGAGGAAGAACCAGACTACTCAGATATCCCACAAGCAAAGATGAAGGCACAAAAACACTGCTTGTGAACACTCTTGAACACCTTCAGACACAAGTATTTTAGAAATAGAAAATCATATCCCTTTGCCGCTATAAAAATGGGATTTCAATAATCTATGTTTGGGAGTTTTGTGAATTCAAAAGTTTAGGTGTTTTTGAGCCCATTAATAGCTTTAAAATCAAAATTTGGCCTAAAAGATGGAACAGAACAGAATAAATATTTCAGTATTTTGAAGGAAAAAAAAATGAATGTTGTGCAGTGTATGCTAATTTTTCTCAACTTGGGAACCAATTTATTTGGTTTTAAATTTTTATGCACTATAGTTCATTGGAGGTCTGAGTGGTTAACCACTTAATGCATAATGTCAATTTAAAAAAGTATATACCATTTGACAAAGGACATTTTAGGGGTAATACACATGCATAATTTGTTTCTTAAATATGTGAAACCAAACAATGGTAATAAACTGAAACTTTAAAAGGCTTATCTCTAAACACTTGTTTAAAAGGATTTATTGGTGGCCAACTCCTTCTACTCCATTGATGAATTTCTTAGTAAAACCAACTGATTTGTATATAAGTACAACATAACTTCTGCACAATTTCAGTGCAGTAATGTGTTCATTGAAAATTTGTGTGTGTGTGTGTTAGTATAATCTAACTTCTGCACCATTTCAGTGCAGTAATGTGTTCATTGTAAATAAGTATTACAGTAGTTGTATTACCTTATAAATAAATAAAAAACTTTTTTTATTTTAAATTCAGTGCATTAGTATTTGTAAAATTACTCTTAGTGTTCATTAAAAAATGACGATCATTCCACTTGGGACCTGTGGAATGGTACATTAGCTTATTTGTTTTAATTGTAAATATTTGTCATGTATTGTTGTTTTTCTGACATGTTCCACATCCTGGAGGACCTCCTCACTACGGATCAATTGGAATGAAAGTAAATCTAATCTAAAATCTAATCCATGAAGAATATTCAGTTTGTCATAACTCACTCAAATTTAGAGAGAGAGATTTCTTTGTTTTTTTTCCCAAATTGTTCAGAATTTTATGCAGAATGTAAAAATTACAAACACTCAAAGTCCAAAATTTTCAACAATAACTCACTTATTACTTTCAGTTCCACAAATGTAAAAAGAAATGTCCTGACTAATGGACTCGTCATAGACCAGCCCAAACCGCTAAGAACAGAAACTTGATATTTGGAGAGGGTGTTGATCTTATTCTATAGGCATCATTTAAGAAGAGATGTTTTGAAATTCCACCTCTAAGGGGATGAAAAAGGGTGTGAAAAGTTTTATGAAAATATGTTGCTATTAAGGCAATTCTGAAGCTAGAACTACATAAACTGGTGTTTGGTTTCTCGGACAGAAACATAGAAATATGTGTTTCAGCATGGGGGTGAAATAGAGAGTGAAAGTTTCTTTTTTATTTTTTAATCATTATTAAAGAACTACTACAACTTTTTAAAGATACATTTATGAAAATTGGTATTTGACTTCTTGGTTAAAAATTTAAAAAAAAATGTTTTGTTTCAGCATATCTGGAAATTCAACTCCGAAGTAGGCAAAATAGGAGATGAAAGTTTTTATGGAAATATTTCATTACGAAAGTATTATTGAAATTAAATCTCCAAAATTTTGTATTTGGATTGTTGGTTAGGAATTTAAAAATACATATTTCAGTGCTTTTTGGAAATTCAACACCTAAGAGTGTGAAATAGGGCACAGAATCTTTTATGAAAATATTTCATTATGTCAAAACGTTTTTGAAGCTAAATCTATGAAAGCTGGCATTTGACTTCATGGTTATAAATAAAGAAATATGAGTGAAAGTTTCTATGGAAACGTCACCACACGAACTCAAAATGCATGATTAACAAAGATCTCCAACTCCCACTACCAGAACTGCTTATGAACAGAAGGTCATTCAGAAAAGACCCTGCTCCTATGGCTATAATTAACATGAAAAGTTTAGATGTTGCAGCTGGTGAGAGAGGGCGAGGGGGGAGAGAGAGAGAGAGAGGGAGAGAGAGAGAGAGAGAGAGAGAGAGAGAGAGAGAGAGAGGGAGGGAGGGAGGGAGACAGAGAGAGAGTGAGAGTGAGAGAGAGAGAGAGAGAGAGAGAGAGAGAGAGAGAGAAAGAGAATATGTGCATACCTTACAGTCTACGTGAGTGAACCAGCAGGCAGTGGGTTAGTCACTTAATAAACACAATGCCTCTGGTCCAGATTGTATACCAGTCAGTTTAAGTTCCTTTCAGAATATGCACATACAGTAGTTGCATGCATAGCAATCATATACAACCATTCAATCATCAAAAGATCTGTATCTAAAGAATGGAAAGTTGCATGAATTGCACCAGTATCCAAGAAGGGAAATAAGAGTAATCCACTGAATTACAGACCCATATCACCAATGTCAATTTGCAGTAGGATTTTGAAACATATACTGTCTTCAACACTGTGAATTATCTCGAAGAAAATGGTTCATTGACAAATAGCCAACACGGATTCAGAAAAAATCATTCTTGTGAAACACAACTATCCCTTTATTTTCATGAAGTAATGATTACTTTTGTCAGGGGATCTCAAATTGTTTCTGTATTTTTAGATTCCAGAAGGCTTTTACCACCATTCCTCACAAGTGAGTTCTCATCAAATTGTGTGAAGTATCATCTGAGCTGTGCAAATGGATTTGTCATACCATGTCAAAAAGGTCATGGTTCATAGCAATTGACCAAAAGTCATCAAGTAAAACAGAAGTAACATCTGGTGTTCCCTGAGAAAGTGTTATAGGTGTTCTGCTGTTCCCAATCTTCATAAATGATTTAGGAGACAATTTGAGCAAATGTATTAGATTGTTTGCAGATGATTCTGTCATTTACCATCTTGTAAAGTCATCAGATGATCAAAATCAATTGCAAAATGATTTAGACAAGATACCTATATGGTGCAAAAAGTGGCAATTGATTCTACAAGTGAAAAGTGTGGTCATCCGCATGGGTGCTAACAGCAGTCTGTTAAATTTCAGTTACACAATAAATCACACAAATCTAAATCCTATGACATCAACTACATACTTAGGGATTACAATTATGAACAACTTAAATAGTAATCATCGCATAGGTAATGTTGTGAGGAAAGTGAACCAACCACTGCGATTTATTGGCAGAACACTTAGCAAATGCAAAATATTGACGAAAAAGACTGCCTACACTATGTTTGTCCATCCTCTACTGAAGTACAGCTGCCCATTATGGGTTCCTCATTAGATAGGATTGATGGAGCATATAAAAAAAGTTCAAAGAAATGTAGCGTGTTCTATATTTTCGTGAAGTAGAGGAGAGAGTGCCATGGATATTATACATGAATTGAGGTGGAAGTCATCAAAACAGAGGTGTTTTACATTGCAGCGGGGTCTTCTCATGAAATTTCAATCTCCAGCCATCTGTTGACGGTGTGCAGATACATAGGGAGAAATGATCATCACAATAGAATAAGAGAAATCAGAGCTTGCACAGAAAGATTCGAGTGTTTGTTTTCCCAGTGTGCTGTTCAAGAGTGGAACGGTAGACAAATAGCTTGTAGGCAGTTCAATGAAACCTCTTCCATGCACTTAATTGTGAATTGCTGAGTAATCATATAGATGTAGATGTTTGTTCCCTCTCAGTGAGTTTTATGCTCACATCAGTAAGAATAACGATAACTATACAAAAATTGATGGCTTTTATTGCATTACACCTCCAGTGGTCATCAGATGTAAGGTGTGCATTACCAATATTTGGAGCTCTCCTGTACTTTTCTTAAGTGCTGTTGTGTGAGCTGTGGGAGGTGCATAAACTAGCTCAAAAAAGAAGAAGGAGAAAGACATAAGCTGTTGTAACCTATCCTTAACTTATGAGATGCAAACTGATCTGAATATGCTTAAATTTACTTTTCATGCAATACTTCAGAAGGAAATTGCTTCTCTGATGACCATTTCGTTTTCCTAGTGCAGACCATCCAACATGAAATGGAAAATGAGGATGTCAAAAAGTGACAACAGACATAAGAGGCTTAGACTCAAGATCCAAGGAATAGAAAAGCAACTGGAATCACTCAACAGAGGAAAGTCCACTGGACCTGACGGGATACCAATTCGATTCTACACAGAGTACGCGAAAGAACTTGCCCCCCTTCTAACAGCCGTGTACCGCAAGTCTCTAGAGGAACGGAGGGTTCCAAATGATTGGAAAAGAGCACAGGTAGTCCCAGTCTTCAAGAAGGGTCGTCGAGCAGATGCGCAAAACTATAGACCTATATCTCTGACGTCGATCTGTTGTAGAATTTTAGAACATGTTTTTTGCTCGAGTATCATGTCGTTTTTGGAAACCCAGAATCTGCTATGTAGGAATCAACATGGATTCCGGAAACAGCGATCGTGTGAGACCCAACTCGCGTTATTTGTTCATGAGACCCAGAAAATATTAGATACAGGCTCCCAGGTAGATGCTATTTTTCTTGACTTCCGGAAGGCGTTCGATACAGTTCCGCACTGTCGCCTGATAAACAAAGTAAGAGCCTACGGAATATCAGACCAGCTGTGTGGCTGGATTGAAGAGTTTTTAGCAAACAGAACACAGCATCTTGTTCTCAATGGAGAGACGTCTACAGACATTAAAGTAACCTCTGGCGTGCCACAGGGGAGTGTTATGGGACCATTGCTTTTCACAGTATATATAAATGACCTAGTAGATAGAGTCGGAAGTTCCATGCGGCTTTTTGCGGATGATGCTGTAGTATACAGAGAAGTTGCAGCATTAGAAAATTGTAGCGAAATGCAGGAAGATCTGCAGCGGATAGGCACTTGGTGCAGGGAGTGGCAACTGTCCCTTAACATAGACAAATGTAATGTATTGCGAATACATAGAAAGAAGGATCCTTTATTGTATGATTATATGATAGCGGAACAAACACTGGTAGCAGTTACTTCTGTAAAATATCTGGGAGTATGCGTGCGGAACGATTTGAAGTGGAATGATCATATAAAATTAATTGTTGGTAAGGCTGGTACCAGGTTGAGATTCATTGGGAGAGTGCTTAGAAAATGTAGTCCATCAACAAAGGAGGTGGCGTACAAAACACTCGTTCGACCTATACTTGAGTATTGCTCATCAGTGTGGGATCCGTACCACATCGGGTTGACGGAGGAGATAGAGAAGATCCAAAGAAGAGCGGCGCGTTTCATCACAGGGTTATTTGGTAACCGTGATAGCGTTACGGAGATGTTTAATAAACTCAAGTGGCAGACTCTGCAAGAGAGGCGCTCTGCATCGCGGTGTAGCTTGCTCGCCAGGTTTCGAGAGGGTGCGTTTCTGGATGAGGTATCGAATATATTGCTTCCCCCTACTTATACCTCCCGAGGGGATCACGAATGTAAAATTAGAGAGATTAGAGCGCGCACGGAGGCTTTCAGACAGTCGTTCTTCCCGCGAACCATACGCGACTGGAACAGGAAAGGGAGGTAATGACAGTTGCACGTAAAGTGCCCTCCATCACACACCGTTGGGTGGCTTGCGGAGTATAAATGTAGATGTAGATGTAGATCAGAAAATTGAGTATAGAAAGTAAGTTGGCATGCTTGTAGAATACAAAGTATGACTGCTCTTTGCAAATTAACAAGTGAATCACTTAGCATGATGCATGAAAATCTGCTGAAAGGATCTCCAGTGCAACTCTTGAATCGCCTTAGAAAGAACTCCTAAAGGCCTCC
This sequence comes from Schistocerca nitens, assembly GCF_023898315.1. Lineage (NCBI taxonomy): Eukaryota > Metazoa > Arthropoda > Insecta > Orthoptera > Acrididae > Schistocerca > Schistocerca nitens. Next base: position 304,948,457 of record NC_064614.1, read on the forward strand.
AAATCAGAGTCCCTCAGCAAGAACTCTGAATGATCTCTGAATGAACCAGCATGGTTTCTGAATGACAGAATCCTTTGAATATGAATATGTACTCTCCACTGAGAGTACATATTCTCTTGAATGACAGCGAGGCTGCCCTTGCTCATCTTCCCACCCCCCCCCCCACCCCTCCCCCACCCCCACCCCCACCCTGTGCTTCATGGCACTGAATTTCCCATTGTATCATCCTGTAGCTGATGAGCTCAATTTGCAGTGTAATCCAGTAATGACTGATGCTGGATAACTCCTCCTGCCAGTCTTCGTATAGGGTACCAAACTTTCCGATCTTGCTTCGGAAGGTCCCTGCCTGGCGACTAGTGTGGAACACAGGAACTCTGGTGGCATTCTCTCACTATCTCCCATTACAGCACCTGCCACTATTTATTACTATTCCTAAGCTGTCTAGGAGGCTGTAGCTTAACAAACAAGTCCATACATTCATGACAGGAAGGCTTTTAAGCCCCCTCCTCAAATGTCTTAGGTACTCAAAACTCAGTGGCCTCCCTTAACAGTTAGTCTTTAAACATGACACAGCTCTCAGAGTGAAGGTATACACTTCAGTTAATTCATACCTGTCCATCTTCTGTGGCTTTTGTGAAGGTTTCACAATATCCAAGCACAGCTTAATTTGAATCCCTCTGTCCAGAGTAATTGTCTGTGATGTATTAGAGGTGTTTCCTTGTAAACTTTGTGTTTTAATTTTCTCAACAGAGAAAATCTGGAGGTGTTTAATCTAGTAAGCATGTGGGCAATTTTTTTCCTTAAAAATGATCCAGTTACCTCTAAATGTTCTATTAAGAATGTTTATAATTATTTGTGCAAAATTTGCAGGACATCAATCTTGTTAGTACCACAGGGACTGTGTTAATCCCAGTGGAATTTCTTCCAACAGCTGCAGCAGCTTATCTGTTGGGAATTGTTGAGAATTATGGCTATTTAGAGTACATCAGTAAAAGAAGGACCAATTACATGACTCTTGAAAAAGACATACGACATGTGGCAGACCGAGGTCATTGTTCATCCAGTTCTCTCATCCATTGCGGGAGTTACTTTGATCAGCTGGGCGTACTGGGAAGACTGATTTTCCATCTCGCATGGAAATGCTGCATCACTTTGCAGTTCTCTAGATACCACTCGTAGAACAGTAACCACTTTTGAAAGTTACTACCATAAGGCTATTGACAGAAAAAAATGTGGAAAAGATGAAATGCATATGCATTATTGACAAAACACTGCTTTTGGCTGTTCTCACTCACACAGTCAAGCTACCTCAGAATGATGTGTGGACTGTCTGCTACTGCTTCTAAAATGTCAGCTGCATTTCTTTCATCATTTGCTGTTCTTTCCATTGGCATATTTTGTTCTTTACACTTAGAGTGTCTTAATTTTTTTTTAATGTTTCCAAAGACAAATCATGAGGTTATGGCACAGTCAGGATACCTTTCAGCATAAAAATACTGTGTTACTATAACAACTTCATCAAAACAAACACTGTATCCACTTCTTCAACTGTTGTGAACATTGTGAAAGCCTTAATAGCATAACTAACAAGTTTTTTGATAGATACAACACCAGATCACAGAGTGATGGGTGTTAAATGCACAGGTAAACACATGAACTACATCTGAGTTATATATTTGCTTACATTTAGTGCACTAGGGCAGATGTCTATAGGACCTTTCCTCTTGAGAGTAGAAAAGTGGTTTACAGTGCTGTTATCTTGTCACCATTTTATCAAGTTCAACACATATTCTGTCACTGACCTTGTATTTGAAGATTCTTTCCATTGCCACAAAAAAGGTATATAGTTCCATTTATAATAAAATAAAATAAACCAAAGTCAGTGTCATAATTCAGCAGCTATAAATGCTAAAAATTAGTTGCATATGTCAGAAAAAGCAGCACACTGTCCACTATAACTTAATGAAAACCAAACCTCAATATATTAACTTATCCTGGATATATTCTGAGCACATTTTGTCTTAGCTACCTCACCTTGCATCATATACACTCTAAAACAGAAAAAGGAAAAAAAAGCACCACAAAGGAATTATCCAAACTGGATGGAAATCAGCCGATTTAATGTGCATCTACAGACAAAAAAATTATTGCAATGTCAGAAAAACTGGATGATTTATTCAAGAAAAAGGGCTTCACAAATTGTGTAAGTTAATAACGCATTGGTCCACCTCTAGCTCTTATGCAAGCAGTTATTTATGCAAGCAGTTATTCTGCTTGGCATTGATTGATAGACTTGCTGAATATCCTCCTGAGGGATATGATGCAAAATTCTGTCCAATTGCCACATTAGATCATCAATGAGCTCGTTGGAGGGCCCTGCCCATTATGCTCAAAATCTTCTCAGCTGTGGAGAGATCCAACAATCTTACTGGCTGAGGTAGGATTTGACAAGCATGAGGACAAGCAGTAGAAACTCTTGCTATGTCAAGTGGTCATTATCTTGCTGAAATGTAAGCCCAGTAGAAACTCTTGCTATGTCAAGTGGTCATTATCTTGCTGAAATGTAAGCCCAGGATGGCTTGCCATGAATGGCAACAAAATGGAGTGTAGAGTATCATCAATGCACTGCTGTGCTGTAAGGATGTGCAGGGTGTCATAATGGTGAAGGTGAGCAGCAGGTGGTTAAATGGGCAGAGAAGGGGGAGGGGGTGGATCATGGTTGGATGGTTGTATGAACTGGAAGAGGCAGGGTTCAATGTTGGAAATAGGTTGGCTTTGGTTTGAGGGACTGGCAGCAAAGCAATATTTCCACACACAGGTATCAGGAGAAGGAGAGTAGGTCTTTGACAAGTCTAACATGGTTGAATTTGAGCACTGGGTTAAAGATGAGGCGTTTGGAAAGGCCTGAAATGTCTGTGAAGCTGAGGGTTTTGGTGGAAAGGTTAACAACAGTGCTACAGGAATGTTTCAACTCAGGGTTTGATGGCGTGTTGGTAGGGAGTTTTGGGAGATGTGGCAAGTTGAAAAGATCCACTAGGCAGGGTTTAAATGCTATGGACGAGGACGAGGAGGAACACTATGGGTGGGGTAGGGGTTGGAAAGTGGTGCTCCAAGGTGGCAGTAGTATGTCAGCAGGTTGGATAACTTATGTAGGTGGTATCCAGAGTGCTCCTCCAGGTGAAACTGAATCCCTTGCTCTGCAGCACCTTTTCCCTCTCCTCTCATTTTTCACTCCATTTTCTCCACCTCCCTGCTTCACAATCTCCTGACACTGTACCTGTTGGCATTATAGTCCCTGCAGATTCTGCCAGACAGCGCTTCTCTCTTCTCCCACCTCTACATTGCTAACCCTTCCCCTTCCTTGACCTCTCCAGATTGCTGCTTCCGTCCCACGTGATAGTTGCATTCTGGCTCAAGTTGCTGGAGTTGATGGTCATGTGTTCGTAAGGTGTGCTTGCTTCTGTGAATGAATTGTATGTATTTCTCTTTTTCTGATGAAGGTGAGGATGAAAGCTTAAGTGTGAGTGTCTTTTGATAGTGGTTGTCTGCAACTTAGCATGTTATCTTTATGCTAAGTAGCAGTCTATCTTTTCGTGCATTGACAAAAATTGTTTTACACAGAAATAGAAGGTTATAATGCAAATCACCAAAAAATATGCAAATCTTGTCAAAAATCAGTATTCCGATCGACTGATATGCTTGACAAGTGGTTGTTACTTGACATTCAAGTTCCAAGTGATTTTTTTTCTCTTTTAAGGAAGCACTTAGAAGACCATACTTTCATAATGGTTAATTCATGTTGTTTTGTGATATCTATATCACAATGCGCCTATAGAATCGTAATGAATGTTCATTTAAGGAAAAATTTTAGTAGTTACATTTAATATAAGTGTGAAGGAAATCTCCAATTTGTGTAAACTTAAAAAATAAACTGCTGCAAACTAGCAAACTTATTTTTAATACAGTGTTAACCAATGTTGTGTTCACAATTTCAGATTTTCTTGATCAGAAAGATTTGCTTCTGTTTTGTGCATAGGAAAACAAAGAATTACTTACAGAACTCAACATGCTCCGTAAGAAGCTTAAAGAAACACAAGAGCATTGTGCAGAAATGGAGGCAATCATTGGTGTTAATAAACGATGTATGTCCCCAGAGAAAGCTCGTGCATGTCTAGAAAAGGCCATCAGAAACAATGAGGCTATTGAATATGAGTATCAGCAAAAACTGAATGTAAGTTGTAGTGCTTTATATCAATTGCCTGATGATAAGTAGGATATAAAATATGTGTGAACCAAGCAGCCCATTATTTTTAATACTATTGTTTTTAATCCATTACATTCTAATGTTTACATAATTGTAGAAGTGACTTTTTTACTCACATATTTCATTTTTGTTACTAACTTTATATTGGCATGGCCATGGGCTTGCATGTTTTGGTGGCTGTGTTGGTGTGTGTGTGAATGTGTGTAATGCTACTAGAGAAAGCTGGTGTGTTTCTGTGCACCACACATCAATCAGTTATAGGTGAGTGGTTGCCTTTCCTTTATTTTACATATTGTTCCATCCAAAAATTTCCATTGCTGTTGAACTTTATATTAAATGTACTAACATCATTTCTCATTCATTAAATTTTAACAGTATCAGGTAACTGAAATTAGTGCAGTTCACTCTTGTTTGTAAGTTGGACTATAGAAAGAGATTCACAGAATTATAGAGCAATATTCCCAACATCTTTTTATTCTATTATGCTTGAATATGATCTTGAGCAAAAAATAGTGTCTTGAAAATGTAGATGCTACCTCACAAATGATGGATCTGTTGTGTGTCTCCATATTTCTACATTTATGAGAAGCATGTGACTGTATAATATATGGTTTATGGGTAAAAAAGATCCACCCTTATGTAGTAGTTTCCCTTGATATGTGTTCAATTCACAGAATTGTTGATGGACAACACTCACTGTATTATTATGGGAAATATTCATACGTATGATATCTGTAAACCAAGTCCAAGTAAAAATTCTATACTACTACAGAATTGTTTGTTTTAAGACTGACATAGCTTCTTTGAAAGCTCCTATTTTCCTCTTTCAAAGAGACATTTTACTTTCTCTGAAAATTTGAGAGTTCGAAAGCTACTCTTTCCAAATTTTTGTGTTCTAAAATGTTCCAATCTTAAAATTTAATTCTTTCCAAAATCCAATATTTCAGTATAGTAGTCCCAATTTCTTTCCCAAAAATGTGTATTTTGACTAAAATAACATGTTACTTTATTAATTTTATTCATTTATTTAGTTAGTTTTGGTCCTGTGACATTTTGTACAGATGTAGGATAAGTCAATAAAAAATATAGAGGAGACAAAGATTGCATATATATAATAATGATAATAGAATTCATCACAATTGACTGCTTTGGACAAGTTTCACAATAAACGCAAAGGCCTATGTTAATACAATATCATACATGCAGTCATTGTGATTTATCACACTCTTGATCACAATACTACGTTTGGTAATTTTGCATTATAAGATTCCAGTTTAATTGGTGAGGAATTATTCCAATTAGAAAATTGTACTTTCTAGAAAGTTCTTAGCAGACCTTGTGAATTTCCATACACATTAAAGCTTCCATTTCGGAAAGCTGTAACTATTATTCTGGCATTTTCTAATTATATAGCTTTTGGTTAAACAAGTTTACTGCACTACATGTAGTGTAGGCAAATTAGACTTTTGGTGGCCAATAAAAGTACATAAGCAGGAAATAATTTAAATCAGTTTTAGGCATCCCAAACAAATTTGCGATGGTTTCTGGTTTGTGCTAAACTTTTGAAGGCTGAAATACCATGAATTTTTTAAAATTTCTTTTCCAGTTTTTCGCTTATAATGTGGAAACATACATATCAAGAACACCAAAATGAAAGAGCATAAAATTTTGTGTAGAATGACCTACTTAAAAGTTAAAATCAGTTCAACTGTCTAGTCACAGTCAGTCATCGAAATGTGCAGTTTTTAACAACTCAGCAGAAAAATGAGTTATGCTCATGTTTTTTAATATTTTCATTTGTTCCCAGAATGAGATTTTCACTCTGCAGCAGAGTGTGCGCTGATATGAAACTTCCTGGCAGATTAAAACTGTGTGCCCGACCGAGACTCGAACTCGGGACCTTTGCCTTTTGCGGGCAAGTGCTCTACCAACTGAGCTACCGAAGCACGACTCACGCCTGTACTCTCAGCTTTACTTCTGCCAGTACCTCATCTCCTACCTTCCAAACTTTACAGAGGCTCTCCTGCGAACCTTGCAGAACTAGCACTCCTGAAAGAAAGGATATTGCGAAGACATGGCCTAGCCACAGCCTGGGGGATGTTCCCAGAATGAGATTTTCACTCTGCAGCGGAGTGTGCGCTGATATGAAACTTCCTGGCAGATTAAAACTGTGTGCCCGACCGAGACTCGAACTCGGGACCTTTGCCTTTCGCAGGCAAGTGCTCTACCAACTGAGCTACCGAAGCACGACTCACGCCCGGTACTCACAGCTTTACTTCTGCCAGTACCTCGTCTCCTACCTTCCAAACTTTACAGAAGCTCTCCTGCGAACCTTGCATAACTAGCACTCCTGAAAGAAAGGATATTGCGAAGACATGGCATAGCCACAGCCTGGGGGATGTTTCCAGAATGAGATTTTCACTCTGCAGCGGTGTGTGCGCTGATATGAAACTTCCTGGCAGATTAAAACTGTGTGCCCGACCGAGACTCGAACTCAGGACCTTTGCCTTTCGCGGGCAAGTGCTCTACCAACTGAGCTACCGAAGCACGACTCACGCCCGGTACTCACAGCTTTACTTCTGCCAGTACCTTGTCTCCTACCTTCCAAACTTTACAGAAGCTCTCCTGCGAACCTTGCAGAACTAGCACTCCTGAAAGAAAGGATATTGCGAAGACATGGCATAGCCACAGCCTGGGGGATGTTTCCAGAATGAGATTTTCACTCTGTAGTGGTGTGTGTGCTGATATGAAACTTCCTGGCAGATTAAAACTGTGTGTTCGACCGAGACGGGGAAGACCATTGGTTTATAACTTGGTGAGTCCATTTCCTAGTCATCAAAGTCTTACATAAATACATTAGCTGCCAGAGGAGAGAGGGGGCTTCCCACAGCAGCTCCATTAATCTGCCCATAAAAATCACCATGAAACTGAAAATGAGATGACAGGAGTACATGCTCAAATAAGGCCATGATGTTTTCATCAAAATGTTGGGTAATAATAAAGAATCCTTTAAAACTACATGGGTATATAATGATACCAACATATCTTAGCCTGAAGCTGCTAAGTCACTGAAGGAATCCATAGAATTATGAATGTGGTGACTACATTTGCCTACTGACGGCTTCAATAATGGAGGTAAATATTTGGTAGAAAGATAAAATGGTGACCAGTAGTGCTCATTGTTGGCTGTGTACACAAATCCTCTAGTCACTTATCTTTATCCATCTTCTGAACTTTAGGAAGCCCATAAAATCTTGGTGGTACCACATCTTGCACTTTTAAACCTCTTATAACTTAGTTTGGTAGTGATGAAGTGTTCATTATAGTAGCAGTCCATACTGTCACATTGTTGGTAGGTTCTGTGTTAATCTTCCTGTATGCATCAGAACTTAGTAGACCATGTATCTTTTCCTTATAAGCTTCTGATGTAATATGATGATAGTTACCTTTATCAACATGCAGGATGACTGTATCAGTATTCCCATGTAACTTCCGCGTCACCAATGTCTCTTCCTTAGAAATATTACTTCTTTGTGAACAATGTTTTGTATTTGCTCGGCAGATTACACATCTCATTTCTTCAACTGAATCCTGTGATAGTGATGGACAGCTTCTTCAGTCACACTGATGAAAGATGATATCATCAAGGTCACTCTGAGGGTGGTCGGACGATATGTGGTTGAAATATCAGTTGAGAAAGTAGCATTTGCATGGCTGCTGGCCTAAATTTGATGGATGATGAGTGATTAATTTTTTTCAAACATTGTCTGTGTTTACATTCACACACAATTTTTTTTTTCATGTTTTTCTGCATTTCGGGGAAGATGGTCCCAGGAAACGTCATCGCCAATTATTTGTCAGTTTGTGCCATGGGATGTAAATCAATTCCTACTCGATGATGTCGATTTCATTAATGATTTGTGTTGAATAGAGGAATATGTCCTCTTCTTTTAGGGTGTTAAGGTGTGAAAGCACCTTGCAAGCACTGCATGAAGCCAAGCACTTTATAGATGCTTTTCTGCAGGAACAAGCTGCTTTAAATCCCATCTTGCACTTGCAACACATTGTGTTGAGCAGTTCCTGGGGTGCTGGTTGCAATGAGAATCAGACCATTTTTTGTGGTCTTCCATCCCCATTTTAGTGGATCCATCTGATTGTTCCTCACAATCTGAACATGCAAGTAGACCCTGAGCGAGTTGCTGGCAAGTGGTAGCTTCACTGTGAACCAAACTGAAGTTATTATTTTTCAATAAACCTCTCTGGAACAGTTGCAGATGAATTTCATTCAAAGGTCTGTAGCTGTCACCCGTGCAGATACACACAGTGATTTTCACTCCTGCTTCAGCGACCTTATCAGGAGTAGCATTGGGAGAAGTCTGAGGCAACATGTCGGAGGTTCATGTTCTTTTGAAACATTGTTTATAAATTTGATTTTACTCTGTGGAAAAAATGTAGAAGTGGTGTCACAGCTGCAGAATGCACGAAGAAATGATATGTGTTTTCTGGCTTCTTTGGAGGTTGTAGAACTGTTGGGGTTGTAAATGAATGGGGTTGTAAATGAATGTGCCTTGGTTGTCTTTGCCAGGTTTCATAAGGAAGATATTTGTGACAGGTTCTTTGTGCTCATTAGTCTCGGCTATGTGGCTGGTAAACAGGACCAACAAATCAATATCTTCTCTGATAATAAAGACATTGGCTCCCTGTCTCGTCTTATCAATGGCTGTGCCAACAATTGTGGGGTCTGTGTCCTCAATGGCCTGGTTGACCTATTTCCCTTCACCATATAATTTTGTTGTCATCATTAGGATAAGATGTTTATTATTAAGTCTGTTTAGTAAGAAATATTCTTTTGACATAGGTGGTGACATTGCCTCATCAAATTAAATGGAAGTGGATGATATAAATATGCTCTTCAGGCATGTTTAGCAGATTTTATGCTTTTTTTCAGCTCCCTCCTCAGCGTATCCATCAAACATTATGCTGCAGTTTGACTCAAAGTTCATGCACTCCATTTGCAGATGGAGGAAAGCGCTTCATCAGTACGGAACCCAACAGGGTGGAAAGGGAACCCACTGTCTAGGACACAGTCTGTTTTGCTTGTGATTTTAACAATGACTGGATTGAGCAGTTTAAAGAGACATGATTTTTTTGTCTTGTGTATTAATCCATTGTCATCAAGAAGAGTTAAAGGATATGGAGCTAACTCAAAGCTTAAGTTGTTGTGGTGACTTGATGTGGAAAGGTAATCGATGGAAAATTATATCAGGACTGACAGAGACTGGTTTGCCAATAATCTTGACTCTACGCATCATGGTTCTTTCTAAGGAACTGCACTTCCTTAAAGTTTTTCCCTTGAATATTTTCCAAGCTTTTTTCACTTTTGTTAGATACTCCTTGTATGATTACCATAAACACAAATGATTAACACATAACACTACAAATTACCTACTTGAATAATTAAATTAGTAAATAGAGCTTACTGCCAAGGTGGGTAGCCACCTAATTCTCCTAATTCTCCTTAATCTGAATATGTGGACAAATGTGGCTGATCTGGGTTTCAAAAGTAATTTGACTTAAATTCTTAGCAGGAATTTAGCAGTACAAATACTTTCACATTTTTATTTGTATCTTTGCAAAGGAGTGAGTGTGTTTTAAAATTTAGGAGCTCTTTAAAATAGAATTTAACTCTCTACAATTTTCACACATGACCCTTTCCATTTGAAGTAGCCTTTTTTCAGTTACAGGTGTTCGAATATGAGTATAAATCCCTTTTCTGCCAAGCTTGTAACGATTGCCAATCATTGTTAATCGATTATGGCTGAATGGTTGAACCAATTTTAACTCTTAAGTGGATCATTCTATGCAAAATGTTGTGCTCTTCCATTTTGTTGTTTTGGAAATTTTCTTTAGCATATATTGTTAGCGAGTTAAAAGTGAAAAAATGAAAAAAGTCCAGAAAGTTCGTTGGTTTTCCGCCCTCAAAAGTTTAGCGAAAGCCAGAAACCATTGCAAACTCATTTAACTCTTATTTGGGATTTTAAACGTCAAGTAAAATTATTTTCAGCTTGTGCATATTTATGTGCATACTGGACACCCTTAAAAACAATAAGGCTCCAGGTGGGAATGACATCAATGCGGATTTGTTCTGGTATAAGGAAAAGTGTCGATAGTGGGTCTGAGACAGCTTATGGCAAAAGTATGGTCAGTTAAGGGATCCACACAGAATACAAAAAGGCAATTGTATGCCCAATTTTTAAAAAGGGCAATGTCATGAAAGTGGATAATTACCAAAGGATCTCGCTGCTGGGGGTGTGATTAAAGTTTACGCCAATCTAAAACACTTACCATATCTTCACATTGAGACAAAGAATGGATATGTTTAATGATTTTGCTAAAGACCAACACCTTATATTCATTGACTTCTGGCAGGCATACAGCAGTATTAATTGGCCAATGCCGAGACAGATAATGCAGGAGTTCAGCATACCAATGAAGGGCATTACGCTAATTGCAGACCATTAAAATGGATCAAGATACCAAGTACCATATTTTATGGACCATACGCTGCAATTTTTTCTTCAAAAAATTGCCTCAAAAATTCATCTGCAACTTATAGTCAAAATTAATAAAAAAACTTTCAGTGTTTGATTTAAAATTCCCTCCAGTCACAAAAATGGCCATATATTTGTAGCCACAGGAAATCCATCTCTGGCTGGCAACACTAGAATCAACTGGCAGCTGCAATGCACCAATGCGACAAACATGATTGGGGGCAATTTACGAGCTTGCTAACACTGTCTTCCTCACATCCCGTCATCACAAACCCAGAACACTGTCTAGCCTATGATGTTTCTTTGGAGCCTACAGTGCCAGTGAACTTGAACTGAAAGTGATTTATGTTATTGGTAACAGTACAATATTTTTGATAATAGTTAATTGTGTAATGGAAAAAAAAGGTATTCATATGATCCAGGCTACGAATTGAAAGTAATAGCATATGCAGAAGAACATGGAAACAGAACAGCTGAGTGGCATTTCACTTCTCCACCAACAGAAAAAACCATTCATGACTGGCGGGCTAGTAAAGAAGAACTGGAAAAAATGAGGATGACTAAATGTGCAAATAAAGGACTGGATGGAAAATGGCCAAAACTAGGAGACAACTTATTGAAATGGATTCAAGGACACTATCAAAATGGCATTGAATTAACACAAAACTGATTCAAATGCATGCTCATAAGCTAATGGTAATGTGGAATTTATCAGACTTTAAGGGAACAGTTGGTTGGTGCTGCAGGTTTACGAAGTGTCCTGGACTTAGCACGCAAACCAAAACCAAAACAAAATGACACAAGAGTATGAAGAGAAAATATTATCTTCCCATTGCCTTATTATTCATCACTGAAAGAAAACCAGTGTGGAACTAAGCCAAATTGGTTGGTGCTGCAGGTTTACAAAGTGTTCTGGACTTAGCATGCAAACCAAAACCAAAACCAAAACCAAATGACACAAGAGTATGAAGAGAAAATATTATCTTCCCATTGCTTTATTATTCAACACTGAAAGAAAACCAGTGTGGAACTAAGCCAAATAGCGAATATGGACAAAACTCCCCTAACACTTAATTTGTCGAGTAACAGAACTGTTTGCCATGAAAGTTGCTAAAACCGTAGCTATAAAAACAAGTAGAATTGAAAAAACACACTACACTGTTGTCCTTTCATGTTGTGCTGACAGTACTAAACTTCATACAATGATAATTTTCAAGTGTAAAACAATGCCAAAATCTTCTAGAATACCACCAGGCATTGTCGTTCACATACATGACAAGTGTTGGATAGATGAGGCTGGTAAGAAATTATGGATTAACAGACTGTGGAAGAAAAGGAAAGGTGCTTTATTGAAGAAGAGTTCTCTTCTTGTGCTACATCAGTAGGCATTTGAAAAATTCTGTGAAAGAGACATTGAGAGAAGGAAATACAGAGCTTGCTTTTATTCCAGGAGGACGTACGTCAAAACTGCAACCTCTTGATGTCTCACTCAATAAATAAACCATTTAAAGTGTATATGAGAGAGCAAAGGAACAAATGGATGATGGATGAAACCCGACATGAATTCACATCAAAGGGAGCATGAAAATGACCTACAATCACACAAGTGTGTAAGTGGATAAAACAGTCATGGCCTAGAGTGAGAGAAGACATTCTTGTTAAGTCTTTCAAGAATTGTGGTGTAAGTAATGCTCTCGATGGCAGTGAAGACCATCTTTTATATGAATAGGACAACAATGACAGTGAAGAGGATGAAGAAGAAGGAAGTTCAGATGGTAATCTTCAAGGATTTTAAAGGTCAATTTGGTTTTATAAATGAAGTTTTTTTTAGACTGGCTCTGATATATAATAATAATGTTATTTTTTTGGAGAATTGCTTAAAAATTAAGGCGCATCTTATAGTTCGTAGTGTCTTATAGTCCATAAAATATGGTATGCTTTGCAAATCAGTTGTTGACACTCTTCACAGTTAAGAATGGGTTGAGACAGTGCAATCCTCTGTTTCCAGTTCTGTTCAACACTGCATTGGACAAGGTGAGAAGTGCAGTTGGCCATAATAGGGTGATGGAGAGGGTTGTAAGTGTGATGATCCTTGCATTTGCAGATGATGTGGTAATTGTGGGCAAAACTGTGAATTAGGTGAGAGGAGATAACATGTCGATTTATGCTAGTAGTATGCAAACTAGGATTACTGATCAATGCTGAGGAAAGAAAGTATTTGGTAGTCTCTTGTCAACAAAATTATATGGGCACCACCATTATAGATGGTCACAATTTTGAGAGCTGAAACATTCAAGATCCTATGGTCAGTATTGTTGAATAAAAGTGAGATAGAGAAAGACAGTTGACGAAGAATAATAAATGCAAAATGGGTGTACTACAGCTTAAATCACCTATACATGTCACACATTCTATCAGAGGAAAGCAAGATACAGGTGTACATATCTGTAGTGCAACCAGTTATATTGTATGGTTGTGAGACATGGGCAAGTACACAGACAATGGAGGAGTGCATCAGTGCTTCGCAGCCTGAATTTGTTGATCATTTTATTATGTTTTATGTACTTGTGTATTTTTATCTTAAGCAATGAGCCTAAATGGCCTGATGATGTTCAGTAAGTGGTGGTGGTGGTGGTGGTGGTGGTGGTGGTGATGTGCATATTTATTGGCCAGTGTAGCTTTTGTTTTTGGGCTAATTTTCCTTGCCTAATATTGAATACTAGCTGACAGACACAGCATTGCCTGGGTATTCCTTTTGCCAATTTTCTATTCAAAATAATAACAAAAAAATAAATGTACACTGGATGCAGCTGCTTTGAATGTCTGCATCATGGTTTTGTAAATATCCCTATGGCAATGTCTCTTCATAGCTCTATAGATGGCTATTGTTTTCGCCTAAGCTGTTTGAGCTTCATAGTGGAAAGCTGTCAAAAGTGCAGCCAGGATTCAGGAATTTCCTTTAATTTGATTCGACTGTAAGAGTATCTTAGTAGTAAAGAATAAATGTATTGAAACTTCATGCTAGATGTGTCATTTTTTCATGCATCTCAGTGTTTATTATGTCATATCTCTTGAACTATGTGTAGTACCACAATATAATTTTGTAGGTGCATTTAGCAGCATATTTGGAGACTGTATGCAAAATTTAATGCTAACAGAGTTAGCAGCAGAGAAGTAGTAAATTTAAATGTCAGGCATGATGCAGCAGTTTTTCATGCATCCCATTGCTTATGACATGTATACAACCTTCTTTTATGATTCTTGAACCAAGTGTTAGCTATGATTAAGTTATGCTCTGTGCAAAATTCTACAAGGTGGCTTCCTCTTTCATTTCTTCCCCCCAATCCATATTCACCTACTATGTTTCCTTCTCTCCCTTTTCCTACTGACGAATTCCAGTCACCCATGACTATTAAATTTTCGTCTCCCTTCACTACCTGAATAATTTCTTTTATCTCGTCATACATTTAATCAATTTCTTCATCATCTGCAGAGCTAGTTGGCATATAAACTTGTACTACTGTAGTAGGCATGGGCTTTGTGTCTATCTTGGCCACAATAATGCGTTCACTATGCTGTTTGTAGTAGCTAACCCACACTCCTATTTTTTTATTCATTATTAAACCTACTCCTGCATTACCCCTAATTGATTTTGTGTTTATAACCCTGTAGTCACCTGACCAGAAGTCTTGTTCCTCCTGCCACCGAACTTCACTAATTCCCACTATATCTTACTTTAACCTATCCATTTCCCTTTTCAAATTTTCTAACCTACCTGCCCGATTAAGGGACCTTACATTCCACGCTCCGATCCGTAGAACGCCAGTTTTCTTTCTCCTGATAACGACATCCTCTTGAGTAGTCCCCGCCCGGAGATCCGAATGGGGGACTATTTTACCTCCGAAATATTTTACCCAAGAGGACGCCATCATCATTTAATCATACAGTAAAGCTGCATGCCCTCGGGAAAAATTACGGCCGTAGTTTCCCCTTGCTTTCAGCCGTTCGCAGTACCAGCACAGCAAGGCCGTTTTGGTTATTGTTACAAGGCCAGATCAGTCAATCATCCGGACTGTTGCCCTTGCAGCTACTGAAAAGGCTGCTGCCCCTCTTCAGGAACCACACGTTTGTCTGGTCTCTCAACAGATACCCCTCCATTGTGGTTGTACCTACGGTACGGCTATCTGTATCGCTCAGGCACGCAAGCCTCCCCACCAACGGCAAGGTCCATGGTTCATGGGGGGGGAGTTACAGATTGTATCTGACAAATCACTATGCCCCTTTGAAATAGTTTCACATTTATTCTCCATCTCATTAATTTTACCCATAAATTCGGTGTGTAGATTAGTCATATCCATGGAAAGTTTTATTTGTAATTCACTAAATTTGGAATTTAACTGTTCTTTCCACTCTTATTTTTAAGTTATCGAATTTCTCATTTAATTGTCTATTATCATTTTTAAGTGACTCAAACTCGTCAAATTTTTCATTGAGTAAACCCATTTGAGTGTCGAATTTTTCAGTTTGGGAATCAAATTTAGTATCAAACTTATCATTTAAACGTTGCATACTCGCCATGAATTTAATAATAATATCATCTTTAACCTCCGTAACATTTGATGTAAGATTCACACTTTCCTGTGTAACTTTAGTATTTATAGACTCCTGTATATTACTATTTCTACTTGTACTTGGGTCTGCTTCTACTGTCACCTCCACATCAGTGATATTACTATCACTCAAATTATCTAATTGCTGTCTTACACATATTGCATTTGGGACTCTTTCACCACGATTTTCTTCACTCAAATTGTGCGATTGCTGGTCCATAAGTGGATCTCTAGTTCCCTCCTCATGAGTATTATATCCACTTTCACTCCCCTCACCTGTCACTTCCAAACTCTGGGTTGCATTATCTCGCGCTCTCCTTGCTCGGGTATATATTTTTCTTGATATTTTTATACACAGTTAATATATCAATATCAACTCAAAATATACTTTCACCAAGCGTAGAACTGTTCTTTTATACTATTTCTATCCTACTCATACCTGTGAGTATCTCACGTTAGCTGTGAGTACTTATCCTTTCCAATGGGTCGAAGTTCGTGCCTTGGGCCTGAAGTTGTTAGTATATCCTTTTCAAACCCCAAGTTGTAGCGCCAAATATACTGATGCCTCTTCTTTGGTCTTCTTCTTCTTCTTCTTCTTCTTGTTTATCCCGGCTTCTTGAGATCTCTTGTGAAGAGACATGATACATTAAGTTTTATAGTGGTGTAGGACAATCAATGAAGTTACACAACAGTTAATAATTTAACTTTTTAAACTGCTGGTTTATTGGATTTATGGAAAGAATAACACTCTCATGCAGTCAGCAAACTTTGTCTAACTTTTGTGTGTGTAATGGGCCTTGCTACGTCGCAATTGTTCTAATGAATTAATTAAGCTGCTTTACAGTGTTGCTAGGCAATGTAATCAACAAGGTGATATGTGTCTCAGTTAAAACTGGACCCTGATATTTTGAATAAACTTACGGTTGTGGGTTTTTTTTTGGTCAAAATCAGCACTTGTCTCAAAATTAATTTCCAACTTCATGGATTAAGTCCAAATGCATTTTCAACTATTGTATTTGATTTACTGGCTAGCTCAATCATGCACTGGTGTGTAACGTATTTGAAATCGAGCGCTGGTTTCAGTTTTCCGTAATGGAGTAAACGACTCTTTTGTAATAACGTGATATATCTATCTCATGCAAAGTTTAAATGAAACTGGATTTACTCTCCATTCGGGTCAAGATCACAAAAAAGTTCACCACATAGGTCAGCGAACTGTACATGCACACTTTTAGCACTCTAAGTGATAACTCATCTCAGAGTGAAAGCCGCACATAAATTCACAATTTTTTTATGCATACAAAATTCAAAATACCCTTATATTAAACAAATAAATTATGGCAAGTAATTACTAATTAAACATTTCCGATTTTCTGAATAAACTTCAAGAACTTGTATTTCATAATCAATAAAATTTTATTGCCTGAGAGAAATTATTAGTTTGCTAAAATGGATTCAGATTACAGTCAACTCGTCTCTGGATGATGATGTCACAAATCGACACTTGCTTGGAATGAACAAAATACCTGTACTGAAAAATACTGTCTGTTTAGTAATTTACTGACTTTTATAACAAATTTGGTACCCCTTGCATTACACATGCACTTGATAGATTTGTACGTAGTAGAGTAGTGATGATGGGATGGATCCTCCATAGTATACAGCCACATAAAGAAACTCCTGAAGACCAAAGACTACTGCATACTACTGAGCAGTACATAATAGATCTAAAACAAAGCATAGAGAAATAAATAATGAGATGCTGAATGACACGTGTTTGACTGTCAAGAATGCAATTCATGAAGCCTTCAACGCCTAAAGCAACATAATATTGTTGAAGTATCTTTCACAAAACCCTCAGAAATTCTGGTCATATATAAGGGGTGTTACAGGTACCAAAGTTAAGTATCCAGACAGTAATGCATAAGACAGGTACTGAAAGTAAAGGTAACAAAGAAAAAACAGAAATGCTAAGTCCAGTCTGCAAATGTTCCTTCACAAATGAAATTCCAGTGGTATTACCTCAGTTTAATTCTTCCACAACTGCAAGTATGACAGATATAGCTTTTAATGTTGGTGGTGTTGAGAAACTGCTGAAATCACTAAAATTGAATAAAGTTCCAGGGAATGGTGAAACCCCTCTTAGATTTTATATCGAGTTTGTGGCTGAGTTAGCCACTCCTTTAACCATTATTACTGTAGATCCATTGAACAAAACACTATGGTCAGTAGCTGGGAGAAAGTACAGGTCATACCTGTCTATAAGAAGGACAGCAAAAGTGATCCACAAAACTACAGTCCAATATCCTGAACGTTATTTGTTGTACAGTCTTAGAACATATTCTCAGACCAAACATAATGAAGTAGCTTGAACAGAATGACCTCATACATGCAACCTACATGACTCTGAAAACATCGATCATGTGAACCTGGCTTTCACTTTTCTCACATGACGTTACTGACCCTGCAGGAAAACTTTGGATCAAGGCAGTCAGGAAGTGCTGTATTTCTTGACTTCTGAAAAGCATTTGACTTAGTACCACACTTATTCTTATTATCATAAATATGATTGTATGGGGTACAAAGTGAAATTTGTGACCAGATTCAGGATTTATTGGTGGGGAAAACACACCATATCTAGAGAGTCACTGATAGATGTAGAAAAAACATCAGGTGTCTGTGAGTGAGTATCACAGACATGCTGAAGAATTGAATAAGCAGACACTTGAAGATTTATGCAAACTATCCTTGAGAAAGCTTGCTTACTTAGTTTCAAGAACTGACTTTAAATGATGAAGCTAGCAAAATAGTACTACAACCTACATAATTTTCCTGTTGGATCGTGAGGAAAGATTAGCTTAATACAGTGCAGACAGAGGCATTTAAACAGTAATTTTCCCACACTCAATATGTGAAAGAAACGGGAAGAAGCCCTAATAACTGGTACAATTGGAAGTACCTTTGACCATGCACTTCACAGTGGTCTGCAGAGTATGGATATAGGTGTAGATCATAAACATTCAGACAAGAAGAGAAAAGGGCATTTTAAATGTGGTGTTTCAGAATTATGTTGCCTGCATGCATAACTACCACAAGGTACATCCATTTGAATCATTATTCTGTCTACCCATCTTATCTTCTAGGGAATATCAGCAATTTGCTGCAGTTATTTATCATGCATAATATGCCAAGATAACAGTTGCAATATTTCATGAATTCAGTGCCATCTCTGTGCTAAGCAAGAAATTTTCTCCTTGCCCAAATATTATCCCTATATTACTTGGAAGAACTTTGACCATGGATACTAAAATTAAGTCTAAAACATATAGTTACTGGTGTGGTTTTACGGGTTTTGAGGCAACAGATATTCACAAACCTGTATCCACAACTGGACATCAGAGAGACATAAAAAAAAGATGAGTATGGCAGCTCTTAGAAACACTCTTAAAATTCCAACACTGTCCACCATCAACGAATTCCTGGGCCTGGTGAATTACTGTAGGAGGTTTGCTGTAAATGTTTCTTGCATGATAAATCTAACCCACTGCTGAGAAAAGTAGTGGCATTTTAATATCCAAATGATAACAATGCAGAATGAATCTTTCTTTCTGAAGCATTGTGTGTGCTTTTATGAAACTTTCTGATGGGCTGAATGCCTGTGCCAGATGGGGCTTGCACCCGCATCCTTGTCTCTTGCAGGAAATGTTCTAATGAACAAATCTGGTACACGGTAAATCAATTCCAAGTTCAGGTCCAGTGCACAGTTTTAACCTATCAAGAAATTTCCTACTTACTTGTGGCCATACTGTGTATGTTTGGGAACCATGACTGCACGGAATATTTACTTTTTTGTACCACATTTATGTGTTTCATGTTTAATTAAACATATAGCAACACATTTCGAGCATGCTGTGCTCCTTTCCAGACATTTGTACATGCAGAAAATTGTTACCTAAAAATAAAATGCCTTAAGTAAATTAACATATGATTTTTTGTTTATCGTTTGCTGCTGGTATGGTTATTGGGGCATTTGGAGGGAGGGGTGCCGTGATTGGTCAGAAATTGATGTCCAATGGTGTCTTCTGCTGGTGTGGAGCTCCGTACTGACTGGTAACACAAAATACAAATAATTAAACAAAGAATTTTCTTATCGGTACACCCTGTTGCATAACGGAACTTTCACTCTGATTACTAGAGGAACTATGCCTAGTGATTTTCATTGATATCCTTCATCCTGGGTTGATTATCAAGCAAGATACACAGCAAAACCTGTGTGCGGCTCAGAAAGTATCATTTGAAGCTTCCCAGTCAGAGCCCGCTTATTTACTTTCAGTTAAATTACTTCATCCCCTTCTTTTAATGAACTCTTGATGAAGGAAATACTGAATGAGGTGGGTGTCCAGACAATCATATCATGGTACTTCCTCACTTGCATTTATTGCCTATTTATTTCAGCCTGATGGTTTGACTGTCACACTAATTACAAACACACAGCCTGTAATGCTCTATCACCCATGACTTACCTTTGGATTCTCTTTTGAAATATCAAAAAATATTTGACTCCATGTCATATTTATGGTTTGTAATGGACTGGGAAAGGCAATTGTGACTGTTGTTATGATCTTCAATCTGAAGACTGGTTTGATGTAGCTTTCCATTCTACTATCCATACATGAAGAGAAGTTGCAGCAGCTTGTAGGCACCTCAGGTAGTTCCAGTGTTACAGGCCGAGCTATAAATATTGCCACTATGAAACTGCTACACGTGTCGCACATGCACACAGTGCACTTACTTCTTACTGTGCACCTTGCTCCTCTGACAGTGGACATCTTGTGACACAACCAAAGTAGTAGTCTGCTGCATGCCTCTTCATGTCTGCATAATTACTGCAACCTACAGCCATTTGAACCTGCGTAGTGTCTCCCTGTACAGTTTTTACCACACATCCCTCAAGTGCTGAAGTACATGATGCATCCTATCACCCAATTCCTGCCTTTAGTTAACTTGTGGCATTAGTTTCTTTTTTAATTCACTTCATTATTCATTTTATCTACCCAATCAATCCTCAGCATTCTTCTGTAATACCACATCTGAAAGGCTATATTCTGTTCTTGTCTGAACTATATACCATCCATATTTCACTCCAATTCAATACTATATTCCAGACAAATACATTCAGAAAAAGACTTCTTAACAGTTAAATTAATATTCAATCTTAAAAAATTTATCTTTTTCAGATATGCTTTTCTTGCTATTTCCAGTCTGCATTTTATATCCTGTCTCCTTTTATGCTAGCATCCTGTTTCATGCCCCTCACAATTACTGCTTACCTTTCATGTCCTTTGACACTTATAAGTGCAATTTTGTTTCTGCACAAGATACAGATAACCTTTCACTCTAAATATGTTACCGAATGCTGCACATAAAAACGGGATTCTTATCCTAATCTTAATAATTTTACCATTCTATAATAAAACACCATTCTGAGGTATCCAATTTTATCCTATGGGACTCATACCTTGGTTCTATTGGAGATCGAAAGATGGTGTTTAAGTGTTTTGGATAGCCCTTGGGCTAGGGATAATTTGTATACCCAACAGAAGTATCCTCTTAGTGTCACTATACTACAGTACAGGGTCAAAGTATGAATATTACAGACTTAATCCTGCAGAGGCAAACTGAGAAAATCATTTGGTCCTTTTTGTATTTAATGTAGTCTATGGTGTGACTTAAGGGGCTTATGGAGGCACAATTAGTTTGTGGATATTTCCTTAGAAAATCCCAAAAAAGCTTCAGATGAAATCTAAATAATAAATAACTACAGCAAATTGCTCAAATATTTGTGTTATATTCTCTAGGCATTTATCTAGAAGTTCCACCTCTGTGTTTTCAAAAATCTTCATTCGTTATTGAGAAATAACTTGAAAACTTGGTTTTTGGCTACCAGAAATTAGTTGCAAAGTCTCAGATGGCTATGCATAGCAAATGAATGTAATTTTTGCAATATGTTTTGAATAGCCTGAAAATTTTCTTGATATTTTTATCCATTTCTGAGATATAGAGGTTCAAGGTTACCTTACTTGTACAGATAAAATACGACCTTAAAATCTGGTGTGAGGTGAAAATGTAGTTTATAAAGTGATGTAGGCTGGAGAAATTTGCTGTAAAGTGTCTCCATTAAGATCAGAAGGGTTCTGGAAACCCCATGTTGTAGTACTGAAGCACATGTAAAATTTTTGTGCGCAACATCTGGTCTGAGGTGTAAAATTAGTTTGGCATTATTTCAATTTCACATAAGTAACTCATAAAAATTTTACTGATCCATAATGTTGTTTTCATATGAGTGATAAGCCATTCTGTAGCAGGGAAAAGAAGGGAATCAACAGAAAAATGGTCCTTTGAAGAACAAAAAAGGTGAATATGCTCCTGTTTAAAAAGACTGACTGAAAACTGGGGTACCAGCTGCCCTATTCTACGTTCCTTGGCACCTTTAAAATTTTTTCCAAAAATTTTGGCATTCAAATGTATTTGCACTTTTTTATGCTGGGAGAGGAGGCAATAGTGGCAGTGGCAAAAGAAATATAAAAGTGATAAATACCAGAAGATGGTAGACGGTGGTTGTGGTATGGAAAGAGCAAAGTGTGAGAGAAAGAGAGGGGCACAGTGGCAGTGGAACATAGTTAGAGAAACAAAAAGAGATACTGTTAATGAGTTGGGCTGAATGAATGAGTGAAAATGGGCAAGTGGGACTGGATGGGTATGAGCAACTTACAGCGAAGGGTTAGTGGGTGGGAGTGAGTTACAGTTAGGTGGTCTTGTGGGAGTGAGAGGTGAGCTGCATGTTTAAAAGAGCACGAATAAGTTCGCATGCAAAAATTTTTGGCAACATTTTCAAAGGTGCTGAAAAAGATAGAATGAGGCAGCTGGTAAACCACTTTTCAGTCAGCGTCTTTTAACCAAGAGCATATTCACTTTTTTTGTGCTCCGATGGGAGCGTTTTTCCAATGGTCCCTTTTACCTTCAGAATTTCAAACTGTTTGTTCCAGTCCACATTGTTATTATGCTATTAACATATCAGTAACTTTTTGTACACGTGGGTCCACAGACACTACAAATTGCTTGAGGAAGTCATTGTCGTTCTGCTAGGCTGTTTTTATTTTTGAAGGAAACACTTTATTAATATCTTATGTTCTCCACATTTTTGTGGAGGAAGCTCCATCTAACAAATATTTATTATGTGAATGTGCAGTGTCTGTCTGAAAGAACAGACACCACACAGAATCTTCAGCTGGGAACCGTTATATGTAAATTACAGGAGGATCACTGCTGCCAGCTGCAACAGGACATTAAGCGGAATCAGTTGTGATGGGCAAAAATGTGTACCAGACTGGGATTCAAACCCAGAATCTCCTGGTTACTAGGCAGATGCGGTAAACACTGTGCCATCCAGGACACAGCTTTATCGCAACTGCATCTCGGTACGCCTCTCGGCTGATACGCACACCCACCGAGTGCCACCTATCCACAGTCCCTGTCCACTACACTCCTGTTCATTACTCAGAGATTCCCCCAGGAGGTCGGACGTATTTGTGCATTTGCACTTGAAGAAGGGGGATCAACTGCCTAGTTACAATTATCAATTATAAGAATGTGCAGTGTCTGTCCGAAAGAACACACACCATGCAGAATCTGCAGTTGCGAACCATTATATGTAAATTAAATGGGGATCACTGCTGTCAGCTGCAATGAGCGAAAATGTGTACCGGACCGAGATTTGAATCCGGGATCTCCTGCTTACTAGGCAGACACCAATGATCCCCATTTAATTTACATGTAACGGTTTGCAGCTGCAGGTTCTTTGTGGAGTCTGTTCTTTTGGACAGACACCATGCATCCATATAAATGATAAGTGTAGCTGAGCAATGGAGCCCCTTTCTTCAAGTGCAAATGCACGAATACATCAGACCTGCTGTAGGAATCTCTGAGTATCAAACAGGAGTATAGTGGATAGGGACTGGAGATAGGTAACGGTTGGTGGGCATGTGGATAAGCTGTGTGGCATGCCAAGATGGTCCATGCAGTTGTGATAATCCTGTGCCCTGGATGGTACAGTGGTTACCGCACCTGCCTAGTAACCAGGAGATCTTGGGTTCAAATCTCAGTCTGGTACATATTTTTGCTCCTTGTGGCTGATTCAGCTTAATGTCCCATTGCAGCTGACAGCAGTGAGCCGCCCCCCCCCCCCCCCCCCTTTTAATTTACATATAATGGTTCGCGGTAGATTAAAACTGGAGAAACTGCAACAAGGTGGGAATTTAAGGAGATGGGACCTGGATAAACTGAAAGAACCAGAGGTTGTACAGAATTTCAGGGAGAGCATAAGGGAACAACTGACAGGAATGGGGGAAAGAAATACAGTAGAAGAAGAATGGGTAGATTTGAGGGATGAAATAGTGAAGGCAGCAGAGGATCAAATAGGTAAAACGACGAGGGCTAGTAGAAATCCTTGGGTAACAGAAGAGATACTGAATTTAATTGATGAAAGGAGAAAATATAAAAATACAGTAAATGAAGCAGGCAAAAAGGAATACAAATGTCTGAAAAATGAGATCGACAGGAAGTGCAAAATGGCTAAGGAGGGATGGCTAGAGGACAAATTAAGGATGTAGAGGCTTATCTCACTAGGGGTAAGATAGATACTGCCTACAGGAAAATTAAAGAGACCTTTGGAGAAAGGAGAACCACTTGCATGAATATCAAGAGCTTTGATGGAAACCCAGTTCTAAGCAAAGAAGGGAAAGCAGAAAGGTGGAAAGAGTATATAGAGGGTCTATATAAGGGTGACGTACTTGAGGACAATATTATGGAAATGGAAGAGGATGTAGATGAAGACGAAATGGGAGATACGATACTGTGTGAAGAGTTTGACAGAGCACTGAAAGACCTGAATCGAAACAAGGCCCCCCGGAGTAGACAAGATTCCATTAGAACTACTGACAGCCTTGGGAGAGCCAGTCCTGACAAAACTCTACCATCTGGTGAGCAAGATGTACGAGATAGGCGAAATACCCTCAGACTTCAAGAAGAATATAATAATCACAATCCCAAAGAAAGCGGGTGTTGACAGATGTGAAAATTACCGAACTATCAGTTTAATAAGTCACAGCTGCAAAATACTAACGCAAATTCTTTACAGACGAATGGAAAAACTAGTAGAAGCCGACCTCGGGGAAGATCAGTTTGGATTCCGTAGAAATACTGGAACATGTGAGGCAATACTGACCTTACGACTTATCTTAGAAGAAAGATTAAGGAAAGGCAAACCTACATTTCTAGCATTTGTAGACTTAGAGAAAGCTTTTGACAATGTTGATTGTAATACTCTCTTTCAGAGAGAGAAAGGCTATTTACAATTTGTACAGAAACCAGATGGCAGTTATAAGAGTCAAGGGGCATGAAAGGGAAGCAGTGGTTGGGAAGAGAGTGAGACAGGGTTGTAACCTTTCCCCGATTTTATTCACTCTGTATATTGAGCAAGCAATAAAGGAAACAAAAGAAAAGTTCGGAGTAGGTATTAAAATCCATGGAGAAGAAATAAAAACTTTGAAGTTCGCCAATGACATTGTAATTCTGTCAGAGACAGCAAAGGACTTGGAAGAGCAGTTGAACGGAATGGATGGTGTCTTGAAAGGAGGATATAAGATGAACATCAACAAAAGCAAAACGAGGATAATGGGATGTAGTCGAATTAAGTCGGGTGATGCTGAAGGAATTAGATTACGAAATGAGACACTTAAAGTAGTAAAGGAGTTTTGCTATTTGGGGAGCAAAATAACTGATGATGGTCGAATTAGAGAGGATATAAAATGTAGACTGGCAATGGCAAGGAAAGCGTTTCTGAAGAAGAAAAATTTGTTAACATTAAGTATAGATTTAAATGTCAGGAAGTCGCTTCTGAAAGTATTTGTATGGAGTGTAGACATGTATGGAAGTGAAACATGGACGATAAATAGCTTAGACAAGAAGAGAATAGAAGCTTTCGAAATGTGCTGCTACAGAAGAATGCTGAAGATTAGATGGGTAGATCACATAACTAATGAGGAGGTACTGAATAGAATTGGGGAGAAGAGAAGTTTGTGGCACAACTTGACTAGAAGAAGGGATCGGTTGGTAGGACATGTGTTGCGGCATCAAGGGATCACCAATTTACCAATTTAGTATTAGAGGGCAGCATGGAGGGTAAAAATTGTAGAGGGAGACCAAGAGATGAATACACTAAGCAGATTCAGAAGGATGTAGGCTGCAGTAGGTACTGGGAGATGAAGAAGCTTGCACAGGATAGAGTAGCATGGAGAGCTGCATCAAACCAGTCTCAGGACTGAAGACCACAACAACAATAACATAATGGTTCGCAGCTGCAGATTCAGGATGGTGTCTGTTCTTTAGGAGAGAAACAGTGCATTCATATAATTGAGAAGCCTACCTGGGCATGGATCACCATTCTTCAAGTGCGAATGCACAAGTACATTCGATCTCCTGTGGGAATCTCTGGGGAGTAGCAAACAGGAGTATAGTGGACACGACTGCAGATAGGTTGGTTTCTATGGGAGTGTGGGTTGGTCGTGAGGCGTGCTAAGATAGTCTGTGCAGTTACGATAATGCTGTGTCCCAGATGGAACAGTTGCTACTGCACCTGCCAAGTAAGCAGGAGATTCCAGGTTTGAGTTCCAGTCTGGTACACATTTTTCCTCATCGCTGCTGATTCCGCTTAATGTCCTGTTGCAGGTGACAGCAGTTTTCCCACTTTAATTTACATATAACAAATGTTTCTTATAACTATGGTGGTAATGACTACAATTGTCCCAGATGTGCGTTCTGTTTGCAAAATGAGAAAATTGCTACTCTTATGTGGGTGTTGTCACTGTGTCAACATACACCACATTAAAATACATTAGTTTCACATTTCAAATAAAACTCCATAGCGTGAAACTTACGCACTTTAATGTGGTGTACGCATAAGGGTTGCATTTTTCTCTTTTGCACACAGAATTCGGTCTGTGATAGTTGTGCCCATTAACACCATGATTATAAGAAACTTTTATTAAGAAGACCATTAGCTGGAGCTTCCTCCACACAGATGTGTGGAAGGTAAGATATTGTGAGACTGCAGATTTTCATGTGACACAATGAACAGAGAAAGCTTGGAAATGCCACAGGGGATTAAATCAGCTCCTAGCAAAAGCATGAAATAAAATGTTTATTTCCAAAATAAAAACAGCCTATGCGGAACAGTGATGTCCCTCAAGCTATCAACATAGGTTTGCCTTTCTGGAGTCTATCTTCTAAGATGAGTCATATGATCAGCATTGCCTCATAATTTTGTACAGTTCTCCAGAATTCAAACAGATCTTCCCTGATCTGCTTCTACCAGTCTTCTGATTAGTCTGTAAATAATCAGTGTCAGTGTATCACTTTGCAACCATAACTTATTAAAGTGGTGGTTCAGTAATATTCTCATGTGTTAGAATCTGCCTTCTTTGGAGTAGGTATTATTACATTCTTTTTCAAGTCTGAGGATATTTCACCTACCATGCAGTATAGTTTTCTCATGGTTATGTTCTCCCACAGATCTTAATAATTCTGAAGGAATGCTATCTAATCCAGTTACCTTTCCTTCTTTCTTTTGAACTTAGGTCTTTCAGTGCTCTGTAAAACTGCTAGTGACAAGACCTTTTTATTGTTCTCAGAAAGAAGACTGTAACAATGTAGCGGGTGAGTGTAGGTTTAAATTGTGCTGCAGTGGTCGTATGAGCAGCAGCATTCCCTCAAAGTTGCTCTGCTAGTGTGATAACATCGGTGAGAGGCTACAACATTGAATAACATTGGGGATAGGCTACAACCCTGTCTCACTCCCTTCCCAACCACTGCTTCCCTTTCATGCCCCTTGACTCTTATAACTGCCATCTGCTTTCTGTACAAATCGTAAATAGCCTTTTGCTCCCTGTATTTTAGCCCTGCCACCTTTAGAATTTGAAAGAGAGTATTCCAGTAAACATTGTCAAAAGCTTTCTCAAAGTCTACAAATGCTAGAAATATAGGTTTGCCTTTCCTTAATCTTTCTTCTAAGATATGTCCTAGGGTCAGTATTGCCTCACGTGTTCCAACATTTCTACGGAATCCATAGTATTTTGCAGCTGTGACTTATTAAACTGATAATTCGGTAATTTTCACATCTGTCAACACCTGCTTTTTTAGGATTGGAATTATTATATTCTTCTTGAAGTCTAATTTCGCCTGTCTCATACATCTTGCTCACAAGATGGTAGAGTTTTGTCAGGACTAGCTCTCCCAAGGCCATCAGTAGTTCTAATGGAATGTCGTCTGCTCACGGGGCCTTGTCTCGACTTTCAGAGCTCTGTCAAACTCTTCACACAGTATCGTATCTCCCATTTCATCTTCATCTACATCCTCTTCCATTTCCATAATATTGTCCTCAAGTACATTGCCCTTGTATAGACACTCTATATACTCCTTCCACCTTTCTGCTTTCCCTTCTTTGCTTAGAACTGGGTTTCCAGCTGAGCTCTTGATATTCATACAAGTGGCTCTCTTTTCTCCAAAGGTCTCTTTAATTTTCCTCTAGGCAGTATCTATCTTGCCCCTTGTGAGATAAGCCTCTACATCCTTACATTTGTCCTCTAGCCATCCCTGCTTAGCCATTTTGCACTTCCTGTCGATCTCATTTTTGAGACGTTTGTATTCCTTTTTGCCTGCTTCATTTACTGCATTTTTATATTTTCTCCTTTCATCAATTAAATTCAATATTTCTTCTGTTACCCAAATATTTCTACTAGCCCTCATCTTTTTACCTATTTGTTCCTCTGCTGCCTTCACTACTTCATCCCTCAAAGCTACCCATTCCTCTTCTACTGTATTTCTTTCCCCCATTCCTGTCAATTGTTCCCTTTATGCTCTCCCTGAAACTCTCTACAACCTCTGGTTCTTTCAGTTTATCCAGGTCCCATCTCCTTAAATTCCCACCTTTTTGTAGTTTCTTCAGTTTTAATCTACAGTTCATAACCAATAGATTGTGGTCAGAGTCCACATCTGCACCTGGAAATGTCTTACAATTTAAAACATGGTTCCTAAATCTCTCTCTCACCATTATATAATCTATCTGTAACCTTCTAGTATCTCCAGGATTCTTCCATGTATACAACCTTCTTTTATGATTCTTGAACCAAGTGTTAGCTATGATTAAGTTATGCTCTGTGCAAAATTCTACCAGGCGGCTTCCTCTCTCATTTCTTACCCCCAATCCATATTCACCTACTATGTTTCCATCTCTCCCTTTTCCTACTCTCGAATTCCAGTCACCCATGACTATTAAATTTTCGTCTCCCTTCACTACCTGAACAATTTCTTTTATCTCATCATACATTTCATCAATTTCTTCATCATCTGCAGAGCTAGTTGGCATATAAACTTGTACTACTGTAGTAGGCATGGGCTTCGTGTCTATCTTGGTCACAATAATGCGTTCACTATGCTGTTTGTAGTAGCTTACCCGCACTCCTATTTTTTTGTTCATTATTAAACCTACTCCTGCATTACCCCTATTTGATTTTGTATTTATAACCCTGTATTCACCTGACCAAAAGTCTTGTTCCTCCTGCCACCAAATTTCACTAAATCCCACTATATCTAACTTTAACCTATCCATTTCCCTTTTTAAATTTTCTAACCTACCTGCCCGATTAAAGGATCTGACATTCCACACTCCAATCCGTAGAAGGCCAGTTTTCTTTCTCCTGATAACAATGTCCTCCTGAGTAGTCCCCGCCAGGAGATCTGAATGGGGGACTATTTTGCCTCCAGAATATTTTACCCAAGAGGACGCCATCATCATTTAACCATACAATAAAGCAACATGCCTTCGGGAAAAATTATGGGTGTAGTTTCCCCTTGCCTTCAGCCATTTGCAGTACCAGCACAGCAAGGCCATTTTGGTTAGTGTTACAAGGCCAGATCAGTCAATCATCCAGACCGTTGCCCCTGCAACTACAGTAAAGGCTGCTGCCCCTCTTCAGGAACCACACGTTTGACTGGCCTCTCAACAGATACCCCTCTGTTGTGGTTGCACCTACGGTACGGCCATCTGTATCGCGGAGGCACGCAAGCCTCCCCACCAACAGCAAGGTCCATCATTCATAGGGTGGGTGGGTGGGGGAGGGGGGGGGGGCAATGACTGTATTGATATTACACTCCTGGAAATTGAAATAAGAACACCGTGAATTCATTGTCCCAGGAAGGGGAAACTTTATTGACACATTCCTGGGGTCAGATACATCACATGATCACACTGACAGAACCACAGGCACATAGACACAGGCAACAGAGCATGCACAATGTCGGCACTAGTACAGTGTATATCGACCTTTCGCAGCAATGCAGGCTGCTATTCTCCCATGGAGACGATCGTAGAGATGCTGGATGTAGTCCTGTGGAACGGCTTGCCATGCCATTTCCACCTGGCGCCTCAGTTGGACCAGCGTTCGTGCTGGACGTGCAGACCGCGTGAGACGACGCTTCATCCAGTCCCAAACATGCTCAAATGGGGGACAGATCCGGAGATCCTGCTGGCCAGGGTAGTTGACTTACACCTTCTAGAGCACGTTGGGTGGCACGGGATACATGCGGACGTGCATTGTCCTGTTGGAACAGCACGTTCCCTTGCCGGTCTAGGAATGGTAGAACGATGGGTTCGATGACGGTTTGGATGTACCGTGCACTATTCAGTGTCCCCTCGACGATCACCAGTGGTGTACGGCCAGTGTAGGAGATCGCTCCCCACACCATGATGCCGGGTGTTGGCCCTGTGTGCCTCGGTCGTATGCAGTCCTGATTGTGGCGCTCACCTGCACGGCGCCAAACACGCATACGACCATCATTGGCACCAAGGCAGAAGCGACTCTCATCGCTGAAGACGACACGTCTCCATTCGTCCCTCCATTCACGCCTGTCACGACACCACTGGAGGCGGGCTGCACGATGTTGGGGCGTGAGCGGAAGACGGCCTAACGGTGTGCGGGACCGTAGCCCAGCTTCATGGAGACGGTTGCGAATGGTCCTCGCCGATACCCCAGGAGCAACAGTGTCCCTAATTTGCTGGGAAGTGGCGGTGCGGTCCCCTACGGCACTGCGTAGGATCCTACGGTCTTGGCGTGCATCCGTGCGTCGCTGCGGTCCGGTCCCAGGTCGACGGGCACGTGCACCTTCCGCCGACCACTGGCGACAACATCGATGTACTGTGGAGACCTCACGCCCCACGTGTTGAGCAATTCGGCGGTACGTCCACCCGGCCTCCCGCATGCCCACTATACGCCCTCGCTCAAAGTCCGTCAACTGCACATACGGTTCACGTCCACGCTGTCGCGGCATGCTACCAGTGTTAAAGACTGCGATGGAGCTCCGTATGCCACGGCAAACCGGCTGACACTGACGGTGGCAGTGCACAAATGCTGCGCAGCTAGCGCCATTCGACGGCCAACACCGCGGTTCCTGGTGTGTCCGCTGTGCCGTGCGTGTGATCATTGCTTGTACAGCCCTCTCGCAGTGTCCGGAGCAAGTATGGTGGGTCTGACACACCAGTGTCAATGTGTTCTTTTTTCCATTTCCAGGAGTGTAGTACAATATTCCAGTAAGATCAGAAAACTGTTAGTTGTTATGAGATTTAAAAGTTCAGCTAATGAACATATCATCCACAAGTACAATCAACAAAGTGACTTCTAAATAGTTCTTCACCTCCATGCGCAAGCACGCACACACAGAAAAAGCAAAGAAGTATTGTTACAACTCTTTGGTGCTCTGACCTGGACATCAGTGACACATTTATCCATAATAACAAATGATTTTCTCCTTTGAGCTGTGATGCTTTATACACAAATCAACCTATTCTTGTCTGGAATACTTTCCCACTCATTAATGCCTGCAGAATTCTCCTAACTTACAATTTAATTTGCTGCAATCAGCGTCATCTGGTGCACTATATCATGAGAACACTTGTCACAAAGTCTCCCATACAATTTAACAGAGATGCCATCAGAACCAAATCAGTAAAAATATGTTGAATTACTGGAAAAACTTTGAGGTCACATGAGGCAGAGAAAAAAATCACCTCTGTTGTCTATTAGCAAACTGAAGAGTAAGAAGGCAAGTTCCCACTCACTCTCTGACCTACATCACTAGGAGCACTTAAGAGTCTGATTCACAAGGTTATACCAGCCCACTTGCAAGACACTTGCTGAGTATTTGTTTTCCACAAAATGCATGGACACAAAACAGAAATCATAAATTAGTAACTAATGCAAGAAATGGATATGAACAAAATGTTAATTACTGCATGCTACAGTACACTGTTAAATAGAAACTGAGTCTTAGTGTTCCTTTATGACAGTTGCACTCTTCTGAGAGTGGTCATTTCTCCCAACATGAGCACTGCTCGCTCCTCAGTTTACAGTGAGACTAAAGTTGTTATTAATTACCAGTAGTGTAAAATACCACTTTTCCTTGCCATATAAGTGGATGGTCATTATGAGTAAATTACGAAGTAAATGCTTTTTTGCCATTTGGACATGTAGCCCGGGACACAGTATGACTTTCACGTGCAGTATTTTGTTGCCTCATCTAGTTGCATTCTTTCCATGCTTCAAGTGACAGTCTTCGTTGCACTCGCTGCTGACATGGTCTGGGCTGTGAGGGCTTTTTAAAGTATCAGTTGTTGTACTTGATGATCACTATAAGGTGAGTCATTAAAGTATTAAGCATAAAAATGAATCATCAAATCAGCTGGACAGCTATAAATATACCATCTTAGACTTCTACCAAGAAAACATAAGAAATCACATCTCATGCAATACTGTTGCATTACAGCATATCTTCGGGGATGATATAAATTAATGATATTCACACGCTTGCATCTTCTGATTCAAACTATCAATTGCAATTCTCATGTGTGGAACACAAAACAAAGATGTTTATTTTTCTTGGTATATATAAATACGTTACTAGGAAAATGAGTAATGTTAAAGATTACTAAGGTAATACTTATTAAATTTAAGTTACTGAGCTACTTAGTAACCTGTAGTAGATGACTATTATGGAGCCATAAACACAAACAACTTATGCATATATAGCCTGTCAACTAACTCATTCAACGTCATTTTGTTAAAAATCAAGCAAACTATTGAAAGAACAGGAGATGACAAAATATTATGAAGTATAAGATTTTTGTTCAAATTCTGTTTTAAAAATGGTTACACTGAATCATAAAAATACCTGTTTTTTTCTACAGGAAAATGAGACAACTATAAGATTGCTGAATGAAGAGATCCAACGACTTATCAGAGTGATAAATAAAAAAAATGAGAATGCACAAGAGAAACTATTAATGCCAACAAGGGAACTGCATAGGACTAAGTAAAGTGGATACAAAATGGCAAATGCAACTAAATAAACAGCAAATAACATTAGAATGTACAGAAAGACACTGAAGCTCATACTTATAACAAGAACATGATTATTGGATTTTCATTAAAGTTGGGCGAATAACCGACAAACAGTATTTTTTTCTGTTTTTAGTTAAACTTCAGATTTCAAAACCATAGCTTCTTCCATCTAGTCCAGAACATATTAGGGAAGCAGGAAGATATGAGAAGCACAAAGGATGTTAAGTGACACATCACTCGAAATTGATCTTCAGACATATCACAGATTTTTCCTCGATGGGAGAAAGGTACTGGCAAAGTGAATCTTTGAGTCTAGTGAGGCATAATAATTGAACAGCTTAGAGAGTAAGTGTGTAGGTTCTGGTCCAGCACTAATTTTTATCAGCAACTTTCATTATAAGGTAAGGTGAGGTAACTGCACAAGTAAATTCATAAAGTTCGACATCAAATAGGTATACAACCTTTTTTTATATAGCTATATCAATTTAAGTGGAGGAGTTACTGGACAGAATTGTGGAGAAAAGAAATATGTGGCACAAACTGATTAGGAAATGGGATAGTTTTATAGGACACATTCTGAGATGTCATGGGATCATCAGTTTGGTACTGGAGGAAAGTGAGCATATGTTTGTGTGTGTTTGTGTGTGTGTGTGTGGGGGGGGGGGGGGGGAGGTAGGGGTTAAAATCTTAGTAGGAGACCAAGAGACGAATACAGAAAGCAGGTTCATAAGGGTGTAGGTTGCAATAGTTATTCAGAGATGAAGAGGCTTGCACAGGACAGATGCATGCAGAGCTGCATCAAACCAGTTCTCAGAGTGAAGACCACAGCAACAACAACAACAACAACAACAACAATTTATTTTCCTGAGTTGTGATAATGAGACTGTCCTTTTTTAAGATACCGCATACATTCAATAGTTGGGTTTTCTGAGCATTTACTGTTGATAATGTAAAAGTTCTTTTAAATGTCTAATTGTGCACTTACCACACTGAAGTGAGACAAGTGCACAACATAGTCTGTGAAATTTCTCTTTTTAATTGGCAGCAATAGCAGGGAAAGTGCCCAGTAGTACATATTTTGACATTTATTTCTATAGCTGAAGCTCCAAGGTTGGATTAAAGCTTTCTAGGTTTGACAATGGATGAGCCTAAATTCGCCGGCACACAACTTAATATATTTATAACTTCTTTTTTGGTAGCTTCTTGCCAATATGGTATTTCTGCCACTTAATGAGCTGTATGTCCCAGGCAGTTTTTACAATTTCATGACAGTTAAGTCATACATCTGGAGAGGGTGGGATGAATGAGGAGATAAAATTAAAACTGTGATGCTTTCAAGACTCGCCATTTCTATCAGTTTCAAAGACATGTGTTTTGTGGCCATCACACATAAGCAAAGCAGGCCTGTTTCCTCCTCGTGATGGTAAAAATAGTTTCTGGAAAAAAAAATTCTCAAACCTATTGCCGGCCACTGTGGCCGAGCGGTTCTAGGTGCCCCGGTCCGGAACTGCGATGCTGCTACTGTCGCAGGTTCGAATCCTGCCTCAGGCATGGATGTGTGTGATGTCCTTAGGTTAAGTTAGGTTTAAGTAGTTCTAAGTCTAGGGGACTGATGACCTCAGATGTTATGTCCCATAGTGCTCAGAGCCATTTGAACCTTTGTCAAACCTATCAGCTTCCATTCAGCAGTTGCAACTGACTGGATAAGTAAGTCCAGGAAAAGTTTTTCTTCCGAAGTTGCCACTCACTTCACATGTACTTCCCTTTAAATATATCTAATGAAAGGAGCATGTTCCCATTTGCAGAACAGTAAATAAAACAGAAATATTATTCTGCCCTGGAGAACTTGTTGTTCTTCAGGAAGATAGTCCCCTGCTTCCCACCACTTTTGGTTTTCAAAGGATCTTTAACAAATAATATTTTGTCTTAATTAAAAATCGTATTTGGTTTGTTTCCAAGGTGAAGAGCTTTATGGTAACTTCAAGGAGGTTGAAATAAGGATATATAATGAATGGATTGACATAATTTTTTCTGTGCATTTCAATTCTTTGGTGTTTTTTAATAGATAAATTATTGCATTTCACAAACAAACTCACCACGTTTGCCGAGGAAGCTAATGCGCTGCTTCCTGGACTCGGATAGGCATGCCGGCCCTGGATTGAATTTGCCTGGCGAATTAATGATGAGGGCCAGTGTGTCAGCTAACATGGATGTGGTTTTTAGGCAGGTTTCCACTAGGTGAATACCGGGCTGGTCCCCATGTCCCACCTCAGTTACACGACTCGCAGACATTTAAAAAACGTTTGCGCTATTTCATGGCTTGCACTAGATGCAGACAGCTGGGGTACATTACTTCCGTCCACCTGGGATACTGGGTGGTGACAGGAACGGCATCCGGCCATCCTCCAACACTAACATCACCAAATCCATAGTAACAAGGCCGACCACGAGTTGAAGTGGGATAAAGGCCCGAGAAAATGATGATGATTGCATTTCACAAACAAATAGAGCCAATCACAGCTTGGTTTCTCATTAGTGAACAGCATTTTCAGTTTATTAATTTTAAGAAACTCGCCTAACAATGACAAAACCTGTACTTTTTTCATCTCAGTTATTTCTGTGGCCACAATATTTCTGACATCAGGTGAAAGTGTGTTTGAGCCACTCTGAGAGGATGATTTGGCCCCGCTTCTACCTTTAACATGATCTTTAATGTAAAATATGGTACATGGTATATCTTAGAAGCACTATAAGTATTCACTTGGCCAGATTGTGCCTCCTCCCTAGCAGCTTCTACATCTCTTGCTGTATACTGCTTTCTTCTCTCCATTTTCCTTACATAGTTTCTAACTACTTCTCACTGTGGAATAGTCCTGCCAAATAGTATGGTTAATTAAAAACACTGAAAGTAGGTAAAAACACAGTATTCATTTACCTGAGAATTCTGTTCATTAGCTACTCATTTATTTTCTTGTTCAACATTTTGGCATTCCTGCACACTTTCACCATGAAAATTCAGTAATGGAGCAAGTGCAGAGTTATGTGCAGTTTTTCCACAATTTAGAGTGCACTTGGTCCACTGTTGGCTTTTTTTTTTTTTTTTTGGGTGGAGGGGAGGGGGGGGGGTGGCAAGTGCACAGCAAGGCCCAAGTCTTAAACACAAGACAATTGAAATGCACTTGTTAAACTACAATATCAACACTGTTTACTTACCCTCTCAAACCAGAAAAAACTGCAAACAATTCTGTGAAATGACAGAAAAACACACTTGAACTCAGCAACTCCACTGTATTGGATTGCATGCGTAGGAATGCTTTTGTAAATGCTACACATGACACCAACACATTCTAGCTGGGACAGAATGAAACACATGTAGTTCACTAAATGATCATGTGGTTGCTGCTCTGTACAACTTATTTCATTAAAGCTGTGAACTAATTATGCGTTTGCCCCAAAAGAGCACTTACACACTTTACCTTAGCATACATTTCTAGAAAAAGTGATAGTTTTATTCTGGATTAATTGTGTTGTACCATTGGGCTTTCAAGGCCTGTTCAGATGATGTTTTATTTCCCAGTACAGTTTTTGAGCACATAAAAATATACAGTTATTTTGGGGAGTGATAACATCTCAAAACTGCACACGCTTCTGAGCCACATCAGCTTTGATGTCCTGGTGACAGTCACTTTCATTCTAGGACTTGGATTTAGTGTCAGTAGTTGTGTGTCATATCCATTTATCATCCCATTTTAATAAATTATCTCTCTCAGTACTACAGCACTCACACACTAAATTTTCTACTCTTCCATCATCACAACTGGAACCTGTTCAGCACAATTTTTCTGACACTTCAGTGCAATTGTTTACAAAAATTCTGGAAACAAGAATGCAAAAGTTTGTTGCATCATCATGAAATCACAAAGCCCACTGAAGTCACATTTTATGGATATTCTTATTCTCTTCATCTTTATAAACTACTCACTTTCACAGCCAACTGCTGGAATACATTTCTATCTGATAAAATCATCTCCATGGTCCTTCTGTTCCCTAGTGTTTATTCCAGTTTTCAGTATTTTTTGCGATTTGCTAAATTTATTATTTTTATATCTTCTATGTGGGTGAAAGCTCTTTCTGCCATTAAAAGCATCAGTTAGTCTACGGTAGGAAAGCCATGGGTAGCACCTGTCCCGGAATTGAGCAAACTTTGTCCTGTGTTATTGTATTATAAGTGTTTGTGTTTTATATTTTCTGAGGCAGTGACTGAGGACCAGCCCAGCACCTGCCTAAGCCAATGTGAAAACCGCCTAAAAACCACATTCAGGCTGGCTTGTATGCCTGACCAATAGTTGTCAAACCAACATGTGGATTCAATCTGGATATGCCTCACCTTCATCTTTCTTAAGCTAGAACACAGCGCATTCAGCTATATGAGCATGTCACTACCATCTCCATATGGTTGAGAAAAAAAAATGCTGCCACTACATAATGTTATTACAATACATCAACAGAGCCATTTGTCATAAAAGGTAAATTAATTCTCCATTCTACCTACCATACAATTATTTTGCCCAGTTTCAGAGGTGGGAAGAATATACAGTGATCTGTTGTAAACAATTTTCCATTTAATACAGAATAGTAAAACACCTCTTTTCTCAGATACTTTATTACAAAATGTTTAATAAGTGAAAATGAACTTCCTGGATACAAAAAATTACAAAAAATGACAACATTTGCTCAGTATAATAATATGGCTTGAATGCAATGTAAAATTATTTTTTATTGGTGTAATAAACCTGTAAACCTCAGAAGAGAAAGAGGAATATTTCATCAACTGTGTTCTACTTAAGATAACACACTAAAAAAGTCATGAACTGTTTTTGTCATAACTTTGTATGTGAATAGTGAAAAACAGCAGTTTTACAATTTCTCACAGTACAAAACTGACTCAGTTTCTCAACAAGTCAAAAATTTAGATAAGAATTTATTTGCTGAACAAACAGCAATTCATCAGCATTCAGAAACTTGATGTATTTAACAACTAACACTTTAAGACATTAGAAATGAAACACTTTTTGAACGATATTGCATGATGGTATGATCCATCCTTCCTTACAGACACTAGTCTAACCTTTGTACAATCTTTTGCACTAAATGGAACCCTTAATGCAAACATATCTGAACCCAGTGGAACAAATGAGCATCATTATAATCTGCAGTTTCAGCAGTGAAATATAGCAGATGTCTCTTCTTTGGACACATCATACACAAACATAGATACGCGCTACCTTAAATAACCAATCATACAATCTTCCACAACTATGATCAGTCTGAATTCACATTCTTCCATAAGTGTAAGAAAGTAGAGAAATAGTGAAAAAAGATTGTCATAAACTTTTACTTATAATCATGAGGTCAACAATGAATATCACAAGCATCTAAAGGAGTGATACTTTTCAACAAAACTCATTTCCCCCCCACCAAAAAAAAAAAAAAGAAACACACTCTGTCAGACAGAATCCCAACCTGGAATCCAATATAGTAAAGCCTCAATCTTCTTCACAATTTTCCCAGGTTTTAGTATTTCATTTGTTTGTTTATTTATTTATTCGAGGTGTGGGGAGGGCAGTAGTCAAATAGCTGTGTAAACTGTTGGACAGTTTTCAGCAGAACTATGCAGCAAATATGATATACAAAAAATGCAGTATCTTTAGGCAGCACCTTGTAAAATAAATCTGCTCAATTTTCACGTACTTGAAAGCTAACACAAATTATACATGCTTAATGTTACTTTAGTTTGACTGTAATTTCTTGCCATTATTTACAAAATGGAAAAATTATAAAGTGTTTGCAAGGACAAAGACTTCTCTCTCTCTCTCTCTCTCTCTCTCCTCCCCCCCCCTCCTATGTATGAGTTCTGTCCCGTGTTCAAAACATATATTTATGCAACGAGAACTTTCATAAATCTTCAAAGACACAACATATTCATTTACTGAAGAAAAAAGAATACAAGTATGATGTACAACATTGTAATCAATAAGATACAGATACACCTTGTGCAAAAACACACAATATAAATCTCTACACCTCAGCAACTTACTGTGATGTTATATAATTCAATATTTCACAAAATATAACATTGTCAAAATATTTTACATAGGATTTTATGTAATAACATCTGATGCTGCATATTGAGCTCTTTACAACATTAACAATAGAATTAAGTAACATTCAACCATAACAGTCAACCATAAACTTAAACCAGTACCAAAAACAACATCTCTAACAACACCAGTTTTTCATTAAAATGTCTGTAAGTTTGGTACAAAAATATATTATTGCTGTACAAAAATGAAAAAAGAATTTTTTCACAGCACTTTAAAGCTATACAGCTTTGTATATGAGAAGTGTCCACTTAAATGCCACTGCTCCAAAATAGCAAATGAGAATGTTACCACGAGCATGGAAGAGTTCATGGAAGAAATATTGCCTCCCCTGTAAAAACACAAGCCAAAGGTCACATAAATATAATTATTTACAACTCTTCTAATGGTAGGAAAATGAAGAATCTGGTTCACATCAAATGTGTTTGATTGTTACGTCCCTGGAGGAGGAGGAGGAGAAGAAGAAGAAGATAGAGGAGGAAAAGAAGGAGAAGGAGAGAATTATACATAAATTGTACTGCCATAATCATAATCAACAATGAACTTGAACAGATTGCTACTCACCACATACAGTAGGCACTGAGAAGCAGACACACACACACACTTTTGAAGTTCATTTAAAAGTAGGTGCCTGGAGCCAAGAGTGGCCATGAATGTGTGAGTTGTGTATGTTTAAAAGTGTGTGTGTTTTCTGCATGTTTATTAATGTCATCTACTCATCTTCCATTAGCATGCCATCTTGAGCCTTTGTTAATCTCTTGGAATCTGGGAGAATGTTTCCTTGTTCCATCTACTATACACAGTGTCCCTGGAGCAATGGTCAATATACAGGGCTATGATAGGAACCATCATTTGAAACAATAAAGTCTGGTATACATGGGCTCTAGATTACATACCTTAAGAACGATGACTAATTCGTATTTAATACTGTGAAACAAATCTCTTCTACTGTAAGGTCTTTGTTTTTCATGTATTTGGAGGAGATAGTATGGACCACAAGAAGAAAAAACTGTCTGGCAAACACAGCTCTAAACTGCATACCTTAAGAGCTATGAATACTTGTTCAGTAGAAGAGTTGTGTTTCACAGGACTGAAAATGAACAACTGCTTGTAGCTCTTAAGGTATGCATTTTAAGTCCCTGTTTAGTAGACTATTTGGCTCAGATGATCATTTGTCATATCCCTAAATTCTGACCATTCCTCCTGGAACACCCTCTATATTTGCCTGGCTGCATGTCCCACCCAACACCATTTCCATTACAGTCATAATTACACCTTCCACACTAGTATGTTAACCTATCCATTTGTTTGTTTTGGTGCCCCTCCTAGTAATTCACAACATGCATTTCTTAAATGCTCACCCAGTTTCTGAATTCTGCTCTCATTAAAAATTCTTTCCCACTGCCATAAGTCAAAACTGTTATTACACACTATTTGTAAACTTTCTGTTTTGGAGACATTGGAAGCTTACTTTTAAAACTGTATTTAATTTGTCAAAGCAGTTAAGGTAGTTGTTTTTTAATGCTTTGGTTTCTGTATTTTTCCTGTTCAGCCAGTCACTGTTTTCAGTTGACATAAATACTTAAAACATATGAACTGATTCTGCAACTTCTTTATTAATGTGTAAAACTTCATTTTCAGTGAGCTGGTTATGCATTATTTTCAGCTTTGTATAACTGATTTTAAGGCTTTTTTCAAAATCTGCTGTATTTAGTTCTTATATTAGCTGCTGAAGTTTATGTCAACCTGAGGCAAACATGGCATAAGCAAAATGAAGATGAATCAGATGTGTTAATTATCTTTTGTCTCTCTCTTCCTTTTGCCAGCTGATTTATTTGAAAATAAAAAGAATTTTTGTGATACAAACTCCTCTTGTAAGACTCTTATCTCAATTCTGTCAATTTTTAATTTCCCATTATCATGATGAGGTCTAAGGGAATCTGCAACATTGATGTACATAGTCTTTCAAACTCTGTTCTAACTGTGCTTTATCTGAAACAAAGTTTTTAATGGTTGCTGGTAATTTATTGAAAATGTGTGTTCCTGAATATTGGACCCCCCCTTTTTTTTTTTTTTTTTTTAGCAAGAAGTGACATTAGGTCTTTATGTAGATTGTTCTTATTCCTATTCATACTATGTATTGAAATATTGGTTGGATATAGAGATGTTTTACTTGCAACAAATTTCATTAAGGAATAAATATACTGAGAAGCAGTGGTTAGAATACAAAGTTCTTTGAACAGTTTTCTACATGATGTTCTTGAATTTACACCACAAAGGATTCTTATCACGTGCTTTTGCACCCTAAAAATTTTGCTCCATTTGATGAGTTGCCCCAGAATGCAAGTAAGCAAAGTATGCAAGTTTTTTTTATAATTATATCTCCTACATCTGACATCATTCTCACTGCAAATACAGACTTGTTTAGGCGCTTAAGCAATTCTGTGGTATGCCCTTCCCAACTGAATTCATTATCAAGTTGTAATCCCAGAAATTTAACACTGTCAACCTCTTCGATCTATATGTCTTCATATGTTATACATATGCTGGAAGAAAATCTCTTACAGGTTCTGAATTGCATATAGTGGGTCTTCTCAAAGTTTAATGACAGTGAATTAGCTTTAAACCATTTATTAATGTCAGTGAAAATTTGATTAGCAGCTATTTCTAAATCTGTACTTGACTTGCTACTTATTGCAATGCTTGTATCATCTGCAAACAAAACAAACTTAGCATCTGGCAATGTAACAGATGAGTGGTCATTAATGTACACAAGAAAAACCAATGGACCCAAGATGGATCCTTGAGGAACACCACATGTAATGACACCCTTTGTTTCCTGGCAGATAGATAAGACTCAAACCATTTTGCAGCATTGCCGGTGACACCATAATATTCTAATGTACTTAAGAGAATGCTGTAGTTCACCAGTCAAAGGCTTTTGACAGGTCACAGAAAATGCCTGTAGCCTCTAATTTATTATCTAATGAATTAAGTACATTCTAACTGTAAGTGTAAATAGCTTTCTCTATATTAGAGCCCTTAAGAAATTCAAACTGTCACGTGAACAATATACAGTGTAAGCACAATGTCTT
The DNA here is from genome assembly GCF_023898315.1 of Schistocerca nitens. Taxonomy (NCBI): domain Eukaryota; kingdom Metazoa; phylum Arthropoda; class Insecta; order Orthoptera; family Acrididae; genus Schistocerca; species Schistocerca nitens. The sequence continues at coordinate 304,990,645 of NC_064614.1, forward strand.
GCCCTGATTAGAACAATTTATTACAGAATAATCATTTGACATAATAATTTACATTTGATGCCATTACATAGGTTAGTGTTACTAGTTTTTTTAAGACCACCTACGTTAGTAAACCTCAACATGTGCTCCCTTGGTAGCTCAGAGAATGTCGAGGCGGTTTTACAGTTCCCGCCAGGTGTTAACGTGCGTTCTGTCACACTACACACAGCAGCTTGTATCCTAGCCTTAAATTCGTTGATGTCAGCAACTGGTGTGACGAAGACTCTGTCCTTAATGTTGTTGTTGTTGTGGTCTTCAGTCCTGAGACTGGTTTGATGCAACTCTCCATGCTACCTACTGCACCCTACATCTCTGAATCTGCTTAGTGTATTCATCTCTTGGTCTCCCTTTACGATTTGTACCCTCCACGCTGCCCTCCAGTACTAAATTGGTGATCCCTCGATGCCGCAGAAAATGTCCTACCAACCGATCCCTTCTTCTAGTCAAGTTGTGCCACAAACTACTCTTCTCCCCAATTCTATTCAATACCTACTCATTAGTTATGTGATCTACTCATCTCATCTTCAGCATTCTTCTGTAACACCACATTTCAAAAGCTTCTATTCTCTTCTTGTCTAAACTATTTATCGTCCATGTTTCACTTCCATACATGGCTACACTCCATACAAATACTTTCAGAAACGACTTCCTGACACTTAAATCTATATTCGATGTTAACAAATTTCTCTTCTTCAGAAACGCTTTCCTTGCCATTGCCAGGCTGCATTTTATATCTTCTCTACTTCAACCATCATCAGTTATTTTGCTCCCCAAATAGCAAAACTCCTTTACTACTTTAAGTGTCTCATTTCCTAATCCAATTCCCTCAGCATCACCCATCTTAATTCGACTACATTCCATTATCCTAGTTTTGCTTTTGTTGATGTTCATCTTATACCCTCCTTTCAAGACACTGTCCATTCCGTTCAACTGCTAATGCAAGTCCCTTGCAAGTCATCAGCGAACCTCAAAGTTTTTATTTCTTCTCCATGGATTTTAATGCCTACTCCCAACTTTGCTTTTGTTTCCTTTACTGCTTGCTCAATATACAGATTGAATAGCATTGGGGAGAGGCTACAACACTGTCTCACTCCATTCCCAACCACTGCTTCCCTTTCATGCCCCTCAACTCTTATAACTGCCATTTGGTTTCTATACAAATTGTAAATAGCCTTTCGCTCCCTATATTTTACTCCTGCCACCTTTAGAATTCCAGTCAACATTGTCAAAAGCTTTCTCTAAGTCTACAAATGCTAGAAACATAGGTTTGCCTTTCCTTAATCTTTCTTCTAAGATAAGTCGTAGAGTCAGTATTGCCTCACGTGTTCCAACATTTCTGTGGTATCCAAACTGATCTTCCCCGAGGTCAGCTTCTACCAGTTTTTCCATTCGTCTGTAAAGAATTCGCATTAGTATTTTGCAGCTGTAACTTATTAAACTGATAGTTCGGTAATTTTCACATCTGTCAACACCTGCTTTCTTTGGGATTGGAATTATTATATCCTTCTTGAAGTCTGAGGGTATTTCACCTGTCTCATACATCTTGCTCACCAGATGGTAGAGTTTTGTCAGGATTGGCTCTCCCAAGGTTGTCAGTAGTTCTCATGGAATATTGCCCTCAAGAACATAGACTCCTTCTACCTTTCTGCTTTCCCTTCTTTGCTTAGAACTGGGTTTCCAGCTGAGCTCTTGATATTCATGCAAGTGGTTCTCTTTCCTCCAAAGGTCTCTTTAATTTTCCTGTAGTCAGTATCTATCTTACCCCTAGTGAGATAAGCCTCTACAGCCTTACATTTGTCCTCTAGCCATCCCTGCTTAGCCATTTTGCACTTCCTGTCGATCTCATTTTTCAGACATTTGTATTCCTTTTTGCCTGCTTCATTTACTGCATTTTTATATTTTCTCCTTTCATCAGTTAAATTCAGTATCTCTTCTGTTACCCAAGGATTTCTACTAGCCCCCGTCTTTTTACCTACTTGATCCTCTGCTGCATTCACTATTTCATCCCTCAAAGCTAGCCATTATTCTTCTACTGTATTTCTTTCCCCCATTCCTGTCAATTGTTCCCTTATGCTCTCCCTGAAACTCTGTACAACTTCTGGTTCTTTCAGTTTACTCAGGTCCCATCTCCTTAAATTCCCACCTTTTTGCAGTTTCTACAGTTTTAATCGACAGTTCATAACCAATAAATTGTGGTCAGAGTCCACATCTGCACCTGGAAATGTCTTACAATTTAAAACCTGGTTCCTAAATCTCTGTCTTACCATTATATAATCTATCTGAAACCTTCTAGTATCTCCAGGGTTCTTCCATGTATACAACCTTCTTTCATGATTCTTGAACTGAGTGTTAGCTATGATTAAGTTATGTTCTGTGCAAAATTCTACCATGCGGCTTCCTCTTTCATTTCTTAGCCCTAATCCATATTCTCCTACTACATTTCCTTCTCTTCCTTTTCCTACTGTTGAATTCCAGTCACCCATGACTATTAAATTTTCGTCTCCCTTCACTACCTCAATAATTTCTTTTACCTCATCATACATTTCATCAATTTCTTCATCATCTGCAGAGCTAGTTGGCATATAAACTTGTACTACTGTAGCAGGCATGGGCTTCGTGTCTATCTTGGCCACAGTAATGCATTCACTATGCTGTTTTTAGTAGCTTACCCGCACTCCTATTTTTTTATTCATTATTAAACCTACTCCTGCATTACCCCTATTTGATTTTGTATTTCTAACCCTGTATGCACCTGACCAAACGTCTTGTTCCTCCTGCCACCGAACTTCACTAATTCCCACTATATCTAACTTTAACCTATCCATTTCCCTTTTCAAATTTTCTAACCTACCTGCCCGATTAAGGGATCTGACATTCCACACTCCGATCCGTAGAATGCCAGTTTTCTTTCTTCTGATAACGACGTCCTCTTGAGTAGTTCCCGCCCAGAGATCCGAATGGGAGACTATTTTACCTCTGGAATATTTTACCCAAGAGGACGCTATCATCATTTAATCATACAGTAAAGCTGCATGTCCTCGGGAAAAATTACGGCTGTAGTTTCCCCTTGCCTTCAGCCGTTTGCAGTACCACAAGGCTGTTTTGGTTAGTGTTACAAGGCCAGATCAGTCAATCATCCAGACTGTTGCCCCATCCACACATATACAGACACAAGCAGACATATGTAGGCCTTTAAATATGTCTGCTTGTGTCTGTATATGTGCGGATGTGTGTGTGTGTGTGTGTGTGTGTGTATACCTGTCCCTTTTTGCCCCCAAGGTAAGTCTTTCCGCTCCCGAGATTGGAATGACTCCTTACCCTCTCCCTTAAAACCCACATCCTTTCGTCTTTCCCTCTCCTTTCCTCTTTCCTGATGAAGCAACCGTGGGCTGCGAAAGCTTGAAATTTGTGTGTGTGTTTGTGTTTCTTATTGTCTCTATCAACGTACCAACACTTTCGTTTGGTAAGTTACAGAATCTTTGTTTTTAGATATATTTTTCCCACGTGGAATGTTTCCCTCTATATATATGCTGGCTGGACCCTTGATAACTACGTCTGTGTTGAGTGTGTGTCTGTACTCCAGCTCAACATATGGTTTACTCCAAAAGCTGACAAGTTTTATGCCCCTTTTGTGTGTGCCTGTAGATCACTCAGTGCTTCTGTTGTTTGGAGAATGGTGTCCTTTACTCCTACATTTTTTATTTTTGAAAAACCTAGTAGTCAAAATATCTTTTATTTGCACAGAAATATTTCTCAGCAGCTTGGTAATTACTTTTTCTTTTCTTAAATCAATAAATGACTTAGGATCCATCTGAAATTGTCAAACACAATCAATACATGAAACGTGATTCTTGAGTTTCTCCCGGCGTATTTGATAATCAAAATATCCACGGGTGTACTGCCGGTCTACAGTGTCCAACGGGCACAATATTTCGGCGATCATACATGTCGCCATCATCAGGTGAACTGACGGACTGAGCTCCTGTGAACGTGCTGGCACGGAGATCCGTACACTATGGCTGCTCAGGTGGAACTGGGTTCGGTCGCGGCGGCGGCGGATTTAAATACCCTCCGCCTGCGGCGCGCTCACTCCGCCATCCGCGCCCCGCGCCACGGTCGCGCGGTGGAACAGATTGCGACGGCGTCTGAGATGACGTCGGTGTGATGGCTCCGTCCGCCGTGGTCGTCACAACTATACATTTGCTCGATTTACTCTTGATTAACCCAATCGCTGGTTCCCAAGCCTTGCTAAGATTATAGCCACAGTCACGATTTATGAGGTCGTCATTGGTGCGAATTTCGATGGCCTCTCTAACAACGCTGTCCCAGTATCTCGACGTCTGTACCAGAATCCTCGTGCGTTCATACTCCATAGTGTGATTTTCCGACAAACAATGTTCAGCGACCGCCGACTTGCTCGGATACATCAGTCGAGTGTGCCTCTGGTGTTCACGGCATCGATACTCGACGGTACGCATCGTCTGACCAATATACGACTTGCCACATTGACACGGAATCTGGTACACGCCGGCCTTCCTCAAACCGAGGTCATCTTTGGCGCTCCCCACCAGTGCACGAGTTTTATTCGGAGGACAAAACACCGTTCCGACCCGGTGTTTCTTCAAAATGCGGGAATCTTTCCCGAGAGAGCGTGCCAAGGACGCAGAATTACTGGAGGGTGACGCTAAGAAATTGTTACCCCAAGCTCCGGTACCGCCTAGACTATATGGACTCCCGAAGGTTCACAAAGAGGGGGTACCATTACGCCCCATTGTCAGCAACATCAGGGCACCTACATATTTGTTGGCCAAATACCTGACGGGAATATTAAGTCCTTACGTGGGTAAATGCCCTCATCACATCCGTAATTCCGTGGATTTTGTTAAACGCCTTGATAGCTTCACGTTGGGTGAGTCAGATATCATGGTGAGTTTTGATGTCGTTTCCTTGTTCACGAGGGTACCCCTGCGAGAGTCACTAGAATTGATTAGTCAGAAGTTTGACGAGAAGACCACTGAACTTTTTAGGCATGTCTTGACTTCCACATATTTTCTTTTTAATGGAGAATACTACGAACAGACGGAGGGAGTCGCCATGGGTAGCCCACTCTCACCGGTGGTAGCGAATTTGTACATGGAGAACTTCGAGGAGGAAGCCCTGTCGTCATCCGAATGGAAACCTACTTGCTTTTTCCGTTACGTGGACGACACTTTCGTCATCAGGCCACATGGTATGGATAAACTCCTTGACTTCCTTACACATCTAAACTCCATACACCCCAACATCAAATTCACTATGGAGACTGAAACGGAGGGTAAACTACCTTTCCTTGACGTCTTGGTCAAGAGAAGGCCTGACGGCACCCTAGGTCATGGGGTGTATCGGAAGACAACGCACACTGATCTGTATTTGCACGCAGACAGCTGCCACCACCCTTCACAGAGGAATGGGGTACTTAAAACTCTAGTACATAGGGCGCGCACTATCTCTGACGCAGAGAGTCTACCCCAGGAATTGGAACATCTGAGAACTGTATTTCGAAAAAATGGGTACTCAGAGTGGCAGATTCAACGTGCTCTCCGCCCAACCACTACAGCACAACCTGTGGATATGGATGAAATCACGAGGGAGGAGGTAGGCACTGCGTTTATCCCATATACAGGCGCACTCTCGGGAAAGATCGCCCGCATTTTGAAGAAACACCGGGTCGGAACGGTGTTTTGTCCTCCGAATAAAACTCGTGCACTGGTGGGGAGCGCCAAAGATGACCTCGGTTTGAGGAAGGCCGGCGTGTACCAGATTCCGTGTCAATGTGGCAAGTCGTATATTGGTCAGACGATGCGTACCGTCGAGGATCGATGCCGTGAACACCAGAGGCACACTCGACTGATGTATCCGAGCAAGTCGGCGGTCGCTGAACATTGTTTGTCGGAAAATCACGCTATGGAGTATGAACGCACGAGGATTCTGGTACAGACGTCGAGATACTGGGACAGCGTTGTTAGAGAGGCCATCGAAATTCGCACCAATGACGACCTCATAAATCGTGACTGTGGCTATAATCTTAGCAAGGCTTGGGAACCAGCGATTGGGTTAATCAAGAGTAAATCGAGCATATGTATAGTTGTGACGACCACGGCGGACGGAGCCATCACACCGACGTCATCTCAGACGCCGTCGCAATCTGTTCCACCGCGCGACCGTGGCGCGGGGCGCGGACGGCGGAGTGAGCGCGCCGCGGGCGGAGGGTATTTAAATCCGCCGCCGCCGCGACCGAACCCAGTTCCACCTGAGCAGCCATAGTGTACGGATCTCCGTGCCGGCACGTTCACAGGAGCTCAGTCCGTCAGTTCACCTGATGATGGCGACATGTATGATCGCCGAAATATTGTGCCCGTTGGACACTGTAGACCGGCAGTACACCCGTGGATATTTTGATAATACATGAAACATTTTCTAACCATCAAGTAGTACAGTACAGGGTGATTCAAAAAGAATACCACAACTTTAGGAATTTAAAACTCTGCAACGACAAAAGGCAGAGCTAAGCACTATCTGTCGGCGAATTAAGGGATCTATAAAGTTTCATTTAGTTGTACATTTGTTCGCTTGAGGTGCTGTTGACTAGGCGTCAGCGTCAGTTGACGCTAAGATGGCGACCGCTCAACAGAAAGCTTTTTGTGTTATTGAGTATGGCAGAAGTGAATCGACGACAGTTGTTCAGCGTGCATTTCGAACGAAGTATGGTGTTAAACCTCCTGATAGGTGGTGTATTAAACGTTGGTATAAACTGTTTACAGAGAATGGGTGTTTGTGCAAAGGGAAAAGTTCTGGACAGCCGAGAACGAGTGATGAAAATGTAGCACGCATCCAGCAAGCATTTGTTCGCAGCCCAGGAAAATCGACTCGCAGAGCTAGCAGAGAGCTGCAAATTCCACAATCAACTGTATGGAGAGTCCTACGAAAAAGGTTAGTTATGAAACCTGAACGTCAACTACCCAAGGCGATGGATCGGCCGCCAGGCAGCCCGTGACAGAGCACTTCATCACTGGCCTCCAAGAAGTCCTGATCTTACCCCCTGCGATTTTTTCTTATGGGGGTATGTTAAGGATATGGTGTTTTGGCCACCTCTCCCAGCCACCATTGATGATTTGAAACGAGAAATAACAGCAGCTATCCAAACTGTTACGCCTGATATGCTACAGAGTGTGTGGAATGAGTTGGAGTATCGGGTTGATATTGCTCGTGTGTCTGGAGGGGGCCATATTGAACATCTCTGAACTTGTTTTTGAGTGAAAAAAAAACCTTTTTAAATACTCTTTGTAATGATGTATAACAGAAGGTTATATTATGTTTCTTTCATTAAATACACATTTTTAAAGTTGTGGTATTCTTTTTGAATCACCCTGTATTTTAAAGGAAGCATTGTTTAACCAGTTAGTGCAGTGTATTCTACAATGCGGGCAGGAAAATCACTAAAAATACAGGTGTCCCAAAACAAAGTATATACTGTTTGAACTGGTGCTCCTCTTTGATTAAAGCAGATTTAAACAATTTTTTGTGAGTAATAATTTATAAGGCAGCAAAGAGCTTTGGAACACTTCCATCTGTTGCAGCATTTGAAACAAACATGCATTCTTGTTTGAAGAATGAAAGGAGTGCTAAAGAGTTACTGGAAAATAAAGAATGTGAATGAGGTTCGGTGATGTTGGAGAGATGAATGTGGAACATCATGTCCTTCATTGTTAACAAGATCTCCCATACAACAAATTTAAATATCAAGAGTTTCCTGCTAAAAACAAAACAGCTTTTTTGAAATAGGAATCAAAACATTTGATCTATCAAAAATTCAATATATTGAAAATACAGATATTTTACACACAATATATTTTCAGCATCATTATCACCCACGTCAGGTGAATTATTGAAAAATCAATTGATTGGTACGTTGGAAAATTTTACCAATTCTAGGCTCACATCAGTGATGTGTCAGTTTTGGTATTGGGAGGTGGGCATTCACATGATATGACCTGCTCCTTAACAGGAGCTGGGAAAATACATTACCTGAAGCTTAACTGTAAATATAATGATGTGGGAACACTGTCATTAAAGGAAGAATTCCTGTGACTGTAGTTGTGGGGCAGATGAGTCTTTTTATGGCTAAATATTTCATTTAGACAGACTCATTTAAATGAGCTCAAGATAAATGAAGTGCTACTCAAAAAATTGTTTGAACACTATTGGAGGACTAAGAAAAAGAAAAGGAAAGTCGATAAATTACATCCATCTGAGCACCATGTACATATATTTCTGTACGGAAATAGAAGGAGAGATGAGGAGTATTCATGAATGTTAAACATAACATCAAGTTAAAATGTACTGAGCCAAGTAGTCTTTGCTTAGATCAATAATTGGAAGCATGTGCTTGTGAACGCTGCTACTGGAAAAGTAAAATGGCATTCTGTAGGTGAACCGTAACTGAGGCATATTTGTATAGGTGACAAACTAATATACCACTCCTGAAGAGGTGCAGCAGCATTTTCAGTAGCTGCAGAGACAACAAACCGAATGATTAGACTGATTTTTATGCTTGCAACATTAGCTTCTTGGTACTGTAGATTGTTGAAAGAAAAGGGAAACTATATCCATTGTTTTTCCCAAGCACATGAAGCTCTACTGCATGGCTTTGTGATAACGAAATCCTCTTGGGTAAAACCGCAGGAGGCTTTTTTCAGAGGAGATATGGTGGGAGACGTCCTTGAACATCTGTAAACTTTTTCCTACCAGCAGAAAGTGTCAGTCACTGGCAGTCGACCTATGAATGACAATGTATAGTGAGTGCCCACTGGAGTCCAGTGCATTGTGAAATTACAGAAAAACAGTGATATTGCATACTATTTTGCCAAAAGCTAGTCGATACCCTGGCAGAAACAGTTTGTAAGATTCAACAGGCTTTCAGGGATGATGGCACGAACAACTCACTGTAAATTCTATTTTGACCAATAATTTGCACTTGAAGAGAGCATCTGCAACATTCATAGTGAAACTGCGGACAACAGATCAGAAGCAATGCTATCTTGAAATCACTGACGAGATGCTGGACAATGCAAACAGTAACTCCAAATTTCTGAACACTTTTGGTTATTTCCCAAGCTGAAAATTGCCCTGAAAGGGATACAATTTGAATCATTACAAGACATGCTGAATGTGGCTGCCTGGCTGATCACCATTCCAAAAGACACATTCCAAGAGTGTTTCCAAAAATGGCTGGAGTGCTGGGAGAATTGTGTGCATTACTGAGAAAACCACTTTGCAGGAGATTAAGGTCCTGTACTCCCAAATCAACAGTTCCAGGATGGAATGTAACAATACTAAAGAAGGAAAGTTGCTATTCCACCATATAGCGGAGATGGTGAGTCGCAGATAGGCACAACAAAAGGATTCTCACAATTAAAGCCTGCAGTCATTGTGCCTTTGTCAACAATAGACACACACACACACACACACACACACACACACACACACACACACACTACTGCAGTCTCAGGCAACTGCAAACACATTGTGAGCAGCAGTAGCACCAATGCATGATGGGAGTGGTAACTGGGTGGGGGTACGGGGAAGGCTGGGGTGGGGAGGGGGAGGGGTAGTATGGTGGGGGTGGCAGAGAGTACAGTGCTGCAGGTTAGGCAGAGGGGAAGGAGAGAGGTGGGGAGGGGGGGGGGGAAGTAGAGGAAAAGGAGAGAAATAAAAAGACTGGGTGTTGTGGTGGAATGATGGCTGTTTAGTGCTGGAATGGGAACAGGGAAGGGTCTGGATGGGTGAGGACACTGACTAACAAAGGTTGAGGCCAGGAGGGTTATGGGAATGTAGGATGTATTGCAGGGAAAGTTCTCACCTGCACAATTCAGAAAAGCTGGTGTTGGTGCAAAGGATCCACATGGCACATGCTTTGAAGCAGTCACTAAATGAAGGATATTATGTTTGGCAGCGTGTTGAGAAACAGGGTGGTCCACTTGTTTCTCGACCATAGTTTGTCAGTGGCCATTCATGCAGAGAGACAGCTGGTTGGTTATCATGCCTACATAGAATGCAGCACAGTGGTTGCAGCTTAGCTTGTAAATCACATGAGTGGTTTCACAGGTAGCCCTGCCTTTGATGGGATAGGTGATGTTAGTGACCAGACTGGAGTAGGTGGTAGTGGGAGAATGTATGGGACAGGTCTTGCATCCAGGTTTATTACAGGGACATGAGACATGATGTAAGGGGTTAGGAGCAGGGGTTGTTTAAAGATGGACGAATATGTTGTGTAGGTTCATTGGACGGTGAAATACCACTGAGGGAGATGTGAGAAAGATAATGGACAGGACATTCCTCATTTCAGGGCACAACGAGAGGGAGGTGAAACCCTGGTGGAGAATATAATTTAGTTGCTCTAATCCCAGGTGGTACTGAGTTATGAGAGGAATGCTCCTCTGTGGCCGGACAGTTAGACTTTGGGAGGTGGTGGGAGACTGAAAAGATACAGCACGGGAGATTTGTTTTTGTACAAGGTTGGGAGGATAATTATGGTCTGTGAAGGCTTCAGTGATACCATTGGTATATTTTGAGAGGGACTGTTCATCACTGCAGATGTGATGAGCATGGATAGCTAGGCTGTACAGATGAGATTTCTTGGTATGGAATGGGTGGCAGCTGTTGTGGAGGTATTGCTGGTGGTTAGTAGTTTTGATATGGTCAGAGGTACTGATGTAGCCATCTTTCAGGTGGAGGTCAACATCTAGAAAGGTGGTTTGTTGGGTTGAGTAGGACCAGGTGAAGCAAATGGGGGAGAAGTTGTTGAGGTTCTGGAGGAATGTGGATAGGGTGTCCTCAACTTCGATCCAGATAGGAAAGATGTCATCAATGAATCTGAACCAGGTGAGGGGTTTAGTATTTTTTGGAAGGATTCCTCTAGATGGCCCACGAATAGGTTGGCAGAGGATGGTGCCATGCAAGTGCCCATAGCCATGCCCTGGATTTGTTTGTAGGTGATTCCTTCAAACGAGAAGTAATTATGGGTGAAGTTATAGTTGGTCATGGCAACTAGGAAGCAGGTTGTGGTTTGGAATTCTTTGGGTGTTGGGAAAGGTAGTGCTCAACAGCAGTAAGGCCATGGGCACTAGGAATGTTAGTGTATAGGGAGGTGGCATCAATAGTGACGAGCAGGGCATCGTGTGGTAATGGGATGGGAACTGTGGAGCGTCGGTGGAGAAAATGGTTGGTATCTTTTATATAGGAGAGTAGGTTCCAGATAATAGGTTCAAGGTATTGGTCTATGAGAGCATAAATTCTCTCAGTGGGGGCACAGTAACTGGCCACAATGGGGCATCCTGGGTAGGAAGCATGTAGAAGGTAGGAGTGCTTGGAGTGTTAGGGGTGAGTAGAGAGATGGACTCCGGTGAGAGATTCTGGGATCGGCCTAAGGATTTGAGTAGTGACTGGAGATCCTGCTGGATTACTGAAATGGGGTCACAGCAGCAAGGTCTGTAGCTGGAAGAATCGGACAGCTGGTGGAGTCCTGCTGCTTGGTAATCTTTGTGTTCAAAACAAATGTGGGGGAGCCTTTGTCTACAGGTAGGATTATATGGTCAGGATCAGTTTTTAGATGATGAACTGCGGTTCTTTCTGCAGATGTAAGGTTAGTTTGCATGTTGAGGGATTTGGGGAATGATGTTGAGTCAAGGTTCAAGGTTAATAAGTTCTGTAAAGTTAGCCAGGGGTGGTTTTGTGGCAGTGGTGTGGATCACAGTTGGATGGAAGAGTGAACTGAGTGAGGTAAGGTTCAGTATTGGTCTTTGGTTGAGTCTGATTGGTAGGGTTGGTGGCGAAAAAATGTTTCAACTGTAGGGACCGGGAAAAGGTTATTGTCCTCCCAATCTTGTACAAAAATAATCTCCTCCTTGCCTTATCTTTTCAGTCTCCTACCAGCTCCCAAATTCCTACCGTCCGTCCACAGAGGAGCATTCCCCTCGTAACTCAGTATCTGAGGTGTTTACTTTATAAGAAAAAATGTGAAGAAAACACACAAAATAAACATGAGATGTAGAAGGATAACCACTTGAAGTGATTATAAAAAGAGCTGTGGAAAACAAACAGTATTTGGGCAATGAAAAGGCAGAAGAAATTTACATTGGGAGTTGTAGGATGAGAATATTTTGTTGTGTATAGAGAAAAATATTGCCTTTCAAATGATACTGTCCATGAATATCATATATGGAGATGTTGAGTCACGATAGACACAACAAAAAGAGTTAGACAACGTACACACACACACACACACACACACACACACACACACACACACACTCTTTCTGGCTGCCAAGGCCTTATCTCTCTAGTCACTATCCCACCTCCTGAACCCCCACCATCTGGCCACAGAGGTGCATTCCCGTTGTGAGTCAGTACCACCCAGGACTGGAGCACCTGAATTACATTCTCTGCCAGGGTTTTGATTACCTCTCGCCATGCTATGAAATGAGAAAAATCCTGCCCAGTATCCTTCTCACACCTCCCACAGTGATATACCGCCGTCCACCAAATCTACACAATACACTTGTCCATCCTTACACAACCCCTGCTCCCATTCCCTTACCTCATGGCTCATACCCCTGTAATAGACCTCGATGCAAGACTCATCCCATACATCCTCCCACCACCACCTACTCCAGTCTGGTCACTAACATCACTTATCCCATCAAAGGCAGGGCTACCTGTGTAACCAGTCATGTGGTCTACAAGCTAGGCTGCAACCACTGTGCTGCATTCTCTGTAGGCATGACAACCAACAAGCTGTCTGTCCACATGAATGGCCACCGACAAACTGTGGCTACGAAACAAGTGGACCACCCTGTTGCTGAATACGCTGCCAAACATAATATCCTTCATTTCAATGACTGCTTCACAGACTATGCCATAGGGCTCCTTCACACCAACAACAGGTTCTCTGAATTGTGCAGGTGAGAACTTTCCCTGCAATACAGCCTACATTCCCATAACCCTTGTGGCCTCAACCTTCATTTATCACTGTCCTCACCCATCCAGCCCCGTCACTGTTCCCATTCCAACACTACACAACACCACATCCAGTCTTTTTATTTCTCTCCTTTCCCGCTACTTCCCTCCTCCCCCCCACCTCTCCCATGCAGCACTTCATGTCTGCCACCCCCACCATACTATTTCTCCCTCTATCTGTCCCAGCCTCCTCCTTACCCCCACCCAGTTGGCACTCCCATCATGCACTGGTGCTGCTGCTTGCAGTGTGGTTTCAGTTTCCTGAGACTGCAGTAGTGTGTGTGAGTTGTTCGCTCGCGCGCGCGCATGAATATATGTGTGTGTGTGTGTGTGTGTGTGTGTGTGTGTGTGTGTGTGGGTGGGTGGGTGGGTGGGTGGGTGCGTGCGTGCGTCTATTGTTAACAAAGACCAATGGCCGAAAGCCTTAATTGTGAGAGTCTTTTTGTTGTCCTATCTGTGACTCAGCGTCTCCATTATATGGTGAGTAGCAACTTTCCTTCTCATAAAAATGAAATATAGGAATTTTAGGAGCTGTGATCCAGACAAAATGGAACAGAGTAGAAGTCATTGAGAATTTCATGAGAGCATTAAGCAAAGTTGAACTATAATAGATGAAAGAAATACAACAGATGATGCATTGGTCCTTTGAGAGATGACACAGTTGAAAGCAACAGAGGATCAAAAACACAAAGTCCAATAGAAATCCTTGGACAATTCATGAGACAATGAATCTAAATGACAAAAGGAAAATATCAAAATGCAGCAAATGAAGCACGCAAAAGTGAATACAGACATCTAAAAAAAGTGATTAACAGGAAGTGCAAAATGTCAAAACAGAAGTGACTAGGATGTATAAAGATGCATAAGTAGAGGAAACATAGATGCTGCCTACAGGAAAATTAATTTTGGAGAAAAGATAAACAGCTTCATACCAAGAGCTCAAATGGCAAACTAGAACTACATAAAGATGGGAAAGCTGAAAGGTGAAAGGAATATATAGGATGCTTCTACAAAGAAAACAAATTTGAAGACAGTATTATAGAAAGAGAAGAGAAAGTAGTTGAACATGATTTGGGAGATAAAAGACCTAAGTCAAAACAACTGCCAAGGAATAGATAACATTTCCTCAGAATTTTTGAGATCCTTGGGAAAGTCAGCCACGACAAAACTAGTCCTCTGGTGTGCAAGTATGTGAGACAAGCAAATTACCATCAGACTTTAACAGGAATGTAATAATCCCAATTTCAAAGGAGGCAAGTGCTTACAGATGTGAATATTATAAAACGTAACAGTTTCATAAGACAAACTTGCAAAATACTAACGTGAATTATTTGCATGAGGATGGAAAAACTGGTAGAAGCTGACCTTGGGAAATATCACTTTGGGTTCTGGAGAAAAGTAGACACACATGAGGCAAAACTTATCTACAACTTGTCTCAGAAGATAGGCTGAAGAAAGGCAAACCTTTTGAAAATGCTGGCTGGAAAACACCCTTTGAAATTTGGAAGGTAGTAGAGATAAATCATAGGAAGTGAAAGTTTTGAACACAAACCAGACTGCAGTTATAAGAGTTAAAGGACATGAAAGGGAAGCAGCAGTTGAGAAGGGAGTGAGACGGAGTTGTAGCCTATCCCAAACATTACTCAGTCTGTACAATGAGCAAGCTGTACAAGAAAGCAAGGATGAATGTGGAAAGGGAATTAAAGTTCAAAGAGAAGGAATAAAAGCTTTTGAGCTTGTTCATGGTGTTGTAACTCTGCTAGAGATAGCAGTATCTTTTCTGAAAGTATTTGTCTAGAGTACAGCCATGCAGGGAAGTGAAATGCGGATGATAACCAGTTCGGACAAGAAGAGAAGTTCTGAAATGTGGTGCTACGGAAGAATGATGAAGATTGTATGAGTAGACTGAGTAACTAATGATGAAGTATCAAACCAAATTTAGGGGAAAAAATGTTACAATTTCACTAAAAGAAGGGGATTGGTTGACAGGATACAAACTGAGACACCAGAGAAATCAGAATTTTTGATAATGGAGGTAAGTGTGTGGGGGTAGAAATTGCAGAGACAGACCAAGCGATGAATGCAGTAAGAATATCCAAATGGATGTCACTTGCAGCACTTATTTGGAGATGGAAAGGCTGGCACAGAATACAGTAACATAGAGAGCTGCAACAAACCACTCTTCTGACTAAGATTGCAAAAACAACACATTGTTTGTATGCGCAAATATTTTTATTTTGAAACTGCATTTAGTTCTCAAAAATTTATTTGAGACATAGTTCACTTTGTACCACTGACACATTATGTTTTGTGTTTTCTGTAGGAGACATCTAATTCTTTTGTTAATATTGGGAATACAAATCAAGATATAACACATTCTTTACATTGTTTATTCATAGGTCTTACATTAAATTTTTGTCACTGTGGGAATATCTAGACATGTTTTGTTACTTTTGTCTTATCTGTTTGAGGAGCTTAAGAAACTTCTGAAAAACAGCATAGATTCATAACATTAATTTTTACATCTAGTAATTTTTTTCTTCTATGTGAATACATGTAAGTTCATTCTAGTTCAGACTGGTTCATTTTTCACTCTTTTCCAGCTTCGTGAAGTATCTCAAGGACAATATGTATGTTATAGAATTTATTCATTTTTTATGTACCGTTTCCAATAGCTAAACACTGGTTATTGTCATGTGCTTTTATGTGTATGCCATCCCTTTTATACATTTCCCTCCAAATTTACCCTATGTAATGTGCAGTTGACTGAACGTGATTTTATATATTCCAGATTGTACAAACCTTTTGATTTTTCCTTATATACTGTGCCTCAGTTTTTCAACTTTTTGTATGTTGGGAATATTAACTTTACATTTTGTTAAGAAATATCTTTTTGTTGATTATGTTCCACAGCTCTGATAAACAGTCATGTAACACCATAAGCTGCTGTTTAATATACAATTTAATGTGTAACCAGTTTTGCTTAAAGATCATTATCCACACACCACAGATACAGGAAAATTTCTTGATAAAATGATGTTTGAAAACTGTAGTAAAATTACAGCCAGTACTTACTGATTTTACCTCTGTATGTCAAAAATAAGTAAGTATTGCACGTATTTTTTACAAACATCCTTTTCATCTGAAATTTTTCTTAGTAAAACACATGCTGATTAAACTGGTCACACATTAACATAAATTAAACAGCAACTTGTGGTGTTAATTGATATCATTTCTACAATTTATCAAAGCTGTGCAACACATTCAAGACATTCAACATTTTTTTTAATCTGCGAAGCCAAGTGTGAATTGTCATTCTGAATTACCAACAGATGAAACACAAATTATTAAAATGTCACAAAAGCATAAAATTCAACAAGCAATTCCTAGATAAGGAACTGATACTGGAACCAAAATCAAGGTAAGTCACATCAAGGATCTCCAAAATCAAGGTAAGTCACATCAAGGATCTAAAGCATGATTTTTCAACAAAATTTAATTATTCTACAGTACATTTTAGTAACTCCCATAAAACGCCCACTTATGCAGAAAAACTTACAGTACCGTACAGAACATAATGACAGGGAAAAGTTGCAAATATCATGAACAAACAAATTAACTTAAAGTTTGATTAAGAGAGTAACCACTGTACTAATTAACCTAGTCAAAATATCACAATCCTACTGGTGGGTAAGTTTCTCTCCTTAGACATGGTGAACTTGGATACAAATACTGGAAACAGCCAAGCAGAAATTGTTTAACTCACTGAAAATGTATAACTAATCTTCTACAAATACTTCATTTTTAATGGAAAAACTTCCAAGCAAAATGAAGGCTTAGCTATGGGCTGCAGTCTCATGGGCACCTTAGTTAACATTTTTCTTGATCATATAAAAAATAACTAGTTCATAGAGCAACCAATGCTAGTTTGCAAGAGAGTGTATTATGGGAACTTTGTAGGGGCCATGATGTCATGTTCAATCGAATAAAAGAAGATGCATCTGCACTTCATCAGAAATTCAATGAAGTGTGCAAAAATACAATTCACCTTTGAACATGAAAAATAGAAGAGTGTAAACTTTTTAGATGTTATTGTCTGGAATGAAAATGAGATTCATGAATTCAACGTTTTCCAAAAACCAATCACATGTTATGGCATAATCCACAATACTCCATGTCATCTCGTAACACATGTGAAAGCATTTTTCCATGCCATGGTAGACAGAATAATCTACTCACGACACACTGATAAGAACATAAAAAGAGAAACAAATATGTTGAGACATAGTGCCATGGATAATGGATACAATCCAAAAACAGTTAATGCTATCTGTAGAGATCAGAACAATAAGAACTATAAAATAAGTAGGATGGAAATAATGTTTGATGACTGCTACATTTTTCATAGTCCAGGAGTAAAAACATGACCAACTATATCCCCACCCACAATTACTTCTCCTTTGAAGGCATTACCTACAAAGAAATCCACAGTACAGCTACGGGCACCAGCGTGACACCATCCTATGCTAACCTATTCATGGGCCATCTAGAGGAATCCTTCCTAAAAACTCAGAATCCTAAACCTCTCACCTGGTTCAGATTCATTGATGACATCTTTGCTATCTGGATTGAAGGTGAGGACACCTTATTCACATTCCTCTAGAACCTCAACAACTTCTCCCCCATTTGCTTCACCTGGTCCTACTCAACCCAACAAGCCACCTTACTAGATGTTGACCTCCACCTCAGAGATGGCTTCAGTACCTCCGTCCATAACAAACCTACTTACCACCAGTAATACCTCCACTTCGACAGCTGCCACCCATTCCATACCAAGAAGTCCCTTCCGTACAGCCTAGCCACCTGTGGTCGTCGCATCTGCAGTGACGAGCAGTCCCTCTCAAAATACACCAAGGGCCTCATTGAAGCCTTCACTGACGGTAATTATCCTCCCATCCTTGTACAAAAACAAATCTCCCATGCCTTATCTTTCCAGTCTCACACCACCTCCCAAAGTCCCACAGTCCGGCCACAGAGGAGCAGTCCCCTCGAAACTCAGTACCATCTGGGGCTAGAGCAACTGAATTACATTCTCCGCCAGGGTTTCAATTACCTCTTGTCATATCCTGAAATGAGAAATGTCCTGCCCACTATCCTTCCCCCCCCTCCAAGCGTGGTATTCCGCCGTCCACCAAACCTACGCAATATATTCGTCCCACCAAACCTATGCAATATACTCGTCCATACTTACACAACCCCTGCTACCAATCCCTTAGCTCATGGCTCATACCCCTGCAATAGACCTAGATGCAAGACCTGTCCCATACATCCTCCCACCACCACCTACTCCAGTCCGTTCACTAACATCACCAATACAATCAAAGGCAGGGCTACCTGTGAAACCACTCATGGGATTTACAAGCTAAGCTGCAACCACTGTGCTGCATTCTATGTAGGCACGACAACAAACAAGCTGTCTGTCCGTATGAATGGCCACCGACAAACTGTGGCCAAAAAACCAGTGGACCACCCTGTTGGGGAACACGCTGCCAAACATGATATCCCTCATCTCAATGACTCCTTCACCATATGGATCCTTCCCATCAACACCAGCTTTTCTGAATTGCACAGGTGGGAACTTCCCCTGCAATACATCCTACATTCCCGTAACCCTCCTGGCCTCAACCCTCGCTAGTCACTGTCTTCACCCATCAGGCCCCCTCCCTGTTCCCATTCCAGCACTACACAGCCGTCATTTCATGGCCACACCCAATCTCTTAATTTCTTTTTATTTCCCTCCTTTCCACTACTTATCACCTCCCCCCTCCACACCTTCTCTCCTGCCGTCTGCATTTGTGTGTGTGTGTGTGTGTGTGTGTGTGTGTGTGTGTGTGTACTGCTCACAAAGGCGTTTATGGCCGAAAGCTACAATTGTGTGTATGTTTTTGTTGTGCCCATCGTGACTCAGCATCTCCGCTATATGGTGAGTAGCAACTTTCCTTCTCTGGTATTGTTACATTCCATCCTTGACTTTCCATTGTGTGTTTTTTTTTTTTTTTAAATTTACTAAATCAAATAATGGAAAATCCAGGATAGAATAATGACAATATTATGAAAAGAATACATTACTACTCACAATATAGAGAAAAATGTTGAGTCACAGATAGACACAACAAAAAGACTACTATACATTTAAGCTTTTGGCCAAAAGGCCTTCTTCTCAAGTAGAAAACACACACACAGAAGCACAACTCACACTCACATTACCACTGTTTCGGGCCACTGAGGCTACATACAGTGGTCATGTGTGTGAACTATACTATGTGTGTTTTCTATAAGGGGTGTTTAATAAGTAATACAACACATTTTTTCCTTTTGGGTGACAAAATTCAGAATTTGCCGTGGGGCATCAAGGAATATTCCCACTTCAACTCCTATAGTTTCATGAAGTTCCAATAGATGGCAGCACTATATATAGCCTTCAAAATAGTGTCTGTAACAGAGGTGGGTTCCAAGCAGAGAGCTGCCAGTGAAATGTTGGAACATATGGACACTCTCATTCAACATGTATGTTGCCACAAAAATGCAAATGAACTTCTCCTCCTAAATCACAATAGAAGGCCTCACACAAGTCTGCATACCCTAGAGGAGCTCACAAAAATTCATTGGAGTGTTCTTCTTCATGCACCCTACAACCTGGATCTCACACCTTCCAACTTCCCTCTGTGTGGTGCAATGAAGGATGTTTTCTGCGGGAACCAGTATGAGGATGATGGGGAGGTTATTGATGCAGCCAGATGTTGGCTCCAATGTCAGTCAGTAAACTGGTACCATGTGGGCAGATTATACTGAAATACAGGGTTTTGGAGCCAAAAGAATGGGCAGCAATATGGTGTATCTGAATCCTGAATAAAACCAAAAAAGTGTTACGTTACTAACTGAATGCCCCTTCGTATTTGAGAAGAAACTTAAATGTACAGCAGTCTATTTGTTGTGTCTTTCTGTAACTCAACAACTCCTCCATGTGGTGAGTAGGAATCTATCCTTTTCATGGTGTTTTCTGATTTAAGTACAATTCAATCCAATATAGAGCAGAAATATAACCTGATACAGTACTACTGCCAAACAGTCATACACAAAGTGCAGTGCAGCACCTGTAATAAATTTTACATTGAACAAACTGGTAGAAAAATATGTTCACAATACAAAGATGATGTATTATCAACAAAAGCAATCCATTGACATTTACTATGTATTTAAGAGATGAAAATCTTGTTGTGGATAAAATCAAAAACAGTATTGTTATATTATGTAAAGGCAGAGCTAGAATTTTTTCACATTATGATAAAGAAGCATGGAAAATTTTCAGGATATCTTACTACAAAGTAATACTTATCATGAGAGCCAACTGATTGGAATTAAGTTTACAGAATTTGCAAATAGTTGTTCATGATTCTTTGATTTGTATATCTGCAGGGTATAGGAGAGTGTTATGAAGAATAACCACATGATCTTAATACTCTGAAGAACAATATTTATTAACAATACAAGCATACAAAAACAAGCATCTGAGTGTAGTAAAGCTGTCAGAAAAAATGTCCTTCAAAGAGACTTTTGCGCTAGAGCCAAATCAACTGCCAGTGATGTTACCTTGTGAAGAAACAGTGTTCCACAGAGCTGCCCCACCTCCTTCCCCCAGTGCAGAGCACGGTGATGGAGGCTGTGTGGAGTTTCGAGGCGGTGATGATATAGCGGCAGGTAGGCATCATGGATGTGTTGTCATCTGCAGCCTCAAGGACATTGGGTGGTGAGGTATGCTGTATAGTGTACACGTGGAAATTGGGGTGATGGGCCAGGATGTGGTGGGGCCAACTGTGGTGTGTGTCATCGAGAGTATGGGCGGTGTGTCGTCGTGTATGGGCAATGCCGAAATAGTATGGATTCTGACGAGAGTAGACATAATGCTATGACTGTAAAGATGCCATCAGTGTCACACAGCAGCGCAACTGCTGTTACAAAAGTGCATTGTGATAGACCCATCTGTAGTCTGCCAGTCTGCGTGTTGTCCTTCGATGAGGATTTCATTGTTTAGAATATCAATCTGGCCTTAGTTGTGGTTGTGCACGCTCAAAACTTTACTTTTTTTTACATGGTATACACGCGTGAGCCCAAAGTTTGCAATCTTTTTTGAGATTAGGCTAAATGAACCTGTCTGTCACAAGGCGAATGCTGACATGTGGTAAATTGTGAAGCTGTCTGAAGGTTGCTCGATGGAGGCATTGAGGTACATCTGGACATAACCTGCTTAGAGAACTATTGCACAATATTGTGTGGATAGCACCTGGGATATGATGAAGTTCCATTCTTAGGTTTGTGTCCGTTATCACGAGTGATAGCTTGTAACTGTTGGTCGTTTTGTTGCGCCTCTGGGAGCTGACCATAACTGATGGTAGATGACACAGCACTGATACATGAAAAACAGTTCTGCACCTCTGACAGATGTCTGTGGTAAACTGGGCTAAGTAGTCCACATGTTGATACCACTGGGCAGGGTCTTTAGCTTTAGGTGGGTTGTGGACAGAACCCGTGAGGGGGCGATGGCCGTTAGCCACTAGTCACTTGAATCAGCAGTTGTCTTGTGACAGCCAGAGCGAGAGGACCAGCAGCAGCGAGTACTGTTTGTATAAAGCGTTTATTTTGCATTTTGTTTACGACCTTCCACTAAGGAAGGGATTCTATTAGTGTTTATCTGCTCTGCATAGAAACTAACAGTTCTTGATCGTTAGGAGAGAAATTTATTTTGTACTTATTTGCTGCGCTTAGCTTTTAAATAGTTTTTCTGGGAAAACCTAGCGTAGTTTTCGCGTCTCGTATTTCAGTGAGTGTTTCTTGATTATCAGAGTAGCTCATCAGAAGATTATCTTGGGAATTTGTCACCGTATAGAGTAGGGTAAACATAGTCATGTGTAGGGACTGTGGTTGTTGTGAGCGGACGCAAGGAGAATTGGCCACTCTTCGGGGGCAGGTGGAGGCTTTGTCTGTTAGGCTCATCGAGCTCGAGGCGCAGGCGTCGGCTCGTAGTGGCGTTGGGGCAACTGTGGTGAGACCTATGCCTACTTCGGTGGCCTTGGAATCACATGGAACCCCTGATGTCGCTGCGTCTTCCGGCAGTGAGCATCTTACCGGTCAGCCATCACTCCAGGGTGAATGGCGGACAGTGGTGGGCTCGCGCGTGCCTGGCCGAAAGGCGAAGGTGGGATCTGGCCGCGTGGCAGCTGCCTTACCCCTTTCCAACAGGTACGGGGTGCTTCCTAGTGGTGATGACATCGTTTCCGAGCCACCACAGGATGCCTCGCCTGTTGGGCCAGTGGCCGATTCTCCGGCAAGGTCCCGACAGTCACAGAGGGCGGGCCTATTAGTTATAGGGAGCTCCAACGTTAGGCGGGTTATGGAGCCCCTCAGGAAAATAGCGGGTAGGTCGGGGAAGAATGCCAGTGTGCACTCGGTGTGCTTGCCGGGGGGTCTCGTCCGTAATGTGGAGGAGGCCCTTCCGGCAGCTATTGAACGCACTGGGTGTGACCGGCTGCAGATAGTAGCACATGTCGGAACGAATGACGCCTGCCGCTTGGGTTCTGAGGCCATCCTCGGTTCCTTCCGGCGGCTGGCTGATTTGGTGAAGACAACCAGCATCGCACGCGGAGTGCAAGCTGAGCTTAATATCTGCAGCATAGTGCCCAGAGTCGATCGCGGTCTTCTGGTTTGGAGCCGTGTGGAGGGTCTAAACCAGAGGCTCAGACGACTCTGCGACTATAATGGTTGCAAATTCATCGACCTCCGTTATTGGGTGGAGAACTGTAGGGCCCCCCTAGACAGGTCAGGCGTGCACTACACACCGGAAGCAGCTACTAGGGTAGCAGAGTACGTGTGGCGTGCACACGGGGGTTTTTTAGGTTAGAGGGACCCCCCCTTGGGCGAAACGATAAAATACCTGACGGCTTACCAGAGAGAACATCAGCATCGTTGATAAAGAACGTCCGTCCTCAGAGACCAAAAACAGGAAAAGTTAACGTAATATTGGTAAACTGCAGGAGTATCCAGGGCAAGGTTCCTGAATTAGTATCGCTTATTGAAGGAAATAGTGCGCATATAGTATTAGGAACGGAAAGTTGGTTAAAACCGGAAGTGAACAGTAACGAAATCCTAGACACAGAATGGAATATATACCGCAAGGATAGGATAAACGCCAATGGTGGAGGAGTATTTATAGCAGTAAAGAATTCAATAATATCCAGTGAAGTTATTAGCGAATGCGAATGTGAAATAATCTGGGTTAAGTTAAGTATCAAAGGTGGGTCAGATATGATAGTCGGATGCTTCTATAGACCACCTGCATCAGCAACCGTAGTAGTTGAGCGCCTCAGAGAGAACCTGCAGAACGTCGTGAAGAAGTTTCGTGATCATACTATTGTAATAGGGGGAGACTTCAATCTACCAGGTATAGAATGGGATAGTCACACAATCAGAACTGGAGCCAGGGACAGAGACTCTTGTGACATTATCCTGACTGCCTTGTCCGAGAATTACTTCGAGCAGATAGTTAGAGAACCAACTCGTGAAGCTAACGTTTTAGACCTCATAGCAACAAATAGACCGGAACTTTTCGACTCCGTGAATGTAGAAGAGGGTATCAGTGATCATAAGTCAGTGGTTGCATCAATGACTACAAGTGTAATAAGAAATGCCAAGAAAGGAAGGAAAATATATTTGCTTAACAAGAGTGATAGGGCACAAATCGCAGAATATCTGAGTGACCACCATCAAACGTTCATTTCTGAGGAAGAGGATGTGGAACAAAAATGGAAAAAATTCAGAAACATCGTCCAGTACGCCTTAGATAAGTTCGTACCGACTAAGGTCCAAAGCGAGGGGAAAGATCCACCGTGGTATAACAATCATGTACGAAAGGTACTACGGAAACAAAGAAAGCTTCATCATAGGTTTAAGAGTAGTCGAATCATAGCTGATAAGGAAAAGCTGAACGAAGCGAAAAAGAGCGTAAAGAGAGCAATGAGAGAAGCATTCAACGAATTCGAACATAAAACATTGGCAAACAATCTAAACAAGAACCCTAAAAAGTTTTGGTCATATGTAAAATCGGTAAGCGGATCTAAATCCCCTATTCAGTCACTCGTTGACCACGATGGCACCGAAACAGAGGACGACCGAAGAAAGGCAGAAATACTGAATTCAGTGTTCCGAAACTGTTTCACTGCGGAAAATCGTAACACGGTCCCTGACTTCAGCCGTCGCACGGACGCCAAAATGGAAAATATTGAAATAAACGATATCGGAATTGAAAAACAACTGCTATCACTTAGTAGCGGAAAAGCATCCGGACCAGACGAGATACCCGTAAGATTCTACAGTGATTATGCTAAAGAACTTGCCCCCTTTCTATCAGCAATTTATCGTAGATCTCTGGAAGAACGTAAAGTACCTAGCGACTGGAAGAAAGCGCAGGTCGTTCCCATTTTCAAGAAGGGTCATAAATCAGATGCGAATAATTATAGGCCTATTTCGCTTACGTCAATCTGTTGTAGAATAATGGAACATGTTTTATGTTCTCGTATTATGACGTTCTTAGATAATACAAATCTCCTTCATCATAACCAACATGGATTCCGCAAACAGAGATCATGTGAAACTCAGCTCGCCCTATTTGTCCAAGAAATTCACAGTGCCGTAGACACTGGCGAGCAGATTGATGCCGTATTCCTGGACTTCAGGAAGGCATTTGATACGGTTCCGCACTTACGTTTAGTGAAAAAAATACGAGCTTACGGAATATCGGACCAGGTTTGTGATTGGATTCAGGATTTCCTAGAAGAAAGAACACAACATGTCATTCTTAACGGTTCAAAATCTGCAGATGTAGAGGTAATTTCGGGAGTACCGCAAGGAAGCGTGATAGGACCTTTATTGTTTACAATATACATAAATGACTTAGTTGACAACATCGGTAGCTCCGTGAGGCTATTTGCAGATGACACGGTTGTCTACAAGAAAGTAGCAACATCAGAAGACTCGTACGTACTCCAGGAAGACCTGCAGAGGATTAATGAATGGTGCGACAGCTGGCAGCTTTCCCTAAACGTAGATAAATGTAATATAATGCGCATACATAGGGGCAGAAATCCATTCCAGTACGATTATGCCATAGGTGGTAAATCATTGGAAGCGGTAACGACCGTAAAATACTTAGGAGTTACTATCCGGAGCGATCTGAAGTGGAATGATCACATAAAACAAATAGTGGGAAAAGCAGGCGCCAGGTTGAGATTCATAGGAAGAATTCTAAGAAAATGTGACTCATCGACGAAAGAAGTAGCTTACAAAACGCTTGTTCGTCCGATTCTTGAGTATTGCTCATCAGTATGGGACCCTTACCAGGTTGGATTAATAGAAGAGATAGACATGATCCAGCGAAAAGCAGCGCGATTCGTCATGGGGACATTTAGTCAGCGCGAGAGCGTTACGGAGATGCTGAACAAGCTCCAGTGGCGGACACTTCAAGAAAGGCGTTACGCAATACGGAGAGGTTTATTATCGAAATTACGAGAGAGCACATTCCGGGAAGAGATGGGCAACATATTACTACCGCCCACATATATCTCGCGTAATGATCACAACGAAAAGATCCGAGAAATTAGAGCAAATACGGAGACTTACAAGCAGTCGTTCTTCCCACGCACAATTCGTGAATGGAACAGGGAAGGGGGGATCAGATAGTGGTACAATAAGTACCCTCCGCCACACACCGTAAGGTGGCTCGCGGAGTATAGATGTAGATGTAGATGTAGATGTAGATGTAAATAATCAGGGGATATCCTTCAACAACTTGCCAGAAATATTGTACTGCCTTGCAGAGTGTTAAGAGATCCCTGTCATAGACAGACCACTTGCTTTGGGATGGAGTGAGTTTGTGAGAGAAGAACCGCAGTGATTGCAGGACACCTCTACCTCTTGTTGTAACACAGCTCTGATAACAGAGTTGCTCGTCTGCTGTTATGACAAGCTGAGCGAAGGGGTAGGCATGTCCAGGGTGTTGGCTTGGGCTAGGGAGACTGTGCGATGCGTTCAAACACTGTCTAGTTCTGGTTCATCCACATGTTGCCGACAAGGGCTTCTGTTGGAGGTGCTTGCAAACATGCTGCTTGTGGAAAATGTCGTTTGTAGAAATTTATCATGTCTAGGAATATGCTTAATTCTTGGTAGCCTGGTGATGTGTGCCTCGTTCCTGATCAGTTTACAATGTGTCTGAGGAAGATGACTTCTTTGACAAGGAATTGACATTTTTCTTTGTTAATTATGCTGATGATGTAAGAGAAGGCATCGAAAAGTTGTTTGATGTAGTGGCTGTGTGATACATTGTCGTGTGAGAGGAGTAGGAAATTGGGAGCTTGAAGAGTAACCTATTGATAAAGTGCTCCCATGTTTGTGCTGTATTTTTAAGTCCATGAAGCATGAACATAAATTTGAACAGACTGAATGGCATGATAATGGCTGTTTTTGGAATGTCATCTGGACACATAGGTATTACAATTGATGACACTGAAAAGGAAGGCATTTGCCAGATAGTGGGTGAATTCCTGTATGTTTGGAACTGGGTAGTCATCAGTGATAGTGCGAGCATTAAGGATTCTATAGTCGCTGCACAACCTGACAGAACCATCTTTCTTGGGGACCAATTCTATGGGTGAAGCCCAAGAACTGTAAGGAGTGGACCAAGCCTTTTGGTAAGAGTTCATCCAGTGATGCTTTGGCAACCCAAAGTAGGTCATGTGGTAGTTGATATAGTCTGTGATGTACTGGGGCCAGGTATGGTAATGATGTTGTGGACAGTTTTGTTCTTAATGGTGTATTGTCTGAAATGCACTTGTGATGGGTCACTTAAAAACTAAATTGGGGATGAGTGGACAAGCGGTATTGTAGTAACATTTGAAGCGACCGCTGGGAGCAATGTTGCGGGCATCTACGTGGATGATGACAGAGGTGCCAAGTCAGCATGCTGTGAGTGTGTTGGTGAGGAGGAAGTGACAAGTGGAAGCAGTTGGCATTGTCGACTGAGGTACTGTCATTTCAAGAGGAGTTCATGGCCGATGTCTTGAACCTTGTTGCTGACAGTGTTGTTACTGTGGCATAAATGAAAGTTCATTTCATGAGTGTCAGAATAAAGTTGTTGGACATGTGTCAACTGATCACTGCAATTGATCTATCATGCAGAGGCATTCTAAGGAGTTGATGGCTGTCGCGTGTATCTGTGGATGATGGGGGTCGGATGTGGAGAGGGCTGTGCCATTATGCTAATTCACTGAAGGGACATGGCTGCAGACACTTGTGGTGGAGCGGCCACTGGTTGTGTGTATAAGTCTGCCACTGGACAGGTCTGGGACTAAGTTGAAGTGCCAGAGAAACTCAGCATCAGTAACAGGTTAATTGTTTGGTGAAGTTGAAGTCGAGTGTGTGGACCTGTGAGCCATAGGCTCAGATTGCCAAATCACTCACCTTCCAGACACGGACAGGTGCAAAGACTTGAGCTGCACATAGGAAGAGGGTGAAGTAGTGCTGTCCACAGATCCTGTGTTGATGAGATATAGTCGGTTTCTGGTTTAATTGTGCACAAAAAATCTATTATTGTGAAGTAAGTGTCATGGTGCAATCTGTCGTTGTCTCCGTAAGTGTCAAGGCAGCTTAAATATCCAGCATGGTCCAGTGCACCTCCAGTGGAACATGGAGTGAGTTTGGGAAACTGCATGATGGTCTGCAGTTGCAGGGGGCAGCAACGTATTTTGCATGATGCCAGCAGAAACGTTTCTGCCTGGGAGTGGTGAGGTCAGCCACATGTTGTGACTGCACAGACATGAAGTGGTTGGTGGTGTTTCATACAGCCATGGACATGGCGTGCTCAGTGTTGCATTGCGGCGGTGTGGATATGATGCAATTGGCGGTGTTCTGTACAACTGCATGCACGGTATGGATGGCAGGCAAGTGGCAGTTTGTTGTTGTCATGCAAAGGTCATTACTCTGGATGGGGACGGTGACATCAGAGTTGGTGGGAGTCAGGTGAAGTCAGCTAAGCTTACGGTTGGCAGGCCATTTCATGACTAGCATGGAAACAGCACATTACACCCACCGCCATTGTTGTCAACATTATTAATGCATTGTTTTTGTTGTACAATCAAATGTATTCGATCAGCAAGTCTAAGGGTTTGCATTCAAGGCTTTACATTCAGGCCAGGCCACCATTGCTAGTTGCAATTGTGTGGGGTGCTTCACAACCCAGAAAGTCCATTGTATTTGGTCTGGCACAAGATGAATGTCAGTCTGTGTGAGTAAGTGATACCATAGATGTGATGAGTTCTCTTCACTTAGAACTTCATCATAAATAACATGATGAATTTGCTCCTCTGGGTAGCAGGAGAGAGCAGCGTGGACTGTCTCTCACTTGTTGTCTGCTGGAGGGGTGAGGATGATATCACTTATTGTGTCCATATTTTCACTCAAGTGGTTTAATAATGTGATGAATTTGGCATCATTGCTCATGACGTCACTCAATGTAAAGAAATTGTCCACCATGGTGAACCACAAAGTAGTTTGGTCTGGTGGGAAAGGCGGTAGTTTGAGGTGCGTCCTGTGGCTGAAAGATTGCTAGGGTGATGTTTATATTGGTACAGTCCCAAGTAATTATTGTCTGTAAGCACTGTGATATGGCACACACGAGACAGCACAGTAGATGATGAAGCCAGCTGAATGAGTTCCGAAGCAACTGTATTCGTGCATGATGTGGTTGCCTCATTGAAAGCAATTAAACTTGTATCCTACTGGTTTGATTGCTGTGGCTCAGATGTAGCCCGGTTTACAAAAGAAACTAGGTTCCAAGCAAAATCATAGAGTACATTTTTGTCACCTCCCACTGTTTGACGTTGTTGCACAGAAATGTAGCACTATCCAAGAGAGTGTCAGTGTCACATTTTATAATATGGGTTGCGTCTGAGATGCTATCCAAAGTGGATGACATTGTGGCTGAAGAAACACTGTCGCCTAGTGAAAATGCCACAGCACAATGGGGGCAGGCTGGCAGCATTGTCATTGCAGAACAGACAGATATGCTGAATTTATGCGTGACTGCGATTGTGGGAAGTCACCAATGTAGATTTTCAGGTTATAGGAAAATGGTTACAATAAATAACAACACAACCCTGATACTCTGAAGAACGATGTCTATTAATGATACAAGCATACACAAACATCTGAACTTAGTAAAGTCATTGGACCAATTGTTCTTCAAAGAGTCTGTTGCACTGGAGCCAAGCTGACAGCCAGCAATGTTACCTAACAAAGCAATGTTCCCACAGGCGTTTTATTTTGTGTGTTCCTATGCATCTACATGTGCATGACTAAACATTATTAATAAATGTTATATACTCTATGACAAAAAAAGGATGTACCATATAGAAATTATCCGAATGGGATGCAAATTGGTAGATGCAATGTTCATGTATAAGGAGACAAACTATCGCAATTTCAGAAAAATTGGATAATTTCTTCAAGAGACAGAACTTCACAAATTGAGCAAACAAATATTGTGTGGGTCCACCTCTGACCCTTAATGCAAGCAGTTATTCAGCTTTACTCTGACTGATAGAGTTGTTGGATGTCTGATGTCCTCATGAGGGATATCGTGCCAAATTATGTCCAACTGGCACATTAGATTATCAAAATCCCAAAATGGTTGGAAGATCCTGCCCTTTATGTTCCAAACATTCTACATTGGGCAGAGATCTGGCAACCATGCTGGCCAAGGCAGTGTGTGGCAACCACAAAGACAAGCAGTAGAAAATCTCACCATATCGGAAGAACATTATCTTGCTGATATGTAAGCCCAGGATGGCTTGCCATGTAGGGCAACAAAATGAGGTGTAGAATATCGTCGATGTACCACTGTGCTTTAAGGATGCTGAAGATGATACCTAAAGGCATCCTGCTGAGAAATGAAATGGCACCCCAGATCCTCACTCCCAGCTGTCATGCGACAGTCAGGTTGGTATCCCACCATTATCAGGGCGTATCCAAACACACCTTCGATGGCCATTGAACCTCAGTTCAAAATAGGACTTGTCGCTGAAGACAAGTCTACTCCAGTTAATGAGATTCCAGCCTGAGGATATGACTGGAGGTGCCCCAGACAGTGGTAGGATACCAACCTGACCGCTGCCTCCCATATGACCTGACAGCCCAAAGTGATGGTCTGGGATGCACTTTCATTTCATAGCAGAACCCCTTTCATTGTCATCCTTGGTAACCTCGTAGGACAGCAGTATTTCGGCAATATTCTATTCCCTGTTTTGTTTCATGACAAGCCATCCTGGGCTTACATTTCAGCAAGATAATGCCCACCCAGAAACAGTAAGTTTCTACTGCCTGTCTTTGTGCTTGCCAAAACCTACCTTGGCTAGCAAGGTCACTAGATCTCTCACCATTGAGAATTTGTGGAGCATTATGGGCAAGGTCATCCAGCAAGCTTGGGATTTTCACAATCTGACGTGCTGACTGGACAGAATTTGGCACGATACCTATATCAATCAGTGCCAAGCTGAGTAACTGATTGCATAAGGGACAGAGGTGGACCAAAATGTTATTCACTTTCTCAATTTGTGAAGCTCTTTCTCTTGAATAAACAATCAATTTCTTTTTTTGAAATTGTAATAATTTGTTTGTCTGTACACGTACATCACATCTATCAATTTCCAGCACTTTTGTATAATTCTTTCATATGGCCTTTTTTTTCTTACAGTTTATTTTTGACATTGTGTTCTTTGACGTATATACATAACTCTTGTTAATAAAAATCTATAAGTATTGCTTGGATTTTTACTATAATTTTCAAACAAACATTTTGTCTGAAAGTTTTCTTTATCCACAACATTTGTACAACAGTTGCTGAATAATGGTCTTTGACCAAAACTGGTCTCTCATTAAAGAACAAATTAAACAGCAGTTTATGAAGTTACATGAAATCATTCCTACAATTTTTACATTTTTTGGTCTGAATATGTTTTGTGTGTAATTCTTCCTACAAACATTAGAGAATATATTCAATATAATAGAGGGAAACACGTGGGAAAAATATATCTAAAAACAAAGATGATGTGACTTACCGAACGAAAGCGCTGGCAGGTCGATAGACACACAAACAAACACAAACACCCACGCAAAATTCAAGCTTTCGCAACAAACTGTTGCCTCATCAGGAAAGAGGGGAAGGAGAGGGAAAGACGAAAGGATGTGGGTTTTAAGGGAGAGGGTAAGGAGTCATTCCAATCCCGGGAGCAGAAAGACTTACCTTAGGGGGAAAAAAGGACAGGTATACACTCGCGCGCACACACACACACACACACACACACACACACACACACACACATATCCATCCACACATATAGAGACACAAGCAGACATATTTAAAGACTAATATATTCAGGAAGATAGATTGTTTTAACTGGATAGTTTTGGGTTTCTGGTGATAGTTACATTTTTATTTGATACTGTATTTCTTATGGGTGAAATTAAGTATCCATTTTTATATTTTAGTGTCTTAATAATATAGATTTGTGCTCTGGTCTGTCAGTGGTATTTCATAAGTTCTGCATAGCACTGCTTTTTTGTGGATATTTATGTACAATAATATTCCAGAATTCATTACATTTATATGCAAGCCTTGGGATTTTTTGTACCTACTGTGCTATTTATTCTTTGAATTAACCTGGCAAAGATTGTTAAATATTATTTGAATATGAATGATTTTCTGTTTCCATTACTAAATAAAATATCATCAACATTCTGTTTACAATATGTTAGCACATGCATACAGGGAAGCTGACTTCAGAACTACTGATAGCCTTGGGAGAGCCAGCCATGACACAATTATTCCACCTGGTGTGTAAAATGTATGAGGCAGGCGAAATACCATCAGACTTTGAGAAGACTGTAGTGACTCCAATTCCAAAGAAAGAAGTTGCTGTCAGGTGTGAAAATTACCAAACTATCAGTTTAAGAAGTCATGGTTGCAAAATACTAACATGAATTCTTTACAGAAAAATGGGAAAAACTGATAGAAGCTGACCTCGGGGAAGATCAGTTTGGATTCTGGAGAAATGTAGGGACACCTGAGGCAATACTGACCCTACGACTTACCTTAGAAGATACGTTAAGGACAGACAAACCAACATTTATAGGATTTGTAGACTTAGAAAAAGCTTTTGAGAATTATGACTGGAATCCCTCTTTGAATTTTGAAGATATGGGGGTAAAATACAGAGAGCGAAGGGCTATTTACAAGTTGTACAGAAACAAGATGGAAGTTATAAGAGTCGAGGGATATGAAATGGAAGCAGTGATTGAGAATGGAGTGAGACAGGGTTGTTGCCTATCAACAATTAAAGTTCAGGGAGAAGAAACAAAAACTTTAAGTTTAGCTGATGACACTGTAATTCTGTCAGAAACAGCAATGGACTTGGAAGAGCAGTAGTAGTCTTGAAAGGAGAATACAAGATGAAAATCAACAAAAGCAAAAGAAAGATAATAGAATGTCATCAGATCAAATCAGGTGACGCTAAGGGAATTAAATTAGGAAATAAGACACTTAAAGTAGTAGAAGAGTTTTGCTATTCGAGCAGCAAAATAACTGATGATGGCTGAAGTAGAGAGGATCCAAAATGTAGACTGGCAATGGCAGGAAAAGAATTTCTGACTAAGAAAAATCTATTAATATAGAATATAGATTTAGGTGTTAGATAGTCTTCTTTGAAGATATTTGTTTGGAGTGTAGCCATGTATGAAAGTGAAACATGGGCAATAAACAATTTAGACAAGAAGAGAATAGAAGTTTTTGAAATGTGGTGCTACAGATGAATGCTGAAGATTAGATTCAAAAATCATGTAAGCAAGCAGGCAGTTCTGAACGGAACTGGGGAGAAAAGAAATTTGTAGCAAGACTTAACTAAAAAAAGGGATCAATTAATAGGATCTTTCAGAGACATCAAGGATCAGCAGTTTAGTATTGGAGGGCAGTGTGGGGTGTGGTAAAAATTGTAGGGGGAGACCATGAGATGACTACAGTAAGCATATTTAGAAGAATGCAGGTTACAGTAGTTACTCAGAGGTGAAGAAGCTCATATAGGGTAAAGTAACACAAAGAGTTGCATCAAACCAGTGTTTGGACTGAAGACCACAACAACAACAACAACAACAACATATATGACCAAAAATGACTGACACACAGTCTGGAATATACAACATTATTTTATGAATCTACTGTATATTATATGGGGTAAACCTGATTAGGGTTCTACAAAACAGATAACAAACTTGAAACTGTATCACACTAACAGGCATTCAATAGTTGGAAAACAGATGAAAAGCAATGCATAATTTTTTTGACATAAAAACTCTACTTAAGCTGTTGCCCTAAGCTGAAAAACAATGAAATATGAACTTGCATGAAGCAGTGAAAATTTGCCACTATTCATGGAAAAATAACAACAAAATACTAAATAAAAGTATAATAAAAACAAAAAGGGAACTTCTGCAATTTTTCAGAAATCATGCAAATGTTCTAATGTACACATGACAAAAGTGGTAAAAGTTGCTCAAGTATTATATGCTAACAACAATGAAACTGAATGTAACCTCCAATAATTGTAAGACCTACAGGTGAACAGTGTATGCAATTATCAATATGCGTGTGATTTCCTTTACAATCACAATATTGACAAAAAAGATACGAGTCTTCTACAACAAATTGTCAAAATGTGCACTGTAAGTACATTATTCACTATTTCAGGCTTGCAATCACTAGAAGTTAAATTCAACTTCACAGTTTGCACATAAATATTCTGTGTTCCAATAGACAAAAAAATCAGGTAACTGTAACTGATGGTGAATGAATGAATGGATAAATGAATGAATGAAGATATTGTTCTATAAAATACACATGAAAGTAAGTAATTACATAAATGGTTTTCAAGGATGCTGTATTAACTGTTGGA
Organism: Schistocerca nitens; assembly: GCF_023898315.1. Classification (NCBI taxonomy): domain Eukaryota; kingdom Metazoa; phylum Arthropoda; class Insecta; order Orthoptera; family Acrididae; genus Schistocerca; species Schistocerca nitens. Next base: position 305,024,841 of record NC_064614.1, read on the forward strand.
CAGAAACTTGAGTTGAGTTAACCAGTTAGATATAGAAACAGTCAAAGTTGCAAGATTCACTTTTTATTTGATTGATACCTAGTTTCAGGTTACCTGGACCCATTCTCAAATCATCCCGACAGACAAACAGTATTTTTGAAATAGCTTATAAACCATGTCAAGTTTGAAACTTCCTGGCAGATTAAAACTGTGTGCCCGACCGAGACTCGAACTCGGGACCTTTGCCTTTCGCGGGCAAGTGCTCTACCATCTGAGCTACCGAAGCATGACTCACGCCCAGTCTCACAGCTTTACTTCTGCCAGTATCTCATCTCCCACCTTCCAAACTTTACAGAAGCTCTCCTGCAAACCTTTCAGAACTAGCACTCCTGAAAGAAAGGATACTGCAGAGACATGGCTTAGCCACAGCCTGGGGGATGTTTCCAGAATGACATTTTCACTCTGCAGTGGAGTGTGCGCTGATATGAAACTTCCTGGCAGATTAAAACTGTGTGCCCGACCGAGACTCAAACTCGGGACCTTTGCCTTCCGTGGGCAAGTGCTCTACCATCTGAGCTACCGAAGCACGACTCACGCCCGGTCTCACAGCACTGAAGCACGACTCACGCCCGGTCTCACAGCTGTGAGACCGGGCGCGAGTCGTGCTTCGGTAGCTCAGATGGTAGAGCACTTGCCCGCGAAAGGCAAAGGTCCCGAGTTTGAGTCTCGGTCGGGCACACAGTTTTAATCTGCCAGGAAGTTTCATATCAGCGCACACTCCGCTGCAGAGTGAAAATCTCATTCTGGAAACATGTCAAGTTTGTTCTGTCACTGTTCATGGCTAAAGTTGACTTTGTTATGTGTTTACTGAAGTAGAACAATATTTATCCACAGCAGCAGACTTTGAAACCTTTTACCTCAGGAACAGAAAAGTATGCAATGTATGGTAAGTGTAAGAACACTTCACGGCTCCATTCAATGAATGGATCAGTATAAGAATTCTGTACATATGATTATAGCCTAGGAAATTCATAGGTGGATTTAATATGGAGTATCACTACATATTTCTTAAAGTTGTTACAGAAATTAAGAAGAGATCTTGAAACTGGCAGTGTGATCATATCACATACAAAACTTGCCACATATCAGATATGGTAGGAATTGAGAAAAGCATTCTGTTTTCGCAGTGACTTATGAAGTTTTTATTTGTCTGACTAATATTATTTCTAGTAGAATCAGTAAAGGTAACAACTCACTGTATACACTAGGTGATCAAAAGTATCCTGACACCTTTTAATTTACATTAATATGAGGTGTCTGAATGTCTGTCAAGGAATGGCAGCCCATTCTTTCACTAGAGCCAAAACCAGAGGAGGTAGTGATGTTGGACACTAGGGTGTGGAGTGAAGTCAGCATTGTAACTCATCCCTAAGGTGTCACATTCGACTCAAGTCATGACTTTGGACAGGCCAATCCATTTCAGGAATGTTATTGGCCACAAACCATTGCCTAAAAAATGTTTCTCTATGACAGGATGTACTGTCATACTGATACAAACAATAATCATCTCTGAATTGTTCCTCTAATGTAAGCTGTACACAACACTGTAAAATGTGTTCATATCTTCTGCATTTAGCATTTTCGTAACTCCAATAAGGGGACTACACCCTAACCATGAAGAACACTTGCATACCATATAATCATCTCCTGCATACTTCACTGTTGGTACTAAATACCATGGCAGGTGATGTTCTCCAGGCATTTGCTGAATCCAAACACTTCCATTGGCTTACTACGTTGCATAGCAGGATTCATCACTCCAAATCACTCATTTCAATAATACACTGTCCAGTGGCATTGCACTGCTCTTTACACCAACTCAAGCAGTGCTTAACAATGACTACAGAAATGTGAGGCTTATGAGGAGCTGCTCCTCCTTTGCACCCCTATCTGTTTAGCTCCCTATGCACATTCATTGTGCTAGCTGGGCAGCTGATAGCACTTTGGAACTCCCAGGTGATTCCTTCCACTGATTTCATGTGATTTTTTACAACCACCCTCTGCAATGTTCAGTACTTTGCGTTTCCACTTCACAATCTAATCACCAGTGGACAATATGGGCAGCTTTAGACAGGCTGAAATGTCCCAAGTGAATTTTTTACTCAAATGAGATCCAATGACTAGTCCACCTTTGAAGTTTCTGACCTCTCCTGACCAACCCATTCTGCTGTTACTGCTTCTCTAATGACAACACAATATGCCCTGCCTCCTTTAATATTGGCAGGCCCACCTCTAGTGACATCTAGTTGTCAATTCTGCATTTACATAGAGGTGCCTGAATACTTCTGATTAGATTATGTAGTTGCATGTTATGTCTAAGATTAATAGTTCAGAAAATAAAATCAAAGCAATATGAAGCATAGCAAAAATGGAATGCCTGTGAAGGGATGAAATGATCTACTAAATAAACACAAAGACCAAATGATCCATGACACTAAATATATGGCAAGTCTCTTCAACAACCAATTTCTAAATGATAAGATTAGTAGTCACAAACATTCAGTCACATCAAAATCACTCCAACTTCTTCAAATGAAATCTGGAAAATAATTAATTCTCTGCAGGCACATATAATTCACAAAGAAGATGGTCAAATATTTTTACGGCTGCAGATTTTGCTCCTTCCTATGCAAGAGGAAGGTTAATTTGTGTAAAGTGGGGGCTGTTTTATCTCTTGTGTTATATTTATTAATATGAGAATTATTTTCAGATAGTATCTGATTCATCAAAACAAACTTCATAGGAGAATAAACATAATGTAAGGCTGTCATCAGTATGCCTAATTTTTTAAACAGTTGCCTACATGACGTTCAAAGACGGGCACCAGATACTTTCCTTACACCACATTCCCATGCAATAAATATTTTGTGTCTATTTGTGGAATTGCAGCAGAAAATTATGCTATATGCTATCAGAGAATGGGGCCATGCAAAGTAAGCTCATTTTCTGGTATTTTCGTCACCAAATTCAGCAATTAGATGTAGAGCAAATGTTGTCTGAGAAGATCTTTAATGTGGGATTTTCAATTATAGTTCTAATTAATATGCACACCTCATAATTCTGAACAATAACTTTTATTTATTTCCTTTCTCCTTTGCTGTATTTTTATTGATGAACGTATATCTTGCCTTATGCAAAATTGAATGAACTATGTTTCCTAAGTTGAGTGATAGAACAGTTACTGAAAACCAATTAATAATACTTTTGAATATTGCAATTATTGCTTGTTCTGTTGTTGCAGTTCTGATTATGATTCTTGCATCACCAGCAAACAATGCAATTCCTGCTTTATCAGCCTATATTCCATCAGCCAGATGGAAAGTCATTCACATATAACAAGAAAAAGATTGGTGTCAGAATTTAATGCTGTGAAACACCAGTAATAATTTGTCTCTAATAAAAAGAAGATTCATCATGAGAGCTACATGTGGTATCTAACTTGACCCTTTGCTTCCTATCAGTTAAATATGAAGTGAACACCTTGTCATTATATCTAAAATGTCATAAACCATGTTTCTCCAAAAGAATTTTGTGATTTGCACAGACAAAGGTGCGTTAGACAGATTAATAAAAAATGGCTCTGAGCACTGTGGGACTTAACATCTGAGGTCATCAGTCCCCTAGAACTTAGAACTACTTAAACCTATCTAACCTAAGGACATCACACACATCCATGCCAGGATTCGAACCTGCGACCGTAGCGGTCGCACGGTTCCAGACTGAATCGCCTAGAACCGCTCGGCCACACCGGCCGGCAGATTAATAAAAACCCTGGTACGTGAAATCTTGTCATTCAGACAATATAATACACGGTCAGCAAAATGGTAGAGGGCTTTTGAAATGGAAACGCTCTTATGGAATCCCAATTATGTTTGCAGATATGCTCAAGTTTTAATAACAAATTGAAATCATTTTTACTTGACAACTCCCTTTACTCCACAGATCAATTTCTGAATAGATAGTATGTATTTGGTTGGGTTACAGTAACCAAATTTTGTTGTAGATTAAGATTAAAATTAAAACAGTCAGATATGTAAACAGCCAGATCATAGTCATGTTTTCAGAGAGAAAATATATTTTATTTGTGAATGTATCAACACATTCCATATCAAGGCAGTTGACTCCAATATTATCCATGGAACATAAAAAAACTAAACTGAAGTGTGGAGTCATCAAGAGGCACAGTAACAAGACTGAGGATGTTACTGCAGTTTTGACAAATCCTTCAGAGCTAACAGAATATATATTCCAACTGCACACTTTAAGCTGTACCTTTTCTGAGCAGTGAAATTTGACTGACTTCAGGTCACTTCGGAATGTTTGTGCTCATAGCGTCTTAGCTATATAATAATATTGCGCACCACAACAATAGAGTAGCCGTTGTGAAAACAGGGTTGATTCATCTGGCATGTTGTGAATAGTGATTATTATTATTATTATTATTATTATTATCATCATCATAATCAGCTGCAGCAGCAACGGCATAAATGAGGGAAGAGAATGTATCTGATCCTTCTAATAGCCCAACATCATCTTTCATGTCACTTCGGCAAAGCATTAACCCATTATTTGTTTGTTTCTTCCATAAGCCAATAATGATCTACTCCCGCTTTGTTTGGGTAGCACATAGCGTCTATGGCTAAAAATTCAGAAAACACTCTTAGATAACTGAATATCATCACTTTCATTTAAATTTAACAGTTTGAGCAGTTCACAAACGTTATGTATTTTATATTTAATTGGCATTTGGAATGACATGTAGTGGCAAAGATGGGAGCTGTGAGTTGGTATGCTATCTGGTACACCAGACAAGCAGCTCCAGTTTGGTGTAAGATACAGCTACATGCCAGATGCCCAACTGCAGTGCCAGTACAGTGCAGTCTGCCTGACTGCAACAGATTCAACAAAAGCTATGGCCACTTTCTGTCTGGCAGACTCCTGTGCAACATGTTCTGTGTGACCTCTTCCTGCATTTTCCAAGGTGACATCACTGTGAAGCTCTCTCTACCACTTAAAATTGCTACAAAGTACCCTCTGCCATGCAACACTAGTATGAAGCACCCTCTGCCACACACAATCAGTACAGAACACTCTACACCTTGCAACATGGTATGAAGCACCCTCTGCCATGTAAAATTGGTAAGAATCACTCCCTACAACATAACATCACTTCCAAGTACCCTCTGCAACACAATAACCTTGCAAAGCACCCTCTGCCACATAGCTTGGGCAGGATGCACACTTTACCACATAACATTGGTATGAAACACTCTCTCCCACATGAGTGTTATTTGTTTATCTTGGGTTTACACTATAACGTAGTGTAATATATTCTCTGTGGTCACCTGTTTTATGTGATTAAATGCTATCTAGACCAGCTGGTAAAATCCGATCATGCATGCTTCTGCTCTTGCTAGTGGTCTACTACACCTTTGCAGTGTCTTCAGTGCTAGAGGCTAAAAGAAAGCAGGAATCCTTCTCAAATTTGCATATTGACCAACAATATGACTTCGTAGACCACCCAGTCTATTTAAATCAGTTATTTAAGCTTCTTTATACGTTGAAATAATTGTCATCAGACTTGTATACTATGATCATGATACAAGTATCTTGTATAACAAGAATACATTTTGACAAGCAAAATGACAAAGAAGTAAGACAGAATGAAAGGTTTTAAAACATCTTTTTTCTTGCGTCAATGATGTTACTACTGTTACTGTGAACATCATTCTTCTATGGCTGCAACACACTTCCAAGCCACCATTTCTAAGAACAAAGGGCCCCCATCAGGCGTGCGTGTCATGTCTTGCAGATATGCTGCACCCAAGTACCTTGCATCACCTGCACATAACAATAAACCATTTCTCCGACAACATGCTGTCCAAAACTGAACTTCTAATAAAAATGTTTATTAAAAGTCACAATCATCTTTCATTGTTTAGAAGTATCATGGGAGTAACCCACAATTTTCCTTAAAATGACATGTCACACCTCATGTACAACACTGGTAGGGAGCACCCTCTACCACACAACATTAGACCACTCTCTGTCACACAACACTGGTAAGAAGCACCTTCTAACACGCAACAATGCCATGCCTTTATAAGGTAACATCACTAGCTAGGAAGCATCATCTGCCACACATAAGTTCAAAGCACCCCTCTGCCATGCAAAATTGTTAAGAAGCATCACTGTGCTTCTTCTTCTTCTTCTTCTTCTTCTTCTTCTTACTAACCTTGTCCCATTTCTCTATGTGGTTGGCACTATTATATGGGTTGGTTTTGCCAATGATAGTGACTGTTGATGGCCTGATGCCCTTCCTGACATCACCATTCCATACGGGACAGAATCTGTGCACCCCCTCAGTCTGTGTCTAAAGTAAATCTCATGTTCAAGTGTGAGAACATTTCCTAAATGTTTGTGTAGCATATATCTGAGGCAGGAAATGGGTGACAGCCCAATATTTATCTAGCTGAGTAATGGAAACTGTCCAAAAACCACTGACAGGCTGGCAGGCTCACCAGCCCTCGTCATTTATCTGCGAAGCAGATTCTATCCACAGCAGGCTCACATCACCAAATACCAGAGTGTAACATGAATTTGCCTGGCTACACGAGCACCCTCTGCCACACAAAATTGGTAAGAAGCACTCTCTGCTGCACAATACCAGTATGGAGCATCTTTTGCTACATTAACATCAGTACAATGTACCCTCTGCCACACAACTTTGACACAGATCAGTGTGTGTGTCACCACAATTACAAGGAGTTCTACCAGTTACTAGATGGGGATGGCATTGTTTTCACCGTACCAGGAGACTTTAACCCAGTTTAGTTCAGCCAATTTGCACAAAATACTTATAAATTACGTACACAAACTTCCTCATAAATCATTGTATTTATTAGTGAAAATCTTATCAAAATTCCTATAATACTTTCTGAGAGTAACCTGAACATATAGACGGAACTGTGGAGGCAGACTTCAATTTATAATTATATAGAAGAAAACAGATGGAATATAGAAGGAGGCAGCTACAATATAGATACAAGATAGAAAATATGACTGTGCTGGGAAAAGAAGGCAGTCAAGTGTGATTAGTGTACAGACACAGACACTGACACACATATATGATGTGACTTACCAAATGAAAGTGCTGGCAGGTAGACAGACACATAAACAAACACAAACATACACACAAAATTCAAGCTTTCGCAACAAACTGTTGCCTCATCAGGAAAGAGGGAAGGAGAGGGAAAGACGAAAGGATGTGGGTTTTAAGGGAGAGGGTAAGGAGCCATTCCAATCCCGGGAGCGGAAAGACTTACCTTAGAGGGAAAAAAGGACAGGTATACACTCGCGCGCGCACACACACACACATATCCATCCGCACATACACAGACACAAGCAGACATTTGTAAAGGCAAAGAGTTTGGGCAGAGATGTCAGTCGAGGCGGAAGTACAGAGGCAAAGATGTTGTTGAAAGACAGGTGAGGTATGAGCGGTGGCAAATTGAAATTAGCGGAGATTGAGGCCTGGCAGATAACGAGAAGAGAGGATATACTGAAGGGCAAGTTCCCATTTCCGGAGTTCTAACAGGTTGGTGTTAGTGGGAAGTATCCAGATAACCCGGACGGTGTAACACTGTGCCAAGATGTGCTGGCCGTGCACCAAGGCATGTTTAGCCACAGGGTGATCCTCATTACCAACAAACACTGTCTGCCTGTGTCCATTCATGCGAATGGACAGTTTGTTGCTGCTCATTCCCACATAGAAAGCTTCACAGTGTAGGCAGGTCAGTTGGTAAATCACGTGGGTGCTTTCACACGTGGCTCTGCCTTTGATCGTGTACACCTTCCGGGTTACAGGACTGGAGTAGGTGGTGGTGGTGGTGGGAGGGTGCATGGGACAGGTTTTACACCGGGGGCGGTTACAAGGGTAGGAGGCAGAGGGTAGGGAAGGTGGTTTGGGGATTTCATAGGGATGAACTAAGAGGTTACGAAGGTTAGGTGGACGGCGGAAAGACACTCTTGGTGGAGTGGGGAGGATTTCATGAAGGATGGATCTCATTTCAGGGCAGGATTTGAGGAAGTCGTATCCCTGCTGGAGAGCCACATTCAGAGTCTGATCCAGTCCCGGAAAGTATCCTGTCACAAGTGGGGCACTTTTGGGGTTCTTCTGTGGGAGGTTCTGGGTTTGAGGAGATGAGGAAGTGGCTCTCGTTATTTGCTTCTGTACCAGGTCGGGAGGGTAGTTGCGGGATGCGAAAGCTGTTTTCAGGTTGTTGGTGTAATGGTTCAGGGATTCCGGACTGGAGCAGATTCGTTTGCCATGAAGACCTAGGCTCTAGGGAAGGGACTGTTTGATGTGGAATGGGTGGCAGCTGTCATAATGGAGGTACTGTTGCTTGTTGGTGGGTTTGATGTGGATGGACGTGTGAAGCTGGTCATTGGACAGGTGGAGGTCAACATCAAGGAAAGTGGCATGGGATTTGGAGTAGGACCAGGTGAATCTGATGGAACCAAAGGAGTTGAGGTTGGAGAGGAAATTCTGGAGTTCCTTCTTCACTGCGAGTCCAGATCATGAAGATGTCATCAATAAATCTGTACCAAACTTTGGGTTTGCAGGCCTGGGTAACCAAGAAGGCTTCCTCTAAGCGACCCATGAATAGGTTGGCGTACGAGGGGGCCATCCTGGTGCCCATGGCTGTTCCCTTTAATTGTTGGTATGTCTGGCCTTCGAAAGTGAAGAAGTTGTGGGTCAGGATGAAGCTGGCTAAGGTAATGAGGAAAGAGGTTTTAGGTAGGGTGGCACGTGATCGGCGTGAAAGGAAGTGCTCCATCGCAACGAGGCCCTGGAAGTGCGAAATATTTGTGTATAAGGAAGTGGCATCAATGGTTACAAGGATGGTTTCCGGGGGTAACAGACTGGGTAGGGATCCAGGCGTTCGAGAAAGTGGTTGGTGTCTTTGATGAAGGATGGGAGACTGCATGTAATGGGTTGAAGGTGTTGATCTACGTAGGCAGAAATACGTTCTGTGGGGGCTTGGTAGCCAGCAACAATGGGACGGCCGGGATGATTGGGTTTGTGAATTTTAGGTAGAAGGTAGGGGTGCGGGGTGTTGGTGGGGTCAGGAGGTTGATGGAGTCAGGTGAAAGGTTTTGTAGGGGGCCTAAGGTTCTGAGGATTCCTTGAAGCTCCGCCTGGACATCAGGAATGGGATTACCTTGGCAAACTTTGTATGTAATGTTGTCTGAAAGCTGACGCAGTCCCTCAGCCACATACTCCCGACGATCAAGTACCACGGTTGTGGAACCCTTGTCCGCCGGAAGAATGACGATGGATTGGTCAGCCTTCAGATCACGGATAGCCTGGGCTTCAGCAGTGGTGATGTTGGGAGTAGGATTAAGGTTTTTTAAGAAGGATTGAGAGGCAAGGCTGGAAGTCAGAAATTCCTGGAAAGTTTGGAGAGGGTGATTTTGAGGAAGAGGAGGTGGGTCCTGCTGTGACGGAGGACGGAACTGATCCAGGCAGGGTTCAATTTGGATAGTGTCTTGGGGAGTTGGACCATTAGGAGTAGGATTAGGATCATTTTTCTTCGTGGCAGAGTGATATTTCCAGCAGAGAGTATGGGTGTACGACAGTAAATCTTTGACAAGGGCTGTTTGGTTGAATCTGGGAGTGGGGCTGAAGGTGAGGCCTTTGGATAGGACAGAGGTTTCGGATTGGGAGAGAGGTTTGGAGGAAAGGTTAACTACTGAATTAGGGTGTTGTGGTTCCAGATTGTGTTGATTGGAATTTTGAGGTTTTGGGGGGAGTGGAGCTGGAAGTGGGAGATTGAGTAGATGGGAGAGACTGGGTCTGTGTGCAATGAGAGGAGGTTGAGCTTTGCTGGAAAGGTTGTGGAGGGTGAGTGAGTTGCCTTTCCGGAGGTGGGAAACCAGGAGATTGGATAGTTTTTTGAGGTGGAGGGTGGCATGATGTTCTAATTTGCGACTGGCCTGTAGGAGGATGCTCTGGACAGCCGGTGTGGATGTGGGAGAGGAAAGATTGAGGACTTTTATTAAGGATAGGAGTTGACGGGTGTGTTCATTGGCTGAGTTGATGTGTAGGTGAAGGATTAGGTGGGTGAGGGCAATGGATTGTTCAGTTTGGAACTGGTATAGGGACTGATGGAAAGAAGGATTACAGCCAGAGATGGGAACTTTAAGTGTGAGGCCTTTGGGGGTAATGCCAAACTGGAAACGCTGGATTTTGTAGCAGCAGTATTGTTGAAAGCGGACAAAATTTTTTGGTTATGGTTTGGAAGTGGGTTACGTATTATTGAGTATATATAGGAAGGATAAAATTGTATGGTAGATTCGGTAAAGAGGAGAAGGTGAATACAAAGTGAAACTACTTGCAAAAACAGAAAGAGAAAATAAGATGACAGGAAAGATTTCGAGATGCAACAGTGACAATAACACACGTAATTGTTGGGTTCAAATTAATGATATGAATATAATAGAGGGAAACATTCCACGTGGGAAAAATATATCTAAAAACACAGATGATGTGACTTACCGAACGAAAGTGCTGGCAGAACCATTGGTTGCGAAAGCTAGAATTTTGTGTGTATGAATGTGTTTGTTTGTGTTTCTATCGACCTGCCAGCGCATTCGTGTGCACTAGTCCTGTATCTAAGGTAAACTCACAAATTATGTACTGTCAGTTTATTCTCAAATGGATAAAACAGCATGCACTTCTTCTTCACTGTCACTAACCACAACACAGGCAAAGCAAATCTGCCATAATTTGGGATTCCTCGGTGCGTTACCCACCTTTTTAGGTCCCACAAGGGAGAGCAGATCACCTATAAGTCTCTTGAAGACCCTGAGAACTTTGTCACACTGTTCTGCCTTCGGGACATTCTGTTTTTATCCAACTCTGCAGTCCCTGTTTAGAAAACATCATGATAATGCTACATCAGAGCAGCAACATGTGGCACGATCCATCACCTAACAATAAGATCTAGTGTTGAAATTTCTGTGCATGCACAAATCATAGAAAGAATGAGTCCATTTGTTATGTGGATGATTATGTTTTTGCCAGCATTAAAGTTTTCTGTCTTTCTAATTATTTTATGTTTGCAAAAAATTACCTTGACCATTTCCTGATAATTGTCATTTCCCCAGCAATCATCTGCAAAATGAAAGCATTACATACTACATCTTAAGGGAATTTTAGTATGACTGGACTGCTGTTTTCCTACAACAATCCATAATCAATAAGTTTCCCCAGTGTTAACTATTGCACTTTCCATTTCAACTACCCTTCTGCCACAGAGAACAAATTGCATTCATTAGCACCTGCAGCATGACTCGCTAGTATTAACATACATAATGAACTGTGCTGCCTTATACTCCTTATACGATGTACTGTGACTCTTGAAATACCATTATCTTTTCACTTTGTGGATATTAATAAAAGCTTGAATGTTAGCCAGAAGATAATCTCTTTTGTGCATACAATACCAGAAAAATCTGAGAATTTTTGAAATGTGAGTTTTGCCTGAGTAAAAATAAAACAATTTTTTTTTCAAATAGTTTTCATTTCTTTCTTTTTACTTATATACTATTAACACTTCCTATGTTTCTTGTGTTGCAAATTTTATATTCAACAGAGAAATGCCACCAATGGTTACGCCTCGAAATTTATGATAATGCAAACACTGATTCTAATAGAAAAATATATATTCTTGATATATTTGTAAATTTACAAAAATATGACAAAGCCACTGTCTAAATGAAATATAATCAGTATACATCACTCTATTTATGCAGTGTTCCTCTCATCAGTTTTGGCACTGCTTTTTCTCATCTGCCCATTATGTACACCTGCACTTTCTAGTTTCTCTTCAGAATATACATCACACTGTTACTGGTATCATGTAATTGGATAGATAAAAAGTCTACTCGCCAAGCAGTGGCGGAAAACACATATAAAAGGAGGTTACACTATGCAAGCTTTCAGAGCCAATGGCTCTTTCGTAAGGCACAAGGAGAAGGAATAAGGCTGAAGGAAAAGGACTGGAGTGGTCAAGGAAATGGGGTAAATTTCGGAAAAGTTGCCCACAACTGTGGGTCAGGGGAGACTTACGGGATGGGATGAGAAGGAAAGACTGGTTATTGGGGATAAGTTTTGAAAACCTGAAAGCTTAAAGGTAAAAGACAGGGCAATATGCTAGACATAGATTACTACTAAAACATCGTGCACAAATTAATAAGAATGAAAAGCTAAGTGCATTGCACATAACAGACATGGGAGGGGGATGACGAAAAATAGACAAGTCAAAAATGAAAGATGCAGAAAACTAAAACAGAGTGAAGAAAGGAGTAGTTAATGTGAAGAAATACTGAGACTGAGAAATTAACTTAAATTAAAGCCAGATGGGTGGGGAGAATCAAGCGCGTATTGTAGCACAAGATCCCACCTGCAAAGTTCTGAGAAACTTGTGTATGTGGCGTGTGTGGTGAAATGGGCACTGAGGTCACAACTGTCATTCTGTAGAACATGCTCTACAACAAGATATTGTGTGTTGCCAGTATACACCCTCTGCCTATGCCCTTTCATCCTAACTGATAATCTGGTGATGTCATGCCAATGTGAAAGACTAAACAGTGTATACGACATGTGTCATTTCACAGGTGGCTCTACCTTTGATAGTATATGTTTTTCCAGGTACAGAGCTGGTATAGGTCTTTGGTAGGAGGGTGCACAGGACAAGTCTTGCAGTGGACACTGTTGCAGGGTAGGAGCCATAGAGTAGGGATATACGTGCAGAAGGAGCACAGGGTCTGACAAGGATATCGCAGAGATTGGGAGGGTGATGAAAAGCTATTCTACGTGTGCTGTGAAAAATATCAGTCATAATGGATTTCATTTCAGGGCATGAGTTTAGGAAGTCATGGCCTTGTCAAAGTAGCCGAGTAATACATTCTGGCCCAGGATAATACTGAGTGACAAGTTACGTGCTCCAAAGTTGTTTTTTGGAGGGATCAATAGTACCAGGATTGGATGTGATGACCCAGGAAATCTGCTCTTGAACTAGGTTGATGGGGTAATTATGACAAGTGAAGGTTTTACAGAGTCTTCATCCAAACAAATATGTTTGCCTCAAATACCAAGGTTGTATGGGAGGGAATGTTTGGCATGGAAAGGATGGCAACTGTCAAAATGTCCTGTCCTTGGTTCTCACCAACCACCTGACCTTAATTTACATTAATCTCCAAGTCTCAGCATTAGCAGTAATCTCTGTTTTGCATATGACCCTGTCTTCCACCCTCAAGCTCTCAGGTTTTCAAATCTTGTCCAGTGCACTCCACAACAATCAGTCTTTCCTTCTCATCTCATCCAGTAACTCTCCCCTAACCCGTGATTCTGGGTGACTTTTCCGAAATCTGCTCCTTGTCCTAAACGTGTACAGTCCTTTCCTTTGCCCCTCTTCCTGTCCTTTCCGCCATAAGAAGGAACCACTAGCTATGAAAGCTTGCATAGTATAACCTTGTTTTATGTGCATGTTCTGCTGCCACTTGGTGAGTAGATATTATACTATCCAATTACATTACATTATCAAAAATTGATTATTTTTGTTGTTACATTATTGGTATGAGTTGTTCATCTCTTTCTTAGGATACATCCTATCAATGTGATCTACCATATTCAAGCTGGTCACATCCCAGACCAATGGTCATTAATCTACTGCACATATACAATATGGATCCCTAACACATCCATATCTTGAAAACTACTAAATTGTGCATTAAGCTATATGAGCAGGTCAGTATCAGTCAGCTATTCAATAACTGTGAAAAAGCATATGTACTAACTGTAACACAACTATCATCAGGGGACAAAAAGCAACTGATATAACTTTTTCAAATGATTACTCTTTTTTGTGCACTCCTTAAAGTCATTGTTATCAGGTTTAGTGGATTCTTTTCTTCTCTCAACTGCTAATTTTTTATCACCAAAGATATTAAAACAATTCAGTCAAGCCTTATAACACTCTGCTCATGGCTTAGTAGGCACATATGATTCACTGTATTATGAAGTAGAGCTATCACTTTAAAGATGTGTCATAGAAACATGTGAACTTCCTGTGCAAATGTATCACTGTCAAGCTCTGTGCAACCCAAATTTTGTAATGGCACTTTGGCTGCTATCTACTCAAAATCACAGTCACAATGCAGACCATGAAGGAAACCAAGATAGCAAATCCAGAAGGGAGTTTGCAATGTATAACATTATAGATAGAACACATTCCAAAAAATAGAAATCCAGATGTTAGTAACAAGGATGATTATCTTGATGTCATTAATGACCTAAGCAAACTCAATACAAAGTGTGATACTTACAAAATAAAATTCATGAAGCTTTCAGTCCACCTAGTTCTGCTGCCTTGGACAGTACAACTTGGATATCCATTGATGGAAAGTTCTGCAGCATCAAACACACAAAACAAAATTTTCTAGCCAGCAGTATAAATGAACAGTTTAACAGTTCTTATAATGCATAAACTTAATAAGCAGAGAAAAAATGTAGATTATGGTTCAATATCTGCTGATGATTGAAGATGTTTCTCCTTATCAGCTCCTTCTATGGCACAAACAAGTTCTTGATGTGCACACAAAAAGACTGCTCAACAAGCAAGCTTTTGACTAAACTACCATCTTCTGTAATAGACAACACACACACACACACATACGACCGCTACGTCTGACCAGTGAGACTGGATTCCCACCATGCACGGCTGCTTCCAGTCCAGCATCAGGCAGGGACAGTAGTTGCACCTGTGTGTGTGTGTGTGTGTGTGTGTGTGTGTTGTCTACCTTAGAAGAAGGCCTTTTAACTGGAAGCTCTTTTGTTTGACAGTCTTTTTGTTGTGCCTGTCTGCAACTCAACATCTCCACTATATGGTGAGTAGAAATCCATGTATGATTTTCTGTTGGCACATTCTACATCATAATGTTTTTTGTGAATATAATCTATGGAAAAGGAATAAGATTAACAGTCAAAACATTCAGGAGTGTGGAACTGACTGAGGAATGGTAAAATCTGACATGTTAAAACTTTTTTTTTTATTTTATTATTTTTTTTTTAACGCAAGAAGGCTGCAGCGGAAGAAATGGAATGTCAACATTTTAGTTACAAAGACACACTGTAATTATTTTAAAAAGAAATGCTTAAGTTACTCATTTTTCCTGCAAAGCAGTTTGTACAATTCTACCTGCCTAGCAATGAATCAGCGAATGTGCAGAGGCAGCTGTGACAAGAGTACATAGCACAAAAATCTGGAGTGCATCCTCATGAATGACCCTAAGCAATACAAAAAACTAAACATTTTTTGAATGACCCTAAGCAATACAAAAAACTAAACATTTTTTGAATAACCTCCAGTTCATATCAACAACTAAAATACTGCAAATGCAACTCTTTCAAGGTGACTAGGAGAGAGAGGGGAAAAAACCATGGCAGTATTTGATGTCACATTACAGACAACTTCCAGAAATTGGGACTTTAAATGTTGAAATGGAATATTTCTCAAGAATGCAATTTTATGACAATTCCTGTAGCAAATTTCTGATAATAATGTTTGAATATTGTTCATTTTACTAGCATTTTACAGCATGCACACATCTTATTCAACATGTAAACATGACTACAGACATTCATATTTAGGTTATGATGTGTCTGATATGCCTGCCATCCTTGGCAATGATGTGGCACAGACGAATAGTGAAATTCTGCATGACCCACACAAGTGTTGGAACATCGGTGCTGTCGATAACCTCCTGAATGGCTGTTTTCAGCTCAGCATTGGTTTTGGGGTTATTGCAGTACATCTTGTCTTTAATATAGCCCCACAAAAAGGAGTCGTACGTGTTCAGATTTAGAGAATATGATGACCAATTGAGGCACAAGTCAGTGGCCTTTGGGTACCCCAGAGCCAGAATGCGGTCCCCAAAATGCTCCTGTTCTGATGTGCTCGAGCTCCGTCTTGCATGAACCACATCCTGTTGAAATCAGATTCACTTTGGGTAATGGGGCTGAAATTATCCTCCAATACCTTCACATACTGTTCAGTAGTTACCGTTACATCAGGGAATATCACACTGATTATTCCGTGACTGGACACTGCACACCACACAGTCAACCACTGAGGGTGAAGAGACTTCTCAATCACGAAATGTGGATCCTCAGTCTCCCAAATGCGCCAATTTTGTTTACTGACGAACCCATTCAAATGAAAGTTGGCTTTGTCACTAAACCAAACCATATTCACAACAAAGTCCTGTTCATCAATTCTGTGGACAAGAGAGCTGGCGAAACACAGTCACTGTTCCATGGCCCTGGGGCTTAATGGCTGAAGGGTTTGAATTTTGTATGGGAAGAGAAGCAGGTCTTCAACAACAATTTTTTGCACTCTCTCCTGGTTGATCCCCATCTGTTGTGCAGCTCATCTGATCGATTTCCTGGGGCTGGTTTGGAACACAGACCATGTCCTCTCGATGTTTTCAGGCATTTTCACCCTTTTTGGATGACCGACATTCCCGACATTTTCATCACGAAAACTATCCTCTCAAACTCGTAAATCAAATTTATGATTGTTAGCATACTTTTACCAGTTGTCTTCATCTTCAACTCGCTTGCAAACTTCCTTTGAGCTGCAATTGGGCTGTTATTGCTCACATAGTAGACCTTCACAAGTGCTACATACTCAGGCACGCTGCACCATGACCTTTTCATGTGCAAATGGCCTACAACATAAAGGTGCACACGCATACTAATTCCCATCATGCCCCATGGCCAATAGTGCAGTTTGAAAGTCCTAACACAAACCGTTCAGGAGATATGACAATTTTATTTCATACAGTTCAATAATTGTAACCCTATATATTTTTTTATTCTTAGTCTTAATTCGCCTTGAGGGTCCTGCAACCTGATATAAAGCTGTGGAAACAGTAATCTACTCATTCTTGTCACCGGCATTAATGTATATGACTTTGTTGTAGCATTTGTCGACTGCATAACTGTCTTTATTTTTCTCCTAAAATGATAAAGTGTGGTCCGCACACAGATCTTTCACAAAACCTTACTCATCAGTGTTATACATAGCAGTTATGGGGATATCAACAAGCTTCATCTTCACATAAGCCTGTCTGTCTCTGTTGTATTGCCTATTAATGGCTATCTCCTCAATATGTTTACTTGAAGTGAATTCTGCAATTTTGTGACTTCCTATTCTGTGTGATTTCTTGAATCTGCTTAACCAGGTCAAAGAAGCCTGGAAATTAACAATGTTCATCTCAAATGCTATTGGGAGGGCCCAGTCTTGTAAATCTCCATCGGTAACAGCTCACGAGCAGTTATAAATCTTCTGATTAGTTTTCCTTTCACCCTTTTGTGAGTTTCATTTTGGTGTATATTTCTTATTTCATTAACTCTGTTTCTCATTTATACAAGTCATATTCAGATTTTATGAAAGAAAAGTGGCTTTGCACACTGTGTAACTTAAAAATTTTCTTCTTCCTATGTTTAAACAAAAACTCACAACCTTTTCCTTGTCACTGACTACTTTTACAACACTTTTTTTATTTTTTTATTTTTTTTTAATTTTTTTACAAGTAATGTATTCTTCCTCCAGACTCTTACTGGCACAATTATCACCATTTGAAGTACAATTCAGATATTTCTCATTTCTTTTCATGTTTCCCGAGTTTTTAGCAAAGTGCCAAAATCATTCAAATGAATCACCAAGAAACTGGATGAGTTAGTTGTTGTTCATAAGCAGCTATAAATTGCTCTGACTGCTGAAAAGTGAACTGGTGTGTTGGAAGGGCTCCTGAGAGTTGTGTGCTGCATATACCAAACATACCTCAAGTACTATCCTCTCCTGTGAATCCCGTCTCCCCTACATGAAGTACAGAAGCTATCACTACTCATCCACCTGACAGTGAGTGGCATGTCAGTGGTTGGGCTAGGCACCTTGTCAGGGGAGACAGGGACCAAGTAGAACTCAGGGTGCTACACTCATGCCCCAAACTAACAAGTTCAAGATGCTGTCTTTCATTGAACCCAAAACTGAGCCAATGAGACTCACTTCACTTGTTGGGTTATGTGGTCTGTTCTGTGTCAAGGGGAGGCAGACACAATAGGATATGGTCCCACTAATCGTTGGCAGTTCAAACTTACAATGAATAATGGTATGCTATTGGAAATAGCAGCAAGTGAAGGGAAGGAACAGCATGTGCACTCAGTGTGGATGCCTTGGGACATCATTCAACATGTCATTCTCGCAGCCTCTGAGGGGACAGGGTGCAACCAACTGCAGACTGTGATGCACATTGGGACAGACGATACCTTTCAACTGGGCTCTGTTGTCATACAGGTCAGTCCAGTGACTGGCAGAGGAGGTTGAAAGTACCAGCCTCACTCATGGAGTTTCAATGAAGCTTATAATCTGTGTAACTGTCTTCAAAACAGATCATGGGCCCCTGGTTCTGTATCAAGTAGAGTGCTTGAACCTGGTACTGTGCAGGTCCTGTGACATGCTGTGCTGTGAATTCCTCAATTAGTGGTGTAGGGTTGAGAAGTGTAGTGTTGCCCTAAATTGGTCAGGTGTGCACTACCCATCAGAGGCTGCTTCCCAGACAGCTGACTGTGTGTAGGGTGCACACAAGGCTTTCCAGATTAGGTGACTATCTATCCAGTACAGATATCGATAGCCATAACAGACACAAAAGTATCAGACGCAAAGAAATATAATGTAATTGGATAGATAAAAAAATCTACTCACCAAGCAGTGGCAGGAGAAGACATGCATAAAAAAAGGTTTTACTTTTACAAGCTTTCAGAGCCAGTGACTCCATCTTCTGGCAGAAGAAGAGGGGTGAAGGAAAAGGAGTGGAGAGGTTTAGGAAAAGGGGTAGAGTTTGGAAAAGTCGTCAGAGAGACAGATGTTTCTGAACCTTAGCCCTTTTCCTAAACCTCTCCAATCATTTTCCTTCACCCCTCTTCTGTCCCCTTCAACCCTTCTGCCGTGAGGAGCCACCAGCTCCAAAAGCTTCCATAAGTAAATCCTGTTTTATGTTTGTGTTTTCCTGCTGTCACTTATTGAGTAGATTTTTTAATCCATTCAATTAAAAATATTGTGAAAAATTGATTATTTTCATTGTTAGAAGCAAAGAAATGCCTCTCTTAGATGAGAGTATCAAAATCCTAGTGGTTAACTGCTGAAACATTCACAACAAAATGTCAAAGTCTGAAGAACTCATAAAAAATATGAAGCACTCAAAAAAAAGTGAAGTTCACATAACACAAGGTACAGAAACCTAATGAAAACCTGAAATCAAAAGCAATGAGATCTTTGGGGAAAATTTTCAACACATATCAAAAGGATAGGCTAATAGGAAATGGAGGTGAAACCTTTGCACAGTAGACAAGAAACTCAAATCCATCAAGATCAAAATTGTAGCTGCATGTGAAGCTGTTTGGGTAAGACTCAGAATTGGGAGTGGGAGTACAATTATAACTGGGTCCTTCTATCAACCAACAGACTCACTTCCTGATGCAATCAAAAACATTAGAGAACATAAGTACACTAGTATGTAAGTTCCCCAAACATACTGCCATCACTGAATGAGACTTTATAGTCATACAAAATCACTTGGGAAAATTACAGTTTTGTAAGTGGTGAGTGTGAAAGACATGTTGCAAAACATTACAAAATGCTTTCTTTGATAACAACCTAGAGCATAATGGTTAGGAAGCCCACTCACGAGGGAAATATATTGGATCTTATGAACTCAAATATCTAAATATTCTGATTAGATTAGATTAGATTAGATTAGATTAATACTAGTTCCATGGATCATGAATACGATATTTCGTAATGATGTGGAATGAGTCGAATTTTCCAATACATGACATAATTAGGTTAATTTAACAACATACTTAAGTTAATATAACAACTTTATTTTTTTGTGTTTTTTGTTTTTCTTTATTTTTTATTTTTATTTTTTTAATATTTTTTAATTTTTTTTCTTAATTTATATCTAAAAATTCCTCTATGGAGTAGAAGGAGTTGTCATTCAGAAATTCTTTTAATTTCTTCTTAAATACTTGTTGGTTATCTGTCAGACTTTTGATACTATTTGGTAAGTGACCAAAGACTTTAGTGCCAGTATAATTCACCCCTTTCTGTGCCAAAGTTAGATTTAATCTTGAATAGTGAAGATCATCCTTTCTCCTAGTATTGTAGTTATGCACACTGCTATTACTTTTGAATTGGGTTTGGTTGTTAATAACAAATTTCATAAGAGAGTATATATACTGAGAAGCTACTGTGAATATCCCTAGATCCTTAAATAAATGTCTGCAGGATGATCTTGGGTGGACTCCAGCTATTATTCTGATTACACGCTTTTGTGCAATAAATACTTTATTCCTCAGTGATGAATTACCCCAAAATATGATGCCATATGAAAGCAATGAGTGAAAATAGGCGTAGTAAGCTAATTTACTAAGATGTTTATCACCAAAATTTGCAATGACCCTTATTGCATAAGTAGCTGAACTCAAACGTTTCAGCAGATCATCAATGTGTTTCTTCCAATTTAATCTCTCATCAATGGACACACCTAAAAATTTGGAATATTCTACCTTAGCTATATGCTTCTGATTAAGGTCTATATTTATTAATGGCGTCATACCATTCACTGTACGGAACTGTATGTACTGTGTCTTATCAAAATTCAGTGAGAGTCCGTTTACAAGGAACCACTTAGCAATTTTCTGAAAGACAGTATTGACAATTTCATCAGTTAATTCTTGTTTGTCAGGTGTGATTACTATACTTGTATCATCAGCAAAGAGAACTAACTTTGCCTCTTCATGAATATAGAATGGCAAGTCATTAATATATAATAAGAACAACAAAGGACCCAAGACTGACCCTTGTGGAACCCCATTCTTGATAGTTCCCCAGTTTGAGGAATGTGCTGATCTTTGCATGTTACGAGAACTACTTATTTCAACTTTCTGCACTCTTCCAGTTAGGTACGAATTAAACCATTTGTGCACTGTCCCACTCATGCCACAATACTTGAGCTTGTCTAGCAGAATTTCAGGATTTACACAATCAAAAGCCTTTGAGAGATCACAAAAAATCCCAATGGGTGGTGTTCGGTTATTCAGATCATTCAAAATTTTACTGGTGAAAGCATATATGGCATTTTCTGTTGAAAAACGTTTCTGAAAACCAAACTGACATTTTGTTAGTACTTCATTTTTACAGATATGTGAAGCTACTCTTGAATACATTACTTTCTCAAAAATTTTGGATAAAGCTGTTAGAAGGGAGATTGGACGGTAATTGTTGACATCAGATCTATCCCCCTTTTTATGCAAAGGTATAACAATAGCATATTTCAGTCTATCAGGGAAAATGCCCTGTTCCAGAGAGCTATTACACAGGTGGCTGAGAATCTTACTTATCTGTTGAGAACAAGCTTTTAGTATTTTGCTGGAAATGCCATCAATTCCATGTGAGTTTTTGCTTTTAAGCAAGTTTATTATTTTCCTAATTTCAAAGGGAGAAGTGGGTGAGATTTCAATTGTATCAAATTGCATAGGTATGGCCTCTTCCATTAACAGCCTAGCATCTTCTAATGAACACCTGGATCCTACTATATCCACAACATTTAGAAAATGATTATTAAAAATATTTTCAACTTCTGACTTTTTGTTCGTAAAGTTTTCATTCAATTTGATGGTAATACTGTCTTCCTCTGCTCTTGGTTGACCTGTTTCTCTTTTAATAATATTCCAAATTGTTTTAATTTTATTATCAGAGTTGCTGATTTCAGACATGATACACATACTCCTGGATTTTTTAATAACTTTTCTTAATATAACACAGTAGTTTTTATAATTTTTGATAGTTTCTGGGTCACTACTCTTTCTTGCTGTCAGATACATTTCCCTTTTGCGGTTACAAGATATTTTTATACCCTTAGTAAGCCATGGTTTCTTACAAGGTTTCTTACGAGTATATTTAACTATTTTCTTGGGGAAGCAGTTTTCAAATGCATTTACAAAAATGTCATGAAATAAATTATATTTTAAATTGGCATCAGGTTCACGGTACACCTCATCCCAGTCTAACTGCTGTAGGCTTTCCCTGAAATTTGCAATTGTTAAATCGTTGACTGAACGTACCACTTTGGAGGACTGTTTAGTATTGCTGAATGGAGCTATGTCATATATTGTAACTAGCTGTGCACCATGATCAGAAAGACCATTCTCAACAGGCTGAGCATTTATCTGGTTAAACTTATCTTGGTCTATAAAGAAGTTATCTATCAGTGAGCTGCTATCCTTTACCACCCGAGTAGGAAAATCAATAGCGGGTGTCAAATTGAAAGAACCGAGTAATACTTCAAGGTCATTTTTCCTATTACCCTCTTTCAGAGAATCTACATTGAAGTCCCCACAAATAATAATTTGCTTCCCCCTGTCTGACAGATAGCACAACAAGGAGTCCAAATTTTTCAGAAATAGATGAAAATTTCCTGATGGGGACCTATATACAGTTACAATTATAAATGTGCCTTTATTTAATTTAAGCTCACAGGCACATGCTTCTATATGTTTCTCTACACAAAACTTTTTTGTTTCTATACTTTTTGCACAATGATAACTTTTGACATATATGGCAACTCCTCCTTTCTCCATATTTTCTCTCATTACATGTGCAGAGAGCTTATATCCACTTACATTTACCTTATCCATATCAGTAACAATGTGATGCTCAGACAGGCATAGTATATCTATTTCATTCTCAGCTTCTAAATCTTCTAAACAAACCAGAAGCTCATCTACTTTATTCTTTAAACTCCCAATATTTTGATGAAAT
The DNA here is from genome assembly GCF_023898315.1 of Schistocerca nitens. NCBI lineage: Eukaryota > Metazoa > Arthropoda > Insecta > Orthoptera > Acrididae > Schistocerca > Schistocerca nitens. The sequence continues at coordinate 305,047,835 of NC_064614.1, forward strand.
ATATGATTATTGATATGAATTATTAATTGTAAATGACTGCTGTTCTCCCAATGGAACTATATTATGTTTGTAACAATCACTTCACTCAAGTAAGCAGAGGAACCACATTGTCTTTTCCTTTGGTGCATTTTTTGGATGACCTCGATGTTCTTAGCAGCTGATGGGAGAACTGGACAGAAAGGGACTCTCATGCAGGCAGTGAAGTTTCACAGTCAATGTTTTGGAGCACACAATTACAAAAATGTTCATTGTAGTGTGATGAAACTTGAGATGTGGAAATCATTGGCTCAGTTACACGTCCTCTCACTAAAGCATTTATCTTGGATCAATATTTGCCTGATATAATATTATCCATAAACATTTACTTATTCTATTTACATTTGTCATTTTAAAAACAATTGATTTTTTGCTGAACTGTGATTTCAGTAAATGATATTTTCTGAAATGCCAATGTTAATATATCAGTTACTTAAGAAAGAAAATAGCTGCATTAAATACCCCCAATAAGAATGTATATTTGGAGTGGTTGCCTTTCACATTACCATTATTAATCTTGCCTTGAATTCAATTTTTCAAGTTCACAGTAAATATTCTTAATTTAATATTCCAGATCAGTGTTTGTCAATCATCATAACTAAAAAACTATGTAATGATAATATTACTTGCATCCACCTTGTTCTTAATCCTCGAGTGCGTGCACCTATGTATAAGTGCACCACATATAAATCACATTGTCTTGTACCATTCCACAGTTGCTTTAAAATTGTGAGTCCATGACTATTCCTTCATTACTGCTTCAACTAACATACTGCTAAGTTGTACTGTCATATGTCTAAGTGAGCAGCAAAATGGTTCAAATGGCTCTGAGCACTATGGGACTTAACATCTATGGTCATCAGTCCCCTAGAACTTAGAACTACTTAAACCTAACTGACCTAAGGACATCACAGAACACACAGTCATCACGAGGCAGAGAAAATCCCTGACCCCGCCAGTTATCGAACCCGGGAACCCGGGCGCGGGAAGCGAGTATGCTACCGCACGACCATGAATTGCAGACTAAGTGAGCAGCAGTAATGTAAAATAAACTGTGAGCTAGGTGAGAAAGATGTACGATCTTTGCAAGAAAACAACCCAGATTCTGAACTAGCAGCACAGTCCCACAATGGCGCAGTTATCTATGTGATAATTAGCATCAAATAAGCAGCTGGCTCTGATCTGATGCAACTACACAGTTAAATGCTTCAAGAATGTCATTACTGTGAGTAGCACATATATGCAACATCAAAGTATTATAATTAAAGTTTATTTTATTATTGTTTAATTAAACAGTAATTTAGCTCACCTTATGTAAGTTCATGTTATCGTCATTTAATTACATTAATTACAAGAAACTCAAATCCATCAAGATCAAAATTGTAGCTGCATGTGAAGCTGTTTGGGTAAGACTCAGTGATTTTACTTATACATATTTACCTTGTTAACATAAAAGACATATATTCTTTAGATGTGTAAAAAGTATGTTGTGCGTCCACTCGAGGGTTAAGTAAATCTGTTATATCAAAAGAAAAGCTTCCAGTAATATATTTCAGGAAGTTAGAAAAACAAAGTTCACAATCTGTCCCTTCAGAATGGGCAACTGTTATATTTTGTTTTTAGTACTTATTTCAGATGGGAATACTAACAGTAAGTTATTTGCCACTCTCATCCTGGTACTGAATATAGTCACGGTTGTTTAGTGGCTATAACTAACTTATCAAAACAATAACTCAGTTGGTATTCAATTAAGCTTTTTTATTTTGCATAGGAAGAACTGAAACCCATATCCACCAATGCTTCGGATTTTGTATGATAGTCTTTTATAATAGTTCAGACAGAGATCAAAACATAGTTACAATTTATCAAAATTATTGTCAGTAATGTCCATTTATAATTTTGTAGTAAGTTATAAATACAAATGATTAAAGAGAACAGTCATACTTTAACATTCACTGTGAGTTTTCGAGTGTGAAAGTTACGACGTGCACCAGGGTCAAAGAGACACACAGTGCCGTCGAAACACAACAGTTAAATAACACGACTAGGGGACATGTACTCAGTGGGTTACATAAATTTTGACAACAGAATAAAAAAGTGGGTGAGATTAAACATGGTGCTGGGCATGACAGATCTATACAAGAATTTGATAAAGTCCATGGTGCGAATATGCAAGAACAGGATGTAAAATATTCCAAAACATTACATAAAATTATTTATTAGGAAGACAGGAAAGAAAGTAATATAATCTGAATTTTAATCATAGTAGGAAAGATCAATGAGAACTGAGAATTCAAGATGAATTTAATAATACAAGAGAGGCTCCAGAAATGTAATATGGTGAAGGTGATACAGTTGTTGGAGGCAATCTTGAGAATGCAGAAGCATTAGGCAATGGCAACAGGTGTCACCAGTAGTAGTTGTATAGGTGTGAATGAAGTTGCAGATCCTGTAAGCGAACACAGTTCATCTTGAGTTGAAATAAAAACAGAAGTGGAAGATTATGTAGTTAAAAAGTTGAACTGAACCAGAACATAGGCCCATCTTTTTGATGTGCAGATCCTTGTATTGGCCGTGTTTGCAGTTAAAAATTTTTGGATGTGAAGTCCGCCAGTTATGAAAAACACCATTTTTCTCAGTACCCAAACATGTTTTGGCAACACTGTGCCATCATCAGTGGGTTTTCGTTTTTTTATTTATTCTGTAATGTGAACATTTTGTTAAATGATTATAAAATTATGTGCATTTTTACTTCAAACAACAGATCATTTCTTTTTGTAAATACCTTTACATTTGGTATGCATGAACTTTCTGGATCACTTTTGTGTTAATTACTACAGGTAGCTTGTCATCTGCAACCAAATGATGTTGATGAGAAAGTCTCTTGCTGGGAGTTAACCTATCTTCTAGAATGTAATTTAGTTTTTCGCGATGTTTTACGTAAGTAAATATGAAAACAGGCGTGAAAACACCATGAAAAACTAAATTACATTCTAGAAGATAGGTTAACTCCCAGCAAAAGACTTTCTCATAAACATTGTTTGGTTACAGATGACAAGCTACCTGTAGTAACTAACACAAAAGTGATCCACAAAGTTCACGCGCACCAAATGTAAAGGTATTTACAAAAAGAAATGATCTGTTGTTTGAAGTAAAAATGCACATAATTTCACAATCATTTAACAAAATGTTCACATTGCAGAATAAATAAAAAAATGAAAGCGCACTGATGATGGCACAGTGGTGCTGAAACATGTTTGGGTACTGAGAAAAATGGTGTTTTGCATAACTGGCGGACCTCACATCCAAAAATTCAGAACATAGGTGTTGAACAGGAATCATTCACTTCTGAAATGATGCAGATATTAAAAAATATGAGTGTTAATTTGAACACTAATACAGCGATAAGAGAATCCTACAATATGAACTTATGAGTAAGATGGAAGGCAATATTAGTAACATGGAGACTAACCTTACTATTAAAATAGTAGCTATATGTCCTTGAAGTCTTTCGCAAAGACATACATGAATAAAACTTTCTTGGTTTTCCAGACGCATCAATTCGAATAAAATCCTTGAGCTTTCGGTGGCCATCTCCACCATCATCATCAGGAGTTCACTGACTGCCGGGCTGCTATGGTTTCTTGCTTATATATGCCTGATGACAGCATCAGCAGCCAAGCAGATCGATCCAATGTGGCACGTGCGCGTAAGCTGATCCGGGCAGCTAGTGGGGCTATTGCCCGTGGCAGCACCGGTGACGTCAGGTGGCGCCAGGCGCAAGCGCCATGTCTGAAACTGCCACTCCCACATCGCGCATCTGTCTTTGCTTTCTTTCGATGTCCAACACCCGTCCCCATGCCCTGCTGAGTGTGTACCCCTGGTCTCTGTTGAAATTGTTGTTGTTTAAACAGAGTCCCAATATGTAGACGCATGAGCCACCACTTTGGTATTTTCGAACTGTATTTTATGTCCGTTTTCTAGGGAATGCTCCGCTATGGCCGACTTGTCAAGCTCCCTTTGTTTTATATGGCGCTTGTGCTCAGTACAACTCTCAGCAACTGTGCGAGTTGTTTGTCCAATATACATGCTGCCACATTCACAGGGTACACCATACACACTGGACACTCAAAGAGCAATATCATCTTTAACAGGGTGCAACATATCCCATATCTTGGGGGCTCGCCTGAACACTGGTCTTAGCCCATGTTTCTGCAGCAGGCGTCCTAACTTACTGCTAGTTGCACCACAGTATGGCAGGAATCCAGTCCGTTTGGCCTCTTCTACTGATTCACCAGGTGTCTTTCGTCAGTGGCCCTTGAAAGCATTTGTGATTTCTCTTTTGCTGTATCCATTTTCCCTGAAAGCACGTTTTAAGTTCTGCAATTCAGACTGTAGGTGGTCATCGTCAGAGATAATCTTGGCTCTATGACCAACTGTTCAGGACAGCTTTCTTGTTAACAGGGTGGTGGAAACTACTGGTGTTCCAGTACCGATTAGTGTGTGTTGGTTTTCAGTACACTGAATGACCAAGCTGGCCTCCTGCCTTCTGCTCAACCAAAACATCCAAGAATGGTAGCTTTCCGTGCTGCTCCATTTCGACAAAAGTTTAATGTTGGGATGGACACCATTCATATGATCGACGAACTGCTGTAATGTATCTTCACCACGAGGCCATATCAGAAAGGTGTCATCAACGTATTGTACAAAGCAAGACGGCCGTAATGTCATAGTTTGCAGAGCCTGCTCCTCAAAGTGCTCCATGAAGAAATTTGTGACTGCTGGAGACAGTGGTGATCCCATGGCTGTGCTGTCCATCATCTCATAATATTCATCACAGTACAAAAAGTACATTGTCATTAGGACGTGACGGAACAACTTAATGATTCCAGATGGAAAATGTTGGGCCAAAAGATCGAGCATATCCTGTATTGGCACCCTCATAAAAAGTGACACAACGTCCAGGCTAACCATTAGGCGTTTGGGCCTATCTTCATTTTGTTGAGTGTCTCAACAAATTTCTGCAAGTTGACAACATGGTGTTAGCAATGTCACAATTTTGGTGCTTATAGTCCTGCCAGATATTTAGCAAGTCTGTAGATGGGCGAACTGATTGCACTAACAATGGGCCTCAGAGGAACACTTTCCTTGTGTATCTTTGGTAATCCATAAAGCCTGGGAGGTCTGGCGGCACAAGGCGTTAAATTCTTTACCACTTCATGTAAGCCAGAATCCTTCAATAACTTCCCTGTCTTTCTGCCAATGGCCTGTGTGGGATCGTGACTAAGCTTGCGGTACGTGGCGTCTTCTAATAAATGTAGCATCTTCAGGTCGTAGTTTGCGGAGCTCAGAACCACGGTTGCATTCCCTTTGTCGTCTGGCAAGACAACCAAGTCTTCATTTTCACATAATAACCGTAAGCAGCATATTTCCTCCTGGCTAATATTAGATTTTGGCTGATGATGCTGTCATCATGCCTATATAAGTGAGAAACCGTAGAGGCCCCGGCAGTCAGTGAACTCCTGACAATGATGGTGGAGATGGGCATCGAAAGCTTGAGGATTTTATTCAAATTGACTCGGCTGGAAAACCGAGAATGTTTTATTCAAAATAGTAGCTAATTTGCCTATTTTGAATAAACAGAGCGAAAAAATTACAGAGCTCATTAAATCTGTGGTTTCTGTTAAGGAAGTTCGGACTCAGGTTGGGGACACATGCTGCATGTTCATTTTGGAAGTACAGTGAATCCAAGAGTATGCTGAACCGATTTTAGACAGTAAAGTACAAGGGTCTATTTAAGTATTAATAACTGAAATAGATATTCACACCAGCTTTGGTGAAAAGGCAACCAGTGGGAGGAAGAGAAACATTGGGGAAAACTGCTTTACAAATTCGCAATGAAGAGGAATTTTTGTGACAACAATTACAACACAAGACAAATTGTCTACCATTAATGGTACACAAAACAGAACTGTTAAGAAAGGAAGAAAAGTTTGGTCCACAGAAGAAACAAGGAGGCTGGATTGCCTTGACATGTGATGCAGCAGATGGGGTTTAAATTTAGACTTACCAAACTTGACATTTTCCAAATTTAAGGACAAATTCTTGGAAGAATTATGGTCTGTACAAAAACAAGATAATTTGTGGCATTAATTTGTCATCACTCGAATGTGAAACATTCACAGTAGGAATTCCATGAAAGGTTATTGTGAAAATTGGTTTAGGAAGGTACAATATGTGAAAGGAAGATGATCTTAGTTGGGGGTGACATGGGAATTATGGAAAACTGCCTGTCTGTTCAAAAAGATACATCAGCACCAGCCACAAAACATTTGCCGAATTTTTTGAAAAGGCCAAAAACATGGACCATTGGTGCAATACTTGTGACCAGAGAAAATTAGGACCACTAATGTATTTGAAAACAGTAGCAGTAATAGACACCAAGTTAATGTGATGAGAGGGCGTGATAGAGGCAGTTTTGCAAATCACAGTTGTGGTTCTATAACCATTGCAGAGTGAGAGATGACATGAAAAACTAAATGACAGGCAGGTTGATGACCTGTTGGGTGTGGACAAATATAGATGACCCAAAGTAACAAAAGGCTTAGGTACTTCCCAAATGAGGTAAGGGACAAGAGAGAAAAGTGCTGTTACTATAAAAAATAAATTTCAGAATTGGAAATACAACATGGATAAGATGGCGATGCAAACTGCAGAGAAAAGAACAGAACTGATAATGAAACAAGTAGATAAAGAAATTGCTTATCAATTGGGTTTTGTTTAGTTGGGAGCAAAGGAGGTGAAGTTCAGGATCAATGCAAGAATAAGTCTAAAATGCCTGGATGGGGGCATATTGCTGTTACTAATGGCAATAGTTGCCAACTAGTGGACAAGTCAAAAGAAGTTAAGGAACTTGGACACATGTATGACAATTTTAGAGAATGCGAAAAAGAGAGAAAGTAACGGACATGCAACAAAAACAGTGACATAACATAGGCTCTACCAAATTTAAAGGAAAGAGAGGTTGAGGAACACACAGTGCATGGCACAAACGTGCATGCAAAACACAAAATTACTTCCTTCTCATTTTGTGAACACAGAGGTGACTTTTGAAGATAATGAGCATGATCCGAATATAATGTTGTTAGAGAGCCGTTCTGATTCTGGTATTTACAAGGTAAGAGCTGAAGTATATAATAGTGAATGCTATTCAGAAATCAGTAAAAGTGATGGTATTTGCATCTTTAATAACAGCGAAATGGCTTTGTCCAAAAATTCATTTGCAGACATTACTGTAGACTCGATATTTATGAAAGTGAAAGTAGATGAAACAGAGGTTGATCACAGTGTATATGTTCAGCAAAAAGACTATGTTGTCAAAGAAACAGAGGTCAGAAAGAGAAAAAGCTTCCGGATAAAGAAGTAGGGCAGATTTTGCAGAATGATCTTGTAATGAAGAAGGACTTGCTATGGGAAAATGATGAAAATTGACAAATGAGTACCCAAACACAGACTGTAATTGCTGTAGATATTTATGAAAATAATTTGTTTGTTCTTCTGGACATAGGGCCACAACTTAGTGCAATATGTAAGGCATTCTTCAAAGTTATTAAGAATCAATCTGGTGCAGTAATAATGCCCGTGATAGGTGTAAAGTAGTGGGAGCTACTGGTAACACGAGCAAAACAATTAAAAATCAAGTGTTTCAAAATGCAAGAATAATTATTTTGTCATGAATTTTTACTGCTGCAAGAATTGAGTACTGAGCTTATTTTAGGAATAGACTGGTTGATACAGCAACAGATCATTATTGATTGTGATCATAAAAGTAATTTTGCATAATGCAAATGATTATTTATTGCGAAAAGAATTTGAAATGGTATGCGAAAGGGAAAGGTGTCAGAGCGATCCGTTAAAGGTCACTTGGACAAATTAAAATGATGTTCTAGGAAATGGTTCAGAACAATACCATGTTCAAGCTATTAAAGTATTCGGATTTTAGTGAAACTGTAAGTCAACTGTGGATTTATCATTAAAAGAAAAGAGGGTATATAATTGAGTGCTGAAAGAAATTGAGGAAGTATTCTTGGATACACCAGGGAAGATTATAAGACAAGACCACTCATTAGAAGGCACTGAACATGAACCATTTTTTATGCTACCTTATTCAACTCTTAAAGCCAAGAAAGCTGAAACCCGAAAATAAATTGACAGGATGGTTGAATGGGGCATAAACGAATGAAGCTATAGTCCTCACAATAACTCCTTAATAATAGTAAGCCAAAAATATGGAGGAGTACAGGGTTACTGATGCTGGCACTCTAAACAAAATTGTAAAATAATGACAGACCATCTTGAAAACATAGATGAAACACTTCAAAAATTCTCTAATGTTCGATTCAGGACCTGTCTGGATGTGATTGTTGGCTATTGATAGGTGTAGATCAGATGAGAATCATGGAAGTTCATTACTTTTATCTGACAAAAGTGTTGTCATTACAAAGTAGTGCCTTTCAGGTTTATCACTTCTGTATCGATGCTTATAAGTGAACTTGACAGAATTTTGGGGAAAGAAATAACATCACAGATTACTATGAATGTGGATGATTTATTGATAGCCACTTGAATTTGGCAAGAACATTTAGTAACTATGGATAAAATGTTCAAAGCATTAATAAAAAGAGGGATGAAACTAAAAAAAGTGAGTTTATACGATAGTCTTCTACAACAATACAGGTAGAGGTCAAAACACAGTTACAATTTGTCAAGATGATTGTTCGTAATGTTTTCTAATTTGGTAGCAATCTATAAATATAAATAATTAATGAGAAGAGACAAACTATAATTTTCACATTTTCCTTTTAAGTGTGGAAGTTATGATGCATTTGAGGATCAAGGCGCATGACAAAGTCTTGTAAACAGATGGGCAGCACCACTCAAAATATAACAGTTAAAAGACAGGACTAGCGTACACATACAGAGACATTTACTAAATTTTTGGCAATATAATGAAAGACTGAGGATGTCCACATTGAAACTGGTATCAGTGAGCACGAGACTGTTGTAATGATTACCAAACTACAAAGGGCAACTAAAAGTAGAAAGATTTATATGTTCAGAAAACTAGACAAAGAGGCAGTAGTGTCGCATCTCTATCATAACTTGAAACTTTTAAATGTGATTTGAGACTTTCTCGGCGTATTCCATTCGTGAAATCTTCTCGGGTGATCAGCCGAGTAAAGGCGTCGTCTTCTCGCAACGTTTCGAGTGGTTTCGTACTCATCATCTTCAAGCGAAGTGTCGAGATGCTGTGTTGCGCGGTCCTATAAAGGCTCCTGGACCAGTAACTGATTCCGGGCGCCGACCAATCAGGTACCTGTGGAATCGGCCGCCGCGCCAGTGGTGGGGGGTTCGCGGCGCGGACCGGGCGTCGAGTCCCTGCCGGTTCCTAATACGTCTGTGGCCGCTACCGTCTTCATGCCGGAGCGTTCTCTTCTAATTTTAGTTACTGCGGGATTCCACGCTGTACTGAGTTGGAAACCAGTGTCTCGATTGATCAGGTTGCTGTTCAACCGAATTTCTACAGCCTCTTTGAAAACTGAATCCCAAAATCCTTTAGCGTCACACAGCTTCTTCGTACCCTCAAAGAGGAAAGTGTGTCCTTCGTTAAGGCTATGTTCCGCTACCGCCGATTTTTCTGTCTGACCAAGGCGTACATTTCTAATGTGTTCCGAGCGCCTCTGCGTGATGCAGCGCTGCGTTTGTCCGATGTATTTCGTACCACATTCACATTCAATACTGTATACGCCCGGAGTCTGCAGTCCTAGGTGGTCTTTGACTGAGCCAAGTATGTCCTTAATTTTACTTGGGGCATGAAAAATTGTCTTGATGTTGTGTTTCTCCAGAATGCGGGCAATCTTGGCTGTTGGCGGTCCCGCGTATGGTAGAAATGCCAGGCATCTGGTCTCATCTTCTTCTTCTGGTGTGTCTACCTTCCTGCTCTTGTGTAGGGCGCGCGAGATTTGCGTCTCATTATAACCGTTGCTGCGGAAGGTCTTCCTTAGGTGTTGTAACTCTGCAGGTAGGCTGTCATCATCACAGATAGACTTGGCCCTGTGCACAAGTGTGTTAAGCACTGAGTTGCGTTGTGCTGGGTGGTGGCAACTCTGTGCATGAAGGTGTAAATCCGTATGTGTCTTCTTCCTATACACAGCGTGACCCAAGGTGCCATCAGGGTGCCTCTTGATTAGAATGTCAAGGAAGGGCAAGCTTCCGTTTTCTTCCACCTCCATGGTGAATTGTATGTTGCTGTGTATGCTGTTGAGATGTCGCAGGAAGTCTTGCAGGTTCTCTCTGCCATGTGGCCACACGACAAAAGTGTCATCCACATATCCGTAGAAGGCTTTAGGTTTCAATGGGGCGGTGTCCAGGGCTATGTCTTCAAAGTGCTCCATGTAAAGATTAGCGATGCCTGGAGCTAAGGGGGACCCCATGGCTACACCATCCACTTGTTCATAAAATTTGCCTCCACACTTGAAGTAGGTGTTTGTTAACACATGCCGGAACAGCTTTATTGTGTCCTCACTAAAGCGTGTTTCGAGCAGCGCTAGGGAGTCTTCCAGCGGTACTCGTGTGAAGAGTGAGGTGACGTCAAAGCTGACAAGAAGATCTTCTTTATCCAGGCGAAAGCCTTGTAGTACCTTCACAAACTCCGCCGAGTTCTTGACATGGTGCTCACAGTGACCCACGATCGGTTTGAGCAGTTGTGCTAGGTACTTGGCTAAACCATATGTCGGTGAGTTGATGGTGCTCACTATGGGTCGCAATGGAACTCCGTCTTTGTGGATCTTGGGGAGCCCATATAGCCGTGGTGGTGCCGGTGCTCTGGGGTACAGCTTCCTGATGACGTCCTTTTCCAGTCCAGAGTCATTGAGCAAGGCGATGGTCTTGCGAGTCACGGAAGCTGTCGTGTCCTTGTCCAGTTGCTTGTAGGCAGTATCTTGTAGCAGTGAGTTTATCTTCTGCCAATAATCTTCTTTCCTCAGTATCACCGTGGCATTGCCTTTGTCAGCAGCTAGAACGACAGTGTCCTCATCCTCACGTAGGGCCTTAAGAGCCTTCCATTCAGCAGACGTTATGTTGTTCTTGGGCATTTTTGCCTGCTCCAGGACCCTGCACGTCTCTCTCCTAACTTCCTCAGCTGCCTCCGTAGGGAGGCCGCGCACGGCTTGCTCGATGCTGCTGATAATGTCTCGCTTAGGTAGTGTCCTGGGTACTGGAGCAAAGTTAAGTCCTCTCGACAGCACTGATATTGTGGTCTCGTCCAGTTCTTTGCCTGCCAGATTGATGACGGTCTTGGCAAAGTTGTGTGGTCGGCATGTTGCCGGGCTCCAGACAGTCTGGTGAACTTGCCACATTGTTTTTCCGTGGCTTTTCTCTTGTGGATCTCACTGCTTGCATATGTGTTTCCGTCGATCCACTCCCATGTGTGTGGTGGGAGATAGGATGCCAATCGAAGGTGTTGAGTAAGCAGCATCCTTGCGTTCTTATCTAACTCCTGCCTGGTGACCCGTATGTGTTCGCGCACCAGGGCCGCACCGGCTCGTTGTAGTATGCGTCTGGATCTTGTTGTGCTAGCAGGGTGTCGCAAGTTGGCAAATTTCGGCAACACTTCTTTATCTCGACACCGTTGTAAGAAGGCCAGTCTGCTAAGCAGCTTGCCCGTCTTGAGTCGTAGTTTCTGTAGCATCTGGTAGCTGCGATGGATATCCTCCCCGTAGAGGTATGTTAAATGTGATTTGAGACTTTCTCGGCGTATTCCATTCGTGAAATCTTCTCGGGTGATCAGCCGAGTAAAGGCGTCGTCTTCTCGCAACGTTTCGAGGGGTTTCGTACCCATCATCTTCAAGCGAAGTGTCGAGATGCTGTGTTGCGCGGTCCTATAAAGGCTCCTGGACCAGTAACTGATTCCGGGCGCCGACCAATCAGGTACCTGCGGAATCGGCCGCCGCGCCAGTGGTGGGGGGTTCGCGGCGCGGACCGGGCGTCGAGTCCCTGCCGGTTCCTAATACGTCTGTGGCCGCTACCGTCTTCATGCCGGAGCGTTCTCTTCTAATTTTAGTTATTGTGGGATTCCACGCTGTACTGAGTTGGAAACCAGTGTCTCGATTGATCAGGTTGCTGTTCAACCGAATTTCTACAGCCTCTTTGAAAACTGAATCCCAAAATCCTTTAGCGTCACACAGCTTCTTCGTACCCTCAAAGAGGAAGGTGTGTCCTTCGTTAAGGCTATGTTCCGCTACCGCCGATTTTTCTGTCTGACCAAGGCGTGCATTTCTAATGTGTTCCGAGCGCCTCTGCTGTGTGACGCTAAAGGATTTTGGGATTCAGTTTTCAAAGAGGCTGTAGAAATTCGGTTCAACAGCAACCTGATCAATCGAGACACTGGTTTCCAACTCAGTACAGCGTGGAATCCCGCAATAACTAAAATCAGAAGAGAACGCTCCGGCATGAAGACGGTAGCGGCCACAGACGTATTAGGAACCGGCAGGGACTCGACGCCCGGTCCGCGCCGCGAACCCCCCACCACTGGCGCGGCGGCCGATTCCGCAGGTACCTGATTGGTCGGCGCCCGGAATCAGTTACTGGTCCAGGAGCCTTTATAGGACCGCGCAACACAGCATCTCGACACTTCGCTTGAAGATGATGGGTACGAAACCCCTCGAAACGTTGCGAGAAGACGACGCCTTTACTCGGCTGATCACCCGAGAAGATTTCACGAATTGAAACTTTTAGTTCAGGACAGGAGCAGTTAGAGGAATTATGGCGAAAGTTCAAAAGAACAGTTTACCATGCACTGGATAGATATGTACATACCTGAACAGTTCATGATGGGAGGTGTCAGCTGTGGTGTCACCGCCAGACACCACACTTGCTAGGTGGTAGCCTTTAAATCGGTCGCGGTCCGTTAGTATACGTCAGACCCGTGTGTCGCCACTATCAGTGATTGCAGACCGAGCGCCGCCACACGGCAGGTCTAGAGAGACTTCCTAGCACTCGTCCCAGTTGTACAGCCGACTTTGCTAGCGAAGGTTCACTGACAAATTACGCTCTCATTTGCCGAGACGATAGTTAGCATAGCCTTCAGCTCCGTCAATTGCTACGACCTAGCAAGGCGCCATTATCATTTGCTATTGATCTTGTGATGCATGTACTGTCAGACAGATGTTCACCAATTATGGATTAAAGTTAAGTATTCCAGAAGCTATGTACTTATTTTACTAGTCTCAACTCCTTTAACTGTTCCAGACCTCATGCCAGCCTGTGTGAGCTTAAATGCGTGCCTTTCGGCTTCACCTCATAGTGGCTTGGCTGTCTTGCCAAGTCACAACATCAGCCATTGTATATAGTCACTGTAAAGAAAATTCAAAAGAAACATGCTACCGTGTAACAGGTGTAAAACATAGTATAGAGCTATACATGGGAGATGCTGAATCAATGTGTTATGGTTGTCAAGAGGTTAGCTCATGAAGCCTTCAGCAACTACTGTATTTTCCTTGACTTGCGGAAGGCATTCAATACAGTTCCGCACTGTTGCCTGATAAACAAAGTAAGAGCCTACGGAATATCAGACCAGCTGTGTGGCTGGATTGAAGAGTTTTTAGCAAACAGAATACAGCATGTTGTCATCAATGGAGAGACGTCTACAGACGTTAAAGTAACCTCTGGAGTGCCACAGGGGAGTGTTATGGGACCACTGCTTTTCACAATATATATAAATGACCTAGTAGATAGTGTCGGAAGTTCCATGCGGCTTTTTGCGGATGATGCTGTAGTATACAGAAAAGTTGCAGCATTAGAAAATTGTAGCGAAATGCAGGAAGATCTGCAGCGGATAGGCATTTGGTGCAGGGAGTGGCAACTGACCCTTAACATAGACAAATGTAATGTATTGCGAATACATAGAAAGAAGGATCCTTTATTGTATGATTATATGATAGCGGAACAAACACTGGTAGCAGTTACTTCTGTAAAATATCTGGGAGTATGCGTGCGGAACGATTTGAAGTGGAATGATCATATAAAATTAATTGTTGGTAAGGCGGGTACCAGGTTGAGATTCATTGGGAGATTCCTTAGAAAATGTAGTCCATCAACAAAGGAGGTGGCTTACACAAAACACTCGTTCGACCTATACTTGAGTATTGCTCAACAGTGTGGGATCCGTACCAGATCGGGTTGACGGAGGAGATAGAGAAGATCCAAAGAAGAGTGGCGCGTTTCGTCACAGGGTTATTTGGTAACTGTGATAGCGTTACAGAGATGTTTAGCAAACTCAAGTGGCAGACTCTGCAAGAGAGGCGCTCTGCATCGCGGTGTAGCTTGCTCGCCAGGTTTCAAGAGGGTGCGTTTCTGGATGAGGTATCGAATATATTGCTTCCCCCTACTTATACCTCCTGAGGAGATCACGAATGTAAAATTAGAGAGATTCGAGCACGCACGGAGGCTTTCAGACAGTCGTTCTTCCCGCAAACCATACGCGACTGGAACAGAAAAGGGAGGTAATGACAGTGGCACGTAAAGTGCCCTCTGCCACACACCGTTGGGTGGCTTGCGGAGTATAAATGTAGATGTAGATGTAGATGTAGAATATTATCAAAAGATAGGCATTCTGGTTGTATGCAGAGCCTGTTAGTGGCACCAAAGTTAATGTCCAGACACTCATGGATGAGATGAACTGAAACTGAGGATAGTAAAGCAAAAGTAGAAATGCTTAATACCACTTTCAAATCCTTTGCAACCAAAACCAAGGAGTTATGTCCCAACTTCAATCATATTCACTGAAAATGTGACTGAAATAACATTCAGTGCCAGTGACACTGAGAAACAGCTGAAATCATTAAAACTGAATCCCCATAAGATTTTATACAAATTAGTGGCTGAGTTGGTGCCTACTTTAACCTTAACACACTGCAGATCCCTCAAACAAAAAATTGTGTCCCATTGTTAGAAGAAATTGCAGGCCACACCTATCTTCAAGAAGAGCAGCAGAAGTGATCCAAAATAATGTCCAAAATCCTTGACATTCATCTGTTGTAGAATTTTTGAGTATATCCTGAGATCTAATATTATGAGGTATCTCAAACAGAATGATCTCCATGGCAACCAGCATGGATTCCGAAAACACTGATCGTATGAAACCCTACTCGCTCTTTTCTCATGCCACAGGCAAAGTGGCGAGAGGTGATGTGTTGCGACACTCAGGGTGGAGGGCCAATGTGGACACTTGCTGCCTGATCTTACCTATTCGTCCTGTGAATGAACAAGTGGCCGTTCCTTCAGCAGGACCCAAGCAGGCATATGGGGATGGTGGTTTGCTAATTATTGGGAGCTCCAATTTTAGGTGTTTTATGGAGCCACTTAGGGAAACGGCATTTAGGGTCTGAAGGAAAGCTAATGTGCACTCAGTATGTATGCCAGGGGGCCTTATCCGAGATGTGAGGAGGCATCATCTACAGCTATCAAGCGTGTAAGTTGTAGCTGATGTTGACACCAACAACACCAGTCACTTGGGTTCAGAGTCCATTCTCAGTTCATGCAGGCAGCTGAGGGAAGTAGTGAAGGCTGTTGGCCTCACACACAGGGTGCAAACAGAGCTCGCAACTTGCAGCATCATTCCCAGAGTTGATCGGGGTCCTCTGGTTTGAATCTGAGCGGAAGGTCTCAACCAAAGCGTTCATCAACTCTGTGACGGTCTTGGCTACAGATTTTGGCTACAAATTTCTGGACCTGCATTATTGAAAGATCAGGGGTGCAGTACACAGAGGAAGCAGCAGAGTATTTGTGGAGTGCACTTCCTTTTTTTTTTAAGGCTAGCGGATACTCTGAGGTACTGTGATAAACGCTTGCCAAATGCCATGCAGGTAATGAAATCAGACCATGTTCACAGTGAGGAGGACACTGACTAAAAATTTTGTCAGCAAATTGTTGAAGTAATTGTAACAAAGTTCCCAGATTTACTGCTCACCCGGAAATTTCTCGTGCTCAAATTAATCTCGAGACCAAGAACTGGCTGAAGCCTGAAATAAAAAGATCTGATATATTTAGCAATACATGCAACACATATCGGAAAAACAGATTAGACACCATAGGAGGGGGAGTGTGCATTGCAGCTGACAAAAATATTGTCTCTATTGAGGTTGAATTTGAGTGTGACAATGAAGTTATCTGGTAAAGTATAACCGGTCTGGGTCAAATAAAGTTAATTCTTGGATGTTTTTACATGCCACCCAATTCCAATTTGACAATTTTAAAGTCACTGAAAGATAGCCTATAGTCAGTAGCAAGAAAATACACAGATCATGCAATATTCACTGGAGGTAACTTTAACCTGGACTGGGAGTCTATGGATTAATGGCAGGGTCTACAGACACAAAGTATTGCGAAGTACTTTTGAACATGTTTTACAAAAACTGTCCTGAGCAGCTACTTCGACAATCCACTTGCAATGGAAATATTTTAGACCTTGTAACTACAAACAGGCCTGAGCTTACCGATGGCATCAGTATAGAGACAGGGATAAATGAACATGATGTCATTATAGTGACTATGGTTACTATCTATCTATATCCGAATCCCACTCCAGCTACTGCCGGCTCTGCGTGCTGATGAGTCCTCTCCATTTGGCTCGGTCCTCCCACCACTTTTCTTCCTCCACTTGCTGCCAGGTCACACCTCTCCTTTCTACAGATATTCTCACTCCCATTTTCCACCGTGTTCTTGGGTGCCCTCTAGGTCTTTTCCCATCCATATTTAGTTCTTCCATAAGTCTCTGCCCATGCATCCTCTTAACATGCCCATACCATCTTAATCTCTTTCTTTCAGTTTCTTCTCTCATACTTTCATGTTTAAGGTCCTTTCTAATCTCTACATTCCTTACTCTGTCCATTCTTGTTTTTCCCTTAACTACTCTGAGAAATTTCATTTCCCCTGCATGCAGTCCTGCTCCAGTCCCTTTCTGTCATTGTCCATGTTTCTCCACCATAGGTGACAATAGGGATGTAATAATTCTTATACATAAGGAGTTTTGCTCTTTCTGAAACTTCATTATTCCAAATCAGGTGTTTTATTGTTTGGTAGAAATTGCCTCCCTTCTGTAGCGTCCTATTAATTTCGTTAGTTATTCTTCCGTTGCTAGATATTTCACTCCCTAAATAAGTGAAACTTTCTACCACTTTGAGGGGTTCTCCATTCAAGGTAATATTTCCGTTGATCCCTTTCTCTCTTCCAAATACCATTACTTCACTCTTATCTTTATTTATTTTTAATCCATACCTTTCCATTATTTCCTTCCACGCATCAAGCTGTAACTGTACATCTACCTCTTTATCACCCCATATTACCATATCATCTGCAAAAGTCATCTTTTTGTCTTTTTCTTTTACTATATCTTTAACTGCCCTATTCATTCCCTCCATCACAACATTAAAAAGTGCAGGAGATAGAATACTTCCTTGCTGAAGTCCTTGTCTTATTTCGAAGTATTTAGAGTTCCCCAATGGTGTTCTAATTCTACAATTGTGTCCTCTGTACATTGACTTTATAACATTAATGTATCCATCTTCTATATCTATCTTCTTCATTTCTTCCCAGAGTCTTTCCCTGTCAACTGAGTCATATGCCTTTTCTATGTATATAAAAACCATTATCACCCTTTTGTTATACTCCCAACTTTTTTCTATCAGTTGACGGATAGAAAATATCAGGTCGATCATGCTTCTTCCTTTCCTAAACCCATGCTGTTCTTCACTCAGCTCCTTTTCTATCTTTTCACTTATTCGATTTAGTAAAATTCTTTCAAAAATCTTAGCTGTATGACTCATAAGGGTTATTCCTCTGCAGTTTTTACAAAGTCTTTTATTGCCTTTCTTGAAGATGGGAACAATGTCTCCTGTTCTCCAGCCGTCAGGTATTGTACTATTTCCCCACATGCTTGATAGTACTCTATACAGCCACTGCATTCCCACTGGACCTGCTGCTCTTATCATGTCCACTGATACTTCATCAGGTCCTGGGGGGCTTTCCCCCCATTCATCTTCTTCACACCTTTTTCCATTTCTTCCCGTGTAATTTGTCCTAATTCTGCTTCCCAACTTCTCTCAATTTCTCCATTATTTGTTGTTTCCTCATGTACCTGCTCCTCAGCGTTTAACAGCTTCTTAAAATGTTCTTTCCAGAGATCTTTTATATTCCCTGGATCTTCAATAATGGTACCGTCCTCTGTTTCCTTCTATACTTGTACTTCAGAAGCCTTCCTTTTATTTTTCATCATTTTATAGAACATTTTCTTATTGCTCTTCACATCTTCTTCAAGTTTTTTTGTAAACTCTTCCCATGCCTTTTTCTTTGCTGTTTCCACTATTTCTTTGCACTTCTTCTTTTCCTCTATGGTCTTTGTCATTTTTAGTTTTCCACCAGTTTCTCCATGCTCCATTTTTTCTTCTTACTGCTTGGATTGTGGTATCATCCCACCAACTTGTCAATCTTATTTTTTCCTTTCCAGATTTTCTGCCACATACTTTTTGTGCTGCTTCGACTAAAGTGTCTTTGAATCAACTCCATTCTTTATCTACATTGCAGAAAACTTCTTTTGGAAATTTTTGTGTGATTAATTCTCTGTACTTCTCAGCACATTCACTCTCCTTCAGTTTCCAATCCCGTATCCTCATCACTTTTTCTGTTTTCTATTTTTCACACACTGATTCATTTTCCATTGTCCCACCAGTAATCTATGGTCTCCATATGCACTTACACTTGGAATTACCTTCACATTTGTTATTTTCTCTCCCCATTCCCTATCTACTAGAATATAATCAATTACACTCTTGGTTCTTCCATCCCAACTGTATCTGGTGATAAAATGACTTTCTCTCTTCATAAACCAGCTGTTTGCTATTTTCATTCCATTCCTCTGGCACAAATCTTCTTCATTTCTGCCTCCATATCCAAAACATCCCAATACTTGCTCAAATCCCTTTCTGTCTTTGCCTACCTGTGCATTAAAATCTCCCATCACTATAGTAGCACTCTCTATATGGTTTTCTAACACATTTTCAAAGTCCATCTTCTCTTCTTCGCTACATTCCACTTGAGGTGCATAAATCTGGATTACTTTTAGTGTTTCTTTTTGGAATCTCAGATTTAAGATTATGATCATTTTCAATACAGCTTTGTACATTCCTATTCACTATCACTGCCACACCATTTCTTCCAGACCTGTTTCACTCCAGTACAGTTTTCCTCCTCCTCTCAAATTCTTCTCACCTTTTCCCTTCCACTTTATTTTGCTTAATCCCAATATATCTAACTTCCTCTCTGTTTGTACATCTGTCATTTCTTCCATTTTTCCATTGAGGGTTAATATATTAAGGGTGCCAATATTTAGGTTTTTTTAGTCCAGTTGGTTTCATCTTCTTGTACTGATGAATATCATCAGGTCTCCCATCATTTGCACCAGTACTTGAAGAAGCAGTGGGATCAAATCCTGAGTGGTTTGTATCGAGGCTCGTCTAAGTTTTGAAAGCAATATATGAAGACTTTCCTACTGGCTTGCTAGGCCTAACGCAAGAAAGGATTTTCTGCTGGGGTTGTCTCCCTTAGCCTTTGGAGTTTCTCCTCCACCACAAGGCAGTGGTTCCCTTCTCATTTAATACCCAGAAAGGAGGGTTGCCTCATCTGCCAGCTACGCCGTTCCGAAGTCTTCCTTCTTCGCCGATGCTGCCATTAAGGTCTTCACCCGTCACCCTGGGCATGGGTTCCGTGTTATACCCCACGGGATTGGGTCCCTGCCTGCACTCAGCCATCCTAGCACTCCAGCCTACTGAAGTGTAGGATGCCCACCCCCGCGACGTGGACGCGCCAGACAGGAATTACCCCAGTGGAGGAATAGGGAAGGGCACCCTACCTCCCTGGAGCTGGGTTAATGATTGTGTATGGTGCCAAAATCACAGGTTAATATGGTTACTAAAATTAATAAATCAATCAAGAAGCCTAGAAGAGTATTTCTGCTACAAAAGAGCAGATAAGCAGTTGTGAGCATCCCACTTCGACAATGAAATGACATCATTTTCTAGTATGATGGACACAGAGGAATTATGGGCAAAGTTTAAATGGGTCGTAACTAGTGCTGTGGAGAAATATGTGCTGAGGAAGTGGATTACGGACGGAAAAGACCCACCTTGGTTTGACAATAAAATTTGGAAAATGATGAGGAAGCAAAGGCTGTTGCACTCAGTTCAAAAGAGAATGGGCAAATGACGACAGGCTAAAGTTAGCAGATAACTGTGTGTCTGTAAAAAGATCAATGTGCTTAGCATGAAACAACTACCATTATCATTCCTTAGCAAAACATCATGCCAAAAACCAGAGATAATTCTGGTAGTAAATGAAACTGTAAGTTGGTCTACGAGTTCTACCTAGTCACTTGTTGACGAGTCTGGTGTGGTAGTAGAAGATTGCAAAAGGAAAGTCAAAGTTTTTAAATTTGTTTTTAAGAAACTGTTCATGCAGGAGAATCATACAAATTTACTGTCATTTGACCATCACACAGACTCCCATACGGATGACATACCAATAGGCATACCATGTGTAGAGAAACAACTGGAAGAGTTGAAAAACCAATAAGTCACCAGGTCTGGATGGAATCCCAATTAGGTTTTACAAAGCGTACTCTATGACATTGGCCCCATACTTAGCTTGTATTTAACATGAATCTCTCGCTCAGCACAAAGTCCCAAGTGACTTGAAAAAAGACAAGTGACTCCTGTATATAAGAAGGGCAAGAGAACGGACTTGCACAATTACAGACCAATATCCGTAACATTGAGTTGTTACAGAATACTTCAAAATATTCTCGTTCGAATATAATACATTTCCTTGCGAAGGAAAAGCTTCTGTTCATGATTCAGCATGGCTTAGGAAGCATCGCTCGTGCAAAACTCAGCTTGCCCTTTTCTCACATGATATTCTGCGAACTATAGATGACAGGGAACAGGCAGATTCTGAATTCCTACATTTCCAAATAGCATTTAGCACTGTGAGCCACTGTAGACTGTTAACAAAGGTACGAGCAAACAGAACAGGTTCCAAGATATGTGAGTGGCTCCAAGAATTCTTAAGTAACAGAATCCAGTATGCTGTCCTTGACAGTAAGTGTTGATCAGAGATGAGGGTACCATGAGGAGTGTCCAAGGGAAGTGAGGTAGGACTACTGTTATGTTTTGTACACATAAATGATCAGGCAGATAGGGTGAGCAGCTATGTGCGGCTGTTTGCTGATGATGCTGCTATGTATGGGAAGATGTCATCGTTGAGTGACTGTACGAGGATGCAAGATGACTGAGACAAAATTTCTAGTTATGTGATAAAATAGAACACCTACAGCCATCCTTATGATGTTATTTATTAAATGGCTATCAGTTTTATTACTTCAGTACCCCACTTTCAGGTCTTAACTGATACTGAGGGGAGTTAACTCCAAATGTACACATGATTGCATCAGTGGCCAACATCTATGAACTGGTTTTCACAGACTACCTGTAACAATGATGTTGTGGCTGTGAAAATCAGTTCATAGACGTTGTCACTAATGGAGTTAGTTAATGCAGACGAGTAGGAAAAACAAACCCATTATGTTCAAATACAGCGTTAGTAGAGTGCTGCTTGACAGAGACACATCAATTAAATATCTAGGCGCAGCATTGTAAAGCAATATGAAATAGAACAAGCATGTAAGGCCTGTAGTAGGGAAGGTGAATGGCCAACTCTGGTTTACTGGGAGAATTTTAGTGAGTGTAGTTCACCAGTCAAGGAGAGCACGTATAGAACACAAGTACGGCCTATTCTTGAATACTGCTTGAATGTTTTGGGTCTGCACCAGGTCAGAATAAAGAAAAACATAAAAACAATTCAGAGGTGGGCTGCTAGATTTGTTACTGGTAGGTTCAAACAACATGCAAGTATTACGGAGCTGTTTCATAACTCAAATGGGAATCCCCAAAAGATGTACTTTTCGTTCCAACTGATCCACAGCGAGGAGATCCTCTCGGATATGCAACATGTCAAAAAACAAAAATACGCAATACATAGTTACAAAATAAGAAGAGATATGTTAATGTACCTTTCACAGATCCTACGAGACTGCCCTTGTTACATTTAAAAGGACATATAACTTGTCACCAAATATTAAATGTTCAATACACTCAGGTGAATATGACAATTTTTAAGCTATTATAACCTTGAATCATTGAATAAAAAAGATAAAATAAAAAACATTTTACAGCAGTTATTTACAATGACTGTGTTACTGCTCAAAAATTTTACACAAGTCAGACTGCAAGCAAATTCACATTATGTAGTACTATTAATAACATACATGTGTCAATTGGTTCTGCCAGGAAATTCATCAATTGGAGTAGAAGGAGCTGGCCACCAATAAATCCTCCAGACTCTTCTAAAACTGAACTTTATTATTAGTTAAACTTCTTATGGTTGTTGGCATGTTATTGAAAATGTGTATTTCTGAATAGTTGACACCTTTCTGAACCAAAGTAAGTGACTTTAAATCTTTGTGAAAGTTATTATTTCTAGTATTGACTCCATGGGCTGGGCTGCTGGTTTGAAAAAAAAAAATATTTTAATGACAAATTTCATTAATGAATAAATATATTGGGAAGCAGTGGTTAGTATCCCAAGTTCTTGAGTTCACACCACAAATAATTTGTATTGCATATTTTTGATGTCAGAAAACTTCAGCTTGGCTTGATGAGTTACCCCAGAAAATAATCCCATATGAAATTGTGGAATGGATATAAGATGGAAATAACAATAGTCAACTACCTCTCATTGTGCCCTTTCCCACATGTCCCACAGTGGTGGTATTCTGCCACCCACTGATCCTACAAAATATCTTCATCCATCCCTATGCAACCCCTGCTCCCAACCCCTTGCCTCATGGCTCACATCCCTGTAATAGACCTAGGCGCAAGACCTGTCCCATACATCCTACCACCACCACCACCACCACCTACTCCAGTCACAAGCATTACCTGTCCTATCAAAGGCAGGGCTACCTGTGAAAACAGGTCAGGTTATCTACAAGCTAAACTGCAGCCACTGAGCTGTTGTCTATGTGAGCATGACAACCAACAAGCTGTCTGTCCGCACAAGTGGCCACAGACAAACTGTAGCCAAGAAAAAGCCGGACCACCCAAATGCTGAGCATGCTGCCCAACATGACTTTCTTCATTTCAATAACTGCTTCACAGCCTGTGCCATCTGAATCCTTCCCACCAACAGCAGCTTTTCTGAATTGCACAAATGGTAACTTTCCCTGCAATACATGCTATGTTCCCATAACCCTCCAGGCCTCAACTTTTGTTAGTCGTTGCCCTCTCCTATGTAGCACCTTCCATTTTCCCATTCCAGCACTAAACAGCCCTCTGTTCCACCAACACATCCAAAGCCTTTTTACTTCTCTCCTTTTCTTCTACCCTTCCCCCCTCCCCAACCGCACATAGCTTCTCTACTATCTCCCCATCTTGTCCCTGCATGCACTCACAAGCAGCACTTTACCATCTCCCATCACTACCCTGCTATCCCTCCTCCTCCCTGCCCCAGCCTCCTCCTTTACCCCCACCACCTGGTTGCTTCTCCCATCTGCATCTACATCTACATCTACAAACATACTCCGTAATCCACCATACAATGCGTGGCGGACGGTACTTCATACCACAACTAACATCTTCTCTCCCGTTCCACTCCCAAACAGATTGAGGGGAAAATGACTGCCTATATGCCTCTGTACGAGACCTAATCTCTCATCTTATCTTTGTGGTCTTTCCGCGAAATGTAAGTTGGCGGCAGTAAAATTGTACTGCAGTCAGCCTCAAATGCTGGTTCTCTAAATTTCCTCAGTAGCGATTCATGAAAAGAATGCCTCCTTTCCTCTAGAGACTCCCACCCGAGTTCCTGAAGCATTTCCGTAACACTCACGTGATGATCAAACCTACCAGTAACAAATCTAGCAGCCTGCCTCTGAATTGCTTCTATGTCCTCCCTCAATCTGACCTGATAGGGATCCCAATCGCTTGAGCAGTACTCAAGAATAGGTTGTATTAGTGTTTTATAAGCGGTCTCCTTTACAAATGAACCACATCTTCCCAAAATTCTACCAATGAACCTTCCCCGCAACTGCCATTACATGCTTGTCCCACTTCATATCGCTCTGCAATGTTACGCCCAAATATTTAATTGATGTGACTGTGTCAAGCCCTACACTACTAATGGAGTATTCAAACATTACAGGATTCTTTCTCCTATTCATATGCATTAATTTACATTTATCTATATTTAGATTTAGCTGCCATTCTTTACACCAATCACAAATCCTGTCCAAGTCATCTTGTATCCTCCTACAGTCACTCAACGATGACACCTTCAAATACACCACAGCATCATCAGCAAACAGCCACACATTGCTATCCACCCTATCGAAAAGATCATTTATGTAGATAGAAAACAACAGCGGACCTACCACACTTCCCTGGGGCACTCCAGATGAGACCCTCACCTCCGATGAACACTCACCATCGAGGACAACATACTGGGTTCTATTACTTAAGAAGTCTTCAAGCCACTCACATACTTGGGAACCAATCCCATATGCTCGTACCTTAATTAGGAGTCTGCAGTGGGGCGCCAAGTCAAACGCTTTCCCGAAGTCAAGGAATATGGCATCCATCTAATACCCTTCATCCATGGTTCACTAGATATCATGTGAAAAAAGGGCGAGTTGCGTTTCGCAGGAGCGATGCTTTCTAAAGCCAGCAACTTCTCTGTCTCAAGGAAATTCATTATATTCGAACTGAGAATATGTTTGAGAATCCTGCAACAAACCGATGTTAAGGATATTGATTTGTAATTTTGAGGATCCGTCCTTCTATCCTTCTTATATACAGGTGTCACCTGCGCTTTTTTCTGCTCGGGACTTTACGTTGGGCAAGAGATTCGCAATAAATTCAAGCTAAGTAAGGAGCCAATGCACTAGAGTACTCTCTGTAAAACCAAACTGGAATCCCATCAGGACCTGGCGATTTATTTATTTTCAACCCATTCAGCTTATTCACAACTGCAGGGATGTCTGTCACTATGTCCTCCATATGGGAATCTGTACGAGACTCAAACGGGTGGTATGTTTGTACAGTCCTCCTGCATGAAAGATTTCTCAAATGCTAAATTTAAATTTTCAGCTTTCATTTTGCTGTCTTCCATAGTCTGCTGCTCATAGTCTGGCCTCAGCAGCCTGAGACTGTGGTCATGTGTGCATGATGAGTTGTTTGTTTTGTGGTGTGTGTGTGTGTGTGTGTGTGTGTGTGTGTGTGTGTGTGTGTGTGTGTGTGCACGCCTTGATTTTTCACTGTTTTATTTAGGGTCAAATGGTCTTAAATTTTTGAGAATATAGGTAAAACTGAAATTGGACAGAAGGTTGATGGTATTTCTTTATCTCCTTCTTAATACATTGGCTTGTTGTTGTTGTTGTTGTGGTCTTCAGTCCTGAGACTGGTTTGATGCAGTTCTCCATGCTACTCTATCCTGTGCAAGCTTCTTCATCTCCCAGTACCTTCTGCAACCTACATCCTCCTGAATCTGTTTAGTGTATTCATCTCTTGGTCTCCCTCTACAATTTTTACCCTCCATGCTGCCCTCTAATACTAAATTGGTAAATTGGTGATCCCTTGATGCCTCAACACATGTCCTACCAACCGATCCCTTCTTCTAGTCAAGTTGTGCCACAAACTTCTCTTCTCCCCAATCCTATTCAATACTTCCTCATTAGTTATGTGATCTACCCATCTAATCTACCCAATGGCTTAAGTTCAGTATATTTCACCTACTTAGGAAATCTATCACTGATAAAAGACTGGTTACACAAATAAGTTAAAATATCACTACACCAGAGGTACAATGTTTAATCAACTTTGTGGATATATTATCATTACCATTAGAAGTTTTTGATTTTAAGAGTGGACATTACTTCTACTGCTGTTGTGAGAGTCTTAGTCATATTACAGTAGTTGCCTGTAGAGAATGGTCTGAGATATTTCACAGCAGAATCTACTGAACTTGACAACTCCATTTTTTCTGTAACAATTATGAAATGCTTGCTGAAAAGTTCAACATCCCAACATAACTACACAATAACCCTGAAAGACTGGTCCGGTGTGAGGTGGTGGAGGGGTGAAGTGGATTGTGTTAGTCGTCATGGGGTTGTGGACCACTGCGGCTGCTGTGGGGATGGTGTCTCTCCGCCGTTTCTAGGCCCCCGGTTACCATACAATACAGTACAGTACAATACAATACACTACAATGATGTAGAAGAGACCCCAACTGGGAAAATTTTCCTCCCTTTTGTTAACAAGGTTACAGATAATACTGAGAATGTGTTGGTGAAGTATGAAGTTGAAACAGGTGACGTATGAAGTTGAAAAAACATTTAGACCTACCAAGTAAATAAAAGAATGCTTGAGAATGGCAAAAGATGTGTGGCATTCACCAGTGGCACATGGTGTGTGTAAAATTCCATATAGTTGTGGGCAAGTATACAGTGAATCACAAAAAGAAGTATTAACATCCACTTAGCCATATGTAAAAGGAATTGCTGGCTGGGAAAACTGATAAAGCAGCCATAGATTAGATTAGATTCAGTTTTCGTTCCATAGACCTAAAAATAAGATGATTCTTGTTTGTGGACCATGTCAGAAAGTATAACATCAAAAACATGTGAATATAATACTTAGTATTGTGATCAATTGTCTGGAGTAGTCAAAATATGTGAATATATTAAAGAAATGGAATTGCTAATATTTACAGAATTAATACACTGTCAGAATGAAACACTGTTATGCACTTTTAATAAATTTATCATACACAAAATACCTTGGTGTCTTGAAGGGAGGATATAAGATGAACATCAACAAAAGCAAAACGAGGCTAATGGAATGTAGTCGAATTAAGTCGGGTGATGTTGAGGGTACTGGATTAGGAAATGAGACACTTAAAGTAGTAAAGGAGTTTTGCTATTTGGGGAGCAAAATAACTGATGATGGTCGAAGTAGAGAGGATATAAAATGTAGACTGGCAATGGCAAGGAAAGCGTTTCTGAAGAAGAAAAATTTGTTAACATTAAGTATAGATTTAAATGTCAGGAAGTCGCTTCTGAAAGTATTTGTATGGAGTGTAGCCATGTATGGAAGTGAAACATGGACGATAAATAGCTTAGACAAGAAGAGAATAGAAGCTTTCGAAATGTGCTGCTACAGAAGAATGCTGAAGATTAGATGGGTAGATCACATAACTAATGAGGAGGTACTGAATAGGATTGGGGAGAAGAGAAGTTTGTGGCACAACTTGACCAGAAGAAGGGATCGGTTGGTAGGACATGTTCTGAGGCATCAAGGGATCACCAATTTAGTATTGGAGGGCAGCGTGGAGGGTAAAAATCGTAGGGGGAGACCAAGAGATTACACTAAGCAGATTCAGAAGGATGTAGGTTGCAGTAGGTACTGGGAGATGAAGAAGCTTGCACAGGATAGAGTAGCATGGAGAGCTGCATCAAACCAGTCTCAGGACTGAAGACCACAACGACAACAACAACAACAACAACACAAAATACCTAACCTTGGCTGTTGTGACCAAGTGCTGTAAAAACTGAAATTTAACAGACATTTTTACTTAAGGTGGTCTAAGAGTCTCTGTTAAGATATTCATCTACAGATTAGGAGTTGCCCATCAAAAGTCTTTCAAACTCT
Source organism: Schistocerca nitens (assembly GCF_023898315.1). NCBI lineage: Eukaryota > Metazoa > Arthropoda > Insecta > Orthoptera > Acrididae > Schistocerca > Schistocerca nitens. Next base: position 305,075,737 of record NC_064614.1, read on the forward strand.
GTTTAAACTGTTCTTTATCTGAAACCAAATTTTTAATGGTTGCTGCCAATTAATTGAAAAGGTGTGTTCTTGAATACTGGACCACTTTTTGGACCAAGGTAAGAGATTTTAGGTATTTATGTAGATTGTTCTTGTCAGCGAACAGTTTTATATACTGACCATGACCTCTCAACCAAAAGTTTTAAGTAAGTGGAAGCTTACAAAGTATTATCTACCCTTTTGTCAAAGTCACTTATGTCTTTGCTGCTGATCTGTGTATATACTTTTCTTACTGGTTCAGCCTAAACACTCAGAGGACTCCCTTTCTGGAATTTTTCTTCACCTGTATTTTTCCACACATCTTTTATGTAAACCTTGTGCATATCTCCACTTCCACTCCCCCCCCCCCCCCCCCCCCCCGCCCCACTGCCACTCTCACTCTCACTCTCTCACACACTCACTCTCACTCTCTCTCTCTCTCTCTCTCTCTCTCTCTCTCTCTCTCTCTCACACACACACACACACACACAAAAGCTCCCTCCCTCCTATCTATCTCTGTTTTGTGCATGTCATCTCAACATGTGTCTGTAGAGGACCACGTGTCTCATCCTCTTTTATGCGTCCTATTAACATGCCAACTATCCCATGGATGCCTGCTTATTAAAGTTTCAAGAACCAATGTTAAGCAAGGAATCTAATGAAATGCTACAGTCTAAGGAAGACAAAATTAGATTAATTACTGTTAGCTGAGACCCAGTGAAGCAGTTGTCCTTTCTACCTTCCATGCGTGAATGAACTGAGAAGAAACTCTAATATGTAGTACAATGAGAAACATGCATTTCACAATAGTTGGCAGAGTGTAGATGCATATGTAGACTGCTTCAGCAGTCTTTTTCAATGGAACAATAACCAGGCTCATGCAGCTAGACTGTGTGAGGAAAAACTATAGAAAACAGAAAATGGAATAACTTAAAACAGGATACTGGATTAATCACACTTGTTTTCAGTTGTAAGTTCAGTATCTTTCCCAATGTCACCATGTCATTCACTGCCAAAAAAATGAACTACGGTTAATGACAAAACTGGTGGCAATCATTTTTAAATTATATAAAATGATAAAAGAATCATCTCAAATCTAAAAAACACATTTTAATACAGACTTTAATGCAACAAATTAACTCATATGAATATATGTACAGAGCTACAGTGCTAGGATACCTGGAGTAATTTCACATTTGAAGGAAAATCACCCGTCAATAGTTCCTCACGAAGTAATCTGGAAAGTTATAAAAAAAAAAGCATTGTAAAAATATATAAAGGATAGTTGTACTATTCACATAACTTTGAAATAAATTACTTACATAATCATTGAGCAACAAATGTAGATAAGAAAATCAAAGCGACGCTCATCAGCAAATAGAGAGTCCCAAATCCTAAGGACATCTGGCAAAGGAAACTCTTGAGACAAAAGTAGTGTCAGCCACCTGAAACATGAAGCTCCTGCTATAATAATGCTGAAATTCAATGGTCTGTGATCAAGTTCTTTGAGACGTAAGTGTAATATGAATGTGGATTAGTTATCACTGACATAATGTCTGTTGGAGAATATGATTTATAAAACATCATACACCGGAAAGCCCAGGATGGAATAACAACAGTACAAAACGAACAGATGGCTACTAAACACGTTAAGTAATGAGACAGCAGGAGTATCATCATTAAAGTATTATTATTTATACTTCACAAGACAATGAACAATTGTGGAGGGTACTTCATGTCCATGCTGTGAATGAGAAAGGCAGAGTATTCTCCCTGTCTTTAAGATCTTTTCCTTGTTGTTTCTTTTATTTGCACTGTGTAATTCAAGTAGAATAAGTGTTGAAGAGACATCTTCATGTACATCTATGATCTACAAACCACAGTAAGGTGCATGGCAGAAGGTAAGTCCCACTATACCAGTTATTAGGGTTTCTTCCTGTTCCATTCACATGTGAATCGCATGAAGAATGACTGATTGAATGCCTTTGTATATACAGTAATTATTCTAATCTTATCCTTACGAACCCAATGTGAGTGGTACATAGGGGACTGTAGTATATTCCTACACTAATCACTTTAAGCTGATTCTAGAAATTTTGTTAATAGACTTTTTTGGGATAGTTTACATCTATCTTCAAGAGTCTTCCAGTTCAGTTCCTTCAGTCTCTATGTGACACTCTCACTTGGATTAAACAAACACGTGACCATTCATGCTGATCTCCTCCATATATGTTCAATATCCCCTGTTAGTCCTATCTGGAATGGGTTCCACACACTTCAATAATATTCAAGAACCAGTCGCGCGAGTGATTCATAAGCAATCTTCTTTGTAGATTGATTGCACTTCTGCAGTATTCTACCCATAAACCAATTGTTTTTGTTGTTGTTGGTTGGTTTGAGGGAGGGGACCAAACAGCAATGTCATTGGTCCCATGGATTAGGGAAGGATGGGGAAGGATGTCGGTCATGCCCTTTCACAGGAAGCATCCCAGCATCTGCCTGAAGCAATTTAGATAAATCACGGAAAACCTAACTCAGGACGGCTGGATGCAGGTTTAAACCATTGTCATCCCAAATGCGAGTCCAATGTGCTAACCACTGTGCTACATCGCTCAGTCAATAAACTGAAATCTACCACCTGCTTTACACATGTGTGAACCTAGGCGATCACTGTATTTCAAATCCGACAGACAGACATATGCACACACCCAAACACACACGCAACTCACACACACATGTGAGAGTCTTTTTGTTGTGCCTATCTGCATCTCAGCATCTCCTCTACACAGTGAATAGCAACTGTCCTCCTCCTAATATTGTTAAATTCCATCCTGGATTTTCCATTGTTTGATTTTAGTCATAGGACACTACATTTTTTTCATTTTGTGAAGTGCAAAATTTTACATTTCGGAACATTTAGAGCAAGTTGCCAATCTCCGCACCATTGGGAAATCTTATCAAGATCTGACTGACTATTCAAGTCAGAATAGTATTGGCAGTCAAACCAAAGCTGACTCCTGGCTGGCAGTTGAGAAGCTGCAGTTCATTTCTGTAATGCATCTCTTACATGCTCTTTGGGATATTCATGAAAAGACCCAATATATGCAATAGATACCTTCACCTGTGGGAAATTCATTCAACAGAGCCACACACAAGTTCAAGTAAGCAGCACTTCAAGAATGCAGACTTTACTGACAACAAAAGAACTGTACCAACAAAGTGTGATCTGACGGTCACAACAAGAAAACAGGAAAGACCTACAGTAAACATGAGATGGGAAAGCTTCAAGTAACTGGAGAGTGTAATGCAAGAAGCGGAAGAAATGACAGAGAGATAAGCAAAAGTACAAAGCAAGCTGATAGCTTTATGGGAAGTGTGAGGGCAATGATATGAAGCAAAGAAGTCAACCAGCGAAGTTAAAAGGTTATATACCAAACATATTATACACCTATTCTGTTGTGTACTGCAGAAATCTGAGTCATGAAGGATAGTTTTTGAAAATCTGAATAGGTGCAACAAAACTGAAATGATGAAAAATAGAAGTGTTAGGAAGATATTGATGGAAAAAGACAATGTATGAGACAAGGATGCCTTGGAAAATCCACGGGATAAAGGTGGAGGGCAAGAGACTAAGGGAAGGCCAAGGAACAAGTGACTATGTAAAATGAGTGGAAGAAAGCATTCAAAAGAGAGAAGACTGGGTCACAGTAGAGCCGGACGTGCCACCAATCTGGGGTTGGTATTGGGTTGGTAGCCATGATTGGAGACAAGTATATATTGAGCACAATATAACAGTTTAGGACAGCAGACAACAGTGTATTTTGTGAACTTTGAACACATTGTCGAATGACGTAATCGTGACATATGAATTTCATAGCGAAGTGTTGTAGCATCAGTTATTAATGGCCGCACTTACGTAAAAGCCCCTCAGACTGCATTTTAAGAGATTAGTCAATATACTGAATACTATTCGTGGAAAAATAGAAATAAACTATTTGTTCAGATTATAAATCAGAGTGAGTGACTCAACATTTTAAATTTCACCGCAATAGCTGCCTGCATTGCTTATTTTTATATATTTTATTTCAGCTTGAAAATTGAGTTTATGACAGGTGTGAGCTGGCACCCTATGACGAAATATGTAGTCAAAAATTGAAACCAGCCACATCTCAGGGATCGCTCAATTAAGCTGTGTGTTGAGTGTAATAAATATATATATTTATGCCATAGCACATGTGGGCTTGTGCTAACTGTTCAGTCTAAACTAACTTTTTTTATCAAAAATTGATCAACAGCACCAACACCAACTATATAAAAATTTTCATCACTTTTAGCAAAATTTTTACATTGCATAGTGCCCAGTACCATCTTAATATGGGGTTTCTCGTCCATGATTGTCTTAACTGAACAGGCTTGACAGGCAGTGCAGGATTGCATTTGAAAGTGAAGAAGATTGGGAAAAATGGGTTGCCGATCACTGAGTAGTATGCTGAGTCCGACATCAACCACCAAAGTGGGAGTTTGAAGCACCGCTGGCCGCCAAACATCAGTGCGCAGACTTTGCTGCCGCACTCCAGAGCTGGGGTCGCTTCCGCCACCAACCTGCAAGTTGTTTCATGCCACACCACACTGCACTTCACTGCACGACAGCCGACAGCATCATGCAGCAGTCGTCGCATAGCAGCAGTCTCAACAAAGCTAAGTGTTGGCAGCAGGCGCATTAATTTCTCAGTATTCTACCTCACAGCCAGTTTAGCTACGCAGTCCAAATTTAGCGAGATGGTGATAAAGAAGTCAGCTAGTGATGTTGAGTCTACAGGGAATGGGAGTGAGCCTCAGAGACCACATGGACAAGGGGAAGAAGCAGAAGATAGTGTAGTGGTTATGCTTAGCCCATTAATGATTCAAATGGGGGAATTCAGAACTGAATTAAAAACTGATATGGGGGATTTCAAGACTAAATTAAAAACTGATTTGGGGGTTATGGGAAGTTCTTTGGGGGCAAAAATTACAGAATTAAATGATCGATTGGGGGATTTATCAGCAAAATTTAAGGAGGTAGAGGGAAATTTGAATGCTAAGATTGATGCAGTTGCTGTTGAATAAAGGGGTAGAATTGATTCAGGAAGGCAGTTGTGTGACGCAAGGATTGATGAAACAAGGCAAGCTGATTGATGTGGATCAGAAGAGTGTGGCTCATTGTGATAAAACCAGAAGTTTATTATTAGGTCACCTGGCAGGGACAGCTAGCAACCTAAGAAAGGAAATTGAAAAAGTGGCTGCTGTTACTGTAAAGAGTAACGTGGAAATTGATAAAGTTAACAGTAGATTAAGTAATGTAGAATTATGTGGGGCTACTGGAAGTACAGGGTGGCCTATGGTACAAGTACCCAATGGTAATACTTTTTCAGGGGAAAGCAAGTACCATGCTGTAAATTTTCTGGCAGCATGTGTATAAGTACATGATGAAAGGACCCCAGGATGCCGTAAAATTAAGATTTATTAAAAAACAAAAAATTTAAACACCGAGTAAACAGAGGGTTGACAAAGATGTTAATTATGAATGCGTGGTAAGGTGCACACAAATGGACGAAAAAACAGTCAACTACTGTAAAGTTTTTTTTTTTTTTTTTTTTCCTCTCTCTTCACTCTTACAGACTCTCTCGTATGTAGAAGGATGATGAGGACGTGCGATTTTAGAGATGAAGTATTATGATCTCGATGTATCATATATGTGAGTGAATAATATAATTTTAAAAAACAATATCAAGCATTTTATTTACTGAAGTTAGGGAAGAGGAAAATTACAGGAAGAGGATTTCCATGATTACAACAAGCATAGGTGTTACCAGAGTCCTCTGCTGCCTGCAGCTTCAACAAAAATTTAAGCGAAGTCCGATGCCCAAAAGAATACCAATAGGCACAGAACATTTTAACAATGCAATCATATTCAATTATATTTATTTATATTATGTTTTTATATTACAACTGGTGACCTGTGTGCCAGGACTTCTGGGCACCGGTTGTGAGTAGTGTTTATTAACTATTGTTATAGTAAGAAATTTCTATGACATTGTTATGAATTATAAAAACTAATTGCCTGTATACTTGGTAGTATCTCTTTTGATGTAGATAGAAATCTTTCCCTCATTATTCATTCCTTGAATTTTATTGGCAAAAAATTTACAGGAATTGTTTAGTGTGACACGCATTGTCAGCAAAAGATACAGAATTGTGACACAGTAGTTTAGAACTGTGACACAATAGTTTACACATTATAATAGACGTAAAACAGGATTTGACATTATGTAACTTACATTTATCAAGTGTAATAATTAGCGTATGAAATTTTTATCATTTTTGTGAAATTTCTGTTTTGCAAATTCATATAACTTGGCCAAAAAATTTATGCCCATTGTTGATAGTGATAGTGAAAGCACAATCAGCCAAGATGGCGTAGAATTGCGAGATCGAACAATTGAAGTTCAAGCGCAATGCATGCCTACTGCAGAAGGTTTAAGTAGATCAGAGATGAGTGTCGCCGGAGTGACAAATGATAGTGATGCTCCACAACAGAATAACCTTGACAACACAATGTTTACAATAGATGAGGCAGTGACATGCATCTCCCAGAGCGACATACAGCTCATGAATGAAATGCCGGAGAGTAATATAAATATGAATCTTGACAACACGTTACAAACACCACTTGGTCACAACACAAACATTAACTTGAGAAGTATAGCAGACAGCAATCACAGTAGTACAACTGGAGCACTGCTATGGCAGCTACTATCTAACATAAATGCAAACTTTTATGATATAAAACACAATATGAACACCAATTTCAGTAATTTGACACAAGATATGAACACAGTAAAACTGCAACAAAATACTGTTACACAAGATGTAAATGCAATAAAGCAAGAACAAAAACGAATATTCAAAAATTTGCAAGACACAGTCTCACAAAAATTTGATGACCTAGCTAAAAATTTTCACACTGAAATTGACGAAAAATTGAATGATATTAAAACAAGGTAAAGCATGAAGTACTTACTGAAGTTATGAGTAACATTAAGGAGTTAAAACAAAAGATAGATTCTTTTAATGATCATCACGATCTAGTAGAGCAGCAAAGAAAGAAAATCACAGACTTAAACACAAACATTAAAGCCACACAAAACCAGTTGGATTCGACAGTAAAAAAGGTAACCACTGTCATTAACAAGCTAAATAAAGTCTATGAAGGTGTACCTCTAGCTGTACAAGAGCTTACTTTAAGAGTAGCAACATTAGAAGTTGACTCGGCATGTGCTAATAAGGAGAGAGAGAAGATTAACGAGAATCTGAGTGATATCATTAGTGAAGCTGAAGCAGGTATGCTACATAAGGATAACACCATTGCAGAGAAATTAGTACCCGATTGTGTTACACACAGATGTAGTAGAAAATGCTATTCAGGAAAAAGAAAATGAAATCATGAACAAGGTAAACATTAACCTAAAAGCCATGGAAAATAGGATCTGCAATCGTTTAGAAGAAAATATTACTGGATCTCGAAATATGTATGCAAATAACACACGCTATAGTGAACAAACCGAAACCTGTTGGTATCTATTCATAAATTGTCACTAGTCGCAGAGCAGGTACCAGTAACAGTTGCAGATTTCAAAATGTGAACATAACCACAACTCTAATACCTGAACAATTACCAGCCAGAATTACAGGTAACTACAATAACAACGTAAATAATGGTCATAATGCCGCGAGTCTATCAACTATTTTTGCAGACAAAGGTTTGCTGTGACATCGACAACTTCCTACATTTACTACTGAAGGTAAAAAAAATGAATCCTGTAGTATTTATTAGAGCTTTTTATCATGTATTTCCGCGCAACTGGACGGAAGCACAGAAAATCGGATTTGTCATGGGATATACGCAAGGTGATGTGCTCTTATGAGCAACTGAAGTGGCCGAGTGTTGCAGCACTTATATCCAATTTGAATGAGCTTTCCTCAACAAATACTGGTCTGAGGGAGTACAAGAAAGACTCAGACATGAGGTTTTCAACCCTGCACCATTCAATGGCAAATATGGTAGTCTATGTGGTTACTTTGAAAAATACCTGAACAAGACATGCTACTGGATGAACCCAATATCACACATAGACATGTTAAAAATTTTGAAAAGTTGTTTACCATCACACGTTACGGAAAAATTAGTCATAACACCCGAGCACGACACTGAATATTTTCTGTCAGTGCTCGATTCTATCAACTTAATCTATGAGGAAAGACCTGTACCCAAAGAGAAACAGAAGATCAGGAACAACATCATAACTGTGTAAATAAGTCAGTAAAACGTGATTTAAACTCACAGCAAGGTTGGTACACACAACAGCAAAGTTATATACCCAGTGGAAATGAGTACTGTAACAGGAACAGAAAAACCAAACGATTTAAAAGAAATTTCCAAAACAACAGGGGTAATTTCAATGCACAAGCGAATTACAATTCACCATCACAAGCCCCGTGCTGAATATGAATAGAAACTGTCAGCCGCAGCAGTGGCTGACGCGCAGCAACAATGCCATGCCTTACGCTGTACCGCAGCCAACCTTTGGGCAGCTAAATAACTGCACAGCAGCTAACGACACTAATTGGTGAAGTATACACACAGTGCAACTAACAGAAATTTCTCCAGGTAATGAAATAAGTCACACTACGCCGTCGGAAAACACCAGCTGGTCGTAGTTAAGCCCCAGGCTATTGACCTCTCAGGGAGTGGGGACAAGGCAGAACTACACGTTCCAGAAGATTTGACAAATGAGATGACATCAAGGATGATTTGTATCAGAATGAGTTAGATATAGTAGAGTTAGATATATCTATGAGTTAGATATAGTAGAAGGAAGAATAAGTACAAGCAATCATTAAGGTGAAATATTTAACATTAACACACAGTTAATTTTAGATACAGGTTCAACTAACAACCTAATGTCAAATGCATTTTTTTGTGAATTGAAGAAGAGAGGCAAGTTCCCAACACTTTCTGTACCAAATTGCAAGGTGCAAACTACTGCAGGAGGTAAGACTAAATTGATTAAACATCAGGCACTTATTCCAGTACAAACTAAACATTTTATGGTGAAATGCAACTTTCTTATAATTGACAAACTTATAGTTAATTGTCTTATTGGCATGGACACATTTAGAATGTACAAACCACAGATTGACATAGGTAATGGTAAATGCCACTTTCATGTGAAGAATCAGATCTTTCCAATTGCTTTAGTCAAAAAAACCTGATGAAAGTAACAAAAACAAATCAGAGTCAAATGTAATAGTACAATATTCCTTTCCAGCTGTGTGTTTCACAAACAAATTTGATACTGAACAAGAAGCGAACACTGAGGTTAGTTACGAAATGGTAGAGCAGCAACTAAGTGAATCACAGGTACTAAATGATATCCAACAACAAGAAGTTTCTAACTTGTTATTTAAGTACGCCAATGTTTTCAGTAAGAAGCCAGGAGTAATCAAAGACTATGAATATGAATTTGAAGTCTATCCACAGGAGACATTTTGTGTGTAATATGGCCCTTTTCCATGGGCAAAATGAGAGGCAGTATAGATTAATATTACCAGTAAACAAACCAGATGGTTCTGTAAGATTGGTTCTCGATGCTAGAGGTATCAATAAGATTATAGTACCAGTATGCATAAGTAAATGTGTTTTGCTGTTTGGGGAGCAAAATAACTGATGATGGTCGAAGCAGAGAAGATATAAAATGAAGACTGGCAATGGCAAGGAAAGCGTTTCTGAAGAAGAGAAATTTGTTAACATCGAGTATAGATTTAAGTGTCAGGAAGTCCTTTCTGAAAGTATTTGTATGGAGTGTAGCCATGTCTGTAAGTGAAACATGGATGATAAATAGTTTGGACAAGAAGAGAATAGAAGATTTCGAAATGTGGTGCTACAGAAGAATGCTGAAGATTAGATGGGTAGATCACATAACTAATGATGAAGTTCTGAATAGAATTGGGGAGAAGAGGAGTTTGTGGCACAGCTTGACAAAAAGAAGGGACCGGTTAGTAGGACATGTTCTGAGGCACCAAGGGATCACAAATTTAGCATTGGAGGGCAGTGTGGAGGGTAAAAATTGTAGAGGGAGACCAAGAGATGAATACACTAAGCAGATTCAGAAGGATGTAGGTTGCAGTAAGTACTGGGAGATGAAGAAGCTTGCACAGGATAGGGTAGCATGGAGAGCTGCATCAAACCAGTCTCAGGACTGAAGACCACAACAACAACAACAACAACAACAACGACAACAACAACAACAATGCATAAGGCCAGACAACTTGGACAAACAGCATCTAAAGTTTTACAATACAAAATATTTCACTATACTCGATCTCAAGATGTCCTACTGGCAAATAAAGCTCCACGAAAAAAGTAAAAAATGTACTGCATTTGTTTGTGGGGGCAGAAGTTACGAATTCCGTGTTCTACCTTTTGGACTGAACATTAGCGCAGGAGTGTTTATATCTGCACTGGACAAGGTTTTAGGACCAGAATTGCTTAGCAAAGTCACTGTCTATGTAGACGACCTGCTAATAGCAACACCCACTTGGTTAGAACATATTAGGCTCATTGAACAGGTGCTTCAACGATTTGCAGATTACGGAGTAACAGCCAATTTTAAAACATCTAGTTTTGGTAAGGAGCAAGTCAAATTTTTAGGACACATTGTGTCAGAACAAGGTATATTACCTGATCCGAAAAAACTTGATGCCATACACAATTGGCCAGCTCCAAGGAATAAAAAACAACTAAAAGTCTTTTAAGGACTAGCTTTGTTTTTTCGTAAATTCGTACCACAACAATAATGAACAGTGATGCATTGCTCAACTTGTTACGAAAAAATAGGCTTTGGTTATGGGATGCTCAGTGTCAAGAGGACTTTAATAACATTAAGCAAGCATTAGTCAATGAAAAATTCATAGCCACCCTGATATTTCCAAGGATTTTTATTTCTGCACAGATGCCTCATCTCAAGGACTGAGGGCATGCTTATTCCAGATGCGAGAGGAAGAAGGTGAGGAAGTACCCAAGGTCATAAGTTTTGCTAGTCACACATTATCAGAAGTGGAAAGGTCTGACTCTGTGTCAGAATTGGAAAGTTTAGCAGAATTATGGGCATTTAAAAATTTGAATATTTTTTTGTGGGGCAAGAATACCAAATTTTACTGTGACCATTTCTTTTAACATGTAAACTATTGCACCATAGATTAGGTGGGTGATGTCTATATTTACAGGAATTCAATTTCGAAATCATTTATGTTAAAGGAAGTCTGAATGTTACTGCAGGTGCCTTGTCTAGGCTACCACAAGGTTCAGAGGAATTTGGTGAGTTAACAGAGCAAGGTGCAGAACTCAGAACATTATTAATGCAAGGTACAACACAACAGTCTGATTACCACAATATTTGTAAGCAAATGAAAATTATACAACAGCAAGATCGCAGATGGAGTAAAGTCATGCAATACCTTCAGCAAGATGAAGGTGGAAAAGTAAGTAAATGGTATCAGGAGTACAAGGGTGTTTTGTTTCATAGGAAACATGAAAAATCTGATCAATGGTGTGTGTGTGTGTGTGTGTGTGTGTGTGTGTGTGTGTGTGTGTGTGTGTGTGTATTCCTGAAGATTATATCGACCAAATTATAAGACACACACATCTACATCGATACTCTGTAAATCACATTTAAGTGCCTGGCACAGGGTTCATTGAACCACCTTCACAATTCTCTATTATTTCAATCTCGTATAGCGCGTGGAAAGAACGAACACCTATATCTTTTCGTACCAGCTCTGACTTCCCTTATTTTATCGTGGTGATCATTTCTCCCTATGTAGGTCGGTGTCAACAAAATATTTTAGGATTCGGAGGAGAGAGTTGGTGATTGGAATTTCGTGAGAAGATTCCATGCAACAAAAAATGCCTTTCTTTTAATGATATCCTGTATCTTTTCTGTGACACTCTCTCCCATATTTTGCAATAATACAAAAAAGCTGTCCTTTGAATTTTTTCAAGGTACTCCGTCAGTCCTATCTGGTAAGGATCCCACACCACGCAGCAGTATTATAAAAGAGGACAGACAAGCGTAATTAGGCAATCTCCTTAGTAGATCTGTTACATTTTGTAAGTGTCCTGTCAATAAAACGCAGTCTTTTGTTAGCCCTCCCCACAACATTTTCTATGTGTTCCTTCCAATTTAAGTGGTTCATAATTGAAATACCTAGGTATTTAGTTGAATTTATGGCTTTTAGATTAGACTGATTTACCATGTAACAGAAGTTTAACAAATTTCTTTTAGCACTCATGTGGATGACCTCATACTTTTCGTTATTTAGGGTCAACTGCCAATTTTCGCACCATTCAGATATCTTTTCTAAATCATTTTGCAATTTGTTTTGATCTTCTGATGGCTTTATTAGTCGATAAATGACAGTATCATCTGCAAACAACCTAGGACGGCTGCTCCGATTGTCTCCCAAATTGTTTATATAGATAAGGAACAGCAAAGGGCCCATAACACTACCTTGGGGAACACCAGAAATCACTTCTGTTTTACTCAGTGACTTTCCATCAGTTACTACGAACTGTGACATCTCTGACAGGAAATCACAAATCCAGTCACATAACTGAGATGATATTCCATAAGCACGCAAATTCACTACAAGCTACTAGTGTGGTACAGTGTCATGAAGTATAGGGACATTATGGAGTAGGCAAATATACTGAAAAAATTGCAACATTTTGTTATTTTCCAAATTTGAGAAGGTGAGTCCAAAAGGTATTAAGAAAGTGTGCAATTTCTTGCAAGTGGTCAATAACCTTCCACATTCTTCAACAGGTTTCACACCTAAGGAATTGATGTTCCAAACAAAACAGACAAATGAGTGGGAGTAGGCCATACCAAAGGTACCCACTACAGAAATGACACTACAAGACAAATCAAACAAGCCATGGTTACACTAGAAAACAGGGCTGTGTATAGAAAGAAAATTTATAACAAGAAACTGAAACGTGTTACACAATTTTTGAAGGGGAATGAGTTCCCTCGCAGACACACCCTAAAATGACAAAATTGGCAAACTAAATAAGAAGTGGCAATTACTCTATTCAGGACCACACATAATTTCCAAAATACCGTACCCTGGGATGTACAGATTAGCCTATGAGGAAACAGGTAGAGACAAGGGTCTCCACTCTCACAAAGATATAAAAGCCTTTACAGAATGATGAAGCGCAGTAAATTTTTTTTTATCGCGAGATAATCGTACATAATTCTAAGTGTAATTTTTCTTCTGGAGTGTATTTTAATATAAAATAATGTGTATAGGCATAAGTAATCCTTTTGATTTGTACACGTAGGCATAAAAATTAACAGCAAGGAGAAGTAACACACTACTTCCTGCGAAGCGAAAGTATAAATGAAATTAGCTTACGGCTCAGCTGTTGTGCACTCAACAATATGTGCTGACATCAGTAGCAAGAGAGGAGACATTGACCTGTGAACATGCACAACAGACTGGCAGAAGGCACAATCAAAATAGGAATGCAATATGTACCTAACTTAAATACAAAGTAAACAGAAATACTACGCAAATACACCTACTATCTAAGAACTAGGGAACCTCTTGATATACGTACACAGAAATTTAATTAAATACTAAGCTATATACAACATATTTACAACCAAAAGGCAGCATTATGAAAAATTGTACAAGACGTGTAAACTAAGGATGAATGAAAAAAATACCGTAAGAAATGTCAGATAATTTTCTTTGCAGAGTAAATGATCACAAAGAGTAACAGAATAAACGAATGTCTATGAATTTAAACATTTGGCCACTGAGCTACGCAATGCAATTAGTTTTAAGTTAATATTAAGTTTTTTTTCTTTCAGTGACCAGTGCATCATCACAGCACAGAAGAAAAGAATTACGTCGAGAATAGCAGGTACCAAATGAAGAAACGGGCCGCACCTCGAGTAAACAATTTAGTTATAAGGATACTTATAACAAAGGTCATAAAGCAAACTAAATATGCATCATCGCAGTGTCTCTGTGACAATTATCAGTACCTATTTGCGGCAGAGTATGCATAAACATTTAAGCATGAGATTTTACAAAAACCAGTTTTTTTTTTTTTTTTTTTTTCACATGAAAGCTTGAACAGTGACATTTCCAGATATTTGAAAAAGATAAGTCTATGATGGTTAAAACATCATGTTTTACACTAACAAGTAAGCTACATGAGATGTGAAGTAAACAGCACTAGCACATGTAGAAACAACATGACACTTCGTCAACGATTAGTCGGTACACATTATTTCAGTGAACCAAAGTTCCACGGCAACTAGTCCATGACTGTACAAGTAACATTTCCTCATAAATCCTTGACCCAGTGGATGAGCATTTCCTTTTTTCCCACCCAAACAAAGGAGGTGGCGCCAAGCATGGTTAGGCCAGCAATGTGCAATGTTTTAGTCCTATGTTCAATGTTTTTCTCCCTCCTCTACCTAAGAAAGAAATGAGCTCCCATAAGTTATAAAAGCCTATCTATAAAATGGGGCAAAAATGTATGCTTGTATTGTGTCATAGAAATGTGATATGTAATTAATTTGTGTATGTGATGTGAATGATGATAAGTTGAAGCTAACAAACAAACTGTAGTTACAGAACCCAGTTAACGAAAAATTTTATGATGTTTTAAAATTTAAGAAATTTATGTTCATAATATAACCAATGGATGGAATGTCAGCCATATGTGTAAGCTATCATGTTATGTATATTGTTGTAACTCAATACTTAGTAATGGTTCTTTATTTGCGAAACCATTACCACCCGCCACCCCTATTTTTCAATACCATCGATTAATGAATATTTTTCTAAGTAATGTCTCATATTTTTCACTCTATTCAAATTTGGTTTCATTTTTATATGTATGTATGTCGATATTTTGAGATGTTGGAATCGATATAAAATCTAGTGTGACTATCTTTGTACTTATTGTTATCTTTGATGCTGACTTGTGTCTTATGGCGCAGAAGCATACAGAGTAGTCAAGTTTTTTGTGTTGAATATGAACAGTCTTGACTTTGTGTTGGAAATGAAAAGATGAGTCTGAGTTGTGGACAATGAAAAATGTTGTGAGTTTTATTAAGAACAGTAATGGCTGCAAAATTGTATGATGAAGTAATGTTTTGAACATGCAAAAGTATAAAATGTATAATAAATGTGAAATTTTGGGAAAAGTGAGTGTCAAGAATTATTTTCAAGTGACCATTGTTTAAAAAAGTATGAAGCACATTGCAATGAAAAACATAAATCATCAAATTAATCCTGAAAGATTGTCTTCGTAAGTTCTTCAAGTTGGCGTAATTAACATCCAAGTGGCTTTCACACCAACAGCGATAGTCATGCTACCTAGACAACATTCTTAATAACGAGCCAAAGCCAGAGCGAGATCGTTGTTGGATTGCAAATACAAGATAAGTGATATTGTTAATTTTCTTCAGTGACTGTAATCAACTGATGTAGCAATACCTGCCACATTAAAAACCTTTTAGTTGCGCAATAAAAAGATCATACTTTGTGTGCGCGAAGTGATAATTTTTAACTAATTAACTGTTAGTGGAGGTATTGTTATAACTTGTATGAATTTTCATTGGAAACCAAACTCTATATGAAGAAATGAACTTCAAAGACAAGCAATTTATACAATGTTTTGGACGGCTGTATGTGTCTTTCAACAAGTGCATGGTCAAGTACGGTGACATGAACATGCAAGTGCAACAAAATAACTTCTGAGTATAGTGGCTCACAACACTTGAAACACAGACAAGTGAACTATATAGTTGTTCGAGCAGGTACTCACCTCATCGATGGATGCTATTGATCAGAGTTCTCTCTGCTGAAAATTCGAGTACGACGGGTGGTAATGATGCCCGGAACTTAAAAATGGAGACCTTCTACCACAGCACTGGATTTTGAACAATGAGCACACACCCACTGCACCCAGAATGACAACAATTGCCACAGCAATTCTTCGATGTGTGGCACTCAGGTGTGGTACTCAAGTCTGACACTCGATGTGATATAGAGACTAAGAAAACAAGTGCATGCATGTGCAACGGTAGCATATAGCATGTTGACTGTTGGCAACTAGTTATTGCCGCCAAATCAGCCAGTGCACCAGCACGAAACCCGGCAGCAAGAATGCAACAAACTGGACATTATTGATAGTGCACTAAATTTAAATATGAAATGGACTCTCATATTATGGATATAATATTTTAATTTCTTGTAGAACTTAAACATACATAGAGTAAGCTGACATATCCATTCAATTAAATACAAAAGAAGCCGCCAATAAAGGCATCGACACCTATCAGCAAATGTAAGTAAGAAACACTGTACATCTCCATAACATGTCAACGTACAGTGTGGGGGCAATTGTATAAGTATATGATGAAAGGCCCCCAGGATGGCGTAAAATTAAGATTTATTAAAAAACAAAAAATTTAAACACCGAGTAACTAGAGGGTCGGCAAAGACGTTAATTATGAATGTGCAGTACGGCACAGACAAATGAGTGAAAAAACAGCCAACTATTGTACAGTTTTTTTTTTTTTTTTTTTTTTTTTGTTTTGTTTTGATCACTCTTACAGACTCCCTCATATGTAGAAGGACGATGAGGATGTGCGATTTTAGAGATGAAGTATTATGATCTCGATGTATCATATGTGTGAGTGAATAATATAATGTTAAAAAACCGTATCAAGCATTTTATTTATTGAAGTAAGTGAAGAGGAAAATTACAGGAAGAGGATTTTCATGATTGAGACAAGCGTCGGTGCTCCTGGAGTCCTCTGCCGCATGCAGCTTCAACAAAAATGTGAGCGAAGTCCGATGCCCAAAAGAATTCCAATAAGCACAGAACATTTTAACAACGCAATCATATTCAATTATAATTTTTATTCAAACATCTTCCTTTAATATATATTACACATGCAAGGATTTCTTTATTGATGGTATGAATGACAACAGCAAGATTAAACTGGTAAAAAGATTGTTGGGGGTTCTGCTCAGACATGGGCAAATCAATGTGGTGAACAATTTAAATCGTATAGTATATTTGGACAGATGTTTCTAAATAGGTATTGTAGCCAAGCAAAACAGTGCAGATTACAGAATGATTTTTTGAATGTGCCAGTTTACAAAGGAGGTAGGCAAACTATGAGACAATTTTGTCACGTGGAATTAAGAACGTTGGTACATTTGGATAGGCCATTGGGAATTTTGACTGAGATTTCTTCTCTAAGGAGAAGGTTACCCAAAAATGTACAGTGGGAATTGATACATTGTCCAGCAGCTTCTATAGAAAATTTCTTGTATTTTATTGAGAGGATGGACCAGACAATGTGCTATAGCCAAGAAATAATGTGAGTTGGGGTAACAACCACCATAATTCAAATCAGAATGGTAATTGGAGAGAAAACAGAGATAGAATTCAAAATAAAACTTGGAAGGATAACAGGGAAAGATTTAATGATGATGTCAGGCGTGCATGTGGAAATGGAAACAGGAGTGATCAAAGGCCAATGCAGCAACAGAGAGATGGGAGAGGAGAAATTAATGCAAGGCAATAACATGGACAAAATTCTTTAAACTGAGATTTGTTCCAAACAGGGTCCAATTTGGGATAGTAAAACATGCAGGGAATAGGACCATGAGATGGGAAAATAATTGTGGGAGAAATAATTGTGGATATTTTAATAGTTTTAGGCAAAATAATGGGAGGTATTTTAATGAAAGCAAAAGCAGTGAAACTAGGGAAGAGAAAGTATGCAGTAAGAATTATAGGCAGACTAACATGAGGTTTGTTAATCATGATAAAAATAAACAAGTGAGGGAAGAAAGGATTTGTGGAATGGAGGCAATTATGGGTGATGATGAGATGTTTGGAGGCTGGTTTAATTTACATGGTAAGAGGAGGGCCTTTAGAAGTAAAAATAATAGGAAATGTAGGAATCAGGAGTGAGAAATAAATGTTGGGAGTTTGTTAAATAAGAGAGATCAAAAGGTGGGGGATTATGATTCAAATAGTATTGACTTGGCAATTATGTTAAGTAATGAGCATGTATCAGCTGTGCAACCTGCGGGAGAAAATGTGTGCTGTGATGTTGAGTGTGTGTATGTGAATTACAGCAGAAATAGCAATGTGTTGAATGCAATGGAACTTTCACCAGTGGTAAGAGGTATAAATTATGTGAAGGCCACAGTGCCGGATTCAAATGTTGTTGTAGATGGAGAAATACTTGAAGGTATGTGCTCCAGCAATGTCAATGTATTAAATAGTAAGCAGGGAGAAGATCCTGTATCAGATGTTGTCATGGGTAATGATGATGATATGTAGCACAAGGCTGCAGAATGTGTTGTTAATGTATGTGGAAGCACTCACTCCAGTAATGATAGGAAATGTACCAGTGAGCAGGCTATAGCTCCTGTAACTGATGAACGAGTAGTAACTGTGGGTGAAGATTTTAATGTGCTGAATGGAGCTGCAGTTGTTGATATTGTGGTTGAAATTGTGAGGGATTCTGCTGATTCAAGTAAGTTTATGTCTGTTGCTAATAGTATGAGTGAAGAAGCTGGGCACACACATTTTTTCAAGGACACTTGGGAGAATAAGGTAGAGAGTGATTTTGATTCTGATGATTGGATAGCCAGGGAAAAATGGTTTCAGAAGTGGGCACCTGAGGAATGGCAAATTAACAAGCATGATTATGCCAGGCATATTAGGGATTCATGTGCGGAAAGCAATGTATTCAAACACGCTTACAAGGAAATAGTTAACGGGGATATAGATGTTAAATCATTGGATGAAGAATGTGTATTTATGATGGGAAAAGATGGAGTAGGTGATAATAATACTGTGAATAATGATACAGTCAATGAGGAAGGTGAGGATGTTGATGACATCCAAAATTTCATAGTGTATAAAGATTTACAACATACAGCAGAGGAGCTAGATACTGAATGGATGGGGAAAGATGAGTGTGATTATGATGCTGATGACTGGGTTAATTTTGCAAAGTTGCACCAGCAGTTGATACCACAGACCTGGGAGGAAGAAAAATATAGAGTTGCTAGAAAAATGAGGGGGGGTGGGGGGGGGGGTGAGTGTAGGAAACTCTGGCATTAAAGAGGCTTTTGATTTAATATTTTCAGGGGTAAGGATACTGAATCTTATAATGAAGAGCAGATGTGCACCATGACTAAAGATTTCATACGTGACATAGAGGAGGATTTGTTGGCCGAAACAGAATTAAAGAATGATTTTATTGACAAGGTGCACCCAATAATAACTGTTGGTGTGGCAGGAGTCTGTGAAACTGATTTGGTGGATACTGGAAGTTCAGTGTCTGGGGTGGGACAGAGATTTCATAATCATATTAAGAACAGGGAAAAAGTGGAATTTCCAATCTCAGGTGTGATAATTAAAAACACTACAAGAATTTTTAGTAAACCAGCGAGAAAAGAGGTAGTTCTACATGTAAACATTGGAGGTGAAGTATACAGTCACTCATTTTTGGTGGTATAAAATTTAAGTATGAATCTGGTGTTCGGGATTGATTTCCTGAGTAAATATGAGACATATGTAGATTGTAAGGACCAGATGGTGAAACTGAGTACTGTTGAGGGAAGAAAAAGTGTTAAATTCAAAAATGCACTCAATGATGAAGAACTGGTGGCTAGTTTGCATGTAGCACAGTGCTTAATGGATTTTCATTGAGACTGAGAAAGAGACAAGGAGTAAAGTAAATGGTACAAATGGGATTTCTGAGGATGAGAAAGCAGAATCATACAAATTATTGAGTAAGAACAGAGATGTGTTTTCTGAAAAACCAGGGAAGGTGACTGATTTTGAGTATTCACTCAGGGTGAATCCACATGAACCCATTAAGATCAGGCCATACCCTATAGCACTAGCAGAGAGGGAGGCAGTTAGAGGAGAACTACAATGTATGTTAGAATGGGGAATTGTGGAACAGTGCAGAAGTGAATATTGCAACCCAATAGTAGATGTCAAGAAGAAAGACAAATCTGTGCACTTGGTTCTAGATGCTAGGAGGTTGAACAAAATAATTGTAAGGGAAACTGACCACCCTGAGAACGTGGATGAATTGATTTTAGGGTTCAAAAATGTAAAACTATTAAAAACTATGCATTTGACAGCTGGATTTTGGCAGGTGCCTTAAACAGTAGAAAGCAGAAAGTATACCGCCTTCCTGTTTGAAAGCAGGGCCTAACAATACGAAGTAATCCCTTCTGGACTACGCATATTTGTAGCTGTACTCGTGAGAGCTCTCAGTTATGTGCTGGGAAGTGAGCTCATGAGAAGACTGGCAATTCATGTAGATGATATCCTGATTGCTACATCAACTTGGAGAGAAGACTATGGTTTGTTGCAAGATGTGTTTACAGCTTTGAGAAATGTGGGAATGACTCTGAAATTGAAAAAAAGTGTTTGTGAAGGCAGAAATAAAATTTTTAGGACATGTATTGTCAGCAGAGGGTCTTGTACCCAATGAAGAAAAGATAAAGGCAATAGTGGAGTGTGCCAAACAAAGAAACCGCAAGCAATTGAAATCATACCTTACCTCAGAAGTTCATAGATGATTTAAGCCCTAATTCACAGAACCTATCACAATTGTTAAAGAAAAATGCACCATGGGTGTGGACAGCTGACTGTGAT
The DNA here is from genome assembly GCF_023898315.1 of Schistocerca nitens. NCBI lineage: Eukaryota > Metazoa > Arthropoda > Insecta > Orthoptera > Acrididae > Schistocerca > Schistocerca nitens. The sequence goes on from NC_064614.1 coordinate 305,096,591, forward strand.
AGGGACTTTAATAGTCAAAGATAGTTTAAGTAACAGCAATCTACTCTATTATCTAGATATGTCACTCTCATTCTACGTTGCCACTGACAGCTATGGGATAGGTGCTAATTAGTTTCAAAAGAAGTTGGTTGACGGAAAGATGGAACACTGTAGTATATCGTTTTCAAGTAGGATGCTGACTAAGCATGAGCGTGCCTACAGTATATCTGAAAAGGAATTGTTGGCAGTGGTGTGGGGTTTCATGAAGTTCCAGATATACTTGGAAGGGCATGAGACCATCGTAATGACGGATCATAAGGCCCTTAGTTATTTGCAGGATTGTAGTCTGTTGAATAACAGGCTCACTAGTGGGCAATATTCTTACAAAGGTTCCAGTACCAGATAGAGCATGTTAGGGGCACTGAAAATGTGGTCGTGGATGCTCTCTCACACTTGTAAATTGGAAGTGAGGGGAACAGTAAAGAGGAGGAAGAGAGTAAAGAATTTAAGATGATGTATATGAGGGGTGTGGAAGGGAAAAACAGATTAGGAGCACATGCAACAACATGAGGCGAATACACAATGAGGATCCAATTTTGAAGCTAGTTAAGACCAGACTGGGTACAAAGGGCCATGAGAAGTTGGAGAGATTTTACAAGATATTTAAAGGGTTGTTGTTTGGATTTGGGGGGATATATAATTTGTTTTTATTTTTGTTTATATATTTAGGATTACTTAGTTTAGGTGAATTTAAGCTGATTTGTGGATTATGTTGTGCCATGGGGTATTTATATATTTGATTTTATTCAGTTTGCAGTGCTGTAATTTTCATTGGTCATTGGCAAGCAGTTAGATTATTGACTGGGTTAAAACTAGAGACAAGGTTGTTGCTGGAACCTACCATGGAACCCAGCAAATAATAAATTTTTGAATACTATTCCAGTCACATATTTTCTTCGTTTCACTTTGGTCAGAGAAACCTTGTCTTAATGTTGCACAGTTTCAACGATTTGGGCCATTTCTGTTCTTGAATGGAACAAATTGTTGTGGTCAAAGAAAAGTCTGTAGCCAGCATGTTTTTCTTCTATATGCTTGTGTCAGGTTTTGCCCTGAAATTTGGCTTTAACTGTGTCAAGTCTGGATAGCAGAGGGAGTGGGTTTACATACGACTGGTTCTTGGTACCCACACGCTTTGCTGATAGGAAATTGATCAGGTGAATTTTGTTTGTTCCTGGTAGAACTGGGTTAGCTGACTAGCAGGAGAACTTGAGAAACGGCGCCTGAGGTCTGAGCTGCAGCACTGATGCAGGTCAGAGGCAAACCACAGAAGACAACAAAATGTGTTGTGCCTACTGTATCGCTGTGCAATTTCTATTAAGAAATATAGTGCATCAAAATAAAAAGGACAATATTTAGAGAACTTTAAGAAAACTTGCTGGTCCACCTTCGATTTGTTTATATTTTATTACTTACAATCTTTGGCATATCAGCATCATGGAAATGCTGATGAATAAATTTATTTAGCGTGCGTTAAGATAGGGTAGGAAGTGTTGCCATATAAGATAATATAGGGACTTGTTCATTTTGATTTTTCTGTTATCATATGTAGAGTTTATTTTTGTGTATTATTTTGGTTTAGAGGGCACAGATTGGGTTTGGTGCTTCTTGCGACACCATGCATTGCATTTATGGACTAGCAAGTGGGGTGTAATTGTGAGTTTACAAGTTGTGGGGGGAGATTAGAGCGGCAGTTTTCTGCCACAGAACATGTGGTTGGTAGTTACTACAGGGCCGTGGCAAGTGGCTAGCGATTATGTGGCCTTGGAAAAACCAAAGCGGAAGCTTGGCAGGGTAGCGTAGAGCCGTTTTGGACGCTTGGAGGAATTTATTTGCCAGAGAAAAATTGATAATAACGAACTAAGAGTGACACAGAGGTGTGAGTTGGCACGCATGGACAGAAACATATGTAAAGCTGAATTATCTAGACACACCACAAAAATATATAATAGTTTAAAAGTTACTGTTGTCTTAAAAATTGTAAATTTATGAAAGTTCAAAAGCTAATATACCTGCAATGCTTTGACCGATTAATACGAACAAAGTGTTTACAGATGTGACAAGCAGAGCTGCATCGAGCAACCATAGTCAATTTAGCAGAATATGTACCTTTTTGAATGAGAGGTTGGAATATGGGATTTGTTTGAGACAAACTGTGTTGTAGGTAATAAATAAATTTAAAGAGACGAAACTAGTGGCAGAATTCTAAACTTTAAAGAGGTAGGTGAGTAGTTAAGTATGGATTCTTATTTGTTTAATTATGTTTAGTATCACAAATCTGGGAAAAGCAAAATCACACCACAAAAACATTATTCATGAAAAAACGGTGACAGATACAAAAAATTTAATTGTAAATTGTTATTGCCAGAAAATTTCCATATTTTTCAATGTATCGTATGTGTTTTTGTGTTTAGTTTCAGAATATTCATAATTTTTTTTGTCAAACATTGTTTTGAGTTGGGCAGTCATTTCAAAGATGTATAGGGTGGCCATCTTAGGGGAGTGGAGCAAAAGCGACACTAAGAGCCGGACGTGCTGCCCATCTGAGGGTGGTATTGGGTTAGTAGCTACGATCGGAGACAAGTATGTATGTATCAATGTTCGAAAACGATAAAGCTGAGCACAATTTAGCAGTTTAAGATAGCAAACAACAGTGTATTGTGTGAGCTGTGAACACACTGTCGAATAACGTAATCGTGACATATGAATTTCATAGCGAATTGTTGTAACATCAGTTATTAATGGCCGTGCATATGTAAAAGCCCCTCAGATTGCACTTTAAGAGATTAGTCAATACACTGAAGACTATTCGTGGAAAAATAGAAATAAACTACTTGTTCAAATTATAAATCAGCGTGACTCCACATTTTAAATTTCACCACAATACCTGCCTGCATTGGTTTTTTAATATATATATTTTATTTCAGCTTGAAAACTGAGTTTACGACAGGTGTAAGCTGGCACCTTATGACGACATATGTAGTCAAACATTGAGACCAGCCACATCTCTGGGGCTGCTCAATTAAGCTTGTAACGACAACCGTACATATAATAATTTTTTTCTTTATGAATTTCTCTAAATTAGTGTGAAAAATGGTTGATTTAATTTCTTGCTCTTTTCGTGATGTTAAAGAAATTGTGAGTAACTTTTGAAATGAATATTATTAATTATGTTAGATTTCAAATGATGTGATAATCAAAAGAAAGTGTACTTAATGTTAAAACTATTGTAAAATGTGGAAATTGTAATTTAAACACTTGGTCCATACGTAGGTAATGCATTAGGATATGTGTAGTAGAAAACCTGTGGTGAATACCCTACCTGTAGGGGAGCGGGAAAAGGTGGAGGCAGGCGAGCGCGGGAAAACGCACACTGGGCGCGGGTCGGCACAACGGGCTCAGTAGTCAGTCGGAGGCGAGCATCAGTAAGAGTCGGAGTTGTGAATCGGTCAGAGGAACACGTACTGTACCGAGGAGGCTACCCAGGAAAAGTGGATTCCATTGAGCCTCGGATGAACCGATTCCGACGACTACTTGGCATGGCTATATTCTGAGGCACAAAATTGGAAAGATAACGACGCTAAGAAGATGGAAAGTGCCGATGTAGTGTGAGCCTTAGCCGTGCTTGTATGTGCGCCGTGCTGCCCGCTATCTCGCTGCCCGCTAACCGCCGCACCGACTTGCACAGGTCAAACATTTATTTCACCTTTAGAAGTGTATCTGTGTGGACCAGTGTCGAAAATGTTTCTAACTGTTCAATAATAACGTGACTTTTACCAGAATTGCCTTAGCCATGACTTATCCTGATCACTGACCTAGACAGGATCCTTACCTCGTATTGTGCAACCCGAGTATCCTGAACTGAAAGTTTATAATTAGTGTAAATGAGAATTATCAGCAGTCAAACTTTTGCTATAAAGAAATTTAAAAGTTCTGTGAATTATTGCAAATGTTGGTAAAAGGACAAAAGTATGACTAAACTGAAAGAGAGTTTTTTGAATTGAGTTAGCGATGCTATTTAATTAACTTGAGACAGAACTAATGACAGTTAAATTATTCAGAAGTAAGACAAAAGAGTAGTTATCCATTGATTGATAAATTTGAGTGTTAATTTGCCTTTTAGTACTTAACAGTTTCAGTATAACGACCATAACAGTTTCAGCCCCCCCCCCCCCTTCTCTAATTCATTCTTTCAAACCTTGAAATGTGCTGATCATATTTGACCAGTAAATTTAAGTCCTTTATTGAACCTAAGTGTATTAGTGTTGTTTTCCCAATTTCAATAGTGACATTGTATGTGTGTTTTCAAAACTGTGCACTCTAGGAAAATCTATGCCCAATTTCAGTCTGATCAATATACGAAATGCAGTTCATAATAATCATTGCTGTGTGGTGTTGTGTGAATTTAGCTCGTCCAAATTAGTACAAAAAGAGAAAGCTTTAGTTCAGTGGATTTTTCCGGGTCCAAACTTTGCCATATAACGCATCATTACTACGTGTTACTATGCTTGTACATGCACCCACTTGTACAAGGAAAAGCTCACTCATTGCCTAAGTAGGCTGGCGACCGAATCATTAATTATAGGTAGCATCTACTGTGTATACTTCTTGTCCATGCGAACGAGCGATTATACTTTACATATGCTTGATGAATCACTGTGGTTATTGACTGATTACAAGTCCGATCTTGCTTCTATTAGGTACACGCGGTCAATTTATGTACTAAAATCCTTGGTTATAAGGTGAAGACCGTGAACTTATTACAGTACAGGCTTTATACAGCTAACGCACGTCCGTTTAAGGGCGGGAGTGTTGCACGTGGCGCCCGGTGACAGGACTTCCAGTTGTTGTCGGTTACAAATTAACATAAAGATCGATCAGTGGATGTCCAGTGGCACGAATAGCAATAAAAGTCAGTAAAGTAAACTGCAGTGAACGTCAAGTACGACAGTGTGTTGTAGTTGGCATTCGATATGGACGGGAATGTAGGCAGGGTAGATGCGCCGAGCAAAATGGAGAATGCGGCTGGCAGTAGCCGGAGTTTACGCGGCCAGATAACAGATGGCATTAGCAGAAGACAATTGGCGTACATACAATACCACGAACACGTTAACGAACAGATTGAAATGGCAAGATCGCCTCGAACGCAGCAAGGAATGAAACAGGAAGTAGAGGGTGACTTTGTAGATGATAGTGGGTATGTGAATGAATCCACTGACATGTTTGAGTTACCACAGATAAAGAAAGAACCGAAAGAAACTTTTGAAGTAGGGTCGGAACACACCGATTCCGTAGAACAAAACAGTGTGAACATATTAAGCATGAACGATTTATTTGAACAATTAACTAAACAAATTGCAGGACAGAATGATCAACTTCAAAAACAAGTCGGCAATCAGGTTAATCAGCTTAAAACACACGTTGACGAGCAACTCAAAACACAGGGACGTCAGCTCAAAATACAGAATGAACAGCTCAAAACACAGAATGAACAGCTCAAAACACACGTTGACGAGCAACTCAAAACACAGGTGGATCAAATTAAAGCACAGGTCGAAGGACAGGGAATTAAAATTAGTAAACAAATAGAACAAGTAGAACAGAAAGTGGGTAATTTAAGTTCTGTGGTAAATACTCTGAAATTTGAAATTGATACCATTAACAAGAATATGGATACTATGCAAGGGGAAATTGGAAACATTAATAGTAGATTCGATATTGAAATTCTCAACATCCAAGAGAAAGTAGAACCTCTGGTTGAAACTAAGATAGACGAAAAAGTTTTCGGTCTTAAAACTGAGATCGTAAACGAATGTCAACACGGAATATCACGGTTGGAAAAGGTAGTTTTAGAAACTGAAAGGGATTTAGATAAAAAAGTAACCGGATGTGTTCAAAACTGTGAACAAAATACTACGAAAATTCAAGGCAGAATTTTCGATCTGGAGAGCAAAATTAAAGATAGGCCTGGTGTTGTCTGTAATGGCACACCGATTACAAAGCTGTTAGAAGGCGAGGAACGCTTCGATCCAGCCAAGAAACATAACGGGTGGCATCCGTTAGATTTTATCAAAAATTGCGAGAGAGTATTTCCTGAGCACTTGTCTGATCAGGAAAAGATAAATGTTGTAATTAGCGCCTTAGCAGGTGATGCTAAGCGCTGGGGAATAAATTTAAATACCGAACGAATGACGTTCGAAGAATTTAGGCAGAGATTTACGGAAGAATATTGGTCCGAACAAAAGCAGGATCATTTATGGCGCGAATTTATCATGGCCAAGCTTCATGATAACAGGGGCAGAAATTCTTTGAAAGATTTCTGCGAGCATTGGTACCCAAAATTGACACACTTAAGAGGTAGAAGATCAGATTCAGAAATTATCTGGGAGCTATACAAAAAGCTTCCAGAAGATTCAAAGAGATACGTAGGAAGCAATCATCGTAGCTTCCAAGCATTTCTAGAAAGGGTCGAAGACGAAGACCATTGGCGCGAAAGTCGTGCCAATTATCAAAATTTTGGTCATAGTAATAATCGTAATAATGACGAACGAAATGACGGCGATGGATTTCGCGTCAATATAATACAAAGAGGAAGAGGCAGAGGAAATTATTCAGGTCGTGGTAGAGAGTATACCGCGCAAAATAATAACGACGCGGGAAACTAATTTCCGCGAACGTTGTGGGCCAAACGGAAGCGGACAATACATACCGGCCCCGATTTGAAAAAAGATACTGGACCGACCGTAATGTAATGAGACAGGCTAGGGACAGGAATGGAACGCCGCGGCGTGTGGTGACGAAACAAGCGTCAGCTGCGAGCCAGAATGAGTCATTTCTGCCGCACAGAACGCTACAGGTTAACAGGCGAGTGGAGTATCAGAGGGCAACGGCCCAGCCTAGCAGAACATCTGTTAAGAAAGAAGCCGCTAGAAATACGGCAGCAGTAGATACGAATATAGCCGTCAGAGCTAATGAAAACTTTACGAGTAATAATTCCGTGACAAAGGAAACGATAAAGGCAACTGTGAATACACAGAGAGATGCGGTTAGCAGTGTTTGCAATGAAATTAAAGGCGAGGATGAATTAGCAGAAGTAACTGAAAGCGTGTGCAGATCGATGATCTGTACAAGGGCCTAAAGCAATGTGAGTGGGAGGATTTTAAGGAGTATGAGGCGAAGAAGGTAGTTAATAGGAAAGGAAATGATAGGGACGTCGATAAGGTGACGTGGCCCGAATTGGAAGAGGAGAGAATAAATAGCGCCGCGCAAAGTACGCGTGCCGCCAATAGGATGCAGATTAAGGATAGGAAGGATTTGGAGGATGAAATCCTCAGCATTGACGAAGAAATAACTTCTGCTAACAGTCAGCCAATGGTACAAGCTGCTACCGAGAGGCACCGTGGAGAAGGGGCAGATGATTACCTGAAAGTAATCAAAGTCCACGAGGATTACACCGAATATGAAGTCACAGTGGAAGTGAATAAAGCTGAGGATGAGGCCGTATTGCCAAAAGAGGAGATTGAATTGAAATCCAAGCCTGACGACAATACAGAGGAGGAACTTAGTGCCTGTCTCAGAAAAGCTTTTATGTTAGAACCTGAATGCGATCCGGAATGGTCGGATTCCGACGATAGTTCAGATAATGAAAGGTACGCAAATACAGACGAAAATGAATGTACTAAATTTCCCTATTGTTCAAAAGTAGCATACTTAAGTGAATCTGGTGCTGAGGAAGATAGTAGTGATGACTCTAGTGAAGATGAATTTGCAGGTGTAAACGAAAGTGAATATACTTTTACTGAAAGAGGGTATGAGAAAATTAGTGACATTTTTCCAAAGAAAGATACAGTAAATAGAAGTGGGCAAAAACCGAATGAATTATTCAGTAATGTAAAACAGGGGCATAATTTGCAGGAACCTCCAGATGATTCTATACTGGGACACGCCTTAATAAACGTTTTGAAGGAGTGTGAATTACAGGAACAAAAAGAACCACCTGAAAAAATGATAGCAGAACAGGAAATGTTGTACCTTGCTAAAGACTTTGAAATTTCAAAACCTAAAAAGCCACCTGATGAAACGAAACGTTGGCAAGATCTGAATGGCTTAGTGAAAGATGTAGAAAATAGGAGGCCTAAAAAGCCACCAGACTTAAGTGACTGTTTTATGAACCCTAAAAGACTGCCTTGTTAATAAAGCGACTGGGGGCAGGATACTGTATTTGTATATATTATTAGTATTATGCATGACTTTATTATTACTGTATCTCAGTGTTACCTGAAAATGAATTATTGTTTTGTTGATTTAGAGTCTGGGGCAGATTTATATCAGATTATGAGAATGTCATGAACACATTACATCATGAAACTACAGGATTTCCACCGGAAGAAATTTTGTTAGACAGAAGTAGTAAAAGTTTAATTGAAGAAAAACTAGAGTTTCCACCTTGTACAAGTTTGGGATTGGATCAAAAGAAAGAATTGGTGATAAAAAGGGCAAAGCAAAAAGCTGAATCTAGATCTAAAAGACACAATAAAAATTTAAAAGTTTCAAAATTTAAAATTGGAGATTATGTTCTTTTAAAAACCCACGAAAAGTCTAGTGAACTAAACCATGAAATTTCAAAATTTAAATATATTTATAATGGACCATATATAATACAGAATATTCCACACGACAATGCTTACTACCTGATCTACCCAAAATCCAAAAGACCTTTAGGTGTGAGAAATATTGTGGACCTGAAACTGTATGTTCCTAGAAATGAGTGAGATAAGAATAATCAGAAAGCGACTGGCAATAAATGTGCTGTATCTTATGCTGAACCCAAGTTATTCTAAATGTAACTAATCTTTGTAAATGTCTGTATACCCTTGAAAGTGTGCTAATGTAGTTATGTGAGTTTCAGATTACCAATTGTACTGTAACTGTAAAAATATATGGAGAAAGGGACTGAAATGAAAGGATAAATGCTATCAGCCAGATAAAAGATGGGACTGTCAAAAATGAAAATGGGCAGTGTATGAACCATGATATGAAGGACTGCCAAATACCAATGAGGGCAGATAAATAGTCGATGGAAAATTGTAAATATGATCCAGGAGATGTGATAATATGAAGTGAAAAGGACTGCCCAAATCCGCACAATAGGCAGCAAATATGTGTAGTTAATTTTTTTGAATATATGTGTGTGTATTTTGTTTAGTAAGTAAGGAAATGGACTGCTATTCAAAGCAAGCAGCGACAAATTATCTTATAGTGTGTACAAAATATGCAATTGTTTTTGTAGTTAAATGTTTGTATTCCAAAATTTAAATTATTTCTTTGAGAAAATTAGAAGAATTAATTAAATTACTATTTTAGTAATGTTATGATGAGAAGTTGGACTGTGCAAAAGGCACTTGAGTAAATGATAAATAATTATTCTTGAAGTGTTAAAAGAGTGTAAACTTATATACAGGGAGTAGAAGGACATATGTAGTGTAAACCTTTTGGACATTTAAGTAAAGATTCAGAACCACTGTATAATTGTAAGATTAAGTGTTCCCATAAAATTTGGACTTAAGCAAAATTTTCTGGAAACAGGGGCATGTGTAACGACAACTGTACATATAATAATTTTTTTCTTTATGAATTTCTCTAAATTAGTGTGAAAAATGGTTGATTTAATTTCTTGCTCTTTTCGTGATGTTAAAGAAACTGTGAGTAACTTTTGAAATGAATATTATTAATTATGTTAGATTTCAAATGATGTGATAATCAAAAGAAAGTGTACTTAATGTTAAAACTATTGTAAAATGTGGAAATTGTAATTTAAACACTTGGTCCATACGTAGGTAATGCATTAGGATATGTGTAGTAGAAAACCTGTGGTGAATACCCTACCTGTAGGGGAGCGGGAAAAGGTGGAGGCAGGCGAGCGCGGGAAAACGCACACTGGGCGCGGTTCGGCACAACGGGCTCAGTAGTCAGTCGGAGGCGAGCATCAGTAAGAGTCGGAGTTGTGAATCGGTCAGAGGAACACGTACTGTACCGAGGAGGCTACCCAGGAAAAGTGGATTCCATTGAGCCTCGGATGAACCGATTCCGACGACTACTTGGCATGGCTATATTCTGAGGCACAAAATTGGAAAGATAACGACGCTAAGAAGATGGAAAGTGCCGATGTAGTGTGAGCCTTAGCCGTGCTTGTATGTGCGCCGTGCTGCCCGCTATCTCGCTGCCCACTAACCGCCGCACCGACTTGCACAGGTCAAACATTTATTTCATCTTTAGAAGTGTATCTGTGTGGACCAGTGTCGAAAATGTTTCTAACTGTTCAATAATAACGTGACTTTTACCAGAATTGCCTTAGCCATGACTTATCCTGATCACTGACCTAGACAGGATCCTTACCTCGTATTGTGCAACCTGAGTATCCTGAACTGAAAGTTTATAATTAGTGTAAATGAGAATTATCAGCAGTCAAACTTTTGCTATAAAGAAATTTAAAAGTTCTGTGAATTATTGCAAATGTTGGTAAAAGGACAAAAGTATGACTAAACTGAAAGAGTGTTTTTTGAATTGAGTTAGCGATGCTATTTAATTAACTTGAGACAGAACTAATGACAGTTAAATTATTCAGAAGTAAGACAAAAGAGTAGTTATCCATTGATTGATAAATTTGAGTGTTAATTTGCCTTTTAGTACTTAACAGTTTCAGTATAACGACCATAACAGTTTCAGCCCCCCCCCCCTCTTCTCTAATTCATTCTTTCAAACCTTGAAATGTGCTGATCATATTTGACCAGTAAATTTAAGTCCTTTATTGAACCTAAGTGTATTAGTGTTGTTTTCCCAATTTCAATAGTGACATTGTATGTGTGTTTTCAAAACTGTGCACTCTAGGAAAATCTATGCCCAATTTCAGTCTGATCAATATACGAAATGCAGTTCATAATAATCATTGCTGTGTGGTGTTGTGTGAATTTAGCTCGTCCAAATTAGTACAAAAAGAGAAAGCTTTAGTTCAGTGGATTTTTCCGGGTCCAAACTTTGCCATATAACGCATCATTACTACGTGTTACTATGCTTGTACATGCACCCACTTGTACAAGGAAAAGCTCACTCATTGCCTAAGTAGGCTGGCGACCGAATCATTAATTATAGGTAGCATCTACTGTGTATACTTCTTGTCCATGCGAACGAGCGATTATACTTTACATATGCTTGATGAATCACTGTGGTTATTGACTGATTACAAGTCCGATCTTGCTTCTATTAGGTACACGCGGTCAATTTATGTACTAAAATCCTTGGTTATAAGGTGAAGACCGTGAACTTATTACAGTACAGGCTTTATACAGCTAACGCACGTTCGTTTAAGGGCGGGAGCGTTACAAGCTGATTGTTGAATGTAACAAATATACATGTTTTCGTACCATAGCACATGGGGGCTCGAGCTAACTATTCAATGTAAACTAACTTTTTTTTATCAAAAATCGGCGAACAGCACAAACACCAACTATATAAATATTTTCATTATTTTCAGCTAATTTTTACAGTGCATAGTGCCCAGTTCCATTGTATCTGTAACACAATTCTGAAGACTGCACTGTGGACATCTGATCTGCTTCATGGTATTCGAGGATACTAGCATTCTACACATGTCATGTTTCTGTGGCATTACAGTGTTGACTTCGTGAAGAGACTACACACAGTTTCCAATAAAAATACAGACATGACAATAATTCAGTCTAAAATACTAATTTACATTATCTTCATATCATGTGAATATTCAGACCAGGATGTACTCCTTTCATATGTGGACAGCACAAATCCAGACGGTGAGGTAAATCCAGTTGGTGAGGTAACGCTGCTACTCACTTGTAGTGATTGCCCACATTTTGTCTTCCATCTTCCACTCTTCCCAACTAAATTCAATGTTTGGATGCTTAGGAATTTGATGCAAAGTTGTACATTTCTAATGTTTGGCTATTTTTGTGGTCAGTTCTTGAATGTGAACTATGAACTAGTTGGGCATTCACCCAAAACTTCCATCCGTCTTAGACATCGATCTCTTGTAGAATCTTAGAACATATTCTGAGACTTCTGAGGTCTTCAGTCGCCTAGAACTTAAAACTAATTAAACCTAACTAATCTAAGAACATCACACACATCCATGCCCGAGGCAGGATTCGAACCTGCGACCGTAGCGGTCACACAGTTCCAGACTGAAGCGCCTAGAACTGCACGGCCACACCGGCCAGCTATTCTGAGATCAAACAAAATAAGGTTTATTAAAAGGAATGACCTCCTCCATGCAAACCAACATGGATTCAAAACATTTTGTATACACCAAACTCAATATTTTCCAAGCTATGGATCAAGTGAGTCAGTTAGATATAGTATTTATCGACTTCTGAAAAGCATTGGCCTCAGTAACACACCTATGCTTATTGACAAAGGTATGATCATATGGGATATCAAGCGAATTTTGTGACTGGATTGAGGATTTCTTACCAGGGAAGACATAGAGCCATTAACTTCCAACAGAAAGTGTTCCGGGGTTTTTGCTGTTCATTTTGTTATTGTTTGGCTGACAATAATAATAGTAACCTTACACTTTTTGTAGATGATACAGTCATCTAGATGAAGTACCATTCGAAAAAAGCAGCACAAATATTGAGTCAGATTTAAAATTTAAAATTGTGCACTTGGTGGGTAACTTGGAAAATGAAATCAATCTAGAAATTAGACTGCTTACAAAATACTCATGTGAAATGACACGATATACTGTTAAAGTGTGTGGGACCTGTACAAAACAGGGCATACAGGTTCAAATTGCAATGACACAGAATTATTTCATAGAACTAACATGAAACTTGGCATTACGTACTTATGGTGCCGTACAATGTGTGTACTTCCTGCATTCAGTCTCCACCTCTCTCTATGCCCCCAGTTACAAACTTGTGAAAAAACTGCATACCTAAAACTGTAATATTGTGGGCGCAATTCCAGCTGCTGGAGACGGAGCCACACTTGCAGATCACTCTTACGAAGCTGTTCACCAAGGCGTGCCATCATACCACTTATACCACATTCTGCTTCATCAAGGGATTTGATGAAGAAGTCTCTTATTTCTCCCATTAAATTTGTGAAGCAGAAAAAGCAGTCTGCTTCTGCAAATTCTGTAAAGAAACAAGAGTGTCAATCTTTACTTTCAGTATCACTGAAACAATAATTACTGAAATCAAATACTAGTGAGTAAATTATAAAATAAAAGCAAGGCAATTCATACTCTGTTGGACACAAATAAGTTCCTGAGTCACATCACAAATGAGGCCCTCAAAAATGGAATAAAAGGCATCCACAAATATCCTTATTGAAAAATGAAATGTTTTAACTTTCTCAAACACTCTAAATACAATATTCCAATGCAATTTAAAAAAGGAAGATTAGCAATTTTACTCCTAACTTAAGTGACAAGCAATGTGTCTCCTATGCATACGAAGCACTGTCAGAGAATACAGACAACCTCCAACAGCAATGGGCAGGATGATTACTGCATGTAAATGTAAAAAAGCATTCATCACTTCAATTTTGCTGTTGGTGTGCCATAGTTCACTAGTGTGGATTATGTACAAAACTCAGAGATTATACATGAACAACAATAAGACCCAAAAAAGTAGAATGTATAATTAGAGCATGAGCACTGAAGATGTGAACTAACAGAAAGGGGAAATACTACAGCATCTACCATTTTTATTCACATTTAAAAATCTGGAACTGTATCTAAAAACACTTACAAAATATGATTCTTTAATTTTTCCTGGGGTATTTGATGATAAAATGGTCCATGGATGTACTGCCAGTCTAGAGTGTCCAAGGGACAAATTATTTCGGTGATCAGACATGTTGCCGTCAACAGTGCACAGACGAACTGAACTCCTGAGCGTGCATGCCCAACTTACATCCTTTCCCAACGCAAGCCATTCCTCTACAGTCCACAAACGAGGGCATATGTTGTTGGCAGTCATGGAGACACTTGCATCAGCATCTGTGGTAGCATCATTGTAGTTGCTCTGTCCACCCTGGATTCCATCCAGAATCTTAGAGAGTGCCCTGAGATTGTTATCTTACCTGCTGAAAAGGCAATGCAACTATTGTTCTCTTCCATGAGACCGTACTGAGAAGATGCAGGGTTACCACTCCTACAGGAAGATCAGTGCTCAATCAAGCAAGAAGGTGGAGAACATGATCAGGTCACTTCTCAAGGAATCACAGTTACCAGAAGGGGTAATCAAGAAATTGTCACTACAAGGGCCTGTGCCACCAAGACTTTATGCACTCCCCTAGGTCCACAAAGATGGGGTGCCATTACGCCCCATTGTGAGCAACATCAGAGCTCCTATACACCTGCTGACAAAATGCCTGAGAGAGATAGTAAGTTCTTTTATGTGGGTAAATGCCCACATCACATTCACAATTTTATGGATACTATGAAATGCCTCAACAACTTTGGGCTGAAGGACTCATTCAATGTTTCATTTTTCGCCAGAATGCCTCTATGTCAGTCACTAGAACTTGTTGGTCAGAAAATTGACAAGAAGGCCACTGACCTTTTCAGGCACATCCTAAGCTCCACGTATTTTCTATTTAATGGAGAACTACGAGCAAATGGAGTGAGTCCCTACAGGCTGCCCACTCTTGCCAGTGCAGAAGGGTGAGGGCTGATCATCATCAACGCATGGAAAGAGCCGTTGGAGACAATAATGAGAAAGTGGGATACACTCACAGTTCAAAAACAAAAAAAGAATACTTACCAAACATTAACAAAAATAGTTACTGGCCACTGACATAGAGCAAGGTGTAAATCTCTGCATAAATTCTGCTTTTAATTACCTTAAAAGTAAAATTTTTATGCAATAATTGCCAGCATATTGTTTAAGTGGCAAAAGCTGAAGCCGGCACAAACGCTGTCAAAAATCTTATACTGAATTTAGCATTGTATGAAGTCAGCTCCACTTGAGTTTGGTCTGGGACACATTATGTAACATTAATGACGTGGTGGTGGTGGTGGTGGTGGTGGTGGTGGTAATTTGATTTTGTGTGCCACTAGGTCTGCCATTGCTTGAATTGAAGACTAGGAATTTCGAAATTATGCCATATCATGAGTGAGTTTTGTATGACATGTAGCTTAAAACTCAGCAACAAAAAACACAGAAAATATGCCACAAACTGTGGCAACAATCGTAAAAACCATGTTGTGCAACATAGTAAATAAGGTGTTATGAAATTATTCACAGAAAACAATATCTAGAACCAAACAGTACACATGAAATAACATTTTATGTTGTTTATAAATACACTATTTCTGCATGTTTTAGAATGCAAGAACCCACTGGTGATGGTGATATTACCACGGAAACTAATCTGGGAACAAATAAATAACAAAAGTGTTTTGCATCAAGGCTGACCCATGATCCCATTAGTTGGGTAATGACAATGTAAGCAAAAGAGTGACACTTTACATCTACATCTACATTTATACTTTTTTACAAGCTGTGCAGTCTAAAGCATTTAGCTGCTTCAAATAACTGATAATTAATGACATCTTCCTCATTATTTAAGATAATTGCTAAATAGTCAACTACATGGAAAAGAATGTTATTTTCAGCCAACAAGAACAACATCTGCAAGGGACAATAATAACTTTTTGAAAATATAATGTAATTCAACAGATTAAAACTCTAGTACCCAAGTGACAGCAGGACAAAACATATATTAAAGTTAAGGGAACATACAAGCTTCCAGTGGCTCCTTCTTCTAACAGAAGGTGTGAAGAGGAAGGAAGAGGGACGAAGGAAAATGAGACTTATCAGAAGGGATGAGATGGAAAGATTGATCCTATTACACTGTATATCGAGCAGTATGTATGTCAGAGAAACCAGAATGATTCAGTCTTTCCTACTCATTCCATCCAGTAAATCTCCTCTGACCCTGGGTTCTGGGTGACTTTTCCGAATTCTCCCTGTTTCCTAAACCTCACCAGTCCTTTAGTTCATCCCTCTTCCTTTCCCTCAACCGATCCATCGGAAGGAGGAACCACTGGCTGTGAAAGCTTGCACACTTCCTTAACCTTCACACGTTTTCTCCTCCCAGCCCATGGTGGGTATATCTTTTATCAGTTCAATTACGTTATAAACTGAGTGGTATGTATATCAGATTGACATCAACTTGGTGTTTAGTACAAGTAATTAATTTACCCAACTTGTAGCTCCCTGTACAATGCATCCAACAGAGCAATTCTAGTAAAGAAGTAGGGAAGATTTTTGACAGACCATGAATGCTGCTTAAATTGGCATCGCTTTTAGATTAGAACTGTGAAAGCAAGAAACTGACATCTCTGTTGGAATTTGCTGTGCAACATTAGGAGATTGTTAACCTAGAACTGTGAGCATTTAATTTAATGAAGAATGATAGAAAAATCCGGTTTATCTATGAATGTTTTTTTATTTATTTATTATCTTTTTTTGCTTACAGTCACCAACTGGTGACTTCTGCAAACGTCATAGCATTTTTATACAATTTTTGTACAAACAGTAGGAATTTGCAATTCACATGTACAAGAAGATACTTACGGGTGATGCACTTGGCATTATTTGGTACAGTACTTCATAATGCAACATACAGTTGTTACGTACACTACTGGCCATTAAAATTGCTACACCATGAAGATGATGTGCTACAGACGCGAAATTTAACCGACAGGAAGTAGATGCTGTGATATGCAAATGATTAGCTTTTCAGAGCATTCACACAATGTTGGCGCCGGTGGTGACACCTACAACATGCTGACATGAGGAAAGTTTCCAGCCGATTTCTCATACACAAACAGCAGTTGACCGGCATTGCCTGGTGAAACATTGTCGTGATGCCTTGTGTAAGGAGGAGAAATGCGTACCATCACATTTCCGACTTTGATAAAGGTCGGATTGTAGCCAATCGCGATTGCAGTTTATCGAATCACGACATTGCTGCTCGAGTTGGTCGAGGTCCAATGACTGTTAGCAAAATATGGAATCAGTGGATTCAGGAGGGTAATACGGAACGCTGTGCTGGGTCCCAACGGCCTCGACTCACTAGCAGTTGAGATGACAGGCATCTTATCTGCATGGCTGTAACGGATCGTGCAGCCATGTCTCGATCCCTGAGTCAATACATGGGGGCGTTTGCAAGACAAAAACCATCTGCACGAACAGATCAACGACGTTTGCAGCAGCATGGACTATCAGCTCGGAGACCATGGCTGCGGTTACCCTTGACACTGCATCACAGACAGGAGCGCCTGCGATGGTGTACTTAACGATGAACCTGGGTGCACAAATGGCAAAACGGCATTTTTTCGGATGAATCCAGGTTCTGTTTACAGCATCATGATGGCCGCATCTGTGTTTGGTGACATCGCAGTGAACGCACATTGGAAGCATGTATTCGTCATCACCATACTGGCGTATCACCCGGCGTGATGGTATGGGGTGCCATTGGTTACACATCTCGGTCACCTCTTGTTTGCATTGATGGCACTTTGAACAGTGGACGTTACATTTCAGGTGTGTTACGACCCGTGGCTCTACCTTCATTCGATCCCTGCGAAACCCTATGTTTCAGCAGGATAATGCACGACTGCATGTTTCAGGTTCTGTACAGGCCTTTCTGGATACAGAAAATGTTCGACTACTGTCCTGGCCAGCACATTCTCCAGATCTCACACCAATTGAAAACGTCTGGTCAATGGTGGCCGAGCAACTGGCTCATCACAATATGCCAGTCACTACTCTTGATGAACTGTGGTATCGTGCTGAAGCTGCATGGGCAGCTGTACCTGTACACGCCTTCCAAGCTCTGTTTGACTCAATGCCCAGGCGTATCATGGCGTTATTACGGCCAGTGGTGGTTGTTCTGAGTACTGATTTCTCAGGGCCTATGGACCCAAATTACGTGAAAATGTAACCACATGCCAGTTCTAGTACAATATATTTGTCCAATGAATACCCATTTATCATCTGCATTTCTTCTTGGTGTAGCAATTTTAATGGCCAGTAGTGTAGTATAGGTATTTGAATTTACAGCATGCTGTTACAAAAATAATATATATTACAATCACCTCAGAATAGTAAATCATATAGATAGAAGAGTTAGGCCTACATTTAAGAATAGCTGCATTTTAATATCAGTATTGATTCAGTGAGTACAAACATTTGTGTGTTAGGAATGATTTTAATTCCCTTTTGAATACTTTACCTCTGTGGCATCTTATAGCACTTGGCAGTTTGTTAAACCATATCTGGCCATTTATCCAAGAACTATGATCTGTTGACTTTAGTTTAGTTCTGTTTATGAAGAAGCAATCTTTTTGTCTTGTGTTATGGGTACACACATCAGAGCACTTAGCTTCTTTATTTTTATGGTCCACAAAGAATGTTATTAATTTGTACAGATACAAGGAGTATACTGCTGACATTTATGTTGTACAAAGGTTTCTCTACATGAATCTCTGTATCCTAGTCGCTGCATGGTCCTGATTCCTCTTTTCTGCAGTGTTACGATTCTGTTCAAGTGTGTATCAGCAGCACATCCCCATACCTCTATTCCATAATTAATATATGCAAATATTGTCCCATAATAAGCAGTTTTTAATGTTTGTTCAAAGACTAATTTTGATAGTTTGCTAATTAAGAGCAGTGAACTGCTGATTTTATCGCATACAAAACTGATATGTTCTACCCATCTAAGATTTTTGTCTAAGTATATCCCCAAAGATTTACATTTGTCAGTGTCTACTTTTTTTATGCCATTTATATTATCAATACAGGTTTGGTATGAATTACCAAGTTTAAATGGTAATAGCTGGGATTTGCTAATACTGACTTTTAGACCTTGATCATGGAAGTAAGTAGTTATTTGACTTAAGCCATCAGTTGCAGCCAATGTCAAGTCATTAGTTTGTTTGGCAAAAGAACAAAAGCAAGGTATTATCTGCATAACTTACTAGTTGGGAGTACAGAGGTGCCTCTGAATCATTAATGTTCACCGGGAAAAGGAAAGGGCTCAATACAGAGCCCTGAGGTACACCTTGTTTCACTGTTTCATAGCTGGATTGGAATGTTTGATCTGACCATTAATTTCATAACTCAGCCTTGTACACTGCTTACGATTGGTTTGATAAGTGATCAGTAGTTGTATGGATGTGGCATTTATATTGTAATTTTCCAGTTTGCTTAGTAGTAGCTCATGGTTCACTGAGTCAAATGCTTTAGTAAGGTCTAGAAATATCCCTGATGCCTGCATTCCCTCATCCAGAGCATCATACACCTTGTGGAGAAATTCGGTAATTGCCGTAATGGTACTGTGATGCTTTCTGAAGCCATGCTGTGTTTCTGCTAGTAAATTATTCTTTGTGAAATAATCAATAAGTTGTGTCAACAAAACAATTTCAAATATTTTACTGAAAAATGGGTTAGTGATATGGGCCTGAAGTTTGATAGCTCTTCTTTCAATCCTTTTTTATGCACATTTTTAACTGTACTTTTCTTCAATATATTTGGAAATGTGTGCTCCCTGATACTACTGTCGATCATATGGGTAATTATTCCAACTAATTCCTTATTGCATTTTTTAATTATAATACTACTCAGTCCATCCCATTCAGATGAGGTTTTATTCTTTAAGTTATTTATTATTTTTCCTATTTCCTCCACACTCACTTCCTTAAATTCAAAAGCAGTTTCCAGCCTAGGGTAAGGCTTTACAATCTGAGTCAGAGCTGTGTTATTAACTGGATTCACAGCTGAAAATATAAAATATTCATTAAATATATTGCAAATTTTATCTGGATCATTAATATGGTTTCCTTCATGATGGATTCTGTCAATCTGAGCATCTAACTTAGGGGTGGCTTTGCAATATCTATTTATTATATTCCATGAAGTCTTCCTTATATTTGATGACTGAGCTATTTCCTTATGTAGGATCTGTTTTCTTAAATTTGAGAGCTGTTCCTGAAATTGTTTTTTAGCTTGATTATACTTATCCTTAAATACGTGCAGTTTAGTTGACTTATGTAGCACACTTAGATCCTCGATATTTTGCCTGAGTTTAATCATGTAAGCTGGAAGAGTCAGTCTGGTGTTTTTTACATTTTGGTTGTGAGTCACTACTTTCTTAATTTCTTTCACTAGGCAGCAAAAATTAAAATATTGTAAAATAATATCATAAAAGTTGGCCCATTTGTACTTGGGCCCTTTTTGCTCAAGAACTAGTGCTCATCCTCAGATTATAGTTTACCTTTAAATGCATTACTGTTTTTCTCTTTAACCATCCTTTTATGTTCTACAACCTGAGTCCTTTCTTGTGTACTTGTGTCTTCAGAGTCTACAAACTGACATTTGTGGTTTGAATAGTGGAAGTCCACATTCCAGCATCTAATACTATCTTTTACCTCTTTACTTAGTATTATGTAGTCTATTCTACTAGAAGTAGTCTATTCTACTAGAAGTAGACTGAGTTACTCTTGTATCTGAACTTACTGCACTCATGAGATTATAGGAGTTAAGGGTATCTATTAGCCTGCTGTTATGGTTATTGCAAAATGTTGCCTCTATATTCAAGTCGCCAAGTATTGTTACCTCGTTTGGGTCACGGTGTCCCACTATTCTACTAAAAATATCTATGAAATGCCCTACCTCTGATTTTGGTGGACAATAAATCCCAATAATTTTCTGTTTCATCGTGCCCTTTCCGCAACCTTTGATATGGAGTTTAACGCCTGTCACTTCAGTCAAGCCTTCATTATTATACAGATCTAGATGGTTTAATTTACTTACTTAGAGCTGCTCTCTAACAAATACTGCTACACCTCCACGTTAAAGATGCTGTCTATAGTAGCTATTTCCTAGGAAATAGCCAACTAGTTTAAAGTAAATAATTTCCTCAGATTTTAGTCCATGCTCGTTTCACACAACTACATGAGGTGAATGACAATTAACAAAAGTCTGCAAAACATTGAGCTTATTTCTAAGATATTGTATATTTATCTAAAAACAAAGATGATGTAACTTACCAA
This sequence comes from Schistocerca nitens, assembly GCF_023898315.1. Lineage (NCBI taxonomy): Eukaryota > Metazoa > Arthropoda > Insecta > Orthoptera > Acrididae > Schistocerca > Schistocerca nitens. Next base: position 305,117,733 of record NC_064614.1, read on the forward strand.
ACGAAAGCATTGGCATGTTGATAGACACACAAACAAACACAAACACACACACAAAATTCAAGCTTTCATAACCAACAGTTTCTTCATCAGGAAAGAGGGAAGGAGAGGGAAAGACGAAAGGAAGTGGGTTTTAAGGGAGAGGGTAAGGAGTCATTCCAATCCCGGGAGCGGAAAGACTTACCTTAGGGGGAAAAAAGGACGGGTATACACTCGCACACACACGCATATCCATCCACACATATACAGACACAAGCAGACATATTTGAAGACAAAGAGTTTGGGCAGAGATGTCAGTCGAGGCGGAAGTGCAGAGGCAAAGATGATGTTGAATGACAGGTGAGGTATGAGTGGTGGCAACTTGAAATTAGCGGAGATTGAGACCTGGTGGGTAACGGGAAGAGAGGATATATTGAAGGGCAAGTTCCCATCTCCGGAGTTCTGAAAGGTTGGTGTTAGTGGGAAGTATCCAGATAACCCGGACGGTGTAACACTGTGCCAAGATGTGCTGGCCATGCACCAAGGCATGTTTAGCCACAGGGTGATCCTCATTACCAACAAACACTATCTTCCTGTGTCCATTCATGAGAATGGACAGTTTGTTGCTGGTCATCCCACATAGAAAGCTTCACAGTGTAGGCAGGTCAGTTGGTAAATCAAATGTGTGCTTTCACACATGGCTCTGCCTTTGATCGTGTACACCTTCCGGGTTACAGGACTGGAGTAGGTGGTGGTGGGAGGGTGCATGGGACAGGTTTTACACCGGGGCGGTTACAAGGGTAGGAGCCAGAGGGTAGGGAAGGTGGTTTGGGGATTTCATAGGGATGAACCAAGAGGTTACGAAGGTTAGGTGGACGGCGGAAAGACACTCTGGGTGGAGTGGGGAGGATTTCATGAAGGATGGATCTCATTTCAGGGCAGGATTTGAGGAAGTCATATCCCTGCTGGAGAGCAACATTCGGAGGCTGATCCAGTCCCGGAAAGTATCTTGTCACAAGTGGGGCACTTTTGGGGTTCTTCTGTGGGAGGTTCTGGGTTTGAGGGGGTGAGGAAGTGGCTCTGGTTATTTGCTTCTGTACCAGGTTGAGAAGGTAGTTGCGGGATGCGAAAGCTGTTTTCAGGTGGTTGGTGTAATGGTCCAGGGATTCAGGACTGGAGCAGATTCGTTCGCCACGAAAACCTAGGCTCTAGGGAAGGGACCGTTTGATATGGAATGGATGGCAGCTGTCATAACGGAGGTACTGTTGCTTGTTGGTGGGTTTGATGTGGATGGATGTGTGAAGTTGGCCATTGGACAGATGGAGGTCAACGTCAAGGAAAGTGGCATGGGATTTGGAGTAGGACCAGGTGAATCTGATGGAACCAAAGGAGTTGAGGTTGGAGAGGAAATTCTGGAGTTCTTCTTCACTGTGAGTCCAGATCATGAAGATGTCATCAATAAATCTGTACCAAACTTTGGGTTAGCAGGCCTGGGTAACCAAGAAGGCTTCCTCTAAGCGACCCATAAGTAGGTTGGCGTACAAGGGGGCCATCCTGGTACCCATGGCTGTTCCCTTTAATTGTTGGTATGTCTGGCCTTCGAAAGTAAAGAAGTTGTGAGTCAGGACGAGGCTGGCTAAGGTAATGAGGAAAGAGGTTTTAAGTAGGGTGGCAGGTGATCGGCGTGAAAGGAAGTGCTCCATCGCAGCAAGGCCCTGGACGTGCGGAATATTTGTGTATAAGGAAGTGGCATCAATGGTTACAAGGATGGTTTCCAGGTGTAACAGAAACTTTCTCGAACACCTGGAATCCTTACCAAATCTGTTACCTCCAGAAACCATCCTTGTAACCATTGATGACACTTCCTTATACACAAATATTCCGCACGTCCAGGGCCTCGCTGCGATGGAGCACTTCCTTTCACGCCGATCACCTGCCACCCTACCTAAAACCTCTTTCCTCATTACCTTAGCCAGCTTCATCCTGACTCACAACTTCTTCACTTTCGAAGGCCAGACATACCAACAATTAAAGGGAACAGCCATGGGTACCAGGATGGCCCCCTCGTACGCCAACCTATTTATGGGTCGCTTAGAGGAAGCCTTCTTGGTTACCCAGGCCTGCCAACCCAAAGTTTGGTACAGATTTATTGATGACATCTTCATGATCTGGCATGACGTTGTGTGTCTATCAACATACCAATGGTTTCGTTTGGTAAGTTACATCATCTTTGTTTTTAGATATATTTTTCCCACGTGGAATGTTTCCCGCTATTATATTTATATTGCATATTTAAGTGCATGAGCCTTAATGGTACTTTTAGTTTGTCAGTTTTAATTTCCTCCTGTTTTGGATTTTTTTATATTCGGCCAAATCTGGTTGGAGTTGGCCTTTCCACTAGTTTCCCTGTGTGTTGGGATTTAGGGCGATAGCCCGTCTGTTTTCACAGTTGTTTTCACAAATTATTACATCAACAACTTTGTTTATGTCTGATGCAAGTCTCTTTTTACTAGATAGATTTAAATGTTGACCACGCATTGTGAAACTAGTGTTTTCGTAGCTGTTGATGTCAAGAAGACTTACGTTTTTAAACTTGGAGCAGAAATGTTGTAATTTATGATTTGTTCGTTGAATTTCACTATCTACTTGATCAATAACATGGGACAGTATAAGGAGAGTGTAAGTGGCTTATGGGTATAGAATGTGGTGCAAGAACTATCACTATATTTAGCCCAAATAATAAAAAAGCAAGATTTGTGTACGAGCTAAAGAAAGAAGAAGACACAATGGAGATGCCTGTGTGTTGGAAACATGTCACCTGTGATCAATGTGAGGACAGGAGAGCTGTTAGTAGCTGGTGCAATGTATTACGAGGGTTTATGTGCAGTGTACGTATATGTCAGGAGTTCGAGGCACAGGAAACGTGCCTACCTGTTCCAGAATCATCATCACAGAATAGCACAGGAGGGATCAAAGTAAGTGCAACCGCTACCACAGATAAGCTGGTGGTGGAGGGGAGCATCTGGATGTCCCAGGTTGCGAAGCAGCCATTGGAATCAAACATTTTAGGATCAGCTGATGTTGTACCACAAGCTTTGCTCTTGGCCACAGTTTGGTGGTGGTCATTCATCCTGGTCGACAGCTGGTTGGTAATCATACCAATATAAAAAGCTTTGCAATGAGCACAGCAGTGTTGGTATATGAGATGGCTACTTTCACAGGTGGCTATAAAGTCACAATACCATCGATGGCAGACATCACAGAGGCTCTTTGAATTAATGCAAAGACACTATTTCCACACGTTGGTTATTTTCGCAGGAAATCAGTAGGCTTACATAAGGTATCCATTTGCCATTTGTCCTACAAGAATTTTCCACAGAATTAAAAGACAATAGTTATATTTGCTCAAGAACAGCGACATTTAGCCATAGAAAATAGTTTTAGAATGCCAGAATTTGGGTAAGTTGTAGAAATCTTTGTTATTTTGGATGGACTACTTTATGTGTCAGAATATGGCAGAAGCAGCCCAAGTGAAGAGGGGCCCAGACACAGGCTGCTTGGGATCTTTACCGTTGGGCAGCATTGGGGTGTGGATGTGACCACTTAACTGGAATAAAGTAATATGTTTTAAAACAGTGACTTTTTATTAAGCCCAACCAGCTGCATTAAGTGAACAAATATCACGTAACGCTAGTATTGGCAAGATGCTAAGTGAAATCGTCCCTAGAGAGAGCTAATAAGTTAACACAAAACAACAATGAGATTTATGGCATCGAGCAGAGCCGTTTCAACATTACTAAATGGGAGCTTTCGTTCAGGATATCTGAATCATTTCAGATGACCAGAAGGCAGTGTTGGTTGTTGCAAGAAGCAGTGAATAAGGATTAAAAGACAATTTGGCGCTTCAATGGGAAATTGGCGGCAGATAAAGCAGTGGAAACCATGTGGATGGAAGACACAAGTGGCAGGAACCATGTGGGCAGAAACAGCAACATGAGACAAGGGGAGATCCAGTGAGGCAGCATCTTCTGCCATTATGAAGTGCAATAGTGGAGACGAAAACTTCAAAACATAAGTAAATCTGTAAGTGCGCGCAGTGTGTAGCATTTGTTGTCATGTATTGCAAACATTTGCTTTTGCCTTCTTTGTTTGTCATAATGGTGAACCAACAGCAGCGAATAATGCTAAAAGTGATGTGGAATCAATAGGCAAAAATATTATTGTTCCAATATACATTATTGATGTAAGTACATTGAAAGAAATTTTGAGCTCTCTTGCTCAATTGCAGAAAAATGTAAATGATGATCAAAATAGTGTGCAAGCAAATGTGCATTTAAAAACCCAACGGAGCCAAATGAATGAACAATTAAAAGAAGTTAAGAGTAGTATGAACGAAATAAAAAGCAGTATACAGTCTGTGGAGGAGAGATTAAATAAGGGGCTGTCAGAAATGGAAAGCAAGTTGAGGTTAGAAATAGATATAAATGAACATGAATGTGTCAGTTAAATTGTTAAGTTGAATGAAAAATACATAGCTGAAAATTCCAAATTGGAAGAATGGCTGAAAGGGGAATTGGAAAGGAATCATACTGGTACAACGGAAAACGTTAGTGAAGTAGATAGTAAAGCGAGTAGATTAAATCATGATATCAGTACTGTGATACCCAAGAAAATCGAAAACATAGAGTCAAAGGTAGCTAAGATGGAACACAGAAATGTTAGCAACATTGTAAATATGCTGCCCATACATAGGCCTACTGTTCAGAATATTAGAGGTTTTAATAATGATGGAAAATGTCACCCTGCCAAATTTGTTGCTCGTTGTAGACATCAATTTGTGGATGGAATGACTGATTTGCTAAAGATTAAGTTTATGTGAGGGGCTTTAGAAGGGGAGCTTAATCATGGGCAAACCAAAATCGAAACAATTTTATAACTTATGAAGACTTTGAGGTGGGATTTTTAAATAAATACTGTGATGGGGTAAAACAATCCAGAATCCAAAATAATTTCTTAAATGGGACTGTATACAGACAAGGGAAGGAAAGATGAGAGATTTTTGTATGAGGGAAATAGAAAATTAGCACATTTGGACAAGCCAATGCAGTCATTAAACATCATTTTCATTTAAAGAGCAGACTGCTTGAAAATGTACAATGGGATCTCATAAATGCTCCAGGAGATGATGTAGACTTATTTCTTGACTATGATTGGAAATGGCTACTGCTTTACCATTCAGAAACACAAAAATTTCCAAAATGACAGAAATCACGATGAAAGGGACAACAGGAAATACAGGGAGGACAACAAAAACTCCCACAGAGATTCCAGGAATGATGGTAGGAGCAATTAAGGATCAAATGATAGAAGGGATTACAATAGGCCACAATATGATCATGTTGAAGGGACAGCTGGCGGGTCAGACAGATCTCACAACTGGGGAAGTGAGTAGGTATCCCACATGAGGTCCAAGCTGGAATGCTTGGAAAAGGACCAAGAGAGAAAGGCTGACTAAGGAACCTATGTATAGGCAGTTTAATTCATTACATATGGAGAGGATTTTGGGTGAAGGTGAATTTGGGGAGAATTTTTTGAAAGTGCTGAAAGAAAAGGAAGGGGTGAGAAAAATCAAAGAAAAGAGCGTCAATGAAAATGTAAGTGATTTGTTTCAATGGGCTGAATCAAATGATGGAACAAATGGCGGAGATTCAAATATTTATGACAATGGAAATGATTGTCTGGCATTTTTGAGGTATCATGATGCTGTTCGTTCTGATACTGCGGCTGACAAAAGGAAAGTTGTGTGTGTGTTAATACTACTAAACATCATGAGAAAATTGTACATGAAGTAACTGGCAGTTGTGTTTCTATGCATGCAAATGTTGGAAGGGCGAATTATTTATGTGCTAATATTCCTCGTGCTGGTTCTATATGTGATATTTCAAATGTTGTTGATGGTGATGTGAATTTTGAATCTTGTTCAAGAAAGTTGCTGATGTTGCATGTGCTATTGCTGACGTGAATGCTAGTGAGAAGGATGCAATAAATGGTGTAGTGGAAGCAGATCCACCAAATAATATTAATGGTGCAACTGGTATTACTGGAGATCTTTGTGATGCCATTATTGGGAGCAATGCCTCAGATGTCTTTGTTGTAACTAGTAGTGCTGCAGAGACAGATCCTGTGTGCAAAGTAGATGTTATTGGTGTAAATAGTTCTTCATACACAGAAGGAAAAATTTATTGCAGAGAGGGGGCACTAGCAGATGTACCTAATGCAAATAGAAATGTAGATGTAGCAATAAGTAAGGATACAAGTGAAAATTGTAAACAAATGGAATTTAATCTTTTTGGGAACCAAAGTGAGGAATTTATAAATGTACAGTTTAGAGCAACAAGAAAAGACCAGGCCACTAGAAATACTAAGGCACAGTGGAGAAAAAATTTATCATGGGGAAAATGAAATAAATATGAAATTTCTGGCAGCTACTGAGGAACTTTCTAATGAAACTGGTTTGGTAGACAGCAATGTTTTGCAGTGTGTTGTCGATACAGCCGGAGATACAAGTAGGAGAGATGTAAATGTGGAAGTAGACTGTGTTGAGTTACAATGAAATATTAGTTCTGGGAGCAGCAACAAGGCAATGAACCACATAAAGGGAGAATTCAATATTATAACCATGGAAGGTGCTATAGATGAATTTCAAAGCTTTGAGAAGATTCTGCTTGAGGAAGAATCTTTTAGAAGAAATAGGGTAGTAAAATTACAACCGAAAATTAAAGTGAGTGTTGGAGGGTTTGAGACTGAAGCAACTTCTCCATTCGGGCAATGAGATTAGTGGGATCTCTGAAATGTTTTATGAGCATCTGAAATCCATCACACAAGTTATGGAATTGCCAGTCGTTGGAATGCAGATTAGGGGTCTGACTGACAGGTTAAGCAAACCTGTTAGGACCCAGATAATGTTGTGTTTTAAGATAGGTGATATTGAATTTAGTCACAACTGTATCATTATTACTGAACTCTGTATGAATTTTATAATTGGTACGGATTGGATGATCAATGTGGGAGCTGTTCTAGACTGTAAAAGAAACCAGTTAAAGATAGATGAAAGTGGGGCAACACATAATTAACAGGGATCAAAGGGCAAGAGAAAACAGTGAACAGTGGGAGGGGGGAAACACAGAGATCTGAAGAAGACACTGTCAGAAATGAAACACAAAATTGATAACATTGAAACGATAAGTGAAGGACAAAGGAAGGAGATGCATGATCTACTAAGTGAATAATATAATAATGTATTTTCTGATGTGCAGCGACCATACCATATAGCTGTTGCATTAAGGAAGGCAGCTGAAACTGAATTGGAAAGAATGCAGCAGATAGGGATTATAGAGAGAAGCAATAGTAAATACAATAATCCACTAGTTGTTGTCAAGAAGAGGGATAAATCAGAGAGGCTTGCATCAGAGGCTAGAAAGCTGAACCCATAATCTATAGGGAAACAGATCACCCAGAAAATATGGATGACCTGTTCTATCAGTTCTATCAGTTCCATCATGCTGAAATAATGTCAAGTGTGGGTCTGACATCTGGTTTCTGGCAAATTCCCTTAGCCAAGAAGAGTAGACAGTATACTACTTTCTTATATGGTGGCATATGCTACCAATTTAAGGTAGTTCCTTTTGGACTGGGCATTTCTGTGGCTATTTTTATAAGAGCATTAGATCATGTTTTACTTAGAAAGCTTTTGAGCAAACTGACACTTTATGTGGATGACATATTGACGGCATCTGTTGACAGGAAAAGTCGCTGCCATCTTCTGACAGAAGTGTTAGGTGCTCTTAGAAGGGGTGGCATAAAGCTTAAAGTAAGTGAGTGTGAGTTTGCCAGGAAGGAGATAGAATTCTTCGGACATGTTATCACACGCACGGGAAAGATACCAAAGAAAGACATGATAGATGCTATAGCTAAGTGCCCAGTTCCTAATAACAAGAAGCAATTAAAGTCCCTTTTAGGAAGTGTAATCTGTATCAAAAATTTATCAGGAATCAGAGTCTACACTCACCAATCCTAACCAAGTTTCTAAAGAAACATGCAATTTGGATGTGGATATAGGATTGCACCAAAGATTTTCAGGAGATAAAGGATGGTTTAAATAACAGTGGATTACAATACCACCTGGATCCAATCCTGCATTACTATTTGCACACTGACAGCAGTGATTATGGTTTGGGAGTAGCACTGTCACAGAAAAAAGCGGTAGATGGACACGAAGAACTGAGGAGTATAGCTTTTGCATTGAGTACTCTTTCTAAACATGAGCAGAGTTATGAGATCACTGAAAAGGAGTTGTTAGCAGTTGTGGGGGCATTCACCGAGTTTAGTAACTATCTATTGGATCATGAAGTGATTGTTTTCACTGATCATAAAGCATTGAGCTATTTAAGTGCATGTAAATTGTTGAACAGCAGACTAATGAGATGGGCTATGTTTCAGCAGCAATTTAATTACAGCATCCAGTACATAAAGGGAACTGAAAATGTTGCGGTGATGCTTTCTCAAAATTATCAGTGGGAATTGGGGTATGTTAAGAGAGGAAGAGGATGGAAAGAAAGAATTTAAAATGCGAGAGAAATATCAGAGGAGTATGCAGGGACATGAGAAGATCACAGGATCAGGATCCCAAACTACAATAGACAAAGAGGTGCCAGCAAACTAGAGACAAGGAAAATTTGAATATTACAAAAAAAAAAAAAAAAAAAAAAAATGGAATTTTGTTCAGAAGAGCAAACAAAAATAGTGATGAATGGAAGTTATGTTTTACAGAGGACTATGACAATGATTTAATTCAGCATGTGCACCTGAGCTATGGACACTGTGTACCTAAAAAATGCACTGAGGGAAAATGTTGCGTTCAGTAATATGGTTAGACGAATTTGGAAACAGCTTTAGAGTTGTGACACCTGTCAGAGAGTTAAGGTAAGCCAGGCACGCAGTCAGGAATACATGCAGTGTATAATACCTGAAAAGGTAGGATATCTGGTAGCAGTTGGTCTTTTTGGATCACTGACATCTGGAAGAGGTGGATGCAAATACATTTGTGTAAAAGTGGATGTATTTAGTAAATATATCAAGTTGAATGCAATAAAATAGGCAACCAGTAAGAGTCTGATTTCCAAGTTCACACAAGAGTATTTTCCTTTGATTAGTGTACCAACAGCTATTTTAAATGACAATGGATGCCAATTCACTAGTAATGATTGGATTAAGTTTACAGACATTGCAGGGATAAAGCATATAAGAATTTCAGTGTATCATCCCTTGAGCAATCTGGCAGAGTAATATATGAGAGAATTGGGACGACTCTGCAGAACATACTGTAGCAATAAACATAGCTCTTTGGTGAAACATCCAAAAAGATTTTGAAACTGTAATGAATGGTGTGAAGCATAACACAATAGGGTTTTCACCATGGGAGGTGGAGTTCAACATAAAACCACCAAATCTGATCTCAGAACATGTCGATTATCCCCCACATAATGAGATGAGAAGAGAAGAGTTGGAAACTTTTGTAAGGGAGAACATGGAGAGAAGAGCACTGCAAAGAAAGCAGAGACATGACAGAAAGATGAAGGTGACAGAGATAAGAGTTGGAGATCTGGTGTTGGTGAGGATGAAGGAGAAGTCAAGTGAGCACAACAATGAGACAAAGACATTTTTTGAATCATATTATGGGCCTTTTGAGGTAATGGCAATTCCACATCCAAATGCATACTGTTTGGTTTGCCCCCAGACAAACAAAATACTTTGCCTGAGAAATATAAATGAGAAAGTTATATAATGAAAGAGGATCATGATGGAATATGTTGAAGTGAGTGAGACTGGAGAGAGTGGTGTGTGTGTGTGTGTGTGTGTGTGTGTGTGTGTGTGTGTGTGTGTGTGTGTGTGTGTGTGTGATTTAAATAGTGTTTTTTTTTTATCCTAAAAAAATGAGTATTACTTGACCAGTGACTTTGTAATAACACTGTGTGTTTTTATCAAGTGCACATTTAAAGATTTTTGTTATTGCTTAGATTTTAAGTTATATATAGTTATTGTACACAAGCAGGAGGGTAAAATGGGCCATTTGATTTACGAAAGAAGTAGTTGGGGATTAATGGTTAATTTTCTTGTCAGATATTGAGTTGGACTTTGTTGCACTGATACTGAGAGGACTACTATGATGCACAGCTGGAAATTATTTTGCATTTTTCACATTACTTTGAGAATCGAATCCCAAACTGGAGGTTTGATTTGTGCATTTCTTAACCTTTGTTTAGTTTTCCTTAATGACTTATCACAGTAAAATTTCAGTGAATGTGGCTTTCATTAGAATATCTTAGCTTGTTTCGCAATTGGGAGTCTAAGTACTTATATGGAGGAGGATGGGTGGGCCACAGACTGAAACTGATACAGTGTTTTTTTAAAATATATACAGTAAATTTTTCTCATGGATGCAGTGGGTGATACTTGGCCTGTCAGTGAAAAGGACTCTGGATTGGACATACTGACTCAACGGTTGCAAGAGACAAGACGGATGAAACCTAATGTATCAGTGAGTGTTGAAAGTTTGTGCTGTGGATAATGAAACTGGAAGCAGAGTACACAAGAGAGTGCAAAACGTGTTTCATTGGTGTAAAGTTCACATATATGTATATGTTTTACAGGAAAAAGAAAGAACTCATTTATGAAATTCTGTGTGGCATAAGAGTACATTAATTTTAAATCATTTCATTGTAAATCTTAAGCCTTTTAAATAAAAATTTGGATGTTTATATTTAACACGGAATGGAAAGTAATTTTAACCATCTTCCACATTTCTGGCACATAGGTAATATTACCTGCATATTTTGTAAATACTGGAATTCTATTTGCCACTTATAGTTTTATGTATTGTTTACTTTTTATTTATTTAATGCTGGAATGCCCTCTGGGAACATATGTTTTCATACAACAGGATTGTTTAAGTATTGTCTCGAACTAAAAGTAAATAGCCTTTTTAAATTTCATGTCCCTCAGACTAATTATTAAGAAATTTTGTTCTTCATTTGTGATTTGGCCAAAATCTCTGGGGGGGGGGGGGGGGGTTATTATAACACTACTATAACATCGATGACCAGTGGTAGGCAACATCATAGAGGCTCTTTGAATTAATGCAAAGACACTATTTCCACACGTTGGTTATTTTCGCAGGAAATCAGTATGCTTACATAATGTATCCATGTGCCATATGTCCTACAAGAATTTTCCACAGAATTAAAAGACAATAGTTATATTTGCTCAAGAACAGCGACATTTAGCCATAGAAAATAGTTTTAGAATGCCAGAATGTGTGAAAGTTGTAGAAATCTTTGTTATTTTGGATGGACTACTTTATGTGTCTGAATGTGGCAGAAGCAGCCCAAGTGAAGAGGGGCCCAGACACAGGCTGCTTGGGGTCTTTACCATTGGGCAGCACTGGAGTGTGGACGTGACCACTTAACTGGAATAAAGTAATATGTTTTAAAACAGTGACTTTTTATTACGCCCAACCAGCTGCACTAAGTGAATAAATATCACGTAAAGCTAGTATTGGCAAGATGCTAAGTGAAATCGCCCCTAGAGAGAGCCAATATGTTAACAGAAAACAACTACGAATTTTTCGCAGTGAGCAGGACCAAAAAGCTTTACAAGGCCCAGCCTCTGATGGAGTAGGATAACCCTGTGGACTAAGAGCGGACTGGACAGGTCTTGCAGCTGGGTCTTATAGGGGGATGGGATTGAGAGTGGCAGTGGGATGGACTATGATATTGGGTGGCCAACAGAACATCACTTTTGGAGGGATGGGAAGGATCTAGGGGAGGATGTCCCTCATTTCAGACTCAATGATGGATAATCAAAGACCTGACAAAACATGTGGTTCAGTTGTTCTAGTCTGTCATGGTGTAGGGTGATGAAGGGGGTGTTCTATTACAGCTAGTTCTTGGGGTTGATGGGAGGGTTGGGGATGTGAGGTGTTACGGCATAGGAAATCTATTAGTGAACTAGGTGTGGGGGGATAGTGCCTGTCTGTGAAGGCCTTTGTAAGACTTTCAGCATACTGGAAAATGGAATTCTTGTCACTGCAGATTTGCCATCCCCAAGTGGCCAGGCTGTATTGGAGGGATGTTTTGATGTGGAAGGGATGGCAGCTGTCAATATGCAGGAGTGTGGTAGAGCCTTCAGGCTGACTCCTTCATCTATAGACTATGCTAGAGTAAATCAATCCCAGAGTTCCAACACAATCTCTAATCCCTGCTTGAAATCTTGCGCCCTTTCCAGAACCTCTACCCAGAATCTGTATCCCTCTTCACACTACGACATACTCCCTGAAGTCCACAAAACCCAACAGTCCTGGACATCCCACTGTAGCTTGTCATTGTGCAACCACTGAAAGAATATCGGCTCTCACTGACCAACGCCTCGTACCAAGAGCCTGAAATCTAGCATCCCTTGTCAAACATACCAACCACTTCCTTCACTTAATCTCCATCATCCCCAGCCCTTTACCTCTTGGATCTCTACTTGTCATGATGCCATTTCCCCATACACCAACATCCCTTATGCCCACAGTCTTGCATACGTGCAACGTCATTCAGACTGCAAACCCACTACATCATTCCTCTTACATATTACTAAATTTATCCTTACACACAACTACTTCTCCTCCAATTCAGCATGGCACCTTCCTGGGCATTGACCACCTCTCATCTGATGGCTCCATCTACACATCTAACCTCATTAAACCTACCAACTCCAACAGTACCTGCATTTTGACAACTGCCATCCCTTTCACACCAAAAAATTCGTCCCATAAAGCCTGGTTGCCCAGGGATGGTGTATCTGTCGTGACAAGAACTCCACTGTCCAGTATGCTGAAGATCACACAAATAGGAACTATCCCCCAGACCTAGTTTACAAACAGATTTCTAATGCCATATCCCAACAAGCCCCCAATCCTCCAACCACTCCAAGAACTAGCTACAATGGAATGATTCCTTCGTTGCCCAATACCATGCCAAAATGGAACTAATGATCCACATCCTTAATCAGGGCTTTGATTATCTATCATCACACCCTTAAATGAGGGACATTCTAACCGAGATCCTTCACACCCCTCCTAAAGAGGTTTTCCATCACCCATGCAACCTCCACAGCATCCTAGTCCATCCCTGTGCTAATCCCAATCCCAATGCCTTGCCACAGGGTTCATATCCATGAGGCACACTCAGGTGTAAGACCTGCCCAGTCCACCCCCCAGCTCTTCCTATTCCAGTCCTGTACTACCCCATCAGCAGATGGGCCACCTGTGAAAGCAGCCATGTCATATACCAGTTCTGCTGCAATCATTGCATAGCTTTTTATATTGATGTGACTACGAAACAGCTGTCCACCAGAATGAATGGCCACAGAGAAATTATGGCCAAGAGAAAAGTTTACTGCCCTGTAATGCAACAAGCAGCTGAAAACAGCATGCTTGATCTCAATCTGGATCCTTCCCTCCAGCACCTGCTCTTTTGAACTGCACAGGTGTGTGTTATCGTTACAACACATTCTCTGCTCCTGAAATCAAGTTACACAAAACTACTGTCCACACATCCTCAATGGAAGGTTGGCAACACTGCGCCGACGCAGACTCTTCGAGTATTTGCTGCATTAAATAATTATAAAAAACGTTGTTATTAAGCTGTTTTTAAACGTTTACAGTTGTTATAAATATAATCTAAGTGTTGTTAAATTAGTAGGAGTGTTAGTGAAGTATAAAATAAGATTAAATGGGGTAAGAAGCGTATTTTTCTTCTCGCGCCTATAGCAAGAATCCTAGGCCTAATTTCACGCGTGCGAATCGTAAGTAAGCAGTGAATTAAACTTATAGGTAAACGTTTCCTGAGGGTATAAATAAAAGTGTTGTTACATTAGTGGAAGTGTTAGTGAAGTGTTAAAGAAGATTAAACGGAGTAAGAAGTTTATTTTCCTTCTCGCGCCTATAGCACGGATTTTAGGCTTAATTTCACGCGCGCGTATCGTAAGTAAACAGTGACTTAAACTTATATGTAATCACCAGTTTTTTTATTCAGTAATCTTTCAATTTATTTATATCTGCTTGAATAGTTTCTAGGGTCCTTTGTTTACGTTTTAGTCAGTACTGAAATCAGTTTATACAATTTCTGTTTTTACCATGAGTGAGAAGTGTGTGACATGCCGTAGGATCGTTAGTTCCGGGGTGTGGTGTGATGGGTGCTGTAGTTTCTTTCATTGGGGCGAATGAAGTGGCGTGGGAAATGGGGACATAAATGAGGCTCACCAGTGGTATTGTAGGATCTGCAGTAGAGACAGGAAAATACTGGAACAGGAAGGGAAAATTGCAGCTCTTCAAGATGACTTAGACAAGGCAAGGGAGGAACTGGACAGGTTAAAGAGGGAGAAGGGTGAACAGAGGTGGGAAGTGGCAACAGGTAATAGGGGGAACAGGCAAAGGAGAGCATCAGACAGCTTTGTCATAAATCTTGAAAATAGATTTGACCTGTTGCCTCAGTCAGAATCGGATGAGCCTCATGTAGCTGAAGCTGTAGAAAGGGCACAACAAGCTTTCAAGGACTTAAAAAAGGTAGGGAAATTTGTAAAGAGAAAGAAAGTTCTGTTGTTAGGTAGTTCCCATGGTAGAGGTGTTGGCCAACTACTGCAGGAAAATCTAGGTCCAGAGAACCAGGTCACAAACTTTTTCCAGCCTAGTGCAGATCTGGGTCAGGTAACAGAGGATGTAGGTTCTTTGTGCAAAGATTTCATGAAGGAGGATGCCGTGGTTATAGTGGGTGGTCCGGGAAATAGCACTGACAGAGACTCTGAATATTCCATAGAGAGTGACCTGGTGAAGATAGCATCAGCAACGAAGCATACGAGTGTGGGATCTGTATCTGTGTTGAGATGCCATGATCGGCCTCATTTGAACTCTTCCGTAGGGAGGGTGAACTTGGAGTTGGAGTGGCTGCTTAGGACGGATATAGGGTCCCATATTGGTTTGATTCCTGTAGATGCTATTGATAGGTGGGACTACACTAGGCATGGCCTTCACCTCAATAGGAAAGGGAAGGGAAAACTGTCTGGGTTGATAGCAGAAAACGTAAAGGGGGGGGGGGGGGGGTGGGCACTGTCACAAGTGGTAAAATACCAGTGGTCACAGGTGTCAGAGGGATGCCTTTTTTAGGATAGGGAAGGGAGAAAGAAAACGAGTTTTAAGAGAGATTGGCAGACACACTCAGTTTGAGAAAACAGATGAACAGGAGTCAGATTTTAGCATACAGATTCCATTTAAACAATGTTTAACAGAAAGTAATCAGAAACTGCCAGTTCATCTTCACCAAAGCAGTTATAATCCCATTAGTATGCGGTATCAGTTATTTTTATTACACCAGAACATTCCGGGACTCAGAAATAAAATTGATGAACTACTCATTTGTATTGATGAAATGAATTCATCTAACCAAATTGACATAATCTGCCTCTCTGAACATCAAGTGACCACTGGCATAGATATGTTAGACATTTCAGGATTTAAGCTAGCTTCCTACTTCTGCAGAGTAGATATGGATGGAGGAGGAGTTGCATCATTTATTAAAAACTGCCATAAATTCAAGAACATTGACATTAATAAATTCTGTTTAGACCAGCATCTAGAAGCATGTGCAACAGAAGTAGAGTTCCATAACAGATCCTATATAATAGTAACTATTTACCGAGCACCTGCAGGAAATTATAATCTATTCATAAATCATCTAGAAGCTCTTTTGGGTTATTTAACAGGAAGAAACAAAGAAATTTTGATTGCTGTTGACTTTAATACAGATTTTCTAATGCAATCTTCCAGTAAACATTCACTGCAGTTAGTAATGTTGTCTTTCAATCTAACTCACACTGTAAACTTTCCAACTAGGATCACAAAATCCTCAAGAACAGCCATTGCTAACATTTTTATAGACAAATCAAAGGAACAAAATCATATCATAAAACCTGTAATAAATGGACTATCAGATCATGACATGCAGCTCCTTGTTTTAGATGTAAATTCTGAGCAGATTATCAAGACTGCTAAGTCTGAGTACAGGAAAGTAGTCAGTCAACCAAAAATTGAGTGTTTTAGAAAACTGCTCAAAGATATGAACTGGAAAGATGTTTATAGTGCTCATGACATGAATGAAAAATATAACACATTCATGAACAATGTCAGTACCATGTTTGAAAACTGTTTTCCTCTAAAAGATACTCAAATTAAACAGAAGTCTATAATAAAACCATGGATTACACAAGGAATAAAGATTTCCTGTAAGACAAAAAGGAAAATGTTTCTGTCGACCAAGAATAGCTCCTATACTGATGATTTAGTTAAATACAAGGAATACTGTAAAATATTTAAAAAAGTAATTCAGACATCTAAGCAAATGCACTACAAGAAGAAGATAGCAATGTCAGGGAACAAAATAAAAACAATATAGGATATAGTGAAAGAGGAGACTGGTAGAACCAGAAAGGAACAGGAGCAAATAGCATTAAGGGTAGATGACACATTAGTAACTGATGGGCATAGTGTGGCAAATCTATTTAACAAGTACTTTATATCAGTTACTGATAGAATGGGACTTTCAGAATCAGTAAATAATGCCCTTGAATATCTGAAACTAGCCTTTACAAATAGCTTCAGCTACATGAATATGTCACTCACTTCACCAAAAGAAATAACTTCCATAATAAAATCTTTGAAAACAAAGCATTCTAGTGGTTATGATGAAATATCAACAAAGTTAATTAAGGCATGTTCTTGTGAGTGTAGTACAATTCTAAGTTACTTGTGTAACCAGTCAATTATAACTGGGACATTTCCTGACTGGCTAAAATATGCAGATGTTAAGCCTCTATTAAAGAAAGGGGATAAACAGATACCATCAAACTACAGACCGATTTCACTTTTGCCAGCATTCTCAAAAATTTTAGAAAAAGTAATGTACAGGCAGCTTCTCAACCATCTGACCACAAACAACATATTATCAGGAACACAGTTTGGATTTCTGAAGGGCTCTGATATCGAGAAGGCTATTTACACCTACAGTGAAAATGTACTTAATTCATTAAATAACAAATTACAAGCAGCAGGTATTTTCTGTGATTTGTCAAAGGCATTTGATTGTGTGAACCACAACATCCTTTTAAATAAATTAGAATTCTATGGTGTCACGGGCAGTGCTGCAAAATGGTTCAAGTCATACGTAGCTAACAGGAAACAAAGGGTGTCAGTACAAGGGACTAGTGAATTAAGTCATCAGTCATCATCAGAATGGGAAGAAATTACATGTGGTGTCCCACAAGGATCCATCTTAGGGCCATTGCTTTTTCTTGTGTACATTAATGATCTCTCATCAGTTACACTGCCAGAAGCAGAGTTCGTTTTGTTTGCAGATGACACAAGTATTGCAATAAATAGTATGTCGAGTGTAGTTCTAGAAAGATCTGCTAATGATATTTTCATGGATATTAATAAATGGTTTAAAGCCAACTCATTGACATTAAACTTTGAAAAGACTCACTACATGCAATTCAGAACCTGTAAGAGGTTTCCACCCAGCATATGCATAAAGTATGAAGAAGAGCAGATAGAAGAGGTTGACAGTCTTAAATTCCTGGGATTACAACTTGATAATAAATTCAGTTGGGAGGAGCACACCAGAGAACTGCAGAAACGCCTTAACAAATCTGTATTTGCAATTCGAGTGTTAGCAGACATAGGCGACATAAAAATGAAAAAGCTTGCATACTTTGCCTACTTTCATTCCATAATGTCATACGGTATAGTATTTTGGGGTAACTCTTCAAGTCAAACAAAAGTTTTCAGAGTCCAAAAGCGTGTAATACGTATTATTTGTGGAGTAAATTCACGGACGTCATGTAGAAACCTCTTCAAAGAACTGGGTATACTAACCACTGCCTCTCAGTATATTTACTCCTTAATGAAATTTGTCCTAAGTAATATATCTCTTTTTCCAACAAACAGCTCAGTTCATGCATACAATACCAGGAACAAAAATGATCTGCACAAGGACATAAAAGCACTTACTTTAGTTCAAAAAGGGGTCCACTACTCAGGAACACTCATCTTCAATAATTTGCCAGCAAACATAAAAAATTTAGTTACAAATAAAGATCAATTTAAAAGGAGCCTGAAAGACTTACTAGCGGCCAACTCCTTCTACTCCATAGACGAATTTTTTAATAGAAACAAATGATGTATTGTATATATTCATACTATTAGTACTGTTATTTCAGCTTTTATTAAAAAAAAAAAAAAAAAAAAAAAAAGTTGACATGTTCCACATCCACGAGGATCTCCTCAGCATGGATCTATGGAACGAAAAACTAATCTAATCTAATGCAACAGTTTCTGCACCCTCTGTCCTATCACCTACTCCCAATTCACATCCCCTCACTTTCATTGTGCACTGCTCTCTGCCAACACACCCACTGGTCTTTTCTTCTTCTCTGCTCCTCTCCTTCTCATCCCACATCTCTCATCCTCCCCCATAGCCTCCTGAGGCTGTGCCTGACATCCTTGCTGGCCACTGTCTGGCCACTACGTGCTACGCTAAGCAGTGTAGAGTTCTCTCCCTCCCAGCCACACCCTGCTATCATCCCCACTTCCCCACTTCACTCCACATTTATGCTTCTGTTCAGTGTGACACAGTTGTATTCTGGCTTGAGATAGTGGGCATATGTGCATGAGGTGTGATTGCTCATGTGAATGTGTGTGTATGTGTGTGAGTGAGAGAGAGAGAGAGAGAGAGAGAGAGAGAGAGAGAGAGAGAGAGGGGGGGGGGGGAGGGAGAGAGAGAGACTGAGACTTTTACAATGCCAAAATCAGAAACATATGCATACTAGAACCAACAGAATTTAAAAAATCTAAAAGCCTGTTTCACCTGTGGGACTTCTCTTTCCTCCCTCATTTCTATTCATTTCTATAATATATTCCCCTTTAAAATAGAACATTAAGAAAAAGAGGGAATAAGAAAGAGGAGGAGGGAAAACAGAATGAAATTCAAATATAAGTAATTCACAACATAGGAAAAATCTGACATATTAGCAGCAAAAAGCAAGCATAGAGAACAGTATGTGTTGTTTGCCCATTGTTGTCTTGTAGGTGTTACTTCACAGAATTAGGCATTTTAATAGAACCTTCACTGTACATGTTTGCTAATGAAACACAATCTGAAAAGAACAGAAATGCATTTAGCTACATTACTAGAAGAAAAATGATCTTCAATATTTAGAACTAAAGCTGTCAGTGGTTCACAAAGTGCTCAATATGTGACCACAGAAAACATCTACAAAATAAAATGTCCAACAGGTACAAGACCAGATTTTAAATCTAAACTGAAATCAATTTTTCTTGTCAACTCCTTCTATTCTATACATGAAATTTTAATTAAAAAACTGTGAGTGCTTGCAGCACAGCAAGTGAACACTGCCCAAGTTAGTTACTACAACCGTTCTTCAAACAAAGCTGCAGATATACTGAAGTGTAATTTCTCTGAACTGTGCAACCAAGTAAATTCATCCCTTTAACTGTTAGTGAAATCAAAAATCACTCTCTCATTGAAAACTGAAACTCCTACTGCTGTACATCATGTTTGCAGCAAGCTGTTGATGAATTGCTGAAATGAAATATCCCAAGTTTTGGCTCTTATGTATTATACCCCTGCAATAATGAGTTTCTCTGGAAGACTGAAATATGCTGTTACTCTTTATAAAAGTGAGGATGTTATTTGTGTCTTATAAGCTGTAACCTACCTCACATTACATGATGTGTTCTAAAGTTTTTCAGAAAGATATGTATAATAGGATACTGACAAACCTTGTAAACCTGAATGTAATTAACAGTAGAGAGTTTGGTTTTCAATATGGTGTTTCTACACATCAAACTACTCTCTCACTTACCAGTAATGTGTTAGAATCCCTAAGCATTACGAAGTTGCCATTTGGTGTTGTGTTTATTTCTCAAAGCACTTTTAATCAGATAGTTTATTTATTTATTTATTTACATCCTGAAATCTTTGAGGTGCATATCTTGTACCCTAGATGTTGGACAAACTTTCATTAATTCAAACATTGTTACATTGAATATTATTTCCTCGGGTCATTTACTATGATGTTTGTACAAGCATACTTACAACAGAGAAAATTCTTTACATGGACATCTTACATAATTTTCTTTTGTTAAGTGGGATATGTTTAACACATAATACAATGCAATACAGGAGGTATTGAATAGAACTGGGAAGAAGAGGAGTTTGTGGCACAACTTGACTAGAAGAAGGGATCAGTTGGTAGGACATGTTCTGAGGCATCAAGGGATCACCAATTTGGTACTGGAGGGCAGCGTGGAGGGTAAAAACCGTAGAGGGAGACCAAGAGATGAATACACTAAGCAGATTCAGAAGGATTGAGGCTGCAGTAGGTACTGGGAGCTGAAGAAGCTTGCACACAATAGAGTAGCATGAAGAGCTGCATCAAATCAGTCTCAGGACTGAAGACCACCACCACCACAACAACAACAACAACAACAACAACAACAATGCAATACAATACAATACAAAACACTTAGTACAAATTGGCACTTTTGCATTTTTACAATATTTGTGTGTACATATCTTCCATGACAGAAGTCTTGGCATCAGATGTGCATTATATTTACAAATTCAGTTTTCAAGATACTGCGATTCTTAGTAAAAACAGTTTTCCGGAAGATATAGTTCCATATTTTTTAAAGATATGTAGTTTGTTAATGGTCTTTAAGTGACTTGGCAGCCTACTAAACAACTGTGATCCTGAATGACATACACCTTTCTTGCACATGGTGATATAACAATGATTTCTGTGTACATCACAATTTGACCTTGTATGGTGTTCATGTAGAGTTTTATTTTGAATAAACACATTTTCCTTCTTTAGCAAGCTCCTTTTTACATACATGACAGCCTCAAGCATATAGACACATGGTATGTGTAGGATCTTAAGTTCTTTAAAGAATGGTTTCATGATTTTCGAGTGTTGGCATTTTTCATCATCCTCACAATCTTTCACTTCACAACATCTACATATATTCTCCACAAGCCTCCATACAGTGTACAGCAGAGGGTACATATACCAATATTATCGATTTTCTTTCCTATTCCATTTGTGTTTACAATGAGGAAAAATGATTGTCTATATACCTCTGCATGCACCCTAGTTTCTCTTAGTCTTATTTTGATTATCCCTATGCAAGATATACATTGGTGGCAGTATAACATTGATATGCCCTTCTTTGAATACACGTTCTCTATATTTATCCAACACAGATTTTGCAGAACTCTGCTGTCTTTCTTCCAAGGATTCATTTAAGTTCACAAAGCATTTCTATTTTGCATATTGCCCACAGGGTGGTCAAGGTATTGCTGTGTTCAAGCCTTTCCAACTCTTTGACAATGACCCTCCTCAGGTCATCCAGCAGGTGAGGAGGGTTCCTGCTGTTATGGCACACCATGACTTCTAGGGAATTCAGGACATGGTATTCCAATTACTGTCCTGAAGGTGATGACACAGACAACATGCAGAAATTGCTACACATCACATCAAAATGTGGCAAGACTAGTAATGAGCCATTTATGCTGCAATGCGCAAACTAGTGCTGCATCTCTTCAGCGTCAGACACCCAAACAGTCACTGGGATGTCATTTATACACACTGTAGGAGCCACTAAGCAGATGTTTGAGACGCAAACTGTAACCAGTCACAGCTGCACTACCAGACTAATGGAGCATCCTCGGGACAGCCACCACCACCACCACCACCACCACCACAACATTGCCATTTATATGATGAGATGCTGAGTTTTGGGTGCTGTGCCACTGTGACACTCTGCCTGTGTGCCACCCAGTGCTGCAGACTTTACCTGCCAGCACCAGCCATCGCTATGGGAGCATTGGTCGCCAGCTGCTGACTCAGCTATTGGGGTCTCCGCACTGCTGAGCAATCGTGCTGCCACCCAGACATGACACAGTGCAGCGCCCACTTTGTCATGGGCAGCAAGATTGGCCCATAACTGCACCAGTGATACATGGGCACCATGGGCCGGTGCCAGGACACACCACTGCATGAAAGCACGCATCTGTAATTGCTGTAGGTTGTTGGAACAATAGAGAGTTTACATGGACAGCCACCTTCACCTCCAACAGAATCCTATGGGCCTCGCCAAATCACTGAACCCACAATGCTCAGGTGGAAGAGCCATTGCCATCCTGACCACTCCAAGAACAGCAGTTCCACACCACTGTAGCAGTTGTTGCACCCCCAACCCACTACACTGCAATGAGACACTGCAAGTTTCAACTGGAGATTGTTGTATAATCTTTGAGTCCACATAGCCTCTCCAGTTGCTTAAAATTGACAGCATACAGTTGTTCTGCATTCTCAGGATACCTTGAAGCCATAATACAAAGGTAGTTGTCATCTGCTGGTGGTGTTGACTACAGGTGACCAGTGTAAGACAGATTTTCAGTGTTTTATGCTTCATGATAGCTATGCTGGCAATCTTTCTTGGCATAAAGTGACAATGAGAGCATTGCATAAACTTGAAATTTTAGGCGTATTGATCAAATGAACAGTTCCAATCAAGAATGGTATGCTGGAAGAACAACTGTAAGTATCCCTCAATATTAACTCAAATTTCCCTCATTTTCACCCAGCACAATCATTTTGTGAAATATGTGTAGGAGGAACCACTGTGTTGCTTGTTTCTTCTTGTAATGTATACTTTTGGCATTTTAACGGCAATTCTACATAGTGTATACCACTGGATTCTGATGGGCATCTCCATACCTTTCTCTCACTTATTAAACTAACTTGTAATGACAAGTGTTCTCCTTTAGAGCTTCTCTATCCCTTCTATTAATCCTACCTAGGAAGAGTCCCAGCCCAATGGTCAGTACCCTAGAACTGGCCAAACAAGTATTTTGTAATCAATTTCATCCATGGGTGACTTATTTTGTTGTTACTTTTGTGGTCTTCAGTCTAAAGACTGGTTTGATACAGCTCTCCAGACTAGCATAACCTGTGCAAACCTCTCCATTCCTCCATAGCTACTATTAACCTACATCCATGTGAACCTACTTACTGTAGTTAAGCCTTGCTCTCCTTCCATGATTTTGAATTCACACACTTCTCTACATTAGCATTTTAATGATTCATTGATGTTTCAGGATATGTTCTACCAAGTGATCCCTTCTTTTAGTCAAGCTGTGCCATACTTTTCTTTTCTTCTCAATTTGTTTCAGTAGTATCTCTTCATTATTTATCCTATCTACCCATACAATCTCCAACATTTTTTCTATAGCCCTGCATAACGAAAGCTTTTCTTCTCTTCTTGCCTGTCCTGTTTATCACATAAATTTCACTTTGACACTCTGGATAAGTACTTTCAGGTAACGCTTCATAGCAGTTAAATTTAAACTCCATGTTAAAATATTTCTCTTTTACAGGAAAACTTTTCTTGCTATTGTCAGTCTGCATTTTACATTCCCTCTACTTCAGGCATTCCCATTTATTTTGTTGTCCAAACAGAAAACTCATCTACCACTTTGTCTCATTTCTAGGTACTGTTCCCATGAATCTCAGCCTGCCATTTGCTTTTTCTACAACTAATTTTTGTGGTCATTTCATTGTAAGTTACTCCAGATGCTTACCACCAGATATCTTACAGTTATTACTGTTCCCAATGAGTTACAGCTAAAGGTGTAATTGAACAGTAATGGGCCTTTCTCTGTATTTATGTGCAATATATTGCATTTATTTATGTTGAGTGGCAACTGACAGAGTCTGTGCCAATTACAGATCCTTACTGATCCTCTGCAGGTTGTCTTGCATCTTGTTACAGTTTCTAATGTTGCAGGTTACTTATGTATAACAGCTTCATCTAAGATTAGTCTAACAGAGCTTCCAAAATTATTCACAATAAACTTCTATACCTCATGAACAGTTATGACCTCCATGACCTCCTAATACTTCCTTGGGGTACTCATGAAATTACTTTTATATATGACAGTTTTGCCCCCATTAAGAAAGATGTGTTGAGCTTTATCTGGTAGGAAGTCCCAAATCCAGTTATGAAGTTGGTCTAATACAACATAAGCTTATATTTTGCTCACGAAGTGACAGTGCAGAAACTTATAAAACATTTTATGGAAGTCAAAGAATGCAGCACCTGCCTGGGTGCCACTGTCTATAACCTTCAGGACCTTGGGAATGAACTGAGTAAGCTGAAATTCGCAAGATCTTTATTGGTGGAATCCTTGTTAATTTCTATAAAGAAGATTCCATTTTACAATACGGTCATAAAATATGTTCCATAATTCTATAACAATTCTCCTTCACAACTGGAATTATCTGCATTTTTTTCCACTTGCTTGGAAGCCTTCAAGGGTATAAGCACCTTTGAGTAACTGACACTAAAATAGGAGACAGCTCTTTCCCTAATTTGTGTTTAATCATACACATAAGTCATCAGGCTCAGATGCTATTCCTTTGTTGAGTAATTTTCCATTGCACAATCTCTTATTTTATTACATGCCAACACAATGATCATGCAGTAATTAAAATGAGGGACTGTATTTTCATCTCCTGCTATAAAACAATTTTGGAAAACCAAATTCAGCATTTCAACTTTCTGTCTGATTACTTTCATTTTGGTGCCGGGACATTGTTGAGTAATAGGTGGATGATAGGATCTTGTTACTGTATGTATGTAACACAAAAACTTCTCAGTATTTTTCTGTTACAAGATGGCACAATTTTACTCTCAAAGATAAAGGACACTCTCCTTACACTTGTTTTGCTTTCATTCAGTTTTTGTTTGTTAGCAAAGTTTCACTTATATTTGTTGTTGAGCTTTCTCTGCTTTTGTAGCAACTTCCTAAAATGGTTATTGAAGCTAGTACAGTACATCATGTATAACATATACTGTAAAATATTTTTGAACTTTACCCCTTGATGCAATCTGTTCCCTATCACATTTTTAATGTAAAAATATCTTCCTATCTTTCTTAAATTCCTTTTAACACCTATAGTCACTGATGTGATAGCAATCACTAGTCACTAATTCTCTCTTCTGTGTAACTGAGTCAAAAGTGTATGTTTTTTAGTTACGAACAGTTTAAGAAATTGCCTTCATGAGTCAGTTGTCAAAACACTGCTCAAAGCAATATTCACAAATCTACAATATGTTTTTTTGTATGTCTTAAACACGAATTTTGTATTCTGTGAAAAATATATTCTACGTTTTTGTTCTAATTCAGCAAGTAAAGATTCCAATTTACTACCGTGAAACCAATGCTGCACACAACTATTGACCATCATCATCATAATCAGCATCAGCATCAGCAACCACCACCATTTGATATCCACTGGTGAAGGAAGAGCTCCTCGAGACTTTTACATACATTGTAGTCTTCCAGTTGCTCCTTCATGTTTTTTAATTTCATCCATCCATCTTTCATAAAATTTTCATCTCATCTTTTGATATCTATTGGTCTCTAATAAAGAAATTCCTTAGCCCGTATATCATTTATTTGCTTATCTAGTATGCAACTTATGTAATTCCATTTCATTTTAATTGCAGTCATTGCAACCCACAGTGTTCTAATACGGCATTAGTAGTGTGCTGCTTCACAGAGTCATGTTGATTAGATTAGATTAGAGTAATACTAGTTCCATGGATCATGAATACAATATTTCGTAATGATGTGGGACGAGTCGAATTTTCCAATACATGACATAATTAGGTTAATTTAACAACATACTTAAGTTAATATAACAACTTTATTTTATTGTGTTTTTTTGTTTTTCTTTATTTTTTATTTTTATTTTTTTAATTTTTTTTAAATTTATATCTAAAAATTCCTCTATGGAGTAGAAGGAGTTGTCATTCAGAAATTCTTTTAATTTCTTCTTAAATACTTGTTGGTTATCTGTCAGACTTTTGATACTATTTGGTAAGTGACCAAAGACTTTAGTGCCAGTATAATTCACCCCTTTCTGTGCCAAAGTTAGATTTAATCTTGAATAGTGAAGATCATCCTTTCTCCTAGTATTGTAGTTATGCACACTGCTATTACTTTTGAATTGGGTTTGGTTGTTAATAACAAATTTCATAAGAGAGTATATATACTGAGAAGCTACTGTGAATATCCCTAGATCCTTAAATAAATGTCTGCAGGATGATCTTGGGTGGACTCCAACTATTATTCTGATTACACGCTTTTGTGCAATAAATACTTTATTCCTCAGTGATGAATTACCCCAAAATATGATGCCATATGAAAGCAATGAGTGAAAATAGGCGTAGTAAGCTAATTTACCAAGATGTTTATCACCAAAATTTGCAATGACCCTTATTGCATAAGTAGCCGAACTCAAACGTTTCAGCAGATCATCAATGTGTTTCTTCCAATTTAATCTCTCATCAATGGACACACCTAAAAATTTGCAATATTCTACCTTAGCTATATGCTTCTGATTAAGGTCTATATTTATTAATGGCGTCATACCATTCACTGTACGGAACTGTATGTACTGTGTCTTATCAAAATTCAGTGAGAGTCCGTTTACAAGGAACCACTTAGTAATTTTCTGAAAGACAGTATTGATAATTTCATCAGTTAATTCTTGTTTGTCAGGTGTGATTACTATACTTGTATCATCAGCAAAGAGAACTAACTTTGCCTCTTCATGAATATAGAATGGCAAGTCATTAATATATAATAAGAACAACAAAGGACCCAAGACTGACCCTTGTGGAACCCCATTCTTGATAGTTCCCCAGTTTGAGGAATGTGCTGATCTTTGCATGTTACGAGACCTATTTATTTCAACTTTCTGCACTCTTCCAGTTAGGTACGAATTAAACCATTTGTGCACTGTCCCACTCATGCCACAATACTTGAGCTTGTCTAGCAGAATTTCATGATTTACACAATCAAAAGCCCTTGAGAGATCACAAAAAATCCCAATGGGTGGTGTTTGGTTATTCAGATCATTCAAAATTTGACTGGTGAAAGCATATATGGCATTTTCTGTTGAAAAACCTTTCTGGAAACCAAACTGACATTTTGTTAGTACTTCATTTTTACAGATATGTGAAGCTACTCTTGAATACATTACTTTCTCAAAAATTTTGGATAAAGCTGTTAGAAGGGAGATTGGACGGTAATTGTTGACATCAGATCTATCCCCCTTTTTATGCAAAGGTATAACAATAGCATATTTCAGTCTATCAGGGAAAATGCCCTGTTCCAGAGAGCTATTACACAGGTGGCTGAGAATCTTACTTATCTGTTGAGAACAAGCTTTTAGTATTTTGCTGGAAATGCCATCAATTCCATGTGAGTTTTTGCTTTTAAGCAAGTTTATTATTTTCCTAATTTCAGAGGGAGAAGTGGGTGAGATTTCAATTGTATCAAATTGCATAGGTATGGCCTCTTCCATTAACAGCCTAGCATCTTCTAATGAACACCTGGATCCTACTATATCCACAACGTTTAGAAAATGATTATTAAAAATATTTTCAACTTCTGACTTTTTGTTCGTAAAGTTTTCATTCAATTTGATAGTAATACTGTCTTCCTCTGCTCTTGGTTGACCTGTTTCTCTTTTAATAATATTCCAAATTGTTTTAATTTTATTATCAGAGTTGTTGATTTCAGACATGATACACATACTCCTGGATTTTTTAATAACTTTTCTTAATATAACACAGTAGTTTTTATAATTTTTGATAGTTTCTGGGTCACTACTCTTTCTTGCTGTCAGATACATTTCCCTTTTCCGGTTACAAGATATTTTTATACCCTTAGTAAGCCATGGTTTGTTACAAGGTTTCTTACGAGTATATTTAGCTATTTTCTTGGGGAAGCAGTTTTCAAATGCATTTACAAAAATGTCATGAAATAAATTATATTTTAAATTGGCATCAGGTTCACGGTACACCTCATCCCAGTCTAACTGCTGTAGGCTTTCCCTGAAATTTGCAATTGTTAAATCGTTGACTGAACGTACTACTTAGGAGGACTGTTTAGTATTGCTGAATGGAGCTATGTCATATATTGTAACTAGCTGTGCACCATGATCAGAGAGACCATTCTCAACAGGCTGAGCATTTATCTGGTTAAACTTATCTTGGTCTATAAAGAAGTTATCTATCGGTGAGTTGCTATCCTTTACCACCCGAGTAGGAAAATCAATAACGGGTGTCGAATTGAAAGAACCGAGTAATACTTCAAGGTCATTTTTCCTATTACCCTCTTTCAGAGAATGTACATTGAAGTCCCCACAAATAATAATTTGCTTCCTCCTGTCTGACAGATAGCACAACAAGGAGTCCAAATTTTTCAGAAATAGATGAAAATTTCCTGATGGGGACCTATATACAGTTACAATTATAAATGTGCCTTTATTTAATTTAAGCTCACAGGCACATGCTTCTATATGTTTCTCTACACAAAATTTTTTTGTTTCTATACTTTTTGCACAATGATAACTTTTGACATATATGGCAACTCCTCCTTTCTCCATATTTTCTCTCATTACATGTGCAGAGAGCTTATATCCACTTACATTTACCTTATCCATATCAGTAACAATGTGATGCTCAGACAGGCATAGTATATCTATTTCATTCTCAGCTTCTAAACCTTCTAAACAAACCAGAAGCACATCTACTTTATTCTTTAAACTTCCAATATTTTGATGAAATATACTTACATTATTTTTAATTATACTTTTATGAGAACCTTTCCTTATTCTAACATTTGCAGTACTCTCCTGTCTGAGTTTCTCATTGTGCTTAGGCCTAGTTCCTATACCAGTGGTCACACGGTGTTCAGAGAGGCAGATTATGTCAACTGGGTTGGGTGCCTTTAATTCATCAATGCAATTACCTAGGACTGAGGTACAACTTGGTGGAGATAAAATTTCTGGTGATTGGTGAAAATTTATAATTGATAGCTGTGATTGGTGATCCAATGTGCTAGAATTGTGCTGTTTAATGTCTTTCCTAAACTGAAGATTTGTTTCAATCCTGACCTCTCGTAGAACTTGACATCTTTCTGTCTTACCTATCCTAAAAAAGGTGCTGCTCCAACACCTGTAACCACTGGTATTTTACCATTCATGGCAGTGCCTCCCCCCCTTAAATTTCTTGCTATTACCCCAGCCAGTTTCCCCTTCCCTTTCCTGTTGAGATGTAGGCCGTGCCTGGTATAGTCCCACCTACTGAGATAATCAACAGGAACCACACCAATATGAGCCCCCGCACCCGACCCAAGCAGCCGTTCCAACTCCAAATTAACTCTCCCAACAGAAGAGCTCAAATGAGGCCGGTCATGGCGTCTCAGGACAGATACAAATTCAACATTGGTGTGTCTCGATGCCGACACAATCTTTACCAGGTCACACTCTATACTGTACCCAGGATCTCTGTCGATGCTGTTCCCTGGCCCTCCCACAATAACCACGGTGTCTTCCCTGGTAAATCCTTTACAGAGTGAACCTAAATCCTCTGTCACCTGATCCAGACTAGCACTTGGTTTGAAAAAATTTGTGACCTGGTATTCTGGTCCTAATTCCTCCTGCAGAAGTTTGCCTACACCTCTGGCATGAGAACTGCCTAACAACAAAACTTTCTTCCTTTTCGATGACTTTCCTACATTCTTTTTCAATTTCCTATTGAAAGTTTGTTGTGTCCTGTCTACACCTACCTCTGCTTGAGGTTGATTAAATAACTATGTGTAACATTGCCAAGCAATATGAAATGGAATGGGAATGTAAAGATTGCAGTAGGGAAGGTGAATGGTCGACTGTGTTATACGGGGAGAATTTGAGAAAGTGTGGTTCATCTGTAAAGGAGATAGCATATAGTGCACTAGTTCAATCCCATTCTTGAATAGTTCTCAATTGTCTGGGACCTGCCCCATGTCAGATTCAAGGAAGACATCAAAGCTATTCAGATGTGGGCTGCTAAAATTGTTACTGGTAGGTTTGAACAACACTTAAGTGTTATGGAGGTGCTTCAGGAACTTGAATAGGAATCTCCGGAGGGAAGGCAACATTCTTTTTAAGGAACACAGCTGCGAAAATTTAGAGAACTGGCTTTTGAAACTGAATGCAGAATGACTACTGTCACCAGTGTGCATTTCATGTAGGGACCACAAAGATAAGAGGAATTATGGTTCATACAGGAAAAAAAAGACACTAAAACTAGTTTGGGAACAAATAAATAACAAAAATGTTTTGCGCGAGGCAGACCCACAATCCCATATTGTTGTTTAGTAGTGTTTTTCCTTAGTAAACTTCAAATTGCACAGTTTTTAAATAAATGTGCCAAGATGAAACACCTGCTGTGGAATGTCTGTTGAATGTTTTGTTTTAAGTGGTTTCTTAAAGATATTCAATAGGTTGCAACAACAAACAACAGAAGTAAATAAGAGAGAAATTCTTTTTGCAGCACATATGAATCATGATTATGCTGTGTGAACTACATATGTGGAATGTTATAATTTTATTGTACAAATGAAATTCTTTCTCTTATTACATGTCTACAATTTATCTGTATTCAAAAACAAATGACAAGAAACCTACCTCTCCATTCAGCATCTGGGTTGGAAGCAAATGCATAGTAAATAGGGCCAATGATTTCATTCATTCCTTGAACATAACCTTGCCCAGGATTCAACTTAGCATATAAAAACAGTATACGCTCCACTACTTCCCAGTGAGCTTCCATGCCTTCTGCCATTGGTGCATAATCTTCTGGCGCTTTTTTAATGGAGAGTGCTATCTGGGAATGTCATATTCAGATACACTTTTGTAGTTTATTTACAGATTTATAATAATAAATTACAAACATTAACCTGACATACTATCACACTTCTTTCTAAAATAATAACTGACATTTTTATGCAACATTAGGATTAATGTGCATTAATAATTCCTTAAAATTATTTTAAAAATAACTGTACAAGTATACAGACCTGCTGCTAGGACAGCATGTCAAAGAAAGAAGGGAAAGAAAGCATTAGTCTTTTCTAATAAACAACACATTTCCTTATAAGCCTATAAGCCACTACATGTTATGAAAGATTTACAATTAAAATACTGCACATATGAAAGTTATACACACATTCTAACAGTCATAAGCTGTATTCTCACATAAGATCACAAAAATGTGGTAGTTTGTATCACACAAATGCATGATCCATGTCACTGCTGCAATAACAAGTCACAATTTTAAGTCTATACCATCAAGACTACATTAGGCACAAAGATGAATTATTCAAATCCAAATCCAGTCAAGGTATTTATTTAAATAAATTGTAGCTGGTTATTGATTATATATTAAAATTATTATATGTTGAAATTTAGTCTAAATAAAACTGTCGATGAGTTCATCTTAGTTCTAAACTGTGTTTTTTTTTTTCATTTGTAACACATGACATTGCAGTAGAAGATTTGATGTCATAAAGATAAGCTCACTTAACCTTAGAAAATCTAGATCCCATTTCAGTTGTGAACATTAAGAAAAAATTTACTGAACTCGTCTAACGACATCTGTTTGGTTAATCTTTCTTGTTATAAGTAATTACATTCTGTTTCATGAAATAACAGGGTAAAATGACAATTTTCAATAACACATAAGGAACAGTCATGTCAATTAAGGGAAACAAAAAGTTCCCATTTACATCAATAATAAAAGAAGAGACAAAAAATAAGGCAATAAGATGCCATGTTGTCAAAGGGTGCTACCCAGATTTCAAAAGGTTATGAAAATACTACCAATTAACATATGATGGGCACAAATTTCAGCGAAAGGTTAGTATATGTAACTATACTAGAACTCCAAAGATAAGTTTGTTGTTGGGTAAGTGAAAGTTGCAGAGGACAAAATAAGATTATCATGAAAAATAGGAGACCAAAGAATAATGAAGACCAAACATGCAAAATCTCTACCACTCAGTTGTTTGGGAGACGTATGGTTGTTTGTGAAGAATGCGTGGACAATGTGGAAGAGAATATGTGAGGTAATAAAAGAAGAGAGTCAAATGTTGAAGGCAAACACATGAAACACGGGGAAATTTAATGTACAATTAACGAGGTAATATCACTGAATAATGCCTCCACACCAGATTAATCAACAATGACAACAAAATCTTCCATGTAGAAAAGTGGCCAAATGTGAGAATGAAGATGTTGATGTTTACTATGTGAATTACCTAAATATCTGTACCCACCTGGATTGTCCTGTCATCATTGTGACAATTTAGCTGACACTCATAACATCAGACGTAATGATTCTCCATAAATGCTTTTTCGTCACATAAAAACATGATTTTATGACTGTGAAACAAACCTCAATACAGTAATCAATGCTGGTAAGCTCGCTTTACTAGCCACATAAATAATTAGAGCAATTTTCAAATGAAAATAACACACTCCCTGCCTTGAACACATACACCCAATGAGTACATGCATACACAAGGAAAAAGATAGGAAAGTAGAACAACCACAACACTATGCCAGAGCCAGCAACATAATTTAATGGGGGTGTGGAGGGCGGGAGGAGAGACATGAGAGAGAAATAAGAAAAATGTTGTGAAATGGCAGTGTAGAGAAGATAAAAATGTGAAACAATCATGATACAGCAAATATGTGTATTTCCTGGAAGATACAATGGTAAAAACTAGCAGCTAACAATTGTATGGGGTTAAGGGTGGGAGGGGGATGGGGCCTCATGGAAAAATTACAATCCATGGTGTCAGAACAGGTATCTACACAAACTGGATGTGTTCCATCAGTTGCCTAACTTGCCTCTCTTACTTTTTCCTTAAACATTTTAATTACTTTCTGAGAAGCATATTTTTTAATGTCAACAAGTCCAAAATAGATACATTAGTCATAAGATAAATGGCTCATAGGGTACTGCTTTCCCAGAGGCATATTTTATTTTTTTACACATAATTCAGAACAATTTTATCTGACCTTCCTATGCTCTCTAGTTTACTCTTCTACAACACAGCTCTAGTTAGTTCATTTATTTCGGGCTAATTTCTATCATCTTCCAACATTTTACTGTTCCTTTTAATTAATGTAATGATGTTAACTATTCAATTACTGATGGAATTACATCATTTCTATAAACTTCACAGTTCATGATAAAAGTTTTCATAAATAATAAAATCATCGTAAAATAACATTCATCTTTTAACAATATTTATTCAACAATAAGCGCAGAGATAGATGATTACCTGAAGTTTACCGCAAAGAAACAGCTATAACTCATGTAAAAATATTAATTTCCTAGCACGTAATTCTTATGCAAAATTTTTATTGACGATATCACAAAGGCTTTTACCAAATCTTAATCAATTACAGTACACTGGGTGATTAGTGCTACTCATGGACCCAAATGCTGTGAGCCCATTACAAACTGTGCTTTATTTGCTGTAATTATTTATACTTTATAATAACTAAACTGAAGTGCATTTATACCAATACACTGCAAAAATTACTGGAATAAGGTCATTTCACACATTTACATTAATTTAATTTTTTCTGGTAAGATGAGAAAGTCAACCAATTTAACCTTGTGCATCTAAGTAATTCATATTTTAGTTTAAATATTAATTAATATAAGCTCTTACTTTTTTAATGGAATTTAATCAGTATTTGTTAATATGTTTTCCTAAAAACTGTAAAATCTTTCAATTAAAAACCTATAAATTATTGAATATGAGGTAAAATCAAATGCACCAGGAAACTTGGTAAGTTGTTGTAAACTGGCATAGGGCAATGTTTCTGCAAATATTTTAATAGTGAAGTTTTATTTTTAGAGTACGGGGATTACAAAAATTTAAGTATCAACTTCTTGTGTAAAATAAATCTTCCTTAGCAAAACTAGCTACACTACAGGTGACAACAAAATATAAATATTTCTATTAACAATTAGAGATAGAAAAACACAGCCTGCAAAATATTTTTGATATTTACTAGTTAACTGCTGTGAAAAATTAATACGAAAAAAAAATTTTAAAAAAATTAATGATTTACTTTACAAACAATATACAATCAAGTGGAGATGCATCACTTTGTTGCATTTCCTCATGCATGCACACGTATAGCTAATTATATAATATTAATAGCAATTCAATTAAAGGACAACTACAAAGACAAGCCAACACACTATGACCACTGCCCACCACGAGATTGAATGTCACCTAGAGGCATTGCGGGTACATGAGATGGCAGGGAAAGTACATAAGCGTGACAGAGACAGATGGGGAATCAGTCTAATAGTAACACTGATTGAAAATGGAGAAATACACTGACATAAATGATTCTCAAAAAGGGCATATTCTTATGGCCTGGCATCTGGGACCAAGTATCTTAGAAACAGCAAACACGTTTGGCTGTTCACATGTTACTGTCATAAACAACTCTGGAAAGTGACTCAAGTACTGTGAAACTATGAGCCAGTGACAAGGTGTTGGACATCCAAACGTCAACATAGAATGTGGAGGTTGAAGGCTTGCCCATTTTGTAAAGTGGGATAGATGGTGATCTGTGACAGATCTGATGACAGAATATTAAGCTGCTGCAGGTACAAGTCTTCTGGAGCACACCATTCAGTGTGTCTTATTGATAAGAGGACTCTGCAGCAGACTGCCCCTATGTGTCCTTATGTTGACACAATGACATCAGACTGTGGATCAATGGAAATGTGTTCTTAGTCAATGAGCCAAATCTCTTGTTACACCTGGTCAATAGTAGTGTCCAGATACATCACCATCCAAGCAAACAATTGCTCTAAATGTGCACTTTGCAACAGACACAGGTGGGTGAGGGGAGTATTCAGCTACTGTGGATATTCACACAGGCTTGCATGGGATCTGCAGTAGTGAATTAAGTCACCATGACAGCTTCCAACTACATGAACATTACTGTGGACCACTTGGATCCCCTCATAACTGATGTCTTTCCCAACAGCAATGGCATCTTCCTGCAGGATGTCACAAGACCAGAATCGAAATACAGTGGTTTGAGAAGCATGGTAGTGCACTCACATTGATGTCTTAGCAAAAAAATTCACCAGATCTCAACCTGATTTAACACATCTGGGATGTTATCAGGGACCAGCTGCACCTTCACAAACCACTGGCCTGTCACCTGTGTGATCCTTGTATAGACATCTGGTGCCACATACCTCCAGAAATCTAGCAATGATTGTGTATTCATGTCATGCACATTTCGCTGCTTTACTGCATTCCAAAATTCTTCCAATGGAAGCACAATAACTGGCTACAATGAGGCACCCAGGATTGTTAGTACGTGGATGGTCATAATGTTTTGGCTCATCAGTATAACTATAAAACAATGAAGCACAAATTATATCAAATGTCCTGTAGAGGCATGGTGGAATGGTTGAAGCATGGTGAGACAGTGAAGTCCACTAGATATCTATTACTTTCTTTTTCTATAATCCTTTCACCTCACTAATTTCTTCAAGCTGTGACAAAATGTGTTGAAACATATATGTTCTCCTTCCCTCTTTCCTGATGAGGCAACAGTTTGTTGCGAAAGCTTGAATTTTGTGTGTATGTTTGTGTTTGTTTGTGTCTCTGTCGACCTGCCAGCACTTTCATTTGGTAAGTCACATCATCTTTGTTTTTGGGAAACATTCCACGTGGGAAAAATATATCTAAAAACAAAGATGATGTGACTTACCGAACGAAAGCATTGGCAGGTCGATAGACACACAAACACACACACAAATTTCAAGCTTTCGCAACAAACTATTGCCTCATCAGGAAAGAGGGAAGGAGGGAAGGAGAGGGAAAGACGAAATGATGCGGGCTTTAAGGGAGAGGGCAAGGAGCCACCCCAATCCCGGGAGCAGAAAGACCTACCCTAGGGGGAAAAAAGGACGGGTATACAACCGCACACACACATATCCATCCACACATATGGTGGATGGACATGCGTGCGCGCGCGAGCGCACACCCACCCCTCCCCCCCCCCCCCCCCCCCAGGCAAGCCCCCCCACCCCCGGGACCGGAACGACTTCCTCAAATCCTGCCCTGAAATGAGATCCATCCTTCATGAAATCCTCCCCACTCCACCAAGAGTGTCTTTCCGCCGTCCACCTAACCTTCGTAACCTGTTAGTTCATCCCTATGAAATCCCCAAACCACCTTCCCTACCCTCTGGCTCCTATCCTTGTAACCACCCCCGGTGTAAAACCTGTCCCATGCACCCTCCCACCACCCCCTACTCCAGTCCTGTAACCCGGAAGGTGTACATGATCAAAGGCAGAGCCACATGTGAAAGCACCCACGTGATTTACCAACTGACCTGCCAACACTGTGATGCATTTTATGTGGGAATGACCAGCAACAAACAGTCCATTCGCATGAATGGACACAGGCAGACAGTGTTTGTTGGTAATGAGGATCACCCTGTGGCTAAACATGCCTTGGTGCACGGCCAGCACATCTTGGCAGTGTTACACCGTCCGGGTTATCTGGATACTTCCCACCAACACCAACCTATCCGAACTCCGGAGATGGGAACTTGCTCTTCAATATATCCTCTCTTACCGTTACCCACCAGGACTCAATCTCCGCTAATTTCAAGTTGCCGCCACTCATACCTCACCTGTCATTCAACATCATCTTTGCCTCTTCACTTCCGCCTCGACTGACATCTCTGCCCAAACTCTTTGTCTTTAAATATGTCTGCTTGTGTCTGTATATGTGTGGATGGATATGTGTGTGTGTGTGTGTGTGTGTGTGTGTGTGTGTGTGTATGTGTGTGTGTGTGTGTGTGTGCGCGCGAGTGTATACCTGTCCTTTTTTCCCCCTAAGGTAAGTCTTTCCGCTCCTGGGATTGGAATGACTCCTTACCCTCTCCCTTAAAACCCACATCCTTTCGTCTTTCCCTCTCCTTCCCCTCTTTCCTGATGGGGCGGCAGTTTGTTGCGGGGGCTTGGGTTTTGTGTGTGTGTTTGTGTTTGTTTGTGTGTCTATCGGCCTGCCGGCGCTTTCGTTCGGTAGGTGGCGTCATCTTTGTTTATATATATATATATATATATATATATATATATATATATATATATATATATATATATATATATATATATATAGTGGAGGGAGGAATTCAATTCCATGTGGGAGGGGTGTGTCTGGGGATGGGGATGGTGTGGCTTGCCGGGCGGGGGCGCTGGCGGGTCGTTGGGCGCACGGGCAGGCACGGGCACGCACGCGGAATTCGGGCTTTCGCGGCGGACTGTTGCCTCGTCGGGTGGGGGGGGGGGGATGTGGGTTTTTGGGGGGGGGGGGGTCGTTCCGGTCCCGGGGGTGGGGGGGCTTGCGTTGGGGGGGGGGGGGGGGCGTGTGTGCGCTCGCGCGCGCTCGCATGTCCATCCACCATATGTGTGGATGGATATGTGTGTGTGTGCGGGTGTATACCCGTCCTTTTTTCCCCCTAGGGTAGGTCCTTCCGCTCCCGGGATTGGGGTGGCTCCTTGTCCTCTCCCTTAAAGCCCGCATCCTTTTGTCTTTCCCTCTCCTTCCCTCTTTCCTGATGAGGCAACAGTTCGTTGCGAAAGCTTGAATTCTGTGTGTATGTTTGTGTTTGTTTGTGTGTCTGTCGACCTGCCAGCACTTTCATTTGGTAAGTCACATCATCTTTGTTTTTAGATATATTTTTCCTACGCGGAATGTTTCCCTCTATTATATATATAAAGATGATGTGACTTACCAAATGAAGGTGCTGGCACGTCGACAGACACACAAACAAACACAAACATACACACAAAATTCAAGCTTTCGCAACAAACTGTTGCCTCATCAAGAAAGAGGGGGAAGGAGAGGGAAAGACGAAAGGATGTGGGTTTTCAGGGAGATGGTAAGGAGTCATTCCAATCCAGGGAGCGGAAAGACTTACCTTAGGGGGCAAACTCATGACATTTACATATGTCTGCCTGTGTCTGTATATGTGCGGATGGATATGTGTGTGTGTGTGAGAGAGTGTATACCTGTCCTGTTTTCCCCCTAAGGTAAGTCTTTCTGGTCCTGGGATTGGAATGACTCCTTACCCTCTCCCTAAAACCCACATCCTTTCATCTTTCCCTCTCCTTCCCTCTTTCCTGATGAAGCAACCTTGGGTTGCGAAAGCTTGAAATTTGTGTGTGTGTTTGTGTGTTTTTTACTGTCTCTATCAACGAAAAAATATATCTAAAAAAAAGATGATGTAACTTAACAAACGAAAACATTGGTATGTTGATAGACACACAAACACAAACACACACACACACACACACACACACACACACACACACACACACATCAAACTTTAGCTTTCGCAACCCACGGTTGCTTCATCAGGAAAGAGGGAAGGAGAGGGAAAGACAAAAGGCGGTGGGTTTTGAGGGAGAGGGTAAGGAGTCATTCCAATCCCGGGAGCGGAAAGACTTACCTTTTTCCCCCCAATATCAAATGAGGAATCAGACCAAAGTGTGTTGCTCCCCACTCCCGGGGACTGATGACCACAGATGTTAAGTCCCATAGTGCTCAGAGCTATTTCAACCATCCCCCCCCCCCCCCCCACCCGCACATGTGCGCACGGGCCTACGCGTACGCGCACACGAGCGCACGCACTCGCACACATGCACACGCGCGCACGCACACTCTTGAGTGAGAGGGAGGGAGTGAGGGGGGGGAGGGGGGGGGGGAGAGAGAGAGAGAGAGAGAGAGAGAGAGAGAGAGAGAGAGAGAGAGAGAGATAATGGTATTTTGAATACACACCTTTGTAATTCCAAGGCCTTTCCTCTCGACATTTGCAGATTTTAACACTGTATGTTGAACTCTTCTATGAAGGCGTTTTACGCCTTTACTATGAACTACTTGCTGACATGGAAAATCAGTGGCTTGTTGGAAAAATGATATATCAGGACATAGCCTCCTAGAAGTGAGAAAAGGCCACAAGTATTATAAAAATTAAATTACTCAAAGCACATTTTTGAAATATTTGGAGAAACATTCTTAACAATTGTATCAGGTTTGTATAATCAAACAGGACTCATGTTTGTTGACCCATAGGTTTTGGAAAATTTATCTGTACATCTCACTGAATTTCAAGTGCTCTGTGATCTAATGCAAAACCCAGCACACTGTAATATCTCATAAAATTAATAGCTGAGTTATGAGTCTGAGTAATTATTGAGTAGATGTTATCTGTCAAAGACACTAGTCATGCCTATCTTAAATTACTGACTGCCCTTCAAATTATCCACAGCTTCTTTTCACTGAATAGTTGATTTGCATAATCACTTTGGTTGCCAGGTATTGTGTTTTACAGAACTGTTTGGTATGCTTGCCCTGCATTCAGTGTTTGGTTACCAAAATATGAGCAGTTTGGTATTTTTAGAATTCCATTTATGTGACTAATTTATTTGTTCACTTGCAAAATCAAGTCAGTAAACATTTGGTGCTGTAGTAACCAAGTAATATATTAAACCGACCCAACTTTTTCATAAACCAACAATGGAGAAAAAGATAGATGATACTTACTATTAAGAAGACATGTTAAGTTGCAGACAGGCACAATTAAAAGACACTTACATAAAGCTTTTGGCCACAGCCTCCACCAGCAAAGGAGAAACACACACCATTCATGCACACAAGTAAGTACATCTCATTAACACATAACCGCTATGTTCCAGCAACTCTGGCAGCTCTGGTCCAAGCTACCAGAATTGGCAGACATGTGCATGAGGTGTGCTTGATTGTGTGTATGAATGGTGTATGTTTCTCTTTTGCTGGTGGAGCTGTGGTCAAAAGCTTTATGTAAGTGTCTTTTAATTGTGCCTGTCTGCAACTTAACAGTCTTCTTTATGGTAAGTAGCTATCTATCTTTTCCTACATTGTTGATATTCCTATCTGTAGTTTCCATTCACGAACCTCTGAACAATAATAGAAATAAGCCTCTTGTGACTCCACACACAATAAGACAAAAGAAATATACAGATGGTGCAAAATAAGTGATACACCATGCAGTACCAACTAAAAGAACATAGTGAGAGTGATCAGCATTGCTCCACACATACACTCCCGGAAATTGAAATAAGAACACCGTGAATTCATTGTCCCAGGAAGGGGAAACTTTATTGACACATTCCTGGGGTCAGATACATCACATGATCACACTGACAGAACCACAGGCACATAGACACAGGCAACAGAGCATGCACAATGTCGGCACTAGTACAGTGTATATCACCCTTTTGCAGCAATGCAGGCTGCTATTCTCCCATGGAGACGATCGTAGAGATGCTGGATGTAGTCCTGTGGAACGGCTTGCCATGCCATTTCCACCTGGCGCCCCAGTTGGACCAGCGTTCGTGCTGGACGTGCAGACCGCGTGAGACGACGCTTCATCCAGTCCCAAATATGCTCAATGGGGGGCAGATCCGGAGATCTTGCTGGCCAGGGTAGTTGACTTACACCTTCTAGAGCACGTTGGGTGGCACGGGATACATGCGGACATGCATTGTCCTGTTGGAACAGCAAGTTCCCTTGCCGGTCTAGGAATGGTAGAACGATGGGTTCGATGATGGTTTGGATGTACCGTGCACTATTCAGTGTCCCCTCGACGATCACCAGTGGTGTACGGCCAGTGTAGGAGATCGCTCCCCACACCATGATGCCGGGTGTTGGCCCAGTGTGCCTCGGTTGTATGCAGTCCTGATTGTGGCGCTCACCTGCACGGCGCCAAACACGCATACGACCATCATTGGCACCAAGGCAGAAGCGACTCTCATCGCTGAAGACGACACGTCTCCATTCGTCCCTCCATTCACGCCTGTCGCGACACCACTGGAGGCGGGCTGCACGATGTTGGGGCGTGAGCGGAAGACGGCCTAACGGTGTGCGGGACCGTAGCCCAGCTTAATGGAGACGGTTGCGAATGGTCCTCGCCGATACCCCAGGAGCAACAGTGTCCCTAATTTGCTGGGAAGTGGCGGTGCGGTCCCCTACGGCACTGCGTAGGATCCTACGGTCTTGGCGTGCATCCGTGCGTCGCTGCGGTCCGGTCCCAGGTCGACGGGCACGTGCACCTTCCGCCGACCACTGGCGACAACATCGATGTACTGTGGAGACCTCACGCCCCACGTGTTGAGCAATTCGGCGGTACGTCCACCCGGCCTCCCGCATGCCCACTATACGCCCTCGCTCAAAGTCCGTCAACTGCACATACGGTTCACGTCCACGCTGTCGCGGCATGCTACCAGTGTTAAAGACTGCGATGGAGCTCCGTATGCCACGGCAAACTGGCTGACACTGACGGCGGCGGTGCACAAATGCTGCGCAGCTAGCGCCATTCGACGGCCAACACCGCGGTTCCTGGTGTGTCCGCTGTGCCGTGCGTGTGTGATCATTGCTTGTACAGCCCTCTCGCAGTGTCCGGAGCAAGTATGGTGGGTCTGACACACCGGTGTCAATGTGTTCTTTTTTCCATTTCCAGGAGTGTATATATGTACAAGTTGCTGGTAGATTGTGTGAAGGAGTCCATGCCACATGCACACTTCCTACATGTGGCCTCTAGTGGCTGGCCTGCACTAATACAGTTAGCAACTGATTAAAGTACACACACACACACACACACACACACACACACACACACTAGTACCAGGAAGCAGCACACCTCTACCCAGGTGATGGTAGAGATGCTGGAGGCCCAACAACAGACACATCAATTGGATCTGGAGCAGCAGCAGCTGGTGCCGTAGATGGGGGTAGGCCAATGTGCCAGGTGGCCACCAGATCATAATGCTGGAACATGTGGGGATCCGAGCATGTCTGAGGGCAGTGGGCCTTCATGGTGCCCAATGACAGCACCACGAGGGAGGGTGCCCTCACCATCTCTGCACAGTTATTAACAGGCAAGCCCCAGTGCGGAGGAGATGGGGCTGGATCCACCAGTGATGATGACTGAGGCGATGATGGCAAGGGGGCTGGTGCATGCAGCCTGACCAGTACAGCAGGCTGCAGCAGCAGACTTGAGGCAAGAGACAAATTAGCACCCAGTGCCAGAGAGTTGGAACCCCAGCGCACTGCACATGCAGAAGGCAGCCGATAGAACAGGGGAGCCTCCACAATGACGGGTGAGAGACAGAGGACAATGAAGTGGGCTGCAGCAATGGGGGCTGCATCCACAAACCAGTAGCTTTCTGCTGCAAGCAGGGGTACATCTGATCAATGTGGCACACCACCAGCCCATCAGCCACTTGGGCATCACAAAGACAGTGTCCCTGGTGGGAGACAATAGTGGACAGTATCCACTTGGGCTGGCAAACTAACCCTCACGTCCACATGGGAGATCTCGGCAGGAAGCGCCCAGACAAACAACGTGTGTGGCTGCCAGCTGTAGACAACACAGCTATGCTCTGCTTCCCATGGGCATGAAGAGATAGGTGCTCAGAAAATGGAGGACATCGTCCAGTGCAAAAACCCGTAACAAACTTTTTAATCTGGGACTTGAACATATGCTCTAGTTGTTCCACCTCGCCATTTGATTGAGGGTGGAATAGCAGAGCCAGAACAATGCTAATGCTGTGATGGGAACAAAATAATTGAAAGGTGTGAGAAATTAACTGAGGCCCATTATCAAAAACTAAGGAAACACTTCAAAGCATAAAATTGTGACCTCAGCCAACATCAGCGCACACTGGAGAATGTAAGGAAACTGGAAAAGTCCATCCACAACCAAGAGCCAATAGGAATTCACGTAGGGACCCACAAAGTCTACATTAATGTATTCCCATGGCTGGTGTGGAGCAGGCCAGGGGGACAGAGATGCCCTTGGAGCTGCCTGTTGTTGGGCACACTGCTCAAAGACCATGATGAAACAGACAATTTCGCCATCAATCCCTGGCCAAAAAGCATGTCCCCTAGCTAACAATTTAGTGCACAAAACTCCCCAATGATATTGGTGGAGAAGGCATAGAACCTTGTGCAGTAATGCAGTGGAAATGACTAGTCTCAGAAAGAGGTCTCCCGTGGACAGCAGTGATATCATAAGGAAAAACAGTTGTGCCGGGGGTCTGAAGCCCAACCTGCTGGTTTATCTGGCCAGCCCTGTGGAACAAACTGAACGATGTGGTAGGGAACTGAGTCAGTGGCAGTAGCAGTTGCCATGCACAAACTCATAATTGGGAAACACTTGATGACAGCCTATGATTCAATGTCAAGATGGAAGAACAGCAATTTTTCACAATCAAAGTTTGGATCAGGACCCTCAGGAAGGCAGGACAAGGAGACTGCATTGGCATGTTTGGACACAGGTTGAAAATGGAATTTCTAATTGTAGTGAAACACGAACAGTGCCCAGCATTGTAGGCGGTGGTCTGCCACGTCAAGCAAGAAAATGTGAGGGTTAAACACGAAAACCAAGGATTTAGTGTCAGTAACAGGGTGACACTTGAAGCCATACAAAAAAACATGAATTTTCTGAAGAACAAAGGCTATAACAAGAGTCTCTTTCTCCACCTGAGAGTAACACTGCTGGGCCAGAGTGAGAGATTAAGGGGTGAAAGCAACAAGTCCTTCAGAGTTGTCAGCATATTGGTGTGCTAGGACCATGCTGAGGCCATACTGTGAGGCATCAGTTGACAAAGTTATGTGATGGTCTGGAGAGAATGTAGCTAAACAAGGGGCTGAGATGGTTTGGATCTCAATATTTGTAAAGCACATTCGCAATCCAGGCTCCAGTAAAAAGGTACACTGTTGCGTAAGAAGGCAAGAAATGGGTGAGCCAATGTGGCCAACCCCCACACTTCCCTAGGAAGGCCTGCAGCTCCTTCATGGACGAGGGGCAAGGCATAGATGTAACAGTGCAGATGTGGTCTGCCTGGGAACAAACCCTACCCTTCAAGACCTAGAACCCCAAATAAACAATAGAAGGCTGAAATGCTGAGATTTCATGAGGTTACATTGCAAGCCTGCAGACTGGATGACAGAAAAAAATGTGTGCAAATTTTTCAAGTGATCAGCTGTTGAGGAGCCCGTGACAACAATATTATACAGATAATTAATGCAACTCAGGATAGGTATAGTCAATTGCTCTACAGATCATTGAAAAATGGCAGGGGCACTAGCCACACCAAAGGAAGGCACAAATATTGATAGGGTCAAAAAGAAGTATTCAAAATCAGAACTCACCCAAACTCTTCATCCACAGAAATCTGGAGATACACTTCAGACAAATCAATTTTCGAAAAGTACTGGCCACCCTATATTTTTGCCAACAGATCCTCCTGGTGTCGGAGGTGATACATATCCACAATTGACTGTATGTTGACAGCAGAGCTGAAAAGTCGCTACAGAAGCGAAGCTTCCCCAACAGCATCCAAACTACAACCAGACGACCATTCACTAACCATAATATGTTGCACCACCCCTAGACATTGAAGTCAGTCCAATTCTGCTTTCACTTTATCTTTATGACAGGAATAGGACATGCCTGACAAAAACAAGGACGAGCTATGA
This sequence comes from Schistocerca nitens, assembly GCF_023898315.1. Classification (NCBI taxonomy): domain Eukaryota; kingdom Metazoa; phylum Arthropoda; class Insecta; order Orthoptera; family Acrididae; genus Schistocerca; species Schistocerca nitens. Next base: position 305,162,438 of record NC_064614.1, read on the forward strand.
ATTTCAAAGAAATATGAGCAAAAAAAAAATTTGTAGCACGCCCCATACCTTCCAAAAACAAGCATGAAAACTCCTCACACGGAGTTTCAAATTGAGAATAAGGTACCTAATCGGACACGAGGGAAGTGAATCAGTGATAGAAAAACAAAATGCCTGAAATGCGTCCATTCCGAACAAGTTTTCAACACTAGCATCAGTAACCACCAAAAATGTAATGGAACAAACCACTGGGTTGCACGAGGCAAAGGCCATAAGTTGTCCTGACCCAACAGCACAGTGTTCTGTTTGTTGTAACTAATCAGATTCTGCCAGACTGGTGTCAACAGTGGTGAGCGTGAACTTGCATAGGTTTTAGACTTCAATACTGTCATTGTAGCAGCTATGTGGACCTGTATCCGGAGCACCAGGCGAAAAGAACTTAACTCAATAAACAACTTGGGAGAAGTCACAAGCATTGGATTCACACAGTTTCTGTCCAAGTACATATCCTGAGCAACCTTCAGTGAATGACACAAGGTGGTGATGTGGCCTTTCTTCTGGCCAGCATAACAATTAGCCCAGCACTTACGGCATGTCTGATGTTAAGAACGCAAAATTTCCAAGGTTGGCAAAGTTTGAAATATAGTGCATACTTTAATGCGAGTTGCTTTTAATAATTTCAACAGCAAAACTCTGCCTGGAATCTGGCAGAAAACCCTAAGAGATGCAGGTCATACATAAAGCACAACAGTGGCAAGATGCAATCAATACCTTCACCGATAACAACAGTGAAGTCACTGATGACAGTGCCACTAAAGGAGTGTTATTAAGCACAGTTTTCCAAAACTCCTTCACCAAAGAAGATGAAGTAAATATTTATGAATTCCAATCAAGAACAATTATGGATGCAAAAACATTCTGTTGGCACACACCTACATGGGGAGAAATGATCATCACGATAAAATAAGAGAAATCAGGGCTCACACAGAAAAATTTAGTGCTCGTTTCTCCTGCACACTGTTTGAGAGTGGAATGGTAGACACACAGCTTGAGGGTGGCTCATTTAACCCTCTGCCGGGCACTTTATTATGAACAGCAGATGAAGGTTCATGCTGGACAAAACAGAAAGGACAAGATGGACATAGAGAATGCTGACACTGGCACTGTGGTGGTTGAAGCTGCTTGGGATGGCCTTGGTCTGTTCGGCACTGGGCTCGCACATTTACCACCACCACTGCCTTTTCCTCATGCAAGTTGTCTGTCATCCTACAGGCATGATCAAACCAAATGTTGCCAGATTTATCTATGTCTGGACTGAATAAAAAAGGACATTGGTGAGAACAACATAAATTATTAAATTAATTAAAGATACCATATTTAATAAACCTGTTTTATTTTTTCCATGCTGAAGATATTAGCTGCTGATTACGTAGTACAGGATTTCCTGTTCACCTGACATTTACAGTTACAACCTGCAATCTTCAGAATCAAATGTCACTGAACACCAATTTACTGCTTACAAAATAAAAAGTAACTATTTTCCTTGCTAACTATCAGCTGGACATGCAAAACTTTATGTATGTGCATTGCACATTGTGTGATACATTGCCAGCCATGAGCAAAAGGTAAAGACAGACAGAGGAGATAATATAACATCACTTGAGCACAATCCCTGCAGTAACAGCCCTACATTTCTCATTCTTGACCAATCTGACAATAGTTAGCAGGAAACTAAAGACTGTTTTATAATTAATCATTATTATTAAAAGTCAATACAAATGAAATGGGGAAAATTGAACTTGCATTTATGTTATTTGTTTATATTTACTGCAACAAACAACAATATATATTAATGTTAAGAGTTATTTTATCACCTAGTCCCAAGGTTTGAAATTATTTTATCTTCAGCCATTATGTGAATACAAACTACGAAATTCTTACGGAAAATTTAAGACTATAAGTCTTAAGGAAAATGAAATCTATTTCTGTTGTTGTTGTTGTTGTTGCTGGTGGTGGTGGTGGTGGTGATGGTGCTGGTGTTGGTGTTGCTTTTCAGTCCAAAGACCGATTTGATGCAGCTCTCTATGCTAGTCTATCCTGTGCAAGCCTCTCCATCTCTGCGTAACTACTGCAGTTTATAGCCATTTGAACCTGCTTACTGCATTTAAGTACTGCTCTCTCTCTTTAATTTTTACCCCCTCCCCCCCCCCCCCCCACACACACACACAAAAATTCTTCCATTACCAAATAGCCAATTAACTGAAGTCATTATCCATCCTATCAACCAGTCTCTTCTTTTAGTCTAGTTGTGGCATAAATTTCATTTTTCCCACACTTGATTCAGTACCTGCTCATTAGTTACTTAATCTATCTATTTAATCTTCAGCATTTTTCTGTTACAACACATTTCAATAACTTCATTTCCCTTCTTGATTGAACAGGTTATCGTCCATGTCTCACTTTTGTACAAGGCTAAACGCAATACAAATATCTTCAGAGCTTTGTGTCTGCTGCTGATGCTATGACATACAGGAAGCTGTCATCATTGAGTGACTATATGAGGATTCACATTGACTTAGACAAAATTTCTAGTTGGTACAAGGAATGGCAGCTTGTCCTAAACATAGAAAAATGTAAGTTAATGCAGATGAGTAGGAAAAACAATCCTGCAATATTTCAATACAGCATTGATAGTGTGCTGGTTGACATACTACATCAGTCATATACATAGGCATAACACTGGAAAGCAATGTGAAATGGAACGAGCATTTAAGACCAACAGTAGGGAGGGCAAATCATCAACTTTGGTTTTTTGAAAGAATTTTAGGAAAATTTAGTTCATCTATAAAGTAAACCACATACAGAACACTAGTGCAACCCACTCTTGTGTACTGCTCGAGTGTTTGGGATGCCCATCAGGTTGGATTAAAGGAAGACATCGAAGCAATTCAGAGGTGAGCAGCTAGATTTTCAATGATGGGTTCAGTCAACACAAGAATATTACAGACATGCTTCATGCAGTCAAATGGGAATCCATGGAGGGAAGAGTGTGATCTTTTCACGAAACACGATTGATGTAATTTAGCAAACTGCTCATTCCTCATACGATTCCAAGAATTAATTTCATTTATCTTTCACATGACACCAAAGCTAATTCAAGTTGATTAATTGTTATGTCACAAGTAGGACCAATGTAGGCAATTTCACCTTCTGAATGTTATAATGTAATTATCAATACCAGAAGATCTGTATATAAAAGCCACCAGTTAGTTATAGCAATTTATGAAAACATTCTTTCATTCTTTGATATATGTGATATACACCATCACATCTGTGTAAACATATAGAAGTTTTACTTGGAAATTGTGGATTCGGTACTGCCATTTATGTTTGAAATGTCCACTGGCATAGGTGGCCTGAACACTACTGATTTGCATTACTTATGTTGTATAGAAAAATGATGTTGGAATTATTATGTAACGCAATTAAGGGAGGGAACTTTTGTATAGTTCATGTTTACTTGCACATACTGGAATCATTCAAGTTGAAACACACTCTAACTGAAGATTTGTTACTTATTAGGGAAAGAGAGATGATATTTTACTTGACATGCTCCATCATAATACAAAAGAAAACCAGTACTGATATGCTCTGCGTAGAAAAAGAATATGTACTTAAATGTAAATGACCTTTGCTAACTAAATATTAATAACTGACTGGGGCACACCTTTAACAATGAGAAAAGACTGATGATTGTTAGACAGAGATTAGAGTAAACAGAGAGGCATAAAATACTATACACTGACTATTTGTATAGCGAGATTTGTAGAACTAGTAATAAGCATTATGTCTGATGTGAAAAGAAACTGAGACATGAGTTGTGCCTGCATACTTCAAATTAAAGTTAGGAAATATGTTGAATTTGCCTGATTCATTCCAACACTACTGTAAAAATGAGCCATATCATGAAAGTAGACTAACCTTGTAGAATGTAAGAGAAATTTGAAAAGTTTTTTTTCTATTGTGACCATCTATCATCAGACGACATGCTGTTTGTATTGTATTTACTGTCATACATATAAATGCTTGTACATTACTGTTTTGTGGGCGGGGGAGGGGGGGGGGGGGAGGGTACTGAAATGTAACAGCTCATTCTTCATATGAGTCCAAGAACTAATATAGCTTATCTTTCATATGACACCAAAGCTAATTCAGGTTGCTTAATTAACTGTTACACCGTTAGGAAAGTTGCTACTGCTCATATAGCGGAGAAGCTCAATAGCAGATAGGCACAAAAAAAGACTAACGATATAAGCTATTGGCCATCAAGGCCTTTGTCAAAAATAGATGACTGACTGGCTTCTCCTTTGAAGACATTACCTACAATCAAATCCTGGGTACGGCTATGTGCACCACCATGGCACCATCCTATGCCAATCTATTCATGGACCATTTAGAGGAATCCTTCCTAAACACTCAGAATTGTAAACCCCTCATCTGGTTCAGATTCACTGATGACATCTTTGCGATCTGGATCAAGGGTGAGGACACCCTATCCACATTCCTCTAAACCCTCAACAGCCTCTCCTCCATTTGCTTCACCTTGTCCCACTGAAGCCAACAAGCCATCTTCCAAGATATTGACCACCTCAAAGATGGCTACATCAGTACCTCTGTCCATATCAAACCTACTAACCACATGCAATACCTCCACTTCAACAGATGCCCCCCATTCCATACCCACAAGTCCCTTCCATTCAGTTTAGCCACCAGTGGTCATCACATCTGCAGTGATGAGTGGTCGTCTCTAAATATACTGAGGTTCTCACTAAGGCCTTCATGGACTGTAATTATCCTCCCAATCTTGTACAAAAACAAATCTCTCATGCCCTATCTTTGCAGTCTCCCACAACCTCCCAAATTCTCACCGTCGGACCATGGAGGAACATTCCCCTCGTAACTTAGTACCATCCAGGACTGGAGCAAATAAATTACACTCTCCATCAGGATTCTGATTACCTCTCATTGTCCCCTGAAATGAGAAATGTCCTGCCCACTATCCTTCCCACCCCAGCCACAATGGCATTCTGCCATCCGCTGAACCTATACAATATACTCATCCATCCCTACAAAATCCCTGCTCCCATCCCCTTACCTCATGGCTCATATACCTGTAATAGATCTAGATGCAAGACCTGTCTCATACATCCTCCCATCACCACCTACTCCAGTCCAGTGACAAACATCACCTATCCCATCAAAAGCACGGCTATCGGTGAAACCAGTTATGTAATCTACAAGCTAAGCTGCAACCACTGTGCTGCATTCTATGCAGTCATGACAACCAACAAGTTATCTGTCCACACGAATGGCCACGGACAAACTATGGCCAAGAAACAAGTGACCACCCTGTTGCTGAGCATGCTGCCCAACATGACACCCTTCATTTCAATGACTGCTTCACAGCCTGTGCCAGCTGGATCCTTCCCACAAACACCAGCTTTTCTGAACTGCACCAGTGGGAACTCTCCCTGCAACATATCCTTCATTCCCGTAAGCCTCCTGACCTCAAACTTAATTAGACATTTTTCTCACCTAACCAGTCCCTTCCCTGTACCCATTACAGCACTATAAAGGTCTCATTCCACCAACAAACCCAGTCTTTTTACTTCTCTCCTTTTCCGCAACCCCCCTCCTTATCTCTCCCCACCGTCAAACCTCCTGACTGCACCTAGCTGCCCTACCCTCACCACCTCGTCCTTGCTGTGCTCCCCAGCAGCTCTTCACTGTTCCTCATCCCTAACCTGCTATCCCTCCCCCTCCCCACCCCAGCCTCCCCCTTACCCCCAACAGCTGCCAATCTCATCATGCACTGCTGCTGTTCCTCGCAGTGTGGCTTCAGCTGCCAGAGGCTGCAGTCGTGTGTGTGTGTGTGTGTGTGTGTGTGTGTGTGTGTGTGTGCCTGCCATCTATTTTCAACAAAGTCCTTGATGGCCGAAAGCTTATATTGCGACAGTATTTTTGTTGTGCCTATCTGCGACTCAGCATCTCCGCTATATGGTGTGTAGCAACTTTCCTTTCATAATATTGTTACATTTCATCTTGGATCTTCCATTGTTTGATTGTTATTATATCATTAGTCACGACCAATATAGGTAATTTCGCCTTTTGAATACCGTATTGTAATTCTCAATACAATCATGTCAAAATACTCATCAATATTAGATCCATCCATTGCTAGGAACACATATAACCAATTTGTTCAGTTACAATTAGAACCATTCAGTTACAAATAATCAAATCTACATCTACATCTACACAGACACTCCGCAAGCCACCATACAGTGCTTGGTAGAGGGTACCCTGTATCACTAATAGTCATTTCCTTTCTTGTTCCACTCGCAAATAGAGTGGGGGAAAAACAACTGTCTATACGCCTCCGTATGAGCCCTTATTTCTTGCATCTTATCTTTGTGGTCCTTGTGTGCAATGTATGTTGGCGGCAGTAGAATAACTTGGCAGTCAGAATTGCCTACTTCCAGTGATTCCCATTCGAGCTCCCTAAGCTCTCCGTAACACTTAGTGTTGTTCAAACCTGCCGGTAACAAATCTAGCAGCCCATCTCTGAAATGCTTCAATGTCTTCCTTCAATATGAACTGGTACAGATCCCAAACACTTGAGCAGTACTGAAGAATAGGTATCACCAAGATCCTAAATGTGGTCTCCTTTACAGGTGAACTACTCTTTCCTAAAATTTTCACAATAAATCGAAGTTGATCATTCACCTTCCCTAACCACAGTTTTCACATGCTCGTTCCATTTCATACTGCTTTGCAATGTTATGTCCAGATATTTGAAGGACTTAGCTGTGTCAAGCAGAACAATAGTAATACTGCAACCAAACAGTTTGTTTCTCCTAATCATCTTCAGCAACTTACATTTTTCCTCATTTGGAGCTGGCTGCCATTCATCACACCAACTAGAAATTTTGTCTAAGTTGTCTTGTACCTTCCTGAAGTTATTCAATTTTGACACTTTACAGCACACCACAGCATCATCAGACAAACAACGGCAGATTGCTGCCCACTGTGTCTGCTAAATCATTTATGGATATAGATGACAACAGCGGTCCTATCACATTTCCCTGGGGCATTTCTTTGATGAACAATTGCTGTCAAGGACAACTTACTGGGTTCTATTACTTATTAAGCCTTTGAATCAATCACACATCTGTGAACTTATTCCATATGCTCGTACCTTCATTAACAGCCTACAGTGGTGCACTGTGTCAAATGCTTTCCACAAATATGGGATCAGCCTTTTCCCTTCATCTATAGTTTGCAGTATATCATTGAGTTTCACATTAGTGATGCTTTCTAAAACCATGCTGGTTCAGGGCCATAAGCTTCTCAGTCTCAAGAATGTTTATTATATTCTAACTGAGAATATGAGAATACGTTCAAGGATTCTGCAGCAAACTGAAGTTAGTGATATGTGAATAATTTCTTGAACATGAAATGTAAAACTGCAGCTTTCGTTTTGCTATCTTCAACTGCCACACCAGGCTGGTCAACAAGGGACTGAATGGAAGCCTTAGAGCCATTTAGCAATTTTATGTATGAGCAGAATTTTCTCAGGTTCTCTGCCAGATCTTTTGCTAAGGTGTGACAGAGGTACGTGTATGCTTCACACATAGAGCTTTTCATAGACACACAACTCTATAATAACCTTTGCTTGCCATCATGTGTGCTTTCTCTTTTGAATCGAGAGTGCAACAGCCTTGCTTTCTCGGCATCTTCCGCATTTTGTTGTTAAACCATGGTGGGTCTTTTCCATCCTTTATCCACTTACTAGGCACACAACTCTCGATACCATAATTTACAATCTGCTTAAACTTTGCCCTTAATTCCTCTACAGCTATCTTACAGGAACTAAATGATGTCAATTCACTATCTAAGTGAGATGCTAACAACTGCTCCTCTGCTCTATCTAGCACAAACACTCTCCTAGTCTTCTTGACTGGTTGATTAATTTTCGTAACCATAGTTGCTATAATGACATCATGATCGCTAATCCTGATTTCAATGATGACATTGTTGATAAGGTGTGGCCTGCTTGTTGGTACAAGATCTAAGATATTTCCATGTCGAGCTAAATGCTCAAGACAGTATTTTTCATAACTGTCTGTCCCCCCACAATGAATCCATAGACATCCCAGTCTATACTAAGTAGGTTACTGTCACCTTCAACTAGTACTGTGTGATCTGGATATTTCCGCACTACTGGATGTAGACTCTCTTTGAATGACTCTGGAACTGTCACAGCAGAGTTGGATGGCTGGAAACAGCCAACAATTAACTTGATTTCACCTACACCTGTTATAAGCGACCAGATAATTTCACCGTCACACTCAACTTCGGTCTCAATAGAAACAATATCTTTGTCAACTGCAATGAACACACCCCCTCCTATGGACTCTAATCTGTCTTTCTGATATACGTTTCATGGCCCGCTAAATATCTCAGAGCTTTCCACCTCAAGTTCCAGCCAGCTCTCAGTCCCAAGAATAATTTTGGCACAAAAACCTTCCTGGAGGGCAGTAAATTTAGGAACATCATTACAAATGCTTCAACAGTTTACTGACAGTCGAAGACTCTTTACTCTGAATGCCATCTGACTTCCATTGCTGCATATCAACTGGCAAGCATTCATCAGAGAACTCAAACTACCATCTAGCCTAAAAGCCTCATGTGCACTCCACAAGTACTCTGCTACCTGAGTAGCTGCTTCCTTTGCGTAATGCATCCCTGACCTATCAAGAGGAGTCATAAAAATACTCACATCACAACATAGGTCTAGAAATCTGCAGCCAAGACAGTTACAGAGTCTCGGCTCCAAACCAAAGGACTCTGATCAACTCTGGGAACAATGATCCAAATTTTAAGATCAGCATGCACCCCACGTGCAAGGCCAGCAGTCTTCACCACCTCTGCCAGCTGCGTGTATGAACTGAGGATGGCCTCAGAACCCTTGCAACAGGCATCATCAGTGCCAACATGTGCCACAACTTGCAGACGACTGCACACTACACGCTTGATAGCTGCTGGTAGGAACTCCTCCACATCTCAGATGAGGGACCCCGGTAGACATACTGAGTGCACATTGCCTTTCTTTCCAGCCTTGAACCCTATTTGTCTAAGGGGCTCCATAATGCACCTAATGTTGGCACTCCTCTGATAACTAGTAAAACTAGTAAATGCCCCCCCCCCTTCCCCCCTGTGTGCCTTCTTGGGCTCTGCTGAAGGAACGGTCATCTGCCCACTCTCAGGGTGAATGGGGGAGGCCAGCAAGCCAGTTTCCACATTGGCTCTCTGCCACAAGCAATGCAAACACGTTACCACCAGCCACTCACCTTGCTGTGATGGCGGATCCACCGTGTCAGGTCAGGTACACTAGAAGCTGCCTCAGAAGCAGAACCCATGGGCAAAACAAGTGACACCTGAGGTGTCCCATGTGAGGAGCCAGAATCTCCACCACTGCTACACCCCAAGGTGGCAGGCTGAAGATAACTAACCGTACCCAATAGTGCATTCAGCTGTTTGCAAACTGCAGTCAGCTCCTCCCGCATCCGCACACAGCAAACACACATCCTAACTATCCTGGGCAAGACAAACTATATGTCTGCTTGTGTCTGTATGTGTGGATGGATATGTGTGTGTGTGCGAGTGTATACCTGTCCTTTTTTCCCCCTAAGGTAAGTCTTACCCTCTCCCTTAAAACCCACATCCTTTCGTCTTTCCCTCTCCTTCCCTCTTTCCTGATGAGGCAACAGTGTGTTGCGAAAGCTTGAATTTTGTGTGTATATTTGTGTTTGTTTGTGTGTCTATCGACCTGCCAGCGCTTTTGTTTGGTAAGTCTCATCATCTTTCTTTTTAGATATATTTTTTCCACGTGGAATGTTTCCCTCTGTTATATTCAAAGCACATAATATCCTAGATATGCAGCTTTGTACCATCCTGATGTGTCACCAATGGACGCTGATGCATTAATGAGCTATGTAGCTGCCTGTTCAATGAGCAACTATTACGCAACAGACCGAATGAATTTGCCCTTAAAAAAACATGAGACTGAACCTCTTCAAGAGGAAAAGGTGTGCAAGAAAAACACAGAAAAAGATAATCACTTAACTTGCCACTCTGTAGAAGTATATCAGCAAAGGGCTGCAACGTGACTTACTGGCTTATTAAATGAATGGATGACTGCCTTCAAAACAAAACAAATAAGCAACTACTGTGCTAAAGAGAAATCAAAAATACTGTTTTTATAATGTTTGAAACCTGTAACATCTGTGATTAACAAACTGTCAGACTACTTTGCAACTGCTAATCATAATAACACCTAATTACTTAGTAATTACTGAAACTCAGAAAATGAAATCTTACTGGTGATGTAAACAAGGTGATCATTGGATACTGGAGTATTTATTGAAATTCTGTTCACACCAAAAATAATGTATGATTATTGAAATCATGGGAAGAAATGGGACGGGGTAGCTTCGCATCGAATAATAAAATGTAATCAGTGTTGTTCATTTGAATCAATTCACTTATTTTTCCACGAAAACACCTGATATGTATTAGACTTTGTATCCTATTTTATGTATTTAAATTGTAACCACTGTGGGGTGGCGGGTGGCATTATTGTTGTTAAAAATGTTCCTATTATTTATGCTGTTGTTTATGCTGTCTTTCGCCGTTCTCAACACTGGCTCTCTAACTACAATATTGACTACCAGAAAGTGATTAGCAAAACGTGAAGCCTGTAATTAGAATTCCTAGTGCCCACTTCATCTGAGAATACACTTATAGTTACAGCTTATAGCTCTGAGGAATTAGAAGATTGTCCAGGATTTATAATCAAAAACGATTTTCTAAAAAAAACGTTCTGTATTCTGAAAGTCACAGATGAAAACAGAAGAATCCACACAATCTAACTAACAGAGCAGTTCAGAGTCTAATGCGCTGATGCAACTATAAATGTCCAAATTAAATGTTTAAATGAATGCTCGCCATAATTTGATGATTAGTTTCATCAAATGCCACGCTAAGTAATTGGTAGAATGTCTGTCCCGCGACGGCACGTGAAAATACGACATACGCAAACTGAAGATCGATAATTAAAGTCAACCCAGAATTAACACTTCACTCGAAAATGATTTCATGGTTACGCGTATTCCGAGTAACTTAATACGGCATCCGAGGCTGTTTGTAGCAATGATACCGACGCGACGCGACTCCCGACACAGATGACGTGCTATTCAGCGTCTGGAGAGAACTGGGGCCTTCCTTCCTCCCACAGCGTTCTTATATATAAAGCCGCGGTGCGGATGGCTAAGGGAACGCCTTATCAAATAGGCTCTCCCGACTAGCCGCTGGGCTAGTAATGCACCACTTTAAGTTACCTAATAAATCATAGCTTCTCTTGCTAATGGCCGATGAAGCTCTTAATTTAAATGTGCATTCAGCACACAGGTAAGTATTGATAATAAAATTTTGACGTGGCTAAGTTAAATATTTTGGGCGAGAGAATTAATTTAATTACACTGCACGCAGTAGACGAGCTCTGAACTGGCCCTTTGGAGACACGCTATTGCTATAATTTTATAGGTATTCAAATGAAACTTCTCACATCTTCATAGTTATAGCGGATCTCCAAACTACTTAAATATAAACATCCTAGCCTTATTTATTAACCTACTTAATCTATCTTGCTTCCTTAAGTTTTAAGACAAAAACCAGAAAATCATGAATTTCCACTAAAATCTTAAATTGTGAGATCCAGAAGACTGTTTTTATTAAATAATTATGAAAAATGAATCTAATTATCAATTTTTAATTCTCTAGCTCTTTTCTGTTGCGCCAATGATTTTTACAGAAAAACGTCAAAATTTCGAAAATGGTTAAAGTTATCGAACTGATGTTCAACACATATTAATTTAGTATTACTCCTGACATGCTAGAAATGTTTTAGGTTATTTGCTTGATTTTTAAAGTATTGCGCAACATATGACGTCAGAGCTAATTACAGCGGACTGGGCTGGCACACAATGCAAAGATTGATGTGAATTTACTACGGCATGAGTAGGCTGCTTCCCTACATCAGCCTCTACTTAATTTTTTTTTTTTTTGTTTATGAATGTTAATGAATGAAAAAAAAATTTAATTACAGAAAGGGAAGCAAGAGTACAGCTTAACTTCCTATGAAAATTTAAAATTGAAATGTAAACATGTAGAAACATTAAAAGAAAACTGATTACCTACATTAATTATTTAAATTTCGGGCATGTTCACTGCCTCTTAAGCAACATTATCCCTCAAAATTTAAGCAAAGTCAATGAAACACTTTGGCATACATATTGCCTTAGACAAGCAAACACATAAAAATATGTAAAATTATGAAAATCTTAAATCCATTAAATACATTTTTACATACACAAATTCAAAGAAAATACAAGAAAATACACAACAGATGATTATCTCTTAGCAGTCTTTTCTAAACCTGAAAGAAAATTTCACACATCATTTTTACACACGTGGTTGTAGCCGCTTTGGCTGGCGTCCTACACTTCCATTCACAAGGGTAGAGGAGGGGACGTTGCTATGGTGTGCGTCCTTCAGTTCACTCTAAATTACATGGGGAAAGGGGAGGGGTCACTGTGAGTTGTGTCAAAGTCACTCCACGCTTTCACGCAGCTACCAGGCTGCCATTATCTGGTTTGTCCTGTAGAACAGACAAAAAGAGTGCCTCAGACTCTGTTCACTTAACATCTAAGGGTGGGTCACAATGAAATGGGGATATATACATTTTATCCTTCAATATGTTGCTGGAACAAAGTTAACAGAACTTTTTCAATTTTACTCTCATGGTTACTTAACTGTCAAAATCGATAAACAAATGGCTTAAAACGCCGTTAATGACGTACTTGAGAAAATTTATGCTCGAGGCATACAATCATAAATCCTATTTAATCTGAATTTATTATTTCTGGGCCGGAACACTGAACCAATGCTCGGTACATTCCTGACAAATCTGTATTTTATTCCCTTAGCTGACTCATCTTCGATTACCTTATTCTTAGAGATAGTATGAGTATATTTGATTAGTAGTTGTTTCTCAGCTTCTTTGTACATGTGAGTAAGTTTTGGTAACCGTACAGTTGTGAGTGTTCAAAACACACTATGTTTAGTTGACTACTAAATCCAATTATTGGTCCTCTGCTGCTGTGTCAGTTCCACATCTGCAATTATGTACTTACTTTGAAGTGTATCTATGCTGAGCTATCAATAATGTTTCACGTCTGCCATTATATACTTACTTACTTTGCTAGTGTATGAACTTATTTAACACTCACTCTATTAACATTTTAAAGCATAGAATAGCACATTTATTTCATATCTATAGTGCATTGCAGCTGATCAGTTTGCTCACGTGGCAATCCATTTCCACTCGATCGGACGCCGAAACCACAGGTAGTCTCTCTGGACCTACCACTAAAGTGCATCAAGTAATTATGGACGAGCGTAATGCTAAATTCCTTAAACCTATAGGACACCATGAGCTGCTCTGTCTCATCTAACATAAGGGTACCTATGGTCGCATTCACGCCTCCAACTCATAACCTCAATACGTGTAGGTGTGTCCTGTCACACACTACACCAAATAACGGCCAGCTCCAACCTTATAAATATTTCAAAGACGTGTCCTTCACGTCTCAAGCACAAACACTGTTCAATTCTATTACACTGCCATTCCTTGCTACACAAGGTGAGTTTATTCTTACAACTTGTCTGCATATTTTTCATAACACTAAGCACTCTCTTTTACTATTAATTAGTTAGCTCTACAGCATACAATAGGTTTCACTGCCACTTCAGATCCTGCTTGTACACGAATTTGTACATCTTTTTTAAATATTGTTGGTGCACCATTTCCAATAACACAACACTTTGTACTTACAATATTACCGGGGTTCTATACATACTTGTTACTCAAATACCTTTGTATCTTAATTACGTCATACTTCTCTATTGTTTACGTCACTGTTAGGTTTGTCACATTAGGTATTTTTCTTCACTCATCGGTGGATAGAATGGTTCCAGAACTCATGGCTTAATAGTCATGACGGAAAATTTTAGTATTTGGAAAGAAGAGGTCGAAATTTTAGGTGGATAGGAAAGATGAAGAGTGAGTGAGACCTGAAACGGGAAAGAAGATCTCACACAGCTGGGACTGCACAGCTGCCACACTGTGTAGAGGTTACAGAACAACCTCCTCCCTACAGTATTCATCCATAACCTTTGACCACGCCACGTCGATCTGAAAATACCTTATGATGCCTTTTTAGAACCTGTCTCAGTTCTTCCTTCTGATTAGCGGAAATTTTATCGATTTCCTGCAATTTAGCTTCTATTTTGTCTAAAATAATTGCTTCTTCTTCTTCTTCTTCTTCTTCTTCTTCTTCTTCTTCTTCTTCTGTGTTCAGCTTATTTTTACTAAGATTAACACCTTCGTCCCAATATCTCCTGTTTTTCAGAACTCGTATAGGTAGCTCCCAAGTTTCATCAATAGTCACTACATGTTTATCACTAAAAGGTACTGTAATTACTCCGGTTATCGGCAAGACCATTTTTAACTGGCTTCTTTCAAAGTCAACCACACTCTGATATTTTGATAAGAAATCTATGCCAATTAAAACCTCAATACTGAGATTATTTACAATTAAGCATGGATGATCAATTAAATTACCATTAATGTTAAAGGGCAGCAAAGCTTCTTGCTTTACCGTTTTTGACACCTTGCCAGTAGCACCAATTATTCTTAGTCCTGATACCCTCATTACTGTAAGCTTGTCTTTACCAGGTAATGCATCAAAGAAGGACTGAGATATCGCACTCACCTCACTTCCACTGTCTAAGAGACAACGTACATTGATACCCAACATATTCACTATTATTATAGGGTGGCTTATTCTAGGTTGTACAGGTGGTTCCTCAAACTCATCCAATAGTTCCTTTTGGATTTGTCTCCAACTAAAGTGATCGACATCTGTCTTCATTACATTTAGGTCACAGTGTGTAGGGGTTTCCTGAATTACATTTTCAGCTGCCTTTTCCAGTCGGTCTATTAATTTCAAATCGAAACACCGCACGACTTCATTACATTTAGTTTGCTGAACATGACCCAAATTACTGCAGTCTGAGCGATTCTGCACCTCCAGACCGGGCATAACACTAGTTACAGCTAAACCACTTTCACCATTATCATCGGTTTCCTTCTCAAGTGACAACTGTTCACAGCTACTGGGTTCATCGACCCCCAACAGCCTACCCTCTACATTCTCACTTATCTCCTGCCCTAAATCTATTAGTACAGTATCAACATCCTGCACAGGTACTTTAGATAAGAGCACATCATCCTCATCGTAAATATAAGCATGAATTTCTTCTGCTTCTTCACCTGACAATTCAATATTTTGTAGCTCTTCCCTATCGTTACAGAGCTGCGCCTTCCCTTTCTCTTCCCACTTAGAAAGCGTCTCTAACACGGTATCTATCAAATACTGTGAGTGATCTAATATTTCTATTGTATCCTTAGATGCTACCGACACTTCATCCACATGTTCAGTTTGAGTATTCTGATTTGTCTTACCAATTCCCGTAACTACCGGCTTAGGAAAAATAACCGCCTGGTGAGCGCCAGTGTCCTCATAGACGGGAACTAGTTTTCCTGCCTCGGCCTACTACTGTTTCCTTTATTTTCATTATAGTTAACTGGCACAGCATTACTTTCCGTACTGTTGTTTACATGCATAATTTTGTTTGGAGCAAAATTATTATCACTTGGATGCCATTGTTGGTTCTGATAATTATTTCTCCAATTCCTACCTCACTTAGGATGGCGAACACCTACTGTTCTGATGTTTACATTGCCATTTTGCTCGTTTCTAAAATTACTACGATTGTTATTAGCATTTCTGTTATTACGTGCTTGCTCCTCATAGGCAGCAACACGTTCTACACGTTCCAAATATTCAATGAAACGATCCAGATTGTCTCTAGGGGCAGATATAATTCTAGTTTGCCAATACCATGGCAGTTTGGCTTCAAGACCTAGTGTAATCATTTCCGGTTTTAGCTTTTCTGCCAAATGTGACAAACTTGAGATCCATGACCTAGCAAACTCTTTAATTGATTCCTTGCCTGCATTGAAGCGTTTTCCACTCCAAAATTCTCTCAACACTTCATTTTGCTTATTGCTAGACCAATACTCATTAATGAAAGCTGTTTTAAACTCCGCTAATGTTTTACACTTCAACATAACATCAGCTGACCAACGCATTGTGTCACCTGCTAAATGGCTTCTAATAAATGAGATTTTCTCTCGTTCAGACCAAGTTGGTGGAATCACATCTTCAAAATCGTTCCAGAAATCTAGCGGGTGGATATTTTTATCTGGATCGAACCGCAAGAACTGCCGACACCCGATAAAAGCGGCGTTTGCAGCTACAACTTGTTGTATACTACCATTACCAGAAGTTACTGAAGCTACTTTACTCTCAATGTTAGCAATGTTAGTACTAATATTTTCTACTTTCATTTCAACATTGTCTACTCTTTGCACAATATGAGTAGTATCAGTTTTGATTGCACCTACGTCTGCTTGACATATGTTTACTTTTATATTAACATCTTTAAACCTATATGAGCACAGTTCAGATTCCGCCTCGATCTTTTCTGTTAACTTGTGCTCCAGCTTCGCATCTTCCATTTGGAAGTCTCTGCGAACCTCAGCAACTTCGGATTTTACTGTTTTATACATTTCAGAAAACTGTTGAGCAACATTTTTCTTAATATCCTCATGATTGTAATCAATTTTATAATTCAGATCCTCTTTCAACTTATTGCAACCAGCCTTGAAGGTATCGTCCATTACCTCCAATCGTTTATTAAAATTAGTTTGGCTGGCCATAATCTCAGACTTTAATACAGCATTACTGCTTTTGACCTGTTCACTTATTTCAGACTTTAATTCAGCTGTCATTCTAGAGCATTACTGGCTGACATTTTTGCATTACTGGCAGCTATTGCTTGTAATATAACATTCAAATCAATAGCTCCAGCATCTTTGGGTTGCTCACTAGCTGGCTTTTTATCACACTCAGGTGACGAAAAACTAGCTCCAACACCAGAATCATCAAAACTAAACGAAACTTCTGATTGATCAGTCATATTTAACTTCTCCTGTTTAAACTCTACCATCTCTGATGACTGTTTCGTTTTTAACTCATCAGATAAACTATCTTCCAATAAATTAACAATTTCTGATTTCTGCTTTACTACAGGGGTTTCTATTATTGAATCATTGCTCCTTTTTACACTACTGTCAGGAGACAATACTTCATATTTCACTTTAACATTATTACTTTCATGCATATTTACACTTGAACCGTTGTCTGGATTTACAGTTCCCTCAATAGACATAGGTTCTGATTCAAGTTTAACCTCAGTTTCTTCTGGCAGTTCCATTTCCGACAGTCTTTTAGTGCAGGTTAGTAAAATTTTTAACAGCTTTTCACTTAACTTAGTTCCTTCTGCACGACGTATGGCGTTATCTGCGCGGCGTACCGGGATTACTGATGCGACGCAGCGCGCTGAACTGCCGACGGCACGCCGACGGCTGTTGTGTGTTTGCGTGGCCCGCAACTGCAGGCGCGGCTCCGTCTGCTCCAGCGGACGACTGCGGTGAGGCGAAACTGGCTTCTCTCGATGCCGGCAGCGCCGCTAGACTCACTGCCAGCTCCGTCAATCCAGATGCATTGTTAATCCAATTGCGTCGTCCACATGCACACGTAACACATTCACTGTTCTATGCTCAGTTGCGTGTCGCAATTCACTCGCGAATCCGAATAGTTAAAAATCACTTTCACTTTTACTCAGTTTACTTTCCCGGCCGATGCACCATATGTGGGGCGGCGGGTGGAATTATTGTTGTTAAAAATGTTCCTATTATTTATGCTGTTGTTTATGCTGTCTTTCGCCGTTCTCAACACTGGCTCTCTAACTACAATATTGGCTACCAGAAAGTGATTAGCAAAACGTGAAGCCTGTAATTAGAATTTCTAGTGCCCACTTCATCTGAGAATACACTTATAGTTACAGCTTATAGCTCTAAGGAATTAGAAGATTGTCCAGGATTTATAATCAAAAACGATTTTCTAAAAAAAACGTTCTGTATTCTGAAAGTCACAGATGAAAACAGAAGAATCCACACAATCTAACTAACAGAGCAGTTCAGAGTCTAATGCGCTGATGCAACTATAAATGTCCAAATTAAATGTTTAAATGAATGCTCGCCATAATTTGATGATTAGTTTCATCAAACGCCACGCTAAGTAATTGGTAGAATGTCTGTCCCGCGACGGCACGTGAAAATACGACATACGCAAACTGAAGATCGATAATTAAAGTCAACCCAGAATTAACACTTCACTCGAAAATGATTTCATGGTTACGCGTATTCCGAGTAACTTAATACGGCATCCGAGGCTGTTTGTAGCAATGATACCGACGCGACGCGACTCCCGACACAGATGACGTGCTATTCAGCGTCTGGAGAGAACTGGGGCCTTCCTTCCTCCCACAGCGTTCTTATATATAAAGCCGCGGTGCGGATGGCTAAGGGAACGCCTTATCAAATCGGCTCTCCCGACTAGCCGCTGGGCTAGTAATGCACCACTTTAAGTTACCTAATAAATCATAGCTTCTCTTGCTAATGGCCGATGAAGCTCTTAATTTAAATGTGCATTCAGCACACAGGTAAGTATTGATAATAAAATTTTGACGTGGCTAAGTTAAATATTTTGGGCGAGAGAATTAATTTAATTACACTGCACGCAGTAGACGAGCTCTGAACTGGCCCTTTGGAGACACGCTATTGCTATAATTTTATAGGTATTCAAATGAAACTTCTCACATCTTCATAGTTATAGCGGATCTCCAAACTACTTAAATATAAACATCCTAGCCTTATTTATTAACCTACTTAATCTATCTTGCTTCCTTAAGTTTTAAGACAAAAACCAGAAAATCATGAATTTCCACTAAAATCTTAAATTGTGAGATCCAGAAGACTGTTTTTATTAAATAATTATGAAAAATGAATCTAATTATCAATTTTTAATTCTCTAGCTCTTTTCTGTTGCGCCAATGATTTTTACAGAAAAACGTCAAAATTTCGAAAATGGTTAAAGTTATCGAACTGATACCGTATTTACTCGAATCTAAGCCGCACTCGAATCTAAGCCGCACCTGAAAAATGAGACTCGAAATAAAGGAAAAAAAAAATCCCGAATCTAAGCCGCACCTGAAATTTGAGACTCGAAATTCAAGGGGAGAGTAAAGTTTTAGGCCGCACCTCCAAATCGAAACAAAGTTGGTCCATTGTAATATGAGACACAATTTAGGTCGAATGAATGACGATACAGCTACAGTAGTTTGGTTCGAGTCGTAAGCTTAGCAGTTAAGCTTTACCAGGTAGCCATTGCTATGCGTCAGGCGCTCCGTCCGTATTTATATGGGTACCCTTCCTTTTTCTCGTGCTTCGTCTGGTTTGAATCGATTGCTTATTTTGCTTTGATCTGATAAGTGCCGTTTTCTTTGTTATAGGTGTTTACGTCACTCTAAGCTGAAAATGCATTACTGTACTGTGTAATGCATTGTTTGTCGCATTTTGATAGTGCGTGTTTACGACCTGTCGCCGCTCGCGGCATGACTTGCTTTTGTGCGCGCTACCGCCGCTTACAATTAAAAGAAAAGAGAGTAATCGTCTCATTAGCGAAACAATGGCAAGACACTGCTATTTGTTGTTACTTACACTGCTGCTTTCTTTGATAATGATCAACAAGAACCAAATGCGTATGATAGAACATGCGTATGATAGAACATGTTCTGAACGAGAGTTTTGCGAAAATTTTCCTCCGTTTGAAAATCTTTGCGGCCGCTTCTTTAGTACATCAAATTCTGCACAGAAATTAGTCATCTTACATTTAAAATCTAGTCAGTTGCCGTGCTTCATTTCTGACTGTATCACTATTAGGCATAAGAATAATACGAATATAAACATGACACGATACGTATATTCTTCCGCGTTTTCTGTTGTCTCACTCTAGTTTCGTAGTTTATTACGCAGACAGGATTTAAATGAGATAGCAACAAACACGAAATAATACATGGCAAAATGTTTATATTCGTATTATTCTTATGGTGAAGAGAATACTGCATGTGATTCACATTTCATCCTATTAGCAACCATCTCTTCTCACAGGTAGGAAAAAACTCGGAATGTAGAGTTGGCCATATGGACAAACATCCCTAACAGTCTTGCCAGTCGGATTTTCGTAGTACATTGAAATTCTGCTACATTCGAAGATGAACAATACGGAATTTGTATTTACTTCGTTGGATAATGTATGAAAATGCAGTGGTCGAAACTCGGGGCGGAGAAAAAAAAAGCTCGTCTTCTACCTTTTTTTTAAATTTATTTACTGATGCAGAGGTTTTGGCGCCAGTATTTATCTTTGTGCCCACAAAGCATGCTTGTGTAGCGCTACAAATATTCGACGGCAGAAGTTAGTTGTGGCGGCACCTATCAACATTTTTCAGAACTTCCGCTTGCTTTGCACTCGATTCTAAGCCGCAGGCGGTTTTTTGGATTACAAAAACCGGAAAAAAAGTGCGGCTTAGATTCGAGTAAATACGGTATTCAACACATATTAATTTAGTATTACTCCTGACATGCTAGAAATGTTTTAGGTTATTTGCTTGATTTTTAAAGTATTGCACAACATTTATGACGTCAGAGCTAGTTACAGCGGACTGGGCTGGCACACAATGCAAAGACTGATGTGAATTTACTACGGCGTGAGTAGACTGCTTCCCTACACCACCAAATAATGTTGGCACTCCTCTGATAACTAGTAAAACTAGTAAATGCCCCCCCCCCCTTCCCCCCTGTGTGCCTTCTTGGGCTCTGCTGAAGGAACGGTCACCTGCCCACTCTCAGGGTGAATGGGGGAGGCCAGCAAGCCAGTTTCCACATTGGTTCTCTGGCACAAGCAATGCAAACACGTTACCACCAGCCACTCACCTTGCTGTGATGGCGGATCCACCGTGTCAGGTCAGGTACACTAGAAGCTGCCTCAGAAGCAGAACCCATGGGCAAAACAAGTGACACCTGAGGTGTCCCATGTGAGGAGCCAGAATCTCCACCACTGCTACACCCCAAGGTGGCAGGCTGAAGATAACTAACCGTACCCAATAGTGCATTCAGCTGTTTGCAAACTGCAGTCAGCTCCTCCCGCATCCGCACGCAGCAAACACACATCCTAACTATCCTGGGCAAGACAAACTATAAAAGCACATAGTATCCTAGATATGCAGCTTTGTACCATCCTAATGTGTCACCAATGGACGCTGATGCATTAATGAGCTATGTAGCTGGCTGTTCAATGAGCAACTATTACGCAACAGACTGAATGAATTTGCCCTTAAAAAAACATGAGACTGAACCTCTTCAAGAGGAAAAGGTGTGCAAGAAAAACACAGAAAAAGATAATCACTTAACTTGCCACTCTGTAGAAGTATATCAGCAAAGGGCTGCAACGTGACTTACTGGCTTATTAAATGAATGGATGACTGCCTTCAAAACAAAACAAATAAGCAACTACTGTGCTAAAGAGAAATCAAAAATACTGTTTTTATAATGTTTGAAACCTGTAACATCTGTGATTAACAAACTGTCAGACTACTTTGCAACTGCTAATCATAACAACACCTAATTACTTAGTAATTACTGAAACTCGGAAAATGAAATCTTACTGGTGATGTAAACAAGGTGATCACTGGACTACTGGAGTATTTATTGAAATTCTGTTCACACCAAAAATAATGTATGATTATTGAAATCATGGGAAGAAATGGGATGGGGTAGCTTCGCATTGAATAATAAAATGTAATCAGTGTTGTTCATTTGAATCAATTCACTTATTTTTCCACGAAAACACCTGATATGAGAATCATGGGAAGAAATGGGATGGCGTAGCTTCGCATCGAATAATAAAATGTAATCAGCGTTGTTCATTTGAATCAATTCACTTATCTTTCCACGAAAACACCTGATATGTATTAGACTTTGTATCCTATTTTATGTATTTAAATTGTAACCACCAAATAAATTGTCAGTGAATGCATGTAAGACCCCCAAGAAATCGCACAAGGGTGGCCAATACAATATAAGGTTTCAATGAGAACTCTGTGACATAATAAATAGTACATCCAAAACAACAACTGTCTTTACACAATTATTGAGAACTATGCAGCTCCCTGGTACATTTCGCTTAACAAACTTCGGCGAGGAATCAGCATCTGCAGCGAAGCCTTGAGAGCATCAAGATCAATGTAAGTTCACATCGTCAATTATTATTCTGCAGTTACTGAGCTACAACCACCAAACTGCAAGAACTTTATTTTTCAGTGATTGTTAACATTATGAAAATATGATTAACTTTAAGTTTACTTACTTATTTATTTATTTATTTATTTATTTATGACAACATCCTATTATCCCCATTGTGGCAGTACCATTGCAGAACTGTCATTTAAAGCAGACAGCAAACCATGTCTACTGCCACCTATGAACATATCACGTAAGGACCATGAAGACACGATAAGAGAATCTAGGGCTTGTATTGAGGCTCGGTGGTAAAGTGCCAGACTACAGAGCTAGAGGCCTCAGGTCAGATCCCTGGTTTTTACCTATCACTTATCACTTCTTTCACCTTTGGAAATGTTTGTTGAAGTGAAAAATGCTTCAATGTAGATGGTTTGGAATCCACATTAAATGTAACTTCCAGGAAACAGTATCTGCAGCAACAGTTCAAAAGGTGGGGGAAGGCAACGGCACACCATCTGCAACAGGACTGTGCATAGTAAAGTACTGTGGTGTTCAAAACAATATTAGGATTGATGACTGCTTTACTTAGTTACAGAGGCACACTGAGAGTGAAACAGGAAAGGGTGGAGAAGGAAAGGGAATTGTTGTTGTTGTGGTCTTCAGTCCTGAGACTGGTTTGATGCATCTCTCCATGCTACTCTATCCTGTGCAAGCTTCTTCATCTCCCAGTACCTACTGCAACCTACATCCTTCTGAATCTGTTTAGTGTATTCATCTCTTGGTCTCCATCTACGATTTTTACCCTCCACGCAGCCCTCCAATACTAAATTGGTGATCCCTTGATGCCTCAGAACATGTCCTACCAACCGATCCCTTCTTCTAGTCAAGTTGTGCCACAAACTTCTCTTCTCCCCAATCCTATTCAATACCTCCTCATTAGTTACGTGATCTACCCACCTAATCTTCAACATTCTTCTGTAGCACCACATTTCGAAATCTTCTATTCTCTTCTTGTCCAAACTATTTATTGTCCATGTTTCACTTCCATACATGGCTACACTCCACACAAATACTTTCAGAAACGACTTCCTGACACTTAAATCTATAATCGATGTTAACAAATTTCTCTTCTTCAGAAACACTTTCCTTGCCATTGCCAGTCTACATTTTATATCCTCTCTACTTCGACCATCATCAGTTATTTTGCTCCCCAAATAGCAAAACTCCTTTACTACTTTAAGTGTCTCATTTCCTAATCTAATTCCCTCAGCATCACCAGACTTAATTCGACTACATTCCATTATCCTTGTTTTGCTTTTGTTGATGTTCATCTTATATCCTACTTTCAAGACACTATCCATTCCGTTCAACTGCTCTTCTAAGTCCTTTGCTGTCTCTGACAGAATTACAATGTCATCGGTGAACCTCAAAGTTTGTATTTCTTCTCCATGGACTTTAATACTTACTCTGCATTTTTCTTTTGTTTCCTTCACTGCTTGCTCAATATACAGATTGAATAACATCGGGGACAGGCTACAACGCTGTCTCACTCCCTTCCCAACCGCTGCTTCCCTTTCACGCCCCTCGACTCTTATAACTGCCATCTGGTTTCTGTAAAATTGTAAATAGCCTTTCGCTCCCTGTATTTTACCCCTGCCGCCTTCAGAATTTGAAAGAGAGTATTCCAGTCAACATTGTCAAAAGCTTTCTAAGTCTACAAATGCTAGAAATGTAGGTTTGCCTTTCCTTAATCTAGCTTCTAAGATACGTCGTAGGGTCAGTATTGCCTCACGTGTTCCTATATTTCTACAGAATCCAAACTGATCTTCCCTGAGGTTGGCTTCTACCAGTTTTTCCATTCATCTGTAAAGAATTCGCGTTAGTATTTTGCAGCTGTGACTTATTAAACTGATAGTTTGGTAATTTCCACATCTGTCAACATGCTTTCTTTGGGATTGGAATTATTATATTCTTCTTGAAGTCTGAGGGTATTTCGCCTGTCTCATACATCTTGCTCACCAGATGGTAGAGTTTTGTCAGGACTGGCTCTCCCAAGGCTGTCAGTAGTTCTAATGGAATGTTGTCTACTCCGGGGGCCTTGTTTCGACTCAGGTCTTTCAGTGTTCTGTCAAACTCTTCACGCAGTATTGTATCTCCCATTTCATCTTCTTTTACCTCCTCTTCCATTTCCATAATATTGACCTTAAGAACATCGCCCTTGTATAGACCCTCTATCTACTCCTTCCACCTTACTGCTTTCCCTTCTTTGCTTAGAACTGGGTTTCCATCTGAGCTCTTGATATTCATACAAGTGGTTCTCTTTTCTCCAAAGGTCTCTTTAATTTTCCTGTAGGCAGTCTCTATCTTACCCCTAGTGAGATAAGCCTCTACATCCTTACATTTGTCCTCTAGCCATCCCTGCTTAGCCATTTTGCACTTCCTGCCGATCTCATTTTTCAGACGTTTGTATTCCTTTTTGCCTGCTTCATTTACAGAATTTTTGTATTTTCTCCTTTCATCAACTAAATTCAATATTTCCTCTGTTACCCAAGGATTTCTACCAGCCCTCGTCTTTTTACCTACTAGATCCTCTGCTGCCTTCACTACTTCACCTCTCAAAGCTACCCATTCTTCTTCTACTGTATTTCTTTCCCCCATTCCTGTCAATTGTTCCCTTATGCTCTCCCTGAAACTCTGTACAACCTCTGGTTCTTTCAGTTTATCCAGGTCCCATCTCCTTAAATTCCCACCCTTTTGCTGTTTCTTCAGTTTTAATCTACAGTTCGTAACCAATAGATTGTGGTCAGAGTCCACATCTGCCCCTGGAAATGTCTTACAATTTAAAACCTGGTTCCTAAATCTCTGTCTTACCATTATATAATCTATCTGAAATCTGTCAGTATCTCCAGGCTTCTTCCATGTATACAACCTTCTTTTATGATTCTTGAACCAAGTGTTAGCTATGGTTAAGTTGTGCTCTGTGCAAAATTCTATCAGGTAGCTTCCTCTTTCATTTCTTAGCCCCAATCCATATTTACCTACTACGTTTCCTTCTCTCCCTTTTCCTACTACCGAATTCCAGTCACCCATGACTATTAAATTTTCATCTCCCTTCACTATCTGAATAATTATTTTATTTCATCATACATTTCTTCAATTTCTTCGTCATCTGCAGAGCTAGTTGGCATATAAACTTGTACTACTGTAGTAGGTGTGGGCTTCGTGTCTATCTTGGCCACAATAATGCGTTCACTATGCTGTTTGTAGTAGCTTACCCACACTCCTATTTTCTTATTCATTATTAAACCGACTCCTGCATTACCCCTATTTGATTTTGTATTTATAACCCTGTATTCACCTGACCAAAAGTCTTGTTCCTCCTGCCAACGAACTTCACTGATTCCTACTATATCTAACATTAACCTATCCATTTCCATTTTTAAATTTTCTAACCTACCTGCTCGATTAAGGGATCTGACATTCCACGCTCCAATCCGTAGAATGCCAGTTTTCTTTCTCCTGATAACGACATCCTCCTGAGTAGTTCCCGCCCGGAGATCCGAATGGGGGACTATTTTACCTCCGGAATATTTTACCCAATAGGGCGCCATCATCATTTAACCATACAATAAAGCTGCATGCCCTCGGGAAAAATTACAGCTGTAGTATCCCATTGCTTTCAGCCGTTCGCAGTACCTGCACAGCAAGGCCGTTTTGGTTAGTGTTACAGGGCCAGATCAGTCAATCATCCAGACTGTTGCCCCTGCAACTACTGAAAAGGCTGCTGCCTCTCTTCAGGAACCACACATTTGTCTGGCCTCTCAACAGATACCCCTCTGTTGTGGTTGCACCTACAGTACAGCTATCTGTATCGCTGAGGCACGCAAGCCTCCCCACCAACGGCAAGGTCCATGGTTCTTGGGGGGGGGAATTACTAGTAGTAATACAAGGTGTCCTCTACCATGCACCATAAGGTGGCTTGCAGAGTATGTACATAGATGTAAAAAAGAGACTTCCTAATACTTTAAATTTATATTAGATGTTAACAGAATCCTTTTCTTCAAAAAAAGCTTTTCTTGTTATAGCCAATCCTCATTTTATATCCTCTCTTCTTCAGCTACCATCAGTTATAATCAAAACATGTCTATTACTTGTAATGCCTCAGTTCCTAATCTAATTCCCTCACAATAACCTGATTTAATTTGACTGCATTCCATTATCCTTGTTATACTTTTGACGATGTTCATTTTACAACCTCTTAAAAATTATACATTCAGTTAGTTGCTCTTCCAACACAACACCTTTGCTGTCTCTGACAGAATTACATCATCACCAAACCTCAAAGTTTTTATTTCTTCTCTCTGAACATGAATTTCTATTCCCAATTTCTCCTTGGTTTCCTTTACTAGATGTTCAATGTACAGATTGAATATCACCTGGGAGAGGCTACACCCTGTCTCACTCCCTTCTCAATCACTGCTTCTCTTTCAAGCCCTTTAACTCCTATGACTGCACTCTGGTTTCTATACAAGTTGTAAATAACATTTTTCTATCCCTGCTACCTTAAGAATATCAAAGAGTGTATTCCAGTCAACACTGTAAAAGCTCACTCTAAATGTAAAAATGCTATAAAAGTATATTTTCCTATCTTTAACATATCTTCTAAGATAAGTCATTGGTTCAGTACTGTCTTGTGTGTTCCTACATTTCTCTAGAAACCAAACTGATCTTCCATAAGGTTGGTTGCTACCTGTTTTTCCATTCTTCTGTGAATAACTCTTGTCAGTATATTGCAAGCATGACTTTTTAAACTGATGGTTCAGTAATATTCACACCTATCAGCACCTGCTTTATTTAGAATTGGGATTATTACGTGGAATCTAAAGTAAATAGTATAAGTAACATACAGAATATAGTACATGGAATCTACAGCACATAAGATGTTCTGAAGATTGGGGTGGCCAGAGTGGATCTATAAAGTGAAACCACTGGATTAAACAAAAGGTTTCTAATGCTAGGCATCTTTTTGGATTAACTAAGGCATTTGACTGTGTTTATCACAAAATATTGCTACAGAAGTTGGACCATTATGAAATATGGGGAGTAGCTCACAGTTGATTAATCTCTTACTTTAACAACAGACAACAAAAGGCCATTAGCAACAGTATTGAGAATGGCTATGATGTGGAGTCTAAGTGGAGCATGGTCAAATGGGGGAGGAAGGGGGGGGGGGGTTGTTCCAGGGATCACTGAGGCCACTTCTGTTCCTTATTAATATAAATGATATGCCCTCTAGTATTATAGGTGATTCTAAAATATTTCTATTTGCTGATAACACTAGCTTGGTGGTAAAGGATGTTGTGTGCAACACTGGCACTGTTTCAAATAGTGCAGTTCATGACATAACTTCATGGCTTGTAGAAAATAAACTAACGCTAAATCACAGTAAGACTCAGTTTTTACAGTTTCTAACACACAATCCAACAAAACCCGACATTTTAATTTCACAGAGTGGGCATATGATTAGTGGAACTGAACAGTTCAAATCTGTAGGTGTTAAGATACATAGTAAACTTTTGTGGAAAGCCCACATTCACGATCTTGTTCAAAGACTAAATGCTGCCATTTTTACTATTCAAACGGTATCTGAAGTAAATGACAGTTTGACACAAAAAGGAGTCTACTTTGCTTATTTTCATTTGCTTATGACAAATAGTATTATATTTTGGGGTCATTCCTCGCATTTTCAATGGATATTTTTGGTTCATAAATGGGTGGTTCGGGCAATAAGAGGTGTAAGGTCACGTACCTCTTGTTGATCTCTGTTCATTAATATGGGAATTCCGACATTGGCCTCTCTCTCTCTCTCTCTCTCTCTCTCTATATATATATATATATATATATATATATATATATATATATATATATATATATATATATATATATATATAACAGAGGGAAACATTCCACGTGGAAAAAATATATCTAAAAAGAAAGATGATGAGACTTACCAAACAAAAGCGCTGGCAGGTCGATAGACACACAAACAAACACAAATATACACACAAAATTCAAGCTTTCGCAACAAACTGTTGCCTCATCAGGAAAGAGGGAAGGAGAGGGAAAGACGAAAGGATGTGGGTTTTAAGGGAGAGGGTAAGGAGTCATTCCAATCCCGGGAGCGGAAAGACTTACCTTAGGGGGAAAAAAGGACAGGTATACACTCGCACACACACACATATCCATCCACACATACAGACACAAGCAGACATATGTGGATGGATATGTGTGTGTGTGCGAGTGTATACCTGTCCTTTTTTCCCCCTAAGGTAAGTCTTTCCGCTCCCGGGATTGGAATGACTCCTTACCCTCTCCCTTAAAACCCACATCCTTTCGTCTTTCCCTCTCCTTCCCTCTTTCCTGATGAGGCAACAGTTTGTTGCGAAAGCTTGAATTTTGTGTGTATATTTGTGTTTGTTTGTGTGTCTATCGACCTGCCAGCGCTTTTGTTTGGTAAGTCTCATCATCTTTCTTTATATATATTAGAGGGAAACATTCCACGTAGGAAAAATATATCTAAAAACAAAGATGATGTGACTTACCAAATGAAAGTGCTGGCAGATCGACAGACACACAAACAAGGACGGGTATACACTCACACACACACACATATCCATCCACACACATCATCCTTGTTTTTATATATATATAAACAAAGATGATGTGACTTACCGAACGAAAGCGCTGGCAGGTCGATAGACACACAAACAAACACAAACAGACACTCAAAATTCAAGCTTTCGCAACAAACTGTTGCCTCATCAGGAAAGAGGGAAGGAGAGGGAAAGACGAAAGGATGTGGGTTTTAAGGGAGAGGGTAAGGAGTCATTCCAATCCCGGGAGCGGAAAGACTTACCTTAGGAGGAAAAAAGGACGGGTATACACTTGCACACATACATATCCATCAACATATATATATATATATATATATATATATATATATATATATAGAGAGAGAGAGAGAGAGAGAGAGAGAGAGAGAGAGAGAGAGAGAGAGAGAATTTTGTGTGTATGTTTGTTTGTGCGTCTATCCACATGCTAACGCTTTCGTTTGGTAAGTTACATCATCTTTGTTTATATATATATATATATATATATATATATATATATATATATATATATATATACAAAGATGATGTGACTTACCAAACGAAAGCGCTGGCAGGTCGATAGACACACAAACAAACACAAACATACACACAAAATTCTAGCTTTCGCAACCAACAGTTGCTTCGTCAGGAAAGAGGGAAGGAGAGGGAAAGACGAAAGGATTTGGGTTTTAAGGGAGAAGGTAAGGAGTCATTCCAATCCTGGGAGTGGAAAGACTTACTTTAGGAGGAAAAAAGGACGGGTATACATTCGCACACACACACATATCCATCCACACATATACAGACACAAGCAGACATATTTAAAGACAAAGAGTTTGGGCAGAGATGTCAGTTGAGGCGGAAGTGCAGCGGCAAAGATGTTGTTGAATGAATATATAAGGGAAACATTCCACGTTGGAAAAATATATACAAAAACAAAGATGATGTGACTTACCAAACAAAAGTGCTGGCAGGTCAATAGACACACAAACAAACACAAACATACACCCAAATTCAAGCTTTCGCAACAAACTGTTGCCTCATCAGGAAAGAGGGAAGGAGAGGGAAAGACGAAAGGATGTGGGTTTTAAGGGAGAGGGTAAGGAGTCATTCCAATCCTGGGAGCGGAAAGACTTACCTTAGGGGGGAAAAAAGGACGGGTATACACTCGCGCACACACACACATCGTGTACACCTTCCGGGTTACAGGGCTGGTGTAGGTGGTGGTGGGAGGGTGCATGGGACAGGTTTTGCACCGGGGGCAGTTACAAGGGTAGGAGCCAGAGGGTAGGGATGGTGGTTTGGGGATTTCATAGGGATGAACCAAGAGGTTACGAAGGTTGGGTGGACGGCGGGAAGACACTCTTGGTGGAGTGGGGAGGTTTTCATGAAGGATGGATCTCATTTCAGGGCAGGATTTGAGGAAGTCGTATCCCTGCTGGAGAGCCACATTCAGAGTCTGATCCAGTCCCGGAAAGTATCCTGTCACAAGTGGGGCACTTTTGGGGTTCTTTTGTGGGAGGTTCTGGGTTTGTGGGGATGAGGATGTGGCTCTGGTAATTTGCTTCTGTACCAGGTCAGGAGGGTAATTGCGGGATGCGAAAGCTGTTTTCAAGTTGTTGGTGTAATGGTTCAGGGATTCCGGACTGGAGCAGATTCGTTTGCCACGAAGACATAGGCTGTAGGGAAGGGACCGTTTGATGTGGAATCGATGGCAGCTGTCATAATGGAGGTACTGTTGCTTGTTGGTGGGTTTGATGTGGACGGATGTGTGAAGTTGGCTATTGGACAGATGGAGGTCAACGTCAAGGAAAGTGGCATGGGATTTGGAGTAGTACCAGGTAAATCTGATGGAACCAAAGGAGTTGAGGTTGGAGAGGAAAAATTCTGGAGTTTTTCTTCACTGTGAGTCCAGATCATGAAGATGTCGTCAATAAATCTGTACCAAACTTTGGGTTGGCAGGCCTGGGTAACCAAGAAGGCTTCCTCTAAGCGACCCATAAATAAGTTGGCGTACGAGGGGGCCATCCTGCTACCCATGGCTGTTCCCTTTAATTGTTGGTATGTCTGGCCTTCGAAAGTGAAGAAGTTGTGAGTCAGGATGAAGCTGGCTAAGGTAATGAGGAAAGAGGTTTTAGGTACGGTGGCAGGTGATTGGCATGAAAGGAAGTGCTCCATCGCAGCGAGGCCCTGGACATGCGGAATATTTGTGTATAAGGAAGTGGCATCAATGGTTACAAGGATGGTTTCCGGGGGTAACAGATTGGGTAAGGATTCCAGGCGTTCGAGAAAGTGGTTGGTGTCTTTGATGTAGGATGGGAGACTGCATGTAATGGGTTGAAGGTGTTGATCTACGTAGGAACCATTTTATTTTATATGTTATTACTTTTATATTGTAATTTTGTGTACTGACACATTCCATGGCCTTAGAGATTTGGCCCTCAATTTGGTCCTACAGATCTAGACATGTAAAATAAAATAAAAATAGAAGTCAATTGTTTTGATTGCTGTTGTGCAGAGTCCTGGGCCCTAATCTCATGCTTGAGCAGACAAAATGTACAATATCAGTCCTGGATACAAATAGTTTACATGTGATCAACTATGGGATAATCACAAACTATTTCAAATAGCAAAGTTTAGCACCTATGGTCTGTTGCAAGAATTCATTCAGGATGTGGAAACTGAATTAACTGACTAACAACTGATTCCAGAAGACTGATTGAGTAAAAAAAAAAAAAAAACCACAAAGATCAGTCTGAACTAATTTTCATTCTACTACAGCTGCATGCACTAATTCACATCTTTTTTAACAATGATAAGTTCTCACACACATCTTCCCAGGAGTCACCAATTATAGCTATAATGCATTCTTATTTTGTAATATATTTCACGCACTTCTGAATATGTTCTCTTTTAACACATATATTTATATGAAATTATTAGGCTGGTAAGTTCTGGCAGATCTCCACCTAGTCCCTGCAATTCCACCTGGAACTGTACTGAGGATCTTTAGCGATGTGATGTTACTTTGTGAATTTGTCAACAATGCAGACTTTTGCTATGAAAAGAGTATTACACCTCTCAAGCCACTCATCACATATTCATGTAATACATCAGGAATGGTTCTCATAAACTTGCATGAACACAATTCAACAGCCCAAATGGCACATTACATATTCTTGAATGTGACTATGAAAGCCACATTGTATTCCACAGTCACATATGTCAAGCGATGTAATGATTAAACACATAATCATTTTTTTTTTTTTTGTGGTGGGAAACAGGGTATGACATAAATGTGATGACAGTGCTGGGAAATTGAAAATTTTGTTTGAAGCAGATGACTATGTGGTAAACAGGACAAACTGAATAGGTATAAAGGCACACAAATTCTTAGAAATCAGTTCTTTCTCTAGACTTGAGTGGAGAATGCAGCCAATATACATTATCATCTACAGCATAGTAGGTAACGGGCGAGTTGTGGTGCCCTGAAAATATTCTAAGTTTGGAGTTGGCATGGCCACACGGGTCACTCGGCAAGACAGGGCTCGTCAGCAGCCACATGGTGCCGAACATTAGCAGGAGCAAGAGGAGTAGCCCCAGGGTGTGGTCCAGGCCGACCGCGTGGCTGGGAATTCCATATTGACACTGTGTCGAGGACTGTGCTTTGTGTTGATGAAGGAGATTTGTATGCCGGGAGTGCCAAAGGTGGTGGACTTTGTGAAACCTTAATGGCAGACATTTCACAGTTCATGTAGAAATTAATAATAGCCAGTGGAATCATGATACCTCAAAAAGAAATATGTACATTACCATTATTTGCACGACAATTCTGATGGTGTAATCTGATTTTCAATATCTTTATTAGTTTAAAGTTTAGTATCTGACTGTAAATTAGACAAGTAACACGCAGCAACGAATTTCCAAAATATAAATGCTTCATCTGATTTTGTCGATTGATGTGTCTTTAGAAAGCTATTAGTGTAAACCTAAATTGGTATGAATTGCAGGCATATAATTTGAATAGTACATGGGTTATTCGAGGTCAAAGTGGCTGATTACTACTGAACATGTCAAGCTGTAAGTACTCCACAGTTACACGAAAAAACAGTAGCAGCATGCTTATCAATATATTTATTTGTCTATGTCTTTGTTTATATCTGATATATACTATTCATGAAGAAATTGGTCAAATATTTAGTGTGTTTTAGAAAGCACAGAGACATTAAGCTACTGGCCTACTTTTGCTTCTATTCCTTTGATATATGTTGATTTGATTTGTTTATGTATTTAATAATGTGTGTTAGAGCATGTTTATGGTACAGCCGTAGGAATATTCATTTAATTTCAAGTTATTTAAATGTAAATTCAGTATTTCGTATGTGTTTCAATATGTTTGTGAGTGTGCGTTGTCTTGGAGACATGGTGGGACTACTGTAGCCAATCACAGTGCTTGTTACTACGGTAGGCGACTACCGAAGTCAATGGAGAGACTCTATGGAAGTGAGGGAGGAGCATTGGATCACATGGGACACGAGAGAGTTCTGGACGGGAAGGCGCAATTGAGGGTCGCATGAAATACTTGGAGAGTGTTGAGAAGTTTGCGCGCGGTCGCAGGAGATGGAAATATTTCATAAAGCCAACTTGTGCACTTGTGAAATTTCCATGGCTTGTGCAGTGAAGACATAGTCTGCATTTAGAAGTGAATATCTCGCGAGCTATGTTGTTGTTCATAACTAATTACGTGAAGTAGGAATCTATTGCTTCCCTGTTATTAAACTTATACTTTATTTAACTGCTGGACCATCGACACCAATAAGTGTTTTGCAGTAAGAAATGGCATTCTTAAAGGTACTTCTGCTATTGTACTCATTATTTAAAGTTGTTAAAATAGTACCTGCAGATTTTATTTAATTGCAATCTCTCATTTATAAATTTCTATTTTACATTGGAAATTCGCAATTGCTGAGTGATTGGAACCTTCGACCATTCAATTCATGCGTATATTCATATTGTATACTGTAGACTCAGTTGTATTTGGCATGTAATGTGACAACTATGTACCCCAGCCCCTAGACAACGAAACCAGCCAAAACTTTTAATATTTCAACTCTGAGTCTGAGGGTACGTAGTTGAGGGCCACACACTTTTATTTGAAAGCCTGCAAGCAACATGACAATTCTGTACAATATAAATAAATATTATGGTCTAACATCTTTATAATGAGACAAAAATGGAAAAACTTACCTAACATCTTTGTCTATTTGCAAGAGAACTTCATTATCCTTGAAAAAAGTTTGCCACTTGCTGTCAGGATTTAAATTCAGAGGATGATCTGTCAATGTAACATCAGTTCGACATGAGTCATCATCATCTGCAACTCCTGGCATCACAATCATTTCCTCTGAAAATAATAAACCAAAGCAAACCTATAGCCTATTGGTTAGATTATAAATATTTCCATTTACTCAAAGTTATTTTAGAGATCTATTGTGTAAGTGTTAACAAGAAAATAATAATGTTCACATAAAAACAAAATACATGTTCTTGGTATCAATTAATATTAGAGAGAGCATAAGCAAATAATATTCTGTACAGCTGAGATGTTTCAGCTAGCAGTTAACTGAATAGATATTTGTGTATTAAAGCTTGTTATAGTCACTCTGAAATACAAGTAGGTCCACATGTCTAGCTAAAAAAATACCACCAATATTAATGTGCCCATATATTTTTGACAGATAACAATTACCAGTCCTCTTACTAATTAAAACACAGCTGCTGTTACTTTCCAAGGGACTAATGTTTGAAAAAAGGAGTTCTCCCTCTATCTACAGTCGGTCACATTCACCAGAATACCAACTAACTATACATATGTTTGAACAACAGAAAAATCCAGGATGAAAAGGATAGACTGCTACTCGCCATATACAGGAGATACTGACTCACAGATAGGCACAACAAAAAGACTGTTATACATTTGAGCTTTTGGCTAAAAGGCCTTCTTTTAAATTAGAAAACACACACACACACACACACACACACACACACACGACCACTGTCTTTGGCCACTGTGGCAGGACTGTGCACAGCAACTGCATTTTGATGGGAGAAGCAATCTGTGGGTGGTGAGGGTGAGGAGAAAGATCGGACGGGGAGAGGGAGCGATAACAGGGTAGGGGTGGTAGGTGTAGTGCTGCTTGAGTGAGCATGTGAGCATGCATGGATGTGGTGGGGACACGGTAGGGCTGATAGGTACACGGAGGGGGGGGGGGGGGAGGGTTGAGGTTGGGGTGGGGAGGGGAGAGGGAAAGGAGAGAAGTACAGAAGGGGAAAAACACTGTTGGGTACATTGGTGCAATAGAAGGCTGTGTAGTGCTGGAGTGAGACCAGGGAAGTGGATGGGTGGATGAACGACAGAGACTAGTAAAGATTGATGCCAAACAATGGAAATTCCACATACAAATATCAACAATGTAGGAAAAGACAGATTGCTGCTTACCATAAAGAAGTCATGTCAAGTTGCAGACAGGCACAATTAAAAGACACTCACATATAGCTTTCGGCCAGTGCTTGCTTGTGTGTGTGTGTGTGTGTGTTTTACTGACTAAGGCTGCGGCCGAGAACTATATGTGAGTGTCTTTTAATTGTGCCTACCTGCAACCTGTGAGGTAACAGGCGAATTGTGGTGTCCTGAAAATATTCTAAGTTGGCGTGGCCGGGGCCCGACAGCAAACACGTGGTGTCAAACGTTAGACGGACAAGAGGGGTAGCCCCAGCGCATGGTCCAGATGCGTGGCTGGGAATTCCATTGTGATGCTGTGTTGATGGAGACACACTGGGAGTGCCAAAGATGGCGGACTTTGTGAAACCTTAATGGCAGACATTTCACAGTTCATATAGAAATTAATAGTAGCCAGTGGAATCATGATACCTCAAAAAGAAATATGTACATTACCATTATTTGCACGATGATTCTGATGGTGTAATCAGATTTTCAATATCTTTATTAGTTTAAAGTTTAGTATCTGACTGTAAATTTTACAAGTAACACGCAGCGACGAATTTCCAAAATATAAATGCTTCATCCAATTTTGTCGATTGATGTGTCTTTAGAAAGCTATTGGTGTAAACCTAAATTGGCATGAATTACAGGCGTGTAACTTGAACAGTACATGAATTATTCTAGGTCAAAGTGGCCCATTACTATCAATCACGTAAGGCTATAAGTACTCCACAGTTACACGAAAAAACGGTAGCAGCATGCTTATAAATATATTTATTCATCTATGTCTTTGTTTATATCCTATATATACTATTCATGAAGAAATTGGTTAAATATTTACTGTGTTTTAGAAAGCACAAACACATTATGCTACTGGCCTACCTTTTGTTCTATTCCTTTGGTATATGTTTATTTGCTTTGTTTATGTATTTAATATTGTGTTTAGAGCGTGTTTATGGTCCAGCCAAAGGAATATTTATTTATTTAAAGTTATTTAAATGTAACTCCAGTATTTCGTATGTGTTTAAATATGTCTGTGAGCGTACGTTGGATTGAAGACATGGCGTGAGTGCTCTAGCCAGTCACAGCGCTCCTGAATGGGGAGACTGGGATGGAAGCGAGTTCTGGATGGTACGGCACAGGAAACAGGAGTAGGTGCTGGACGCAACGGCGTGGCAGACACACGGTCGCGAGAGAGATATGGAGAGAGAGAAGCGGTTTGCGCGTGGTTGCGGCACATACAAATACTTTGGAGGGCCGACTTGTGCACTTGTGAGATTTCCGTGGCTTCTACAGTGAAGATGTAGTGTGTATTTAGAAGTGAATACCTTGCGAGCTACATTGTTGTTCATAACTAATTACGTGCAGCAGGAATCTATTGTTTCCCTGTTATTCAACTTATATTTTATTTAATTGCTGGACCATCGACACCAGTAAGTGTTTTGCAGAACTATACTGCATTCTCAAAAGTACTTCTACTGTTGTACTCATCATGTAAAGTCATTAAGAGAGTCCCTGCAGATTTTATTTAATCTTTCATTTATAAATTTAAATGTTACTTTCATAATTCGCAATTCCCGAGTGATAGAAACCTTTGACCATTCGATTCATGTGTGTATTCTTATCATATACTGAAGACTCGGCAGTATTTGGCCTGTAATGTGGCAACTATGTATCCTAGTCCTTAGACAACAAAACCAGCGAAAACTTTTAATATTTCAACGTTGAGTCAGAGGGTGCCTAGTTATTGGAAAGTCCGCAAACCTGATGTGTCTTCTTTACAGTAAGTAGCAATCTATCTTTGCCTACAAAGATTGAGACCAGAACATTACGAGAACACAAATCGATCAATGAATCTTCCTCACAATTCTACTAGTGAATGACGAACTCTACTAGTAAATGATTTCTCAGCACCTTTCAATCAAGTCAATGGTCTCTCCCGTCTCCTCTCACTCTACGTATACCCACTCCACTTCTACTCACAAACATGCTGCTGTCTGCTATTGACAGGTGACACAACAGAAGTGCAACACATATGCTACTCTACCATTGTAACAGTATATTCACCTTTCATTTCCAACAATGGAAAATCCGGGATGGAATGTAACAATATTATGAAAAGGATTGTTGCTACTCACAATATAGCAGAGATGCTAAGGCACAGAAAGGCACAACAAAAAGACAGTCTTTTTGCTGTGCCTATCTGTGACTCAGCATCTCCACCATATGGTCAGTGGCAACCATCCTTTTCATAATATTGTCACCTTTCATTTCAATTATTTTCTTTTCTTTTTTCTTTTTTTCAAAATAAAATTCAGGCATCAGCTGTGCAATTGGAATGTTGATTCCATTTAACCATACCAATGGATTAATCTGCCATCTTTGGTAGTTCAGACATTAATACCTTCATCAATAAAGCACACTGCCATAACATATCACAAAATGTACATAGTGCACACAATAATAATAAATAACGATTGATAACTTATCATGAATTAGTTACAGTTATTCAAGGTGGTACACTATTGTGATTAATTCATGCCAAGTTATCGCTTTGCAGTTATAATTATCACATAAACTATGTTCATTTTGCAGTATGTCTCAGCATTATACTCCACTGATGGTATTGGTGCCTCCTAAACCAATACTGAACTTCCAAAATGACAGACTAATCTGTTGAAACTGGTTAAGTGAAATAAACATTAAAATTGTACAACCAATGAGTGAAAGTTATTTTGGGAAAAAACTGAAAAAGATAACAGCTATGAACAAAATTACAATAATTTCATATTTTCTCGTGCTATTGCTACTTGTTTATAAATAAGTGTATTACATATACAGATGATTTAAGAGGAAAGGAGGGAAAGTTACTATATAATACAGTGTACCTGGTGATGTCATTAAAAATGGTCAAAAAGGGTGGGGAGGGGAAAATGGCCGTACTTTTTTACTAAAGGAAATAACCTGACATTCACCTCACTGAATCTGAGAAAAACACAAAAAATATAAATCAAGATGGCTGGACAGTGGCAGAAAATTTTATCCTCCCAAACATTGATCCTATGCTTAACTACTTTACAGCTTTGGTTAAATATTACAGTTCCATATTGTGAACATCATTACTGAAAACAGAAGGTATAATACTTCTGTTAAAACTTACAAGGTTGGGGGATATGCTTGATGTAGAAAACTATTTACTGACATTTCATTCTCGTCTGTGGGAGTAACTCTTCAGAGTAACTCTCTCTACTTTCTGTTAAAATTATTATAGGTTTCACAAATTTCTACTGCATCTCCGTACAAGTGCATGGTAATGTGTTATCTTGGCTATAACTCTAGTCTCACAAAACTTTATTTCGCACTGTAAAGCAGGTTTTGCTACAGCAGGTTATTAGTTAGTCCAAAGTAACAGTTTCTCTTATGGTCAGATAAATAATATTTAATATTTATTTTTGTGGTTCCAAACTAAACTTGACAACAATTACATAAAATTTTATACTTACCTGTTGTCATCAGTGGATGATTAACATCTTTTGTAGTTAGAAGGAATTCATTTATTTTCCTGGTACACTTAAAATTCCCTTAAACTCTATGTACAAAACAGGATCAGTGTATAGTATAATTTTAACAGAAAGGAAGAGGGAACGGAACGGAACGGAACTGAACTGAACTGAACTGAACTGAACTGAACTGAACTGAATTGACATGGATGCC
The DNA here is from genome assembly GCF_023898315.1 of Schistocerca nitens. Taxonomy (NCBI): domain Eukaryota; kingdom Metazoa; phylum Arthropoda; class Insecta; order Orthoptera; family Acrididae; genus Schistocerca; species Schistocerca nitens. The sequence continues at coordinate 305,201,793 of NC_064614.1, forward strand.
AACTTTGCATGAAGAAATCTAATGATCAGTTACTTTTAATTCAGAATTATGCCGCCAGTAAAAAATATTCATATGTATTCGACATCACATGATGAATGGTGGTGTCCTCTCTATTGCTGCTACAAAAGTAAGCACACCTCACACACACACATGACCACCATCTCCAGCATCTCGGGCCGGAATGCAACATTACATGGGATGCAAGCAGCAATCTGGAGAGGGTGGGGAACGGGAAGGGATAGTGGCGTATGTGTGTGAAGAGAGACGAAAGCTGTCTGGTGGAGCGTGCAGGGACAAGACTGCCAACAGATGCGGCATCAGGAAGTTGTGGGGCAGAGTGGTGGGGAACATCAGAACAAAAAAAGAGAGGGGAGGGGAGGGGAGGGAAGGGGAGGGGAATGATGGGCGGATGTTTTGGCAGAGGGCTGCAAATAAACAGGGTGGGAGACAAGAATGGGGAGGAGATGATAGGACAGAGGGGGTGAAAACTGTTGGGTGGAGGGTGTTGGGTGTGGGGACAGTATGATACAGTGGGTTGAGGGCAGAAAAATTATGGGAGCAGAAAATGTGTTCTACAAATAACTGCCATCTGCCCAGTTCAGAAAATCTGGTGGTAGAGGGAAGGATTCAGATGGCTCGGGTAGTGGAGCAGCCATTGAAATCAATTGTGTTGTGTTCAGCTGCATGCTGTGCCGCAGTGTGGTCTACTTTGCTCTTGGCCACAGTTTGGCAGTGGGCATTCATCCTGGTGGACAGCTACTTGGTAGTCATACCAATACAAAACAATGCACAATGATTGCAGCAGAGTTGGCAAATGACATGGCAGCTTTCACAGGTGCCCTGGCCCCTGATGGGTTAGGATAAACCTGTGACAGGACTGGAATACGAAGTGTTGACTGGGTGGATTGGGCAGGTTTTGCACTTGGGTCTTCCTCAGGGATATGATCCTTGTGGCAAAGAGCTGGGATGTTGTGGAGGTTGCATGGACAATGGACCACCACTTTGGGAAGGGTGGGAAGTATCTTAGGATGTCCCTCATTTCAGGGCATGACAATAGGTAATCAAAGCCCTGCAGAAAGGATGTGGTTCAGTTGTTCCAGTCCGGGGTGGTACTGTGTGACGAAGGGAAACTCCTTTATGGCTGGTTTTTGGAGGTGGTGGGGGGATTGGGGGTGGTGGGAGGATTGGGGCTGGGAGGGGAAATGGCATGGGAGATTTGTTTTTGGTCTAGGTCTAGGGGATAGTACCTGTCTGTGAAGGCCTTGTTGAGACCCTCAGCATACCGAGCAAGGGAGTTGTCACTGCAGATACACCATTCCTGGAGAGGAGGTGGTCAACATCTAGAAAGGTAGAGGAGTTGAGGAGGACCATGTGAAGCAGATGGGAAAGAAGATGTTGAGGTTATGAAGTAATGAAGATATCATCAATGAACCTGAACCACAATAGGGGTTTGGAGCTTTGGGAGGCTAGGAAGGTTTCCTCTGCATGGCCCATAAAAAGTTTGGCGTAGGAGGGTGTCATGCAGGCGCCCATGGCTGCGCTGCAGATTTGTTTGTATACCTTCCCTTCAAATGAGAAGTAGTTGTGGGTTGGGATAAAGTTAGTAAGGTGTATGAGGAATGAAGCAGTGGGTTAGGAGTCTGGACCACTACCCACTACCTCGTTCCTCATACACTTTACTAACTTTGGGAGTCTGGACCACTACCCACTACCTTGTTCCTCATTCACTTTACTAACTTTATCGTAACCCACAACTACTTCTCATTTGAAGGGAAGGTACATAAACAAATCCATGGCACAGCCGTGGGCTCCCTCATGGCACCCTCCTAAGCCAACCTTTCTATGGGCCATCTAGAGGAGACCTTACTAGCCTCCCAAAACAACAAACCTATAGTCTGGTTCAGGTTCATGATCTGGACCCAGGGCCAAGACTTCCTATCACCTATCAGCATGCCCTGAAATGAGGGACATCCTACCCCAGATGCTTCCCACCCCTCCTAAAATGGTCTTCAATTGCCCACCCAACCTCCACAGCATCCTAGTCCATCCCTATACCACTCCCAACCCAAACCCCTTGCCACAAGGATCATACCCCTAAGGAAGAACCAAGTGCAAAAACCTGCCCATTCCACCCACTAAGCGCTTACTATTCCAGTTCTGCCACAGGTTTAGCCTACCCCATCAGCGGCTAGGCCATCTGTGAAAGCAGCTATGTCATTTTATTATTTCCTATATCATTGCACAGTTTTTTATATAGGTGTGACTAACAACCAGCTGTCCACCTGGGTGTACGGCCTCCGCCAAACTGTAGCCGAGAGCAAAGTAGACCATCCTGTGGCACAACATGCAGTTAAACATAACACACTTGATTTCAATGGCTGCTTCACTACCCTAACCATCTAGATATTACCCTTCACCACCAGCTTTTCTGAACTGCGCAGATGATGCTAAGCATACTTACACAAAAAATGGATACTGAGCAATGGTAGTTTAAAAGGATTAGATTGTCATTGTTCATTTCTTGTGTGATTTTTCTGACCGACAGTTTCCTTTTCAACAATATTTTTCTGTATAGTACATTGTACAGAAACATAACAAATTAATGTATGAAAGGTAAACTTAGTGAGGTGCTACAGGCTGATTGCTACAAGTCTGGAAAAGTTAAGATGCTCCTGAACAAATAATGGCTTTATGATGTATGAATAAAGATGAATAGGATGAATTCAGAAAAAAACTTTACATACCTTAATCACTATAAAGCACTGAAAAACCACTGATTGTAAAGCTCTTTCTATTTTACCATTTTGATATTATCACAAATTATTTGTACATAGTTATGAATAATTTTCTATTGTTGGTAATTGTCAGATGATGGCCTCATCTCCTGGACTACTGCTGACAGTATAGACATTTTGCATGTGTCTCGAATACTGTAAATTATTTTCCACTCTGAAAGTTGTTCTTCATCTTTTTTGATACTGTCACTATGCTGATAACAGGTACTTAACATAGAAGTGACAGAAATCATGCAATTGCTCTTGCATAAACAGAAAATAATGAAAAATTAAAAACGAAGTTTCATACACAGAACTTTAATACATACCAATAAATTGTCTGTACAATTCTCTCTTCCTACTTAAGGTTTCACTCCATGTACAATGAGTTGGTGGTAAGTAATTGAGCAGAAGCTTCCAGCATAACGCCCTTCTGCCCTGTTCATCTGGAACTCCTTGAAAATAATGTAGTGACAGTTATGCAACAGCAAAGTAATATGATATTACTAAATACTACACAATATGTTTACAATGTATAGTTCATATGGTGTAATGTCAACCTACATAGTAATTCTATAGGGAAACTGACAGACTGTCTGTATGCTTTTTATATGACACATTCATGATTGAAGAAAGTGCTTATCTAAGTTGTAAAAAGGGATTCTTACTGACTTTGAAGTCAGAGGGGCAATATTCTTGAGAAAGCAAAGTTTGTAAAGGGTTCAAATGGCTCTGTGGAGAAAATGTATTGTGTGCTGATTAATAATACCACTGAGAGTAGTCATTGTGGAATCTGCAGAACTTCATGTGATTACCGTATACTCAGCAAGCTACAGAACTGTATTTGTGGAAAGATATGTCACTGCCATACAAGAAGAACTTTGACTATAATGGTTGGTAAAGGGTAATAAGAATGCTTACTGATTCAGTACATCACATTAGAGGACAGATATTCTTAAACCAATGGTAGGAGAACACAGTGCATTGTCTCTGTCACATTATCTGACAAATGTTTTCATGTCACTCTTTACCAGTGTTTTTTTTTTTTTTTTTTTTTTTTTCAAATCCATCATTGGCAATCAATTCATAGTAATAGGTGGTCACAACAATGAGACTTGACAATTTTTGTAAGTCTACACAAGACAAACAACAGAATCACAAACACAGGCAAAAACATTATTAAGTCATTCATTCAAAGTGCGCTGCACAAAATACCTTCAAATAGCTTAAGACTTTCAAAGAAAGAGATCAAAAGTTTTGAGTAACAGCAACAGTAGCATGAATCCACAACGAAATGAGGTTACAAATCCCATAGTAACACCATTAAGCATGAAGCATCTGAACAGGAGAAAAGATGGGAGGGAGGCAGGCAAATGACAGACCAACAAATTGATATAAATATGGAGGAACATTTGCCCTCAGGACAATTCTACAGTTCCCTAACATGTGTATACAAAATTACATCATTATCATGTTTAAGCGAGTCACATATTTCTAATTGAACTCCATTCTATTTAATCAAAAAAACAGAGTTTATGTCACACTTTCCTTTGCACAAAATCAGCATTTCTCAGGAGAGCTGAGAGCAGAGTAGTTAATAAGGGAGCCACTGTGTTCTGTTCTGATCGTATCAAATCAACTCTTTATCATCACATAACATGCCTCATACACTCAAAGTTTGTGACTTAGGTGACTTGAGTAGGTTCTAACACCGTATACAGACTAGTAAAATTAATCCAAACTGATAATTTATATGATACTATTTCTTCATAAAGATAATATTTTACACGGTTATCATATAAAAAAACAGCCTATAATATAACAGCATTTACTTTTCAGATAGTTTTTAAGGTCTTCTTCACTATTTTTTAGAGTGGGTCACATTTCCTCTTTCAGACTTTATTTATAAATTTCATGCCAATATAATGTAGAGTTCTACATAAAGTTTTTGTCTGAGGCTAGGTGACATGTAACTTGCTCTATGAGTAGTCCGATATTGATGCAGGAAGCAGTTGCTCTTAAAAAGTTATGGGTTTCTCTTCATGAAAATGAGAGCAGACAACCTTTATCGGCACTCTACAAGTTTGAGTACATTAGTTTCCTCAGATTCCAAGAAAATGGTACTACACTTAATGACAAACAAAATATGCATAATATACAGTTTTCACACTTAAATCAGTGACATTATATAAAAGCCAGAAATATAACTAATCCAACGGCCTTTTATGATCTTATTGGTAGTTCCACCAATTATTCATCTTCCTCGCAAATTTCAGTGAATACAATGCCATAAATACATGTGATCCACAAGCTGAGCTTGTTGGGAGGCTAGCATTATAACAGAATTTTTCTTTTCTCAACACAAGCCGTATGAGACACTCTGGTTCAGTAATAGGAATATTTCTGCTCTTGATATCTTCTTCTGTTCTCCTGGTCTCAGAGGCATTGTTGAATGGGATGCAGCAGTTTTTCACACCCAGATGGCCTTTTCCCAACCTGGCATCATCATATAGCAAAGTAACAGCACGAAAAATTTGCCAAAACAGATGTCGAGCATCATAGATTCACAACTCCTACAGCACCATCTTGTAGAATGAAGCAGCAAAGACAGAGAGAGAGAGAGAGAGAGAGAGAGAGAGAGAGAGAGAGAGAGGAAAGGGGGGGGGGAGGGGAGGGGGAAGTGTTAAGTCCATAATTGAAGAAAGCTGGTTCCACTGTAAAATGAAGAATGTCAGTTGTTGGTACAGGACAGATGGATGGTTCCATGCAGCTTTAGATACAGACTTTTTGCAGGTAATCTCATAGATTGTTCACAAAAAAAAAATATGTGGGTAACAAGAGACTGCATAGCTACACCCCGCCCTCCCCAAGCTGAAGGCATGCTTTCCTGGTGCTCTATGATTTTCATTATTTTGAAGGTGGTAAATTGGTGCTAAAGTGTTCATCTTTGAAACACTAGTGTAGAAGGTGTCACGTTTTTATTTATTCATTTTTTTAAATTTATACACCTAGTACTGTGTGACCAAATTGAGGAGCCAGTCTCCACAGTCGTGAAACGCGTCAGTTGTGTATTTAGCTAAGTAAAAAATTCTTGCATTTTGTGTGTTTCTTAACATATTTAAGTGAACTGCCACAATTTCCTCTGTGTGTAACCACATGGGTCTGATTCAAAATCCTAGTGGCTAATAGTTTATTGTTCTGTGTATCATGAGATATTGCATATTTCTCAACATTTATAATAGCCATGCAATATAATAAAGATGAGGATTACTCTGCCAGTAGTAAAGTGACTGACAGGGTGAAGCAAACTGGATAGAACTTGGCACAGGCAACAGAAAAAAGCATGCCACACAACATAAAAGAAAAGAGTGTTTCCAGAAACAGTGAAAACAATTTACGCCAAAGGAGTAAACCCTGATCAAAAATCTCACATGAGTTTACACCAAAAGATGGGTAGATCCACCTCTGGCAGGTGTGCCCAGATCCCTTGTGCGTAAATCAACTATACTCAAGGAAAAATGTTGTGCATCGTGGAGAGCTTTATTCTCAATATTCCAAGACTCTATTCATCAATAAGCCAATAAACATATTACTTCCTTAGACTTCGCATAATAACCATGATGGAATCATTTCTCATAACAGCAGTTTTGACATATACAGAGGAATACCAACAATATTTCCTCACGTGTATCATATACAAAAGAAACGAGAAGGCGGAAAAAAGTGGTATATCATGTACCCACCACTACATAGTACAACATGGCTTGTGGAATAAATGTGTTGACTGCTTATAAACATGACAAAGAAAGAGACAGAGACTTCTTTTAATGCTAGATTAGATTAGATTAATACTTGTTGCACAGTTAATGAATACAACACTTCATAATGACCTGGAACATCTTAGTTTAACAGAAGTTTCTTTACTGTCATAATTAAACTTTCTGTTTTGAATATAATTGTATGATTACTAATTTATATTTAAAAATTCATCTGCTGAGTAGAAAGAGTTGTCATTTAGAAATTCTTCTAAATTGTTTTTAAATTCTGATTGCTTACCAGACTTGTGATGCTATTTGGTTTGTGACCTAAAAGACTTTTATGGTGGCATAATTCATCCCTTTCTGTCTCAATATTAGATTCAATCCAGAAAAGTGAAACTGTTGAAAGCAAACCTACCTCCTGTTCTCACCACCACATTTGCAATCTAAAAGCTGTCTCTGCAAGAAGCACTCTGGGAAGAAGCCAAGCCCCTGCAGCCCATGTCGTATCATGGTGGCAGGACTCCCGTCACCTGTAATTGGCTATAACCATGAATACACCATGCAGAGCTCTCATTCTCATGTTCTAGTTCAACAGAATGTTCTGTGTACTGGATTGTATCTGCTGACAACTCCATCTGTGATCTTGGACTTAGTATGGGCTTTAATACTGGCCATCTATCTACTGTGTGTGTGACATCGAACTTATATGTTTTTGTCTTTGCAGTTTGTTTCCATTGTGTCAGTGTGATAAGCAAAACAAATTGTGCTCATAACAGCAGACTTCTACACTTAGCATGTGTGTGCAACAAAGATCATCTCCATTCATCATGGGCCCAGAATTCATGAAACTATAGCAGCAACTGCTGCAACTTTAAATGGAACAGCAACGGCTTATCCTAAGCAGCTCATCAGAACAGAGCAGCATCCACCACCACCACTTGTGCCTTTTCATCCAGAAGATGAAGACTGGGACTCATACTACAGATGTCTGCAGCTCCCCATCCAGGTGAGAAGCATAACTGACATTACTAGGCCGTGCGCTTTTCTGCTGGCTACTAATCCCCTAATACTGTGTCTTATACAAAAATTACATCCTTTCAAAAATCCTGAATGTTAAGATTTGTCTGAAATCTGAAGTTTGCTGTCTAAGCATTATGAGCAGCAAACACATTCTGTTGCAACAGCTAGGCTCACATGTTTTCATTGTTGCAAGAAGTTGCATCAATCATATGCTACATGGGCAGCTGATCTCAAAGTGCTGACTTATAAATGTCAATTTCTGTGTGGAAATCAAAATCCAAACAATCTTCATTAGTGCATGATGTAATAATTAAGTATGCACCTGATAAGAAGACACTGAAAATAATAAATTCTGCTTTCAAAGAAGTGCTACCAATAAGAATTATTTTTAAATGTCAGATGAACAGAGCATTATTTTGCGGAGAGCAATGTATCTTTTGTAAAACCACTTAAAATATTGAATGCAGCACAGCATAATCTTGGTGACTGTAAAGCAGATTCCATAAAACTGTTCCCATTCATGCCACAGTAAGTGTGATTGGAACTCACCAAGTTAATCTTCATCATCCCACTCCGGATTCAACCTGATGTCCTTTTAACGGCCTGAACAATATATCAGCAGCTTTACATATTTGACTCACAGTCTTTATGTCACCTGTCTACCACTCAATGCCGAAGTTTGCAAAAGCAGCGCTATGTCACACCATCACAGCAGCATAAACACATTACAGCCACAGTTGAACCCTTTCACAGAACAACGGCAAAAGTTCTCTCTAAGACTAGCAATCAATAACCAATTAATACAATTTCTTGTTGAAACTGGTTGACCAGTTTCTATTAAAATGAAGAAAACTATGCTCATATTGATTATATGTCTCTCGGCCAATCTCACAAAGGTTACAGTCCTGCACCAAACACAGCATACATTTGCATGGTAAATACACAGTAAAGACATTGCACAAAAAGTCAGCTGTCCGATTACTTTCTTTGTTGTGTCACCACCTCAGGTATTTGAGATGGACACTGGTTCATCTTTTGGTTTTAAAGTAGTAGATGACATCAATATTGTATCGGCAGTTGTACTATCTTAATTCACTATTCACCTAACTTTCAGAAGTATTTTCTCTAGGCTTAGGATGTTCAATAATTATTGTAGCTCACATTCAGCTAAAGTCTTCCACAGCTCTTTGCTACTTTAGAGCACAACCAATGCCAGTAGTATTGTGAGATGAAAAGTCCGAATTACACTGCCAGGTGCAATAAGACATCCTCACATCTGTCACATGCAGTCAATTGGTAACACCATTGGTAGTGTAGCAAAAAGCAAATGGTTCCCCATGTGTTTAGAGAGACAATTATCTGGGTGATATATCGGTAAGTGTTGCTATGAGAGAGAGAGAGAGAGAGAGAGAGAGAGAGAGAGAGAGAGAGAGAGAGTGGGGGGGGGGGGGGGGGGGGAAGGGAGAGAGAGATCAAATTTTGTGAATGTACATCTATTTTTGCAGACACCACAACAAAAATGACTATAGTGCAACCATAAAATTGTGAATTCTTTCAAGGGCAAATAGAGTACATGTAATGGCTACATACTGACTTGTGAAGAACTTCAAATAACTCAGCAACACGCAAAAGCAGCAGAAAAAATTCAAGTGTATATGAACTTGAAAGACCTTCAGTCAATTCTCGGCAAAACAAATTACAAGAAATTTACACCAAATGTTGCCCAGATTGCCAGACTACTTAATAACCTACATAAGAAATGTGCAAGAAATGAATGGTGATAGCAGTGTCAGGCAGCTTTTCACAAGTTAAAACATTATCTACCAAGTCTGCTCCTTGTCTGGCAACCTATCACTAATCAAAACACCTTGTCCTAATCCCTAATGCATCTCAACATGGCATCAGTATCATTCTTTCCCATAAAAGTGATGATGGAATAACAACCCCTCACATATGCATCTAATACACTTAATTCTGCTCAGATCAATTACTCACCAAAAAAAACAACAACTAGATATCATAGGTGACAGCCTAAATTTCCGTTCATTTCTCTATGGTACAAAATTTAACTTCATGGACATGCTCTCATGTGTATTTTTGCACTGGCCAGTTATGGAACTCACAGGGTGTTGAATGGGTAGCAGGTATTGACTTCATTATGTGATTCTTCAGAGAAATGTGGCTCATCCTCATAAATTCCATTTTTAAGTTATAGTCGCCAAGATATCTAATATGTTCCCATCTCGAGTTGGTTTTCTAACCAATTGCTCAAGGTTGTGTGTTGAGAGTGCTCCTAGAAAAACTTCACATGAGTCTCTGCTTCTGCGCCCTGTGATAAACGTGTAATTTTCTCAGTTAACAGATGCCAGATTAAAGTCTCTACCTACAACTAATGGATAATTTGGGTATTTATTTCCTATGTACTCAAGACTTTGCCTGAAATGTTCTGCAAACAACCTTGGAGGATGCTGGTGGTCTATAAAAACATCCTAATACAATGGTCAATCCTTGCCTGATTGACAGCTTTATCTAGACTATTTCGCAGTCTGACCCGGTATCAAAGTCAACTGTGTTTAAACAGCTTTTAACTGCAATGAACACACCACCTCCCATAGCATCAGTCCTATCCTTCCTAAACATTGTCCAATCCGAGTTCAAGATTTTACTGCTATTTCTGTCTGGTTTTAACCAACTTTCAGTACCTAATACAACATTGGAATTGCTGCTGTTTGTTTCGGAGAGTAACTCGGGGCTCTTGCTACAGACACTTTGACAATTTACTAACATGAGACTTAGCATATTTAAATCCTTTGGAATGATCTGTTTGGGTGAATTAACAATCTTTACAGTTAGCACACCCACATCAGTGTCATGAACTGGTAATTTTTCAGACCAAAGGTTTGTTTCCTGTGGGAGGAACCTAATCTAAAAAAAAAAAAAAGAAAAAAAAAACCATGTGCATTCCACAAATAGTGTACTACCCATGTAGCTGCTTCCTGTGTGTAGTAAACCCCTGATCTATTGAGGGGCATCATACAACCTTCCACCCCACAGAGTAGGTCGAGGAATCTGCAACCATTTTCATCACAGAGTCGACATAGCCTCTGGTTTAGATTCTCCACTCGACTTCAAACCAGAGGACCCCAGTCCACCCTGGGTATGATGCTGCAGATCATCAGCTTGGCTTCCACTCCTCGAGAGATGGAGGCCGCCTTCACCAATTTAGCCAGCCATCGAAAGGACCCAAGGATTTCCTCAGAACACCGAAGACAGGCATAGTTGGTGCCGACATGTGCAACAATCTGCAGCTGGCTGCACCCTGCATGCTTGATAGCCGCCAGAAGAGCCTCTTCCACATCCCGGACAAGGCCCCCTGGCAAGCACACCGAGGGAACGAGGGAATGTTGGACTTCTTCCCCACCCTAGCCGCTATGTTCCTGAGTTCAATTACCACGAGAGGTCAGCACTAGCGCAAAGAGTTGTTCACGTGATATTCATTGGACTGTTGTCTGTAAACACGTGTCACATCAGTACTCTTGGAAGAGAGCTGTGGCAGTGATATGGCTCTGTTGTTGCTCCTGCGTAGTAATTTGCGAAGATTGGGGGGGGGGGGAATGAAATATCGAGATTCGAGCAGTGATTAAGTACTTCGTAAAATAAGATATGAAAGCAAAGACATTCATGCTGATTTCCAGAATACACTAGGGGACTCTGCTCTTTCATACTCAACTGTTGCAAAGTGGACAAATAAATTTAAATTTGGTCGCGAGAGCTTAGATGATCATCCGCACAGTGGTTGGCCAAAATGTGTTACTACTCCAGAAATCATTGCAAAAGTGCACAAAATGGTCATGGAGGATCACCGATTGAAAGTGCATGAAATTGCACATGCTTGCCAGATGTCATCTGAAAGGGTATTTCACATTTTAACTGAAGAATTAGAAATGAAAAAATTATTTTCAGATGGGTGCCACAACTCTTGACGCTGGATCAAAAATGCATGAGAATGGACATATCAGAACAATGTTTGGCCCATTTTAGGAGAAACGAACAAGATTTCTTGTGCCTGTTTGTGGGCACCGTTGAAACTTGGGTGCACTACTATAACCTAGAGACAAAACAACAGTAAAAGCAGTTAAACATGCTGATTCTCCACCACCAAAGAAAGCAAAGGCAGTTCCCTTGGCAGGAATGGTCATGGCATCAGCGTTCTGGGATGCGAAGGGGATTCTGTTTGTCGATTATCTCTCCACTGGGCAAACAGTTATTGGAGAATACTATGCAAATCTCCTGGACAAATTCCAACATAAGATGTATGAAAAAAGGCCAGGTTTAGCAAGGAAGGTCATCTTCCACCAAGACAACACACACCCACACACACGTGTCGTCGCCATTGCAAAATTAAATGAGCTAAGGTATGAATTGTTGCCACACCCACCTTATTCACCTGATATGGCTCCGTCAGACTTCCATCTCTTCCCAAAACTGAAAATTTTTCTTGGTGGATGAAGATTCACTTCAAATGAAGAACTGATAGTCGGAGTTGACAACTACACACATCAAAAAAGTTTTGCATCACCTCGGTTCCAAGAGTTCCGGAACCTATACAGAAAATTGGAATAGAGATCAAGATAAACATCATTTTCACCCTTTTTATTACTCATGAGAACTACACATTGCTTGTTGTACCACCACACAGCGAGACCTTCAGAGGTGGTGGTCCAGATTGCTGTACACACCTGTACCTCTAATACCCAGTAGCATGTCCTCTTGCATTGATGCATGCCTGTATCCGTCGTCACATACTATCCACAAGTTCATCACGTACTGTTGGTCCAAATTGTCCCACTCCTCAACGGTGATTCGGCGTAGATCCCTCAGTATGGTTGGTGGGTCACGTCTTCCATAAACAGCACTTTTCAATCTATCCCAGGCATGTTTGACAGGGTTCTTGTCTGGAGAACATGCTGGCCACTCTAGTCATTATCCCGAAGGAAGTCACTCACAAGGTGTGCATGACGGGGGTGCAAATTGTCATCCATGAAGACAAATGCCTCACCAATATGCTGCAGATATGGTTGCACTATCGGTTGGAGGATGGCATTTACGTATCGTACAGCCATTACGGTGCCTTTCATGACCACCAGTGGCGTACGTCGGCCCCACATAATGCCACCCCAAAACATCAGAGAAGCTCCACCTTGCTGCACTCGCTGAACAGTGTGTCTAAGGCATTCAGCCTGACAGGGTTGCCTCCAAACACGTCTCCCAATGACTGACTGGTTGAAGGCATATGCGACACTCACTGGTGAAGAGAATGTGATGCCAATCCTGAGCGGTCCATTCGGCATGCTGTTGGGCCCATCTGTACCACGCTGCATGGTGTCGTGGTTGCAAACATGGACCTCGCCATTGACGTCGGGAGTGAAGTTGCGCATTATGCAGTCTATTGCACACAGTTTGAGTCATAAAACGATGTCCTGTGGCTGGACAAAAAGCATTATTCAACATGGTGGCATTGCTGTCAGAGTTCCTCCAAGCCATAATCCGTAGGTAGGGTCATCCACAGCAGAAGTAGCCCTTGGGCAGCTTGTGCGAGGCATGTCATTGACAGTTCCTCTCTCTGTATCTCCTCCATGCCTGAACAACATCGCTTTTTTACACTCCGAGACACCTGGCCACTTCCCTTGTTGAGAGCCCTTCCTGGCAAAAAGTAACAATGCGGACGCGATTGAACCGCAGTATTGACCACCTAGGCATGTTTGAACTACAGACAACGAATGCCATGTACCTCCTTCCAGGTGGAACGACTGGAACTGATCGGCTGCCAGACCCCCTCCGTCTAATAGGTGCTGCTCATGCGTGGTTGTTTACATCTTTGGACGGGTTTAGTGACATCTCTGAACAGTCAATGGGACTGCGTCTGTGACACGATATCCACAGTCAGCGTCTACCTTCAGGAGTTCTGGGAACCAGGTGATGCAAAACTTTTTTTGATGTGTGTATTCTTCAGGCCTGGAGGAAACTCATTTTTGAGATGGGATCAGGGCATTGAAAACATTGTTGGACCAAGTGCATTAATCTAAAGGGAGACTACATTGAAAAATGAAAAAAAAAAAGTTTCAGTGATGTAACTACTTTTCTATTCCATTCCGAGAACTTTTCAAACCACCCTCGTAGATGTATTTAGCCAGGAAAATTATGCATGTGCAACAGATCTATGACATGACAATCAAATGCCAGACAGGCAGGTCCCACCTAGTGCCAGTGCCGTGGCAGCAGTGCCCCAAAATGGCATATCTTATTCGTTCTCCTGCCACCTGCGAGTTTCAGTCGGTGATAAGGTTCCTTACTGCACAAAACATAACGCCCCTCAAAATCCATCAGCAGCTTTGTCAGGTCTAGAGGCAGAACATCATGAGCAAACAGGTGGTGCATCACTGGTGTTGGCTTATTTCCGAAGGTCATCGAAGTGTCCATGTTGAAGAGCGCAGTGGGCGACCTTTCCTTATCATTGATCAACTGGTTGAGCTGGTGCAACAGTGCATCCTGGAGAACCATCATTTCATGATTATGGAGCTGAGCAGCTATTTCCTGCAGATATCACAATCATTTTGAAAACAACAAAGAGCTGAAGACGGCTGCCACACACTGGTTCCATTTACAGGTGGCAGACTTCTACAACACAGGAACACAAAAGTTGATCCTACAATATGACAAGTGTTTCAATTCTTTTGGTGACTATGCTGAAAATTAGCTCAAACATTGCTGTACCTGTTGCCAATAAAGTTTTTCATGTAACTTTGTTGTCTTTGATTAAAAAAAATAAGGAAACTTACTTTATGAGTGCACCTCATAAAAAGAGGAAAGCTACAACACTATGCTTACTTCATTCCAGAATGTCAAGGGATAATTTTTTGGCATAACTCACCACCCTAAACTAAAGTTTTCCAAAAAAAATGGGTAATAAGAATTATTTGTGGCGTGAACTCAAGAAAGTCCTGCAGAGACCTATTTAGGGAACTTAGGGACACTAGCTACTGCTTCCCAATATGTTTATTCCTTAATGAAATTTGTCATTATAAACATATTTTTTATTTATTTTATTTTATTTTATTTTTTTTTTTTTTCAAACCAACAGCTCAGCTCACGGAATCAGTACTGCAGCAAATAAGAATAATCTTCACAAAGAAAGGTCTCCATTATTCAGGAACACACATTTTCAATGACTTGCCACAAAAACTTTAACTAATTATAAAAGTCAGTTTAAGATGAGCCAAAGGATTTATTGGTGGCCAACTCCTTCTACTCCACTGATAAATTGAATTTCTAAGTAGAACCAATTGATATGTATATGTTACAAATAATATCAAACAATGCAAGTATTATTACAAACTGACATCTGTACAAATTCACTGCATAATGTGATCACTGTAAATCAGTGTTGTAAAATAATATTTCTATTTGACACTGCATGACATATAGCCTAAGAATTATCATATGTACCTTACTATATTGTTATATCTAAAAAGAAAGATGATGAGACTTACCAAACAAAAGCGCTGGCAGGTCGATAGACACACAAACAAACACAAATATACACACAAAATTCAAGCTTTCGCAACAAACTGTTGCCTCATCAGGAAAGAGGGAAGGAGAGGGAAAGACGAAAGGATGTGGGTTTTAAGGGAGAGGGTAAGGAGTCATTCCAATCCCGGGAGCGGAAAGACTTACCTTAGGGGGAAAAAAGGACAGGTATACACTCGCACACACACACATATCCATCCACACATACAGACACAAGCAGACATATTTAAAGACAAAGAGTTTGGGCAGAGATGTCAGTCGAGGTGGAAGAGTAGAGGCAAAGAAGTTGTTGAGAGACAGGTGAGGTATGAGTGGCGGCAACTTGAAATTAGCGGAGATTGAGGCCTGGCGGATAACGAGAAGAGAGGATATACTGAAGGGCAAGTTCCCATCTCCAGAGTTCGGATAGGTTGGTGTTGGTGGGAAGTATCCAGATAACGCGGACGGTGTAACACTGTGCCAAGATGTGCTGGCTGTGCACCAAGGCATGTTTAGCCACAGGGTGATCCTCATTACCAACAAACACTGTCTGCCTGTGTCCATTCATGCGAATGGACAGTTTGTTGCTGGTCATTCCCACATAGAATGCATCACAGTGTAGGCAGGTCAGTTGGTAAATCACGTGGGTGCTTTCACACGTGGCTCTGCCTTTGATCGTGTACACCTTCCGGGTCACAGGACTGGAGTAGGTGGTGGTGGGAGGGTGCATGGGACAGGTTTTGCACCGGGGGCGGTTACAAGGATAGGAGCCAGAGGGTAGGGAAGGTGGTTTGGGGATTTCATAGGGATGAACTAACAGGTTACGAAGGTTAGGTGGACGGCGGAAAGACACTCTTGGCGGAGTGGGGAGGATTTCATGAAGGATGGATCTCATTTCAGGGCAGGATTTGAGGAAGTCGTATCCCTGCTGGAGAGCCACATTCAGAGTCTGGTCCAGTCCCGGAAAGTATCCTGTCACAAGTGGGGCACTTTTGTGGTTCTTCTGCGGGGGATTCTGGGTTTGAGGGGATGAGGAAGTGGCTCTGGTTATTTGCTTCTGTACCAGGCCGGGAGGGTAGTTGCGGGATGCGAAAGCTATATTGTTACAATGAAAACAATCAATTTTTGACAAACTAATTTAATTGGATAGATAAAAAAAATCATTTACCAAGCAGAGGCAGAACACACACATAGTATAAGTTGTAATTAGCTAGGCTTTCGGATCCAGTGGTTCCTTCTTCAGGCAGAAGGATTGAAGCGGAAGTAAGAGGGGCTGAAGGAAAAGCACTGGAGAGGTTTAGGAAAAAGGGGTAGATTTAGGGAAAGTCACCCAGAACTGTTGGTCACGGGAGACTTACCGCACAGGATGAGAAGGAAATATGTTGTGACAAGCTATTTGTTATCTTTTAAATGAAAGTATGTTCAAGAGTTTTTAACTTATTAAACATCTTTGAGTACCATTCCACATGGAATGTGCGGAAGGAACATTAGCATATCTGTTTTTCTTTGTAAATATTTATTGTATATTCTTGTTTTCCTCACATGTTCTACTTCCAAGGAGACCTTTTCACTATGCATCTCATAGAACTACAAGTACATCTAGTCTAATATAATCCATTACTGGAGTTCAATATCCAAAGAGCTGTTCAACTGAAGCTCATTTATGTCTATGACCTGGGATTTATTGCACTTTTTGTATATACAGGCACTCCCCCCAATGCCAATATTATGCTTGCACTAATGTAACTCTGTATCCAACTGTTCTGCGACTTCCACACAATCTGCATTGTGTATCTGAAGAAAAGCCTTTTATATTTCTTACAGTGATATAAGAAGCTCATCTTTCCTATATGATAGATTTTTTATGTTTTGATAGGAAAGTACAATTGTACTGCAGTTGTTACCGTCTGTTGTGTTTAAGCTGGCTTTTTTTTAAAAAAAAACCAATTGTCATAACTGTGGGTCAACTGAAAGTTGTGATTTCATCTGTATGCTTTCATTCATGATGAAACTGTTTTATGTTGTGTAACATCATTGTGGCATGGTGTCTTGAGTCGGATCATGTTTGTAAATGGTGTGTTGTTGTATTTTTGGTGGCACTCTCATGTGTTGGATGTTTAGTTGTTTGTTAGGTACATGAGTGAGTCATTTGATGTTGTGAGCTGAGTGTGTCATGTTGTTAATGGAAGGGTTTGTGCTGGTTTGCTAGTAAATTACTTTGATTTTGCATATTGTGCTAATGGATCCATGTTATGTTTTTGATGTTTGTTACATGAGTCAGTTTTGGTTCATGGAACTGTGGACTTACAACTCCTTCCCCCCTCCCCTCCCCACAATACACTACGCGACTGTTTTAAATTTTGAGTGAGCTGGTTTATTTCTTGTACTTGACTTTTTAGTTAATATTTCTTTTGGAATGGTGTCATTGTTATTATCATATATTTTATTTGTCCCCTTCAAAACTGCCTGCTTGTTTGACCCATTAGTTTCATTCTACTGCTGAGGTTAAGTATTTGACAAGTTATTTATGTTTGTTAAAGGGCGTAATGAGCAATGTCATGGTCATCATATTGTATAAGCTTGAAATAGGGGTGTCTGCCATCCTGATGATGTCGCAGGTCAAAGCACATGGATGGGATTGCAACTTTTGGTTTTGTTATAATTGTGTGCATAGTTATTCTGTACTCCTTCCTTCAGAAACATTTATCCTACAAAAAGTCCTAGTGAAAATACTGTAAATTAGAGGCATTAGATAGAGAGCACTCTGGTTACAATGAATAATTCTCTTAGCAGAAACATTCATATGTGGATAATTCTCTTTGCAGTGCAGCCATTTGTGGGATGATGCGCTGTCTCAAGGACATGTGATTACCCTACTTTGTTGGCTGACTCATGACAATCTGGCTGCACAACTTGATATGGTCATTGCTAACCTATTGATTGTTAAGACTGCTAATTGCCTTTGGACCAGCTATCTGTGGTCAGAGGGCACGTGCATGAGGATGAAAATGCCTTCTTAAGCTGCATGTACAAGTGCGGAGCCAGAGCCTGGGTTACAGCAGAAGCCTGCAGAGAGAGAGGGTATGACTGATGTGACTTCACAGCCAGGGAAATGCACCACAGTACACAGTACCCAACAGCCAGAAGAATGAAGGCATGGGTCTGGGTGTGGTGGCCACGGCAATCTCAGAATTGTGAGCTTAATGACTTTCTGCAGACAGTGATGTTAAGGCTTATTTAATTGCACTGTCAGGACAGACTAATTCAAGTGCTGCCTTGAGGAAAATGTTTTGAAAACTTGCAGCAAAAGTTGCATGGTTGACCTTACTGTTATTGAAGTTTAAATTTGCCTAAGCAAAGCAGGAACTCAGCTCACATTTAAATTGAAGTGGCTTAATGACTGATTTTCCAGTTTCACAATTGTGCAGTCTCCCATTACTGCCATCAATTATCTCAGTATTAAATTGTGCTTTATTCTTTTCCAAATTGATACTACTGAATTAATTTACAGTTCAAGTATATGTCACTGAGAGCTGCATTATAAAACAAAACTTTGTTATACGATCCCCTTGCCAGTGCTATGAAATTATTGTGGTTTTCTCTGTTATACAGGTTAACTTGTGTATGCCTGTATTGTAAGGCACCCAGGCAGAGGGCATGGCTCACCGGGATATTTTCCTGTGCATGTGATTTCAGTCTAGTATGCCACCGTCATGAGCAAGGAGCCTCCCTCTGTTTTCATTAGCTGTTGTTAAAGTAACATGGTAATTGCAAACTTGTATTTGAGAGAAGGTTTGGCCACATCATGAAGGTTACGATGCTCCATTTTGGGCAGTGACCTGGGTAAACTGTCCGTTGTTTTGAACTGAGTCAGTTAGTTACTGAAATCAATGTTTTGTACAACATTTCTAAATAAGTCAGTTGTTGCTGTGAATTTTTTTCTCTGCAACTGTCAATG
The DNA here is from genome assembly GCF_023898315.1 of Schistocerca nitens. Lineage (NCBI taxonomy): Eukaryota > Metazoa > Arthropoda > Insecta > Orthoptera > Acrididae > Schistocerca > Schistocerca nitens. The sequence continues at coordinate 305,220,872 of NC_064614.1, forward strand.
GTGTGGTCAAGTTTTAATTAGCTCATCAAAAATCTACGATCATTGGCGTTAAGTATTTTTAATTCACTTGTTCTGTGGTCTTAAAAATGTTTAGAAGTTCATTTGTTCTAAATAAATTAAAAATTTTACTGGTATCAACTGTTCACAGACTCCTGGGGAATTTTACTAGTTTGTTAAGTCCTGATTTATAACTGCATCTGCTACATTTGTTTTAAAGATTTGGTCACAGTAAGTCTTGGTTTATGTTGTTCAAGAATCAATGTATGCAAGTGTTTTCCATGACATCTAATAACTGATAAGTGAAAATCTTATAGAAAAGGTGCAGCAGCTTGCCACCCAAGGTCCCCTATATCCAAGCCATCCTCATTAACCACACTTAATGCATTGCAACTGGGGTAGCAGTGAGCACAGTTTGGGTGCGTACCTTGTTACTGAATAAGTATTAGCTTCTAGTTAGTGTATTCTGGTAGGGTGTGCCTTCAAAACTGTTGTCATACCTTTGTGTGCGTGCAGAAACTATTCCCCATTGGGGCATGACGAATCCTATGGGTAAAACATTTAAGAAGGGACCATCGAACATGTGAATTACACATCCACAGCAAGAGGGAGGATGGCAGTGTCACGGGACACTGTCAGCGGCTGCGAGCTGTGTTGTGCAGCCCAATAAACATTACCATGAAAATTGTTGGCGAGGTGAGTACCGTTTGCACTGCATGTCGCTCCTTGTTGTTCACACTTCAGGAAGGTGTAACATTGTCAGAAGGAACCTCTCCCTCCCATGATCAATTGTCGAGATTAAGCACTCTGGTAGACCACCTCACTAGTAGGACTGCTGATGTGAGTTCAGTTAATAAAGATCCAAAATTCAGTCCTGATATACAGGCATTGCATGATGAGCTATTGTTAGTACAGCAATGCATATCTTTCCGCAACTGGCAGGAGGACAGTGAACAAGTTGAAAGTCATAGCTTGGATAATCAGGGAAAGTTTAGTGTGCAGCGGAAGGAGAATGCTTGGAGTCAGTTAGTAATCTTCCACATCCCCTTCTTCCTATCATTCAAGAAATTTGTACCCTGCAAATTAGTTATATTAATCAAACTATGTAAGTGTTATGGCTAATAGTAAAGCTGGAGAATCAACCCAATGCCTTACAAATTCCCCATAGTGTCGTGTTCCAAGTAATATTTCCATTAGCGGAAGAACGTTTGAATATATTACTGATGGAAGTTTTGCAGATGCAAGTTTGCTTAGTATTCTCCATGAGAAGATATTGTTTAAGTGCTTAGGGGCATGTGCGCAAAGAGATTTGATTGAAAATATTTTTATAAAGTAAAAAGAGGCAAAAGAATCATTAACTACATTGAGCATGTACGAATGTCAATGATTGCCTTGTCACTTAACATTTCTAAAAATGAAGCTGTGCTTAATATTTTATAAAAAATGCAGCTGCAGCACCAATTCTGAGTACTGTTTTTGAATAAACTGCATTCAATTTCTGATCTAGACGTAATGGTCATCAGTACTGAAAATAAGAGATATAAGGATGAGAAAAGGAATAGCGAAGGGTTGACCTTTAAGAGCAAGGTTACTAACACCGATGATCTGGTTCATACTCAGTGTATATGTTTCCAGTGTAGGAGTGAAGGATATCTTGTTAGAGACTTGCTGCAGGAATGACGGTCAGATAGTTGATGCCAGTAAGTGGCGTGGGGCATAAAGGGTTTTTTGCCACTGCCACTGTGCGGCTATGCCGAGTGTGTGGCTGTGTACAAGGCATGCCTGCCCTTTGTGTGTGCCACTGAGGTCAGAACTAGTCTGTGCCCTGATCAACTCTTGAGCAGCCCTTGATTGATCATACATGGTACAGTCCAAAAATACAAATCGTGGGGTTTTCTAGGTTATGACCAATTAAGGAGAGCTGTAACTCTGTTCGTGGTCAAATGTTGGAGCTTGTAGGATAAGTTTGCTGTGAACTCAGGATAGATAATTATAATTGTCCAGTACAATTTTTGGTTGCCAAAGGACTTACCATGAATGTATTGTTAGCGAGTGACTTCTTGGTGTGTACACATTGTATACTAGATTATGTGAAAAAGGCATTACATTTTAAGTTTTGTCCCAGTAGGGAGATTGGGTTTTGTAACAAAGTGGATGGGCTGACTGCGTATAAAGTTCAATCCGATGATGGGATTTGTAGTAGGACATTTAAATCAATCCAAGGACACTCAACTCTTGGAATTATTGGGACAGTTTCCAGAGGTCTTAACAGATAGGTTGGGGGTTACCTATTAAGCTACCCGATCGAGTTCTGGTGAGGCAGACTGCCCCCCCCCCCCCCCCCCCCCCCCCACCTTTCAACTCCTTAAGACGAAAGAGTTTAGGAAGGTCATGGATTTCTTGCTTAATGACACTGTTATAAGGCTATCTGTGTCTCCATATGTGGTGCCCATCTTCCTTGCGCTGAAGCCCAACAGTAGGAGTTTTAGACAAGTCATCGATTATTGGATATGAAGCCAGAAGATAGTTTTAGAACTGTGCCTCTACTTGACCTGCATAACACTTTCGCTTCATTTGCTGGGGAACACATCTTCACCGTGTTCAACATTAACCAGCCTTACTACCTGATACCACTTACGGAGAGTTACAAGCCAATGACTGCCTTCTGTATGGACTACAACCTGTTCGAATTTCACAGGGTGCCCCTCAAGTTGTCTACCTGTGTGGCCGTTTTATCTAGGATCAATGACTTGAAATTTAAATGTGTCTATAACTATCTGGACGATGTCGACATCTACAGTGCAAATTTTGAAGAACATTTTAAGCACCGCAGGCAGGTTTTATGGCAACTGGGAGAGGCTGGTTTGACTGTTACACACAATAAGGTCACACTGATCCAGCCACTGATATTGTTTTTGCACATGTTGTCTCCACTACTTTGGAACTTCAATCACTCAACATTGTAAGTGATGACAAGAAGGGACCAACCATCATAATGGAAGAAGTAAAGTCTGCCATAGCTGCAGTAAAAAATGGCAAAGCAGTAGGTAAGATACAATACCGGGAGAAACATTAAAAAGCTTGAACCAAGATGGAATAAGAGAAATATTGAGGTTATGTAATAAAATATATGACAGTGGTGAATGGCCTGAGAACTTTATGACAACAGTAATGATCCTATTACCAAAAAAACAAGGAACCAAGAAATGCAGTGAGCACAGGACGATCAGCCTCATTTCACACGCAGCCAAAGTGATATTAAGAATAATAATAAGAGACTTGAAAAAGTAATGGATGAGAACCTTGGTGAGGAGGCAGTTTGGCTTTAGATGGAATACGAGCACTGAGATGCAGTAGGGCTCCGACGAATCTTGGGAGAAAGGTTTATTGAAATAGGAAGAGACCTATATAAGTGCTTCATTGATCTAGAAAAGGCATTTGACAATGTGGCTTGGGACAAGCTGGTGACTATAATGAGGGAAAAGAGAGTGGACTGGAAAACCAGAAGACTTGTACACTCATTATATCTGAATCAAAAAGCCTCAGTTAAAGTGAGAGGAGAAAGTACAAACTGGATCTGACTAGGAAAAGGAGTAAGACAAGAATGCTGTCTATCACCTACCCTTTTCAACCTCTACTCGGAAAATATGATTGACCAATGCTCATTAGATGACAAAGGAGTATAAACTGAGGAAGAAGAGTAGGGTGTTTGAGGTTTACTGATGACATGGTCCTTCTAGCCACAGGGGAAAAAGAATTAAAGAATTTAGTGGACACCACTGAAGCTAACAGAAAAAATTATGGAATAAAAATTAACATAAAGAAAACAAAAGTATTGGCACTAGAAGGAAATAAAGAAATAAAAATTATGCTGAATGGAGAACTATTACAACAGGTGTAAAATTTTAAGTATCTTGGAAGCAGGATAGACACAGACTGGAAGTGCAACACAGAAATTAAAACAAGGATAGCAATGACAAAAGAGGCATTTTATAAGAGAAGGAGACTTTTCTGCAGCAGTCTGGACAGAGAACTCAGGAAAAATCTCATAAAATGTTTTGTATGGAGTTTTCGTCTGTATTGTGCTGAAACATGGACTTTGAGGAAGAAAGACAGAGGAAGGCTGGAGGCTTTTGAGATGTGGACAGGGCGGAGGATGGAGAGAATAAGTTGGATGGACAGAGTAAAAAATGAAGAGGTACTGAGAAGAGTGGGAGAGAAAAGACAGTTACTACATGTATTAAAAAGAAGAAAAAGAAACTGGATTGGTCATATATTAAGATAGAATGACGGACTGATAAAAACAGTTTTAGAAGGTTATGTAGAAGGAAACAGGAAGTGAGGAAGGAAGAGATTTCAGATACTGGATGACGTGATGTACGGTACAACATACAGCAGCCTTAAGAAGGAAGCAATGAATCACAGAAAATGGAGAGGCTAAGGGACTGTTAATATAGTAGAAAACTGATGATGGTGATGTCTCTGCTAAAAGCGTGACTGTGAACCAGCCGTGAACCAGTGCTGTATTCAAATTCTCAGTGCCACATAAAAAGATTTGTTGGCACGGTCAATTTTTTTTTTAGGAAATTTGTACCTGATTTTACCCACCTTGCTGCACCCCTTAATCAGCTACATCACAAGGGAGAGACGTTTAGGTGCGGCGACTCCCAGCAAGCTGCCTTTGATGGGTTAAAACATGCCATCAGTAATGCACTTGTGCTGGGAGTCCCCAATTTTAACAGGCCATTCATGGTCCAAACAGAAGCTTCCATTTCCGGGATCATGGCAATCCTGCTCCTGAAGCAGGAGGGGCATCAAACTCTTCCATATGGATTGTAGGTGCTGTCTGGAACCAAACTTCACAACTCTGTATGTGAGCTCGAGGTTCTGACCCTATTGTTTGCTCTAGAAAAATACAGATTTTATCTCACACACAGACACTTTAAATTGGATATAGATGAGCAAGCCCTGAGTTGGGTTTTAGCTATGCCACACTACACTGGTCACATAGCATGCTGGGCTGCGAGAATTCCTGCCTTCCAATTTTGTGAGATTTATATATGGGGAACACAAAATCAGGTGGCAGATTCACTTAGTCGAATGTTCAATGATAAAGAGAAAGATGAGGTGGAAGAGTCTGTGAAGGAGGCAGAGGCAAATGGTCACCACCATCTTGACCCATATCCCCTTTTGTTTAACAATCTGAAGAGGAGCAGCAGAAGGATAACCAGTTATGGAGGGTTCTTCATTATCTGGAACAGGGGCTTACGGTAAAAGGTTATTCCTTAGAGAAGGGTGTTTTTTGTTACTGCACTTGATATGAGGGAATGGCAAAGATCTGCCTTACTCATAGCTCAATAGAGGCAGTCTTCAGCTATTTCCATCTGTCGTCGTGCGGTTGACCCTTAGGGTTACAAAAAACAAAGGTTCAAATCAGTGAACACCTAACTTCGAAAGGTTTGGGGACTGAGATATGGAGGCTGGTCGGGAGTTGTCATGAATGTAAATCAGGGAAGCTGGATGTCAACATTAATATGGGCTTCCTGCAATCCACATGGGGGTTCAGACCCTATAACAAACTCTTTGTGGGCTTTTAGGACCCTTACCTCATACCCGAAGTGGTAATCATTATGTCTTTGTGGTTGTGACCACATTTGTTGGCTTATACCGAGTAGAGGAACCATCAATGCATTAAGTATTCAACATCTATCAGGCATCTTCGCCTGTTTTGGACTACCAAAGGTGTTGGTCAGTGACGATGTGGCTACATTTACTCCATGTGAGTTTCAAAGATTTTGTTTCAGTAATGGAATTAGGCATTTTACACCCACTACCTACTACCATCAACCACCATTCGCCAAGTGTATAAATAGAAACTTAAAATTGGCTTCTGTAATTTACCATTCAGGATCTCAAAGGAAATGGGATAATTTGCTCAACTGGTTGAGGCTGGCATTTAATACTGCATCTCATGAAATGCGTAGAACCACTCCAGCTAAACTCATGTTTTCTTTTGACGTCAATTCCACTTTATGTAAACTCTGGGCATTGGCCGACCTGTTGCCAGTGTGTGTCAACCAGCAGGAATTAAAGGCAAATGGGAGGCTGCAAGAAGGCTGGAGATATAACAAAGAGTGATGTGTAGCATTTCTAGCAGTAGGTGACATAGTACATGTGAAAAATGTACAAAACTGGAGCAAAGTTGCCCAGGGAATTACAGGCAAAATGCTGCAGTGATTTGTGGGTCCATGCAGCGTTATTAAGGTTTTAACCCCAGTCAGCTATGTGGTCCAAGATATGCAAACACACAGGAAGATCTGGGCCAATATGAGCCTACTTAAGTTAAGCAAAGTTGACGGGGAGGCCCAGTAGTAACAAAGAAATATTGTTGTTGTTGTTGTTGTGGTCTTCAGTCCAGAGACTGGTTTGATGCAGCTCTCCATGCTACTCTATCCTGTGCAAGCTTCTTCATCTCCCAGTACATACTGCAACCTACATCCTCCTGAATCTGCTTAGTGTATTCATCTCTTGGTCTCCATCTACGATTTTTACCCTCCACGCTGCCCTCCAATGCTAAATTTGTGATACCTTGATGCCTCAGAACATGTCCTACCAACCGGTCCCTTCTTCTTGTCAAGTTGTGCCACAAACTCCTCTTCTCCCCAATTCAATTCAATACCTCCTCATTAGTTATGTGATCTACCCATTTAATCTTCAGAATTCTTCTGTAACACCACATTTCGAAAGCTTCTATTCTCCTCTTGTCCACACTATTTATCGTCCATGTTTCGCTTCCATACATGGCTACACTCCATACAAATACTTTCAGAAACGACTTCCTGACACTTAAATCTATACTCAATGTTAACAAATTTCTCTTCTTCAGAAACGCTTTCCTTGCCATTGCCAGTCTACATTTTATATCCTCTATACTTCGACCATCATCAGTTATTTTGCTGCCCAAATAGCAAAACTCCTTTACTACTTTAAGTGTCTCATTTTCTGATCTAATTCCCGCAGCATCACCCGATTTAATTCGACTGCATTCCATTATCCTTGTTTTGCTTTTGTTGATGTTTATTTTATGTCCTCCGTTCAAGACAGTGTCCATTCCGTTCAACTGCTCTTCCAAGTCCTTTGCTGTCTCTGAAAGAAATACAATGTCATCGGCGAACCTCAAAGTTTCTATTTCTTCTCCAGGGATTTTAATTTCTCTCCGAATTTTTCTTTTGTTTCCTTTACTGCTTGCTCAATATACAGATTGAATAACATTGGGGATAGGCTACAACCCTGTCTCACTCCGCTCCCTACCACTGCTTCCCTTTCATACCCCTTGACTCTTTATAACTGCCATCTCATTTCTGTACAAATTGTAAATAGCCTTTCGCTCCCTGTATTTTACCCCTGCCACCTTTAGAATTTGAAAGAGAGTATTCCAGTCAACATTGTCAAAAGCTTTCTTTAAGTCTACAAATGCCAGAAACGTAGGTTTGCCTTTCCTTAATCTTTCTTCTAAGACAAGTCGTAGAGTCAGTATTGCCTCACGTGTTCCTATATTTCTACAGAATCCAAACTGATCTTCCCTGAGGTTGGCTTCTACCAGTTTTTCAATTCATCTGTAAAGAATTCGCGTTAGTATTTTGCAGCTGTGACTTATTAAACTGATAGTTTGGTAATTTCCACATCTGTCAACACCTGCTTTCTTTGGGATTGGAATTATTATATTCTTCTTGAAGTCTGAGGGTATTTCGCCTGTCTCATACATCTTGCTCACCAGATGGTAGAGTTTTGTCAGGACTGGCTCTCCCAAGGCTGTCAGTAGTTCTAATGGAATGTTGTCTACTCCGGGGGCCTTGTTTCGACTCAGGTCTTTCAGTGTTCTGTCAAACTCTTCACGCAGTATTGTATCTCCCATTTCATCTTCTTTTACCTCCTCTTCCATTTCCATAATATTGACCTTAAGAACATCGCCCTTGTATAGACCCTCTATCTACTCCTTCCACCTTACTGCTTTCCCTTCTTTGCTTAGGAATGGGTTTCCATCCAAGCTCTTGATATTCATACAAGTGGTTCTCTTTTCTCCAAAGGTCTCTCTAATATTCCTTTAGGCAGTCTCTATCTTACCCCTAGTGAGATAAGCCTCTACATCCTTACATTTGTCCTCTAGCCATCCCTGCTTAGCCATTTTGCACTTCCTGTCAATCTCATTTTTGAGACGTTTGTATTCCTTTTTGCCTGCTTCATTTACTGCATTTTTATATTTTCTCCTTTCATCAATTAAATTCAATATTTCTTCTGTTACCCAAGGATTTCTACTAGCCCTCGTCTTTTTACCTACTTGATGCTCTGCTGCCTTCACTACTTCATCCCTCAGAGCTACCCATTCCTCTTCTACTGTATTTCTTTCCCCCATTCCTGTCAGTTGTTCCCTTATGCTCTCCCTGAAACTCTGTACCTCTGGTTTAGTTAGTTTTATCCAGGTCCCATCTCCTTAAATTCCCACCTTTTTGCATTTTCTTCAGTTTTAATCTAAAGTTCATAACCAATAGATTGTGGTCAGAGTCCACATCTGCCCCTGGAAATGTCTTACAATTTAAAACCTGGTTCCTAAATCTCTGTCTTACCATTACATAATCTATCTGATATCTTTGAGTGTCTCCAGGATTCTTCCACGTGTACAACCTTCTTTTATGATTCTTGGACCAAGTGTTAGCTATGATTAAGATACGCTCTGTGCAAAATTCTACCAGATGGCTTCCTCTTTTATTTCTTACCCCCAGTCCATATTCACCTACTATGTTTCCTTCTCTCCCTTTTCCTACTCTCGAATTCCAGTCACCCATGACTATAAAATTTTCATCTCCCTTTACTACCTGAATAATTTCTTTTATCTCATCATACATTTCATCATCCTCTGCAGAGCTAGTTGGCATATAAACTTGACCCCTGGGCAACTTTGCTCCGGTTCTGTATATTTTTCACATGTACTATGTCGCCTACTGCTAGAGATGCTGCACATCACTCTTTGTTATATCTCCAGCCTTCTTGCAGCCTCCCATTTGCCTTTTAATTCCTGCTGGTTGACACACACTGGCAACAGGTCGGCCAATGCCCAGAGTTTACATACAGGGGAATTGACGTCAAAGAAATAAAATAAATTAATTAATTAAAATATGGTGGGGGGAGGGGGCAGCAATCTTTCATTCCCCCCCACCCCCACCCCACCTACACCCCCCCCCCTCCGGTTTTGTTTTTAGGAGAGGAGGTTGATAGGTCATTGCCAGCCTATCAATTGTCCATGTCGCAAAGAGTCTCTGAAAGCACACATGGTATGAAAATGCATTCTTCAATTGCACACAAGCACAGAACTGGCATCTGGGTTAGAGCAGAAGCCTGCAGAGAGAGAGGGTGTGACTGATGTGTGCCAAGTGGTTTGCAAGCCACACATGTGTGCTTCCTGTGGCAGAGTAGTGCGAGTTGGAGCTGCCAGCATAGAAGGAACGAGCTGTTACAGTGATAGCCAGGGAAGTGCACCATAGTACACAACTATCAATGCCCGGACAAAGGAAACCACAGCCCTGGCAGTGGTGACCACGTCAACCTCATCACCGACAGCTTAACAGCTTTCAGCTGATCGATAATGTGTGAATGTCAGCTAAGTTTTCTGGTTACTATGAAGACAGTGTTGTAATGGTCTATTTAGTTGCACTGCCAAGATAGGCTAATTCAAGTGCTGTCTTGAGGACTGTGTTTTGAAAACCTTCAGCAAAAGCTGTTTGGTCGATCTTACTGTTATTTAAGTTAAAATCTGCCTAAGCACAGTAGGAACTCAGCTTGCATTTAAAGTGAAGCAGCTTAATGACTGATTTTCCAGTGTCATGACTGTGCAGCCAGTCATTGCAGCCATCAGTTACCTTGGTATTAAATTGTGTAATACTGCTTTCCAAATCGATACTATTGAAATAGTCTGCAGTTCATGCAGCTGTAATTGCAAGTTGCATTAAAAAACTGCTTTGCTACACTATCCCCTTACCAGCGCTGTGTAACGTACTTTGTTTTTACATCTAATGAATGATTATAAGCAAAAATCTTACAGAAAAGACCACACAAGGTTCCCTGTATTTAATCCACCCTGCTCGACTGCACTTAGTGCATTGCACAGGTTTGACAATCCACTTCATCCAGGACTGTTTGTATCACTCAAAGAGTATGGTAATCTTCAGATTAGCTTGAGACGAATTCTTAGTTATGTGCCTAATACTTTCTTATGGTGTTGTTGACGGTATGATCCATGTTTGACCACTGCTCAGTTGTCTATACTATTATTAACATTATTGCTGCTGACTGTGGCTCTCAACTATTCCAATTTTGCCTGCACTACTGCCAAATCAGCTTTGCTTTTCAAGAATGACTGCTAGTTTTCCACAATTGTGAAGCAATACGTCTAATAATTATAGTATCATAGGCCAGCCACATCTCCATTCAAGCTGGATGCTTCATGGCATTCTACATGTAAAAAGTATAGATGATTCTCACACTGTTGAGCATTTCTCACAACTCTGTGGCAGTCTCCGCACCTTTCCATTGTGACAATATTTATTTATCCTAGAAGGATTAATAATTGATAGCAATGCAATGAAAAAATATGGTTACAAGACGTTTTGCTGTTTTATGTAACCAAAGATGACTGACTAGTGACACTATTTTACAGAAGAAACAAGAGTAGGCTATATGATTTAGAAACATTAATGGTTTAACTAAATATTATGTTACTATTTTTTTCAATAGAAGAAAATGTTTCCTGTGTGTGATTTACTGAGCATCACAGCAGAGACTGAGCATAGGATAAGTTTTGATCATGGAAGAAATATAAGGTGAACGGAAATTCTGAAGCAAAATACAGTAACACAACTGGTTAGATTTTGAGAACCACCTTTTAACTGCCCTTCATAAAAATAGTTATACTGTTTACTGCAATATTACAGAACTTTGATTTTCTTTGGAAAGACTTCTATTATCATCATCTGTCAATTATTATAAACACACACAAACTAACACTTCTGCAGAAGCACTGAAATTAAACCTTGAAATTTGTGTTGGCAGTATCAGCTGTGAGTCATCATGTGAATTAAGACAGAATGCCTACTCATATTAGCAGAAAATGCCTTAAAATTTAAAGGAGTTTCTTTGGATCATAATAAAGTGACTATTAGAGTCTAAAGTGATCAGAACCTCAAAATGATCCGAGATATTGTAAGCAAATCATACAACATTTACTGTGGCAAACAATGTGAAACACAAAAAATTAATTAACAAAGGTGATGTGCTATCTCTGATTGACTCAAGATATCACAGTTTGTATATTTCAGCAAATGTACCTGTCACCTTCAAACATAGCATTATTCTGTGGGCTGTGCTAAGTTACCACATGTTACCACTAACAAGATTTTGTATTCCAGGTAAAATCATTAATAACTATCTCAACATAATAAGTAAGGACAAGTACACTATATATGTATACATTTATATGCATCATTGCAAATCTTGGGGAGACACGAATCAGTAAGTTGACATATATTGCGAATTTTTATTCAATAATGTCATATGGTACAATGTTCTGGGGTAACTCTTCTTTAAGAAAAGAAGTCTTCACTGTTCAAGACCGTGCTGTAAGAATATTATATAGGGTTTACCCATGATCATCTTGTAGATATATGTTGAAGGAGATGGGCATTCTAACTAATGCTTCACAGAATATTTATTCCCTAGTGAAGTTTGTTTAAGTTCAAAAGGAACAATGATGTATGTAATTATAATACCAGAAGGAAAAAGATATTCGTTGCCCCGTGTTAATGTTACCTTAAGTGCAAAAAGGGGTGCACAATGCTGCAACTAAAATTTATCATCATTTAGCCAGTGATATAAAATGTCTGACGGACAGCAAAGTAGCAGTAGCACTAGCAGTAGCAGCAGGAGTAACAATAGTAGTAGTCATAGTCATCGTAGTCATCAGCTTGACAGTCCCCAGCACCAGACTGGGTCTGTTTGGCACATAAGCCTCACTACGAAGTCCTCTTTTCCCGCCATCTTTCTGTGGTCACTCTGGTCCAGTCTTCACCTCTTTTTACAATATACTCCTCCACATCTTTCAGCCATCTATCACTTGGTCTTGCTTTTGGTCGTTTCCTTCGCATCTCCACTTGTGTTTCTTCTTGGAAATCCCCTTGCTTTCCATTCTCTTTACGTGCTCACACCATCTTAGCCTCGATGTTTCTATCCTGTTTCTCTAATAGCCTCATCCTTTCATTCCTCAGCCTACCTCCCTTGTTATTCCCATTCTGGGAAACTTCATTTCACAATAGCCTCATCCTTTCATTCCTCAGCCTACCTCCCTTGTTATGCCCATTCTGGGAAACTTCATTTCACACACCTGTAATCTGCTTACATCTCTTTTCTTCATTACTCATGTTTCAGATGCATAGATCAATATTTCGATGTACTAACTATTGTATATCACTTCTTTGCTTTTTTGTGGGATATCTTTGTTCCAAACCAGGTTCCTAACACTTGGCAAGAATGCTTCTGCCTGTCTGCCATGTTCACTAATCTCGTCCTGATTTGGGACATTTCACCTTCTTCAATTGTCACCTCCAATGCTTATCCCACTAGTTGGTCCATCTTTCTTTCGAGCTGTAGTTAGGATCTCACATCTGTTAACATTAAATTTCATCCCACACTATCTCAAAGTTTCTTCCCACATATGCAGCTTTTCCTGAATCTCCTCCTCCCTGTTTCCCCAGATTATCAAGTTATCCATGAATACCACTGCTTTCATCTTGTCTTCTCCAGTTGTGTGTGTGTGTGTGTGTGTGTGTGTGTGTGTGTGTGTGTTTTTAGTCATTACCTCACATAAGACCACAAAGAAGAGGAGAGGAGAGGTGACAGTGCACTGCCCTGTTTCACAACACTTGTTTCCTGGAGCCAATCTGTCCTTTCATTTCCCACTTTAACCCAACTCACACTTCCACAGTACATCTCCTCCCATCTGCTGTCTCTTTTTCCACTCCCTTCTTTTTATAGCACTTCCCGGCAAAGTAAAATCTGAAAACAAACTCAAAAAGTTTTTTCTTGACAATTACTCCTGTTATGAAGAAGAATTTCTACTACTGTAATGTGTAAAAGGTGGTGGGTACGAATTTCTAACTGACATCTGTATATTTATTAACAACAACAACAACAACAACAATAATAAGAGTTATTAAATTCATCATGTAGTAATATTTACAAAGTAATTTCCAGGAACAGTAACTGTCAATGAAAACTTTTTCACTGTGAGGCAAATAAATACAGTGAAGGAAGGGTGTTTTCCTGCATATAGGCACCATCGATTAAAAAGGAAAGGAAGTCCATAAAGTGTGGGTAGTTCACATTTTCCAGCACACAGATGCCACCTGGTTGAGGGTTTATAATTATCTAGTGAATATTATCCTTGATCCGGCTGACTTCAACCCAAGATGATTATACAGTGCCAAAACCTGCTCTACAATGTGCGCAAGTGCAGGTTTCTCTATTTCAGTTAGTGTACACAGTAAACAGCAACAGTTGTATTGTGTCAACAGACAGGGATACTTAACAGGGATTCTTTCTGATAAGAATCCCTGTCTGTTGACACAATACAACTGTTGCTGTTTACTGTGTATACTAACTGAAACAACACAGAACTCTATAAATTATACTCCACTCCACTTCACACCTGCACTAAAATGTAATAAACAACAGAAATGTTCATGAAAAATGAAAATACCACAGTAATCGACTGTGAAGATTTCCTATTATAGTGCATTATTATGCACAACGAACCTGCCGAATCTGGAAAGGCCAAAATCACTAATGGGAGGAATGGGGAGGTTGTCACAATTTAGTGGAAATACACTACTCAACAGATAATTACTCTATACACCAACAATCATGTAACAAAATTTCATAATTCGTGATGTGGCCTACATAGATAGATCCAGATAAAAGCAAGAGCTAAACATTTTGTATGGGCCACACAGAAGCGAAATGAGAACACAGGAATTTTTAGTATCAGTTTGGTGCTACCCAGATTAACAAACAGTTTATACCGTCGTTAAGAGAATGGTGAGCATCTTCTATCAATGGTGCAAGCTCATCGTAAAGCAGAATCAGAAAATTAAAAAAAAGTAAATTACCAGAGCGATGAAATATTGAAAAAATATAACACACATGTGCAGAAATGTTGAAGAAAAAAATGTACTGACGGCAACTGCAAAAACGTGTGGTGCCTGTTAGTTTTGTAATTTATTATAAACATACAGTAAAGATGATGGGGGCGTATCACAGACAGAATGTACTTAACATGATACGAACACATTGCCACAGGTTCCCTTGGCGAAGTAACCTGCAACATTTCTTTTAGCTTTTCCTTCTCATTCTCAAATGCAATGTTTACATACTTATTATCCACCGCACAGTATACTCTTACCATTAAAGCAGAGCTTCCTTAATGTTTTCAGATCTATTTCTTCCGAATTTAATAGGTCATCGAATTCTTTTATTCTGAAAAAAAGGGTATTGGTCGATAAGATCATTTTCTGTGTGAACGACAAGTAAGGACAGTATCTGCATGACAGTTGTATACCTCGCTCTGTAAGCAGCCATAATTATGCAGCCAACTGAGTTTTGGAAACACTTGACACCCGATATGCGTATTGTCATGAATGCCAAGTTAAAGAACATCTGCGTTACGCGACGAGTCTAGGTACACAGCCTGTATAATTTCGAGAGTATATTTATATTACCCATACAATGTTTTTTCCGTACTATCTATATTTTTCATGAGAACAATTACACTATTTTTTCTCGTAAGCGCACATCAAACAAAAGACATTTCTTGTCATTTTTGACGTTATCGTAAACGTTTTGAAAGCGACAGTTCTGGACGGATCAAAACATGATTGACATTATTGTGTTGTGATCATCTTGTGAAAGAAGTTTTATGAAATGATGAATACTCAGAGCTATCAAAAGTAGTGGATCTTTTTATATGAAGTGTATTATACGGTACATATATTGTTTTGACAGTGATGAAAAATGCTGTTTTTGTAACTAAATGTTTGTTTTTATTTGCAGGTTAATAAACAAGTAGAAGCAAGTACTCCTCATGACGATGCTGTCGTTTCTCGCACCTTGTAAAGACAGTGAGCCAGAAACGTTACTAGAACTGTGTTTTAAATTTGTTGTGAAACGACCAGATACTATATGTACAGTAGACCCATTCACAAAAGATTATAGACTTAGAGACGACCTAGCTCTTCCCAGTGAAATCTGTGAAAATATTATTCACTTTTACCAGCAAAGTGGAAATATAGTAGATGATAAATTTGTCAATATATTCCAAAACCCTCACACAACCAGATTAAAACGAGTGAGGTTAAGGAATTCAGCAATCACAGATGATGGACTTTGCGCCTTATTGAGTCATAGATTGATTGAATTAGATCTATACAATTGCATTAATATCACAGAAGGGTCATTAGCCCATATAAATGACTTTGGTAATAGTTTGTTATCTCTAAGTGTTGGATCCCAGGTTCACATTTTGCCTGATACATTGTATTCTGAAGATTCCCAGAAGTTGCCTGAAGCAAACAAAAGAAGTGCATACCAAGAAAGAGGCTACATATTACGCACACCTAATCTTCGAAAACTGACTGTAAAGAACCTTTATGTTCCTGGAGAGAAATTATACTTTCCGTTGTTACTGCATTCTCTACAGAACCTTGTATATCTTGATTTGTCCAATTGTTTTGACTTAGGAGATCTGTCATATCTATGTGACTTGAAAAACTTGTCAACACTTATACTGTACAATGTTCAAAGACTGCAAGATGCAATAACTTCAATATGTAGGATAACCAGCTTAAGGTGAGTGCATTTATATTTAATTCCTTGTAATTTACTGTGAATTGGAAGTCTTGGGTTGGAGCACTAACAATGCATGATTCAATTGCAAGCCTTTCTGTATAATTCTCATACTTTGAAGCCCCATTTTTCTCCTAATATGAGAAGATAAGTTCATATGTTTTTGCATCGTGATTTTAGCTTAGGTATTAATGAGTAACTGTCTCTCAGTGGTAAAGTGCCAGACTAGGGATTCAAAGATATTGAGTTCAATTTGTGGTCAATTCTATGATTTTTATCCGTCAGTTATCAGGTCTTTCTCCTCTGTCAACGTCTGTTGATGTGAGAAAGTTAACTGCACCATAGTTTGTAGTCCATGTTAAACTATATGTCCCCTCATAGATGGCAGGATAAGTCAGTTAAAAGGCAGATAAAGGCAAAGGCGTACTACTCCCAACAAGACATGCTTAGTAAAGTTATCAGATGTTAAAGCCATTTTTATTGCTGATAGCTCCCCCACCCCGTTTTTTACTAAGTTGAGATAGTTGTATTGATGGTGCTGTCCCGATAAATAGGAGGAAGGTTTTGATGTTTCCTTTTTTAAACCCAGATTAGTTAGGCCTACCTGGAATAACATTTTTTTGCAAGAAAGAATTGGATTGCAGCTACTTTCTCTAAAACTTTAGACACAGTTGGAAGAAAAGTAATAGGGCAATAGTTCCCCATGTCTCCCTTGATCCAGTTTTCAATTAAGGCCTAACTCTGACAGACTGTTCAAAAGATTGGTTGATTATTTGAGTGGAAGTGCTGTTATGTGTGACACTGTTTTAATCATTAGTTGGTATCCTCTTCCACCAGTTGTTGTTTTTAGTGGTGTTATAACATCCACCCACTCCATTAATAGTCATTGTGCTTTGATGTTAAGTGCCATTTATGTCAAGTACAAGTGTTGCTGTTGTTGTGGTCTTCAGTTTGAAGACTGATTTAATTCAACTTACCACAAGAATCTATGAGTAAAATATTCAAGCGATAACAAGAAATTTCATAGAATTTCGGGAGGACACACACACACACACACACACACACACACACACACACACACACACACACGGCCATTTCCTAACCATCTAACATAATTTTTAAAAGGTGGGGGCAAAAGCTGAATACTATCTTCAGAGTGGCATAAGCCAAGAATACACGCACTTATGTTTGGGAAAAGCTACAACTCTTCTACGTGAGGTTGTTAATGTCTCAAATGTTAAATTTCTTATAGATAGAGGGGCGGAAAAATGTCTTCATATTACACAGTATTCAGAGTGGGTTGCAAAAGATGATTCTACTGAAAACTGGGGAGAGCCATTAATTGCTTCTTAATAAGGATTAAGAGAAACAAGATGAATAGATACCAGTATACAATACATAAGGCAGCAATATTAGTAGTCATTTTATTGGGAACAAATATGGATGGGCTACTAACCACATGCTCTGTAGACAGCAAGACGAATCAAAGTCTGCAATCCTCACAAACAAAAGTGTTATGAATGACACACACACTGCCTGCCTGACAGCAGTTGTTGACTGGTGACTAGAGTGCTCAGCTGGCATGTGGTCAGTCTGCAGGATTATCTTAATCCCAAACTCAAAGATTCGGAACCACTGAGATCTGGCCTGACATTGCTGAGAGCAAACCTCCGTGAAGCCTTATTACAGGTCATATGTGTCACCATACTCTTCAGGGCCTGGCAAGTCAGTGTACAAAGGGTAAGGTTGTTGGAGATCCTATTGCCTTGTGTGAGCTAGTATGACATATTATGCCCCAGAAGAGAGAGTATTAGGAGTGGTGAACTGAGGGACTGAGAGCATGGGTACAGGCCATGGGGCATGTCCAGCCACTTTTACACCCACACCTTCCTACAGGGAGTTTGCTTAAGTAGACAGTAACATGGACTGTAGTGATTCAACTTTTTGTTTATGGACAATACGTAACCTTAGGATCTTAAAGTGTCTGTGGAGTTGGAAGGGAATTTAAGTAAGATCAAATATGATTTATTTGCCACATGTGTGGCAAAAAAGTAAAGACCAAATACAATTTAAATCAGGCCATGTGCTTTACTACAGTGGAACAGAACTGGAATAAAATTGAGGTGTAGACTTTAGTATGAAGAAGGAACCTAGGAACAATATAAATGGTATTGAAGGAATCTAAAAAACAAGAGAAATTCTGAATAAAAAATAAATAAAAATAAAAAAAAATGCTTATATCTTGTGTGAAAGTCATCAAGCCTTTGCATCAGGGTGCTCACATTATGATGATGAGCTAGAAGCCTCTATGAAGAGTTACAGGATATAATAAATGGAAAAGGGTAGTAAATCCCACTACAAGATGATGGTAGTGGGAGATTTGCATCTGAAAGTAAGACAAAAACTTATGACATATTCAGTAGTTGGAAATTTAGTTATATGAGAAATGACAGGCATCATATACTATTAGAGTGAGCTGAGAAGAGTGACATATGTGCCCTTAATACATGTTCCAGAAGAACACAAATAGAAAAAGAATTTGAGAAAGAAAAAGTAAATGCAAAATGAAATTGGCTACATTTTATTAAATAATAAAAAAAATGTACAGATCATAAATCAGTTTTGATTTCCAGGTGAACATAGCAACAAAAATAGATATGAAAGAAAAAAGCAGGAAGACAGAAATTTAGAATATTAAACTTTATTGAAGGGCAGGGCGGTGTAGAAATTAAATAAATTCACCATCTTGGTAAATTAAGTTAATACAAGCCCGCCCAGTTAGCCATGCGGTCTAAGACACTGCTTTCCGGGCGGGAAGGCATGCCGGTCCCCGGCACGAATCCGCCCGGTGGATTAGTGTTGAGATCCAGTGTGCTGACCAGTGTGTGGATGGTTTTTAAGGCGGATTTCTATCTGCCTCGGTGAATGCAGGCTGGTTCCCCTTATTCCACCTCAGTTACTCTCTGTCGGCGATTGCTGCGCAAACGCTTTCTCCACGTACGTGTACACCGTAATTACACTACCACGCAAACATTGGGGTTACTTTTGTCTGGTGTGAGGGGTCTCTGGGGGTGAAACCACACAATAACCCTGGGTTCGGTGTGGGGCGGCGGTGGGGTGAGTGGACTGTTGTAGCCTGTTGTGGGTCGTGAACCACTGAAGGGCTTCGGCAGTCCGGTAGGCTGTCCGTCGTTTCTATGTCCCCAGTTCCATCCAGTACTATAGAAGGTAATACAGACATAGATGAAAATAATTATTATTTCACATAACTACTGCTGCTGACTTCAAAAGATGTTCCACTTATTTACATCTACATCACCAGACATCCTCTGAAAAGTCTTGAAGTGCACAGCAGAAGATACTTCCTGTTGTACTGTTTACTAAGGTTTCTTCCGATTCTGTTCACAAATGGGTAGAATAGTTGTTTAAACACCTCTGTGTACATTGTAATTTGTTTAATATTTAAAAATTTAATGAATATTATATTCATGATTTAAGGTTAGTTATTCGTACCTGTAAAAGGCTTTGTTGAGTGAGTTTGTGTCTACTTACAAGCATCTGCCAGCTCAGTTTCTGCATCATCTCTGCGACACTCACCCATGGGTTAATCAAACCTATGACAATTCGTGCTACCTTTCTAATATATGTCCAATATCCCCTGTTTAGTCCTATTTAATACTGGCCCCACACACTTGAACAACTTTCTGGATGGGTCGCATGAGTATTCCACCAATGTACCAAAGTCCTCCACCTGCTTTAACTACAACTCAGCCATGTGATCATTCCATTTAACATCCTTACAGATTGTTACACCTAGGTATTTGAATGAGTTGGCTGAGTGCAGCTGAGACTGATACAGTATTCATCAGATATTACATGTGTTGTTATTTTGTGTGTGTGTGTGTGTGTGTGTATGAGAGAGAGAGAGAGAGAGAGAGAGAGAGAGAGGTGTGCACAGTTTTACATTTAAAGCAAGTTTACAATCTTTTCACAACTTTGAACTCCTGTCATACCCAATTCAAAATCATCTGCAAAAAGTTTTAGATTAGCCTATTAATAATATTGTCTGAAAAGTCGTTAACGGACAGCATGAACACCAATGTTCCTGTAGTCCCCTGAGGCATAACTAAAGGTACGTCTACATCTGTTGATGACTCTCTATCCAAACACTCCTGAGGGACACCACCTTATTTCAGGCACCTTCAGCACCAGGCAGGAGTGTTTGCACGCCTCGATGATGCTGTGGTACATGCTGGAGCTAGCGTCGTTACTGGTATGACCACAGAGCTGGATAGGCCTCAGAGCAGGGGTCGTATGAACAGTGTACAACAACTTAAGGAAGAGGGGGATTTCTTTTTCCGTGGGAGCTCCATCAGCAGTGATTGGATAAGGGGATGCTGTCCTCATGTATCCCAAGCTGAGGATTGCCCAGTGCCACCAGACCTCTTCTACAGGAAATACTTCAAGGTCCATCATTAGACCTGGCAACAGAAAATTTTGTGTTTCAGAGAATGGTGGGTTTGGCATCACCATCTGGACCATGAGGAAGGTGTGTGTTGTGTTTGTGGTCTCCAGTCCAGAGACTGGTTTGATGCAGCTCTCCATGCTACTCTATCCTCCGCAATCTTCATCATCTCTAAGTAATTACTCCACCCTACATCCTTCTGAATCTGCTTAGTGTATTCATCTCTTGTTCTCCCTCTGATTTTTACCCTCCATGCTGCCCTCCAATACTAATTTGATGATCCCGTGATGCCTCAGAACATGTTTTACCAACCAATCCCATCTTCTACTCAAGTTGCGCCACAAATTCCTCTTCTCCCCAATTCTGTTCAGTACTTCCTCATTAGTTTCATGATCTTCCCATCTAATCTTCACCATTCTTCTGTAGTACCACATTTCAAAAGCTTCTATTCTCTTCTTGTTTAAACTAATTGTCATCCATGTTTCACATCCGTACATGGCTACATGCCATACAAATACTTTTAGAAAAGAATTCCCGACATTTAAATCGATACTTGATGTTAATCAATTTCTCGTTTTGAGAAACCCTGTTCTTGCTGTTGCCAGTCTACATTTTATATCCTCTCTACTTTGACCATCTCCAGTTATTTTAATACCTAAACAGCTAAACTCATCTACTACTTTAAGTGTCTCATTTCCTAATCTTAATTCCCTCAGTATCATCTGATTTAATTAGACTACATTCCATTATCATCGTTTTGCTTTTGCTGATGTTCATCTTAATCCTCCTCTGAAGACACTGTCCATTCTGTTCAACTGCAGGTTCTTTGCTGTCTCTGACAGAATTACAGTGTCATTGGCAAATCTCAGAGTTTTTATTTCTTTTCCATGGATTTTAATTCCTACTCCAAATTTGGAAGAAACAAAAAAGAAAGAAAGAAAGAGGAAAAAACTCCCAATCTTAAGGTGTGCTACATACTGAGGGGGTGAACAGCTGTTGAAATACAGCACTATTTGTCTCCCAGTTGTATACCGCTTGCTGAGGCCTGCAGCACTGTAGCTGGGTTGGCACTTGTTTTGCTAGCAGCTTGTGGGATCCCTGTGTAGTGACCTCACTTCACATTTACTGCTGATGGGCACATTACCATCAGTTAGTAATTACACTCGTCAGACAGAGAGCTTGGTTGATGAGTCTTACCGAGATGAAGTCCCAGAAGAATAGTAACAGGGCAGTAGTCCACCATAACACTGTCAATGTAATCAAGAGAGCAGAAGGAATCATGGAGAAGGTAACCTCTTTTTGTATTCACAAGGCATTGAGGGTATTTATGGGTCCTTGTAAAGTGTTAAACAGATCCGTAATGGAACACTTCTAGTTGAAACTGCCGTTTCACACCAAGTATCTAGGCTTATGGGATGGAAGGCCTTGAGTGATTATCCTGTTATCGCTGAGACGCATAACACACTTAACTTCTGTAAAGGCATGATTACCTGCTCCAGTATAATGGAGATTGACCATGATGAATTACGTGAGGAATGGAGAAACAAGGGTGTACCTGAACATTTTCTGACAGGCTTATTACCATCCTAAGGTTCAACCATTTGTTCCCAACCCATTGTGATGCTTCAGATGTCAAATATTTGGTCATCCAACTAAGGCATCAGTGGAAGGACTACATGTGGAAACTGTGGAGGCTCAGCCCGCAAGGTTGAGTACTGGTCCTCCAAAATCTATAAACTGCTCTGGGATCACCCAGAATGGAGCGGGAAGTTTGGGGTTTATAACAAGGAAAGCTAAATTCAGGAATTGAAAGTCATAAGACGTGTATCCTCTGGTGCTTTCAAAACTATGCAACCTCTGGTGTCTGTCTCTTCCTTTGCATCAGCCCTTAAGAATGCAGTCACCAAGTGTGACGTTCCCACACAAATCCAGGACCCCGAAACCATTTGGAAGCCATCAACTTTGTACTTTGAACCTCAGCCACATACTACTGCGCACTATCAGAGGCCCTCTAAGCCACCCTCTCTACCCATCCAACCAACTCCTCCTGTAAGTGAAGAAAAAGTCACACCAAAAGTCATTTAAAATCAAAGGAAGTGCCAGCAAAACCATTGCATCAGTGAGCACTCTTCCTTTCCGATTGTGATTTTATGGTCAAAGATACTGATATCCACATGGAGGAACAAAAGAACTGGTCACTGTTGATGTTAACCCGACCTCTTGTGTAAATCACCACCACTAAGGGAGAAAGATAAGGTACAAACTGTGCTAACCAATGGCTCCCACAGGATTTTCTGTATTGCAGTGGAACTGAAATGAATGTCAGTCAAATTTGCAACGATTTCAACTTCTGTCCCAGGAGAGATCATTTTACATCTGCTTACAAGAAACTCATTTTAAAGTCTCCAACATATCTGAGTTAACAGGCTACCAGTCCTACAAGAAGGATGATCTTATAGGAGACAAGGCAGAGAGTAAGATGGCTGTTTTCTTCAAAGACAGATGCCACTCCTCTCTTGCAACTCTTACCAAAGCTGGACAAACAGTTGCAGTGGAAGTTCTCACATCAACTAAGATAACAGTGGTGTTTTTTTCCCCCACCTCAGGCTTCATTTGATGCATGAAGAGATATCTTCTGGGCACTCTCCCATGCATTCCTCCTCATGGGTGAGTAATGTCCACAGTGTGCTGTGGGGCTCGGCTTGCTCTTGCTCCAAGGGTCAAATTATCAAGCACTTTACCCATTTAGAGAGTATCTGTCTTTTCAACTCTGTTCAGATGATAAACTTCTGCAGCTAAAGGGTAATGTTCAGCCATTGACCTTAGTTTTTATCCTCCAGCTATTGCAGACTAAATTCAGAGGGACATGGCCATAGATGTGCATCACAGTGACTACCTTCGGGTGTGGATCCACATTGTGACTCAGACAGTTGTTGATAGGAGATTGCAAATGGAAAATTGGTTGGTATAAAGTTAGTAGCCCATCTTCAGACTTGCTTTGATTTTAAATAACTTTCTGTGTGATGATTCTATTAACTAATGGGAGGAGTTGGCACCCAGGAGAAGATGCACCATGTCACCTGCATGGTCCAGCAAACTGTCACCAATTCCATTCCCCAGTATAGCAGCTACCTCAGGTGATGGCCGGTCCCTTGGTGGAATGAGGAATGTTGCTCAGCAATCAGAGCCAAGTGCACAGCTTTGCAGCAGTTCGAACACCATTCAACTACAGAAAGCGTTTGTTCCTTCAGGACTGTGCGAGCACAAGCTCAGTAAGATAGATATCAAGCAAGGGCAGTACATCCCCCCTTATGGCCTTTTTGAGAAATAGTCCTTATGGATGTGCCTAAAGACGTTGCTCAGGTTTTAGCCGAACACCTTTCTATTGTCACTGCATCGTCTGACAAACTCCTGAGTTTCAGATATTGTGTAGCACTATGGAGATAAATGAGACTCCACTTCTTCTTGTGTAATGAGGTAGCCTGCAAACTTCCACACTACACATGGAAATTGGAATCAGCTCTGTCTGCAGCCAGGGGCATTGCTCCAGAACCAGATCAGATTCATTACACCATGCTCTGTCATCTGTGCTCTGGAGACAAAGACAAGCTCCTATCTTGTTTCAATCAGATCCTGTTTGACAGACAGTATCCCATCACTTGGCAGGGGGCAATATTAATTCCCATATGGAAACTAGGCAAGGATTGTTCAGACCTAATAGTTACTGAAGTGTAGCTCTTACTAGCTACATTGGTAAGATTATCAAGTGCATGCCAAGTGCTGCCTTATCTGGCTTGCCAAATCTTGGGGTCACCTGCGCTGTTCTCAGTGGAGTTTCAGTTGTTACCATTTCACCTTTATAACTTAATTCTACTAGAGATGACAATACAGGAACCTTTCTTATGTTACAGCCATTTAGTTGGTGTGGTTTTTGATCTTGGGAAAACCATACGGTACCACTTGGAGATACAACATCCTTTGCCAACTTCATGAATGGGGACTATGTGGATATCTGCTGCTTCTTTTTCAGTACTTCCTTGAGCACTAGCACTTTCACTATAACATTGGTGATAACTTGTCTGACGACTTTGTTCAAGAGAATGGGGTCTCCCAAGGCAGTGTACTTAATGTCACACTGTTCACAGTCACTATCAATGGCATCTCCTCTGCAGTCAGAAGTTGTTTGTGGATGACTTCACAATCTCCTACTCGTCATCCAATCTTACGGTAATGATGATGCAACTTCAGCTGACCCTGAAGATGCCAGAAGCTTGGGCCAATAAAATTGGTTTTAGGTTCTAATGACACTGTGTGCTTTTTGGCCTGCTATTTGACTCTTAATTAAACTGGTCCCGCACCTGGAAGATCTGTTAACAAAGGGCTTCAAATCATTAAATATTTTGAAATTCCTCTGTGGAAAGACATGAGGAGCTGACATGTCCTGCCTCCTGCAGACTTGTAGGGCATTTGTCAAATCATGGTTAGATCATGGCAGCGTAGTTTATGCATTAGCCCATATTTTCTGTCTCTAGGTGTTAGATGTTGACTGGAGCTGTTGGATCAGCCCAGTTCAGAGTCTGGTGAATCTCCCCTCCATGAACCATTCGGCAGCACCCCCTTCTGACTCGACAGGCCCTGAAAATCTCTGTGTTGCCTAAGTCATTGGCATTTAGTGTGACCAGTGTTGCCCCAGTCATTATCATTCAGAGCAGCAGTCCACCCAAGTTTTGAGCGACTGTTCAGGAATCACCCCCATGCGACCAAGCCATTCAGCATATATGCTATCGACTGTCTCACTGATTTGGGCACATCAGACCTCTGAATACACAGCCGGGGAAGAAACAGATTGCCACCTGAACGTCTTCAGAGGCTCAAAGTGATTTTAACCCTGGCACAGTACAAGAAACCTTGTACTTCAGATTACGTTTTTACAGCTCTGTTTTCTTCAGTTTTAAATATGTACAACAGTTTTATTGTTGTTTATACAAGTGGATCCCAGCAAGGGAAAGCCCTTGGTTGTTCAGCTGTTTTCCCTAATAGGGTTTCCAAGAGTGCCTTCTGGAACAATTTACAAATTTTGAGTTATATGGCATAATAATGTCCCTGGAGTGGATTCGAAGGCATCAGAGTACAAGGTTTCTCGTCTGCCCTGACGTGCTTAGTGCACTATAAATGGTCCACCAAACACACCTCGTAGATCAGTTGATTCAGCTCATCCATTACACATTACAGCAGCTCCTCCAACACAAAGCAAGGAGCTAGTCTTTTATTGGGTACATGGACACGTCAGGATACAGGGAAATACCATAGCCCACAAAGCAGCTAAAGAGGCATATCGGGATGGTGGTGCACACCAGTGTACTGTTCAATACTTTTTATCCCCCCCCCCCCCAAATGCAATGTGGTTCAAGGTCACAGTGTGCTGCAACTTGCTTCATTATGTAGCTTGTATCTAAGTCTAATTACCCCAAAATATTTTTGTGTTACTTCAGTGCATAACTTTTTTATTGTACTCTTTAACAGTGTGTACATGTTGATAAGGACAATATTGGAAATGCCACAGAATTTGACACAAGGGACCCATTATTCTGCAACATATTCAGCCTGAATTAGGAGAAATAATATGTTTCACACTCTGAACGCATCAGTCGTTATCTAAATAGAAAGTTACATAGGAAGCACATGCGTTGAAGATCGGTGCCTTTCCTCACTTGGACTGCTGAAATTTGTTAAACAGCTGGAGTATTTCGATTTCAGTTGCCCTGTCAAGTGCATACTGTCTGCCTATTATAGGTTTGGCACAATATTTGGTTTTTAAATGTCTCAGAGTTTCACTCAGCTGACTTTGTTGGTTAAAAAGTAAGCTTTAGCTGGTCCAAGTGGATGTAGATACTTCACCAAAACATATTGGATCTCTTCAGAACAGCCCATAACAAAGGCAACAATCATAGACACAAATAATGTAAGAAGACGGCCTGATATCCTGCAATGATACTGCTTGGTACTGTATGGGAGACTGTTGTGCCTCTGCATTTGTGTGATATTACACATATATCTCACAGAGCAGGCATAAAGTGGTGGCACTGTTTTGTGTTTGGAATTGTCCTGCACTGATCAAATCTTTCATTCAGTAGCATTGCACTGTTATTTCAAATGTCTTGTGAGGACACACAGAAGAACTGAATAGCGTTTATTTCTTGTGATGCAAATTCAAAAATTGCTTGCACAGTGAGGATTGGGTCATGAAGTTCTTGAAGACTCCACCTGGCAGCCAGTCATTTGACGCCCCCCACCCCACTCCATCCTCTTCCCATGGCTAGTGACAAAGAAATTTCACTCAGCATCAATTTCGAAGTCCTCAGAATGCAGTGTCAGATTTTTTAGATTTTTCCGGTTTTTATATTGAGATGATGCTCCATTCGAAAAGTAGTGAATTTTTCCTAATTGTGGCATTTCATCTTTTATATGAGGAATAATGGTTTTCTGATAATAATATACTACTGCTTTTGAATGAATGAGATAGTCACTTATTATGCACATTGTCTTTACAGTAGATGAAGCTGACCCTGATTTCAGTAGATAAACTAAAGGATGCACAGTGGTCTGGGATTGCTGCCAGTGAAATCCTTGTGCTGCATCTTTTACTATAAATGAGTAATTCTCAGAAAAATCTCCAATCACAATACATTCTGCTTGGCAGAATGTTTCTTTCAGTGAAGCCAGATAACATGATTGCTGTTTTGTTATAAAATGATGACTTTTCAGCAGATCCAGTTTGTTGCAAAAATTGTGTATCAAATCATCAACTGTTTCCTCCACTGATATCAATGTACACCGATCTGTTTTGATGTACTGGACTTCTTTAGCCAAACACAGAGGTTCTTATTCTGCAAGAAGAGCTGAATTACATTGCACTCCAGGGCACTTGCACACTTGTATAACATACAGTCCTCACTTTCTGTAGAGCAGACAATCTTCTCAAGTAAGTCTGTAGTTGTCTTGCTAAGCTTGATGACATCAAATATCAGCTTCATGTTCATGTGGTGAATACAAACACACACAGCATGGGTTCCATGAGCACCCACAAGTACACACCATTTGGGATGCAACTGTGCAAATTTCGAGAAACCAATTTTATAAGTGGGAAACTTCTCTTTGAAGGCAGCATACGGCTCCTTCAAATTCACTAAAACAGTTGTTTCTGCTTGTGTTCTTTAACACCACATACCAATCAACAGATACAAAGTCTTTCATCCCTGAACACAAACGACTGTACTCATCATCTTGATAAAATGTGCAAACAGCATGTCATACATTATCACAAGACTTATGTCCACGATACATCACATTAGGCAAGATTCCTTATTTTTCTTTCAGTGGCCTGGCCTTCCAAACCAAATATTCTGACACCCCAAATTCCCTAGTACAATATACAATTGCCCACTTCAAAGGAAGGAGACTGATAACCTTGATTTTTTTTTATTTCATAGGTAGCTGATTTACATTTTTCTTTTAGCTGTTCAGTAAGATCAGCAAAGTCTTTCTGGGTGGAAGTTGAAAGGATGTGATCCTCATCATTTGGTATTGTAACTTCAAGACTCTTTTCCAAGTGCTTGTGAACAGCAGAGCAGATTTTCTGGTACTTCATTTTGCTTTGTGAGATTTTTTTACTGTTCTGAGAGCACTACAGGCCATATTCACTGCAGTTACAAATTCTTCAGCAGGCCGAAAGCTGTCACTTGTATCTATTGAACATTCATTCTGTTGGTTGCCTCTTATACTGGTGTTAATCACGCAATAACACTTTGAGCACAGAGATTTGCCAGGTGTAAGATTAACATGACCAGAAATCTGCCTACACACCTCTGTGGAAATAACTCTCAGAGATTTTTTTACCTTAGTCTTGTGACAATAGAATGGGTTACAACATGCATGACCAAAAATGTGTGTAAAATTGTCCAGGTATACCTTCTCATGATGGTAACACAAAGTTTCCTCATCAACAATTTGTTATTCTGTATGAACAGTCAATAGGTGTTTTGTCTCATCACTATAGTCACACATATGTTTGAGTGCTGACTGTCGACAGTAAGATAGTTTGACACTCCTTTCCTAATGCAGAACCAAGAAAACATTTCTCCATGTCATTCATACACTGACTATGCACTGCATGACTCGCTTCCATACTAAACTGTTGGTCATTCACACTCCTCATAAGATGATTCAATAGTGTGCATAATGACAGCACAGCTGTGATTGGATGGTGGTGGTGTACCTGTTAGGATTCCTGGGCTGAAAGAACTGTATTGCAGGTGGTGTGTTAGGTTGCTGTCTGTAGATAAAAACAATAAATTATTATTACATGTATCAGGCTTTCCACAAATGATGGGTGGGACATTTGAAGTTAGGAAAATTAAAATAAAATGTTGAATTTAAATCCTTGATTTCTTTAGCTGCAGTTCAAACATTTATTATTTGATAGACAAGATTAACGGACAATTTCAGTAATTCACCATTACTGTTGTCTGCAGTTTTGACTAGGCTAATAGTTCTAGATTAACACCATAAAAATAAAACAGAGTGAAAAATTAAAAATTTAATGTTGAATTTAACTTAATGCTCTTTGGACACTTCAGAAAACATCCCTGAAAGATAGCAGTGACATGGTTTGATGCTTTAGGGGATAGATTTTAACTTAATTATCCCAAATAAATTGCCCCATACATCACAAGTAGCATTTGCCATCCATTACAGTATTTATATGCCCAGTCTTTATGTATGAAAAAACAATTTGAATTAAAATATAACTTACAGAATTCAGTAGGTCTTGAGCATGACTCAATTAAATGAAAGTCTTTCTTTACTATCAAAAACCAGTGCATGATTTTAGTGACATGGGAGAGCTTTCATCGTAAAAAAATAAATTAATGTGAAAGAACTTGGCGATGGCTACTAGTTTCCAGATTTTCTAGCTGTGCTACTGAAAACAAGCTTAATAGTGAACTGTTTGTCATTAATGGTGGCAATCATTGCAGCAATGAACTGTTTGTCAATAATGGTGTGAAATAATTGCCAACTTGACAACCTACTCTTTATCACTACCACCCACAACTGTAATTTCTCTAAGATGATGGTGGTAAACGAAAGGGAAAAAAAGTTGCAGAATGTGTGATAAACCAAAGAGAGAAAAAAAGTTGCAGAATGTTTCTATTCTCTGCATGTAATTCCAGTGCCTTAGGATTTCATTGAAACTATTCACAGTCATGACTTTCACATTTTTAGCTTCCATTCATAGGATCATTCATTCATGGACTGCCTGGTATAATATGTGGTGCATCAGTATTAGAACTTTGTCAAATGATGTACAGTAAATGGGAGTAACACAAAGATATTTTGGGGGTAATCAGACTTAGATAAAAGCTGCATAATGAAGCAATTTGCAGCACACTTCGACCTTGCACACATTGCATTTTGTGAGGTCTCAAATAGTGGTTTTCAACAATTTCAGAATTTTCAAAATCCAAAAAGTCAATGTATGCATGCAAGTAACTCAACTAAATTTGTTTTATGAATTCAGCCTTATCACCTCTCTATACACACCAAATATTGTTTCAGTACTATCATTCACACATGAGATAAAAAATACTGGAAATTTGCAAAAATGCAACTTACAACTTGTGTAGCTGTTTGTCTATTCATTACTTCCGAACCATGAACCATTGCAACACATCCTTGCTTTCTCCTAGAAGGGAGAGGTGTTACCTTTTAAATGAGACCAACCTTTTGGCTGTATCTGATTCACATGGTTTGAAAAGTTCTTGGGACGGAATAGAAAAAAGGTACTTACATCACTGGAACTTTTTTTAATTTTCCAATGTAGTTCCCTTTCAGATTAATGCACTTGCTCCAATGATGTTTCAGTGCCTTGATCCCATTTCGAAAATGAGTTTCCTCCAGGCCTGCAAAATATTTGTCAACTCCGGCAATCAGTTCTTTATTTGAAGTGAATCTTCATTCACCATGAAAAATTTTCAGTTTTGGGAAGAGATGGAAGTCGGACAGAGCCATATCAGGTGAATAAGGCGGGTGTGGCAACAATTCATACCTTAGTTCATGTAATTTTACCATGGCGACAGCACATGTGTGCGGACGCACATTGTCTTGATGGAAGGTGACTTTCTCCCTAGCTAAACCTGGCATTTTTTCGTGTATCTTTTGTTGCAATTTGTCCAGGAGGTTAGCACAGTATTCTCCAGTAATTGTTTTCCCAATGGGGAGATAATCTACAAACGGATCCCCTTTCCATTCCAGAACGCTGATGCCATGACCTTTCCTGTCGAAGGAATTGTCTGCGCTTTCTTTGATGGCGGAGAATCAGCATGATTCCACAACTTTGACTGCTGTTTTGTCTCTGGGATATAGTAGTGCACCCAAGTTTCATCAGTGGTCACAACCGGTGCAAAAAATCTTATTTGTTTCTCCTAAAATGGGCCAAACATTGTTCTGATATGTCCATTCTCATGCATTTTTGATCCAGCGTCAAGACTAATGGTACCCATCTTGCAGATAATTTTTTCATTTCTAATTCTTCAGTTAAAATGTGATATACCCTTTCAGATGACATCTGGCAAGTGTGAAAAATTTCATGCACTTTCAATCATGGCATTTTGTGTACTTATGCAATGATTTCTAGAGTAGTGACACATGGTGGCATACCATTGTGCGGATCATCGTCTAAGCTCGCATGACCAAATTTAAATTCATTTGTCCACTTGGCAACAGTTGAATATGAAGGAGCAGAGTCTCCCAGTGTATTCTGGAAATCGGCATGAATGTCCTTTGCTTTCATACCTTTCTTTATGAAGTACTTAATCACTGCTTGAATCCCGATTTCCCCCCCTCCCCCATCTTCGCAAATCACTATGTGGTAACAACAACAGAGCCATGTTACTGCCACAGCTCTCTTCCAAGAGCACTGACGTGGCACATGTTTACAGAAAACAGTCCAATGAATATCACATGAACAACTCGTTGCGCTAATGCCTGACATCTCGTGGTGATTCTGAGAACTTTTCAAACCACCCTCATAGTACAGGAGCTATGAGGTCACACATGGTGGGATGTTTTTTGAACAAAACAGCCAAAATTGTAACTTTGTGAGGGGTTTCACATTTCACTACCTGAGATATGAACTTACTTTAGTGGAGGTATTAACTGTGCCAAATTTCATTAAAATCTGTAACCATGATGCAACCCCCATCTGATGATTTCCAATGGAATTACCACAGTGTGTTTTATATGCTGACATCAAGGCAGTCCTCAGTTTGGCTAGATATCTGCCCACCATCCTCACTGACTTTGACACCAGTGTCACACATTTTAAACTGTTGTGGACTGTTGGGCCTCATCCCTAAAGTGCCTTTAGGAAAACAAGAACTACTGCATTTTCCTGACTACCTTAACCCATGCCTACAATACAACATGTGAGAAAAGTGCCGTTTGGGTTTCACATGATTAATGTTTTCAGAATCCTTGCTTGTTGTCATGGAGGAGTGCAGTCTGTTTCAGATAGCTCATTATGTCTGAGCTCAGAATATGTGCTAAGATTCTACAACAGATGGAATTTCAAGAATACTGGACAGTTATTTTGTGGATCATTTCTGCTATCCTTCTTGTAAATGGGTGGGTCCTGTGCTTTCTTCTATCTACTGGGAATGGATTTTTGTTCAAGGAATCTATGATAGAGTATGATTTAAAAAAGGGGGTTACTCATCCACAAATTTAGACAAAATTTGATAGGAAATCCATCAGGCCATGGAGTTTTGTACAGTTTTAGAAATTAAGGCTATTTCTCAACACCACTAACTCTATTATAGACTCGGCGAAACAAGAACCCTGACTTTTCAGTGGGCATGGTGTGACTGTTTTTCGCATCTTCCTCAGTCACACAACACAATATTGTGTATGTCTCTACGGCAATACTTAAGTGTTGTCACAGCTCCGTATACAGCTTTAGGTTTTGCCTGTAGCTGTGTGTGCTTCACAATTGAAAGCGGGCAACAGCAGTGCCAGCTGCCAGAGATCTTATTTTGCCAACTCTACTATAGCATCATATCACTTGTTGTTGCTGTCATGTGAGAATTAAATTGCGACAGTAATCTTGGATATTCCTTTGGAAAAGAACATTTGAAAATGGATTTCAGCTTTTTTGATTTTGCTTTTGTACCCTCAATTTGAGTTCCTGTCACTCCCGTGAGTGTCTGGACACTAACTTTGGTACCACTAACAGCCTTTACATTTGGCCAGCCTTTCTTCAGGTTTTGTGAGAGATCTTTCAGTGATAATCTGTTACGGCAGTCATTGAAGGCTTGATAGTTAAATATTTCTCATTTAGCATCACCCTGTCAGTAGCCCTATGTTTTGTTTTGCATCTAATGTCAGTAACCTACATTTCTTTATAGTGGCTGTATACCATCAAGGGTCCTTCCCATCATAAACTGTTCTGTTGGTTCATATCTATACAGTACATGATCCGCTATTCTTTTGAACATGAGCCATAAGTCCTGTACAAGCTTCTGCCCAGAGCTAAACATTTCATGATCCTCCTTGATATGTGACATGCTGTCTCTTTTTCTAGTTTGCTGAACATATAAATCTTTCTACTTGTTTTAGTTTCCTTGTGTAATTTTGTACTCATTGTTGCTACAATTTCCTCATAGTCATAGATATCAGTTTCAGTGTGACATCCTCATAGATGTCAGGTCTGATTATTGATAATAGATCCATTATATTTCCACCGTGAGAAGGCTTCCGAACTATTTGTTCTAGGTAGTTCTCAAAGACGACATTTAGTAATGTTTCACAGAATGTCTTGTCATGCTCATCACTTACAAAACTTTAGTTTTCCCCGAGTGGTTTTGTTTGATTGTTTCCTCCAATGATGACAGTATGATTGAGTAACTTAAATAATAGTGGACTTAAGTTTTTTTCTAAAATTTTCTGTTTTATCTGGGAGTGAGTCTGGTGGGTGATAGAAAGGATCGCAAATGGAACAAGGTAGTTATGCAAATATTAATATAAAGCAAGAGTTTCAGGTACATGATAATAGGAACTTGACAGATTATCCTGAACTAAACAAAACTGTTTTCAAATGTCTTCCACAGTAAGAAAATGCAATGAACATTTTGCAAGAGAAATATTAGCCACTATCAGTTTGGTTTCAAAAGTGTCTCTTCATAGAACATCCTATTATTCATGTATGAATCAAATTATAAAAAATTAAATAACAAAACACTACCTATTCGTATTTTCTGTGACTTGATGAAAGCATTTTATTGTACAGGTCGCAGATTTCTCTGTGCTCTTGTTCATGTTACTTGAAAATGGTCTAACCTCGTATGTTCAAGGAGCAGAAATAGTTCTCTTTGCTGTCAATACTAGTATCATGGACAAACTTCCATACTTGAAAATGTAAATAACATTTTTCCTGAAAATTAATAATGATTCTGTGCAAATGTACAGTCACTGAACTTGAATACATACAATACATCCATTTCAGTACTCAGCAAGCCTGACCACGCAATTAGAAATAATGCTTGAGAGTAAGTCACTAAATAATTCAGAATAAGCTCAACCATCTAATCTCTGAAACTTTAGCACTGTGTGCAATATCAGATTTTGTAGGTGAAAATGTCAAAAAGTTGACTCATTTTTCTATTTTCTTACACTAATACATTACAGCATCATATTCTGGGGTAACTCATTTTTGAGGAAGAAAATGTTGTTTGCACAGAAACATGCAATAACATGTGCAGAACATCTTGTAGAGCCCATTGAGCAGTTGGGCATAGTAACAGTGCATTTACTCCTTAATAAAGTTGGTTCTCAACATTCAGTCACATTTTGGAACAACAATATTATTCACAAATATAATACTATAAGGAGAAGTAACTTGCACTGTTGTTCATTCACCTTACTCTGACACAGAAAGAAGTGAGATGTTCAGCCATTAAACTCTGAGGGAGAGCGCACACATGCATCTTCTGCTGAAATATGTTATGATTACCTTAGAGTATCTGTGGGCCTTTTGTAAGAGACTTGTTTATATAAAGATATGTTTCTCCTCCACGATGAGGAAATATATAGATAATGTGGGAACTTCTACTACATACTCAGAAGTTCATTACTGTCTGTAACAGGTACTAGTCATGAAGCATCTTTTTGGGTGTCATGCTGGGATTATGCAGTCTTCATATTAGTTAAAACTGAAACACAGATATTCATATGTACATAATTTATATCTAAAAACAAAGATGATGAGACTTACCAAACAAAAGCGCTGGCAGGTCGGTAGATACACAAACATACACACAAAATTCAAGCTTTCGCAACAAACGGTTGCTTCATCAGGAAAGAGGGAAGGAGAGGGAAAGACGAAAGGATGTGGGTTTTAAGGGAGAGGGTAAGGAGTCATTCCAATCCCGGGAGCGGAAAGACTTACCTTAGGGGGGAAAAAAAGAACAGGTATACACTCGCACACACACCTGTCCTTTTTTCCCCCCTAAGGTAAGTCTTTCCGCTCCCGGGATTGGAATGACTCCTTACCCTCTCCCTTAAAACCCACATCCTTTTGTCTTTCCCTCTCCTTCCCTCTTTCCTGATGAAGCAACCGTTTGTTGTGTGTTTGTTTGTGTATCTATCGACCTGCCAGCGCTTTTGTTTGGTAAGTCTCATCATCTTTGTTTTTAGATATATTTTTCCCACGTGGAATGTTTCCCTGTATTATATTCATATGTACATAATTTGTGAGACATTGACAGCTTACCTGTAATATTTAGATAATACCTTTTTTTGTTGTATGTACCACTTTACAGAAAAAAAGCCAAACAACCAAAATGAGTCATGGAGTAATAATAAATTGTAATGTAATGCAACTAAGATACAGATATGTTTTTGCCATATGCTCGTTATGTGGAGGCCGTGAAAGTTGCAAGTAACAAAATATAAATATTGTATTGTAGTGTTTAAATTGTGATTTCATAATTTAATTCTTTTTAAACATGCTATCTTCTGTAGTGCCGTGCTATAAATGTAAGCTACAATTAAGACATTAATAGGATTCTAATTTAAAATACCAAAATAACCCAAGAAAGCATTTTCATTGGTGCTCTATAAATCTGTGTGTCTCTTCTCAGTAATATTTAGGTTCTGTAAGGACTTGAGTTACATCAGTTAACAATACAGTCAGTCCCATGTAGCTCTGCTTTCTAGATTTATTACTGGTTACCTAGAGGTAGTTATCAAAAAGGAAATACTTCTGACATAGGTAATAAATGTAATAGATATGACTTTGTACTTTTCTTAGAAAATGTAATTTACACGCTCAAAGCATACAACTACCCTTTAGAACAGTTTAGGTATTAATATATTTGTATGATATTAAGTTTGTTGGTAAGTTCAGTGTGTCTTTTAAGGTTCATTAAACTAGTTATGGATGATGGCATGTGAAAAATGGAAAAAAAAATGTGTCAATGCTTTTGACATAAAATTATGCCCTTATGTGATCTCTCTCATTTTCTGGACATGACTGATTAATGGTGCACTTCTGAGTGTGCAGCCAAATTTGCCATTTTCGCACAGTATTAAGATGACCAACTCAGTTTGTGTGTACTCACTGCCTGTTCGGGTGATCAGCTCTCCCGTATTATAGCACACAAGGGGTTTTTGATTAGGCAACTCTCCATCCAATTCTGGTAATGATAGCTGTGGGAAAACCAGAGAACCAAATAAATACTCCTTGTGCTTAACTGCTGAAACATTTGTAACATAATGTCAGAGTTTCATGTGCTCCTAAAAAATGCTGAAGCTCACTCAATTTTAGACACAGAAAGCTGTCTAAAATCTGAAGTTGACAGTAGTGAGATCTTTGGGGAAAATTTAAGCATACACCGAAAGGATAGGGAAATGGGAATTGGAGAGTGTTTATTTGTTACAATACTCAAATCCACCGAGATAGAAGTTGACACTGCATGTGAGTTTGTTTGGGCAAAACTCAGTATCAAGGATGGACAAAAAACTATAATAAGGTCCTTCTATTGGCCACCAGATTCTCCTCCTGATGTAACTTAAAATTTTAGAGAAAATCTCGCTTTGCTTGTACATAATTTTCCTGATTATTCCGTAATCATTGGAGAAGACTTTGATCATCCAACAATCAAACGAGATACTTACAATTTTTTTAATGATAGGTGTGACAAGATCCTTCTTTGAAAACTACCTAGAACATATAATTCAGAGTCCCACTCATGATGGAAAAAAAATCACAGCACACAAAAATAATTAATGTAGAGTAATGAAATTTTGGGAATACATATTTAAGTGATTAACATTGCAAGATCATAGATTAATGTAAGCGCAATATAAACCATTGCAAACGTGAAATGCTGGTACATTAACAACTGTTGTAACTGCGTGACTGTTGAATGCAAGCATGCAAATACACTTGCATTGTGTTGTATAGGTGGCAGGTGGCAGTTTGTGGGATGGAGTTCCTTGCCTGTTCCATTTGGTTGGTCAATACAGTGACAGTTAATGCTGTTTGTGGATGATGCTGGAGTTGTTGTCCAATGATGTACCATAAATGCTCAATAGGGGACAGATCCAGTGTTTAAGCATGTGAAGGCAACATGTCGACACTCTGTAGAGCATCTTGGGTTACAACAGTGGTGTTGTATCCTTTTGGAAAACACCCCCTGGAATACTGTTCATGAGTGACAGCACAACAGGTCAAATCATGGGATTGACAAACAAATTTGTACTCAGGGTGTATGGGATAACCATGAGAGTGCTCCTGCTGTCAAACGAAATCACATCCCAGACCATAACTTCACATGTAAGTCCAGTCTGTCTAGCATGCAGACATGTTGCTTGCAGGCCTTCAACTGACCTCCTCCTAACCAACACATGGCTGTCATCGTTGCCAAGACAGAACCAACTTTCATCAGAAAACACAGAAGACCTCCACCCTGCCCGCCAGTGAGCTATTGCTTGACACCACTAAAGTCGCAAGTGGCAGTGGTTTGGGGTTGGTTGAATGCATGTTACAAAGGGTATGGTGCAAAGGTGTCCTTGAATTAACCAATTTTAACACTTTGTTCTGTCACTGCTGCCAACTGCTGCTCAAATTGCTGCTGCAGATGCAATGTGATGCGTCGGAGCCATACGCTGAATGCAATGGTCTTCCCTTTCGGAAATGCCAAGTGACCATCCAGAGCCTTGTCTTCTTGCGAAGGTACATTCTTGTGATCACTACTACCAGCATTGGTGTACAGTGGCTACATTCCTGCCAAGCCTTTCTGCAGTATTGCAGAACATCCAGCTTCGCGTAGCCCTATTAGACGACCTCGTTCAGACTGTGTGGTGTTGATAATGATGTCTTTGCCACTGTAAAGGCTTTGTTGACTAACATTGACACACTATGCCCAATCCCATACTACTAGTGCCACTCTCATGCGACTAGTGCATAGTTTGAAGAGGCATCACTTTTCAGATGTTGAAGCACACATACCAACTTTTGTTTATGTTGCACAAATACTTCTTGGTGTTGTGATTTTTTTTTTTTTTTTCTGTCAGTGTATATTAGATCTAATGGGAACAAGACCTGAACTCTGAGGATTTTCGTATTGGAACTGGTATCAGCGACCATGAGTAGTTAATAGCAACAGTGACAACCAAAACACAAAAGACAACTAAAACAAGCAGGAAATTTTATATGTTCAGCAAACTAGACAGACAAAGAATAGTACCATAGCCCAGTGAGGAACTTCTGGCTCAGGACAGGAGCCTGTAGAGGAGCTATGGCTCAAGTTTAAAGAATAGTTGAACATGCACAAAATAGATATGTACCCAGTATGACAGTTCATAATGGAAGAGATCCTTCATGGTATACTGTCACCGTGAAGAAACTTCTAAAGAAACAGAGACCATGGCATAATAGGCATAAAAGAAGAAGCCGTGTGGCTAGGGCCTTCCGTCGGGTAGACCGTTCGCCTGGTGCAAGTCTTCCGAGTTGACGCCACTTTGGCGACTTGCGTGTCGATGGAGATGAAATGATGATGAAAGACACACAACACCCAGTCATCATGAGGCAGAGAAAATCCCTGGCCCTGCCGGGAATCAAACCCGGGACCCCGTGCGCGGGAAGCGAGAACGCTACCGCAAGACCACGAGCTGCGGACTAGGCATAAAAAAAAACATAGAGCTATAATAGAGATGCTGAATGAAACGCTGTTGGCAGTCAAGAGATAAATGCGTGAAGCCGTCAATGTCTTCCCAAAGAAATTCTGGTCATATGTAAAGGCTGTTAGTGGCACCAAAGTTAGTGTGTAGTTATTCTTAGACGATACTGGAAGTGAATTTGAGAGTAGCAAAGCAAAAGCAGAAATACTTAAATATTCGTTTACAACCCATGAGTATTGCCGTAACTCGATTCTCGTACCACTGGAAAGATGAGTGAAATAGATATTAGTGTCAGTGGCACTTAGAAACAGCTGAAATAATTACAATTGAACAAACCCCCAAGGCGTAATTGAATTCCTATCAGATTATATACTGAATTCGCAGCTGAGTTAGCCACCCTGTTAACTACAGTCTATTGTAAATACCTCAAACAAAAAACTGTGTGCAGTAGTTGGAAGAAACCACAAGTTGCACCTGTCTACATGAAGGGTAGTAGAAGTAATCCACAAAACTTCCACCCAACATCCTTGTCATCAATTTGTTGTAGAATCTTAAAACATTTTCTGAGCTCGAACAGAATGACCTCCTCCATGCCACCCTGCATGGATTCTGTAAACATTGATTGCACCTTTCTCACCTAACATACTGTAAGCTTTGGGCCAAGGCAGTTGGATAGATGCAGTATTTCTTGATTCCCAAAAAGTGTTTGACTCAGTACCTCATCTAAGCTTATTTTCAAAAGTGTGGTCATATCGGGTATCATACGAAATATGTGACTGGTTTGAAGATTTCTTGGTAGGGAGGATATGGCATGTTCGCTTGAATCGAGAGTTATCAACAGATGAATAAGTAACTTTGGGTATACCCCAGGAAAGCTTGTTGTGTCCCTTGCTGTTCATGTTGTAATTTGCAGACAATATTAATGGTAACCTCAGATTTTCACACATGATGCTGTTATCTACAAAGAAATACAGTCTGAATAAAGGTGTATAAATATTCATGTGGGAAAAATATATATAAAAACAAAGATGCTGTAACTTACCAAACGAGAAAGCATTGGTATGTTGATAGACACAATGAAAAACACACAAACACACACACAAATTTCAAGCTTTCACAACCGAAGGTTGCTTCATCAGGAAAGAGGGAAGGAGAGGGAAAAACGAAAGGATGTGGGTTTTAAGGGAGAGGGTAAGGAGTCATTCCAATCCCGGGAGCAGAAAGAGTTACCTTAGGGGGAAAAAGGACAGGTATACTCTCTCTCTCTCTCTCTCTCTCTCTCTCTCACACACACACACACACACACACACACACACACACACACACACACACACACACAACGCGTATGTGTGTGTGTGTGTGTGTGTGTGTGTGTGTGTGTGTGTGTGCGCAAGAGAGTGTATACCTGTCCTTTTTTCCCCCCTAAGGTAACTCTTTCTGCTCCCAGGATTGGAATGACTCCTTACCCTCGCATTCGGGAGGACGACGGTTCAATCCCGCCTCCGGCCATCCTGATTTAGGTTTTCCGTGATTTCCCTAAATCGTTTCAGGCAAATGCCGGGATGGTTCCTTTGAAGGGGCACGGCCGATTTCCTTCCCAATCCTTCCTTAACCCGAGCTTGCGCTCCGTCTCTAATGACCTCGTTGTCGACGGGACGTTAAACACTAACCACCAACACCACCACCAGTCCTTACCCTCTCCCTTAAAACCCACATCCTTTCGTCTTTCCGTCTCCTTCCCTCTTTCCTCATGAAGCAACCTTGGGTTGCGAAAGCTTGAAATTTGTGTGTGTGTTTGTGGTGTGGCCGATTTCCTTCCCAATCCTTCCTTAACCCGAGCTTGCGCTCCGTCTCTAATGACCTCGTTGTCGACGGGACGTTAAACACTAACCACCAACACCACCACCAGTCCTTACCCTCTCCCTTAAAACCCACATCCTTTCGTCTTTCCGTCTCCTTCCCTCTTTCCTCATGAAGCAACCTTGGGTTGCGAAAGCTTGAAATTTGTGTGTGTGTTTGTGTGTTTTTCATTGTGTCTATCAACATACCAATGCTTTCTCGTTTGGTAAGTTACAGCATCTTTGTTTTTATATATATTTTTCCCACCTGAATGTTTCCCTCTATTATATTTGTATAAATATTCAGTCAGACATTGATAAGATTTCAAAGTAGTGCAATGATTGGCAGCTTGCTTTTAAATGCTCAATAATGTACAAAGGGCATTCAAAAAGTTTTGCACAGTTGTCTCTAATTTTTTTATTTTTTTGGAGGAGGAGAATGAAATTTGTTGTGAACACACTTGGAACATTTAGCTATAAGTTGGTATATAAAAGTATTTTCTTTTATTTACAGGTGATCCATAATGGATCGTGAAGTAGACGTCAGGTTGCAACAATGATCAGTGATGAAGTTCCTCTTCAAGACCGGTAATGACTGAGCCACATCAATTCCCAGGAAGTTGCTCCCTGTTTATGGGGAGGACACAGTTCATTGCAGCAGTATCCAGCGGTGGTTGCAGAGGTTTAAAGAAGGTGATTTCTCTCTACTGGACAATCCACGATGTGGTAGACCATCGATGGAAGTGAGTGATGTGAATAAGGAGACCATTGATCAAATCATCCAAAATGACAGATGTTTGATGACACGACAGCTTGCTAAAATGACTTGTTTGTCATTGGGTAATGTGGTATCACTGGTGCAGTCACTAGGGTACAGAAAAATCTGTGCATGTTGGGTGTCTCGATTATTGATAAGAGAAATAAAAATCATGAGGAAGAATGTGTGCGAGGTTCTACCGCATTGTGGATTGTCCACTAGAGAGAAATCATCTTCTTTAAACCTCTGCAACCACCACTGGATACTGTTTTGATCCACTGTGTCCTCCCCATAAACAGGGAGAAACTTCCTGTGAATCGATGTGGCACAGTCATTGCCATTTTTAAAGAGGAACTTCATCACTGACCGTTGTCGCAACCTGACATCTACTTCACGGTCCATTATGACGCACCTGTAAATAAACAAAAATACTTTTATATACCAACTTATGGCTAAATGTTCGAAGTATGTTCACAAAAAATTTCATTCTCCTCCTGCAAAAAATAAAAAAAATTTGAGACTGTGCAAAACTTTTTGAATGCCCTTTGTAAAATTGTACACTCTACAAAACTCTTCCTGTGAATGTAATATTAGTGAGTCACAGGTGGAATCTGTAAACTTATACTTGGATATAACACTGAGTTGGGACATGAAGTTAGTAGACTTCAGTTTGCAATAGAGACTGATCACAAATCACTCATGTGACCTATCCTAGAATATTGCTCAACTGTTTGGGACCTCTTTCAGATAGGACTGGCAGGGGATATTGGATGTGTACAGAGAATGGCAGCATGAATGGTCACAGGTTTGTTTGACCTGAGGGCGAAGATGCTGCCCACAGGGATTGTGAGCATAAGCTTAGACTAATTATGGAACCCATAGATGCATTTAAACAATCTTTCTTCGTGTGCTCCATATGTGAATGGATCGGGAAAGAGCCCTCATCGGTACGGTCCTCAGCCATGCAGTTCACAGTTGTTCGCAGGTAGGTGAAATGAGGACACTTAACTACCGAGCAATCCTATAGATGTCTCTAGGATCATGCTACCTCCTTTGCAAGTCGAGGATACACATTACAGGTGGGGGAGTGATACTGATATAGGCACTGCCAGTAACGCGACCTTCGTTTGCTGCCAGGCCACATTGTGTGCTGAAGTTTTATAGGTACATCATCTCACTTTCTTACTGACAGATTTTTAGGCATCCCTTAGGACTTAGTGGTGAAAAATAGTTATCCTTCTGTAGTTGTGGGTGCATTGCACCTGTGTATTTCGAAATGATCTGACCACAATCTATTGGTTATGAACTGCAGATTGAAACTGAAGAAACTGCAAAAAGGTTGGAATTTAAGGAGATGGGACCTGGATAAACTGAAAGAACCAGAGGTTGTACAGAGTTTCAGGGAGAGCATAAGGGAACAATTGACAGGAATGGGGGAAAGAAATACAGTAGAAGAAGAATGGGTAGCTCTGAGGGATGAAGTAGTGAAGGCAGCAGAGGATCAAGTAGGTAAAAAGATGAGGGCTAATAGAAATCCTTGGATAACAGAAGAAATATTGAATTTAATTGATGAAAGGAGAAAATATAAAAATGCAGTAAATGAAG
The DNA here is from genome assembly GCF_023898315.1 of Schistocerca nitens. Taxonomy (NCBI): domain Eukaryota; kingdom Metazoa; phylum Arthropoda; class Insecta; order Orthoptera; family Acrididae; genus Schistocerca; species Schistocerca nitens. The sequence goes on from NC_064614.1 coordinate 305,263,716, forward strand.
CAGGCAAAAGGGAATACAAACGTCTCAAAAATGAGATCGACAGAAAGTGCAAAATGACTAAGCAGGGATGGCTAGAGGACAAATGTAAGGATGTAGAGGCTTGTCTCACTAGGAGTAAGATAGATACTGCCTACAGGAAAATTAAAGAGACCTTGGGAGAGAAGAGAACCACTTGTATGAATATCAAGAGCTCAGATGGAAACCCAGTTCTAAGCAAAGAAGGGAAGGCAGAAAGGTGGAAGGAGTATATAGAGGGTTTATACAAGGGCGATGTACTTGAGGACAATATTATGGAAATGGAAGAGGATGTAGATGAAGATGAAATGGGAGATAAGATACTGCGTGAAGAGTTTGACAGAGCACTGAAAGGCCTGAGTCGAAACAAGGCCCCGGGAGTAGACAACATTCCATTAGAACTACTGATGGCCTTGGGAGAGCCAGTCATGACAAAACTCTACATCTGGTGAGCAAGATGTATGAGACAGGCGAAATACCCACAGACTTCAAGAAGAATATAATTCCAATCCCAAAGAAAGCAGGTGTTGACAGATGTGAAAATTACCGAACTGTCAGTTTAATAAGTCACGGCTGCAAAATACTAACGCGAATTCTTTACAGACGAATGGAAAAACTGGTAGAAGCGGACCTCGGGGAAGATCAGTTTGGATTCCGTAGAAATGTTGGAACACGTGAGACAATACTAACCTTACGACTTATCTTAGAAGAAAGATTAAGAAAAGGCAAACCTACGTTTCTAGCATTTGTAGAAAGCTTTTGACAACGTTAACTGGAATAGTCTCTTTCAAATTCTGAAGGTGGCAGGGGTAAAATACAGGGAGCGAAAGGCTATTTACAATTTGTACAGAAACCAGATGGCAGTTGTAAGAGTCGAGGGGCATGAAAGGGAAGCAGTGGTTGGGAAAGGAGTGAGACAGGGTTGTAGCCTCTCCCCGATGTTATTCAATCTGTATATTGAGCAAGCAGTAAAGGAAACAAAAGAAAAATTCGGAGTACGTATTAAAATTCATGGAGAAGAAGTAAAAACTTTGAGGTTCGCCGATGACATTGTAATTCTGTCAGAGACAGCAAAGGACTTGGAAGAGCAGTTGAATGGAATGGACAGTGTCTTGAAAGGAGGATATAAGATGAACATCAACAAAAGCAAAACGAGGATAATGGAATGTAGTCAAATTAAATCGGGTGATGCTGAGGGGATTAGATTAGGAAATGAGACACTTAAAGTAGTAAAGGAGTTTTGCTATTTAGGGAGTAAAATAACTGATGATGGTCGAAGTAGAGAGGATATAAAATGTAGACTGGCAATGGCAAGGAAATCGTTTCTGAAGAAGAGAAATTAGTTAACATCGATTATAGATTTAAGTGTCAGGAAGTCGTTTCTGAAAGTATTTGTATGGAGTGTAGCCATGTACGGAAGTGAAACATGGACGATAACCAGTTTGGACAAGAAGAGAATAGAAGCTTTCGAAATGTGGTGCTACAGAAGAATGCTGAAGATAAGGTGGGTAGATCACGTAACTAATGAGGAGGTATTGAATAGGATTGGGGAGAAGAGAAGTTTGTGGCACAACTTGACTAGAAGAAGGGATCTGTTGGTAGGACATGTTTTGAGGCATCAAGGGATCACAAATTTAGCATTGGAGGGCAGCGTGGAGGGTAAAAATCATAGAGGGAGACCAAGAGATCAATACACTAAGCAGATTCAGAAGGATGTAGGTTGCAGTAGGTACTGGGAGATGAAGAAGCTTGCACAGGATAGAGTAGCATGGAGAGCTGCATCAAACCAGTCTCAGGACTGAAGACCACAACAACAACATAAAAGCAAATTATGGGGATTTTACAGATATTTAAATTAAAACTAATATTTTATTTTATAAATAATACGTATTTATCAAAATCGACAATCAGTCATTGTTTTCAAGGGCTGAAAATATGTGACATACAAAAATCTACAGAAAATACAAAATAATAAAATTTATCAAACCAACATTTTGTCTCCTAATTAATAAAAGTAATCTTATGTCAGAAAATTAACAAAAAAATCAAGCAATGGTAAATCTGGGATGGACTGTAACAATATTGAAAAGGATAGTCGCTATGCACCACACAGTGGAGATGCTGATCACAGATAGGCACAGCAAAAAGACTGTCACAACATAAGCACACACACACAAGTGGCTTCAGCTGCTAGAGACTGCATCGTGTGTGTGTGTGTGTGTGTGTGTGTGTGTGTGTGTGTGTGATCTATTTTTGACAAAGGCCTTGTTGGTCGAAAGTTTATTTTGTGATGGTCTTTTCGTTGTACCTATCTGCGGCTCATGACCTCTGCTATATGGTGAGTAGCAATTATCCTTTTCAGTATTGTTACAAAAAAATATATAACATGTTTCTAAAAAAAGGTCTGACACTTGCCCAATCACAGCCATGAATTGCAAACAATATTTCCACAAGTCATGCATATGGGCTGCTTACATTTAGCGTAGAACTGGACACTCTTCTCTCTCTTTCCAGACAAACAGAATGAGCATCACTTTTTTTTTTGTTCTATCCAATTTTAGCGTCTCCCCAGAAATTCCCTTACCTGCCAGTGATATCTAATTGTACGAGGGTGGTTTGAAAAGTTCTCGGCATCACCACAAGAGGTCAGTGCTGGCGCAACGAGTCGTTCATGTGATATTCATTGTACTGTTGCCCGTAAACACATGCCACCTCAGTGCTCTTGGAAGAGAGCTGTGACAGTGATGATTTTCTGTTGTTCCCACTTTGTGATATGCAAAGATGGAAAAAAATCAAGATTTGAGCAGTGATTAAGTACTTTGTAAAATAAGATATGAAAGCAAAGGACATTCATGCCAATTTCCAGAATACACTGGGGGTTCTGCTTCTTCATATTCAGCTGTTGCCAAGTGGACAAATGAATTTAAATTTTGTCAGGAGAGCTTAGATGATGATCCGCACAGTGGTCGGCCAATGTGTGTCACTACCCAGAAATCATTGCAAAAGTAAACAAAATGGACATGCAGGATCTCTGATTGAAAGTGCATGAAATTGCCCACACTTGCGAAATGTCATCTGAAAGGGCATATCACATTTTAACTGAAAAATTAGAAATGAAAAAATTATCTGCAAGATGGGTGCCTTGACTTTTGACTCTGGATCAAAAACACATGAGAATGGACATATCGGAACAATGTTTGACCAATTTTAGCAGAAATTAATAGGATTTTTTGTGCCGGTTTGTGACCACCGATGAAACTTGAGTGCACTACTATACCGCAGAGTCAAAGCAGTGGAAACATGCTGATTCTCAACCACCAAAGAAAGCAGAGCCAATTCTTTTGATGAGAAAGGTCATGGCATCAGTGTTCTCGGCTGCGAAGGGGATTCTGTTTGTAGATTATCTCCCCATTGGGCAAACAATTACTGGAGAATACTATGCTAACCTCCTGAACAAATTGCAACAAAAGATACATGAAAAAAGGCCAGGGTTAGCAAGAAAGAAAGTCATCTTCCATCAAGGCAATGCGTGTCCGCACACACGTGCCGTCGCCATGGCAAAATTACCCAAACTAAGGCAGGAATTGTTGCCACACCTGCCTTATTCACCTGATATGGCTCTGTCAGACTTCCATCTCTTCCCAAAACTGAAAATTTTTCTTGGTGGACAAAGATTTACTTCAAATGAAGAACTGATTGCCGGAGTTGACAAATATTTTGCAGGGGTGGAGGAAACTCATTTTCAAGATGGAATCAGGGCACTGGAACATTGTTGGACCAAGTGCATTAATTTGCAGGGAGACTACATTGAAAGATAAAAAAAAGTTTGTGATGTAAGTACTTTTTTTCTACTCCATTCCAAGAACTTTTCGAACCACCCCTGTAGCATCTCAGTTTCATGTATGATTCACGTGAAGACATAGCAAGGACTTTCAGGAATATCATACATGTCATTTTAGAAGCTGTTTCATGATTCTGTTGGATTATTTAAGCATTCAGTGCACTCATGTCCAACAGCCTATACTCAGTAGGCACAGGTTGCTTGAATATACTGACGGGGGAAACTCCCATCACATCCGCCTCAGATTTAGTGCTAAGATGACCCAGTGGATAGCGCATCAAAGACTGAACACAGATCAAGCATTAAAACGGTGATAAGGTGTAGTGAAGTGGGAAAAAAGAAGCAAAATAGAAATAGTGAAAAGTCCAAGCTCAAGATGTGCAACATCAAGCGAAGTGCAAGAACCATGGCATCGTGGTTGTATGGTCATGGTGTTGGAGTGCAAAGTGGGAGATCCGTTTTCAAATCCACCTTTTGCTCCCCAACCCCAGCTTTTGTTTAGTAGAGTTACGAACTTTCTGTCCGGTCACTGACATGTCTGTTCTCTTTCTGTAGTCTTCCAACTTGTCATACGATACACTGATTACAGAATATGAGTCATGGTAATAATACGTTACTGTCACAAGTAAATGTGATGAATAGTTATAGCAGGTGAGATGCCACATAGACATCTCACAAAAGTGAAAACAATAAATAAATGGGTCTGAACTTTGTTACAACAAGGGAATTCAAGAGTCAAAACTTCCCAAAAGGTATGCTAGAGTCAAAACATGTGGTACTTGTGTAGAACAAATAGGAGGGATGTACGTCAGGAGTTCCCTTCCTTACACCTCACTGTGTCAAACGGATGTTACATCACAACACAAACACGAATGTGAATGCAGAGAACAGTCAGTAACCGGATGGACAATTCATAATATTAACACGGATCTCCCCCTTTGGAGTCCAACATCATGACCACATAACCATGATGCCATGGCTATTGAAATTCACTTGATGGTGCACATCTTGAGCTTGGATGATTCACTGTTTCTATTTCATGTTTTTTCACATTCAGTACACTTTCTTCTTGTTTCCGTGCTTGATCTGTGTTCATGTTTTGACAGGATATCTACTGGTCCATCTTTCCACTATGTCTAAGGGGGCTGGGGTGGGGTGGGGGCAGTGCGATGGGGAGTTTTCCTTGTGAGCACATCTGGTCAACACAATCAATGCCACCTTTTGTGCCTTTATAGAGCAGAATGATTTCAGGCTTGTTTATGGACTGGTTCACATGTTGTGATGCATCAAAGACACAATTATGACACACTTTGTTCCTCATAGCCAACAATTGTTGCTTCTTTTGTGAGTCTGAGCAGTGACAATCCAAGTGGATGATCTGTGGTAATTTTCTTTTTGTTTTTCTTCATCGTCCCTACAGCCATAATGCCTTTTTTTGCATAGTACTGACAACTTCCATTGAGGTGTACCAGTTGTCAGTTGTAATGTTAAGATTGCTGTTCACAATTGGCTGGCATAATCGTAGACGAACTTGTACTGGTATCAGTAGTTTCTTCTCTGCATTTGTCAAAATGAGCCCATCAGTATGTTTACCACAGTACAAATACATGTAGGTCATAGTGCATTTTAGAGTCTACAAGATGTTGCATTTTCAGACCGTATTTATTTGGTTTTCTTGGAATGTACATTTTGGAGCCACAACACCCATGGAAACCTATCAATTCCTTGCCAGTTGTTCCACTAACACCAATTGAGTAGTTTGCTTCAGAATTCTTACTGAATGAATTTATTTTATCTGCAGTGATGCTTTCTGGATCTGTCTTTTTTCTCCTCGGTATTCAGGATTGTCAAAGTTGGAGGCATACTAGAAATATATAAAATCGCAAAGAAGACATGCTTACCCAGTAAATGTCTCTTCCAGTTCCGTTTGTCACAAAGAGCGACACAATATCTTCATTGTTCGATTTGAACACAACAGAAGACAGCAACAGACCTGAGAATCAGTACAGTTCTTGAGAGCATTCCCTCAGTTCTGTATGATGAAGAGATTGTATCTCATCTTCAAAGTTTCTATTTTTTTGTGTAAAACAGCATTTTGTCCCTTGTATCACTGCCAAACAGTAAATGGAATGCTTCATTAGGATGGTAGGGCTCAACAGGTCTTGGTCAAGATGTACTAGATAGCAGTCGGATAAAATTATAACTTGTAACTCAAGTATTTCGTGTTGATGGTGCTTTAGCCAACCTACACCGATTTTTCCCATAAATATCCCCCGTAGAATCGCATTGTTCACTCATCCCATTGTCATCAGAACTTTCGTAGTCAGATATTTCAGAGCTCGCGTCATGTTCACTGCCTGTAACAACATCCTCGTCATTATCTGAGAACTCATTGTCTGAACTTGGTTTAGCATTACAAGCAGCTAAGGAGTTCTCATTAATTTCATCATCATTTCGTTCTAATTCTTCAGTCAGGCACTGTTGTATTATACCTTCCTCATTAGCACATACATGTTTATGGTTTGCTATTTTGATGAACTGAAATAAAAAAAGTTATGTATCTATACTCGTGGGTCCATTGGACTTGCGCGAAAGCCTAGGAATAGCAAGCAAAATGCAACCGTCTAACATACCAGACTTTGAAAATTTAACCTGGGAACATTGGACCCAAGAATATAGTTACTGGCTAACAGAAGCTGGGTTCCCCATGTTCTGCTTCTTGTTGCGAATTCTCACGGGTATTGCTATCTTTGAATTGCATTGTAGATATGTTGCTTGTGTCCTGATTGAGTTCTTCTCGATTTGGTAATATTGGGTGGGGTAAATGTGTCCATAGGACTATTTGGTTTTGTTTCATGCTTTACAGAACCTGGTTTCGTTACATGGTGTTCTGTGGTTTTTTGTATTTGTTGTTGCTTACGAATCTTTGTGTGAACTGCTCTATGTAAATATATTGCTGTTATTGTACTTTGTTTTTGTTAGCAGATGTCTTCCGTATTTTCTTGCATTTAGTGGAGAACTCTGTGTAAGCATTTTATTAATTCTTGTCACAAAATGAGTGAATAATTCTGCTTTGAATGGTGTTGCTTTTTGCCGCTGAGTGCCATGCCATGTGTTTCACAGTGGCTTGCAAGTATGGAGGTAGATGTAGATGAGAATGTGCTGGATTCTTAGCGAGTAGAGTACTCTTTCTTGCAAAAGCTAGAAATGCTATAATAGGTACGCAGATGTTTTGATATATTATTAACAGGAACTAGGCTTATGAACAGTAAATTTTTAGCAAAAGTCAATGAAATTTTCAGTGGTGTCCGTTATAAAATAGAATGTACAAAAAATAGATCGGAATAGAAATGAAGTAGAATATGACCAATATATCCACCATGCATTTAAATCTAGCAGTCGTACAGGGATTCATATGCAGTAAAAAATTGATATGAGTCGCAGAATACCATGTGATGAAACAAGCTTCTGTTTCATATGATGAAACTGCAATATTGGGTTTTACGAATTGGTACTCTGTACCACCAGACTAAGAGACCCAGCCAGAAAGTATGATGATGGTAGGCAATGAAAACCTCATAACTCCATTTTGTTAAAATTTGCAGGTGATGCAAAAACAGTTTCTTAAAAAATAATATAAAGTGATATAGAAAGGTGCTACATGTGTAACTTTATAGCAGAAACCTAGTCGTTGACAGACAGAAATCTGTGCACTTTCACACCTCTGACTATGATGTTACTGGAATTACAAGTTCTTATAGGCTTGGTGTTACGAGGTTTTCATTACCTACCGTTGATAAACGAAAAATATTATCAATTAGTGCTCGTATTTCACAAAGAAAGAACACCGATTATCACGCCATATTTTCCCAAATTCGAAGTTCACTGCCAAGCGACTTGGAGCGCTACTGTCAGTACCTGTTTCAATGCAGTAACATAGGCTGTGCACTTCTGATGTTTTGGTGTTCTGCGGGCCTAATTGTGCTGTTTAGGTTGCGAGAAGCCAGTTCAAGACAATGGCGCACTGAAGGTTTATCACAACCATGTCACTCTTTTTTACAATACCAATCAATGATATGTCAATGTTAAAAAGCCTTCAGAGTATTGTTAAGACAAAAGCTACAAAGTCTGATTTTGTGTAACTCCAGCATAGTGTAGTGCGACAAGTAGTTCAGAAGCAGATGGAATTAGGTTCGCTTCCCACAATGTCCTATTTTTTATCCTCTCCTTTGCCTGTGTAAAAGATTCACTGACTGTCGTATTGATTTAATAAAAATGTGTTCTGCCATATTCAGTGTTGTTTATATGTACACTGAGGTGACAAGGAGGAGTCTGCATGTCTGTACTGAAATTATTTCAGTAAATTAGGAGTTGTTTGCCTGTCTACAGAGCGTTATTTAGGAGTAGTTTACAGGTCTGTAGGCTGTGTGGTGTGACCCCAAGCATGTTTTTTGTATCAGTGTGATAAATATACTCCACCCCTAAATAAATTGTTCCAAAATAAATAAAGTACACTCCTTCCTTACTCTCTCCAGCAACCTGGCGCAGTCCGAGTCATTTTCGCACCATTTTCCCCCTCCAGACCACCCTCTTCGATTACATCACAGCAGGTATGACAGCACCCTCTGGTGGCTGTGCTGTGTACTAAGTCAGTTGGAGTCTAGATCTCATGGTGGAGACACTGCCTGCAAAATAAAGACTTATTACAGCACAGGTAAAGTTGTTTTCCCACCATTTTCCCCAACCCCAGACCGCCACCTTAGGTTACGTCATGGAATGGATGACAGCACCCTCTGGTGGCAGTACTGTGTACTAGGTTAGTTGGACTACAGACCCCATGACAACCACACCGTTTCCCGCCATTTCCCCCCACCATCTTGGATTACGTCACGGAATGGACGACAGGACCCTCTGGTGGTGGTACTGTGTACTAGGTCAGTTGGAGTCCGGACCTCGTGGTGAACACACTGGATGGTGATGCTGCCTCTAGTTGTTTAAATAAAGACTGGTGCATGATTTCGACAGTTGACGATTAGCAAGCATGTTTGCAGAGTCTTTTAGATGGATTATTATTTTGACAATTTATGGATTGTTTGGCTCTCTGAACGTAAAGTTATTGCATTATTTATGAGTGGTTTGCAGGTCTGTAGGCTGTACAATGCGTTATTTGACAGTTTACAATTTGCAAGCACATGTGCAGAGCATTATACATGAATTATTTAGGAGTAGTTTACAGGTCTGTATGTTGTGTGGCATGACAGAGCATGTGTTCTGTATCACTGTGATAAATATACTCCATCCCTAAATAAATTGTCCCAAAATAAATACAGTACACTCCTTCCTCCCTCCAGCAGCCCAGTGCAGGTTGAGCCCTTTTCCCACCAATCCCTAGGAAGAGATTATTCCAAATGTTCTTTCTTTCCCGCCATTTTCTTAGGTTAGTAGAGATAGCCCAAGTGACCTTTCTTTACCGCCAAAATTCAAACTTGGCACCAGTTCCTAGGAAGAGGTGGCAGTCGGATGACAGTTTAGTGGAGGTAGCCCAGGTAACCTATTTTCCTGCCATTTTCTTAGGTTAGCAGAGATTACATTGTCCTGATGATGGAATTTGAACTTCCTGCCGGGGGGGGGGGGCGTTTAAGGGGGACATGGCACCTTCCCGCCATCTTGGATAACGGTACTTGACACAGACATACAGAAAACAGAGAAAACGCTCTCCAAATGTGTAGGTGACTGGATACAGTCGAGTAAAGTGCTATATTACACCTCCCGATCAGTGCATTTGGGCTAGGTGTTGGCAGCTGTGCTACATTTACAAGCAATTTTAGAACACAGAACGAGTGGTTACGTCATTATCATATGGATAGATCTGACATAAAATCGATAGAATTGCAAAAAATGACAAGGCAATAGGTATAAATTGACTGAATATACATCGAAGTACGGAGAAATTGAGGAAGTACTTGCGTATCTTCTGGTTCGCGCCGAACAATTTGTACATGGGAACAAGTATGCAGAAGCAAGAGGAATCCGAGAAAACGTCGACATCGAAACAAAGGGAATCAGGGAGGCAGTCAATTTTTCTCCGTCGAGGCAGCATTATACTGTATGTCTATTGAGGTACCAGTGATACGCACAAGTTGACTAGTGTATTTGATGCTTTTCACGAAGACAGAGAACCATTCGCCTCTAGACTTACTTGCGTCTGTGTTAAAGGATGACAGAGTGTGGACAGGGTGATTAGTTGAGATGGAGCTGTAATGAGGTATGATTTAATGGTTGACTGATGATGCATTCTAGAGAAGGAGAAGTTGCTGGAGGTCAGTTTTTCCACTGTTCTGTCAGGATGCATCAGTCGTGTGACATAGCTGCATTCTGCTCATATACAGCCATGTGTTCTGTATGTGGTTTAAAGCACTGTCTACTTGCGATCATTAATGGTAAACCTGTTGGTCATCGGAGGACTTCCATCTCATGTGTGATGAAACTTGGCACATTCCTCTAAACGAATTTTGAATGCAATGTGCTCCATCCCCCCTGTTGCATCTGGGGTGTAAAATTGAGACTTCAGTGTCATAACTAAGTTAGCGATAGATGCTTGTGAGGCAGTGCAATCTCTGTGTACACATTTGCCTGACAGTGTGCTGTTTCCAGAGTTAGTTACAGAATGACTTGTAGTTTTCACATTTTTGACACTGTTGCTATGCGTTTATCTGTTTCCTTGTAAGAGGTATTCGCCGTTACTAATGATCTTTTATATAGGGCTGATGCAGTTATAATATAATTTCTGAACCGTGATCAGATGTGATCAGTGGGCGCTATACATCTCCGGAAAGCTGTATTGTACTCGTTTCACACAGAGCCAATGTTTTAAGGAAGTAGTTTTTTCGTTTTACGGTTTGATAACAAAGTTTATTGTAGAGAAACTGGGAAGAAGGATGTATGTCCTGCACTTGAAATATATTTCTTACATTGGAATATTAACAGCGCTACATTCCATATGACTGATAGGTTGGAAATGCAAGAGATCTAACATTATAGCCCATTTTAAGTGCAGAACGTTGTAGCCTTAGCAGTGCATGTGTTTATGTTCTCTCTTACTAATACCTTCCTGGAACTGATCCTAGTACAATACTTTAGAGTTGATAGCTTGGTTGATTTATGTAAGAATGGTTGATTTATGTAAAGATGCGTGAACTCCATCCGTCTGGAGCTCCATTGCGCATAAAAATCATTCGTTTCTTGTTCTTCTTAACCGTCTGCTACTACATCATGACACTTTGAAATCTGTTATTATACATTGATAAGAAGTGCTAAGCTCCTCGACATGGGTGCATCTTGAGAAATCTCATGCACTTGGATGGATGAAGACTCAGAAAGCTCTATTCATATATAAGACGTGGAGTGTAGCGGTCTACTTCTTATCGGCTGCAGATAAATTCGGTAACGGTGCTGCAGGGCGGGTTGGTCATTGACAGTATGATGAGGGTCTTTTACTCTCTTATTTTACCCTAAGACAGCGAGAATGCTCTGTGGCTCTCATACACAGAGAGATAGATCGTAAATTAAGCACTGTGCTCGAGGTGTAGAGCGCTGTTTGGTATACTTTGATGATTTGTGTGTTCAAGAATTAACACTGAATGGGCATACTGTGGAGTCATGTATCTGCATTTGCAATCATGCTCGCAGAGTAGAGAAGAGGCAGCTTAGCTCTGATACTGAAATTGGGGAAACATGCTGTCACATCATTGGCGGGTGTTGAAATTACTGTAAAATTGCTAAAATTGTTCGTGCTATCAACTGCGATGCTTTTTATTACAGTACATCGGCGGTGTCTTTTCCATCCCATCCGCGCATTGGCATGCTGTTACTTATCACATAATGATTAACTGACAGTGCTTGTTTGAGTTGGGGAATTAGTTTTATGGATGGGTGACACCTTCTGGGGGTTGCTAGCACTGAAACAGTGATTGCATATGTGAGTGCAATATGAGGAATCAGTCAGAAGGGAACACAGAGCCATGATCTATTCCGTCACTGTGACAGATGAGTTTAAATGCAGAGGTCGTCAATCAATCATCAGTTTGGAAACTCTCCACAACACAGCCAAACTCTTCTAGTTTCATTTTGTTGTGATTGTCTTTCATTTAAAATCGTCTAGTGTGTGGTAGGTTATGGTAGCCACTGTAACAACATGATTTACACTGTGCGAAGTTTAGTTTTCTGTGAGAGGCCGTGGATCAGAGCATCTTAATGTCAGTTTAGAAACTGACACAGGTCTCGAAGTCGTGGCAGAAAAAGAAAATGTTTGGCAGTGTTTAAAAGCATGTTAGAAAACAATGTTTTAAATGACGACACGGGAGCGTCTCTTGCGACTTTCAGTATAGTCTGTGGGATACGATCATTCTCCTAGAGTATAGGTGACGAAACTTTAAAGTGGCCTCTGCAGTGGATCAATACGTGTATATTTAATAGGATCGTCTCACACAGGCAGCAGCTGCAGTAGTTTCAGATGTAAATTCAGTGAGGGACAAGGTGTTCCATTAGGAATGCTATTCTGGGAAGCATCGCACAACTTTCTCTCTGCGGCAGATCTACATCGCAGTTATGCATCATTGCAACTGCAACGGCATCTAGGTGAGTTCTATATCGGATGAAGTTAGGGGAGCTTTTGTAGTTTGTAATTTTTCTCTGTTGGATGGTACAGAATAACGATGATAGCATGTTGGACTGATACATGTGAATGGACGCGGAGCTGCTTCAGACAGTAGTATCTTTATCTATATCTGGTTTGGAGACACACCGTAAGGTGTGCATTTGCACCAAATGGTCGAAACACTGTCCTGTTGCACTAACTCAGATCGTTCTGTTTCTACATGGGCCACAGAAGGTGGTGGATATGGCTTTCTCTGACTTCTGCTCAGTTCCGACTTAAATTGGAGCGATCACATGCGCTAACTGTAGAAATGGGATCAGTTGCAAGATGCATAGGGGCTGACTAAGACCAAGTTGGAATTTTATTGTAGCAGACGGGTTCAAGAAAGGTGTCTCATTTCGAGATATGAGAGTGCCGGAAATGTGATTCCCTTGTGGCTGTGATCCAACGCAGGTATCTGCTTGAACGGAAAGACTTGATTCCAAATAATGGACATCATTTCTAGAGGATAGCGTAACACTAGACATCTGAAAAGCTAGTGTACATTTTCTTACGACCTCAATCAGTACATCATCTACTACTACTGTTGGTGATCTTGTCAATCAGTCATCGCCTATAACTCAGTGGATATATCGCAGAACATCTGACATGGCATTTATTCAGAATACGTTACAAGTACTATAGAAATATCTAGCTGGGGCTGCATGATCCGCTAATGGCGATCTGCAGGATGCAGGTGTTGCGTGAATTCATAATGATAGGTCGCAGCCCATGCCCGTGCAGGTCGTTAACGACCGTGCGTTGCGAGACTTGCAGTTGCCTTGCTATGCTACGTGTACTTCGCTGAGACTCTTGGTGTATGACCTCCAGAATGGCTTCCTCAGTAGCCGGAGTACGGTGAGTCCGTGGACACCTCTGTCACATGATGGTGGAAGGAGAGAACCTGACTCACGAAGGCGCAGCTCCAGACCACGAAACACATTTTTATCTGGATGGTGTCAATGAGGATATGTAGCAGCATATTCACGAGCGGCAACGCCAGCCCTGTTATCAGATGCACCAAGGACCAGAACCATATCCACATATTCATCATTTGTTTATGCCATATGTCTGCCATACTGGTTTAGATGTTTACAATGAGAAAATTCGATACATGTACATTGGAGTCTGTCATGGGCACTTCACTCCGCTCGCAACTAGTCCCTGCCTGGTGGACAGCGCATACAGTATAAACATGCTGTCAGTCCTGTGCCCTATTCCACCTAACGCGCATTACCCCTCTGGCAGAGATTGTTCTGCATGATTCATCGCGATACCGCTGATTGTGAAATTTTCAGTTCCGAATTACACAGTTTCCCTAACGGTAATAAACATGATGTTTCCACAATCCCATCGATAGAATAATAATAATAATAATAATAATAATAATGCATTTAGATACATACTAAACAGCATGCGGTTACCAGACTTAATGTTGAAAGGCATAATTAGTGGGATCATGGTGATGTTGAAAGGCATAATTAGTGGGATCATGGTGATAACACATACAAATAGTAACCGAGTTTGGATGGTATTTGCAAAGCACGTTGCTATCCCCACTGGTAATGTAACGGACCTGAATGAGACAAGAATAATAGTTGGTACTAATCTATGGGACCATTGGAGGAGGGTACAAAGAAAACAGGTTTTGCATCTAGTAGATGAAGTGGTGTGAATAAATTCATGGCCATGACATGGAAAGGGCTTCTTTCAAAGCTGACCATTCTTCCATTTCTACTATTGCAGTATGTAAGTGCAAATATTTTCTAGTGTGTCCACTGCAATCGCTGTTGACGATTAAGATGCCAGATACCATACCACCTGGACTACATTTACAAAATAAAAAACATATACCTCAACCCAGGATTGAACCATTGACCTCCTGCATGCTAATCCAAAAACTCTATCCACTGCACCATCTGTACAGCACCACTAATATGTGCTGACACAGGTAGTTACCATCATGTCGTTACGGTGTTGCCAGGCTGACACCTTTTAACACCCTTTTTCTGCCGTACTCACCAGACGAAATTTTGTAAGGGACATTTTTTTACCACTGGTATGTGAGCAGTCGTGCTGCGAAGCCTGAGTGTGCGAATTTTGCTTCACGCTGTTGTTGTTGTTGTGGTCTTCAGTCCTGAGACTGGTTTGATGCAGCTCTCCATGCTACTCTATCCTGTGCAAGCTTCTTCATCTCCCAGTACCTACTGCAACCTACATCCTTCTGAATCTGCTTAGTGTATTGATCTCTTGGTCTCCCTCTACGATTTTTACCCTCCACGCTGCCCTCCAGTGCTAAATTTGTGATCCCTTGATGCCTCAAAACATGTCCTACCAACCGATCCCTTCTTCTAGTCAAGTTGTGCCACAAACTTCTCTTCTCCCCAATCCTATTCAATACCTCCTCATTAGTTACGTGATCTACCCACCTTATCTTCAGCATTCTTCTGTAGCACCACATTTCGAAAGCTTCTATTCTCTTCTTGTCCAAACTAGTTATCGTCCATGTCTCACTTCCATACATGGCTACACTCCATACAAATACTTTCAGAAACGACTTCCTGACACCTAAATCTATACTCGATGTTAACAAATTTCTCTTCTTGAGAAACGCTTTCCTTGCCATTGCCAGTCTACATTTTATGTCCTCTCTACTTCGACCATCATCGGTTATTCTACTCCCTAAATAGCAAAACTCCTTTACTACTTTAAGTGTCTCATTTCCTAATCTAATTCCCTCAGCATCACCCGACTTAATTTGACTACATTCCATTATCCTCGTTTTGCTTTTGTTGATGTTCATCTTATATCCTCCTTTCAAGACACTGTCCATTCCGTTCAACTGCTCTTCCAAGTCCTTTGCTGTCTCTGACAGAATTACAATGCCATCGGCGAACCTCAAAGTTTTTACTTCTTCTCCATGAATTTTAATACGTACTCCGAATTTTTCTTTTGTTTCCTTTACTGCTTGCTCAATATACAGATTGAATAACATCGGGGAGAGGCTACAACCCTGTCTCACTCCTTTCCCAACCACTGCTTCCCTTTCATGCCCCTCGACTCTTATAACTGCCATCTGGTTTCTGTACAAATTGTAAATAGCCTTTCGCTCCCTGTATTTTACCCCTGCCACCTTCAGAATTTGAAAGAGAGTATTCCAGTCAACATTGTCAAAAGCTTTCTTTAAGTCTACAAATGCCAGAAACGTAGGTTTGCCTTTTCTTAATCTTTCTTCCAAGATAAGTCGTAAGGTCAGTATTGCCTCACGTGTTCCAACATTTCTACGGAATCCAAACTGATCTTCTCCGAGGTCGGCTTCTACCAGTTTTTCCATTCGTCTGTAAAGAATTCGCGTTAGTATTTTGCAGCTGTGACTTATTAAACTGATAGTTCGGTAATTTTCACATCTGTCAACACCTGCTTTCTTTGGGATTGGAATTATTATATTCTTCTTGAAGTCTGAGGGTATTTCGCCTGTCTCATACATCGTGCTCACCAGATGGTAGAGTTTTGTCATGACTGGCTCTCCCGAGGCCATCAGTAGCTCTAGTGGAATGTTGTCTACTCCCGGGGCCTTGTTTCGACTCAGGTCTTTCAGTGCTCTGTCAAACTCTTCACGCAGTATCTTATCTCCCATTTCGTCTTCATCTACATCCTCTTCCATTTCCATAATATTGTCCTCAAGTACATCTCCCTTGTATAAACCCTCTATATACTCCTTCCACCTTTCTGCTTTCCCTTCTTTGCTTAGAACTGGGTTTCCATCTGAGCTCTTGATATTCATACATGTGGTTCTCTTCTCTCCAAAGGTCTCTTTAATTTTCCTGTAGGCAGTATCTATCTTACCCCTAGTGAGACAAGCCTCTACATCCTTACATTTGTCCTCTAGCCATCCCTGCTTAGCCATTTTGCACTTCCTGTCGATTTCATTTTTGAGACGTTTGTATTCCTTTTTGCTTGCTTCATTTACTGCATTTTTATATTTTCTCCTTTCATCAATTAAATTCAATATTTCTTCTGTTACCCAAGGATTTCTATTAGCCCTCGTCTTTTTACCTACTTGATCGTCTGCTGCCTTCACCACTTCATCCCTCAGAGCTACCCATTCTTCTTCTACTGTATTTCTTTCCCCCATTCCTGTCAATTGTTCCCTTATGCTCTCCCTGAAACTCTCTACAACCTCTGGTTCTTTCAGTTTATCCAGGTCCCATCTCCTTAAATTCCCACGTTTTTGCAGTTTCTTCAGTTTCAATCTGCAGTTCATAACCAATAGATTGTGGTCAGAATCCACATCTGCCCCAGGAAATGTCTTACAATTTAAAACCTGGTTCCTAAATCTCTGTCTTACCATTATATAATCTATCTGAAACCTGTCAGTATCTCCAGGCTTCTTCCATGTATACAGCCTCCTTTCATGATTCTTGAACCAAGTGTTAGCTATGATTAAGTTATGCTCTGTGCAAAATTCTACAAGGCGGCTTCCTCTTTCATTCCTTCCCCCCAATCCATATTCACCTACTATGTT
This sequence comes from Schistocerca nitens, assembly GCF_023898315.1. Classification (NCBI taxonomy): domain Eukaryota; kingdom Metazoa; phylum Arthropoda; class Insecta; order Orthoptera; family Acrididae; genus Schistocerca; species Schistocerca nitens. The sequence continues at coordinate 305,280,792 of NC_064614.1, forward strand.
TCCTTCTCTCCCTTTTCCTACTGACGAATTCCAGTCACCCATGACTATTAAATTTTCGTCTCCCTTCACTACCTGAATAATTTCTTTTATCTCGTCGCACATTTCATCTATTTCTTCATCATCTGCAGAGCTAGTTGGCATATAAACTTGTACTACTGTAGTAGGCATGGGCTTTGTGTCTATCTTGGCCACAATAATGCGTTCACTATGCTGTTTGTAGTAGCTAACCCGCACTCCTATTTTTTTATTCATTATTAAACCTACTCCTGCATTACCCCTATTTGATTTTGTATTTATAACCCTGTAATCACCTGACCAAAAGTCTTGTTCCTCCTGCCACCGAACTTCACTAATTCCCACTATATCTAACTTTAACCTATCCATTTCCCTTTTCAAATTTTCTAACCTACCTGCCCGATTAAGTGATCTGACATTCCACGCTCTGATCCGTTGAACGCCAGTTTTCTTTCTCCTGATAACGACGTCCTCTTGAGTAGTCCCCGCCCGGAGATCCGAATGGGGGACTATTTTACCTCCGGAATATTTTACCCAAGAGGACGCCATCATCATTTAATCATACAGTAGAGCTGCATGTCCTCGGGAAAAATTACGGCTGTAGTTTCCCCTTGCTTTCAGCCGTTCGCAGTACCAGCACAGCAAGGCCATTTTGGTTAATGTTACAAGGCCAGATCAGTCAATCATCCAGACTGTTGCCCCTGCAACTACTGAAAAGGCTGCTGCCCCTCTTCAGGAACCACATGTTTGTCTGGCCTCTCAACAGATACCCCTCCGTTGTGGTTGCACCTACGGTACGGCCATCTGTATCGCTGAGGCACGCAAGCCTCCCCACCAACGGCAAGGTCCATGGTTCACGCTGTATATATACATAATATGCATCAAAACACTCTCCATAGATTTGTCCAATATCTGATATAGCAGGCTGTTCCAACCGAGCTCCAGGGAGCCTGAGCGCTCCGGAGCGCTCACTGCAGCAGCTCGGAGCCCCCTTGGAGGGGGAAAGCGAACTCACTGCCCCCTGGCCACATGCAGCCGCAACTGACGCAATAATCCGTGTTCAATGACAGCTATGACTAGCCGCAGGAGCCCTGTACTTCTATTGGAGGATACCTTTCTATTCATTGAGAGGGATGGTCGTCCGCATTGTGTTGTATGTCATAAAGTATTTAATTCTGCGAAGAGCTACAATATACAACGACATTATACATGTCTTCAAGTAAATGAAGAACTCTTGGATGTGGTACCACTTGATTACACTGCAACAGGACGTGACATTTTTGACGCTGTTTGTGAATCAGTGGAAAATATGAATTTGCCGTGGGATAAGCTCCATTCTGTAGTGACAGACGGTGCACCACAAATGATCGGGTGTCACCAAAGTTTTGCTTCTCATTTGAAAAATAAACTCAGGGACGAATTCGGGAAAGACATTTTCACTCTTCAATGTTTTATTCATCAAGAGGCACTGTGTGCTGAAACAGTAGAGCTAGGTGGCGTAATGAAAGATGTTGTGAAGTGTGTGAATTTTGTGCGGCGTCACGGTATGAATCATCGCCAATTCAAAGGATTCCTGAAAGATATGGAAGCAGAGTATGGGGATATACCTTACCACAGTACAGTTCGTTGACTGAGTCGGGGAAAAGTTCTTGATGTTTTCTTTGCCATTCGTAAGGAAGTATATCGAAATGACATGCACGACCAGATCAAAGTGTTCATGGGAAAGTTACGTTTATTTGGGAGGCAAATGAGTAATGGACATTTAACGTTCTTCAATAGTCTTGCTTCTTTAAAACTACATGAAGGTACTACTTTCGGCGATTACCAAGCAAAGTTAAAGCAGCCATCACGTCATTTGAAACACGATTATTCCGAGACCTCACTAGTTTGGAAATGGAATTTAAGGTGTTCAACACTCCATTTTCAGTTTCCTCTGATGACTTGTCATCGTCAGTTCAATTGGAGATTATTGATTTGCAAATTTCAACTTAGTTGAAACTGAGGCACTACAACACGTTATATTTGTCACAGTGGTATCGTTCATTACAGCAAAAAACTTTTCCCAAGCTACACAACAGAGCGGCTCAGATCATGTGCATGTTTGGATCTACTATTGTTGTGAGCAGCTTTACTCAGTAATGAAAAGAGTAAAAAGTAAGTAACGATCGTTTCTTCAGGATGCAACAATGAAGGCCATCCTCCGCATTAACGCTGCAAACACTTTGACGACTGATATTTCCAATCTTGTAATGAAAAGATAATTTCAAGCTACAGAGGCCCAATAAATTTAGTATGCAATTTCTTGTAAAACAGTTGTTTCTTATTTATTTCCTGAACATCGTATTTCCTTACGTAGCATGTAACCACGTCTTAGCAGCTAAGAGTATGAGGTTGTCGATCCTGTAAGACGCAGCTGGCACATCAAAACGCTTGCCTTGCCGCCTGCCTCAGCCAGCCATGCCACATGCCGGCGTACCGGCCCACTAGAATGGTCACAGCGAGCAACACGGCTCCCTGGAGCAGGGAGCGCTCCACGGCTCACAACGGAGCCGACGAGTCATGACCTGTAGGTGCATCCTAATTTTTTACATTCATGCTACATTCAACACCTTTTGCCATATCTGACGAACCTTACATCATAAAAACTAAGACTGCAAGGTAAATTCAGAGAACCTGTATTAGATCATGGACAAGTCAAAAGCGAGTGTTTTACTGCAGATTATGTACACGTACACACACGGAAATCACGACGTATTCGGAAATAAACAGCCAACCTTTTTGACAAAAAAAAATTAACGTCATTGCTGCTTGTCTAACTCACAACAATGCGATCTTTCATTTCGTAATCAGATTGATGTCACAAAATCACTCGTACGTCCTAGTGCTCTTATATGAAAAGACGTAGAATATTGCAGAACACACTTTAATTAGACTAATGCGGAAGCCCAAGGATTTTTACAAATACAAAGGAGAAAAGCAAAAAATTTAGTCATGATTGTATACGAACCTGCTTCCTTCTGCTATCAAATTGCCCGACTCTTCAAACTACACCATGCTGTAGGTACACAAAATTAGACTTCAACTTTTGTATTCATGATGATCTGACGGCTTTTTTTAATGTCACTATGTCATTAATTGACATGTAATTATAACAAATTGAAAAAAGAATGATGTGTTTCTTACAAGTTTTCAAAGCGCCATTGCCTCAAATTGGCTTCTCCCGTGCTAAATGGCAAAAATTGGTACCCTGGACTCGCAAAGGATGATGGTAGCGTGACCCTAGAGACATCTATTGGATTGCTCGTAGCTGTGCGCCCCTATTTTGTGGGAAGTCTGCCTGCGTAGCTGGGTGGTAACGTGCTTGCCTCCCATGCAAGCAGGCCCGGATGCGATTCCCGGCCGGGTTGGAGATTTTCCCCAGTTGTAGACTGGGTGTTGTGTTGTCCTCATTCTCATTTCATCCTCATCGCCGGCGCAAAATTTGCCCAATGTGGTGTCAAATGATATAAGACTTGCACTTGGTGACCGACCTTCCCTGAATGGGGCGTCTAGGCCAACGATACCATATGCTCATTTCCATTTCCTGGGAAAGTATTGTCAGTAGTTCAGATTCCCTGACTGACTGATCACGGAACGTTGTCGTGTGATAATCGATAGTAATGTCAACATATAGTCTTTTTTTCTGTACTTGCTTCTACAGAAAGAAGACGGTTTGGCTCAAGGGAATGCATGCAACAGAGAAAGAATAACATAGCATATACGTTATAGGGGTCATAAGAGGGGGAATGTTTATGTGTTACTCCATCAGTATTGGCAGCCCACAGATAGGTCAGCAATCACAGTTTAAGGATATGTCCACACAGCGCCCTCTTCCTTGTGTGCAATTGCAGATGTACGGGAATAAAAGGGACATTTGTAGTCACCTGGAAAGTGCACTGATTACTTTCAAACGATTGACAGCTGCTGTGAATCACTGTGTTGGAAGAGCGATGGAGAGTTATGTGACTGTAGGATCGGTACCAGATCTACCACAAGCACTATCCTCTCCTGTGGATTCTGTCTCCTCTACAGAAAGTACAGGATCTGTAATCACCTATCCACTTGAGTGTGAGCAGCATGTAAGTGTAGATCTACGCATCCTGTACATGGTGGAACGGGACCATAGAGGACTCATGGTGTTGTACCAATCCCCATAACCAACAAGTCTGAGGTGCTGTCTTTCACTGAAACCAAGGCAGTGGGACTCGCTTCAGCTGTTTTGGGGAAACATGTTTTCTCCGGTGCAAAGAAGAGGCAAACGCAGAAGGATATAGGTCTGTTAATCATCAGCAGTTCAAACATAGGGTGAATGATGGTGCCCCTAAGGGAAATGGCAGCAAGAGACAGGAAAGGAGACCAGATGCACTCAGTGTGTACACCTGGGAGCCTCACTCAAAGTGTTGAAAAGGCTATATTGGCAGCCTTTGAGGGAACAGGATGCAACCAACTAAACGTTGTGGCACATGGTGGAGCAAATAATGCCTGTCGTCTGGCTCCAAAGCGATCATTCCAGTGACTGGCAGAGACGGTTGAGAAAACTGGCCATGCGCATGGAGTTTCAGTATAGCTCACAGTCTGCAGCATTGTCCCCAGAACTGATCGTGGCCCTTTGGTTCTGAGTCAAGTGGAAGGACTGAACCAGAGACTTCAAAGGTTCTGTGACAAGCTAGGCTGCAGCTGCCTGGACTTGCATCATAGGGTTGAGAACTGCTGGGTCCCCCTAAATGGGTCAGTTGTGCACTATACAACAGTGCTGCTACTCAGGTAGCTGACTGTGTATGAGGTGCACACAAGGGCTTTTTTTTTTATTTTTTAGAGTAGGCGACTCTTCATTAAATTCAGATAATGATAGCTGTAGGAAACCCACAAGTATCAGTGTAATATCGAAAGAAATGCCTCTCACAGGTGAGAGTATCAGAATCCTGCTACTTAACTCCCAAAGTATTTGCAACAAAGTGCCAGAGTGTGAAGCGCTACTGAAAAGCAATGAAGCTCACATAATACTAGGTACAGAAAGCTGGTTGAAACCAGAAATTGATATCAGTAAGATTTTGGGGAAAATTTTATTGTACATCAAAAGGATAGGCAAATGGGAAATTGAGTGGTGTATTCGTCACAATAGACAAGAAATTCAATTCCACCAAGAAGCTGCATGTAAGATTGTTTGGGCAAGACTCAATATAAGGAGTGGGAATAAAATGATAATAGGATACTTCTGTAGCCCATGAGACTCATCTCCTGATGTAACCAAAAACTTATGAAAAATCTCAGTTTACTAGTAAGTAAGTAAGTAAGTAAGTTCACTACTCATAATGCAATCGTTGGTGGAGACTTGAATTATCGAACAGCCAATTGGGAAAGTTACAGTTTTGTTAAAGGTGGGCGAGATAAGGCATCCTGAGAAACATTACTAATGCCTTCTCTGTCAACTACCTAGAACAGATAGTTTGGAATCCCTTCCATGATGGAAGTGTATTGGATCTAATGGCAACAAATAGAACTGACCTCTTTGAGGATGCCCACTTCAAAACTGGTATCAGTAACTATGACACAGTTACGGCAACAGTGGTTACCAAAGTACAAAGGACAACTACAACAAGCAGAAAGACAGGGTGAGTCACTAACTATTGCCACCAAGGATAACTCCGAAAGTATGATAGGAGCTGAAAAGTTTGTTGGAGAAAAGTTGCATAGGACAAGGGGGGGCCATAATATGACTTTGGTTTTTTGTTGCTAGGTGGGGTCGCGTCGGTGATATGAAGGTCAACTTTGTTTTTTCAAATGGGATGCTACAGTTTGGTACTTATTTTCTGATAGCGGCTATCGAGACGAATCCAGTGATGTGTAACAGTAAGGTCTTTGAAGATCAACGAAGGTCACAAAGGTGGTATGAATGTCCATTTACAGAATGTGTTCGAAGTGATGCAGTTCTTCAATCTTCTTATCATGGGTTGAGTGGTATTCCTTATCACTTCGGCATTTATCGAAGCACATACTCTGACAATTCTCTCTCTCATATATCGTGCAAATAGTAAATATTTGCCGAATACGGCGTATCCATCTAACGTGCCATTGACGTGTAAACACCATTCGACAGTTTCACAATACAACACTAATAGGAATGGTAAGACGCGTATTGTTGAATCAAGTGAGTGTGAATGATGTATTCCTTTGAAGAACAAGTTGATATGCTTCTCATTTACAGAGAATGCCAACGAAATTCAGTGAGAGCTAGAGACTTATAAGCTGAAAGATGTCCTCAATGACTCACCCTACGTGTTGTACATTTAAATATGTGTATGATAAGTTGAGAACAAGTGTATCTTTAACGCTTCAGAAACATATCTGACAAAGGAAAGTTACTAATGAGGAAACGGAAATTGGTACTCTTGCCTCTGTGGTTTGAGATCCTTGTGTTTGTTGAAATCAAATCGCAAGGGAATCTGGTATGAGCCAGAGTAGTGTTGTTCGTGTTCTTCATCACCATAAATATCATCCTTACCATATCAGTCTCCACCAAGAATTAACTCGTACGGATTGTATGCATCGCATTGAATTCTGCCAATGGGCTCAACTTCAGATTCAGAGGGATGACACATTTATAAATTTGATTTTATTTACTGATGAGGCTACATTCACGAACCATGGAAATGTTAATTTGCGTAACATGCATTATTGGACAACTGAAAATCCATGTTGGCTGCAGCAAGTTGCACACCAGAAACCATGATCGGTGAATGTATGGTGTGGGATTCTGGAGGACAGAATTATAGGCCCCTATTTCATCGAAGGAAATCTTAGTGTTAGGAAGTACACCACATTCCTGCAAGAAACATTAGATCTGTTATTGGAAGGGTGTCTGGCACACTTTTTGATGATGACTAAAAATGAGTTGTAGAGACAATTCGCAGATTGTTGGATTGGACATGGAGGAGATGTGTCGTGGCCATCTTGTTTGCCAGACTTTATGTCTCTGGATTTTTTCTTGTGAGGAATCATAGAAGACATTGTTTATAAAGACATTCCAATTACACCTGAAGATATGCAAGAGAGAATTGTCAGAGTGTGTGCTTCGATAAGTGGTGATGTGATAAGGAATACCACTCTATCTGTGATAAGAAGGTTGCAGCACTGCATTGATACCAATGGTCATCACATCGAACACCTTCTGTAAATGGACATTCATGCCACCTTTTTGACCTCCTTTGACTTTCAAAGACCTTACTGTTACATATCATTGGATTTGTAGTGATAGTCGTTATAAGAAAATAAACAATAGCATCCCATTTTAAAAACAAAGTTGACCTTCGTATCTCTGATGCAACCTCACCTAGCAACAAAAAACCAACGTCATAGTATGGCCCATGTTGTCCTGTGCAACTTTTGCTCAACAAACTTTTCAGCTCCTATCATGCTTTCGGAGTTATTCTTGGTGGCAATATTTAGTGACTCACCCTTTGTGTGTGTGTGTGTGTGTGTGTGTGTGTGTGTGTGTGTTCAGTATACCTGATAAACAATCGGTAGTGTCATATCTCAATGAGGAACTGGAAACTTTCAGTACAGGTCAGGGGCATGTTGAGGAACTATGACTCAAGTTTAAAAGCATAATTGACTTGGCACTGGATAGATATGTAACACCAAACAGTTCATAATGGTAGGGACCCTTCATGGTATACAGTCACTGTAAAGAAACCAATATTACTGTGTAATAGGTGTAAAACAAAACAGAGGGCTGCAGACAGAGAGATGCTGAATGAAACGTATTTGGTTGTCAAGAGATCGATATGTGAAGCACTCAATGACTACCATAGAAGAATATTGTCAAATGATCTTTCACAAAACCCAAAGAAGGTCTGGTCATATGTAAAGGCTGTTAGTGGCACCAAAGTTAGTGTCTAGTCGGTTGCAAATGAGACATGACCTAAAATGGAGGGTAGCAAAGCAAAAGCTAAAATTATTAATTTAATTTTCAAATGTTCCTTTACAAAAGAAACCCCAGGGGTCTTGCCCGAATTTAATCCTTGTACCATTGACACGATGAGTCAGATAAGTATGGCATTCATGTCAGTGGTGTTGAGGAACAGCTGAAATCATAAAAATTGAACAAAGCTCCAGAGCGAGGTGGAATCACTGCTAGGTTCTATAGTGAATTTTTTGATGAGTTAGCCACTCTTCTATCTACGATCTATAATAGATCCCTTGAACAACAAACTTTGCCCAGTTCTTGGAAAAAGTGCACGTCACACTGGTCTACAATAAGGGTAGTGGAAGTGATGCCCAAAACCAATGTCCAATAATCTTGACATTGATTTGTTGTAGAGTGGTAGAACACGTTCTGAGTTGAAACATAATGGGGTATCTCAAACAGAATGACCTCAGTGCCAACCAGCATGGATTCCAAAAACATAGGCTATGTGAAACCCAACTCGCACTTTTTTCACATGACGTAGTGGAAGCTTTGGATCAAGGCTGCTATGTAGCTGCAGTATTTTTTGATTCCTGAAAAACATATACTCAGTACCAAGCCTACACTTATTGCAAAAAGTGCGATCATATGGGATCTCAAGTTAAATTTGTGACCCGAATGAGGGCTTTTTGGTAGGAAGGATGCAGCATGTTATCTTTGATGGAAAGTCATTATCAGATGTAGAAGTAACTTCTAATGTGCTCCAGGGAAGTGCATTGCAGACAATGTTAATAGTTACCACAGAATTTTTGCAGATGATGCAGTTATCTATAATGAAGTACTGTATAAAACAAGCCGCATAAATGTTCAGTCAGATCTTGCTTTAAATGTTCAAAAATGTAAAATTGTACACTTCACAAAACGAAAAAACATTGTATCCTATGCCTGTAATATTAATGAGTAACAGACGGAATTGGCCAACTCTACAAATGTGTGGGTGTAACACTTTGTAGCGATATGAAATGTAATGATCACAAAGGCTCAGTTGTGAGTAAAGGAGCTGGTAGAGTTCAGTTTACTGGTTGACTACTAGGAAGTGCACAAAGTAGATTGCTTACAAATCACTTGTGTGACCGGTTCTAGAATATTTCTCAAGTGTGTGGGACCCATACCAAATAGGACTAACAGGGGAAATTGAACGTATACAGAGAAGAGCAGCATGAACTGTCACAGGTTTGTTTGATTCATGAGAGTGTGTCACAGAGATAGAGAAGAAACTAAACCTAAACTATCCTGAGAAAATCTACTAACAAAGTTTCAAGAACCGGTTTTAAATGACGACGCTAGAAATATACTACAACCACCATCCGCACAGAAGACGATCAATGCCATTGACTGCAGGGGCTTATCAATGGCATTGACCCTCTTCTGTGTGGCTGCCTATGCATTGCCCGAACTCTTACAGGACTCAGTCAGATTGTCTGCCACGAGTAATGAGTATAATGGGCAGGGGCACTATGAACGTAGTGTGTGGTCATCAAGTTGGGAATGTGGGTCTCATGGGGAGCATGCAAGGGATAAGTCCCTGCAGTTGCACTATCCTCTGTTCCCTCGGTGGCTCAGATGGATAGAACGTCTGCCATGTAAGCGGGAGACACCGGGTTCGAGTCCCAGTCGGGACATACATTTTCGACTGTCCCCATTGATTTATATCAACGCCTGTCAGCAGCGTATGGTCTTGATTTAATTATCATTTCATTCTAGAGTGCTGCATGCTCACCGATGGTATCTGTTCTTTCGGACATGTCCGAAAGAACAGATACCTTGTTCATATTATTACTAATGACCACACATCGAGAGGTTTTGGTTCACTCCAGATTTGACCTTCTCTTTTTAGTCCCAGTAAATTATGCGGAGTTTTGATATTCAAGTTGCTTATTAGCAAACTTATATTCTCATCCACTTTCAACATCTATTTTTGCAGTAAAATTCCAAATGTTTAGTGATTCTTGAATTTCGGCAACGTTGATATTGTTGTCACTGTTTTCTGTAGGACAAGAATCATTTATACATTAAAGGTATTCGCAATTGAGAATACAGACAACCATCAGTTGAATGGAATGATGACAATGAATCCCCCTTATCGCAAGCGGTTGCTTTACCATTTGGTTATCTGTGCATGACTCGTGGCCAGACCCACTCTTCCATATGTCGTCAACCGTTCGTCTACAACCTGTACTCGTACATCCATTATGTACATTCCCATACAGATCAGACATTTTACTTGAAAGTCACTTGCCTCGTATCGGCAGATAAATCTGATTATGCAGTGCATGTGTTATTCTAAATGAGAGGCATGGGTCTCCAAAGGAAGTTTTCATCGTATTCAGAATACACAGTCACTGCAATATCATATAGAACCATCTATATCTGCAAATTCACTCTTCTCAGATAAGCTATTATACTGCCTACCAATTGTGTTAGCATCACAATCACTACTGACGTCACTATTTGCATCATCCTCCAACCATTGCATGACTATTTTGGCAAATTTCCGATCCTCAGTGGCATCATGTTTTAAAAGAAACAAAAATTACTGGGGACAGAAAAAGTTGCATAACCATAGAAATCATCTGTGACACCAGTTCAAGTGTTCAGTGTGGACTAAGTTGGAAAGGAACAGACTGACACATGTGCCAACAATGAAGTCATACCTAGACTTGTCAAATCTACGTGGCCTTCAGGTGCTCAGTATTCGTTTGATGGGTACAGTCTTCGTGATCCCAGGGTTCCTGACTTGGGGTCTAGTAACTGCTGCCAGTCCTCAATTACCATAAGCTCTGTACATACTCCAGCGACCACCATGTGGTGCAGCAGTGGAACGTTGTGTGCACAGGAAACGGGAATTTGGCTTAATGGCCTGGATTGTGAGCATGGTAAAGAAATTTTCACCACCTAGTCCCAGTTGAATGGGTGGGTTGCTGGTAGGTAACAATACACAGTCGCTCAACAAGCCTCATGCGACAAGCTCACCAGGTGCTGAGTTTAAGGATAGTTCATTGTTTTGTAACAAAATGCATGTGCAGCTCAAAATGTGTTTTTAGTAGTTAAAAGAAGAAAGAGAAGCTTTGAGAAAGCCCCGACCCTCCCCCCCCCCCCCTGGTCCCCCCTCCCCCCCACATTCAAAGGGAGTTAGAGGGGATAGCAGGTACATTAAAGTTTGTCAAACAGTTGAGCAGTGGAATACTGATAGTCGAAACCTCTAGTTCCCAAAAAGCAACAAACCTGCAGAAAGTGAAAAGCCTTAGGAAATATGCCATTTAAACCGAGCTACACACCATATTGAATTACAGCAAAGGTCTTGTGACATGCAGGGGTGTGGTGGACATTCCCAAAGAAGAACTGAAAGTTGAGTGGATCCAGGTTGATATCCAGAATATCATAAAAAGTTTGAAGACAAACCGGTCAAATCCAACTCATTCATCCTCACTTTCAACAGCACGAAACTCCCAGAGCATTTCAAGGCAGATTTTCTCTGCTTAAACATTTAGCCCTATGTCCCCAATTCAGTGTACTGTTTTAAATGCCAGCACTTTGAGCACACCACTCTAGGATGTAAGGGAGAAGTTACTTCTTGCAATTCTGGTAAGGCCAGCAACAACAGAATTGATTGTTCATCTCCTTTGAATTTTGTAAATTGCCCTGGGGTCACCCTGTCTAGAGTCCAAACTGCAATGTTCCTTGAAGAAAGGAAGATGCAGGAGAGAAACAACAAAGTGCATCTAATATGGTGAGGCCAGGAGGCCAAAAGATCTCTACAAAACACTTGTGTGATCGGCCCTAGGCTACTGTTGAAGTGTGGAGAACCCATATCAAATTAGACTAACAGGGGATATTGTATGGATATAAAGAGCAGTGCTCCATTTCTGAATGGAGTGGAGTGGAGGGGGGGGGGGGCATAATAAGGGGTAAACAGAAAGTGCCCTCTGCTGTGTCCTTCACTGTTGTTTACGGAGTATAGATATTAATGCGTATGAAAGGCACAAGATTTAGTTAGAAAAAGTGATAGTCTTAGCACAAGCAACAACCTATTGGGCCTCAGTTACAATAGGGCTAGTAGAAATTTCCATGAATGATGGTAATACCAAGTGACAGGCTTACAGATACGCACTGAACATTGAGAGGTGTTATTATTATCAGTTTATGTTGGGTCAGTATAATTTATGTAGGCTTAGTATATGTACAGCAATGACAATAGTCATTCATTTTTGACGAAGTTGCTAGAGGTTATTCTTGAAATTGTGAGCAATATTTCTTAATTGAGGTAGCTACAAAAGCTATCTTGCCAAGAGCCCTGTATATAATAAGTCCGCTACAAAAGACTTCATCAAATTATATGAGGATATAGATTTTACATGGAAGTTAAAGCAAAAAATGTTAATATGTAATCGAGAAAGGGATTCACACTTAACCATTCTGGATTATTTAAATGTGCTAGAGGGAGAAGCTCAATGTGTAAAATAAAAATATCAATACAAAGGAGTGGCAAGAAGACAGAGAACTCCTAGTGATAGGAAAGCAAAATAGATTAAGCCTTTGTGAAATTATAGAAAGCTGAGGGTGGTTTGATTTTTACATTGCTAGAAAGTAATCAGTTTAATTCAAAAAAGATCAGTAAAGCATTGTGATTGCTAGAAGGAAAAAATTGTAAGGATATTACATTAAAATAATTAATTAATGAGGGAGTCTGTAATATTTCATAAAACAAATAACTGGACAGATTACTAAAAAATGCAGGAATAAAGGGATTTAAAAGCTGAGTGCATGGGATTTCCAGTTTTGGCGCAGCCGTTAAAGGAATTGGGGGGGGGGGGGGGGGGGGGGAATGCAAATAAAAGGTCTACATGAAATTTCTAAAACTCATAAGAAGTTGCATGTAGGGTAGCAAACAAATAATTTATTCACATAATAAAATTATGAGAACTGAGAATGGTCTGATTATTTCACAGAATGGTCTGTTGATTTCACAGTGTTGGTGTTGGTGTCAATATCAAAGGAAAGAAAGGCTAAAAAGCTGTGAATGCAGAACCAACAGCGTGAAATGTTATGTGGCCAAAATAATGGTAGAAATTTGTGGATTACATCGGCAGATGAGTTGTTAAAAACGCTGCTGTAAGAATAAATCCTCACTGCAAAATCTAGACAAGCCCATATAAATATTATGTTTGTATCTCGCATTGGCGTTACATAAATTATTGTTTGTTTCAAAATTATTACTTTATTGACTATTACCCTAAAGGTAGTTTTCCGAAAAGAAGCCACATGAAGCTGTATAGCTGGCTACTTTATACGATATTATTATTGCTGACTTTTCCAGAATAAATACTTCAATACCTTAAAAACTTCATGAGTACTGTAGGTGATTAGTCAGGCAGAAAGGACAGTAGGTGACAGTAAATGTGAAAGGTTATGGCCAACTTCGTTCCCCATCCTTCGCTTATCGGATGGGACCAGTGACCTTGTGTTTGGTCCCCTCCTCCCAAATCAACCAACTAAGTGTGAAATATGTCAAGTTGAGGCTGAATTGCATAACAACCTTAACTATAGTAAGGGCATGGTTACCTGCTCCAATATAATGGAGATGGACCCCATGGAATTACTTGAAGAGTGGAAGAATGTGGGCATCACAGAGGTGCAGAATTATATGAGGAGAGTCAGTGGCAAATTGGAAACATTTATTCTAACATTTAGTACTCCCAAATTAACAGAATGTATCCTTGCAGGCTGTATGCATCTTAAGGTTCACCCGTTTGTTCCTAACCCCATGCAATGCTATAAATGTCAAAGATTTGGCCATACCACTATGGGATGTAACAGGAAGGCTACGTGTGGCAATTGTGGAGGCTCCGCCCACAAGTCGGTGACTTCTTGTACACTTTCCTCCGAAATGTGGAAATTTTTCTGGGGATCACCCAGTGTGGAGCAGAAAGTGTGGGGTTTACAACAAGGAAAAGAAAATTCAAGAGTTGAAAGTAAAGAGACACATACCCTATGGTGAAGCTAAAAAGGCGTACAAAGCCATGCAACCACCGGTCTTTGCTACTTCTTTTGCATCAGCTCTTAAGACGCCAATATCTAAGTGTGATGCGTCCACACAAACTCAGACCACAGATTCCAGTACGAGCACTTGCACTTGTCGAAATACCTGTGGGGGAAATGCTCCACTTGCAACTGATGGTGTTCGGAAGCCATCAGCAGTTGGCTTACCACCTAAGCCACACACCACTGCCCAACATCAGAAGCCAAATAAGCCATCCCCACTACCTAGGCAGCCACCTCCTCCTGTCAATAACGAAAAATGCCCTTCGAAAAGTAGTTCTCTGTCCAAGAAAGCAGTAGATAAACCTTTGGATCGATAAACTCTCTCACTTTCTGATGGCGACTATGCTTTTGAGGATATGGACTTCCAATCGGAGGAACCAGAGAGCACAGAACCGGCTAACGTTCCCCCTGACCTCCCCGGTAAATCACTGCCTTCGAGGGAGAAGAAAAGAACCACCAGTGCTAACCAATTTCTTCCATAGGGACTTTTGTGTTGCAGTGGAATTTGAATGGATATCGCTCACATTTGGAAGAATTGCAGCTGCTGGTCCAGGATAAACCTTTCTCCATCTGCTTACAAGAGACGCATCTTAAAGTCACAGACACACCTGCATTACGGGGATACCACATATACAGGAAGGACGATACTACTGGATACACGGCTAAAGATGGAGTGGCTATTTTCCTTGATGACAGATACCACTCCTCTCCTGTTCCTCGTACCACGACCATGCAAGCAGTTGCTGTGAAAGTTCTCTCATCCTTTACTATCACAGTGTGTTCTTTGTACGTGCCCTCCAATGACACTTTGGGTGCGGACGCACTGGCAGACCTCTTCCAGGCACTCCCACGCCCATTCCTCCTTGTGGGGGACTTCAATGCCCACAATGTGCTGTGGGGTTCGGCTACTACTTGCTCCAGGGGTCAGATGATCGAGTGACTCGTCCATTCTGAGAATATCCGCCTTTTGAACGTGGGTCAGATGACTCACTTTTCCACAGCTACAGGGTCTTTTTCAGCTATTGATATTTGTTTTTGTTCCCCAGCCATTGCAGACTCAGTTCAGTGGGAAGTGGCTCCAGATTTACATTCTAGTGACCACTTCCCAGTGTGGATTCGATCGCCGCCTAGGATGGTGGCCAGCAGGAGACCACGCAGGTGGCTGATACAAAGGGCAAATTGGTTAGAGTACAGTCGACAGGCTATTTTTGAATGAAAGTATTGTGCACAGGAGGCAGTGACCCATATCACTCGTGAGATCCAAAGGGCTGGCGCAGAGTCCATCCCCAGGTCTAGTAACCACCTCGGACAACAGCCTGTACTTTGGTGGAATGAAGACTGTCGATTGGCAATTGGGGCCAGACGGACAGCTCTGCGGAACTTCAAACAGTGTCCAACTACAGACAATCTTCATGCCTTCAGGTCTGCAAGAGCACAGGCAAGGTGAGTGATCAAAGTACAGGAGAGGGCTTCCTGGAGAGAATTCATGACTTCCATTAATCGGTCCACATTCCGCTGTGGGTCTTGGTGGACACACCAGAAGACATGGCTCACGTTTTAGCTGAACACTTCATTACTATTACTAAGTCATCCAGACAAGCTCATGCTGTTCAGGTTTTCCATCAGACTGCAGAGATGAGGAAGCTCAATTTCTTCTCGTGTAATAAGGAAGTCAGCAACCTTCCATTCTCCATGTGGGAACTGGAATCAGCTTTATCTGCAGCCAGAGACACTGCTCCAGGACCTGATGAGATCCATTATGCCATGCTTTGTCATCTGTGCCCTGAAGCGAAAGGTCAGGTACTCCGCGACTTGGAAGGAGGCAATATTAATTCCATTCTGGAAATGAGGCAAGGACCGTAGCGCACCTAACAGTTATTGGAGTGTTGCCCTTACTAGTTGTATGGGTAAGACTCTTGAACGCATGGTCAACCGCCGCCTCGTCTGGCTGCTCGAGTCCCGAGGTCACCTGAGCTGCTCCCAGTGCGGTTTCAGGCGCTACCATTCCACTCTTGACAACTTAATTTGACTGGAGCTGGCGATACAGGTGTCCTTCTTACACAGAAACCATTTAGTCTGTGTGTTTTTTTACCTCAAAATAGCATGTGACACTACTTGGAGGTACAACATCCTTCGCCAACTTCATGAGTGAGAACTATATGGATGCCTGCCGCTTCTGATCCAATCCTTTCTCAAGGACCAGAGTTTTCGTTATCGCATTGGTGGTACCATGTCTGATTGCTTTGTTCAGGAGAATGGTGTGCTCCAGGGCAGTGTCCTCAGTGTCACGTTGTTTGCCACCGCTATCAATGGCATTTCCTCCGCAGTCAGGAGCCCTGTCAAATGCTCTTTGTTTGTGGATGACATTGCAATCTTCTACTCTTCCTCAGATCTTACGACAACGATGACGCAGCTTCAGCTGACCAATAGGAGGCTGGAAACCTGGGTCCAGACAACTGATTTTTGGTTGTCACCTGAGAAGACTGTGTGTCAATTTTAATCATGCTCATCAGAGTTTTAACAAACCAGAGCTTACAATGGGGGACCATATTTTACTTTTTCAAGACACTATGTGCTTTTTCGGTTTATTATTTGACTCTAAATTAACATGGCTCCCACACCTCCAAGATCTACGAACAAAGGGCTTCTGGTTGTTAAACATTTTGAAATGCCTTGACGGAAAAACATTGGCAGCTGACAGGTCCCAGCCACCACTCTGGATTCGGTGACGTATCCTTTTGGCTCGACAGTGGCACCTCAGTCATTGGCATTTAGTTCAGTGATTCAACCCAGCTTTGAACAACTGTTCAGGAATTGGCCCCAAGCGACCCAGCTATTTGGTATACGTGCTACAGACTGTCTCAAGGATCTGGATCTCTCGGGCATGAAAATACACGCCCAGGGATGGAATGCACTGCCGCCTTAGTGTCTTCAAAGGCCCAAAGTGATTTTAAGCTTGACACAGTACACGAAAAGTTGTACTCCAGATGTGGTTTTTACAACTTTGTTTTCATCTATTTTAAGTATGTACTATAGTTTCATCGTTATTTATATAGATGGATCCCAGCAGGAGAATGCTCTCGGTTGTTCTGTGGTTTTCTCTGATGGGGGATTTAAAGTGTGTCTTCCAGAACAATTTACATATTATGATGCGGAGTTATATGGCATTCTGATGGCACTGGAGAGGGTTCACAGACACCACCATATGAGTTTTCTTGTCTGTTCTGACTCCCTAAGTACACTGCAAGCACTTCACAAAATGTATCCGGTAGACCTGCTGATTCAGCTCATCCATGACTCATTACAGTGGCTCCAACGCCATTGCAAGGAGGTGATCTTTTGCTGGGTACCTGGCCACATTGGGATACAGGGTAATGACATGGCTGACAAAGCTGCCAATGAAGCATGTTGGGATGGTGCTGTCCATCAATGTCCCATCCTGTTGCATGCCATTATCTCATTTTCTGACAGATGCATCATGCATCAGTGGGAGACTGAATGGTTGCAGGTGTTAGACAACAAACTGCGGTCACTCAAATCGACCACAAAGGCTTGGCGGACTTTGTGTCAGCCTTGCGGCTGGAAGGAGGTGTTGCTTATCAGACTGTGCATCAGGCATAGCCCTTTCACACATGGCTTCCTCCTCCGGCAGGAGGACCCACCATTCTGTGAAGTTAGTGGCGTGCCGCTTTCAGTTCAGCATATTATGGCTACGTGTGTCCTGTATACTGTTTCACTGGAGATCTGCCCGTCATCCTCACAGATACCGATACCAGTGTTAACAGAGTGGTGAAATTTTGTGAACTGTCAGGCCTCATCCCTAAACTGGTAGGGAAGGGCGGCAGACTTAAGTACATTGTAAACTGCTCCGCATGTGGGGACAGACTTCATCCCCACTCATGAGATTTCATGTTGACTTTTCGTTAGGGTGCTGATGACCATGATGTTGAGTGCCCCTCAGCTAAATCATCATCATCATCAACTATAGACAGACTAGTGGAATGGACTGACCACTGTTGTTTCAAGTTCTTGTTTCAAATGAGCTTTATTTTGCCTAAAATTTCAGCGATTCTCACTTTCAGCCAAAGCAGTTACTGTACAACCTGGGGGGATGGGGGGGGGGGGGGGGGGTCATTATTTAGTGATAACTAAATATGGAATATTTGCATTCTTCCTCCCAGGGGGCTCATAACTTTTTTGAGAGAACATGCTTGGCTTCCACGGGGCCCCAGCCTTTTACAGCACTACTTCCCTTCCTGTGCTGAAAGATTATACTTCCACTATCCCTTTTCCCCCCCTGTTTTCCCTTTGGATGGTCTTCCTGGTGCAGACCCTGCTTGGACCTGGTACATGATTTAGGACCCTAGTTTTCAATTTCATTTACAGCACACTCTACATCTCTCATTAATCAGTAAATAGTCCCCATGTTGGGCTTGACCTGCCACCACTTTTCCAAATTTTTCATAAGTGCGGGTCATGTAGGGAAGGTTGCCCAATGTGGTGTATGCTCCACCTTACCATCCTTCCTTCGTAATAAGCTAGTTCACCCAAAACCCAGCATGGAAACCATCTCACTTTTTGTGTGTGCTGATTGGGGGAGGAAAGGGGGGGGGGGGTCGTCAAGTACCTGTGCAGTGGTGACCCCATGACCACACAGGAATCACACTGTTGGTGCCTGAGCTGGAAACTTCCCATATATGCCAAGGAGTATGTGTCTGTTGTGACTGAGGCACAGGGACTCTGAGCAACAGATTACTGGCCAGGTAGCCATTGCAGAGGCTGTGTGACGCCCATGCGGGGAGCCCGCTTTCGGTGTGTGTGGTACCATGGTGGATAACTTGCAGATGAAGCATTCTCCTGCTGGTGTTCGTACAGCCCCAGCTGTCTCTTCAGAAGGAAAGAACTCATTCGGCACAGAGAGATACGACCCCAAAATGTTTCCTTCCCTGGCTACACCATGGAAAGAAAATAGCATTAAGTAATAGGCAGAAAAATGTCCCTTCTCCCCAATACTTGCTTTGTACAAGGACTTGTAGGGATTCTTTTTTGACCACAAAGCTTCTTTTCTTCATAGAGAATATAGAGGACATGTTTTGAGAACCTGGAACCATCTCCAAAACAAAGAATGGGTGAACTTCAATTAAAACAGCATCCCTTGCCCGGTCACAGGCATTGCTTGCTTGTGACAAGCTGGGTGATGTTCTGGTGTCTATCACTCCCCATAATAGTCTAAATATAGTTTAGGGTATTATTTTCCATCATAACCTCCTCTTGCAATCTGAAAATGAGCTACGTGCCAACTTGGAGTGATGGGGTGTAAAGTTTGTCCATCATGTCGCTAGGAAGCCAAAGGACAATAGGGTTGTTATTAGGGCCTCAATCTTGCCCTTTGAGGGCAACTCGTTTGGAAAAATAAAGGTGATGGCATATCGAAGTGGTGTGAAACTGTACGTCCACCTCCCCATCCCCCCTCCCCTTCCTTCTCTCCCCTCCCCCACCCCCACATGGCATTTCAGATGCATGAAATTTGGGCACATATCTCCGTGTTGCATCACCAGCCCAATCTGTAGGATTGTGGTCGACCATTGCTCACTAACATTCCTTCTGCTCCTCCCCATGCCTGTGTCAACTATGGAGAGCACCATTCTTCCTGCTCAACAGACTGCACCATCTCTCAGAGAGAGAAAATATACAGGAAGACACTGGACAGATTGACATACCAAGAGTCCAAGAAAAAGTATGAATGTCTACATCCTGCATGAATGACAGTGGCATACACTACAGCTATGACGATGTCACCCTCTCTGACAACCCATTACACCTCTTGCAGCGGGCCCTCAGGGCCACTCGACAGTGACTGCTCCTGTGGTGATTTGGGGCTCTCCTCCTGCTGCTTACCCAATACTCACTTTAGGAGCAATGGCTCCTCATCCGCAGGGGATCAATCCCCATCCCCCAGCTGGAAACACATCACCATTTTCCAGCTTCTCAAACAGGAAGGAACCCCTCGAGACACTTTCCTCCAAGGTTTCATCTGATCTGTAACTGCATACCAGCCAGTGGCTGAAGAAGCTACAGGCTACTGATGGTAGGGCTTCCTCAATCCCTGAAACTAATTGAGAGAAGCCCTCCCACTCATCTACATTGCCTAAGAACAAGAAAGATAAAAAGAAGTCTTCCAAGAAGCAGTAGATTCCGATGGTCCCCATGCCACTGGATCCCACGTGGTCCGCTTCTGTGGCCAAGGCGGGGATCCCGCTGGCCTCAGAGGCCCCAGATCACACCACTCAGCATGTCTCAGAACCAGTGTGTGTGAATACTATAACCTCTCAGCCGGTGGCAGCAAGTGACCCTGGGGCAAAACATGCCTCTGTGGTCCCTTCGCACCCTCACCGTATATCGACTGCATGATTCTCCTATGGAATTGTAGATTTTTTCACTACCCAGCTGAACTATGGCATCTTAAGCAGCTCTCCTGCTTTCTGCATTGTCCTCCAGGGAGCTTGGATTCCAGCAACATGGACCCTTGCCCTTCATGGCTACTGGGGGTATTTTAAGAGATGCGTCAACTATGATAAGGTGTGGGGTGGAGTTTGCACATATGTTCGGGATTCTGTATACAGTAAACGTGTGCCTTTTGATGCAGCTCTGGAGGCTGTGGCTGTTTGGGTAAAAGCATCAGGATTTTACCGTCTGGAATGTCTTATCTCCATCCAAATGGTGAAATGTCTCAGAATGTATTGCCTGCATTTTCTTCTTCTGACCCAGACGCTGTTGCCAAACATTTTGCTCTGCCTTATGCTCAAGCCTCTGCATCTGAAAACTATAAATTTACCTTTCATGTCCTCAAACAGAAGGTGGTATGAATGCACTTACCGTTTACTGCACACCACTTGGAGTCATATAACACTCCATTCATTGAGCGTGAATTCTTTAGTGCCCTCGCCTTTGTCCAGATACAGCCCCAGGGCCAGATCTCATCCACAACCAAATGCTGAAACACACATGGGTGGATTGTCAGCGCCATCGCCATACCAGTTTCAGCTGTATCTGAAGCGAGGGTATGTTCCTGTGTCAGTGATGAGACAGCATTGTTGCCCTGGTACTGAAACTGGGTAAGCACCAACAGAGATGGACAGCTATCGTCCAATTACTCCCATCAATGTTACCTTTAAGTTGCTTGAACACATGGTGAGCCAGTGGCTGTGTTGGCTCCTTGTTTCGGGCATTTTGGCTCCATCTCAGGGCAGTTTTCGCCAATGCCTTTCCACTACTGGTAACTTGGTTTGCCTGCAATCTGCCATCTGGGCAGCTTCTGACCAATGTCAATACCTTATTGCTGTCTTCTTCGACCTGCAAAAGGCTTGTAACACTACATGGCAACACTACATCCTCACCACCTTGCATGAGTGGGATCCAGAACTTCTTGTTGCACTGTATTTTCTGACATCAAGTTGGAGCTACCTCCAGTACCACCCCCCCCCCCCCCTCCACCACCACCACATCCAAGACAGTGGGGTCTCGCAGGGCTCTGTATTGAGTGTCCCTCTCAGTCTAGTGGCCATCAAGCTCACAGTACCACATGCTGACAATTTTTGCTTTTACTATTGCTTCTATAGTGTGGATGTTATTGAACGCCAACTGTAGGATGCCATTCGAAAGGCGCACTCAAGGGCCCTCACCCACAGCTGTCCATGTTGCACTGTTTGACAACCACCACTTTAACTCGATGACCAATTACCTCAATGTCTTGGAGACTTATCACTTTCTGGGACTGGTTTTTGATGCCCAAATAACATGGATTCCCCATCTTCGCCAGCTTAAGCAAAAGGGCTGGCTACACCTTAATACACTTTGCTGCCTCAGTTCACCAGCTGAGGTGCAGCCCGTTTGCTTTACAAAGCCTTGATCCTGTTCCTTCTTGATTATGGGAGTCTGGCATATGTTTCATTATTGTCTTCAACATTGTAGTCACTGGACCCTGATATGCCAAAGTGGGGTCCAACTTGCAACAGGAGTCTTTCAAACTAGCCCTGTGAGCAGTCAACTCATGGTAGCTGGGGTCGCTCTATTAACAGATCAGGTGCCAACAACAGCTACTCAGTTACACTGTGAACTTATGCTGCTCCCCTAAACATGCAATCTACTGTGTCCTTTTTCATAGTAAGGAGGTACACCTCCCACAGTTAAAACCCAGGACTGGGTTCACATTTGCAGTTAAAATACAGCGTCTCTGCTCTGAACTCCAGCTCTCCCACTGTTGCATTTTGTCAGGAAGCAATCGTGTATGCCTCCATGGTGTACCCCAAACTCAGATCTGTCTCAGTTTGTTCTTTGGACCGAAAGATTCAGTTGACTCGGTGGTTTTTCACTGGCGGTTCCTGACTTTCCTCAAAGTGTTTCTGGGTTTGGAAGTGTTATACACTGACAGCTCAATGGTCAGTGGACGAACCGGTTTTGCATGTACACATGCAAGGTGCAGTTAACTATGCTCCCTGCTGAATGGATGCGGGGTCTTCACTGCTGAATTGGTGCTCATCAAATGATCCCTTAGCCATGCTCATTCTTGTACTGGCAAGATGCTTCTAATCTGCAGTGAATATCTGAGCAGCCTTCAGTGTATAGACCAGTGCTACACTCATCACCCATTAGTCATTATTATCCAGGATATTCTTTCTGACTTACATGAAGCTGGATTTGATTGGACCCCTGATCATGGAATTTCAAGGAGTGAACATGCTGACTGGTTGGCGAAGTTGGCAACCAGGATGCTGATTTTGGAAATGGGCTCCCAGAACTCTCCTCTGTGAGGTGGGACAGTTTGGCTTCATTGATCACTTGACAGGTTGGAGGGGAAGCCCTTGCTGCTCTGGCCCAGGGGAGTGGTGGCCATTGCTCAGTGGCCCTGTCTGGCTCCTATCCTTCCCACCTTGTTATTCTCCTTACTCTTTTATATTTGCCATGTTTTGTGTTTTGTCTTTCCTAAAATTTTACCATCTTGTCTGTGCTGCTCATTTACTTATAGTAACGAAGGATGAGGTACTGATGGTTGGACGCAGAGGGTGTGTCTCCCCCCAAATACCATGCCCCGGGGTCCTCCAGATGCATTCTGAGCAGAGGGACTCACCCACTTCACTTCCTCTCACTCCCCTCCCACTTCTCCTTGATTTTATCTCTGTCTTGTTGTAGTTTGGTTACAGTCAGGCTTCCCAGTATTTTCCTTTTGTATCCTTTGTGCGAGGGCTTGGCCTGTTTCAGTACATACAGGATGAATGGACTGATGACCTGGCAGTTTTGTCTGTTCAACTCCGAAAAAACCAACCAACCAAATTTGCATTTCTATTTGTCAGTGTTTTTCATTGTAAGCTGTTTTGCCATTATTTATCTGAATATTACTTTTATTTTCAGTCAGTGTATTAACACCTCTTTTTGTTTTCATCCTCCTCCTTCTCCTCGTCCCACATTTTTGCTTTTCTTTTATTTTACTTACCTTGAGATAACCTTTTTTGTGTTTGATAATTTGTACTTATTGAAATGTGTTCTAGTCCCACATAAGAAAGACCAACTTCAGTACCACAGAAATTCAGTGTCAAATGATCTAAACTTTCAGTGCCTTTACAATTTTTGTGGTATATATCTGTATGTGTAATTTGCAAACGTGTAGTCCACCTTTGAAATATGTCTTCATTTTATATTTTGTGATGAAGGACCTTAGACCTTGATGACTAAAAATAACAAATATATCACAAAACTGATGTATTCATTAAACAGAAGTACAACCATTTTTTTGGCATGAGAAATAAAACAAAAGTTAACGTGCAATAATGTCAGTTATATTTTTCCCTATACAATTCTTCTGTATAATCATAAGTAATAGCTACATTGCCCTCTCCCATTAGCATATCAATATTGTGCGATAAAACAATCAATGCTATATCTCTTTCTGTAGCTGATTCCTTGTTGGAGTACCTACAAAACCAAGTTTTATTCTTTGTCAATGTTCTTATAGTACTGGTTCCCTGTTTCCAAACAGATGCTCTTGACCTACAATGCCATTAAACATTTTCCCATCCCCTTTGTAATGAGCTAAAAAACTTGTTTATTTAACTGTTTCTTAACTTGGTAAAAATTGATTTAAATATTGAATTTTCATTCATCATTACCAGGGTACTAGATATCTCGCAGTCAAATGAAAAGCATGGAACTTTCAGGAATGAGAATCAGGTACTTGCTACACTTGTTGAGAGCTTGCCAAATCTAACTTCATTGGATATTTCAGGCACCAACTTAGCTGGAACAGGTAAGATAGCTGTGAACCCATTTTTAAAAAATAATTTGTTGTGCAGAGCATACTTTTTTGTGCTTCAACAAACTGAATATTCTGTTGTAGGTGTTGCAGAACATGCTTCGTCATTTGTAACTGCGAATGAAAAAACGTTACCTTCTTCTGACATTCCTGGGCTTAATTCTCGTGTTTTAAATCCATTTGATTTCCTAGGTCTCTATGGCACACAACATTCTGCTTGCAGACGGCATGATATCCCTGCAAAATTGGTAATTGTTTTGTATTTATTACAAATAAACCTAATGTAGCTGTCATTAAGAAGTAATGTATTACTCATGAATTCACTTTCTGTTCAGATATCTGGCGATGCTTCGGAGGAACAAATTTTAATTGCAGCTGCAGCTTACATTGATCGCCCAGATGTACTTCAGAAAGTGCTCAATGATCTCTATCATCTCTTTCGTTACGAAACATGTAAGAACATGAACAATGCACTTAATGTTGTTCTTGAAGCAATGGATCGCCATATAAATGAGAAACACATACAGATTTCTGGCAGGTATTTATAAAACTTTATTTGTCTGCTTTGTATATGTATATGAAGGAATTTTGGAGAATTCTGTGAGCTCTACAGTTTAATTTACTTATGTCTTTTCTGTTTTCCTGATATAATGTTTGCAAGTTGCCATTCTCCTTTTTAAAAGTGCATTTAAACCCGTTTTGGTGATGAAATTACTGACAGTAGAAGTAACCCAGCTCAAATAGCAAAAATCAAATACAAGTAATTTTAAAATAGGTATAGAGATGTGTCTGGGCTACCACCCACATAGGCCATTCATCCATAAGATGTGTCCGGGTTACCACCCACATAGGCCATTCATCTGTAAAACTCTGCATTTGTGTACAATTAATGTTTGAAAGTGCATGAATCTAAAAAACAAAAGTGCAAGTCCCTGAAGACACAATAGCTTGCTACTGAGAATTATGACCAACAGTTTCACAAGAGTTCTATTGAGGTATTATTTCACCAAAAGCTAAGCATTTGCTTGAAATACTGTGTGTTAACATATGCTCTGTGGAGCCGTATTTGCTAAAATAGAAGTGTGTTATTGTACATTTTCCTTACTCCTCATCAAAGTGCAAATCTAGAGTTTCAGTGAAGTGAGTAAAACACAACAGAATATTTTGATAATTGAATATTGCAGTGCAAATACACTGAAAATCATGTAGCAAGTTTTCCAAGTGTATATGCTGTTGCATTCCACTATGTTTTAGCCACTTCATTGAAGCTTCAGATTGGCATTTTTTACCAAGTAATTCTTCACTCATAGCTTGTGAATCTTTTGATCATAATTGTCTGTTACCCATCAAATATTGGTTGTACTTAAATGAGGAGTTTTACAGATAAATGACGTTTATGGGTGGTAGAGCAGACAGATCTCTGGATTTTAAAATCATTTTTATTTGGTTTTATTCAGACCAGGATACTTCCATAGGAAATATTTTCTGCCTACAGCACACAGAGTGATGTTGAGCTATAACGGTCACCATCCCCAGTAGTTGCATACTTACTTATTTGACTGCTTACTTTACTTTGCTTAAATAGATCAGGCCCAGAGGTCTGTGGCTACATTGTGCTTTATTTCTTGCTGTGTGTCACCAGTCACCATATATGCTGTCCCACAGCAAGTATCTCATCTTATCTTTGGTCTGCACGGTGGCATTCTTCCTCAGGGAATAAAAGCCATGGATTTCGAAGGCCATCGGTATTTTATCCATTTGAATGACATGCCCTGCCCAAACAACTGTTTGATTCTCATCAGGCCCGCAATATTTGATCTGTTGCAGATCTCATCCAGCTCACAATGATGGTGACTCCTCCATTCCCAAGTGATTTGTTTTGAACCAGACCTTAGATCTTCCTTAAGACTTTCCACTTGAAAATGAGAAAATTATTTGAGTCTTGTTTCCAGACACTCCAAGTTTTACAACATGCATCTTTATGGGTTGGATCAGTGTTTTGTATATATGAAGTCCTTAAGAGACTGAGAGACTGCACAATTTAAAAAGCTTACTCGAACTAAAGTATGATTGGTTTGCATCTTAGAGCCTTGCTTTGATTTCTGCCTCACATGATACATCCTCTATAAACATGACCCCAGGTATTTAAATTTATTAACTTTTTTGAAGGATCAGGTTCCGATTGTCTGGAATAGGCATACGTCCTGCCCGTTACCAGATACTCTGTCTTGGATTCATTCACAAGAAGACCAATCTTGCTAGCTACCACTTCCATTCTGTCATGCATCCCCATCTGTTCTTCCTTGGATCTGGACAACAGGATCATATCATCTGCAAATGAGAGATGTGTTGTTTTCTCACCTTCTACCTTGATACATTAGAGTTTCTTACAGGAAGCTTCCCTTATTACCTTTTCAGCTGCCATGTTGAACAGTATCAGTGACACACCATCCCCTTGTCTCAGCACTGTGCTTGCATTAAAGCTCCCCATGTCTGAGTTCCCAAGCTTCACTTTACCTTTTTTTTTTACCTTTAGCATAACTGTACTGACAAATTTTATGGCTATTCCAAACTTGGCAATTCATCAGGCTCTCCTGGTGAGTGCAGTTGTATTCTTCTTAAAATTTATGAAGAATACATGAAGTTCTTCACTGTATTCTCACAACATCTTTTCAGAGTGTTGTCACAGTACATAGGTGTTGTCCACAATCAAGTGGCCCTTTCTAAAAACACCCTGGTTTTCACCAATCACTTCTTTTGCAGATGGCCGGATTCTATCCAGTATACTCAGGATATTACAGCAGACATTCAGGAGGGCAATTCCTTTGTCCATTTTGTCACCTTCCTTATGTATGGGGCAGATGACATTGACTTTGAGACTTCTTGTATCTCCTCCATACACCAGTCAGCCAGAATATTACAAACTTCTGTTTAATAGCCGGAATGTCCACCTTTGGCACAGATAACAGTAGTGAAGCATCATGTCATGGAATCAATATGAGGCCTTGGTAGGTCACTGGAGGGAGTTGGCACCACAACTTCACACCCAAGTCACCCAATTCCCATAAATTTCAGGGAGGAGGCCAATGGGCTCTGAATCCACATTCAGTCACATCCCAGAAGTGTTGGATCGGGTTCAAATCTGGCAAGTTGGGGGGGGGGGGGGGGGCACCACATCAGTTGGAACTTGCCACTGTGTTCCCTGAACCACTCCATCACATTCCTGGCCTTCTTACATGGTACAATTTCTTGTTGAAAAATGCCACTACCATTGGCAAATATGATCATCGTGAAGGGATGTACGTGACCTGCAACCAGTGTACAACACTCCTTGGCCATCGTGGTGCCTAGCACAAGCTCCACAGGACCCTTGGAAGCCCCTGTGAATGTTACTCAGAGCATAATGGGCTGCCGCCAGCTTGTCTCGGTTCCACAGTGCAGGTATCAAGAAGCAGTTCCCGTCGTTTCAGTCATAGTTCCCAATGTCATGGTGTTAACTTTGGCACATGCGTAGGTTGTCGGCTGTGAAGGCACACTGGTAGGAGTGTTCGGTGCACTGTGTGTTCAGACACATTTGCACTCTGCCCAGCATTAAAGTCAGAAATAAGTTCTGCCACGTTTCGCTTCCTGTCCTGTTTTACCAGTCTGCCCAGCCTACAGTGTCCAACATCTGTAACGAGTGGTGGCCACCTAACTCCATGACATCTGGATGTGCTTTCCCAATGGTTTTGCAACATGTTGAAGACAGTCACCACTGCACTCCTTGAAGTTTCCAAAATGCTTGGGCTGAGTCTCCAGACCAGACTCAGATCACGTGCCTTCCACATTCTTCACACTGGTAGCATGCTCACTGATTTTATATGCACTGCACATGTGTCTACTACAGTCATTCCTCACCAGGTGACGCTGCTATCACCTGGGTTTGTTTATATTGATAGTAGGTCGGTGGCTATAGTGTTGTGGTTGTTTAGTGTAATTCAGATTGTCTTGAGTAGTTGGTGAATTCTCTTGTGGAGTCTCTCACCTCTAGCATAATGACTTCTCCAAGATTCCATCGTCTTCTATACTTTTGTTGTTCTTCAGGTTCATTGTCTGATTCTTTATGTCAGAGAGTGTAGATGGTCGATAGTCTAAATTACCATGTCAGGAGGTTGGAATTTGAATAGATTTTTAGGTTCACCACAACTGAGGAGCTCTCTGAAGTATTGTTTCCATCTCTCAGCATTGTTAAACTTGTTGGTGAATATGAGCCCATTATTACCCTTAACAGATTTTCGGTGGCTTTAGTATTCCTTCGTAAAGAAGTTAACTTACAGTAAATCTTGTGAGCCTCTTTTCTCAAGAAATCTTCTTTTGAGCCACCTCTATCATTTCTTTGATGTATATTCTCTTTGTTCTCCTCAGGGTTATTTGGGTAGTTCTCAGTACTTCTTCAACTGTGCTTTGCCTAGTGCAAAATCTGTCTCTCACAGCCAGCTCCCTTTGGTTTCTCTTCTCTTGACTAATGCCTTAAAGCATTTTTCCCCAAATCCAATTTTCTTGCTCCTCATATGCTTCTTGATGACTACATTTGCCACCTCATTTACAGCATCCCTTACTTCTTTTTGTATGTTGTCTGGGTTATTAAGTGAATCCTCTTTCTGCAGTGTTTCAAAGTGGCCACAGAGCTCGACCTGAAATTTGTCTTTCTTTGTAGTGTCTTTGTAGTGATGTGGTAGCTTACTACTTTCTTAATTTTGGTTTGGACTCTGGCTGTGGTTTGTACTTGTAGCCAGCTTTTTACGAGGAAGTGATTGCTCACAGACACTGCACCACGTGTTGTCTCTACATCCATCACCCAGTTCATTGCTTTAG
Source organism: Schistocerca nitens (assembly GCF_023898315.1). NCBI lineage: Eukaryota > Metazoa > Arthropoda > Insecta > Orthoptera > Acrididae > Schistocerca > Schistocerca nitens. The sequence goes on from NC_064614.1 coordinate 305,310,014, forward strand.
TGTCAATTGCAGTGTGATTCATCTGATTAACTGTTTTACCATCTGGTATATATCCCTCCATTTGAAATTTGTGCTTCTCATGAACATCCCCATTGATGTTGCAGAGGTGATGAACCTGGTGCCATTGTGATTGCTGAGTTCAAGTAAATTGTCTTTTAGTTGTTGAATGGATACATCTTCTTGTCCCACTTTGGCACTCATATCATCACCCAGTGAGACTTCACAATTCCTATTCAGAATGGCATCAACCACAATCTTCGATTCTGCATAGAAATCATCCCTTGCTTGGGGATTTCCTTCATTCTTTGGGTGTACAGAAATTCACAAATGATATTTACATCTATTTATGTCTGTTGTTAATACTGCTGTCCTTAGGGGTCATGGATGAAAACCCAGAAAGACTCGCAGCTAGAGTCTTACTCTCACAGAATCCCATATCCAGTTTGTGTCCTGAACTGCAGCTTCCATAAAAGATTGCATGCTTTTTAACATCAAAGACATAAGAATCCTTCCAGCAAACATCTTGTAAAACAGCTCAATCGATTCTACGAGGAGTGTTCAAAAAGTATGGTGACTTTATATTTTTATGACAAAATATTTGTTTATTCATCAGTATTCATGTTGTCCCGTTCAAAGTAATCCCCCACAGATATAATACACTTGTGCCAACACTTCTTCCAATCCTCAAATCACTTAAGCACTTTTTGGTATAGCCTTGAGTACTTCCAGTGATGCAGTTTTTATTTCCTCAGTTATTGAAAATCTTCTTCCTTTCATAGGTCTCCTCAGTTTTGGGAACAGAAAAAGGGCACAGGGGGCCAAATCTGGTGAGTATGGTGGCTGAGGCATGATTGTCTTATTGTTTTTGGCCAAAAAATCTCTCACAAGTAGCGATGAATGAGCAGGTGCTTTGTTCCGAAGCAAAAACCATGAATTGTTTTCCACAACTCCAGATGTTTTTTGCTTATTGCTTCTTGCAAATGGCACATAACGTCAAGGTAATACTCCTTATTGATAGTATGACCTGGAGGCAAAAATTCATGATGCACTATGCCACGGTAATTGAAAAAAACAATGAGCCAAACTTCGATATTTGATCGAACTTGGCATGTTGTTTTCAGTCTTGGCTGTCTGGGATGCTTCCTTTAGGACGATTGGGCTTTGGTTTTGATGTCATAACAGTAAACCCATGTTTCGTCACCAGTTATGACCCTTTTGAGCAAATCAGGATCAACAATGACGTCATTCAAGAGCTCCTTGGGTGTTGCACATGCGGCGGTTCTTCTGATCGAAACTGAGAAGTTTGGAACAAACTTTGCTGACACAAGTCTCATGCCCAAAACATCCAAAAAAATTGCATGACAGCAGCCGAGCGATATGCTAACATTCTCAGCAACTTCTCTTACGGTAATTTGATGGTTTTCCAAAACAATTTTCTTCACAGCTTCGACATTACCATCTGTTGTTGATGTGCAGGGGTGTCCAGAGCGAGGTTTGTCATTGGCATCTTCTCAGCCATCTTGGAAGAGCTTCTACCACTTGTAAACTTTTATTTTTTACCTAGAGCAGACTTGTCGTATGCCACTGTCAACATTTCATGTGTTTTAGAGCACTTGATTCCATTTTTCACACAAAATTTGTTGCAAATTCTTTGCTCCATTTTTTATAATAATCGAAAGTTGCCAAGCACACTAAAGCACATCTAACCTTTCTGTCTGTCAAAAACAAACAAAGTATGCTGTACACATTGAAACTGTGAACATACGTTGGTAACACGTGTACCAACATTACAAAAAAAAAATAAAAAAATCAACAATCGAATGTACATTGCCCGTGCAATTTGAAAAGTCTCCTTACTTTTTGAACAGCCTTCATATATCTTTGATCTCCATGACTAGCGTGATTGAGGCAACTGTTTATATAAAAACTGCAAATATTCCTTTCCCAGTTCATATACCTTGGTATCTCACTTTTCGTGTATTTTTGTATTATGATACTCTAAGGGTTCCTTGTAGCATATTTACCATTACAAAGTTTTCTGTGATGGAGTGGTAACCCATCGCCAACCCCCAACCTGGAGGAACATGGTTTTTGACTTTGCAGTAGCCTTCCCCTAGATAAATTTGTTTCTCTACAACTGTCAAGGCTAATCTCCCCTTTCCTTAAAAATGTGACAGGGTGAGTGATAGGAGTTGGGAAGATTGGGCTGTGAGGCACATTTCATCTGGTTCATTGTGTAAGACCAGACCCTGCCAGCATAGCTCTTCAGTATCATGTGAACATGGACAGTCCTACTTCAAGGCAGTATTTCCTGGAGAGTTCACTAGGTGCATAAAAGGAAATTTCTAAATGGTCTTATTTTTATCATTTGCAACAGAATAATTAACAGTACATATTGTTTTATGAGTCATATACAGCATTCGTGTAATAGTTGCTTACGTTGGGGAATATTGGTGTGGCCATTCATGTGCCTGCTGTGCAAGTGTTTAGTTATATGGTTTGGAAGAGGAGAATCAGGTGTTTCATTTAGAAGGTCAGTTGTTTTATAATCATTATGGTTTTATTTCTCTCTCTCTCTCTCTCTCTCTCTCTCTCTCTCTCTCTCCCCCCCCCCTCCCCCCCCCTAAATTACCACACCTCTGAGTTCCATATTGATCTGTGCATTGGTAATTCATTTTGACATTGTCCCATCTCAGATTTGTTGTACATACCTGAACCAGTTTTCTACACACTGATCACTATTCAGCTCATATTTAATTGCAGCTGTCATATCTGAGCCTGTTTTCTACTTATCTACAGCCATTGAGGTCTTTTGAATTGCAGTATGTTATGTACCATTGCAAAATATGTCTCAAATTATGAAGGAAAACACTGTTCAGTGAATCACCATCCCAAAAGCTATACTTAATCTTTTGCCAACAAATATTAACATCAAAATTTGTTTGTAAATGAAATGCATAAAGAGTGCCATACTAATGAGATGTTTTAGAAAATTTGCTGAGCTAATGAAGTAAAATGTTTAAACAGTGGAAAGTTTAGAATCTAGTACCAGTAATATTTTGAAAAGGATAGAGGAGACACTGAGTTGCAGAAAGCCACAACAAAAAGACTGCCATACCTTTAAACTTTCGGCCAAAAGGCCTTCTTCTGATGTAGGAAGCACACACACACACATTCACACAAGAACAACTCTCACACATGTGACCACTACATCTAGCTGCCATGTGATGACTAATGGCAGTAAGTGAGCTTGCCAAAGTACCACGCCCTTTGGACGATGTCACCCAGCTGGATACCTGACGACATTACAAAATCATTATGTGCTGAGAAAGCATAAAATCACACATCAAGTAACTCTACAGGAAAGAAATTTACAACAAAGTGAAGGAGCTAGACAAGCTTTGGAACATGAAAACTTGCCTTCTGGCTTCCTTTGTCTTCTTCTGTTAAGATGCTGTGATAACTGAATCATTCCACCTTTTGTGAAGGTTGTTCATCACATTCAATCTTCAGCTGCAAACTAGATCACCAGATGAACCAGCCTGGCCCTGATTAGGGAAAGGATCTGCCACACACAGTGTAGGCTCGAAGAGATGGGAAGAGGACACTTTATATCTCAGCAAAGAGGAGACACTGAGGCGCAGAAAGCCACAACAAAAAGACTGCCATACATTTAAGCTTTCCGCCAAAGTGCCCTCTTCTAAAGTAGAAAGAACACACACTTTCACACAAGAACAACTCACGTACACATGACTACTGCCTCTTACTGCCGTGTACAGGTGGTCCTGATGACTACTGGCAACAAGACAGCTTGCCAAAGCATCACACCCTTTGTACGATGCTACCCAGCTGGATACCTGACGACATAAAGCCATTACATGCTGGGAAAGCCTAAAATCATGCATCAAATACCTGATTAGATAGATGCTGTCAGCTGGTCTCAGACCAACAAAGCAGAACAGTGAACAACATGCAGACAATCCACTTAATGTGAATATTTGTGGTGAAATCAATACAAGAACTGCCACAGAGAACTGTAATCAATTGTACAGACAAAACAGTTGCATGAAATCTTACCTGTACTTGGAAAGGGACTAACTTTCATAGCAATGCTGATGACACTGTCATTTTAGTGTAACAGCTTGTCCTTTCTCTTTCTTTTGATGTAGAGGAAGAAACACATTGTGAAAGCCAAAACTCTCGTAGGAGGAGATGAATGTGCTTAAGCATCTCCTGAAGATTCTGAGAAAGTCATCCTACCTGCCGACAAAGGAAATTCTACAATATTGCTGTGCTTCAGTATACAAGAAACTGTACAACCCACTGGAGGATGACACCTACAGAAAACCACATGAAAAGGAAGAGCATCAAACTCTTCCATAACACTTTCCAAGAAAAGACAGTGAAAACACTTCGTTCAGAGGGCCTAGATCCCTAATACAGTATGGACTGTGTAAAGTCCATAAGGAAGGGGTTCCACTCCTCCCTGTCATAAGCATCATTGATGCACCAACAGAAGAGTTAGCAAAACACCTGAAAGCAATGCCAGGTTGCTTTGTTGACATTTGCCAACAACACATATGGAATTCAGCTCTTTTCATCTACCAATTTCAGAGCTTCCAATTAAGCCAGGAAGACCTTTGGTGAGCTTCAGTGTGCTTTCTCTCTTTACTAGGACACCTCTCAGAGAACCTCTTGGCCTCTTTAGAGAGAAAGTCTTTGAGCTCATTTTCACATCAACATAATTCGTTATGATAGAAATGTTTATGAACAGACTGATGGAGTGGAGATGGGCTGCCCACTATCACCAGAGGTAGCGAACATGTTGATGGAGGCCCCTGAAGAAGAAGCCCTTGAATCAGCAGTTTGCAAAAGTCATCCTTTTTCTTATGCGTAAATGATATGTTTGTGATCAGGCCTCGTGCAAGGCAGCGTCTGTAAGACTTTCTTCAATATCTGAACTGATTTCATCAAAACATCTGGTTCATAATGGAGACTGAAGAGGACAACCAACTTCCATTCCTGGATGTGCTGGTAAAGTGGAGACCAGTTGACACACTAAGAGACCGCGTTTACCATAAATCAACACATACAAATTTATCCATACACGCTTTCAGCTGTCATGCTTCTTCACAATGAAAAGACATACTCACCATTCTATTGTGCATGGTTCATGAATACTCTGAACAAGAGAGCTTAGCACTGAAGCTGCAGCACTTTCAAATAGTTTACCAGAAGAATTATTAGAGCCACCATCAGATCAAGCATGCCATGAAACTGAAGGAGCCAAGGCAATGAAGGTCATAGATAAAGACAGTGGTTTCTAACTAAGTAAGAATTAAGATCTTGGCTTGAGCATGCTCAAAGCACAATGACAGTCTATGGGTAGATCCATTCATCCCATGCCCAGCTGAAGAGCTTAGATCATACCATGGAGAAATGCTTCCTCTGCATCAGTAGTATCACCAGCCTCCTTCCCAGTGGAGCTTTCAATGTCGCAGTATTTTTCTTGATGCTTGTACTTGTATGTAATATGTGCATGTGAATACACCTTCTCATCAGGTGTTCTGAATACTCACAATTTCTGCAAATAACTCAGTCACTATTTGCAGGATCCACTACTGAGTTCTGGCCGGCTTTGCTAATCATCCATCTTCACCTGGCAGTTATGTGTGGTGCTGTAAGAGAGTCTGTTCTCGTACTAACATCACCAAATCAACAGATATCTAGATGTCAGTTTAACCTGTCATTTTAACTTCTATAGTCTTCAACATCATAAACATTGTTTTGCATTAACATTCTTTCAGAACACCAGATTAGTATTACAGTTGCCTGAATAGGCAGTGTTCTCTATGTGACAGATCATCATCCAAGGTCCAAAATCACTAGCATTTCATATCTCCACCCAGAGAAGAAGTGTGTCGCACATTCTTGTCCTTGGTGCTATTCTATGGGCCAAGCTCATCTCAGAGTGCATGGAGTAAACAGCTCCACATCACAGCCGGTGGCACTGTTTTAAAGACCATACCACTCCCAAAACATAATGCTTCTATGGTACTCCATCACTGCACAGGATTTCCCGTGCAGTGGGCTGTCCAGTCTTCTTGGCTCATTTACACATTAAAAAATTTTCCAACATATTTCATCTGCTAAGTTAAACATTGAGTGTGACATTTCTTGAAATATGGCCTGTGACAATATGTATCCTGCCATGGAGGTGGAAGATGTCTGAATCATTCTTTTACATTGACCTCATATTGCTTTTTGCATAACTTATACAATTGTAATGTTTTATTATTGAGACTTACGGTGACATTTTACACGTCTTTTAACACTAGTCATGTTGTTGTATTCTTTTGAGAACAAGAGAAAATAGAAACTTCATTATTCCATTTTAGTTTATTTTTACTATCTATAACCTTTGCACATTTTTCAGAATGTATTTCTTTAAAATTTATTTTTCATCTGCCTGCATGAGGAACCATATTCCATACAATTTCGGAATGAGTATGACCTTCTTCACTTATATTCCTTTACATCATAATCTATAACTCTTTCGATATTCTCTTGCAAACATTATCATTGTATTTAATGCTGCTTTCCCATTTGTAGGATGCTTTCGGAATACTGTCTCTTAATTTCTTATAAGAACTGATACATTACCTTCACTCAGAGAGGAAAATACTCCTTCATTATTCGTAATACCTGACAGGTCAGTGTTCTGTATGAAATCTAATCTATTCCCTACAAAAGTAAAGGTCATCTTGTCTATGAGTCCAGCTTACCTAGGTGTAGGTCATCTCATCCGTGAGTCCGCCTAGCCTTACAAAAAAAGAAAATGCTCAGTGCTATCCCTTCTCTAGGTTCACTTTGCCTAACCCAGGCCATCTCAGTTATGAGTCCACTTACTGACAATCTTTCTTATACCATTTTATTTCGGCTCGCATCCTTCTGTGTACTGTGTTACCTTCTTAACAATGGAGAAGTGTTGTAGTAATTTCACACCCCTTTTCTCCTGTTGCTCGATTTACTATTATACATACATTTCATATGTTTTAAGATGTTAGCAAATCATTCACTTCCTTCCAACGTGTTTGATCACTTACACAGTATTGCATGGTAGAGTAATTATGATGTACACATACGTGGAAACAGTGTTTGCACAGCAATCACTGACATAGTGTAACTGAGGTGGAATAAGGGGAACCAGCCCGTGTTTGCCGAGGCAGAAGGAAAACAGTCTTAAAACCCATCCACAGACTGGCCGGCACACCGGACCTCGTCACTAATCTGCCAGGTGGATTTGTGGCGGGGACCGGCATGCCTTCCCACCCGGAAAGCAGTGCATTAGACTGCACTGCTAACCAGGGGGTCTTAGTGTATACCATACTGAATAGAAAAACTCAAAACAAAACACCCGAACTCTCAGACACACAGTACAGAAGACACACGGTAGTGTTTCTGTGTGAGGACCAGTCCCAGTGACGTACAGGCCAGGAAAGCCCTGGATTCAGCACATTTGCAATAATGACATCTAGCAATAATATTTGAAGCAATTACACTTCACAAAAAAACTCAAAAGAAAACATCAGTATACTCAGTCCCACTGTGCCGGGGGCACGTGCAAAGCATTGATGTCCGAGAAATGCACATAGTGACAACCAGAAGATGCAGTAGCCATAGCCAGCAAACACTCCATATGACCCATGGACCCCTCCCAGGTGTCTTTCATGAGACACCCTGTGATTTCCTTTAGTTTTTGGTGCATTCTACAAGCTCTCATTATATTTGTCACCTTTCTACTTTAGTTCTTAAAACATTAAAACTATATAATATGTTTAATACGTCTTCTGGTACCAAAATGTCCATATCCTTTGTGTATTTACCAATGTTAAGTCGTATCCTGTCTTGTAGGAAATACACAATTTCCAGTAACTGGAACTTTGATCATTTCTGCAAAACAAAGCATCATCGTGAATTTTCAGTAAGCCTGTTTCTGTACTTGGTAAAGCTTTTTGTTGTATTAATGACCATTTTTCACTGCAGTATGTTGATGCATTTTGTCTAGTGCTCCTTTTGATTTTCATAACCTCAACATTTGGGTTGTTACATTTCATGAAATTCACTCCAAAGATGGACCCAGGTCCTTCAGATTTTGTTACTGTTCTCATTCCTAATGGAAGTCGCAATAATTTGTCTAGTACTGTTTTGAGAGATGCCTTTACATTGTGTATATCTGTTTCATATTCTTGTACGACTAATACCCAGCACATCAGACGAATCTGTGGAGTCCGCTTTTCATTAAGAATGTTAAGGCTTAATGGTCCATTTATATCTCTGTCTTTGAGTCCCACATTAATGTTTGAAATTTTTGTACACTCGGAACTGTCACCAGTAATTCCTTTTTTGTGGCTGTGTAGTTAATTTCTGTTTTATCTAAGCTTTGGCTGTTGAATGATGTGGTATTATGAGTACCTAACTCTTTTTCCCACGTATCTCGAAATAATTTACGAGCGATTCTGCAATCTGATGCATCTGTAGAAAACTTGAAATATTCATTTATTTTGGATGTTTGAATATATGGGCTTGGACTAATGCCTGCTTAATATTACCAAAGCCTCTGAAGTTTCTTTATTACATCTCCAAACTGCTTTAATAAAGGCAGACGTGTCGGATCATTCATTGGTTATCCTTTTATAAATCGTCCGTAGAATCCGACTAGCCACAGAAATGAGCACAATTGTTTCATATTTCAGGGTTCAGGTAACTCTTTTGTTGCCCTTGTTCTGTCAGTGTCTGATTGTATACCTTCAGCTCCCATGGCGTGTCCTAGAAATTTAATTTCACTTCTCCCAGAGTGTGATTTAGGTAACTTAATAGTAATACCCTTTTTGTAGAGTTTACTATAAGTCCTTGGAAGTAAATTACAATGTTCATTCCCTATGTTTGATATTATCAATACATCACCAACATAAATTATCAGATCTTGCAGTAACTCATTATTTAGGGCTTCATCAATTGCTCTTATGAGCACCAATACTGAAATATTTAAACCAAACGATTGTACTCTTTACAATTTTCCTTCAGAGAGGAAGGCAGTAATTGCTCTGGAATCTTTGTGAAGTCTCACCTGCCAATAGTCAGTAGTGACGGCCATTGAACTGAAATATTGTGCATTTGCAAACTTTGACAATAGTTCTGCTATACACACTGGGCAATCATGTTCTGTTTCAATGTGTTTATTCAACACACTCACATTTAGAATCAACCGTACGCCTCCTGTGGATTTTCGTACAACTTGTAGTGGATTATTACAAATGCTCTTGCTTCTTTCAATTATTCTATTTTCTACCATTTTTGCTAATATCCTCGTGTACTGCTAGTCTTAAATTTAAGGGAACAGCATTTGGTTTACAAAAGAATGGTGTACTATCTTCCGTAATTTTTTTACACATTTATTCACCAATAACTCCAGGTTTGTCAGAAAATACCTCTGGAATATTCTTGTTTCTGTACGTTAGTTAATACCTTCGACTCCTGAGCCATTTCTCTTATTTGTTACATGGATCCTATATCACTTAATAATACTGGTTCTTTTTTTTTTAATTAATTCTGTGTATACTGCTAATCGCCAAAAGGCATGCATTAGAGTTCTCTTCCCTCATTACTTTTAAGCAATACCTTATGCTTGGACTTATCATTGTACCGTGATAGTGCTTTGTTCTTAAAGTCTAAGTGAACATTATAAGTAATCAAACAGTTAAGACCTAAGAGCACCTCTATGTTTATGTTACATACTGCAAACAAAAATCAAACACTGGAAAATCCAGGGTTGAATATAACAATATTATATTATGAAAAGGAAAGTTGCTACTCACCACATAGCGGAGATGCTGAGTCACAGATAGGCACAACGAAAAGACTGTGACAAATAAAGCTTCAGCCATTAAGGCTTTCGTGAACAATAGACGCACACACACACACACACACACACACACACACACACACAAAATCATTGACTGGAACATGGCCTTTGAGAGTAATGATGGGACCAGCAGAATACCATTATATGGCTGCCCACACCATCACACTTCCACCTCTGTGCTTAACCATTGGAATCAAGCAATCAGGATTGTAGGCTTCTTTTGGCATACTCCAGACATAAACACAGCCCGATATTGGAAATAATGAAAATGTTGACTCGTCAGACTATATGACGTGTTTTCACAGATTTATGCTCCTGGCACCATATTTTATGCTTCTTTGTGTATTTGTTTAACCACCAGACTGCCCCACTCGCAGTGTCACAATCATATGCAACTCTATTTCCTTTGTAAATAAATTGTAACTAATATTATTGATAGTCACAACACTCTACTCAAATTACTAATAAATCTTAGTCAGCATTTTAACAGCTCACAATGTGTGCGGCCTGGACTGCAACAGCTGTGAGTTGTCTAGTGTTGGTGTCGTGGAGCAAAGTCTCATAGTCTTATTGCATAGAATTCCCAATGAGTAAATGGAGCAGGGACAGTTGCTCATAGATAGAAAGCTTCTCAGTCGGCTGCTCCCACTTCTTCATTGTTGGGCACTCATGTTGCATGAACCATCACCTTCACTCTTCTTTGTATTTTATTGATAATTCATTGCAGTCAGAGGCTTTTGCTATTTTCCGACTACTAATAAACAATTATTCTTGACTTCGCAGTACCAAAGTGGAAATAAATATAAAAAAAGTGTTGTTGATGTCAAGGGCACCCAGCCTAACTTGCTAGCAAAATCTTCATAATTTTTCAAAATTTTTTTATCTTGTAATAGTTGCTCTCTTTCCACTTCTCCACTGTTATTCACGTCCATCAGAGGACACTAGATGCAGCATCACGGTGGTCTGATTGATGCTTTTACTTAAGTGTGTAATACTTGTAAATGCACATAATGTCTCGTCGGGTATCTTTAATACTTACAATTTCTGTAAATAATTTGGTTGCCGTTTGCAGTAGCGGACCAGACCTGCTACTCGGTTCCGGTCTGCGGTGCTAATGGTTCTTCTACACATGGCTGTAAGAGAGGCTGTTCTACTGCTAATGTCACCAAATCCACAAATACCCTGATGTCAGTTTAACTTATATATTCTTCAACATCATAAACAGCAGTTCACATTAAAGATCTTTCCAACACCAAATTAGTGTTATAATTGCCTGAATCAACAATGTTGCCTATGTGACAGATCGACACCCAAGGTCCAAAATCAACATAATTTCATATCTCTGCACAGAGAAGCAGCTGGCTGCACATTATCATCCATTGCACAATTCCTTGGGCTGAGCTCATCTCTGGTGTGGCACCAGTATGAAGTAAGTGGCCCCACATCACAGCAGGTGGCAATGTTATAACAGCAGTGCCACTCCCCATACATAAGGCTTCCATAGATTAGTCTGTCTCCGCACAGAATTTCACAGGCAATGGACTGTCTGGTCTTTTTGCCTAACCTACACATTAAGAATTCTTTCAACATATTTCGTTGGCTAAGATAAAGCTCGAGTGTGACATGCTATTTCCTACAAAACAGCCTGTGCCACTACAAGCCATGAAAAGTTACATGGGACTGAACTCGACAGTGGGAGGGCTGGAAGTGTATAATACAGCACCCAGTGGAAGATAAGTCAGTCATCAGAACCTTCTGAAGAGAACAGTATGTCAGTTTGCCAAAATATTGCACTATTTGGACAGCCATCTGATTTCCTGAGAACATTTGAAAATCACTGGGAAAGCTTAAAATCACAGTTATGTTCTTGTTTATACTTCATCTTCAAGGATTAGTCCTTTTGGCTTGTTGTACCTCAGAGTTGTTTACACTGCTTCCTTATGGGATGTCCAATGTTTCACTTTCCTATTGGATTATATAGTTTTGCAGATTTAGTTATCCTATTATTAGACACACGTTGGATATTGTCTTAACAGTTGTGTCTGTATTTCTCAGTTGTAATGGGTCCAAACATTTAATCTTGTCTAATGTTTGCGTTTCTTTTATGATCCAGTAATGAATGTCCCACTATGATGGAAGTAACTTCATCTCTGATGATTCAGTTCCTTGTAATTGATCAGTCCAACATTCGCTAATATACAGCAGCAAAGGCAAGGTTGTTAATTTGTAAAGTGACTCACTTTACTTTGTAAAGTAATAGCTTACGAGGTCACTGTGTGTAAATTTATTTTCACTTCAACTAATTATTTCTTCGTCGTTTTATACTTTCTGAGTAATGCTTCCTGTACAGTTGTTTCTGTTAACACACAAGGATAGCTAATGGAACACAGACTTATTTCAAAATGGTTGAGGCCATCATTGTCAATTTCTTTAACGTTTTGTTTCAGTAGCAATAATTCCATTACGTTACAAACGCTTGCATTTTCCATACTCGTAACCTGATGAAAAGTTTCATCGTTTTGTGGTTTTATTTGTAAAATTTAGTGGAAACCTGTCATGAAATTCATTAAATCATTTTCTTTGCAGTGCAACACTCTTCTACATAGTAAAAGGAAAAGAAAAGTACACATTTGTTGTTAAAATCAGACGACGTGTTATTTGTACGTTACTGAATGGTATGAGTGCACACAGAGATGATGATACAATGATGCGAAATGGCTGCCTTACGTTATGCCAGTTCAAGATACCAGAAGATGTTGTAAGTATTTCCTAGTTCATGTTTACTTTCTGTGTGTTGTTTCATATTTCAGTAATAAGTAATTTTTCTGGTGACGCAATTCATTTATGTTTTACAACATCTTTAATAACATTGTACATGTCATCCTTACTGTCATCAGTCGCCATTTGCTTAGTTTTGTTAGAATGGTGAAAGAGAAAAGGTAAAGCATATGTTCAGTTGGACATGGATGGAGAAAAAACTTGACCAAGACTTAATTTAAATAACCTTCATGACATTTCACTGAATTATGGAAACTGTAGAAAACCTTAATCAGCATGACTGTGTACATAATCTTCTCTATATATGCGTCCAAAAGACAGTGTCCTGACCGACTGGCTCCTCATTGCCCAGCCCAAACCACTAAGGATAGGTACTTGAAACTTGGAGAAAGTGTGGATCTTATACTGTGGGCATTGTTTAAGAAGAGACTTTTCAACATTCAAATCCTAAGGGGGTGAAATAGGAGATGAAGGCTTTTTTTATGTCACTATTAAGGTAGTTTTGAAGCTAGATGTACAAAAATTGGTACTTGATTTCTCAGCCAGAAATAAAGAAATTTGTGTTTCAGCACTTTTGGAAATGTAACCCTGTTGGGGTGAAATAGTGGGCAAAAGCCTTTTTTGAAAATAAGTACTAAAATATTTTTATAGCTATATCTATGAACATTGGTATTTGACGTCTCGGTTACAAATAAAAAAAATACGTGTTTCAGTGTTTTTGAAAATTGAGACCTTAAGGGGGAGGGGGGGGGGTGAAACAGGGGATGAATTTTTGTATGAAAGTATTTTGTTATGAAAGCATTTTTAAAGCTAAATCGGTGAACATTTAAATTTGGCTTTTCAGAAATAAAAAAAAATGTGTTTCAATGTTTTTGGAAATTCAACCCCTATGGGGGTGAAATGGGTGATGAAAGTTTTTATGGAAATATTTCATTGTGCAAGAATTTTGAAAATTTTTATTTGGTTTCTTTTAGAAATAAAGCATTCGCATGTCACTCTTTTTGGAAATTCAGTCCTCGGGGGTAAAATGGGGAATGCAAGTTTTTATGGAAATATTTCATTGTGCAAGCATTTTTGAAGGTAAATCTATGAAAATTTATATTTGACTTCTCTATTAGAAATAAAACATAAGCGTGTCACTGTTTTTTGGAATTTAACCTGTAAGGGGATGAAATGCTTTATGAAAATATTACATTGTGAAAGCATTTTTAAAGCTAAATCCTTGAAAACTGGTGTTTGGCTTCTTGGCTAGAGATGAAAAAATATGTGTTCCACTGTTTTTGGAAATTCAACCCCTAAGGGTGAAATAGGGTCAGACTGATTCACTGACTCATCATCGCCCAGCCCAAACTGCTAAGGATAGAAACTCAAAGTTTGAAGAGAGTGTGCAGCTTATACTGTAGGCATAATTTAAGAAGGGATTGTCTGAAATTCCACTCCTAAGGGAGTGAAACAGGGGGTGAAAGACTTTTTAAAATTGTATCCCTATTAAGGGAATTTTGAAGCTAGAACTACAAAAACTGATATTAGGTTTCTCAGCCAGAAAATAAGAAATACTTGTTTTAGCATTTTTGGAAATTCAACCACTAAGGAGGTAAAGTAGCTGACAATATCTGGAATTTCAACCACTAAGGGAATGCAATAGATGATGAAAATTTTTAAGAAAATATTTTGTTACATTAAAAAAATTTACAGCTAAATTTATGAAAATTGGTATTTCACTTCTTGGTTAGATATAAAAAAATATTTGTTAGAGGATGAAAGTTGCTATGGTTATTTCTCCACAAAAATGCAAAAGCCATGATTAACAAAAACTTTGGACTCCGGCTACCAGAATTGTGTTTTGGTCAGAAGTACATTTGGCCTTAATTAGCTTGAAAAGCTTAGAAGGTGTTGCAACTTGTGAACAACCTAAAAATTTGAATAAATAAAAACAACAACAAAAATCTGTGCAGGTCATACAGACTACACGAGTGAAGCAGTGGCCGCTAAGCTAGTCTGTTCTATACAAGTGACCACATTGTGTATAACGGAGGATGTTGAGACCATCTCCATCATTTTGCAGTTTTTCTGCCCATTCGCAAGTGATGCATTGCAAAAATAACTGACAATAAGTTGTCATACTAGCTCAGATTTCTCTGATTTTATTGCCATGGTCTCTTTGTGACCTACTTGTGGTAGGAACTAATGTGTTATTTCGCGCTTTTTGGGACACAAATTCATGGGAATGTCAACATTAAACTTTCATGTGGTATTTGTTATTGTAGTTGGATGAGCATATCCCTAATGTTCTTGTGCTACTCAAAGAACTCCATTATGAATCATGCTGCTATTCTTTGAATATTTTCTGTCTCTATTAATACTACTTAGTGGGGATCTTAAAGTTGGAAGCAACACTTGGTAATCAGTTTAACAAGGGTTATGCAAGCTACTTCCTTTGTGAGAGACCTACATTTCTTTAGGATTCTTCCAGTGAATCCTAAACTGTTTCCTATCTTGTTAGTAAGTAATTTTGTACTTTTCCCACTTCAAAGCATTCTGGGGACATACTCTTAGGTGTACCGTCAAAACTTTTTGGTGAGTAGGAACTTCATCAAAACGTTGTGACAGCATGATGCCACAACTTGGCTGATAACCTGAGAAGATTTCCACAATATAAATTCATTGAGAATGCCTGAATTCTCATATACTGTTAAATATTCAGTAAGTGTGACTATTTCCAGGTATAAATCACCAATTGTGTAACCAAACAGTAATGGACCTTCAAATTGTTTATACACAGTATTTTACATTTTCATATGTTGAAGGTAAACTGTGATACCCTGCACCAAGTGTTGATGCTCTACAGGTCTTTCTACATTTTGTTACAATTTTTTGCTGCTATTACTTTTCAGTGTACAGCATGTCATTTGCAAAAACTCATTGAACTTCCAAGATTACTGATCAGGTGTTTCATGAACAGGATGATCCACTTAAACATTTCAACACAAATAGCTCTGGAACAAGTATAGATATAAAAAGCAACTTTCACTTGTATGAATGTAAGGCAGGGGCTCATTAAATTAAATACTATGAGATATTCTAAAACATAAGAAAATATTGTTTTCAACGTAAACTTATATTTTTTTAAAGAGGACACTCCATGTTATTTCTTACACAATCAATAACATGAAAAATCACAAAAAGAATGGCATTGGTTGCATTGCAGTACATTAGTTACAGCCCAAGAAATTGAAAAGCAAAATTGATGCTTGAAATAAATGAAATGTGTCCCTATTGCGGATCCCATGATGCAAGTGTGAACTCCACGTTGCTTGTAATTATGATGTGACTAACACACTATGATGCAACAAATGCTGTACTTATTGCTATTTAAACTGTTATTAAGTGGAGTGGAAATAATACAGATGTCCAGTCACACACAGTGAAAATTAAGGAAAGGGTTTACTCATTTGTGCTTTATTGATCTTTAATTGCATGCTAGGATGCACGTAATGGTAACGAGAAACTGAATATCACTGGTCAGGGCAAATATAATTAATGGCTGACCAAGGATCTAACAAGGTAGCAAATGGTAGTTGTATGTAGTTCTGTGACTGAACACCTGTATTGTTTCCAGTCTACTTAATAACAATATAAACAGCAATAAGTAAAGTGATTGTTGCTTTGTAGTACATCAGTCACATAGCAATTATGAGCAATGTGGGATTCATGCTTGCAACTCAGGATGTGCAGCAGCGGTGCCTTTTTTATAAAAAATATTATTATTATTATTATTATTATTAT
Source organism: Schistocerca nitens (assembly GCF_023898315.1). NCBI lineage: Eukaryota > Metazoa > Arthropoda > Insecta > Orthoptera > Acrididae > Schistocerca > Schistocerca nitens. Next base: position 305,326,503 of record NC_064614.1, read on the forward strand.
TATTATTATTAGAAGTGTCAACTATACTTTGTAATTTCTCAGGATGTAACTGACATATTATTGTGATGCATCCAACACCATTCTTTTCTTGATTTTTCATGTTATTTATTGGGTAAGAAATAATATGGGATGTCCATTAAAAAAAATTGATTTTTAATGTTATTTATTGTGTAAGAAATAATTTGGGGTGTTCATTTAAAAAAAAAAAAAAAAAAACATAAGTCTATGTTGAAAAATAATATTTTCTTATGTCTTAGAATGTCACATAGTATTTGCTTTTGTGAGCCCCTGCTTTACATTCATATCCATGAAAGTTGTTTTTCAGTATCTGTTGTTGTTCCAGAGACTTTTGAACTGAAATTTGTATTGGACAACCCTGCTTATTTCCAACTGTGACACTCAGTTGTGATATTTCAAAATTAATTTTGCGTCTGATGATTTTTTCCCCATTAGTGTACAACATGCGGAGTTTTAAGTGCCAAGGACTCTTCAATTCAGTGCTGAATCTTGTCCAATATTTTGTAAGCTCATATTTTGTCCACTCAGTGACAGTGTTGAACTATGTCATATGTCTTCCAAAAGTCAAGTGGCGTTGCTTTACCCTGAGTGCTGCTATCTGTCAGATATTAGAACAACCCTGTTCCTTATAAAAATGAGTTTGTGTCACGGCACTCAATGATTAATTGGACTTTCTGCCATCAAAGAAATGAAACTTGTTGTTTATTAAGGAAAGACAATGGTATTCTTACAGTGTTTAATGCAAACGAGGAGTCCTAGTGAAAGATGGTGAGATAGAAGAGAGCTAGTTGAGACACTAAGTTTGAGGTATCTGTAGCTTTTGAATTACAAAAACTTCGCTCTTCATGAGTAAGGATATACATAAGAAACAAGAAAAGTAAATGATGTGATTTACAACTGTTGGAGGAAGAGGAATTTTGCTTCAAACTATGGACCAAGAAAGACAAAAGATGTGGAGAATGATTAAGGGACAGATGATAACAACATGATGATAACAGAAATTCCAGAATGGCTACAACTAACAAAAACTAATGAAAAGCAACCGCTCATATGCAGAAAACACACACACACACACACACACACACACACACCTGGATGAAAATGGAAATAAAAGCCTTGACTTGTGTTTTTTTAATATAATACGACTCATGAACAGTAGGTCAACATGACTTCAGTGCGTCATTCCAGTATCCATAATAATTCTTCTGAATACACTTCGTAGTAATATCATAAATGAAGACCTCTCTTTTGTTCTTTATGTTCTGATGTTTGTTACATTTGATATCCACTCTCTCCAACAAAAAGCCAAAGCTCTAATTTTTTGAGAAATTAAACAGTTGTATATATCTCAAATACTGAAAGCATTTTATCATTTGTTTTATACGTTAGAGCCTAACAAATCCCAATAGGGAACTGCAATTCACACAGATCGACTAGCCATACACATAAGGCAACATTATCCAATGTCAACAAGGTCACTGTTTGATTCTGAAGAATCATTCAGCCCTGCAAACAGAAAGATTCTGTTGGTATAGGGTCATTCCATATCAAATCGCCCAATAAAAAATAAATTTTACACCCACCTCCTGAGATTTTCATGAAATTTGGCTCAAATGGTTCTAATACCATCCTGACAACACCTGCAATTTTTTTTTTGCTGTATCTCTTACAGTTTTTTTTTATATAAATTTTTAAAGTTTTTATGTTTTGCGTTTTCTGAACCTTCGGAAATGGTCAATTTAATTTGTATTCAAAACTTTAAATTTGCTTATCTTAAAAACTCTTTTAGATAACATCATGAATTTTTGCAGCAAGTTTATTTATTATACATATTTGAAGATAAAAATGATGATATTAAAATATATTAATATTTTCTATGAAAAAAATATATATGTGTGTTTTTTTTTTTTTTACGGATGTTTTGTTTTATAAGAATTGCAATATCTAGAGTCTCAGACCTGATAGAATGCTCAAATTTGTTTTAATTTACTCTTAAACATATAGGCTATTTGATAAAACAAAAATAATGATGGCTTTTTAACATGTTTATTAATTATAGTAGATTACATTAGAATTATGTACAAAGATACTTACGACACTTATGTATAACCCAACTGATTGCTTGAAACATTGAATTTTTTGAGTAATTTTGTCTTTTTAATAAACATTAATGCTGATTCAAACTGTTTTTCCACTTCATCCAAGAGCTTTCAGTTCTTTTGATACAGTCTTTTTTGAAGTAATACATTCTCCCAGTGCCGCTTGATTGAGGTGCGTCTACTACGCAGACTATGTGCTCCAAAGGCACTATGCAGGAATCTTCTCTTTCAGGCCAATAAAATGATGCAGCAGGTCCTGAAGGATGTAGAAATAGAATTTCTGCATCTTCTTCATCATTGAATATTGTTTTTACCAGTCCAAAGTACCAGTTACCATCATAATTTGCAGCCACATAGCTATTTATGGATGGTTCAACACGAACCCAATCAGAAGAAGAATGGAAAGAAAAGACTAAGGAGGGTTTTACACTATCTGTAGTCCTTCTAATTTCAAGGTTGTTTGTTGGAAGTGGTTTGAAGTTATGAAAACTTCTTGTTCCAGGAATGGTTCGGGTTGCTGAAAAACGTTTTTCTAGTTTTAACCGTAGCAAATCAGCTTCTTTTTTGTCAATAAAGTGAAAATGAATGTTTTCAATATTTTTTTCACAAAACTTATACACATCGATTGCTGTCATTACTTGTTCTTTGTCTGAAAGCTGTAGACTGGCTTTCCTTAAAATTCTTTTAATAGTTCCTCCTAGGCCATCACAAATTGACTTCCCATGACTTGTTGCAAAAAAAAGAGTGTTGGGCCTTCAAATTAGTCTCTCAAGTGTTCAGTCAAATTTTTAAAACTGTTTCTATTTTTGTACTGCCCAGCACAACCATCTGTAAAGTAGTGAACTGAGTCAATGTCAGTATGATGTAATGACAGCCACTTTGTAATTTCTTTTTGTACAAAGTTAACAAAACCAGTGTCATGTTCTTGGTCATCACTAATAAAACAGTGGTTGGAAACAAAAACATTGTTTTCCTCATTTCTTAGAAAAACTCCAACTGGGTGTAGAATACAACCACCTCTATTCCAGTGGTAAATTTGGATCTCATTTTGTATAACAAAGGAATAATTTTCACTGAAATCCATCACAATAATTGCTGTTTTGGGTGGTGGGTCTTCTTTCAATCTTTTAAAGGCTGCTGATTGGGATTTTGCTATAAACGAGTTCGGGGTGAGCTTTTCCAATGACCTGACCAATAAAGAAATGTAGTCTTCAACACTGATAGACTGTTTGATAATTTCTGCCCTGTCTGTGTTAACCCACTGACTGATTACAATTTCTTCTTCTAAATCATAATATTCACTTAGTTTTTCAGTTAAGCACTCTGTTAGTGCAGTATTTGCAGGACAACTGTTGCAATGATGTAGCATGCAGTTTTGGTTTTCTGTGTTGCACACAAGCATCTTAATTAGGTCTTTATAAGATTCTTAAATTTTCACAGCATCCAGTAATAGTTTAACATTCTGGTGGATACTGCATACACATACAGTGTGTGTGCCTGCAGCACCAGCAAGGATACACCATTTAGGTCTCAAGAAACAAAATTTTGAAAATCCTATTTCTACCTTGGGATTCTCCTATTTGAAATAATAATAGAGTTCTCTCAAGTTACACAAAATGAGTCTTTTTTGCATGTACACATTTTCTTGAACACTTACTTTGTCTTTCGTTCCAGGTAGCACTCTGGAACTTTCATCCTTTTCATAAAAATCTGTTACAAGTCTTACTGTATTTTCAGAAAGAGTTTTACCTTCTTTTGGACCAGGAGTTTCCAAAATACCCTTTTCAGATTTTAGCTTTCTAGCTTGTCGCACCATGTACTCACTTACATTAAATTCTTTCATCACTTTATTTCGACTCCAAGAATCTGGAGCCAAGGTCAGAATCTGGATTTTTCTAGACCTCCCAACAGATGAAATCTTCTCATTCATAAGAGAAATCATTACATCAAAATCCTTTGCTTTCTCAACCACACTTTTATCTTCTTCGTCATCATCAGAACTTGGTGCATCATATTTTAATGCTTTTGAAACCGCCTTTTTTGCAGTCTTTTCAATACTGCTAACCTTCCTTTTAAAATAAGACCCTTTACTTTGTTCTGACAAGCCATGAAGCTTTATTAGTGTTAAACCTAAATAATCGAGAACAATGTTTGTTTGTACGAGGGATTCATTTCTGGATTCCAATGATTCTAATTCAACCATGACTTCATCATCTGTTTCACTTTCATTGACTTCAACTCTTAATTTTTCCTCACAAAAGTTACGGCATATTGAGCAAAGCTTTTGTCCGGGTTTTATGCTAATATTTTTTGTCAGTAATTGTTTAGAAAGATCCAAGCCTACACTTCTCAACGATTTTTTGATGGGCTTTTTGTGTTTTTTAGTTGGTCTACACATGTTGTTTGATACTTTTCAAAAACATTTAAAAAGTAGTAGCTGTGGTGTGAACATATATTCTTAAATTCACACAGATTAATTCTAGATCGTAAGTGGATCAAATCTTTTTCTTCCTCACTCAATTCTGATACTGGTTGTAACTTTTTTGAAGGTGTGTAGGTTGTTTGGAAACAGTCAGATTTTTTAAATAACCCTACACTACAGGTTTGAATATCTGACATACTGATTTCACTTTTGGTCTGATTACTGTTCTGGTTACTTTTATAGGATATTGGAAAAGAATCTCTGTAAACTAAGTAACAGTACTTACTGAGAGTTCGAATAAACTTAATAAAATACTATCCAAGCACTATTTAACACTGTAATAATTTTTTACTTCAAAACACAGGAGTAACAAAACAAAATCCAAGTGTACATTGCTACTCCAAGAAGACAAAAACTTATTTTCGGTGTCTAAGTCACTTGGTATTTTTTGTTTTTAAAATATAATTAATATTATTTTAAAAATTAGATAACTATTAAACAGGTTAAAAAGCCAACATAATTTTTCTTTTATCTAATAGCCTATACAATTAAGAGTATTTTAAAACAAATTTGAGATTTCTATCAGGTCTGAGACTCTAGATATTGCAGTTTTTGTAAAACTAAACATCCGTTAGCTAAAAAAAAATAAAAAACTTGTAAATTGTTTTTCATTTGGAAGATTTTAATATATCTTTATGGTAATTTTTTTTAACATTTAGATATAATACACAAACTTATTCCAAAATTTCATACTGATATCTTGAGTATTCTTTAATATACAAATTTTTTTAGTTGTGAGGACACGCTAAGTTACAATTTCCGACTGCTGAAACAACGCCAAATCTAAAAACTTTAAACATTTATAAAAAAAAAAAAAACTATAAGAGATAGAGCAAAAAAATTTTACAAGTGCTTTCAGGATGATAAAAGAAGTAATTGTACCAAGATTCATCAAAATCTGACATGGTTGGTGTCAAGGCCTGGGTGACTTGACATGGAATGACCCTATAGTACACTGGATTTGTGTGAGATAGAGGTACTTATTTGTTACACATTACATTACGTAGATCCCAGCATAAAGAAGACCTCAAGGAATATCAAAGAAATCTGTCCTGTTTTATATATTCTGTACAGTATGAGCATCTCCTCTCTGTTGTGGGCCAGATCATCCATATACCATTTTTATATTTTCTTTTTTTGTTTATGTGTGGATGTAGTTTTGATTAATGTTGAACAGGAGTACCACAAATCAGTGACTATTTTAAGAAAGTTATAAAACACTGTTTAACAGTATCCTTCCCGGTTTGTATGTTGCACACAAAATCCCAATTTACATCTGCTAATTCCATAAATAAATTAATATATACCTCTTTCTGTCCTCTAGGCTTGCATTGATTGAAGGGTCTGACCAATGTTCACAGCAGAAGATTGAAAGGTAGAGGTTCATGATCTGCAAGAACTCCACCAGATAGTCTGACGTCATAAATACCGCCTGAAAAATAAAAATAATATTATCCAAGCAAGCATTATTCCCTGTGGGGCTGGAGTTTGTACAATGTAAATTCAGTAATTTTAAGATATTAAAAAATCTTCTTGTAACACTTTCATTAGTGTTTGCCCTTTCTACATTGAAATTACCACAGCCAAAATAGAGACAAAGCCATTACCTAGCACAGTAGTATAAGTTTTAAATGCCAATTAGCTCCACAGATGATGAAGAGATTACAAGAATGTGTGATGACATAAAGGAAATTATCCAGATCATTAAGTGATATGAAAATTTAATTGTGATAGGGGACTGGAATTTGATAGTAGGGAAAAGAAGAGAAGGAAAAATAGCAGGAGTACAAGGACTGAGGGAAAGAAATTAAAGGGGAAGCTGCTCGGTAGAATTTGGCACAGAGCCTAACCCAATCATTGCTGATGCTTGGTTTAGGAATTGTGGAAGAAAGTTCTCCATGTAGAAGAGACCTGGAAACACTAAAAGGTTTCAGATAGAGTATAGAGTGGTAAGACTGAGATTTCAGTACCTGGTTTTCGACTGCAAAAAATTTAGACAGACAGCTGTGAGTGCTGAATATACTTTATTTATAATGTAAAAGTGAAGAAGGTACTATAAGGTAGGAAATTAAGGAGATAAGACATAGATAAACTGAAGAAACCAGAGGTTACTAGTAGTTACAAAAGAAGTGTTAGACAACTATTGACTGCAACAAGGGAAAGAATTGTCATAGAAAGTGAATTGCTAATTTTGAGAGATGATGTGCTGAAGGCAGCAGAGGATCAAGTTGGCAAAAAGACAAGGCCCTGTAGAAATCACTGGAAAACATACAAAATATTGAATTATTGAAAATGGATAAAGTATAAGAATGCAGCAAATGAATTGGTTAAAAAGGGAATGCAGATATCAAAGAATGGGATTGACAGAAAGTCCAAAATGGGAGAACAGGAATGGCCAGAGGAGAAATGCAAGGCTGTAGAAGCATGCATGACTATGAGAAAGATAAATGTCACCACCTGTAGGAAAATTATAGAAACACATGTAGAAAAGAGAATATCAAGAGCTCATATGGCAAGCAACTGCTAAGATGAAGGGAATGTTGAAAGGTGGAAGAAATATACAGGGTGATTCAAAAAGAATACCACAACTTTAGGAATTTAAAACTCTGCAACGACAAAAGGCAGAGCTAAGCACTATCTGTCGGCGAATTAAGGGAGCTATAAAGTTTCATTTAGTTGTACATTTGTTCGCTTGAGGCACTGTTGACTAGGCGTCAGCGTCAGTTGATGCTAAGATGGCGACCGCTCAACAGAAAGCTTTTTGTGTTATTGAGTACGGCAGAAGTGAATCGATGACAGTTGTTCAGCGTGCATTTCGAACGAAGTATGGTGTTAAACCTCCTGATAGGTGGTGTATTAAACGTTGGTATAAACAGTTTACAGAGAATGGGTGTTTGTGCAAAGGGAAAAGTTCTGGACGGCCGAGAACGAGTGATGAAAATGTAGCACGCATCCAGCAAGCATTTGTTCGCAGCCCAGGAAAATCGACTCGCAGAGCTAGCAGAGAGCTCGAACAAGAAGCACAACAATTCATATTTCAGCAGGATGGAGCGCCACCACATTGGCACTTATCTGTCTGTAACTACCTGAACGTCAACTACCCGAGGCGATGGATCGGCCGCCAGGCAGCCCGTGACAGAGCACTTCATCACTGGCCTCCAAGAAGCCCTGATCTTACCCCCTGCGATTTTTTCTTATGGGGGTATGTTAAGAATATGGTGTTTCGGCCACCTCTCCCAGCCACCATTGATGATTTGAAACGAGAAATAACAGCAGCTATCCAAACTGTTACGCCTGATATGCTACAGAGAGTGTGGAACGAGTTGGAGTATCGGGTTGATATTGCTCGAGTGTCTGGAGGGGGCCATATTGAACATCTCTGAACTTGTTTTTGAGTGGAAAAAAACCTTTTTAAATACTCTTTGTAATGATGTATAACAGAAGGTTATATTATGTTTCTTTCATTAAATACACATTTTTAAAGTTGTGGTATTCTTTTTGAATCACCCTGTATAGAAGGGCTTTACAAAGTAAACAAACCTGAAAACAAAGTTATGGAAAGAGAAGGTGTAGATCAGGATAAGAAGAGACATATGATTGTTAAGAAAAGTATAATAGAACACGGAGAGACCTGAGTCAAGATAAGAACCCAGAGTATATGACATTCTATCATGTTCTTTATATCCAGAGGCAAGTGGGGCCACAGCTGTCCCCTAGCTCTCAGTGAAAGGAAAAAAAATATAGTCTAGTCAGGTGCTCTTTTATCAAGAAAATGATTTAAAAGCCAATATTATGCAGCTTTTTATCAGGATTGGAACTGGAAACTTTTTATGGCTGCTTACAAGTCACCATTCATCTTCCAAAATATTGAAATTACCCTCAGGTCTAGTGCGCCCCTCCCCCTCTCCCCAGAAACAAATCATACGAACACCTGTGCCTGGTTCCAACTTGTATGTGAGAGATAAAATACACTCAGACATCAAGAAGAATATACAGGGTGACACAGAATAACAGGAATGTTTGAAATGAGTATTGGCAGCTATGGGCAGGTGGTAGCACTGTGGGTTCATGACAGTTAGTGAGTAAATAGTTCGCCATTTCACTAATTGTGGATCAGTGGAACGGACAACAGCATCCATTAGCCATAAAAATGTTTTGTGAAAACAATAGTTTGGTAGTGGCGCAGAGGGAGTTTCGACGTTTTGTATAATTTAGTACATCATGATACCATTCTGCCGAAACACTCAATAAAATGTTGGATTAATAACTTTGAGGAGACTGGATCTGCCCACAAGAAGAAACCAACAGAATGACCAAGAAGTGTGCGTTCTCCAGCGAACATTGATCTACACGAGTCTGTCTTACAGAGCCCATGGCGTTCAATTCGTAAGCAAGCAGCAGTGGTTGCAATGTCCAGGGGAGAAAGTGCTCGCAGAATTCTTCATCTCGATTTAAAATTTCATCCATACAAACTACAGATGGTGCAACAACTGAAGAACAATGAATACTGATTACGATTAGGATTCTGTCAACAAATGATAACAAAAACAAACAATGACAATGAATTTCTAAACAAGTTGTGGATGTCAGATGAGGCACATTTTCATCTCACAGGTTATGTGAATAAACAGAACTACCGTTTCCGGCAAATGATGTTTATGAGTGCCCTCTACATGCTAGTTAAGTGACAGCTGGTGTAGTGTTTCATCACATGAGATTACCAGACCATATTTTTTCACAAATGAACAGGGAAGCACGATAACTGTCAATGCTGATTGTTACGTGGAGATGTTACGACCTGGTTTCAACAGGACAGAGCGACATCACACACTGCACAGCAATCAATGGCATATGTGCGAGAATTGTTTGGCAACCATGTGATCTCACTATTCAGTAACATTCCCTGGCCCCCTAGATCACCAGATTTATCTGTCTGTGATTCTTTCTTGTGGGGCTACCTCAAGAGCAAAGTCTACATGACTCAACCAAGGACCCTTTATGAGCTAAAACAGAGAATTCAGGATGCAGTTCACAGTATCCCCACCGAGCGAGGTGGCGCAGTGGTTAGACACTGGACTCGCATTCGGGAGGACGACGGTACAATCCCGCGTCCGGCCATCCTGATTTAGGTTTTCCGTGATTTCCCTAAATCGCTCCAGGCAAATGCCGGGATGGTTCCTTTCAAAGGGCACGGCCGACTTCCTTCCCCAATCCGATGAGACCGATGACCTCGCTGTCTGGTCTCCTTCCCCAAACCAACCAACCAACCAACAGTATCCCGGCTGAGATGTTGCAGTGGTCAACGAGGAATCTCAACAGCAGATTTCACGAATGTATTCGTACAGGAGAACACTATCTAAAGGATGTAATTTTTAAAAAATGATAAATGCAATCAGTGTTTCGTAAGTCGCAAAGTTGTAAGGTTTCAGTTACTATGAGTGCAATTTCTTTCCTTCATCACTTCTAGTTTTATTGGATTGTGGAAATGTTCCCATTTTTCTGTGTCATCCTTTATAAATCCAGTTCAAAAGAAGGCATGTCCTGATGTATCTGAATATTGCAGAACCATCAGCTTCATAAGTGAGGGTTGTGAAGCACTGACACTAATTATTACAGAAATATGGGAAGACTGGTAGAAATTGACCATGAGGAAAATCGGTTGAGTTCCAGAGAAATACAGAAACACATGAGGCAAACTGACAGTACAACTTATCTTCAAAGAGAGACTGCAAGAAGGAAAACTTAAATTTACATCATTGTCAGTCATAGATACAGCTTTTGACAATATTCAATGAAATATACTATTTAAATACTTACAGTAGCAGACGTAAAACACAGGGAGCAAAAGGTTATCTAAAACTTATATAGGAACCAGGCAGCAATTGTAAGAGTCAAAGGGCATGAAAGGTAGGAAGTAGTTAAGAAGGCATTGAGATAAGGTTGTATGTAGTCTATTCATTCTGTACACTGAACCAAGCAGTAGGGGGGGGGGGGGGGGGGGCAGAAATTCGAAAAGTGATTTAAACTCCAATGAGGAGAAATTAAAACTATGATGTTTACCAATGACATTGCTATTCTGTCAGAAATGGCAAAGGACTTGGAAGAGCAGTTGAATGGATGGATAATGGAATTATTTTGGTCCCATTACAACTCTGCTACAAAACTAAGGCAATTGCAGATAACCATTAAGAGTTGGAGGTGTGGGTAGTGCACACCTGGACAAAACTGTCTGCATATATTTCCATTGTTAAGGCCCATGGACATCCTCAGTCACTAGTTGTGAGTGACAAAGTGCTGAAGGTGAATGATTTAGTGATGTTTCTGGGTCTCATCACGAATAACCAGCTCTTCTGGATGCTTCATTTCTTGAATCTAAAACTACAGACCATTAAAGTACTTAATATCCTATAGTGCCTTAGCCAGAGTTCCTGGAGAGTTAATAGAGCAAATGTAGGATCTTAGCTTGATTGTGAGTGCCAAGTGTATGGTTCAGCAAGATCCACACATCTAAAGGTCATTAAACTATCCCTCATGAGAGTATCGGGCTGGCCACTTACACATACAGTAACAGCAGCCCCATTGCAAGAGCCTGTGTGGAGATGTTGAGTCCTCACTGTCAAACCAGCAGCAGTAATAAAGTAATGTTTTTTGTGAATAGGTTACCATGGTATTTGTACTTGACAGTGTTACATCCACAAGATCCCAGCCATCTGCCACTTAATATTTGGCAAATGTAACTGGTAGTGAAAATTCTAGCACATATCTGACAGCAGCTGGTGTGATTTGCCTGTGCTTTCTGTTAGCAGTTGTAAGCTCTGCATTTCTCTTGAAGACATTGTATTTCATTTTGCATTTAATGACAGGTATAGATCCTGTTGTGGTATGATCAGCCTTGTGTTGGACTATTACAAACATTTCTTATCTCTCAGAACCATTGCTAGGGTACGTAAATTTCACTTTTTAACAGTATTGAGTCTTTACTAAGGTCTGTCCCTGGCCTGCTTCATGACAAGTGATTTCTACCAACCAAAATAGGATTAAAATATCTTTATGGCTTATTAGTGAACTTCATCAAATGATTACACTCAACTCACAACAAAAGTGCAGGTATGACTGATGGATTATGAATTTAACGTACTGCCCCCCTCCCCCCCTCCCCCCCTCCCCCCCCCCCCACTCTCTCTCTCTCTCTCTCTCTCTCTCTCTCTTGTTTGGTTTTGGACATTAATTAATATAGACATAGACAAATTGTTAACATTTTAGTTTCTGTTATTCAGTTGTATAATGGGCTGATTTTGTTACAGCTATTTGATTATGAGCGCCTTGTTCATATACTTCTACACATTGTGTCTGAAATGGAACAAGAAGGATTTGTGCAGAGAATAGGAATATACTTACTGAACTCTCTTGCCTGCCAAGTTGATGGATTCCAAAAGCAACTGCTGGGTGATCTTGGGGCAATAAATGTAAGTCATAAATGCCAAATTTACTGGAAATGCATGGTTATTAGACTTGCCATTCAAGTTTTACCATCAGTATCATAAACAGGAGATACTTTATGCCTTGAGGGAATACTTTTTGCTATCTCTCAAACAACTTTTGTTAGCTGCTGGGTAGCAGAATATGAATCAGTGTGATCTCTCAGATTTTCTCAGGATGATTGATTAATAGTGTGCATTTGGATGAACAGCCAATTTATAAATTCCTTTTGTGTGCACAATATTTTGAAGGCCAACACAGTTGTCTTCTGCAGGTGTTACAAGATGCGTTGTTATGTACATGCAGTGACCTCTACCTCTGTGCCTTGAACCATCACTCTCTGTAACAAATAAATTCTATGTTAAAGACTTTAATCTATAGAAATCAAACATTGTCAAAGAGAGTCTCTTCAAAGAACTACAACACCTACAAATAATGGGCTGGGTACTCATGTTGACAAATTCAGCAGGTGTTGCAATCAAAATCTACAATGTCTACAGAAAAGATTGAGACTGAGAAAGAAACAGAGAAGCCAAGAATTTCGTCTCTTGTCATACGGTGGCTCAATCTCCAGAAAGACAGGTAGACTCCTATGGGAGCACAGCATCTAGTGAATTTCACTCCCATCAGGGAAGATAAGTCTGGGAACTGGGAAAAGGTAGCAAAAAAAGGGCGAAAAAGGGAAACACTTGAATAAACTCCAGAAATTCAATTAGTAAATTGGTTTGGCTTGCTATCTGAAGTGGAGGAAGGTAGTTGAAAGTAGGTTGAAGCAGAATAGTAGCTTAAAGAAAAAAGACAGGTCAGGATCAAACCATAATAGGAAAAGAAGACTGCTGATTTTAGGCAGCAGTCATGGGAGGGTTGTGGGCCAGCAGCTTCAGGAGAAATTAGGTGCAGGGTACTAGGTTACAAGTTTTGTGAAACCAAGTGCTAGCCTTAGCCAGGTGACAGAAAACTTAGGTCATCTATGCAGGGACTTTGAGAAGGAAGATCAGGTAATTATATTTGGGGGAGCAGGAAACAGCCTGGCTATGAATCCAAGATACAGTATTAGGAGTGACCTGGATAAAATAGGAGCAGAAACTGAGCACACAAATGTAGGGTTTGTGGAGGTCTTTCAGTGCCATGATCAGCCCTGGGTAAACACTGCTGTAAAGCATGTTAACACTGAGCTGAACAGGATGCTCCAGACACTGGCAAAATCTCACGTAAGTTTTGTTCCAGTAAATGCTATTGGTAGGTGGGGATACACTACACATGGCCTACACCTGAATAGGATGGGGAAAAATAAGTTAGCTTCTCGATTAGCAGAAACTGTAAGGGAGTCCACAGTCACACAAGGGGTGATCCCTGTGGTTAATAGGTCCAGGCAGACAGTTTTTTTTAGGTTAAAGCCAAATTCCAGACAGATGACAATCAAGATAAATAGAATAAAAGAAACTTCATGTACAGTAAATAGGGGTAAAGCGAAGGGCAGTATCAACTTACTTCATCAAAATATCAGGGGAACAAAAAATAAAGTAGATGAGCTAGTAGTGTGTTTAGATGATCTCAAAAATAAGAATGAGATTGATATACTCTGTCTGTTTGAACACGATGTAACTGTGGGCATGGATAATGTCAGTATATGTGGGTATAATTTAGCATCTTACACTTGTAGATCTAGGATGGATAAAGGAGGAGTTGTCATTTTCATAAAACAAGGGTATAAATGCAAAACTGTAGAAGTTAGCAAATTTTGTGTTGATCAGCACTTTGAGGTTTGTGCATGTGAACTTCAGCTAGATAGTGTAGTATTGATATTAGCAACAGTGTAAGGTCCCAATTAGGAGACTGGGAGCTGTTCATGAATAAGTTTGACTCCCTATTATGCTGTCTGTCAGACAAAAAGAAGAAGTTATTAATCCGTGGTGATTTCAATGTAAACTTTCTAAGTAATTTTGATAGGAAAAGTGAACCAGAAGTGTTATTAACATCATATAACTTAGAATCAGTGATCAATTTACCTACATGTATAGCTCAAGACAGTAGCACGCTAATAGATAATGTATTTGTACAGAAAGAGGATGTAAAACAAATACATGCTTTCCCTGTGGTAAATGGAGTGTCAGGCCATGATGCACAACTGATTAACTTACAAAACCTAACAGGGTGTACAGTTCGGAAACCCTTAAGTAAAAGTGTGAGGTTGCTCAACTCGGTACCTATAGAGCACTTCAGAGAAAGCTTAAAAAATGTTAATTTGGGGTGATGTATATAATGAGCCAAATGCTAATGATAAATGCAACATATTTCTTGATAAATTTATATCCTTTTTTGAACATTGTTTCCCAAAAAAAATACTAAATGTAACACCACATACTTTTCAAGGAAACCTTGGATTACTACAGGTATTGAAGTGTCTTCAGAAAGAAAAAGAAAACTGTATGAGACACAAGAACTAGTAAAGATCCAGAAGTAGTTTTACACTATAAAAATTATTGTAACATACTGAGAAAACTTGTAAGGAAATCAAGAAATATGTATGTTATAGAGAAGAAATTAACAACTCCGACAATATAATAAGATCAATATGGAATGTTGTTAGAAAGGAGACAGGAAAGTAACCTCTGGGGTAGACAGTATTACTATTAAAGAGAACGAGACCATTCTAACCAACAGTACACAAGTAGCTAATGTATTTAACAACCATTTCTTAAATGTTGGGAAAAAATTTGGTGAGAACAGTTCAAAAGAAAAAGCCGGGCAGTACATGGAAGAGCCTTTTTGAAAAAAATTAGTCAGATTAAGTTTCACCTAACAATCTCTTGTGAAATAAGTAAAATTATTAAATCTTTGAAAAATAAATGTTCTGTTGGAGTAGATGACATCTCTAATAAGATATTAAAACAATGTGGAGCAATTACAGCTTATGTTCTGAGTCACACATGTAATGCATCACTATATCAAGGTATTTTCCCAGACAGGTTAAAATATGCCATTGTTAGGCCTCTCTACAAAAAGGGGAACACCACAGATGTCAATAATTATTAACCAGTATCCTTACTTACAGCATTTTCAAAATCTTCGAGAAAGTAATGTACTCAAGAGTGGTTAGCCATCTCAACAGTAATGGGTACTTAGTAAATCACAGTACGGATTTCAAAAATGCTGTTCCACTGAGACAGCAATATACAATTTCAATGTCCACATAATAGAGTCTTTAAATAGTAAAATGTCACCAATAGGAATTTTCTGTGACTTGTCCAAAGCATTTGATTGTGTGAACCATGACATTATGTTACAGAAACTACAGTTCTATGGTATAAGTAGAATAGCATATGAGTGGTTTAAGTCATACCTGCAGAACAGTAAGCAATAAGTTTCCTTATATGGGTCAAGTGATTTAAATAAGTTTGCCACTTCATATAACTGGGGTGAAATTACATCAGTTGTTCCACAGGGTTCAATCATGGGTCCCCTTCTGTTCTTGATATATGTGGGCGACCTCCCTATCTGAAACAGGAAGCTGAATTGACATTGTTTGCTGATGATACAAGCATCATTATTAATCCATTAAAAGAAACTCCAATTGAAAATGATACAAATAAGGTTTTTGGAAAAATTGATTAATTGGTTTTCAGCTGCAAAAAGTACAGCTCCTTCAATAAATATAACACATCAACAGAAGTCAGTAGACAGGGTAGAACATACTAAGTTTTTGGGTGTACATATAGATGAGAATCTTAATTGGAAAATTCATATTTTGGATCTTCTAAAGCGACTAGGTTCAGCAACTTTTGCAATCAGAATAATTGCCAATTTTGAGGATATAGAAATTAGTAAGTTAACGTCTTTGCATACTTTCACTCTTTGATGTAATACAGAATAATATTTTGGGGTAACTCAACATTTAGACAAAAAGTATTCACTGCTCAAAAGAAAGTGGTTAGAATAATGTGGGGTTCATAGTCGCACATCTTGTAGGCATCTTTTTAAAAGATTGGGATTCTTACAACATCCTCACAGTACATTTACTCACTAATGAAGTTCGTTCTCAACAACATGGACCAGTTTAAAAACAACAGTGACATTCATGATTATAATAACAGAAGAAAGAAAGACTTACACTATCCTTTACTCAGCACAGAAAGGGGTAAAATATGCTGCTATAAAACTTTTTGACAAATTACCAGATGAAATAAAATGTCTGACAGCAGCAGTAATAGCTTCAAAAATAAATTGAAATCATATCTCCTTGATCACTCCTCCTATACCATAAATGAATTCTTGATAGATAAATAAATCTATAAATATAGCATATGCATTTGGAACCATTTAAGGGAATCGGGTAAATAATAGAAATATTAATCTTTAACTCTCTTGTGCACTTGACACGTTCCACACCACAATGGCTACTGTACCGTGTGATTGATCAATGGAACACACAACCAGCTAACTAACTATCGCACTTCCCTGGGGCACTCCTGATGATACCCTTGTCACTGATGAACACTCGCCGATGACAATGTACTGGGTTTTACTATATCAGAAGTCATCGAGCCACTCACACATCTGTGGACTTATTCCATACGCTTGTACCTTCGTTAACAGCCTACAATGGGGCACTGTGTCAAATGCTTTCCGGAAATCTAGAAATACAGAATCTGCCTGTTGCCCTTCATACATGGTTTTTAGTATATAGTGTGAGAAAAGGACAAGCCGAGTTTCGCACAAGTGATGCTTTCTAAAACAAAAATGATGAGACCAATGCTGTGGTGCAATCACCAAGTTTCTAGGATAGGGTAGTTAATGAGTCTTATCAAAATAAAGATGTTATTATATTATTATAAACTGGATTGGAGGTTGCAATTTAAACAAGGCTGGAGTCCAGCACTCAGTTTGTTAGGATCTCGCCGAACATCTTATCCGCCAGAGCATCTTGGTAATTCCGACACCTACACTGTGACATATCATGATCTAATTACAAGACAGCTGTGACCTGTGATTAGCCACTGACTATTTTATTCCGTGACACAACCACGTCTTCCTTGTGGTGTGTTCAAATCCATCAGCTTCAGTGAATTCACATATTCCAGCCAACCTCATTGACCCTAATTAACTGTGCCATGTACCATCTACATTCCTACAGATATGCTTGTGATGCCCTTAGGAATCCATCTTCCACCATTGAATCCTGCTCTGTGGTTCAAACAACTCAAACGCCTGTTTCTGCATGTTATCCCACGTTACTTCCAATGAAACAAAGTATAGTTACATTGTCACTGCTCTCAGTGAGCACATGGCCACAGAGTGAAAGACATATTAACCTCATCACCAAGTGCTGATAAATACACTGCTGTAAAACATGCTCTGATATCAGTCGCTCAACCTAATCTGAAGCCAAACAACAACAAAAATTACTTCATATGAAGGAGTTAGGCAGTTGGATCGATGTATCTATCTTCTTGACTGCCCTGCCACAGCACTGACAATGATTTTTGCTTCTGTGCTGCCATTGGTTCCACAATAAAGACCGTTTCCACTGTCACGCTGTCACCAAACATCTGCCTTCCCCTTGAGATTGTATGGTGATTCATAGTGAAAAACATGGTATACTCCAAGCTTGGAGCAGTTCTTCTTCTTCTTCTCCCCCCCCCCCCCCCTACCCCCAGGCTGATACTGGATTTTCACCATCACCGCCTCCTCAATAAAACTGCTAAGTTGGTTAGCCATGGGGGTTTACGCTATTAGACAACACTGCCATATACATCATCACTGGCAATTTACCATATCTAGAGCTGCTTTGACAGTTCACAGAGGTGGTTCAGTAGCTGTCCACAATAGAGCACCGTAAGCACGTGGCAGATCCGCATGATGTTTACATGGCTAAGAGGTGTGAGGGACAGGGGAATACACTTTGCACACTTTGGCAAAAGTTGCCAAAGATTACCGATGCTGCTCCGCCGAATGACAAGAGAGTGAGCACTCGTACACAGCCACATGGATAGCACAGCCAAATGTGCACTTCTTCACAGCCTTGTGGATGTCATGCAAATACATTCACTTGTGCATAGACAGTGAATTTGCAGAGCGTGCATGTGTGATAAGCTTCGCTTACCGCCAGTTTAGGGTGAAAATTATTCAAGTGATGAATACAGATAAAAACTGTCATTTGTTTTCCATGAATAACAAATATTATTTAAAACATTATTCACTTACATGACCAAACACATTTATTCAGTACAACAAATAACAGGAAAATTTGATATTCAGTGACATTTATTGCTCCAATTCCCTGTCATTTATTAAACATATGTACTTTTTGTTGCATTTAAATTAGGTTTCAGAACAATTCTTTTTTCAAACATCTCATCAGAAATTTTACTTGATTTTCTAAGATGTACCACTGTGACACTAAGGAAAATACATTCTCTACATGCAAAGATGATATCAGTGTGTTATATCTCTTGAATTCGTCTTTATTTGATGATAATGGTATGTGACAAAACCTTCTTCAGAAAAAATTGAGAACTCATCAGTTCCACTGTAGTCTGTGGAAAAAAATTCATTGTAATTCCACATTAGCTCCACTTACCAAAATTCATTCAAAATAAAATTTTCTTTTTACATCATAACGTCATTTGAAATTGTGACCCAAATTCTTTGACATTTCTTTGGCTGTTGGATGTCTGTAGTTTGTTGTAAGCCTCCCTTGGTAATGGGCAGCATTACAGGTGAACTGTTTGTTTTTAAATCATTGATAAGACAATTCTGCAGTAATTGAAGTTAGTGTAGAAAAGCAAAAGAGTCTTCCAATCACTTCTTAACACTTTCTCAGTAAAATAGTTGGCATTGTGCTGCAATATTGAAAACTCTTTTATGTACTAGTTAATTTCCAGCTGCCACCTGTGACAAGCCAGCAGAGAAGCAAGTTATGCATTTGGCTTTTTCTGGGTTTTTAAGTAGTTTAATTCTTAAATTCTGTACATGTCTTTATACTTCAGAGGTGTAATCTCATGTTTTAGTAATGGTAAAGTGTAGATTCACATAGTCAGTAGCACAGTTTTCAAATCTTTTTAACGGCCAGCTACACAGCATGGTAAGGTGTCAGCCTGCATTGGTAACACATCAGAAAGGTAGCAAGGCACATATTTAGCTTTTTGCATGTGCTTTTATAGTTAATTCATACGTTAGTAGTACTAGGAAGGATAGGATGTGTGCTTACTGTGTGCAAATGAAGGAGCAGCTAGTTGCAGTTCATGAACACCTGAAGTCACTTTTGACCACCTTCAGCTGTCTTCAGGCTGCTGCCTCAGGGTGTAGCAATTGCAGAGAATCTGGTGCATCATATGGGACACCTCAGGTGTCACTTAATTGTAAAGCTCTGTTGCTGAGACACCTTGCAGTTCACCCTATGAGTACCGTATTTACTCAAATCTAAGCCGCACCTGAAAAATGAGACTCAAAATCAAGGAAAAGAAATTTCCCGAATCTAAGCCACACCTCAAATTTGAGACTCGTCGTTCAAGGGGAGAGAAAAGTTTTAGACTGCACGTCCAAATCGAAACAGAGTTGGTCCATTGTAACATGAGACAAAATTTAGGTCACATGGATGAAGATACAGCTACAGTAGTTTGGTTCGAGTCATAAGCTTAGCAGTTAAGCTTTACCAGGTAGCCATTGCTATGTGTCAGGCACTCTGTCTGAATTTCTATGGGTACCCCTCCTTTTTTCACGTTCTTCGTCTGGTTTGAATCGATTGCTTATTTTGCTTTGATCTGATAAGTACTGTTCTCTTTGATATAGGTATTTACGTCACTCTAAGCTGAAAATGCATTATTGTACTGTGTCATGCATTATTTGTCGCATTCTGATAATGAGTGTTTACGACCTGTCGCCGCTCGCGGCATGGCTCGCTTTTGTGCATGGTACTGCCGCTTACAATAAAAAAAAGAGAGAAATTGTCTCATTAGAGAAACAATGGCAAGAGACTGCTATTTGTTGTCACTTACACCGCTGCTTTCTTTGATAATGATCAACAAGAACCAAATAATAGACTGCGCATGATGATAGATGTTCTGAACGAGAGTTTAACGAAAATTTTTCTCTATTTGAAAATCTTTGTGGTCGCCTCTTTAGTACATTACATTCTGCACAGAAATTAGAGTTATCTTAGATTTAAAAATCTAGTCAGTTGCCGTGCTTCATTTCTGACTCTATCACTATTCAGCATAAGAATAATACAAATACAAACATGACATGATATGTATGTTCTTCCGCATTTGCTGTTGTGTCACTCTAGTTTATTAGACAGACAGGATTTAAATGAGATAGCAGCAAACACGAAAGAATATATGGCATAATGTTTACATTCATATTATTCTTATGGTGAAGAGAATACTGCATGTGATTCACGGTTCATAAAAGTTCCTATTAGCAACCATCTCTTGTCACAGGTAGGAAAAAATTCAGAACGTAGAGTTGGCCATATTGACATACATCCCAAACAGTCTTTCCAGCCAGATTTTCGTAGTAGATTTTTAGTGATGACTTCAAATGCAGTGTGTGTCTTCAGTTAGTAGACTGGTTTGATGCAGCTCTCCGCGCTTTTCTATCCTGTGCGATGCAGAATAGCAACATTTATAAAATAAGAATGAAAATAACTTGGACATTAAACGCGAAAATTTAAAACTAAATTTTATTAGGTTTGTAATCTATCTTATACGAAATGTTTAAAATATCGGTCATGATTCTGAATCACTATCACTTGATTCTTTGTTGCTCATTTCTTCACACAGAGCATCGTCCTCCATATCATCTAGTGCATTGGATATCAAATATTTTTTAAATGCTTGTTGCACAATCTGATTTGGTACACACTTCCATGAATCATAAAGCCATTGGCATACTTGCAACAAACTTGCGTGTTTTACACATCCTGTTGGTGACAGTTGTCTGTCGCTTTTTGAAAGCTAACCTGTGTACATGCGTTTAAGCTTGTCCTTAAATGGTTTATTCAAATAGATGTCAAGTGGTTGCAGAATTGACCGACGTCATCCTGCCTGAAATTACTGCCAAGTTCATTTTGCTTTCCTCTAATTTTCGTTTTACTGCAGGTGTTGTATGGCCTGCATACACATCTAATACCAACAGACTGTGTAAACCAAGCATTGTGGTAGAACGACAATTCCACATACACCTAATCCAATCCAGCACCATGTCCTCCGAAAACCACCCAGTTTTGTTTGCTCGTACAATTACATTTTTGGAAACACTTTCAATTTCGGTAAAGTCTTTCGCTTGAAAACTATGAATGGGGGTAATTTATGTCCATCTGCTGTGCAAGCAAGCATGACGGACATCTGCTGTTTTTCACCCCCTGATGTAAGAACACTTATGCCTTTCTTTCCTTTGGTGTCAACTGTATAATTTGACGGCATGTCAAAAATATACGGGAGTTTGGTCAGCATTTCCTATCTGACCAAGAAGGTATTGCTTTTTTGTGCACCTCCTAATTATGAAGCGCTGAAATTCCACTAGTTTTTCTTCATAATTTTTCGGCAGCTTCTGTGCAACTGAAGTTAGCCTCCGAAGTGAAAAACACCAGCACCTCATAAACAGATCATTCCAGCTGCGACTAGCCTTAAAATTTTCGATTTTTTGCTCTCTAGCAATTTCATGTGCCTTAATTTATAAAATTTCGGTGTCCACAGGCTGGAATTTCTGACGCTGTTCCTTAACAAATTCATTTAAAATCACTTCTAGTGCATGATATCGGCCGCACTTTGGCCCTCTAAATGCTTTCCTGCTACTTGAACATTCAAGTAATTTGTCTCTCTGCAGTCGGCATCGCCTTACGTTGATCTCATCAATCCCGTATCGCAGACCTGCAGCACGATTAGAACTTTGTTCTGCAAAAGAAATAACTCCCCTCTTGAATTTGGCACTATAATGAAAGCAGTTCATTATAGTACACTAATACCAACAAGCACTTCACAAAATTCCACGAAGCAATAGGTGCTGTTATGTGAAATCTTAATGAGCCCCAGCGTTTCAACTCGTGCAACAATCCTAAAGCATTGTGCATTGTTGGTATTTTTGTGTAAAGAAATTTATTTTTGTTGCTACAAATATTTGAAAGGCTGCTACATTCGAAGATGAACAATATGGAATTTCTATTTACTGTGTTGGACAGTGTATGAAAATGGAGTGGTCAAAACTTCAGGCAGAGAAAAAAGCTTGTCTTCTACCTTTTTTAAAATTTATTTACTGACGCAGAGGTTTTGGCACCAGTATTTATCTTTGTGCCTTCAAAGCATGCCTGTGTAGAGCTACATATATTCGTTAGTTGTGGTGGCACCTACCAACATTTTTCAGAACTTCTGCTTACTTTGCACTCGATTCTAAGCTGCAGGCGGTTTTTTGGATTACAAAAACCAGAAAAAAAGTGCGGCTTAGATTCGTGTAAATACGGTAGACAGGTCACCAGGGTACATAGGATATTTATTTATTTTTTGGGGGGGGGGAAGGGGAGGGGGGGGGGGGGGTTGCTAGGTATCAGGAGCTTCAATGTGAGGCAGTTTGTGAAGCCCCTCAGGGAAATGCTGTCCATGGTCAGAAAAGAATCCAATGTGGACCTCGTACATCTGCTGGGGTGGGGGCTCATCAGAGATATGGAGGAGGCCCTCCTGCAGCTATGGAGCATGAAGGATGCTGTTGTCTGCAAGTTGTAGCTTATGTTGGCACCAGTGGCATCCTTCACTTGGGGTCTGAGGCCATCCTCAGTTGGTGGAAATTGTGAAGACTGTTGGCTTCATGCACATAGTGAAAGCTGAGGTCATACCTTGCAGCATCGATCCCAGAATTGGCCAGGATCATTTGATTTGAAACCAAATGAAGGGTCTCAACCAAAGGCTCCATTGAGTCTGTTGCAGTCTTGGCTGTAATATCTACACCTGCATTATGGGGTGGGGAAAGTGGTAGGACTCCCCTTGATAGATCAGGGATGCACTACACAAAGGAAGCAGCTACTCAGGTAGCAGATTATTTGTGGAGTGCACATAGGTTTTTTTTAGCCTAGGTGGTAGTTTGAGGTTGTCTGGTGAATGCTCGCCAGTCAATACGCAGAGAGTGAAGTAATCAGATCACATACAAAGACACTTCAACTGTCAAGCTGTGGTCAGTAAGCTGTCGAAGTATTCGTGACAAAGTCCTTGATGTAACTGCCCTCCATGAAAGTTTCCTTACTCAAATTATTCTTGAAACCAAGAGCTAGCTGAAACTGTAGAAAGGTCCGAAATAGGTAGCAAGTGGTATATCCTGCACCAATTGAGGTGCAACAAGACCACAGCCCAGGTAAATAATGCAGAACAAGTTTGGTAATAAGTACACAAACAAGAGCTCCTTCCTGGTGAGTGTTATTTACAAGAACTCTATGTGGTAGTTCATGGTAAGCACCAATTTTACACAAGTTCGTAAATGAGAGATGGTCCCAATAACAGGTAAAGTCAAAATGTGAGTTCACTTTCTATTGGAACAGTTATGTAAGACAATGGTGACAGCCAGTACGAATTTCCTCTGCAGTCTCTGCTGTAGAAGCCACTACCTAGCAGTGCTTGAGGTGGTCAGTGGTGGCTCTATGTTTGGTGGTGACTGGCAGCACCATGGTGTCAACAGTTCTGATGGTTATCATAACAAGAGCTCTGATTGATGAACCAGTTCTTTGGTCAGTGGCTGGCCCATATAATTCGAAGGGAAAGATTGATATGGAGCAGCTTGGTGTTAGCCTATATGTCCGGGCGGCATCAGAATATAGGTGGATACGTTTGTGGCCACATGACCCACAGAAGCGAGCAGGTCCACTGGTGGTACTCACACTGGAACCTGTCGGCCTGGTAAGCTTTCAGGATCTACATCTACATCTACATGGTTACTCTGCAATTCACACTTAAGTGCCTGGCAGAGGGTTCATCGAACCATTTTCATACCACTTTTCTACCATTCCATTCTCGAATGGTGCGTGGGAAAAAGGAACACCTAAATCTTTCCGTTCGAGCTCTGATTTCTCTTATTTTATTATGATTATCATTTCTCCCTACGTAGGTGGGTGTCTTCTGTCTGTTATCTGGTGGTGTAAGAAAGGTTGCAGATAGAGATTGCGAATGGCCCGTACATAGCAGAGAGGCATGGAACATACATTGAAAAGACAGATTAGGTGCCATACGACGGGGAGTGCTCATTGCAGTCGACAAAAATACTGTGTCTACCCAGGTCGAAATTGAGTCTGACTGTGTAGATATCTACACACATGTAACAGGATTAGGTGAGCTTAAGTTAATCACCAGATATTTATATTGGCCACTCGACTTCACCATGACTATTTTAGAATAATTTAAAGAAGTCTAGGCTCAGTAGTGCAGAAATACCCAGGTCATGCAATATTAGTTGGAAGCGACTTTAGCCTACTGAGTGTATGCTGTGAGGTCTACGGAGTCATTGCAGGTGGTATGGTCAGGCAGTCTTGTGAAGTACTTTTGAACACTTTTCCAAAAATTGTCTTGATCAGTTAGTTCAACAGGTCACACGCAGTGGACATGTTTTATACATTATCTACAGGACCAGTACAGAGACAGGGATTAGTGATTATGATGTCATCTTAGCAATGATGGTTACTAAAATTAATAAATCCATCAAGAAGCCTGGGAGAGTATTTTGGCTAGAAAGAGCAAATAAGCTGTTGTTAGCATCCCACTTATAACATGAAGTGACATCATTTAGTTCCAGTATGATGGGACGTACAGGAATTGTGGACTCGGGAGAAGTACCGGGTGATCAAAAAGTCAGTATACATTATAAAACTGAATAAATCATGGAACAATGTAGATAGAGAGGTACAAATTGACCCACATGCTTGGAATGACATGAGGTTTTATTAGAGCCAAAAAAATACAAACGTTCAAAAAATGTCTGACAGATGGCGCTTCATCTGATCAGAATAGCAATAATCAGCATAACAAAGTAAGACAAAGCGAAGATGATGTTCTTTACAGGAAATGCTCAATATGTCCACCATCATTCCTCAACAATAGCTGTAGTTGAGAAATAATGTTGTGAACAGCACTGTAAAGCATGTCCGGAGTTATTGTGAGGCATTGGCGTCGGATGTTGTCTTTCAGAATCCCTAGAGATGTCGGTCGATCACGATACACTTGCGACTTCAGGTAACACCAAAGCCAATAATTGCACGGACTGAGGTCTGGGGACCTGGGAGGCCAAACATGACGAAAATGACGGCTGAGCACACGATCATCACCAAACGACGCGCGCAAGAGATCTTTCATGCATCTAGCAATATGGGGTGTTTTTTTTTGGTTCTAATAAATCCCCATGTCATTCCAAGTATGTGTGTCAATTTTTACCTCTCTATCTATATTATTCCGTGGTTTATTAAGTTTTCAAATTTATACTGACTTTTTGATCACCCAGTATGTCCCGTTTAAGAGGATTAAGGATGGAAAAAAAACCATTATACAAAGTTTAGAAATTGCCGAGGAAGCAAAGACTGTTGCACTCTCAGTTTAAAAAAAATACACAAATGACAACAGGCAAAAATTAGTAGAAATTCATGCATCTACGAAAAGATTCCGGCACAAAACATACAGCTTCCACTGTCATACCTTCGGAACCCAAGAAAGTTCTGGTGCTATGTAAAATCACAGATCAAAGGCTTCTCTCCAGTCACTTGTTGACCAGTCTGGTGTGGCAGTAGAGGACAACAAAAAGAAAGCCGGAGTTTTAAAACTCATGTTTAAAATATCATTCACTCAGGAGGATTGTACAAACATGCCATCACTTGACCATTGTACAGCTTCCCTTGTGGAAGACATAATAATAGGCATCCATAGCATAGAGAAGCAACGAGAACAGCTGAAAACCAATAAATCACCAGGTCTGGATGAAATCCCAATTTAGTTTTCCGAGACAGTGCTCTACAACATTGGCCCCTTACTTAATTTTTTTATTTTGAATTAATTTTTTTATTGTGAATCTCTCACCACACACAAACTCCCAAGCAATCGGAAAAAAAAGTACAGGTGACTCATGTATATAAGAAGCATAAAAGAGTGGATCCACAACATAACAGATGATTATCATGAATTTCAGTTTGCTGCAGAATTCTTGAACATATTCTCAGTTTCAATACAATTAATTTCCTTGAGCTTCTGTTCACAAATCAGAACAGATTTAAAAAGCATTGGTCATGCAAAATTCAGCTTGCCCTTATCACATGGCACCCTGCAAAGGATATATGAAGAGCAACAGGCAAATTCCATACTCCTAGATTGCTGGAAAGCATTTGACACAGTGCCCAAAGGCTGACTGTTTACGAAGGTGTGAGCATACAGTATAGCTTGATGAGCAGCTCAGAGACTTCTTAAGTAATTGAACCCAGTACATTGCCCTTGACAGTGAGTGTTCGTCAGAGACAAGGGTATTGTCGGAAGTGCCCAAGGATAGTGTGAGAGGGCGGCTCTTATTCTCATTATACTTACACAGAAATGATCTGATGGATAGGCGAACTGCAGTCTGTGGCTGTTTACTGATGATACTGTGGTGTAGGGGAAGGTGTCCTCATTGAGTTACTGTAGGAGAATACATGATGAGTTTGTGTGAAGAATGGCAGCTTGCTCTAAATGTAGAAAAATGTAAATTAATGCATATAAATAGGATAAACAATGCCGTAATGTTTGGATACAGCATTGTGGTGTACTACTTGACACACTCACATCAGTTAAATATCTAGACGTAACACTGCAAAGTGATATGAAATGGAATGAGCATGAAAGGGCGGTAGTAGGGAAGGCGGCTGCCCGGCTTCAGTTTATTGGGAGCATTTTTGGAAAGAGTGATTAATATGTAAAGGAGAATGTATATAGAACACTAATGCAACTTACTCTTGAGTATTCTCTATGATCCGTACCAGTTCAGATTAGAGGAAGACATCAAAGAAATTCAGAGGTGGGCTGCTAGATTTGTTAGCAGTAGGTTCAGTCAATAAGTGAGTGGAAATCCTTGTAGGGAAGACAATGTTCTTTTTGTGGAACACTATTGAGAAAATTTAGAGAACTGGCATTTGAAGCTGACTGCAGAATGATTCTGCTGCCACCAATGTGCATTTCACGTAAGGACTACAAAGATAAGATAAGGGAAATTAGGGCTTGTATGGAGGCATATGGATAGTCATTTTTCCCTTTCTCTATCTGCAAATGGAAGGAAATGACTAGTGGTAGTACATGGTACCCTCTGCCACTTACCATGTGTTGTCTTGCAGATTGTTAATATAGATGTGCATGTACTCAAACCCAATGCTCATCCAAAATTTTTCAGTCTTAAGCTCTACGTAACTGCATAGGCACATGTTATATTGAGAAACTATTCCGTCTTCTAACAGCAAACTTATTCAGACCTAATCCTAAAACACTTTCAGATGACTTTGGACATCCAGCAGCATTCCACAATTCTTTATAAGACTGTAGATTTAAAGTCCGTTAGCAACCATTGAATTCTTACTTTGTTCATTTGTTTGGTAGCACAGCAAAAAAAAAAAAAAAAAAAAAAAAAAAAAAAAAAATTATATCAAAAAGATACCCATACCCTGATAGTGTTAGCAATTGTGGTACAGTGGGATATAGGTGTTGCAGATTACAAGTTATGTAGAACACTTCCACATGTTAGTGGTGGTTTGGGGGAGGAATGGCAAGTTCAGAGTCAGCTGAATTGGGCTGCATCGATAGTGTCACTGCTAAGGCTGCTTGCGCTTCTATGAAGTATTTCTGTGGTAAAGTAAGTAAAGCTGTGCTCAACCCGAAAGTTGGCTTGAATACTGCAGTGCTTTATAAGGCTTGGGGATGTGTTCGTGACTTCTTGCCACTCCTGAAACAACTTACACAGCCAGTTACAAAGGGACCTACAGTTCAGCATGTACTTGAAATATGATGGAACGTGGCTTGGCATTTTTCTTATTGTTACAGGCGAAGGAAGCTATAAGTAATAGAAAAAACTGTAATACCAATGGTGATCTGTACACAGAACCTTTGGCTTTGTAGTCTGGAACTTAACCCACTGAACAAGTGAGGCACATTTATATACAATCAGTTTATAAGTTATTTACCAAATAGAATCTGCACTGAGCCAAGGGAACAAACCTTAGTCATAGAAATTGGTACAGGAAGTAAACAAAGAAAATATAGTGGAATTCTGCTCTGTTCTTTATTTAAGGTACAAATAATTTATTTGCAAATAAATTTGTTTGAATGATTTACATATTTGAATAATCATCCCATCTCTGCTTATCAGGACACCTTGCACTTCCTTCGTCTTTCTGGTCATTGCAATAAATATAATCACCTGTAACAAGGCCTATTAGTTCATTTGATCAGTTTGCATATGACAGTGTAGCTGGATTGAAGTAATTTGTTAATTATATACAAAGTTGACAATTATCTATTGCCACATTCCTCAACAAATATCTTTTTCATTTGTTCTGTCCAAAATATCTCTCATTGTCTGTGCAAATTTCGCAGCAGACTGAATGCGAGCATTATTTAATCAGTTATCCTTTCATGCAAAGTACAGTTCCACAGCTTAATCAGTGTCCTTCAATAACATTCAGTGTTAAATTATCACTTTAATTTGTGTTATAGATGATCATACTCAATCACTGTGATATTACTTGGTGAATCTCAGGTATTGCGCATACACTTTCTCTATGGAAAACATGGAAAATCAACAGCTAAAAAAATTCTAATTAAAAATGTATTCCAATGAACCCATTAGTGCCGCTACAGTGTGACAAATTCGTATAGAGTCTTTTTTTTTTCCTTAGCTACATGGCAGGACTACTCAGTGAGTGTGTGCAGTGTGAGACTGAGTGCAGAAGCAGCAAGCTGCATGCTGCCGCAATGCATACAGAGTGAGAGATGGGCAGTGAGTGCTGCTCATATGGTTTCATCATGCGAGTGCAGTGCTCTACACCTGCACCAGCAAAACATTGCACCTGACAGTTCACATTAAGTAAAGTTAGGCTGGTTGTACTGCAGTAGTGATGTTGCTACACCAGCCCACAAAAGCAGACGATACGGTTGTCTGTTCCATCTCATAAATGCAAACTATTGAGCAATAACAGTATATATAAGAATTCGTTTTCAGCTTGCTATCACAATGGCAGCAAATAAACAACCACATTATAAAGTAGATGTAACCATGATGAAGCACTCACTTTCAATAACGGAGCAAAGAAACTGAGAATTTGATATCTCGACAACAATGTGGTACATAGTTTACAAAATAAATAATAACTGAGATTTTAACTTCTCACTCTATGTTTTATAATGACAGTTAAGCAATAAATAATCGATACCCACATCTTTTCACGCACCATTTTACGGTGACAATTGTGCAATTCCATTCAGCTTCTCATCACTGCAGTCAGAATCAGCACCGAAACCACCTGGTTGTCATCACAAACACAAATCTAATGAATGTTTTGCACACAATTTTGTCCAATAATATACGTAGAGCCGTAACAGTATGCGCCTTTTCCAACAGGCTTTTGTGTTTGTCTAGTGCTTTGTAACAGAAATCCGTACTTCTCAGCACAATTTGTAGTGACGTTTTCCCACCCCTGAAAAATCCACTTTCTTTTAACGACAGTAGTAACTTTGATATGGTAGGATACTTCTTCCTGTTATAATAAGCATAAATATGCCTGCAAATTGCACCAGTGTGAAATAATCTAAGTCAATGACAGGGTGAGGCTGCTTTTTCTTCTTTCTAGGGGTCGCTAAAATATATTATCTGATCCAGAAGGCTTGGAATTGTAATGGTTGACATCCACATCTTTCAACTTTTTCAATAGTGCTTCCTTGTTTATTACTGTAGTTGCACTAATTCCAAGAGCTTTTGATGTTCGTTCCACAACTTTATTGGCAAGAACAGATGGCTGTCCATGAATACTTGTGTATTCTTTCTCCTACACATAGAACTTGAGCGTTCTCTGTAGTGATTTCAGTGCCTCGCTGTCTAGCGGCACACCTTGACACAAAGGATTGTCACTAAATGAATGAAGTTTTTTTCAAGTATCAGAATTTTCTAAACCGCAGCCAAACAAACCACAGTACACTGCAAGCACACAGTAGAAACCGTGTACAATGCACATCAAACAAAGCCAGCAATGTGGGAGCTTTGGCATCACGACCAGCAGTGATTACCATGCTTTGTTCATGCTCCACACCTAGTGCCTCGTGGTTCTTGTTCTTCACTTGTTAAGCTGTTATGTTGCTAGCCTGAAATGCATATGTCAAGTGTAGTGTTCAGTGGCCTGAGTTTAGTCCATGCTAGCACCCTTCCTCCACTCAACTACACACTACATCCTAACAATCCAGGTCCGCCAATTCTCACTTGATCTTATCAGTTGCCTCCTGAGGAATTGAAGGTAGTGAAGCAGAAACTTTCTTTTGTGCTTGCTCAGGGCATATGTCATCTAACAGCAGTTTGCCTCACAGCTGAGCATCAAATGCTGCCCAAGCAGTTATTACTTCCAACTTAAAACCTGAAAAAATCTGGATCAGTACTTAGTCCCACACGTTGAAGATTTCTACCCAGTATCCACAGCAAATGCAATAGACGTAATATGTGCTTTCTGTCAAATAAATACCCATTGCTCCAGAAGACTTATCTGAGGCTGCTGTTTGTACTCCATTTCTTTCTATTTGAGTTCACAAGGATATATGAAATAGCATTGATCTTGAGTTCTGCGACATGTATATTGATGACAGCTGGATCACTTACAGCAAATAGTCTCATACATCTGTTTAAATGGCTTAGTTGTCAACCCACTGAAGTGCAAGTTCAGTCACCAAGGAATATGGCTACTGTGGGGAGAGCGGATGCCATTAGCAACTTCCCTCAGCCTACAAAATGGTTCAAATGGCTCTGAGCACTATGGGACTTAACATCTGACGTCATCAGTCCCCTAGAACTTAGAACTACTTAAACCTAAGTACATCACACACATCCATGCCCGAGGCAGGATTCGAACCTGCGACTGCAGACTGAAGCGCCTAGAACCGCTCGGCCACACCGGCCGGCCCCCAGCCTACAGCAGTTCATTAGTTGTAATTATTTCTTGGCTTTACCTACTACTACTACTACTACTACTACTACTACTTCCACTTCCACTTCCACATGCACAACCACATGCTTCTGGCTGTTTCACTGAATAATTCCTTATGAGGTTCATCAAGACCAAGAGATAAATTATAATGGAATAATGGACTAATGAAGCAGAAAATAATGCTGACAACATTAAGTCGGCTATCGCAAAGGCTGGAGTTTTATGATACTCTGCTCCACTGGCATCTCTAAATTTCGTAACAGGAGCCATATGAGTGTTGCCAGTGATATTTGGATTATATAGCTCAGTTCATAACTTATATCATCCGTGTCAATGGATAAACTAATGCACCAGCATATGATCTTTCTGGTATAGACACAATTACATGCGAACTCAAGTACAAAGCACTTGCCTTGTCTCAGCAAAATGATAGCTAATTGCAAAACTTGCAAGCATGACCATTTACTGCTGGACTGTATAATGTGGACCAATGAAGCAGAAACTACTGCTCACAACATTGAGACTGCTATCACAAAGGCTGGACTTTTATGATACCCTGTTCCACTAGCATCTCTAAATTACTTGACAGGAGCCATATGAGGTGTTGCCATGTTAACAGGGATACTTAGATTATATAGCTCAGTTCATAACTCATATCATCTTTCTGACATAGACACAGTTACAGGCAAACTCAAGTACAAAACACTTGCCTTGTCTCAGCAAAATGATGGTTAACTGCAAAACTTGCATGCATGATCATCTAGTTTACAGACATCCAGCTACTTCATTCGAATCTAACATTGTACTGCAAAGTTTCTGCATAGAGTGCACCTTATTGTTGATATAAACTCCCATCAGCAGGCAATCTTGTTGCTAAACAATTGGTTGAACACTGCAGTCAGGACTGTGATGAGACTGGCTAAGCAAACATCTGTGTTGGTGAATATGGCCAGGAACTGTAGTTTTTGTGCATCATTGTATGGTCCGTCAACATGATTAGATCACTCACCACATCACTTCACCTTTTGGCTCATTCATCCCACCCAACCAATGGATCTGCTCATGTCCATATCAATACTGATGGAAATGGCATAGCTACTGTCTAACTGCGATTGACCACTTCACACATTGACATAAAGTTTTTCCTATGGTCGGAGCCATGGCTAAAACCATTACCACTATCCTTCTTTGCTGATGGATTGCTCATTTCTGAGTGATTCTCTGTATCACCACCAACTTAGGCTAGCTATTTGAGTTAGGTCTATTCAAATCCTTGCTGTTTTCCAAGGCATGAAGTATATTTGGACTTTAGAGTGAGCATTTACAGCGCCAGTTAAAATTGTCTCTAAGGTAACATGAATAGCAATATTGTACATAAGCTCTACTCATTGTTGTACTGTGTCTCCATGGTACCACCAAGAAAAATCATAACATTTCAGCCAGGAACTCATCTAAGACCAACCATTCCTGGTACCCAGTGAATTCTTCAGCAGTATTCCTAATGAGTTTATTGAGACATCAGACATTTTTCAAGGTATGTTCGCACATTTTCCAACTTTGACCAATTGCACCAATAGGTCATCATATTCATTGCCCTTTAATTTTTGCTGACTTTGGGATATAAATGCAGGTCAGGCATGACACTGTACCCAATCCTATACATTCGCCATGTGACACGCTGTGTACAGTACTTAATCAAAAGGATGTGATATTTAACGTTGATGTCAGTGGCCTGTGACACCCACACTATGATTCCATCAGATGCTTTAAACCAGGTTTTTGTACCCCTATAGTTGGTTCCTGCGAGCTAGAAAAGGCAGAACAGATGCCAAACAAAATGCCTGTTTATTCCAAGACAGACTTGGCAGACTTACCTAGCCTCTGCCAATTGTCATGCAGTTTGGTTGTCATATCCATTTCAGTTTTAATTTTATGGTGCCACGAGAACCTGGGGAGTAGGGACAGTTATTAGGAGTGATAAAGTCACTATTTTATTGAGAGCTGCAAGTCAATATAGATCCCTGGATGCTCTTTATTCTTAGATGTCAGCAAGAAATTGTTTGTTTCTTGGTTAGTTCAATATTGTGACCATCCTATAGTGATGTTTCAAGTAAAGTTTTTATACAAAAATGTGACAGTGTTTTTCTGCTAATATCAAGAGAACAAGGGCACCAATAACAAAGCAAATTCTTACAGGTTGCATAGGCAATTTAAAAGAGGTGTAGGAGAATGCGGCACCTGCAAATATATGGAATAGTGTTGAGACAGATCTCACAGATGATCCAGCTTCTGAAAGAGTCATATCTAACTTAAGTGTCTTGTTTCCAGAATACATCTGCTGTGCTTATAGGCAAGCATATCAGTGTTTCAGCTTGTGAACTCCTCTCGCCATATATGGTTTACCAGTCATAGGACTTATGATGAATTTGGCAGGAAGATGGCTCAAAAGTCTGTAGGTACAAACTCTCCAAGACTCGGTGGTTTACTGCTAATATATTGACTGACTGGTTCCAAAGTTTTATGCTACCTCAATTATAAAGAACTCATAACACAAAGGAGTCCTAATAGGTAACACTTTGTTTTCACACATTACAGATCTTCTGATGAAATTTGCAAAGAGAATTATATTTGTGTTGTCTGATTTCCTCTAAACAGTACTCATCTGACACAGCCTTTGGATGTTGCATCATTTCAGTGTTCCAAAGTTTGTTGAAGGAAACTTTAGGTCACTAAAAAAGGCAGTTTTGCAAAAGCAACACTTTCTCTAGTTTCTGGACAAGCTAAGGGTGAAATATTTATTAGTTTACCTGCAAACTTAAAATCAGAATTCCATAAATGTTGTGTTCTGGCATGTGATCGTAGTGAGCTGCCACATCATATTTTTGGCAAACATGGAAGTGATAAGATGAAAACTGAAGGGGGAAAGTAACTTTCACATAATGTGTTACTGCCAAGTAACATAACAAATGAAACTTGGACCAAGCATTAAAAAAATAGTGCTACAGTGTAGCACAAAGGTAACCCAAAGAAATACGAACTGAGGCGAACAGAAAAGATACCTTTATTCAAAGATATAATTGCACTGAAGTCACCACAATTCATTATGGTCCTGTAGGCATTACAGAAGGTGGAACATGGGTCTTAATAGAGTTGTAATCACTACAGGTAGCAATGCATGCTCTAAAACATGCTCCTGTTCTGGCCACAAGGTTGGTAAGGAGCTCTTATGGTAGGACTTTCCATATCTCCTGCAGCAAGGTTGATGAGTGCTGGATGGTTGTTAGTGCATGTGGACATGATACAATACATCTCACCAACACGTGCTCGAGGGGATTTAAACTGGGGGAATGAGCAGGCCAGTCAGTTTGCCAAATATCCTCTCCTCCCAAGAACTCTTCCATCTGCACTGTTCGATGCAGTCAGGCATTGCAATCCATAAAAAGGAAGTCAGGGTTGAATGCATCCCTCTAAAAACACACATTGCAAACAGTACAGTGCAACAATAATGTTGACAAGTGTGTGTTATATGTTCAAAGACTATGCCTACACATTCCATGTCTGGACCACAAAAATGATCATGTTTGATAATGTTTCTGGGTGCATGTTCCCACCTGCCAACATATGAGGGTACTTTCAGCATTGGTTAAACCAGTTAGTGGTTTGGTGGTCCATGTGGTATGGAGTGAAAGACATATCGTTGCATGGGCCTACTGACCTTGAAATCTTTGAACACGGTACAGTCAGTGATATTGTGACACTGTGCTCCATCCCTATGCGTGTCTTTTCAGGGGTGCATTTGGCCCTAGCTTCATTTTTGTGGATGATGACGTGTGACCACATCAAACAGCATAGGTGGAGCAGCTCTTGGAATGAGAGACTATTCAGTGAATGGACTGGTCTGCCAGTTTCCCCAACTTAAATCCCATGAAGCACATATTCGATCCTTTGGGTATACATATTGCAGCACGTCCATATACATCAACGACCATCCAGCATAGCTATCAGGCACGCTGGTGGAGGAATGGGACACCCTACACAAGAACCCTTACCAACTTTGTGGACAGCATGGCAGCTCAATATAGAACATGCATTGTTGTCCACGGTGATTACACACAAGAATGATCTCCCACATTTGGTAATGTCCAGACAAAAGTTAGGAATTGCATAATCTTCGATGTAATTATTGTCTTTGAATAAAACTCTCATTTTTGTTCACCTCTCTGCGTATTTCTTTCAGTTTCTGTCTGTACTATACTGTACCAGTTCTTTCTGTGTATGGCCCAGGTTTCATCAATCTATGTTACTTGGCAGTGACACATCATGCAAAATTCACTTTCATCCTGAAGGTTAATGTCAATTGTAGGAGTTGCTCTTGAAAGCTGTCTCTCAGAAATTGCTGATGCAAATAGTTATAATACTAATTGTGTTAGGAAAGGAAATGAGTTGGAGAAAAAGATGTTAGTTATGAAGAGAAAAATGTTTGTTAGCGAAAAGATAGAGTACCTAACTGGTTTAACAGATTCAGAATCTGAATTAGAAAATATTAGTCAGCATTTGCTTAGAAGATCAACTCAGAGTTAGACAAAGATTAAATTTCTGGAAATTTACTACCTCTGAAGGGAATATGTGGGGAATTCATAATCTTTCCAAATGAAAATGAATCTTTTTCAGGCAAAATAGTTATGTGTAACAAGGAAGAAGTAGTGGTTTCTTCCTTGCAAAGATCAAATAAATCTTAGAAGTGACCTGGAACCACTGATATTTTCAGTTAGGAAGATTCTTTTGAGGTCCATTAAACCTCCTAAACAACTCAGAAATTGTAGATATTTCAGTATGACATAATAGAATTAATTTTATATGTAAATTGAATCCTGATAATTGTTTTAGAAAAACTGACTAATTTTATAATTTTTTAGCTTTTAATATATTGCAAACTTTTGCACTCACTTAAGATTGTCAGTATGGGTAAATATAATGCAAAGTCACCTTGCTTTTTTCCATTGAATCTTTAAACTGGTACAAAGTATCCTCCACCTGTGATGATTTTTGCACCATATCTTTTTAGTGTATAAATATGAGATTCAGAAATTTATAATGGCCAGACTATATACAAATCAATCAGCATAGCTTTGACAGGATCCATGCAAAAAGCAAAATCTTTATATCAAATATGGGAGAACTGCAGAAATGTTAGAACAATATGTCAAGGAAAAAATGCAAAGTATACTTGGTTTATGCTAACTCAAATTGATTAACTTTCTATTTTGTGCACTACCTTATTGATTCACATGTACTAACATTTGAAAGTGAAGGTCTATTTCAAGAGGCCTTAATCTCTGTCATAAGGGAACATGGTACACAGAAAGCAGTATTCTACCTCAGCACAAAAGGAATTTGGCTGCTCACATTGCAGAAAATTTTTTGACTGTCTTTTGACCTTGAACTGTTTGTATATATTGTGATAAGTTGATGATATTGGATGTAGTGTTCTTGTGCCTTTCTGAAGTGCGAAAATGGCAGATCTCGTAAGCAGTCTTGCATAAAACACCTTGCAGAAATCTTTTGTATAATGGGGAGTCAAGTGCAGCGATGTATATGATTACACCACCAGGGCAAAATTCAACAATTTACACAAAAGAACAACATTAAAAATGACAGACAGAAGCCCATACATCAATGGTTTGATTTTGGTTTAACAAACTACCCAAATCTCTCAAAACTCATATAGGGAATGGTTTTAAAACAAAACTAATATCTTTTCTAATAGAAAAATGTTTGAAACTTCCTGGCAGATGAAAACTGTGTGCCGGACTGAGACTCGAACTCGGGACCTTTGCCTTTCGCAGGCAAGTGCTCTACCAACTGAGCTACCCAAGCACGACTCACGCCCCGTCCTCACACCTTCACTTCTGCCAGTATCTCGTCTCCTACCTTCCAAACTTGCCCGCGAAAGGCAAAGGTCCCGAGTTCGAGTCCCGGTCCGGCACACAGTTTTAATCTGCCAGGAAGTTTCATATCAGCACACACTCCGCTGCAGAATGGAAATCTCATTCTGGAAACATCCCCCAGGCTGTGGCTAAGCCATGTCTCCACAGTATCCTTTCTTTCAGGAGTGCTAGTTCTGCAAGGTTCGCAGAAGAGCTTCTGTAAAGTTTGGAAGGTAGGAGACGAGATACTGGCAGAAGTGATACTGTGAGGACGGGGCGTGAATCGTGCTTGGGTAGCTCAGTTGGTAGAGCACTTGCCCGCGAAAGGCAAAGGTCCCGAGTTCGAGTCTCGGTCCGGCACACAGTTTTAATCTTCCAGGAAGTTTCATATAAGCGCACACTCCGCTACAGAGTGAAAATCTCATTCTGGAGAAAAATGTTTGTATCCATTCCAACACTAACAGTAGCATGAACCAGTAGTATATCAACTGTAATTTAAGAAATGTATAAAATAAATATAAAGTGTAACACTTGTAGTATGTAACGTATTTTGTA
Source organism: Schistocerca nitens (assembly GCF_023898315.1). Taxonomy (NCBI): domain Eukaryota; kingdom Metazoa; phylum Arthropoda; class Insecta; order Orthoptera; family Acrididae; genus Schistocerca; species Schistocerca nitens. The sequence continues at coordinate 305,364,222 of NC_064614.1, forward strand.
TGTGTAATTATTGTCTTACTATTATTTCTTATCATTGTGATGGCTCCATGCAAAAAAATGTAAATTAATAAAAATAAATGAATAATTAATTAAATGCAGATGTGTATAGTTTCAAATGGGTGCCTACTTTTGAGGCTAAACGCTAGTGACTGAACATATTTTTTAAGTGCACAAATTCTTTATAGATTTATTTCATTTGTGCAAGATCTTGTGCTTGACATTTTATGATGTGGTGGAAGGAATGTCTGGTTTGCTGCTACAGAGCTGATCAACTTTGATGAAACTTGTCGGCACAAGGATACAATGCAGGGTCACATTCTAGTACAGGCTGTTCCAGCTCCAGCAACTGTCCATAGGCAGTTGGGTAGTGCGAGAAAAGGGGGTAGTAATGGGCAAATAGCTCACGCATGTGTCATAAGGAAGTCTGGTCATAACGTAAGCAACCACGCGCCTCTGCTGAGCGCATGCAGGCAGGGTTGGACAAACATCTCACCCATTTGTGGTTCAAGACCTGAGTGTAGTGCAATAGCACTACCAGGCACTACCCAATCCTTGGGCGTGCTGATGGGCACTCACTACTTCATGACAAGGAGTTCCTTAAGTAATACGAGCAGTCTTCTTCTTCTCTCTCTTTTTTTTTTTTTTTTTTTTTTTTTTTTTTTTTTTTTTTTTTTTTTTTTTGTGCCATTGCAGTTTGCTCTGTTTTTAAGATAAAGTAATATTTCTCATCTTGAGGGCATTTAAAATTACAGAAAAAATGGATGTCATCATGTAAAAATGGTCTTTGCCTAATACTTCTTTCAAATATTCATTCACTCTAAAAAATTGTGGCTATTTCCAGCGTTTTTTCATTATTAATATTTTAGTCGACATCTTAGTTCTCAAGCCATACTGGACAAAATAATGCATGCATTTAAGACCTATTGTAAGTAATTTAGTGCAAGTTTAACATGAAATATAGTGGCACTGAAGAGGTAAAGTGGAGAAACAAGAGAGATAATTCTGGAAGACATGTGTACCAAAAACTGTGATAGGAGAAGACAAAGAAAAGTAAAGAATGTGGAATTTAATGGTGAACATTTGCTAGAGGAATGGACTTCGAAGACTCAAAGAAGGCAGGTTATTATGTGGGGAGTAGGTAAGTGGAAGAAAGAATTGAAGACTTCTGAAAACTGATCATATCGTGAAGTAAGGAAAAGATTGTGTTCTAACAGCATATGTTGTAAATTTATTATGGAGTGTAGTCAACAGTATACTTCACATAACCAGTAAAGTGAAAGTATCTTCCATTTTACTGCATTACAAGTTACATTTTTATTTTATAATTTAGATTAACTGGGGCTTTGGTGGCTGTCATCTGTTAACCTACAGTGGCATGATATGTGGTACTAGGCAAAAATCATGCAAAAGCATAGTTACAGTTGAATCATGAATAAGCTACATTTTGCCACCAACAGGGAACAGTGAAAGTAAACTACTGTGAAATGCAACTGTGCACCTGTCTGCTACATTATTTAAAGTAGTCCGTGTTGTACTTCCACACCCCATTTTTCAGCCAGTATCACAATGCAGTACGTTGACACTGAGGACAACAAACGAAGAAACAAAGAAGGCAAACCATCACAAGATCACATTAGAAGAGATCTTTTTCATAGTATCGAAGATGAAGTTGTTTTCATACAGCTTAAAGTATGCATTTTAGACCCCAAGTTTACTAGAGTTTTTTGCTTTGAATGATCATTCCTGTCATCTATGTGATTTCCCTTCTGCTTTGCATAAAACACTAGTTCAGTGTTCCTGTATCCTAATATTTCTATTGGACACTATGTAAATAAAGTACAACCTTTGCCACTTTTACATGTCATCAGGAGCCACACAGGCTTTTGTAACAAAGCATCATGTGTATTATTGGAACATCTTGCAGAAATACCAGTCTTAGACTTTGTACACTTCATTTAAACATGGCAACAGGCTGCCCCAAAGCAAAGCTTTATTTTGGCCATGATAGCTGACAATTACCCAATTCCACAACCTCAGCTTGAGATGCTGTAGCTTATGGTAAGTGGGAATTTCCACTCAGTAGGATGACACCAAATGAGAATGTGCCAAAGCATTTTTGTTCTAGTCTTTAGTAGCACTAGGCAGCATTAACTGTGTGCTCTCATGGCAGAAAGTTAGTGGGTAGGACACTACTTGGCTGAGAAGGGGGTCACAATCTCCACCTTACTCACTTATTGTCTCTCTTCCACATACTTCACGGAGTCATCTGTCAAAAGAATTGCATCTTGCCTGACATTCCCTCCTTACCTCCTCCCCACATCCTTCCCTATCCCTTCCCCACCTCCATCAGCTCAGGCATTTGTTTTCAGTAGTATCAGTAACTACTAGTCATGCCATTTCCACTACATTGTGTTTGTGGTGTCTGTGTGATGGTGCGTGTGTGAATGTTTGCACTTTTGCTAGAAAAAGAGCTAGTGCTCGAAAGCGAGTGTGAATGCTTTATTCTGTTAGGCATTTCTGTGCTCCAAGCATCAAATCTGCTATAGATGAGTAGTTGTCTTTCTGTTATTTTACATATTTTTCCTGCTTGTGCCATCTTCTTGAATTTCCATCAGACAGAGTAACTTGGATTGCTCTATTCCATTAATTTTCTCTTGTTTCTGGTAGTGAAGTGTTGAATGAAGCACTCAGTCCTTATCACAGTGTGTAGGATAAATGAATGTTCAACTTTCTGATAGCACATTAGAAAATCTTTGTCACAAATGTTCTTTCATTTGATGGTATAAAAGAGGCGATTGTCATACATCAACTTTACTCTATTGCAACTTTGTAATGCAAAAAATTGCATTTCAAATGACCTTTTTGAATTTAATTTAAAAAACTGCATTTGTGGTTGTAAGCAAATGCTTTTTTTTGTTTTTTTTTTTCTTAGTTTTAATGTTGTTGTTGATGTTGTTGCAATAATTGTTTAGGTATGAGTGATATACATCAAAGTACCAGTGGTTAACATGAATTTAGAAACTTTATACACATTAAGAAACTTATGGGTTATGTCAAAGGATTTTGTTCTTAGCTTAATTTGTGTGTGGAAATAAGGAAACTCATACGATTGTTGCAAATATTCATAATATTCTTGTCATGAAGAAGACTGATTCATGCTTTAGACACAAGTACTGTTCTGTGTAGTATGAACTGGATTGATAATTACACTTTTAAAATTTATTTCTTACTTTGCCCTCTAAAAGTATTTTGTATATCTTGAACAGTATTGACCTTCACTCATTTTATCTTTCACCTACTTGGAAAACATTCTTGGAGTTATTTCTGGAATTCCATTAATTATAGCAAAAATGACAATCTACAGACAGTCCAGTAGCTGTTGTGTGTTTATTATATTTTATTTATTATACACGCATTAAAAAAAAGTTTTGCATCACCTTGGTTCCGAGAGTTCTGGAACCTGTACCGAAAACTGGAATAGAGATTGACATAAACATCATTTCTGCCCTTTTTATTGCTCATGAAAACCACACATTGCATGTTATACCACCATACAGCAAGACCTTCAGAGGTGGTGGTCCAGATTGCTGTACACACCAGTACCTCTAATATCCAGTAGCACGTCCTCTTGCATTGATGCATGCCTGTATTCGTTGTGGCATACTATCCACAAATTCATCAAGGCACTGTTGGTCCAGATTGTCCCACTCCTCAATGATGATTTGGCATATATCCCTCAGAGTGGTTGTTGCATCATGTCGTCCATAAACAGCCCTTTTCAATCTATCCCAGGCATGGTCGATAGGGTTCACGTCTGGAGAACATGCTGGCCAGCCTAGTCGAGCGATGTCATTATCCTGAAGGAAGTCATTTACAAGATGTGCACGATGGGGGTGCGAATTGTCATCCATGAAGACGAATGCCTCGCCAATATGCTGCCGATATGGTCAGAGGATGGCATTCACGTATCTTACAGCCATTACGATGCCTTCCATGACCACCAGCAGCGTATGCCGGCCCCACATAATGCCACCCCAAAACAGAAGGGAACCTCCGCCTTGCTGCACTCGCTGGACTGTGTGTCTAAGGTGTTCAGCCTGACTGGGTTGCCGCCAAACAAGTCTCCGACGATTGTCTGGTTGAAGGCATATGCGACACTCATCGGTGAAGAAAACGTGATGCCAATCCTGAGCGGTCCATTCTGCATGTTGTTGGGCCCATCTGTGCCGCACTGCATGGTGCATGGTTGCAAAAATGGACCTCGCCATGTACGTTGGGAGTGAACTTGTGCATCATGCAGCCTATTGTGCACAGTTTGAGTCATAACACAGTGTCCTGTGGCTGCACAAAAAGCATTATTCAACATGGTGGCATTGCTGACGGGGTTCCTCCAAACCATAATCCGTAGGTGGTAGTCATCCACTTCAGTAGTAGCCCTTGGATGGCCTATGGACGTGATCGAACCGCAGTATTGACGGTCTAGGCATGGTTGAAGTACAGACAACATGAGCCGTGTACCTCTTTCCTGGTGGAATGACTGGAACCAATAGGCTGTCAGACCCCCTCCGTCTAATAGGCGCTGCTCATGCATGTTTGTTTACATCTTTGGGCAGGTTTAGTGACATCTCTGAACAGTCAAAGGGACTGTGTCTGTGATACAATATCCACAGTCAATGTCTGTCTTCAGGAGTTCTCGGAACCGGGGTAGTGCAAAACTTTTTGTGATGTGTGTAGATGCATATATATTGCAACAGAAGTAGTGCATTAGTGCACACATACTCATACATTGTTTATTTCATTAGAGGATGCTAGCATTAATTGAAGACAGACTGTCTCGAAAGGTGTGTGATGATGTTTTGGAAGTTGCGTGGTCGACCATGTGGAATGTTACTGATGAGACAGCCATCAACTGCCAAAGGTTTCTTGATGGAAGAGGAATGGAGTTCTTTCTTGGATGCTTGAGTGTAAGTATGGAAAAATTTAAGTAAGTTGGCAACATTCAAATTGATCAATTTCTTGTTTAATTGTGTACTACAGTACATCATATCACATTGAGGTGAGAAAAGTCATGTGATACCTCCTAATAGCATGTTGGACCTCCTTTTGGCTGCTGTGGTGCAGCGGCTCATGAGGCATGGATTCAACAAGTCATTGGAAGTCCCATGCCATATGGATGGCTATAGAGCCAGCATGGCTCAATATTTATGCAAAAGTGTTGCCAGTGCAGGATTTTGTGCACAAACTGACCTCTTGATTACGTCCCTTAAATGTTTGATGGGATTCGTGTTGGGCAATCTGAGTGAGTAAATCATTCATTCAAATTGTCCAGAATGTTCTTCAAACCAGTCATGGACAATTGTGGTCCGGTTACATGGCACATAGTCATCCATAAAAGTTCCATTGTTTTTTGGGAACGTGAAGTCCATGAATGGCTACAAATGATCTCCAAGTAGGCGAACTTAACTATTTCTAGTCAGCGATCAGTTCAGTTGGACCAGAGGATCCAGTCTATTTCTTGCAAACACAGTTCACACCATTATGGAGCCACCACCATCTTGCACAGTGTCTTGTTGACAGCTGGAGTCCATGGCTTCGTGGTGTGTGCGCCACGCTCAAACCGTACTGTCAGCTCTTACCAACTGAAATCAGGGCTCATCTGACCACACCACAGTTTTTGAGTCATCTAGGGTTCAGCTGATAAGGTTACAAGCTCAGGAGAGGCACTGCAGGTGATGTCAATACGGTTAGCAAAGGCAATCACATTGGGTATCTGCTCCTGTAGCCCATTAGCACCAAAGTTTGCTGCACTGTCCTTATGAATACATTCGTCATACATCCCACATTGATTTCTGTGGTTATTTCATGCAATGTAACTTGTCTGTTTTACTGACAACTCTATGCAAACACTGCTCCTCTCAGTCATGAAGTGAAGGCCGCCGGTCGCTGCATTGTCTGTGGTGAGAGGTAATGCCTGAAACTGGTATTCTTGGTATACTCTTGACACCGTGGATCTTGGAATATTGAATTCTCTAATGAGTTCTGAAATGGAATGTCCCATGTGTCTAACTCCAACTACCATTTCATGTTCAAAGTCTGTTAATTCCCATCATGTGCTCATAAACATGCCGGAAACCTTTTTGCCTGAATCACCTGATTACAAATGACAGCCTTGCCAATGCACTCCCTTTTTATACCTTGTGTACGCAATACTACTGTCATCTGTATATCTGCTTGTTACTATCCCGTTACTTTTTTCACCTCAGTGTATTTCTGGTGTATATTGTTGACATGTAGAACTTAAAATGTGGTGGAGGAAATTTGATGTTTACAGTACTGATTTTCTGAAGTAAGTTTATAATGTTAATGTTACCTTAAGACTATGATCACTGGTTTCTCTTCTCGTTAGTTAATGCAAAGATTCCTATCCATTTTCAGAACAACTGTGTGATTGACTTCTTCCGGTTTTTACCAAAAGCTACAACTGTAGCAGTTGTGCCAATGTCAAGAAAATACCAGAGTTTTACTTGCTCTCTTGCCTTCTTTTATTTTGTTATGTTTTCTGTAAGATAAAAAGAGATAATTGTCTCTTTGCATCAGGCATGTTAAGAAAATTGAATGCCAGGCATTCTGTTATCTTTGTTGAAAAGAATAACACAAAAGAAAGAGAAAATAATTCAATTGTGGAGGGAAGATTTGGATCATGTGTAACGAAGCCAAGAAGGATAATGAGAGCTACAGGACTATGTAATTAGAAATAAAAAATTGACAAAATTTGGGCAACAGAAATTACAACATCAGTAAATATCAGGAGCAGAGAAAAATATTAGGAACAACTAATGTTGGCACACTCAAAATGATAATGGCAGCAGTCACACAACATCATAATTAATAGAGTATGGATGTTTAGGTGCTAAAACACTGAGTCAGTGTTACCTTATGTTTTTGAATCTAGTAATAGCGGATGAGTCAGTGTAATGGTAGGGTTCACTTGGACTCATTGTTTTCCCCTGCAGTAGCAGTTTAGTTACAGTGGAGAGGTGGACAGTGCAACACTGTGTCACCCATAGAGATATTCTTTAAAAATGCAGAATCTTTGATCACCACTCAGAGGAAGTTCTCTCACCAATTCAAGGTCCCACACAATGGTGCATTTCGAATCCACAGTACCATTGTGCTGTGAGCTAAGAACTTTCATGAGACAGGTTCTGAATTGGGGGGGGGGGGGGGGCGTTATGGGATGCAGTACAAAGAAGGCCATGTCATTTGAAAATGTTGAAAGTTCTATGTGATGCAATTCAACACAGCCCCAGCTGATCTGCAAGATGAGACACTCAGTGTATTGGGTTACCAAATTCAGCCGTCTGATGCACTTTGCATAATCTAAGCTTTCAGCACTACATAATTCCTATTGTTCAGGAGTGGAAGCCTCAAGATATTGTGAGGACGAGGCATTTTGCTGAGGTAGTAAGAGATGTTGCAGGAAAAACCTGTTGTTATGATTTTAATGTCAGACGGGGCTTATTTTTTTTCCTAGACAGCAGTGTTATTAAACAAAACTGTGGTTATTGGTTCCCAAGCAACACTCACCAGCACCCATCAGATTGCGGTAGAGTTACAATGTGGACTGGATTAGGGAAATTTGATGTCACAGAACCTTATTTCTTCAAAGAAAATGGGTGAGCCATCACCATAAACTGTGAGTGTTATTTGACCATGGTGCATGAATTTTGCGTCCTAAAACTTCATCGCTGTGGCACAAATTGTCGAAATGTTTGGTTTCAGCAAGATGGTGCAACAGCTAACACTTTTAATGTTTGTATGGCCAAAGTAAGGAAGTTGTTTCTGATGAAAATGATTTCCAAAAGAGGCTATGTTGACTGCCCACATCACTCTCCTGATCTTAGCCCATGTGATTTTTTCTTGTGCATTTCCCTCAAGAACAAAGTGTGCATCAATGATCCACATTCTGTGCTTCAATTAAAGGATGCCTTTGAACAAGAGATTTGTGCTGTACCCCATAACACATTAGAGTGAGTGATTATAAACTCTGCATAGAGGGTCAATGAGTCTGCAGAAAAAGAGAGCGAGCACTTAAAGGTCATTATCTTCCACAAAAGATTAATTTCTGTCAGAATTAACATGTAAGATTTAAACTGCTATTCATTGTGTATCTCATGAAGTCAAGAAGTTCCTGCATCTCAAAATGTCACAGTGTACTACAAATTTAAAAAACTGTCAGATAATGCTGACTCGCCATGTATTTATCGACCTCAAATACTGCACTTATTAACTAAATATTTGACAAACATTTGAAGAAAAAACAGAATAGATAACTATAGATATGATTGATGTGGGTGGTATCTGACAGACACCTCTCATATCTATGATTCTATAGGCTGTTTGATGAAAAAGTTATAGTGTGGATGCACAGCCAACATCCAAACTCTTACAGGAATTAGAAATCTTCGAATAGGAAGTTAACGGGCAGCGGTTGTTGTTGTGCAGTGAGCAGAAGTTGGGAATTTGGATCTGACAAAAAGCATGTCTGGATGCCCGAGGCAGTTAAAAGAACCGTTCTAGAGAAGCAGAGCATCCAGGATCGAGTCTCGGTCTGGCATAGATTTTCAGCTCTTGCTCTTGTGTTGACACAATGCTCTGTGTGACTGGAAGTCTTTCTTTCCCTCCTATCTTTTTGCCACCCCTTTTTCTTTCTTTCCCTTTTACCACTATCATTCAAGAAAGAGAACTCTTTCAGTGGATGAGGAACACCATCATTCAGTTATCAGGCATAAATAGGTGCCAGTTGTCTTTTAAAGAGGCTTTGTACTGTGTGAAAAACTTTATTCCGTATCACATATTGTCAACCTTGCTTAGTTAAATGAAGCTAATTGTTCCTCCGTGAATCCACAGGCATTTGTGTCAGCTTTAATTTCACTCATCTTCCCAAGCACTGCAAGAGAACTGTCAAAATAATGTACTGGATCAGTCAATAGTAAATCAGAGGATTCTAAAGTTTCCTTAGAAATGTAAAATTTGATGTTCTGTTAAGCAAATCCCACAGAATTGTAAATAAAAACATACAATGCTTGTGTGTGTGTGTGTGTGTGTGTGTGTGTGTGTGTGTGTGTTTCGTGGAAATTGGCGGAGTTGTTATGAGATAAAGCCCAATGCCACTGCGAAAATGATGGCATTGCTATCTAGTGGTACAGCTGCCGTAACTCCAGGCAATAATGAAGCTTGAGGAAAGTGCAAGTTGGGTCTATTGGTCTACCAGTAATGTTCATGCTTGAAAACCAAAATGTCATGGACTCAAATAACAGTTGGACTATGGAGTTGTCGTTGTCTGTAAACCTAGTGTTCACCTCTCAATGATGTGGACATTCACCAGAAGCAAAACGTGGTTCAGATTCCATGTTAAATTGAAGGTGTTGTTTTCATAATTACAGTTTAAGTTGAGCTTGATAGTGTAGTGCTAAAATGTGTGCTTTTTAGCAGAAAATCATGGGGTCATATCCTGGTTGGAGTACGATTTCTTTTATATATTTCTTTTGTAACCTAGCAGTTATGTTTTAATGGTAGAGAGGGTTTGACAAGAACAAAACATTTCTTTGGATTCCATGTTAAACTGCAGCTCACCTTTTCCTAGTTGGATAACTGGCTACAAATATTAGGCTCAGATCTGCTAAACTATGATAAATTGCAGTCCTGCACCACCATTTTTCTGTTTGTATGTGAAGATTGCTTTCAGGAACTATTTTATGGATTTTGATACTGCACACTGGCGCAACTGCTCCATCAGCAATGTTCCCAAATAGTCATCTGTGGTTCAGAGAATCCACCTTAGAATTGAGCTGTCAGTAGCCCCCGGGATTCAGTCTTTTCTCACTATGTGTCAGTATTTCTCTCTGCTCCATTCATGTGCATAGCACTATGCTAATAACATCCAATTTAATCAAAGGCCATCATTAAGAACATTGATCTTGCTATTTTATGTATGTATGATGATATTTGTTCAATATGGCAATGTCCATGAATCTTGAGTATTGAACTTAACCCCAAGAAATCACAAGTCATCCTCATATCACACTAAAAGGTGATTAGTGAACAATTTTGTGAAGCATTTCCACCTATTCAAAAAAATAAGAGATCTTGGCAAAAAGCTTAGCTAGAGTAATCACAAATAGTCTGTGCCTATAGCAAAAAATAATTTTTATTGCTGCAGTTTCTAACAGTTACTTCATTTTATTAATGTAGATTTTGATTCATTGTGCATTGCTGATGATTCTCATTCGTGATGGGACATATCGAACACAGTGTAAGAATCAACAAATGAATGTGTAGCAAAACACTGCCTGTCAGTTACTTACTTGCATTGGTTGATAAATATGGTATCTAGTACTGGCAAGTATTTGATGTGCCAACACATTTATGAAACCGCTTTTGTTCCTACATTTCTGTTACTTGTCATTTTTTGTTGTAAATGATTTCCTGTTGCAGTTAGTAAAAAACTATGAGGTTAATATGAGGAATGTAAGTGTATAATCTGCAATAGTTATTACTTTATAATGTAACTGGATAGACAAAAAATCTACTTGCCAGACAGCAGGAGGACACACTTAAAAAGTTATTACAGATGGCTATATCTTTTTTATGTGTGTCTCCTGTTGCCATTTTGTAAGCAGGGTTTTTTTTCTATCCAGTTACATTTTTTTCAAAAATTGATTATTTTTGTTTATAGTTATTACTTTATATGAAATAATTTTCTTTCTGGAAGAAATACGAAACGTTATACCCTTATTCCTACAAACCAATATCCTGTAACCAATAATTTATTTTTTGTCAAAATGATATAAGAGGACAAGGCCCTAGAAACACACAATACGACTAATAGTTGTAACTGTATGCATTTTATTGTTTATCGTGTTGTATGCATAAATATTTATTTCTGCTACTTACAATTTTTCTCTAAATAATGATTATATTTTAAAGCCTGTGGTTCTATTATTCTAGACATTTCCAGATAAAGAAGAACTGTTGAGAAACATGATGGGTCTTTTAGGTAATGTAGCTGAGGTGCAGAGTTTGAGGCCACGTCTCATGACAAGCCAGTTTGTCTCTGTATTTGCAGATTTACTAGATTCTGCAAGTGATGGAATTGAGGTGAGTAGACCCAGTAGTTGAATTGTGCATTATCTGTGACTGATTGGGTTTGGAAGTATCTTCCTTTGACATTTATAGTGTTAAGTGAGAGGCTCAGTAGATGAAAGTGAGGAGAATAAGCTGGGGTCTGTGAAACCTTCAATTCGAGCGTGGATTACCTCCCTCCGTCCATGTCAAGCTGAAGAAGTAATCATTACAAGTCTCAGAGTGGGACAGTACCCATTAACATATGGCTTTTCTTACAGCGCGAGGAACCACCAAAGTGTTAAAAATGTGTTCCCCGTGTGTATATACAGCAGATTTTAATTGAGTGTGTTTTACGACAACCTGAGGGCAGACCTGTATCTGCAACAGGATCCATTCTCTATTTTAAATGGTAGAGGCGAGTGTGGTTCATGTTTTAGGGTTTTGTTTGTTATCAGTGCTCCGTCTCAAAATATGAAGTGTGAGAATTTAGTGAGTCACAGAGTAGCTTAGTCAGTCACTCCTCAGTAGTCAGTCACTCCTCAGTAGGCAGCCGGCCACAGTAATCTGGCCCCTTTTTTAAACATATCTTTAGCAGCATTTTGGCCTGCTGTGTTTTGTTTGCATTTTATGAACAGTCTTTGGTGATTCTCCCAATGCCAGTGTTATATTTTAAATTCTTGTTTATTGATACAGCTTAGTTTTAAAATTTGTTACTTTTTAAAACATTTCAACCACCCTCATCTCTATCAAACAATGGAAAATCCATGATGGAATGTAACAATATTATGAGAAGGAAAGTTGCTACTCACCATATAGCAGAGATGCTGAGTCGCTGATAGGCACAACAAAAAGACACTCACAATTAAAGCCTTTCGACCATTGGCCTTCTCGTCAACTACACACACACACACACACACACACACACACACACACACACACAAACAATGCAACTCACACACATGATTGCAGTTTCAGGCAACTGAAACCACATGCGGTATGTAATATCCAATCGGATGCATAGATGTAGTTCAACTGTCAGAGGTAACAAATGGCAAGGATTCTGGGGTCATAGCAAGGGTTCTGGGGTCATGAGATTACATTTTTAGTCAGCATTTTTTCCACCAATAAAACTTTGACATGCTGTCTGTGTATAATGGGCACTTCATGCCTGTACAGGATGTCATGACCTGGAAATCATTCAGTGGTACCACTTTTATTACAAGTAACATTTTCACTCTTTTTAAGGTGCAAACAATTTTCAGTGAATTGCGATTGATGAGCAAAGTATCTAGAAAAAAATTTAAAGCAAATGATTTTGTGTTAACCTTATATTATGCATACTCATTTGTTGTTTATATGTGTCAACACATGTAAATTTGTCGAAGAATGTAAATAAACTGTCAAAATTTTGCTTACCTATAGAATTTGTATTATATAAGCTGCACACACTCTGCTGTAACAGGGAAAAAAGGAATCCAATGGAAAAATGCCCCTGTCAGAGCTCCATAAAGGTAAGTGTGTTTGCCTTTAAAAAGATTCTGGAAGAGAAATGGGGAACGAGCTGCCTCATTCCTCATTCCACCTTCTCACCAAACATTTTGGCATGTAAACATACTTGTATTTTTCTGTGGCTGAAAGAGAGTAGCAGAGAGTGATGGTGGAAGAGAGAAGAAACAGTGCCAGTGGGAGAGACCGAGAGAGAAGATGATGATTGTGGGAAAGAAGTAGTTAAATGGACGAAGACAATGGCAGTGGGAGCAAAAGAGAGAGGAGATAGTGATGGTCAATAAGAGACAGTGGCAGTAAAAGAGAAGGAGAGATGGATGGAGATAGTAGCAGGGGGAGCAAAAGGATTAGGAGACTGGAGAAATGAAAAAGAGAGATGAGTGGAGATCATACATAGGCATGGTGGGTCTCAACTCCGTCTCCAGATGGGCGAATTTTAACATGTTGGTGAAGGGGAGGGTGGACTCTGGATGTGGGTGTAGGGGAAAAAATAAGATTGACCCACCATAACTGTTGAGCTGCCGAGATATGGTGGAGACAGTGGCAATTGGAAAGAAACACAAAAGGGGACAAGGTAAATGTGAGAGGAGACAGTGGCAATGGGATATACTGTAAATACGGGAGACAGTGTAAATTAGAGAGAGGAAACACTGGCAGTGGGAGAGGAAGGTAAAAAGAGCCATTGCAAGTGATTGAGGAGACAGTGTTAATTTGGAGGGGGGACAGAGAGAGAGAGAGAGAGAGAGCGAGAGAAAGTGCAGACAATGACAGTGAAAGAGAGGAGCCGACATGTCTGCCAGTTTTGGAGGGGGGGGGGTCGACTTTTAACAGTTTTCCGCCCATTGCTCTAAGCCCACGCGTTAAGAAAAATGACCAATTTCCAGCATCCTCTATACTCGTGTATTAAAGCTTGCTGGTTTAGAGACAAAACACAGAGCAGACAAATTCTAAGACACTATGGAGAGGAGACAGTGGTGGTTGAAGAGAAAGACAGCACACTGTAAATGAGAAAGAAGAGGCATTGGCAGTGGGAGAGAAAGTGAATGGGACAAAGGCAATGGCAGTGAGAGAGAGACATTGAAAGTGGCAGAGAAGGAGACAGTGCTAATGAAGAGTGAGAGAAAGGTATGCAGACAGTGACAGTGACAGTGGGAGAGACAGGCAAGAGAAAGTGCCAATGGGAAGAAAATGAGACAGTGGGAAAGAGAGATATATAAACAGTGGCAGTGAGAGGGAGATACTGAGTATATAGGCTGAACTATAGAGAGAGAGTGGGTAAAAGCGTTTGGAATGTTCTGTATCAAAAGAGCGTGAATATATTCCCATGCCAAATTCGTGTTGAAGAAGGTGGAATGAGAATTGAGGCAGCTGCTTCCCCACTTTTCTGTCAGAGTCTCTTAAAGAGGAATGTGTTCACCATTTTTGTGCCCTAACAGAAGCATTTTTTTCACTGGTAATAATATTAATAGAGGTCATTACAAGTATATGAGACAGTTGGAAAAGCAATTGATGTAAATGGAATGAAAGAATCATGATACAAAGGGAGGAAGATTCGGATTTAATGTGCTGTTGATATCAAGATGGTTGGAGATGAAGCATTAGATGTTAATTTATCTGAAGAGATTTTGAGAACTTGTGGAAAATTTAAATTGATATGACCAGACAGCTCCTGCTCTTCTGAGTACGTACAATATGGGAATGTAAACAGTGAGAACAGTGAGAGAGAACAGGTGCATCATGTGTAAGGTGCAGAAACATTTATTTAAAAGGAATGGAAGAGGTTAAGTAGTAAAGTAAACGCATATTTGAGTTGACTGAACAGTATCAGATGATGTACAAAAATTCTAATATTGCTATGAGAACTCTTGATGTTTTTATTCAGATCTATCTTGTCTAATTATATTGTAAAAGTTACGGCACTCTGTGTTGCTGCCTAGCCATAGTGATGTTGTTGTTCTGGTCTTCATTCCAAAGGCTAGTTTAATGCAGCTCTTCATGCTGCTCTATCCTGTGCAAGCCTTTTCATCTCCGAGTAACTGCTGCAGCTTACGTCCTTTTGAATCTGCTTACTGTATTCATTTCTCAGTCTCCCTCTACGATTTCCCCCCACCCCCATCCTGCTTCCCTCCAGTACTAAATTGATGATTCCTTGATGTCCCATAATGTGTCCTACCAACCAATACCTTCTTCTAGTCAGGTTGTGCCAGTAATTTCTTTTCTCCCCAATTCTATTCAGTACCTCCTCATTAGTTATGTGATCTAGCCATCTAATTTTCAACATTCTTCTGTACAATGACTGTTCACAAGTGAATCACATTAAACAAAATATTGTAGTGCAGTGAATTGGACTTATTGTGGTACACACTTCACACCCCTGCTGCCCTTGCTCTCTGTCTACCCTTTGTTCATTTACTTGAGGGGACAAAATGGTGAAAAAATAGTATCCTTAAAATGAAGATAATTTTTTTCCCTCGTTGAATGTGTTTTCATGCAGGTGTTTATAACGTGGGTAGTCACATCATTATTTTACTCCAGTGTATCATTTACACATTATATCTCATACTAAGCATGCCATTGCAATTTTAGGTAAGTTATAATGCTGCTGGCGTCCTGTCACACATGGCGTCTGATGGTCCAGCAGCCTGGACTTTAGCTGTTCCAAAAAGAGAAGAAGTATTGCGAAGAATGCTTGCAGCAATAGAGCGATGGGATTTGTCAACTGAGAGAAACATCAACTATAGGTAATATTTAATCTAAATTAGTAGTAGTACCATCTTGAGCAAAGTAATATCAATTACTATTATTATTAGTATTTATTATGTTAAAATGACCTTTCACCCTGTAAGCAGTTGAAAACAGTTTCATACTTGGGGAGTTAGAAATAGAATTTTTATTCTTGAAGAATAGGGTAGATTATCAGCCAGGTAAATAAGTGGGATGATATGTAGATACTGTGGCACTCAGGTTATGCAAAGTATCAAACATTAAGGCTAGATACTAACTGTTGAGGATAGCAAAATATTATAGTTTATGGATAAGTAAATTATTATGCCTCTTACAAAGTCCTTTGGATTTTAGACATACATTTTGCAAAGTATTTAAAAAATGCTATGAATCTCTTAGCTATTAATGACTGTTGTGCTAGCCTATCGACTTCTCCCTAATGCAGTTCACTACTCTGAATTTGAGTATAGTCATTTACCAACTAATGTTGAGTTTTGGAAAACAGTTGAAATGGCTGTCAGGAGGGAGATGTCATTTGTCCCACACTTCCTGTCCCATTTTTCTGTATCTGCCTGAAATAATCCTTTCCTTGGCCTGTAACAAATCTGATATTTACTGAATGACCCCTTTGCACAGTTTGCTTGCCAGATATGGAGGAGTGAGTGTTGCTACAATTAGAAGACGATACTGCAATAAGCATGCAAAGAAGCCGCTGGAGGCATAAACTGCATTCTTGCACCATCCATCTTGCAGGACCAGTTAGTTTATCCTAATCTCTTACACCATATACAAGCTTTCAGACAACAAGACCACAAGTTTTTAGCTTCTGTTTTGTGTATTTACTTTGTTAGTGGACTTTATATTATTTGTTTTTGTAGTTACTTGATGAAGTATGGTTAGGAATGTGTGGGTTTTAAATTATGAATTGCAATTTATTCTTTTCATAATTTGCACAGACCCTTCACTGTACCATTCTGCTTTCTGTATATGTGGTGTTTTGAAAAAAATGTATCTTTTATTCTTACAAGATACTGTACTGTTCAGAACTAGAAAAAAAGTCCTGTGAACATAAGTCCCAAAACAAAAACTTGTTGTAGTATGAGACATTTCACACCTAATGAGAATGGTCAGTAGTTAGTGGCATGGCATAGGCTGTCTTCCTGTTGCTATTCATTGCCCATTTCTTATTTGTTGAGTTTGCCTCCCTACTTAGTCCTTCGTATCGGATTCTGTTGTCAGACATAGCACTACAACTCTATCATTTGGGAATTAGTTATTACCGAGCGGGGTGGCGCAGTGGTTAGACACTGGACTCGCATTCGGGAGGACGACGGTTCAATCCCGCGTCCGGCCATCCTGATTTAGGTTTTCCGTGATTTCCCTAAATCACTCCAGGCAAATGCCGGGATGGTTCCTCTGAAAGGGCACGGCCGACTTCTTTCCCAATCCTTCCCTAACCCGATGAGACCGATGACCACGCTGTCTGGTCTCCTTCCCCAAACCAACCAACCAACCAATTAGTTATTCCTAGGAGTGCTAAGAAGGTAAAAAATGTATCCTTTTAAACCATTCAGGAAACTGCAGAAATAGTATACTGTTATAGTGTAGCCAATGGCATTAACCCACAGCAGATGCCAAGCCACATCCTAAACTTCGCATTCCATGTGAAAAAATGTTCGGAAGGTTGTTGGTCCCAGTAACTTACATACATGTGATCACTCACAACTTGGACAAAGAATTGTGGGAGCCTTTGCACAGTTTGCATGCCAGATATGAAGGAGTGAGTGTTGCTACAATTAGAAGATGATACTGAAATAAACATGCAAAGAAGCCGCTGGAGGCATAAACTGCATTCTTGCACCATCCATCTTGCAGAATCAGTTAGTTTATCCTAATCACTTTCACCATATACAAGCTTTCAGACAACAAGACCATCATTCCGGATTACAACTTTCTGTGAGAGTCTACAATAAATCACAGAATGTCAGTAGGTCCCATCTTGCATTTTATTTGTGGATGAGGTGTAGTTTACACAGAGTGGAGTAATAAATTACCACAGTAAACACATGTGGACAGATGGGAAGCTCAAGTGAGCATGAGAGCTAGGTATAAGGTTAAATTCCTTAATATCAGTGTGTGGGCAGGAATTTTGTGTTCCACTCATGGGACCATATACTTTTTCAGACAAATTAATAAGTGCTGCTTATTATCAGTTTCTGAGGCATTCGAAGTAGTTTATGCGTGACTGAGCAGCACATTATTTTTTACACCTTGTATAACTGTTCACCTGACCTCAGTCTCTTAGATTTTTTGCTCTGGTGCATGTAAAGGTGCTGATATACTCTACACACACACAAAAAAAACATGCACACATTACAGGAGGGTGTCTCCTATGCATATGACTGAATCTAAGAGCATCAAGGTGTACCTACTCAAGTTTGTGATTCTTGGAGGAGGAGGAGGAGGGCTGAAGAGTTTGTGAGAATTGGTGATAACCACATTGAGCACCTCCTATAGTGTCAACTCACAGATGGTTGTCATATTATGACAGAATGGCTCACATATCGCCACGTATTCAACCACCCTGTCAATTTCATTTCCTCCCTCTTCATAGCTAAGTGTTCATATTTCTTCTTGCTCTTTATTATTAATTTTTATTGAGTCTTATGAAATATTATCTTAGCTACTACTGTGTAACAGATATGTAGGTGATATTTACAATATGTAACTGAGAACACAGTAAAAGTAACTGTGGTATCTGATAAAAATTCTTGAATAAGAGACTTGTTAGTGCACAAGGACGTTTAAGAAATGTTATACATTGTTTACAAATTAAAAATTAATATGTTATAAGCTTACTATTTACAAGTAATGTTAAGTAATAATGTTCTTCATAAATGCTGTGACTAAAATACTACCATTGACTGACTGATATTTTTGCTTTTAGGTCATTTGAGCCCATACTGTATCTTGCAAGAGTTTACCATACACCAGAATGTCAGTATTGGGCAATTTGGGCCCTTGCAAATTTGACTAAAGTTTACCGTAAGTAACATCTGTTTTAGTTAGTTAGTTGTTTATTCATCTTAAGATCATCTTATTATTATATTAGACATGCCAGCTTAATGCAATAGTGAAACATTATTAACCTTACAACTACCAAGTACATGCAAAAATTGCTCATACATTTCCTTTTGTTAAAAAATCATAAAAGTATCCTTCTGTGTTTATGGGTCTTTTTCTACTTGTCTTTCACCTTATAAAGTACTATGCTGTATATTTCTGTGGGTAAACTTTTAAAAATTACAAATAAAAAATAGAAAGTTTATGCCCAAGGACACATTTGCCCTCAGTTGATACTAAATGCGACCATAATTTTATTCTATTTAGTAAGTTTTATGTATATTGTTTACACTGCATCACTAAGCATATTTTTAAGGTCTTGCCAAAGCCCTTTATCTTCAAGTGCATACACACATATCCCAGTATATCATACACATTAAATTCCTGATACATTACAATGAACAGCCATGAAATTTTACAGATATTTGATGTTGCGAACATAATTCATCAGCGGTCGGTATTAAGACCAAGCATTTCAGTTAATCTAAATAGTCTGTAAAAGTAAAGAATACAACATATCTAAAAACAAAGATGATGTGACTTACCGAACAAAAGCGCTGGCAGGTCGATAGACACACAAACAAACACAAACACACACACAAAATTCTAGCTTTCGCAACAAACAGTTGCTTCGTCAGGAAAGAGGGAAGGAGAGGGAAAGACGAAAGGAAGTGGGTTTTAAGGGAGAGGGTAAGGAGTCATTCCAATCCCGGGAGCGGAAAGACTTACCTTAGGGGGAAAAAAGGACGGGTATACACTCACGCGCACACACACACATATCCATCCACACATATACAGACACAAGCAGACATATTTGAAGACAAAGAGTTTGGGCAGAGATGTCAGTCGAGGCGGAAGTGCAGAGGCAAAGATGATGTTGAATGACAGGTGAGGTATGAGTGGTGGCAACTTGAAATTAGCAGAGATTGAGGCCTGGTGGGTAACGGGAAGAGAGGATATATTGAAGAGCAAGTTCCCATCTCCGGAGTTCGGATAGGTTGGTGTTGGTGGGAAGTATTCAGATAACCCGGACAGTGTAACACTGTGCCAGGATGTGCTGGCCGTGCACCAAGGCATGTTTAGCCACAGAGTGCACAGGGTGATCCTCATTACCAACAAACACTGTCTGCCTGTGACCATTCATGCGAATGGACAGTTTGTTGCTGGTCATTCCCACATAGAATGCATCACAGTGTAGGCAGGTCAGTTGGTAAATCACGTGGGTGCTTTCACATGTGGCTCTGCCTTTGATCATGTACACCTTCCCGGTTACAGGACTGGAGTAGGTGGTGGTCGTGGCAAACGAATCTGCTCCAGTCCGGAATCCCTGGACCATTACACCAACAACCTGACAACAGCTTTCGCATCCCGCAACTACCCTCCCGACCTGGTACAGAAGCAAATAACCAGAGCCACTTCCTCATCCCCTCAAACCCAGAATCCCCCACAGAAGAACCACAAACGTGCCCCACTTGTGACAGGATACTTTCCGGGACTGGACCAGACACTGAATGTGGCTCTCCAGCAGGGATACGACTTCCCCAAATCCTGCCCCAAAATGAGATCCATCCTTCATGAAATCCTCCCCACTCCACCAAGAGTGTCTTTCCGCCGTCCACCTAACCTTTGTAACCTGTTAGTTCATCCCTATGAAATCCCCAAACCACCTTCCCTACCCTCTGGCTCCTATCCTTGTAACCGCCCCCGGTGTAAAACCTGTCCCATGCACCCTCCCACCACCACCTACTCCAGTCCTGTAACCGGGAAGGTGTACACGATCAAAGGCAGAGCTACATGTGAAAGCACCCACGTGATTTACCAACTGACCTGCCTACACTGTGATGCATTCTATGTGGGAATGACCAGCAACAAACTGTCCATTCGCATGAATGGACACAGGCAGACAGTGTTTGTTGGTAATGAGGATCACTCTGTGGCTAAACATGCCTTGGTGCACGGCCAGCACATCTTGGTACAGTGTTACACCGTCCGGGTTATCTGGATACTGCCCACCAACACCAACCTATCCGAACTCCGGAGATGGGAACTTGCTCTTCAATATATCCTCTCTTCCCGTTACCCACCAGGTCTCAATCTCCGCTAATTTCAAGTTGCCACCACTCATACCTCACCTGTCATTCAACATCATCTTTGCCTCTGCACTTCCGCCTCGACTGACATCTCTGCCCAAACTCTTTGTCTTCAAATATGTCTGCTTGTGTCTGTATATGTGTGGATGGATATGCGTGTGTGTGCGAGTGTATACCCGTCCTTTTTTCCCCCTAAGGTAAGTCTTTCCGCTCCCGGGATTGGAATGACTCCTTACCCTCTCCCTTAAAACCCACTTCCTTTCGTCTTTCCCTCTCCTTCCCTCTTTCCTGACGAAGCAACTGTTTGTTGCGAAAGCTAGAATTTTGTGTGTGTGTGTGTGTTTGTGTTTGTTTGTGTGTCCATCGACCTGCCAGCGCTTTCGTTCGGTAAGTCACATCGTCTTTGTTTTTAGATATATTTTTCCCACGTGGAATGTTTCCCTCTATTATATTAAAGAATACAACATTTTGAAAAGAAAGTCAAACGTTTCATTTGTCTAAAGGTATGAAATAAAAAATATTAGGGAAACGTTTGATGTGTGTTATTTTCTGTTCATGATTTCGAATATCATTCAAAGGTATGTAGAACATTTCTCTGGTCTATTATTTCTTTTACACAAATCGTTTCACAAAATGTTCGACCTATTTCTTTCATTTCTTATTTTAAAGTTTTATTCAGAAAGCATGATTTTACTGACTTCTTGTTTGCCTCCCTAACATCATCTGTTCTCGAAAATCCTAACTTTGGTACTACATTCGAAGGGAACCTTTTTGACATTTAAATACTGCACCAAAGTATCTCTTTATGTGCAAAATAGCTAGGCCTTGAACAGATCAACTTTTTGGCGCTTCATTTACATAGCTTGGCAGCAGCTTTTGATGAAATATTTCAATTTTTCCTCAACTCATTAATTAAGTTGTCCTTACTTACCTGATTACTTTCAGGCAGTTAAATATTTTCATGCAAATTGGTCACTTTGATACCTCGTTTGCCTGTTTCTCTCCCTTTGCTTATGAAAATTCAGACAAAACCTCATTGTGTAATTTATAAGGTGTCTTGTTTTCACTCTGCTCACACGTTTAAAAAAGGTATCAAGTGTTAATCACATGGTAAAATAGTCTTTTCTGCTTGTAGTCATTTCCAAAAAATGTTGTCTCGGCGGTATCTTGAACCGTTTATGAGATAAGACAGTTTTTACGACCGCTTGATTCCCAAAGCGCAGGAAAAGATTCAGATGCGCCGCAAACGAGCCATCTGTGGATATAACAATCAATATCTCAAGAATGAAAAGAGATATCGTTCTGGTCTCAACTTTAAATACAGTTTAGATATATTGGTTACATTTCATACGTAATAATGTATGGCCTTAAATTAACTATCTGGAAAGTCTATGAATGTGATTTTACCTCTGCAAATTCTTAAAAATTTTGTGCAGCCATGTACTTGGTTTCGTACAGCACAGTAACTATGACAAATAACAAAAATAATTCAGACCTTTATCTAGCAAAGATATCAAGCTTAAAGATGCGGAAGAATCAAGTTTTTTTCACTGAATAGTTTTCTTAAAATCGGATGATAAGTATTTCATAGGTGCCGTCATGTCCACTCCACTGCATTGCCAAGAAGACACGTGGCTGTCACTCTCTCTGTTGTGCGTGCTGCAACAACAAGATTCAAAAACGTTTGAATTCAAACATCAGTAGTTGCAGCGCCACAGATGTTGTCCATGTAGGACACTTCCGTAACTATACATGCAGTGGTGTTTCGTCGTCTGAAGCTGTCGCGCACTGTTGGTTGCTTGTCACTTATGTAGGACGCAGTCTAACAGCCAGTTGCAATGAAGACATTGAGCAACAGTATCAGAGTTCTTCAGTTGATGCACCACTATTGTTTTGTATGGTTGCAATTTCAGTTTGTGCGCATCTCTGTGAGAGATGCTCTTGACAAACCAGTCTGAACTGCCAAGCGACACAGAGATTTTCTCTTACTTCTTTCCAAAGCCTCCCCTGTCTCATGAAATTTATTTTCAGTTAAAACACTAGTTTCTCTAGGCTTTCGTATGTGTAACACAGATCTAGTCTCTTGAAATTTCTATACTAATCTGCATATCATTGAATCATCGGGAACGTACACACTAGGAAATTTTCGCATTAATTCAAGCCGACATTCCATATACAATTCTGTTTCTGCATAGTTCAATGAAAGAAACACTCATTGACCCTTCATGTATACCATACCAAATGGTAACTTGACAGGAACATCGAAACAAAACACCTGAATGCTCAGTTGTACAGTATAGAAGACAAGCACACGGTGTTTCTGTCTGAGGACCGGCCCAGCAACATGTGGATAGGGGAAGCCCTGGACTCGGTGCAGTTACAGTAATGACATCCAGCAACAATATTTGAAGTGATGAAACTTGACAAAAAAAAAAAAAAACTCAAAAGAAAACACCAGTACATTCGGTTGCACAGTGTACAGAGAATGCGCAAAGTTTTGGTGACAGAGAACTACGCATAGGGACAGACAGCAGACGCAACGGCAACAGCCGACAAACATGCTCACAACCCCAGGCATCTTTCATGAGATTCCCTGTACATTCCCTTTGGGCATCAACAGTCTATAATTGATGTTCTCTCCAAATTTCAAATCTGAAGATTTGTAACAATATTATGAAAACGAAAGTTGCCACTCACCATATAGCGGAGGTACTGAGTCGCAGATAGGCACAACAAAAAGATTGTCACAAATAAGCTTTAGGCCAGCAAGGCCATCGTCAAAAATACACACACACACACACACACACACACACACACGACTGTAATCGCTGGCAACTGAAGCCACACTGCAAGCAGCAGCACTAGTGCAGGATGGGAGTGGTGACTGGTTGGGGGTAAGGAGGCTGGGGTGGGGAGGAGGAGGGGTAGTAGGGTAGGTGTGGGGGACAGTGAAGTGTTGCTTGGGGAGCACACAGGGATGAGGTGGAGAGAGGGTTGTTGTTGTTGTTTTCAGTCCTGAGACTGTTTTGATGCAGCTGTCCATGCTACTCTATCCTGTGCAAGCTTCTTCATCTCCCAGTACTTACTGCAACCTACATCCGTCTGAATCTGCTTAGTGTATTCATCTCTTGGTCTCCCTCTATGATTTTTACCCTCCACGCTGCCCTCCAATGCTAAATTTCTGATCCCTTGATGCCTCAGAACATGTCCTACCAACCGGTCCCTTCTTCTTGTCAAGTTGTGCCGCAAACTCCTCTTCTCCCCAATTCAATTCAATACCTCCTCATTAGTTATGTGATCTACCCATCTAATCTTCAGCATTCTTCTGTAGCACCACATTTCGAAAGCTTCTATTATCTTCTTGTCCAAACTATTTATCGTCCATGTTTCACTTCCATACATGGCTACACTCCATACAAATACTTTCAGAAACGACTTCCTGACACTTAAATCTATACTCGATGTTAACAAATTTCTCTTCTTCAGAAACGCTTTCCTTGCCATTGCCAGTCTACCTACTTCGACCATCATCAATTATCTTGCTCCCCAAATAGCAAAACTCCTTTACTACTTTAAGTGTCTCATTTCCTAATCTAATTCCCTCAGCATCACCCGATTTAATTCGACTGCATTCCATTATCCTTGTTTTGCTTTTGTTGATGTTTATTTTATATCCTCCTTTCAAGACACTGTCCATTCCGTTCAACTGCTCTTCCAAGCCCTTTGCTGTCTCTTGACAGAATTACAATGTCATCAGCGAACCTCAACATTTTTATTTCTTCTCCATGGTCTTTAATACCTACTCCGAATTTTTCTTTTGTTTCCTTTACTGCTTGCTCAATATACAGATTGAATAACATCGGGACAGGCTACAACCCTGTCTCACTCCCTTCCCAACCGCTGCTTCCCTTTCATGCCCCTCGACCCTTATAACTGCCATCTGGTTTCTGTACAAATTGTAAATTGCCTTTCGCTCCCTGTATTTTACCCCTACCACCTTTAGAATTTGAAAGAGAGTATTCCAGTCAACATTGTCAAAAGCTTTCTCTAAGTCTACAAATGCTAGAAATGTAGGTTTGCCTTTCCTTAATCTATTTTCTAAGATAAGTCGTAGGGTCAGTATTGCCTCACGTGTTCCAACATTTCTGCGGAATCCAAACTAATCTTCGCCGAGGTCGGCTTCTACCAGTTTTTCCATTCGTCTGTAAAGAATTCATGTCAGTATTTTGCAGCTGTGACTTATTAAACTGATAGTTCGGCAATTTTCACATCTGTCAACACCTGCTTTCTTTGGGATTGGAATTATTATATTCTACTTGAAGTCTGAGGGTATTTCACCTGTCTCACACATCTTGCTCACCAGATGGTAGAGTTTTGTCAGGACTGGCTCTTCCAAGACCGTCAGTAGTTCCAATGGAATGTTGTCTACCCCCGGGGCCTTGTTTCGACTCAGGTCTTTCAGTGCTCTGTCAAACTCTTCACGCAGTATCTTATCTCCCATTTCATCTTCATCTACATCCTCTATATACTCCTTCCACCTTTCTGCTTTCCCTTCTTTGCTTAGAACTTGGTTTCCATCTGAGCTCTTGATATTCATACATGTGGCTCTCTTTTCTCCAAAGGTCTCTTTAATTTTCCTGTAGGCAGTATCTATCTTACCCCTAGTGAGATAAGCCTCTACATCCTTACATTTGTCCTCTAGCCATCCCTGCTTAGCCATTTTGCACTTCCTGTCGATCTCATTTTTGAGACGTTTGTATTCCTTTTTGCCTGCTTCATTTACTGTGTTTTTATATTTTCTCCTTTCATCAATTAAATTCAATATTTCTTCTGTTACCCAAGGATTTCTACTAGCCCTCATCTTTTTACCTACTTGATCCTATGCTGCCTTCACTACTTCATCCCTCAGAGCTACCTATTCTTCTTCTACTGTATTTCTTTCCCCCATTCCTGTCAATTGTTCCCTTATGCTCTCCCTGAAACCCTGTAGGGTAGCTATTTGCAGTCGGGAGGAAGTAAAAAGACTGGTTGCAATGGTGTAATGAGGTCTCTGTAGTGCTGGAAGGGGGACAGAGAAGGGGCTGTATGGCTGACGATGGGGGAATGTATGATATATTGCAAGGAAAGTTCCCACCTCTGCAACTCAGAAAAGCTGGTGATGGTAAGGATCCATATGGCACAGGCTGTGAAGCAGTCATTGAAATGAAGGTTGTTATGTTGGGTAGCATGCTCAGCAACAGGGTGGTCCACTTGTTTCTTGGCCACAGTTTGTCGGTGGCCATTCATGTGGACAACAACTTGTTTGGTGTCATACTCACATCGAATGCAGCACAGTGGTTGCAGCTTAGCTTGTAAATCACATGGCTGGTTTCACAGGTAGCCCTACCTTTGATGGGATAGGTGATGTTAGTGACCAGACTGGAGTAGGTGGTGGTGGGAGAACATATGGTACAGGTCTTGCATCCAGGTTTATTACAGGTACATGAGACATGAGGTAAGGGGTTAGGAGCAGGAGCTGTGTAAGGATGGACAAATATATTGTGTAGGTCAGGGCTTAACAACTGGCCGGTTTTGAGCGCGAGTACTCGCGTCTGCTCAAGCACGTGCTCACGAGCAGCTGCAAGGTCGAGGAGTACGGAGGAAGGGGAGGGAGGGGAAATGCGCGCGCACGTTTGAATAGGGCCGCAGCGTGCCTATTGAATTCGCGCCGACTGTGTAACGTTTAAAGTACTACGATCAGCTCTTAACAGTCACTTCGCTGGTTAAGAATCATGTGAAGTCGCCGTTGTGTAACCCCAACCATGCTTTCGCAGTTCAACCCCCATTGGGAGGAATTGTATCTGCTTACTGAAAAAGATGGTGTTGCAAAGTGTTTAGTATGTCACAAAACGCTGAATTCTTTTTCGAAATTTAATTTGCAGCGACATTATATGTCGTACCACACGAAAGACTACGGACGTGGAAAATGTGATTGACCAGATCGTGCACAGGAAGTTATTAAACATAAAAAGAAGCTATCCGAAGAAGATCTGGACGACGAAGAAAAATCAACTGAGGCAGCTCTCAGAGTGGGTTACAAAATTGCTTTGCTTTTAGCAAAATCCCTGCGCCCCTTAACTGATGGCGATTTAATAAAAGAATGTTTGGTAGTTGCAGCGGAACATTTGTGTCCATCTCAAGTTGAACAGTTTGGTAGTGGGGGGTAGCGTGCTCACGCTGCTCCGTGCTCGCGCCTTGCTGCTCACAGCTTGCTCCGCGAGCACGTATGTTGTGAAGCCCTGGTGTAGGTTCAGTGGATGGCGAAATACCACTGTGGGAGATGTGAGAAGGATAATGGACAGGACATTCCTCATTTCAGGGCACAACGAGAGGTAGTTGAAACCCTGGCGGAGAATATAATTTAGTTGCTCTAATCCTAGGCGGTACTGAGTTATGAGAGGAATGCTCCTCTGTGGCTGGACGGTGAGACTTTGGGAGGTGGTGGAAGACTGAAAAGATAGGGCACAGGAGATTTGTTTTTGTACAAGGTTGGGAGGATAATTACAGTCTGTGAAGGCTTCAGTGATACCATCGGTATATTTTGAGAGGGCCTGCTCATCACTGCAGATGCGATGAGCACGGGTGGCTAGGCTGTAAGGAAGGAATTTCTGGGTATGGAATGGGTGGCGGCTGTTGAAGTGGAGGTATTGCTGGTGCTTGGTAGGTTTGATATGGACAAAAGTATTGATGTAGCCATCTTTGAAGTGGAGGTCAACATCTAGGAAGGTGGCGTGTTGGGTTGAGTAAGACCAGGTGAAACAAATGGGGGAGAAGCTGTTGAGGTTCTGGAGGAATCGGAAAAGGTGTACTCACCCTCGACCCAGGTGGGCTTAGGATTCTGGGTGTTTAGGAAGGATTCCCCTAGATGGCCCATGAATAGGTTGGCATATGATGGTGCCATGTGGGTGCCCATAGAGGAGGTTGTTGGTACACGTTATATAGGAGGTTAGGTTCTGGGCAATAGGTTGAAAGTGTTGGTCTATGAGACCAGAGATTCTCTCGGTGGGGGCACAGTAACCAGCCACAATGGGGCATCCTGCATGGTTGGGTTTATGGACTTTAGGAAGCATGTAGAAGATAGGAGTGTGGAGAGTGGTAGGGGTGAGCATGGAGATGGGCTCCGGGGAGAGATTCTGCTATGGGCCTAAGTATTTGAGGAGTGACTGGAGATCCTGCTGGATTTCTGGAATGGGGTCTTGTGGCAAGATTTATAGGTGGATGTATCTGACAACTGGCGGAGTCCTGCCAGGTAATCCTTGCACTTCAAAACATCAGTGGTGGAGCCTTTGTCCGCTTGTAGTATTATAAGATTGCGATTAGTTTTTAGATGGTTGATTGTGGTTCTTTCTGTGAATGTAAGATTATTTTGCATGTTGATGGATTTGGGGTATGATTTAAGGCAAAGTTCGAGATTAAGAAATTCTGGAAAGTTAACGGGGTGTTTTGGGGGCATTGGGGGTGCATCACAGTTGGTTGGAGGAATGAACTGAGTCAAGCAAGGTTCAACGTTGGTCTTTCTTTGAGTCTGATTGGTAGGGTTGGTGGCGAAAAAGTGTTTGTAATGCAGGAACCGGGAGGACGAGAGAAGTTCTTTAACAAGTCCTGCGTGATTGAATTTGGGAGTGGGAAAAAAGGTGAGCCCCTTTGGAAAGGACTGATATTTCTGTGGGGCCAAGGTTTCTGGAGAAAAGTTTTATGACTGTTTTTTGGATCTGTTTAGGTTCTGGATTCTGTGTGATGGTGGGAGGGAGTTTTGGAGAGTGGGGTAAATGTAGTACGTCTGCGAGACAAGGTTTGTCAGCTGATGGACGTGTGGGAGGGCTTGGAGGCTGTTGTAGATGTGGTGGACAGTGGTACTCCTGGTGGGAGTAGGAAGTGAGCAGGGTGGAGAGTTTTCTGAGGTGGTGGTGTGCATTTTCTCTAGTTACTGGCGGGCAAGAGTTTCAGTGTGTGTTATGGGTTCCAGGAATTTGGGATTGCTTAGCAGGATAATTTTGTGAATTGAGAGAAGGTACTGCAAGCAGGTTTGGGCTTGGTTGATATGGTTTTGCAGGACTACATTGGTGAGGGCTAAGGCTTGGTGAAATCTGGACAGATGGAAGTCATTGTGGAAGGAGGCGTGGCAGCCGGAGATGGGTAATTTGATGGTAAGACCATTTGGGGGGATTCCATAAGCCAATCAACAACACAGGAACAGTATGTGGCAAGAGATAAGGAAACTTTTCTGTATTGACACAGATAGAAGGAGCAAGGTTCCATGGTGGTGGAAAAAAATGCAAAAAATTACGTAAATAAAAATTTTAAACATTGATGAATTACAATGGCAGTCACGAGGTCGCTTAGGTCTAAGAACTGTGTCAAACCTCTGCTACCATCACACTAGCGACTAGTCTAGTGTGATGGTAGTGGCAGTTTGATGCAGTTATTAGCCCTAAGCGACCTTGCGACTGCCATTGTGTTTCGATGGAACATTTTATTCCCATTGACAAAGATTATATACGGGGGCATTTTGAAAAGTAAAGATACAATGGCTCACAATCCTTAAATAGAACATTTATTTAGAAAATGTCAGTCACATCTTATTAACTGGATTATTTGTTATTTTTCGACATAATCACCCCCGTTATCCAAACATTTGTTAAGTCGGTATCCCACAGTCATAGAAGGTTGCGATCTTTTATCAGAACCACATTTCAACTTCATCTTTGATCTCTTCATCGTCATGGAATGATTTTCCACCAAGATTTGACTTCAGGTAACGGAAGACATGGAAGTCGGTGGGTGCAAGGTCCAGTCTGTGTGGCAGATGGACCAATACGTCCCATTTGAATTGTTTGAGTAGTGCTTTGGTTACGAGCGCTTTGTGAGGCCAAGCGTTGTCATGATGCAAGCGGACTCCACTTGTCAGCATTCCCCTGCGTTTGTTTTGAATTGCTCTTCAAAGACGTTTCAAATTCTGGGAATATGCAGCAGCATTAATTGTCATTCCAGGAGGCATAAATTGCAACAGAAGAGTGCCTTGTCTCTTCCAAAAAACAGAAGCCATGATTTTCTTCGCTGAAATCGACGTTTTGTATTTCTTGGCTTTTGGTGAATTCGAATGGCGCCATTGCATTGATTGTTGCTTGGATTCAGATGTATGGTGATAAACCCACGTCTCATCACCTGTCACAATGTGATCAAGGAACTCATCACCTGCTTCAGCACAATGTGTGAGGAAGTCAAGTGCAAAGCCCATCCTTTTCTTTTTGTGTTCTTTCATTAACAGTTTTGGAACCCAGCGCGCACACAATTTCCTGTACCCTAAATTGACAGTCACAACATCATAAGTTGTCATTGACATGTCCGGTATGATCTGATGCAATTCTTTCAATGTGAGACGTCTATTCGTATGAATTGCTTCCTCCGTTCTCCGAAGAAGGGCATCAAAGATCACAGATGGCCGACCTGTTCTTTGTTCTTCATGAACATTGGTCCTACCTTCAGAGAAATGACAACACCATTTCGTTACATTTTGTCGATTCATAATGTTCCCATAAACAGAAACAATTTCTTTGTGAATATCCACTGGTCACTGACCTTTTACATGAAGAAAACGTATGATGGAGCGCACTTCGCATTTGACGGGATTCTGAACTGGCGCGGCCATTTTAAACACGACCTACTCCAACCAGAAGCAGTGTTCAACTGCCGAACGACCGCGAGGAGAAAGCTAATGGTTCGAGCTTAACACCAGTGTTGCCAACTTGCTCACCAAAACTCTTATGTTCCTCTGGCGTACGGTGTATCTTTACTTTCCGAAATACCCTCGTATTTTTACAGTTTAATTTTTATTCCTGTGATAATGTGAATTCGACAAGAGCATTTTTGCTCAGATGGTTTTCACCTATGGTGTGATTACATGTAATCCAATGTAATTTTTGTTCTGATGGAGACCGTCTTAGTGCTGTCGAAACCATGGTCAGTTTGACAACAATTTTATGCAGCCGAGGTGGCTATATGTACATTCTGTAATTAAGTTACATAAATTAACATAGAATTATGTCCAGAAAAGTTCACAAAAATACACCCAAATACATGGGAAAATCACGAAAAGGATGAAGATGCAAAAGCGGAAAACAAGATGAAAACAGAGGGAATCAATGATAGCGAAAGGCAAAAACTCACTAAAAATGGCATGAACTCACAATGAGATCAAAGAAAAGATAGAGATACCCTATTATCCTTCCCCCTCCCCACCCCAGCCTCCTCCTTACCCCCACCCAGTCGCCACTCCCATCACCCACTGGTGCTGCTGTTCGCAGTGTGGCTTCAGTTGCGAGAGACTACACTTGGGTGTGTAAATTGCAGTTGTGTGTGTGGGGGGGGGGGGGGGGGGGTGTGCACGCGTGCTTTGTCTATTTTTGATGAAGGCCTTATTGGCTGAAAGCTTATTCGTGACAGTCTTTTTGTTGTACCTATCTGGAACTTGGCACCTCTACTATACAGTGAGTAGCAACTTTCCTTTTCATATTATTGGTACCTGAGGTATTGAAGATACCTCAGTTGTAGATCCAGGCATCCTGTCCAGGTAAAACAGAGACCCAGGGAGACTGAGGGTGTTATACTGCTCCCCCTAACCAAGTTCGGGGTGTCATCTTCCACTGAAACTGGCACAGAGCCCAATGAAGCACACTTCACCTGTTGGGAAATCTGCTTTGTTCTGTGTCAGGAGGAGGCAAATGCAAAACGATAGGCGTCTGTTAATTGACAGTAGTTCAAACATATAGCAAAGACTGTGGTTCCCAACCTGAGGGTAACAACCCCCTCTTGACGTAAAATGAGTTTTTCTGAGGGATAAAGTAGAAAAGCTGTTTAGTTAATCTCTTAAGGAGTCAGTAAAAGTTAATTTGTATTACTATCATTTACCAGCATGAGTGGGAAATCAAAAGCAACAGGATTGTGGTCTATTGAGACAGCGGATCCACACTATGTGATACTACTGATAGCATTAATTGGGGCCCCACTACTGTCATGTGAGCATAGTATCGATGAGTTCAGGAGGCTCTACTCAAAGTCTTGTGGGATCTCAGTGACCTCACACAAAGAGCACATGAGAGGACAGAAATATTATTCGCTCACGTCACATACCTCGATTCAGGAAATGGGCTTGTTTGCAGTGAGACAAGAATCCACAGCAGCCATGTGACAACATCAGGAGCACTGCAGACATAAGCACTACATTTACTGCTGTTGCTCCCCTTGCCACTGTAGCCGAAAGGCATGCCCAATGACAATATTAGACACTGTAATGTCTACTGAGATGAAGCTTGGTTCTGTGTATTGCATTACAATAGATCTACCCATCTGTGGAGCCTTTGAGGAGAATGAACGTTGCCAGATTGCATTTGTCATCATCATGCGAGCTCACCATTGGGTTTGATAATATGGAATGTCATTGGGCGTACATCTTGATCGCCTCTGCATCACCCAGCCAATAATTTTGACAACAACTGTTCAATTTGATGTGTTAAGGCCAGTGACTGTGGCCTAATTTCGAGGTCTCCATGTAGTTACCTTTCATAAAGATAATACAAGATGGCAAGCTGCCAGTGTTGATCCTGCCTATTTCAGTGCAGAGGATGTTTGGCTGTTGCCCTGCACAGTTCATTCTACATATCAGTCAGCCATTAAAAACATCTGATCGTGGGTTGCCGAGAGACAGGCACATGACCTCTCGCATGTGACTTTGATTGGTGAGCTCTTACAGTTGAAGCAATACAGAATGACATTACCATATATGTCGTCAAAGCTCAGTTAGACTTGATGACTGGCGGGTGAGATCTGTTGTTGATGCCAGAATTGGCAGCTCTGTGCACCAAATATTCATACCTCAAAATCACCTGCAAGTTTAATAATGTTTCCCTCATCCTATTTATACACACAAGAAGTTAAATTTATTACTTGCTATCTTTCCTGGTGGTGCTATTTCAATTGCCATCACTGTATTTATTAATAATCTACCCACCTTTCATTAGGTCTTCATCTTGGGTGTCTCTTATCTCTTGTAATCTAGCAAAGAATTTCTTCAACAATGTCGGAAAAGACAGATTGCTACTTACCATAAAGAAGACACATCAAGTTGCAGACAGGCACAATTCAAAGATACTTACATAATGCTTTTGGCCACAGCTTTCATCAGTGAAAGACATACACATGCACCATTCACACTCATAAAAGTAAGCACATTTCATGCACACACAATCACCAACTGTGGCATCTCGGGCGTTTCAGCCCAAGATGTTGGAGTTGGCAGTCATGTGTGCTACTTTTGTGTGTGTGTGAATGGTGTGCTTGTGTTCGTGCATGTATGTGTCTTTAAATAATGAAGGCTGTGGCCGAAAGCTTCATGTAAGTGGTTTTTAGCTGTTCCTGTCTGCAACTTGATGTGTCTTTGTTATGGGAAGTAGCAAAATGTCTTTTTGTACATTGATGATATTCATAATTGAAGTTTCCCTTGTTTGAAAGAATTTCTTCAGTCCAACTTCTGTCCATTTCTATGTCTATGTATCTTATCCACCTTCATGTCATTTTCATTAAGGTCATAATTAAGTCTTCTACTCCAGTTTGTTCCCTGTGCGGTCTGTTTGTTTTCCTTGCCTTTGACGAAGGTAGTCAGTAGCCTGGAAGGCAGTAATGTGTGTGAATTAATAGTTCTTTGTTTTTGAAACTAGTAAGAAATTTTGGAGTCCCATCAGATAACCAATTTTGAAAAAAAAAATTGTAGGATAATTTTTATAATTAATGACACTAATGATAATGGATGGAACTTACTTCACAAATAGAGAAACATATAAATTTTGTCAAAGTGCTAAGCTATGTGGGAGGGAGTGAGGACAGAAAAGAGGTCATTAAAGTGTGTTGTATCTTGGAATAACCAACAGATGTTCACATCTTTGCATCTCTCTGTTTCATGTGTAGTGGGTCAGACAGCATGATACCATACGTGTGAGAGTGAACCACCTACTAAAATATTAATTTGTACTTTATTTTTTATGTAATATATTATTAACTGGTGTTGCGTAGGTAGGAGAGTGTGTTATATTCCATTATTGACTTTGCTGGAAGGAGATTTGTATTTCCCTTCTCTGTTTAGACATAGATATTGTGGGGCTAAACATAAGGAAAATTCTCTTGATAGAAAAATAAAAAATGATGAGTCAGTTTCTGGCCACTGCTAACCTTCAAAAGGGGGAAATATTGAGTATTGCTTCTGTACACAATAAAGTATGTGGCAGTACCATAGCTTTCAGAACTGTTAGAATCCAGAGTAGCTATGAAATTGCATTGTGCACACACACACACACACACACACACACACACACACACACACACACACACACGCACTCTCTCTCTCTCTCTCTCTCTCTCTCTCTCTCTCTCTCCAACTAGACAGTTGGCAATACTGCGCCGACGCGGACTCTTTGAGTATTTGCTGCACTAAATAATTATAAAAGCGTTGATATTAAGCTATTTTTAAACGTGTACAGGTGTTATAATATGTGTTGTTGAATTAGTGGAAGTGTTAGTGAAGTATAAAATAAGATTAAATGGGGTAAGAAGCGTATTTTTCTTCTCGCACCTGTAGCACGAATCCTAGGCCTAATTTCACGCGCGCGAATCGTAAGTAAGCAGTGAATTAAACTTGTAGATAAACGTTTCCAGTTGGTATAAATATAAGTGTTGTTACATTAGTGGAAGTGTTAGTGAAGTGTTAAAGAAGATTAAACGGGGTAAGAAGTTTATTTTCCTTCTCGCGCCTATTGCACGGATTTTAGGCTTAATTTCACGCGCGCGTATCGTAAGTAAACAGTGAGTTATATGTAATCACCAGTTTTTTTTATTCAGTACTCTTTCAATTTATTTATATCTGCCTGAATAGTTTCTAGGGTCCTTTGTTTACGTTTTAGTCACTACTTAAATCAGCTTATACGATTTCTGTTTGTACCGTGAGTGAGAAGTGTGTGACATGCCTTAGGATCGTTAGTTCCGGGTTATGGTGTGATGGGTGCTGTAGTTTCTTTCATTGGGGCGAATGTAGTGGCGTGGGAAATGGGGACATAAATGAGGCTCACCAGTGGTATTGTAGGATCTGCAGTAGAGATAGGAAAATACTGGAACAGGAAGGGAAAATTGCAGCTCTTCAAGCTGACCTAGACAAGGCAAGGGAGGATCTGGACAGGTTAAAGAGGGAGAAGGGTGAACAGAGGTGGGAAGTGGCAACAGGTAATAGGTGGAACATGCAAAGGAGAGCATCAGACAGCTTTGTCATAAACCTTGAAAATAGATTTGACCTGTTGCCTCAGTCAGAATCGGATGAGCCTCATGTAGCTGAAGCTGTAGAAAGGGCACAACAAGCTTTCAAGGACTTAAAAAAGGTAGGGAAATTTGTAAAGAGAAAGAAAGTTCTGTTGTTAGGTAGTTCCCATGGTAGAGGTGTTGGCCAACTACTGCAGGAAAATCTAGGTCCAGAGAACCAGGTCACAAACTTTTTCAAGCCTAGTGCAGATCTGGGTCAGGTAACAGAGGATGTAGGTGCTTTATGCAAGGATTTCACAAAGGAGGATGCCGTGGTTATAGTGGGTGGTCCGGGAAATAGCATTGGCAGAGACTCTGAATATTCCATAGAGAGTGACCTGGTGAAGATAGCGTCAGCAACGAAGCATACGAGTGTGGGATTTGTGTCTGTGTTGAGATGCCATGATCAGCCTCATTTGAACTCTTCCGTAGGGAGGGTGAACTTGGAGTTGGAGTGGCTGCTTAGGACGAATATAGGGTCCCATATTGGTTTGATTCCTGTGGATGCTATCGATAGGTGGGACTACACTAGGCATGGCCTTCACCTCAATAGGAAAGGGAAGGGAAAACTGTCTGGGTTGATTGCAGAAAACTTAAGGGGGGGACACTGGCACAAGTGGTAAAATACCAGTGGTCACAGGTGTCAGAGGGATGCCTTTTTTAGGATAGGGAAGGGAGAAAGAAAACGAGTTTTAAGAGAGATTGGCAGACACACTCAGTTTGAGAAAACAGATGAACAGGAGTCAGATTTTATCATACAGCCTCCATTTAAACAGTGTTTAACAGAAAGTAATCAGAAACTGCCAGTTCATCTTCGCCAAAGCAGTTACAATCCCATTAGTATGCAGTATCAGTTATCTTTATTACACCAGAACATTCCAGGACTTAGAAATAAAGTTGATGAACTACTCATTTGTATCGATGAAATGAATTCATCTAACCAAATTGACATAATCTGCCTCTCTGAACATCAAGTGACCACTGATATAGATATGTTAGACATTTCAGGATTTAAGCTAGCTTCCTACATCTGCAGAGTAGATATGGATGGAAGAGGAGTTGCCACATTTATCAAAAACTGCCATAAATTCAAGAACATTGACATTAATAAATTCTGTTTAGACCAGCATCTAGAAGCATGTGCAACAGAAGTAGAGTTCCATAACAGATCCTATATAATAGTAACTATTTACCGAGCACCTGCAGGAAATTATAATCTATTCTTAGATCATCTAGTAGCTCTTTTGGGTTATTTAACAGGAAGAAACAAAGAAATTTTGATTGCTGGTGACTTTAATACAGATTTTCTAATGCAATCTTCCAGAAAACATTCACTGCAGTTAGTAATGTTGTCTTTCAATCTAACTCACACTGTAAACTTTCCAACTAGGATCACTAAATCCTCAAGGACAGCCATTGATAACATTTTATAGACAAATCAAAGGAACAAAATCATATCATAAAAGCTGTTATCAATGGACTATCAGATCATGACATGCAGCTCCTTGTTTTAGATGTAAATTCTAAGCAGATTATCAAGACTGCTAAATCTGAGTACAGGAGAGTAGTCAATCAACCAAAAATTGAGTGTTTTAGAAAACTGCTCAAAGATATGAACTGGAAAGATGTTTATAGTGCTCATGACATGAATGAAAAATATAACACATTCATGAACAATGTCAGTACCATGTTTGAAAACTGTTTTCCTCTAAAAGTTACTCAAATTAAACAGAAGTCTATAATAAGACCATGGATTACACAAGGAATAAAGATTTCCTGTAAGACAAAAAGGAAAATGTATCTGTCGACCAAGAATAGCTCCAATGCTGATGATTTAGCTAAATACAAGGAATACTGTAAAACATTTAAAAAAGTAATTCAGATGTCTAAACAAATGCACTACGAGAAGAAGATAGCAATGTCAGGGAACATAATAAAAACAATATGGGATATAGTGAAACAGCAGACTGGTAGAACCAGAAAGGAACAGGAGCAAATAGCACTAAGGGTAGATGACACATTAGTAACTGATGGGCATAGTGTGGCAAATCTATTTAACAAGTACTTTATGTCAGTTACTGATAGAATGGGACTTTCAGGATAAGTAAATAATGCCCTTGAATATCTGAAACTAGCCTTCACAAATAGCTTCAAGTACATGAATATATCACTCACTTCACCAAAAGAAATAACGTCCATAATAAAATCTTTAAAAAACAAAGCATTCTAGTGGGTACGATGAAATATCAACAAAGTTAATTAAGGCATGTTCTTGTGAGTTTAGTACAATTCTAAGTTACTTGTGTAACCAGTCAATTATAACTGGGACATTTCCTGACTGGCTAAAATATGCAGATATTAAGCCTCTATTCAAGAAAGGGGATGAAGAGATACCATCAAACTACAGACCGATTTCACTTTTGCCAGCATTCTCAAAAATTTTAGAAAAAGTAATGTACAGGCAGCTGCTCAACCATCTGACCATGATCTCTCATCAGTTACACTGCCAGAAGCAGAGTTCGTTTTGTTTGCAGATGACACAAGTATTGCAATAAATAGTATGTCAAGTGTAGTTCTAGAAAGATCTGCTAATGATATTTTCATGGATATTAATAAATGGTTTAAAGCCAACTCACTGACATTAAACTTCGAAAAGACTCACTATATGCAATTTAGAACCTGTAAGAGGTTTCCACCCAGCATATGCATAAAATACGAAGAAGAGCAGATAGAAGAGGTTGACAGTCTTAAATTCCTGGGATTACAACTTGATAATAAATTCAGTTGGGAAGAGCACACCACAGAACTGCAGAAACGCCTTAACAAATCTGTATTTGCAATTCGAGTGTTAGCTGACATAGGTGACATAAAAATGAAAAAGCTTGCATACTTTGCCTACTTTCATTCCATAATGTCATATGGTATAATATTTTGGGGTAACTCTTCAAGTCAAACAAAAGTTTTCAGAGTCCAAAAGCGTGTAATACGTATTATTTGTGGAGTAAATTCACGGACGTCCTGTAGAAACATCATTTAATAATTTACTAAGAGTTAATTTTATTTTATTGGGGTTCTGTGTATGCAATCTACTGTATTACAATTCATGTATTTGCATTATGTGTATACACAGTACAAAATGTGTCTTGTGAAGAAAACTGCACTATTACAAGTCCAGAGATGAATACTTGACTATTACCAATTTATAATGGCGCTGCAAACACAATCATGCAAACAAAGCCATAGGCACCAGTAATTAAAATTTATATAGTTTTCAGTAAGAAATCAACACCATTGTCTTTACAGTCTGATGCAGATGACTTGCACTCATGATGATTTATAATTAAAGGTACTGTGACAGTGTCCCTGCCAAGTTCCCTGTGGTAATGTTCGTTCTGCAATTTTCTTTTGTCTCTTAACTGAAACTGCACATGAAGATGTTGTCTGTCGCTCTTTAGGTGTCTCAAATCTTCATTCTTAAGGTATTGATCCTTCTCTGCACTATGAAACTTCCCTTGAGCCAAATCAGCTCTGCTGAGTTATAATGACAGCATTGTGACAGTAATCTAGTGACGGAATCCCTTTGCTGCTTTGCAGTTTTATCTTTCTCATATATTCAGTACACATGCTTGTGGGCAAAGACAAGAATCAGAAATTCTGGTCTGGTGTGTGATCAGCTACAAGGCAATACCATACAGGACAGTCACACAATGATATCTGCATTTATGGTATTGATAGTAGGAGTTTTGTTGTGTTTCCCCGACTATTTTCTCACATTGTCCATGGCAACAACTGAACCCACAGGAGATAAGGCATCAGAATTCTTAATCTCTGATGCATGAAAAAAATCAGATTTGTCAACTGGAACTTTTAGTCCAACATACCCTCACGTATTTTCCAGTACACTTGCCTTGCATGATTTTGATTCTTGTAGTTTCATATGTAATATATTCTGGATGTGCCAGTTTTTATTATCTCTTGCAGTTTTCTTAAAGACACAGTTATTGCAGCTACATCACTATGTTCCAAGTGTAATTTCCTCTCATCATTTGTTTGCTGATATTTGAAACACATGTCTTTCAGTAGCCTCAATATGGTCCTTTGCTTCCATTAAAATGGTCAGATTCTTTCATAGGCAAAACCCTTTTTTCCGTTGTTGATATTTGTTTTAGTTTAAAAGCTGGATGCTATTGGCCACAAAAAAATTTTCCCAAAATCATCTAGGTCACCTGTTCCTCAGTTGCAGTTGTGTCACTATCTTGTGACTTGAAAACAACTGAGCCCCAGGCATGAATAGAAATGTTAGCTGTAGTATTGCATATATTTTATATTATAGATTCTGGAAAATGGTCATAGGTGAAACTCATCACTTATTAAAGAGTGCTTTTAACAAGAGCCCACAGTGTTGCATAATGCCATTTGTAAAGTTTATCAAAACTGGGTAACACATCCAACAGAAAGGATGACATGTGATGGACTTAGCCACAAAGTTTACTTCAGCTTGCTTCTGCTCATCGACCTTGAGCCATCTTTGTTCATGTTCTGAACTGTGGTTCCTTCCTTAAGGGGGAGTGAGGGGTGGATTGGAAAGATTAAAAAGGAGCACCAGCTCCCTGCGACTCAATGATAAGATTTGGTGTGGACAAAGGGAGACAAAGATCGTTTCTCTCCACTGTCTTGCAACAGCTGGGTCCATCTAATCTTGGGATCTGAGAGACCTGACTTCCTTTTTGACCTTGTCCAACTCCTCTCTCTCCTCACTGAAGAAGAAATTAAAAGGTCTGAAAGCTATGACTGTGCTGTGTACATTTCTGTGTATCTACTGTCAGTACTAAATATTTTGCCTCCTGGAAGTAAGTTCTGATCAGAAATTCTCAAAAACTTTGTAGTGCTGTTCATTCAACATACAAATGTTTTGGCCATGTGCTAAGGAGCAAAAGAAAGGCTCACCAAATTATTTTGTTTTATTTAAGGGTATGTGGGGGAGGGGTGGGGGTGCAGTGTTTGCCTAGGTATTGCAGTACATTGAGTGTTATCACGAAAATAAAACATCAGAAAGCAGACTATGAGCATACCATCACAAGATTGTAATTAGGGCCATTGGCATAAAGGTAGGCACATGACTAGTGAAGGCAACCTGCAATGTAACTGAATGTGTGTGGTACCTGTTTGTCTTTGAATATATTAAATAAGTCAGAATGGTTCCCCCAGGACAGTACTGATCCAAAAGTTTGCATATGGGAAAGGATTTTGCACTGTGCTCTCATCTGTCTCAAGTTCTCATTGTGGAGTAACATACATACTCTTACTATCATACTTGCATCCATACTCTCCATCTAAACACATCATATAGTTGAAAGTGGCCTTCAAGCATGGGAGCTTGAATGACTTAGTTTCATTTCTCTTTATGCTTTCAATTTGACCTTCATGTAATGAAAGGTTTCCTATGATTCAAATAATTGCAGTAAAAATTGACAACATTTTGTTCTTGATGATTCTGCTGTATAGCCATACTTAATCTTTTTTCTGCTAATATTTTTCATTGTCTAGTCTAATTTTACATCTCCATGATGATTATTTGTAATTTTTTCAGCGGACAAGTATTGCTCACTGGTTGAAGCTGAAGGTGGATTAACTCTTCTTGAAGAAATAGTTCATCATGAAAATCCATACCCTCGCATCAAAGAACTTGCAACAATGGTGATAACACAGTGTAGGCAAAAAAAAGAACATGAGTTAATTGAAACGAATTGTGCTTGTGAGAATTAACTTGGCAACAAAAAAGTTAATCATAAAATTCAGTTGAGTACTGAAATTTGTTATAAAATTGTGAATATTTGTATAAATTGTAAAATACCTAAATAAATTGAAGAATGTTTTTCGTACATTTGTAACTTAAGAACTTACAAATCTCTTGTAAATTTCCTGTTCTTCATTTTCCATGTTTTGTGTGTTACAGTTGATTATTTATTTTTGTAACATTGTATACTTGTTTAATTGTAAATAATTTTGCAAATATTTCAGCCGTAATATTGTTTGAAATGTAAAATTGCTAGCTCACTTGAAGTTGCACTACTGATAGACTAAGCAATTGCATGTACCTTGATATGATCGTCTTTTGAGCCTTGCAGAATGAAACAACACATTTTAAACATGACACAGATTATGATCCTTTTTAAATATATAGAAGTCAGCCAAGTTTGTTTGTGCTTGAAATCAGTAGTGGAATCAGTCTTGTTTAACATTTCTATTGAAACTTTTTTTTTAATTTTCGGTCTAACAATGATGGCTCTTTGATGCTATATATTTACATGTAAAAAATAAGTTGGCCAAGTCTGTAGCTGATATTGCAGAAATGTTCTTAAGGCTCTATTTAACTTAAGTAATACCAGGAAAGGCAAAGAAAAATGTAAATGGCAGTAGAGATAGAGAAATGTGTCTTAGTCACCAACAGAAGAAATTGTATAATCACCCTCCTGAAGTTGAAATATTTTTTTAATGTAATGATGATAAAATATTCATTCTTGAGACATCCATAAGGACACAGGATGAAAGGCAAGGGGGGAAAGGGCATTCATGTAAAATATAATTGGTGGCAATTACTGCAGTCAATGAAATGCCAGATACAGTGCAATGTATAGAAGCTGACAGTAAAGTTTGATAGGGGATAGGAAATTGAAAGAAAATGATTTGATTAGCACATTGTAAAGGAAACAGGCAAATGTTGTTTTGCATCTTTAATGAAAAAAGTGGAGTGAAAAGAAAATATATAGAGGAAACTCTAATCTGAACTCTATGAAGACTGAAAGAAACTGGTGTGAAAGCAAATATTGGATAGACAGTGTCCACATCTTGAAATGTGAAGGATTTATTTCTAGTGAGGGTTATGAGATGAAGAGGCATGTACTCAGGTTCAAGCCGTACTGCTGTATGCAGTTTTAACCTTACCAGTTCTTTGGATTTAGACGCTTTTATTGCAGTAATTTTGAAATATTTCAGATTACAGAAATTTAAACAGTATTTGAAAATATATGTACTTCACAAAGTACGAAGTTATCAGCACTATCAAGAATTCAGTTTCTGACATTTAATTATTTCTTCTGGTATATTTTTTAAAGAAAAAACATCATATGTATACCACAATTACTACCAAGAAACTGATTTTTTACATATCCATTAGTTTGTTTGTTTGGAATGTTTCTTATACATTTTTAAAGGTATGCCTAAAGAATACTGTGAATGATAGTGTTCGGCATGTACAAAAATTAAAATTCAGTATAATTTGAGAAAGCAAATTAGACAAAAGAGATATCTTGGTTACTGCACATAGTAGATTGGGGCTCATTTAAAGTGTAGTCATAAAAGCAGAAATTAATTGGTTTACAAAATATTCAGTTTGATAATCTTCAAGTTTCTTTGTTTGTAACTTCAAATATCAATGAAAAATATAAATTGTTAATTGAGGAAGTTTACCCATTACTCATTACAACAATTTCTGGAGAATGGCAAGGCAACCCTAACCTTACCCCTTCCTACTCTCTCTCTCTCCCCTTCCCCACTCCCAAGTTCTCCCTCCCTCCCTCCCACCCTCCCCTTCTCCACTGCCCCTCTCCTGCAAATAAAAAGTTCCCTCTTTTTTAAAGGATTCACTTTCACAATTTCGTACTCTTGAGAGTGTCTGTCAATTTTAATTACGTGTACTATTATCAGTACATGTGGAAAAAATTACTTTCTTTTAGTTGTGCCTATTTTAAAAGATGTTTTCTCTGTACTTTTTATGTTTAAATATTATGCTAGCTGTTTTGCACTATGTGGATTGGCGTTTAAGGTTACCATAACCCCTTCACGTAACTGTGTTGTAATTTGACACTGGCAGCTAGTGCCCCCCACCCCCGCTCCTTTTCCTGTCTTATATGGGTATACAAGTGGTAACCATTGTGTTAAAATTTCAAGCAAAATATACTTTTGTGTTTGGATTGAGTTGAGATATGGGCTAGCTGTAAGCTTCTGTAATACTGTTTCTCTTGTTTTATTAGTAATGATCTGGATTGTTTTAACCTGTATGTAAATAACAACTTTTGGTATTGTTCTTTCTGGACTTTTGACTCTAGTCATTACATGTTTTTGTACCGAATAACTGCAGGAAATGACCTGTTAGAGTGATAGGTAAAGAATACGGAACCTGTACATAAGTGTATGAAATACAGCTTGTTCTCTACAGATTTTTGTTTTGTTTCCTTTTCTTTTTTCTTTTTTTTGTACCAAAATATTCAAAGTAATATGCTATGTGCTGTAAGTGTGACCCATTGTACATTATTTTTAGGGTTTGTTTTTAAAATAAAAACACATTATAATTTTGTATTGTCTATGCAAAAGATATATTGACTGTTAGTAAATAATGCTGATTTCCTATTTTAATGAAAATTCATGAAAATTACTTATTGCTAAGAACAATTTGTTCCTTGCCATAAAGTTTCCCTTTATTTTCTTTACATCAAAATAACAAAAGGTGCCTCTGCCTAAATTAAACAAATCACTTCACTGAAACCTGTCTTACAGCCACATGCATGTCTTTGGATGTATACCACTTTGGTGGTTAGCATTTCTAATTTGTTAGATTTGTAATTGTGTAGAAGAAGTGTCTGTGATGAGCGTCTGTACTACGCTTTGTTGTATCTGTGTTGTTGTCAGCGGAGTTGGTAGAAAGAAGAGGGTGGAGAGATCAAAAGTATGTGCTGGACTGGGAATCCAAAGACAAGATTCTGGATTGAAGTGCTGATCCAACACACAGTTTTAAACTGTCATGAAGTTCTAATACAGCACTCAGCCACTACAGACTAAGACTCATTCTCAAAAATTTCATTTGATAGACAGATGAAGATAAACAGTGCACTGTGTCTTCACTATATGAGACACTTTGAAATAGATTAATTCAGGGTATTCGTACATAATCTAGTAATAAGGAGCTGTATTCCATTCCTCCTTTGTTTGCTGGTCAAACTCTGGTGACAAAAGTTATCTTCTCAGCTAAGCATCACTGCAATAGCTCTTGTAAGTAACTGTGAACATCCAGCATTAATGCAAACTAACGCAAAATTTTCCACATTTTTGGTGTGCGTTACATATTAGACTAATATATTAAATGAATGTATCCTGTTACATTTAAGCTATATCTTGAACCCTCCATTACAGCCCTCCGCTCACACTTCTTTTAAGTTGGAGGAAGCATTGTTTTACTAATTGTACAATTCCAACATTGGAATAAAGGGACAGGAACTATGTGTTATTATTTACAAGCCTTTTCCACATGGCTTTACCCACAAAAGCGTTTGGCACATATACGGCCCACATATGCTCCTCCACCCTCTCTATGTCCACGTCTTCCTCCCTCTGTCTCTCTGTACAGGTTTTGTGGATGTATTTATTCCAATATGTTATTGTTAATCAAATAATGTGAACCATC
This sequence comes from Schistocerca nitens, assembly GCF_023898315.1. Classification (NCBI taxonomy): domain Eukaryota; kingdom Metazoa; phylum Arthropoda; class Insecta; order Orthoptera; family Acrididae; genus Schistocerca; species Schistocerca nitens. The sequence goes on from NC_064614.1 coordinate 305,408,628, forward strand.
TTTGCAGTGCCATATCAAGAAAATGTCATTCCTATGTAATTGAGACCACAGTGTAGAAAGTACCAACTATTCACAGAGAAAATTATGCAAATTGAAGAACTCATCTGTTGGCACATCACCAACATTAAGAAAAGTAGTATGTAGGGACCGATGACTGTTGCAGTCTGGTCCCTTTAATCCCACAAACCAACCAACCAAAGTAGTATGTAATATACACAATTGACTAATATTTTCTTAACTCAATACCTGACTGGACACAATGCTTTCATTACACTTTCAGGCACTAGGCTATATTAAATAACTTGGGTTTGTGCACGTCTCAGTTGCAATGTCTCATTGTTGCTGAAGCTGTGTCTAGGGCCAATAGTTTGTGTATGTTGTCACTTGTGCCTGGCAGTTCAGGAATGTGTACAATGTGCATAGTGTGAGAATGGACTGTTGACATTTGTATTGGTGCATGATGCTATGTTGCAATAAATCAGTGAAAGGTACCTAAGATGTAGTACTATTGTCCTAGCGGCCGAAGATGAATACTAACAGGTTTTGTGTGCAGGGCATCTCTGCCTCGCGACACCAGGTGAGGTGAATTTGTGAAAGTTTCTATGGAAAAGCCTCAATGTTGCTGGCACTTTGTTGGCAGATATCATTTTCATTTTGTAGTCAATAGCACTTCACATTTGACAACTGTCTGAAGCATTTCCAACTTTCAGGACTTTTTTTACACTGTATTGACTATTGAGGTATACTGTCATGATACTTGTGTCCATGGTCCATTTAATGTGTGGACCTCATGTCAGTCCATCTCTTCCAGCCATGTCTCTGCCCAGCTCCGCCTCCACCATCTCTCTATGTCCTCCTCCCCAACTCTCTGTGTCCATCTCCCTGTCTCTGTCCATCTCATCATCCAATTCTCTATGATGATTTCTCCTCTCTTTCCATTTCCTCTTCCCCAGTCTCCCAACAAGCAAGATGGCACAATGCCCATTTTTAATGACCTCAGTGTCAACAGAATGTTAAACCCTAATCTCCTTCCCCATCCTTGAAGCATTCTAAGCATGTGATCCATCTCTAATGACCTCTGTGTTGACGGGACATTAAACCCCAATTTTCCTTCCTTCCTATCCACCCTCTCCATCAACTTCCTCCTCCCATCTCTCTCTGTCCATTTCCTCTTGCCGCCTATCTGTCCATATCAGCCTTTTCTCTCTATCCCTCTTCTCTAGCCTCCTCTCTGTCTGTCCACCTCCTCCTACTCCCTCTCTCTGTCATACTCATCCTCCCACCTCCGCCCATTTCCGCCTCTGCCTGTCCATCCCCACCTTCCCCTCTTTCTGTCCATCACCTCATCCCCCTCTTCCAGTCCATCACCTCTTCCCTTTGTGTCTGTCCATGTCCTTCCTCCCCTTTCCCGATCCACCTCATCCTCCCCCCCCCCCTCTCACCAACCATTGCCTCCACCTCCCCCCCTCCCCCTTTCTGTTCAACAGTAGCCATCTGCACATGTAGCCCCTGCAATGCTTGCCTATGAAACATGCCTAATGTGCAGGACAGGCTCTGAGTTAGTCGCTGAAATTCTTTTTTGCCTGTGTTTCTGCTATTATGGGAGCTAGGACATTCTGACTTATACAGTGCTGATTCTCAAATAGCAAGCAGTGTGTGTACCAAATTTGGTTGAAATTGATCCAGCAGTTTTGGACGAGAGGGTGGACATACAAGTATGGTCATATATTCTGTTTATAAGGATTCAGTTTTCTGTCAGAATTGCATATGTATTTCTCAATGATGACTAGTTTCAGATGAATCAATTCATTGTTTAATCATTGCTTGCATTGTTACCATGTGGTTATATAATAATTCCAGTGTAATATATAACAGTTTTTCTCTGTTCTTATAGTGCATATTATAACAGTCTGCCCTTGGCACAGTTGACTTTATACACTTGACCAACTTACCATTTATGCTTAGTGTTACAATTATCTGCAATCAGTTACTTAACTGATGGTCCAAATTATTAAGTTAATTCTACAGTGCAAAGTCAGGTCACTTATCTCCAATAAGACGTGTTTCACTTACTATGCTAAACACACAAATTTTCAGTCTTTTGCTCATTCTGAAACTTGAAATGTACTTATTGTTACATTGCCTACACATTCCCCACAACCAAATGGAACATATTGGCTGTCTACAAGGCACTAGATGTACCTGTACGAAATACAGTTAGCACATCTTGAAAACAACTTTGCCATCTGTAGCCTGCAGTGGGAGATTTTAATGCCTGACTCACTTCCTAGGATCCAGATGCAATAGTCTCTGTTGGCAAGCTTGGAAGATGAAAATGTAGTGGTACAGAAATACTGCACCACCATAAGAATAATTTCACTGCTACAGACAAGATCAACAATAGACCTAAAACTTGCATAACTATGAGTGTTACTAGTAATCAAACCGAGCGAGGTGGCGCAGTGGTTAGCACACTGGACTCGCATTCGGGAGGATGACGGTTGAATCCCGCATCCAGCCATCCTGATTTAGATTTTCCGTGATTTCCCAAAATCGCTCCAGGCAAATGCCGGGATGGTTCCTTTGAAAGGGCACGGCCGACTTCCTTCCCTAATCTGATGAGACCGATGACATCGCTGTTTGGTCTCCTCCCCCAAACAACCCAACCCCAACTAGTAATCAACTTGGAAGATAAGTACATTTTTTTTGGCTGTCCATCACCTTTGATTTAATTTCCCCTAACTCATGTTTTTGGATCCACCCAAAACACTGATGGAACATAACTGGAGCTAAATGCTATGTTCCCTATATTTCCTTAGTAACTGGAACCAGCGTAGTAACAGTTTAAAAGCAACCCTGCTTTAATTAGAAATATCTGATAATCTTGTCCTTAATTATTCTGTATTAACGTAATGTATTATTGAAGCCAGTGTACAGGCAACTCTCCAGCAACAGCTTTCTTAATAAAAAAAAAAGGTAGTCATGTATGGTGGGATAAATGAATCCTAGGGTGCAATCAGTAGACATAAGGAAGCACTAAGAAAATATATGGAACATAGCGTTTGGCTCAGTTACATCAAGATAAAGAAAATTCATACATCAGAAATAGAACTGGAGAAGAAGAGACATAGAAGAAGCTAAGTTGAGGTCATTTCTGCAATTCCTTAACCAAGGACACCATAGTGTGCAGTCTGTGGGAAAAGATTTACAGCTACAGATTTACAGCAAATGAGTCTCCACTTCACCTATGTTTGGCAGTACTTCTGCGCCAATTTTTTAATGAAAAAAAAGCTCAAACTAAATTAAATGATGTTAAACAAATGATGCAAATTTGCATCAAGTACACAACTAAAGGTATCTAACACTGAAGAACTCTTAACTCCATTATGCAAGAGGCATATTATATTTTCACTTTATTTAGAGTAAGGTTTTTTATTCATTGATTGGTTTGGTGCATAAGTTTGTAGCATTTTAATTTTGCATGCTGGCTGGCATTCCAATTACTTTGGGGTCATTTATCAATTGTCATTTTTTATTTATAATTCACTGTTGCTATTTTTGAGTTCATGCATTGTCACTGTGAGACAGTGAGAGTAACTGGCTACAGAATGGAGTGCCAAGTGGAGAAATCGAAACATTTCCAACATATACTTCTGTTTGATTACAGTAGAGGGGTGACAGCAGTGGAGGCAGCCAGAAATGTTTGCACCCTGTATGAGGATAAGGCTATTGGACAGAGCATAGCAAGAAAATGGTTTTCTCATTTTAAGGAGGATCATTTTGGCATTAGTGACTTTCCACAATCAGGAAAATCTTCGGGGTAGGATGAAGATCATACAAATGCGTTAATTCACAATAATTCATGCATTTAACATGACTGGTTACTCATTTGTATCACCCTTCTTGGGCAAACAACAGCATTTTCCGTAATACAATCTTTTAAATATGCTATAAATATAATGACATGAGCATCTCTCTGTCTAGAAACTAGTAATACTTGGTGAGTTTGTATCTGTATCCACTTCCCAATTTTACTGTTTAAATTTTTGATATCTTTATTACTTGCTGTTCCAAACACAGTTTTAACTGTTTCTTTTTTCCATCTAACCAATCTCATTTTTTATGTATTAGCATTCATTCTATTACTTCTGTTAATTGTTGCAACTAAGTCCTCAGTTTTTCATAGGAGAGTTTTAATTTCTGAGAGAAAAGGCAATAAAATACTATCAATCCCCTCCCTCCTATATACAAGTAAATAAACACAGAACATGCCAAGTCAAGAAAATCAAAACTAACATAAGCAACTAATGAATAACATATGTGCATTTCACGTGAAATTTATGCTGTTTCATAGACGTAAGTGCTTAAGATACATTTCTTTGATGTTCCTTTTTCCTTGGTAATTCTTCTTTTCTGCAACAGTTGAAGGACTCTCGTCTTTCAATTGTTTGGCTCTTCTTACGTGGATTGTAGACATTCTAGTTGGCAACTGTAACTTTACATTGACTGACAAAGTCATTTTGATAACTTGGTAAGGTCCATGATATTTTGTTCAAAACTTTTTCATTTTGCCTTTTTGGGTGTACAGATTAGTAATACTCACTGTACTCCTCTGTACTGTAGCAGTTCACTCATCCATTGCCCAATATGTTCTTGCTTCTCTAAAACTTTTGTGGCACTCTGTACCCTTTGCCAAATGTTCTCTCAATCTACTTGCAAAATTTTTCACTGTTTAATCCTGTGCACCCAGTTTAGGTTGGATTATATCAAAAGGTGATGGCACTTTTCACCCATCTCGTACGGTGATTATGAATTACATGCACAATCTACAAAAGTTAAATATATGTCCTAATCTGAATACTGTGCATTTATGTAATGGCTTAACATTTTATATAAAGTACAGTGAAATCATTCTGTGCATCCATTTGTTTGAGGATGGAAGAGGTTGGTACATAACTTCTTAATTTGTAATAAGGACCATAACTGTTTCATTAGTTCGAGTACAAAGTTAGTTCCCTGATCCACAATAATGGTTTCTGTAACCATTTGTTTACCATGGCCTATGCTCCTGTACTTGCCTTATGATCTGGGATGGCTGCCATAACTAAATACTGTGAAAAATTATCTAACACCATAAGGACATAGGCTACTTATTACCCGCTTGTGTTCTATTAAAGGTCCTAAAGCATCCAATCCGAATATAGAAAATGATTTGTCAGCTTCTGGTAGTCTTTATAATTCAAATGACTCCAGTCTGCTCTTTGTGCACACGGGATGCAGTTTCTTACATATTGTTCTCCATCACTGTGACATGTTTTCACCAAAATCTTTCAGCTACACATCTGTCAGTCATTCTTTTCCCTCCATGACTCGATAATATGTGGTTATGTGCTTGATGTAATACTTCCATTCTCAGTGCTGCAGGAGCCGCAATATGGGGTCTGTACTTTGGAGGTCTGCATAGCAAGCCTTCTTGCATTTCAAACTGAGGTTTCATTTGAAACAATTGATACTCACTGTCAGCTGATTGTGCGTTTATCCAGTCTTCATGGCTTCCACCTATTACTTGTAAAACTGCTATCTTCCTGGCTAGAGTATCAGCTTCCATATATTGACTACTGGCTTATGAATTACTTCATAGTCGAATTCACTTAATTTTAATGTCCATCTCTAATCAACTTGATGAATCTTCTTTCAACTGTAATAATCATTTTAAAGATACATGGTCTGTAATTGAATTTATGCCCATACAAATAGCAACAAAAATAAGTATGTTCATAAATAACTGCTAGCATTTCTTTTTGAGTTGCTGAAGAACAAGTTTCAACATTATTCAACCGCCTGGAGGTATATGTAATTGGATGTTCTTTCCCATCAATATTCTAACTTAAAATAAACCCAAAACTTTGTTGGAGGCATCACACGAAAGTATGAATTCCTGTAAAAAGTCAGGGAATATTAACACAAGACCTCACATTAATATCTCCTTGAGTTTCTCAAATGCTTCTTCACACTATGTTGTCCGCTGAAAACTGACACCTTTTCATAGCAGCTTAGTTAACTGATGTCTAATTCCAGCAAATTCATGAACTTATGATAATAATTGCATCACAAACATATGATAATACTTGCACAAGCCAATAAATGATTGTAATTGTTTAGCAGTTTGTGATGTTGGTAAATCCGGTGGAAAAAGGCAAGGATCTGTCCTCGCTTCATCTTTACTGACAATATGCCCAAGATAACTTAATTGTGTCTGAGCAAAAGGGAATTTCTCGATACTAAGTGTAAGGTGTGGTGCCCTCAATCTATGAAATACTTCGTGCAGACGTGCTTTTCTGTAGTTCTTGAACGCACAATTATATTGTCATGGTATACCATACAGATTCCTGGTTGTAATCCATGAAGTACCCCATCTTACTTTTATACTCTTTATGGAAACTCCACAGGAATTCCTTGCAACAACACTTTGAGAGCTCTGTTTTCTGCCTTCCAGAGTATGATGCGATCCACTTCTGGACTCGCTGACAACTCATATTTTTGCACATTTATTTTGTGTATTCTGTCTGAAAAAGTCCCCTGTCTCATTTGCCTTCTGTGTCAATTCACTCAACTTTTCCATAAAAAACCTAGCACTGTTTTGCTTGTGGTATATCTGATGAAAAACCTCCTGCTAGTTGTTCAAATGTAATTGCCTTGCTCAAAGTTTTGTGATACATCACATATGTCGTGGCTTCACCTGTAAGGCATAAACTGGCGATCTGCTGAGTAGCTTCATTTGTCCAATTACTCATTCTAGCTGCAACCAATACATCATTAATGAATACTATTACTTCCTCTATTGTTTTGATGGAGAAGGGTGTGATTAGGTTAGCTACTGAAGGTCCTAGTGAAAAGTGGAGCATTGCTACTGGCAACTTAAATTCACTTGAATCCATCAGTGGCTCATCCACAGTCCATAAAGATATTAACTGAACCAACAATTCATCGTGGCATAACTTTTATTGAGCATTTTCCTCTAACAATTGTGACACCTGCACCATTAGACTGGCTATACTGTCACTAGTAGTAGCTGACCTATTCCTAGCATTTTTGTGCAATTTACCAGTAACTTATATTAATATTGAACATACATGCTTCCGAAAGAGCAACATATACCAAACAACAAAAATACAACTTACAATGTACAAAATTAAACTCAACGACTACTTTTGCCTGATCATCATCCAGCGATGCTTACTACACTTATGTGTTGCATGACCATACCTTCTACACGTAGAACAAGTTACTAGTTCAAACTTAGTGCAAGGTTCACTATGACCCAGTAAATTACAAATGGTACCTCTCACCAGTACCAAGTACGTCTCTTTACAAATTCCTCTGACTTCTGATAAATCAAAAGGTTCCACAGGTTTCACAAAAGATATTCTGGACATAGCATCCCCCATCAATATGCATAAACTCCACCATATCACAACAAAAGAAAGAGAAAAACGTCTTTGGTTCTTACACATTGTGGTTACTGCGCGATTCATGGTTGACATACATGCAGATCACTGCCTCTGAATTCCAGGTTTTGCAGTCGAAGACTTCCGATGCTGAATTGTCTGATGGTGGCATCAGAGTGCATCCTTCTGGTACCAATTTACAGAGGGCCAAGCAGAGAAACTTCTTCATGAAGTCAAGATAGCTGTTGGGAACTTGTGAAGTGTCTCTGATACTAATAAAACATTGTTAGACTTCAGCCATGTATTCTCACTGTTTACAAATCATCATTCTTCCACACCAGCCTTGGCTGTTGCTGATTCAGCTGCGTTTTGGACTCTAGCTGATGTCTGTCAAGTCAGCTCAACATCTGCACACCCAGGAGATGTAAGTCACCCTGGGTCCATGGCAGGTTGCCAGCAAGCAGGGGCAGCTGTTGTCCAGCATGAAGTGATCTTGCACTGGCTGCTGGAGTGTACTTGTTCCCACTCTGAGTACTACGATGACCCTTGCCAGCCTATCCACAATGTACCTGTTGCTGGTAGTCATGTGGTCAGTTGATTTCCTCCCTACTCCTAGTAGGCTTCAACATCTGGAGACACCTGAGTGTTGAACAGAAATATGGACCACAAGTGCCCTGTTGCTGGCTTCTGCATTGAAGTTTTGTGCTGGCAGCACCCACCAATGCAGTGTTGTGGGAATAGAGTTAATTCCTCCATCAGTAGATTGTAGATAGTGAGCAGCATGAAGTTCTTCAGGTGAATGCCATCATCTCAAGTAGTACATCTTTGGCTAGTTCATAGACTGTGCCAGAGCATCTAGGACATATATTCATTACAATATCATAATCATTGAATGAGCGCTATAACTGTGAATGCCATTGACCCTAATGATCAACTCATGATGAGAGCTGGAGCAGTTAAAGGGGAATGGCTTGAGGCTATAATGCAAGGCTCTGTTCATAATGAGCGCATATGTCCTCCTTATTCTCCTGCATTCATTTAATAGACACAAACACCTCGAGCAAAAGGCACATTCAAGATGGGAGGGGGGGGGGGGGGCGTGAGAAACCTCGACAGGGCGTGGCAGGTGACGGTGGAGAGGTCGAAGGGACCAGCGAGGGCGTGATCGTAGGTAAGCTCGACGTGGGGAGCATGTGGTCACTCGACGGAGTGCATAAGAACGGAGTAGAGGGTGAGGTCGGAGGAGAGCTCGACGATTGGAACTGGAAGTGACTCGACGGAGTGTGTGAGACCGGCATAGAGGGCGAGGTCAGAGGAGAGCTAGACGATTGGAGCTGGAAGTCACTCGATCGAGTGTGTAAGTCCGACGTGGAGGGAGTAGTCGGAGCATCATGAGCCATGACAGTGAGTGGCGTGGTCGTGGCCTGTAGGGGGTGGAAGAAGGCTCGACATGAGCAGGCTTGAGTCTGTTGAGAGAGACTGTAACAGCTGAATCTTTCATCTGGATGTCATAGGTGTTGGCTGAGCGCTATAGAACTTGGTATGGGCCGGTATATAGAGGTTGGAGGGGAACACGGACAGTGTCATATCGGAGCATGACGTACTCGCAATTGTCCAGAGATTTCGGTACGTGAACCTTAGGGCGGGAATGGCTGGCGGGCGGAGGGATATGGAGGTTGATGAAGTGGCGTCTCACGCAGTCCATGAAGGAAGGTAAGTCAGACTGAGGGAGAGAAGTGGAAGGGCTCACAAGTTCGCCAGGGAGAACAATGTTCTGGCCGTATACGAACTCGGCTATTGTGCCTTTGAGGTCTTCCTTATAGATCGCACGAATGCCAAGTAGTACAAGCGGAAGGGCCTCCGTCCATAGCGAGTCATGGCATCAAAGAGCCACCTTGAAAGTGCTGTGCCAGCGCTCGACTAACCCGTTACTTTGCGGCTGATATGCTGTGGTATGGATTCGCCGGATGATGCAAATGTTGAACAGGGCCAACTCTAATTGTCTGCCCTGATCAGTCGTGATGATAGCTGGACGTTTGAAACGTGATACTCATGACTCAACAAAAGCTCGAGCAACAGTTTCTGCCATAATATTGGGGAGGGGGACAGCCTCGATCCAGCAAGTTCTTCGGTCGATAGACAAGAGAACATAATGAAAGCCGTTAGAGGGGGAGAGAGGGCCGACAATGAATATGCTGGAAACGCCCGGGAGGGATCGAAAAGGCGCCGAGGGAGGGGGGGGGGTAAAGTGTGCTTGTGTACTTTGCAGCATTGGCACGCGATGCAGGAGCATGCTCATTGCTGGCAGTCCTTGTTGACATTTCTCCACACAAAGCGCTCCGCTACAAGGCGGGCTGATGGATGGACACCGGGGTGGGCTAAATTATGCAATGCGTTGAAGGCAGCTCGATGGAGCGTGGTTGGGATGAGGGGGCGTAACGTCCCCGTACTGTCGTCGCACCAGATCTCACCAGAAATGCCAGGGAAGGTGATGTAGACGAAGTGTAGTGAAGAAGTAGAGTCTGAAATCAGGTTTTGTGTTTCCTCGTCAGCGGGTTGGAGGTCTAACAGCGAATGGCCGGTGTTGTCTCGTGAAAGTAAATCAGCAACTAAATTGTCAGCACCCTTTATGTGTCTGACATCGGTGGTGAACTGAGATATGAAGTCCATGAATCTGAAACGGCGAGGAGGCGGGTCATCTGGCGGGTTGGTAATGGCCGCAGCCGGGGGTTTGTGGTCCATTAAAACATAGAAAGGGCATCCCTCAACATCAGTCTAAAAATGCTCAATCGCTTCGTAGACCGTGAGCAACTCCCTGTCAAACGCAGAATATTTCCATTGTGCATTGGTGAGCTTGTGCGAGAAGAACTGCGGTGGCGAAGTTTGGCCATCGATTGTCTGGCTAAGGACAGTGCCGATGGCAGTATCGCTCGTGTCTGTGGTGATGAAAATCTGTGCATTGAGATGAGGATGCGCGATGGTGCAGGCCTCGGCAAGAAGATTTTTGAGGGCGGTGAAAGAGTCAGTCATAGCAGGGGTCTATGGAACGGGCCGAGATCCAGAAGTGTTGGTGCCTACCAAGGCGTCCGTCAGTGGAGCCTGAATCTCTGCAGCCCAAGGTAGATGTCGGTGATAATAATTAACTGTCCACAGAAAGTGCCAGAGCTCATTGAATGATGAAGGTCTGGATAGGTTCAGTATTGTTTGTACTTTCTCAGGGGGCGGTGAAATGCCGTCGGCAGAGACCCGAAAACCAAGAAAAGTGACAGCAGGTTGATGTAGCTGCAATTTGTCCTGGTTGGTCTCGATGCCTGCTGCCGCAAGAGTGTTCAAACAATTTGCACCTGTTGAATGTTGTCCTTGACGGAGGAGCTGAGCACAAGAATGTCATCAAGATATGCAAAGCAGAATTTTAGGTCGAATAGCACTTCGTTGATGAAGTGTTGCCAGGATTGGATTGCGTTTTTCAGACTGAAGGGCATGAATCGAAACTGAAATAAACCAATTGGTGTGGTGATTGCTGTCTTCTCGATGTCTTCAGGTGCCATGGGGATCTGGTGGTAGGCCCGCTTGCAATCAGTGACAGAGAACGTGGTCGCACCTGCGAGGGAATTGGTAAAGTCGGCAATGTTGCGTATGGGGTAGGTGTTCATAATTGTTCGTGCATTTAGTCGACGGTAGTCTCCGCACATGCGCCAGGACCCATCTTTCTTGGGTGTCATATGTATGGGCGTAGACCAGCTACTGGCAGAGGGTTCAATGACGCCGGAGCTTAGTAATTCAGAAACCTGATTTTTAAGGTCAGAGAGGTGCCCGGGACAAAGTCGACGTGGTTTACTGGAGATTGGGGGACATGGTGTGAGACGAAGCTTGTGAACCGTGCCGTTGGTGACGACGGAGATGTTGCCAGCGGCACGGGAGGTGGTTTGTTTACAATGTGTGGCGGGCAGGGCAGGCGAGGCGTAGTCATGGTGTTCGGAGCCACTCGTTGGATCCGACGGGAGCTGAGGCAGCGAAGTGTCCCAGGAGTCAACGTGACAAGATGGCCGCTGGCCCAAAATAGTGGCACCGTGGTCGGGTGAGTTCAGTAGAGCTTGTGAGCCGTTAGTAAGTCCATTGTCCGAGGGCGCGGCCTGTGGCAGCACGGTTGCGGGCGAAACGCTTGGTGCGAGTGCACTGTTTGTGTTGTCAGTGGCGGTCGTATGGCGGCGCGCAGGAGCTGAAGTTGCATAGTTTGAGGTGCTGTCCGTGAGGGGCGGGGTAGGAGCCATCAGTTTGGGAACACGTAACGCTCATCGCGCATGCGCACTTGTGTCCGGCTGAGTGTCAAACGCTGCCATGTTAGGGGGGTGTGGTCTTGCGGAACTGTCAGTACACATTATGGCAGTTTGATAGCACAGCTGCGAGGGGTAGTGGGAGGTAAACACACGGAGGCTCGATTGCTGGGACTGCAAGCAGATTCGGCGCACTTACTGACCTTGCTTTGTCCTCGCTGTAGTGTCTGTAATTCCTTTGCTGCATTGGAGCTGTGTTTGGTGGAGCTGGAGGAAGAGCTCAAAGTTTTCCTTGTGTAGATGAGCGATGTGTTCAAGCTCGACAAGGCACTTGCGCGTGGTTTCTTGTAACGTCGTCAACAGAGACAAGCATGTACGGATGAGATGAGACCGAACCGATGTGTCACAGGGGGTTGCTCGACGGAGCACAGGAGAAGTGAGTCTTGGACGGATGGTGAAACACGGTGTTTCACACTAGGTCTGGTGAAAGTTTGTGGTGTCGCAAGAAGTCAATGCCTAGTATAGGTTCGTCAATTTCGCACACTATAAAAGTCCCCTCAAGTTTGCAGTTTGCAGAGGTGAGACGACGTGGGAAGTTGAACCCGAGCATTGTAGTTTAGTTGAATTCATGGATTTCAGTGAAGTATGATGAGGGTGGATGTTTGATGACGCTAAGGATGTAGGCAGCAGCGAAACATCGGCACCTGTGTCCACTAGGAAAAGGTATCCTGACGAAATGTCTTCAATGTAAAGTCGTCCGCAATTATCCGGTCGTTGCCGGACAGAATCGAGCACTGGGGAGTGCCTGTCATGTTGTGCGCAGTATGTGGCACCCGGACCTACCTGTGACTGGCGTTTGGGAAGTAGCAGGGTGGTCTGCAGTTCCGTGCCGCCTCACCAAACCATGTGTGGAAGTAACCGTACTGGTAGTGCAGTTGCATTTCCTGCGGAAAGTTCGTTGCCAGTGGCGGTGGCCGAGGTTCAGTCTCCGCAGCAGGTACGGTGCAGGAGGGGGCGTGACCGTGGGTGGAGCCGGTGACTTCCCAGTTGCTTGTTTACTGCTTCCCGGAGCGAGCGGAATGGTTGGCACAGTATGGCCCCGGCCGCGTCCGGCTGTAGGGCGATGAGCCTGAACCTGAGACTTGTCAGGTAGGCAGTGGCTGGCGAAATAGAGCAGTGATGCATCTTGTAGCTTGTCAGCAATTGTCATTCTTTGCTCGACAGGTTCAGGAGACCTTTGAGCCAGATCAAAGCAGATGTGAGGAGATAATTTATCTGACCAGATGGCGAGGAGAGCTGTGTCAGAGAATAGATCAGCACTGACCAGGACACGTAGCTATCTCCAGAGCTGGGAATGTTTGTCATTGCCTAGTTGCTCGACGTGGAGCACTTGCTGTATTGCTGCCTCAGTTGAGCATGCAAGCCGACGTAGAACTGTCTTTTTGGCTAGAGTGTACCGGGTAGATGAGTCCAGGGCGTCAACCAGGTCAGCAATCAAGTCCTCCTGGTCGTTCAGGTGGGTGATGAGGCACAGAAACCTGGTTGACTCGTCAAGTCTGTAATGGTCGAACACTTTGTCCACAATTTTGAGCCAGGTTGTTGCTCTGTCAGGATTAAACGGCGGCAGCATTGGTAAGCGTTGTAGAATGTTCAGAAGAACAGGTTGAATTGAGTTCATCGGGACACTGCCTGAATTGAGCTGTTGTTGCTGTAGTATTCCAGGAGAGTTTACCTCCAGGGGATGTGGCAATGACGGCTGTTCGGGTGGCAGCGTGAAGGTGACACGTTATGGTTGAGTGCAATCCGTTCCAACGCGGAAGGCCGACGTGGGTGAGACACCGTAACGTGTTGATTGCGGTTGCAGAAGCTCAACACGTTGTGGGTGTGTTCGGATTGACACGTCGCAGAAGACCGACGCGGATGAGGCACCGCGATGTGCCGAGAATGGTAGCAGTAGCTCGACTGGAGCCGGCATGGGGGCGACAGATGAGAAAAAGTTCTGAGTTTGAGAACACGTGTCAGTATGATCAGAGCTGGGGCCACCTGTGTTGCAGGGAGGCTGTGGAGGTGTGGGGTGTCCAGAAGCACAGTGTGGGAAATGATGCTGAACGTGGGACGGAATGTGTGAATGTGCACTGTTCATAGTCACTCCACTCAAAACGGTGTGCGGATAAGGTGAATGTCATGGCACAAAACACGGAGGCGTAGCAGTGGGACGGAGGTGGAGGTCAGGCACAGATAACAGGTTATTGTTCCTGTTGCAGGCCGAGGTATCGAAGTAGGAAGGCATGTGGTGATGCTGGACCGAGGCAGGAGCAGGTGTGGTCGGATGTTGAGGAGGTAGACCTGTGAACGAAGCAGTTCCAGCCACATGTGTTAAAATAATACTTCAGGAATTTTCATTTAAAAACTATATTGAGGATCTTGTTGTTCATGATAATTAATGTTCACTTACAGTTTTAAAATCAAGTTAATAAAGTTGTAAAATTATAAAGGTAAAAAAAAGGCTTTTACTAGCGAAACGGTGCCTGCCCGTACTCCCCACAACTTCCATGTATTCAAAGCATTGGCCTTTGGACGTTGTCTGATGTTTTCCCTGGTATCTATCCCAGCTAACATTCTATTAGGATTTGGCTAATATTAAAATTTTACATATTTGTTTTATTATGATTTTTACTAATATTAAATTGTTTTCATGTTATAAGCTGATATGGAAATGCAGTGTTGCCCAAGTCTAGCGCTACTGAAGTGAGAACAGTTAGAATTTGAAGCATGTGTGCGCGGGCAGACGGGCAAGGGAGGCATGCCTGAATTACTGACGCAGATAAAGGCATCCTTGGAAAACCCAGTGGTAATTTCTCCACAAGTCAGTAAGGTAGGAGATGCCTTCAGTTTTACGTTTACATCGTTGTCCTCATTGAATCAGCAGGTTCAGTTTTTTGAGAATGTTGCACCGACTGCTAAACAGTTTTTGTGTCTTCAAGCACAACTATCACATTGGGAGTGGTGTGTTAAAGATTTGAGTGAGATTCAGCTTACTAAAGAGTAAGCCCATGAGGTGCAGAAATTGTGGGATCAGGTTTTCGCGTTGAGGGTGATGTTTAGTCAATTAGATGTTGAGCAGGCTGCAAGTGACAGAGGGCAACAAGGTTTGGTTGTGCAGGGTGTACAGGAACCAGTAATACAAGGGGAAAGTAGATTGTCAGTATGCGTGGGTTTGAGTTTAGCTAAATTGCCTCATCCCATGGGAATCTTGCTAAAGAGAGTAAATAGATTATCAATGGAATCGATTCTGGAAATTGAACAGTTGTTGTGGCTTCCTGTCAAGTTTGAACTCCATGCAGATGCCTTGAAGTTGCCCCATGATCAGATTGTCCAACTACTATACCCATTGAGTGATGGGACCCTCAGCCAAGTTATTGCTCAAATTTCGCAGGAAGCAAAGGGGCTGAGGAAACTACGTAAGCAAGTAATTGCATGTAAGGTGTCGCCTTGTTTATTGAATGACTTGCAACGTAAGCATTATTGGTGGGTACAGGGGGATAATGAACCCTTGACTAAATTCTTCAAAAGTGTGCAAACATCTGTCCTAGCTCTGGAGCTACAGATGTCGGAAATACAGGTGGTCGAAACCATTTTAGGGGGAGTTAGACCCGAAGATAGGTCACAGATGACATTTCCCAAGAAACCTACCACCTTGGCCAAACTTAGCATATTAGCATCAGAAATTGAAAAGCTGTCATATACTGACAGTCAGCAGGTGAGCTCCCAAATTAGGGACTGACAACCAAATTGTTGTTTACTCCAGGGTGAGGTGGCACGATCGATAATTTCCAAACCAAAAGTATGTTTTCATTGTTACCTGGAAGGTCACCATGTGCGCAAAAGCCTGTCTGCTCAGAAGAAGGAAAATAACAATTGACTGTGCCAGAAGGAAGATACAAATACGCGGGTTATGTTTCCCAAGAATTTTTGCTGAATAGTGGGAGTTTTGAGCAACCAGTTGCCTTTCATGTGCACCCAGCTGAATCACAAACCCATCTGTGCTCTCCTAGATTCGGGTAGTGCCACATCAGCAGTGGACTATCAGTGGTTTTTGGAATTTCACACATTATGTCGCTTGGGTCCCCTGTGTAAGTCATCCAGGGTTTGTTGCTCAGTCAATGGACAAAAGTTGGAGATAATGAGGGAGTGTGTGGCTAGTGTGGGCATAGGAAATTGTACTTGGCCGTTTCGATTCTTGGTGGTCAAGAAATTGGCCATGGATTTACTTCTGGACTGTGATTTTATGAATAAGGCTGGATTAGTGTTGGATGGCCAAGAATGTGATCTATTTTTTAAATTTCAGCCTGAGGAGCATGTTGCTCTTTGTTCATGTTGGGTATCAGTTCTGATTTGTTCCATGAGCGGTAGGACAGATAACTGTGATATGAGTCATCTTGATAATCAGCAGAAGGAGTCCTTCTAGCAGGTTTTAGGGCGTTTTCCATAAGTGCTGACTGACAAGTTAGGAATGACAAGCCGAATAGAGTATAGAATTAGGCTGAAGGATGACATACTGGTTTGACAACCTCGTTATCGGTTGTCATCCCCAAAGAAGAAGAGTTTTCAAGGGTTAATAGAGGGCATGCTAAGGGAAGGGGTTATAAGATCTTCAACCTCTCTGTATGCATCTCCCATGTTCTTAGTCTCTAAGCCTAATAAGGGAGAACTTTGGCCTGTAGTCGATTATTGCCTGGTCGACAAAAAGGTAATTTTGGAGTCAGTTCCCCTGCCAGACATCCACAATTGTTTTACGTGGTTTTCTGAGGCATGGTACTTTACCATTTTGGACCTCAATCAGGCGTATTACCAAATCCCACTTGCTGAAGATTCCAAGCATATAACCGCCTTCTGCACCACTTGGAATATTTTTGAATTCAATTGGGTGCCACTTGGATTGTTGACCAGAACAGTGGTTTTGTTCCAGTTGTTGGACAATGTGCTTGGAGATCTCAAATTTAAGTGCATCTATAATTACCTGGATGACATTGTGGTTCAAAGTCATTCTTTCCATGAACACCTGGAAGCTTTGGAGATGGTATTGTGTCAATTTAGGGAGGCCAGGCTTACTGTTAAGCCATCCAAGGTGACCTTGGCTCGTAGTCAGATTTCCTTCTTGGGGCACTTGGTCTCTGGGGATGGTGTTTGCAATGACCAAGAATGAACTACAGATTTGCAGAGGTTACCTCCACCAGTTAATAAGAAGGGAATGGCACGATTCATGGGGATGGCAAGCTACTTTCATAAGTTTGTGCCGAAGTTTACTCAGTTGGCTGCTCCCTTGAATGAACTAAGTAAGAAGGGGGCAAAATTTATTTGGGATGAGAGACATCAGGCTTCATTTGAGGCTATCAAGCGGGCCTTGAATAACCCTCCCATGTTGGCCATGCCAAATTTCGATTTGCTATTTATTGATGTAGTTGTTAGAGTAAAGGACAAGGACAGTGTTCTGCTCATGGGTGATTTTAATGCCAGGATTGAAAATCGAACAGAAGGGTATGAAAAGGTTATGGGTAAATTTGGAGAGGATATGGAGGCCAACAGGAACAGGAAACAACTCTTGGATTTCTGTGCCAGTATGGGCTTAGTAAACACAAACTCCTTTTTTAAACATAAGAACATTCACCGGTATACTTGGGAAGGCAGGGGAACCAGATCTGTCATTGACTATATAATAACAGATCAGGAACTCAGGAAGGCTGTGAGTGACACACTTGTATTCAGAGGATTCTTTGATGACACTGATCATTATTTAATCTGCAGTGAAATTGGGATTGTGAGGCCGAAAGTGCAGGAGGTCAGGTCCATATGTAGGAGGATAAGAGTGGAGAAACTTCAGGATAAGGAAATCAGGCACAAGTACATAACAGTGATCTCAGAAAGGTACCAGTTAGTTGAATGTAGTCAATTACAGTCATTGGAAAAGGAATGGACAAGGTACAGGGACACAGTACTAGAAGTGGCTAAAGAATGTCTTGGAACAGTGGTGTGTAAAGGTAGGATGAAGCAAACAGCTTGGTGGAATGACACAGTCAAGGCAGCCTGTAAAAGGAAAAAGAAGGCATATCAAAAATGGCTACATACTAGAACTCAGGTAGACAGAGAAATTTATGTTGAAGAAAGAAACAAAGCCAAACAGATAATTGCAGCATCCAAGAAGAAATCTTGGGAAGACTTTGGAAACAGGTTGGAGACTTTGGGTCAAGCTGCTGGAAAACCATTCTGGAGTGTAATTAGCAGTCTTCGAAAGGGAGGTAAGAAGGAAATGACAAGTATTTTGGACAGGTCAGGAAAACTGCTGGTGAATCCTGTGGATTCCTTGGGCAGATGGAGGGAATATTTTGAAGAGTTGCTCAATGTAGGTGAAAATACGATCAGTAATGTTTCAGATTTCGAGGTACAATGGGATAGGAATGATGATGGAAATAGGATCACATTTTAGGAAGTGGAGAAAATGGTCAATAGTTTGCAGTGCAATAAAGCAGCTGGGGTGGATGAAATTAAGTCGGAACTCATCAAATACAGTGGAATGTCAGGTCTTAAATGGCTACACAGGATAAATGAAATGGCTTGGGAGTCGGGACAGGTTCCATCAGACTGGACAAAAGCAGTAATCACACCAATCTTTAAACATGGAAACAGAAAAGATTGTAACAATTACAGAGGTATCTCTTTAATCAGCGTTGTGGGTAAAATCTTCTCAGGTATTGTAGAAAGGAAAGTGCAAGTATTAGTTGAGAACCAACTGGATGAAAATCAGTGTGGGTTTAGGCCTCTTAGAGGTTGTCAGGACCAGATCTTTAGCTTACGGCAAATAATGGAGAAGTGTTATGAGTGGAACAGGGAATTGTATCTATGCTTTATAGATCTAGAAAAGGCATATGACCGGGTTCCTAGGAGGAAGTTATTGTCTGTTCTACGAGATTATGGAATAGGAGGCAAACTTTTGCAAGCAATTAAAGGTCTTTACATGGATAGTCAGGCAGCAGTTAGAGTTGACGGTAAATTGAGTTCATGGTTCAGAGTAGTTTCAGGGGTAAGACAAGGCTGCAACCTGTCTCCACTGTTGTTCATATTATTTATGGATCATGTGTTGAAAACAATAGACTGGCTGGGTGAGATTAAGATATGTGAACACAAAATAAGCAGTCTTGCATACGCAGATGACTTAGTTGTGATGGCAGATTCGATTGAAAGTTTGCAAAGTAATGTTTCAGAGCTAGACCAGAAATGTAAGGACTATAGTATGAAGATTAGCATCTCCAAAACGAAAGTAATGTCAGTGGGAAAGAGATATAAACAGACTGAGTGCCAAATAGGAAGAACAAAGTTAGAACAGGTGGACGGTTTCAAGTACTTAGGATGCATATTCTCACAGGATGGCAACATAGTGAAAGAACTGGAAGCGAGGTGTAACAAAGCTAATGCAGTGAGCGCTCAGCTATGATCTACTCTCTTCTGCAAGAAGGAAGTCAGTACCAAGACTATGTTATCTGTGCACCGTTCAATCTTTCGACCAACTTTGTTGTATGGGAGCGAAAGCTGGGTGGATTCAGGTTACCTTATCAACAAGGTTGAGGTTACGGATATGAAAGTAGCTAGGATGATTGCAGGTACTAGTAGATGGGAACAATGGCAGGAGGGTGTCCACAATGAGGAAATCAAAGAAAAACTGGGAATGAACCCTACAGATGTAGCAGTAAGGGCGAACAGGCTTAGATGGTGGGGTCATGTTACACGAATGGGAGAAGCAAGGTTACCCAAGAGACTCATAGGTTCAGCAGTAGAGGGTAGGAGGAGTCGGGGCAGACCAAGGAGAAGGTACCTGGATTCGGTTAAGAATGATTTTGAAGTAATAGGCTTAACATCAGAAGAGGCACCAATGTTAGCACTGAATAGGGGATCATGGAGGAATTTTATAAGGAGGACTATGCTCCAGACTGAACGCTGAAAGGCATAATCAGTCTTAAATGATGATGATGATTTATTGTGCAGATTGACACCTCTACTTGTGGGGTAGCAGCAGTGCTGCTAGAAGAGCAAGAGGGAGAGCGGAAACCTGTAGCTTATGCCTCCAGGAGATTGTCCCCTGCAGAGGCCAAATACTCTGTGTAAGAGTGGGAGGCCTTGGCAGTGCTTTTCACACTGGAAAAGTTTAAATTTTATTTGGAACACTGTGAGTTTTTGCTCGAAACAGATGATCAGGCCCTTAGCTGGGTGCTGGTCCACCCACATAAGACTGGTCAGATAGCCAGGTGGGCTATTAGGATATCTGCCTTCCATTTTAACATAAAGCATATAAGGGGACCTGATAACCAGGTGGCAGATGCCTTAAGTCGTATGTTAGAGAGTGAGGGCGAGCCTGAGGAGGCCGGACCAGATCGGGAGGCTGGAGTAGGCGCTATTTTATTGGAGGTCGTGGAATTGTTTGTGGACTTAGATCAGAGTCATGAAGCTGATTCATGTATTAGGAAAATTAAAGATAGGTTAACTGTGGGCAAGCAGGTAACCAGATATGCCCTATGTAAGGGGTTGGTCTACTGTCCGGGTCCTGGCACCAACGATTTACGCATATATTTACCTAGTGAATTGGTGGAGCCGGTGCTTCACTACTTCCACCACAGTCTGGTCAGTGGCATCTTAGGTATGAATAATACCATTGCAATTATTAAGAGGCAGCTCTTTTGTCCCAGTTTATATAAAGACGTCTGGCGCATGGTTGGTGAGTGTGAAATTTGCAAGCAAGTGAAACCAGACTCGGGTCCTCCCAGGGGGCTCCTCCAATCCACTTAGAGAAAGTTACCCTATGGACAAGTGGTTCATTAATCATATTGGTCCCCTACCTCATACTCACCAGGATAACTATAAGTTCTGGTGGTAGTCAATGTGCTTTCGTGCTTTTCATGGCTTATTTCAACCAGTAGTGTCACAGCTATGACTACCATCCATCACTTATCAGGAATTATTTCAATTTTGGACCACCGAAGACCCAAGTTAGTGATAACACTCTGGCCTTTGTTTCTAAGCAGTTCAGGAGGTTTTGTTTCGAACAGGCCATTTGGCATATCACCACAACTCCTTACTATCCCCAGACTTCATTTGCAGAACGTGTAAATAGGAATTTAAAAGCTGCCCTAGTCGCGTTTCACAACAGCTCTCACACCAAGTGGGATCATTCATTTTGCTCGCTCACGTTTACATTTAACACAGCTCAGCATGAGTTGGTAAAGGCATGTAGGGCATCCTTGGTCTTAAGCTACCAGGTGAACTCCCCACTGTCCATTTTGGTTGATTAATGATCTGCTCCCAGAATGCATTGATGCTGGTGTTATTCAGCAGAGTTGGAAGCAGGCATGGTGTAATATTCAGCATGCCCATCATAGACTGTTGCAGTGGTATAATAAGGGTAGGAAGGAATTTAACTGCAAACCCGGGGACACAGTGTTCGTCCACAACATGGGCCTACTTAAGAAGGGAGGTGCAGATTATACTGGCAAGTTGTCACACTGTGTTTTGGGGCCTTATGATATTCTACGGGTGGTCAGTCTGGTGAATTTACTGCTCAAGCACTTAGAGTCCTGGCGGATGTTGTTGGTTCATGCTAGCTAGATTCACGGGAGTTAGTCCCTCACACAGCAAGTTTCTGTTTTAGTGGGGGAGGTTGAGCTGGTATGGCATGCCATTTAAATTTTTTTGCTTTTTTGAAACCATCCGCCTTCTCAGTACTCGATGCGATGTCAATATCGAGATTGGATTGGAGTCTCTGGTCACCGCATATCTTTGGCGAGTTGGCTTCCCACACACTGCAAGGTGGACAGAACAAGGAAGAAGGGGCTTGTTGGGAATTAGCTCTGGACTGTGCTTGAGGAGTGACGTCGGTGTCGGAGGGTAAGGCCACTAGGTTGGTGGGCACTGCAGAAGCAATCGGTTGGGGATGGAATGCCATGGGCTCGAAGATCCTAGTGAGGAGGGCTGGTGTTGTCCCAATGGCGATCATTGTGTGGTCATTCAAGGACTGAAAAGTGATTTCTTTGTTCTGCACTTGGATTCTGATGAAGACTTATGGCAAGTTTGGTGTATGAGGTGAACATAAGAATTCTAAAAAGGTGCACGTTGGTGGCACATATATCAGATTTGTGAGTGGTGTAAGCTTTGCTTTGGTACTGAAGTTTCCAGTTACAGCGCTGCTTTGGAAGAGAGCGTTAATATTGGCATTGTCATCTATTTAGCTGCTTTAAAGTAAATGACTGTTTTGGACCGAAGGTGGATCCAAGTGAAGGACCAAATCATTGCTTGTCTTATTAAGAAACCTAAGTCGCCCCCAGCATCTTAAACTCTGTTATCTGCAGTTATAACAAGTAATTGACACTCTGTTAGTGTCCACAAGTGAACTTTACAGGTACTGTTAAGAGTTTGTAGTAAGGGAAAGATTGACTGTGGAGTTTTTCAGTTGGATGCTTATGAATCATGTTAATTGCAGTTCAATTCTTATGGTATTTAATGGTTCTACTTGTCAGGGCAAAATCGCCAATAGTGTTTTCATAATTTAGCTTGTAACATCACTCTGCAGTTTGGTCTGGCCCTCTGAAGAGTTTAAAGTCCCACATATTTTCTTACTGCCTTGCTGAGGCTGCCTTGCAACAGTTGTTGATTTGTCTCTTGTCTACCCCACCATACTGCTGTTTGTAGTAAGGGAAAGATTGACTGTGGAGTTTTTCAGTTGGATGCATATGAATCGTGTTAATTGCAGTTCAGTTCTTATGGTATGTAGTGGTTCTACTTGTCAGGGCAAAATCGCCAATAGTATTTTCATAATTTAGCTTGTGACATCACTCTGCAGTTTGGTCTGGCCCTCTGGAGAGTTTAAAGTCCCACATATTTTCTTACTGCCTTGCTGAGGCTGCCTTGCAACAGTTGTTGATTTGTCTCTTGTCTACCCCACCATACTGCTGTTTGTAGTAAGGGAAAGATTGACTGTGGAGTTTTTCAGTTGGATGCGTATGAATCGTGTTAATTGCAGTTCAGTTCTTATGGTATGTAATGGTTCTACTTGTCAGGGCAAAATCGCCAATAGTATTTTCATAATTTAGCTTGTGACATCACTCTGCAGTTTGGTCTGGCCCTCTGGAGAGTTTAAAGTCCCACATATTTTCTTACTGCCTTGCTGAGGTTGCCTTGCAACAGTTGTTGATTTGTCTCTTGTCTACCCCACCATACTGCTGTTTGTAGTAAGGGAAAGATTGACTGTGGAGTTTTTCAGTTGGATGCGTATGAATCGTGTTAATTTCAGTTCAGTTCTTGTGGTATGTAATGGTTCTACTTGTCAGGGCAAAATCGCCAATAGTATTTTCATAATTTAGCTTGTGACATCACTCTGCAGTTTGGTCTGGCCCTCTGGAGAGTTTAAAGTCCCACATATTTTCTTACTGCCTTGCTGAGGTTGCCTTGCAACAGTTGTTGATTTGTCTCTTGTCTACCCCACCATTCTGCTGTTTGGTGAGGTGCAGTATAGTCGAAGTGTTCAGTAGTACTGCATCTACTCCCTCGCCCCTTTTAAGATTTGCGAGCTGCATCCACATTGACATATAATCCCAGTATGCAAATCGTGTAAGTTGGTTGCACCCTGTTAATGTTTTGTACATCGTGGAAAATTTTTTCTGTGCCACAAGTGATCTTGAAGGAGAGCGCGGTGCACAACAGTGCATGACCATGATGAAATCAAAAGATCTGTATTGTATTTTTTTAACTGATGTAACCACTGAGATTAAGAGTTGATTTGTGTGTTTTTTTTAATTTATTTTGAAAGGAAAAGATTACATACCTGGTTAATTATAACTTCTATGCTTAATTATTAGTTGTCATTCATTGCGTGTAGCATGACACTCTGGTAGTGTCCACGAGTGAATTTTACAGGTACTGTTAAGAGTTTGTAGTAAGGGAAAGATTGACTGTGGAGTTTTTCAGTTGGATGCTTATGTAGGGATGTTTATGGTGTAGAGTGTTTAAAAAGAAGGAAAATATTTTGTGATATGGTGCCCACTGTAAATACTACGGGGTTTGAGTGTACATTGATAGTAGTCAGATTTTATTGCATTTAAGTTGTTTTGATTAAAAATTTTATGATCAATATTTTATTGCCTTTAGAGATCACAGGTGATATCTATGAAAATTTTGGTATTGTCATGTGGTGTTAGAATCTTTTATTTAACCTTGCATTATGCAATTTGTATTTTTTTCCTTAGCTTGAATAGGGGTTTTGAGTTTTAAACATTGTAAATTGATTCTGAGAGTTGTTTTTTAATCTGTTAAAATAATACTTCAGGAATTTTCATTAACAAACTATATTGAGGATCTTGTTGTTCATGACAGCAAATGTTCACTTACGGTTTTAAATTCAAGTTAATAAAGTTGTAAAATTTTAAAGGTAAGAAAAAAGGCTTTTATTAGAGAAACGGTGCCTGCCTGCACTCCCCACAACTTCCATATATTCAAAGCATTGGACTTAAGCCATTTTTTGATGTTTTTGCTGGTATCTATTCCAGCAGGACCATATCACTCACATCAAAACCCAGGAAACCAACAGACTAATAAACAACATATTGGAGTTGAGATATTAGCCCTGTGGTTTCTTTCTTAGCCAAAATGGATGACTGTTTTGGCAGAACAAAGTGTATACATTGCTACATACCTAAAGGATCTGATATTACATTACATCCAGAAGATCTTTTTTCTGATTTTGTAAAAAACCACATATGTATCTCTATGTTGCTTTACATCTTCTTTCTCTTCCACAATAAATTAAATGAATTTTAATTACAGTACCTGTTGCTGATATTTCACTTGCAGACCTTTCCCACTTTTTATCTTGAGCATTACTGTTGCTGTTTTCAGTACTGCCGTGATAATATACACATGGATATTTCTTTGTTCTTGCATTTGGTGTGCAAGATGTATGAGACAGGCAAAATACACTCAGACTTCAAGAAGAATGTAATAATTTCATTTCCAAAGAAGGTAGTTGCTGACAGGTGTGAAAATTACCTAACAGTTTAATAAGACCTTGTTGCAAAATACTAACATGAATTCTTTACAGAAGAATGGAAAAAACTGATAGAAGCCAGCCTCCAGGAAGATCAGTTTGGATTCTGGAGAAATACAGGAACACTGAGGCAATACTGATCCTATGGCTTATCTTAGAAGCTAGGTTAAGAAAAGTCAAACCCACATTTATAGACTTAGAGAAAGCTTTTGACAGTTTGACTGGAATACTCTTTTTCAGATTCTAAAGGTATCAGGGGTAAAATACAGAGTGTGAAGGTTGCAGGGGTAAAATACAGAGAGTGAAAGTCTACTTACAACTTGTACAGAAACCAGATGGCAGCAATGAGAGTTAAGGGGCAGTGATTGAGAAGGGAGTGAGACAGGTTTGTAGCCTATACCTGATGTTATTCAATCTGTACACTGAATGAGCAGTAAAGGACACCAAAGAAAAATTTGGAGTAAGAATCAAAGCTCAGAGAAAAGAAATAAAAACTTTGAGGTTTGCCAATGACATTGTAATTCTGTCAGAGACAGCAGAGGACTTGGTAGAGCAGCTGAACACAATGGGCAGTGTCTTGAAAGGAGGATGCAAGATTAACACCAACAAAAGAAAAACAAGCATAATAGAAAGTAGTCAAAATAAATCAGGTAATGATCAGGGAATAGATTAGGAAATGAGACGCTTGAGGTACTAGATAAGCTTTGCTATTTGGGCAGCAAAATAATTGATGATGGCCGAAGTAGAGAGGATATAAAATCTAGGATGGCGATTGGAAGAAAAGTATTTCTGAAGAGGAGAAACCTGTTAACGCAGAACATAGATTGAAGAGTTGAAAAGTCTTTTCTGAAAGTATTTGTCTCCAGTGTAGCCATGAACGGAAGTGAAACATGGACAATAAACTGTTTAGACTGCCACAGAAGAATGTTGAACATTAGATGGGTAGATCACATAACTAATGAGCAGATACTGAACAGAATTGTGTAGACAAGAAGTTTGTGTCAAGGAAGTGAAAAGGTGGTGAGAGGGCAGGGGGGAGGGTGTAAAAATTCATAGAGGGATACCAAGAGACTAATATAGCAAGCAGATTCAGAAAGATGTAGGTTGCAATAGTTATGCAGCGATGAAGAAGCTCACACAGTGTAGAGTAGCATGGAGAGCTGTGTCAAACCAATCTTTTGACTGAAGACCCCAGAAACTACATTCCTCTACAAGGCCAACAAAATTGATATTGAATTCAAGATCATCTCTCACTTTCCTGCATACAGAGAGAATCATACAACCAAAGTAAAAACTTTTGTAAACTGTTACTATCATAAAAGTGGCATGTAGCAAAAGTGGAGAAAGCCACAGTCATCTGACATTGTTGTGGCATGCCATATGACTCCGTTGTGTTGTGTCAATCTGGTAGGTGCTGCTCAATTAGACTGTGTTTGTTCCATCTGCAGCTGCAAGTGAGATGCAAGCCTTGTGTCATACCATGTGCCCACTTACTTACCACATCACTCTGGTGGACATTTTGCCTTATATGTATAAAGAGTATTACACAACAGCAACTAGAACTTTATAGGTATGCTTATCTCTGTCAGTCTCTATCTGCTGCAGCATGAATCTCTTGAACATGGAGTACATTCCTGATGTAACGTTGCAATTTAAATTTGTTTGTGTAGAAATGTGGATGTATGAATAATTTCTTATATGTACTATCATATTATCTGTATCTGTATGTATGCACTAACTAGTACCACATAAACTGACTCATCTAATACCTGGTGCACAGTCTACTTACGTGGGTAAGTGGCCCAATAAAAATACAATATAATACAACAGAAACTGACTTAGCAATAGATAGCAGCAATTATTTCTTATAAGTGAGGAAGCAGCAATTCTTGTCAACATAGTGGTTTTCCTGTTCAGTTTACTTAATTAATCTTAGCTTCATTAGGCACAAACAGTTTAATAACAGTTTATTATTAATGAAGTTTCCAACAGCTGCTTCTCTCTGTTACTTAATACTTTGATTCATTGCATGGCTCTAAGGGCTCTCCTTAATGATGAGTTCTAGTTGTATGGAGTATAATGAGCAAAAGAATGAATATGTTGAGTTCAACTGAGACAGTTAATACTGAACTAATGCATGTAGGTATGTCTTTACAATTGTTCTTTGGTGAATAAATCAAGCAATATGTGAATATGACTATAGTGTAGCATCAGATAATTCAATTCTGCTAACATATTATTTGTAAACAGTGTCTTAAAAGTCATGCTTTCTTTCTTCTGTCTGCCCATATTCTGCTATAACAAAATATACAGTTCACTGGTTTACAAAATGAATCCCAGAGAGAGAGAGAGAAAGAGAAAAAGAGAGAGATAGTACCAACATTTAGTAACCATTGGTGAATAAATCCATCACTTTCGCTGTCAATAAGTAGTGTACATCATGGTATCCAGTGTTATACTTTATTACTTAAATAACTTAAAATAAAGTACAAAGCTTTTTGTACAAGATAATGTATTACTGACTCCATGTGAAAAAAATCACTTGAATCTGGCTATATATTTATTGTATTTAATTATGTATAAATATTAGGTAAGGAGACCTTTGTTAGGCAGACAATATTAGTCACTACATTCACAAAAAAATATATCATATTTTCACAGTATTGAAGCAGTGTCTTACACACTTTCACACTAAAAGGGAGATTATTAAACTGAGTGGCTAATCTACTTATGTTTTCAAGTTTTCCACGGTGTTCTGTGAAACCCAGAATAAACGAGTGCATTCATATTCCTGATCTGTACCTCTTAAATACTATGTCAATGACTGTTTCTCTTGAGTATGTAAAGGAACAATGTTCTCTTTCCCATTATTCTTACTCTGTTAGAAGATTATCAAAACTTACCATCTAAAAACAAATGATGTATACTGGAGTTTAAGTATAATAAGTATTAAAACATGGTGGGTCACATGGTTCTTCACTGCTACAAAATCATTCTACTTTTGATAATCCCTTGGCAAGAGAGTGGGTATTGTTTTATTTCCATCAGTGTTAATAATTTACTTTAAGAAAGAATAATAATGATGTTTTTCTACTTTCTCAAATTTAGACATACTCTTGATACTTAAGAAAATGTAATTGTGGGAAGCATTTCTTAATGTGTTCAATAATATGTGTTCTCGGTAGCAAAAATTCATTTTCTAGTGCTTCCAGATTCGGCTGTAATTACTAATAACTGAATCAAGCATTTGAAACACACGTTTTCTGGCAGGGTAAGTAAATCACACAAATATCATTCCAATAGAATTATGAAATTATTTTAGCATAAGATTTCTTTTAAGAAAGTGATACTGTTACAAAAAACAAAGACCCCATTCTTGAACAGAAGACCACATGCCAATGTGCTCAACTTGATAACACATTTCAAATCAGTTTTGTTTTATTAATTATAATTGCATTATGAGATATGTGTGTTATAAAGCATGCATGTTGCTTCATTCTGAAACTCACACAATTCTCCAAGTCAGTCTATAACCAAAATTTTAAAGAATTAAAGGCATGTGCACCACAAAATTATTCAGTCTGTTTCATTCATAAAATCATACAGTTTTTGATAATCAGTCCGTCAAAAAGAAAAGCCATTTTCTGTATGAATCCAGTCATTTTCTTCTGTCAAGTCAAAAAGAGAAAGAACATTGTCAGTTTTTAATTACAGCATCTCTGGAGAAATAAAGTTGAGATTCATAGCACCACACAATGTTATTTACACACAACAACTAAAAAATATATTTTTCTTTCTTTATTTTACATTGTACAAAAACAGTAAAACAAAAAACAAAAAAAAAAAAACAAAAAAAAAATAGGAAACGAAATGTGAATCAATGAAATACTTTTCCATAAATATCATAGCACTTTCCAACAACTTTTTGATTGGAAACTTTCACTTGCTGAGCTGATTATTGTTCAAGATCCAGCTGTTACACCACATGATTTGTACTTATATGTATGTGTGGACATTGTTTCTTATCATATGTCAGACATCTACACACAACATTGCTTACAGTCCTTTAGACTCCACAACACACTAGTTCTTTTCACTGCACGTCAGATACCCCATCAGAGTCACTTAACATATTAATCTGTCTATGATGGTATCATGAGTTTCAGAATGAAGGATTGTGACTAAATGTAAAACTCAAATGGCCACTTTTTATTCAATTATGGTTACTGCAACTGTAGTTAAGTTTGTTGTGGTACACTCAAGAACACCATGAATTTTGGCATAATGGGCTTCTATGGCAGCAACAGCCTGCTCCAGCTCTGAACCACATACAATAGGATTCCCTAAAACAAAATTGACATATGAGGAAAAATTCAAGTTGCTCTTATATTTTTAGTTTTTATAGACAAGAGATGTAAGAATAATGTGACATGAAATAGGGAACTTAACAGAGTGACAATTTTAACTTTATCCTTCCATGCTAACAATAATCTTCTCATGTACAAAAATGTGTAAATCTGTTTCTTAAATGCAGAAATTTTCTAAAACATAATACAAAAATTCTTGAATGTAGAAATACATGCACAGCAATTGAAGAGCAAACAAAGTAAGCCTAGTTAAGATATTCATTAAAGCTGACATGCTGATTACTTTCTTATGACATAATACATTATGAAGTTATTTTATGATAATGAAAGCAAGAATGAGACATTAAAATGAGTTCCATCAATTACAACAGTGATATAATGTAAATACTTCTAGATAAAGCTACAGGTGACAAAATAAATGCACCTCATGATTAATTTAGCATTAAAATTACCTCAGTACTTCTTTTAAATGCCTACAGAGAACCACTGTTGATTCTTGCTGTATGAACTACTACATGACTAGGCAGACATTTGAGACAGGATAATTAGAGCAAGACAATGTAAGTTGTAGGGAAAAAAAGGCATATCAAAATGTAATCATATCCTTCTCGTGGATTAATAAAAATGTCTGTAGACATCAGCTCCTTTAATGTAAGGAAAAAGTGCCAATTGTATTGCCTACTAACAACAGGATCCCCATTCAGGATAAAATATTGAAGTAAAAGTCAACACACATTAGAAAATATAAATTTGCATGGAACAAACACATGAATCAGTGAACAAGTAAAATTCATATAAAAATAACATGAACAGAACTATCAACAGGATGAAACAGACTAAATAATGTTCTTCAGTTGTTAGTTAATTGTTAGCATACGAACTTCACATTTCTGCTACTCAAAAAATAAAATTCAGCAAATCTGATCTCTGTCAGTCCTCCCCCAACTCTGCAACCCCTCCCCCCTCCTCTCTCTCTCTCTCTCTCTCTTTCTCTCTCTCTCTCTCTCTCTCTCTCTCTCTCTCTCTCTCTCACACACACACACACACACACACACACACCTTCACCCCTACATCATTTTGGATAGACACACTATTTTTTCAGATGGAGTGATTGTGGTGGAGGTAGTGTCGGATGGGTTGTGTAGAGGGAGAGGGAGGCATGGAGAGGGAGGCAGAAGGCAGGGAGGGAGCCAGTTTGCCGGCTATGAATTTGAGAGGGAGGGGTGGTAAGTACATGGGCTCAAAACATAACACATAATTGTAAGGGCTGGTGGGGAGTGGTGCACACTGAAAGTGGTGCTTACAAATGAACTGGGGTGGATGACGGGACAGCAGAAGGGTGCAGGATCAGTGTTACCTGATGTTGACGTCAGGACAATTATGGGTGCAGTCAACCCTGTCCTTGGCAACAGGTTAACAGTGGCCGTCCATCCTGGTGGACAGCTGGTTGATAGTGATACTGACATAAGAAACTGTGCAGTCTTTGTGGCAGAGTTGGACTGTATATGACATGGCTGCTTTCACAAATGGTCCAGTCTCTGATCAGGTAGGATAACCCTGAGACAGGTCTGGAGTATGAGGTGCTGGGTAGGTGGCTTGCACAGGTCTTGAAACTTGATCTGTCACAGTGATATGATCCCTGTGGCCAGGGGTGGGATTGGAAGCGGCATAGGGATGGACTAGGACATTGTGTAGGTTGGGTAAGTGACAGAATACCACTTTAGGAGGGGTAGGAAGGATCTTGGGTAGGATGTCGCTCATTTCAGAGCAGGATCAGATATAATCAAAGCCCTTGTGAAGGATATTGTACCGTTTTTCCAGTCCAGGGTGATACTGAATGACAAGAGGGGCACTCCCCCCTGGCTGGGGGTGCGTGACAACATGACACACGAAATCTGTTTGTGGACTAAGTTTAGGGCTTATTGTCTGTCCATGAAGGCCTTTGTGGCGCCTTCAGCATACTGGGCAAGGGATTTCTCATAACTGCAGATATGCCAACCACAGATGGCTAGGCTGTATGGGAGGCATTTGTTGGTGTTAAAGGATGACAACTGTTGAAATGCAAGTATTGTTGGTGGTTGGTGGGTTTAATGTGGACAGAGGCGTGGATGGAGCCATCAGAGATGTGGAGATCAATGTTCAGGAAGAGGACACCTTACTTAACCATACATCAAAGCTGCATGCCCTCAGGAAAAATAATGGCAGTAGTTTCCCCTTACTTTCAGCCATTTCAGTAGCAGCACAGCAAGTCCATGTTGGTTGATATTACACAGCCAGATCAGACAATCATCCAGATTTTTGCCTCTGCAACTACTAAACTTCAGGAACCACTTGATTGTCTGGCCTCTGAACAGATAACCCCCAATTGTGCTTGCACCTATGGTACGGCATTCCACCATTACGAGGTGCATGGTTCATGGGGAGAGTGGTGAAGGGGGGGGGGGGGGCATGGGGGCATCAGGCATCAGTGTGTATTGTGTATGTAAATGGTTAAGAGTTACAATTCTCTGTGACGACAGATAGAATGACCAATGACATGCATTAGTGGTATTCACGTTCAGTGTTGTTACCAGACCCATTATGGTATACAAAGGGAACGAACAACATCAGATGTTGACTGATCACTGTGAAAATGATGGAGATGCTGCATACTTGTTTGAGACAGTTTTATAGCATATGATGGAGTTCGAAAAGAGCCTCATTGCTTGTCTCCATTTGGCGGGTTGGTCAAATTATGCAGTACCCAGATATGTGGGGAATTTCTATCTGTCAGTGGCCCAAAAGTGGACTTCATGAGAATGTGAATGTAGGCACTCTCATTGTCAAGGTTCTGATAAAATATGTCTGACCACTAGAAGAGAGGCTTGCCGCATTATGCACTAAGCCCATCATAACCCCTCCAAATCTATGCCTATCATCTGGGAACAAGTTCTGGACACCATGAAACATTTTGTGTCATCCCACACCATTGATCAGAGACTAGCAACAGCTGGACTAGGGAATTAACATCCCAAGCACGGGCTGCCGTCAACACCAAACAGCTGCATTTGGAGTAGTGCTATGACCAGGATGCATGGACTGCTGATGAACAGTGTTGCACTGTGTTCAGTGATGAATCACAGTTCTGCACTACCCAGGATGGCTATGGTTGGTGAGTACAGCCTGGGGAGAGGTCCCATTCTGTAAATGTTTTGAAGGCCAGAGTAGTATAACTCCCAGTGTCATGTTGTGGGAAGCCATCGAGTATGACCTGCTGGTAGTGACTAAGGGAAGTTTGACTGCACACATATACTCTGTCCCATTGCCAGTATCTATTATATCATGGACCATTTACAATAGTTGGGGGCCAGTGTGTGCTGGGAGAGGATACACCAGCTTTATGACACCCTTTCCAACCAAATCAATACGTGCATCCACATCAGCGGTAGTGCTACATCATACAGATAAATGACCTCATACTTCCAAGTTCTTTTTAAATTTGAGTCAAATTCATAATCATTGAAATAATTTTACACACCCTCTCAACACATGTTAAATTTCATTTCTTTCCCTCCTCCCCTTCTAGGAGCACTTCATAATGAGACTGGCAGTGTGTACTTTTGTGTGTACTACATAAAAGTGCTTTCTGTACGTTACTTGTTGATCTACATCTATATACACACTCCACAAGCCACTGTGTGATGCATGACTGAGGGTACCCTGTACCACTACTGGGGTACAGGATATCGTGTGAGAAAAGAGAAAGCTGTAATTAAGTGTAACCAGCACTCTTTTCAGGTCACTTGGGACTTTGTGCTGGGTGACAGATCTTTAATAAATACAAGCTAAGTAAGGGGCCAATGCTGAAGAGTATCCTTTGTAGAACTGAATTGGGATTCCATTCGGACCTGGTGACTTACTTGTTTCAACTCTTTCAGTTGTTTCTCTACACCAGATATGCTTATTACTATGTCCTTCACATGGGAGTCTGTTTGATGGTCAAATGATGGTATGTTTGTACAGTTCTCTTGCAAGAACAATCTCTTAAGCATAAAATTTAAAACTTCTACTGCTATAGCAGACTGGTCAACAAGTGACCATATAGAAGCCTTAGGCCTACTTAACCATTTTACATAGGGCCAGTATTATCTTCAGTTCTCACCTAGACCTTTTGCTGGCTGCTTTGCGCATAGATCTTTTCAAAGATGCTCGAATCTCAACCAAACTTTGCCTGTCATCTTTTGTGCATTCTCTTTTGAACTGATAGTACAACAGCCTTTGCCTCCTCAGCATTTTCTGAATTTCATTGTTAAGCCTTGGTGGGTCTTTTCAATCCTTAATCCACTTACTAGGTACATAGTTCTTGAATCTTGAATCTGTTTAAATTTCGCCCATAATTCCTCTACATCCATCTTATTGAAACTAAGTGATGTCAGTTCACTGTCTAAGTGTGATGTTAACAACTCCTTACGTGCTCTTTCTAGCAGAAATACTCTCCTAGACTTCTTGACTGAGTTATTAACTTTTGTAACCACAGTTGCTATAATGACATCATGATCAGTAATCCCGATCTCTAAACAGACACTGCTGATAAAGTCCAATCCATTTGTAGCTATAAGTCTAAGATATTTCCATTGCATGTGGGCTGCCGAACTAGCTGTTCAAGATGGTTTTCAGAAAAGTGTTGAAAAATACTTTGCAGCACAGTGTGTCTGTACCCCTGAAATGAATCCATAGATGTCCCAGTCTATATTCTTAGGTTACAGTCTCCTCCAACTAGTATTGCATAATCTGGGTGTTTAAGATGCTACAGACCATAGACTTTCTTTGAATGACTCTATAACTGTCACAATGGAATCAGGTGGCTAATAAAAACATCCAACAATTAACTTGATTATATGCAACAGATAACTGCAATCACACTCAACTTTGACCTCAACAG
The DNA here is from genome assembly GCF_023898315.1 of Schistocerca nitens. Taxonomy (NCBI): domain Eukaryota; kingdom Metazoa; phylum Arthropoda; class Insecta; order Orthoptera; family Acrididae; genus Schistocerca; species Schistocerca nitens. Next base: position 305,442,719 of record NC_064614.1, read on the forward strand.
AGACAACGTTTTTGTCAGTTCCAATGAGCACTATCACTCTGATGGCATCTAATCTGTCTTTCTGATATATGTTCAAAGACTCACTAAATATCTCAGAGCTTTCTACTTCAGGTTTCAGCCAGCTCTCAGTCCCAAGAGTAATTTGAGCATGAGAACTTTACTGAGGATCAGTAAATTTGAGAACTTTACAATTTACTGATAAAATTTTGACAGGCAAATTGTCTTTGCTCTGAAAACAGTCTGACTTCCCTTTTCTGGATAATGACTATGAGTGTTCATCAGAATGCCTCAAACTACTGCCTAGCCTAAGTACTCTGCTACCCAAGTAACTACTTCCTTATGTACTACACCCATGACCTATCAAGTGGAGCCTGACAAATCCCCACCCTATAATGCAGGTCTAGCAATCTGCAGTCTAGACTGCCACAGAGTCAATGAGGCCTTTGGTTGAAACCATACACTCGACTCCAAAGCAATGGACCTCAGTCTACTCTGGGAACAATGCTGAAAATTGTAAGCCATGCTAAAATCCTGTGCATGAGGCCAGCAGCTTTCACTACATCCTCCAGCCACCTGTATGAACTGAGGATGGCCTCAGAATCCATGCAACAAATGTCACTGGTTCAGACGTGAGCCACAACATGTAAATGTCTACACCTTGCACACTCAGTAACTGCAGGCAAGGCCACCCACATCTTAGATGAGGTTCCCAGCAGACAAACAGAAAGCAGATTGTCATTATTTCCAGCTCTGAATGCTATCTTTGTAAGGAACTCGATAATGAGCCTAACATTGGAGCTTCCAATAATTAGCAAATCCCTGCTCACTTGTGCCTGCTTGAACTCTGCTGAAGTAATGGCCACATGTTCACTCACAGAGCAAATAGGAAAGGCCAGTCAGTCAGTCTCTACATTGTCCCTCCATCTCGAGTGATGCGAACAGGTTACCACCAACCATTCACTCTGCTGTGAGGGTGAATACACTGCAATGGGTACATTAGGAGACGCCTTACCAGCAGATCCAATGGGTAAAACAAGCAATACCTGGGGTGTCCCATGAACATGCCAAATTCTCCACTGCCACTGCACCCTGAGGTAACAGCCTGAAGGTGGCTGACCATAGCCAAAAGTGCATAAAGCTGTTCACAAACTGCAGCCCACTCCTCTTGCATCTGCACACAGTATTCACACATCCTACCCATCCTAGCACCACTAATTGAGAAGGTAAACTATACAAGCCAACAGAACCTAGATATGCAGCCCACCAGGTTAGCCATGTGGTCTAACACACTGATTTGCAGGCAGGAAGGCATGCCAGTCCCAGGCACGAATCTGCCCGGAGGATTAGTGTCAAGGTCCAGTGTGCCGGCCAGTCTGTGGATGGTTTTTAAGGCGGTTTTCCATCTGCCTCGGCGAATGCAGGCTGGTTCCCCCTATTCCGCCTCAGTTACACTATGTCGGTGATTGCTGCGCAAACACTTTCTCCACGTATGCGTACACCATAATTATTCTGCTATGCAAACATTGGGGCTACACTCGTCTGGTGTGAGACTTTCCCGGGGGCAGTCCACTGGGGGGCCAAACCGCACAATAACCCTGGGTTCGGCATGGGGCGGTGGTGGGGTGAGTGGACTGCTGTAGCCTGTTGTGGGTTTGTGAGCCACTGAGGGCTACAATGGGGACGAAGCATCTCCATCATTTCTAGGTCCCCAGTTCCGTACAATACAATACAATACAATAGATATGCAACTTGCTACCCTCCTGATGTGTCACTAATGGATGCTGATACATCAATGAGATGTGTGGCTGGCTGTTCAGAAGAAATGAAAATAGCACTACAGACTGCCAGAATGTACACTTATAGTTACAAAACATGAGATTACACCTCTCAAATAGAAAAATGTGCATAAAATTTAAGAACAACGCTAGTAGTAAAATACAGGAAAAGCTGAATATGCAACTTGCTGCTCTGAAGATGTAAACAGGCGACAGATGAGGGCTTGACTGACTGGCTTACTAAATGAACAGACACTTGGCTTCAAAACAAAACAAGTGAGTAACCACTGCACTACAGACTGAATGAATTTAGACTTATAAAATATGAGATTAAACCTCCTAGACAGAAAATGATTTTACTCTCCTAACTGATATTCCATTTCAGTATATAAGTTTTGCTAATGAATTGTAGCATGAAGACATCCAACATGTCTTTGCTGTGGGTACATACTATGAAGGCATCAATAAAATTGCAGTATCTTTTATTGGCTGTTTGAGGTCACCATACGTCAAACATTTTTTCACACAAATCGGCAACTGTTAGACTATGGCCAGGAGCAGGGGACTATAAGTGGGTACCAATGATATCAATGAGCTTTGGAAAATCACAGCCTAGAAATAATGATCGAAGAGCTAATGGAGTTGCAGTGTGTTTCACAGCAGAAAGTTGTGGAGAGGAATTCATCAGAGGAGGAGGAGTCACTAACAGCAAAGCAGCAGTCTTCTGCAACAACAAGAGAAATGATGAAAGCTTGGGAATCAGTTACATTGTACACTGAAAATCATCACCCCAATAAAGCAGTGGCTTTGTGCACTGCAAATTTATTTGATAATAATGCTGTGTCATATATTTGTCAAGTGTTGAAGCATCGGCTGAAACAAATGACTACAGATAGCTTCCTAGTAATAAAGAATAAGTTATGTCTCATGAATATTACAGCACATAATACTGTATGTATAATTTTCTTTGAATAAATGGTATGAATAAGATAAAACTTTTAGTAACTTTTCTGCATGGAACACATTATCGTATTTTATATTAATTTATATGAGATGAGTTGTTTTGCTTAACAAGTGTTTCAAACTGTGAGTAAGATTTTGGAATGAATTATGCTTGCTTTGTAGGGTTCCACTGTATAAAATTCCTTTTAATTGGAGATAAGTAACAATATTTTGAATAAAGAAACTAACTGTTAATATCTGTTTAGCTGATCACAAAAAGAGTTGTTACATTGGAAAAACTGATAAGTCAATCACAGCATTAATATGCTTTACAGTTTACAGGTCATGAAATAATGAAAATCAGCATTTTAGCCAACACATCACATGACAGCCAACAGAATGCCCTCTTGTAAAGTAACTGTGTCCTGTTATTTGTTCCTCCAGAATAACATGACTTTGCTGAACTACCAAATTTAAGTGTAACAATTCAAAGACATGATTATAACACAAGAATGAGTACTACTCTACTGTTAACACAAAACATACTAGCAAAAACAAACAGTACTCATACCTACATCTCAATAAAAAAAGTAGCAAACTGTGTGAACATGTCACAAGCATGCCAATCAGATTATTTAAGGAAAAACTGCACAGCTTCTTGTTAGCAAACCCTTTCATTCTTTAGAAGAATTTTTACAAATGCCAAATACAACAATTTAAATAATGTAAATATGTATTTTGTAATACTAATAAGTAAATGGACTGATGAAGTCTACTGCACGCATAAATGCTGAATGACTAATAAACAATCTGTATCTGAATCTGTGAACTGGTCATCCTGCACCAGACTGTACTAGAGAAACAAAATGTACCTTTTTTGCTGTTGAACCATGCACATGTCCCTATGACCATTATAGGTTATTTTATTTAGAGCAAAGAGATTAGGTGGACAAGTTCTGACCTGACCATCACTACATTCGGAATTGTTGTTGTTGTGGTCTTCTGTCCAGAGACTGGTTTGATGCAGCTCTCCATGCTATTCTATCCTGTGCAAGCTTCTTCATTTCCCAGTACCTACTGCAACCTACATCCTTCTGAATCTGATTAGTGTATTCATCTTTGGTCTCCCTCTACGATTTTTACCCTCCACGCTGCCCTCCAATACTAAATTGGTGATCTCTTGATGCCTCAGAATATGCCCTACCAACCAATCCCTTCTTCTAGTCAAGTGGTGCCACAAATTTCTCTTCTCTCCAATTCTGTTCAATACCTCCTCATTAGTTATGTGATCTACCCATCTAATCTTCAGCATTCTTCTGTAGCACCACATTTCAGAAGCTTCTACTCTCTTCTTGTCTAAACTATTTATCATCCACGTTTCCCTTCCATACATGGCTACACTCCATACAAATACTTTCAGAAATGACTTCCCGACACTTAAATCTATACTCGATGTCAACAAATTTCTCTTCTTCAGAAACACTTTCCTTGACATTGCCAGTCTACATTTTATATTCTCTCTACTTCAACCATCATCAGTTATTTTGCTCCCCAAATAGCAAAACTCATTTACTACTGTAAGCGTCTCATTTCCTAATCTAATTCCCACAGCATCACCCAATTTAATTCAACTACATTCCATTATCCTCGTTTTGCTTTTGTTGATGTTCATCTTATGTCCTCCTTTCAAGACACCGTCCATTCCGTTCAGCTGCTCTTCCAGGTTCTTTGCTCTCTCTGACAGAATTACAACGTCATTGGCAAACCTCAAAGTTTTTATTTCTTCTCCATGCATTTTAATTCTTACTCCAAATTTTTCTTTCAGAATAAAGAATTTATTTATATGAGATTGTTTGCTTCAGATTATCATTTCTGACATCTCCAAGAATACTCACCTTTCCTTCTAGGAGTCCACACAGGTAGAGACAATCCGAAATGATAAGTGGCCAAATTAATAAATTTTAATAAGCTTGGTATGGTACTAGATATTGTTTCTTATGATGTGTTGATGACTGCCTTCTTAGTAAAATATTATATGCAGAGTCAAAGTTTGGGAAATATGAAGCAAATCATGAAGGAGAGGATATCATCATGTCAAAGATTGGTGAACTCTACACTTTTTTAAAGGTAAAACAAAGAGATGTGTGTTTAATGCTTTTATGAACTAAGGGTGAAAAAATGTAAACATATTGTGTAAATTGTCATCAATATGAATCAAATGATGATTTGCATGAATCAAATGATGATTTGCAGTAGACAATCTAAAATCAATAAATTTGCCTTGTTACCTGATACACATGTATAATGGAGCATGTATTGTTTTCTCTCTCTCTCTCTCTCTCTCTTAGACACACACACACACACACACACACACACACACACAAAGACAGACATACAGACACACACATACAAAATCTTGTATATATAATTAAAAGTTTTCTTCTTACCATCAACATATATCCTAAGGGTGTCATAAACACCAAACCTTCGACACCTAGTGTGTGCTATAAGATCCTGGCCGACAGTTTGTATCTGGTTGTGTGATAAATCAGCCCAACACAGAACTGGAAGTCCATGGAAGTCTTTTTCTAGGGCCGTTAGCAAGTTATTTGAAACATATAGAAACTCCAAAGCTGGAAGAACAGTCTGAAATAATAGGAATTTGCATTTGATAAAATATTAGAAATAATGCATGATCTTTACAATCACAATGATGATAAACATCACATCTATAATTTTTACAATAGAAACTATCATATATGACAAAAATAGTTGAAATGTTTCAAGCTGAGAGTTGAGAAAGTGTAAATGACTTTTTTTCCCCATGACATCATCATGAGACCATGGCAGATGAACACTCAGGATATTTATTGACTATTCATAAATGAATTAGTCATGTAACTTTGTTTTAGGTCTTCAGTCCAAGGACTGGTTCCTTACAGCTTTCACTGTTAGTCTACCCTATGCTTGCACCTTCATCTCCGCGTAGCTACTACGACCTATATCCATTTGAAACTGCTTTGCATACTCAAGCTTTGATCCTCCTTGATGGAAAAGACAACACAACACATATTTTAAGCTTTCAGACAAAGTCCTTCTTCCATAGTAGAACACTCACACACAGTCACGCATCTCACATACACACAAAGTGTCCACGGGCAATGGTCATATGTGAGAGAGCTGTGAGGATGCGTGTATTTTATCCACCCTGGAAACAGGGCTTTGTCCAAAAACTTAAAGTATTTGTAGTGTTCCATTTCACTGTGCTGACTGTGATTCAATGCCTTCACTATGTGGTGAGGAGCAAACTGTCCTTCCCAAATTGTTGTTATTCCATCATGAGATTTCCATTCTTTAATACCCCTTTACAATTTTTATTTCCCATAGTTTTCTTAGGTTTCTTTAATGTATGTATATAGCAATCCACTGCACTGACCGTGCAGCTACCAAGGTGCACTTTTCCTAGTTACCAAAGTAACAATTCCTTGAGGCCTCAAAATGTGCCCTTTCAATTGATCTCTTTCTTTTAATCAGATGGTGCCATTAATTTCTTTTCTCCCCAATGCTATTCAGTACCTCTCCAATCTACCCATCCAGTCTTCAGTGTACTTTGAAATCTTCTGTTCATTTTTGTCTGCACTGCTTATCATCCACATTCCACTTCCATATAAGGCTACACTCCGTAACTCCATACTTTCAGAAAAGACTAAACATATATTAGATATAAAAACATATCTCTTTTTCAGAAATTCTTTTCTTGCTATTGCAAGTCTGCATTTTATGTCTTTTCTACTTTGACTATCATTAGGTATTTTTCTGCCCAAATAGCTAAACTCATCTACTACTTTTAGGACTGACTGTATGAACATCTGACTGAAAGTCAATTTTAAACTTAGTTCAGAAATAGAACCCAGTTCGAGAATCCATGTCGTATAACATTAAACTTGCATCAACTGAACAAGGTTCAGTGTTGAGCTAAGTGAAACTGATTTTTCATAAAGAGTGTGATAATTTAAGCAAGAATATAAAAAAATATTAAGTCTCTATCCTCCAATAAAATAAATCATCTACTTTAAAAAATGTAATGAGAAACAGGAGTCAGAAAGGAAACCAGAGATAAGAGCTTAGTGAAGCAACTCAGAAAAAAATGGTCCAAAATTTTATGGTGTTCCATCAGAATGTGTAGCCCTGTGCAATAAGTTAATAGAATAGGGAATAATGCTTTCAAATGAGTTAAATGATGCTTCTGTACTGTGTCTGAATGAGCCCTGGTTAAGAGAGGATGCATTACAAACAGTGAACATAACAATTATGAAATTACAGCCTCCACTTATAGAAAGCAATTCCTGTGGGGTGAAACTGTGTCTTTGTCAAAAAAGGAATGGCTTGTAAACAGGATTTTGAAATATCAGCTACAGATTTACCATCACTCAAAACAATTGTAGTACACATTTACAGATCTCCTGATGGAGATATAAGAAATTTTCTGAAGTGCGTGGAAAAATCATCATTGGTGATTTCAGTATAGACTTTAGCAAACCCCATAAATTAGAACAGAACTACTGAAAAACTTTATAGATACAATTAAATATAGAAGATCTGTTCACAACATTACATTAATCAATTTTTAATCATTAACATGGCTAATTTTTTCATACACATTAACCATTCATGTTTGAGATAGCATAAAAGTTAAGTAAAACAAATAAGTTGTGGTAATATTTTCATTTGCATTTTGACACAGTGCACAGAGACAGTCTTATATAATTGTTTTCATTACCACATAATTAAGTAGAGTTTATACCTTGTTTATATTTTCAGAAGGTGGTGTAAATTTTAATTTTTTTGGTTCAACAAATTTACACACATAGTTTGTTGACATATACAGCTGTGTATAGACCAGATTTTTGTAAACATGCTCTCCTATTTCTTAGTAATTTCATTAAATTACTCTTTTCAATTATTTATCATGTGTGAAAAATGACATATTTACCATACAACTGTTAGTTTTAGGGTGTGCTGTGATGAATACTGTCATTTTATCCATTAGGATGATTGGAATTTTGTGGGAACTGGAAAGGTAAATGAGGTCCTCAACAGTTTTGCAGAATTTGAAATAGAGGTAGGAAGACAGCAGAACAGGAAGGGGAAATTTCTGCCCTTTAGGTTGAATTAAATAAGACTAGGAAGATCTGGACAGGTTAAGGAGACAGAAGGGTAAAGAGTGATATCAGATGTGGCAACAGGTAACAGAAGGAACAGTCATTGATTATGGTTTAATTTCACTTTTGCCATCATTCTCAAAAATTTTAGAAAACGTAATATACAAGCTATTTCTTAACTATCTGATTGCAAATAATAATACTATTATAAAACCAAAGGTTTAGATTTATAAATGGTTTCAATATTGAGACAGCTATTTACACTCACTGCAAAAATATACTTAATTTGTTATACAATAAATTACAGGCTATTGATATCGTATGTGATGTTTGAGTGTTTAAGTAATAATATCCTTTTAAGTAAATTAGAACACTGTGGCGTAATGAAAATACTACAAAATTGTTCAAATTGTATCTCTTTGACAGGAAATAAAGGATTTAAATTGTATAAAAAGTCCACTATTAAACTATAAATTATCATCCAACTGGAAACTAATTTCCTGTAACATAAAACAAGTTTCCATCTTACTACCTGAACTTTTCTTCTGCATAAATGACTGATTTTTTCATCACTAACATTACCAGTTTGTTTTGTTTTCAGTTGATACAAACATTGCAGTAAATAACAAATAAAGTACAGTTTAAGAAAAATACTGTCAATGGCATTATCATGCCCATTAATGAATGGCTCCTCGGCAATTCTTTGTCACAAAAATTTGAGAAGGTGCACTATATGCAGTTCAGGACCTGTAAAGGATTTCATCCATATACTTGTCTGAAATATGATGGCTAGTAGACAGAAAAGACTGATGGTGTTAAATTCTTGGGATTAAATCTTGATGATAAATTCAACTGGGAGGAGCACACCACAGAAATGCTGAAGAGCCTAAATAAATCTTCATTTGCAATGCAGACTGATATAAAAATTTAAAAACCTCACACACTTTGCCTACTTTCATTTGATAGTGACATAAAGGGTCATCTTTTGGAGTACTTTATTAAATCAAGCTAAAATTTTCCAATTCAAAAGGTGTGTAATATGGTCAAACAATGGAAACGCCAGGTAGGAATATCAATATATGTGAGTGTCGTTTAATTGTGCCTATGACATGTGTTTTTTATGGTATGTAATATGAATTATTTGTTGTATTAACTCAAGAATATCCTGCAGAAGCCTGATCAAAGAATTAGGGCTTTCAAATATATTTATTTATTAACCATGAAAAATATATCTATTTTTCAAACCTAAAATTCAATTCATGGAATCAATATGAAATAAGACTGATCTTCAGAGAAATTTAATACAAATCATATGCTGTCCATTTGACCAAAATGACCATATAACAGCTTGAACACAAAAAAATGTATGTGATTCCTACGAAACAGACAGTCAACATATCATGCTTGACAATAAAAGTGAAGCACACAAATGGGGAACAGGAAATGAAATAAAATTTCATGGGTTGAGAGGATAAGTGATGTTATTTCACTAATCACAATATCTGTCAAAATTACAAAGAACTTGCCAATATTGGTAAGACATTGCACCCTCTCTGGCGTAGATGCATGCACTGTTTCAGTTAGGAAGCATGTCATAAAGCTGTTATATTCTCCCCTGAAACAAGCTGCATCACACCTGTTGTAGCTGGTCCTTGATGTCCTGAATACTGGAACTGAGGTGGAGTTGACATCCAAGATGGTCCCACACATGTTCTACCAGTGACAGACCTGGGGAACTTCCTGGCCATAGGAGGACCTCACCTTCATGCAGATGATTCATAGAGACATGTGCCCTGTGTGTACAAGCATTGTCCTACTGAAAAATGGTACGATGATACTGTCACATGAGAGGTAACACATGAGCACACAAGATGTCCATGATGTGCTGTTGTGCTTTTATAGTTCCCTCAATCATTAGCAGCCATAACCTGAAGTCATACTCGATAGTTTCTCACACCATGATGACAGGAGTAACATGGCTGTGCCCTTCCAAAGCTCTGGATGAATGGAACCTCCACCATACTCACTGATGCTGGTCATCTGAGATCCAATATAGTGCACAAATGTGATTCTTCACTGGGCACAATCTACATCCACATCTACACACTGCACAGCAGAGGGTATGTCCCAATGTACCAGTTATTAGGGTTTCTTCCTATTCTATTTATGTATGGAGCACAGGAAGAATGATTGTTTGAATGCCTCAGCATATGCAGTAACTATTCTAATCTTATCCTTGTGACCCCTGTGTGAGCAATATGTCATTGAAACTTTGTTAATAGACTTTTTTGGGATAGTTTACATCTATCTCCAAGAGTCTTCCAGTTCAATTCCTTCAGTATCTCTTTGACACTCTCCCATGGATCAAAAAAACCTGTGACCATTAGTGCTGTGCTTCTCTGTATATGTTCAGTATGCCCTGTTAGTCCTGTTTGGTAGGGGTTCCACACACCTGAGCAATATTCCAGAACCAGTCGCACACGTGATTTGAAATCTTATCAAGATATTATTGAATATTTATGCAACTGCTTTCAGATAGTACTTCATTATAAGTAACTGCATCACCTGCAAGGTCGGAACAGCAGGGGTCCAAATACACTTCCCTGGGGCACCCTTCCAGTAACTTATACATCTGATGATGACTCTCTATCCAAAAAAAAAAAAACATGCTGCGTCCTCCTACCAAAAAGTCTTCAGTCCATTCACAAATTTCATTTCATACCCCATATGATCATACTTTTGATAATAAACATAGGTGTGGAACTGAATCAATTGCTTTTCAGGAATCAAGAAATACTGCTCCTACCTAACTTCCTTCATACAAAGTTTTCAGTATGTCATGTGAGAAAAGTGTAAGTTAGGTTTCACACAATCAATGTTTTCAGAATCCCTGCTAGGTGCCTAGAGGAGGTCATTCTGTTACAGATACCTCATTATGTTTGAGCTCAGAATATGTTCTAAGATTCTACAACAAATCAATGTCAAGGATATTGGACAGTAGTTTTGTGGATCACTTCTGTTACCCTTCTTGTAGACAGGTGTGACCTGTGCTTTTTTTAAGAACTGCACATGGTTTTTTGTTCAAGGAATCTATGATAGATTATAGTCAGAAGAGGGGCTAACTCAGCTGTAAATTCAATATAGACTCTGACAGGGATTCCATCAGGCCCTGGACCTCTGTTCAGTTTTAACAATTTCAGCTGTTTCTCAATACCCCTGACACCAATACTTATTTCATTCATCTTATCAGTAGTATGAGGATTAAACTGGAACAATTCTCCGGGGTTTTACTTTGTAAAGGAACATTTGCAAATGGAGTTAAGCATTTCAGCCTTTGCTTTGCTACCTTCAGTTTCAATTTCAGTTTCTGTCTCATTCTCTATGCTCTGTTTTATACCTATTATGCAGTAATCTCTGTTTCTTTAGAAATTTCTTTACAGTGACTGTATACTATGGAGGCTCCCTCCCATCATGAGCTGTTCTACTGTGTACTTACCTATCCAATGCATGGTCAACTATGCTTTTAAACTTGAGCCATATTTCCTCTATGTGCTCCTGCCCTGTGCTGAAAGTCTCAAGTTCCTCACTGTGATATGACACTAGTGATTTTTTTATCTAGTCTTCTGAAATGTATATCTTTCTGTTTGTTTTAGTTGTCCTTTGTACTCTGGTAATCACTGTTGCCACAACTATGTCATGGTCACTGATAGCGGTTTTGACGTGGACATCCTCAAAGAAGTCATGTCTGTTTGTTGCTATTAGATCCAATATCTTCCCATCATGAGTAGGGTTCTTAACTATTCATTCTAGATAGTTTTCAGAGAAGGCATTTACTAATGTTTCACAGGATGTTAGCAAACCCAACACTAACGAAACTGTAATTTTCCCAATTAAGTGCTGGGTGATTAAAGTCTCCAATGATGATTACAGTATGACTGGGGAACTTCATACAAGTGAACTGAGGTTTTCTTTAAAGTTTTTGGTTACATCAGGAGATGTGTCCTGTGGATGATAGGAGGACCCAATTATCATTTTATTCCCACCCTTGATGCTGAGTCTTGCTCAAACAATCTCACATTTAGCTTCAATTTCTTTCTCGTTGGTTTTGAGTTCCCAGTCTGCTGCGACCAGTATACCTCCTCCATTTCCCATTTGCCTATCCGTTCGCTATATACTTAAATTTCACCCAAAAGTCTTGCTGCTATCAATTTCACGTTTCAACCAGTCATCAACAGTCAATGCTGCCCAGTCAGGCACCAATCCAAACACAGCCTTTTGTGTTGTGGTGTTAATGGCAGCCTACACATGGGATGGTAATTCCCTAATCAGCTGCTGCTACTCTCTGACTAATGGTGTGTGATTACACAGAATATTGCAGGAACTCCATAACTTGTTCTCAGACAACAGACACAGATGTGAAGATATTAAGAATGTGCTTGGCGCACAATGTAGCAATCCTCTCTTGTGGTGATCAGATGTAGTTGACCAGAATCTGAATGACAAGTTTGCCTGTCCCCACATTCCCACACAGTCTGACACTATGCCACTGTCACAGAAAAATGTATCAAAAATATGGATAATGCCTGATTTGACAAGTCAACCAAATAGACACCCACTATGACAGTCCTTTTGGGTCTATCAAGTGCTGATAATACTATCTTACATGAGTATGTGGCATCTTCATGTCCCTCACAGTGATCGCTCAACATATTATGGTGTTCATGCCCCTAATGTGACCTACCAGACCCAGTAACGACGTTAAACATGAACAACTGTTATGGTGGCTGTTCTACCTGGTACTGGGCATTCCTTTAATCTGCCAAAGGTATGAACATTTATGAAGCTAATTTTATATCTAACCATGTCTTTTGGGTGTTTCATTTTTTTCTCAGGCAGTGTAGATGCAATAATGCTTCCTAAGACCATTGTAAGTTAAAGATAATGAATAATTCAGGAGATCAGGAGATTAGATTATGCTATTCTAGAAAGATTTGTCGATCATAAGGCTACTGGATAACAAACAGGAAAATTATAGAACAAGAAAAATTATAAAGTTTTAAATTGTGTAATAGAAACAAAACTATGTCATACACACAGAAAATTAGGTAATAAAACAAATGCATAAGAATCATATGGAACAGTATTATCTTCCCTTTTATCTGTATCAGGTTACAGTTCATTAAAAGAAAACTCTTTAATGATATCTTCTGCAGACCCCTTGTGTAGATCTCAAACAGAAGCCTGACAAAGCTTTATAACTAAAATATAGTGCAGTAATTATATTTATAAAAAAGGGATCTTTAATAAAACTAATTTAACAGTAGCTTTAGAGCAGATCTATCTTGTTATCTATCTCTCTACTACAAGTAGTACCAAATCAGAGATCTGATGATAAATATTAACACTTTGTTATCCCCCCCCCCCCCTCTTCTTCGTATTCCCCCTTGTCAACCCATGGCTGTATTTATAAATCGTAGACTATACATATATATTCTCAGGTAAAAGTAGGACATACCTTAGATGTTTCTTCTAAAGTAGTGAGTCGATTGAATGAGATATCCAATACTTTCAGTTCATCCAGGTTGATAAGATCATCAGGAGAAATGGTTTCAATTAAATTGTGGCTTATATTTAATTTCTGTAGGCCATGTAGCCCCATCAGGGATCCATCCAGCGCTGTGAGTAGATTGTATTCTAACCTAAGTTCAGCTACTCTTGTTTCCAGCTCCACAAGGTTTTGCTGTAATTGTTATTTAGTTAAATAATATATTGCAGACAGTATATTGAGTGGACAGTGAAATTCAAGTTCTCATCTTATTTGAATATATTATAGTTGCTTTTTATTAATAATATTAGTTGAGTTAAATGAGTAAGAGAATGACATCTTATGTTCTCCCAAAGTTTAGGAGACAACAAAAATTTCATGGTTTTACAATGGTATTTTAACATAATCCCAACATTCTCAAAGGTCTGATGTAGTATTTATGAGTATTTTATTTGAAGCAACTCAAAAGAAGCCATTGGAATAATAAAAGGAAATAAAACAAGGCAATCATGCAAACCCTCCTTCACAGCACATAACATACAAGTGGTGCATAAAAATGTGGGAATACCAAGAACATAACACTTTACCAGGCCTGATACAGCATAGAAAAACCACTGACATTCAAAACAGATTCCTGTCATCTCAGAAGGATAACTGTATGTCCTGCTTGGTTTTCAAGCGAATGTTATACCATTATTTCTGCAAAATATTTGCAAGTTCAGGTACTGATGATGGAGGTGATAGTAATCATGTGGCTCAATAATATTGAGATTTGATGACTGTGGTGGCCAGGAGAGGTGCTCACATACCAATCCTGGCTAATGCAAACTATGTGAACAGGAGCCCTATCATCTTGGAGCACAACATCATTAATGAGGAACAAACACTGTACCATGGGACGGGTCTGATCAGTCAAAATGGTCACATAATCTTTGGCGGTAATGCTACCTTGCAGAACACCCATGGAGGCAGTGGAATACTGCTGCCCAACTCATCACCAAACCCCCTACACATTTCATTCTTGGCACATAAATTCAACCATAAGTGTGCAACATGCCTCATTTTACCAAATGACTTTTTTCCATTGTTCCATAGTCCAGGTTTTATGACTTTCAGCACTATGTTTTCGTATTTGGGCTTTTGCATCACTGATGTGTGGTTTTGGAATTCCAGCTTGCCCTGCAATTTCCAGGTTTTGGAGCTCCCATCACGTTATTTCAGTGCTGAAGGGATTCATGAGTGTGACATTCAGTTCTGCAGTGACCTTTGCAGCTGTCATCCTCTTTTTTTTTTTTTTTTTTGCTTTACAATCCTCTTCAATGACCATATGTCATAATCACTCAACACAAACTTTCACTCATGTTGTAATTTAGCAGATGATGTGTTTCCAGTTTTCCTGTGTGCAGTGTAAATCTTTGATATGGTCCTTCTTGAAACACCAAACACTTTGACTACCTTTGTTACGGTAGCACCCACCATACCAGAACTAAAAATATGTCCATGTTTGAAGTCACTTAGTTCCAACATAATGTACTCACAACGACACAGAACACTGTTCTGTCCGTGACTGACACTCACAACACATTGAGGACATTGCACAGATATTGTTTGTGGTTAAAGGCTGTGATGTCCATGGCAATAACACCAGATTTAGTGAAAAATTTCTTACAAGTCCTACAAATAACAGAATGTGGCAGAAGGGTCCATGCCATAGAGGTTTGTAGCTTTTTAATAAGCTCCTTGTGAAAATAAAAGCTGTTTTACATGAAAAGTTGTTTAGACAGTCCCTAAAGTTGTATTTACAGTGTTACTGTTTCTACTCATTGAGTGAACACATGGATATATAAATTACAATGTACAATGTCATACATTTATTGCTTTATATATGTGCTACCATAGTTTTTATCATATTTTAAAGTTATTTATGTTTAACACAATCAATGGATGTAGTATTACATACCGTTTATATTTTTGCATATTAACACTGCATTGGTATTTTCATATTTCATAACCACTGTCAATTTTGTGCAAAGTTTTCATGTTTATTGGCATTTGTTAGCTACTTAAGGGAAAAGATCCCACACATGGTAAACACCAAACATTTTCTGTTGTTACAAGTGCCTTATCTTCATGTATTTTTGTACTGTATATTAATCATTTTTTGGCATCAGCCCATGCCTTTGTAGAAAGGCAATGTAAGATTTTGGGTCTGAATAAATCAATAAATCATACTTGGAAGTGGTAAATTTTGTTGGAATGAAAAAATAAATTTATATGCAGTCAACAGTTATGGAAAGGATAGATTGCTACTCACCATAAAGATGACAAGTTGAGTTGCAGACAGGCACAACAAAAATACTATTACACATTAAGCTTTTGGCTTTAGCCTTCATCAGAAAAGAAAAACACACACTCATTCACATAAGCAAGCACACCTCACACAACAACAACAACAACATCACACACACACACACACACACACACACACACACACACACACACACACACACACACATGACCACTACCTCTGGCTGCTCAGGTCAGACTGAAAATGAAACCTGTCGAACAGGAGAAACAATCCCTGGTGGAGTGGGAAAGGGGGAGAGATAGCAGGACACTTGGGGGGGGGGGGGGGGACAGTGATGATCCTGGCAGAGTATTCAGGGAAGACAAGGCTCTCTGATGTATCATCGGGAGGCAGTGAGAGAGGGAAGGAAAGGAAAATAGTGTGCAGAAAGGAGAGAAGCAGAGAAAGGGAAAAGATCAATGGGTGCAGTGGCAGAGAGCAGTGCAAAATGAAGGTGAGGGGACATGAGTTGGGAGGGGCTGATAGGCGTCATATCTAGCTTGTTGAACACTGGCATTCAAATTACCTTCCGCCATCCATGATAATGTGGAGTGGAGAACCAAAATGAGCTATCCACATATTCATGAGTGCTCGCACCATGTTTCAGCTGATATGTCAGGAATTGGTGTTGTCTCTGGCCAGTATGTGAAACGAACGATGATCGTGAAAATATACTGTTGGGTGTCAGAGGTGAGAAGGGGACCAATAATGTCAATATAGATGTGAGTGAAACTTCCTATAGCCTTAGGGAAATCACTACCAGAAGCATGGGCATGCCAGTCAACCTTACTGCACTGACTAGAACACAGCAATGGGCCCAGCTGTGGCAGGCTGAGTGGAAGCAGGCCACATGTAACAATGGGTAACAAGCCTGGTAGTGGCCTTAATGCCAGGTAACACTGGTTGTGGATGCTGCCAACGTCCTGCTGGCAGAAAGTGAGTGGTAGGAAAGGTCATGACTTGCCTTTGGAGGCCCCACAGAACAGTTTTGTATCTGTGTCAGTGATAGGGACATGATCCAGTCAGAAGTCAGTGTTTGAGGCATGGCACTAAGAGTCCAGCCCTGTATCAGCCTCTTGTGCTGCAGCAAGTGTGGCAATATCAATCCAGCCAGAGATGCTAGTGACTTGTAACAGACAATCAGCAACATTCTTGAGGTATGCCAAATGTATGTGCTGACTGAGAGATGTGTTTGAATTCACAGAATAGTTAGGTAAGAAGTGATTGCTGGTCTGCTGAAAGGTGTATGTGATGGGTTTGTGATGAGTAAGTATCATAAAGTTCCTAGCCTCCATTGATGGGTGAAAGTAACAGATCACCTTGTAGGTGGCAAGCATCTCACTGTCGTAGGCACTCCACTGATGTTTTGTAGGTGTGAGCTTCTTTGAAAACAAGGCCAGCAGTTGCCATGAACCATTACATTGTTGCTGCAAGGCAGAATTTGAGGTGTTCTGGCTGGTGTTGATCACCAGTGCCAGCTGGGTGTCAAGTGTTGAGTGAACCAGAAGTGCACCATCAGTAAGGCTGTCCTTGGCAGCAGTGAAGGCAGCATGAGGGTCTGCCCAAGGGGTAGGACAATTGCCCTTAGTGTTAGGACCAGGGAGAACAGCTGTAAGTGGCTTTTGATAGGAGGATGTGCCAAGGAGGTGACGGTGGTAGAAGTTCAGCATCCCAAGGAACCAGAGGAGTTCTTGAAAAATTTGTGAGTCCGTAATTTCCCAAATAGCCATATCATTTTCCAGGAGGGGAATGATGGAGTCTGCACAGATCTGGTCATCCTGAAATGTCCCCTGGGAGGCACCAAAGGTGCATTTGGAGGGGTTAATGATAATCCTGAAATCGTTCAGCTGTTGAAACACTGCAGACAGATGTTCACAGTGTTGTGGCAGTGAAGAATAAAATACAAATATGTCATCAAGACACGTGAAGTAAAAGAGCAGGTCATGTAGCACACTGTTGATGAATTTCTGTTGTGTCTGTGTAGCATTCCGGACACCCTATGTCATGTAAAATGATATGAAGAGCCAAAAGTACAAGGCAATTACTGTCTTTGGGACATCTTCCATGGTAACTGGTATTTGTGTGAATGTCTTTATGCAGCTAAAGACACTGAACACTTAAGCACCACTGAAGACATGGCTGAAGTCATGTAGGTCTGCAATCTGATATCTATCTGGGATAATGCATGCATTAAGAGCATGATGATCACCGAAGGGTCACTAGATGTGTCTTTCTTTGGTACACGTTTGAGAGGAGAGGACTAGTGACTGTGCAAATGACCAATAATGACATCCTGAAGCATAGCCTCAAATTTGGCTTTAGCAGCAGCAAGTCACCCTGGTGCCCAGTATCGTGTTCTGTTGAGATCTGGAGGGCTAAGTGTTGTGTGGATATGAAGGACTGTGTTGTGCAATACCTCTCATGGCGCTCCGGACAGACGTGTAATGAAATGGAAAACAGTCAAGAATCTCCTGGTACTGCCCTACATCAATAGCATGGATGACCTTCAGCACCAAGTATTGCACAGCATGGTGAAACTCAATAACTGAGCAACTGGAGTCCATGATGATGAGACAAGAGCCACCAATGTCAGCGAGAAGCCAAAATGTGCTCAGAAATCAACACCAATGGTTGTCTCTATGACGTCTGTGATGGTGAATTGACAGCTGAAGATGCGGTGCAGTCCTAGGTCCAGTTGCATTGGATATACACCACAGATGGTGACAGATGAGTTGTTGGCAGCTGACAGCCGAAATGGTGTTGTTGGTCAACACACTGGTAGCAGCACATATGGATGGACCTGGAGGTTGGAACCAGTGTCTGTCTGAGATGAACAAGTGCTTTGAAGCAGCATGGCATTTGTGGATGCTGCTGGCATTTGGGTTGTTGCCTGGAGGGCAGCAACAGGAAGCTTGCTTGCCACATGTGTGGTGGTAGCAACACATAGCGGTTTGGTCTTCTGCATTGCTATGGTTTAAGGTGTGCCGGTGAAGCCTTGGTGGTGTGGGAACAGCTGCTCATTGGGCACAAAGAGCAGATACTTGACCACGAGGGCTTCAACTTGGGCTGAAAGCAGCTGGAGTTCCTGGGGGCCCATGGTGGGCACCGACACATTGCAGTTCATTGTGATGGTAGCATAGTTGTCATGTCAGAGGTGACACTGCTAGTAGCACCATGAGTTGAACCTGAAGACAGGGCCACAGTGAGGACTTTGACCACTGTGTTGCCAAGACCACTAGTTGTTGCAGTAAGAGTGATTGCTGAGATGTGAGGATGGCACATGCCTGAATAGGCATCCAATTCAGCCAAAGTACATGAAGCAGTTCATCTGGTACTGTGCCAGTGTTGACCATGCTGTGTAGGTGGCAGGGGTGCCATGACAGATTTCTGTAATCGGTGTCATTGCTAGTAATAACCCACCAACACATGCTCTCAACTGAAAATATGAAGAAGCAATGTGTGAGCTTCCTTTTGAGATGTGGTGTGGCTTGGTTGGTGAAAGTACAGTGATGATGTTAGGAACCTCAATAGCATGGCACTGTTCAAACTGGATGACAACATTGACAACATAAGTGTACTTCGTATGTTCCAATATCATGCCAGGGTAATGGAAGCTGGACTCGACCTGCATGAACCAGAGGGCTGGGTGGGTAGGCCACAAAGGTGGCACTCAGGCGGTGTCATGGGAAACTATAGAATGCAGCTCATTGGATGATGATATGGCAGCAATGTCAGCAGCAGTGGTGTGATCAGCGGAAACGATGTTGATGTACCATGCATGCAAAGCAATTGCTCTGTGCAAACCACTTTGGCATAATTTACATAAGAAGAAGAATAAGCATGTGCTAGTACGTGAAAGACACAATTGTTGATTAACAGTTACTGATTGCATAGTTAGTACAAGAAGCTAGACATAGAAATGTTCGCACTGTCTCTGAACATTACCCATTGTGCGGGTGATCACTTAGTCACTGAACATGGTCTGGCACTTCAGCGACCACTGAAGATACTAAAAAGTCTGATGCTTGGGCAACAACTGAAATCACAGCATATCCCATCACACAAGCAAACACACTATCCATCATGTGGGTGATCACCAAATCATAATACGTCCTGTCACATAAGCAAACACCGGTAATGTGGCCTTTTGACACACAGCTATCTTAGCAGTTCTGTAAGCCCCAAGCTTGCAACAGCCATCTGCATAGCAGAAAGTTTCTTCCTTCACATGTTACTTCCATCCCTAGCTGTCAATCCTGCCATGTGACCAGATACCTGCACACTACAGTCACCAGCTACTAGAAGAGAACAATAGCTAAGTCAACAGTGAGAGTTCCACTGACCTAGCCTCAACCAGTCTCCTTCTCCTTGCGGCATCAATATCAGCTCCCAATCGGCGCTCACACCACTATGGACATGCCAAGCGGTTACGCATACCATGAAGTCTTGAGAGAGACCTGTGCTACCCTGTCTCTACCCCTGCTGCACAGCTGCGTGTGTAAATGGTGGTTTGTATCACATCTTCTGCTGAAGACTATTAATTCTGCACCTCGAGCAGGAATATTGTTGCGCTGGTGAAACTCGGGGATGAGACTGCCACCTTGCTTGGTATCCTCCTGTTCTACTGCATCATGCCTTTTTTCATGCCAATCATGCAAACGAGTGACTTTATTCAGAATTTATGAATTTCAAGACTATTTCACGTGTCTGTTTGTACTTGCATAATCAGTGATAAGATGTATTGCTTGACCATGTGTAAACATTATTCTTTCTGTGGTGCCTACCCTGCCTTGTTCTACCATTGGGTAATCAATTTAAAGGTTAGGTAAGGAAACAATTCTAACACTGATGACCCGACAATAAACTCCATCAACTTAATTTCCTATTTCAACATGGTGTTGGCCACGTTGTTTCAATAGCACTCGTTCTACTCTTGTGCATGTGCGCACCCCATTAGCAATTTCAGTTTACATGCTATAGACGCAAATATTTCACATCACTTTATAAAAAGGGAGACAGGGATAATGTTGACAATTTTAGACCTATTTCTATGCCATCGGTGCTCGCTAAAGTTATCAAGAAGGTTGTATATACAAGGTTACTGGAGCATTTAAATTCACATAATTTGCTGTCAAATGTACAGTTTGGTTTTAGAAATGGTTTAACAACTGAAAATGCTATATTCTCTTTTCTCTGCGAGGTTTTGGACAGATTAAATAAAAGGTTGCGAACGCTAGGTGTTTTCTTTGATTTAACGAAGGATTTTGACTGTGTTGACCACAAAATATTACTGCAGAAGTTGGACCATTATGGAGTAAGGGGAGTAGCTTACAATTGGTTTGCCTCTTACTTTAAGAACAGAAAGCAGGTAATTGTCCACAATATTGAGAGTGGTAGTGATGTTCAGTCCCAATGGGGCACTGTTAAGTGGGGCGTTCCCCAAGGGTTGGTGCTGGGGCCACTGCTGTTTCTTATTTATATAAATGATATGCCTTCTAGTATTACAGGTGATTCAAAATTATTTCTGTCTGCTGATAACACCAGCCTGGTAGTGAAGGATCTTGCGTGTAATATTGAAACAGTATCAAATAAAATAGTTCATGAAATAAGTTCATGGCTTGTGGAAAATAATTTGATGCTAAATCACAGTAAGACTCAGTTTTTACAGTTTCTAACTCACAATTCAACAAGAACCGATATTTTGATCAGACAGAATGGGCATATTATAAGCGAGACGGAACAGTTCTAGTTCCTAGGCGTTTGGATAGATAGTAAGCTGTTGTGGAAAGCCCATGTCCAGGATCTTGTTCAGAAACTAAATGCTGCTTTATTTACCATTAGAACAGTATCTGAAATAAGTGACAGTTCAACACGAAAAGTAGTCTACCTCGCATATTTTCATACACTTATGTCGTATGGTATTATCTTTTGGGGTAATTCTTCTGATTCAAAAAGGGTATTTTTGGCTCAAAACCGGGCTGTTCGAGCTATATGTGGTGTAAGTTCGAGAACCTCTTGTCGACCCCTATTCAATAGTCTGGGAATTCTGACATTGCCCTCACAGTATATATTTTCTTTAATGTCGTTTGTTGTTAGCAATATTAGCCTATTCCCAAGAGTTAACGGCTTTCACTCAGTTAATACTAGGCAGAAATCAAATCTGCATGTGGAATGCACTTCCTTGACTCTTGTGCAGAAAGGAGTACAGTATTCTGCTGCATCCATTTTCAATAAGCTACCACAAGAACTCAAAAATCTTAGCAGTAGCCCAAACTCTTTTAAGTCTAAACTGAAGAGTTTCCTCATGGCTCACTCCTTCTATTCTGTTGAGGAGCTCCTGGAAGAGCTAAAATATTAAGCAAATTCCAGTGTTACATTGTTGATTTTCTTTATTTAAACTTACGACTTGTTGCCTGAACATGTTTTTTATATTTCATTTTATCTGTTTCTACTATCGTGTTATAATTTCATGTATTGCCTCGTTCCATGACCATGGAGACTTCTCCTTAATTTGATCCCACGGAACAATAAATAAATAAATAAATAAAAATAACAAGCCATCTGTTCTGTATGTTTTGGCATCCTTCATGCAGTCTAACATCAAAGGCATCCCCCGCCATCCAAACTGATTCCTCACTGCACACGGCAGCTGCTCTGACACCAAACAATGTAATCACCAACTGACCACGTGCCTCATGGAACTGGAATACAGCAACCCCAACCTGCAACGTGCAACTCCTGGCAATTCTACCATCACCGGCCCAGCCACCAGCACCCGACTCCAGGCCAACACTCTGCCGCCATCCCTCCCTGCCTTCATACACTGACTCCCATTGCCCCGCATGTCATCGCCACTCTGTCTGGCCATGCCATGACCAGAGGTGACAGCAGGTTGGCTTTGGCTGCAGCTGTGGTAGTCATCATTGTGCTAGTGGCTGGAGCTGTGCAGCTGTGTGGACTGTGATGATCAGAATCAAGGCAGCACTGTGGTGGGTGAGGATGTCATATACTGCCAGCTGCTGCATACTGCATTCCAGTTCACATACTGCTCTTCAATTCACAGGACATGGACCTGTGGTTTACCTTGGTGGACATCATCTTCACCTGTTGTGCCATCACCTAGGATGCCATCAAGTTCACAATGGTGATCAGTCGGCCAAACTGACACATACATTGGAGGTCTGTGACACCACAACTGCTACAAGACTCTCTGGTGCTACCTCTTGACAGAACACATTCTGTCCTAAATGCAGCATGTCCGGGTCCTCCTTTCCGTCGAGCAGTGCAGGGACTGGAAACTCTCACAATTCCTGCCTCACCTTCAAAGCCTGACAGTACCACACATGATCTCCAATGGTTTCCTATACAACTTTTGGCTGTCTCACCTCCTGGCCCAGATACTACAGACAGCTGTGGCATCTCACGCTGACCTCTCCCTCACTGAGCCGGCCGCGGTGGCCGTGCGGTTCTAGGTGCTGCAGTCCGGGACCGCAGGACTGCTACGGTCGCAGGTTCGAATCCTGCCTCTCATAGTGCTCAGAGCCATTTTTTTTCTCCCTCACTGATGCCCCCAGCCTCATTGCTCTGGTCGACAAGACGCTGGCCTCCCCACCTGCAACTGCCACTGCCACATGCCAGACCTACCCCCACTTGGCTCAACCAGTAGGACGTCACTCTGCCAACCACCCCATTTCGACCCCCCCACCTTGCTGCTCAATGCACTGCTAATGACATCACCAGCCACTCCTGTCCCCACTGCCCTGCAGCACAGCGCACAGCAGCTGGCAGTGTATGACATCCTCACCCACCACAGTGCTGCCTTGATTCTAATCATCACAGTCCACACAGCTCCACAGCTCCAGCCACTAGCACAATGATGACTACCACAGCTGCAGCCAAAGCCAACCTGCTGTCACCTCTCGCAACACAGCTGGGCTCTGCTTGTATCAAGAGCATTTCACCCAAACACCAGCAGCCCCTGGGATTAAGCGTGCTCAGTTGTTGCTTGATCTCCCAGCACTTGTTTGTCCATGATACTTGTTCTGTCACACCATTCCTGATCAACAGAGACTCTCAGTTGTCTATCTTCCCGTGGTGGCCCGTACAGCACCCTAGCACCGCCTCAGTCATCCTCCTTATGACAGTGAACAATTTCATGATTGCCAGCTATGGCATACATGACTGCTTCCTCGACCTCAGCCTGCAGTGGGACTTCCCCTGGACTTTCACCATCCTTGATGTCACTGACTCGATTAGCAGAGCAGACTTCATCAGATACTATCTCCTGCTTCCTGATGTTGCAAGCTGGCACCACTCACTTTGCTGTTCTGAAGCAGGTGGCATATTCTGGCCCCTCCACTACATCAACATCACCTCTGGAACACCTATCTTCTGCTGGCCAAGATGCTTACCACCACACAAATTCAAGTTCGCCACGGATCAGTTTGACAATCTGCTGCCATCAGGTAATCAACTTGTACGTTAGATAAGGACAATTCGAACACTGATGACCCAAAAAAGGACTCCATCAACTTAATTTCCTATTTCAGCATGGTTTTCGCCATCTCATTATATTAGAATCATTCTGACTCTCAAGCACAAGCACACCCCACCAGCAATTTCAGTTTTCTTGCTATAGACAAAAGTGCTTCACATCACAATCCATTTGTCTTGCATGTTTTGGCATCCTTTGTGCTACCTAGTGCCAATGGCATCCTCCCCCAGCACAATCAATGTCTCATCAAATGCGGCTGCTGCTCCAGCACCACACAAAGTCATCAGGCTCAAGATGGCTCTTGGCACCCATGAGGAACTAAAATAATGCACCATCCCCTACCGAAACCTGGTGCCATTCTTATGTGGCTGCAGCTAAACACTGGCTGGAGCTACAATTTTCAGCAGGATTGACTGTACCAAGGCTTTCACCCAGATACTGGTTGCACCCAAGTACATCCAGAAGACTGCCATCATCACACCATTTGCACTCTATGAGGGCACCTTTATAATGTTCAGATTCCATAATGCTGTCCAAATGTGGCAGCGTTTCTTGGTTGGCATGTTGCGAGGCTTCCCGGCTGTTTCACCTATCTGGACAACATACTCAAGTTTTCAGTGATGCCAAAGAGGCACTGCGAGCACCTCTGCAATATTTTTGAACACCTCCAGGATGTCGGCACCATCATCATCAACACAGCAAAATGTGTTCTCGGTGCTAGTGAGGTGGTATGCTTGGGCTATGTCATCTTCTCCACCAGCTCACGTCACCTGCCTGACAAGGTACAAGCCATCCTCGATTTCCTGTGCCCAGAGACATTCAAGGGCCTCCACTGCTTTCTCAGAATATTAAACTTCCTCTGCCATCATCTGAGGGTTGTCACTGTTATGCAGGAGCCTCACACCACTGCCCTCTATGGAGAATGAACAAAGGTGAACAAGCTGGTGCCTTGGATGTTGCAAATGGAAGACAGCATCTCTACTGTACACCTGCTCCACCGCCTCATTTGCCGTTGTAGTCAATGCTAGCCAGACAGCCATCAGTTCCTGCCTGCAGCAGCATGCCAGCAACAAGTGACGACTGCCCACTTTCTTCTCCAGCAAGCTTTCTGCTGCTCAAGAATGCTGGGGTGCATATAAAAGAGATCTCCTCACCATCTATGAGGCAATCAAATACTTCCGGTCATCAGTGGAGGTCTACTCCAAACACAAGTCCATAAAGTTTGCCCTTGCAAAAGTATTCGACCAGTGCTTCCCATATCAATGGCAGCTGTCATTCATATACAAATTTACTGGCGACATACATCACATCACCAAAACTGACAATGTCATTGCCGACTACCTCAGCTGCATCTGCACCATTATCTCACCCATGGATTAGGAGGCACTTAGCACCACCCAGGTGTGTGACCCACAACTCACCCACCTCTGCCTGGATGCCTTTCCTGGACTCCAACTTATGCCAGCTGCAAGCTCAGACAACAATATCTGGTGTGAATATTCACTGGCTCACTGAGTCCATTTCTGCCCACTGCTGTCCACGAGGTCCCATTCGAATGGCTGCATAACCTGGTACACCCCTCTGTGTGTGCGTCTGCTGCTCTGATGAAGCAGTGTTTCATGTGTCTCATGTGTCTAGGTGTTCAGAGGGGACTGCAGGACGTGGGTAAACACCTGCCTCAGCTGCCACGTACATGCCCCATTGCCACCTATCAAGATGCTTTGCCCATGTTCATGTGGACCTCTTCGGCCCTCTGACTTCTTCTGACTGCTGTCATTACCTCCTCACCGTGGTGGACAGTTTCACCTGCTGGCCTGAGGCAATGTCAATACCCAACATCACAGCCACCATAGTAGCTGCCACCTTCATATCCACATTGATCGCCCGTTTCAGCTGTCCACACCACGTCACTATGGGCCACGGACAACAGTTTACATCCACCAATTTCAAGTGGTAACAGACCTCTGTGGCACTGACCTCCACCTGGCATCAAGCTACCATCACCTGCCAATGGTTCCATCGTACCCTGAAGATTGCTCTCGCCTGTCATAACAACAGGTACACCACTGCCCTGCCCCTGATACTCCTCGGCCTACAAGTTTCTCACAAGGGTGACCGTGAGATGTCTGCCACTTACCTCATTTATGGCCAACTACTTGCTGTCCCAGGGGACTTCCTGGAGCCCACCACCTGCCCATGGATGATGTCATCCCTGAGTTCATTGTCTACTTGCTGAACTGCATGGCTCACCTGCAACCTACCCCAACCCAGTGCCACAGTGAACTCATTCACGGCAACCTCACATCATGCACACACACTATGCTGTGCATCGGTGCTCACCAGTCCCCACTTCATCTGCACTACTCTGATTCCCACTGGGTTCTGAAGTGGGACTACAAGACATTTATGTTCCAACTCCATGGCATCCCTACCAGCATTCTGATTAACAGTCTCAGGCCTGTCTATACACTGCCCAGTCCCACACCACCCAGCCTGATCGCCATCCTCGTCAACATCCCACAGATGCACGCCGCCACCACTGCTGACATCGCTGCCAGTGCCACCACCTCTGAAAATGCACCAAGTACTCCATCTGCTGGAGACCCCTCAATGCCGGCATACCCCACCATAACTGAGGACACCATGGGAAACCCACCATGCTACGCCGGAGCCTCCCTGACTGCCTGGCTGTTGACAACATAGATGCCAGCCCCCCCCCTCCCCCCCCTTGCACAGTGCCAGGTACGTGCACTTTAAGCTGTCAAATGTCAAATGAGGCCATCTCTCCTCACAGCCAATCAGCAATGATGCTGTGCCCTTGCCTCAACAGCACCGTGCCGGCAATAGCCCCCAGTGCCTGCCCACCACTGTGTGCATGGCATTGGATACAGGCTCAGGGCAACCTGGCCTGGGTCCCCCCACCACCACCACCCCCAACCCATGCACACTGGTGGCTTACTCATCACTTGCATCAGCTGCCAGTCCTGCACTGCTACTGGCTGCCATGCAGCAGACCAATGCTACTAACAGTTGGCTGCCCCACCCACTTCATACTCACCGCCATTAAGTCTGCCACCTGCCCCCATCACATGACCGGCAACCACAGCATCAACACCACTGCCTACATCCTCATTGCATGTACAAGACATGAAACCCACTGGTACCAGCCTTCAGGTGAGGGCGGGAAAGGGGGGGGGGGGGGGGGGGGGACAGTGTGGTGACCTTTTTCCACACAACTATCTCAGCAGTTCCATATGTCTATAGCTCACAACGGTCATCTGCTACGACAGCGAGTTTCTGCCCTTGGTATTACTTCTGTCCCAAGCTGTTGATTCTATCCTGTGACCAGATACCTGCACACTATGGTTGCTGGCTAGCAGGAGAAAACAATATCTTGGGTCATAGTGAGACTTCCACTAACCTAGCCTCGACTAGTCTCCTTCTTCTCCTTGCAGCATCAACATAGGTTCCTGCTCCGCACTCACACCACTACACACTCATCATGTGGCAACACATACCATGAAGATGGTGTTTTGTGCCACTTCTTCTGTCGAAGACTATTAACTCTGCACCTTGCATTGGAATATCGTTGTACAGGTGAAACCTGGGGATGAGACTGCCACCTTGCTCAGTGTCTGCCTTTTCTACTGTGTCATGTCTTTTTCCAGCACCAACCATGCCAGCGAGAGACTTTATTCATGGCCCACCTGCATAGAAGCAGTGCCATGCTACGGTTGACACTGTAAGCTCAGAGGTTGGCTAAGGTGGTGGTAATGTGGCTGGTTATGTTCCTCCAAGTACTCATATAATGTTCCACAAATGTCATTAAATTTATTGGCAATGAGAAGGAGAAAGGAGTGAAAGTAGCAGAGAAGGCAACAGAACATGCAAGCAAAATGTTTTAGGTTCAGTAGCTCAATACAAGAAGCAAAGAGCACATAATAAACATTCAATTGGTGATGTGATAAATATGTTATTAGACAGCAATTTCTGTTATATTATGGACAACAAAAGGAAACACTATCTGTGAAAAACCTCCACAGCTTTTGTTACACTGAGCTGGACTTCAAGGGTAGCAACGAAACTGAGAACAATTGATCTGTCTATGGGATTTGTTTTTAAATGGTATCAGAATAAATGAGTCATTATTTACAAATTAAAGGTCATTGCAAAAAGGGTGTGCTACATAAGATGTTTATCAAAAATGGAAATATCAGAATTAAAGTAAACTGTAGTTTAGATGAAATGTGGAGTTATAAATATTACCATGTGAATAAACATTTGCTTGAATAAACATTTGCAAACAGGCAGTGTGTCCGCCTTGCAAAAGTTCCAGTTAATTTTAAATTTGTTGTGCATGCAGGTAATGAAACGGGTTCTGTTATGACTCAAAAGCAGCACACTGAACTAACATTTAGAAATGGATAGCAAAAATTTTTTAAAAATATATAGAGGTCAGACTTATTTCTCAGTTACCTCCCAGAAGTATAGTCTTTCTCATAAATCCCCATATTACAACAAGCAGAAGAATAAGTCACTTTTCTCTAGTTCTCTAAAAATGAAATACAAGCCTGGCTGGCAAGTCATCACAAACATTATAATGCATCTAATGAGAGTTGAATATTTGGTATGAGCTAAGTAACTCCGGCTTTCTCTTGTTTATTTAATCAGAAACATTTTGCAAGAGAATGGGTTTTCTTTTTGTCTCCAATTGCCACTATATCATCCACAGTCATAATATGTCAAGCGTCTAACTCTTGGAACTGGGAGAACTAACGACTGATGTGTTAACTGCTGTGAGCTTAGAAGGTTAGAAAAGTGGTATGTCTCATTAAAATGTGTATGATGAGTACTGGAGAGGAGGCACTTTGACAGATAAGGAAATTTAAAATATAATAACATTAATTTGCATGGATTCACATGAAGAGTCATCATTATTGTCCATGCAACAAACCAGCATACACCGCTGAAGAAAGTAGCTCCATCCCTGCGGAAGGTAGTTAAACAGATACTGCCAGCAAAGCATAATAAACTGCTAAAGAAATTGAATATAAATATACCACATGTCTTGTTTCTGTTCTTGTTCTAAATGGATACTTAAGTCATTGGCAGTATAGTACAATGCTCAATAGTGTTGATATTTGATGTACTTGCTGTGTTTCATGCACCATTTCTGTTCCAGAAGTCATAAACTGTAAAGCTCAGACAGAAAACACAGCACTAGCTAGGCAGTGTCAAATCTAGTATTAGGTACTGACAGAGTGGTTGGGTAGATATATGCACTTGCAGCTACGTTGTAGATGATAAGCAGTCATCTGTAAATGACAGAAATCCACAAAGGCAGTCATCAGCAGATGTGTATGACATGATAGTTTTGGGGAGTACCTAGTAAACACTGGAGGAAAGCTATAAGTAACTTCTATACCTCTGGCAATAGTTAGTTTAACACCATTCACAGCACTGGCACAAAGGCATGTAGCTTATGAGACCATTCCACTTATGAGAACACTGTAGTGTACATTGTCACTTCCTTTGCCTCCTTTTTCTCAGGTGTAAATGCAATGGTGTTACTACCCTGGAAGGCCTTCAGTTCACTTTGATGGGTAATATACATTTCATGAGAAAAATAAATAAATAAATATAAAAGCTGTTTCTCTTTGTGATATGTGGTATTCCTGACAGCAAATATTTTCAATTTGTTACTGGATGTAAGGTCTGCCTGTTATGCAAACACTGCTTTTTCATATAAACACAAACATGTGCCATCATCAGTGGGTATTCTTAATTCAGTTCCATAAAAGGTAGACAGAACTGAAAGAAGAAAACCCACTGAGGATGGTACAATGGTTCTGGAATATGTTTGAGCTTATAAGAAAAAATGGTTGGTTGCATAATGGGTGGACCTTATATCCACTAATTTTGTCTACAAACACAGATACTAGAAGAGCAGGGTTTGTAAGTGGATGAATCTGACAGCTGGCAGAGTTCTTCTGCCAGGTAATCCTTGCAGTTCAAAAACAGCAGTGGTGGAACTATTGTCAGTAGGTAGGATTACAAGGTTGGGATGAAGTTTAATGTGGTGGATTGTGATTCTCTCTGCAGATGTAGGATTAGTTTACATGTTGGGGGATTTGTGGAATGATGATGACACAAGGTTTGAGGTTCAGAAATTCTGGAAAGTTAACAGGGGAATTTTGGGGACAGTGGGGGTGGATCACAGTTGGATGGAGGACTGAACTGAGTCAGCCAGGGTTCAACATTGGTCTTTGGTTGAGTGTGACTGGTACGGTTGATGATGAAAACATGTTTCCACTGTAGGGGTCAGGAGAAGGAGAGAACATCTTTAACAACTTTTTCACCACCAACCCTACCAATAAGACTCAACCAAAGAGCAATGTTGAGCCCTGCCTGACCCAGTTCACCCCTCCATCATTCCCACTGCCTCCAAACCACCCCCTGTTAACTTTCCCGAATTTATTAACCTTGGACCTTGCCTCACCATCATTCCTCAAATCCCTCAACATGCAAGATAACCTTACATTTGCAGAAAGAACCATAATCTATCACCTGAAAACTGACCCTGACCTTATAATTCTACCTGCTGACAACGGCTCCACCAATTTTGTTTTGAACTACAGGGATTACCTGACAGAAGGACTCTGCCAGCTGTCAGATTCATCCACCTACAAACCCTACCTCAGTGACACCTTTCCAGAAATCCAGCAGGATCTTCAGTCTCTCCTCAAATCCTTAGGCCCTTCAGAGAATGTCTCCCTGGAGTCCACCTCGCTCCTCACTTCTACTACTTATTGCATTTGCACTTTCTACATGCTTTCTAAACTCCATAAACCCAGCCACCCAGGATGCCCCATTGTGGCCAGTTACTGTGGCCACACTGAGAGAATTTTTGCTCCTGTAGAGTAACTCCTTCAGCTTATTACCTAAATCCCACCCTCCTAAATAAAAGATATCAACCATTTCCTCCACTGACTCTCCACATTTCCTGTTCCTTTTGCCACATGGTGCCCTGCTCGTCACTACTGATGCCAGCTCTCTTTGCAATAACACATTAATGCCTATGGCCTTGCCCCTCTTGAACACTACCTTTCCCAATGCCTGATGGATTTCATAACTACAACCTGCTTTCTGGTTGCCATAACCAACTATGTCCTCAGCCACAGTTATTTCTCCTCTGAAGGCATCACCCACAAAGAAATCCAGGGTACAGCTATGGGAACCTGCATGGCACCAACCTATGCCAATCTAGTCATGGGCCATCTCGAAGGATCCTTTCTATCCACTCAGAATCCCAAACCCCTCACCTGTTTCAGATTCATGGATGACATTTTTGTGATCTTTATCAAGGGTTGAGGACACTTTATCCACATTCCTCAAAAACCTCAATACCTTCTCCCTCATTCATTTCACCTGTCTCTCCTCAATCCAACAAGCCACCTTCCTCAGTGTTGTCCTCCACCTTAAAGATGGCTACATCAGTACCTCTGTCAATGTCACAACTACCAACCAACAGCAATACCTCCACTTCAACAGCTGCCACCCACTCCATATCAAAAAGTCCCTTCCACACAGCCTAGCCACCCATGTCCATTGCATCTGTAGTGACAAGCAGCCCTCTCAAAATATACCAAGGGTCCCACAGAGGCCTTCACAGACCTTAATTATCCTCCCAAACTTGTACAAAAACAGATCCCATGTGCCTAATCCCTCCAGTCACCCTCCACCTCCCAAGTCCCACTGTCTGGTCACAGAGGAGCATTCCTCTTGTGACTCAGTGCCGCCCAGGAGTAGAGCACCTGAATCACATTCTCTGCCATGGTTTTGACAACCTCTTGCCATACCCTGAAATGAGGAATGTCCTAACCATTATCCTTCTTACCCCAGAATTCTGCCACCTGCTGAACCTGTGCAATATCCTCATCCATCCCTACACAACCTGTGATCCCAACCTCTTCCGTCATGACCTATATCACTGTAACACACCTAGATGCAAGACCTGTCCCATACATCCTCCCACCACCACCTACTCCAGCCCACTCACAAGCATCATCTATCCCAACGAGGGCAGGGCTACTTGTGAAACCAGTCATTTGATCTACAAGCTGAGCTGCAACCACTATGCTGGATTTTATGTGGGCATGACAACCAACAGGCTACTGTCTGCATGAATGCCCACCAACAAACTGTGGCCAAGAAGCAGCTGGACCACCCAGTTTCTGAGCACACTGCCCAACACAATGTTCTTCATTTCAGTGACTGCTTCACAGTCTATGCCATCTGGATCCTTGCAACCAACACCAATGTTTCTGAATTGGACAGGTGGAAATCTCCCTACAATACATCCTAGGTCCCCATAACCTTCCTGGCCTCAGCCTTCATTACTCATTGTCCTTTACCCACCTATCCCTTCTCTGTTCCTTTTCCATGACTACACAGTCCTCTATTCCACCAATGCACACACAGTCTTTTTATTCTCTCATTTTCCACTGCCCCCCCCCCCCCCCCCAATCTCCCCACTCACCATCTAACCTCCTGACTGCACATACCTACCCCATCCCCTAATCGCCTTGTCCCCATATGTTCACAAAAGCAGCACTTTGCCATCCCCCACTCCTACCCACTGCCTGCCCCAGCCTCCTCCTTACCCACACCACCTAGTTTGCTTCCCCCATAATGCACTGCTGCTCACAGTCTGGCCTCAGTAGCCAGAGACTGTGATCATGTGTGTGTTATCTGTATTTGCTTGAGTGTGTATGTGTATGTTGTCTATTCTGATGAAGGTCTGTTTGGCTGAAATATTTTTTGGCAGCCTTTTTGTTGTCCCTATCTGTGATTCACTCAGCATCTCCACTATATGGTAAGTAGTAACTATCCTTCTCCTATATTATCATTATTCCATCCTGGATTTTCCATTGTTTTATTAATATTACATTTCAAATCACAACATGCATGTGTGCATAAGATGTGCTTGCTTGTGTGAATGTGTGTGTGTTTTCTTTTCTGAAGAAGTCTTTGCTGAAAGCTAAATGTGTAACAGTCTTTTTGTTGTGCCTATCTGCAGGTCAGTGTGTCACCTTTACAGTGAGTAACAGTCTATCCTTTTCCCAATATTGTTGATATTCCTACCTGGAGTTTCCATTGTTCGATATTCTTGAACTGATAAGAGTAGGCCCACATGTTTCCTAAGGTGCTCTATATTTTTGTGGCTTGAGTTTTGTTTAAATATACCTGCAAAAGTGCTATGTAATATATGTAGAAGTAATATGTAAACTGAAGGTGGAGAGGGGAAGAAAGAAAGGAAAAGGGAGGGGGATTACTGCTGTCAGGTGCATCAAGACATCTGCAAAATTAACGGTGATAAGTGAAAATGTGTTCCCAACCAGGATTCAAAATGGGATCTCCTGCTTATTAGACAAGTGTGTTAACCATTGTACCATCTGGGACAAAGCGTTATTGCAACTGCGTGGACTATCTCGGCGTGCCTCACAACCAATTCACATTCCCATCAAGTGCCACCTATCCACAGTCCCTGTCCATTTCCTCCATGTTCACTACTCTGAGATTATCACTGGAGGTCAGACATATTTGTGCATCCACACTGAAGAAGGTGGATTCATTGTCCAGCTAGGTGAATCTATTGTATGAATGTGTGGTGTCTGTCCTGTTGGACATGTCTGGAAGAACAGACACCACACATTCAGGTAGTAATAGTAGTAGTAAATGAACTATTATAATATTATGTAGCATTACGGGTGCACAGTAATGAACAAAGTTAGGGCAAACAAGATTAGTCTAAAAAACAAATAGAGACTGGGCAGTTGAAAAGTTTCAGATTGTTAAAGTTTGGCTCACTTAGCAATAGAACTGCTTCGTAAAGGAAACATACATGTTGATTATGATAGAGATCAGAAATAGCACGTCCATTTTAACTTTAGAACCATGTATTCACTTAGTTTTATCAATTTATGTAATGACTGAAGTAATCTGAGTTCCAAGAATTCGCAATACCCCTTAACAATATGAGATAAGCATATGGAAGACACAAAAATAACAGTAATGGGAAATAAGTACTTTTTTTTTACAATCAGACAACAAACATACATACTGAGATGTATATATCCTGCAATGGCAGTGGAACACAAGAAAGATTACACCATTTTGTAACCTGAAGCAAAATGCCATTGAAATAAATTTACTGAAATGAATGGTGTCAATAGGTACAGAATCGATGAAAATGTGATGAAATTATAGCAGTGAAATCCACTGAGAAATGCCATATCAGCAATGTAAAGGATATGCCATGTCTATTTCATTTCAGCAAATTTAAATCAATTCCAAAAATTTTCAATGACAGGATAAGCAATGGTCCACCACCACACACCCATTCACCAAATGATACTGCTGCTGTTCCCATGAACCTCACAGGGGAATCTCTAGTTGTAGACTTTGGAACTAACAGGAAGGAAATATCACTGACAGTGAGAAGTCTTGCCAGTCATGCTAGGATTATGTAAATCAATAGGCAGCTGCTCATGATAAGTAGGAGATATTTGTTCAAATCTTGGTCTGACAAAAATTTTCATTTGCCATCAATAAACAATGAAAGATCTGAGATTGAATATCACAATGTCGTTTGCTATGACATATTCCAGATATAATGTGTTGACAAATTAAGCACAAAATATAATTAGAAACAGGACACAAGTTGTCTCTTATATAATTACTGTAACCATCTAAATGAGTTGGTGAGCACTTAGTACTGATGTACAGCTGTTTTATAGAATATAAGATGTGGGACATTTTAAACAATTGCCACTGATCATTTCACCTGTAAATGCTTATGTGATTTACCTATAAAATGAAAATTATTGTGAGAGATCATCAACCACAAGGAGAAGGTGAAAAATAAAAAAATAAAATACCTGCATTACTAATAGGATTATGTCCAAGTTAATGAACCTAAAATGCATAACAGAACAAAACCTCAATTTTGACCTTCTGTAGTTCCGAAGTAACATAAACCAGTAAAATGTCAGCAACTTTGCTAGTACAAAATGGAGGATGATTAGGGCTGAACATATCATTTACATAAGGATCATTAAGGAAGAAGTATTTATTCAGTTTGAGAAAAATGTAGTATGAAACGAGCAGTGATTTTGTTGAAGGAGCTGTCCCTGCTTTTGTCTAAAATGAGGCAACCACAGAAAAAGTAAATCAGGATGGCTAAATGTGATTTGAACATCACTTCCCCTAATTATAAGTTCTGCATCTTAACCATCAAACCACACATCACGTTATTTGTCATTAACCACTTATTGTTTAATTAAGAACAATCTTGACTGCAATTTATTCTTTTACTAAGAATGCATTTCACCTTTGTGGGACACCTTCAGATTATCTTAAAATTTTCCCTTTACCACATATTTAAAAAAAAAAAAAAAAAAAAAACCACATAAAATGGCCCTGTGCTAGACCGAAGCATTTGTCGAATCAGATGAATCCCTAGAGACCTTTTCCTTTTACAACATTTTAAAAACCATAAAATGGCTCTGTGCTAAATTGAAGCAAACATCAAATCAGAACGAACTCTCAGGGCCCTTAATAAAGTTGTACCAGCAGGGCAGACTTTTAGGTCTCTCTAGGTTCATCTGATTTGTTGTGTACTTCAGTCTAGCATCCTGACCTGAGCTGTTGGAGTTGGTGATCATGTGTGCATGAGGTGGGCTTGCTTGTGTGTAGGAATGGTGTGTGTTTCTCTTTTTCTGATTAAGGCTGTGGCTGAAAGCTTTATGTAAGTGTCTTTTAATGCGCCTGTCTGCAACTTAATGTGTCTTATTTATGATAAGTAGCAATCTATCTTTTCCTTCATTGTTGATAATTCCTACCTGGAATTTCCCTTGTTCGACAGAGTAACTTTATGGTTTTTAAAATGTTATAAAAGGAAAATTTTAGGATAACTTGCAGATGCCCCATGAAGATGAAACAAATTGTCAATAAAAGAATAAAGTACAATCAAGACCATTTTTAATTCAGATATTCTACACACAGTTGCTGTACTAGATGGGCTACTGGACTGGAAAACATTTATTAATCATACAGTTTGAAACAGCACTTTATACAGTAGAATATACTCATTCAATCAAACTAAGAATTTAATTGGAGAACTATTCTTGGACATGAACTAACATGCTACTTTTACATAAATGCTTCTGCAGGTCCCTGATATTTTAACATATGAGATGCACAATTACAATAATGATGAATATTTACTGTGAACAACAAAAGTCCTCATCTTCCAGACTCTAACTTTTTAATAACAGAGATATACTGTGAACAGTGCATTAATGGTGTAATCTACAGTGGAGTTTGTTGCCTAGCATGATTCAGAATACATGTCAGATATGCTAGCTTATGAATATCATAAAGTAATTGGAATGTTCATCTCTTTTTTCCCTTTTTGAGTAGCATTTGATAAAAACCGGAAGAGGCCTGAATGGGAGAGGCATGTATTTGATGAGGTGCTTGCAGTACTTGCACTTGTGGCAGTTGAGGATGCAAACAAAGGGAAGGGCTGGAAGAGATAATATCATGTATGATAGTGGGGGCTGAAAAACCTGAAGTTTGTAAAAGTAAAACACGATAACACAATGTTATATATGGAGAAGGAGAGTGGGGGGGGGGGGGAGGGGGAGGGAGAGGGGGAGAGAGAGAGAGAGAGAGAGAGAGAGAGAGAGAGAGAGAGAGAGAGAGAGAGAGAATCCTGTCTTAGATTTCATTTAATTGTGCCAGAACTTGTCTTGAGACTATTAAAGTGCAGAACGTATTGGCTTACTGGTAAGATCTCTTAACACTTTTATTTTCTAATTTGTTAAATTCTTCAAATTATTTTGTAGTACATGCAATTGTGTTAGAAGCATCAATATTTGCATACTTACTGTCATTGGACCACTGCTTAAATGCCTTATTTGATTATGAGAGAGATCAATAACTCTGAGGTTTCTCAGACCTGTAATCTCCCTCAGTGTCATGTTCTCAAAAAGATTGTGTGTTAGGTTCACACAGCGAAGGGACCTTAGTGGAAGAAGTGATCCATTCAATACTGAAAGGCAGTTGTGTCCCAACTGCAGATCTTCCATATTTTCAAGATCCATAAATTCATCTGATGAAAGCTGAAAATTTTACCACATACAAATATAATAGAAATATGATGCATATGAATGTAAATTTAATAAAAGTAAAAAAATGAATGCAATCAGGAAAATTAAGAATAATAATAACAGTGAAACTTCCTAGCAGATTAAAACTGTGTGCCTGACCGAGACTCAAACTCGAGAGATGACTTGCCCACAAAAGTCAAAGGTCCTGAGTTTGTGTCTCCGTCCGGAACACAGTTTTAATCTAACAGAAAATTTCATATCAGTGCACACTCCGCTGCAGAGTGAAAATTTCATTCTGAGAATAATACCAGGTTTGAATACAGTCAAAAGTGGGGCAGCACTGATAGATGTAATGAAGATGAAAAGGTAACAGGTACGTAAATGGGTTTCAGCTGATTGAATGTAAGTCAGAATGTAAAACAAGACAGAAAAAGATGCCACAGGGAGAATAAAGTAACTCAAGGCAAGAGCTTAAGGCAGTCTGTTCAGCACAGGCACAGGTGGACTAGGGTGAGGATATGGTTGGTGGGCAAAGAGCTGACCCATAGGATTGAAATGTCACGGCCACATGCCTGCAGGCATGAGTGGCCACTCACACAGGCACAGAATGTGTGCAATAGAACAGCCTGCACCTGCCCACATGTGAGCTGACAAGCACTCACAGGCTTTGTCCCCCCGTGAGGCAATGCTGGAACAGTCTGGCTTAAGGTGTTTCATATCAGCCTTTGCAACTAATAAAAATGTGTGTATGTGTTACCACATACAGTTCATTTCATTCACTTAAAGCATCGTCAGTGATTGAATTTTTGTCTGATTTTGCTTAAATTCAGAAGTGAGATCAACATGCATATGATTCAGATAGTCTTGCATTTGGCACCAGTGTTTATGATCTTATATCATTCTGACTTTTAGCATTACACATTTTCTGAAGAAGAACCTGACTGTAAATTCCAACACCAATGTTTATTTAGATTTTTTTAATTACTAGCGATTATCTTCAGACACTGAGGAATGTAAGCAAATGTAATAGAATATTTTTATTCACATTTCAGTATTTATCTTACAACTGGCTTTGTCGGAGTTTACAGAGATGTCAAGTTTTATACAATAATCAATTACATATACATGAAATGACTAGCTTATTTAAGTACTAAGGGATTTTCTTTGTCACTCAGGAAAAACATATATTACAATGATTAGTTTCCAGGAATTCTTCAGTTGAATAGAATTCACTATATTTCAGCCGAGTTTGTAATATGCTCTTATTATTATATTTATTTAGTGGTACTGTATGAGCTGAGTATGGTAGCTTATTGACAAACCTTATGCTCAAGTATTTGCAGTTATTATGGACTATTGCAATCCAGTTAGTGGCTATTTCTGGTGTTGTATACGTGCATACCACATCTCATTTTGAATTTTTCCAGATTTTCTCTGGCAGATATCACACACACAAGCTAGGTAATTTTATTATGCTAAGATATTTAAAGTGGTTCTTGCAGAACTGTCAGGGTGATAGTCTTACTAAATGTCTGATTATCTACTACTGCCATCTGAA
Organism: Schistocerca nitens; assembly: GCF_023898315.1. NCBI lineage: Eukaryota > Metazoa > Arthropoda > Insecta > Orthoptera > Acrididae > Schistocerca > Schistocerca nitens. The sequence goes on from NC_064614.1 coordinate 305,481,717, forward strand.
AATACATTTAGCGCCTGAGGAATTGTCCCAGAGCAATATTCGATACTGCAGATGAGAATGGAAGAAAGCAAAATATGACTGGAGCAGCAACTGATTGCTCACACTGCTCCTTAATTTATACATTAAAAAGTACAGAAGCTAGTTTGCTGCACAGATAATTTGTGTGTTCTTCCTAAGAATTTAATGTTAATGGTGCAATTTCTACTTATGTTTTATTTCAGAAAATGTGTATTGCTGCAAGTCGAATTGATATTAGGCCAAGAACATCAGTGTCAAACATAGCAATACTTGGAAAACGTGCATGCCCATAACACGCTTGGATGGGATGTAAGCAAAATCAGATGAAAAAATGCAACCACTAATGATGTTTTAACTGAATAAAACAAAAATGTATGATAAAATAAATATAGATTTTTAGTAGTTAAAAAGAGGGATTTGATATGCCCTAAATAACTGTACAGCAACTATGGACATCATGGCCACACAAATGAAGAATATCATGCCAAGAGTAATACACAATATACAGAGAACTGAGATGTAGTTAATATAAAACTCATTCTTGCATTTTATTCATGTTCTCACTGTAGAATGCATCTCTTGATCATGTTTCTCTTCACCTTTCTTTTAAGCTCTTGTTTTTTTACACCCAGCACCAGAGCAGTAAACATTTTCTCCAGAAGTTTGAGATATAGTTTTTCTAATAAAGACATACCAGTTTTATTAGAATTTTATGAATCCCATGCATACAGCTGTTTCAACTATCACTGATCATATTCTAAAAGTATTTCTCAATATTCAGCTTACCTCTTTGATCTTATTGTGGTCAGCATGCAATCTTTTTAGTTTTCTTAGTTTCTGTAATGTTCCATTGAAGCTCTGTATTTCATTTTTTGAGACAAAGAGACTCTCCAAATAAATATACTTTCGAAGATCTTGTGGCAATTTCTGGAGCTTGTTGTCAGATACATGTAACAGTATTAGTTTTGCTCCATCTGGTGGTAATTCATCTTCCAAAGAAACCAACTGATTCTGATTTAAAAAGAGCCATTCCAGATCATTCAGGTGCCTGTCATGAAAGTCAATTTGTACAAAGTGTATCAAGCTTAGGGGAATCATTAAAAATTTGTTTTCAGAATATATAAATCTATTTAAAAATTATCTTTGAAACTAATACTAATTAAATAAGTTCCTGAAGTGTTTCTGGAACTGTATACACTTGCAGTACATATACCTATCCTTTACACAAGCAACATAGTTACTTTTACATATAAATTGTGATAAATTATACACAATGCGGACATTTGATCTCACAATAACGCTCTTACACTTACAAGTAACCCTTTGAAAAACTTGCCCTATGCACTCACCTACTACCACTTACTCCAGCCCCACTGCCTGTTAACTCTGAAACATCAAAGGCAGAACAACATGCTGAATGTACTCTACAGTATGAGTGTTCCTGCTACACCACATGAGCCATTTTGATCCCTCCACCCATACTGGTGTCCACGGACATTGGAGATGGGAACTTATTCTCCAACATGTCCTCAGACACCACTGCCCTCCCAGACTTAATTTCTCTTAACCTACACCCCCCCCCCCTCCCCCCAGCATCCTCTCTCTCTCTCTCTCTCTCTCTCTCTCTCTCTCTCTCTTTTGTAGTATTTATTTATTTGTTTACTCTGTGACTCTTTTTTATCTTCATTTTCTCCTCTCTCTCTCTCTCTTTCTCACCTTTTTATATTTAACTGTCTTCTGTTCCTATTTCCTCCTAACTTGAACTGCACTTTTCATTTCACTTTCCAAATTTTTCACTTTTATTCTGTCTTTAGCTCTCAAACTATCCTTTCATTATCTCTGGACTTAAGCTGCCAAAGTGCTTATCAATGTATTATCTCTGACCTCCTACTCTTTCTGCCACCTCCCCTTTCCCCTTTATCTTCCCTTATACTTATGACAGGTAAGTCCTTCTAAACCTTGGGTCTCTGTGACCTGCCATTTATTTTTAATCTTCCCTAACTTATTACCTTTCCTAACCAGGTAATATTCCATCAGACTTCAGACACAAGCTACCTCTAATCAGTGTGACGAACAGAACTACCTTTGAACTGTGATGTATTTCATGTGACACCCATGTCAACCGGGTCACAGATGATCACTTCACATCTGGCTCCACCCCTGGCCACCCACTCCACACATGGCTACCAACTTCACAACTGCACCCTGAGTACCGCATGTCATTTTGCCTCTGACACTGTTTCGTTCAGCTGCAATCATGCTGTTACCACATGCCCATCATGATGTGCACTGACTGACCTCTCAACTTAAACAATTGATGTTTCACCCAGAACAATCCACCCTCTGGTGTGCAGCTATGTAATGCGTTTTCAATACCAGAGGCATTCTGGATGATGACACCCAAATTGTGACTTTAATTTGCCATCTGGCAGAACACACAGACCACATCAGTGATGTCACACTCACACTACCCACTCAAAACAAGTACAAGACCTCAAAATTGACTCTTCTGCAGTGCAAAAGTATTTGTATGGAGTGTAGCTATGTATGGAAGTGAAACATGAACAATAAACAACTTAAACAAGAAGAGAACAGAAGCGTATGAAATGTGGCGCTACAGAAGAATGCTGAAGATTTGATGGATAGGCCCTGTAACTAAATAGGAGGTACTGAATAGAACTGGGGAGGAGAGAAATTTGTGGCACAACCTGTCTAAACACAGGGTCGCCGACTTATAAAAAATATTGGGGGGACCCATACTGGGGATCTTCCCACAGGAAATTTTCTAAATTTTAGATGAAAAATAGTGAGTTTTAAAGTTTTTTTAAGCGTTTTAGAGTCATATGATCAGCTCTGAAAAGACTGAAATGATATTTAAATAAATCCTAAACTATCATTAAAAAAATAAAACATAAAATATTGCTGTCACACTGTAATAGCACTTTGATTAATAAGAAAAAATAGCTAATTTAAGCTTACTTTGAATAAGGCTCAGGGTTCATTAAATAAAAACAGCATCTCAAAGTTAATGCTTTAATACAGTTAATAAAGTTAATACAGTATGCCTATTACTTTCAGTCAAAAAGTATGTAAATAGCAGGTTTTAAGTGGGTCTTACACCCTAAAAATATTTAAGTATTTGAAAATAACTAATGACGTACTATAGTAATATAGTAATACAATACTAAACTAGTATTAATATTTAAAACTGAAAATTTAACATTATGTATGTATGCGGACCATTATCAGTAACAAGAGTAGAGGAAAGGCCTTCCAAAGAGAAAATGCAAGCTAGAGCATTGGTGGTTGCCGCGGTGGTAGGCGACATGCAACTGACAATGAAAGTAAAGTTAGAGTAGGCGTCAATAACGAGAAGCCAATAAGTACCTAAAAAAATTCCCGCGAAGTCAGCATCAATACGCTCCCAGGGCTTCTCAGGCGAAGACCACGGTGACAAAGATGACTTCAGGGCAGCGGCCTGTGACACACAAGGGCCACAGGCAGCGACCATGTGTGCGATTTCAGAGTCAATGCCAGGCCAGTACACATGACAGCGTGCCAGAGGTTTTGTGTGAGAGACACCCCAGCGCCCTTGGTGAAGGAGGGCAAGACCGAAGCACGCAAAGACGCAGGTACCACAACATGCGGCGAAGCATTTTCGGTGGAAAGGAGGATAACACCATCCCTAGCCGTGAGGCGGTAACGCAAAGCGTAGTAGTTCTGCAACAGATCAGAAGTCTTAGCGGACAGATGATCTGGCCAACCCTTCTGAATACAGCGTAAAACCCAGAAGAGGGTAGGGTCAGAACCCGTAGCAATCACCAGTCGGTCCCCAGTGATGGGGAACCCATCCACAACCTGCTGCTCGGCAACATCCAGGTGGAAACACAAAAGTTCGCCCCTATCGAATGCCAGATCAGGACCCATGAGAAGGCGAGACAGTGCCTCAGCATTCACATGTTGAGCCATCAGCCGGAAATGAATCTCATAATTGAAATGAGACAAGTAAAGAGCCCAACGCTGGAGGCGGTGTGCAGCCTTGTCGGGAAGTGACATTTATGGATGAAACAAGGAAACAAGTGGTTTGTGATCCATACCAAGATGAAATTTGGATCCATAGAGAAAAACACCAAACTTATGAAGAGCATAAATAATGGCCAAAGCTTCTTTTTCAATTTTAGAGTACTTTTGTTGGGCATCCGTGAGCGGTTTGGAGGCATAAGCAATGGGTTGTTCAGAACCGTCAGAAAAACAGTGTGCAAGGACTGCACCGACCCCGTATTGAGAGGCGACCCTGGCAAGAACAAGATGTTGGCCAGGTTGATAAGTAGCCAGGCACGAGGCCTGTTTCAGCATAGTCTTCAATTTCTGGAAAGCCACATCGCATGATGCGGACCAGTGAAAAGGTACGTTTTTATGCAACAGGCAATGCAACAGCTGAGCCACCGAGGCAGCAGACGGTAAAAACTTGTGATAGTATGCTATTTTCCCCCAAGGCCTGCAGTTCCTTAATAGATGTAGGGCGAGGAAGGGCATCGATCACAGCAACAGTTTGCTGAAGCGGATAAATACCATCCCGAGAGAGTTGAAACCCCAAGTACGTGATAGATGCCATAAAAAATTTTGATTTCTGAAGATTACACTTAAGACCAGCAGTCTGTAAGACATGAAAAAGTGTGCGGAGATTTTGAAGATGTTTGTCAGTGGTGGAGCCAGTGACAACAATGTCATCCTGGTAATTTATACATCCATGGACAGTGAGCAATAATTGTTCCAAGAATTGCTGAAAGAGAGCAGGGGCACTGGCAACCCCAAATGGTAATCGTTGGTATTGATAGAGGCCGAAAGGCATGTTAAGGACCAGAAACAGCTGGGAAGCAACGTCGAGAGGAAGTTGATGATAAGCTTCTGACAGGTCAAGTTTAGAAAAATACTGGCCTCCAGCAAGTTTAGTGAACAATTCTTCAGGTCAAGGCATAGGGTAAGTGTCAATAAGGCATTGAGCATTTACAGTGGCTTTGAAATTGCCACAGAGACGAATATCACCATTTGGCTTAGCAACGACAACGACAGGAGAGGACCTCTCACTGGAAGTGACAGGAAGCAAGACCCCTGAAGCAGTGAGACGATCCAGCTCCCATTTGACCTGATCACAAAGGGCCACAGGAATGGGCCGAGCCAGAAAAACTTAGGCCGAGCAGTGGGTTTGAGCATGATATGAGCTTCGAAGTCGTTTGCACGGCCTAACCCAGGAGCAAAAAGGGACGAAAATGTCATCGACAAGGAATCCAATTGAGCATAAGGAATAGCATCAGAGTCATCTATGGAGAACCCAAAAACGCGAAAGGCATCGAAACCAAAAAAGATTCTCGCTTTACTATGGTCGACCACAAATATGGGAACAGTGCAAACGACAGATTTGTAAGATACCTCAGCATCAAATTGTCCCAAGAGATAAATCTCCTGTTTATTGTAAGTCTGTAATTGCCTAGTGACAGGTGACAGGATTGGAGAACCCAACTGAAGATACATATGAGAATTGATGGTAGTGGCAGCAGAGCCAGTATCCACCTGCATGCGAACATCTCGACCAACTATTTGGACAGTGAGGAATAACTTCCCTGAAAGTACTATTGACAAACAACACAGAATCAGAATCAGAATCAGCGTCATGTTCATGAACATCATGTATGTGGTCGGATTTGCAAACGGATGACACATGACCCTTTTTATTGCATTTGTGACACACGGCCCAACGTTGTGAACAATCTTCTCGTGAATGTTTCGTAAAACACCGTGGACATGAAAGAAGTTGCCCTGGGTTTTGCTGTAGTTTCTTAGAGGTTTGTTTATGGTTAGGCCGAGGCTGCGCTTTGGAGCGTACTGCAGCCACATCGGCCGGCAGGGACACGCCACACGCTTCGTCAACATCGCACAGAGGTTGTATTTCCCCAATGTCACCCCACGCCTCTATTTGCGCTCCAGCGGCACGAGAAATTTCAAAAGACTGAGTGATGGATAGGACTTCATCTAGAGTCAGATTTGCCAACTGAAGGGCACATTGCCTAACTTCTTTGTCGGGCGCCGATCGGATAATAGCATCCTGTTCCATGGAATCGGTGTAGGATTCTTTGTGAACTTCAGTAACAAATTGACACTTTCTACTGACGCCGTGAAGTTCAGCAGCCCAAGCGTGATAGGATTGATTCGATTGTTTTTGACAATGATAAAAGGCAACACGAGAGGCTACCACATGCGTTTGCTTTTGAGAATAGACGGACAGAAGTGAGCACATTTCAGCAAAGGACAAAGATGCAGGATCTTTCAAAGGAGCCAATTACGACAACAACCGATAGATACATTTGAGGTGAAATCCATGAAAGGAACAGAGACTTACATGTTTGTTCGTCCATGACATGAAATGCCAAGAAGTGCTGTCGAAGACGTTTATCGTAATCAAACCAGTCCTCTGCCGTCTCGTCGTAAGGAGGAAAAGTAGGTAGAGACAACGACGAGAGACATTTGATGCATTTGATGCCATGATGAAATCATGAATCGCATTTGTGAGAAACATTTGCTGTTCTATGAGACCTTGCAATAGTTGCTCTAAAGTAGCCATGGAAACATGTGGGTCAATGATGGAAAAGAAAAATCACTACCTCATCACCAATTGTAATAACTTCAAGTTGAGCAAATATACTTCATGGAAGATGCAATACATGAAAGTCACAGATCAAGTAAACAGAGTAAGACGTGTGTACACTTTAACAGTCAAATCATGACTGAGTCCAAGTCTAGCGGCCACTGGCTGGCTGTCCGCTTAGGTGGCACTGCTGCTGTATGGCTGGCAGACAGCGCCGCATGTAGAGGACATGCGTAACTGCGCGGCAGCACTTTGAATTTGAAAGATCAGTGAGTCACAACAGTTCAACTGCATTGACCTCTGTGAGTCCAGTTGAAGCAAACTGCTCAGCAATACAATATTGCAACATTTCACGAACTTCAATGTAAACAGTTTTGTAGTATTCCTTCGGGGTTTTGAAAGTGTGCAGTGAGCTGGCTTCATTGTTTTCATACTTCTTTGGTATACTTCGATTCCGAGGAAGCGAAGGATCATCAACTTGTGAAGGTTTTTCTTTTAAGCACAATTCCTGAAAGTGTTTTAAAACTATTACGCCTTCCATTCAATATACAAATCAAGCCCTCATATATTTTTCCCAGATCAGCAACACTTAGATGAGGGCATTGAATTTTTTCGTTGACATTCTCTACATGGGTTCACTGCATGGCAATTTGATAGTTACATCCAGTTATGGTAACTATCATCAAACACGGAAAATAAAAAATCCCAATTTGTGAGTTTAAAAAGCATAATATAACTAATAACTTTCTTAAAGCAAATTTTTGAGGGGGCTCGGGCCCCCTCAGGCAATATAGAGTCAGTGCCTGTGCCAAGACATGAATACAGTAAGCAGATTCAGAAGGATGTGGGTTACAATAGTTACTCAGAGATTAAGAAGATTGCACAGGATAGAGTATTATGGAGAGCTGCATCAAACCAGTCTAGGACTGAAGACCACAACAATGACAACAATTAAATGAAATGATCATATGGCATTATTGCTCAGGAGACTTCTTCTGGTGTTGTTTGGCTGTCTGGTGTGAGTCATTCTGTTTGATGCCAATTTGATGATTTGTGTCTCAATGAAGATGAGAGGAAGTGATGTGGACAACACAAACATCCAGTCCCTCAAATGAAACAAATCTCTGACGTAACCAGGAATTGAATATCAGCTTAACGACTAAATTTGTTGAACCTAGGTAAAGATTTCTTTACCCATTGCAACTGGTCGGCTGTTCATAATTCTATTACGTGGAACCGTTGCTGTTGTGCAGCTATGTTTAAAATACTAAATAATACCTTATATCCTGTAATATACATGTAATTAAAGAATATAAAGCAGATGTTGTATGGCATTTAATGATAAAATCTGTTTATCATTTTGTTATTTTATGTATCTGTATGGATAATTATGTATCACTCAAGAACTGTATGTATTACATTTGCTATTAAGCAGTAAATGGGAATGAAACTCATTACTCATTGTAAAGTGCCATGTGATTCCTACAAATACTATGTTGCTCTTGTTGCTACAATCACTGTTCTTTGTATTCAACATACTTGCCTACATTTATTGATCTATGAAATATGGGTACCATGACAAAAATATAAAAATTAAACCTTGAATCAAATGAAGAAGCAAAAATGACAGTGCTCTTCTTTAAGGACCATCATGGAATTTGCTTCCAACAATTTGGAGAAACAATAGAAAAACTGTCAGAATTGCTCAATGGGGATGCAGCTCATGCTCCTCTTGCATAAGAGTCCAGTGTCTTATACATGATGCTACATCAACTGGGTACAATGGAAATGACTGAGCTTGTTACTAACAGGACTTTTTAAATCTAAGAGAGACGCTCGAATAGCTCAAAAATGTACATGTGATGGTAACCAGCATTCCATACGATTTTTTAAGAAATCTCGTGTTAACGAAGAAATAAAAAAAACTAACAGACTGCTTTACAAAATAACAAAGTGCTACCCAAATTCAACATTTGTCCAGCTAGATCTCAGAAAACAACATTTCATAAACAGTGGAGATCTCCTAAATAGAGCAGGACAACTGTATGTCTGTGCTCAAATTATGAAAACAATAAATAATTTCAATGATCAACACAAACTGCCTGGTATCCTCGCCATAGCAGTAACTGAGCAAATGGAAATTTGCAAGGAAACGTCTAAAATGAGAGAGATACCTAACATACCGGTACCAGTATCTGAAGGAGTGGTAGAATATGGGGTACCAGCAGAAATGTCAGGAACATCCAGCAGAGTTGAGGACACAATTTCTTCAGATGAGAAAGCCTACAAACCTAGTGTAAACTCATGTGCACCTGAAACCTCCAAGGATGAAGCTGTCAGCACATTCGACACACTTAATGCTTCATGCTCACTTGTAACCAGGACTGCAACCACACCAACAGCCAAGAACCATTCAATTAGATCCAGAAACTCATCAGCTGCTCTGCAGACATCTCAAAGGAAGAGCCTCAGGATAAGAAGAGCTGCTGTGCGTAGTGACTATTTTTTATGGGACCTTCGCAATTTGAAGAAGAAGAAAAGGCAGAATCTTTACAGTGTCAGCAACAAGAAAGTACAAAGGTAAATAGTGCAGCAAATCCACTACATGAAACTTTAACAGTTGTATACCAAAATGTGCAAGGACTAGAAAGTAAATTAGCTGAAATAGAAGTTCTATTAACTGACTATCTAAAAGACATTAACATACTATGCATAAGTGAGCACTGGGTAAAAGAAATGCAAGCGTCTAGCATAATTATTCCAAATTTTGAAATGATTAGCAAATTTTGTAGAATCAACCATAAAGGGGGTGGGACATGTATTTATGTTAGGACAGGGGCAGAATCAAAAGAAATTAAATGTAAACTAAAATGCATAGAAAAAGATTTTGAATACAGTATATGTGAGCTAACCAAATTAAAAATTACTATTGTGTGTTTGTACCAATCACCACTGGGCAACTTTGCCATTTTTATGGAAAACCTTGAGGGACTGCTGAATGAACTTAAACATAATGTAATTGTTCTTGGTGATTTTAATGTTAACTTTAAGAATGATTGTAGTAAACAACAGCAACTGTGCAATCTGTTTTTGTGTCATAATATGATGGCAACTGTAAATGAAGTTACCAGATGCGGAAATATGTCTGAAACTATAATAGATCAAGTATTTATAAACAAGGACAAGTGTGAATATAACACTGAAGTAATTGACACTGGTTTCTCGGATCACAAGGGTATCAAATTGAGTTTAAATGTCACATCTTACAAGGACCCTGTTATCAATGACAATTACAGAGAAAGGAGATTTATAAATGATGACAGCATAAGAATTTTTAATTACATTCTGGAAAATAACAACTGGGGTAGTGAATCAAGTGGTGATGTCAACAGAAAATTTGACTCATTCCTTGAAAGCTACAAACACTGCTTCGATGTTGCCTTTCCTATAAAAAGAGTCAAAACTAAACATAAAACCAAAACATGGGTTACACAGGGGATTAGAAAGTCATCAGACACTCTCAGAAAGTTAAATAAATCAGCCAGGAAGAATGTAGTACTGAAAGCACATGTGAAATGTTATAGAAGCCTGTACAAGAAAGTAATAATTGCAGCTAAGAAGCTTGATAATGATACCTATATTGAGAAAGGTAACAACAAAATGAAGTCAACTTGGGAGGTAATAAATAAAAATATAGGTAGACACAAAAGAAAAGATAACAGCTTTGTCATTAAAAGTGGGGGTAAAACTGTTAAGGACCCACTTCAGATTGCCAACATATTTAATGAACATTTCACAAATATAGCCATAAATTTAATTAAAACTAAATGCAATTCCAATAGCAAGGTAAAAATCCCCATGAATAACATGACAATGTTCCTTTATCCAGTAACTGATTCAGAGGTACTAAATGCTATAAATAAGTTAAAAAATAAAATGTCATGTGGGTGTGATGGGATTCCTGACAAAGTCATTAAGCAAAGTGCAAGAAACATAGCCTCGCATCTCACTGAAATTATAAATGAATCTTTTAAGACAGGGGTGTTTCCATCAAAACTTAAAATGACTACTATAAAGCCACTTTACAAGAATGGTGATGAATATGATGTTAGTAACTTTAGGCCTTTATCAATGTTGTCAGGTTTCTCAAAAATAATAGAAAGGATAATGTATCAGAGACTATACAAATTTCTTATTAAGAATAGAGTATTGGTTAATGCGCAAAATGGTTTCCGTAAAAATAAATCAACTGAAACAGCTATCTTCAATTTTTTTCAACTTTTTCTAAATTCCATACACAGAAAGGAATTAAATTGTGGATTGTTTTTAGACTTATCAAAGGCCTTTGATGTCATCGACCGTAAGTTACTGCTTAGGAAGTTATATGCCTATGGGATACGTGGAGTTGCCCACAAATGGTTTGAATCATATCTGTCAGACAGGTATCAGAAGGTGGAGATAAGTCAGGCAGATAGGACATATTCATCAAGATTCGAGAGAGTTTTGTATGGAGTACCCCAGGGATCTGTATTAGGGGCATTACTGTTTTTAATATTTATCAATGACCTACCAAGTCAACTATCTAAAGCAGAGGCAGTACTGTTTGCTGATGATACAAGTTTGTTTGTTAAAGCAAATAGTGAAGCTGACTTACAGGAAAAAGTCACATTAGCAACAGACGAAGCAGACAAATGGTTTAATGAAAACAGACTCATTGTGAATGCCAAAAAAACAACATGGATCAACTTCAGACATATTACAAATAAAATAAAAACTAACCTTACAGTAGAACTGGGTAAGTGTAAGATTGAACAAGCATCATACACTAAATTCTTGGGAGTATGGTTTGATGAACACTTAAGATGGGAAAAGCATGTAATATCATTGAACAAACATGTTATATTCTTAGAATGCTTAAAAGCTCATGTAATATTAAAACAGTGTTATGTGTTTATTTCTCATTCATGCACAGTTTATTAAGATACGGCCTACAGTTTTGGGGGAACAGCAGTCTAACAAAACACTCATTTAGACTACAAAAGAAGGCAGTCAGAATAATAAAAAGGTATAGGATATAGAGACTCTTGTAGGCAAGCTTTCAAAGAATTAAAAATCATGACACTACCATCTTTATACATATATGAAAGCATATGTTTCTTAAAAGAACACGAGGAATTTTCTACATTAAACAGAGAATTTCACAACAACGAAACAAGGAATAGGAATGATTGTCACAGAGAAAATCATAAAACAGCTATGTATCACAAAAGTGTACTATACCAACCCAAAATCCTCTACAGTGCTCTCCCCAAAGAACTAAAAATAATACCAAAACTGTACATATTTAAAAGAGAATTGTTGTTGTTGTGGTCTTCAGTCCGGAGACTGGTTTGATGCAGCTCTCCATGCTACTCTATCCTGTGCAAGCTTCTTCATCTCCCAGTACCTACTGCAACCTACATCCTTCTGAATCTGCTTAGTGTATTCATCTCTTGGTCTCCCCCTACGATTTTTACCCTCCACGATGCCCTCCAATACTAAATTGGTGATCCCTTGATGCCTCAGAACATGTCCTACCAAACGATCCATTCTTCTGGTCAAGTTGTGCCACAAACTCCTCTTCTCCCCAATCCTATTCAGTACCTCCTCATTAGTTATGTGATCTACCCATCTAATCTTCAGCATTCTTCTGTAGCACCACATTTCGAAAGCTTCTATTCTCTTCTTGTCCAAACTATTTACCGTCCATGTTTCACTTCCATACATGGCTACACTCCATACAAATACTTTCAGAAATGACTTCCTGACACTTAAATCTATACTCGATGTTAACAAATTTCTCTTCTTCAGAAACGCCTTCCTTGCCATTGACAGTCTACATTTTATATCCTCTCTACTTCGACCATCATCGGTTATTTTGCTCCCCAAATAGCAAAACTCCTTTACTACTTTAAGTGTCTCATTTCCTAATCTAATACCCTCAACATCACCCGACTTAATTCGACTACATTCCATTATCCTCGTTTTGCTTTTGTTGATGTTCATCTTATATCCTCCTTTCAAGACACTGTCCATTACGTTCAACTGCTCTTCCAAGTCCTTTGCTGTCTCTGACAGAATTACAATGTCATCGGCGAACCTCAAAGTTTTTATTTCTTCTCCATGGATTTTAATACCTACTCCGAATTTTTCTTTTGTTTCCTTTACTGCTTGCTCAATATACAGATTGAATAACATCGGGGAGAGGCTACAACCCTGTCTTACTCCCTTCCCAACCGCTGCTTCCCTTTCATGTCCCTCGACTCTTATAACCGCCATCTGGTTTCTGTACAAATTGTAAATAGCCTTTCGCTCCCTGTATTTTACCCCTGCCACCTTTAGAATTTGAAAGAGAGTATTCCAGTCAACATTGTCAAAAGCTTTCTCTAAGTCTACAAATGCTAGAAACGTAGGTTTGCCTTTCCTTAATCTTTCTTCTAAGGTAAGTCGTAAGGTCAGTATTGCCTCACGTGTTCCAGTATTTCTACGGAATCCAAACTGATCTTCCCCGAGGCCGGCTTCTACTAGTTTTTCCATTCGTCTGTAAAGAATTCGTGTTAGTATTTTGCAGCTGTGCCTTATTAAACTGATAGTTCGGTAATTTTCACATCTGTCAACACCTGCTTTCTTTGGGATTGGAATTATTATATTCTACTTGAAGTCTGAGGGTATTTCACCTGTCTCACACATCTTGCTCACCAGATGGTAGAGTTTTGTCAGGACTGGCTCTTCCAAGGCCGTCAGTAGTTCCAATGGAATGTTGTCTACCCCCGGGGCCTTGTTTCGACTCAGGTCTTTCAGTGCTCTGTCAAACTCTTCACGCAGTATCGTATCTCCCATTTCATCTTCATCTACATCCTCTTCCATTTCCATAATATTGTCCTCAAGTACATCGCCCTTGTATAAACCCTCTATATACTCCTTCCACCTTTCTGCTTTCCCTTCTTTGCTTAGAACTGGGTTTCCATCTGAGCTCTTGATGTTCATACAAGTGGTTCTCTTATCTCCAAAGGTCTCTTTAATTTTCCTGTAGGCAGTATCTATCTTACCCCTAGTGAGAAAAGCCTCTACATCCTTACATTTGTCCTCTAGCCATCCCTGCTTAGCCATTTTGCACTTCCTGTCGATCTCATTTTTGATACGTTTGTATTCCTTTTTGCCTGCTTCATTTACTGCATTTTTATATTTTCTCCTTTCATCAATTAAATTCAATATTTCTTCTGTTACCCAAGGATTTCTACTAGCCCTCGTCTTTTTACCTATTTGATCCTCTGCTGCCTTCACTACTTCATCCCTCAAAACTACCCATTCCTCTTCTACTGTATTTCTTTCCCCCATTCCTGTCAATTGTTCCCTTATGCTCTCCCTGAAACTCTGTACAACCTCTGGTTCTTTCAGTTTATCCAGGTCCCATCTCCTTAAATTCCCACCTTTTTGCAGTTTCTTCAGTTTTAATCTACAGGTCATAACCAATAGATTGTGGTCAGAGTCCACATCTGCCCCTGGAAATGTCTTACAATTTAAAACCTGGTTCCTAAATCTCTGTCTTACCATTATATAATCTATCTGATACCTTTTAGTATCTCCAGGGTTCTTCCATGTATACAGCCTTCTATCATGATTCTTAAACCAAGTGTTAGCTATGATTAAGTTGTGCTCTGTGCAAAATTCTACCAGACGGCTTCCTCTTTCATTTCTTAGCCCCAATCCATATTCACCTACTACGTTTCCTTCTCTCCCTTTTCCTACACTCGAATTCCAGTCACCCATGACTATTAAATTTTCGTCTCCCTTCACTATCTGAATAATTTCTTTTATTTCATCATACATTTCTTCAATTTCTTCGTCATCTGCAGAGCTAGTTGGCATATAAACTTGTACTACTGTAGTAGGTGTGGGCTTCGTATCTATCTTGGCCACAATAATGCGTTCACTATGCTGTTTGTAGTAGCTTACCCGCATTCCTATTTTCCTATTCATTGTTAAACCTACTCCTGCATTACCCCTACTTGACTTTGTGTTGATAACCCTGTAGTCACCTGACCAGAAGTCTTGTTCCTCCTGCCACCGAACTTTACTAATTCCCACTATTCTAACTTTAACCTATCCATTTCCCTTTTTAAATTTTCTAACCTACCTGCCCGATTAAGGGATCTGACATTCCACGCTCCGATCCATAGAATGCCAGTTTTCTTTCTCCTGATAATGACATCCTCTTGAGTAGTCCCCGCCCGGAGATCCGAATGGGGGACTATTTTACCTCCGGAATATTTTACCCAAGAGGACGCCATCATCATTTAATCATACAGTAAAGCTGCATGCCCTCCGGAAAAATTACGGCCGTAGTTTCCCCTTGCTTTCAGCCGTTCGCAGTACCAGCACAGCAAGGCCGTTTTGGTTATTGTTACAAGGCCAGATCAGTCAATCATCCAGACTGTTGCCCTTGCAACTACTGAAAAGGCTGCTGCCCCTCTTCAGGAACCACACATTTGTCTGGCCTCTCAACAGATACCCCTCCGTTGTGGTTGTACCTACGGTATGACTATCTGTATCGCTGAGGCACGCAAGCCTCCCCACCAACGGCAAGGTCCATGGTTCATGGGGGGCGGGGGGGGGGGGGGGGGGGGGAAGAGAATTAAAAAACATGTTATTGAGCAATAGTTTTTACAGTATTGAAGAGTTTATGAATCGTTGACAATAAAAGCGCAGTTAATATTTCCCTGACATAATAAATATGTGTAATTGCTCACATTTAAATACTTGCTGTTTCTATGAAAGTGTGAAACAGTGTTAATGTAAGAATGTAAATAATCTTTGATGTGAGAATCACTAACTTTTTTTTTTTTTTTGTACGTCGTTATCCTACTTGTATATTTTTATGTTAATGTTCTAAAAGTTCTATTAAAATTGTAATGTTTAAGTGACAAGTAAATTCAATTACAAATTTTCATGTATATGTATTTTAAATTGTAATGTTTATTGACAAGTCCTATATCATTTCGATGATGTACTACAAGGATGCTAATAAATTGAATTGAATTGAATTGAATCTGTACAAAATACAAATAGCTGACTGGATGGTCCAGTTACTTTTACTCATTTCAACAGATATTCAAAGTTTTAAGACATGAAATCATAAGACCAGGAAAAGAAATTCTTGAAGTGGCCAGCTTCAAAATTTATAATTATTTCACCTACGTTTGTACGAAGGCTAAAGTAAATATTTTGGAACAAATTTTTCTAGAAACACTTCCCTCCTAAGGAGCTAAATTCGCCAGCTTCTGTGACCGAGCAGTTCTAGGCACTTCAGTCCAGAACTGCGCTGCTACTATGGTCGCAGGTTCGAATCCTGCCTCAGGCATGGATGTGTGTGATGTCCTTAGGTTTGTTGGATTTAAGTAGTTCTAAGTCTAGGGGACTCACGACCTCAGATGTTAAGTCTCATGGCGCTTAGAGCCATTTGAACCATTTTTGAGCTAAATTCACCAACAATAATCAACACTTTCTACCCTTAATCTCTTGATAGAATTATGCATAATTTGTGAAGCTGCCACAGTGACATGAAATAGATAATCAGTTTCTAAGTAAAATGATTTTTACAGGTAATATATTTCACACATAAATTCAGTTTCTAAGTAAAATGATTTTTACAGGTAATATATTTCACACATAAATACTGATTTTCAATTTTTGAAATCTGACAGTTTACACGTGAGATAATAGTATAGCATATTGTACAAGGGGAAATGGGAATGACAAGTGAGTAATATACAGTATTTGAATCATCAGGTGAAAACAGAAATTTTTTCATACCTGAGACTTCCATTTAGGCTCTCAATTCTGTTCCGTCCAATATGTAGATGGCGAAGAATGTAAGGTATGCAGTTCTTTTCCAGTTTTGAAATCATATTTCCTGGAAGAAATAGATGCTGAAGCTCTGGAACACTCTGCAAAAAAAATTAGTACTGGCATATTACATTTCACTTCACTCGTCAGTCATGCAAAGAGTACAATCTTGAGAAAACAATGTTACTGCAGTATTCTGTAAGAATCAAAAAGGTTTAATATAGTGAATGCAGATTGAAAGGCACAATCAATCTTTCATGTGTTGTGTTGTCAAGTTACAATATCTATGAAGAGTAGAAAATTAACAGAAAACAAATTATTAATCATTAAGATGAACACTATTTTATCAGTAGTCATTTCAGTATTGCTGAACTCCAAGACAAAAGCTATTGTGTTCATCATTGTGACTTACAGCACACATAATTTCCTCTGTTTCCAAGACAAACTTGGAGAGTACTATGAAGACTTAAAACTAAAATTGGCATTGGTGACAATGCCAAATTTTATAAGACTGAGTGCAGTGAAACCAAAATCTGTGTTCTCCAGAAAACAAAAAGCTAATTCCATACACAAAGATCAGTAGTTACAAAAATAACTGCCAAGCTAGTCAGATAATTTATGAAATGAAATGAACATTCCACTTCATAGCAAGTAAAACATAACAGAATGTGCAAGTAACTGACTAAGTGAGAAGAACTTCTTGAGTTTCCATCAAAAAATTCATTGACTAGTCTTACACACTTTCTGAAGAACACAAAAATAACATAAATATGTAGTTAGATTGGTACCTGCATGTGGGATGGGTCATAATGTAAAGTCTTGTTAGGGGAACAAGTCAGTTTGCAAAAATAATTCATAATCATCTGCATGATTGTACAGCTACTTCTTTACACACACACACACACACACACACAGTATCTCTGAGATGAAAGTGTCCCGACATTAATAATACATGCATTCAATCATAGAAAAATGTCGTAGTATTTAAAATAAGAAAATAATTTTAAAAATTACAACATGAAAGAAATAAGGTCACATGACTCACTCTACACACAGCTGTAGTATTGACTATTTAAATATCTTGCCTAATGTTTTCATTCTACTACAAAATTATTACACCCATATTCCAGTGTCTAACAGAAAACTGAGAAGTCTAGTTTTAAAATAAAATCAAAAACATATTTTAATTAGTCAATATTTGAACAAGTTATCTAATTACCTAGATTCTATGATTGAACATTTCTGCTAGCTGCATGAAAGGTAGACATGCACAATGTAAACAGGTCTGATAAATATCAGTGTGGTCATGTAATTATAAAGCTAGACAGGGGATAATCAGAGGATATGTAATGCAAATAAAGGAGCACAAAGGCTGTTCAAAGAAGAAACTATCTTTTTAATTTTACCATAATTTATACAGTAGGAAAGTTCTGGTAGAATGCAAATAATTTAGGAGCGAAGGAGACCACTCATCAAATAGCAGAAGCATTGAGGCATTGACAGGCACACACAAAAGGGCAAGAAAGCTTGCTAGCTTTCGAAACAAATTGTCTGTCAAGTTATCGTACAAACACACATATCTACAAGACTATACAATTGTCTGTATATTGTGCCAGCTGGAAGCACAATGTGTCTAACTGGCACCATGTAGGGGCACAGGTTTGTGTGTGTGTGTGTGTGTGTGTGTGTGTGTGTGTGTGTGTGTGTGTGTGTGTGTGTGTCCTCTAGCTTGACAAAGGATTTATAAGCTAGGAAGTTTTCTTTCTCTTTCTCTTTTGTGCACATCTGTCAATTACTCAATGCTTCTGCTATTCCATGAGTGACCTCCTTTAATCCTAAATTATTTACAATACTTTATCGTATTTAGTAATAGTTAATTATTAACACAGATTTTAACAGCTGTTCCACTTTGTTAATGTATACTTTGAGTCTATCCATATCCATAGACATTTTCCTTCATTTTAATTCATGAATGAATGAGTAAGTTAAGGAACAGTTGTTGCTGTAAGTAACCTCTAAGCTTAGAGTAAGGTGATAACTGTTATTCAAAAATATGTAATTGCTAAGCATAGCTGACAAGCAAAACCTGCACAATTAACTGGCAGGGCAACTGATTTTTGAAGCAGCATCTATTATGTTAATAGTATTAGATACCATCACAAACTTTCAATTCACAAACAGAATGTAATTAATAAAATGAACTGTTGATAAAGCACACTGCAGTATTTTCTTCTTCATAATTTGCTTTTGTTAGATATCTTGACTAACTCAATTTTCCTGAAGTTTGTCTTTCATGATCAAACTCACAACTCAGTGAATGAAGGACTGCATAGTGTGTGTGTGTGTGTGTGTGTGTGTGTGTGTGTGTGTGTGTGTGTGTGTGTGTACACACTTTTATGTTTCAGATTTCTTGAATTCTTTATGTTCAAATGAAATGGCACAATGAAGCAATACAAAAGCCCTTAACATTTTTTAAACAGCGAAAAAGAATCAACAGCTTTCATTTTTAATTGGACAATTATTGAAAATATATATAGTATCTGTATGCAACCTAAACTCTATTTAGTTACTTTATTTCTTTCTCCTTACTCCTGTACGCTTATCAATCATTTCACACACTTCCACCAGTCCAGCTGATCTAAATTTCATCTTTGGTTCTACAGAGTTTTCTTGATTTCATCTGCAAAGTACTTTTAAATTTTTCCTAAAATTGCACCTTGGAAACAATGAAAATTAATTATGGAAAATCATTGCAGTTAACTTACCTTAAAATCATTTTCTAATACAGTACTGATTTTGCTTCGGCCCATATCAAGAGTTTTCACATGTGGCATACGTTTTAGCACATATTGTGGAATTTCAGGCAATGCATTGTCAGCCAGACTCAGAAATTCAACCCATTCAAGCCCATGGAAAGCTTCATCATTTAACAAGCTGAAACAGAAAATGTAATTATTTGGATGTAATTAGAGTGGTAAATCTCATATTTAATGACAAAATGGCTCAAAAGGACTAATACATCAGCCAATAAATCTACAATGATTAAACTGAATATTAGGATTTCAGTTGAGTTTGGTGGCAAGATTGCAATGTCACAGATCTGTGTTGATTGCTGTACATAAGATACCATTCTCTAAAGGTTCTAAAACTACACTTTTTTTATATAAATGAAGTGATCCATTTTAAGACATACCATACCAGGCCACAAATACCAAATTTTATAGTTAACACAAAAAACTTATAATATCTCAAAGAATTGTTGGTTACCCTGTCACTTCTATGCTTGTATAAGAATTCTGTAATGAATAAAAACTTCATATGGCAGATGTTAAGGGGCAAGTCATCCTCTTGCTCCCACCCTCCCCCCATTGTGGACAACAAACAAGCAGCAAATATCTACCAGCTCATGAATTAGGTGCAACTGAACCACAGTTCATGTATGCTTTTAAAAATACTGTTTAACTTTTAATTCTTATATCAGTGTAATGAAAATGGTGAAGTAATTTAAGGATGGATTTGCAATTCCAAACCTTTTAGCAAGAGATACACTAGTTACAAGGAATGAATGGGAAGTAACAATGGACTGACAGTGCACAAACAAATTTCAGTGTATTCTTAATAACATGCTAAGAGAACTTGAGATGTCAGCCAACAGACGAGGTTGGCCTGTACGCTTTTGTGCTGTACATGTCCCTTCACGTTTCCACTTCACTATCACATTGGAAACAGTGGACCTAGGGATGTTTAGGAATGTGGAAATCTTGCATACAGATGTATAAAACAAGACACACCCAATCACCTGACCACGTTCGAGGTCCGTGAGTTCTGCAGAGCCCCCATTCTGCTCTCTTACAATGTCTAATGACTGCTGAGGTCACTGATACGGAGTACCTGGCAGCAGGTGGCAGCACAATGCACCTAATATAAAAAACGTGTGTTTTGGGGGGTGTCCGGATACTTTTGATCACATAGTGAATTGGCTGCTAGGCTGAATCAAAACTGACTGTGGAATTATTTTTCTAGAGTTTGCGACCATGGTACAGTCCAAAACAATTCCACAGAGGTCAAAGGAAGAAATAGGTTACTTCTTACAATAATCACTGGAAACGGGAACGCTATTCCTTTTTCTGAAGGTACTATAATTGCGGAGGACAGAATTCAGTCAATTATCTCTGCTTCGGTTAACGTTATAACAACAGCAGAAGACTATGCTCTATATAAAACACTTTCCCTTTTTTATCCGTGATGTGAAATGCTGTGACAAAATAGCCTGAACATTATTGCTAACAGACTTACGTTCCATTCTATACTTCTGTAAGATGTAGGACGGCCATTAGTCTTCATTGTCAGTAGTTGTTTTCTGAGGTGCTCGTGTAGCTGAGTCTGGATTAGATTTAATATTTCCGGAAACGATAAAAAATAACGTCCCGTGTTTTAGTGGCAATGTTGTAGCAGTGAGCGACAGTACAATTATGCTTTCTTTCCTTACTTCTCCAGCAAGTCAGTTTTCAGTAGAAAAGCAGCAACAACAACCAAACCACAGCACTAATCACACACAAAACCATTGCTACTTCGAGATTGCAGCTAGCGACAGTGTCTGGTCTACGGTCATGTCTCCCCAGTGACACAGCAAGCATCCCTTGCTGAAAGCCGGAATACTCCAACCTCTCATCGTACCAACCAAGCCTTGGGAGCAGCAGAAGAAGCGTCTGGAGGTGCAAGTAAATTCCACATTCCCCTATACCTTTCTTGCTTGCTTCCTCCACAGGCGCTCCTAGTTACAGTACGAAATTGGTAGAAGAAGCAAGGCAGTTAATGGAAGAGGCCTTACCCACACCATTTGATACAATTGAAATTCCACCCACCTCTCCTTGTGAAATTAGGAAGATAATAAACTCTCTTAAGAATAAAAGCTCACATGGAATTGATGGCATTTCCAACAGGATAATATAAGCTTGTTCCCAAGAAATAAGTGGGATTCTTAGCCACATATGTAATAGCTTTCTGAAGCAGGGTATTTTCCCAGATAGACTGAAGTATGCCATTGTTAAACCACTGCATAAAAAAGGGGATACATCTGATGTCAACAACTACCGCCCAATCTATCTTCTGACTGCCTTATCCCAAATTCATGAAAAAGTAATGTAATTGTAGAGTAGCTTCACACCTTTGTAAAAATAAAGTTTTAACAAAATGTCAGTTTGGTTTCCGGAAAGGTTTTACAATGGAAAATGCTATATATACTTTCACTAGTGAAATATTAAATGCTCTGAGTAACCGGAAGTCACCCGTTGGGATTTTTTGTGATCTCTCAAAGGCTTTTGATTGTGTAAATCATGGAATACTGCTAAATAAGCTCAAGTACTGTGGTATGAATGGGACAGCGCTCAAATTATTTAAATCATACCTAGCTGGAAGAGTGCAGAAAGTTGAAGTAAGCAGTTCACATAATATGCAAAAAAACTGGTGATTTCTCAAACTGAGGAACAATCAAGAATGGGGTGCCGCAAGATTCAGTCTTGGGTCCTCTGCTGTTCTTAATGTATATTAATGACTTGCCATTCTATATTCACGAAGAGGCAAAGCTGGTACTTTTTGCTGATGATACAAGTATAGCTATCACACCCAACAGACAAGAATTAACTGGTGAAATTGTAAACGATGTTTTTCAGTTAAGTGGTTCTCTGCAAATGGGCTCTCATTAAACTTTGACAAAACACAGTACATACAGTTCCACACAATAAATGGAATGACACCATTAATAAGTATAGACTTTGATCAGAAATCGGTAGCTAAGGCAGAATATTCAAAATTTCTAGGTGTATGCATTGATGAGGGGTTGAACTGGAAAAAAACACACTGAGGATCTGCTGAAACGTATGAGTTCAGCTACTTATGCTATTAGGGTCATTGCAAAATTTGTCGATATACATCTCAGTAAATTAGCTTACCACACCCATTTTCATTCTCTGCTTTCGTATGGCATCATATTCTGGGGTAACTCCTCATTGAGTAAAAGAGTGTTCATTGCACAAAAGCGTGTAATCAGAATAATTGCTGGAGCTCATCCAAGATCATCCTGCAGACACTTATTTAAAGAGCTACAGATCTTCACTGTAGCCTCACAATATACATATATTCACTTATGAAATTTGTTATTAACAATCCGAATGAATTCAAAAGTAATAGCAGTGTACATGGCTACAACACTAGGAGAAAGGATGATCTTCACTATTCAAGGCTAAATCTAACTCTGGCTCAGAAGGGGATAAATCATGCTGCCACAAAAGTCTTTGGTCACTTACCTAATAGCATCAAAAGTCTGACTGATAGCCATATAGCATTTAAAAGGAAATTAAAAGAATTTCTTAATGGCAGCTCCTTCTACCTATTAGATGAATTTTTGGATATAGTAAGTGCGTAATTTCTCTAACCCTCACAAAAAATTAAAATATTACGTGTCATGTAATATTTTGTGTAATGTAATATCTCGTATAGACACCTTTTATTAACCTGACAAGTTCCACATCATTACGAAGTGTCATATTCATGATCTATGGAACAAGTACTAATCTAATCTAATCTAGAAGATTGAAACGAGGGTGTAGGAGAACTCATGTACATCTCCCCATTAACTGTTACCCTATCTTCTTTCTTGTTTCTTTTTTGGTCACTTTTTTGCACCCCTTATGTGCCCTTGGGGATGGCCTATATCGGTACCTCCTCATTACAGCGTGGGCGTATCTGAAGAAATTTACGAACTCTCTTCCTTGCCGAATTGAAGTCACTATCAATGCTAGGACGGTGTTACGCGGTATTAGTCCCTGGGCATGACTAATTTGAGTAATAAGTAGTTGTATGATGTGTGTAGCGAACACTCTCTGCTTTCTGTATGAGCAGGTCTCGGACGCCGAGTTTGATGGCCTTGCCGCAGTGGTAACACCGGTTCCCATCACATCACCAAAGTTAAGCACTGTCCAGCTCGGATAGCATCTGGATGGGTGACCATCTGTCGAGTGCTGTTGCCAAGCGGGGTGCAATCAGTCCTTGTGAGACAAACTGTGGAGCTACTTGATTGAGAAGTAGTGGCTCCGGTCTCAGAAACTGACATACAGCCAGGTGAGCGATGTGCTGACCACATGCCCCTCCATATCCGCATCCGGTGATGCCTGTGTGCTGAGGATGACACTGCAGCCAGTCAGTGCCGTTGGGCCTTCCAAGGGCTGTTGGGACGAAGCTTAGTTTTTAGATTTTTTTATGACAGTACGGGAAGTTGACCATAGGTCCAAATTTTTGCCAACAGAGGGGACTGATGATGGTGCAGTGTGTCACTGAAACCAGTTGCAGTTGAATAAATAGATTCAAACACACGGCACAGTTGTTGCCATTAATCCTCGTAATTTCTTGTCCAGCAGGTTTGCAACATTTAGATCTTGTTTTGCAAAGGTAGAGAGCTTGAAGCAAGTCAGACTGACCGCAGTAGAAACAATGTTGAATGCGCTATAATGAATCTGATGGTTCTCTCAACAGTTCAGAGATACAGAAAAGGTACTTACATCATGAGCCATCAAAGGTCGATCAAGACGTGTCTTTTATGATCATCCAGTGTGTAGAGTTGGCAAATTTTCATTTTCAACATCCGTTTTTCATTAACCGCTTTAGCAGCTTTATTTTAAACGAAATAGCTATTTATTTTCTTTAGGATTTCTCTGTTCACTACTGCTGTGATAACTTTACATTACTCTGTTTAATAACGAAAAATACGAAACAGTTTTGACACAAGCTTTGCAGACTTCGACATACTCACCGTCGTATTCGAAAGCTGACCGAATTATTTTGACTGTGGCAGCACCCAATGGCCAGAGAACTTTCTAATGACAGAAATATCCAAGAAACGAGGAACCAAGAAATGCAGGTAGCACAAGAGCAGTTGCGGCTGCTGTATAAGAACACAAGAGCACGTGAAGACCCTAACTTTCGACACCTTGTGGATTTATTGGTTATTTTTCTTTGAATGCTGTTAAATGTAACATAGATTTGCAGTTTGAAAGATGCGGCATTTAAATTCATTGCTCTACTGTTCCTCTGGACTCCGTGAAACTTAGAATCAGGGTCGCGAGCACACCTTCAGTTGTGCACATTTTAAGGAGCTTCTGCTCATGTGTAACTCGCGTTGCCTTACAGGACAAATACATACGGATTTGATAAACAATGTGCACGGTTCACGATGTGCACAACCAGCCCTTGCCACTGAACCAGAAGTTTACATCAGTGCCACCAGGTGGTAGCACACTGCAGCAAACTTTCATCCTTTTTTTTTTTTTTCTCTTTATTGTGATTTTGATCACCTTACACAAAGCGGGCTGTCAGCAGCAGAGTACACCGCTCTTCAGCCTTGAGTTGTACAATAAGTAATACACGGAAGTGGCACAGAGAATACAATCAAAATGGTGGGCAAAAAATGTAGACACTTGAAAAACAAAAAACACATGGAGCCGTTCAAGCTGGATGAGAAACATCACTAACACTAGTTGACACGGTGCACAAAACATGGATGATGGCGACGGCACACATGAACAGTGGTGGCGTGATGGCAAACAAACACGAAACACAAATGAAGGCACACACATGAGACACTGATGACGATGATCTCCGGCGCGCGAAAGTCCACGTAGCGTGTGCGAGTCCGGGGACCTGCCAAGAGAGGAGGACGGGGGGTGGGAGAGGGCGAGGGGAGAACAGAGATGCCACGGGCAGTGGAGATAGGGGGGAAGGGAGGAAGGGGGAGGGGAAGCCTGGGGGAAGAGGGGTGGAGGAAGGGGGGGAAAGGAGAGAGAAGGGAGGGAGGGTGCCTAAAGGAAAGGACACAGGAAGTGGGGGGGGAGGATCAAAGTTGATAGGAGGGGTAGATGGAGGGGAGGAGGACATCATCAGGGAGGGGGAGCTGGCGGAAGCCACCTTGGGAAAGGGTAAGGAGGGTGGAGAGATGGAGACCGGATGGGACATGGGAATACAGGTGCAGCAGCGGGCGGGGGTGGGAGAGGATGGGTGAGTGGGTGAGACAAGCGGATGAGGAGGATCCAGTTTGCAGGAGGTGTACAGGATCCGTATCCTTTCAAGGAAAAGGAGGAGGTGGGGGAAGGGGATGAGATCATACAGGATCCGCGTGGGGGAGGGGAGACGGATGCGATAGGCGAGGCGGAGAGCATGGCGTTCAAGGATTTGGAGGGATTTATAAAAGGTAGGGGGGGGGGGCGGAGATCAAGGCCGGATGGGCGTAACAAAGGATAGGGCGGATGAGGGATTTATAGGTGTGGAGGATGGTGGAGGGGTCCAGACCCCACGTACGGCCGGAAAGGAGCTTGAGGAGATGGAGTCGGGAGCGTGCCTTGGCTTGGATCGTCCGGAGATGGGGAGTTCAGGAGAGGCGACGGTCGAGGGTGACGCCAAGGTACTTAAGGGTGGGAGTGAGGGCGATAGGACGGCCATAGATGGTGATATAGAAATCAAGGAGGCGGAAGGAAGGGGTGGTTTTGCCTACAATGATCGCCTGGGTTTTGGAGGGATTGACCTTGAGCAACCACTGGTTGCACCAAGCGGTGAACCGGTCAAGATGGGATTGGAGAAGGTGTTGGGAGCGCTGCAGTGTGGGGGCAAGGGCAAGGAAGGCGGTGTCATCGGCAATCTGGAGGAGGTGGATGGGGGTGACGGCGGCGGCATGTCCGCCGTATACAGAAGGTACAGAAGGGGGGAGAGGACGGAGCCTTGGGGCACACCGGCGGAGGGGAAAAAGGTGTAGGAGTCGGTGTTATGGATGGTGACATAGGAAGGACGGTGGGAGAGAAAGGAGCCGATCAGACAGACGTAGTTAATGGGAAGGGCAAAGGTTTTGAGCTTGAAGAGGAGACCAGAATGCCATACGCGGTCATAAGCTCGTTCGAGGTCCAGGGAGAGGAAGATTGCGGAGCGACGGGAATTAAGCTGGTCGGAAAGGAGATGAGTGAGGTGAAGGAGAAGATCGTCGGAAGAGAAGGACGGCTGAAAGCCACACTGGGTAACGGGAAGAGGCAGTGCTGGCGGAGATGCTGATGGATGCGACGGGTGAGGATAAATTCCAGGACCTTACTGAAGACCGAGGTAAGGCTGATGGGACCGTAGGAGGAGACGGCGGACGGCGGTTTGCCAGGTTTAAGGAACATCAGGATACGGGAGGTTTTCCACAAGTCGGGGTAGTAACCGGGGGACAGGACTACATTGTAGAGCCTGGCCAGGATGGAGAGGAAAGAGACAGGAGCTTCACGAAGGTGACGGTAGGTGACACGATCGTGACCAGGAGCGGTGTTGCGTTTCGTGCGGAGTGTAGCAATGAGATCCTGTGTAGTGAAACTTTTATCCCTGTTCGCTCGGCATAAATCCTGCTAGATGATAGCACATTCGTCAGATATGCTAATTAACTCAGTATCGTATACTGTAGTAAAGTTAAATCGGACGTCAGTATATGTTAAGGCTGTGCCAACAGTAAACCTATTTTGAGGGTTTTTAATGAGATGTAGTATATTAAGTCATGAATTTTGTTGTTGTTGTGGTCTTCAGTCCAGAGACTGGTTTGATGCAGCTCTCCATGCTACTCTATCCTGTGCAAGCTTCTTCATCTCAAAGTATTTACTGCAACCTACATCCTTCTGAATCTGTTTAGTGTATTCATCTCTTGGTCTCCCTCTACGATTTTTACCCTCCACGCTGCCCTCCAATGCTAATTTGTGATCCCTTGATGCCTCAAAACATGTTCTACCAACCGGTCCCTTCTTTTTGTCAAGTTGTGCCACAAACTCCTCTTCTCCCCAATTCTATTCAACACCTCCTCATAAGTTATGTGATCTACCCATCTAATCTTCAGCATTCTTCTGTAGCACCACATTTCGAAAGCTTCTATTCTCTTCTTGTCCAAACTATTTATCGTCCATGTTTCACTTCCATACATGGCTACACTCCATACAAATACTTTCAGAAACGACTTCCTGACACTTAAATCTATACTCGATGTTAACAAATTTCTCTTCTTCAGAAACGCTTTCCTTCCCATTGCCAGTCTACATTTTATATCCTCTTTACTTCGACCATCATCAGTTATTTTGCTCCCTAAATAGCAAAACTCCTTTACTACTTTAAGTGTCTCATTTCCTAATCTAATTCCCACAGCATCACCCGACTTAATTCGACTACATTCCATTATCCTCGTTTTGCTTTTGTTGATGTTCATCTTATATCCTCCTTTCAAGACACTGTCCATTACGTTCAACTGCTCTTCCAAGTCCTTTGCTGTCTCTGACAGAATTACAATGTCATCGGCGAACCTCAAAGTGGGACCTCGAAAAACGTGAATAGCACTATCGCGGCGCAATAAACCACAACTTCAATAGGGCTCGATATTGTCGCTGTCCTAGTCGCGCTGGTAGACGTTTTCCTTCTTGCACGACACATAACACAATCTACTCAGTAAATAACAAACATTCAAACGCGTTGACCTATGTGAAAATTCGACTGCCCCTTAACTTTGTCTTTTGCTAATATTTCGCATGCAAACCGTTACAGCCGCAATATTTGCAGACGATCAAGTTTGGTTACGACAGTTGTTGTTGTTGTGGTCTTCAGTCCTGAGAATGGTTTGATGCAGCTCTCCATGCTACTCTATCCTGTACAAGCTTCTTCGTCTCCCAGTAACTACTGCAGCCTACATCTTTCTGAATCTGCTTAGTGTATTCATCTCTTGGTCTCCCTCTACCATTTTTACCCTCAACGCTGCCCTCCAATACTAAATTGGTGATCCTTCGATGTCTCAGAACATGTCCCATCAACCGGTCCCTTCTTCTAGTCAAGTTGTGCCACAAGCTCCTCTTCTCCCCAACTCTATTCAATACCTCCTCATTAGTTATGTGATCTACCCATCTAATCTTCAGCATTCTTCTGTAGCACCACATTTCGAAAGCTTCTATTCTCTTCTTGTCTAAACTATTTATCGTTCACGTTTCACTTCCATACATGGCTACACTCCATACAAATACACTCCTGGAAATTGAAATAAGAACACCGTGAATTCATTGTCCCAGGAAGGGGAAACTTTATTGACACATTCCTGGGGTCAGATACATCACATGATCACACTGACAGAACCACAGGCACATAGACACAGGCAACAGAGCATGCACAATGTCGGCACTAGTACAGTGTATATCCACCTTTCGCAGCAATGCAGGCTGCTATTCTCCCATGGAGACGATCGTAGAGATGCTGGATGTAGTCCTGTGGAACGGCTTGCCATGCCATTTCCACCTGGCGCCTCAGTTGGACCAGCGTTCGTGCTGGACGTGCAGACCGCGTGAGACGACGCTTCATCCAGTCCCAAACATGCTCAATGGGGGACAGATCCGGAGATCTTGCTGGCCAGGGTAGTTGACTTACACCTTCTAGAGCACGTTGGGTGGCACGGGATACATGCGGACGTGCATTGTCCTGTTGGAACAGCAAGTTCCCTTGCCGGTCTAGGAATGGTAGAACGATGGGTTCGATGACGGTTTGGATGTACCGTGCACTATTCAGTGTCCCCTCGACGATCACCAGCGGTGTACGGCCAGTGTAGGAGATCGCTCCCCACACCATGATGCCGGGTGTTGGCCCTGTGTGCCTCGGTCGTATGCAGTCCTGACTGTGGCGCTCACCTGCACGGCGCCAAACACGCATACGACCATCATTGGCACCAAGGCAGAAGCGACTCTCATCGCTGAAGACGACACGTCTCCATTCGTCCCTCCATTCACGCCTGTCGCGACACCACTGGAGGCGGGCTGCACGATGTTGGGGCGTGAGCGGAAGACGGCCTAACGGTGTGCGGGACCGTAGCCCAGCTTCATGGAGACGGTTGCGAATGGTCCTCGCCGATACCCCAGGAGCAACAGTGTCCCTAATTTGCTGGGAAGTGGCGGTGCGGTCCCCTACGGCACTGCGTAGGATCCTACGGTCTTGGCGTGCATCCGTGCGTCGCTGCGGTCCGGTCCCAGGTCGACGGGCACGTGCACCTTCCGCCGACCACTGGCGACAACATCGATGTACTGTGGAGACCTCACGCCCCACGTGTTGAGCAATTCGGCGGTACGTCCACCCGGCCTCCCGCATGCCCACTATACGCCCTCGCTCAAAGTCCGTCAACTGCACATACGGTTCACGTCCACGCTGTCGCGGCATGCTACCAGTGTTAAAGACTGCGATGGAGCTCCGTATGCCACGGCAAACTGGCTGACACTGACGGCGGCGGTGCACAAATGCTGCGCAGCTAGTGCCATTCGACGGCCAACACCGCGGTTCCTGGTGTGTCCGCTGTGCCGTGCGTGTGATCATTGCTTGTACAGCCCTCTCGCAGTGTCCGGAGCAAGTATGGTGGGTCTGACACACCGGTGTCAATGTGTTCTTTTTTCCATTTCCAGGAGTGTACTTTCAGAAATGACTTCCTGACACTTAAATCTATACTCTATGTTAACAAATTTCTCTTCTTCAGAAACGCTTTCCTTGCCATTGCCAGTCTACATTTTATATCCTCTCTACTTCGACCATCATCAGTTATTTTGCTCCCCAAATAGCAAAACTCCTTTACTACTTTAAGTGTCTCATTTCCTAATCTAATTCCCTCAGCATCACCCGACTTAATTCGACTACATTCCATTATCCTTGTTTTGCTTTTGTTGATGTTCATCTTATACCCTCCTTTCAAGACACTGTCCATTCCGTTCAACTGCTCTTCCAAGTCCCTTGCTGTCTCTGACAGAATTACAATGTCATCAGCGAACCTCAAAGTTTTTATTTCTTCTCCATGGATTTTAATACCTACTCCGAATTTTTCTTTTGTTTCCTTTATTGCTTGCTCAATATACAGACAGTTTCCTTTCCACCTCTAGCACGTAGTGGTAATTTTCTTAGAAATAAAAACCACGTTCTTCTTGTCTCAACTGAGATATATCGTACATTTGCCAGAAAATAATAACTTTGACCGAGAGACAGCATTTTGAAATTATAGCGAAAAAACACGGTAGACCGCAACTCGTTGCCCCGTATCGCTAGCACATAACTCATTCATAAACATTGGTATAGATAATTTCATTTTCACATCCTTTTTCAGTGCGGTCATGCACTGTTCTCCACAGTACTTGGAGTTCAGCTACTCTTTCTTGAATGGATACCAACAAAACAACTATGTATCTCCCATTTTGTACTAGATCAAGAAAGGTACGAGAAGCTCTCGGTTAGCCTGTATTCCGCGGTTCTTAATAAAAATTGCGGCAAATAAAGTATGCTGTAACTGACTAATTTTCATGCCGACAATCCAGTAGGTAGCAGCTCAGTTACTACGTGATAACTAAAGAATAGGACTTCGTCTGCAAGCTCTGTCGACAGGCTACAACAAATGACAATCTACAAACAATTTCGCTACAAATGATCCTCATACTGTACGAAGTTCAGCAAAAGTTATTGATGTGTTACAGTCGAGTAACATGTCTTTGTGTCTGTGATAACATTTTATCTGATAAAAATATGAGAGTGGTGTAATATCTGTGGGTAACGTAAAACAATGAAAAATGCTAGGTTGCATCTTGCTTCCCTGTCGAACTAAAGGTCTCCTTTATAAATGAATGGCGGAATGGGTGAGACCAGAGGACGGTCGACCCAGATAGGACTGTGCATTGTTGTCAGATAACTTCTCCCATGTACAGTATTACCAGAGTTCTCCAGTATGGAGGAAGTAACCCATTTATGCTAGTTTAAGCTCAGGTAAACAATCAAAATGGCGAAGGTAGCCTATTTTTGAAACGATGAGAAATTCATATTTTGTCGAGAATAAATCGGAAAAATTCATTCATTCTATTAAGTTAAACTGATGGATTATTAAATAGTTTACTCGTCCTAAGCTAAAATGGTACATTATTTTATATCTATATTCCACATCACTAATGTTTCAACCCCCCAAAAAAAGTAATCGTTAAAAATATTCCATAATTTCACTATTTTGAAGTGATACACAAGTGACTCACAGGTGGCTCATTGCCTCACACTTCGAGTGTTCGACTCTTAGCAAAGCAATTTTGGGCACTTTCGTAGATTCAGCACTTCCTTTCATATTTTTTGTTATTGTTCAGCTCTGTTTCTTGCACAACAAATTCCGTAACGACTTTCATTATAAGGAAACCGAAAATTTCAAAAACATACGGGTACAGCTGTAATTCACGACATTTCGCATATACATTTTTGCGATATCAACTGTCTTTTTTCCGGCAATGAGGGCAGTGACTAACATAAAGTTCTGAGGCTCTGTTGTCTCACATCTCATGCATATCACATTACAATCTCACCTTGCATTTTTGAATCCAGACAACAACAGTTTTCGCTAGTTCCATACTTTCCAAGTGTCTCGCTCTCCTCTTCCAACAGTTTCCAAAATGCAAGTGCCTATTACTCGGAACCGAGTCTTGTTATCATCTTTAAGGCATTTCGTGCAGCCGGATGACGTCTTCAACAACTACCGATATTCTGGAGGTGCACACACCGTCATTTGCAAACTACAAATGCAAAGACCTGGGCAAGGAAACTGAAAACCTCGGCATGCGGGGCGCGCGCGCGCGCGCGCGCGCGCGCACACACACACACTGTGAACAACTAGCGCCACTATACAATCGATGGCCAACGTCAGAAGCTCTCTATCGTGAATATTAACTACAAGCGGTTGAGCAAGTGGCATTAACTCTCTCCCTCTGTTGTTTGACCAGGACTAGAGCTGGAAATTAAGTAGAATTCAAGCAAAAATTCCGTATCTATTTATAAGGTCCAAAAAACTAAACTCCGCCCGAACAGACCATGAAGGCCCAACGTACTGACTGCCGCCGTGCCACCCTTAGCCCACAGGCGTCACTGGATGCGGATATGGAAGGGCATGTGGTCAGCACAGCGCTCTCCCGGCCATTTTGTCAGTATAAGAGACCGGAGCCGCTGCTTATCAATCAAGTAGCTCCTCGGTTTGCCCACAAGGGCTGAGTGCACCCCGCTTGCCAACAGCGGTCGGCAGTCCGGACGGTCACCCATCCAAGTGCTAGCCCAGCCCGACAGCGCTTAACTTCGGTGATCTGACGAGGACCGGTGTTACCACTGTGGCAAGGCCGTTGGCTAGTTATGAGGTCACCTGTCAATTTAATCTCAACTGCTCCCTTAACAACACTGTCCCAACAGCTGAACCCGCTCGCCAGAATCTCTGTGCTGTTATATTCCACTGGATGACCATTAAGCGTGTGTGTCGCTTACGCTCAGGACATCGGTTTCCACGGTCCTGATGGTCTGACCAATATACATCATCCCAAAACAGCAAGGGATATGGTAGACACCCGCTTCACGCTAACCCAGATAATTATTTATAGACCCCGCAGACACGGTCAATCGTGTTGGAAATACTACAAAACGGTCGTAGACTTAAATGTCACCTCTTCATTTTCATCGTCCACTCGAGTCACAGATGGTAAGTACCACAAAGCGCGTCAAATCTGTCTTTCCAAATATGAAGAAACCATTATGAAGAATGATCCCAGTTGACATCGGAAAGACATATTAGGCGGGCGTTGAGCTGTTGATCAACCGTGAATCGAGTGTACGGTGAAAGTAACGAGGTGATACCTAAGTCTAAGACTGTCACCTGAGAACATTCTTCATGATAGTTCCTTCACGTTTGGTCTATATTATTGCAACACCAGCTTGATGCTGTGTAAGGTCATTGTGTATGATAGATGGTCATCTGTACTTATTGTAACGCTGTGGGCTTTCGAACCATCTAATAGAAACACGAATAGCTTTTCCATCTAATGTTTTCTCCTTCTCTTCCTATGATGATGATCTGAAAGACGAAACAGGTAGAGAATAAAGGTTTTTTTGTACAGATGATAGTTAAAGATGCTGTTCTTTAAATATGACACTTTTCGATCTAACCAAAAGTTTGCCCCAGTGATGCAAAGAATCTAATAGCTAAAAAAATTACCTTCACACACAAATTTAAATCATGATTGGCTGACAACTCTTTTAACTCCATAGAAAAATTTCTGAATGTGTAATGTGTGTTTGAATGTGTCTGGTGGAGGGGGATGAGGAGGGAGGGAGGGAGAGAGAGAGAGAGAGAGAGAGAGAGAGAGCGAGAGAGAGACTGGACATCCGTATGTACGAAATAGTCGTACCTGATAGTCTAGCGGTAAAGCACGTGACGAAACCGAGAGGTTGCGGGATCGAATTCCGGCAGGACCAGGGATTTTTTACTTTGAGTTTTAACTCACCCTACACCACTAAACGATGTGAGGCGTCGCCGGAAACTACACGTGGTTCGGGTTCTACTGTAAACTGTGTGTCTCCTTTCCCCGGATTGTTAACTTGGGTAGGTTAGGGACACGCAAGTCGCCGATGTGGCGACCAATTGAAAGTTTTGCATCAGTTCAATGACCAATACGAAATTATGGCTCAAAACCATATCAACCAAAACCACTGAAAATAAACGCAAAATATATATATTTAAAACAGCAGATAAAAATTTGCTTGATGCCCTCCTAAGAGAGAGTCTCCATTCCTTCCAAGCTAATTATGTTAGTGTAGACCAGATACGGCTCAAATTAAAAAAAAAAAAAATCAAATGGCTCTGAGCACTAAGGGACTTAACATCTGTGGTCATCAGTCCCCTAGAACTTAGAACTAATTAAACCTAACCAACCTAAGGACATCACACACATCCATGCCCGAGGCAGGATTCGAACCTGCGACCGTAGCGGTCACGCGGTTGCAGACTGAAGCGCCTAGAACCGAATGGCCACACCGGCCGGCCAATTTCAAAGGTACAGTATCGGCAGCAATAGATAGATTCATACCGCATAAGTTAATAAGAGACGGGACTGATCCACCACGGTACACAAAACACTTCAGAACACTGTTGCAGAAGCAACGAAAAAAGCATGCTAAATTCTGAAGAACGCAAAATCCCCAAGACTGGCTAAGTTTCACGGAACCTCGAAATTTAGTGCGGACGTCAATGCGAGATGCTTTTAATAGTTTCCACAGTGAAATATTGTCTCAAAATATGGTAGAAAACCCAAAGAGTGTGGCAAAAAGCAGTCAAAACCGTCACTGCGTGATAGCGATGGGAATGTTACCGATGATGGTGCCACTAAAGCGGAGTTACTAAATACAGTGTTCCGAAATTCCTCACGAAAGAAGACGAAGTAAATATTCCAGAATTCGAAACCAGAACAGCTGTTAGCAAGAGTGACATAAAAGTAGATATCTTAGGCGTTGCGAAACAATTCAAATCACTTAAGAAATGCAAGTCTTCCGGTCCAAATGGTATACCAATCAGGTTCCTCTCAGAATATGCAGATACAATAGCGCCTTTCTTAGCAATCATATACAACCGCTCACTTGGCGAAAGGTCTGTTCCTAAAGACTGGAAAGTAACACAGGTCACACCAATATTCAAGAAGGGAAATAGGAGTAACCCACTGAATTACAGGCCCATATCACTGACCTCAATTTGCAGTGGGATTTTGGAACATATACTGTACTCGAACATTATGAATCACCTTAAGAAAATGACTTATTGATACATAACCAACACGGATTCAGAAAATATCTTTATTCCCATGAAGTAATGAATGCTGTCGACAAGGGATCTCAGATCGATTCCATATTCCTAGATTTCCAGTAGATTTTTCATAACGTTCCTCACAAGCGACTATTAATCAAATTGTATGCATATGGAGTATCGTCTCAGTTGTGTGACTGGATTCGTGATTTCCTCTCAGAGAGGTCACAGTTCGTAGTGATAGACGGTAAACCATCGAGTAGAACAGAAGTGATATCTGACGTTCCGCAAGGTAGTGTCATAGGCCATCTGCTGTTCCTGATTTATATATATGATCTAGGTGTTAATCTGAGCAGCCCCCTAAGATTGTTTGCAGATGACGCTATAATTTACCGTCTAGTAAAATCATCAGATGATCAATTCCAATTACAAAATGATCTAGAGAGAATTTCTGTATGGTGCGAAAAGTGGCAATTGGCACTAAACAAAGAAAAGTGCGGGGTCATCCACATGGGTACTAAAAGAAATCCGATAAATTTTGGGTACACGATAAATCGCACAAATGTAAGGGCTGTCAGTTCGACTAAATACCTAGGAATTACAATTACGAGCAACTTAAATTGAAAAGACCACATAGATAATACTGTGGGGAAGGTGAAACAAAGACTGCGCTTTGTTGGCAGAACACTTAGAAGATGCAACAAACCCACTAAAGAGACAGCCTACATTACACTTGTCCGCCCTCTGCTGGAATATTGCTGCTCGGTATTGGAGCCTTACCAGGTAGGATTGACGGAGGACATCGAAAAAGTGCAAAGAAGGGCAGCTCGTTTTGTGTTATAGCGCAACAGGGGTGAGAGTGTCACTGATATGATACGCGATTTGGGGTGGCAGTCACCGAAACAAAGGCGGTTTTCTTTGCGGCGTGATCTATTTACGAAATTTCAATCACTAACTTTCTCTTCAGAATGCGAATATATTTTGTTGACACCCACCTACGTAGGGAGAAATGATCATCATAATAAAATAAGAGAAATCAGGGCTCGAACGGAAAGATTTACGTGTTCCTTTTAACCATGCGCTATTCGAGAGTGGAATTGTAGAGAAGTAGTATGAAAATGGTGTGATGAACCCTCTGCCAGGCACTTAAGTGTGAACTACAGAGTAACCATGTAGATGTAGAACTGGCGGGAGATAAGCGTGTATGTATCTGACATCATCAGACGAGGGAGACACAGCGATGCGTATTATTTCTTAAATATTTTAATGATCTTAATCGAAACATAATGTAATAACAACTAGGTGAGAATCGGCTTGGGTCGACTAGCAACCATCATGATATCATGCTTACAATATAATTCGTATCTAAAAGTAGTGTTAACAAGCACAACATCGTCACTTAGCGTAACTTGCCAATATTCAAAAGCTGGTCACAGCGTGACTGTTAAGCGTGTAAAAGCACTAGGAGACTGGTACAGACGACTGTTTTACTTTTTATATGAGTATATTGCATTAGAAAACGCTTTTTAACGGTACTGGACAACATGAAATATTGTATATTGTTCTGTTTTCACACCATATATCTGTTTCCTCTTCCGCTCTTTTTTTCGGCATCACCAAGGCAAAATGAGTTTCGTCCGAGCTCCACAAATTCGAATCACATACTGATATTGGTATAAATGTGGTTGGAGGCGAAAGGGGTTTGGCAAGTTTACAGCAAAGACTTGATCAGGCATGCGTGTCAAACTTGCAGCTACATGTAGGGCTACCTCAAGTAACCAAGTTTCAATCCATGTGCTGCCATCTACTCTCTTCCATTGTTTTCTTAATTATCCAGCAACTCGTGGATTTTTTCTTCGCGAAACACCACATGAGATGTTTTGAACGATCTCTTTTTGAATTTTAGAAAAGGAGACGAACACCACGTCTCGCGCTGCCTGACGTTAATTCCAGCGACGCAGTCGGCAGAATTTCCGTGGCAAGCTACGACTACGGCAGTGGTCAGACAGATAGCGACTGGGCGAATATACGGAGCACGTACCAGAGCTAACAACTCTCAATGGGGCTGGATCAGTTTCTCACGTTAAGGAAGAGCGAACGTGACATAACTACACATCGGATTCTGTCCTTGACTTCCACGTACTCCAGGGTCTATCATGCGTCATGCATAGCGTCCAGTTTCCATATTCGTGGTCCAATCTTTTTGAATGCGCAACTTCCCTCACATATCAGCATCTTGACGTGGGAGCAGTGAAACTGTTTGACTGGTAAAATACGTTAAGAGTCTATAAAATCACTCAATACTTTGGTCTGTTATGGACACACTGTTTTTCACAACAATGTAATTCCACAGAAAAAGACGGCACATGGGCAAGCCATCTTCAGAGCTGTAATTATATGGATTACATGGGCTAATTCTCAATATCTGCATTAAATACACACGTAATAATTGAGTACTTGTAAGCTACGGAGATGGCTGAAAGTAGCCGGTACCGGCCATAAACAATTCTGATTAGCGCCCTATCACACTCACTTAGAGACCAGACCGCGGGGACCGATCTCAACGATAGTGTAGACAGAGTACCTAGTGCTCTACATTACGATTACTTTCAGCGAAAAGACTACAAGCGACAACGAGTGCAGGAGGCGAATTACTCAGCAGACAGTGTTAGCGAACAGACAACAGTAGTAGTAGTAGCAGATGGGACAACAGCGGCACAGACGAAGAGGGACCGACAGAGAATAGGGACTAAATTTAAACTACTAACATAGCATAGATGATATATTAGAATTGATAACTTCTAACGAGGATGAATGCTATAGCTTAGACATGGAACAGTACCGCCCACTACGTTATATAAATACACACACACATGGTAGATGTCTAAGGAACCTAAAATAGTATATTTATAAACAGGGTTATGATTAAACGTATCCATGTGTACCGCCTAACAATAAAAGTGATGCACTCAGAAGGAAAGGTATGTCAATGCAGCTTCGTAGACGTACACACGATAGGAGTGTGTGTAAATGATTAGGATTGCAATTCTCTACAACAGGCAGAGCGGCACCAGAGTGCATTAGCGTCTTTCGTGTTTAGTGTTGTTACAATGTTTAGTACGTTATACTAGGCGCGTGAATAGCGTTAGGTGTTGAGTAATCACCGTGAAGGACACGGAGACGCCAAGTTCTCGTGTGAGACAGCGTTACCACCACCTGACAGAGTTTGAACTGTGGAGACCTGACAGAGATTTCAGTCGACCACTTCTGACCACCACTAGGGAGAATCGCGGTAGTGCCCACCAAACACATTGCAACCCGTTCATAACTGCGCCTGCCATAAAAGAACAAGTAATGGCCTTCCTGCCCATATTTACGAAATGGATTCGCATTTTGCGAATCTGGACTGACGTCAGCTATTTGCGACACAAGAAAATATTGTTCCCGACCGGCAAACGAACCAGAATTCCTCACTTATCGCGAGTGGTCAACTTAACCACTTCCGCTATCCGTGCACGTCTCAAGAATATTATGGAATCCACAACCGTTACATTCGCGCATTTCGTGATTTCTGTACAGGAAGAGATAAATATTTTATCATCATTTCAACCCGTCGAGGCGTGGATACATTATTGATTGTTACAGAGTCTGTGTTTGTACAGTGTCTGTATCTTCATATTACATTGTTATGTGAAGATGCATGCACATATTAAACACAGACTGATGCATTAGCTCCATACTTAACAATCATAAACAACCGTTTGCTCGACGAAGGATCCGCACCCAAAGACTGGAAAGTTGCGCAGATCACACAAATATTCTAGAAAGGTAGTAGGAGAAAGCCCCTTAATTACAGGCCCATATCATCAACGTCGATATGCAGCAGGATTCTGGAACAAATATTGTGTTCGAACATTATGAATTACCTCGAAGAAAACGGTCTACTGACACACAGTAAACATGGGCTTAGAAAACGTCGTTCTCGTTAAACGCAACTAGCTGTATATTCGAATGAAGTGTTGACTACTATTGACATGGGCTTTTTTGATCTATTCCGTATTTCTGGATTTCCGGAAGGCTTTTGACAGTGTTCCACACAAGCGGCTTGTAGTGAAATTGCGTGCTTATGGAATAACGTGATGACTGGGTGTTGTGTGTTCATCATCATTTCATCATCATTGACTCGCAAGTCGCCGAAGTGGCGTCAACTAAAAAGGACTTGCAATACGGCGGCCGAACTTCCCCGCATGGGGCCTCCCGGCCAACAATGCCATACGATCATTTCATTTCATCGTCTCAGTTATGTGACTGGATTTGTGACTTCCTATCAGAGAGGCCACAGTTCATAGTAATTGAAGGAAAGTCATCGAGAAAAACAGAAGTGATTCCTGGCGTTTCCCTAGGTAGTGTTATAGGATCTTCGCCGTTCCTTATCTATATAAATTTGGGAGATAATCTGACCAGCCGTCTTAGGTTTTTTGCAGATGACCCTGTCGTTTAACGACTAATCAAGTCATCAAAAGACCAAAACTAATTGCAAAACGATTTAGAAAATATATCTGAATGGTGCGAAAATTAGTAGTTGACCTTAAATAACGAAAAGTGTGAGGTCATCCACATGAGTGTTAAAAGGAATTCGTTAAACTTCGGTTACACGGTAAATCAGTCAAATCTAAAGGCCGTAAATTCAAATAAATACCCAGGAATTACAATTACGAACAACTTAAATTGGAAAGAACACATAGAAAATGTTGTGGGGAAGGCTAACCAAGAACTGCGTTTTATTGGCAGGACACTGAAAATGAGATGTCGTGTGGCTAGGGCCTCCCGTCGGGTAGAACTTTCGCCTGATGCAGGTCTTTCGAGTTGACGCCACTTCGGCGACCTGCGCGTCGATGGGGATGAAATGATGATGATTAGGACAACACAACACCCAGTCCCTGAGCGGAGAAAATCTCCGACCCAGCCGGGAATAGAACCCGTGCCCTTAGGATTGACATTCTGTCACGCTGACCACTTTTTTATTTTTTTTGTTTTTTTATTTTTTTGTTTTTGAAAACAAAAAATTAAAATTTTCAGTCGAGGGAAGACTTTTTTATTTTCTTTTTTTCTTTTTTCTATTTTTTATATTTTTTTAATTTTTATTGACGCTACCTTTTTTTAATGTAGGTGGGGGAGGTCGGGGAAGGCAGAGCGATCAGGGGTCGTAACCCGAGGCCTGGTCGTAGTGTCCCCCTCGTCCGTGAAGGAATCAAGGATGGGAAGGGGAAATCTTTTGTGGGAATTATTATTTATTTATTTATTTTTATTTGCTGTTTTTAATACATTCTTAATGTGGTTTTACTTTATACCACAACAAAAACAAATGTATCTAGCACCGCATCGTGCTCTGAGAAAAAGAAAACAATATCTCGGCACGTTCCTACACCGAGGTAATGTATAAGGGAAAAAAAAAGTGCTTCATACAGGATGCAGAAGGGTGTGTCGCTACTCTCCTTACGCTTCATCACCCAGGTACGTCTTCACGTATATCATGTTATTCCACCGAGAATCGAACTTAGTCTTGTCAGCTCACTCAATGGGTATCGTCTCCTACCTGTGGATGATCCAGCTGCGTGGAGGGTCGCGTAGGGCACTCCCTAAGTAATTAGAAAAATACTGTCTGTATTTTGGGTTCCTTACGATCTTGCAATGTCGTTCTTGTAGGTAGTTCCAAAAGTCTAATACATCTTTAGGTCCATCGTGAAATAAGTAGTGTACCGCATGCGCACGGATCCACGTGACAGCGTTGGTCTTGGCGCGCGGGAAATAGTGTTGATCCGGAAACAGTAGAAACCGAGGTGTAATGTGTTCCGGAGTCACTCGTAGAAAATACGACAAAATTTGTCGCACCAAGCGCCATACGTCTTCTGCCGCGCCACATGTGAGACGGTGTTCTTCCGTGTCTGGTATCCCGCAGTCTACGCAGAGAGGCGATTCCGCCATGTTTATCTTGTGGAGGCGTGATCGGGTGATCTGTTTACCATTGACTGTGATGTACCATGTGGATCTGACGGCTGTGTCCAGTGTAACCGCGTGAATCGTCTTCCACACCACCTTCCAATTAACCTGAGGGCTTTTGGTCTCCACGATGTTTGGTGGGCGCCTCTGCTGTAGGACATGATATATATCCTGCGCCGACGCCTGTTCCGTCGGTGGTACTGCGATACGGACATAGCTGTGTTCAATGTAAAAGTTCCCGAAGTAATGGAAGGGTGGGGGTATGTCTTGCGTCGTCAGTGGGGGCATAAGGGAGGGCGGAGCTAAGGACTCCAACAGCAAACCTGTCAAACGTTCCGGGTGGTGGCGCCACAGCTTGATGTGTGAGCTGACATACAGGGACACAGCTCTGTCGTGGACATGGACTAGACCAAGACCTCCCCTTTCTGGGGGAAGGGTCAGTGACTCATAACTGACTTTGAAGAGCATGCCGGTACTGACGTAGGCTCCGAATGACGCTAATAGACGGCGAGCCATCTGTAACGGCATTGGGAGAACACGCGCTATATGTGGAAGGCGCGATGCGAGGTAAACATTGACGAAGTGTGTCCTTTGGAGAATGTCGAGGGTCCGAAGACGAAGGTTGAAGATCTGGACCCGAATTTGTTGTAATAAGCGGCGGTAGTTAAGAGCCGCAGTGCGCCGTATGTCGTCGTGAAACTCTATTCCGAGACATTTGATAGTGCCACGAAGCTGTAGGGGTTCGACACACGCTGGGGTCAACCCGTCTCCTATGGCCATGGCGACCGATTTGGCGACGTTGAGACAGCTGCCGGAAGCCACACCGTACGTGGTAATCCATTCTAGTGCTCTGTTGACATCGTCGCGATTGCGGAACACGAGAACCAGGTCGTCTGCATATGCTGTACAGCGAAATGTGACGTCGCGTAGGGTAAGACCGGTGAGGCGTTGACGGAGACCACAGAGGAGCGGTTCCAGTACCAGAGCATATAGTAACGTCGACAAGAGGCAGCCTTGACGCACGGAGCGGAAAATCGGGAGGGACTGCGAGAGACGCCCGTTAACGAGCACTTTGGAAGTCGCCCCTCGGAGGAGGCGCATCACGACGTCTGTGAATTGCTGTGGGTACTGCATGTGCTGGAGAACGGACGTTAGGTACGCGTGATCCACTCGATCAAAAGCTTGGCTAAAATCTAGTGATGCCAGCGCTCCCGGGATGCGGCGTGCTCTGGCTAGGGCTATTAAGTCACGGTATCGACACAGTGCTGTGTGGATGTTGTTGATACCCCCTATGGAAGTCTGATCTGGCGAGATGACGTAAGGTAGGGTCGGTCGTAGACGGTTTGCTAATAGTCTGGTGAATATCTTCATGTCGCAGTTGACGAGTGTTAGCGGGCGGTAATCTTGTATTCGAGCCCCACCTTTAGGCTTGTGAACCGGTATAATTATTCCTTCTACGAAGGTCGCAGGGAGCGGCACCGCGGGGGACATAAACTCCCGACAGATGTCTGTTAACTTGGGAGCCAGTAAATACTGGAAAGTTCTATAAAACTCCACAGGGAGCCCGTCGGGGCCAGGAGACTTATTCGCCGCTCCTTTACCGATGGCGTCGATAACTTCGTCTTCCGTAATGTCGTTCAATAATTCAGTTTGGAAATCCTGTGGGACAATGCCGTAAACCAGTTGTGAGACTGCTGTCACCGTCGTCGGGTCGGAACATTGATCAGAATAAAGTCGTGCGTAATGGTCGAAGAAGGCTGCAGCAATATCGCGTTGTGTGGTGTGATGATGGCCGTCCTCAGTGGTGATGGCATGTATCAGCGCCCGTCTTCGCAGTGTACGTTCTCAGATGACGTGGTACATGGTGGGTCGTTCCGTTGCGAGTCTGTCTTGTGTCCGTGCTCGGACGATCGTCCCTTCGAGGTGTCGGCGCATATGGGCTACGATCTGTGCTTTCGCACGCTGAACTGTCAGCTGTCGTTCCGGTGTGGGTGGCAAGGAGGCGCATTCGCGAAGAACGGTGAAATAAAAATCAAGGGTCTGCCGCCTCCAAGCAGCATTCTCACGACCATACGTAATAAAGGTTCGCCGTAGGGCCGGCTTGGTGCAGGTTAACCACCAACTAATCGACGTAGGATACGTTGGGAGGCGGCGGACGCACAAACTCCACGTGTCTTCGATGGCGCGTCGACAATCCGGAGAAGCGAGATGAGCAAGGTTTAATTTCCAGGGATGTCGGCTGCGCCACACCTGTTGGCGACGAAGGGCGACGGCACATATATAGGCCTCGTGATCAGAAAAGGCTACTGGCCACACCTCCGCGTCACTCACCGTTGCCGCGAGAGAACGGGAGACGTAAATCCTATCGATGCGACTAGACGAGTGACTCGTGAAATGGGTGTATCCCGGTCTATTTCCTCGGACATGTTCCCATGTATCTACCAGCTGGAGATCGCCGATGAGTGTCCCAAGTTCGGGGCACGGTGAATGGCGTGGCAGCTGATCTTTAGGTGCTTGGGTGCAATTGAAATCGCCCCCTAATATCAAGTCATTGTGCCTGCCATGAAAAAGCGGTGCTATT
The DNA here is from genome assembly GCF_023898315.1 of Schistocerca nitens. Lineage (NCBI taxonomy): Eukaryota > Metazoa > Arthropoda > Insecta > Orthoptera > Acrididae > Schistocerca > Schistocerca nitens. The sequence goes on from NC_064614.1 coordinate 305,525,487, forward strand.
CCTTCTGCGAAGAAAAGCGATCGGTCACGATGGCGATTCGTTCCGGAAGGGGCGTACACACTGATAAACCGGACGCCTTGCGCCGTTACGGCCATTCCTCTAGCGTCGGGGAGATATCGGACTTCGTCCGCCTCGAGGCCCTCTCTGAGGAGAATGGCGACTCCACTGTTAGTTGGCGATGCGTGGGACACATGAGCCGTATAACCATACATACCCGGGAAATCGGCGACGAAGACTTCTTGGAGAAAGACAATGTCAACGTCTGCTGCATTGATCATGTCTTGGAGCAGCGACAACTTCGTACGTGTCCGAATGGTGTTAATGTTGATGGTCGTTAAGCGATAGGTCTGTAGATCGTCTCCTGCGGTGGGGGCTGCCGTCAGTGTCGCCGTAAAAGGTGGGGCCTGTGATCTGCTGGCCGCGTCCGCGCCGTCATCTGTTGCTACTCGGGAGGGGCCGAGGTGTGGGAGGAGAGAGCCCTCTCCTCATCCACCACAGCGGCCGTAGAATCGTCTTCAATGTCATCCGCCCAAGGTCCGTAAGTTAACAGTGGCTGCGGTAGAACACTTGTGGGCTGAGTGACTAAGGGTGAATCTGCAGTTGTTTCCGGTTGTGTACCAACGGCGGGCGCTGTGCTGGCCATCCGTTTGTCCGAGAGAGCGGAATCGGGTTTGTCAAAATCAGACAAAGTGACAGGTGAGGGCGAACTCGTGTCATCCATTTTCCTCGTCGTTTCGTCGGCCGTCCGGTCGTCAACTGGAGAAGACGTCCGCTGGAGGCAATCGTCTGAGGGTGTGCGACGTCGCTTTTTATGTTTTCTCGGTGACCTTTGTTTGCGGACGTGGGTTTCTGTGTCCGAAAGAGTTTGTGGTTCCCGTATAGCATCCCCCTCAGGTAGAAAGGCAGAGGTCGGTACAACCCTAGCGTCGAGTTCCATTCTCTCGTCCGAATCTTCATGTGGAGTCGATGGGCGGCGTTCTTCAACCCCTGCAGACACCGTAATGGTGTTGGTCAATCCAGGACCGGCGACAGGTGCGCATTCTAACGCTTCCTGCCTTCCGGGGGTGTTGTCGTCTGTCATGACGGTCGATCGTGTCACCTCTGCGTAATTGAGGGGGAGGGCCGTGAGCGTAGGAGGTGGTGTCGTGTCATGCAATGGAAGTTGTGTAACCCGACGTTGAATACACGCCGAGCGCACATGACCCTCCTGGCCGCATACGAGGTTGGCCGTCGTACATTATTATTGCTCGACAGCCACCTATGACTAAGTAGGACGGCACATGTTTCTTTAATTCAATTTTCACTTGTCGGACGCCGTTGAGGACTTGGTACGTCTCGAAGGTGTTCCATTTTTCGGCCACGTGGCTAATTACCGTCCCATAAGGGCGGAAAGCTGAGGTAACGACGTCCGGTGGTACTTCGAAAGGGAGTTCGAAGACTCTTAGTGTGCGTAATCCTAGTCCAGCATGGTCAACAGTAACCTCTCCGATGTGACCATCGGAGTGTTTGAACTTGAGAGTGTTCGCGCATCTGTTCACAACTGCGTGACATAACTCGTCATCGACCATCTTGACGTAAACGACGCTACTTGTGATGGATAGGTGGATACCGATGATGTGCTGTATTGGTATTTGAACTTCGTCACGGATGAATCGTTCTACTTCAAACGCTCGTGGTCGTGCGTAGTCGGGCTGGAAGCTGATCTTGATGGTAGCTTTTCTGTACGAATGAGCCATGGCAACTCAGTGTTAACGGACGCGAGTATTAGCTGCGGCGAGGAAGTAAACAAACTACGCGCGCTCGCGACTCTGCGGACGGGACGTAAACAAGACGTCCTCGCCGCTCACCAGCCGAAAGCAGACTGACCACTCAGCTACCGGGGGCGGACGGCAGGAAACTTAGAAAATGTGACAGATCTACTAAGGAGATTGCCTACACTACGCCTGTCCGTCCTCTTTTAGACTACTGCTGCGCGGTGTGGGGTCCTTACCAGATAGGACTGACGTAATACACCTAAAAAGTTCAAAGAAGACCAGCACGTTTTGTATTATCGCGAAATATGGGAGAGAGTGTCAATGAAATGATACAGTATTTGGGATGGACATCATTAAAAGAAAGGCGTTTTCCGTTGCGACAGAAATTTCTCACGAAATTCCGATCACCAACTTTCTCCTCCGAATGCGAAAATATTTTGTTGAGACTGACCTACATAGTGAGAAACGACCATCATAATAAAATAAGAGAAATCACAGCTCGTACGGAAAGATATAGGTGTTCGTTTCTTTCCCCGCGCTATACGAGATTGTAATAATAGAAAATTGTGGAGTTGGTTCGATGAACCCTCTGCCAAGAGCTTAAATGTGATTTGCAGAGTATCCATGTACGAGTAGATGGAGATGTAGATCAATAATGTTCTGTCACATCTCGCACCACTGGTCGGAGACTATCAGCAGCCGGATTAGGGAATCACCGACCTATTCGTAGGCTGCCGTTAACACCGAATCGCAAATGGTTGCGGTTAGAGTAGTAATGAGTGGCGTTGTATTGTATTCGGCGATGAATCGTGTTTCTGCACTACCCCAGACAACCGTCGTCGGAGAATATGGTAGCCACCTGAGAGATGTCAAATTCATCCAGCGTTTTTGAGAGCCACAGCTGTGTTATTCATAGCGTCATGGTGTGGGGAGCCAACTGTTATGACTTCAGGTCACGGCTGGTAGTGATAGAGGGAACCCTGACAGCACAACAGCATCTCGCGGACGTCGTCCACCCTCATGTATTACCTCTCATTCGACAGTAATGTGCACTTTTCCAACAGAACAATGTTTTATACAGGTATGGCACGTGCCTCTATGAACTGTCTGGGTGATGAGAGGCTTCCGTGGCCAGCAAAATTCCCAGGTCAATCTCCGATAGAATATGTGTGGGCTAGTTTGAACTTCATATTCGTCCCAGTCCCAAGATCCGAGATATCACGGACCAATAGCTGCGGGCCAGCTTGCCTCAGGAGAGGGTACAACGGCTTTATTGCGCCTTCCGCAATCGTAAAAGAGAGTACAGGGTGTCCCACTCAAACCTCCATGATTTCAAAGACACGGGGAAAAAACACAGTAGATACGACAGTGAAAAATGCACCACAATATAGAGCATCTCAAAGAATTTACATGTGAACCGTTTGTAGCACGAAGAATATCGAGTCTATATTCAATTTCTTGCCAAGTTCTTTGTAACATTTCCTCTGTTACTGTTGCAGTCGCATTAGTGATACGATGTCGCATAGTAGGAATATCGTCCACTTTGGCCACACACACGCGGTCCTTCACGAATCCCCACATGAAGATATCAAGCGGCGTAATGTCGGGTGAACCTGATGGCCAGGCAATGGGTTCTCCACGTCTGCTCCAACGATTGGAAACTTTCTTAGCCAGGTACTTGCAAACAGCTGTTGACCAATACGGCGGAGCTCCATCTTGAAAAATTATGTTGGTTTGCAACTCTTGTATCTGAGGGTAGACAGACTGCTCCAACATGTCCAGATACGCTGACCCATTCACTGTTTGTTCCGCAAAGTAGAACCATCCAACAATCCAGTCGTGCATTAGCCCACATCAGACGTTTAGTTTCGGGCTATCAAGAACATGGTCAATGACAATGTGCGGATTTTACGAACCTCAAATCCGAACATTATGCCTATTAACCCACCCTGATAGATGAAAGGTTGCCTCATCTGAGAATAAACATCATTCCAGGAAGCTCGCATTCATATCAATCTTTCTTCTTCTTTCTTTGTTTGAGCCTTTTCCCACAATTACGCAGGGTCGGCCATGGTTAGTCGGATGTGGCATGGTAAGTTTAAGGGGGTTGCCGGATGCCCTTCCTGCCACCACCCCGTACCCCGCAGGAAGGAAGTAGTGTACCCCGGCTGTCTGTGTCTAATATAAGCCATGCAATAGTCCAAATGTGTTGCAAATGTCTGCAAGTCGTGTAACTGAGCCAGAGTGTGGGGACCAACCCGGTATCAACCTAGGGGGATGTGGAAAACCGCCTAAAGACCACATCCAGCACACTGGCCCTACGTCGTTAATCCGCCAGGCGGATTCGATCCGAGGCCGGCGCGCCATCCCGAGTCCAGGAAGCAGCGTGTTAGCGCTCTCGGCTACCCTGGCAGGTCTGGCATTCATATCAATATGCTGCAGCATATCTGCAGCAAATTGGTGTCGGTGTGGTTTGTCGTTCGGCGTCAGATGTTGCAGAATTTGTACTTTGTAAGCACACATATGAAGACGCAGGTGAACTACACGATGCAATTTTGATGGAGGTACATCAAGTTGCCTATATTCTCGACAAATTGACTTACATTGGCTTCTGAGAAATGTTTGTCTGATGTCCTCCACTGTCTCTTCTGAAACTCCGTAACATGCATCGCCAGAATGTTTCAGAACACTTCCAGTTGCCAGAAACTTCCTACACCATTCCTTAATTGTTTTCACATCAGGTGGATCACGTTCAATCACACAACGATAATTTCTTTGCACAGTAATTGCCGATTTTGTTTCTGCAAACCACACTACTGCTTGCGCGCGCTGCTGTGGAGTCGCCATTTTCTCTTCATGCGAGCATGCTGCACTCTGGCGACGATACTTGGCACTTCACACGCAGGAATATAATTCTTTGAGATGCTCTACAATGTGGTGTATTTTTCACTGTCTTATCTACTGTGGTTTTTCTCTCCTGGGTCCTTGAAATCAGGGAGTTTTGAGTGGGACACCCTGTATGTCTAGGCAAGAGGAGGTGCAATGTGTTGCAGATAAGTGGACCCATAATGCCATTTTCTTTGTAAATTTGACCCGATTTTGTAGTCACTGCAATAACATCCCTCACTCTCTTGACCTGTGAAGTTTCATTTAGTTTCCTCCTCCCTTCCTGAGTGCTTCATGTTTTTTTGACAGGCAGTATTTATTGGACAGTAACATTACATTGTAACGAAAATGTAGAATTGAAGGGCAACACACATTGCCGTGTAGTGTAGATGAAAAATATAACCTAACCTAGATGTAGGGCGACAGCGAGAGCCTCGAAGTATTGCTGAGGTTGTCGCTCTTGGGTGACGAGTAGTTGTAGACTGGGCGGTGGCTGCCCAGGAGCAGCGTCTGTATGGAATGCTCTCTCCTGGACAGTATCTGTGCTGGCAGTGTAAAAATCTTTCCTGTCTTCCTGTTTTTCTATCTTATTAATACATAAATGGTTAATTTTAAGCATTTCCGTTTCGTAAGTAACTCTGAGTTTCTAAGTGTATAAAACTGCAACGTTTGAAAGGTTTATGCAAGGAGAAAGCCAATTTTTTTTTTCACGATACTGGAACATTTTATAGATCACTTCAGCTTGTATTTTGGAAGAATATTGGAAAAAAAAACCTTGTCTGCCACTTACACCACGAAGAAACTTTATTTATAAAAAATAGTTTGCCTACTGTATTTGTAATGTATCGATTTACTCTAATGTATCGATTTACTCAGAATTAATTTTCCATAGCATGAATTTAACAGTCGTTTGTGTAACAGATCGACTGCAAAGAAGTTAACTCCCATAACTTCATTAGTAAAGCTTGGACACATGAAAGTATTAAAAAAAGCCCTCTCTTTCAACTTATTATGTCACAACAGCCTTGTCATTGACAGCTACGTTGATACAGAACAGAACCGAGTGTACGTTGCAGGTAAGACATTATGAGGGCCTAATTATAGAACTCAAATGGGAGGAGATTTCCTTGTTGCGTACAGTGAAATAAATTAGACGAGAACACCTTCTCCCACACAACGTATAACCACTGTGAGTGAGCATTTTCGGTACAAGGTTAGTTCATTTAATAGTGTCAATGTTCAAAATTTTTTTCATTAGAAATTTCCAAATGAAATAATTTTCACTTAATTAGATATTTCCCACAATTTCCATCGTTAAATATTTTCGATTAGATACTTTTACAATGTTAAAACACTAAGAAACCTAATAATATTGTGAAAAGTCGACCTATTTCAGTCACTAGATAGCATGCCAGATGTAAATGGCAGTAAATAAATTAAAATAAAATAAAGGTTAGGCCAGGCTTGGTTCTGTGATATCTGGAGCTTTTCGTGACACGACTTATGCCCATAGAAAATGTCGGGGATTGTTTGAAACAGAGGGTGAAACGTAGCAGTTAACATCCCCATGATTTCGTCACTGTATGAGATCTAGTCATCGATGAGTGGCTCCAGCTGCATGTGGCATATCTGAAGAAACTTGCGGACTTCATATCGCCAACTTGAGGCCGTTATGAAGGTTGGAGGTTACAGTTTCTTTGCCCCGGGTGCTTAGATTCACAGAAGTATACGGCAGTCTCACAATCGCACCACTCTGCAGCCAGATTCATCATCTCCCTTGGGAACGGTACTTAGTTGTTACGCATAACTGTATATACAGAGAGTATACATACACTCCTGGAAATTGAAATAAGAACACCGTGAATTCATTGTCCCAGGAAGGGGAAACTTTATTGACACATTCCTGGGGTCAGATGCATCACATGATCACACTGACAGAACCACAGGCACATAGACACAGCCAACAGAGCGTGCACAATGTCGGCACTAGTACAGTGTACATCCACCTTTCGCAGCAATGCAGGCTGCTATTCTCCCATGGAGACGATCGTAGAGATACTGGATGTAGTCCTGTGGAACGGCTTGCCATGCCATTTCCACCTGGCGCCTCAGTTGGACCAGCGTTCGTGCTGGACGTGCAGACCGCGTGAGACGACGCTTCATCCAGTCCCAAACATGCTCAATGGGGGACAGATCCGGAGATCTTGCTGGCCAGGGTAGTTGACTTACACCTTCTAGAGCACGTTGGGTGGCACGGGATACATGCGGACGTGTATTGTCCTGTAGGAACAGCAGGTTCCCTTGCCGGTCTAGGAATGGTAGAACGATGGGTTCGATGACGGTTTGGATGTACCGTGCACTATTCAGTGTCCCCTCGACGATCACCAGTGGTGTACGGCCAGTGTAGGAGATCGCTCCCCACACCATGATGCCGGGTGTTGGCCCTGTGTGCCTCGGTCGTATGCAGTCCTGATTGTGGCGCTCACCTGCACGGCTCCAAACACGCATACGACCATCATTGGCACCAAGGCAGAAGCGACTCTCATCGCTGAAGACGACACGTCTCCATTCGTCCCTCCATTCACGCCTGTCGCGACACCACTGGAGGCGGGCTGCACGATGTTGGGGCGTGAGCGGAAGACGGCCTAACGGTGTGCGGTACCGTAGCCCAGCTTCGTGGAGACGGTTGCGAATGGTCCTCGCCGATACCCCAGGAGCAACAGTGTCCCTAATTTGCTGGGAAGTGGCGGTGCGGTCCCCTACGGCACTGCGTAGGATCCTACGGTCTTGGCGTGCATCCGTGCGTCGCTGCGGTCCGGTCCCAGGTCGACGGGCACGTGCACCTTCCGCCGACCACTGGCGACAACATCGATGTACTGTGGAGACCTCACGCCCCACGTGTTGAGCAATTCGGCGGTACGTCCACCTGGCCTCCCGCATGTCCACTATACGCCCTCGCTCAAAGTCCGTCAACTGCACATACGGTTCACGTCCACGCTGTCGCGGCATGCTACCAGTGTTAAAGACTGCGATGGAGCTCCGTATGCCACGGCAAACTGGCTGACACTGACGGCGGCGGTGCACAAATGCTGCGCAGCTAGCGCCATTCGACGGCCAACACCGCGGTTCCTGGTGTGTCCGCTGTGCCGTGCGTGTGATCATTGCTTGTACAGCCCTCTCGCAGTCTCCGGAGCAAGTATGGTGGGTCTGACACACCGGTGTCAATGTGTTCTTTTTTCCATTTCCAGGAGTGTATATCTATATATCTTAGCAAGTTTTCCCTGATCTGACAAAGGCCTTGTGGAAGTATATATATATATATATATATATATATATATATATATATATATATATATATATATATATCGCGTCTGTCTAGGTAAGATGATAAGAGAGTACGTGTAACTCATAAGGCCCAGATACAAACAGAGCAGTTGCAATTAAACCCCCTGAGGCATGAATAAGTATTGTTAAAACGCCTTAAGAAACACTACTTAAGGTGAATTTAAGCAAAGCAGAAAATTTCACTCAGTAGTAGACCAACGTAATTCAATTATGAGTAAAACACATCAACGTCGGTTAGAATAAGTGCACTTTACTAACAGGGTTGTAGGCTGTGGAGTTTAGCAGGATTAACTCATGAACTTTTGAAAATTATAATCAAGCTCTTGGTGCTCTTACTGTTCATAAAAGAAGTGTGCTCAAATTCTCTACTAATTGTTGTTCACAAAATCGGATGTACTCTGTATTTGGTAAATGTAGTTTCCCTTTACTGAGTGAATCACATTTCAGTCTTACTGTTCATATGCTTTGTGTTTATTGAATACTGTTTTCTTTTGCTTATATCGGTAAATTTCAGTAGTTTGTCACTTTATGTCACTATAACCGTGATGATTTTAATTGATCAGTATGTTTTTCTTAAGTAAATGTTAATTTGGTGAAAACGACGAACTATCTGATGGGTCTCCCTTCCACGTGTTGATGTTTGATCCTTTCCTTTCCTGAACCTGTTACCTGGGTTTCAATGACGTAATGGATAATGTCAATAATTCCATGTGTATGCACAAAGAAACGTAGTATCTCTAGCAATTAACGCGAAATTCTGAAAAATTAATGAAAATCAGTTGAATGTGGTAAACTGAGACTTCATATAAGCAAGCGTAAAAAAGTGTGCGTAACTTGCTGACTGTGATAATTCACTAGAGTCAGTATGCTACAATTTCGGTCAACCGACAGCAGAGGTACGTGATAACCACCAAAATATCACTCTAGGGGAATCAAACATCAGAATAAAATGTAGAACTTACTTTGATTTTAAATAAAATCTGAGTATTGTTTTCTCACTCTCATTTATACAAAGGGGCTTCAAAAAGTAAGTTACGCATATCGTTCCACGGTAAGACAAATGTGCAACAAGAGTGGCGCACTGTCAGAAGAGAGTACATGTTCCGGGTTTCGTGTAGACACTTTTCTGCTGCGGGACGGATAAAAGCTGCATCACAGGGAGAGTGTCAAATTCTGCAGCAACTGAAAACGTACTCCGAAGCTGAAGTAAGCGGGACAGTTCGACTGTTGTGGACAAAAATTGCACACAGATTCACCATGACATTCGGGCACTGTAAGCCGTAGTGACGTGGTGCCAACTACCGCGTGGTTATAATTAAACTTTCCCTACTTAACACGTTATGACGCGAAACTAATTACCGTACGAGCACCAAACTTGGTAGCATTAATTTCCAGAGTATGGGGTGCACGATTTGCATGCGTCACAGCACCATCGTCCAGTTCCAATTATGGCCACCAGGTGTCGTGATCAGTCATCGTGATTCATAGTCTCACACACACCTGACCAGTGCACTTGCTGACGTGTCATCATGAGCTTGGACAAAAGGAGCAGAGGATTATTAGTGAAATTCTATTATCAGACCAACAGTAATGCTGCAGCTGCACTTCGAGAATATCGCCGCCTATAAGGATTACGGAAGGGTCTTCTTTCTCCACATGCTGTGACCCCGCTGAAGTCCGCATCTCGTGGTCGTGCGGTAGCGTTCTCGCTTCCCGCGCCCGGGTTCCCGGGTTCGATTCCCGGCGGGGTCAGGGATTTTCTCTGCCTCGTGATGACTGGGTGTTGTGTGCTGTCCTTAGGTTAGTTAGGTTGAAGTAGTTCTAAGTTCTAGGGGACTGATGACCATAGATGTTAAGTCCCATAGTGCTCAGAGCCATTTGACCCCGCTGAAGAAGTTCGAATCAACTGGAGAACTAGGCGTTGCTCCGGGACGAGGCCGACGACCGGATGCACCACAGGTGGTTGATGAAATCGCTGTTGCTGTGGCAGACTACGCTGCGCGCATTTTCCGATCGTCAGGCATTGCGCGTGCTGTGTCGCGACAGTTGAAAATCCCATGGTCCACTATACGGAAGGTGTTTCGAATCAGTCTCAAATGGTATCCGTACAAATCTGTATCGTACAGCAGCTCGCGCCACAGGAAGCGCAACGACGTGTTGACTTCGCTCTCCACTTCTTCGCAAGGATTGAAGTTGACGACGGCTACCCCTGGACCATCCTATGGACAGACGAAGCTCATCATCCTCTGATGGGTAAGGTGAACAAACAGGATTGCCCTGTGTGGGGTCTTCACCTCCAGTCACTGTGCATGAAGTTCCTCTGTATGGTGAAAGTGTCACCACCGTATGGTGTGGCTTCACGGCTACATTCATCATTGGCCCATTCTTTTTTTTATCTGGTTGATGCTCAAGGATCAAACACTTGCAGTGTATCTGGCCAACATTTCTGCGCTATGCTTCGCCAGCATGTCATACCGGCCCTACAGAAGAGAGACTCATTGAACTCAACAGTTTTCATGGGAGATGGGGCCCCCACTCGTGAAGTTCATCTGCTTCTCCGGAAAACATTTGGAAACTGTCGTTTCCGAATGCTTGGCCGTCACGATCACCTGATCTCACTCCCTGTCATCTCTGGTTGTGGGGATACCTGAAGGGCAGGTTTTACCAGGGGAGCATTCACGCATGTGCTGATCAGAAGCGCAGAATATCAAGAGAGGTAGCCAGCACATCTACGGACATACTTCGTTCTGCTGAGCAGAAAGCAATCCTGCACTTTCACACTCTTCTGAACATTGATGGTCGCCATATTGAGCCCCTTTTGTAGCAGTAATGGTACCGGTATGTAATGGTATGATGTACCGTAACATAATAGTAAAAGTCTTTCAATTGAATTGATTCTGCATTATTTCTCTTCCCAATGTCCTTGACATTAATGCTACCAAGTTTGTTACCCGTACGGCAATTAGTTTCCGTGTTATAACGTGTTAAATAGGGAAAGTTTAGTTGTAACCACCGGATATTTCACCGAGACCGCAGAGACGTGGTTGACGCTGAACGCTTAAGTCAAGAACAGCATGTGGAAGAGATTTTCCTAAAATGAAGACGTTCACGTAGCGATTCTCGAATGGCTCCGTGACCAAGGAACGGATTTTTTATCCTCTAGAAACTGAAAGACTAGTAAAAAGTACCGACCGTTGTTTATTGAGACTTGGTGACTATTGAAAAACAGTGCCTGTGTATCTGAGTCAACTTGTATTGTAGCACTCAATAAAAATTAATTGCCCTGCGATAGTAATGTGAAGTCCCTAGTATATATGTTTGTATTATAATGAAAAATGAAATGGCTGCTACCTGAATTTGACACTTATTTTCGTCGTATGGTCATTTGGGGTAATAGAATAACAGTATGATCTCCAGAGAAACGGAAAGGGAATATAACTTTAAGCACAACTGAAAAAATCCGAAGGTTGAAATCAGGTGCCATAATGGCTCCCTTAGCCACAGGATTCCGCGGCTGGTGCCAATATGAGTGAAATACATCCGAATATGATACAAGCAGACAGATCAGTGCGTTTCTTGTCGATATCAGAGATGACGAGGCACTTGCATACTTTTGACTGAAATGATATGCATCGGCAGCTCATATTTTAGGCTTAAGGTGCAGAAGAATAATTCACTATCTTATTTCTTAACCGCACGGTCGTTCACATGCAGAGTAAGCACGCAGCACTGCGGAATTTATGAAAGTATAGCAGAGAATACCGTGCAGTGAGAGGACAGACTTTTAATTTCAAAGTAGTTTCTACACTTGGGTTATTTCTGTACAACGATGCTAGGAATACAACGGAATGCTCGGGTGCAAGGAACTCTACAGAAGATTATTTTTCGTTCTCACTAACTCATCATTCATCATGTAGTCACCAATACCAGTTCACTGCTATCTACTTTGTAGAGGCATCGTACGTTTTCGGTAAACAATACTCCACATGCCAGTTCTGTGACATCGACATTTGCAGAACGGAATCCATCTTTCGACGGCCTTATGCTGACTTTCTCTAATACAAGAGAAAATGGTTACTTCAAGCTTTAATATTGTTGGCATTTCATCCATGGAGCTGTATTGAATTTCAGGAACAAATTTTGATTTTGTCCATAATGAGATAACCAGATACATGTACTGAAAACTTCGGGAGCGTGCACAACTCTAAGGTTTACTGTTTTACGCCACACGATTGGCGTCATCGTGTGAGTTACCGTAACATACGATTTTCTGTCCACTGTAGCTCTGACCCAGAGAACCCTAATAGTATGAAACTATGTCCAGGAAACGCTCTGCGCTCCCTTTCTGGAGCGGCACTAGAACAAAACATCCAACGGGAATATGCATTGTTGCAGCAAAGGTGGTGTCGAACGTTTGCAAAATATCCATTACATATGTTTGGCATCGTATGGGTGTACGACTGCGTCCAGTGTCAAATAAATTCATTGGAGCAATAGTTGCTGAAGTTATGTTGATATATTCTCAGGAGGACATCGACGTCCCTTCGGTTCCACAACGTTTTGTAGAGTCGCGGTAGTGCTACGTGACGCCATACTAACTGTAGCATTAAACTGTAATTTTTGAGCAGCAATGAGCACAATCTGATATTTTTTATGAGGTATGTATGTTACTGCCTGTTTGTGGGTCCTGCTTCCCCTCGTTACGCCTATTACTTCAATATGCACAATCGCTTTGTGAGTCAGTATATTACCACATGAACTATATGACTTCTTGCAGTTATCAGAATTTGGTTCCAGCGGGCATCGCACGCGACGCGAACATCTTCATCATTCTGTGATAACCTTCAGACTAAGGAAAAGGCAATCATTACATAACTTGAAAGTCCTTTTGACGGTCTATTCTCTCTTGAATGTGTGAGGGATGTAGAAACATTCCAAACCTGTATTTCCCAATAGTTGAAGTGTTTGATGATGTTAAAATATGCTGAACACGAAGGTAATTGGCAATGACGAGGGCTACAACTAAAAATGTCGACATGTCGTAACCGATAACAGCTTAGCAGAACGATCTTAGTAAGCTTCAGCAATTTATTTAATTAAACTTAAACCATAAATGATTAGAAAATCGTACATATGGACGGTTAATGTTGTTTAAACACCAGATTCGTTGAGGTAAAGTTATTATATTCAACGTATGCAAAGAAATTGTATTTAGCACTCTCCTGAAAAAAGAATCTTCTTTAATGGTTTTATTCTCTGAAAGAGATAACTGAGTGCCAATTTCTGTCTTAACCGAACTACAACCAAATGTTACACAAATATACACTCCTGGAAATGGAAAAAAGAACACATTGACACCGGTGTGTCAGACCCACCATACTTGCTCCGGACACTGCGAGAGGGCTGTACAAGCAATGATCACACGCACGGCACAGCGGACACACCAGGAACCGCGGTGTTGGCCGTCGAATGGCGCTAGCTGCGCAGCATTTGTGCACCGCCGCCGTCAGTGTCAGCCAGTTTGCCGTGGCATACGGAGCTCCATCGCAGTCTTTAACACTGGTAGCATGCCGCGACAGCGTGGACGTGAACCGTATGTGCAGTTGACGGACTTTGAGCGAGGGCGTATAGTGGGCATGCGGGAGGCCGGGTGGACGTACCGCCGAATTGCTCAACACGTGGGGCGTGAGGTCTCCACAGTACATCGATGTTGTCGCCAGTGGTCGGCGGAAGGTGCACGTGCCCGTCGACCTGGGACCGGACCGCAGCGACGCACGGATGCACGCCAAGACCGTAGGATCCTACGCAGTGCCGTAGGGGACCGCACCGCCACTTCCCAGCAAATTAGGGACACTGTTGCTCCTGGGGTATCGGCGAGGACCATTCGCAACCGTCTCCATGAAGCTGGGCTACGGTCCCGCACACCGTTAGGGCGTCTTCCGCTCACGCCCCAACATCGTGCAGCCCGCCTCCAGTGGTGTCGCGACAGGCGTGAATGGAGGGACGAATGGAGACGTGTCGTCTTCAGCGATGAGAGTCGCTTCTGCCTTGGTGCCAATGATGGTCGTATGCGTGTTTGGCGCCGTGCAGGTGAGCGCCACAATCAGGACTGCATACGACCGAGGCACACAGGGCCAACACCCGGCATCATGGTGTGGGGAGCGATCTCCTACACTGGCCGTACACCACTGGTGATCGTCGAGGGGACACTGAATAGTGCACGGTACATCCAAACCGTCATCGAACCCATCGTTCTACCATTCCTAGACCGGCAAGGGAACTTGCTGTTCCAACAGGACAATGCACGTCCGCATGTGTCCCGTGCCACCCAACGTGCTCTAGAAGGTGTAAGTCAACTACCCTGGCCAGCAAGATCTCCGGATCTGTCCCCCATTGAGCATGTTTGGGACTGGATGAAGCGTCGTCTCACGCGGTCTGCACGTCCAGCACGAACGCTGGTCCAACTGAGGCGCCAGGTGGAAATGGCATGGCAAGCCGTTCCACAGGACTACATCCAGCATCTCTACGATCGTCTCCATGGGAGAATAGCAGCCTGCATTGCTGCGAAAGGTGGATATACACTGTACTAGTGCCGACATTGTGCATGCTCTGTTGCCTGTGTCTATGTGCCTGTAGTTCTGTCAGTGTGATCATGTGATGTATCTGACCCCAGGAATGTGTCAATAAAGTTTCCCCTTCCTGGGACAATGAATTCACGGTGTTCTTATTTCAATTTCCAGGAGTGTAGATGAGGCTAAGAAAGTCAAGATAAATGCCACGTTTCTACATTCATTGTATTTTTGTCGGTATCTGAGTCTCATCCACACGTCGGAGATTACTCATGCTCAAATCCGAAGAGAAAAAAGTATAAAAAAAGAATGTTTTCGCTTTTGTTGAAATAAACTCGATTTTTCGTAACAGGATCTGAACGTGAGGGGTATTTGTTGTCTTCGAGCAGGCAACCAGTAATAAATTCTGAGTAACGAATGGAAAAAAATGAGGAACTGCAACTGGTAATGGCTACAGGCATTCTATTTTACTACTACGTGTGCAGTTTTGTTGTCGACTTTTAAGACTCGGAAGGAGTGCGGAAAGATTTTTTCGTGAGCGGAGAACATATCAGTAAATTCGGGTTTCATGTTGATGCTGTAATGCTGTTAAATCTACTTGCCTAATTTGTGTCAAACCGAACGATAAGTTAAAATTATTTCAGTATTCAGTAAGGAATCTTGATGTACCAGGACGACATCCCAGGATCAATAATTTCTATCACCGTTAAATGTTCATTGTTTGTCTAAATCCACACACAAAGTGTGTTAAAAAAAGCATCCCATATTTTCAGAGGTGTTATGGTGGACAGAAACAAGACGAAAGTGTCATTAAATATGTGCTCTAAAATGCATACCTTAACTCCTATGAGCACTTTTTATCTTCGTTTCTGTGCAACACGTTTCTTCTACTGCAAGCTCTTTTGCGATAAACAAATGAGGACACACTGATCTGTTATTGTCTATGGATATGCGGTAAACATCTGTTAGTCTTTTTACTGTATACCGTGTTAATAGTTCTGGATAAGTACAGAGCATAAATTAGTTCTAATGGAATCAATTTGTGTTTTAATACGTTTGTGAAAGACTTTACGTACTTTAGATTGTACTTTCATATTTCCGCTTACGAGCACAAAAGTGCATCTACAAGAGCCTTTTTTCTGTTCAACTTTCCCCATGCATTTAAAGTTCCAAGACCGCAACTACGCATGCGCATTTATAATTTCCTCGAAATGGACGGCGTGCAAAAAAGCTCATTACTTCCCGATTTCTGTGGGTATCTTTTGCGCTTGCTTGCAGACGACACCCGAAAGACAGCTGGGGCCCATTTGTGACTCGTTGTGTAATGTTTTGGGGCTATGCTTTAAGGCGATTTAGGTGCAACAATGTCTTTTGACTTCAAAGAAAGAGCGCTGAAATTTATAGTTGATTAGAGACAAAGAGAAGTCATATGGAATTCCGCTTCCAGAGATATGTAGAAAAAAATTTCAGTTGAAAGTCAAGTATTACATAAAAAGTCTCCAATCATATCATTGTAAAGAATAAGGTAAGTTGTGAAGTAGGGAAACAGGGAGGAAGAACCCTACAAATTTATGAAAAGTGCATATGGAAACTGTGGACGAATATTCGTGTTAAGGCGACTTATAGCACAACAGTTGGGAAGCCTGACATCTGAACAAAAGAAAAGATGGATAGTTGGAGTTCCTCAACAAAATACAAGAAATTGAAACGAAGGAGATTGGTGATGCCAAAAAATACACAATTGTAAAACACTACTTCCGTACTAGTGAATTCTGCAATCTATGGTATTACTGAATTAGTCGAGTACGAGGATTTTACTCTAGATATAATGTGTTTTGATTGAATTTGCGTAAACAACTTTTTATAACAAAAATACAAATGAAGTATTGAAAGTCTACTAGTCTTCACAGAACGACCAATAACCTATCTTGTTTTCTCGAACACTCACCGAAATGCTTTGTATTGAAATGTGAAATAAAGAGCTCAAACGGGTTTATAAGTTGCCAGCTATGGACATGTTATTGTTAGCCTTACAGCTGTCGTTTACCAAACAGAAAATCTGAAACCTCAGTGTGACCCTCTGAAATTTGCAAACTAGCACTTTGTGTTTCTCATACCTACTTTATTTAGAGGCTGATTTACTCATGTTCGTATTGTTTATTTCGTTTTTATTTATTTATTTACTTATTTATTTATTTTTGATGTCGCCTTTCACACACTGCTTGAATAATGAGGCAAAATGTGAAACAACGAACGTGCGTTCTTTGTTCTAATTTTCGTACATGCGCTTTTGTTCCCGTGCATCAGCGTTGCGCATAAGGAAAGAAGCACCGTGTGGACACACTTCTACGGAAGCCTGTTTCCACACGGGAAATGGCAAACATGATCTTTAGCGATGTCTCACAAGTGCAGGTCGTATATAATAGCAAGCACTTTACATTACAAGCTCTGCTGACGACAAATAAATCGCATAATTCTCACCGTTTCTCTGCAACTTCGCTACTGTTGCAAGTCTTTTCCTCAGATTTTTGTTTAGTGGTCCACAAAGTAATTTCTGTTTCCTCTTGCATCCTTCTTTTGCCATTACAATTCTTTTCCTAATTTCTGTTGAGGAAGATGAAAGAAGACTGGAGGCACTAGAGATGTGGATATGGAGAAGAATGGAAAAAGTTAAATGGAAAGACCGAGTAAGGAATGAAGAAGTATTAAGAAGAGTTGGAGAAGAAAGAAACATGCTGAAAGTCATCAGAAAGAGAAAACGGAACTGGATTGGACTTGTTTGAGGAGGGACTGTTTACTGAAGGAAGGAATAGAAGCCGGCCGCGGTGGCCGAGAGGTTCTAGGCGCTTCAGTCCTGAACCGCGCGACTGCTACGGTCGCAGGTTCGAATCCTGACTCGGGCATGGATGTGAATGATGTCCGGGGTTAGTTAGGTTTAAGTAGTTCTAAGTTCTAGGGGACTGATGACCTAAGATGTTAAGTCCCATAGTGCTCAGAGCCATTTGAACCATTTTGAATCGAACACCGCTGACATTCTAATTTACCTTACGTTTAGTTTTTTAATGTCAATAGGCACTGTTATATTTAAATATTATATATTTGCACAAGAAGTACAATTTCTAAGTATTATTACAACCTTTTTATTTGCTAACAGTAGTAGCCCCTGACTACCAATTCATTCCGTGGAAACCGCACATCAATAGCAGTTCCCATTTCCGCAATATATTCGGTCATTCGCCGTGTATACGTCATAATATGAACAATTAAGAAACCTGTGTTGGTTAAACATTTCATATAACATGAGTTCAGTACGTTCGGATCCTCCGAAGTTATTAGTGTTTTTTTACGCCACGATAGTATGGCACTGCAGGCTCAAAAATGTTTAGGTGTGATATTCGCAGTCGGGCGACTGATACGGCGTTCACAACAAACAGCCGCGTAATGTCATTGGCAACAGAGTCGCTGAACGTTCTTTTAGCGGCGGGATTTCAGTCAGCTGAACGAGATGGTTTCGGTAGAATGAAGTCATGCGCGATGTATATCATATGTGGGATAAGTGTGGCACTCTTCTTCCGGCAGCAAGATAACTACTTTGCTGGCCATTTTCACAGTGGGGTCGACGCTTCTCGGCCATGGCGGCACAGCACGTCTCTGCTCGCATACGGGCGCTTCCGACTGGACGAGGAGTCTTCTCCAATTGCAGGTAGGCTGTAACTTAGAGAGCAGGTAGTTTTCAGGAACACAGGGCACAGATTTCACAGGGTGCAATTTTGATATATCCGTTCACTTAATCGAGTAATACTACCTCTTTCGCGGCCGCGACGCGTGATGGCATGGACACCACGAGACAATGAAAGCGTTGTGGAGCCATCATCCTTCATGAGCGCTCTACTGCCGCCACAATTCATTGAGACTGGTCTGGCCAGCTGCATCACTCATTATGGAGGGGGAATCATACACGCATCTTCATGTTCGTGCAGTGTTTTTCAAACCATTCCGCTGGAGGAGTGGGCGCAGAGGAGAATGCTCACGATTATTCAGATGAACGCTGTGACATGTTTAAATAGTGGAATCGTTAAAAAAAATCTGATTAGGAACACTTAAGAC
This sequence comes from Schistocerca nitens, assembly GCF_023898315.1. Classification (NCBI taxonomy): domain Eukaryota; kingdom Metazoa; phylum Arthropoda; class Insecta; order Orthoptera; family Acrididae; genus Schistocerca; species Schistocerca nitens. The sequence continues at coordinate 305,544,148 of NC_064614.1, forward strand.
CAAGATAACCAAATTTTCAGACGGTCAAGTGCAGCGTTCATTTTACATGAAACTTTAAATCCTTCAAAGTGACAAAAGATTGACATTAAAAATATTGTTACTGAAGGATTTTTTTTACATTTAGGAAAGTGGAGAGATATTGCGAGTGGAACTTTTTTGTTATGTAATGTGGCAGAGATTCCCGTATTAACCACTCATGTACAATTTCTGCTGTAATGATGTTGCTTCCTGTGCACTCTGAAATTTCTGTGTGTGATGAAACAAAGGCACGTAACAACCTTAAGTTAACGGCTGTTCTGAAGCTAAATCTTTGCTGTCATGCTTTTCACAACAATTTTACGTTAATCTTCCAGACAGCTTCGACAGAAGTAAGACGGCACAACGACACTTTTGAGGCGCGTGTCTCTTTTTGTCAATTACGATATCAATCAGATCAAAGTTCAGGGCAGCGAACACGTGAAATAAATTTTGCTTGCTACTGTTTCGTACTTCCTCTGGGACAAACATCAGCTTTGAGATAGAGTGGTGTCAACTGTAGTTTGGCAACAATCTCTCTAATGCTGTTAACCCTTAACCGCAAGTACTGCTAACTATTCGACTTGTTAGTCTGAACAATCCATAACATCAGTTAAGATCGATTTTCCACACTAAATATCTCATTAGTAGCGTAACTGACGGGGGCAACAATTATTTTAACTGTCTTGAAGAATAGGCCTGCTGGAACTGCTGGAACGGAGCCAAGTTATAATTAGTAGTCTAATCCATGCAGATACAGTACTGATAAAAGAAGATTTTCGCAGAAGAAGATGATAAATTATTATTTGCAGCTGACGTTCATGAGACATAATTTCTGTGAGAGGGATACTGTTGTCGAGAATAGCATACGGCAAAAAATGACAGCTGCCAGTCCTCGTACATCATTGTTTGTGCAAGTAATTGTGGACTAATTACACTTAATTGAAAAAAATATTCTTTTTTATCAGAGCTAGACTGAACGGTCTACTTAAGGCTGCGGTTAAGGAAAACAGCCGCGTCAAAACTTTATTTACGTCGGCCTATGAAACTTCGCATCTTGAGAAATATGTCAGATAAGTAGGTCGGGAAGTTCCTATGTGTCGGTCTACCGACTGACTCAGTGGTGAGTAAGGGACAATATTCGATTCCACTTCTTGTGGTCTTAAAGACTAACAATACGAGTGATCGAAAAGTACGCATTTATCAGAAAATTGCAGTTACGTGGTATCACCTTTTAACAGCCAGACAAGTCGAACTCATATCGCAAGAGATATTATTATTACCAAATTTTTCATCAGAATATGGAAGAGGAAATAAGCCGATTGTTCAACATCGTACATTGTAAATGGTAACTTTTAGACGGAATGGCTAAAATACTGATTAAGGTAAACCTTCAGTTGGATAAAGAGTTAACTTCGGCGTACCCCTCCTACTTTCAGGGAGATGCATTCTCTTACTTTCTCTCGTTGCATGCTAATACACGATGAAACAAACACAACAATACAGTCAGCCACGCGTATAACGGACCAGGGCGAACCGAGATATCTATTTTTCTCTTATAACACCTAACACATAATTCACTTGTCGGATGATGACTACTGTAAACGATTTTTGTTTAGACTTTGACAATAAACGAATGCGTGATTCCACATTGGTTTAAAATTCATAGCTGAGTCAACTGACGAGTAGTTGATGAAGAGCCCTCGCATTTCCAGCCCGTTTGTACAGTTGAGATACCGCAACGTTTCGACTAGAGAGTAACGATGTAGTTCCACATCTGCATCTACATCTACATGGATACTCTGCAAGTCACATTTAAGTGCCTGGCAGAGGATTCAGCGAACCACCTTTACAATTTTCTATTATTCCAATCCCATATAGCGCGGAAAGAACGAACACCTATATCGTTCCGCACGATCTGTGATTTCCCTTATTTTATCGTGCTGATCGTTTTCCCTATGTAGGTCGGTGTCAACAAAATATTTTCGCATTCGGAGGAGAAAATTGGTGATTGGAATTTCGTGAGAAGATGCCGTCGCAACAAAAAACGCCTTTCTTTTAATGATGTCCAGCCCAAATCTTGTATCATTTCAGTGACACTCTCCCATATTTCGCGATAATACAAAACGTGCTACTCTTCTTTGAACTTTTTCGACTTACTCCGTCTGTCCTATCTAGTAAGGATCCCACACCGCACAGCAGTATTCTAAAAGAGGACGGACAAGCGTAGTGTAGGCAGACTCCTTAGTGGATCTGTTACATTTTCTAAGTGTCCTGCCAGTAAAACGCAGTCTTTGGTTAACCTTCCCCACAACTTTTTCTATGTGTTCCTTCCAATTTAAGTTGTTCGTAATTGTAATTCCTGAGTATTTAGTTAAAAAAATGGTTCAAATGGCTCTGAGCACTATGGGACTTAACATCTTAGGTCATCAGTCCCCTAGAACTTACAACTACTTAAACCTAACTAACCTAAGGACATCACACACATCCATGCCCAAGGCAGGATTCGAACCTGCGACCGTAGCAGCAGCGCGGTTCCGGACTGAAGCGCCAAGAACCACACGGCCACCGCGGCCGGCTATTTAGTTAAATTTACGGCCTGTAGATTTGACTGATTTATAGTGTAACCGAAATGTAACGAATTCCTTTAACCACTCATGTGGTTGACCGCACACTTTTCGTTAATTAGGGTCAACTGCCAATTTTTGCACTATTCAGATAGGTTTTCTAAATCGTTTTGCAATTAGTTTTGATACTCTGATGACTTTATTAGTCGATAAACGACAGCGTCATCTGCAAAAAGCCTAAGACGGCTGCTCAGATTGTCTCCCAAATCGTTTATATAGATAAAGAACAGCGAAGGGCTTATAACACTACCTTGGGGAACGCCAGAAATCACTTCCGTTTTACTCGATGACTTTCCGTCAGTTACTACGATCTGTGACCTCTCTGACAGGAAGTCACAAATCCAGTCATATAACTGAGATGACATTCCATAAGCGGGCAATTTCACTACATGCCGCTTGTGTGGTACAGTGTCAAAAGCCTTACGGAAATCCAGAAAGACGAAATCGATCTGAAAACCCTTGTCAATATTACTCAACACTTCATGCGAACAAAGAGCCAGCTGCGTTTCACAAGAACGATGTTTTCTAAACCCATCTTGATTGTGTGTCAATAGACCGTTTTCTTCTAGGTATTTCATAATGTTCGAACACAATATATGTTCAAAAATCCTGCTGCATATCGGCGTTAACGATATGGGCCTGTAATTAAGTGGATTACCCCCTTTACCTTTCTTGAATATTGGTGTGACCTGTGCAACTTTCCAGTATTTGGGTACGGATATTTCGTCGCGCGAACGGTTTTATATGAATATTAAGTATGGAGCTAATGCATCAGCATACTCTGAGAGGAACCTAACTAGTATACAGTCTGGACCAGAAGACTTGCTTTTATTAAGTGATTTCAGTTGCTTCACTACTCCGAGGATATTTACTTCTACGTTACTCATGTTGGCAGCTGTTCTCGATTCGAATTCCGGAATATTTACTTCGTCTTCTTTTGTGAAGGCATTTCGGAAGGCTCTGGCAGCTCTGTCTTCGATAGTATCTACATTGCTATCCCGCAGAGAAGGCGTTGATTGTTTGTTGTCACTAACATACTTCACATACGACCAGAATCTCTTTGGATTTTCTGCCAGGTTTCAAGACAAAGTTTCGCTGTGGAAACTTGAAGTCCGCTTTAAATTTCGAGCTTCTGTAAAAGATCGCCAATCTTGGGGATTTTGCGTCTGTTTAAATTTGGCATGTTTGTTTCGTTGTTTTTGCAACAGTATTCTAACCCGTTTTGAGTACCAAGGAGGATCAGCTCCGTCGTTTGTTAATTTGTTTGGTATAAATCTCTCAATTGCTGCCGATACTTATTCTTTGAATTCAGCCACATCTGGTCTACACTTATATATTATTAATTTGGAAGGAGTGGTGAATGTCTCTCAGGAAGGCGCCAAGTGCAATTTTTATCTGCTTTTTTGAATACGTATATTTTTCGTTTATTTTTGGAGGATTTAGGTGTTACAATATTCAATCTCGCTACGACAACCCTGTGTTCACTAATCCCTGTATCCGTTTTGATGCTCGTTATTAACTCAGAATTATTTGTTGCGAAGACGTCAAGTGCGTTTTCACAACAGTTTGCTGTTCGTGTGGGCTCATGAACTAACTGCTTGAAATAATTTTCAGAGAATGCGTTTAGCACAAATTAGGATGATGTTTTATTTAACATATATTTTCGCCGACATATCGAGGGTAAATTAAAGTCACCACCAACCATAATCGTATGAGACGGGTACGTGTTTGAAATGAAACTCAAGTTTTCTTTGAACCTTTCAGCAACTGTATCATCTGAATTGGGAGGTCGGTAAAAGGGTCCAATTATTATTTTATCCCGGTTGCCAACAATGACTTCTGCCCATACTAACTCACAGGAACTGTCTACTTCAATTTCGCGACAAGATAAACTACTTCTAACAGCAACAAACCTGCTACGGCCAACAGCGTTTAGCCTATCCTTTCGGAACACCGTTAGCTTCTTCGCAAAAATTTCGGCTGAGCTTATATCCGGCTTTAGCCAACTTTCAGTGCCTATAACGATTTGAGCGTCAGTAGAACTGATGTCAAACAAAAATAACCAAATTTTGTTTTCTAGGGAGTAATTATTCTGTGTTCAACTTGACACTCGGAAAGTTTTCTTTTGTAGGGACACATTTATATGTGGAACATTCTAGGCATGATGACGTGGGACACATATTTTCGTTTCCAAACCAACGGTTTGTCTAGCTGTCATAACAGATTTAGGTAAAAGTAGAACAAAACGCTAGACTCGTATTCTGGAGGGGTAGGACTTGAAATCCCATTCGGACCCAAAATTTTGACGTTTCCGTGGCTTCCCTAACCAATTTCTCGCGGATTCCGGTATGATTCCTTTTGAATTCCCAATTTCTTAGCCAACGTTGTCCACCTGAGGAAGTACATCATTTGAAATAACCTCACCGTCAACAGATGGTTGGCAACTTGGCTGTTTCCTGTTCACACCCACCAGGGTAGCCGTGCGTATTCAAGTGCCGCATCCGGGACGAGGAGGTGCGCCGGCCCCAGCTCGAATCCGCACGACGGATTAAGGACGAGGGTGTGCGTGGCAGCCAGAGTGGATGTGGTTTTCCACATCATCCGACTGGGTGGCACTGGACTGACACCCAAGTCCCGCCTCAGTTACACCGTATCCTTTTCAAAAGTGCCATCCCCATCTTCACGTTAACATTTTGAGGAAACTACGGGAAATTTAAATCTTGATGCCCGCAGGCGGATTTGAGCTACCACCCTCCCGAATACTAGTCCACTGTGTGAACTGTGTTACATCGCTTGGTGCTGGTCACTACTTCGACAGTATTCTCTGAATGCCTTCGCTCTTATCCTTCATTTTGATGTGATGAAGGCTTCTGGAACACTTCAAAACTGTTATAAAACGTAGCTCAGTGTGCAAGTGCCGTGCTACAAATATGAAGTATAGGTGTTCAATCCTCGATCGGATTGGATTTTTTTTTTTTTGTAACTTTTCTCTTCTTCCACTCCTGGTAATAATGTTCACGCGAAAAGGATCAAGTTACAACGTGATTCGAAACTCACTATAAATTGTAGTTACCTTTGTCACTGGTCGCGTTAGTCATTACAAAGATCAGAGGAGGGCACGGGCCCATGTCCAGTAAAATACTGCGGTGTTCAAACTAAGCTTCATGTTGACTGCTTTACCTTATTTATATGCGTCATATTATAGTAATACATGTGTCCTCTTTTCGGATGAGCGACAACTATCCTACGATTTTCCTCAATGAATCAATGCTCTCTGTTCGCCCACCTTGCAACGAATGTTAACAAACTTCTCCAAATGACATAGTCGTGCAAAGTTAGACGTAGAAAATTAACTGGCGTAAGCGAGTTCAAAGCCAAGCTACTATTTTGACACTAAAATGCTTCTCCACTTTCTTTCCTCCTGCTCAATGTCCTCTCTTGTATTCATCCCCTTCTCAAAGTGGACTAAACAGAAGTGTTTCCTGGCTGTTGTTAATTTTCGAGGGAGGACGAAGGGAGGCGGGCGGAGGGAACCAGTTTCCTCCTGCGGGATTTGTTGTCGGAAGTAAGCCATCATATGTTTGAGAGCAAAATTACTATTTCGCGGCGTCGATGTACTCCACAGTTTTTGCACTGATAATCTTAAGTTGACAATATCTTTGTTGTTAGCCTAAGTTCTATTCCTGGCCACTCAGTTGGTTCAAATGGCTCTGAGCACTATGGGACTCAACTGCTGAGGTCATTAGTCCCCTAGAACTTAGAACTAGTTAAACCTAACTAACCTAAGGACATCACAAACATCCATGCCCGAGGCAGGATTCGAACCTGCGACCGTAGCGGTCTTGCGGTTCCAGACTGCAGCGCCTTTAACCGCACGGCCACTTCGGCCGGCGCGCCACTCAGTTAATTGACGTCGAATGGTGTCTTTATTCCGCAAGTCCAATGTTGTTGCTGGATGCTTCTGTACGACGTGATACTTCTTATCTAAAGATGGAAAGTTTCGAAAAACCCTTCATTCATGACTGCATTGTGTATCATATTCGCAGCGAATTTAAGTTGCTGATGTCCGTCATCTTGTTGAGGTTTTTGTAAAATCTGCATTCTGAAAGCAAACAGACCAAGTATTTTGAATAATTCACTATTGTACTAAACACGTCAACGGCTATTGTACATACCGTGCGAAATTCAAAATGACTTGTCCCGATTAGCATGACCTAGCATGTGTTGCTATTTCTCATGTCTCAGTTCCATGTCCTTTCAGATGCCTGTAACAGTACCTTACAGTAACCTGTACATTAAAAATTTAACCAGTAATGGACTATGTATCAAAACTTTGATTTAGTTAGCCGTGTAATAGATGAGGATGAACAGAATAGAAAACAACAAACGAGGAGGCCAGGCCACAGCTTTCGTCACGTGAAACAATATATACGCCACAACTATTATGATTTATTTCTGTATATCATTGTTAAGTACTTTCATAACCCGCATCTGATTACAAAGCTAATGTGAATTTCTTTTCGATGTGGTCATAACAACCTATTGCTGAATAAAATTGCTAATCATTTTGATAAAAAGTGCCTGGGAAAATGGTTCTGTTTCTATCGGTAGCAAACCCGTTTGATATACACTAGGACCATCAAACAGAAACGAACCGGAAGCTGTAAAATGAAAACCGGTGAAGGATCGTAATGCCGTTGCCTACGGAAGAAGGTGTGGTCCCCGCAAGACCGCTGAGGCCGCAGTCTCGCCGCTAGGTGGACATGGGCGCACACCCACGTGACGACGAGCGAGCACGTGCGCGTCGACCGCACTCGGTATTGCTGGAAACGGAGAAATGGAGGCTTCAAAAGAAGAAAAAGGGGCTGTACCGCGTCTCCTTATGGCGGAAGGAGGGATCACATTCATTACACCAAATGAAAACGGTGTTTCATACATTGTGTCCACCACGTAACTTAACTACAGAACTACCCTGTGTCCTAATTCTAACCGGCAGCTGTAACTCTTAGTTATCTGTCGTTGTTTAAAGGCTAACTTCTGAATTGATACAATTTCTCTGCTCAGTACTCTACACTCACTACAGTCCTTGACATATTTTCTGTACGAACACTGAAATAAATTCTCCACTGTGTTATTATCGAACAGTGCTCTTTGTGCATTTTTTTTATTTCGTTCATTACTGTCATCGTAGAAGCGACTTTTGAAGTCCTGGTGGGTCATTCACCCATTAACTGCGGAGTTAGCCGGTAGCAGCGTATGTGTATTCGTATCACGTAGTGGCGATCCACATTTCATCGTAGTTTCTGTCTAGTGCAGGCGTTCCCAGACGGTGGTACGCGGCTTACTGGTTGTACGTAAGGATATTTCAGATGGTACACGTACAAGTAAATAAAACACATACCGTTATAATTAAAATTATTCTTTTATGGTGCTTTATTTTTAAAGAAAAATGATAGAAAACCGACTGATAAAAGTAGCATCTGTATAACGTTAAAGAAAATGAATTTACCGTTTGTTTCGGACTGTACCCAGGACACAGGAAGGTCAGATTGTACCCTGCCCATCCCTCACCTCGTTAGTTGTTGCTACCTTGGCCGGGAAGGATTCATCTGTTTTGATGTTGGCGATATTTTGATCGGATCTTTTCGGTGGTTATTCGAAAGTTTTCGTGCCGCTTTGCGAGTGCTGCTAACTTCCGCAGTATACCAATGAGTGGCTCTGGAGTAGTCATTAAGTAGTGAACGGTTTGCTGTTTATATTGTTGCTTTGCTGGGCGTTACTTCAAATGGCATCGTAATACGAAGGGAGCCTCTGTCTGAAACCGAGTAGGTGGTTATTCGAAAGATTTCTTGCCGCTTTGCGACTGCTACTAACTGTCGCAATACACCAGTGAGTGATTCTGGAGTAGTAATTAAGCAATGAACGGTTTACTGTTGTTACTGTTGTTACTGTTGCTTTGTTGGGCGTTACGTTAAATGGCATCGTCATACGAAGAGTGCCTGCGTCTGAACTGGTGTGTGCGTATTACAACGAGATGATTCTTGACTATTATAACTGTGATGTTAAGTTTAGCTTGATTGGTGTCATATACGTAGTTGCGTTTTACGTTAACCATGAAGCGCTTTTTAAGCTTCTGCGAGACCTTATTACTTGTGAGTGTCACATTCATACTATTTAACCGGCACGACGCAAAAACCTTATGTGTGTTGTCAGCACTGAGCAAGATGACGAAAATTATTCTCCCCATACCGTGCCTCACCCCTGCGGCCGTCATCGCTCAACTTTCTGCACCCCTCTGCCCCACCTCAGGGCTCGTTAAAAAGTGAACAAGCTGCAGTGCTACCCCAAATTAAAAAAAAAATCAACTGGTACGTAGTGACAAAAAGTCTGTGAGCCTCTGGTGTAAGCGCATGGACCAACCGCCAGGAGGCGTTGATGGTAGAGGCAGTATTCCGAAGCGAGCGAGGTGGCGCAGTGGTTAGCACACTGGTCTCACATTCGGGAGGACGACGGTTCAAACTCGCGTCCGGCCACCCTGCTTTAGGTTTTCCGTAATTTCCCTAAACCGCTTCAGACAAATGCTGGGATCCTTTGATAGGGCACGGCCGACTTCCTTCCCTAATCCGAGGGGACCGATGATTTCGCTGTTTGGTCCCCTCCACAACCAATCAACAGTTTTCTGAAAGTCATCCAGGTGTCCATGACGAAGAATGTCGAAGGCGTCTGCCACTCACCAGTTTCGAACTCTTGAAGTACGTGCTGCAGCGCATTGTGGACAAGTATCGATCTACGATTAACGATTAACTCAACTGCCGGCATTGGTTAACACTGCGAAACACAAACGGCGCAGTTGTTTGAAATTTATCTGAGGTACGTGAAAATTTATTAACACCGCCACAGTAACCAAAACTGCAATGAAATCGTGAATTTGATACCATTCGACAAGGACCCGCGTTGCAGTTTCAATTGCTGTCTTGTTCCTAAAGCGTCATCGATTACACTGTTGTAAGCTTGGATTCTGAGAATGGAGGATTCCTTGCTACGGTTATTGTTAATGAAGCTTTGATAGACAGCACTGGTTCTTGTGTATGTGCTGAAGCATGCAATTTACGCAACAAGTGAGCTGGAAACTTGATCTCCGTGGCCTTCCTTATCCGAGCAGAGATTTCTTGTTGTCGGCAAAGGCTGACGCAAAGCATCGTGATACTAAAATCAAGAGTAATGTACACATGCCAGAGAGGGAATATTGTCCTTAAGATAAAATTCGTCTCGTGAACGTTCTAGCGCGACTGACGGCAGCTGGTAAACACATGTTTGATTAACTCAGTTAGTGAACCGTGTCTGGAAATGTTAATGCCTGTTTACTTCACATCTTCAGCATGATGTTTTAAGTAAGCGTTTAAGGAGCCGCTACATACGCAGCAGTTTGCAGCTGTCATTCCCGTGATCTCTCGTGTAGGATGCTACAGTCGACGCAGACTCTGATGCCGAAATAATAATAATAATAAAACAAGATTTGTGTCTTGAACGATGACACCTAAAATATTTAATGACTTGTGACAAAGAAATTGCTTTGCAGAACATAATTTTAAATCACAACAGGTGCAACACAGTACGATAAAGCATAAAACCAAACATATAAAATAAACAACACAATATACTCTTCAGTGAAATAAACTATATCTGTCTAATTTTGCGATATCCTCAAATATACATTCCCAAGTTACTTTGGAACTGCAGCTTCACAATCGATAGTATTAGATCAAATAACACAAATTTAAATTTTTTTATTCAACTTAGTAGCCCCAGGTTAAGCTACAATAATGTTATTCCTCGGTTTTTGTCAGCAATAAAGTATTAGTAAGTTTTAATGACAATAGTCGTGTTTGTGCTATAGCGATGAATAAATTTCACTGTCTTTTTAAAGTATTTTGTTTAATTTTTAGTTTAAACCAACGTGAAGGGTGAGCTCTGCTGTTGTTGTTCACTTATTGGTTAACTTGATGGTAATAACTCTCTGATCGTGTTAACCACATTTAATTGAATACTACTAAACAGCTTGAACAGTTATAAAACCGACAAACTGCAGGATCGGACTCCCGATTGGAAATGGAGGAAAAAAGGTCCGATGAACATGTGTCCGGAAATACATCGTTGCCACGGTAGATGGCGCTGACGAATGACAGTTCCTCTAACCACGTACCGTGTGTTCCTTGTGCGTTGCAGGATGTGTGACTGACGCTAAGTACTGTAAATAGGACTGATGATAAAAATCCTATAATTGTGATGGTCCGGTGCAAAAACCATCTCATAGAGGAAAATCCGCGTCTGATAATCCTTACACTCGTTGTAGGTGATAGGGATAGTAGCGGTCGTCGTGCAGGATACACGTAATTGTACTTTATACTTATATGGATATGGTATCTGTTCTTTCGGCCATGTCCGAAAGAACAGACACCATATCCATATCAGTATATAGTTCTGGCAATACCGGCCATGACTCGCTGTGCGGATGCACACCTATTACCCGAACTCTTACGGGACTTGGCAAGAATGTCTTCCACAAGTAATGAGTGTGTTGGGTAGGGACACTACGAATGTAGTGTTTGGAAATATAAGGTGAGAATGTGGGTCTCACGGGGAGCGTTCAAGGGATAAATCCCTGCAGTCGCACTATCCTCTGTGCCCTTGGTAGCTCAGATGGATAGACGGTCTGGCATGTAAGCAGGAGATCCCGGGTTCGAGTCCCGGTCGGGGCATACATTTTCACCTGTCCCCATATATATATATACCACCGCCAGTCAGCAGCTGAAGGTATTAATATATAATTCTAATCGTACTTTGGTTTGAACCATGTTGGCGGGTCACTGGCCTGGAGCTTGTACTAGAGTTCTTCTCAATATCCTGTAGTAATCTGGTATACGCACAGTCCGCCGCCTCCCTGCATATTCGTCCGTCTGAAAGGACCCATGATCACACAAACGCCCAAAAAGGGCTTGAAATGTAGTGTGATTTCGTTGGTGTCTGTGACGGTACTTGTTTTAGTCTAGCCGTGCTGCCTCTCGATCGTTTCCATCTGCCTGGCCGCACACAAACACCATCTCGGCTTGTTCCCAATAGGAAACCGAACCATTCTGTTGCTTACAATACTGTCGTTCCTCAGAGCTATCTACCGCGACAACGATGCATTTCCAGACACATGTTCATAGGAGCTTTTTTCCTCCATTTCCAGCCAGGAATATGCCTCTGCTACTTGTCCGTTTTATTATTGTTCACCCCGTATAACGGCTGCAATGTATGTTACGGCAGTGATGCTTTTGCAGCACAGTCGTACATTACACCAACGTGTTTCATGTACCGTGTCCACGTGGTTGCATTCCACGTTAGCTCCTGAGGTGAAAATACTCCTTTTACACACATTTTAACATTGTCATCTGCAAGAACACTGTAGACTATGTCCTAACTACTATTAGCAAATTCCGGAGTTTTGAAATTTTAAACATTGTTATAGGCTGAAATCCAGCAACCGTGCGTTAACTTAACTGCAAAATGTACGTTTAGCCACCTCGGCTGCATGAAATTGTTGTGAAATTGGCCATGGTTTCGACAGCTCTAAGGCGGTCTTCATCAGAATAAAAATTACACAGGATTACATGTAATCACACCATAGGTGAAAAACATCTGAGAAAAAATGCTCTCGTCAAATTGAAATAATCACAAGAATTTAATTTTTATTCTTGTGATTATTTCAATTTGACAAGAACATTTTTCAAAAAATGGTTCAAATGGCTCTGAGCACTATGGGATTTAACTTCTGAGGTCATCAGTCCCCTAGAACTTAGAACTACTTAAACCTAACTAACCTAAGGACATCACACACATCCATGCCCGAGGCAGGATTTGAACCTGCGACCGGAGCGGTCGCGCGGTTCCAGACTGTAGCGCCTAGAACCGCTCGGCCACCCCGACCGGCCAGAGCATTTTTGCTCAGATGTTTTTCACCTATGTGTGATTACATGTAATCCTATGTAATTTTTATTCTGATGAAGACCTGCTTAGAGCTGTCGAAGCCTCGGTCAATTTGACAACAATTTTATGCAGCCGATGTCGATATACGTACATTTTGTAATTAAATTGCAGAGTAATAATTTTAGAGGTAGACACGTACACGAACGAAAAGAAAATTAAAGAGAACTGTTGAATTATTCCAAAGAATGTAAGATGTCTGTTTAGTCAACGAAAGTGCAAAGTTTTGGTTGCAGATGGAAAGATGAGAGAGAATAATTTTTCTAAAGCTTTGCCGGAAATGAAAGTCTGAAAGTATCTGGATTTCAGTCATTTCATTCGTCGTAGACCTTCATGCAGATTTAGATTGAAAGATGACTTACTTTGCATGTTTACGGTGCATGCGAATAACTTTTGTCTGACCATAAGCTATTAATATCCTGAAACACGCCGCGCCGTTAGAGGAGCCATGTCACAAACTGCGCGGCCCCTCCCGCCGGAGGTTCGCGTCCTCCCTCGGACATGGATGTGCGTGTGTTGTCCGTTGCGTATGTTTGTTTAAATAGTGTTTAAGTCTAGGGACCGATGACCTCCGCAGTTTGGTCCCTTAGGAATTCACATACATTTTTTTCCTGAAGCACTTGTAAAATTTCTCTGTTTGTGCACTTTTTAGAAAATAATCGGGTATACGATGCATAAACAAGAATATATGCCAAAATTTACAGCTTAACCTGTGATATGATACGATGTGTTTGTAACTTAAGGCAGGCTTTTAATGGTGGATTCATTTGTAGCCGGTGCTTGAGAATTTTGAATTGATTCATGTGTAAACTGAGTCATTATTGAAATCGCACCAAAATAGGCATATTTTTTCATTATTTGCAGGTTGAGGGTGGTAGGTAAACCTAGCGACCTGAGAAAAAAATTACTAATTTTGACGTGAATATTCTTGTGGAAGAGTTGCAGACCTTTGACAAGCAGTCGGGGAGGGGGATGGCACTGTTTTATTATTTTATTTGACAAAGAAGGGATAGTAATTTAGCCAGCTTAACATTGTCCTTTTGAACTGATACTTTCGAAAAAAGAAATACTGTCGGAGTAAAAACCACTTCAACATAAATTTAAAATTTTTTGGATGTTAATATAATTCTTTCTTGAACGATCTACATTTAAACTTTAGTTGTACCGGGCGCCTAAATTATTGCAGGAACTTGTTCTGTGCAGCTACTGATGGAAAAGTCGTTCTAATACGTTTGCAATGTTAGTAATCTGCCCCATTCTGACCAAGATTTTGTTTTAGGGCAGAATTTTCATGATGTAAGTTAAAAACAAAATTAGGAGAAGGCATCTGTTATGTGGTAGTTAGTACTGCTACTTGTTGGAAGCGTGCAGCTTCGATTCCTCGTGATTCTTAGAGTATACGCTGAAAATGATGTCTGAAACAAGCTGGATTTAGTCAGTCTCGCAAGTTCTGTTGCAGTTCTAACCACATAACAGAAGCGGCGTAATCACATATCATCCGCTGATAACATCAGGTGAAAACCAACAAACTCCGTGCAATCCCTTTACTTCAGTCACGCAGTAGATAACCAAACGAAATATATTTTAAGTCTGGTCGATGTTACACAGATAGTGGGGACTGGATTCGGAATAATCTCGTTGGAGCCTACATATGCAGGATGCAGGCATATCGGTCAAGCAAATGTTTTTAGTAACAGAAAAGAAAAAAGCTTCCTTATTTTCACACAAATAACTTCTTTTATATAAAGCATACGGTTCCTCTGCGTGTTGAATTTCTCTGTTTAAGAGACGTGAGTGGGTCGCACCCTGCATGACGTATTTGAAACCGCACATTATAATGGAGAAAGATCCACAACAATGCGTGGACGGATCATCCTGTGTTACCCCCCCCCCCCCCCTCTGTTTAAGATTTTCCGGTACCTCTCTATTCCACACCACACGAATGCGTACCTCGTCGTCCTTTCCTCCCCCCACCCCCTCCCATCCCCCCACCCACCGACACAAAACCATTACTTGTGAAATAGTTCACGATAAATTAATTCAATTAAATCTATACGCCACGAATCAATATCACAGGCACAAAATACAGTCACAAAAATTTGTTTGACGCACCAAGTCCTATGACGTGATAGTCGTCGTCACTAAGAAATTTTATTCCGGTCCTATATGGGACTGGACGAACGTCACAAGCGAGATCCAACACGAAATTTCAGACTAGTTGAATAGTTGACCTGCTAAGTAAACGCGGGGGTCAGAGAGGAAGAGACATGTGCGCAGAAGATAACGCGAGCGAACATTCCTTACAGCCTGTAGTCCATTTCTAATACAGTACTACAAACACGTAGAACGCAGATCATCAAGCCAGGCGTTCATCGGGAACAATGATGGGTAACTCGTCCATGCCTGTATCGGTTCTCGGACGCTCTACACTCATTGTAAAAGTCGATTTCGACAGTGACGACGCCACCGTCTATACGGATAAGCCATTTTATAACTGGATGTCCCCTTGCATTGATGTCTGGGATATCATACATGTTAGAATGTTGTGAAACCTAAGCTAGCAGATTTGATGCTTTGACATTGACCTTATTGCTCACTGGCTTCGCTTTGATCCATGTCTTCGGCCTAGACCACGTATGTGTTACATTTCCGACACGACAAATCACATTCAACAAAGCCAACCATTTGTACATCGTCCAACTTCGTAACTTAGACGAAAGGCGACCTTTGGAGTCGACAACGCGTATTGACGTTTAATGGGACAGACAATGGTTCACCCATTGAACACTTTTTACTGCCCTTAGTATGTGTAGTTAATACTGCCTTTAACGGGTACTTTTTACCACAGCAGGCTCTGTGATAGCTGCCAGTTTTATGTCACACCCAGCCTGCTAGAAAATATGTCATTCACAAGTTTCCTTCAAGAGATGCATCTTTCACAAACACCCGCCAGATTAACCTCCTAGCGCTAATGCGCTGCTTCCTGGACTCGGGTAGGCGCGATGGCCCCGGATCGAATCCGCCCGGCGGCTTAACGACTGAGGCCAGCCTGGATGTGGTTTTTAGGCGGTTTTCCACATCCCACTGAATACCAGGCTGGTACCCACGTCCCGCCTCAGTTACACGGTTCGCAGACATCTGACACCATTCGCACTATTCCATGGATTACACTAGACATAGACAGTTGGGGTACACAAATTTCGTCCCGGGGGGGGGGGGGGGGTTACGGGGTTGCGGCAGGAAGGGCATCCGGCCACCCCTTCAATTAACCTTGCCAAATCCGATTAACCAAGCCGACCCTGCGTCATTGCGGGAAAAAGGCACAAGCAAAAGAAGAAAGAAAAGAAGATGCCTTGCGGTTGTAGGCGCTTCAGTCTGAACCCACGAGACCGCTGCGGTCGCAGGTTGGAATCCTGCCTCGGGCATGGATGTGTGTGATGTCCTTAGGTTAGTTAGGTTTAAGTAGTTCTAAGTTCTAGGGGACTGATGGCCTCAGAAGTTAAGTCCCATAGTGCTCAGAGCCATTTGAACCATTTTGAAGATGCATCTATCACAAACATCAGTGAAAAAAATTAGTATTAAATGTGGAACCATTCTGACATAAAGTGCTGTAAACTGTGAAAATGATGTTCTGTAAATATGAGGTGTGTTACCGTTTTGAAATTCCGCCGCTGCAGAGCCACGGTCAGCGTGTGGCGCATGTGCACTGTGTACCGCACTCTGTTGGCAAACTACAAACGCCATTAGTCATTCGGCGTGTTTGCATTTGTTTGTGATTATTTGAAATGACTTCTCCAACTGAAAATCCCGCGCTTTAATTCGTCTTGTTAGTACTAAAGGCATGAAAGCGGCTGAAATTCATCGTCAGATCAGTAGAAGTGTATTAAGAAAACATTGTGAGTGATGGGATGGTACGGAAATGGCTCAAAATGGTTCAAATGGCTCTGAGCACTATGGGACTCAACTGCTGAGGTCATAAGTCCCCTAGAACTTAGAACTACTTAAACCTAACTAACCTAAGGACAACACACACATCCATGCCCGAGGCAGGATTCGAACCTGCGACCGTAGCGGTCGCGCGGTTCCAGACTGTAGCGCCAGAACCGCTCGGCCACCAGCGGCCGGCCCGGTACGGAAATGGTTGAGAGCTTTTAAGATGGCTGTACTATATGCATGATGAGGAACAAAGTGGCGATCTTCAGCCATTACTGACTGATTCCATACAGTCCCGATCTAGCGCTCAGTGCCTACCATGTGTTAGTGCATTTGATGAAGCATCAGCGCCACGACGACGATGAAAATGTCAAAACGACTGTGTTGCAATGGTTCTCTAATCAGGCGGGATATTTCTACGAGGATTGTTTTCAAGGACTGATTTTTCAATGCGATAAGCGCCTCGGAATTGTGTGAATTATGTCGAAATGTGGATTAAAGTACAGGGTTCATGTAAACGTAAAATTGCTAAGTAAAGTCTACTTGTTTTATTTTTATTTCAAAACGGTACTTTTAAAAATAATGTCTCGTATATAGGTACAACCATGCAGCAGTAATTTTAATCATGCAGTATATGACTTTAATATTAAAAGTGCAAGGTGGCTATAATTTCGCACCTTACAAGCACTCATCTACATACTTTGCCGTGATTTACAACCAGAATTAGGTATCATTTGATAGGTTGTACATCGTATATAAAGAAGACTGACAGTGTCATGTACTCCTTGTAAATAGTTGTTAACACTTATTGCATGAAAGGTGACGGAGTCTCTTTATTATCAAAACGGCGTAATGAATGATTGCCAAACTAGTAGAGGTTGGAACGCCAGTGGAAATGAAACGGCAGGCGTAGCTCAACCCCTGGGTGGAAAAGCTCGCACAGGTATGTTGGTCCTGCTTGGCACAGGAAGCAGCCAAGACGGACGGTCGGGACACCTGAGCGCTGAAGCACAAAGCAGAGGCCGCCGGCCGGTATTGCAGCGGGGCCGAAGGGATAACCGAATAATACTTCGGAAACTCTGAAAATCTTGGACGCAGCAGAAGATTTTTACTCTGAGAAGCGTACCATTGTTAAGTATTTCTAATTAACGAGGATGGGTTCAAAATGGTTCAAATGGCTCTGAGCACTGTGGGACTTAACATCTGAGGTCATCAGTCTCCTAGAACTTAGAACTACTTAAACCTAACTAACCTAAGGACATCACACACATCCATGCCCGAGGCAGGATTCGAACCTGCGACCGTAGCAGTCACGCGGTTCCGGACTGAAGCGCCCTAACCGCACGGTCACCGCGGCCGGCTAACGAGGATAGGCATTTCCTTGCAAACTTTCCGTGCTGGATGACGAAATACTAAAATATGGTTGGTCGGCGTTCGGAAGAATCTGCAGAGAGGGAGAATGTTCCGTGGTTTCGAGAATATGGTTCACCTTCTGCAGTTACGGGGAGGGGAGCCGAAGTTGACTGGTAAGCCAGCTGTGGAGAGAAAGAGGTCTTCCCTTTTGAGCGCCCATGTCTGACAGTCACTCAGTATCAGCTTTGTTGCTACAGATGGACTTGCTGTCTTTGCTCTCAGGAGATTTTATAGTTAGAACAGTTAGGCACTGTACTGTTGCGAACTTATACGATTCTGGACTTCGCCTACGGATAGGGAGTCGTCGTTGAGTACGCAGCGTTCAGTGATTGAGAGCACTTCTTCTGCCTATACTCACATTGAGACGTT
Organism: Schistocerca nitens; assembly: GCF_023898315.1. Lineage (NCBI taxonomy): Eukaryota > Metazoa > Arthropoda > Insecta > Orthoptera > Acrididae > Schistocerca > Schistocerca nitens. The sequence continues at coordinate 305,562,531 of NC_064614.1, forward strand.
ATCTGAACTCCATCCACCCTTGTGGCTGGGACTTCGCGTGTACGAGAACCATCACTCCGACGGACCGGACGCAGTACATACGGTGATACGGCTGATTGCTTCAGCTTATTAGGGCTGTAAAGCTAAACAGCTGTGATCACGTAAATTTTATTTCCACTGAGGTTGCACACCACGGTAGATCATCTTTGAAGGTAGTGTCTTGTTCTGTTTGGTACCTAGATGATGTCAGTCATCTCTCGTTATTTATATTAGATCGCGTAGCCACCAAAAGGGGCAGATTTGGGCAACTGATCAATCATATTAGTTAGGAAATTCAATTGTATCTCTTTATGTCCATTGGACATTGATATATAAACATTTGTAATATATAAAAGGGGTTTTAATCTACAATAAATGTATAAGCAGAAACAGCATTTATCATTTTGTAGTTACTAGTTCCCATAATCATTCATTTATGTTTATGTTGTAATTTATATGTTAAAGAGCAAGAAGGAGGAGATAATATCACCATTAAGAGACCCTAAGATCTGTTCTAAGGGGTAGTCAGACAGGGCCAAATCTCCATTTTCGCGTTCAGTATTTTCCGTTGCGCACATTCATTTTACACCCGCCTGGAGCAGCATCTCGGAAATTAAGAAAAGTGTAGAAGCGTACTAAAACGTGTTTTCATCGATTCAAATGATAACAAAGGTTTCAGTTTTAAATTCATCCTGCACTAAATTATATTCGTTTTTAATAGATGTAAAAATAACAGCTACCTTGTTTCATTTATAGCGTGACAAAAATCTGAACATTCATACACTTAAAATAAAGGTGTGGTCCATTGAAAAGGAATTTTTAACTCCAGAATGAGTAGAAAGTTACACAGATCAAGCGTACTGCCTAAGGGAAAACAACGTACACTTTGTAAATAAATTCTTATATTGTACTTTTCAGCTCTGAATCGCACAAACAGTCTCACTACTGACACCGACTTTGTAGCAAGTCATCACCACGATCTAAAAATAAAACCTCTCTGTAAAGTAGTAATTACCAGGGAAATGAACGATAGAAAGGTTTGTTATCAAATCTTAATTTGAGAAGTTTAATAGGAAAATTGTATTACGTCCACAAATTGGCTCTGAGCACTATGGGACTCAACATCTTAGGTCATAAGTCCCCTAGAACTTAGAACTACTTAAACCTAACCAACCTAAGGACATCACACACACCCATGCCCGAGGCAGGATTCGAACCTGCGACCGTAGCAGTCCCGCGGTTCCGGACTGCAGCGCCAGAACCGCTAGACCACCGCGGCCGGCCGTCCACAAATTAGTTAATAGCAATGAAGAATTTGAAAATAACAACAATAAAACAGTAACGTAATAGAGAATAAATACATTACATCCAAAAATATTTTTCTAATAGTAAATTGTCATTTATTGTACAATATTTCCCATAACACATGATACGTTTTTGCAATACATGACAACTCTTATGAAACATTGCAACGAAACTCGAAAGAGACGTCCAACGTTTTAGGTGGCAGTAATTTCTTTACTCATTAGGCATTCATTTTCACCGCAGAAAAAAAAGAAAAAAAAAAAACAAATATCTGGTGGCGTACTTCAGTATGGTTATGTTTACACATATATTGTGAATTCAAGACCCACTAAAAGAAAATGAGAGTTTACAAACGGCTGATTGTTTCATTTACTTCCTCGGGAAATACTTTGATGCTAATAAAACTTCATGCCCCGTAAGAATTTACTATGACTTGGGGTAAGCCGAAGGCTGTTTAATGTCGTGCTATTACACTGCAGCGGATAACCTCGCGCTGGAACTTTGCCATGAGGCGATCAACAATAACATCTATCTCTCTTCTGACAGTTCCTTGGCATTCTTTTATCCATAAACGATTAGTTTTATCTTTGATGTGAATTAATGGCGCGCCTCTGGGTCTCGACCACCATCCTTAATGAAAATGTCAGAAAAATTACGAGGCGCTCTGATGACACATTATGCACAGCGTTATAACGCTGATGCACTGCACAGACATCTCTGTTTAACTGCATAAAGAGAAAAAACGACTTTTTTTTTTACAAGAAACAAGTTTTCGCGATTTAAGGAAACTGTTCAACCAGTCGTGTTATAAACATATTAAGAATGAAGATAATGAATGCCCTTCGTAAGAACACAAAGAAACTCTTATTAATAATATGTAGCTACAAGCTCAAGATTCATAAAATGTTAATGGATTTTTTTTTTTTTGTAACGTATTCTCGTTAAATTATTCTACTTGCACGAAGTTTCTACTTCAGGCTACAGTTCTCAGAACACGATGTGTAAATGAATAAATGTCCCAAGCTATCGACAAGCAGGAATGAATCATTTGGTATCATATACTTTGGAATGAATCATTTGGTATCATATACTTTTGGATTCGTGCTAGTCCAGGAGGATTAATTACATTTGACAAAACGTCACAACCTGTGGCACCCAGAGACTATCGCCTACAATGTCACACGACAACAGCAGAAAACACTTGTGCCTCTTCTGCGTGCTATGTGATACCACGTCGTTTCGAAACTAGCACGAAACAACGAGGACGGATTTCTACCAAAAGTGTAGTTTTAAAAAACACCACATCTCGCTGCTTCAGAAATTAGCATCAGATTGGAGGCTCCAAATCCTTAGCGTTCTGATCACATGTACTGCACACTCCCCATGCAAGAGAAGGAACCAACTAGTTCACTAGTTCGCATGTTTCACGATTCTGAAGCGGAGTCCCTATTTCTCACCATCCTGTTAGTTCTGACGTCGCATTATAGCCCTTCCATAACATTCCAGCTGCAAAGTAATTATGAAGGATGAGTGATTCTCAAATGACTGTATGATAGTGATAAGATTGAGATGCCACTTAACAGCATAACACGATCTATGTATGAAGCGATTTCAGTCTTGGGTAACTCTTACTGTTACAACGTCCATAAAGACTAATCAATTCTCGGAGCTTCGTTATCCACAAACCATGGGTTGTGAACCGAAGGATGTCATTCACGAACAGCCTGGAAATCAGAAAGCCCCGGAGCCTCATTGTCATACAGAGACAAGATCTCAACAGCCGAGTGCGTGTGTACGACAAAAGGAATAACAACTTGCGTTGACACGCCGCCTTCGATGACCCCTGCTTGGGCAGGACTTTAAACCTTGCTCCAACCAGCAGTTCGACACGTGCCCTGCAATATCCGCCAGTCGTATAAAACAATAATGAAAATACTGAAGTAACAGAAGAAAAATCAATCAGAAACGAAACAGACTTTCCTTGCTCTACTATAACTACTGACGCCGAAACTACTGGGAAAGGCTAAAAGCTTAGTAAGAGCACTACACATCTACTTATCATACATTTAATACGTTGATTTCCAGGAAAACTTTTATTCCTTTCGCTTTTAAATCTAAACTTGTTTTATTTACCTTTACTACTATATAGAGACAAGACATATAACGCTGTTATAGAAAAATCTCTAAAAGTTCTTGGCTGATTTACTTCAAATTTTTGCACGTTACTCTAATAAAGGCCCGGACGGAGATTAGTTGAAATGGTTCAAATGGCTCTGAGCACTATGGGACTTAACTGCTGAGGTCATCAGTCCCCTAGAACTTAGAACTACTTAAACCTAACTAATCTAAGGATATCACACACATTCATGCCCGAGGCAGGATTCGAACCTGCGACCGTAGCAGTCGCGCGGTTCCAGACTGCAGCGCATAGAACCGCTCGGCCACTCCGGCCGGCACGGAGATAGGTTACACATATTATCACACATACACACAAACACACACATACATACATACACACACTCACACACAAACAATATATCAAGGATGTCGCATGAAAAACCGGCCCTGAGTACCAGACTGCTTATTAACACCCGCCAATTGTCATCTATTGTTTCGAAGTTGTTGCTTGCACTAGCTTATTTTTTATTTCTTTATTATCTAAATACTAAATCTTTATATATTTATTGTTGGAGCTGGCGGGCAACAATTTGTGGGTAACTGGTGAGTAGTCTGTACTCGGGGCCGGCTTTTAGTGTGGGATGCTATATATATAAAGAAAATGCTGTACTTTGCTGCGAAAATGTGCTGTTTTAATTTCTTTTTCGCAGTAAGTTTTAACTACGATAGCAGAGATTTAAACCATTAGTTAAATTGTTTCTCCCATATATATTATTTACAGTTATGTGTTATTCTAAACAAAAATTGTATACACAGCAGTATGCTGTTTTGTTTGCTTCCGCAGTCGGCTCTAACAGAATACAGAAATCTGTATTTATGGCTTATTAGCTTATGATTAGAATACCACTACGTAATCTGAATCATCTTAAACTTAGTAATCCTTCGCGCTTGCAGACTGAAACTACGTAAAGTACTGTCACTAAGGTACTATCCCCAAAGATCCAGCAAGTGGAGAAGTCTCGCATACTCCGTATATCAATGATGCCAACATATTTATCCATTCATTTTAAGTGTCTTCGTTCTAGGTTTAGTTTGCAATAATAAAAAACCAGGCTCAAGGACAGGAAGAGGAAATGGACATAGAGGGGTGGGGGAGGAAATGGACATAGAGAAGGGGGAAGGAGGGGATGCACAGAGAGAGGGGAAGAGGAGATGGAGTGAGAGAGGGGGAGGAGGTCACAGACAGTGGCATAGGGGGAGGGGGGGCATGGACAGGAAGAGGTGTCAGGAGGAGGTTAGGACGTATATCCACTTCCCATACATATTTAGCAATTGTGAGTTCGTTAGTTAATAGTAAACTCAGAACTTTTGCAGACATTCGGATGTCTATAACGAGGTACTAAGTGCAGAAAAGATGCACAAATATAAAGTTAAATTTTGATAGAATTTCGAAGTGGTGCGAAAGCTCTCAACTTGCTTTAAATGTAACGAAGTGTAAAATTGCGCACTTTACAAAACGCTTAAAACGTAGTATCCTATGACCACAAAATCAGTGATCCCCATCTACAATCAGTCAACTCATACAAATACGCGGGGGAACAATTTGTGGGGACATGAAATAAACGACCACATAGGTTGCATAGGTCGCTTCGACTACGCTGCTGAAGGTTCACTGGGAAGCCCTTACACATCTCCACATAGTTCCGATCTTCCTCTTGTTTCAGCTCAGTTTTAACTATTTCAGGTAGGGCTGTCTTTGAGTACGACTCGAACTGTTCGAACAGTTCGGGAAATCTCGGGTTCTGTTCTATCTTTTGATCGGCCCGCGATCTACTGTCTTTTGTTGGTACTATATCCGCGACCTACCTTAGCGTTTGTATGACACTGTGGATTTTAATAATAAAAACAACTGCGAAACACGGATTAAAATATCTTCTAGGATATATATCATATGTAACAACGGCAAATAATCAATAAATAAGAGTTTTCAATCATGTTCTGTCGAATTCTAAGGTTTTCTCTCGGCCGCGATCTTCTGAAGTCTGATGGTACTACCTCCAAGACGGGTATTGCCGCTGTAATTTATTCTCGCAATAGAATTACAGTCAGTGTACCATGGTTTATTTCGTTTGTTAGACAGTTAATTTTTCGGTAATTTTCTTAATTGTTTCATCTCAATGCAGAAATGCGAAGCAAATCGGCCAAGTACTTTGAAGTAAATCGGTCAAGTATTGATGTTTGGTAACAATGTTTCTCCTATATATCCTATGTTCGCACAAATATTCATTAGGGGAACGTGTAGAAATTTGAAATAAATTAGCCAAGAAATTTTAGAGATTTTTGGTAACAAACTTTCCCATTTATTTATTGAATATATATAGATGTTTCAAGTTTGATTACGAAATCTTTTGTAGACAGTGATATACCTCTTGTCTTGAAGGTGAAGTGTGCAAAATTTCATCAAGATAGGAATGAAACTGTAGATTTGTATGAACAACAAATAAACAAACGGACACTTTTCTTTCTATACACTGAGGTGACAAATTCATGGGATACCTCCTAATATCGCGTCAGACCTCCTTTCTCTCGTCGTAACACAGCATTTCATCGTGACATGGACTCAACAAGTCATTGGAAGCACCTTGCAGAAATACTGAGCCATGATGCCTCTACAGCCGTCCATAATTGCGAAAGTGTTGCCGGTGCAAATTTTGGAACGAACTGACCTCCCGATTACGTCCCATAAACATCGTTGAGATTCATGTCAGATGATCTGAGTGGCCCAACCATTCGCTCGAACTGTCCAGAATGTTCGCCAAATCAATCGCAAATAATTGTGGCCCATAATGTGGCACATTATCATCCATAAAAATTTCATCGTTTTTTGGGAACATGTTGTGCATGAATGGCTGCAAATGTCCTCCAAGTAGCCGAACAACCATTTCCAGTCAATGATCGGTTCAGTTGGACCAGAGAACCCAGTCCACTCCATGTAAACACAACCCACACCGTTACGGAACCACCACCAGCTTGCGCAGTGCCACGTTGACAGTTTGTGTCCATGGCTTCAGGGGTCTGCTCAACACTCGAATCCTACCATCAGCACTTACCAAGTGATATCGGGACTTATCTGACCACGTCAGTGTTTTCCAGTCATCTAGGGTCCAGCCGATTTGGTCACGAGCCAAGGAGAAGCGCTGCAGGCGATGTTGTGTTGTTGGGAAAGGTATTCGCGTCGGTCGTCTGTTCCCACAGGCCATTATTGTCAAATTTCGCCTCACTGTCCAAACGAATACGTTTGTCGTACGTCTCACATCCCCCCATGAACCATGGACCTTGCCGTTGGTGGGGAGGCTTGCGTGCCTCAGCGATACAGATGGCCGTACCGTAAGTGCAACCACAACGGAGGGGTATCTGTTGAGAGGCCAGACAAACATGTGGTTCCTGAAGAGGGGCAGCAGCCTTTTCAGTAGTTGCAAGGGCAACAGTCTGGATGATTGACTGATGTGGCCTTGTAACATTAACCAAAACGGCCTTGCTATGCTGGTACTGCGAACGGCTGAAAGCAAGGGGAAACTACAGCCGTAATTTTTCCCGAGGACATGCAGCTTTACTGTATGATTAAAAGATGATGGCGTCCTCTTGGGTAAAATATTCCGGAGGTAAAATAGTCCCCCATTCGGATCTCCGGGCGGGGACTACTCAAGAGGACGTCGTTATCAGGAGAAAGAAAACTGGCGTTCTACGGATCGGAGCGTGGAAGTCAGATCCCTTAATCGGGCAGGAAGGTTAGAAAATTTAAAAAGGGAAATGGATAGGTTAAAGTTAGATATAGTGGGAATTAGTGAAGTTCGGTGGCAGGAGGAAGAAGAGTTTTGGTCAGGTGATTACAGGGTTATAAATACAAAATCAAATAGGGGTAATGCAGGAGTAGGTTTAATAACGAATAAAAAAATAGGAGTGCGGGTTAGCTACTACAAACAGCATAGTGAACGCATTATTGTGGCCAAGATAGACACAAAGCCCATGCCTACTACAGTAGTACAAGTTTATATGCCAACTAGCTCTACAGATGATGAAGAAATTGATGAAATGTATGACGAGATAAAAGAAATTATTCAGGTAGTGAAGGGAGACGAAAATTTAATAGTCATGGGCGACTGGAATTCGTCAGTAGGAAAAGGGAGAGAAGGAAACATAGTAGGTGAATATGGATTGGGGGGAAGAAATGAAAGAGGAAGCCGCCTGGTAGAATTTTGCGCAGAGCATAACTTAATCATAGCTAACACTTGGTTCAAGAATCATAAAAGAAGGTTGTATACCTGGAAGAATCCTGGAGATACTGAAAGGTATCAGATTGATTATATAATGGTAAGACAGAGATTTAGGAACCAGGTTTTAAATTGTAAGACATTTCCAGGGGCAGATGTGGATTCTGACCACAATCTATTGGTTATGAACTGCAGATTGAAACTGAAGAAACTGCAAAAAGGTGGGAATTTAAGGAGATGGGACCTGGATAAACTGAAAGAACCAGAGGTTGTACAGAGTTTCAGGGAGAGCATAAGGGAACAATTGACAGGAATGGGGGAAAGAAATACAGTAGAAGAAGAATGGGTAGCTCTGAGGGATGAAGTAGTGAAGGCAGCAGAGGATCAAGTAGGTAAAAAGACGAGGGCTAATAGAAATCCTTGGGTAACAGAAGAAATATTGAATTTAATTGATGAAAGGAGAAAATATAAAAATGCAGTAAATGAAGCAGGCAAAAAGGAATACAAACGTCTCAAAAATGAGATCGACAGGAAGTGCAAAATGTCTAAGCAGGGATGGCTAGAGGACAAATGTAAGGATGTAGAGGCTTGTCTCACTAGGGGTAAGATAGATACTGCCTACAGGAAATTTAAAGAGACCTTTGGAGAGAAGAGAACCACTTGTATGAATATCAAGAGCTCAGATGGAAACCCAGTTCTAAGCAAAGAAGGGAAGGCAGAAAGGTGGAAGGAGTATATAGAGGGTTTATACAAGGGCAATGTACTTGAGGACAATATTATGGAAATGGAAGAGGATGTAGATGAAGATGAAATGGGAGATAAGATACTGCATGAAGAGTTTGACAGAGCACTGAAAGACCTGAGTCGAAACAAGGCCCCAGGAGTAGACAACATTCCATTAGAACTACTGATGGCCTTGGAAGAGCCAGTCCTGACAAAACTCTACCATCTGGTGAGCAAGATGTATTAGACAGGCGAAATACCCACAGACTTCAAGAAGAAAACAATAATTCCAATCCAAAAGAAAGCAGGTGTTGACAGATGTGAAAATTACCGAACTATCAGTTTAATAAGGCACAGCTGCAAAATACTAACGCGAATTCTTTACAGACGAATGGAAAAACTGGTAGAAGCTGACCTCGGGGAAGATCAGTTTGGATTCCGTAGAAATGTTGGAACACGTGAGGCAATACCAACCTTACGACTTATCTCAGAAGAAAGATTAAGAAAAGGCAAACCTACGTTTCTAGCATTTGTAGACTTAGAGAAAGCTTTGGACAACGTTAACTGGAATACTCTCTTTCAAATTCTGAAGGTGGCAGGGGTAAAATACAGGGAGCGACAGGCTATTTACAATTTGTACAGAAACCAGATGGCAGTTATAAGAGTCGAGGGGCATGAAAGGGAAGCAGTGGTTGGGAAAGGAGTGAGACAGGGTTGTAGCCTCTCCCCGATGTTATTCAATCTGTATATTGAGCAAGCAGTAAAGGAAACAAAAGAAAAATTCGCAGTAGGTATTAAAATTCATGGAGAAGAAGTAAAAACTTTGAGGTTCGCCGATGACATTGTAATTCTGTCAGAGACAGCAAAGGACTTGGAAGAGCAGTTGAACGGAATGGACAATGTCTTGAAAGGAGGGTATAAGATGAACATCAACAAAAGCAAAACGAGGATAATGGAATGTAGTCAAATTAAATCGGGTGATGCTGAGGGGATTAGATTAGGAAATGAGACACTTAAAGTAGTAAAGGAGTTTTGCTATTTAGGGAGCAAAATAACTGATGATGGTCGAAGTAGAGAGGATATAAAATGTAGACTGGCAATGGCAAGGAAATCGTTTCTGAAGAAGAGGAATTTATTAACATCGAGTATAGATTTAAGTGTCAGGAAGTCGTTTCTGAAAGTATTTGTATGGAGTGTAGCCATGTATGGAAGTGAAACATGGACGATAACCAGTTTGGACAAGAAGAGAATAGAAGCTTTTGAAATGTGGTGCTACAGAAGAATGCTGAAGATAAGGTGGGTAGATCACGTAACTAATGAAGAGGTATTGAATAGGATTGGGGAGAAGAGAAGTTTGTGGCACAACTTGACTAGAAGAAGGGATCGGTTGGTAGGACGTGTTTTGAGGCATCAAGGGATCACAAATTTAGCATTGGAGGGCAGCGTGGAGGGTAAAAATCGTAGAGGGAGACCAAGAGATGCATACACTAAGCAGATTCAGAAGGATGTAGGTTGCAGTAGGTACTGGGAGATGAAGAAGCTTGCACAGGATAGAGTAGCATGGAGAGCTGCATCAAACCAGTCTCAGGACTGAAGACCACAACAACAACAACAACAACGTCTCACATTGATTTCTGGATTATTTACCGCAATGTTGCTTGTCTGCTAGCGCTGAAAAGTCTACGCAAGCGCCGCTGCTCTCTGTCGTTAAGTGAAGGCCGTCGGCCACTGGTGAGAGGTAATGCCTGTAATGTGGTATTGTCAACACACTCTTGACACCGTGGATTTCGGAATACTGAATTCCCTAATGATTTGCGAAATAAAATTTCCCAAGCGTCTAGCTCCAACTACCATTCCGCGTTGAAAGTCTGTTAATTCCCGTCGTGTGACCAAAATCAGGTCGGGAACCTTTTCACATGAATCACCTGAGTACAAATGGCAGCTCCGCCTATGCACTGCTCTTTTAGACCTTGTGCACGCTACACCACCGCCATTTGTATGTGTGCTATTCTGAGACTTTTGCCACCGTAGTGTATGTAGAATGGATTGTAGTACAGATGGGATAAAACGTTCCACATAAAATATTTGGGTTTATTTGTCGATTGTCAGTTTGATTTGAAGTGGAGTTGTGCTTGAGTTTACATATTTTAATATTTTAACTGTGACAGTGATTTGTTGATTAATTCCACAGCAACGCACGTATTTGCCAATGCTGAGTATGACGGTATTGTTTTTGTATGTGTTTTGTGACGGAAACGCTTATTCTTCTTGTGGAGACTGCGGTAGACAGTTTCTCAACCGCAGAGTCGCAGCAGTGTTTACTCGTACTTTCGCTAAACTACGTGAGTTGCTCTGTGCCCAGCAGTCATATTGCATCTGAACAGTATGGATGAAGTGGAAAATATTACTCAGCTAGCTATAATGAAATTTTCACTCTACAGCGGAATGTGCGCTGACATGAAACTTCCTGGCAGCAGGACCGAGACTCGAGTTCGAGTTCGAGTCTCGGTCCGGCACACAGTTTTAATCTGCCAGGAAGTTTCACATCAGCGCATACTCCGCTGTAGAGTGAAAATTTCATTCTAGAAACAACCCCCAGGCTATGGCTAAGCCATGTCTCCGCAATATCCTTTCTTCCAGGAGTGCTGGTTCTGGAAGGTTCGCAGAAGAGCTGTGATGTGTGGAGACGAGGTACGGGCGGAGTTAAAGCTGTGAGGTCGGAACATGTGTCGTGCTTGGGTAGCTCAGTTCGTAGAGCACTTGCTCGCGAAAGGCATAGGTCCCGAGTTCGAGTGTCGGTCTGGCACACAGTTTTAATCTGCCAGGAAGTTTCACTCAGCTAGCTCTTTAACAAGCACATGCCGAATCCCTACGCATAATGGTGTTTTACATATGCACGGCCTCTATTCTTATCATTTATAGTGGATTCAGCAGCAGCGAGAACGAGATGAAGTCAGACGATTGGAATTTAATCTTTGGCTAATTGCAGTTCGCCGCTAATCCCATTAACAATGTTTACTAATAAAGGCACTTTCACTCATGACGGTATAAATAATAGTCGTAACTCAGATCGATTGTCCGACGAAAAACTCATCGTTTTCGTGGAGACACGTTTTCCAGAAGGTTAGTCTCTAAAAGTATGGTGTGGTATGATAGACAATCAGTCAGGGCGTGTTGTGTTACTGCATCATCTTGCATGACCTATTATCTAGACTTTTTTGTAAATGACATTCCAGCATTATTGACTGAAGTTTCTTTGGCTACAACAATGGGTACACGCTCTTCCAGAATGACGGAGCCGCTGTACATTCCAAGCATTTCCCGGAAGTTCGATCGTAAGAACTGGTTACGTTTCTTGTTACCAAGGTCCCTGGACCTTTAGATTTTTGCCTGTGGGAATCGTTGAAAGACGAAGACTACAAAGAAGAAGTACAGACGTGATTTGATAGGATTATGAACAGTGTTTCCCTCATAAAATCGCTGCAAGATGGCGTCAGAAGAGGAACATGTGATGTCAAGAGAATTCGTAAGCGCATTCAAGTTGGAAGTGGAATTTCTGAAAATCATCTTTGAACTTAATCATTTACCTTTGCTTCTGACATCCTGTGAGTATTTTTTAGGGCTGCAATGTAAAAGTCGAATGCAAAGGCAATATGGTAACAGCTGTATATCGCGAAGCAAGATCTACAAATGGATAGAGCGCTTCAAAGAGGGATGAACTTCTCTATGTGACGAGAAAGGATCGGGCAGGCCATCGATGTCAACAACTGAGGACAACATGGAAGTCGTTGAGGGTATGGTGACGGAAAACAGATGAATCACAGTGGACTAAATCGTCAATACTTACGTATTAGTCATGATTCAGCGTATTCCATCTTACACTACAGAGTAAACTTTCGCAAAGTGTGTGCAAAGTGGGTTCCGAAAGAACTGTCAGCGCAACGTAAGGCGCAAAGGATGGACATCTCTGGTAAGCATCTAGTTCGTTATCATAGCGAGGAGATGGATTATTACAGAAAATCGTTACTGTAGACGAAACGTGGGTGTATCATCACCAGCTGGAAAGTAAGGCAGCGAGCTTGGTTTGGAAACACCCATCATCACCAGAAGTTACGAAATTTAAACGTCAACTATCAGCTGATAAGATTATCCTAACACTATTCTGGCACGTGGAAGGTGTGGTAACTGTTATTTCACCCCAAGAGGCGAAACTGTGAACAGTGAGAACTATTTTGATGTGTTGCGAATTAAACCGAAACCTGCAATCAGATCCAAGTGTTGTGAAAAACTGCGAAAAGGTGTCATCCGGCAGGAAGATAACGCTCGGCCACGTTCTGACAAATGAAGGGCCGAAACAATAAAGGAGTTGGGATTCGAATCGTTGGAAAACCCGATATAGAGTCCAAACCTGGTTCCATCGATTTTCATATGTTTGAATCACTGAAGGAAGCGATCAGCGAAGGAGATTGGCAACCGATGCAGAAGTGACTGATGTGGTGCAAGATTGGTTACAGATACAACCCAACTTTTTTCCGACGAATTCAAAGAAACTTGCGAAATGTTGGACAAAGTGCGTTGAAGTGCAGGAAGATTATGTACAAAACAATGTATGTTTCAGTTTTCTGTTATTAGAATAAATATTCTTTTTCTCAAAAGTTCCTTTGGTTTTTGACTCCCCCTCGTATTTACTGTCCTACCTGAAACGAATTGCAGATCTTAGTTAGTAAGAAAGAGGAAAGTAAAATTTACATGGATCGTCAGTACCATATAGATGCTTGACGTCATTGCTATCTTTGTGCTAACAGCTCTGCACGTTCTGGATGGTTCTGTCTAATGGTGGAGCCGAATACCCACATAAACCGCAAAATGGGTTATTCCGATATCGTAAATATCGTAAAGCGTTGCCTCTGAGTGCCTTTGTGCGCAGTGTCTATAGAGGCCAAGTCTTCTCAGTGGATTTCAGTTAAAGTTTTACAAGAAATAAATAATTGTTTCCATAAAAATTAATTTTTAATATAGCACATATTTAAATCACACTAAAATGAATAAATTAATTTCTCCAAGCCGCACACAGATTCCTAACATCATATACATAGATAGTACTAAAAAACTTTTATTGTGTATTTTTAATAACTTTGAAAATACTTGTAAGATTTAAAACGAAAATGTGGGACGTATGCAAGAGATAATAGTAAGGAGGTGAACTATTCACGCATCAATTATATACTGCATGCGCCTCACTTTTTTTGCTTTAAATACTACAAGTATTTTCACAGCTATTAAAAATTCACTATCACTAATTTTTACGATTATCTGTATGGAGGGTAGGAATATGTATGGGACTTGGAGAAATTATTTTATACGTTTCAGTCCTACTTAAAACTTGATATGTTAAAAATTGATTTTATTTAAATAATTATTTTCTGTTTTTTAATATTGTGTGTGAAAAGCTTTTCAATCGATTTCAAACATTTTACTGAAATTACAGTGAAGTAAATTTCATATTTATTTCAGTTTCGCTTCGCTTGAGTCAACCAATTTTATTGCTTCCTTCTAAGGATATCTCTCGAAAAAACCATGAAGTTAAAAAATAGGAAGATTTATGCTCACACAGAGGCTTACCAGCAAACAATCCTCCCGCAAACTATTCCTGACTGGAACAGAAAAAGGGGAAACGCCAGTGGTACACAAGGTACCCTCCGCCATCCACCAAACAAGAACGAGAGTTAATATTACATTGTCACTCAGTTCTGAGTTATATTGTAAGTCTGAAGTCTCTAGCTCGGAAAGTTACCTTAAAATCAATTGCAAAACTTGTACCGTACAGACGAGTAGATAGACAAGAGAGCGAGTTACTAAAAACTTGGTAAAATGAGTCATGTATAGACCAAATTTGGTTGAACTTGCTACAGACATCCCTGAGCTATGCTTCTACATCGCCCCTTTCCACCCCATCCTAGCTGCAGGGGTGCTATGGGAACTCTTCTGACAGAGTAATTTTTTGCTAGGTTGGAAGTGATACGTGTGCCCAGTATTGTAGAAATTGATTCAGGGATTACAGAGGTGCTCCTATAAATCGAATGTATCATCGCAGATTCTTTCTTCAGCAATTACACACCAGATAAATTAGTAAGAGATTGCACTGATCTCTCATGGTACACAAAATAAATAAGAACACTGTTGCAGAAGCAACGAAAAAAAGCAATCCTCAAGACTGGCGAAGCTTTACAGAAGCTCGAAAGTTAGCACGGACGTCAGTGCGAGATGCTATTAACAGTTTCCGCAACGAAACTCTCTTTCGAAATGTGGCAGGAAATCCCGAGAAATTCTGGCAGACCAGCCGCAAGAAGCGATCAGTACCTTCACCGCGCGATAACAATGATGATGTTATTGATGACAGTGTCACTAAAGCAGAATTAGTAAACACGATTTTCCAAAATTCCTTCACCAAAGACGGCGAAGAAAATATTCAAGCATTTGAATCGAGAATTACTACCAACATGATTAACTTAGAAGTAGATATCCTCAGTGTAGGGAAGTAGCTTAAAACAATAAAGGCAAGGCCTCCGGTCCAGATTGTATACCAGTCAGATTCCTTTCAGAGTATGCTATACAATAGCTTCTTACTTAGCAATCATATACAACCGCTCGCTCTTAGGAAGAATCGTACCCCCAGACCGGAAAGTTGCACAAATCACACGAATATCCAATAAAGCAAACAGGAGTAACCCACTGAATTACAGACCGGTATCACTAACGTCGATTTACAGCAGGACTCTGGAACATAAACTATTCTCGAACATCATAAATTACCTCGGAGAAAACGATTTTATTAACAATCATCCAATACTGATTCAGAAAATATCGTCCTTGTGATTCACAACTAGCTCTTTATTCTAACGAAGTAATGAGTGCTATCTTCAGGAGGCATCAAATTGATCCCATATTTTAAGATTTCCAGAAGACTTTTGACGCCGTTCCTCACAAGCGACTTCTAACCAAAATGTGTGCCAATGGAGAATTGCCTCAGTTGTGCGACTACATTCGTGAATTCCTGTCAGAAAGGACACAGTTCGTAATAACTGACAGAAAGTGATCGGGTAACACAAAAGTAATTCTGGCGTTCCCCAAGGAAGTGTTATAGGCCCTCTGCTCTTCCTGATCTACATAACCGATTTGTGAGACAATTTGAGCAGCTCTCTTAGATTGTTTGCAGATGATGCTGTCATTTACCATCTTGTAAAGTCATCAACGATCAAAAGAAATTGCAAAACGGTTTAGACAAGATATCTGTATGGTGTAAAAAGTGGCAGTTGACTCTAAATAACGAAAAATGTGAAGTCATCCACATGAGCACTAAAAAGAGCCTGCTAAATTTCCGTTACACGATAAACACACAAATCTAAAGGTTGAAAAATCAACTAAATAATTAGGAATTACCATTAGAAATAATTTAAAAATTGGAACGATCACGTAAGTAATATTGTGGGGAAAGCAAACCACAGACTGCGATTTATTGGCAGAATACTCTGAAAATGTAAGAAGTCTACTAAAGACACTGCTGACACTACGCTTGTCCGTCCTCTTCTGGAGCATTGCTGTGCGATGTGGGAGATAAGCATAAGGTAGGATTGACGGAGGACATCGAAAAAGTTGAAAGAACGGCAGCTCGTTTTGTATAGTCGTGAAGTAAGGGAGAGTGCAACAGATATGATACGTGAACTGGGGTTGCAGTCATTAAAACAAGCATTTTTCGCTGGAGCAGGACCTTCTCATGAAATTTCGATCAACAACATTCTCTTCAGAGTGTGAAAATATTTTGTTGGCGTCCGCCTATGTATGGGTAAAAGATCATCATAGTAGAATAAGAGAAATGAGAGTTCGCACTGAAAGACTGAAGTGTTCGGTTTTTCCGGGCTCTGTTCGAGAATGGAACGGTAGGGAAGTAGCTTGAAGGTAGTTCGACGAACCCTCTGCTAGGCACTTAATTGTGAATTCTAGAGTAATCATGTAGATGTAGATGTAATTTACCCACATTGCGCCAGTAGGGGCTATGACGCAATCTGCTCAGCATAGCAGTCGTGCAGGAACTCCAAGTGGTCAGGTTGTGCTCTATGTTAGGCTTCTTTGCCACTCCGTTTTCATCGCAACCTCTCCCCTACGCCGAGTATGTGACCTTCAACCTACACCATTGCATTGTCATCCAGTTCTGGGCTATGTTTAAAATTTCAAGTCTCTAAGTCTTCGGGAAGATAGTTGAAAATCAATTAGAAAATAAAAAACGGACAGATATACAAGAAAGCAACCTCATAAAAATGTAAAAATTAATGGTAAAATTAATGCACAATACTACACTATACAGTATACTGTACTAAATAGGTGGAGCTTGTGGCCGCCAGGGGACACACGGCGTCTGCTGTGGCCTCCGGCGGCCGCGTGGCAGTCAACATATTAAGAGAATCACTCAGAAGAATCGACGTGGAATGAAGTGGGAAGTAACGTACTGACGAAGGATGAGATGCGTTTGAAGTTCTATAAGACGACAGATAATGCGATATAGACACAGCAGTAGAGAATTCAGCGGAAGAGATATGGACATCCCTAAAATGGGCGATAGCAAAATCTACACAGACAAGCATAGGTAGCGGCGAAAAAATCTTGGGCAACAGAAAAAATACTTCAACTGATCGACGAAAAAAGAAAGTACAAAAATCTTTTAAAAAGACGTGAATGCAGCAATATCATTCACTTAGGGTTGAGATAAACAGGTCGTGTAGGAAAGACAAGGCGAAATGGCTGCAGAATAAATGCGAAGAAATCGAAAAAGAAATGGTCATCGGCAAAATGATTCGGCATACAGACAACTCAAAACAAACTTCGGTAAAATTAAATGCAAAGAGATCAAAATTAAGAGTGCAAGAAGGAATTCCGCTCTTAATCGCAGAGGAAAGAGTGGACAGATAGAAAGAGAACATTGAAGGCTTCTGGGAGGGGGAGGACTTCTCTGAGGGCCTGACAGAAGAAGAAATGGGAGACGATATGGAAGACATACGAGATTCATTAAGAAGACGTACGACTACTCAGATTGGTGTGTAAAATTGATGAGACTGGAGTCATACCACCAGTCTTTCGAAAAATTGTCAGCCACTCTATCCAGAAGAAAATGGTTCAAATGGCTCTGTGCACTATGGGACTCAACATCTTAGGTCATAAGTCCCCTAGAACTTAGAACTACTTAAACCTAACTAACCTAAGGACATCACACACACCCATGCCCGAGGCAGGATTCGAACCTGCGACCGTAGCAGTCCCGCGGTTCCGGACTGCAGCGCCAGAATATCCAGAAGACAGAAAGCGAATGTAGATGTCAGAACTATAATGAAATCAGCTTAACAGCTCATGCATCCAAGTTGCTGACAAGTAATTTGACGACCTGTTAGATGACGGACAGTTTGGCTTTAGGGGACGTAAAGACACCAGAGAGGTAGTTCTGAAGCAACACTCGATAATGCAAGCATGACTTAAGAAAAATCGAAACATGTTCATAAGATCTGTCGACACTGAAACAGCGTGCGACAATGTAAAATGGCGCAAGCTGTTCGAAATTCTGGGGAACATAAGAGTAACCAATAAGGAAAGACGAGTAAAAATTAAAGAATAATAATAACAAATCTAAAGAAGTGAAGAACAACATAGAGAGTGTAACGGATATAATTGCAGATATTTTTCTATGTGGTACCTTAGTATGTACACATCAGTGCGTTGGTTTTATTTCCTCTGTGTCGAGCTGTATTCCCACAAACACTTTACAGTCTTTACGACCTGATGTTTTCTGCATAGTCTGCGCCAATAAGAAGACTACGCCTGTCAATACAGACTAACCGTTTTGCGTCCATGCATTCATACTTCAACAGCTGACCGGCTGCCCAGGGGATAATAAGCATTAATGGCTTGCTCTTGCCACATATACCTGTAGCTTCCAACCAACCTTAAAATAATCGACTTACAACGGCTATAATTATTAGCCTGCAAATGATGTAAACACTGATGCAACATTGCTCAGTACACCGTCCTCAGCCTCCAATAGAAATATCCGCACTTATACCCGTTATATTCTGTATAATGAATAATAAATTAAATAATAATATACAGAAGAACGAAAAAGAAAACTAAGGAGCTGTTAGTCATATTAGCTATAGGAAAAGGAAAGCCACTAGAGAGACGATTCTAACGTTGTGCTCGATAACGAAAACAAGAGTAAATAAAAATTAGAACACATATCAGACTATGTCGAATTAGACTTTTAAAATGGTTCCAAATGTTCGAAATTCTCAGGAAAATAGGTCTCAGCCATGGGGAAACATAGCTGGTATGCAATATGGCCAAGAATCAAGACGGAACAATAAGAATGGAAGTCCAAGAATACAGTGTTCAGGTTAAAAAGATAGTAACACAAAGATGCAGTATTTCGCCCCAGCTGTTCAGTCTATACATCGAAGTATCAGTGACGTAAATGAAAGAAAGGATCAAGAATGTGGTTAAAATTCAGGGTGAAAGAATACCAGTGATAAGATTCGCTGCATTGCTATCCACAGTGGAAGTCAGAAAGAAATGCTGGACCTGTGGCATGGACTAAAGAATCTAAAAAACACACACTTATGGATTGAGAGGAAACCGAAAAAAGACGCAATTGTGAGAAAAGGCAGAAATGAGATTAGCCATGAATTTGACGTTAAAATTGAGAACCACGAAGTAGACGAAGCGAGGGGTTTCTGCTCCCTTGGAAGCAAAATAACACGTGACGGACGAGGCAAGGAGGACATAAAACGCAGACTAGCATAGGGCAAAGAGAGCATTTCTGGCCAAGAGAAGTCCGATAGTATCAAACACCTGCGTTATTTTGAAGAATAAATTTCTAAGAATGTACATTTTGATCACATCATTGTTGATAATGAATCAAGGACTGAAGGTAAAATAAGGAAAAAAAACCGGATCGAAGCGCTTGAGAAGTGGTGCTACGGAAAATGTTGAAAATTAAGTGGACTAATAAGATAAAAGAATGAGGTTCTCCAGAGGATCGTCGAGGAAGGGAATATGTGGAAAACACTGACAAGAAGAAGGGAAGGGACGATAAGGAATGTGTTAAGAAATTAGAGAATAACTTCAGTGATAACAGAGGATGCCGTAGAGAGTAAAATCCGTAGGAGAAGACAGAGAGTGGAGTACAAAAAAATGGTTCAAATGGCTCTGAGCACTATGGGACTTAACATCTGAGGTCATCAGTCCCCTAGAACTTAGAAATACTTAAACCTAACTAACCTAAGGACATCACACAACACCCAGTCATCACGAGGCAGAGAAAAGAGTGGAGTACATCAAACACATACGTGACGCTGTAGGGTGCAAGTGCTGCTGCAAGATGACGGAGTTGCCACTAGAGAGGAATTCGTGGTGGACCGATCAAACCAGTCAGAAGCCTGATAAAAGAAACCTAGTGGATGTAGACGAAACTCCATGTGTGCTGTTCGCAAATGATGCTGTTGTACATAGAGAAGACACAACGCTAGAAAATTGTAGCAAAAAGCAAGAAGATCTGTAGAGGGTCAACACTTGATACAAATCTAACGCATTGTGCATAATTAAACGGAAAGATTCGTTATTATATGATTACACGATTGCTAATAAATCACTAAAACAGCCATATCCATCAAATATCTTGGAATGAGTGACTTAAAATGGAGCGACCACATGAAACTTATAGTAGGAAAGCCTGTTACCAGAGTCAGTGGGAGATCCATAGGAAGTGTGTACCACCCATGAAAGAGATAGCTACAAAATCATTGACCCATACTTCAGCACTGCTTGTCAATCTGGGACCCTCATTAGATAGGATACAAGGGACCTCCAATAAGTAATGCAACAACATTTTTTTCTGAATGTAGGTTTGTTTTATTCAGAATGCCAATATACCATATCTTTTGGCTACAAAAGCCTATTTTTCAGCATAAACTCCGTTCAGTGTGACTCTCTTTCGCCACCTTACTGAGAGGGCCTCCTTGCCCGCATGGTACCACTCCAATGGTCGACGTCGGAGCCAACATCTTGCTGCATCAATAACCTCCCCATCATCCATGTACTGTATCCCGCAGAGAGCACGCTTCTTCATTGGGCCAAACAGATGGAAGTCAGAAAGTGCGAGATCTACATCTACATTTATACTCCGCAAGCCACCCAACGGTGTGTGACGGAGGGCACTTCACGTGCCACTGTCATTACCTCCCTTTCCTGTTCCAGTCGCGTATGGTTCGCGGGAAGAACGACTGCCGAAAAACTTCCGTGCGCGTTCGAATCTCTCTAATTTTACATTCGTGATCTCCTCGGGAGGTATAAGTAGGGGGAAGCAATATACACTCCTGGAAATGGAAAAAAGAACACATTGACACCGGTGTGTCAGACCCACCATACTTGCTCCGGACACTGCGAGAGGGCTGTACAAGCAATGATCACACGCACGGCACAGCGGACACACCAGGAATCGCGGTGTTGGCCGTCGAATGGCGCTAGCTGCGCAGCATTTGTGCACCGCCGCCGTCAGTGTCAGCCAGTTTGCCGTGGCATACGGAGCTCCATCGCAGTCTTTAACACTGGTAGCATGCCGCGACAGCGTGGACGTGAACCGTATGTGCAGTTGACGGACTTTGAGCGAGGGCGTATAGTGGGCATGCGGGAGGCCGGGTGGACGTACCGCCGAATTGCTCAACACGTGGGGCGTGAGGTCTCCACAGTACATCGATGTTGTCGCCAGTGGTCGGCGGAAGGTGCACGTGCCCGTCGACCTGGGACCGGACCGCAGCGACGCACGGATGCACGCCAAGACCGTAGGATCCTACGCAGTGCCGTAGGGGACCGCACCGCCACCTCCCAGCAAATTAGGGACACTGTTGCTCCTGGAGTATCGGCGAGGACCATTCGCAACCGTCTCCACGAAGCTGGGCTACGGTACCGCACACCGTTAGGCCGTCTTCCGCTCACGCCCCAACATCGTGCAGCCCGCCTCCAGTGGTGTCGCGACAGGCGTGAATGGAGGGACGAATGGAGACGTGTCGTCTTCAGCGATGAGAGTCGCTTCTGCCTTGGTGCCAATGATGGTCGTATGCGTGTTTGGCGCCGTGCAGGTGAGCGCCACAATCAGGACTGCATACGACCGAGGCACACAGGGCCAACACCCGGCATCATGGTGTGGGGAGCGATCTCCTACACTGGCCGTACACCACTGGTGATCGTCGAGGGGACACTGAATAGTGCACGGTACATCTAAACCGTCATCGAACCCATCGTTTCACCATTCCTAGACCGGCAAGGGAACTTGCTGTTCCAACAGGACAATGCACGTCCGCATGTATCCCTTGCCACCCAACGTGCTCTAGAAGGTGTAAGTCAACTACCCTGGCCAGCAAGATCTCCGGATCTGTCCCCCATTGAGCATGTTTGGGACTGGATGAAGCGTCGTCTCACGCGGTCTGCACGTCCAGCACGAACGCTGGTCCAACTGAGGCGCCAGGTGGAAATGGCATGGCAAGCCGTTCCACAGGACTACATCCAGCATCTCTACGATCGTCTCCATGGGAGAATAGCAGCCTGCATTGCTGCGAAAGGTGGATATACACTGTACTAGTGCCGACATTGTGCATGCTCTGTTGCCTGTGTCTATGTGCCTGTGGTTCTGTCAGTGTGATCATGTGATGTATCTGACCCCAGGAATGTGTCAATAAAGTTTCCCCTTCCTGGGACAATGAATTCACGGTGTTCTTATTTCAATTTCCAGGAGTGTATTCGATACCTCATCCAGAAACGTACCCTCTCGAAACCTTGACAGCAAGCTACACCGTGATGCAGAGCGCCTCTCTTGCAGAGTCTGTCACTTGAGTTTGCTAATCATCTCAGTAACGCTATCACGATTGCCAAATAACCCTGTGACGAATCGCGTTTTAGAGTGGATGAGGAAGAGCAATCCAATGAATTTTTGTGAGCTTCTCGCAGGTGTGCAGAACTGTATGATTCCTTGCGTTGTCGTGGCTACGAACTCGATGGAGCATACTTCAGAGTTGGTCGTTGCACCTTGAGGGACGACATCAAACAGAATAACTGTTTCGGAGACCCTGAAGACCGCCGCCATGACTTTACCGGCCGGGGGGGGGGGGGGGGAGGGGGAGGGCGGCTTTGAACGATTTCCTCGGAGGGAAGGTGGTGTGGCGCCATTCCATTGATTACCATTTTGTTTCCGTTCAAAGTGACGAACCCCACGTTTCATCTGGCTCTGAGCACTACGGGACTTAACATGTATGGTCATCAGTCCCCTAGAACTTAGAACTACTTAAACCTAACTAACCTAAGGACATCACACAACACCCAGTCATCACGAGGCAGAGAAAATCCCTGACCCCCGCCGGGAATCGAACCCGGGAACCCGGGCGCGGGAAGCGAGAACGCTACCACACGACCACGAGCTGCGGACCCCACGTTTCATCACCTGTGACAGTGTTCGACAAAGAACTGTCACCATCAGCCCCGTAACGCACAAGCAATTCCGCACAGATGGTCCGTCTTTGCTCTTTATGGTCTTCTGTTAGGAGTCGAGAAACCCACCGGCACACACCGTTGAGTACCCCAATTGGTGATGGAGTGTGTCAGTATTACCAACAGAGACGACAAATTTTAACGCGAGATTTTCGACTGTCATCCATCGATCTCCTCGAATGAGAGAGTCCGCACGTTTCAACATTGCAGGAGTCGCAGCTGTGTGCTGCCGGCCAGCACGCGGGAGATCGGACAGATTTGTGCGACCTTGTTACGAAGATGACAGACCCTCACTCAACGACTCACCGTGCTTTTGTTCACTGCCAGGTATCTGTAAACATTCTGCCAACTCATGTGATTATGTGCGATACTCTGGTTTTCCGCCAAATAAAACTCAATGACAGCTCTCTATTTGGGTCGCACCTTCGTTACAGTCACCATTTTTAAATCTACATATACCGTCGCCACCTATCGGAACTTCATGAAACTGTAGGGAGTGAAACAGGAGTATGCCACTATGTCCCACAAAAGATTCCTCATTTTTCACCGAAATTGGCCTGGAGAAATAATTCGTTGCATTACTTATTGAAAGCCCCTCGCAGATACAGGAAATAAAGAAGATCCAAAGAAGAGAAATTTGTATTGTCACAGGTTCATGTAGCAGGCCTCAAAGCGTCACAGATATGCTCATTTTACTCCAGTCACAAACTCTACAAGAATGGCCCTGTGCATCCCGATTAGTTTATTGTTAAAAGTGCGAGAGCGTACGTTCTTAGAAGAGTCAACCAATAAATGTCTTCCTCGTATGTACACCCCGCGGAAACACCACGAACGTAAAATCAGTGACATTCGAACGATCATTCTTTCCCGCGCACCATTCGCTGCTGGAACAGGAAAGGGGAGAAGCAACTCTGGTACACACACACACACACACAGCATTGCCGCACACCATTTGAAGCCTTGCGGAGTACAGACGTAGATGTAAAGATATTTAAAAGCATTGAACAAAGGAGGTGGGACACGTTAGTAGAGATAGATGCCAGAGAGAGACAACAACGCGGGAACTCGTAGTTGATGCAAAATTGTTCTCAGCTGAAACGAAGCACGAAGAAGAGTGATCTGAGTCACACGAGAGGAGAGATTTTGTGATGTTACCTTCCGTCTGCGCGAAGTGTTGCTGGTTGCTGGGTGCTGGAGGTGAACGCGCGCTTCCGGAGCATGCGCTGGAGCCGGACGGTGCGCGTGGCCTCAGAGCTACCTTGACCGGCGTGACTAACAGGTCGAGCCGGGAGCTGTTACGTCACAGCTGCCTGCCTCATTGAAGCCGTTAAGCGGCGGAATTGCTCTTGGTTGCTGAGCTTTTGCTGGATACTGCCCGTCAGTACTATCCTTCGCTATTTTCCAGTAGAAAGTTAAGAAAATTACATTGTTTAGTGGAATTCTGTAATTATTCCTTATCGTTAATACGAGTAGTAGTCATTAAGTTTTAATTATCACATCGAGAAATAAACTTATTTGATTAATTTTTGTTTGTGTGTATGTGCAAGTCTGTAGAACTCCTACATGTAATTGAAAACGTATGAACCTTGTCTGACATCCAGATATTTATAATCACTGAACTGTTGTTTAGATTTTTTGTTTTGAATTAATTTTTATTTATTTACTCTCACGTTTACAGTGCTGCCCACCTGTCTGGTGCCAAGAGTATTTTGTATGACGGTCACATCTCCCCTTTCCTGCTTCTCTCTAAAATGTGTTTCCACATTATCTTTAGCTATCGACGTAAAGTGCGGAAATTTTTCGCCTCAAAAAACTTTTGTCTCGTGCAAAATATTTGCACTCTCTTTTCACGTAAACGAATAGCGACCAGGGTCTCATGAATGAAAGACTAATGCGGTTTCGTAAATTCATTATTCATCGACATACTGGTATTAAACGTTTTTAAATGAAATTGGGGTTTATGCCAGAATAGGAAATCTGCAGGAGACACAGTTAGCAACACAACTTTCTTGTAGGTTTGAAAAGCAATTACGGAGTAAAAATGTGTTAAATACGGACATCCAGAGTCGAGCAAACAGCAAAACATCACTTTTAAGAGGACTCTAAGTCAGATACTGTATGCAATACGTTTTATTTTAGGGGCAATCTGTTCTCTGCAATCCACGAAATGCTTCTAACCACTTGTTTGCTAAATCATTTCGTTTTATTAAGGTTTTTTTCAATGATACTTGCGCAAAAGTAAATATCATGTTTTTAACCAGAAAACTAAACACTTAGGCGTAGAAAAGAAAAATGTGGCATCCTGGAAGTCACCGCACCTTCGTCAGATTTAAATGTGACTTCTAGTTGTTAACACTTCTGCTTCTGCTACCTGACCTCAAGATCCAAATGAACCGTTGGTGATATTTTCCTTAATTCAATAATGCTCCAACCCATGCAAAATATATCATCCCTCACACGATCAAATGCTTTCGGTACGTCAAAGAAAATAATTTATTGACCATAACTTACAGTTTAGTCCTGCAAGTGCCTCACACACGAAAGAATAAACTGTATTTTGATTTTGTATCTTTCCTTAAGTCAAAACGCAAAACGCAGACCTGACATCAAATTATAATATTTTCTACGACGTTTAATACTCTCATATAAATTGCTTTCTTAGAAGAGAATGATAGCAAGGAAAATGGCCTGTGACTGCCTATATTATATACACTGACGAAAAAAATCGCAGCACCAGAAAGGAGTTATGCGACACAAACGAAAGTTGGCAGGCGTGTTTCTACATCTGAAAGGTGAAGTCTTTTGAAATTTTGCGACAGTCGCATAAGAGTGACGCTAGCAGTGCCACTATAAGGATGCAAATTCGATTTGCTTTAAATACGCACTGTAACGGTCCTGAGCAATAGTTACCTTTGAGATTCCACTTGGTGACTTGATGTTAGTCAAGAATGCCTTTAAGGCGACAAAGACGCCGTTAGCGACACCTCACTGAGTCTAGACAAGATCGTGTATTAGGGCTGCGACAAGCTGGATGTTCCTTCTTACACAATGCAGAAAGACGGCAGGAATGTAGTCGTTCTACATGATTGCTGGCAACATTGGTCACGAGAATGTACAGTCGCAAGAAAACCGAGCTCCGGCTGGCCATGTGGGACTGCCGAGAGAGAAGACCGTCGTCTTCGGCGTATGGCTCTGGCGCATCGTACTGCTTCTGTAGCAGCACCTTGAGCAGCAGTTGGCCCAACAGCGACACAGCTCACTGTTATAAAACGGTTACTTCAAGGACAGGTGCATTCCACTGACTCCAAACCATCACCATTTGCGACTTCAATGGTGTCAAACGACAGGTCATTGGAGGGCAGGGTGGAGGTCGTTTGTGTTTGCTGATGAAAACTATTTCTGCCACGGTGTTGGTTAGAAGCAGGTCAGTTGATAACGTGCACTGGACCTGTCTGTGTGCTAGACACACTAGACCTACCCCTGGAGTTATGGTCTGGGGTGCGATTTCGTATGACTGCAGGAGCATTCTCGTGGTTGTCCCACGCACCCTAGCTGCAAAACTGACGTGAATATCGTGATTCGACCAGTTGCGCTGCCATTCATAAACAGCAGTCTAGGAAGTGTTTTCCAACAGGATAACGATCGTCCACATAAAGCTGTTGAAACAAACATGCTCTACAGATTGTCGACTTGCTGTCTTGGCCAGCGCGATCCCGAGATCTGTCTGTCAATCGGACGTAATCGAACGACCACTACAGCATTATTCACTAACAGCATTAACCGTCTCTGTATTGATCGGCGAAGTGCAACAGCATGGAACTCCGTCCTGAAAACTGACATCCAGCACCTGTGCGATACAATGCATGCAAGGTTTGTATGCTTGCATTCAACAATCGGGCGATTACACCGGTTATTAATGCACTAGTATTTCACATTTGCAATGGCTTATGTCGAGCTTACATTAACGGGCTGATCTTGATCAGTTGTCTTGTGACAGCCAGAGCGAGAGCACCAGCAGCAGCGAGTACTGTTTGTATAAAGCGTTTATTTTGCATTTTGTTTACGACCTTCCACTAAGGAAGGGATTCTATTAGTGTTTATCTGCTCTGCATAGTAACTAACAGTTCTTGATAAAACTTTACGTAGTTTGCGTGTTAGATTTCTTAGTGTTTTCTTGATCGTTTAGAACAGAAAGCGCCCTAAAACCGTCTTTTGTTTGTTTCGCGGCCGTTAGCCACTAGTCACTTGAATCAGCAGTTGTCTTGTGACAGCCAGAGCGAGAGCACCAGCAGCAGCGAGTACTGTTTGTATAAAGCGTTTATTTTGCATTTTGTTTACGACCTTCCACTAAGGAAGGGATTCTATTTGTGTTTATCTGCTCTGCATAGAAACTAACAGTTCTTGATCGTTAGGAGAGAAATTTATTTTGTACTTATTTGCTGCGCTTAGCTTTTAAATAGTTTTTCTGGGAAAACCTAGCGTAGTTTTCGCGTCTCGTATTTCAGTGAGTGTTTCTTGATTATCAGAGTAGCTCATCAGAAGATTATCTTGGGAATTTGTCACCGTATAGAGTAGGGTAAACATAGTCATGTGTAGGGACTGTGGTTGTTGTGAGCGGACGCAAGGAGAATTGGCCACTCTTCGGGGGCAGGTGGAGGCTTTGTCTGTTAGGCTCATCGAGCTCGAGGCGCAGGCGTCGGCTCGTAGTGGCGTTGGGGCAACTGTGGTGAGACCTATGCCTACTTCGGTGGCCTTGGAATCACATGGAACCCCTGATGTCGCTGCGTCTTCCGGCAGTGAGCATCATGCCGGTCAGCCATCACTCCAGGGTGAATGGCGGACAGTGGTGGGCTCGCGCGTGCCTGGCCGAAAGGCGAAGGTGGGATCTGGCCGCGTGGCAGCTGCCTTACCCCTTTCCAACAGGTACGGGGTGCTTCCTAGTGGTGATGACATCGTTTCCGAGCCACCACAGGATGCCTCGCCTGTTGGGCCAGTGGCCGATTCTCCGGCAAGGTCCCGACAGTCACAGAGGGCGGGCCTATTAGTTATAGGGAGCTCCAACGTTAGGCGGGTTATGGAGCCCCTCAGGAAAATAGCGGGTAGGTCGGGGAAGAATGCCAGTGTGCACTCGGTGTGCTTGCCGGGGGGTCTCGTCCGTAATGTGGAGGACGCCCTTCCGGCAGCTATTGAACGCACTGGGTGTGACCGGCTGCAGATAGTAGCACATGTCGGAACGAATGACGCCTGCCGCTTGGGTTCTGAGGCCATCCTTGGTTCCTTCCGGCGGCTGGCTGATTTGGTGAAGACAACCAGCATCGCACGCGGAGTGCAAGCTGAGCTTAATATCTGCAGCATAGTGCCCAGAGTCGATCGCGGTCCTCTGGTTTGGAGCCGTGTGGAGGGTCTAAACCAGAGGCTCAGACGACTCTGCGACTATAATGGTTGCAAATTCATCGACCTCCGTTATTGGGTGGAGAACTGTAGGGCCCCCCTAGACAGGTCAGGCGTGCACTACACACCGGAAGCAGCTACTAGGGTAGCAGAGTACGTGTGGCGTGCACACGGGGGTTTTTTAGGTTAGAGGGACCCCCCCCCCCTGGGCGAAACGATAAAATACCTGACGGCTTACCAGAGAGAACATCAGCATCGTTGATAAAGAACGTCCGTCCTCAGAGACCAAAAACAGGAAAAGTTAACGTAATATTGGTAAACTGCAGGAGTATCCAGGGCAAAGTTCCTGAATTAGTATCGCTTATTGAAGGAAATAGTGCGCATATAGTATTAGGAACGGAAAGTTGGTTAAAACCGGAAGTGAACAGTAACGAAATCCTAGACACAGAATGGAATATATACCGCAAGGATAGGATAAACGCCAATGGTGGAGGAGTATTTATAGCAGTAAAGAATTCAATAATATCCAGTGAAGTTATTAGCGAATGCGAATGTGAAATAATCTGGGTTAAGTTAAGTATCAAAGGTGGGTCAGATATGATAGTCGGATGCTTCTATAGACCACCTGCATCAGCAACCGTAGTAGTTGAGCGCCTCAGAGAGAACCTGCAGAACGTCGTGAAGAAGTTTCGTGATCATACTATTGTAATAGGGGGAGACTTCAATCTACCAGGTATAGAATGGGATAGTCACACAATCAGAACTGGAGCCAGGGACAGAGACTCTTGTGACATTATCCTGACTGCCTTGTCCGAGAATTACTTCGAGCAGATAGTTAGAGAACCAACTCGTGAAGCTAACGTTCTAGACCTCATAGCAACAAATAGACCGGAACTTTTCGACTCCGTGAATGTAGAAGAGGGTATCAGTGATCATAAGTCAGTGGTTGCATCAATGACTACAAGTGTAATAAGAAATGCCAAGAAAGGAAGGAAAATATATTTGCTTAACAAGAGTGATAGGGCACAAATCGCAGAATATCTGAGTGACCACCATCAAACGTTCAATTCTGAGGAAGAGGATGTGGAACAAAAATGGAAAAAATTCAGAAACATCGTCCAGTACGCCTTAGATAAGTTCGTACCGACTAAGGTCCAAAGCGAGGGGAAAGATCCACCGTGGTATAACAATCATGTACGAAAGGTACTACGGAAACAAAGAAAGCTTCATCATAGGTTTAAGAGTAGTCGAATCATAGCTGATAAGGAAAAGCTGAACGAAGCGAAAAAGAGCGTAAAGAGAGCAATGAGAGAAGCATTCAACGAATTCGAACATAAAACATTGGCAAACAATCTAAACAAGAACCCTAAAAAGTTTTGGTCATATGTAAAATCGGTAAGCGGATCTAAATCCCCTATTCAGTCACTCGTTGACCACGATGGCACCGAAACAGAGGACGACCGAAGAAAGGCAGAAATACTGAATTCAGTGTTCCGAAACTGTTTCACTGCGGAAAATCGTAACACGGTCCCTGACTTCAGCCGTCGCACGGACGCCAAAATGGAAAATATTGAAATAAACGATATCGGAATTGAAAAACAACTGCTATCACTTAGTAGCGGAAAAGCATCCGGACCAGACGAGATACCCGTAAGATTCTACAGTGATTATGCTAAAGAACTTGCCCCCTTTCTAGCAGCAATTTATCGTAGATCTCTGGAAGAACGTAAAGTACCTAGGGACTGGAAGAAAGCGCAGGTCGTTCCCATTTTCAAGAAGGGTCATAAATCAGATGCGAATAATTATAGGCCTATTTCGCTTACGTCAATCTGTTGTAGAATAATGGAACATGTTTTATGTTCTCGTATTATGACGTTCTTAGATAATACAAATCTCCTTCATCATAACCAACATGGATTCCGCAAACAGAGATCATGTGAAACTCAGCTCGCCCTATTTGTCCAAGAAATTCACAGTGCCGTAGACACTGGCGAGCAGATTGATGCCGTATTCCTGGACTTCAGGAAGGCATTTGATACGGTTCCGCACTTACGTTTAGTGAAAAAAATACGAGCTTACGGAATATCGGACCAGGTTTGTGATTGGATTCAGGATTTCCTAGAAGAAAGAACACAACATGTCATTCTTAACGCTTCAAAATCTGCAGATGTAGAGGTAATTTCGGGAGTACCGCAAGGAAGCGTGATAGGACCTTTATTGTTTACAATATACATAAATGACTTAGTTGACAACATCGGTAGCTCCGTGAGGCTATTTGCAGATGACACGGTTGTCTACAAGAAAGTAGCAACATCAGAAGACTCGTACGTACTCCAGGAAGACCTGCAGAGGATTAATGAATGGTGCGACAGCTGGCAGCTTTCCCTAAACGTAGATAAATGTAATATAATGCGCATACATAGGGGCAGAAATCCATTCCAGTACGATTATGCCATAGGTGGTAAATCATTGGAAGCGGTAACGACCGTAAAATACTTAGGAGTTACTATCCGGAGCGATCTGAAGTGGAATGATCACATAAAACAAATAGTGGGAAAAGCAGGCGCCAGGTTGAGATTCATAGGAAGAATTCTAAGAAAATGTGACTCATCGACGAAAGAAGTAGCTTACAAAACGCTTGTTCGTCCGATTCTTGAGTATTGCTCATCAGTATGGGACCCTTACCTGGTTGGATTAATAGAAGAGATAGACATGATCCAGCGAAAAGCAGCGCGATTCGTCATGGGGACATTTAGTCAGCGCGAGAGCGTTACGGAGATGCTGAACAAGCTCCAGTGGCGGACACTTCAAGAAAGGCGTTACGCAATACGGAGAGGTTTATTATCGAAATTACGAGAGAGCACATTCCGGGAAGAGATGGGCAACATATTACTACCGCCCACATATATCTCGCGTAATGATCACAACGAAAAGATCCGAGAAATTAGAGCAAATACGGAGACTTACAAGCAGTCGTTCTTCCCACGCACAATTCGTGAATGGAGACAGGGAAGGGGGGATCAGATAGTGGTACAATAAGTACCATCCGCCACACACCGTAAGGTGGCTCGCGGAGTATAGATGTAGATGTAGATGAAATCACTTCACTTAAATATGTTATCTAGGTAATATATTCCCGAAAGTTCATTACTGTACATTAATTATTTTTTGGTATTAAGATATTTTTCCGTCAGTGTATTCCTCCCACTTTATAAAGTACCTTATTCTGAGCCGGCCGAAGTGGCCGAGCGGTTCTAGGCGCTACAGTCTGGAACCGCACGACCGCTGCGGTCGCAGGTTCGAATCCTGCTTCGGGCATGGATGTGTGTGATGTCCTTAGGTTAGTTAGGTTTAAGTAGTTCTAAGTTCTAGGGGACTGATGACCTCAGAAATTAAGTCCCTTAGTGCTCAGAGCCATTTGAACCTTATTCTGAAATGAATTAAAAACAATGAAATGAAATATGTATTTTAATATGGATGCTATTAATAAGATGAAATGGAACAAAGTGACACTGGTGTGAAGGTAAGTTGAACGTGCAATGTAATGAATAATTGATAGCTAAAAATTTGAGTCAGCGTGGGGTTCAAAGATTTCCTAGTTTTCACAAGCAGGTACGTTAGTCATTAGGGTATCTGAATGCGCCCTGCAGCATTTATGGCTATTTATATGAACTTGTCAGTCTTGTAGTAACCTCAGCAATGAATGCTGGAGTCCAATAAATCGATGTACTTGCAGGAGTATCCACTATCTGATCAAAAGTGTCCATACACGTATTAGTGGACATCAAGGTAGGATGTGTCCACCCCTCACGTTTATAAGGGCTGAACTCTGTGGATGAATGGTAGCCCATTCTTCCTCAAGAGCCGAAACCAGAGAAGGTAGTGATGTTGGACACCGGGGCATGGTGGGAAGTCGACACTCTCATTCCAAAGGTGTTCCGTTGGGTTCAGGTCTGAACTCTGGACAGGCTAGTCTTATTTCAGGAAATTATTTGTCCACAAACCACTGCCACACAGGTGCTGCTTTATATAAGGTTCATTACAATCATCGTGTCCGATCTGTTCCTCTGCTGTATGGAATACACAATGCAGTAAAATATGCTTATATCCTTCCATATTTCGCACGATAAGAAGACCACACTGTAACCGCCAAAAACATTTCCAAACCGTAACCCCCCCCCGTAGTTCACTGCTGGCACTACCCTGATGGCAGGAAGATTCTCGGTTCTCCAGCCATTCGCGAAACCCAAACCCGTCCATCGGATTGCCTCAGGCTACAGCATGATTCATCACTCTTTTCCAGTCATCCACTGTCCGTAAACGCCACTCTTTAAACCACCTCAAGCGTCAAGTAGTATTGCCTAAAGTCCCTAAGCGTATCTGTTGTGCTAGCTGGACTGCTGGTACTCACGATTGATTCTGTCCCCTGGTTTCATGCGATATTTTGCAACCGTCCTCTGCTATGCTCGACTGTCCTTGTCCGTCAGTACATGAGATCTGCCTGGTCTTGGTTTAGCAGTTGTTGTTTCTTTACGTTTTCACTTCACAGTCACATCATCAACAGTCAACTTGCCGCGCGGGATTAGCCGAGCAGTCTAGGGCGCTGCAGTCATGGACTGTGCGGCTGATCCTGGCGGAGGTTCGAGTCCTCCCTCGGGCATGGGTGTGTGTGTTTGTCCTTAGGATAATTTAGGTTAAATAATGTGTAAGCTTAGGGACTGATGACCTTAGCAGTTAAGTCCCATAAGATTTCACACTCATTTGAACATTTTGAACAGTCAACTTGAGCAGCTTTAGAAGGGTTGAAGTATCACTGATGGATTTGTTACTCAGGTGAAATCCAGTAAATAATCCACAGTCAACGTTACGGAGCTCTACTGATCGACTAATTTTGCTGTTAGTGCTTCTCTACTGACATCACAGTACTCCTCGCTTCGTTTTATACTGGCAGGCCTGCCTGCTGTGCCACCTAGTGGTCAATTCCGCATTACGTATGTGTATCCAAACTATTGATCAGATAGTGTATGACATGATTACCAATCTTAAGTGCCTGAAGATGAAACTTTACAGCTTCGAAATGGATAGCAGGTAAAGAAAACCGATAAACGTAGCTGAGTGGAGGAAAAAAAGTAAGAGAATAAAGTCTTTATTCTCCATAATGGAACCGTAGAACCCAAGTAGTTCCACCAATATTCTTTTACCTGGAGAACAAATCACAAAGTAAATATTGAGATCCCTAATCAAATTAACCTCATATTTTTCGAATTATAAATCTCTGCGTATAGTTGTTGATAATATACGTTTATCTAATGTCCCACTCACTGCTTAGCATTAAATGTTCAACTTATCATAAAGCAGTAAATGTCATTTTCTTAAATTCATCACCCCCTTCTATTTGGACACTTTCTCTCTTAGAGCAGCACGAATAGTATTCCCAAATTATAATGCTTCCATCTTTAGTGATGATGTTAATGTAACACAAAGACTCGTTATATTCCCTTTCTTACACATGCTGCAACGTTTTGAGGTCTGTAGACTGACATTTGTCATGTCGATAGATGAAGATGACACTTTGTCTAGACGTTGAAGATTCGATTTAGGGAAGACTTCCATTCCAAGAATTTTCCCACCCAAAAAAAAAAAAAAAACTGTGTGTAACTTGCCCAGTTAAATTGCATGGCATTCTAATGGAATGAGAGTGCAAGACTTGTTGATATTAGTGACTCCGATGGATGAAGAAATTAAGCTTGCGGTTTTTCAGGAGGAGGAAGCTACGTGCCAGCCCCCGACCTCATTGTATCCTGTGAAGCTGTTTGTGAATGACGCTGGAATGGTCCTCCGTTTATGTCCCGTATGTGCTCGACTGGAAACAGATATGGCAATCGAGCAGGCCAAGGCTAAACGTCGACACTCTGCAGAGCATGTTGGGCTTCAACAGCGGTATGTGAGCGATGATTATCCTTTTGGAAAACAACCCCTAGAATGCTGTTCAAATCAAATGGCTCCAAGCACTAAGGGATTTAACATCTGAGGTCATCAGTCCCCTAGACATAGAACTACTTAAATCCAATTAACCTAAGGACATCACATACATCCATGCCCGAGGCAGGATTCGAACCTGCGACTGTGGCAGCAGCGCGGTTCCGGACTGAAGCGCCTAGAACCGCTCGGCCACAACGGCCGGCTAATGCTGTTCATGAATGGCAGCACAACTGGCGAATCACGAGATTGACGTACAATTTTGCAGCAAGGGTACATGGGATAACCACGAGAATACTCCTGCTATCGTACGAAATCGCACCCCATACAATAACTCCAGGGGTAGGTCTAGTGTGCCTAGCACACAGGTAAGTTGGGTGCAGGTCCTCAATTGGTCTGCTTCTAACCAACAAATGGCCATCACTGGCACCGAGGAAGTACCAGCTTTCGTTAGAAAGCACAAAAGACCTCCACCCTGCCCTCCAGTGAGCCCTCCCTTGACACCACTGAAGCAAATAGCGATGGTTTGGGGTCAGTGGAACGCACGCTACAGGGCGTCTGGCTCCGAGTTGTCGTTGAAGTTAACAATTTGTAACAGTAAGATGTGTCACTGTGTTACGCCTAATTCGACGGTCTTCTGTCTTGGTATTGCCACGTGGCCGTCCGGAGCCCGGGCTTCTTGGGACTGTACATTCTTGTGACCACCGCTCCCAGCAATCATGTACATTGGCTACATTCCTGCCAAGTCTTTCTGCAGTATCGCGGAAGGAACATCCAGCTGCTATTACACGACCTCGCTCAAACTCAATGAGCTATTGTCAATAGCGTCTTTGTCGTCTTAAGAGCAATCTTGACTAACATCAGCTCACTATGTTCTGTCTCAAAGATCACAGCGTTTATTGAAAGCAAACTTGATTTGCGTCCTCATAGTTGTGCTACTAGCGCCACTCTTATTCGACTGTAATTTGAATAGACTTAATAGATTTCATCTTTCGGACGTAGAAACACGCCTGCTAACTTTAGTTTATCTCGCACAACTTCTTGGAGTTAAGATTTTTTTTCCCATCAGTGTATTAATCTCGTTACTTCCACAGAATTACTAACGAAGTTAACGAAAACAGACGTCAGATTATTGTTTCGGGAATAATGCTGAGTTCGACATACAGTGATATTTTGTCTAAATGTCTTTCATTTATATGATAAACGTGTTAGCCTTGTCGTGGTGAACAGCGAATGGAGATTATCATGGAGAGAAAATGTCAACAACAGAAATCCATGACGGCACTTCATACAGCAACTTGCGTCATCCTAGTGTTGCAGTGCCTCACTCGATGACCTCATAATTTGATAGCACACTTATCATCTCACTCAACCACAGTAGCATATACATTGCCGGAGGTCGAAAGTGCCACCCCATGGACGCCTTGACGGAACGCTACGAAACTGATACTCTACAACTTCCACGCCTATGGAATAAGTTGATTAAAATACGATCCTTATGCAAGCGTATTTTTTGTCCCATTCCTACAGGTGAAGAATGATTTTGAGTGCATGATGCATATTTGGCGTGTCTAAAACTAATGAAACTTTTCAACTAGAGAACGCAACACAGCATGCCCAGAGTACGTACAGATTATCGCCATCTTTCGGACTTTTGAAAAAGATTGAATCATTAGCATGAGGGACCTGGTGAAAAGTCACAGGATGCACCGATTCTCGAGATCTGTACCGCTCCAATTCTTGAAATCATGATGTAGAGAGATATTATATACTGAGGTGACAAAAGTACTGGGACAGCGATATGCACATGTAGAAATGGCAGTAGTATCGCGTATGTAACGTATAAAATGGCAGTACATTGGCGGAGTTGTCATTTGTACTCACGCGGTCCATGTGAAAAGATTTCCGACGTGATTATAGCCGCACGACGGGAATTAACAGATGTTGAACGCGGAATGGTATTTGGAGCTAGAAGCATAGCACATTCCATTTCGGAAATCATTACGGAATTCGATATTCCGAGATCCACAGTGCCAAGTATGTGCCGGGAATACCCAGTTTCAGGCATTATTTTTCACCACTGACAAAGCAGTGGCCGAAAGCCTTCGCTTAGTGACCGAGAGCAGTGATGTTTGCGTAGACTTGTCAGTGCAAAAAGACAAGCAACACTGCGTGAAATAACGAAATCAGTTGGACGTGCGACGAACGTATCCATTAGGACATGAGGGGAAATTTGGCGTTGTTAGGCAGCCGAAGAAGTCATGGACCCAAGTTGTCAACAAGGCGCTGTGCAAGCTGACGGTGCCTCCATAATGGTGTGGGCTGTGTTAACATTGGATGGACTGTGTCCTCTGGTCTAACTGAACCGATCATTGACTGGAAATGGTTATGTTCGGCTACTTGGAGACAAGTTGCAGCCATTGATGGACCTCATGTTCCCAAACCACGATATCATGCCACTGGGCCACAGTTGTTCGCGATTGGTTTGAAACACTTTCTGGACAATTCGAGCAGATGATTTGGCCACCAAGATCGCCTGACATAAAGCCCGTCGAACATGTATGGGACATAATCGAGAGGTCAGTTTATGCACAACCTGCTGGACCAGTTACACTTTTGCAATTTTGTATGGCTATAGAGGCAGCAGGGCCCAGTATTTCTGCAGGGGCTTCCTACGACTTGTCGAGACCAATGCATGTCGAGTTGCTGCACTACGCCGGGCAAAAAGAGGTCCGAACGATATTATGAGGTACCCCATAACTTTTGGCACCTCAGTGTACATAAAAACAGACCCGACCCTAGCCTTGATGTGCTTTTTCGGCTGTTTCCTACATCCCGCTAGGTGAATACCGGGCTGGTGCCCAGCTACCGCCTGTGTTACACGATTGGCAAACATTTAGAAAACTTTCGCTCACTTTCACACGAATAACACTACGCACGGACAGTTGGCGTACGTATATTCCATACTGGAAAGGGGGGAAGGGGGCAGGAGTAACAAGATGGCAATAGGAAGGGCGTCCAGCCACCCTTTAAATTAACCATGGCAAATCCATTAATAACCACCCGACCCTGCGCCCATGCGGAACAAAGAAACAGTGTGAATATAGGACTGGTTTGGGAGTAACTGAAGGGAGGCTAAATGTTCGGCGGTATATGTCAAGAATAGTAAACCCTGCTACCATAACTTCTATCACGAGAGTACAAAATGGCATATTCTAGCACTATAATGCAAAACCCCACCCTGCAGTTCACACCACAAACGGTATGAGGACTGTACGGACCTTCGGCTGTTCTGTCAGGTCCCCCCCCCCCCCCCCCCCCCCCATTTTTCACCCTGGAAGCATGCATCGGATATTATGGAAAGACGTTGACTTTCATACCATATTCCAGTCAACAATCTCCATGGACACAGAATCTGTTTCAGGCATGGCAAGAAATTCGCCAGAGTGCATTCGTTCTCATGAGGATCATACCTCGTACACCATGATTATGAACTTCAGTTCCGAATAAAATGAAAGTTTAATCGGTATGCGTGATTTTGCGCCAAAAAGACAGGGTCAGGTGTTTTGGATAGTCCTTGGGCTAGGGATCATTTGTATATGCCACAGCAGGATTGTCTTAGTGTCACTATCCTGCAGTACAGGACCTAAGTATGAATATTATACACTTCCTCTTGCTTAGGCAATTGAAACGGATCGGTTGGTTTTTACATTTGATGTGGTCTACGTTGAGATTGATGGGACTTATGGAGGTACCATTAGTTCATGGGTGGTCCGTCGGAAAACCCCACAAGAAGGTTTTTTTCCCTACTATATTTTCGCTATCACCAGTGGACCACAACCCAGCCGAGGATTACAAGACGGCTATGCGCAACAAATGGTTGAAATTTTTACGGCATATTCCTATGATCCCAAGCACGAATAACTTTGAAAATATTCTTGGTGTCTTTATCAATTTCCAAGATACAGAGATTCATAGTTACGCTATTTCTACACTAAAATCCGGTATGAGGCCAAATCTAAATAATAAAGAGCCGCACCAAATGTCTCAGATTTTAACGGTGTATTCTCTAGGCATTTATCTAGAAGTGCCATCTGCCTGTTTTCAAAAATCTTTATTTGCTATCGAGAAACACTCCAAAAACTTGCTCTTTGGTATTAAAACCCAGCAGCGGATTTCTAGACGGCTATGCAAAGAAAATGGCTGTAATTTTTACTATGTATTTCTAAGATCTCGGTCTCGAATACCCTTGAAAATTTTCTTCATACCTTTATCCGTTTTTGAGATACGAAGGTTTTAACTTAGCCTAGTTGTACATGTAAAATACTCTTGGAAATCCCGATGTGAGGCGAAAACGTAGCTATAAAGCGATGTACCATGGAGAAATATGTTTTAAAATATCGTGTTATGATCTGGGAACGCCATGTTGTAGAACTCAAGGACATGAAAAAGTTTTTGGACGAAAAATCCGGTCTCAGATGTGAAATTAGTTTGGCATTATTTCAGTCTCACATAAGTAAAGTATCAGAATGTTACTGAGCAATACATATCTTTTCGTGTGAATTACGTGCCCTGCTGCAGCAGGGAAAAGAAGGAAACCAGCGGAAAAATGCTCCTATTGGAGCACATAAAAGGCGAATATTCTCCTTTATAAAAGACTCTATCTGAAAAGTGGGATACCAGCTGCCTCATTGTACCTCCTTCTGCACCTTTAAAAATTTTCCCAGAACTTTTGGCATGTGAACATAGTCGACCTTTATTATACTGAGATAGAAGAAGACAGTTGCAGTGGAAGAGAGACGGAAAAGTAATGAAAACCGGAATGTAGTAGACAGTGGCTGTGTTATAGAAAGAGCGAAGGAGAGAATGACAGTGTGAGAGAAAGAGAGGGATACATTGTCAGTGCAACATAGTTGATAATAACAGTAACTGTGCTAGGAAAAGAGTGAAGTGAGATACGGATAGCCGGCCGGGGTGACCGAGCGGTTCTAGGCGCCACAGTCTGGAACCGCGCGACCGCTACGGTCGCAGGTTCGAATCCTGCCTCGGGCATGGATGTGTGTGATGTCCTTAGGTTAGTTAGGTTTAAGTAGTTCTAAGTTCTAGGGGACTGATGACCTCAGAAGTTAAGTCCCATAGTGCTCAGAGCCATTTTAACCATTTGCTAGGGATAAAGAGAAGGAGTAAGTGGAATCGGTGAGAGCCAGTGGTGATGAGAGACACAGTATATGACAATGAGAGCGAGGAAGAGAGAGACAGTGAGAGGGGGCATAGACAGCAGCAGTAGGAAGGAAGGAATAAGATATCAGCAGTAAGAGAGAACCAAAGGGAGGCAGTGACAGAGAGAGGAGACTGTAGTGGTAGGACAGAACGGAAGTGGCTGTGGCTGTGACAGGAGACAGCGATAGAGAGACACAGAGAGATAGTGACAATTAGTTAGGCTGAATGAGTGAGTGAGAAAGGGGAGCTTGAGGGTGGATGGGTACGAGCGATGGACTAGTGGGGCGTGTGAGCTACGGTTAGGGGAGCTTGTGGAAGTTTGAGGACAGTTGATACCCCACTTTTCAGAATTTTTTAAGCGGGGTAGGACGTCAAACGGGACGACTTGGAGCAGGAGAGGCACCACAGGAATTTTTAATTTCCACAGTCTATACTTTTAAAAATAAATTTATAAAACTTTGTCAGAATGACCAGAAAGGATTCAGGATTTACACTTATAGTGGTGGAAGTTAAAAAATATAAGAAAAATAATTTATTTTTTTACATTTGTATTTCACCTGTTTTTCACTTACCATTGGCTGCATTTGTTGCTATAGGTTCACTTTTCTTCATAAGTAAGGGAGATTCTTCGATGAATTTTGCACAGCATACAAACCATACTTACAGATGTATGAAATTTTCCAAATCTATTAAAAACTGTGGTAAAAATTGCGATAATTAACTATAAAATTAGAGTTTTTCTAAACATGAAGTTTAAAATGTAACAGCACATTCATTTTTTCATAAATTAAATAATTTCTAGAGTTTCATACATCTGTAAGTATGGTTTGTATGCTGTGCAAAATTCATCGAAGAATCTCTCTTAGCCGGCCGCGGTGGTCTCGCGGTTCTAGGCGCGCAGTCCGGAACCGTGCGACTGCTACGGTCGCAGGTTCGAATCCTGCCTCGGGCATGGATGTGTGTGATGTCCTTAGGTTAGTTAGGTTTAAGTAGTTCTAAGTTCTAGGGGACTTATGACCACAGCAGTTTAGTCCCATAGTGCTCAGAGCCATTTGAACCATTTCTCTCTTACTTATGAAGAAACGTGTACCTATAGCAACAAACGCAGCCAATAGAAGTGAAAAAATGATGAATTTATTTTGTTATTTTTTTGAACTTCCACTGCTATGATTGTGAATACTGAATCCTTCCTTGTCATGCTGACAAAGTTTTATGAATTTATTCGTAAAAGTATAGACAGCGGAAATTAAAATGTCCTGTGGTGTCTCTCCTGCTCCAAGACGGCCCGTTTGACCCCCCTTAAATAAACAGGAACAAATTCGCATTTTTTGTGCTCCGATAGGAACATTTTTCTGCTGGGCTTTTAATGTCCGTTATGTGATGAACATCACCACTAAGTTTGATAAATATCAGACAGGATCTGTTACTATTGATGTCTTGAGCTGACTGCAATTTAATTAAAAAGAATTACACAAGACACGTTTCGCTTTTATCTGCAAACTGGGTACATACTTTTGCACATTTTTCTTCCCGCAGAAGATGCTTTATAAATAAAAGCAAAACGCGTCTGGTGTAATTCAGTCAGCTCAAGAGGATAAACAGTAGTAACAGATTTTAACAGCTGCTGCGGAAGATGAGCAAGCAAACAAACGTAATGTCGGACAGGAGCTTCACGGTGTAGCACTTTCCATTTTCGCGTGCGTTTGATTACTTTATGCAACTGGCGGGCGCCGTGCGCGTAACGGGACGGCGCGCAGGCGGAAGGAGGGCCGGGCGGCCTTGCGAGGTCTCGAACCCCTCCCCGCTGGCGCCGGCGCCGGCCGGCATTCCCATGGCGCGACCACGCGGCGCCGCCGCCTTCCAAATACGGACATCGGCCGGCAGCGCCGATTGCGAAGCACGACCGCTCTTCGCGCCGGCGCGCCGCTGCTCGCCAATTACCAACCATCCAGCCTGTCTCACCCGCTAGTTTTTGTTAACGGGGCTACTGCAACATTCGAAGATCACGTGTACTCCCGAGACACGATACGGCATTCCTCTTAGTGGGTGGATGCAGGACAGAAAAGAGTGGAAATTTCAGCCGTTCCAAGTGCCACTCTGTCATAAAGCCTGTTTTCAGTGCTGTTACGTTCTCCGTTCTCTATTCCCTAAACTTGTTTCAAACGCTAAATCATGGAGAAAATACGGAAATCTGCAGACTTTCGCGGCCGTTGTGAGTGAAGTTAAAATATTCTGTGTTGCTAGTTCTCGTCAGATTTCTTCAAACAATCGACGTTTCGAGCCCTCTGCTGGGATCTTCTTCAGGATCTTGTTGTGTCCACTATACATTGAGCACCGTCAGAGACCATTGTTGCCTTTGACACTGATCTCTGACAGTTCTCAATTTACAGTGGTCACTACAAGATCCTGAACAAGATGTCAGCAGAGGGGTCGAAACGTCGGTAGTTTGAAGAAATACGGCGCAGTCTAACAACCCACAGGATTTTAACCTCCATCGAGAAAATGTTTAAAACTTTCCTTACTCGATTACGCACGGTCTATGCGCCACGCAGTGCTTCCCTCTGGAGTTCAAAGTACCAGGAGTCAGCGTCTCCTCCATTTAGTTGATTCACAGTTTGTGTGGTAAGCAGAACACATGTAACCTCCGAGGGAAAAAAACCTCTGTAATGGAAGGACATAATTTGGACTTCAAAAAGAGTAAAAATGTTCCAGAAAAAACAACACTTCTGGAAAATGTTACGAAAGCCATCTTTTCCTCAACAACACAGGGAATTCTACAGTAAACTTTGCAACCGAGAATGGTATTGTCTACGAAACAAATGTCAATACTGAAAGACTTTTTCTTTCGAATTTAATTTTGATACTCTCTTCTAAAAAATTAAAAAGATATAAGACATGGTTTTTGTTGACTACAGTTCTACTATTTAAAACATTGTCCGCGGGTCGTGGTCTTGCGGTAGCGTTCTCACTTCCCACGCACCGGGTCCCGAGTTCGATTCCCGGCGGGTTCAGGGATTTTGTCTGCCTCGAGATAACTGGGTGTTATGTGTATTTCATCCTCAGTCACTAGCAAGTCGCCGTAGTGGCGTTAAAGAACTTGTGGAGCGGCAGCCGAATCGCCCCGCGAGGGGTCTCCCGGCCACCAATGCCATACGCTCTCATTATTATTAGTTAAAACATTACTGCGGTATTCCTGTGCTTGTATTATGACAAATAAAACGTAGTGCCACACTATTAATGACATTTCAAACAAAAACGTTCGGTATATGAATGCGCGGTGTCTTTTGTCCGAAAGAAGAGACACTACGAATCCGTATATGTGATTCGCCTCGGTGGGAAACGAATACACAACCTCTGCGGATGCACAATATCTTTCGACGTCCACCGGGAATCTAAAGCAGAATAAGCGTGCATGGAGGACATGAAAGGGGACTATGGACAGGTGGTGCTAGGTAGGAATGTGGTTGGCAGGGGAGCGTGCCGATATCTGTGTCTGAATGGCACGGTCATTAACGCAACCAGGAGTTCCCGGGCTCGAGTCCCCGTCCGGCACACATTTTCGCACCTTGCCGCCGATTCCTCATGAAGTCCCGATGCAGCTGATATCATCAGTTCCTTTCCTATTCCCCCCCCCCCTTTCCGTTGAATTTACATAATAAAAACTTTCTTATTGGCACGTAGAACTACACAGTTCTCTGGGAGGGCACCTAGAAAGCTCTTAACAAATCTTTTATTTTCTCACTTGCCTTATTATTTTTTGCAGTGATGAGGTGAGCAGCATACCAGACCACATTCTGAATGTTTTTGCATACAACTAAGCTATGTAAGAAAGAGATATATTGATTTTTGATTCTCCTGACAAATGTGAGATTTGGCAGTTAGAACGTCTGACATTTTCACTTTTCAGTTACATACAGATATCTATATTCTGAACTGAAAAGACAAAGGCACTTTACAACTTGGTTGTATTACGGTTATTGTAATTCATTTTATACCATCAGTCTTTTCAATTGCTTACTCATATCCTCTCAATTACTAAATTACTATAACGTAAATCTGTCATTTAAATATATACATTGTAATAATTACGAAGATATGATAAAGCACTTGAAAATGGCACTCCACCGAAATCAGATGATAATGTGAAGTAAATAACTGCCATCGTAATGCAGCCATGGTGGAAATAAATTTGTGTCTGCGGCATCCGATACGAAAAAATATTCTGAGCTGTTGGTGAAGATAAAGAATAGTCATCATCCAAACTATGTGAAGAAATCAGTAAGCAGCTTGTTTTGCGATTTCAGAAGAGCCGAGGTGTTGTCGTCCTAACATGAGAGCGTACAACTGAAATGTATCTCTCAATTTCATATACTTTTCCTCATAACGGGGCTTTAAAACATTAACATCTATCGACTTGTAGCTGACGAAAAACGAGACACCGAATCCGTGCTTGTACGGCCCACATCATGCGCACCTCCATCTCTTTCTCTATTACTTCGCCTCCTCTCAGTATTACAGGTGCTTTGGGAAAGTAAAAAGTTCTCTTAGGAAAGCCGAAACATCATTGACTCGCACAAAGGTCGCGAGTTTGGGAGTTATTTGACGTGATGTCGTGCTTACTTTCGCGGAGTTGGCGCTCAGTTTTCGGGGCCGTTGGTTCTGGTATAAGTGACGGACGAGGCGAACACAGCCGGTGTCCATCGATTGAGTTCTGCAGCATGTATCCCGAGCTTCGGTAAACTGTTTCCTTCAAGTCTATCTAGTTCACGATGACGCAAAAAACACCATTTCAGAGTGCTAGGCTTGGAGCATCCCTTCGTTTCTGTCTTGTTCGTATGTTTGTGTAGGCATTAGGAATGTTTGCCACAACATAAATATCATTTGTATAATTTCAGGTGATGTTCTCAGTGTGTTTCTTGATAGAATTTAAATTTTCTGCCTTCATTTATGGCATAAATGTCTGTATGTCATCAGTTCTAACTATTATGTACGTGGTGATCGGTGCATAATTGCGCGTTCGATTTTGAACACTCAGCCGTTGACCCAC
This sequence comes from Schistocerca nitens, assembly GCF_023898315.1. Classification (NCBI taxonomy): domain Eukaryota; kingdom Metazoa; phylum Arthropoda; class Insecta; order Orthoptera; family Acrididae; genus Schistocerca; species Schistocerca nitens. Next base: position 305,607,180 of record NC_064614.1, read on the forward strand.
TAATATTAACCATTGCGCTATTTCATATATTGCGTGTGAATTATGTACACATCGCTGGTGAATGTTAAATGCTTGTAGATAAAAATGTCAAGATTCTTGACTCTAAATTTCACTATAGTCACAATCCAGTGTCCCTTTCTCAATTCCCGTGGACGACTGTTATTTCTTCGTCGTGCTCTATTCATTTTTTTATTTCAAATAGCTTTCACAACCCATGTAGCGTGGGATACAGGCCCAGCGAATGCTCATTTTACGGTACTCTCTCTAGCGGCCCAGTCAAGCAGATGAGGGTGGGCGTTGTCTTTAATGAACTTTAAAACAGCCTCTATTTCACCACAGGAATTTATCTTATCTGTCTGCTTATTGAATGCAATACCAATCACCTGTAACGATCGTGCAGCGAAGCTGTGTAGTGTGCACTGATAGTGATACCAACAGAGGCTGGACAGCAGGTATTAATGTCCATGGTCACCTGAACAACGGATACAATCGCCACTGGATGAGGAGGTGACGTGGTGTCCATTCTGAATTTTTTCCTCTGTACTAACATGAAATTGTTGGTGTATGAAACACCGGTAGAGGCTGAAGAGAAACCAGTCAGTTAGGTTCCAGGAGTCTGTGTCACTGTTAAACAGAACATCTATATCTGGGAAAGAGTGGCAATATTTTATGCGCCGTTGTAAGGTCTGAATTAGGTCCATGGTTGTCACTGATGTTCCTGTAGAGTGTAATTTGTCTCAAGTACTAAGCTCAATAGTTATTTCCGACACTTATTTCTATGTGTCAAAGTATTTAGTTGCATCCTTTTCGCTTAAGACCCTGAAGTGAGGAACAAATGATAGCGTGCCCTCACTACGAGTCACGTCATATGGTGCACGAAACAGAAAAAAAAATTTAGAACATACTTGTTTCAAGTTTAAAATAAGTGATGTGGCATTGTTCGAAGAGCCCTGCTTCGAAGTATGTTACTCAGAATTATCAACGTACAAGTTATAAAATGTAACATAGTTAGTTAAAGGTTCAGATCCTTCCTTTTTTTATTTCTTCATTTTATGTCGCTGCATTTTGGTTGAAGTGATATGCAAACACATGCGTATTGAAATGATACATTCCGGTCGTATTTATGTTAATTTTTCTTCTGTTTCTCGACTGGCAGTTGATAATAAATGAAATAATCAAATTATAGCTAGACTTGATCATACAGTACCATAATGACATCTATAACACAGAACTCCGTGCCAGTAACAATTCAACCATCCATCGCGTAATATGGAAAAACTGTTTTTATTGTTGAGGAGAGGTGAATGTTCCTTCTCAGGAAGGAGATGTGGTGACAAATCTTTGTCTAAAAAAAAAAAAAAAAAGCTCCGTCTTTAGGCCACAAGTGGCCCTTCCGGGACCGTCCGGCCGCCGTGTCATCTTCCGAGGAGGATGCGGATAAGGAGGGGCGTGTGGTCAGCACACCGCACTCCCGACCGTTAGGACGGTATTCTTTGACCGAAGCCGCTACTAATCGGTCGAGTAGCTCCTCAATTGGCATCACGAGGCTGAGTGCACCCCGAAAAATGGCAACAGCACGTGGCGGCGGGATGGTGACCCATCCAAGCGCCGGCCACGCCCGACAGCGCTTAACTTCGGTGATCTCACGGGAACCGGTGTAGCCACTGCGGCAAGGCCGTTGCCCAATCTTTGTCTAGGTTACGTAAAATTAATTTTGTATTTCACGTACAAAATAACAATATACAGTAATTTGTAAGGGAAAACATGACAAGCAACGTAAGTATCTATTTGTAATTTCGCCAGTGCCGGTCCAAAGCCTGTACTCAAAAGGAAGATGGAGAATATGTATGACCGCTATTTTTTTGACAAGGTCCGATCGGTCGTGAAATAAAAACCACAGTGAAAATCCGATGAAGGTTTGCACAAATACGTTGCGCAGTGTCTAGTATGCCCGTCGATCGCGTCACGTTGCATTTTTCAGTTCTGTGCGCACAGTCAGCAAGTAAGATGCCTAGCACAATAGTCTCCATCCAAGTGTCAAGTGCGCTCTCTCATGAAATGTCTTCATGCTCAGGGGTTCCGCCAAATTCATGCAACTTACATAACGTAACTGTCACGAATGACAGCAAAGAGCGACAATGGTGCAGGAAGTTTGAAGTAGAATGTGCAGACGTTCATGACGTCAGGGAAGGAAGGGAATGCAAAATTGGAAATTTGTGGTAAGGACTTATGGGACCAAACTGCTTAGGTCATCGGTCCCTAAGCTTACACACTACTTAATCTAAATTAACTACTTACGCTAAGGACGACACACACACCCATGCCCGAGGGAGGACGCGAACCTTCGACGGGAGGAGCCGCGCGGACCGTGACAAGACGCCTAAAGCGAATGTCAGCTGATGATTTTGTTCAGCGAGTGGATCAGGGGATTCGAGAAAATCGTTTACGAAGCGTAGTTCAGAACAAATGAAGAGGATATCATTTTGGCAGACAACGAGCTGCAGACAGCGTAGAGAATTGTAGAAAAGCATGGGCGGTTGTCTTCTACGAAGTGGGTACTGGAAGGTTGGTACCACGCAACGACAAATATCGAGGACGGAGCGGCGACTACGTAGAGAAGAAGCTAGAACGTGTGGCTAAATGTTGCAAATAAAACATTTTTGGTTTTCGCTGTGGTTTCCATTTCGCGACAGATCGATCTTTCATTTCGTCGCGTCTAGGCTCGTGTCAAGCGTCCGCTCCCTGATAGTGCTAATTATTTCCGCATACAGTGGAGCTTTCTCGCGGCGACGATTCCGAATCACGTCAGTCTACGCCGTGCGGCTATCGCCGCCGCTAAGGGGTTAAGACGCCCTACCACTTGCCTAATTTCAACTCTGTCTAATTTCGTCTCTAAAAGTTTGGGACACACTGCTTGTACAAGTATGTCCTTGGTATTGGACAGTGGTAATCGCGGTAATACAGCGTATTTAAAAAAGAATATACGTATTTCGAACACATAAATTTGTTAAATTGTAAGACATACAACTATGAAACTTGGAATACATATTTAGATTACAGATTTTCTATGTCTCCTCCACCAGCGACATGAACAATATCACACTGACACTCGAATTCCTCCCATACTCGGGTAAGCATGTCCACCGCCACTGATTTTATGGAAGTACGGACCCAGTTCTTCAACTCTTCTAGGTTCCGTGATAGTCAAGTCCGGTACGTTGGAAAGCGATTTGAATTCGTGCAACATTTTCGTCGAAAACACGAAGGCGGCCAGGACTCTTTCCTTTACATACACATCCTGTGTCTACCAACTGTTGATACCGCCTGTAAATGTTCCAGGGATCAGTTTGGTACCTCAAAATGATAAGTCTATGCACTGTAATCAAGGAACTACACATCGCAAACTCGAGAACAGGAAATCATTTCTGCTGCAGAGTAGCCATTTTGTAGCATGTGACAGTAGCCAAGCAAACGGCAATGAATATAAGCTAGACAGTGTATTCGTTAATCCAATAACCGAGCGGTAGCACAGCGATCGATAGTTTTGACGACATAATACTTTGTAATAGTATATTCTTACTGAAACATCCCGTATATTGCATCCTTGCTTGAGACAGCGTGAAGCACAGTTACTCTTTACCGCTTATCAGTTTATCAGCAGTCTCATGCTGACGCAACTACCCTAATTGTTGCTCCGTACATATGTCTATGCGTGAACGTTCCGCGTCAAGAGAACGATTCGAGCAACCATCAGCTGCGAAATGAGTATGCGTCACGTGATAGAAGGATAAGCCAGGACAGTCGAGATGCTCTCCAAGGCCGCCAGTGTTTGTGTTGTAGTCTCTGTCTGCGGACGAGGCACGGTGTGAATCAAGAAGCGCCTCGCGGCCTGAGAAGCTACCTTTCACTGCGTGGAGCGTGCCAGCAATCCGGAACCGTTATCCGACTCCTGGAATTTCAGATTCGGTCTACAAACGACGCTGTCAGCCAAATCTTCGGGGTACCTCTGCATTCCTATTCTTTAAATGTCAGGCCGAAGGTCTCACTCTTAGGTCTAGCAATTTTTACAAAGCGCTACGAGCTTCAAATTCTAAATGGCTCTGATCCCAGAGTGGACGTGCAAAATTATTTTGGAAATTTAATTGTAGAAACATTTTTGCTACTTATTACATCAATATTTTTTCAGCCTCATTCTAAACATTTCAGTTCTAGCAATTGTGATTTCTGACTCTACGCAGTGTCTGTAAAATTTGTGGTAAGGTCTTGTGGGATCAAACTGCTGAGGTCATCAGTCCCTAAGCTTACGCTCTACTTAACCTAACTTACGCTAAGGACAACACACACACACCCATGCCCGTGTCAGGATTCGAACCTGCGACGGTAGCGGTCCGCAAAGTCTATACAGAGCCTTCGGCGACTACATTTGTAAATATGTGAAGGGCATCATATAGCTTGTTTGACAGCAGATGACGTCTAGTGACAACGGCAACGATCTGAGAAGTGTCCACGTAAGTATAGCAAGGAAATAGGAGATCGGCGAAAATATTCTAGTAAATATTCTAGTATCTTCAGAGATAACAGCTACCGAAATACGCTAAGAGGAAAAAATTAACGCGATATCTCCTACTATCGTGTCGGAACTCCTTTTTCCAGGAATAGTGCATCAGCTTGAAGTGGCATGGACCCAACAAGTCGTTGGACGTCCCCTGCAGAAATATTGAGCTATGCTGCCTCTATAGCCGTCCATAATTGTGAAATTGTTGCCGGTGCAGAATGTCGTGCACGAACTAACGTCTGGATTATGTTCCATAAATGTTCGATGGGATTCACGTCGGGTGATCTGGGTGGTCAAATCTTTCTCTCGAATTGTCCATAATGCACTTCAAACCAATCGCGAACACTTGTAGGCGTCAACTTGACATTGTTGTTTGGGAATATGCAGTCCATGAATGGCTGCAAATGTTCTTCAGGTAGCTGAACATAACCATTTTCAGCCAGTGATCGGTTCAGTTGGACCAGAGGGCCCAGTCCATTCCATGTAAACACAGCCAACACCATTACGGAGCCAACACCATCTTGCACAGTGTCTTGTTGACTACTTGGGACCATGGCTTTATGGAGTCTGCCCACAGTCTAAACCTACCATCAGCTCTTGACAACTCCAAATGGGACTCACCTGACCAGGCCACGATTTTCCAGTCGCCTAGGGTCCAACCGACACGGCGACGATCCCAAGAGAGGCAGTTGTGCAAAGCCACTGTGCCAGGGTGGCGTATTGGTTAGCACATCTGCCTCATGAGCAAGAGACCTAGATTCGAATCCCGGCCTTGGTAAAAATTCTCATTTGTCACTTCAGTCTGCACATATACTGAGCTGACAAAAACCATGGGATAGCTTCTGATACTATGTCGGACCTCCTTTTGCCCGGCGTAGTCCAGTAACTCAACGGGGCATAGACTCAACAAGTCATTGAAAATACCCTGCAGAAATTTTGAGCCATGTTGCCTCTGTAGCCGTCCTTCATTGTGAAAGTATTGCCAGTGCAGGAATTTGTGCACGACTGACATTGCGATTATGTTCCATAAATGTTCGCAAGTCGCTATCCCAGGACTTTTGTCACTTCGTTGAACGTTTAGGGTTGTGTAAATTCAGTGTGAGGAAGTAGAAGCGTTTATTGTACGACATATGTCTAACGACAAGATGGTCAAAAAGAAAAAAGGAAGATTAGGGTTTAACGTCCCTCGAATACGTGGTCATTAAGAGGAGCACAAGTTCGGATTTTTTCAAGGAAGGAGAAGAAAATCGGCCTTGCTCTTTCGAAGGAACAATCTCGGCATCCACCTAGAGCGATTTAGGGAAATCACGGAAAACCTACATCTAGATGGTCGGGCGCGGACTTGAACCATCGTCCTCCCGAATGTAAGTCTAGTGTGCTAACCACTGCGCCACTCACTCAGTGCGTGGTAGTCAAATAAAATTTCGCAAAAAAGTGTTTTCATCATTTCGTGTCAACGATGTAAAATGTATGGATATTTTCAGAAAGATGGAGTAACGGGGAACACACTCAACTTAACACTGGCATGGATACACCAGTTATCGGTAAGGAGAGGAGTGTCTAAAAAGGCAGTAAAAGAGGCTGGCCTCGAAGATTGCCTGATCTCTCTCTCTTTCTCTCTCTCTGTGTGTGTGCGCGTGTGTGTGATTTTCACATGTAGGTATGTAATGAAATAGTTCCCAACACGGGAAGAGCTACAGCAGAGCATTGAAAAAGCTGTTGCTATTATCTGTCTGTCAGAGATGTTAGACGTGTCTTTCAATTTGATAAATCGTGCACAGGGCAGCAATGACGTCAGCAGTGGCTCATTATCAACACATTCTGTATAGCGCAGTTCAATTGTTCGTTTATTGCATTAATTTTTTGGTGTCAGACTTATAAATATTTACTTGGTCAGTCTTATTCTGCCCACCCTTTCCGGAACAGACATTTTGGCCAACCTACAGCTGGTCATTGGCGTTAGGCAAACATATAGGAATATTATTAGTTTCTTCATTTCCGCAATATATAAATTCAATGTGCAAAAAGTACAGCTTTCAAATACATATAGAAAACTGCAAAAATTCTTTCAGTACTGTAAATGACACTAACGTTTCTCGAAGAGTATAAGACTATGCTTTACTTCCTTTCCACGCCGCTGTCTCCCAAATAGACAACAAATGTTATGAGGGGTGAAATGGTCACTTAGAAGATAACAGCGATCCGTTGTTTGACAGTACGAAAAACCACAACAGTTAACCATATGTTTCTCCTGTTTTATGCCGTGTGACGCTAAGCATGGCTATATATTTCATATGCCTGTTTTGCTAACTTCAAGAATATAGAGCAATCTGAAGGTGATCATTACGACTAAGCCTGCCACTGAATAAAACAAATATCTGCGAAGATAGGCTTTTGTGATTTTTACATGTCTATGTCACAAACAAATTCAGCTATGTAAAAGTGCCAAAATATACCTTAAGATGACGGTATGACTATTGTAAGGCTTAGTAAAATAAATATAAACCCGACTGGAGCAGTTTACAGATAATTGTTTACATCGACAGTCGTTAACCCTCCGCGTTGATCCGACACAGGTCTGAATCAGCTCTCCATTTCGCATATTAGCGCGATGCTTGTTTAGTAATTACTAAAGTTCAGACACTATTTCAGTTTCCGCAACTCGCACGGGCTATGCATGTAGAGTATGCGGAAGTGGTTATAGCCATGTTTGTGCTTTTGGTGCAATATACAGTACTGGCCATAAAAATTGCTACACCACGAAGATGACGTGCTACAGACGCGAAATTTAACCGACAAGAAGAAGATGCTGTGATATGCAAATGATTAGCTTTTCAGAGCATTCACACAAGGTTGGAGACACCGACAACGTGCTGAGATGAGGAAAGTCTCCAACCGATTTCTCATACACAAACAGCAGTTGACCGTCGTTGCCTGGTGAAACGTTGTTGTGATGCCTCGTGTAACGAGGAGAAATGCGTACCATCACGTTTCCGACTTTGATAAAGGTAGGATTGCAGCCTATCGCGATTGCGGTTTATCGTATCGCAACATTGCTGCTCGCGTTGGTCGAGATCCAATTACTGTTAACAGAATATCGAATCGGTGGGTTCAGGAGGGTAATACGGAACGCCGTGCTGCATCCAAACGGCCTCGTATCACTAGCAGTCGAGATGACAGGCATCTTATCCGCATGGCTGTAACGGATCGTGCAGCCACGTCTCGATCCCTGAGTCAACAGATGGGGACGTTTGCAAGACAACAACCATCTGCACGAACAGTTCGACGACGTTTGCAGCAGCATGGACTATCAGCTCGGAGACCATGGCTGCGGTTACCTTTGACGCTGCATCACAGACAGGAGCGCCTGCGATAGTGTACTCAACGACGAACCTGGGTGCACGAATGGCAAAACGTCATTTTTTCGGATGAATCCAGGTTCTGTTTACAGCAGCATGATGGTCGCATTGGTGTTTGGCGACATCGCGGTACACGCACATTAGATGCGTCTATTCGTCATCGCCATACTGGCTTATCACCCGGCGTGATGGTATTGGTTACACGTCTCGGTTACCTCTTGTTCGCATTGACGGCACTTTGAACAGTGGACGTTACATTTCAGATGTGTTACGACCCTTGGCTAGACCCTTCATACGATCCCTGTGAAACCCAACTTTTTAGCAGGATAATGCACGACCGCATGTTGCAGGTCCTGTACGGGCCTTTCTGGATACAGAAAATGTTCGACTGCTGCCCTGGCCAGCACATTCTCCAGATCTCTCACCAATTGAAAACGTCTGGTCATTGGTGGCCGAGCAACTAGCTCGGCAGAATACGCCAGTCACTACTCTTGATGAACTGTTGTATCGTGTTGAAGCTGCATGGGCAGCTGTACCTGTACATGCCATCCAAGCTCTGTTTGACTCAAGGCCCAGGCGTATCAAGGCCGTTATTACAGCCAGAGATGGTTGTCCTGGGTACTGATTTCTCAGGATCTATGCACCCAAATTGCGTGAAAATGTAATCACATGTCAGTTCTAGTATAGTATATTTGTCTAATGAATACCCGTTTATCATCTGCATTTCTTCTTGGTGTAGCAATTTTAATGGCCAGTAGTGTATTCTTATGTTTGGGGTATTAAAGACGCAGTGGCTTAATTGAAAAATAATGGCAGCTCAGAGGCGTGTTTGTTACTAGCGTGGTAAGATAATATTCTAGCGTTTACACAGGCAGTCGACAGTAAAAGTCCCTGCTTACAGCAAGGTAGTTGCTTCACTGTACAATTACAGAGAGAGAGGAGGGTTGGATTGAGAGGTGGGTACTCGAAGCTGGCGAGGCTGGGTCGCTTGCCGCGTAGCGCCGGCTAGAGGCCCGTAGCCGGCGCCGGGTCAGCCGCTGCAAACCCGATTCGCGCTATCGGAGCGGACAGCGAGCAGCGTGTCGGGGGCCGAGGGCCGGCGAGCGGCGGGTTATCGCGCCCGAGGCGCCGCCACAAAGAGGCTGCGGCCCCCAGCGCGCAGTGGCTGCCGGCCGCGCAGGCGCACAGCCGCTGTCCACGTGTAGCTCCTCTACTCCGAAAAGGCTGCACAACAGCTGGAAGGAAAGGCTAGTTGGAAAGTGGTAGAAGAAACCGAAAGTAGGAAGGATGGTGAGGGTGTAACGTCCCGTCGACATGGAGGTCATTACTGACGGTGCAAAAGATCGGGTTGTGAAAAGACGCGGCAGGAAATCGAGTATGTCCCGTCTCAAAGGAACCACATACTCGGCAAGCCACATTACGATGTGTCGTTGAGGGTACTTCTGGTGCCGCTAGCTTTTCCCTCCTTCCCCGTTACACTCACGAATCACGTGTGGCAGCAGTGACTGTAGGTAATCTTTCGTATGAGCTCTAATTTCTCTGAGTTTCTCGCTGTGGTCATTCCGTGAGAAGTACTCAGTCATTTCAGAAAAGTTTTGAAACTGGATAAATAAAAATAGAGGAAAGTTAAGAGGCCTGTTATACTGCTTCGGTGTTTTATATAGTCTCCCTCTCCCCCCCTGTCGTGTCCCCTCCCAAATTGAGTACAGCGCGCAGAAAGTTCATGTCAGATTGTCAGAATTGTCCTTCTTTGGGACGCTGTTCAACTCGCGCTTCACATTGACATGAATGTCTGCACCTTGACGTTTTGTGGTAGCTTCGTATGAGTAACACCAAGTCTCGTCACCCGTGACGATTTTTTCCAGAAAAGTATTGTCCGCGTTTTGAATTTCAAACAAGTCACGGCAGGCGTCGTTGTCTTTGTACGGGAGTCAAGGTGTGTAGCACAAACGTTGGATACACTTTTCTCTTCTTCAAAACAAGTTGGAGAATTTCTTTAACAGAAAGATGTTGCTTCCTCGCGGTTTGTGAGCCAACAACGTCGACACACCCCGGCCGCACGTCCACCATTTAACACAGGACGCTTACAACTGACTGGTCGAATGCACACTCATTGTTGCAGTTGTTAGTAAAAACTACCACTGTAGTTACTGCTCTGACGTCGCTTACACGCCAGGAATAAAACCAGTCTCGAAACTCTTTGGACGGACTGTGTATGTGCGATGAAGTAATATGTTGCCTCCTCTCTTCGTGCAACGTATGCCCTCGTAATTTCAGCTGTGAGGCTCTCGATGTTGAACAGGGCTTCTCTGCCACTGGAGTTTATTGAGTATCTTCGTGACGAAAGTGCGTGGACTTCTACGACCAGAGATAGTTAACACAAAAGTTTTCTGAGTCTGGTGCCGCGTCATACTGTCAACTGGACCCAGAGGGAAGCTATTAAAACCACACCTAAAGCGTCCGTTTTATTTGTATTCACGGAGAGAAGTGACGCAGTGGTTAGCACACTGAACTCGCATTCTTGAGGACGATGGTTCAAATCCCCGTCTGGCCATCCAGATTTACATTTTCCGTGATTTCTCTAAATCGCTCCAGGTAAATGCCGGGATGGTTCATTTGAAAAGGGCACGGCCGATTTCCTTCCCGATCCTTCCATACTTCGAGTTTCTGCTCCGTCTCTAATGATCTCGCTGTCGACGGGACGTTAAATTCTAATCTCCTCCTCCTGCGTCTGATTTATTCATTAAGAGTTGTTTTACAATATGGTTCGGCGCCATACCCAAAATACTTTTATGTTCGTCTTCGCAACGCTCTTGCGCCAATGAAACGATCCCGAAACGAAACGTACCGCTCTTCTCTATCTCTTCTATTAGTCCAACCTGATAAGGTCCAAGACTAATGAACAATGTCCTACTGATGGAAGTCCATTGTATGAAACAGAGACATTTGGGAAAACAAGTACTTTCATTATGTCCTGTTTCACAATAAAATAGTACCCAGGCACTGTTATAGTAGTTTGCTGCCGTGATGTGCATCCAATATCTATTACGACTTCAAATCTGGATGACAATTCCCGGTTAGTTTTGATGATTTTTGAACAGACTGTTTCTGTACTCGTTTTTGTTTACCGGGGAATTACGAATTTTGCCGGCCGGTGTGGCCGTGCGGTTCTAAGCGCTTCAGTTTGGAACCGCGTGACCGCTACGGTCGCAGGTTCGAATCCTGCCTCGGGCATGGCTGTGTGTGATGTCCTTAGGTTAGTTAGGTTTAAGTAGTTCTAAGTTCTAGGGGACTGATGACCTCAGAAGTTAAGTCCCATAGTTCTCAGAGCCATTTGAACCAGCCAATTACGAATTAGTATTTCGCAATTTAAGTTTAAAAATATTGCAGATCGAATCCCCAACGAATTATTTCCCTTTTTTTCCACCAGTATAGTATGAGGGACAGTCAAATGAAAACCGAACATCCACCGCAACAGGAGCATGTAATGATTCCATTCAAAAGTAATCACCACACGCGTTAAAACATTTTTTCCACTCGGAGGCGAGACGGTGAATTCCTGTTTCGTAGACGTCGGTCGGCCGCCGATGGATGCACAACCGCACCCATTCTTGCACTTCCTTGTCCAACTGAAATCGGCGTCCACGCATGTCTTTTTTCAGGTTGCGAAAGCAGCGAAAATCACGCGGTGAAAGATTCGGGACGTACGGAAGATGTTGCAGTGTTTCCCAACCAAATCCTTCGTCCGACTGGCGTTGTGGAGGTGGGCATTATCGCGCAAAAGAATGATTCCGTTCGCCAGCATTTCGACAGCCCGAGGACAAACGGCAAAGCTAACAGTGTAAACACCGCACATCTCCCCCGCCAAAGAAATTCACAGCCGTTCGCATACGTTCCTGTAAGGTCATGATGACTTCCTTCTTCGATTACAGGGGGCCTTCTGCTCGTCGAGTTCGTTGAGCATGGAACCACAATCAACGAGCAGCGCTATGAAGGCACTTTGCAGAGACTGCGATGCGTTATAAAGTCAACGTCCAGGAATGCTGTTGGACGGAACATCATGTTGCATATAATGCCCGCCCCCACACTGACTGTAGGGCGAAGGCTGCGCTTCAGCGATGTGGTTGGGAAACACTGCAACATCCTCCGCACAGCCCGGATCTTTCACCGTGAGATTTTCACGTCTTTCGCGAGCTGTAGAAAGATTTGCGCGGACGTCGGTTTCAGTGGGACGATGAAGAGCGAGTGCGGTTTTGTCTGCCAGCGAGTTCATTACCTTAACGCTTGTGGGGATTACTTTTGAATAGAACCATTGCACTGTCCCTATGTGGTGGGAGTTCGGTTTTCATTTGATTGCCCTTACGTAATGTTGTTGAAGTCGCGGAAATAATGTACGTCGCAGAGACAACACATAACTTTATATTATTTCTTCCAGAAGCTTGACACTGGAAGCATATATACATACTACATAAATACATACCACATAAATACAGGGATGCCTGAATCGTTCGGATCAAAATCACACAGATTTTAAGTTGAGTACTTCGAAATAAGGCACTTACTATTGGAAATGAATGTTTAGTTTTTTTATTGACATGAGCAACTACGATCTCTCAGCAACAACTTAAGCTCGTTGTAACTGCTCAGGCGACAACCGCCAGTCTCAATTATGCGTTATGATATAATCCACTGACAGAACTGAAACCTAGGTTCAGAATCGTTTGAGCTCATTACTCGCATCGTTTATGATAGAGGGGTGATTGGTATTCTTCAAGTACTCTCCTCTCTGTATCCTTCGACGTGTGCACTATACAGGCTAATTTACAGGGGCTTATTGGTGCATATTATCTGGCATACTCCAACACCAACTCCTGAGATTCTACTGTGCGACAGACCTATGTCGAGAACCGCTCTGTAGCTTGAACGACCGAGTTTCTTGCGACTGCTTATACGTAACGATAAATTTATTTTAAATTCCGACGTTATTAAAGGAAGGATGGTTAGCGTTTTACGTCGGCAATGAGGTCAGTAGAGACGGATGGTTTTGTTTGTCGCGATACACTTCACTGTGCATCTGTTTGTCTTCGGAGCAAAACAAAAAAATTGGAGATTTGTGGTAAAGTCTTATAGGAACCAAACTGCTGAGGTCATCGGTCCCTAACACTACACACTACTTAATCTACCTTAAACTAACTTATGCTATGGACAACACACACAGCCGTATCCGAGGGAGGACTCGAACCTCCGACGTTGGGAGCAGCGGAGCAGCACCGACCGTGACAGCGCGCCTGAGATCGCGCGGCTACCCCGCGTGTCATTGGGAGCACTGGTTTCTCTGTGTTTGGAGAGCGCTCCAGCCTCGCAGCTGTGTACTGAATTAGTCAACAGCTGCTTCAGTTGCTAATATGTTCTTTATTTTGCATTTCAATCAAGTCGCGGCGGACTTCCACATGTCGTTGTTCCTGTTCGGGAGTCAAGGTGTGCGGGACAAACTTTGCACACACTTTTCTCTCCTTCAAAACATCCTGGAGATTTTTTTTTTTTGTAAATAAAAGCCACCTTTTCTTGCTACACTGTATTTTATTTCTCCCAGATGGATTTCGCCTTTTTTTACTTTAAGATATGTTCAGTGGGATCTAGAATGATACAGTATAGTTTTGTTATGTGGTATTTGTAGATTATAAAACAGTTCACGTATAGTTTTTTATGTAAATAAGTGATTACTTACAGTTCTTCTCGTTTTTGGTTGGCATCTGCGTTTCCTCTCACTTGGTCACTTGCTGGAGATCGCACTACAACTTCGTTTGCGAAACATAAGCACGCTTTTATGTTCCGAAATTTTGTTGTTGTACGTTATTAGACTTCTGTCACTAGTTGTAGATAAGTACAAACAATATGAAAAGCTTAGAAAAGATTTCGGAACGTAAAAACGTGCTTATGCTGCGTAAATGAAGTTGCAGTGTGACCTCCAGCTTGTGACCAGATGAGAGAAAACGCAGATGTCAACCAAAAACGCGAAGAGCTGTAAGTAATAACTTATTTACATAAAAAACGAGACATTAACTGTTTCATAAACTACAAATAACACAGATCAAAACAAAACTGTATCATTCTAGACCCCACTGGAGGTGCCTTAAAGTACACAAAACGAAAGGCGTCTGGGAGAAATAAAATACAGTGCTGTAAGAAAACAAATATTACTGTGCTTGCTGTAGAGAATGGCCACGTAAACAAACTTGTCATCCTGCAGAATGGCTTGAACAGAGAGATGTTGCTTCTTTGCAATTTGTGACATAACAAAATTGACACACTGGCTGCACATGTAGAGTGCAGGTACAGAAAAACGAAAAATAATACAGCTTACATTGAGCTGTGGTGAAGCAACGTCAAATATGATGAGAGTAAAAATCGAGCAGATTTAAAATTTATGCTAGATGATGTCACAGACACACTGGAAATGTCATAATTATAAAGATTGTACATTTTCATACATCAAAAGTACTGGCATAATTTAGCTTTAAGAGCAGCTACCCGGCCGGATAGCCTTACACATTAAAGCGCCGTCCTTCGGGGCTTGAAGACCCCCGGAGGATTAACGACGATGGTCGGAGCGCCGGCCAGCCTGTATGTGGTTTTTAGGGTCGTTTCCCACGACAACCCACTTAGTTAATAACAGGCTGGTACCCATTCACGCCTGAGAAGAAAACTTTCTCACACTTGCAAAGAAAATTTAGACGGAGACAGGTGGGTGGACTCATTCTGCCCTTGGAGGGGGGGGGGGGTTGTAAATAACAAAAGACGGATGACCTTAGGTATTCGGATGCATGTTTCAGCTATATTCTATATTTGCAGTTTCTGATCCACTAGAATTTAAAAAACTTAAGTATAAAAGCCGAAACTGGTCGTGGGCTAAAATAAAGATCGCATTAACAACTGGAGAGGCACTTCATGAAAATGTGATCAAAGTATCTGAGCGGTTTTATTGAGTAATTTACACAAGCTCCAGCAAAAGACTTTAAATCCTCTGACGAAATCGAAATACAGGGTGTGCGCAAAATCTTGCCCTGACTATAACACTTTATTACAGAGTAAACGTTTGACATAATAATTTACATTTGATGCCGTTACATAGGTTAGTGTTACTAGTTTTTTTTTTAAGACCACTTACGTTAGTAAACCTCAACGTGTGCTTCCTTGGTAGCTCGGAGAATGACGGGGCGCCGGCCAGTGTGGCCGAGAGATTCTACGCGCTTCAGTCTGGAACCGCGCGACTGCTACGGTCGCAGGTTCGAATCCTGCCTCGGGAATGGATGTGTGTGATTTCCTTAGGTTAGTTAGGTTTAGTAGTTCTAAGTTCTAGGGGACTGATGACCTCAGATGTTAAGTCCCATAGTGCTCAGAGCCATTTGAACCATTTTGAATGACGAGGCGGTATTCCAGTTCCCGCCAGGTGTTTCGTAACATGTGTTCTGTCACAGTATCCACAGCAGCTTGTGTCCTAGCCTTCAGTTCATCGATGTCAGCAACTGGTGTGACGAAGACTCTGACCTTGATATAGCCCCAGAAAAAAAAGTCAAGGGGCGTAATGTCTGGAGAGCGGGGTGGCCAAGGTGTTGGACCGTTCCTTCCAATCTACCGATCCGGAAATGTTTCATCCAGGAACTCACGCACTATCAAAGCTCAGTGGAGAGGTGCTCCATTTTGCTGGAAAATTATCCATGGTTGATATTCTTCTAACTGTGGGGCAATGAACTGTTGCAAAACGTCTAAGTAAATGTTATCGGTAATGGATTTTTCCGCGAAGAAAAACGGTCCAAAAATGTTGTTATGCATGAGACCGCACCAAACATTCACTTTTTTTCTGTCTCGCTGTAACTCTACAGTAGCATGTGGAGACTCTGAACCCCATATACGGACCATATGCCTATTTACCATTCTACTGACATTAAAGGTGGATTCATCGGTAAAACATATGCGATTTAAGTAATCCTTAGCGCCATCAATCCTGTTGAGAATCTCAGTTGCAAATTCAGCACTTGTCAGCAAATCATTCAGTTGAAAGGCCTGCACGATTTGCACATTGTAAGCATGCAACCTAAGCCTTTCATGAAGAATCTTCACCACACTTGCTTGCGGTATTTGAAGTTCACGTGATGCTTGACGAGTAGATTTAGATGGACTCCGTTGAAACGATTGCCGAACACGATCGACAGTTGTATCACACACACGAGGCCTGCCACTTCGAGGGCGATCTTGAACGCTGCCTGTTTCGTTAAACTTTGCACACCATCGCTTTATTGATTTAACGTCAGGAGGGCTGCGTCCATGAGAAGCCAGAAATTTATGCTGAACACTGATGGGCGATTTCGTTTCGTGAAACCAAAGCACACATTGAGCTTTCTCCTGCTTCGACGCCATTTCGCCAGCAACTAACGTGACCTAACAGACCGCGTCGGTGTTGTGGAGCACCAGCGCCATCTATTGGTCACAACAACTACTAACACTAACTTATGTAACGGTATCAAATGTAACTTATTATGTCAAAGGGTTGTTCTGTTATAAATTTTTATAGTCAGGGCAAGACTTTGTGCTCACCCTGTAGTTCATTTTTAGAAAACGCTGAGTATAGAAAATTTCCTAGGTAGCTGGTTGCCAAAACGTGCAATAGCCTCCACATACTAACTTCCAAAACAGTTCAACGAGCTCTTGCCTTCTTTGTGGCAACGGGAAAAACATGAAAATATACGGTGTTAACAGGGAAGAGTATCTACATAAACGTTTATACTCGGCGAATCACTGTGAAGCACGTAGCAGAAGGTTAATTAATGTTTCTTCCCGTCTGATTCACGGATGGAGTGTGAGAAGAATGACAGCTTGTCTAATTTTATTTTTACAGTATCCACGTAATAGATAGGTGCCTGAAGGATATTCATACTTCCTGTACCGAAAGATAGTTTTTGAAGTGTTCTAAACATATTCTCGCGTAATGTTCAGCTTCTGTCTTCGATTGATTGCCAGCTCAGATTTCAACATTTCTTTTACACTCTCTCTCAAATCACACATTCTTCTGACCCTTGTCACCCCTTTCTTTGCAAACGCTCGATGTCTTCTGCATTAATGCCGGGATGGTTCCTTTGAAAGGGCACGGCCGATTTCCTTCCCCATCCTTCCCTCACCCGAGCTTGCGCTCCATCTCTAATGACCTCGTTGTCGACGGGACGTTAAACACTAATCTCCTCCTCCTCCTCTCCTGCATTCCGACCTGATATGCGTCCTTTACACTGGAGCAGTATTGGTGCCCGGGTGGTACAGGTATTTTGGCAGCAATCTCAATTGCAGTCAACTGCAGTTTCACATTATCCTGCCAATGAATATTAGCCTGCCATTTGTTTACCAACAACTGAGTCAATATGGTCGGGCTCTACAGTTTTACTCCAAAATATTTATGTGGCATGAGTGACGTTGTGACCGATCAACGCTGGACTCGAAGAAACCACACTTCTGTGCACTGTAAAGTGCGACATTTTGCACAGTACTAATTCAGAACTGGAGAAGAATTGGAGAACAATCGACAGTACACTTGTTGCTAATACTATCAGCAAGCACCTTAAATGACTGCGAGTGACCACCAAAGAACTGAACTGAGCTAATTCAGTGGAGAAAAGAACTCTGATCTTCTCAATACGACCGGCCGGGGTGGCCGAGCGGTTCTAGGCGCTACAGTCTGAAACCGCGCGACCGCTATGGTCGCAGGTTCGAATCCTGCCTCGGGCATGGATGTGTGTGGTGTCCTTAGGTTAGTTAGGTTTAAGTAGTTCTAAGTTCTAGGGGACTGATGACCTCAGAAGTTAAGTCCCATAGTGCTCAGAGCCATTTGATTTTTTCTCAATACGAGACCCGTTCATTGATTACTAAGCCACGTTGCACGGAAAGAAAGAGGAAGGAAAGTAAGAGCTCTTCCTTTTGTTGATGTTGAATTTAAGAGATGTATCTTATTTTCTATCTTTCTTTTCTCCGTGCAATTCGTTGCCTATAGTAAGTGCTTTCGCTCTAACAGCTGGCTAAAAAAAAAAAGGAGACATAAAATTGTACCATTGGTGGCATACAATGACAAGGCCTGTAAAAAATCAGATAAAAGGGTCAACCGTCTCAGATGATGAGATCATCCATTACGTAACAGGTGTCGATCAGCTCAGCCGCACAGCGTTTATTCCCCTAAAAGAATGAAAGTTTCATATTGCTGCTACTTTTCGAAGTACATAGTGTGTTTAATCTCTCCATTGCTGATACTTCTGAAGGAGTCTGAAAAATATTACCAGTTCCCCCTTTGTAAAGTGGAAACGACTAAACGCTGGAAGACAAAAATTCACAAGAAGCGTTTGAAGCAGTGTGTGTGACTAGGACGCGAGCCAAAAACCTTGGTGTTTGGAGTCAACGCCGTTGTTACCCACTGTCTCAAAGCTTCAATCGGGCTATCTTCCCAACTCCCCTACTCCCCTGAAAAGTAAAAGTTTTATGACGTAACTATTCATAAACAATCTGTTTATAAACAGATTACTACACAGAAACCATTATGTGTGCTTTCTTAATTTGTGTAATTTGTTGTGTATCAAAATAATATTGTTGTTTAGCTGAAGAAATGCGTTGCATATATCCCGAAGAGAATGTTATTATTATAATCCGAGAACTAGAGACCACTCGCTCAGTCATTTCTATTTACTGTGTCGAATCAATTGAAATTGTGGGTTTACTTTGATACACTATGCATTCATCTGAAAGTAATATTTTAGCAACCGACTTTTTGGCTACTATCCGGTGAGGCGTGCTGTAACCACAAACAAGGAACAGAAGCACGCCGCTGTGTTTCCTTTAGCCATTTTTGTTGTCTTAAAATGATGGTGGAACTCACTACCTGCCGAGATTTATGTACGGAACTTTTCAACCCATCGTTATTGGCAAAATTCGTTGCAACGTGCTTCACGCGGCCTAGTTTATGTTTAGCTTTCATCGCTCCAAAGATATGAGGTGAGACTCAGCATATGAGTAAGATGGCATGCAAGTATCAGATTTTTAGAGATTGGAAAGATGCACTGAGAAGACAATATTCCAATGTGTTACCAATGCGGTCCACCATCATAAAGTAAGTTTTAGACATTTATATTAATCAGGTGAAAACTTGGAAGCCAATAACACCACCCCGGCTTCTTTTGTCCAGCTAAAAAATCAATGCTTC
The DNA here is from genome assembly GCF_023898315.1 of Schistocerca nitens. NCBI lineage: Eukaryota > Metazoa > Arthropoda > Insecta > Orthoptera > Acrididae > Schistocerca > Schistocerca nitens. The sequence goes on from NC_064614.1 coordinate 305,626,327, forward strand.
GCTGCTAATGATGTCTATGATCATGTAAAAATATTTTTTTAGAAAATTTCTGTCGATTACAACCCGCTGTGGCACGTCCCTGTCAACTTCTGTTCATCATCACACAGAATGTTCACAGTCAGACGATTCCTAAGAATCCTGCTTCCTGAAAAATAATTTCTGTAGACAAACAGCTACTGAGTTTACTATACAAATACCATCTTTGTAGCCACGTAACAGAGTCTTCAGTTTCACAGTAACGTAGTTTTAGTGTTATTCTGTGACGAGATATCCAGCGAAGCAAGTCATCTCGAAAAAACCAGTATTCTTTCAGCTGATAGGGAACTTCGTTGTCAACAAGAAAGTGGATCACTAGTAAACAGGAATCAACAAACCGACAAAATCTCGTTTCACAACAGCTTTACGTGTCATTTCGAATATGTGGACAGCTAATGAACAAACAGCTGTTATCTTGTTGCTTAGACTACAAAGAACGAAGTTAATTCAGTGCAGAAATTTGCGTTACCTCTGATTCAGTTACTTGTAATTTATTCGTTCTTCTTCTTTGTTTATTTTGTTAAACGTGGTAAAAATATCTGATACATTAATGAATAGATGTGGCTATTCTTACACAGTAATAGCTTGCGTTACTAAAAAATTAAATGTTATCTCAATGTTTATGGTCCACCTATCTTGATGTAAAAATCTGTATCAAACTTGTTTTAGGCAGACTTCTGCTCCTATGTTGTACAATACATGCACCGCGAAGCACAGGGTACATGAAGTTTCATTATCAGCTGAATAAAACAGATTTCTTGATTAGCCCCACATATCACCAGATATCTGAGCTTGTGTTTAAACATTCCTTTTGTTTTCGTTAAAGAACATATCCGTCTTTGTAACGTTGCTCAGAAGCCCTTTTTATTTAGATTATTTACTCTGTTACACTAATGATTGTCTCGTAGATATTTCATAACAAATGTCGCGATTATTTTACTACCTTTAGCGATACAAAATAGTGATAGACCACTAAAACAGACTAAAACAATTCAAATTTTTCTGACTTGGATCGCTAGCCCACGGTGACACAATATTGCTCTTCGAATTCTGCTCGTCGTACATCGGAATTTCTGATGAAACGTAGTAGGTAGCGTCTCATGATAAACAGGGCATCGAATGCACAGTTTTCCCCAAACTATTGCAGAATCACATTAATGGTAAGTAATTGGATAAGCGACTGTCAAGCATATGTCAACTGTGCTCACTGATCGTACCGTTTGCATTTGCCAAATTTTGCCGCTTGCCTGGCACCATTTCCGTTACGAGGGAGAGGCTGAGAATCGTTTACGGCAAAAAGCTATACACATCGCACGGTAGACCGTAACGACTTAAGTACTCTCACAAATAAAGCAGCCTTATATTTTGGCACTCGACTCTCTCTCGCGAAGTCGCATCGTGCAAATACTACGTGTAGCAAAGCAATGGGCAAAGAAGTCTGCAAACAGCGGGCGCAAATTGATCTAAGGAATATTCTGAATCTGTCACGCTCACTACTCACAAAGGAAGAGTAGGGTCATCAAAGACGAAGTACAAACTCGGGTAAATCAGTCGTGTCCTTTTCAAAGGAGCCATCTTGATATTTACCTTCAGTGACTTAGTTAAATTACGAAAACTATAATTCCGGTTGGCCAAACAGGTATATGAACAATTTTTCTGCCGAATATGAGTTTAGAGCAATCCATTAATCTAGGCAACCAATGCTGCAACCCAAAACGATTGCTACCATACATTCCTGGGCGATTATGTCATAGTGCTCAACTAATGGTACCTTTTTAACAGAAATGGGTGCTTGCAAAGAAAAGCCTTTCCTTTTTTGTGATAAGACCTTTTACGTTTTGCTACATATTTTTACAGTGCCTATTTAATGTCCCAGAATGCGTTATGCAGGGGACGCATGTAGGTCACTTCTACGGAGAAAATGATTGCAGTAGGGAACAAGATTATAGGATGGTGGCAACACAACTGATAGCGCCAACTTATACAGGGAGTTCCAGGAGGAGTGATGAATATTCATGGATACGACAGGAACAATCATTCGAAGCAAAAAAGTCTTGTACACATGAACTCTAAAGTGTATACCGTAAGAGCCATGAACACTTGTTCAGTGGAAGAGATATGTTTCACAGCAGCGAAGGTGAATAAGTGCTCATAGCTGTTCAGATATGTACTTCGGAGTCCATCGGACAATTTTTTCCTTCTTTTGGTCCATATTACCACTTCTCAAAATGTGCAACGCAAAGAGGCAGTAGTAGAAGAGGCTTGCTGAACAGGGTGGAAGGTGAAGGCTCATAGCTCATAAGGTATGCATTCTAAAGCCCATATTTACTACACTTTTTTGCTTCGAATGATCGTTCCTGTCTTATCCCCGAATACTGACCATTCCTCCTGGGACTTCCTAGATGTACCATAGTGCCAAGTAAGTATCTTCACAAACTTAACAAACTTAATACAATCAATCCATCTCTGAAGCAGTGCAACAGTGATAGTGACGCCGGTCTGTTGTTGGAATAAACCACACTCATTTTTGCCATCTTATTTATTTCTGAATGCCGTTTTGAAGTTCAAAATATTGCTTTAGGGAAAAAATCAAACTTTATTAATCTTAAAGTATGTTCAAAAAGCACCCACATTGTCCATCAGATTTCCAGAAAGAGACCACAAAAGGTCTGTGTATATATACTTCTTCCTGATTGTAGTCTGCTACTGCATACACACCGAGCGAGGTGGCGCGGTGGTTAGTACACTGGACTCGCATTCAGGAGGACGACGGTTCAATCCCGTGTCTGGCCAACCTGATTTAGCTTTCCGTGATTTCCCTAAATCGCTTCAGACAAACGCCGGGATGGTTCCTTTGAAAGGGCACGGCCGACTTCCTTCCCCATCCTTCCCTAATCCGGTGAGACCGATGACCTCGCCGTTTGGTCTCCTCCCCCAAACAATCCAATCCAATCCTTACTGCATGCACTGAAGTTACATCCAACCGTATGCATCTTATCTCGGCCCATGTGATGTTTCTTTAATACTGGATGAATGACACAGGAAGGCTACTAACGAGATTCCCGGTTAGTCTCTTAGCTTACAATCATAATTAACATTTATGAGCTACACTTAAAGTGCATCATGTATATAGTGAAAAGGGCACAGTGGAGTTGCAGCGAAGTATCTGAATAATTTTGAGTCTGTTACAAAATAGCAGCAGAGCGTAATCACTATTCATAATTGATTTTTAAAAAATGGTCTTAGGAGATTACTCTGGCTCTTTTCAGTTATCTATGATTAAAAACAGTGATGTTTTTTTTCCAAACATTCGTAACGATCGAAATATTTACAGGTGTAATATAGGTAAAGAATCATTTGGACAAAGTTATTGAAAGATATTTTGAAAAAAGCGAGGAAACTGAGGGAATTAGAGCTGACGAACTACTAAATAGTTTGAGCAACGGCAGAAGTGTCTGATCGAAATGTATTAAAGGAAAATACAAGGTGATTGTAATGCTATATGTTCTGAAGGATTTAGTGTTAGCTGAAATGGCTGCTTGTACCTCTTTGCACGAGCTGTTACTTGTATAATTTTATTTTTATTACGTCTGTGGGATAGATACTTATAGATACTTATGGCCCGGAAAGACAGTTTTCGAAGTATTCTAAGCAGGTTCTGGCAAAATGTAAAGTATCTTTCTTCGAGTGTCCACCAGTTTAGATTTCGACATTTATTTCACACTCTCTCGCCAGTCATGCAAGCTTGGCATCCCTTTCTTTGTAAACGCTCGATATCCCCTGTTATTCAGATCTCATAAGGATCCCTTACGCTGGAGCAGTACTGGTACATGGGCCGTCCAACAACGTGACTATATGGTCGTTTATATCTCTAAAATGTCACTACTGCAGTCTGAAAGAGAATGCTTAGTGATTCGTCACCAGATACGAGCTGAAATGAATGCACTAATTTACAGACGATTTGATTTCTATACGTCCAAAAAGGGAAAAAAGTAAGCATATAAAAATCACTTGAAAAGCTGTAAACGCTAAGCAGGTCAACACGATGCTATTTCTTGAATTTAGAATGTCACTGAATGTTTTAAGGACGACAGTGAAGATTGATGCAAATGAAAAAAAAGTTCATTTCTATGTCTTTTCGCTATGATCGATTTAACACATAGCTTACTGTTGCCTTTGTAGTGGCGTATTACGTCATGTTTAAATGCCTACATCTATGAGATTCACAGTATTTCTACAGGACGAATTCGAACTGCATTGACAAAATGCCGGAGATTTTTCAGGGACATTTTCTGAACGTACTGGTATAAGGAACCCATGGTTTCCGGAGGCTCTTTACAGAATAACGGTGGAATTAGGACCGTTTCGGTTTGATACCGCAGTCACCTTTGTTCCTCTGAAAATGTCTTCACTAGAGTGATAAAGCCTGTAATATGTAATTAGCCAAAGCTAACATGGGAGGATCAGTAGCCACGTATGTACAGATGCAAAACTGCTGTAAAGTGGTTCCTGTCGCTGTGGTAACAGCTCCACATAGCGTCGTTGTCTCACTTTTCTATTGTATTCAGTGAAGCCATTCATACATTAGGTGCACACTGGCCAATTCTTGATCGGTAAATCCATCCATACTGGTGTGTATCACCGTTAACGTGCAGCTAACACCAACAGAATAATAAAGCCTAGCAATGTTGAAAGCAAGTTTGAGGACGAAGAGTGAAGTGGGCATTGCTGTTATCAACCGCACGTTCCGTGAGTCAATGAAACAGGTTTGTTTCCAAACAATACACCCTGTATATAAAGTCGATATTTGCACAACTTTCAGTGCACTACAGGTACGAAGATAAATGGAGGTAAAAAATCACCCGACATGCAATCACTTTCCAAAGAGCCACCTGAGACCACAGGTCCACGATACTAAAATATCAGAAAATATCCCCAAACAGCCTTGGAAATTTATAAAATATTTATTACGTCAATATCGCCTAATTACTTCAGATATTCATATTACAGTTTTCAGTATAATACTGTCATTATCAGACGTGGTAATTAATCCGCAAGCAGTTTCGCAATGATATATAAATTCTAGTTTCATGCATGACACATTATAACAAAACTGTTTTGTAGATTATTACATCCGAAGATCGCAGTATTATGCTGAAACCGATAATGTGAACATTTGCAGTAGCTAAGTGACTCTTACGTAGTAAGCTGTCATTAGGTTGCATGCTTCCATTTGATATTAGTGAAGCCTGACAGTGTCAGGGAGGAAGGGGCGGTCTTAATATAATTTATCAAATAAAAAAGTTTATTGGAAAAATCTTTTATGTCTAGACCGCTGTATTCAGTGTACAATTTCAAGGCGTTGACTAGTTTCGGTTGTTTTCTACAAACATCTTCAGAGCTTTCAAATCGTAAAAAGTGGTGAACTTGCATTGGAAAACATAATCATTGATTGTAGTCATGCAATGAAATGCATTTGTATTGTGGACCAACAAGACTATACAGTTAAAAACTTCATCATGAGCGAGCCAGGTTGTAAAGCATAATGTCGCAAGATATGGTTAACAAAGAGAGAAAATAGTCACTTGCATTAGTGAAAGTTGCATCACGTGCCCGTGATTTGCCATTGCATAGCAGATAAGGCGGCCGGTGTGGCTGAGCGGTTCTAGGCGCTTTAGTCTGGAATCGCGCGACCGCTACGGTCGCAGGTTCGAATACTGCCTCGGGCGTGGATGTGTGTGATGTCCTTAGGTTAGATAGGTTTAAGTAGTTCTAAGTTCTAGGGGATTGATGTCCTCAGATGTTAAGTCCCATAGTGCTCAGAGCCATTTGAACCATTTGTATAGCAGATATTGTAGTGAGAACAGTATATGCAACGGTACACGAATTGTTAATCTGGCTTGGAAAGGAGTTATCCAGCGTGGCACGAAAATTAGTCATCTTTATAAAACGAACACAAGTTGATTAAAAGTAAAATGCCACAAGTCCTCCGTGCCTGGCAAGACACGTCAGAAGTAACATCTGACAATCTTGTACCGTTGCATATGCTGTTCTGACTATAATATCTGCTGTACAATTGCAAATGACGCGCAAGTGATGCATTTTGTTTTTTACTAATGCATCTGCCGCGCGGGATTAGCCGAGCGGTCTTAGGCGCTGCAGTAATGGACTGTGCGGCTCGTCTCAGCGGAGGTTCGAGTCCTCCCTCGGGCATGGGTGTGTGTGTTCGTCCTTAGGATAATTTAGGTTAAGTAGTGCGTAAGCTTAGGGACTGATGACCTTAGCATTTAAATCCCATAAGATTGCACACACATTTGAACATTTGAACTAATGCAAATGGCAATTTTCTTTTTTTATTAAACTCATCTTGCGAAAGTACGGTTTACAACCTGGCTCGTTCAAGATGAAGTTTCTAGCTACATACGATTGTGGGTCGGTCCACAATACGAATGCATTTCATTGTACGACTACAGTCAATGAATGTTCACCACTTTTTCACGGTGTGAACGATCTGAAGTGGTTGTAGAAAACTAGCGAAACTAGTCATCGTGATGTAATGGTATACTGAAAACCGCGGTCTAGCATAAGAAGCTTTTTTCAATAAAAAAATTATTTAATATACATTTGACAATAAGTCAGTTCTTTACAAACTCGGAAATTTAGTAAGTGAAAGACGGGATGGACATTTCGTACAATTTCATTTGTTAAGGATGACACTGACTCCGATGGGTAACTGAGGCTTAGTGGTTGCTGCGAACCCACCTGAGGTTGTCGTGGTTGAGCTTGAGGCTGGTGACGGTGAAGCCCAGCTCGCCGAACCTGTGCTGTCCCAGGTCGGGCAGGCTGGAGTAGGCGATGCGGAGCGTGACGCGCTGCTCGGGCGCGAACTTGCCGGCGACGGCGTCTCGCACCTGCGCGAACGACGCCATACGCTCGCAGGCGACCTGCAGAGAGCCGTCGCGCTGCCGGCACGAGCAGGGCGAGATCTCGCGCCGCACGGCGCAGTGCAGCGACGAGCCCACCGTGAGGCCGAGCAGCGTGTACAGGAACGTCGACATGACCGTGGCGGTCCCCAGCATCGCACTGCCGCCGGGCCGCGCTTTCTGGGTCAGGTGACCGACTGCCGCTTCCTCCCTCTCCGCCCGCTGCGCGTCCCTCTCTCTGCTGCGGCGGCGACGACGACGACGCACCTTCGGGGCAGAGTCCTCCGGTGACGTCCTCGCAGTTCCCACGCCCTTTTCGCCACAGACCACTTGCGGACGGGCACTTGCCGGACGGGCGCGTTCGCGTAGGCCGGTGACGCCGCGCCGAGTGTCGAGCGACGGGCGTCGCGGTGCAACTTTATACGCTTCGTCGGATTCACTCGCACCTCCCCCTACCGCGCCGCCGGAAAGTCCCCTCGGGCGAGTGTAAGTGTGTGTGTGTGTGTCACTGAGCGTCCTCACCAGGGAGAGACACCGCTACGCGCGACGACCGGAGACGGAGAACTGCGCGCCGTTCCGTCCTCCGGCAGCTGAGCGGGTAATTAGCAGCCCTCGCGGCGCGTCGACGCCGGAGCGGCGCCACCGACTCGTTTCACCGGCGCCGCTGCGGCAGGGTTCCGTATCCGCGGGGGCTCCGTACCGATGAGTCACGCGACATGGCGCGCGCGTGGCCCGGCTGAATGGCGGGGTCTGTCCGGCCGCTGGAGGAGGAGGAGGACCACAAACACGAAGAGGCGGCCGAGATTACGAACGAGAACGGCCGCACCGGGAGGAGAAAAACGGAGGCGGCCGAGGACGGGAATTCCTGCGCGCGGGGCGGGGACGGTGTCCTCGCGGAGGCGCCGTGGAATCCGGCGGCAATCGAGATGGAGATTTATCGGGACGGGCGCCCACGCGCCGAGTGGCGCCTACGCCTCGCCTGCCGCTCTGGAATGCGCCTCTTCTTACGACCGCCTGCGCTCCCCCGGGTATTCGTACGCGAGATAACGACAGCGTTTGGCGCCACTCCCGTCTGCTACGAAACTTCTGCCCGCGCACTGCCACACCGGCCAGCCCGCCGGCACCGCCAAACCTCGCGGCACTCTTCGCTGCCCACCGGACCGATCTGCGCTGAAAGCCGCTGCTCGACTGCAGGCTCTCCTCCGTGCACCAGACTGGAGACTGCGCTGCACCGGCCGGCCAGTAAAATAGCTGTTTACGGCACCCGCCGCGGCTCCTCTCGCCCGCCGGCCCCCCCGCCACACGCCGGCCGCGTATCTCTCTCGTTCGCGGTCGCGGCGGGTAGCTCTCTCGTTTGCATCCAGTGATAACGTCTGACCTCCGGGCCGCCTGCAAATGGAAGAAAAACCCACGTAAACAGCGGCAGCGGCATCACGAGGTCGCGAAGCGGGCGTAGCCGCCGCGCGTCTTCCGCGCCGCCACCAGCCGTCCGGTTATTAATTGCGCCCGCGGCGCCGGCGCCGGCGCCGGCGCTGCCACTGGCGTCTGCCCGCCATTTGTATTCCGCCAGCCTCTGACGCGGGGACGGCTTTTTTCCTCGCCCCCTGCGTCCACTGCTGCTCGGCGTCTCCTACTGCAGCTTTGCTACCAGCCTCACATCAACTTAATCTTTTCAATCAATTATAGCTTAAAAAATTATTTGGATATAAGGTCCGCATGGCAGTTATAAGAGTCGAGGGACACGAAATGGAAGCAGTGGTTGAGAAGGGAGTGAGACAGTGTTGTAGCCTGTCCCCGATGTTATTCAATCTGTACATTGAGCAAGCAGTAAAGTAAACAAAAGAAAAATTCGGAGTGGAAATTAAAATCCATGGAGAAAAATAAAAACTTTGAGGTTCGCCGATGACATTGTAATTCCGCCAGAGATAGCAAAGGAAATGGAACAGCAGCTGAACGGAATGGATAGTGTCTTGAAAGGAGGATATAAAATAAACATCAACAAAAGCAAAACAAGGATAATGGAATGCAGTCGAATTAAATCGGGTGATGCTGAGGGAATTAGATTAAGAAATGAGACACTTAAAGTAGTAAAGGAGTTTTGCTATTTGGGGAGCAAAATAACTGACGATGGTCGAAGTAGGTAGACTGGCAATGGCAAGGAAAGCGTTTCTGAAGAAGAGAATTTTGTTAACATCGAGTATAGATTTAAATGTCTGGAAGTCGTGAAAGTATTTGTATGGAGTGTAGCCATGTATGGAAGTGAAACGTGGACGATAAATAGTTTGGACAAGAAGAGAATATAAGCTTTCGAAATGTGGTGCTACAGAAGAATGCTGAAGATTAGATGGGTAGATCACATAACTAATGAGGAGGTATTGAATAGGATTGGGCAGAAGAGAAGTTTGTGGCACAACTTGACTAGAAGAAGGGATCGTTTGGTAGGACATGTTCTCAGGCATCAAAGGATCACTAATTTAGTATTGGAGGGCAGCGTGGAGGGTAAAAATCGTAGAGAGAGACCAAGAGATGAATACAGTAAACAGATTCAGAAGAATGTAGGTTGCAGTAGGTACTGAGAGATGAAGAAGCTTGCACAGGATAGAGTAGCACGGTGAGCTGCATTAAACCAGTCTCAGAACTGAAGACCACAACAACAACAACAATTAGAGCTGAAAAAATTATTTGCATATAAGGTCAGGACGATAGACATATCTATCGTTAGCGCCCTCATCCTGTTACTCCAACATATTCTTTACCAATAGATGGACCATTTAGATCAGTTACAATCGCCGCAAGGAGATATTGTCTTCCACTGCCTTATGTATGAGGGGCGTTAAATAAGTAATGCAACACATTTGTCTTCTGAAACCGTGCTGAGTTTATTCAGTATTCCAATACACCTTATTATTTGCCAGTCTTTTGGCTATTAAACCCTATTTTCCAATTTAATCTCCGTTCAATGCATGAGCTTTACGCCACATTATTGGCAAGGCCTGTGTTCCCGAATGTCGACATAGGAGGCAATGTCTTGCTACATCAGTAACCTGCTTCCCGTGGCGTGCCATTGGGCCAAACAGGCCCAGCTGTAGGGTGGATAAGGAAGAACAGTCCAATGAAGTTTTCTGAGCTCCTCCCAAATCCTCAGACTTGTTTGAGTCCATGCGTTGTCACGGAGAAGGAGAAGCTCGTTTGCATTTTTTGCGGCGACGAACACGCTGATGTTTCTTCAGTTGCCGGAGGGTAGCACAACACACTTCACAGTTGATCGTTGCACCATAAGGGAGGACATCAAATAGAATAGATATCGGCAAACCAGAAACTCTGTAAATCAGTCCGATGTGAGCCCCCACGAAAGAGGAACCCACTGGTCATCCTATATGATGTTCCAGTTTCATTAACTAATGAAGACCTTTGTGACACTCTGTACCAACAGAATCTAGATGACATGGACATTGAGACTTTTATGAAAGATTTTAAGTTAAGATTCAGGACAGGACCGAGGGACCGAGATGTAGTTCACCAAGTGGCGGAGGTCTCAGGGGCTCTCTGGAAAAGATTAACAACAATGGGCAAGGTGTACATAGGCTTTCATGCCATAAATGTCAAGGATTTCCTGGTGGTACCTCGTTGCCACAACTGTGCAGATATCGATCACATATATAAATATTGTACTAGGAAGCCGGCTTGCTCCTGGTGTGGTTCTGAAGATCATCTCAGAAAAAACTGCAGCAAAACAAGCGTTTGTGTGCCATGTACACGTAGAGGTAAAAAGTCCTGCGGGGCATCTGGCAGAAACTGCCCAACCTACAAGATGTTAGAACAGCGCTTAATAGCCAGAACTGATTATGGCTGACGCTGTAAACCAAAGCAGGACAGCTAAGAAAAGGAAATCCCCCAGCAAACAAAGAAGAGACGCTGAAAGAGCACGTAAATTCAAAGAATTCATAAATCGAATACAGAACATTAAGAAACAAGAAATAACCATGAGAAGTGTAAGCATACAAACAGAACCAGCAGAAGAAGCAGACGAACAAACAACTCCCATAAAAGACATAACCATACAGGCTGAACCTGTAAATTATGATCCTCCAGTTGTCACCTCCACACTCAACCCTGAAGCGGCAAACTTTGTCGCCCGATCGGCAACAACAAGTCAACCTACCCCAACACTAAGCACCCACACGCTAGCTAATGACTCAAGACCCCAAGACACAAACACCACAATCCCCACACAAAACGACACCTCCAAAGCAATCCTACAGGATAGCTCTGTTACAAGCACAACACAACTGGACGCAACAACATCAAAATCCACGGGAGTAGACCCTAGGAGAATCTATCCAAACCTAGAATCTGCTATGCAGCTCTCCCGCCTGGAGCAACCGGCCATCCTCACCACAGCACTTCGGCACGTCGTACGTGTAGGGCATAAATATGGAAGAAGGGTCACCTTCTCCACAATGGAGGCTGTAGACAGAATACAGTTGAGGTCAATGAACCTTCCCACCGAATTCGGAGCCCTGCGTGACTTGTTCAAAAAAGTGTTTGAAAGGAGAGGGGAAAGATTCGAGTTGGACGAAATATATGCACAGTCTGTCCTGGCCAATGGGCGAATAGCGTCAGACTGGAACAAACCATGGCCCGAATGTAATTTCCATACATATTTCCCATAATGTCACCAAAAGTCGTAATCGGACAAATTAACACCCACAATAGCCCCCTTGTCATGCAGGAGCTACGTAGGATAGTGGAGGAGCTGAGACTGGATGTAATCTGTCTGCAGGAACCATATTCTCGGGCTGGGCAAATCCCCTTCATGTCAGCCTCCTGGCAAGTCATCTCCACCGGGGAAGAACCCCAAGCAGTTGTGATCATCACAAATAAAGGGCTGAGAGCAACAACAATAACGCAGCTGTCAAACAGCCACTGTAACGTCGTGGAATTACAGACGCCCCTTGGTTTGGTTTTCATAGTAAATATGTATTTCCAGTACGGAGGAAACTTTGAGGACCACCTAGACCATCTTGCGGAAACGACCACGGCGTTACAAGGCAAGAAGGTTATCATCACGGCAGATATGAATGCGAAATTCCCCCTATGGTACAGCGGCACCAGAGATGCAAATGGCGGAAAGGCTGAGGAGTTTATCATGGCCCAACAGCTTGTTGTGGCCAATAAACCAGGAAATCCCCCCACCTATACAGGTGGAGGTGGATTAGGGACCAACATTGATGTCACCCTGGCCACATCTAACATCAGTAGTAACATCCAAAGTTGAGTAGTTAAAGATCAAGTCACCACAAGCGACCACAATCTGATCGTCTTTCAACTCAGTCAGGAAGAGTGCCGCTGGGACCTGGTGTGGGAAATACAGCATAACTTCAATAAAACTAACTGGGAACGCCTGGCTCGAGAGTGTAGTATTCCTCCATTGCCCGAAGGTGACCTGGACGTGGATAGGTACGCCGAGGAACTGGTGGGATCAGTGGTTAGGGCGGTAAAAGCCGCTGTTCCGACTAGGAGAATGGCCGTAGCGACCTCCCCATCGCCATGGACGGCCGACCTCGAACGTCTGCGTCAGTCTGTCCGACGGGCGAGGAAGTACTACCAGCGAAGTGCCGTCTGGCCGGAAAAACAACATTGGTTGCAGCAATATAGAGAAGCAAAGGAAGCATTCCAGAAAGAATTAAAACAGGTAAGGATGAAGAGCTGGGAGGACTACGTACTAAGACAACTTGAAACTGACCCGTGGGGAGTTCCCTACAAGTTGGTCAGGCAGAAGTTAAGGTCCCCAGCGGTCCTCTCCACTCTCAGAGAGGCTGAGAGAACAACAGAGTCCTGGCGGGAGACCGCCGAGGTCCTCCTGGGGACTCTACCTCCAGATGATGAGGAAAATGGAGAAACAGAGACCCAACAGCAAATCCGCAGGACAGATCAGCAGGAGTACACCAACAACACCCGTGTGTACCCTTTTTCTGAAGAAGAAATTGCTGCACAAATAAAATCGCTAAAAAAGGGGAAAGCACCAGGGCCAGATGGTATAGTAGCGGAGGTGGTACAGTACCTCGCCCCACAGCTAATAGCACCTCTCACGGGTTTATACAACGAATGTCTTAGGACTGGCAAATTCCCAAAGATCTGGAAAAGAGCAAATATGGTCATCATCAAGAAGGGCAAGGACAAAGATCCCATGGAGCCAAAGTCCTACAGACCAATATGTCTCCTAGACATCATGGGGAAACTGTTAGAGAAGCTATTGGCTGACAGACTGACCGCACACAGAACTTTGTGTGGGATGAGCGACAGGCAGTTCGGCTTTCGGCCGGGGCGATCAGCGTCTGACGCAATCGTCCTGGCGGCTGAGGTCTGTGGCTCTGCCCCGTACAAATACGTGATCGGCATCATGGTGGACATCAGTGGCGCCTTTGACAACCTGTGGTGGCCCTCGCTCTTCTCCCGCTTGCATGAGAAGGAGTGGCCAGGGCCCCTCTATGGCTGTATCAGGAGCTATTGCATGGACAGGGAGGTCTGGTTATCATCGCGTAGTGACAAAATAAGCAAGACCATTACGAAGGGGTGTCCCCAGGGCTCCGTACTGGGGCCACTCTTTTGGGACGTAAACGTAGAACCGCTGCTAGAAAAACTACGACTCAGCGAGGACGTGCTAGACGTGATAGCCTACGCTGACGACCTGCTCATGTTGGTCGGCGGCCGTAGCCATGAAGAACTCGAACCAAAAGTAGAAAGAGCAATCAACATACTAGCTGAATGGTGTCAACAAGCTGAAATGAAAATTGCACCAAATAAGTCAACATACCTTCTTCTAAAAGGCAGTCTGGTCAGGAATCCCACAGTAAGAATTGATGGAACACCAGTTCTTCGGCGTCGCGAAGCGCGATATCTTGGAGTAATTATTGATGAAAAATGGAGCTATACATCTCATATCGAAACCATTACACTGCGCGCCATAGAAACCCTGAACAACCTCATCAACATTGGTCACAAAAGATTTCACCTGCCACCTGCTCTCATCAAATTATATCACAACAGCATCCTGTCATCAGTAGTAGGTTATGCGTGTGGGATCTGGGCTCACAGGCTCACGAGGGTGATGCCGGCCATGGCCGTGAGAAGGGTTCAAAGAAACATGATAATGCGGTCTGTAGGTGCCTACAGAACGACTCCTGGGGGGGGCTGTATTGGTTCTAATGGGATTATGCCCGTTAGACATAAAGATAAGGGAACAGGCCGCATGGTACTGGATCACTAAGGGGAAAACAGATAAGACAAGGGACATTTTGGGGGTTCAGGTAGGAGATAAACCTGCCATAAAGAGAAGGGGGGAGGAGTTATGGCAAACATCTTGGGAGAATGAAGAAACTGGTAGAAGGGTCTTTCAGCTGCTGTCAAATATCAAAGAGCGACTTGGGATGACCCACTTCGAGCCAAGCACGGGACTATTGCACTTTCTCACGGGACATGGACCATACCCGACGTATCTATGTCGGTTTGGAAAAAGAGCTACACCAGCGTGCGACTGTGGCATTCAAGACGGAACACCTGAGCACATCATCTATGACTGCCCGCTATATGATGATGTGACGCATGACCTGCGAGCACAATTACCCGATCACGACACTTATGCCCTAATACGACGTGCCGATACCTTCAGTATTCTCAACACATTGGCAAACGAGGTATCACAGAAGATCTTGCGAGAACTCTTAAGAACCCAAGATAGATGATATTGAACCCGGAATAGACTGAGATGTACTCGCCATACCGCCGGGTGCGGAGCAGGCCAGTCTCCCCTGACTGGAATCCGCTGCACTACTGGACCAGGACAGCGAGTGCATCATCCATCAGGCTACGACAACTGCACTCTACTTAGACATAGAACCAATTAAATTAGCAGTAGTAGTAGATTTAGAACACTAACAATACTAACAAGTAGGGACTGCGGCGACAACACATACTTGGCCAGTCCAGTGCCAGGGGCACGCTCACATGGGTTTAGCTCAGTGAGCAGGCCTTAAAACAGTAGGTCTGTAACACCAACTGGCACACTTGTAATCGCTGCAGAAAACACTAGAAAAGTAGAATAGCCTAACAGATTAACCTTGTCCACAAGTTAGCCAGTTGTAATATTGAAATGTAGAACTTGCTGTATTCTTAGTAGTATAATACATAGACCCACTAATTATTGAGGTGGTGGGTTATTTTTGTATTTTTCATATAGTTGTAATGTATTGTATTAATAAAGATTAAAAAAAATAGAATAAACCCTTCAGAGTCCCAGAAGACCGTCTTCGGAGGAGAGATGGTGTGGCGTCACTCCATTTGTTGCCGTTTAGTTTCTGATTCAAGTGATCAACCCATGTTTCATCGCCCTTGGTGATGTTCGACAAAAAGTTTTCCCAGTCAAGCTCGTAAAGCGCAAGCAATTCCGCATGGATGGCCCTTCGTTGCTCTTCATGGTCTTCCGTTACGCGGCTAGGGACCCATTGGACACACACCTTCGAGTACCCCAATTGGTGGACGATCGTGTCACCTCTACCAACAGAGACGTCCAGTTGGGCAGGGAGGAGTTTTACTGCGATCTGTTGATCACCTCAAATGTGAATGTCCGCAAGTTCCAACATCGAAGGCGTCACAGCTGTGTGCGGCGAGCCAGCGCGTGAGAGATCGGACAGGTTCGCGCGACCTTGTTGCGCTGATGACAAACGCTTCGCCCAACGACTCATCGTGCTTTCGTTCACTGCAAAGTCTCCTAGACACTCTGCAAGCGCCTGTAAATATTTGCGATGCTCTGGTTTTCCGCCAAATGAAAGTTAGTGACAGCTCTCTGCTTGGTACACATCTTCAGTACAGATGCCATTTTGCAGGCTACGTATAGCGCCACCACTACCGGAACTTCATGAAACTACAGGGGCTGAAGCGGGAGTATTCTACGATATGCTACAACAAATTTAGCCCTTTTCAACCGAAAATTGCCGAAGAAATGGATTGCATTACTTATTGAACGCCCCTCGTAGCTTTTGTATGCTATACTGCCTGCATCTACATGATTACACTGTAGTTGACACTGAAGGGAGTGCAGCATGTTCATAGAATAATTTGCAGACTATTTCTCGACCGTTCCACTCTCAAATAGCACACGCAAGAAATGCAAGCCTACATTTTTACGTGCGAGTAATGATATCTCTTACGTAATAACAGTGGTCATTTCTCCGTAAGTAGCTGGGAGTCAACAAAATATTTTGGCAATCGGAGAAGAAAGTAGGTAACTGTAATGTCGTGAAATGATATCACCGTAACGAAAAACAACTTTCTTTCAGTGATTGTCACCCCAATTTGCGTATCATATTCCTACACTCATCTCTGTTTCTAAATAATACAAAACGATCTGCACTTCTTTAAACTTCTTCGATGTTCACCTTGAATCCTGTCTGATAAGGATCTCGTATTACAAGAAGAGGGAAATGCGTAGTGTAGATAGTCTTTTTAGTAGATATGTTGTTCTTTCTGACTATTCTGGCAATAAAACACAATCTTTGGCAACCTTTGGTTCGCCATCCCCACACTATTTTCTGTGTAATGGAACCAACAGAGACTACCACAGTGATTATAAAAAAGATTTATTTATTTTTATACTTTCATGTGCTTGCCAAAGTAATCAGTCCCAACAAATAAAAAAGTCACAACGTTTATGCTATGAAAGAAATAACTATGACTTCTGCGAGTCCCCATGAATAAATGCTAGAGGCCATTGTAAAAATCTTCTTGTTACTAAGGGAAAAAAGGTATATAGTCATGAATAATAGAAGACTTCAAAGAAGATGAAAAGATTCAAAACGTTTCTTAACCCTTTGTTTCCTGACATAAGAAAAAATTTACTTTTTAACATTTTATTTGCAGAATTTATGCTATTGTGGCCTCAAATGACGGTAGAATTTTTTGTAAAATTTTATTTTATTTTTTACAACTTTCTTCACTCCTGGTACTCAGAAGTACCGTCAGACTCCATGGACAGAATCACAACATGCGCAGAAAAATGCTCCAATTTTTATAACTTGTACTTTATTCCACATAAATATTAAATATTTTTACATTAGAAAATTAATTAACAAAAATATGATATTTCTGATATTTATTTTAAATTTCGCATAAATTTACCTTCTAGAGCAACTTCACAATACATAGTAACTTAGCTATACATTTCTGACAGTATATACATATCACATTTTTAGTGATACCTCATGAAATTGTAGGAAACAGTTCTTTTTCTCATTGCAGCACAAATACACTTTACATGTACTACATTGTGAATGTGGTCTCGACTGAATTTTATTTTTCGCACACATTTCGCATCGTCCTCTTTTACAACTGAACACTACAAAATGGTTTCCTCCTTTGCCAAGACGTACATCCTTAGGAACAGAAAAGTTATCTTTCCTTCACTATGGGGGAGCTATTTCATCTTTACCAGAGTTTCTCTTTTTGAGATTTGGCACTTGCTGTTCATTGATTAGCCCTAGTGCCAGAGCACGCCTGAATTCCAGCAGTGGCAGTGCCCCATGTAGATCACTGAAAATGACGTAAGCGTTGACAAAAGCAATTTCTATTGCTCCCCAGAAGAGAAGGTGCCGCCATTTCTTTGATCGCCTGTCAAGACCATAAGTTGAACGTAATCTGTTGCATGATCCACACCACCCATGTTTTTATTGTAATCACATACAATAACTGGACATGGTATAGTCATCCTAGTTACATCTTTCCGTTTTCTTGACACTGCGGCTCTGTGGAAGTTTGACGCAAAACACACTACTTTATTGTCCGTCCATTGAAATACTGTTAGGTCTAAAGATGACACTCTGTGATTTGCTTCCCCACGCTTTAGACATTTTTCTTTAGGTAAATCCGCTGGAAAACCTTTCCTGTTTGCTCTCATTGTTCCACAGGTTTTAACTTCTCCAAAAGTGGAATAGAAGTAAAAAAATAGTCAAAGTACAATTTTCTGTACTGACCCCAATACGGTTTCGATAATTTTAGTACTACTCTCTCCCCTAAACCGTAGCCTTCAAAGTCTTTCTCCAGTGTCTCATTTCTACCTTGATACACTTCAAAATGGAGTGTGTATCCTTTTTTACCACAAGTTGCCCATAGTTTATAGCCTCTTTTGATTGGTTTTAATGGATTATATTGCTTTATGCTACTTCTTCCCCTGAAGACAATCATTGATTCATCAATACTGAGTTCTCCAGTGCCCCTGTATATGGACATAAATTGCTTATTCAAAGCAGTCAGAAGCGGGCGTATTTTATACAATTTATCAGTGTTACTTTCTGGAATTTTTGTGTTATTTTTAAGATGTAAATTTCTCAAAATAAAATCAAACCTGTCCCTTCTCATCCATCGCCTTACAATAGAAATACCAAGGTCATCACATGCAGACCAGTAGTGTTTCGACGACGGCAGCTTCTGGTAACCCATAAATAAATTTATTCCCAAAAAAGCAAACAGCTCATGTTCCTTCAGATTTAAAATTTTTCCCTTCTGTGTTGCGTAAAGATTGCTCGGGAAAATTGTCTTCTACAATTGGCTTCAAAATGAAAATAAAAACATCAGTAGCTGTGTGGTAATCCTGAAATACTGTAATTCCTCCATAGGCCCTGCAAAACGAATACGTGAATGGCAATAGTACTGCAGTTGTCACAGACGGAACAGGATTCTAGAGTAATTTGTGAAATGAAAAAGAAGAAATTGACTAATGCTGAAAAAGAATTTTTGATAACCTAAGTGTAAGAAGATACCTTCACTATATCTGTATTCACAGTTCCTTGTTTCAGTGTGTTTGTCCCTCCAAATTCTGTTTGTCCGATATTCACATTGAGGTGAAAGTGTTAACGGCAAAGAACTCTCTGAGGCATCATTACCCGAACAAGTGGAGTTTGTTTCACAATCTGCCTCTTGCAAATTGCACGAAAAAGCTTTGTCAAAATTAACATTTTCGTCATCATCTTCGATGTCAGTATCCTCTGCAATATCAGAGGGAATGTCCTCATACAGAATTGCTTCAATCTCTGCATCACTCAAAGGTCGAAAGTAGCCACCAATTTTACGATTTTCGTCCATCTGTGTGAGAAAAAGTGGACAGAACAACTAGTGAGAGGTAACGCATTGTCGCTACAATAAAGTGTTCGCACAACCTGACGGTACTAATAAGTCCGCTTTATATTTTCCACTTTATCTCACTCACTTGTAATGCTTCAAACTATTATAAAAAACAAAGACGGTAAGTACTTACAATGGAAAACTCAACGGAAGTTTCAATAAATCGAGCACAAATTCAGGCAACACCATGGAAACAAGCACACAAACAATCTGTTTTCACAGCAGCGCGCGAAAAACAATTTCAAGCTCTGACCGCCAGAGAGGTCTATGTATTGCACAATAACATCTATGAAACAGTAGAGCAGAGTTACTGTTACGTACCTACAGGCTCTCAGATCACGAAACAGCACCACGAGAAAATAATGAGAGTCAAAACTGACTGGTACTTTTAAGTACCGTCAGGCAACAAAGGGTTAAGACATAGAAGTTTTCCAATATTTTACTCATACCTCAAAGATATCATTCCAACACTTTGCAGACGCCTCAAAGGTATCACCACAGCCCTTGATAGTACCACTGAGGGGATTCTGCCTCAGACGTATGCCAGATCCCCTATACTTTCTACACAGCTGTAAAGAGAATTACTGCTAGATTCCTGCTATTTCTTCAGTGATAGAGTGGTTAAAAAAGAAACATGTTTCCTTACAGCAATCTACACGTTACATATTCTCAAAATTTACACGTAATTTAGAGTTGAGGTTTGGAGATTTTAAAATGTCGTCTGGCAAAAGATAATAGTCACGTTATCACTGGAGTACACAGATAACCGACCTACTATCGATATAAATCCATCCAGTTGATAGCAGCGTCATCTGGCGAGAAAAGACTTCTAGTCAGACGCATGCACGGTGCATGTATAATCAGTGAGCGTGCCAGCCGTGTGTAGAATGGGGAAGGCATGCGATCTATTTGAGTTAGACCAAGGACAGATTTTGGTAGCCCGGAGGATCGGCACGAGCATTTCGGAAACTGCGAGACTTTTCGAGTTCGAGGAGTGCTGGGTGAAACCACGTCCAGACGTCGTGTGGCTGGGCGACGACCTCTCATTACAGATGTCGGATGTCGTAGGCTGGACTGACTGGTAAAACAGGACAGGCGGCGATCTGTGGCGAAAACAACATCAGACTTTAGTGATGGGTAGAGTGCAAGTGTGACTGAACACACAGTGCACCGAACACTCCTAACAAAAGGCATCTGCAGCCGACGACCCGTGCCTGTTCCATTGTTAACACCACGACATCGGCAACTACGACTGAGATTGGTACGTGACCATCGACAATGGATGTTGGCGCAGTGGCACAGCGTTGCATGGTATGACGAATCCCGATATCTCTTTCATCAGGCCGAAGGGAGGACACGAATGCGGTGTTTTCCAGGGGAACAGCTCCTTGACACCAGCACTGCGGGACGGAGACAAGCTGGCGGTGGCTTCATTAATGCTCTGCAGAACATTCACGTGGGCATCCATGAATCCAGTGAAGTTCGTACAAAGCTCCATGACGGACAAGGAATATAGTACACTGGTTGCAGACCACGTACACCCCTTCGTGACGATCATGTTTCCCAATAGCAGTGGCAATTTTCAACAAGATAATGCGGCTTGTCACAAGGACAGGAGTGTGATGGAGTGGTTCGAGGAACATAGTAGCGAGTTCCAATTGATGTGTTGGCCCAACAGCTCTCCAGATCTGAACCCGATCGAACGCATCTGAGATGTGACTGAACGTGATGTCATTATTTATCGACCCCGTCCCCGGTATTTACTTGTGTGTGCAGATGTAGTGTCAACTCCCTCCTGCAACCTACCAAGTCCTAATTGCTTCCATGTCAAGACACGTCGCCACTGTTGTCCGTGCCCAAGGTGGACGTACCGGCTACTGGGTAGGTGGTCATAATGTTCTGGTTGATTAGTATAAATTAGCCCTATTCATTGTTGTGAAGCTTAGATATTTGTAACCACATAAAAGTTGTAGCTTAGGTTCTCCCATGTCTGTTTCAGTTGAAAACACAGTAGCAGACTTGTAGTCACTTACACTGAGGCGAATTCACATTCATCATGATTTAGAAAACTGTGTAAGGCGTTGTGAAATTATAATAATGACATGTTATATGCCTCAAGCTTTTGATCATGGCTGCGTTTCACTGCAGTTATATGTCCTCTTCGTTTACAGTTGAAACGAAATGGCTACAATTAGTGACTATTGCGGTTTGGAGACGTATGGCGAAAAAGGTGACGAGAAAAAAAAGTGTACCGTGAGGAGGAAAAAGAGATATTCTCACTGAGGATACAGGAAACTAAAGTCAAACTAACAGTTCACTAGTTAAAATACAATCCATTTTTCCCTGACACTTTCTACGAAAGGAACATGAAGACGAGCTTGTTTACATTAATGTTTCAGAAGAAACTGGCGGAACATATGCAGGAAATCGCTGAAGAACAATAAAAAAAATACGTAAGACGATCTTGATGTAATTCCTCCGAGGTGCGTAGCAGGTCGATCCAGCTCGGAAAAACGTACGGCCTTCTTTCAAGAAGCTGTTATCCTTCTCATGTACTTCACCTGGAATACTGCAGTGTCCCTTTGAATAGCAGTACTGTAATCTATGTAAAACGTGTAAATTTACCTTTCACTATACTTAACGCCATTCAAGAGCGAAGGCGCCTAAGATATGCTTGTTTTCCTTTCCCCGTTGCAAAGAGATGCGATGCGGAGTTGGAACCTATATGAATATGGAAAATGATGTCAATAAATTGCTTGTTTAGATAGCCATTTCCATAGAAAC
Organism: Schistocerca nitens; assembly: GCF_023898315.1. Classification (NCBI taxonomy): domain Eukaryota; kingdom Metazoa; phylum Arthropoda; class Insecta; order Orthoptera; family Acrididae; genus Schistocerca; species Schistocerca nitens. Next base: position 305,648,244 of record NC_064614.1, read on the forward strand.
AATTCTATAACAAGTATTATTATATTTTTAGTATAGCAAATTAAAACAGTTTTTCACCAGAAGCTCTTCCCTTTATTAGTAAGGCATCAGCAGTGGTCACTCGTCAAAATTTTGCACACACAGTGTGTTTAAACATTTTGGTTCCTATAGAGTTAACAACAGTTCTGCTTCCGAATGTGATATTTTGTCGCATTACTTACGGTGTTTATTGTTCCATTTTACATGTTTTAAAGGCAACTGTTTTTCCCTTCCATGATAGCAGTGATTGCAGTGGATAAAATTTTGATTTCATTTCACTTGTTCACTCTTTTCGGTTTCTACAAGCACACGTTTTCTTTACTTGCATTTGGTTTTTAGTTCATTTCATAAATCTATATTGCAAGTTTAAGTCTTCAGAGGATAAAAAAGTCGTATTTCTACTTTATAAAATACGCTAAGACTCACTGATGACCAGGAACATCTCTCTCTCTCTCTCTCTCTTTCTCTCTTCTCAGCGATCACAGGCCCTGTAGACCACGCGCTGCATCAACGATCTGCTTCCACCGCCTTCTATCTCTCGCAGCCTCTCTCCACCCTGTGAAAATTCCTAATGCTGCGATGTCCTTCTCTATGTCATCTTTCCACCTTGTATGGGGTCGGCCCAATGGTCTTGTTGCCTGGAGAGTTCCTTCAAATGCTTTCTTGGTGATTCTGTTGTTTTCCATTCTAGCCACATGTCCAGCCCATTGCAGTCTCCTACTTTTTAATTTCTGAAAAAAATATAGGAAAGAGAACAAGTGCAATGATAGGTCGTTAAGTAATGAACCTGCTTGAGAATTTAGAAACTGATAATGATTTACAATGGTGACACACAACAGTGACATCATGACTGTTGTATGACATTAAGATGTTTCTGTGGATATTCTTGTAAAGAAACGATGTGTGCTGTGCTACAGTTACTAAAATTCTCGTGACGTTTCCCCTCTCCCCTGCCCACAGAACACACGGATAAAAATTTTGCCAAATTCATGAAATAAGTGCTTTCTAACTGAAAAAGAATGTAAGAGTAATTAAGTGGATTGCCGTAACACTTTAAGAGAAAGCTACATGCGAAGTTATACTGGCGAAACTGCAAACAATACATTAAAAAAAGGTGCGGAAATTTTTCGTTTTACAAAGTAGTTCTGCACACTGAAGACCTAAAGACTGAATTCTCTCAGATAGATATAAACTTAGTAAATGGGGTGCTGTAATTCACCTACACAAAAAGAAACTGAAGGATGCGTCACATAATTATCGGGATCTTATATACACAAGCAAATAATTTTGCATCTGTTAAGGATGGCTAGATTTAGGATAGTTCACTCTGCTTTTCAATAAACGGTACCTGAGGCAGCCGAAGGGCTGGGGACGGTAATTCGCAGTAAAGTTGACCTCAAGTGTCTTTGTAGAAAACACCTGCGTGGAGAAAAATGTCTTCCGCAGAAAGTTGTCACAGGAAATCCCTGTGCGACGTGATCAGCAAGGCAGCAAGGGACAGGGCCAAGGCATCGACATGCCTAATACGTGTCGCTGCTGGATAAGCAATCTGGCCGCCTAATGCGCGCTCGTTCCACTGCTGGAATGTCTGGACGTGTCACATATCAATGGCCCGACCCATTCATTCTGGGTGGCTGCTGGATCGATAGAACTACCCACGTGAAGGCCGAGCTGATACAAGAGTGGAATTCTGTTAGTTCAAAAGAGATGCATATGTTATATTTTCACTCCAGCGGAAGGAAGCCAAGACATTCCTGGGAAAGTGGAAACAGAATCATAAAATAGGTTCTTTCGATTTAGTGGGTAAATTGCAGTACAAGGCCACCACTGCGATCGAGAGAATGTAAGCGTAGCACATAGAACTTGTGACGTCTAGCTTGTGAACCTGGTCGATAATTTGCCTTACGCGTACTGTTGTTTCCTTACAGTTAGCTCAGCGTTGGTTCCCTTATTTAGATTTCCTCATAATATTCTATGTATGCCATGAAGAAAGAAATGCTTTTATTTTATTCAGATTACAAATTTTTGAAATGTGACTCATAAGACATTCATCAGAAGTTTTATTTTTGGTTGGGTTGTTTCTCAGCAGACAAACTTCCACTAGATTTCACGAGTTACTCAGTACAGCTCCTGCTTGCAGTAATAAATAAAGCTGCCGTTCATTTCACCACGTCTGCTTTGTATAATACACTGGAACACAATAGAAAAATCAGAAACATGGACACGAAGTACAAGACTCTCACTGGTAAAACTGTTACCAGAGTTAAGGCTGAGGATCGTGAGCTGTACTAATACCATGTAACGACCAGAACAGAATATTTTGAATTATTACTTTGGGTTACGCATTTCATTAAATGAAAAGACGAAACATCGTAATGACGACTGTTCACAATTACTTTCGATAATTACTATTCAGGATACTCGCCGTTCTTTTCACGCTCCACCCGCGCACAGATAGGGAAAACTTGTGGTTCTAGTAATGCTCTACATGCGACCTGATTCGTAGCCTGCTAGCGTAGACGTAATTGTATCTAGGTGTAACGGGAACACGATTCTCCTGTTGGAGAAGGCTCGACGTTATTTAGACGGCTGCAAATTTGCAACCACATAAGCTGCGCAAATATCGAGATGCTTACCCCTTTATTCATTACTAACCATTTCGCAAATGATCCATTTAGATGAAACTGACGTTTGCAGTAAGAACTGGCTACGCATCTTTCTGTCAGCTGCTGTCAATCTGACTCAGTCCCACGACATACTTTCGAGATCAACGCCAGGAAGTTGCAGCAGTTCTAACTAACAGAACTATCAAATGTGTAGTTTTTCTGTGAATTAAAAAAATTATGAATCTGAAACTGAAACAAAAAATCGAAAGGCTTTCATATAATTATATACAGTCAATTTTCTTACTCGTTCCCATTCACAAAAACGTCCAGATGACACAGTTAACCATAGTGCGTTGCTATTAGAAAGAAACTGTACAGTTAGCTCTTGATAGAATTTCAAAGCAGTACAAAGAGAGGAAACTTCCTTTAAATGTACATAAATTTAAAATTACCCACTTCACAAAATTAAAAGATGTCGTGTCCTGTAGCTATAATATCTGCAAGCCACAATTGGAATCAGTTAACTCATACGAATACCAAGGTATAAAAATTTGTGAGATCCGAAACGGAATCATGCAGACTCAGTCTAGCTAAAGCAGCTAACAGACTCCGGTTCACTGGCAGTATACTGGGAGGATACGGTCAGTTTACATACGAGATTACTTACAAAACAGTCGTGCGACCCGTCCTAGAAAATCGCTCATTTGTGTGGAATCCACGCCAAAAATGTCTAACAGGAAATATAGAACGTATACGAACAAGTGCAGCACGAATAGTCATAGATTTGTTCGTCCTTCGCGAGAGAGTTACGGAAATACTGAAAAACCTGAAGTGCCAAATGCCTGAAGTCAGACACAAAGTTTCAGGGACCAGTATTAAGTGAGGAATCTGGTAATAAACTACGGTGTCCCACGCATCGCACCCGTAGGGACCGCGGAGACAAAATTAATCTCATTTTCCCTGTGCACACAAGAATTTCACAACATTCTTCGCGAGCTCCAAACGCGAATGGAAGAGGAAGGAACCCTAATATATAGTACAGTGACAAGTACCCTCTGTCATGCACTTCACAACGGTTTGCTAAATAATGCTGTACACGCAGATCAACAGCGTAATATAGCAGATGGTTTAAATGTAATATTATCAGCATTTATGACATATCACACATGTTATAAACTTTTTCAGTATCCATGATTAACCTTAAATCTGATGACTTGGTTATTTTATACATTGAAAAATCTTTATATATATAAAAACTTACCTCTTCTCTGCAGGTTAATGTTCAGGCATAATTTGGAAAGTGAACTATCAGATTTCCCAGGGGATAAACTATACAAGATATTCTCACCTGCAACGCCGTATGTAATGGAAATGCTGAAACTGATATTTCAGAATCAGACCGAAAATTCTTCATAGTTTAAACATTTGGACCTGTAACCAACGATAGGTATCACCGAGATATTAATCCGAAATTTACGTGTTACCGTTTTTATTTTGTTCACTGTTAAACAACTAAAGGACACACCCAGACATTTCGTAGACCCGTCAAAAGCGAGCAAGGAGATGGAAGTGGCAAGGCATTGGACTCCCATATGGGAGAATGGCACTCCAAACCTCCAATCGACAATGTGAATTTAGGTTTCCCGCGATTTCCTAAATTCACATAAGGCAAATGCTGTGATGTTTCCTTGAAAAAAAAAAAAAAAAAAAAAAAAAACACTGCCGATTTCCTTCTCCAGTCACTCCGTCTCTACCGACCTCCTCGTCGACTGAACATTAAATCTTAATTCCATTCCTTTCTTCCTCCTAGATCGTTGAAGTATCTAAGACATGATGCGTTAACAAACCATTGAGAAAATGTCATATGTAGGCACAGGACTCTGATGATGAGACATGTCTGTAGTTACTCGTTAGAACGAACTAAAGCATTTTGAAGCATTTGAATACGTGATTGTGGAATATTCAACCAATTTGGTATGGTTTCCGTTCCGTTCTTGGCCTAGCGTGCCAAGTGTTCGTCTGTGTTGTGTGTACGAATAACATGTGTTCTTGTGCAACACACTGTTGTACCTCTGTTGAGTAACGTAATAACAGAACTGAATGCAGAAGGTGAAGTTTGTGAATTCAACAGGACCAGACGTGCTATCGACCTTAACCATCCTCTACGACGCCCATTTCGTCTAAACAGCGTCACGTGACCACTCTACATAAGACGTTTTGGAGAGATAACAGATTTAGGTTTTCCGTGATTTCCCTAAATCGCACAGGCCAATGCCGGGGGTCGGCCGGAGTGGCCGTGCGGTTCTAGGCGCTACAGTCTGGAACCGCGTGACCGCTGCGGTCGCAGGTTCGAATCCTGCCTCGGGCATGGATGTGTGTGATGTCCTTAGTTTGGTTAGGTTTAAGTAGTTCTAAGTTCTAGGGGACTGATGACCACAGCAGTTATGTCCCATAGTGCTCAGAGCCATTTGAACCAAAGCCAATGCCGGGGTGGTTTCCTTGAAAGGGCACGGCCGATTTCCTTCCCTATCCTTGACGTTCTCTAATGACCTACATGTTGACGGGGCGTTAATCCCAATCTTGCTTCCTTCCTTCCTTTTGGAGATATTTAGGGCTAAGGCCAGGAACTGGCGCAAAGTTTGTTGAACAATGAAAGTTACATCACCCCCTTCTCCCTTCCCGGTTAACTGCTGATGGTGGAAATTACTTCACTCAGAAGAATTCGAATCATTTACCTACAGCATACTTTTGCGATCTCGGACACAGTGTAGGTTGTGCCTGAACCACAGTTCCTTTTTTCATAGCCGCATAGAGCGGCGTGACTATAACAAGAATCTTATAATGTTGTCTCAGTCTCTCTTTTCAGTAAAACTCTTGGTGACAACGTCCTGGTATGGAACAAAAATATTGTTCATTTTAGCCGCATAAATCTCGAGAGCAAACTGAGAAGCCTTTCTTAATTTAACACGATTAGAGACGAGAAATAGTAAAATTAGCGCAAAGAAATTTCTGAACAGAAACAGACATCACGAAAGAACAGTTGTTTTTGGCTGTTAAAGACCAATAAAATCACATAAGCAGCCTGTACCAAGAAACAGAAAGAGATAATAAGTATCCTGTGTTTCACACCTTAATAGAATATGGGGAATCCATATGATAGATGTGTCGTGCGTTCTACTAAACCTCGTCTTCGAAAGTTAATGACCTACGCTTCACAACATCACCATCTAGTGATTTATATCCTGCTTATAAAATACTTTAGCATAAAAATCTCACATAACGTGTGGCTTGCACGGATTTAGAACATAACTGATCTACGATCTTTCAACATTGTCCACAGGTTGTGTTTACGATGTTTCCTGAAAATGTAGAAATGGCTTAGGCGTGTTCATTGTCTAACTTCTACGACAGCTCGAACTGATGTATCGTACTTACACTTAGCTCTGCGCCATTGCTCCAGAACACCCCGTTTGTCTAAATGACCCATTATTGCCATCTTCCTACTCCGGTGCACGTTACAGTCCTTTGGACTGTAAGATGAGTATGACAGTTATTCACCGATCAAAACCGGAACGGACTGGCTCTCCACAACAACTCATCTGAAGTTAACGGTGTAATGACAGCGAGATCGCTAAAGGCATGTCAGGAGGCCAAGTAAGACCATGCTGCTTTTTCAAGGGCATGTGTATGCAGCACAGTAGATGCCGTACAACTGAAGACAGAAAAACACCAGCGAGAGTACGTCGTTGAAACCAGTTAAAATAATTATCAGAATCGACGAAAATAATGAAACATTTTGCTATAACTCTAGAGGATAGTCAGCTCTTGTTGGTATATATTAGAAACAAAGAACACTTTTAAGTTATCCACGACCATAAACTGAAAACTGTTTATTTTTAACTGTTTAATTAAGAAATTACTGAACTTTTGAATAGATTACTCGCATGCTATAAGAGCTTAAACTTTCACAGCCGGAGTACATTTTAATAAAAGTCTCTGGTTTTATAACTGCGTCATGAATGTACAACAACGAACTGTTGGGGTGCTGCTACAGCCGACATGTCGGCAATTTTATTACAGGGTATGGTGTAGTCACACGCTTGAAACAATTTTAGTTTCCTTGCATGCTATTCACACTTAGCCCTACCACTCAGCATTTTGCAGACTATAGTACAAAATGTAGCAAGCGCGACAGCAACGTGAGCCACACAGGTGAGGTAGCCATAAAGAAACGTGACAGGCTAAATCCTTGTGCCATTGGTCTAGTGGTATCTTCGATTTTCTCTTTGGACTATGCGTTCCAAATAACCCGTAAGTACGATGACGTCCATGTTTCTAGTAAATCATAGCTATTTGCAGTACAGTGACTCGACCCTGTGTCTCTGAACCACCTGAATATATCAGGAAAAAGCAGAAAGCGTCATTACTTCATTAGCTCTCTGCTAGAGTTACAAATTCGACGACGCGATATTCGAAAGGAATGAATATCACAGTTACTGCACAGTTGACATTAGCGGCAGATCACTGAATCAGCTGAACAGAAATCGGCAGAGAAATCAGCTTTGGCTTTCTTAAAGGGAACATCCCTGTATTTGCTTATCAGAAGTGTCGTTATTGAATACCTGCAAAACGATTTAATGACATCGCCTGAGACATTTTACAGATGACGCAGTTATTATTAACGAAGTACCAGCTGAAAAAAAGTGTGCAGATACTCAACCAGATGTTGATAAGATCTAAAAATGGTACAAATATTGGCACTTACTTTAAATATTAGAAATGTAAAATTTTGCGCTTCACAAAACGCAAAACATAGTACCTGATGTCTACAACTGGACTTCACAAAAAGTAGTATGTAGTATCCTATGACTACAATGTTTATGAACCACAATTAGAATCAGTCAACTGATACAGTACAAACACCAATACATGGGGATATAAACTAGAACGATCACATAGACTCGAGCATAATAAATCAGATGACAGACCACGTTTCAGTGGTTGGACGACGGGAGAGTGTAGCCAGTCTGCAAAGGAGGTAGTTTACGAATCATCAGAGTGACCTAATATTGCCCAAAGTTGGGGCATTCATATCAGCTAGAGCTTACAGGGAATACCGAACGCATACAAGGAAGACCAGCACGAATTGACACAGGTTTTCTTGGAGATGTGATTCGTCTGATGTAGCCAAATGAAAGGCTGTTTGTAATGTGTCATACACGTTTGGCTTCTTCTTATTTGTGGTGCATCTTCACTGGCAATTTGTGATGTTATTACTGCAAATGTGTCGTCCTGGAATTGTACATAGCTGGCCTGCGTACCCAGAATGCAATAATTCGTTTACAATGGGAACGTGATTGACGTACCCAAATGATTTTCACGGATGACGAGTGTATTGAAGAGCATTTGTGTTTGGAGAAAACGTTTAGTGCCTGAGTATATATTTTGCTGCAGAAATTTATCAAAAACAAGGGAGATATCACACTATTCTATCCAGGTATCATTCAAAGCTACAATGCCATTGCTGTGTACGGAACATCGTCCATTCTATCATCAGTTTGTTTTCAAAGCCGCATTTGTACCATTATGTCATTTCTGTCATATGCAACACAGCTATGGCCAAATTATGTGGCACTTCAAAAACGAAATTCGTCGCCGTCGTCTTACATCCAAGCGTTAGAGATATGCTTGTTCCATTTTTATGAAGTTTATATCCATCCTTTCCGTGATCGAACTACTGTGTATCTCTCCTTCCTTTGGGGTTGTAGCTCAGAAATTTGTTTGGAAGTTTTTCGTCTGTCATTCTCTTCTCGTTATTTCCAGATGTCTTTGTATTCAGCAGTCCACTCTTTTTCTGCAGCCTTTCACTCTTCTCAAGAACTCCATTTCTACTGATTGTATTTTGCTGTCATCTTTCTTTTTATTTTCCAACTCCTATACGACATTAATGATATTGCCATAGTTGTATAACATTTGATTTTATGTTTCTCAGGGTTTTGTTATTAAGTGCTTTGTTTCATTGTTCTGCATATGTCGTGAAGTATGTACAGCTTTTCATCTATGTCATTATCATGTTCATAATCCCCACTGTTGCCCAGAAATTTAAAAAGCGACACCAATTATTTCATTGTTGATTGATATCTCCATCCCTATACGGTATTTACCTTGAAAGGCCACAATTTTGGTCTAATATAATCAGATTTTACGATTTTATTTTGTGCAGTCTTAGCTTTAGTCAAGTACCTATGAATAGTAGTGCAATTAGATTAAATATATTTATCAAATTCAATTCCTAGATAATTCCCAAATTCCAACACATGTTGAAAAAAGTGGACGGAAGAGAAACCTACGTCTAACTCCTTGATTCACAAAGATATCTGTAAATACAAAAGCAGAGCAAAGGGGTTGACAGATAATACGAAAATACGAACCGTAATGGAGCACCTGACTCAAGTCGCACGGTTTTATGAGGTATAAGACGTCTATCCGGATCACTGTCTACTAAGGTCAACAATTAAATACAAACAGCTCGGGAAGCATACGAAATACATCTTTTACGAGATGACAGGCTAATAAAATAGATTAAACCAAGATTTAGTAAAGTTACAAAAGCGTCAAAGTTGCAGAGGAGTTTGTTTTTATTTGAATGGTGACCGATTTCGGACCTTTGTAGTCCAATATCAAACCAACCACGTAAGTCCTACCATATCATCGTAATGTGTGTACGCTGGCCACATTGCTTGTATGAGTGTCTGACTGCAAGATACTATTTGCTTCCTGTGCCGTATGCAACAAAACGATGGTTTTGCAGCACTGGACAGTCGTACGCAAGTAGTATCTCTCGCTCAACCATTCATACAAGCAATGTTCCCACCGTGCACACATTATGGTGTTATGGTAGGACTTATGAGGATTGTTTGATAATGGAGTTCTGGTCACCACTTAAATAGAAATAAACTCTGGTGCAAAGTTGACGGTTTTGTAATTTTACTGAATCATAGTGAGCATGCTGGAAATAAGTAAACCAACATTATCAGAATTAACAAATAGTAATCTTATTGGTAAATAATGCCACAATATGAAAATCTGTATAGAAAATACAGAAAAAGAAACAGCGAGGGAAATGAAAGAAAGCATAGCACAGAAGAACATTACGAATATGAAATGAAAAATTAGAAACAACTTTAAAAGAGGGACAAAAGTCATATGAAGTGGTCGAGCAAAAGAAAACGTGACGACAGCAAAACACTAAATACAAAAGCGCCAATTTTGCACATATTCAACACCAACATTGACAACGGTATAAACGAAAATCACTAGCACTCGTATATAACGTAATGAAAAACATAAACCAGCTGGAAAAAGGTACAGTAAAGCTGAATATAATTAAAAAAGACCACTGGATTAGGCATTACTAAGACTTGCGCAGACAAGGTGATGGAAATAAAGTAAGTTTTGATGAGGAAAAAGACAATTGTTACTATAACACTAGCTGAACTACAAGACACGCTAAATTCTGAAAAGTTTCAGGAATAAATGGAACAAAAGGAGGGCTAATAAAGTACGATGGAGCTTCCTTTCATCTCAGATTCCTGCACCTTAACATATGCTGGCAGAGGGGTCACAAGCTCGTGGAGCGCGGAGGAAGTGATCTCTCTGTTCAGAAAAAGCATAGTAGCGAATGTAGAAACTGTTGAACGTTGTGTATAATGTCTACTCAAAAACATTGGAAAGTAGGATAACAGATAGAGCTGAGGCACTTGTTCAGGAAGAAAAGAGCTTTCGTGTAACAGCAACACTTTTACAATGAAACAACTCATAGAAAAACAAGGAAAAATTAATCTTAAAACCCACATTGCTTTTCTGGATTTTCAGAAAGCTTAAGATCGAATTCCTCGAAATAAATTATGGACTGCAATGAATGACAGTAGCTACCTGCAACAACTCATGGAGCAATCAAAAGAGAAATTGTAAACTTCAATTCAACCTATGGGCATGGAACAATTATAGCTTTTCAGCAGGGAAAAAAAGGACAGTGGTGACTGCAGTTCAAACCTGTTTAGCAAATTATATTTACAGTTACTGTCGAATTGATACAATTTTTAGTATGGCTACAGATGTTGAGCGATTAATTACCTGATTATACGAGGTTCGTTCAATAAGTAATGCAACACATTTTTCTTCGGCCAGTTTCGGTTGAAAAAAGGCGGAATTTGTTGTGGCACATCATGGAATATCCCCGCTTCAGCCCCTATAGTTTCATTAAGTTCTGACACGTTCCGGCGCTATACGTTGCCTCCAAAATGGCATCTGTAGCAGATGTGCGTTCTCAGCAAAGAGCCGTCACCGAGTTTCTTTTGACGGAAAATCAGAGCATCGCAAATATTCAAAGGTGCTTGCACGATGTCTACGAAGACCTGGCAGCGAACAAAAGCACTGAGTTGCTGGACGAGGCGTCTGTCATCATCGCAATAAAGTCGCTCAAACCTGACCAATTTGTCGCGTGCCGGCATGCCGCATACAGATATGACTCCTGCAACTCGGGAACGTGCTGACACTCTCATTCGACGTGATCGATGGATCACAATCAAACAACTCGCTGTTCAACTGGACATTTCTGTTGGCAGTGCTGACACACACGTGCATCAGTTGGGGTAATGAAAGGTGTATGGCCGCTGCGTTTCTCGCAGCCTAACAAAGGACCATAAAGAACAACGAAGGACCATCTGTGCGGAATTGCTTGCGCGTTACGAGGCTGATAGTGACAATTTTTTTCGAACATCGTCACACGTGATGAAATCTGGGTTCATCGCTTCGAACCGGATACAGAACGGCAGTCCACGGATTGGCGCCACGCCACGTCTCCTCCGCAGAAAAAGTTCAAAGCCTCAGTGCGTAAAGTCATGGCCATGGTCTTCTGGGACTCTGGAGGCGTTATTTTGTTCGGTGTCTTCCCTTACAGTGCAGATATCAACCCTAAAGTGTACTGTGCTACCATCAGGAAATTGAAGAAACGACTTCAGCGTGTTCGTTGCCACAAAAATGGAAACGAACTACACTTTCTCCATGACAACACAAGTTTGCGTTCTCGAGAGGTGCTCACAAAACTTCATTGGACTGTTCTTCGTCATCCACCCTAAAGACCGGTTCAAAATGGTTCAAATGGCTCTGAGCACTATGGGACTTAACATCTGTGGTCATCAGTCCCATAGAACTTAGAACTACTTAAACCTAACTAACCTAAGGACATCACACACATCCATGCCCGAGGCAGGATTCGAACCTGCGACCGTAGCAGTCGCGCGGTTCCGGACTGGGCGCCTAGAACCGCTAGACCACCGCGGCCGGGCCTAAAGACCGGATCGCGCACCTTCCGACTTCGAACTATTTGGCCCAATGAAGGATGTACTCCGCGAGAAGCAGTACGTGGCTGATGGTGAAGTAATTGGGGCAGCAAGACGGTGGCTCCGACGCCGACCAGTACAGCAGTATCCTGCTGACATGCAGGCCCTCCCAGTATGGTGGCGTAAGATCGTCGCATTGAACGGAGATTGTGTTGAAAAATGGGGTTTCGTAACTAAAAGAGAGGGAAATAATTTGGTACACTGGAATCCTGAATAAAACCAGCGTGCGTTCAGAAAAAAGTGCCCCTCGTATGAGGCCAGCAGACCACGAACAGCATTTCCTGGTGCCACTGTCTCTCACCAGGCGTACGGCATTCGGTGAACTAATGGTACAGCAACAAATGTCGTCCCAATGGAATCTCACAAACCTATACGGTATGCTTCATTCAGCACTGTGTTCCTTCCAAACCCTAGAAGACACAGGCCGATGACTTGGTATCCCAAGTCTTCAAATATTGTCCTTGGATCCACCGTGCGCTTCGGAATTAGTCTCGTATTTATGGTCTTAATTTCAGATACGCGCTGTATTCAATCAAATGTGCTTCCATGAATGTGGAGCAATTCCAGGAAGACAAGCTGCTCATAAACGGTCGTCGCCGCAGTGTGATTAGAATGCAGCTTGGATATCACAAGGTCATAACTTTATAGGAAAACTGTACGGTTTCAATGTTCATGGCAGCAACAAAAATTGCATCGTTTATATTCAGTGTCTTCCTATACTAACTACGGCTCTTTCAGAAAACAACTGTGGCACTAGTCGCCTCTGAGGCCACCAGGAACTCCAGAATACAGAGAAAGTACGGCTGATAGAGAAAGGAGTTTTTATGGTTCACTCCCTGAAACATTTTATATCTTACTGTATTTAGTCGTATGGTGTTTCATTCACGGTAAAATACAGACCAGCACCCAAAAAATTACGTGTAAACCAGAAATAAAGATAACCATTAGCCAGTCACTACAAAGGACAGACTATTAGGGTGTAATTTCTTGTCGGTAATAGGGTCATAAATAAGAATCACAATCTCAGATGGGATAAAGATGGGGGAGGAAATCTACTGATTTATTTAAGGGGCCAGCCTAACATTTGTCTCCAGTGATTTAGTGAAATCATGGAAAAGATAGCGTCGGGCGTGTGGGGAAGCAAGCGCTTTTGCTGTCTAGTAAGAGTGGCGAGTTAACGGAAGAGAGGGTCTTCCCCTACTCTGTCTACCCAGCCCCAAGTCGAGCCGGGCACAGGCCAAGAGCTACACAGCTGTGTAATGCAAAAATTAAATATTGTTATAATTTTCTAATTAGTTCATAGAATGTTGTAGAATGATGTAGATGTAAGAAATAGTTCGAGCAAAATCCAATAAGCAGTTTCCACTAAAATCGCTATTATTCGTAATTTCGCACCTGGGAGAGAAAAGAGGTACAAACCTGAAATAATGCGAATAGAGACACAATGTTTTCCATCGAAGAAAAAATCGCAACAATTAATAAGATATGAAAGTAAATGTGAAATGTTCCTTAAGTACAGATTTACAACAGGAAAAATTGCAGAGGCGATACAATCTCAGTTGAAGAAGTCGTTAATTACGTAGTATGCAGGGATGGAGTTTGTTGAGAACAGAGGAAGGGGCACTGGCATTTCAGTAACGATCGTTCCGTTTCGCGGTCCGCTCCGGGCGGAACAGAAGCTATTAAAGCAATCCCAGAACTGCCTCGTAGTTCATTCGCTCAAAAATCTTTCATCAACAGTGAGTGTCGCCGTGAAATACGGCAGTGCCGACCTCAGCAATGAAGTGCATTATGATGTTACCTGCAACCGCGAATGGGAGCCATTGCATGGCTATGTAATAGTGCATTTGAGTGAAATTGATAAACTTTAAAATCGAGTGTTTGTAGAACTGTTATACGCGAACTGCATATATTTGAGATGCCTCTTTCGTTTCGGTCTAAAGTGGTATGTGCGCTTTGTGTTGTATTTATTTTAGGTGAGCCACAAAGAGTATTTTGAATTAGTTTCAGAACAGTAATTAACTCTACAGAGGTCGCGCTCTAAAAATAAACGTAATTGGTCGCATGGTTTACGTGGGTGTGCAATTTTCTCAAGTAAAATAATGAAGACGTTAAATTTTGAAAAATATTTTAATGAATTTTTTATACGTTACCCATAGTAATGTTTGTTCAAAATTATCAACACAAAGTAAAAGTATTTCCTCCTATATAAGTAAACAAAAAATTATAACAGTACAACAACACAATATTAACTAAAACGATGTCACAGCCTTTGACTTAGTTTAAAAAAAAAATACATTGTCTGAAGAATTCTAATGTGATCTTGGCTTTCATAACAAGACATACAAACTACACTGGAATGATCAGAGCAAATGAATTTATTACTTGCATTGTACACTTTTCCAGTACTTCTATTTCGTGGCCTTCCGCAGTCGTAGCAGCGACCCATAGAACTCCACTTTGGCGTTCCCGATGTCGATGGCTGACTTTCCACCAGAGGGATGTCAAGAAAGCTTTGAAAGACAGACTTATCTTTTAATCTGCGATGAGCTAGAGGTTCCGTCCATACCAGAGAGACTTGTCAGTAAGAAAATCTTGACATCGAACAGCAATATAATTTTGGTTTGCGGTATAAATACAAACTGTATAGAGGGCACTAAGGTTAAGTAGATCATAAAATACAGCAAGTAGCCATCTTCTTGAATTTCTGGACATGTCATACAGCGAGGACATTTTATCAACTGGATCTACTCCATTCTTCGTACGGTTGTCGTTTGTTACCATTTACGGTTTCTGTTGAGCTCCAGTATCGGTTTTTGCGCCATTGTCGACATTAAAGTCACCACTGGCAGGCTGTACGTTTAGCGTCTCTGTCTCTAGAATATCTGTTCACCATATGGTCTATTTTTATATTAGTGTAGAGACATGCAATCTTCAATAGCAGTTTTCTGCTAGGCATTTACTTCAGGACCAGGATGCACACGTGCGTTATTATGGCTTCAAGTTGTTCCTACACTCCTGGAAATTGAAATAAGAACACAGTGAATTCATTGTCCCAGGAAGGGGAAACTTTATTGACACATTCCTGGGGTCAGATACATTACATGATCACACTGACAGAACCACAGGCACATAGACACAGGCAACAGAGCATGCACAATGTCGGCACTAGTACAGTGTATATCCACCTTTCGCAGCAATGCAGGCTGCTATTCTCCCATGGAGACGATCGTAGAGATGCTGGATGTAGTCCTGTGGAACGGCTTGCCATGCCATTTCCACCTGGCGCCTCAGTTGGACCAGCGTTCGTGCTGGACGTGCAGACCGCGTGAGACGACGCTTCATCCAGTCCCAAACATGCTCAATGGGGGACAGATCCGGAGATCTTGCTGGCCAGGGTAGTTGACTTACACCTTCTAGAGCCCGTTGGGTGGCACGGGATACATGCGGACGTGCATTGTCCTGTTGGAACAGCAAGTTCCCTTGCCGGTCTAGGAATGGTAGAACGATGGGTTCGATGACGGTTTGGATGTACCGTGCACTATTCAGTGTCCCCTCGACGATCACCAGTGGTGTACGGCCAGTGTAGGAGATCGCTCCCCACACCATGATGCCGGGTGTTGGCCCTGTGTGCCTCGGTCGTATGCAGTCCTGATTGTGGCGCTCACCTGCACGGCGCCAAACACGCATACGACCATCATTGGCACCAAGGCAGAAGCGACTCTCATCGCTGAACACGACACGTCTCCATTCGTCCCTCCATTCACGCCTGTCGCGACACCACTGGAGGCGGGCTGCACGATGTTGGGGCGTGAGCGGAAGACGGCCTAACGGTGTGCGGGACCGTAGCCCAGCTTCATGGAGACGGTTGCGAATGGTCCTCGCCGATACCCCAGGAGCAACAGTGTCCCTAATTTGCTGGGAAGTGGCGGTGCGGTCCCCTACGGCACTGCGTAGGATCCTACGGTCTTGGCGTGCATCCGTGCGTCGCTGCGGTCCGGTCCCAGGTCGACGGGCACGTGCACCTTCCGCCGACCACTGGCGACAACATCGATGTACTGTGGAGACCTCACGCCCCACGTGTTGAGCAATTCGGCGGTACGTCCACCCGGCCTCCCGCATGCCCACTATACGCCCTCGCTCAAAGTCCGTCAACTGCACATACGGTTCACGTCCACGCTGTCGCGGCATGCTACCAGTGTTAAAGACTGCGATGGAGCTCCGTATGCCACGGCAAACTGGCTGACACTGACGGCGGCGGTGCACAAATGCTGCGCAGCTAGCGCCATTCGACGGCCAACACCGCGGTTCCTGGTGTGTCCGCTGTGCCGTGCGTGTGATCATTGCTTGTACAGCCCTCTCGCAGTGTCCGGAGCAAGTATGGTGGGTCTGACACACCGGTGTCAATGTGTTCTTTTTTCCATTTCCAGGAGTGTATATACAGAAGAGGAGTCTTTCACCAGATAGTCTCATCTGCGCTACTGTAAAAATCAACCTCCCCGCTTCTCTGGGATGATTCATGATATGCAGATTCAGGACTGTTTTCAATTGTCTCACCTGGGACATCTTCGCCTCGCTCAGGCTCAGACTGATGGTCCTGCTCTTCGAGAACATCATCTTCATCGCTAGAATTTGAGTCAAGAATATTTTCGTCATTCTTAGTCTCTTCCAGGCACGCTAGAATTCGGGTTTCTTTCCTTTGATCCACATTGTTTCTAAAATTGAAGTTACACAGCTATTTCGTATGTTTAAAATTTCTCAAATTTGTCAGAATAATATTCTAAGAATAAAAATGGAAAGAGGTCCTAAGAAAAAATTGTGTCAAAAATACTTATGTAATTGGTCGCGTGGATTACCATGGTAGATCTCTGACTTTGGGGTACTCTTGTGACACGACCAACGAGGCCAATGCTCGCACAAGACTAAACAGGTCCAGCGAAAATCCATCTTAAAGTACACAGAGGCCCACGTTCCTCCTGATCGTTTCCCGACTTTCAGATTTATCTGAATTTCCACAATACACAATTACATATTTATATAAACCACGCGACCACTGAAGGGCTAAGATGAAATGGAATTTTTAGGAAATTTTTTCTCTGAACTTTACCATGAGTTGTTCAGAGTACTAAAAATTGATGTGCTTTATAAAAGATTTTGTACGTGTGAAACAATAGATTTTTGAAGATATGTTATTCTTGAAGACAGTGACGTTCCAAATCTTCGCCATTGTTTACTTACTGCTTTTAAAAGTAGACAGTCTGAATTTATTATTGGGGTTCCGACGTCAGTCGGTAAAAACAGAACTGTTATAGGATCGCTTCGTTGTCCGTCTGTGTGTTTGTCTGTCCGTCCGAGAATTGAGATCAATTTTTCTCAGGAACGGTTAGACATACCACGTTGAACTTTATGTCACATTCTAAGATCCATGCTCCCTTTGTGACAAAAAATTTAAGATTCTAAGTCAATGTAATCAAAAGATACGGCCATTTATGTAACTCCAAAACGCTCTCTTCAACCTGTAGGATGCTTCTCGTACACTAAGAATAATGAAATTTGACAAGAAGGAAGGTTTCACAAAAAAATAAGGGTAAAAATCCGAAAATTGCTAATTTGTACTTATATCTCACGAAAAAATTTTTTTTTCGTTCATTATCCGTCTCTCTGTCCGTCCGTCTGGTAAGACGCCATTTTTCACAGGAATTACTATAGCTAATGTGAAATTATACAGAACATTTAAACTTAAAACTAAAACATTCTCGAAAGTCTTGGAATTCCCAAGCCCGATATCTTGCCATTATCGATACCGACAACAGGCAAAATTCTCGATTCCCCGTATGGATGTACTGTTAATATACATAATTAAGTTTGTACGGAACTCTCAAAGCGCGAGACCTACTCGCACTTGGCCACTTTTCAGTTTAGCTGAGCTGAAATGTGGAGAAATGGATTGTAGATTACTAGTTTCAGGCTTCTTTATCGAAGCTCTTCAAGTTAATTTACAACCCCTTGTGTCATAGCAACAACGACAGTTTCATACCCCCGCAACGGACATCTGAACTTTGCTCGTCACTGCTGTGGACCAGTGCCTTAACCATAGATCTCGATCCCACTATTATGGTTCGTCAAACTTATTAACGATGCGGAAGGTGATATCCGCCTTGATTCATACCCACTTTACGGTCTTACTGCTGTTGATGATTATACGCGTTCCAGTCACATTAATGTGACCACCACCTACTTTCAGCGTGAACGTGCAATAACCACTCACAGACGGCAAAGCGTGTCGAGGGAGAGGGGGGGGGGGGGGGGAATCGGCGACGACGCGGAAAATACTGCAGTCGTTGTCGTAATGCGGAAATGGAACGGTTTATCTGACGTCCAAAAGGGCTTGTCATTGGCTACCGGGCTAAGAGTGTTTTTTTTTTAATCTTATGGGACTTAACTGCTAAGGTCGTCAGTCTCTAAGCTTACACACTACTTAACCTAAATTATCCTAAGGACAAACACACACATCGATGCGCGAGGGAGGACTGGAAACTCTGCCGGGACCAGCCGCACAGTCCACGACTGCAGCGCCTAAGACCACTCGGCTAATCCCGCGCGGCTAAGAGTGTGTTGTATTCTGCATAGTTGTCAAAGATAGGGTGTCTGGGAAACCTGCTTCTCGGATCGCTAGACAACAATTCAAGCAAATCGTATTAAAGAGTTTTATTACAAAAGGAAATGATTAGAATACTTAACTTTGAGAAATACAGATGTGCGGCGAGCAAAGGGCGACTGACAAAATAAACAATGTTCTTCAGTATATACAATTCCTAAGTCGCTGGGCTCAATGCCTAATTTCAATGCGAAGTGGTCGCGACCAGTCGGGAGCGGCGCTTATGTTCTCTTCGCCTAGAGGCCGCTGCTGTCGCGTTGTCGTCCTAGAGAGGTGTCGGTCAGCGTGCTATTGGCCGACGCCTTCTTCGCGACCCTATCTGCTCTAATGTTCCCGACTGGCGATGCCGGCGCTTGACTTTACGCCGTAACACAACGCATTTCTGAAACAGTTAAGTGTGTGCATGCTGCCGTGGTTCAAGTATGCTGTGCCCGGCAACATGGGGCTAACCAAAGCCGAAACTGAGGAAACTGTGTAACACCAAGAGCTACAGATGAGAGGGGTGAACGACGGCTGCGGAGATGTGAACGAGCGGTTAGACGTGCATCTGTTGAGCAACTGACCACCTGGATGAACCAAGGAGCTACCAACAAGGTCACTTTAAGGACTGTTCAGCAGAAGTTGCTGCATATGGGCCTCCGCAGCAGGCGTCTGGTTCAGGCACCCGTCCTGACTGTTGTTCATGCGCAACGAAGGTTGGAATTTGCAATCCAGTACAGCAACTGGACGTCCACCGACTGGCGACAGGTGGCCTTTTCAGATAAATCATGTTTTATGCTCCATCGGACAGATGGCCGTTCCCGGACTGAAACACCCTGCAACAATTGTCGGAAGGGTCCAGGCCGCTGGAGCGAACTTTATGGTCTGGGGAAAGTTCTCATGGCATTCTATGGGTGATCTCGGCGTTCTGGAAGGCACAGTGGGCAAACACAAGCGTGCCTCCATCGTTGGGGACTATGTGCAACCCTACATGCTGTTTGTATTCCCTCGGCACGATAGCATCTGCCGGCAGTACAATGCAACGTATCATACAGCTCGCAGCGTACATGCGAAGAGCATCAGGATGAGTTTACCGTCAAACTGCCTGGGTTTAATTCCAATAAGTGAATCTGTGGGACCACCTCTATCGGCTGTTTGTGACATGGATCCTCAACCGAGAAACCTAGCGCAGCTCTGGAGCCGGCACGGCTCCATATCCGTGTCGGTACCTTCCAGAACCCATTCCTGCACATCTCGATATGGGTTTTAGAAATATTGACTGTGTAAACGTGAGTGCGTTACGTATTTGAATAGCTCTCGACATAAATAATGGATGTTGCGTTACTTCAAGCTATTAACGGGAGGTTTACTATCTTTGGCCCGAAAAAAGCATGTTCTTTGAGAATTTTTTTCTCGGGATGTGTTAGATATCAATGTCAAATTTAGTCAAAATGTTTATTGATATTTCCTCTACGAACTGGAATTTTTTCGACAGGAAATGTCGAAGAGCAAAGGCGGAAGTGCCATCGGAACGAAACAAAATTTCGATGTAGACCTCCACGCGCGGTATGTCACAGGTCAGCCGGCTCGCCTGAAATCAAAATTGGGTTGACGTTAGAGAAATATATAAGATTCCTTAGGAGTTGTACCTCGCTTAAGTTATTTGGACCATAGGAAACAAAATGGCGGCCATTTGAAAAAAAAGGGTTTTTTCATCGATTTTTCGAATTCGTCGGCCAAGTAAAAATATTTATAGTAGATGGATCAGATTAAAGTGGTACAACTCCTAGACAATTTAGTTCGCTTCGTCGGAAACAAAGAATCATACCAATTGGTTCAGTAGATTTGAAGTTACCATACCGCGCGATAAAGAAAACGTCATTTCAAGAAAAACGCATTTGAAGTTTTGACTACACATAAATGCAATATTATGGGACGTACGTTCAATCTGCTAGTCCGGATCCATAAACTAGTCCTTCCTCACAGAGGGCGTTCTGCTCGATCTGGGACATCCTGCGCTGCTCCAGAGCCGCTCGCACATCCGATGACAAGCGGTTTTCGGCCGCTTGAATCCTGTGGTCGTCCGAATGCTTGGCGAACTGCACCGTATAGAGTCCCAGGGCGACGTCCATCGTTATCATGGTATTCAGAATTGGTGAATACCCTTCGTTGAAGCTGCTCACTGCCAGGAATGTCGCAATCTCCACAGTCTTCGCACCAGAATGCAAATGCTTGGGGCTAACTTCCAAACACACGCGTTCAAACTTTCATTTGAATTTTGTGTGTTTCCTCCCAAGCACCGGTACAATAACTTGTTCTCCGAAAGAAAAAAAACTGGTGCGCGAGAAAGGCCGATTTCAGGCAGGTGCATTTCTTTTGTTCAACCGCGAATAACAAACATTTCCGTCCCGTATTCGGAAAAACCGTTTCAGAGATGGGTTCTAAACACATTTATGGATCCAAAAATGCAATTTTAAAAAATCGATTTTTTGAACCAAAAGATAGTAAACCTCCTCTTAACTCATGATAAGGAATAATAATACAGTGATTTTGTTACAGGTATGTAGTGTACGACAACCTTTTTACGGTAACCTCAACAATTAGCCTTCGTCATTGCGATGCGCTTCCTCTGTTACTTCAATTAATTAAATGTGATTCCGACTACAGAACAGTGGAGATCAAGGTAATTCTCCCCCACTCCCTCTCCCTCGTGATATCACCACCATATCTAATGTGAATTACATCGAACAGCTCTAATGCGGTATGCCCTCTGGGAAAGGTAACCTCGACAGAATTCTCATATTCTAATGTTCACAACGTTAACGTACCTATAAGAAAGTAGACCCTTGACATTGTTTTCGATGACGTTATACTCTGTTGGATATTGGCACCGCACATTTACCTCTTAATCCCACGATTCGGACTTCTTGCAGAAGCTTTCTACCGAGAACTGGCTGCACACTGCGCCTCTTGGTACAATGTAAACCTATATCGTATTCGTCGCAGGTGACGCCTGACATTTGCGTCCTCGCATTCGTAGCACGTTCGAGGGCTCTCGCTGTAGCGTCAAGGGGTTTTTCACATCAGACCTACCAGCTATGTGACTAACACTCAGGGACAATGTACGGCTATTGTCAATACAAAGCGACAGGCGAAATTGGCGGCAATCTGCCAGATATAACGGCAGAGGTGATGCACACACCTGGGTGCGAGGTCAGTTAACGTAAAAAATTATTAACTGATGCTGTGTTAGACGATACTGCTATACCCAGTAATTAAATGTACACTAGCATAAAGTCTTGCTTAGTATTTTGACTGACACTAGCTTTGTAAAAACGTAATAAAAAGTAGACAGTATCACTGCTTCTGAGATTCGGTGTTCCGATAAGCCCACGAGATCTCAATGACGCGGATCTATTTTATTTTCCACACACCACTAGCAGGAATGATATTCAACCGTGCAAGAGCAGAATTTAATCACGGCAAACGTTTGGTTTCAGAAACTTCCTGGCAGATTAAAACTGTGTGCCGGACCGAGACTCGAACTCGGGACCTTTGCCTTTCGCGGGCAAGTGCTCTACCATCTGAGCTACCCAAGCACGACTCACGACTCCTCCTCACATCTTCAATTCTGCCAGTACCTCGTCTCCTAAATTCCGAACTTCACAGAAGCTCTTCTGCGCACCTTGCAGAACTAGTACCCCTGGAAGAGCTTCTGTGAAGTTTAGACAGTAGGAGACGAGATACTGGCAGAATTGGAGCTGTGAAGGCGGTAAGTGCTCGGGTTCGTAATCCGAAGGTCGCCGGATCGAATCTCGCGCCATGCAACATTTTTTTTTTTTTTAGTATTTGTTTTTTGTAATTCAAATGTTTATATATACACACACGCACACACACATATATATATATATATAATTCCCGGCAATCAGTTGCAACAATTATGCAAGTCGTTATGAAAGTCGTTTCTCGTGGAAAAACTGGCGACTTCGAACATCATTATGTTTTCCGCAAACAAAGTTGTATTTCACAAATGTTATTAATTGTCTTCATAATGTTAACCACGTATAGTTAACGGAAGACGTAGAAACGATATTCCGAAACGAATACGTATAGCGTAAGTCAAACGTTCGAATTAGAACAGAGACCCCACGAACACAAATTTGCTGTGGCAGGTATGAAATATAAACTCCGGTACTCGCTCGTTACACTTGAAGGACAGATGTTGAATGGGCCGAAACGAGCAGCCACATAACAGCGAAGTTGCCTGCTAACATCGAAAGAAGGTAGATGCGGTCCCTAGCGCAACTTATAACATCGTCGAAAATCAGTGCGGACGGAAGAGCTTTGGTACACCCTGTTAAACAAACGGAAAAATGGAGGCGGTACAATTGGAGAGCGATCCACCTTCACCAACATGCATAAGCAATTCATTAATAGTTTTTATATTACAAAAAAACTAATAAAATGGCATGGCGCGAGATTCGATTCGGCGACCTTCGGATTACGAACTCGAGCGCTTACCGCTGCGCCACGACGCTGTAGAAAAGTATTAATCGTAGAGAGTATTTCACCGCAACGGTTCCTTTTAACTGTCGATTTTCTCGACAACGGCTGAGAAGTGCATCTTGGTGCTTTGCCACATTACACCTCTGGCCATGAGCTTTTATTATGCGCAGTATGAATCGAATCTGAATTTCACAATTGGCGGCCTCCCCTTGTACGTCTGTGTCCAATTTCCATCCAGGTCCACTGCAACGTGTCCGGAGGAATGGTGCCGATGACTTCCACAACCGAGTACAGAGGTCTTGAAGGTCTCGCACTGCGGTGGCGAACACCTTGCCTCTCATGTAGCCCCAGAGAAAAAAATTCAATGGTGTGATGTCAGGAGAACGTAGAGGCCAATTCACGGGTCCATCATCCGGTCTATTAGGTTAAGCGTTTCACATGCAAATCCATATCGCCGTTACCTATCATCGGTCTTTATGGCCTGCAGAATCATGCACCTTGCACGAGTACAGACGAAAACGCTTTTTGAGGACCATGTGAATAGTTGCACGTGACATCTGAAGTTCCTGTGCAGCCTAACGAACTGATTTGAGTGACTGCGTTGGAACGCTTGGCGGACATTCTCAGCAGGTTCTTCAGAGAAATGCCGACCACCTGCATGCCGCTTCAGAATGCTGCCAGTGCCTAGAAATTGACTATGCCATGCTTTTATCCTCTTGGCATCTGGTGCTAGTTTCCTGTAAACAGATCGAACTGCCTTTGCACCATAACAATGGATTTAACCTCTACAGACCAAAGCACAATTTGGCCTTATGCTGATGCCATTTTCGCTCGGACGGACAACAATGAAACAATGAAGACGCGCCAAACGTTGACAAAAGTTAGACAGCAACTTCACGTCCTTCTGCACCCTATGGACAAATCCCACCTGAACAAAAAACGATTTCTTATTCTTAAACCGCCTCAAAAATAGTACATTTCGGTGTAGACACCATGTACTCGTATAAAGGTAACCAAGAGGACTCCTCCAGTAGGAGCCTCGTGGGACTGGAATGCTGACTGCCAGCATGTCTTCACACAGCCATCTGTTAAGAATTGCTGGCGTACTATTCATAATGACTAGTCAGTCGAAACTAGTATAGCCATTAAACAATTTATGTAAGCATAAACGTCATACCTTGTTCGAAATTCTGAAGGTTGCAGGACCAAACATAGGAAAGGAAAGGTAATCTGAAACTTTCACAGAAACCAGACTACAGCTGTAAGAGTCGAAGGACATGAATGAGAAGCAGTACTTGAGAAGGGAGTGAGACACGTTTGTAGCCTATCCTTGATGCTGCAGTAATCTGTACATTAAGCAATCAGTAAGGGAAACCAAGGAGAAATTTGGAAAGGGAATCGAAGTTTAGGGACAAGAAATAAAAAGAAGTTTACCGATCATATTTTGATTCTTTCAGATACGACAAAAGCTTCTGAAGAACAATTGAACTGAATGGATAGCGTATTGAGAAGAGGTTATATGGTGAACATCAACAAAAGTAAAACAATGGTATTGGAATGTAGTTGAAGTGAATCTGGCAATGCGGAGGATATTAGGATAGGAAATGAGACACTAACAGTAGTATACGAGCTGCACTGTTTGGTCAGCAAAATAACTGAGAATCCCAGAGGTGAAAGGGATATAAAGTGCAAAGCTGCAACTTCAAGAAAAGCTTTTCTAAAAAGGGAGTGAATTTAAGGTGCAGTAGTTAAGAAGAGATGAAGAGACGTGCACAGGATAGACTAACATTCCGAACTACGTTAAACCGGTTATGAACTGAAGATCACGTCAACTAGAGATATTTTGCAGAATCGCACTCCACGTAAGGAATCATATCACTAGGAAATATCGACAAATTGCAGTGGTTTTGTGGCGGACTAAGTCAAAAGTTAGAGCAGTTTATCTTTCACTGTTGGACCAAGACCACGGATGCTGCAATACACAGTAGGGGTTACGTTTACGTGCAGGCGGGCTGTGAGCTTTGACGTCACCGTGAACACACTCCCTACGGCGCACTGCATTGAAGCTTACAGACACCTGGCGCACACATATTTAACTCATCGAGTTTTTCCATGTTTTAGTCTATTGTTGTTATTGTTATTATTATTATTATGAAGGTTTATAGTAATCAAACTTTTTTTCCATGATCGGTGAAATGCTAGTGTAAAACCTCTGTAGGATGTCAAAATCTTTCACTATCTCTGAGGTCACGGTTATTTTTATGTGGGAAGAGTCTCACACAGGCTTAAACCACATAGACCTGCAGTACGGAAAAAACCCCTACAATATCATTTTAAACTCTCTTAAATGTATTAACAGATTTTCTGTTCTGGGGAGTTACGTTACAACTCTTTTCACTTTTTCAGTTTTTGTCTTTGTCCACTCTCAGTTCACTCACAACCTTTGCATTTTTTCCTTCTTTTTGATAGCTTTCATTCTGTGTCCTTATGAAACATGTTATTGCAAAGTCCTCCATTTCTGCATCCTTCCCATTTATTATATCCTTTAACCTTACAAACACTTTTAGGCCATGATCAATGAAATTGCCGTGGAACTATTGATATTCTCTTTACATTTTCAAAGTGAATTCCATAAAAATTTCAGTTGGCTTCCTCAAAAATTCTCTTGAAACTGTTTCAAGCCAGTTCTTCCCTGAAACATTTAGAGGATCACTTAGTTTACTGTAGAAATGTGGTAACTTGGGGTGTTTGTGTTTATATGTAACATCCTACAATGATGTCTAAGAGCGCAACATTTTCCTTCAAATCTGGAACATCTTCCTCTACGCATTCGGTGCAATTCTCAAAAAATTCTCCCACCTCTGAAACAGTCTCTTCAAGTTCCTTGTTATTGCATTCACCTTCTCGTTGATGATATGTCTTGCTTCTCAGAAGGTGACGGTTCTACAGTCGTATGTCGAGTTTCCGCCAATCTACGAGCATTAACATTTAAAGTGTCAAATTATTTATTCTTGCATGTACTTCATGATAGGATGTCGCTCGCTTTCACAACAGTGGTTGTTTTCACAGTTAACGTTTTGTCTAATAATAATTTCTTCATTAGTTCATAGTATGTTTACCTGTCAAATT
This sequence comes from Schistocerca nitens, assembly GCF_023898315.1. Classification (NCBI taxonomy): domain Eukaryota; kingdom Metazoa; phylum Arthropoda; class Insecta; order Orthoptera; family Acrididae; genus Schistocerca; species Schistocerca nitens. The sequence goes on from NC_064614.1 coordinate 305,674,544, forward strand.
TCTTATTCTTCTTTATAGTATCTTCTTATCTGGCCCGAAAACTTCTCTCATTATTAGGCTCATTACTTTGCACTAATTCGTAGATTGAGAGTTCGAACAGCATCAGTCTTCAACTTGCGTTTCGAAGGACTGTTCAACAGTTCACTTTTCAAATCCCTTTCATAATCTGAATCAGTAGAATGTATTCAACAGACACGAGCATTTTCTACTGAAAACGAATTTGCCCATTTACAGGCATTCATCTATTTTCGTTTCGTCTCATTTTATTTAGTAAATATTTGAAACTTAATCCCCAACTTACTTACATGTCTGCTGTGGTTATTACAAGTGGCGATCGTCCTGAAAACCGTTATTTTTTACTTAAAAACTTACTCTAGAAATTCGTCAACAAATTGGTAGTTATGGTGCAGCTCTGTACTCAATCACCAGTCACTAATAAAAATTCACACTGCCGTAAACAACCTGGTTTACGCTCTTAAACATAATTACAACACACTATGGTATTGCAATTGTGAGCTATTGAGCTCTAGTTGGGTTCACTTTGACGTCAGCAGAGCGGCATGCTACTGCGCATACACCTCGGGATCCGTACCGTGTGTTCTAGTACCCGTGGCCGAGACCTTATCAAGGTGTAAAGTGCATGGCGGAGAGTACATCACAACAATACTATCCATTTTCCTTCCTATTCTATTTGCGTACAAAGTGAGGGAAAAAAATTACTCTCAATATGCTTCATTAAGTACCCCAGTCTCTCTTATCCTCTTCTCATGATCCATATACGATATATACTATTGTGGTAGCGTAACGGTCGCTCAGTCTTTATCCTATACAGGCTCTCTAAATTTACACAATAGAGTTTCGCAAGAAGTACTTTATCTTTCTTCCCAGGACTCCCATTTAATTTACCCAAATTTTTTCTTACACTTATGTATGGGCTATATCGACCGGTTTACGACCCTATGCGCTGTCCCCACCCCACTGATGGGTTTTATCATTTGCGTAGTTCGGCTCTGTTTTAATGTTGACTAAATTCGTCGAGTGAAAGAGGGGACGGCGCAGCTGATGAAGAAAATGTCGCCTATGGCGATCATTCACCAGTAACTGACGCTGTATGACTGCTTCTCGTAATAACTCTTATTCAAAACTCCTTTTTTACAATAGTGACAGCGATTTATTTCTGATACCTATGTACAGTCGGCTCTTGAGGTACCACCTACTGCGTTACCGGGCATTAAATTGTGTCTTCCTACTTTCGCTGTTATACACAAAGTTCCTCATTATACATTCTTCGTTTTTTTTCCTCCGAAGTCCAAAAGCCGCCTCGGAGTATCCCGCCGCCGCGACTCTGGACCTCCATGGAGCGACGTCATCAGCCTCACTGTGTTTGCTCCATGGCGGCCCGCTACTTGCCGCGTCAACGAAAGTCCGCGCCGGTTGCTGGCTCGGTGTTTGAATTATCTGCACATATAAAAACCAAATACTTCCACAGTATTTATGCACGTAACTAACAAATCCTAACCCGCAACTCAATTTTATCATTTAATTAGAAGTTGTGCTAGGCCAGGGGCGATAGATGCCGCATGCAACAGACCACTTGTCGCCTGTTATACCACACCTATCAGTGTGCCTCTGAATTAGTTCGATCTCTATTCTAAAGCGAACCAAATTAAGGACGTCAAACATTGGATCAATACACTAGAATTGGTGACACAAGCGTCTTCACTGCGATTTCCTTTACAGATGCATTGCATCTTCCGAGAACCCTTCTAATAAATCGAAGTCTTCTATTTGCCTTTCATAAAACTAATTTTTTACGCGATCATCCCATTTCATGCCGTTTCTTAGTACCAAACTTAAATATTCATATGGTTCAAATGGCTCTGAGCACTATGGGACTTAACATCTATGGTCATCAGTCCCCTAGAAACTGAGAACTACTTAAACCTAACTAACCTAAGGACATCACACACATCCATGCCCGAGGCATGAATCGAACCTGCGACCGTAAATATTCATATGATATGACATGCTCGAGCTGTTTCCCACTAATCTTATTATCTGATACTGTCTGATTCCTTATCTTTGCCACTACTCCTCGATCAAATCATGTATTTGCGAAGATACTTCGTACGATATTATCTTGATTACTAGTTGATGGTGTGGCACACTGTTGAACGCCTTTTGGAATGCTATGAAGACGGAATATATATGTCACCCTCCTCCATTGTTTGCAAAATATTACGTGTGATAAGCGCAAGCTGTGTTTCACACAAGTCGTTTTCCCTACGTCAGCACCGATTCTTTCAGAGAAGCTCGGTTTTCTCTATGACCATTGTAGTGGACTGTTAAGGCAGCCAGTCCACAGTGAAGTAGCCGAAAGGGCACGCGTACACACACGCCGTCTGGCGTTAAGTCTGGAACAGGATTCGTAATGAATGTGATAAAGAAAAGAACGTAGCTACTAGAACACTTAACTTTTATATTGTCCTTTGGTATACAGCATTCTGGATGATACAAGTGAGACTCTATCTTGAGGTACATGCAATGGTACAAATGGCGCCTTGCTAGGTCGTAGCCATTAACTTAGCTGAAGGCTATTCTAACTGTCTCTCGGCAAATGAGAGAAAGGCATCGTCAGTGTAGTCGCTAGCAACGTCGTCGTACAACTGGGGCGAGTGCTCGTACGTCTCTCGAGACCTGCCGTGTGGTGGCGCTCGGTCTGCGATCCTGACAGTGGCGACACGCGGGTCCGACATGTACTAATGGACCGCGGCCGATTTAAGCTACCACCTAGCAAGTGTGGTGTCTAGCGGTGACACCACAACCATCATAATGTTTGAGCGTAGAACATTCTCTGGGATTCTGCAACAGATTATCTGCGATATTTCACTGATTCCGTGGGGTATCCTATCTTTTACCGTGAACTGGAATGATCTGCACTCTTTTCCGGTCACACCTGACTATTCGCTGTGCATGATTTTCTCGATTATGTTAGTAAAGAAGCCTTTTATGCAGCGTATTCAGTGCGCACACTAACCAGAGACTAGGGTAGCGCCTTCAACTATTAATCAAAACGTTCTGGGTCCAAGGTTCCAAAACAGTCACTGTTAAATTTTGAATCACACGAATGACACCCTTGTAAAAATGAGCGGAGGGGTGGACAGTGGTTTAGGGAACCCTCCTATCCTCGGGGTGGGATACTACCCCTTATAGGCGGAAAAATCAGCAATGATCAAAGGCATGAGGATGCAGTAAGCAACGGAAATCACTGCATTAAAGACATAGGACATGAGACCAATAACTGAAAAAGCGTCATGATTCCGGACTAGTCACCCATTCGGATCTCCGGAAGAGGACCACCAAGGGAGGGGTGAATATGACAAAAAGGCTGAATAATCAATGAAAAGGTAACGTTCGGAATATCAGAAGTTTGAACGTGGTAGGAAAGCTAGAAAATCTGAAAAGCGAAATGCTAAGGCTCAATCTAGGTATTTTGGGGATCAGTGAAGTGAAATGGTAAGAAGGCAAGGATTTCTGGTCAGAGTAGTACAGGGTAATATGAACAGCAGCAGAAATGTTGTAATGGGAGTTGGATTCGTCAAGATTAAGAAAGTGTGGCAGATAGTGAGTTACTGCCAACAGTTCAGAGGTAGATTTAGTCTCATCAGAATTGATAGCAAACCAATACCGACAAAAATAGTTCAGGTACGCATTCCGACGTCACAAGCAGAATACGGAGACAGAGAAAGTATATGAGGATACTGAACGCATGAGAAATGAAAATCTGATAATTACGTGGAAATGGAATGTTGAAGCAGGGGAAGGAGCAGAATAAAGAATTACGGGAGAATGTGATTTCGATAGCAATAATGACAGGTGAGAAAGTCTAATTAAGTTCTGCTATCAGTTTAATCTAGTAATAGCGAATATACTGTTCAAAAAATAAAGAGGGGGAGGTTGTTGTTGTTGTTGTCTTCAGTCCAAAGACAGGTTTGATGCAGCCCTCCATGCTACTCTATCCTGTGCAAACCACTTCATCTCCGAATAACTATTGCAACCCACATTTTTCTGAATCTGCTTAAGGTATTCTTCACTTGGTCTCCCACTACGATTTTTGCCCCCAAACTTCCCTCCAATACTAAACTGGTGATCCTTTGATGTCTCAGGATGTGTTCAATCAATCGATCCTTCCTTTTGATCAAGTTGTGCCGCAAATTTCTTGTCTCCCCAATTCTATTCAGTACTTCCTCATTAGTTACGTGATCGACCCATCTAAACTTCAACATTCTTCTTTATCACTACATTTCGAAAGCTTATATCCTTTTTTTGCCTAAACTGCTTATCGTCCATGTCTCTCTTCCATACATTGCTACACTCCAGAACAATACTTTCAGAAAGTCTTCCTAATACTTAAATCTGTATTCGATGTTAACAAATGTCTCTTTTTCAAAAATGCTTTTCTTGCCATTGCCAGCCTACATTTCATAGCCTCTTTACTTCGCCCATCATCATTTATTTCTCTGCTCAAATAGCAAAACTGATCTACTACTTTAAGTGTCTCGTTTTCTAATCTGATTCCCGTAGCATCACCTTATCGTCCTTGTTTTGTTTTTGTTGGTGTTCATCTTACATCCTCCTTTCAAGACACTGTCCATTCCGTTCGACTGCTCTTCCAAGTCCTTTGCTGTCTCTGACAGAATAACAATGTCATCGGCAAACCGCAAAGTTTATATTTCTACACCCTTAGCTTTAATTCCTACTCCAAATTCAATGCACATACTGAATAACATCTGGGATAGGCTAGAGCCCAGTCTCACTCCTTTCTCAACCACTGCTTCCCTTTCATACCTCTCGACTCTTACAACTTCCCTCTGGTTTCTGTACAAGTTGTAAATAGCCTTTCGCTCCCAGTATTTTACTCCTGCTACCTTCAGAATTTCAAAGAGAATATTCCAGTCAACACTGTCAAAAGCTTTCTCTAAGTCTAAAAATGCTATAAATGTAGGTTTGCCTCTTCTTAACCCATCTTGTAAGATACGTCGTAGGGTCAGCATTGCCTCACGTATACCTACATTTCTCCGGAATCGAAACTGATCTCCCCCGAGGTTTGCTTCTACCAGATTTTCCATTCTTCTGTATAGAATTCGAGTTAGTATTTTGCAGCCACGACTTATTAAATTGACAATTCGGTAATTTTCTCACCATCCAGCAACAGATTCCTTTGGAATTGGAATTACCACATTCTTCTTGAAGTCCTTGGGCATGTTGCCTGTCTAATACATCTTGCATATCAGGTGGAAGAGTTTATCATGTCTGGCTCTCCCAAGGTTATTAGCAGTTCTGAAAGAATATCGCCAACTCTTGTGACCTTGTTTCGACTTAGGTCTTTCAGAGATCTGTCAAATTCCTCTCTCAGTATCATATTTCCCATCTCATCTTCATCTACGTCCACTTCCCTTTCTATAACATAGCCCTCAATTTCATCCCCCCTATATACAGGGTGAGTCACTAACTATTGCAACCAAGAATAACTCCAAAAGTATGATAGTAGCTGAAAAGTTTGTGGCACAAAAGTTGCATGGGACAACAGGGGCCATAATATGACGATGGTTTTTTGTTTCTAGGTGGGGTCGCTTCAGAGATATGAAGGTCAACTTTGTTTTTCTAAATGGGATGCTATAGTTTGGTACTTATTTTCTGATAGCGGATATAGAGACGAATCCAGTTATGTGTAACAGTAAAGTCTTTGAAGGTCAACGAAGGTCACAAAGGTGGCATGAACATCTATTTACAGAAGGTGTTCGAAGCGATGACCATTGGTATCAATGCAGTGTTGCAATCTTCTTATCATGTATTGAGTGGTATCCCTTGTCACATCGGCACTTATCGAAGCACATGCTCTGACAATTCTCTCTTGTATATCTTAGAGTGTAGTTGGAACGTCTTTATAAAGAATGTCTTTTGCGAATCCCCAGAAGAAAAAATCCAGAGGCGTCAAGTCTGGCGAACGAAGCGGTCACGACACATCTCCTTCGCGTCCAATCCAAATATCTGGGAATTGTCTCTGCAACTCATTTCTAGCCATCAGCGAAAAAAATGCCGGACACCTATCGTGTTGATAACACATTTGTTCCTTGTTCCTAAAGGTATTTCTTCCAATAACAGACCTAATCTTTCTTGCATGAATGTGGTGTACTTCCTACCATTTAGATTTCCTTCGATTAAATAGGGTCCGGAACCCCAAACCGTACATTACCCGTCCATGGTTTTTGGTGTGCAACTTGTCGCAGCCAAAATGGATTTTCAGTTGCCCAATAATGAATTTTATGTAAATTAACATTTCCATGGTTCGTGAATGTAGCCTCGTCAGTAAATAAAATCAAATTAATAGATGTGTCATCCCTCTGAATCTGAAGTTGCGGTGCATACAATCCGTACCAGTCAATTCTTGGTGGAGACTGATATGGTAAGGATGATATTTATGGCGATGCAGAACTCGAACAACATTACTCTCGCTCATGCCAGATTCCCTTGCGATTTGACGCGAACTAACACAAGGATCTAGAACCACAGTGACAAGAGTACCAATTTACGTTTCCTCATTAGTAACTTTCCTTTGTTGGATATGTTTCCGATGCGTTAACGGTCCAGTGGTTCTCAATTTAACTTACACACATTTAAATGTACGACGTGTAGGGTGAGTACGTTGATGATATCTTTCAGCGTATAGGCCTCTAGATCTCAATGAATTTCGTTGGAATTCTCCATAAATGAGAAGCATATCGACTTGTCCTTCGAAGGAATACATCATTCACGATCCCTTAATTTAACGATATTAGCCTTAGCGGTCCTATTACTGTTGTATATCGAAATCGTCAAATGGTGTTTACGTGTCAATGGCACGTTAGATGGAAACGCCGTATTCGGCGAATATTTACTATTTCCACGATATACGAGAGAGAATTATCAGAGCATGTGGTTCAAATGGCTCTGAGCACTATGGGACTTAACATCGGGGTCATCAGTCCCCTAGAACTTAGAACTACTTAAACCTAACAAACCTAAGGACATCACACACATCCATGCCCGAGGCAGGATTCGAACCTGCGACTGTAGCAGTCGCGCGGTGCCGGACTGAAGCATCTAGAACCGTTCAGCCACAGCGGCCGGCTATCAGAGCATGTGCTTCGATAAGTGCCGAAGTGATAAGGAATACCACTCAGTCCATGATAAGAAGATTGCAGCACTGACACCAATGGTCATCACTTCGAACACCTTCTATAAATGGACGTTCATGCCATCTTTTTGACCTTCGTTGACCTTCAAAGACCTTACTGTTGCACATCATTGGATTCGTCTCGATAGCCGCTATCAGAAAGTAAGTACCAAACTATAGCATCCAATTTAAAAAAAATAAGTTGACATTCATATCTCTGACATGAGCCCACCTAGCAACAAAAAAATCAACGTCATATTATGGCCCCCGTTGTCCCATACAACATTTGTCCCACAAACGTTTCAGCCACTCTCATACTTTCGGAATTATTCTGCCGCGCGGAGTGGCCGCGCGGTTTAAGGCGCCATGTCACGGACTGCGCGGCCCCTCCCGCCGGAGGTTCTAGTCCTCTCTCGAGCATGGGTGTACGAGATGTTCTTAGCATAAGTTAGTTTAAGTAGTGTGTAAGACTAAGGGCCAGTGACCTCAGCAGTTTGGTCCTATAGGAATTCACACACATTTGAACATTTGGAGTTATTCTAGGTGGCAATAGTTAGTGACTCACCCTGTAGATCCTCTATGTACTCCATCTACGATTCAGTTTTCCCTTCTTTGCTTAGAACTTATTTTCCATCTGAGCTGTTGATATTCATACAGCTGCTTCTATTTTCTCCAAAGGCCTCTTTAATTTTCCTGTAGGCGGTATCTATCTTTCTCCTAGTGAAATGTGCTTCTAAATCGTTACATTTGTCCTCCTGCTTAGCCATTTTGCACTTCCTGTCACTCTTATTTTTAAACGCTTTTATTCCCTTTGGCCCGCTTCATTTGCTGCATTTTTAAATTTTCTCATTTCATCACTTAAATTCAATATCTTCTCTGTTATCCAAGCATTTCTACAATGGTTTTTCTTTTTACCTCTTTGATCCTCTGCTGTCTTCACTATTTCGTCTCTTAAAGCTACCCATTCGTCTTCTACTGCATTCCTTTCCCCTGCTCTGGTTAATTGTCGCCTAACTCTCCCTACGAAGTACTCTACAACCTCTGGTTCTCTCAGTTTATCCAGGTCTCAGCGCTTTGAATTCCTATCTTTTTGTAGTTAGTTCAGTTTTAATAAAGTTCGTAACTAACAGATTGTGGTCAGAGGCCACATCTGCCCCTGGAAATGTCTTATAATTTAAAATCTGGTCCAGAAATACCTGTCATGCCATTATATAATCAATCTGAAGTCTTCTACGTATAGAGCCTTCTTCCATGATTCGTAAACCAAATGCTCTGTGCAAAATTCTACCAGGCGACTTCCTCTTTCATTTCTTTCCCCCAATCCATATTCACTTACTATTTTTCCTTCTCTTCCTTTTCCTACTATCGAATTCCAGTCCCCCATCACAACTGAATGTTCATCTACATTAACTGTCTGAATGATTTAATCTCTTCATGAATTTCTTCAGTTTCTTCATCATCTGCAGAGCTAGTTGGCACGTAAACTTGTACTACTGTACTAGGTGTTGGCTTCATGTCTATCTTGGTTGCGATAATACGTTCACTATACTGTTCAAAGTAAATTACCCGTATTCCTACTTTCTTATTCATTATTAAACCTACTCCTGCACTGCCCCTATTTGACTTTGTAATTTTAACTCTGTATTCACCTGACAGAAGTTTTATTCCTCCTGCCAACGAACTTCTCTAATTTCCACTATATCCAACTGCTGCCTATCCATTTCCCTTTTTAAATTTTTTAATCTACCATCCCGATTAAGGGATCTAACATTCCACGCTCAGTTCTATAGAATGCCAGTTTTGTTTCTCCTGATAACGACAACCTCTTAAGTAGTCCTCACCCGGGGATCCAAATGGGGCACTATTTTACCTCCAGAATATTTTCCCAAGAAGAATCCATCACCACTTAACCATATAGTACAGCTGAATGCCCTCGTGAAAAATTACGGCTGTCGTCGAAGTCGTTCGAAGTACCAGCACAGCAAGAGGACGTATAAGTGGTAAAATCCAAGAAACACAGGAAGATTCCAGCTGAATTACATTATTGGCAAAAGGAGATTCCGAAATCAGGTATGAGACTGTAAGGCGTACACAGGAGAAGTTGTAGATTCAGATCACTATTTGGAAACGATGAAGAGTAAATGGAAGCTTAAGAGAATCGTCCGGAAGAAACTCTGTGAAAAAAGTGGGTTATTTGAAGTACTATGGAATGATAGAGTGCTTATAAAATTCCTTAGTCTGTAGATATTGTGGTAATGACTACCGCAATATCCAGTTCAGTTGAAGAGGAGTCTAAATCTCTAAAAAGGGCAATCGCAGAATTTGCACAGACAAACATACATAAAAGGAAGGTAACAGCGAAGATACGTTGGTTAACAGAAGAAATACTTCAGTTGATCGACGAAAGAAGGAAATACAAAAATGTTCAGGAAAGTACCGGAATACAGCATTATAACTCACTTAGGAATGAAATAAACGGGAAGTGTAGAAAAGCCGAGACCAAACGGCTGTTGGAAAAATGCAAACGAAACGAAAAAGAAATGGTCGTCAGAAAGACTGATACAGCATATAGAAAGGTCAAAACAACGTTTTTGAAATTAAAAGTAAACGCGTCAACATTAAGAGCGGAAAAGAAATTTCACTGTTGAACGCAGAGAAGGGAGCGAGTAAACTGCAAAAGTACACTGAAGGGCTCTATGAAGAGGAGGAAGTCTTAATGGATCCATTTCTAGACTCAGTGTTTAATCGAGCTTTGGGAGATCTGAGATCAAATTCCTTAGGAATACCTAAGATCATTGAGGGATATGTCAACCAAACGACTATTCAAGATGATTTCTAGAATCTTGCGAAACACCATGATAAATTCGAAAAATTATCTTACAGAAAATCCCGAAACGGTAGAACTATGCTACAATCACATTAACAGCTCATGCATCCTAGTTGCTGACAAGAACGACATATAAAAGAATCGGAAAAAATAGACTGTTAAGTGATCTATTTCGCTGATAAAGTAACTAGAGAGGCAGTTATGACATTGCACTTGATTATGGAAGTAGGACTTAAGAAAAATCAAGACGCGTTCATAGCTTTTGTTGACTTAAAAAAAGCGGTGACAATGAAAAATGACGCAAGATGTTCGAAAGTATCTGGAAAATGAGTGTCAGCTGTAGCGAAAGACGGTAAGAGGGGAAGAAATGGAAGACCAAGAACGAAGTGTTTGGATTAGAAAAAGTGTAAGACAGGGATGTAGTCTTTCGCTCATACTGTTTAACCTACACATCGAAGAAGCAATGACGAAAATAAATTGAAGATACAGGATTGAGGCTTAAAGCCAGGGAGAAAAGATATCAGTGATAAGATTCGCTGATGACATTGCTATTCTCGGTGAAAACGAGGAACAATTGCTGGATCTAAAAATGGCTCTGAGCACTATGGGACTCAACTGCTGTGGTTATCAGTCCCCTAGAACTTAGAACTACTTAAACCTAACTAACCTAAGGACATCACACACATCCATGCCCGAGGCAGGATTCGAACCTGCGACCGTAGCAGTCCCACGGTTCCGGACTGCGCGCCTAGAACCGCGAGACCACAGCGGCCGGCAATTGCTGGATCTGCTGAATGGAATGAACAGTCATATGAATACACAGTGCGGCTTGAGAGTAAACCGAAGAAGGTAATGAGAAGTAGCAGAAATGAGATTAACGATAAACTTAACATCATAATTGGGGACAACGAAGTGAAGTAATTCTGCTACATTGGAAGCAAAACAACACCTCACGAAGGAACCAAGGAGGTCATAAAAACAGACTAGCAAACGAAAATAGAGCGTTCGTAGCAAAAGGAAGTCTGCTAGTATCAAATATGGGCCCTTAATAGAGCAAGAAATTTCTGAGAATGTATGGTTGGAAGTGATGTATGGACTGTGCGTAAATCGAAAAAGAAGAAAATAAACGTATAAGGGCGTTGAAATATAGATAAGATAAAAAAAATGGGGATTTCTCTGGAGAATCATCGAGGAGAGAAACATGAGAGAAACATAAATAACAGACAGGATGATCGGACATGTTAAAAAAGGAATAACATCCGTGGTGAAGGAACTTTGGAGGGAAAAACTGTAGGGGAGACAGCGACTGGATTATATCCAAGAAATAACTGGAGACCTTCGCTGCAACTACTACTCTGAGATGAAGAGAATGGCAAAGCAAGGGAGTTCGTCTCGAGTGCGTCAAAACAGTCACCGGCCGCTGTGGCCGAGCGGTTCTAGGCGCTTCAGTCTGGAACCGCGCGACCGCTACGGTCGCAGGTTCGAATCCTGCCTCGGGCATGGATGTGTGTGATGTCCTTAGGTTAGTTAGGTTTAAGTAGTTCTAAGTTCTAGGGGACTGATGACCTCAGATGTTAAGTCGCATAGTGCTCAGAGCCATTTGAACCATTCAAAACAGTCAAAAGACTAGTGATAAAAGGTTATGTCTACGAAGGGTCAGATGACTCAGTATTCAAGTTGTTTTCTCTTAATGTGAGTTGATTTCGACAACCTTTCGCCTTTACTTGATTTCATTTTCAGAAAGAGAATGATAGTTTGGCTATCGGTTTATAAAGTTGTGTGTTTGGCGCCACGCGTTTTATTTGCTTGCTGAATTTGATGACATAGAGGCCTTACATTCTCATCGAATTACTGTGATTTCGCTTTGGCTCCTAGAGAGTAACTCTTAAATGAGTGACCATTTTTGCAGTAGACCATTACATTACATGCGCATAAACTTATGATAGCTCCAACTATTGTGTTTCACAGATCAGAAACGGTACTGTTATTACACGAATCACTCACTCCCCCCCCCCTCTCCCCCCCCCCCCAAACACACATACATACACACATACACTATGTGATGAAAAGTATCCGGACACCATCAAAAACATATGTTTTTCATATTAGGTGCATTGCGTTGCCACCTTCTGGCAAGTACTCCGTATCAGTGACCTCAGTAGTCATTAGACATCGTGAGAGAGCAGAATGGGGCGCTCCGCGGAACTCACGGGCTTCGAACGAGGTCAGGTGATCGGGTGTCAATTGTTTCATACATCTGTACGCGAGATTTCGACACTCCTAAACATCCCTAGGTCCACTGTTCCGATGTGATAGTGATGTGGAAACGTGAAGGGACAAGTACAGCACAAAAGCGTACAGGCCAACCTCGTCTGTTGACTGACAGAGACCGCCGACAGTTGAAGAGGGTCATAATGTGTAATAGGCAGACATCTATCCAGACCATCACACAGGAATTCCAAACTGCATCAGGATCCACTGCAAGTACTATGACAGTTAGGCAGGAGGTGATAAAACTTGTATTTCATGGTCGAGCAGCTGCTCATAAGCCACACATCACGCCGGTAAATGCCAAACGACGCCTCGCTTGGTGTAAGGAGTCTACACAACGGACGATCGAACAGTGGAAAATCGTTGTGTGGAGTGACGAATCACGGTACACAATGTGGCGATCCGATGACAGGGTATGGGTATGGCGAATTCCCAGTGAACGTCATCTGCCAGCGAGTGTAGTGCCTACAGTAAAATTCGGAGTCGGTGTGTTATGGTGTGGTCGTGTTTTTCATGGAGGGGGCTTGCACCCCTTGTTGTTTTGCATGGCACTATCACAGCGCATGCCTACATTGATGCTTTAAGCACTTTCTTGCTTCCCACTGCTGAAGAGCAATTCGGGAATGGCGATTGCACCTTCAACACGATCGAGCACCTGTTCATAATGCACAGCCTGTGGCGGAGTGGTTACACGACAATAACATCCCTGCAATGGACTAGCCTTCACAGAGTCCTGACCTGAATCCTATAGAACGCCTTTGGGATGTTTTGGAACGCCATCTTCGTGCCAGGCCTCACCGACCGACATCGATACCTCTCCTCGGTGCAGCACTCCGTGAAGAATGGGCTGCCATTCTCCAAGAAACCTTCCAGCACCTGGTTGAACGTATGGCTGTGAGAGTGGAAGTCCTCATCAAGGCTATGGGTGGGCCAACACCATATTGAATTCCAGCATTACCGATGGAGGGCGCCACGAACTTGTAAGTCATTTTCAGCCTGGTGTCCGGGTATTTTTGATCATATAGTGTATTTATAAACAATAATCATTACAATTATCTCTCAGAGACGCACGGAACAGAAATGATCGTGGATTATTTACAGACTCAGTTGAAACGATGGTATAAACTGTAGGCTCGATATTATTGTTTATGCTAGGACTGTAATGAAAAACCTAATTCAAAACAAACGGCGATGTGCTGACAAGGCTGATTGGAAATGTACTACAATGTTTTGAGAAATTGTTCGTAAGTACAACTGTTACATCTCGTTGAAAAGTATTAAATATTTGATAATAAAAAACCCCTGTTGCATAAATTTCTCAATAATTCATCATATTAGCAATTTATTGGCCATCAGATTGCCATAGCAACAATTTCATTTTTCATTATTTTAATGTAAAGAAATTTTAAACAGCAGTGAAAATCATTTTTTGAACGCGATCTCCTTTCAGCGTTTGTTACGTAAGCGCTTAACTGGGAAAAAAATTATCTTCATTGTATTATCTGTTGCTATGTTACACAGATTACCATTGCTCTGCGGTTTATTCAGCTGTCTTAAGCCCAGCCGTCTGGGCTGACTGTTTTGCGTAATATTGTTTAGATTTGATAACGAGCCTTTCGCTTCTTTGTACAGTATGTAATAAAAAAACTGTCACTTTTTTTTACAAAGATCGTAGCGCAAGTGGTTCAATGAATTTGTCGGAAATCTCAGTTCGTTCAGGAACTTTTGTCGAAAGCATTTTGTTTTCTTTTGTAAACACATTTCTGACATGGATGACCTCAATTTATCCAGTCCATTCTTATCGCATTTTAAAGGCTTTGTTTGATTTTTTTGTTACTGTTTAATTTTCCTTCGATAGCATGGTTGGTAAGATCTGCGCATTGCCTTGATTCGAGCAGGACAAAGGGAGTAATACTCCGTTTAGGAAGTAAGTAATATATTTGCCTGAAGCGGCTCGGGAACCACGGATGTCCTAAACCATGATGTCCAGAACTGGTTCTGTGCCCAGTTACCAATCAATCAGTCTCTGGCATCTTCGGTATTGCTCCAACTCGCTCCTCAGAAGATTTCCCTCTTATGTCCGATGAGGTGCAGACAGTGCCTATGCTGGTCATTGGGAGCTCCAGCTCAGAGAAATATCAGACACATCGGAAAATAAGGCTTCCCGCGCTGGTGTGTCTCGTCTGGGATGTGGAGAAGGCTCTGCCGGCGGTTATTGAACACACTGTGTGCAATCGTCTGCAAATCGTAGCTCAAGTCGGCACGAATGGCGTTTGCTGCTTGGGTTCTTAGGCCATCCGCGCTTCGATTAGGCGTTTGGCAGAACTGGTAGGGCACCTACCATCTGACACAGGTGCAAGCTCAGCTCGCTCTTTGTAGCATCGTACCCAGAGTCGGTCGCGATCCTCTGGTTTGGAGACGAGCGGGAGGTCTAAACCAGAGATCAGACGATTCTGCTGTGATATCGGTTGCGAATTTTTCGACATCCATCAACTGTAGAGCCCCGCTCAAGAAGCCAGGCGTGCACTACATAAAAGTGGACGAACTGGTATCAAATTAATTAACTGGTCAAATAATTTCCCCCCCCCCCCCATGGTGACGTCAAAGGTGTTTCCCAGCCCACCAGACCTCTGAGAAATCCCTACCCTGCCCCTCCCCTCCCTCACCCACAAAAAAGGGTGAGAAATTCAGATTCTAGCGTGAAAATAGGCGCATTGGGCTACTTCCATTAACCTAACTCCCCCCTCCTCCGTTCATATGACGTCATCCACTCCCCACCACCACCAACCCCGGGAAATGATGGGAAATGGTCAGTCTCTGTCAAACTGCAGGAGAGGAAGGGTAGGTTAGTCTACTTAATTTATTTTTGGTGTGAAACTGAAGTATTGATTGATCCAAATTAATAACTAATCATAAAGATCAGTCCTAATTACACATCAATAGCCGCGCGGGATTAGCCGAGCGGTCTGAGGCGCTGTAGTCATGGACTGTGAGGCTGGTCCCGGCAGAGGTTCGAGTCCTCTCTCGGGCATGGGTGTGTGTGTTTGTCCTTAGGATAATTTAGGTTAAATAGTGTGTAAGCATAGGGACTGATGACCTTAGCATTTAAGTCTCATAAGATTTCACACACATTTGAACATTTTTGAACACATCAATATATATAGTGCTACACTATCACCACCTGAAATCTGCTCAAATATGAAGATGTCACACAAACCTGGCGTTATTCTGCTGCAAAACTCGAAACTAGTAGCAGGCGCACTCGAAATAAATGGCTCTGAGCGCTATGGGACTTAACATCTGTGGTCATCAGTCCCCTAGAACTTAGAACTACTTAAACCTAACTAACCTAAGGACATCACACACATCCATGCCCAAGGCAGGATTCGAACCTGCGACCGTAGCAGTCGCGCGGTTCCGGACAGAGCGCCTAGAACCGCTAGACCACAGCGGCCGGCTGCACTCGAAATAAACAGTAATTCTACATAGAGCGCTCCCTTCACCTAGAACACGAAATAAATAAATAAATATATCTGTAACTCTAACCGGGATGCTCATCTCATCTACGAGTCGAAATAAATGAAACACTGAGAGGGCTTAGCTTACATTTGCTGCTGGAATCAGTGTTGTCAAGGAAACTGTTTTTTACTTCCCTTACTTTTCGAAGCATAATTCTACAATGAGAAATCCACACTAAGTCCACACTGGTATCTAAGCACAGACGGGAAAATCAGAACAATTACATATCTAAAAGTTCATGACATATTTCGAAACCCACAACAGGTCGTGAAAAAAGCGTAGACATACAGGAGATTGGATGCCTAAAAAATCCTCCTAGAATTCGAAGCACTGTCCTATATATGAGAAAAATGGCTGGAATTTTCGAAGTCCTACAAATTCTGGTCTGGAGATACTGTAAAGCCACAACGGTGGGTGGGGGCATTGTCACACCTGTCCGAAACAGAGGAGACTGGTCTACGTGGACGTGTCTCTGAACACTCGAACATAGACGACATCACTTGACTCTCTTACATTATGGAACTTGCCATAGATGCCTTGTTCTGCCCCTTTCTTGTTCGAACCAGTCTGTAGAGACTCCTATGTACCCCACAAAGGTTGGCCTGTGACTCTCTGATGTCATGGAACGTCCCGTGAATGGGGCATACTGATTGGTTCTTATTGAATTTACCCACCTAAATGCTGCTGTTGGTGTGGGAGCACTGTCCGCCACTGTCTACAGACGGACGAATTACAAGAATTTCAGCGGAAAATTGTCTTGTGCAGATCGAAAAATATACGACTGTCATATTACACTGACAGTTAACAAAACTAGTCTACAGGTCAAGAAATATGGAAACTATCGGCCAAGACACTTAGACAATTGCACTGTTCTGCTACTGTCGAGGAAAGCTTGAATTTTTCGGCGTGAAACAGATTTCCATCCAAGCTATATCACCATAAAAAGTTGTACCACCATACCATATCCTGCAGTAAACACACAATTCGTATCCTGCACCACACAAAATCATCACTTCAACATCCTGCATGTAGCTGTCGACCGTCAGACACTCATGCATATACCATCTGCGCACACAGATCTCAAAAACAATCACATGCACCGTATATAGTCGCAGAAGCAGATATCCTCTGCGAAGTCGGTAATCCACCGCAGTCAATGGTCACGAGCCAGCTGCTCTTAGGATGTCAGAAATAAATGGATCAATCTCCAGAGTTCACGATGAGTGATGCACCATCATACATTGATGTATAGATAGTGGCTATTGCTATATTCTCATCTGTACTTTGTCCTTGCGGTATCCCTGGAACGATCCGCGGTTCTATTGATGGTGTGTACGCTGGAGTCCAGTACCGACCTGCATCGTGCTGTTTGAAACTCTAGGTGCACTTCCGTTACTCAGAGCCACCACAAAAGAGAGAGGATTGGAATGGAATGATTTTAATATACCCAAACGAACATGTAATTACCCTCATTCATCCACATGTTTATTGTAATTTCCTCGATTTTACGGATTTCCCATCAGTTTTCACAATTTCATTGGGTTTTCCTCAATTTTACGTATTTTCCATCAATTTTCTCGATTTTATCAGGTTCTTCCGTAATTTCAACGCATTTTACTCAATCACTCGAGTCCAAAACGACGGCTCTCGATGACTTTTCACGTCGACAACACGTCTCATCGCTTCGACCCCATATTCCCCTCTCCTCACACCTAATTTATACGTATCGCATAAAAAGATGAGGAGACGCGTCTGCGCTGGCTGGATGCTTAGTGCCTCTCCGGCGTTGTCCGAATGAGCCTCCAACGCGGACACCCTTGGGCGGTAACCCGCGCCAGGTTGTAGCAACCAGCACGTGTCACACGAGGAGCGCGTGGAGGGATAACAACCGTGTGTACATGGCACCAAACTTTTCATATTACTGGAAGTTAGCTACCAGGTGTCATGACCAGGTGTCATGAGAGACCCATCCTTAATTCTTACACCCCTCCAAGCAGCTTCAACACGATACCACAGTTCATCAAGAGTAGTGACTCGCGCATTGTGACGAGCCAGTTGCTTGGCCACCATTGACCAGACGTTTTCAATTGGTGAGAGATCTGGAGAATGTGCTGGCCAGGGCAGCAGTTGAACATTTTCTGTATCCAGAAAGACCCGTACAGGACCTGCAACATGCGGTCGTGCATTATCCTGCTAAAATGTAGGGTTTCACAGGGATCGTATGAAGGGTCGAGCCACTGGTCGTAACACATCTGAAATGTAACGTCCACTGTTCAAAGTGCAGCCAATACGAACAAGAGGTGACCGAGACGTGTAACCAATGGCACCCCATACCATCACGCCGGATGATACGCCAGTATGGCGATGACGAATACACGCTTCCAATATGCGTTCCCCGCTATGTCACCAAACACGGATGCGACCATCATGATGCTGTAAACAGAACCTGGATTCATCCGAAAAAATGACGTTTTGCCATTCGTGCACCCAACTTCGTCGTTGAGTACACCATCGCAGGCACTCCTGTCTGTGATGCAGCGTCAAGGGTAACCGCAGCCATGGTCTCTGAGCTGATAGTCTATGCTGCTGCAAACGTCGTCGAACTGTTCGTGCAGATGGTTGTTGTCTTGCAAACGTCCCCACCTGTTGACTCAGGGATCGAAACGTGGCTGCACGACCCGTTACAGCCATGCGGATAAGATGCCTGTCATCTGGACTGCTAGGGATACAAGGGCGTTGGATCCAGCACGGCGTTCCGTATTACCCTCCTGAACCCACCGATTCCATATTCTGCTAACAGTCATTGGACCTCGACCAACGCAAGCAGCAATGTCGCGATACGATAAACCGCAATCGTGATAGGCTACAATCCGACCTTTATCAAAGTCGGAAACGTGATGGTACACATTTCTCCTTCTTACACGAGGCATCACAACAACGTTTCACCAGGCCAACTGCTGTTTGTGACTGAGAAATTGGTTGGAAAATTTCCTCATGTCAGCACGTTGTAGGTGTCGCCACCGGCGCCAACCTTGTGTGAATGCTCTGAAAAGCTAATCATTTGCATATCACCGCATATTCTTCCTGTCGGTTAAATTTTGCGTCTGTACCACGTCATCTTCGTGGTGTAGCAATTTTAATGGCCGGTAGTGTATATCGGTATCTAGCGCATATATCAACACATGGCCAAAACGGTATTTTCCGAACGTTAGGACGCGTCCCTCCTTCGTTTGTAATAGCGCTCTATAGTAAACGAAAATCTCGTTAGAAAACGTATTATTTCCTAACTTCCAGTGGGATAATAGGTCTATAATGATATTTCATGCGTCTCAAATATATGTAATAGCTACGCACAAGAGAGTTTATTTACAGACATTAACTTTGAACGCTCTCAAACTGACAATCGGCTGGAACCATGATTGCTTTTTTTATATTATTGTCGTGCTAGTGTTATTTTTTAATAGTTGGACATTTATACGAGCATAAAAGCCATGTTGTGTTGCAACGTCCCCGTAGAAAAATTGTACAAGACTGTGCTTAAACTGACACACAATATTTTTGGCGCAACGCTATCTGACTTTCAGTAATCCCTACAAAAGAATGGCCCTGACTAACATTCACCTATACGTTTCACAAATCACTTACCTCACAAAAATCTTCGCTACTCCAACTACTGCAATACAGCGAGCGCCACTACTGCCAGCTAAATAAAAGATTCAACTACTGAAAGCACTAACTACTGATAGGCATAGTTAGCAAATGAAAGATTTTGGTAGAGAACAAACAATGTATTTACCTCAATAGTGTTCAAAAATGATAATATATATACAGCAGTTCATGACATCCATTCTTACAAATGTACTGTTTCTGATGGACACACGTCCAGATCATCCGCTCTCAAAAATGCGCCATCTCACTTCCCCACATCCACCACTGCTGGCGGCTCACCTCCAACTGCGCAACGCTATGCGCTGTTAACAGCCAACAGCCCAACACTACAATAGCCAACAACAATGCCACAGCCACAGACTGCACACAGCACAGCCAGTGATTTTCATACAGAGCACTACGTGGCATTACCAATATAAAAACCTAAACAGCCTACTTACAAAGCCCCCATGCTCCCCACAAAAAAATGTTACAAATTGTTTTGGGCAGTGCCAATACAGATTTGAAAAATTTTTTCATAATTACAATAACAAAGAAATTAAATGAACATACTTACTGATACAACGTTGGTCAAAAGCTAAAATTTTCTCACAGTCCATAAAGACAGTCCTGATCGTTCATCACAGTAAAATATCAGTGTTTTTCTCAAAGTCTTAGCAGTAAAAGAAAATGTACATGGAAGTAGTGGATTTCCATGCAGTCTTGAAGGAGTAGTGTTGTCCTTCCAATGGAAAGACAGTGCTGACTCTTGACATGCAGACAGGTAATGGGCCGCAACCGAGCAAACCCATAGCAGAGTCAGTAGAAGTTTTGAAGAATACTGGTAGCTAGGTCATCACAGAGCAGACCCACTGTAGTCCTGGTAGAGATTACGGTATTGGTGGGCCACCAGAGGTGCAGACCCATTGCAGTCCTTGTAGAAATAATGGTATTGGCGGGCCATCAAAGATGCAGACCCACTGTAGTCCTTGTACAGTTAATGGTATTGGTGGGCCATCAAAGATGCAGACCCACTATAGTCCTTGTAGAGACGGACATCAGCCATCTATTGCGACTGTGCAGGTGCACGATCACCATCGAAGAGTCTTGCGGAGAATATAGCAAAACCACCACTTGTGCACTCACAAAGTTTTTGGAATTGTCCTTAGAACCAGCAGTGCTGTTAACCAGTCCCTTGCTGAATTATCAACACACGTGCAAACACTAACAGTCCCTACTTCTCACATATTGTCCATATACTATGACCAACAGAAACGTGTGCAGTGAAATGTAACTTACAAGTTACTTAATTTGATGAACTGGTGTCAATTACAATTTTATAACATAAGAATACAATAACAAAGGTACAAAATACATCATTAAAGAACATAACAATACAGATAACATTTGTAGTAAAACAGGCTTTACAAAAGAATAGAAATAAACATGCACATCAGTGTTACAAGAATTATGACATAAGTACATACACAAAGATCAGAATAGCTTTTGAAACATCAGCTTCACACATGAGCATTAAAACAGAACAGAATAAATAATGTCTAAATATCTTTACAAAGAAAATAACATATTATCAGAAAAATTCTACAACGTAAATCTTATTAGCTAAACACATAAAGACAGGAAAAAGACAAATACACAAGGGTACATAAACACATAGCAGAATAACACAGGAGGAAAGGACAGGTTTTGTTTTCAGTGTAACATTTGGTACTGCAGTCCAACCCAAAACTTCATCTTATCTTTCGTCTTATTTCAACATTTGTTTCCACAAAAAAAATCCTATTCAAGCATGCTTTCTGTATTTATATGTTCACATATTTCTTACCTCGTTATTTATTTTCCATTATCTTACCTCATCATTTATTTCCAAGAAAATCCTAACTAAACCTGTTGTCCCTAAACCCTACTTTTTTGTTCATATCCTCTTTCAAAATACTTTTTTGGCCAAACCATTTTCTTATAGCTTCTCAATGCATTTCTACCAATTCATCACAGCTCGTTCTCTCATATATCCTATCCTTTCTTAAGCTAACTTAAATCTACGGAGCTCAGATGGTAAACTAAGGGACAAGGCAATGCAGCAGCACAAAACAATTAACACAAACAGCAATGACAAAAAAATGCAAATTGGCAAAGCAAGCAGCAGGAAATCTAAATTAGCAAAGCAATTGCAATATTACAACTAATATAAGACACTGTGCAGCAAACAAGAAAAATAAATCAGTAGTAAAACTGGCTTAACAGAGTAATACAAAGTCAAATTCAGTAACACTATGCCTGGCAAACAGCAGCAGCAAATGCTATAACTTAT
This sequence comes from Schistocerca nitens, assembly GCF_023898315.1. NCBI lineage: Eukaryota > Metazoa > Arthropoda > Insecta > Orthoptera > Acrididae > Schistocerca > Schistocerca nitens. The sequence continues at coordinate 305,696,357 of NC_064614.1, forward strand.
ACCTAAATATGACAAAGCTCAAGCAGAAAAAATATTACACTAAAGACAACAACGCAGAAAAGGGAAATGTCTATTCACATCTTAATATCTATGTCATTAAAGTGGTGCACCACAAGAAGTTATTCTACCAAAAATTACCAAGTACGTGAAAAGAAAATTCTGTATGCAATTCCTGTTATTAATCTCTTCTTATTGTTCTTTCCATTCCAAGTGCTCCTTTTTCGAAGAATGTGGATCATAAAATTATTATTTAATAGATCTGTTGACAGAAAGTTTTCACATTAGCAAATGCATTTAATTTTATTTCATAAAACCAATGCTGTAACACAGCTGGAAACCAGATATCAAATGAAATAAGCAACTATCTAAAGCGAAGCATAAAAATATAATTCAATAGTCATGTGGCATTTCAGAAGTTAGTAGAAATTCTCTCAACTCTCGTAGAAAGACACTTGTCATAATCAGGTGTGCAGATGTAAGAATATTTCCCATCAGTTCATAAGCATTTCAGTAAGTAGCACAAAGCACATGCTCCACAGTATAATCATATGTTTCCAAGTTTGAGCGTGTCGTATTTGCGATGCTTTCTACAAAGAAATGTCAATAGTGGAGGATAATGGCCTCTTTTTTTTTCTCCACCTGTGCCTCTGAAAGGCACACACTAATGGCTTTTTTCCAGGCGACTGTCACGCAGCTGGGTGCCCACGACACATTACGTGAAGGTGGTCACTTAACTTTCTTACCGAAATATTTACGACAGCAGTGACAGTCTCATATAAAAATTTCCCAGGTCGAGAATTTGCGTTACAAATGTGTAGAAACAAAATCCTATCAATATAACAGAGTCCAAAAAATTTTCGGCGGCATTGTGATACATTCACACATGTACACACATTTCACAACTCTTAAAGTACGATTCTCAGCTTATTGATCATAAACATACCTCAACAGCATAATACACATCGTCATCGCAATAATAACATCATAACAGATCAATCACATCTCAGAATCGTCGCAGCTTCTTTCAATAATTTCAAGACCTTCAATAATGTCATCTACCTCAAACGTACTTCAAAAATCATGATCCCTTACCAAATATATCATTCTAAGCTCTCATAGTATCACAATGGTTCCGAAAAAATATGAACAGTTCACAAAGTACAGACAAAATACAATTTCATAAGTATGAAGTTATCCAGCTGTGTAATTGCGTAAACATGTGTCACTGACTTAGTAAAAAAATTGTTTGTTTCTCTTAGTTAAATGATCAGATAGCTGTGTAATTCTGTGTTACAGAAATATGGTACCGATGTGTAAAGTTGTATAAGCAAATACCATATTAGCTAGGGCTCCTTGTGCTTGCCAAACACATGGTACACAAAGTAAGCGTGTATCCCACTGAGGATTAATGTAATTATACCCTCAGGTGCTACAGATTACAGCAATGGAATGAAATGTATAACGGAAAACTTTCTTTGTAATTCAAAAATCTTGAAAAATAAATGGTTTAAGTACAAAATTAATCACTCAAATGCGTGTCCTGTAGCGCTAAATGTGCGTCTTGCTGTAAGATAATTCTGTGGAACTGTCGTAGTTATCGTCCTCTGTAAGCAAAGTTCTGCTGAAGTCAATGAACGTACCTCATCATAAATGAAAATGAAATGCTTTGCGTATAGATATCGTAGTTATTACGTACCTTACCGTGATCAAGAAAGTACTCTAATGTAACGTATTGTTGTGCTACGAAAAAGGCTGTCTCATTGTAGCTACACCACAAAAGTTACTACTAAAACATGTTTTACTTTCCAGAATAATACAGAAAAACTGTGCAGATATAAAACAGATACAGCGCAAAAGCAATAATATAAATTGTGTCACTCATTAGTAGCGTCGTGATATAATCGTGTAGCTGTCAAATAAACTAACCACTGTGTCATCTGATATCTCTCAGAAAGTACTTTAAATCCAGAATGTATTTTCAAGTAAACCAAAATGTTGCATTAAAATCTCATTAGCAGTACCAGTACATGTTCTAAGTATGTGAGCCTTATGGTCGTTACGTAATCGTGCCACTAACAAGCACGAATGTACACACACAATAACACTGTGTCGTCTGTTCACTATAACAATGCATTCGTAATTACTGTCTAAGTAAGTTGTCCAGGTTCTTGACTGGATAGTTAACTTTAAAACATAGTTACATGTTAACAGTTTCTAAGTGTGACAAAGAGTACCAGTAACGTGAAGTGAAAAATTTTATAGCAAAGACTAAGTTAAAAAGTAGATTATCTTTTAATAAACGGATTTACATGTGAAATGTGGTGTAAACCTTTACCCTTTCTATTACGCAGAGTTTCATCTTCAAAGTAATTATCATGTTGTATACGTCCATAAGAAATGCTAAAAAATTTTCTCAAGGTTAGCGTCTATGTTATTTTTCGCTGAGCCAGCCGGCGCACGTGGCTGCCTGCGGTGCACGTCAATGTCTGTTCCTATGGTTATCTCTGTCACTTTCATTACTATGGAAATGCGATCTTTCTCTGTAACTATTAATACTCTGCCAGTGGTTGTCATATGGGTGGTGTCTGTTTTGATCACGATTTGTGTTGTAGGAATAGCCTTGTCGTGTCCATTTATTATTTATTTCATCGCGGAATTGCGACGGATGTGACCTGTAACTGTTGTGTTCCTGTTTTCGCGTTCCGCGATTGTCAGTGTCAATTTCTAATTCTTGTAAAAGTCCCTGAAAAGCTTCAATGTCGTCTTTGCAACGTCCTGCCAAAATAATATGTCGTAAATGTTCAGGTAATTTGATTAAACAAATGTGGATGAGCTCTGAGGGGCTGTATGGGTTTGACAGGTACTGATTCTTGTGCAACATGTCTTCAAAATATTTCACAAGACTGGAAAATTCAGATTGTTCGAAATGTTTCATCATTATTGTGGTGTCACCGCCAGACACCACACTTGCTAGGTGGTAACTTAAATCGGCCGCGGTCCTGTAGTACATGTCGGACCCGCGTGTCGCCACTGGGTGATCGCAAACCTAGCGCCACCACATGGCAGGTCACAAGACACGGACTAGACCTCGCCCCCAGTTGTACGGACGACATTGCTTGCGACCAGAAGTACGACGCCTTCCTCTCATTTGCCGAGAGACAGATAGAATAGCCTTCAGCTTAGTCCATAGCTACGACCTAGCAAGGCGCCATTTGTATCAGTGCTTATCGCTTAATAATATTCAAGAGAGATGTATTCCAACAAGAGAATTAAAGATAAGTATTAAAACGATACGTACTTTTCTTCTTATTCATTAATAAGTCTCATGTTCCAGAACTTCAAGCCCGTCTGCGTTAGTTTAGCGTGCACCTAGCTACCTCATTGTGTCTATGCTGTATGAACAAGACACAACATTATTTGGCGACGAGGAGTGGTGCCGCGCCCACGTTGCATAAATTGATTGTACTTTGCTCTGATTTGCTTGTGTCATGGCTTCGCCACAATCTCCAGATGTACTGTCCGAATTTTTTCGCTTGCAGAATCAGCAGACGCAGGCGTTATTGGAAGCCCTTGGACAGCTCGTCCAGGGTCAACGTGCGCTGCAAACCGATGCGGCAGCCGCCGCTTCTTCGCTACCGCTGCCACAAAACGCTGTTGCACCTCCTTTTCGACCATACGTGGCGGCCGAAGAGACCTGGCACGAATGGTCTCGCCAGTTCAACTTTCACCTCGCCGCCTACAGAATACAAGGTAAAGAGCGGCAGCCGTTTTTGCTTTCTTGTGTCGGTGTGTCTACCTACCGTGTGATAGTGAAATTGTTTCCCCGACGCGACGTAGCAACTCTGTCCTACGAAGAAATTTTGTCTGCTTTAGATGCCTATTTCAAAGAAACGGTAAATGTAGTTGCAAAACGGTATACGTTCTTTCGTACAAAACGTACGGCCGGTCAGACTAATAGGGAGTGGGTTGCAACTTTGCAAGGACTTACTAGGGAGTGTGCATTTGAATGTGACTGTGGACTTCCTTATTCAGACACTATGGTGCGTGATGCAATAGCACAGAACGTTTCTGATGTTCGCATACGGGAACAGATTTTGAAACTAGTTAATCCCTCCCTTCAACAAGTGATAGACATATTGGATAGGCAAGACACACTTGACTTTGCTCAGGCCTCTTTTGAAACTTCGCCAGCCGTGTGTCACATTAACCGGCCCGCCGGCCGCGCTGCACGGGACGCTAAACGGGCCTCGCGCCCGTCCGCACAGCAGCGGCAGCCTAGCTCGCAAACACGTGCGCCGCGTAAGCAAGCAAATGCAGTGAAATCATGCCCGCGGTGTGCAACTAGACATTCGCGTGAAAATTGCCCGTCACGCCAAGCTATTTGCTTTTACTGTCAAAAGAAAGGACATGTTCAAAGTGTTTGCCAGAAAAAGCTTCGATCAGACAATCACACAAATTCCAGGCCTTTTGCTTCGCGCCGGAATCGAACCCAGGACACTCAGGCTCGTGGACCTTCGCCCATGGACATTCATGTAGTTCATTCCCACCCGTCCAGTGACACTTTAGCTAACAGTGACTGTGTTCGTCCCACCAAAAGTGTGCGTCGACATCGCCGGAAATCCCGTAAAGTCGCAAGTGCTTCTGTACCTGTATCAGTTCAAATTGCAAGTGACAGTCGCTCTTGTCGTCCGCAGGACAATAAACTTTTTGTGGACTTAGACTTTGAAGGCAAAGTGATACCCTTCCAGCTCGATACTGGAGCTGCAGTTTCATTGCTCAATCACGACACGTACAAACAACTGGGCAAACCGCCATTGCGTGCCGCGAATGTTACGTTAAATAGTTACTCAGGACAGCATATCCCTGTGTTAGGACAGTGCAGCCTTATTGCAACATACAAGGGACAAACGAAACTTGTATCATTTTACGTTCTTCGTTCTTCTACTGCAGTGAACTTGTTTGGTTTAGATTTGTTTCAATTGTTTAATATGTCTATAGTAAATCAGGTCCTATCAGTGAATCAGACTGTGCCTTCCGCCAGTGTTTCTAGTCTTTGTGAAGAATTTGCAGACATTTTTGCACCGGGCCTTGGTTGCGCTAAGAGCTATGCTGCACATTTGGAACTGAAAGACAACGCGCAACCGAAATTTTTCAGAGCACGCAATGTTCCCCACGCATTGCGTGATGAGGTCGCAAGAACATTAGCCGATTTAGAATCTCAAGGTGTAATTGAACGTGTGCAGGCTTCTCTCTGGGCCTCACCCTTAGTAATTTTGCCAAAACCGTCCGGAAAATTGAGACTTTGTGTGGACTTCAAGGCAACTGTGAATCCACAACTTGTGACTGCTACTTTTCCTTTGCCCCGCCCGGAAGATCTTTTTGACAAACTGTGCCCGGGAAAATATTTTTCCAAGTTGGACCTCGCAGATGCGTACTTGCAAATACCTGTGGACGAAGAATCTCAGCGCGTCTTGGTGGTTAACACGCATCTTGGCTTGTATCGCTTCAAAAGACTGCCGTTCGGGTGTGCATCCGCCCCTGCTTTGTTTCAGCAATATTTACAAACTATTTGTGCGTCTGTCCCTACTGCTGCGAACTATCTGGACGATATTGTGATCTCAGGAAAGACAGAAGCCGAACATTTGCAAAATCTCCGAACATTCTTTCAGGTCTTGCGTCAAAATGGTCTTCGCTTGAGGAAGGACAAATGTGTGTTTTTTGCTCGGGACTTACCCTACCTGGGGCGTGTCATAAATGCCCAAGGTATACATCCGAGTCCAGAGCACCTCCGTGCCATACAGGACTTACCTGCTCCGCAAGATTTGAAACAGCTACAGAGTGTGCTGGGTAAAATTAATTATTATGCAAAGTTTGTGCGCAATGCTTCTTCCATTTCCGCTCCGCTTCATCGCTTACGCCGTAAAGGTGTTCCGTTCGTCTGGACGACGGAATGCGAACGCGCCTTTCGCCAGTTGAAATCGGCGTTACTTTCACATACTTGCCTTACGCCATTCGATCCCCGAAAACCCCTTTTGTTGATGGTAGATGCATCGGATTTCGGGATCGGTGCTGTGCTTGCGCACAAGGATGGCTCGCATGATCGCCCTATTGCCTTTGCGTCCAAATTGCTCTCATCTGCGCAAAGAAATTATTCACAAATAGAGAAAGAAGCTTTAGCTCTCGTGTTTGGTGTTACCAAGTTCCATGACTTTTGTATGGTCGTCACTTTACCATCATCACAGACCACAAACCGTTGACATCGCTTTTTCATCCGACCAAGCCTGTACCTCCACGTACAGCGCAGAAATTCATTCGCTGGTCACTTTTTCTCTCGCAGTACCGCTACGATATCTTGTATCGGTCCACTGCTCAGCACGGAAACGCTGATGCGTTGTCCCGTTTGCCTGTTGCTGAGGATAAAGCATTCGATTCTTCCGAACTGGCTTGCATGTTCATTGATTCGGAAACCGATGACGTGGTCGAATCGTTTCCGATTGATTTTCGTCGTGTCGCTACAGCCACAGCTGCTGATCCTGTCCTTGCTACTGTTTTGCGTTTTGTTGCTACGCAATGGCCCTTGTCAAAGTCACGGATCGCGGATCCGTTGGTTCGTCGTTTTTTTGCTCACAAGGAGAGACTTTTTGTACGACGTGGTGTTTTGTTGTTGCGTTCCGATAATGATCAATCCAGAGTCGTGGTCCCACGTTCGTTACAGTCCTCTGTCTTACGGCTTCTCCACCAAGGACATTGGGGTATAGTGCGTACGAAACAACTTGCTCGTCAGCACTGTACTTGGTTCGGAATCGATGCTGCGATTACAAATATGTGCTCCTCTTGCGTGGCGTGTGCCGAACAGCAATCCGCACCGCAGCGGAAATTCTTTGCATGGCCGACCGCCACTTCCCCTTGGCAACGCTTGCACATCGATTTTGCTGGTCCATTCTGGAATGCTCGATGGTTGGTTGTGGTCGATGCTTTCAGTAATTTTCCTTTTGTTGTCCGGATGTCTTCCACGACGTCTTCTGCCACAATCCAAGCCTTGTCTGCTATCTTTTGCATTGAAGGTCTTCCGCAGACTATTGTTTCCGACAATGGCCCACAATTCATGTCCGCAGAATTTCAGTCATTCTGCAAGGCCAATGGTATTCAACATCTGACATCCGCGCCGTTTTCGCCTCAGTCAAACGGTGCCGCGGAACGATTGGTCCGGACTTTCAAGTCACAGATGTTGAAGTTAAAAGAGTCGCATTCTCGGGAGGACGCTTTGTTACTCTTTTTGTCATCATATCGCTCTCAGCCCCGCGATGGTCGCTCGCCGGCTGAATTGCTCCATGGTCGTCCTCGTCGCACCCTGATGTCTTTGCTGCATCCGCCGCATCAGGTTCCTGTGCAGCGGCAGACTCCTGCTTTTGCTCCTGGCGACGTTGTCTATTATCGCAACTATCGCGGTTCACAGCGTTGGCTCGCAGGGCGCATTCTTCGCTGCCTCGGCCGCGCGATGTATTTGGTATTGGGGGCCTCTGGTGAGGTGCGTCGGCATCTCAATCAGCTGCGCCTCTGTCGTCGTCTGGGTTCTGCCGCTCCCCGTCTGCTTTCAGCGACGGTGCCGTCAGGTCAGCGCCTTGGGGACCCATCTACTGGCTCGCCTCATCCCCAGGTGTTACCGACGCTGCCTTCCATTTTGCCTCATGGCGTCGCGCCGCCGCCGCAGCTGCCGCCGGCGCCGCCCGCAGTGGACGCTTCGCTGCAGCCGCCACGCGCCTCCCAGGGTCACGCGCCGCCGCTCGCTTCCCGTGACCAGCTGTCCTCCGCCATGGACCTCTTGCCCGCTCCGGACCAGATGTCGTCTTCGCCCGTCGGGTGCTCCGACCACATGGAGGTCGACCCTTCGGCCCCTCTTGTCTCATTACGTGCGCATACACCTCATGTTGACGTGCACCCTGGACTAGGTTTGCAGGCGTTTCCTAGCTCCCCTCGGACCGAATGGCCGGGTGCGGGTGGCACAGCCTCGCCTGTTGTTAGGCTCCCCACCTCATCGCATACGTCAACATGGGGTCCTCCCCACGGCGGGCGGAAGCCTTATCTCACGACCGTTCGCCGATTTGCGGGGGAGGAATGTGGTGTCACCGCCAGACACCACACTTGCTAGGTGGTAACTTAAATCGGCCGCGGTCCTGTAGTACATGTCGGACCCGCGTGTCGCCACTGGGTGATCGCAAACCTAGCGCCACCACATGGCAGGTCACAAGACACGGACTAGACCTCGCCCCCAGTTGTACGGACGACATTGCTTGCGACCAGAAGTACGACGCCTTCCTCTCATTTGCCGAGAGACAGATAGAATAGCCTTCAGCTTAGTCCATAGCTACGACCTAGCAAGGCGCCATTTGTATCAGTGCTTATCGCTTAATAATATTCAAGAGAGATGTATTCCAACAAGAGAATTAAAGATAAGTATTAAAACGATACGTACTTTTCTTCTTATTCATTAATAAGTCTCATGTTCCAGAACTTCAAGCCCGTCTGCGTTAGTTTAGCGTGCACCTAGCTACCTCATTGTGTCTATGCTGTATGAACAAGACACAACATTATTTGGCGACGAGGAGTGGTGCCGCGCCCACGTTGCATAAATTGATTGTACTTTGCTCTGATTTGCTTGTGTCATGGCTTCGCCACAATCTCCAGATGTACTGTCCGAATTTTTTCGCTTGCAGAATCAGCAGACGCAGGCGTTATTGGAAGCCCTTGGACAGCTCGTCCAGGGTCAACGTGCGCTGCAAACCGATGCGGCAGCCGCCGCTTCTTCGCTACCGCTGCCACAAAACGCTGTTGCACCTCCTTTTCGACCATACGTGGCGGCCGAAGAGACCTGGCACGAATGGTCTCGCCAGTTCAACTTTCACCTCGCCGCCTACAGAATACAAGGTAAAGAGCGGCAGCCGTTTTTGCTTTCTTGTGTCGGTGTGTCTACCTACCGTGTGATAGTGAAATTGTTTCCCCGACGCGACGTAGCAACTCTGTCCTACGAAGAAATTTTGTCTGCTTTAGATGCCTATTTCAAAGAAACGGTAAATGTAGTTGCAAAACGGTATACGTTCTTTCGTACAAAACGTACGGCCGGTCAGACTAATAGGGAGTGGGTTGCAACTTTGCAAGGACTTACTAGGGAGTGTGCATTTGAATGTGACTGTGGACTTCCTTATTCAGACACTATGGTGCGTGATGCAATAGCACAGAACGTTTCTGATGTTCGCATACGGGAACAGATTTTGAAACTAGTTAATCCCTCCCTTCAACAAGTGATAGACATATTGGATAGGCAAGACACACTTGACTTTGCTCAGGCCTCTTTTGAAACTTCGCCAGCCGTGTGTCACATTAACCGGCCCGCCGGCCGCGCTGCACGGGACGCTAAACGGGCCTCGCGCCCGTCCGCACAGCAGCGGCAGCCTAGCTCGCAAACACGTGCGCCGCGTAAGCAAGCAAATGCAGTGAAATCATGCCCGCGGTGTGCAACTAGACATTCGCGTGAAAATTGCCCGTCACGCCAAGCTATTTGCTTTTACTGTCAAAAGAAAGGACATGTTCAAAGTGTTTGCCAGAAAAAGCTTCGATCAGACAATCACACAAATTCCAGGCCTTTTGCTTCGCGCCGGAATCGAACCCAGGACACTCAGGCTCGTGGACCTTCGCCCATGGACATTCATGTAGTTCATTCCCACCCGTCCAGTGACACTTTAGCTAACAGTGACTGTGTTCGTCCCACCAAAAGTGTGCGTCGACATCGCCGGAAATCCCGTAAAGTCGCAAGTGCTTCTGTACCTGTATCAGTTCAAATTGCAAGTGACAGTCGCTCTTGTCGTCCGCAGGACAATAAACTTTTTGTGGACTTAGACTTTGAAGGCAAAGTGATACCCTTCCAGCTCGATACTGGAGCTGCAGTTTCATTGCTCAATCACGACACGTACAAACAACTGGGCAAACCGCCATTGCGTGCCGCGAATGTTACGTTAAATAGTTACTCAGGACAGCATATCCCTGTGTTAGGACAGTGCAGCCTTATTGCAACATACAAGGGACAAACGAAACTTGTATCATTTTACGTTCTTCGTTCTTCTACTGCAGTGAACTTGTTTGGTTTAGATTTGTTTCAATTGTTTAATATGTCTATAGTAAATCAGGTCCTATCAGTGAATCAGACTGTGCCTTCCGCCAGTGTTTCTAGTCTTTGTGAAGAATTTGCAGACATTTTTGCACCGGGCCTTGGTTGCGCTAAGAGCTATGCTGCACATTTGGAACTGAAAGACAACGCGCAACCGAAATTTTTCAGAGCACGCAATGTTCCCCACGCATTGTGTGATGAGGTCGCAAGAACATTAGCCGATTTAGAATCTCAAGGTGTAATTGAACGTGTGCAGGCTTCTCTCTGGGCCTCACCCTTAGTAATTTTGCCAAAACCGTCCGGAAAATTGAGACTTTGTGTGGACTTCAAGGCAACTGTGAATCCACAACTTGTGACTGCTACTTTTCCTTTGCCCCGCCCGGAAGATCTTTTTGACAAACTGTGCCCGGGAAAATATTTTTCCAAGTTGGACCTCGCAGATGCGTACTTGCAAATACCTGTGGACGAAGAATCTCAGCGCGTCTTGGTGGTTAACACGCATCTTGGCTTGTATCGCTTCAAAAGACTGCCGTTCGGGTGTGCATCCGCCCCTGCTTTGTTTCAGCAATATTTACAAACTATTTGTGCGTCTGTCCCTACTGCTGCGAACTATCTGGACGATATTGTGATCTCAGGAAAGACAGAAGCCGAACATTTGCAAAATCTCCGAACATTCTTTCAGGTCTTGCGTCAAAATGGTCTTCGCTTGAGGAAGGACAAATGTGTGTTTTTTGCTCGGGACTTACCCTACCTGGGGCGTGTCATAAATGCCCAAGGTATACATCCGAGTCCAGAGCACCTCCGTGCCATACAGGACTTACCTGCTCCGCAAGATTTGAAACAGCTACAGAGTGTGCTGGGTAAAATTAATTATTATGCAAAGTTTGTGCGCAATGCTTCTTCCATTTCCGCTCCGCTTCATCGCTTACGCCGTAAAGGTGTTCCGTTCGTCTGGACGACGGAATGCGAACGCGCCTTTCGCCAGTTGAAATCGGCGTTACTTTCACATACTTGCCTTACGCCATTCGATCCCCGAAAACCCCTTTTGTTGATGGTAGATGCATCGGATTTCGGGATCGGTGCTGTGCTTGCGCACAAGGATGGCTCGCATGATCGCCCTATTGCCTTTGCGTCCAAATTGCTCTCATCTGCGCAAAGAAATTATTCACAAATAGAGAAAGAAGCTTTAGCTCTCGTGTTTGGTGTTACCAAGTTCCATGACTTTTGTATGGTCGTCACTTTACCATCATCACAGACCACAAACCGTTGACATCGCTTTTTCATCCGACCAAGCCTGTACCTCCACGTACAGCGCAGAAATTCATTCGCTGGTCACTTTTTCTCTCGCAGTACCGCTACGATATCTTGTATCGGTCCACTGCTCAGCACGGAAACGCTGATGCGTTGTCCCGTTTGCCTGTTGCTGAGGATAAAGCATTCGATTCTTCCGAACTGGCTTGCATGTTCATTGATTCGGAAACCGATGACGTGGTCGAATCGTTTCCGATTGATTTTCGTCGTGTCGCTACAGCCACAGCTGCTGATCCTGTCCTTGCTACTGTTTTGCGTTTTGTTGCTACGCAATGGCCCTTGTCAAAGTCACGGATCGCGGATCCGTTGGTTCGTCGTTTTTTTGCTCACAAGGAGAGACTTTTTGTACGACGTGGTGTTTTGTTGTTGCGTTCCGATAATGATCAATCCAGAGTCGTGGTCCCACGTTCGTTACAGTCCTCTGTCTTACGGCTTCTCCACCAAGGACATTGGGGTATAGTGCGTACGAAACAACTTGCTCGTCAGCACTGTACTTGGTTCGGAATCGATGCTGCGATTACAAATATGTGCTCCTCTTGCGTGGCGTGTGCCGAACAGCAATCCGCACCGCAGCGGAAATTCTTTGCATGGCCGACCGCCACTTCCCCTTGGCAACGCTTGCACATCGATTTTGCTGGTCCATTCTGGAATGCTCGATGGTTGGTTGTGGTCGATGCTTTCAGTAATTTTCCTTTTGTTGTCCGGATGTCTTCCACGACGTCTTCTGCCACAATCCAAGCCTTGTCTGCTATCTTTTGCATTGAAGGTCTTCCGCAGACTATTGTTTCCGACAATGGCCCACAATTCATGTCCGCAGAATTTCAGTCATTCTGCAAGGCCAATGGTATTCAACATCTGACATCCGCGCCGTTTTCGCCTCAGTCAAACGGTGCCGCGGAACGATTGGTCCGGACTTTCAAGTCACAGATGTTGAAGTTAAAAGAGTCGCATTCTCGGGAGGACGCTTTGTTACTCTTTTTGTCATCATATCGCTCTCAGCCCCGCGATGGTCGCTCGCCGGCTGAATTGCTCCATGGTCGTCCTCGTCGCACCCTGATGTCTTTGCTGCATCCGCCGCATCAGGTTCCTGTGCAGCGGCAGACTCCTGCTTTTGCTCCTGGCGACGTTGTCTATTATCGCAACTATCGCGGTTCACAGCGTTGGCTCGCAGGGCGCATTCTTCGCTGCCTCGGCCGCGCGATGTATTTGGTATTGGGGGCCTCTGGTGAGGTGCGTCGGCATCTCAATCAGCTGCGCCTCTGTCGTCGTCTGGGTTCTGCCGCTCCCCGTCTGCTTTCAGCGACGGTGCCGTCAGGTCAGCGCCTTGGGGACCCATCTACTGGCTCGCCTCATCCCCAGGTGTTACCGACGCTGCCTTCCATTTTGCCTCATGGCGTCGCGCCGCCGCCGCAGCTGCCGCCGGCGCCGCCCGCAGTGGACGCTTCGCTGCAGCCGCCACGCGCCTCCCAGGGTCACGCGCCGCCGCTCGCTTCCCGTGACCAGCTGTCCTCCGCCATGGACCTCTTGCCCGCTCCGGACCAGATGTCGTCTTCGCCCGTCGGGTGCTCCGACCACATGGAGGTCGACCCTTCGGCCCCTCTTGTCTCATTACGTGCGCATACACCTCATGTTGACGTGCACCCTGGACTAGGTTTGCAGGCGTTTCCTAGCTCCCCTCGGACCGAATGGCCGGGTGCGGGTGGCACAGCCTCGCCTGTTGTTAGGCTCCCCACCTCATCGCATACGTCAACATGGGGTCCTCCCCACGGCGGGCGGAAGCCTTATCTCACGACCGTTCGCCGATTTGCGGGGGAGGAATGTGGTGTCACCGCCAGACACCACACTTGCTAGGTGGTAACTTAAATCGGCCGCGGTCCTGTAGTACATGTCGGACCCGCGTGTCGCCACTGGGTGATCGCAAACCTAGCGCCACCACATGGCAGGTCACAAGACACGGACTAGACCTCGCCCCCAGTTGTACGGACGACATTGCTTGCGACCAGAAGTACGACGCCTTCCTCTCATTTGCCGAGAGACAGATAGAATAGCCTTCAGCTTAGTCCATAGCTACGACCTAGCAAGGCGCCATTTGTATCAGTGCTTATCGCTTAATAATATTCAAGAGAGATGTATTCCAACAAGAGAATTAAAGATAAGTATTAAAACGATACGTACTTTTCTTCTTATTCATTAATAAGTCTCATGTTCCAGAACTTCAAGCCCGTCTGCGTTAGTTTAGCGTGCACCTAGCTACCTCATTGTGTCTATGCTGTATGAACAAGACACAACATTATTTGGCGACGAGGAGTGGTGCCGCGCCCACGTTGCATAAATTGATTGTACTTTGCTCTGATTTGCTTGTGTCATGGCTTCGCCACAATCTCCAGATGTACTGTCCGAATTTTTTCGCTTGCAGAATCAGCAGACGCAGGCGTTATTGGAAGCCCTTGGACAGCTCGTCCAGGGTCAACGTGCGCTGCAAACCGATGCGGCAGCCGCCGCTTCTTCGCTACCGCTGCCACAAAACGCTGTTGCACCTCCTTTTCGACCATACGTGGCGGCCGAAGAGACCTGGCACGAATGGTCTCGCCAGTTCAACTTTCACCTCGCCGCCTACAGAATACAAGGTAAAGAGCGGCAGCCGTTTTTGCTTTCTTGTGTCGGTGTGTCTACCTACCGTGTGATAGTGAAATTGTTTCCCCGACGCGACGTAGCAACTCTGTCCTACGAAGAAATTTTGTCTGCTTTAGATGCCTATTTCAAAGAAACGGTAAATGTAGTTGCAAAACGGTATACGTTCTTTCGTACAAAACGTACGGCCGGTCAGACTAATAGGGAGTGGGTTGCAACTTTGCAAGGACTTACTAGGGAGTGTGCATTTGAATGTGACTGTGGACTTCCTTATTCAGACACTATGGTGCGTGATGCAATAGCACAGAACGTTTCTGATGTTCGCATACGGGAACAGATTTTGAAACTAGTTAATCCCTCCCTTCAACAAGTGATAGACATATTGGATAGGCAAGACACACTTGACTTTGCTCAGGCCTCTTTTGAAACTTCGCCAGCCGTGTGTCACATTAACCGGCCCGCCGGCCGCGCTGCACGGGACGCTAAACGGGCCTCGCGCCCGTCCGCACAGCAGCGGCAGCCTAGCTCGCAAACACGTGCGCCGCGTAAGCAAGCAAATGCAGTGAAATCATGCCCGCGGTGTGCAACTAGACATTCGCGTGAAAATTGCCCGTCACGCCAAGCTATTTGCTTTTACTGTCAAAAGAAAGGACATGTTCAAAGTGTTTGCCAGAAAAAGCTTCGATCAGACAATCACACAAATTCCAGGCCTTTTGCTTCGCGCCGGAATCGAACCCAGGACACTCAGGCTCGTGGACCTTCGCCCATGGACATTCATGTAGTTCATTCCCACCCGTCCAGTGACACTTTAGCTAACAGTGACTGTGTTCGTCCCACCAAAAGTGTGCGTCGACATCGCCGGAAATCCCGTAAAGTCGCAAGTGCTTCTGTACCTGTATCAGTTCAAATTGCAAGTGACAGTCGCTCTTGTCGTCCGCAGGACAATAAACTTTTTGTGGACTTAGACTTTGAAGGCAAAGTGATACCCTTCCAGCTCGATACTGGAGCTGCAGTTTCATTGCTCAATCACGACACGTACAAACAACTGGGCAAACCGCCATTGCGTGCCGCGAATGTTACGTTAAATAGTTACTCAGGACAGCATATCCCTGTGTTAGGACAGTGCAGCCTTATTGCAACATACAAGGGACAAACGAAACTTGTATCATTTTACGTTCTTCGTTCTTCTACTGCAGTGAACTTGTTTGGTTTAGATTTGTTTCAATTGTTTAATATGTCTATAGTAAATCAGGTCCTATCAGTGAATCAGACTGTGCCTTCCGCCAGTGTTTCTAGTCTTTGTGAAGAATTTGCAGACATTTTTGCACCGGGCCTTGGTTGCGCTAAGAGCTATGCTGCACATTTGGAACTGAAAGACAACGCGCAACCGAAATTTTTCAGAGCACGCAATGTTCCCCACGCATTGCGTGATGAGGTCGCAAGAACATTAGCCGATTTAGAATCTCAAGGTGTAATTGAACGTGTGCAGGCTTCTCTCTGGGCCTCACCCTTAGTAATTTTGCCAAAACCGTCCGGAAAATTGAGACTTTGTGTGGACTTCAAGGCAACTGTGAATCCACAACTTGTGACTGCTACTTTTCCTTTGCCCCGCCCGGAAGATCTTTTTGACAAACTGTGCCCGGGAAAATATTTTTCCAAGTTGGACCTCGCAGATGCGTACTTGCAAATACCTGTGGACGAAGAATCTCAGCGCGTCTTGGTGGTTAACACGCATCTTGGCTTGTATCGCTTCAAAAGACTGCCGTTCGGGTGTGCATCCGCCCCTGCTTTGTTTCAGCAATATTTACAAACTATTTGTGCGTCTGTCCCTACTGCTGCGAACTATCTGGACGATATTGTGATCTCAGGAAAGACAGAAGCCGAACATTTGCAAAATCTCCGAACATTCTTTCAGGTCTTGCGTCAAAATGGTCTTCGCTTGAGGAAGGACAAATGTGTGTTTTTTGCTCGGGACTTACCCTACCTGGGGCGTGTCATAAATGCCCAAGGTATACATCCGAGTCCAGAGCACCTCCGTGCCATACAGGACTTACCTGCTCCGCAAGATTTGAAACAGCTACAGAGTGTGCTGGGTAAAATTAATTATTATGCAAAGTTTGTGCGCAATGCTTCTTCCATTTCCGCTCCGCTTCATCGCTTACGCCGTAAAGGTGTTCCGTTCGTCTGGACGACGGAATGCGAACGCGCCTTTCGCCAGTTGAAATCGGCGTTACTTTCACATACTTGCCTTACGCCATTCGATCCCCGAAAACCCCTTTTGTTGATGGTAGATGCATCGGATTTCGGGATCGGTGCTGTGCTTGCGCACAAGGATGGCTCGCATGATCGCCCTATTGCCTTTGCGTCCAAATTGCTCTCATCTGCGCAAAGAAATTATTCACAAATAGAGAAAGAAGCTTTAGCTCTCGTGTTTGGTGTTACCAAGTTCCATGACTTTTGTATGGTCGTCACTTTACCATCATCACAGACCACAAACCGTTGACATCGCTTTTTCATCCGACCAAGCCTGTACCTCCACGTACAGCGCAGAAATTCATTCGCTGGTCACTTTTTCTCTCGCAGTACCGCTACGATATCTTGTATCGGTCCACTGCTCAGCACGGAAACGCTGATGCGTTGTCCCGTTTGCCTGTTGCTGAGGATAAAGCATTCGATTCTTCCGAACTGGCTTGCATGTTCATTGATTCGGAAACCGATGACGTGGTCGAATCGTTTCCGATTGATTTTCGTCGTGTCGCTACAGCCACAGCTGCTGATCCTGTCCTTGCTACTGTTTTGCGTTTTGTTGCTACGCAATGGCCCTTGTCAAAGTCACGGATCGCGGATCCGTTGGTTCGTCGTTTTTTTGCTCACAAGGAGAGACTTTTTGTACGACGTGGTGTTTTGTTGTTGCGTTCCGATAATGATCAATCCAGAGTCGTGGTCCCACGTTCGTTACAGTCCTCTGTCTTACGGCTTCTCCACCAAGGACATTGGGGTATAGTGCGTACGAAACAACTTGCTCGTCAGCACTGTACTTGGTTCGGAATCGATGCTGCGATTACAAATATGTGCTCCTCTTGCGTGGCGTGTGCCGAACAGCAATCCGCACCGCAGCGGAAATTCTTTGCATGGCCGACCGCCACTTCCCCTTGGCAACGCTTGCACATCGATTTTGCTGGTCCATTCTGGAATGCTCGATGGTTGGTTGTGGTCGATGCTTTCAGTAATTTTCCTTTTGTTGTCCGGATGTCTTCCACGACGTCTTCTGCCACAATCCAAGCCTTGTCTGCTATCTTTTGCATTGAAGGTCTTCCGCAGACTATTGTTTCCGACAATGGCCCACAATTCATGTCCGCAGAATTTCAGTCATTCTGCAAGGCCAATGGTATTCAACATCTGACATCCGCGCCGTTTTCGCCTCAGTCAAACGGTGCCGCGGAACGATTGGTCCGGACTTTCAAGTCACAGATGTTGAAGTTAAAAGAGTCGCATTCTCGGGAGGACGCTTTGTTACTCTTTTTGTCATCATATCGCTCTCAGCCCCGCGATGGTCGCTCGCCGGCTGAATTGCTCCATGGTCGTCCTCGTCGCACCCTGATGTCTTTGCTGCATCCGCCGCATCAGGTTCCTGTGCAGCGGCAGACTCCTGCTTTTGCTCCTGGCGACGTTGTCTATTATCGCAACTATCGCGGTTCACAGCGTTGGCTCGCAGGGCGCATTCTTCGCTGCCTCGGCCGCGCGATGTATTTGGTATTGGGGGCCTCTGGTGAGGTGCGTCGGCATCTCAATCAGCTGCGCCTCTGTCGTCGTCTGGGTTCTGCCGCTCCCCGTCTGCTTTCAGCGACGGTGCCGTCAGGTCAGCGCCTTGGGGACCCATCTACTGGCTCGCCTCATCCCCAGGTGTTACCGACGCTGCCTTCCATTTTGCCTCATGGCGTCGCGCCGCCGCCGCAGCTGCCGCCGGCGCCGCCCGCAGTGGACGCTTCGCTGCAGCCGCCACGCGCCTCCCAGGGTCACGCGCCGCCGCTCGCTTCCCGTGACCAGCTGTCCTCCGCCATGGACCTCTTGCCCGCTCCGGACCAGATGTCGTCTTCGCCCGTCGGGTGCTCCGACCACATGGAGGTCGACCCTTCGGCCCCTCTTGTCTCATTACGTGCGCATACACCTCATGTTGACGTGCACCCTGGACTAGGTTTGCAGGCGTTTCCTAGCTCCCCTCGGACCGAATGGCCGGGTGCGGGTGGCACAGCCTCGCCTGTTGTTAGGCTCCCCACCTCATCGCATACGTCAACATGGGGTCCTCCCCACGGCGGGCGGAAGCCTTATCTCACGACCGTTCGCCGATTTGCGGGGGAGGAATGTGGTGTCACCGCCAGACACCACACTTGCTAGGTGGTAACTTAAATCGGCCGCGGTCCTGTAGTACATGTCGGACCCGCGTGTCGCCACTGGGTGATCGCAAACCTAGCGCCACCACATGGCAGGTCACAAGACACGGACTAGACCTCGCCCCCAGTTGTACGGACGACATTGCTTGCGACCAGAAGTACGACGCCTTCCTCTCATTTGCCGAGAGACAGATAGAATAGCCTTCAGCTTAGTCCATAGCTACGACCTAGCAAGGCGCCATTTGTATCAGTGCTTATCGCTTAATAATATTCAAGAGAGATGTATTCCAACAAAAGAATTAAAGATAAGTATTAAAACGATACGTACTTTTCTTCTTATTCATTAATAAGTCTCATGTTCCAGAACTTCAAGCCCGTCTGCGTTAGTTTAGCGTGCACCTAGCTACCTCATTGTGTCTATGCTGTATGAACAAGACACAACAATTATGATGCTATGTTTTACTCGGTCTTGTGTAGCTTGAGACCAATATGCTGAGAGGAAGGCATGATAAAATTCTCCTTCACTGTGACAATCGTGAATGATCGATCGCATTCTTACAGATGGTTCATTCTCTAAATAGCCACACATAAATTCTAATCTGTGCTCTAATGACCAGTTGGGAGGAAAACAATGAGGGAATTGATGGAGCCACGCTTTTGGATGAATGTCGTTGCCAGAATTCTTAAATGTTTTAAATTTACGTGTAGTAATGAACAGCTTATAGTCAAAATCATCGTGTCGGCGAGTTGCATATCGGTCATTGTTACGTCGTTTCGGCGGTTCCATTTCAAAATTCGGTGCACCTTGCCAATTTCTTTCATAATTTCCGAAATGCGCTGTGTTATTATTTACTGGCTGTTCCGTATTTCTATGTACCTCTTCCCGTATTGGAGCGCGACTGTCCTTTAAAATATGTAATTCTTGTATTACCTGTGTCAACTGATCTTGTACTTCCCGGATTTCTCTTTGGTGTTGCGTATTAATTTGATTCTGATTGTGTTTGAACTTCCTAATTTGTTCGCACTCTTCTGTGTCATTAAAGACTACCGGTTTTGTGTAATTCAGATTATCATCTACCTTCGTAGATAAATTATTTAGCTGATCCGAAAGTTCAATTACTTTCTCTGATAATGAACTAATTCCTATATGTGTCTTTCTGAACCAATTTTCAGAGTATCTACTGCGTCCTTTAAGTTTTCCTGAGTTTTTGCAAGTTGCGTAACCGAATCGGTAGATGCAACTGACAAGGAGAGGCCGCCAATTCTGAAATTCAGATTCGATTCATACTGCGCATAATAAAAGCTCATGGCCAGAGGTGTAATGTGGCAAAGCACCAAGATGCACTTCTCAGCCGTTGTCGAGAAAATCGACAGTTAAAAGAAACCGTTGCTGTGAAATACTCTCTACGATTAATGGTTTTCTAGAGCGTCGTGGTGCAGCGGTAAGCGCTAGGGTTCGTATACCGAAGGTCGCCGGATCGAATCTCGCGCCATGCAATTTTTTTTATTATTAGTTTTTTGTAATTCAAATATATATATATATATATATACTATTAATGAATTACTTATGCATGTTGGTGAAGGCGGATCGCTCTCCAATTGTACCGCCTCCATTTTTCCGTTTTTTTAACGGGGTGTACCAAAGCTCTCCCGTTCGCACTGATTTTCGACGATGTTATAAGTTGCGCTAGGGACCGCATCTACCTTCTTTCGAAGTTAGCAGGCAACTACGCTGTTATGCGGCGGCTCGTTTCGGCCCATTCAATATCTGTCCTTCAAGTGTATCGAGCGAGTAACGGAGCCGGCCGCGGTGGTCTCGCGGTTCTAGGCGCGCAGTCCGGAATCGTGCGACTGCTACGGTCGCAGGTTCGAATCCTGCCTCGGGCATGGATGTGTGTGATGTCCTTAGGTTAGTTAGGTTTAAGTAGTTCTAAGTTCTAGGGGACTGATGACCACAGCAGTTGAGTCCCATAGTGCTCAGAGCCATTTGAACCATTTTTTGAACCATCGAGTAACGGAGTTTATATTTCATACCTGCCACAGCGAATTTGTGTTCGTGGGGTCTCTATTCTAATTCGAACGTTTGACTTACGCTATACGTATTCGTTTCGGAATATCGTTTCTACGTCTTCCGTTAACTATACGTGGTTAACATTGTGAAGACAATTAATAACATTTGTGAAATACAACTTTGTTTGCGGAAAACATAATGAAGTTCGAAGTCGCCAGTTTTACCACGACAAACGAATTTCAACAACTTATTATATGCATAATTGTTGCAACTGATTGCCGGGATATATATATACACATTTGAATTACAAAAAACAAATACTAAAAAAAAATTGGCATTGTGCGAGATTCTTTGTTTTTTTTTTTCGTTATTGATCGTTGTGATTGGTCGTTGCGGACGTCGTAAAACATCCGTTGAAGTTCGTTGTTGATCGATTAGCTCAGTTTTTTTATTACAGAGGACTGCTAACCCTCTGACCGATCACGCTGAGCTACCGTGTCGGCTATTTCACCGCAACGGTTTCTTTTAACCGTCGATTTTCTCGACAACGGCTGAGAAGTGCATCTTGGTGCTTTTGCCACATTACACCTCTGGCCATGAGCTTTTATTATGCGCAGTATGAATCGAATCTAAATTTCACAATTGGCGGCCTCCCCTTGTGAGTCAATTTTAGCTCGCAAGGTGTCGTGATTTTCATAAACAATAGTTTGCAGATCCTTTATGGCTGCTTCGTGATTCTGTAACGCATTTTCATGACGCGAAAAAATAGGTTGGAAATGCTCACAAATTTGTGTTTTTACGTCATTACAGACTTTTTGACAACTCGATTCAATGTTATGTAACTCAGTAGTTAAATCTTCACGTGTTTGTTCAAGTGTGGTGTCTAACTTCCGAAGATTTTGTTCCATTGTGTCTATCTGTTGCAGTGTTTGTCTCTGGTGTTGTTCCATTGTGTCTAACGTTTGAAGCTTTTGCTGTGTTTGTCCCACTTGTTGTATTAATTGTAATAACAATGCACTTGTGTCTGAAACATGTTCCTCAGTGCTTTTCGGCAGTGAATTTGCACCGGCAACATTCACATTTTGACAAGCAGAAAATGTGTCTTGACTTATTTGAGAAAACGGTGAGGACCCAAAACCTGAATCTACAGTATTTGCGAGATTGTGTCCTGTCATTTCGGATTCCTGAGGCGAGCTATTGCCGACCGATCGATCGATAATGCTTCCCTGTTCTACATCTACATCTACATCTACATTCATACTCCGCAAGCCACCCAACGGTGTGTGGCGGAGGGCACTTTACGTGCCACTGTCATTACCTCCCTTTCCTGTTCCAGTCGCGTATGGTTCGCGGGAAGAACGACTGTCTGAAAGCCTCCGTGCGCGCTCTAATCTCTCTAATTTTACATTCGTGATCTCCCCGGGAGGTATAAGTAGGCGGAAGCAATATACTCGATACCTCATCCAGAAACGCACCCTCTCGAAACCTGGCGAGCAAGCTACACCGCGATGCAGAGCGCCTCTCTTGCAGAGTCTGCCACTTGAGTTTATTAAACATCTCCCCGGTTACCAAATAACCCTGTGACAAAACGCGCCGCTCTTCTTTGGATCTTCTCTATCTCCTCCGTCAACCCGATCTGGTACGGATCCCACACTGATGAGCAATACTCAAGTATAGGTCGAACGAGTGTTTTGTAAGCCACCTCCTTTGTTGCTGGACTACATTTTCTAAGCACTCTCCCAATGAATCTCAACCTGGTACCCGCCTTACCAACAATTAATTTTATATGATCATTCCACTTCAAATCGTTCCGGACGCATACTCCCAGATATTTTACAGAAGTAACTGCTACCAGTGTTTGTTCCGCTATCATATAATCATACAATAAAGGATCCTTCTTTCTATGTATTCGCAATACATTACATTTGTCTATGTTAAGGGACAGTTGCCACTCCCTGCACCAAGTGCCTATCCGCTGCAGATCTTCCTGCATTTCGCTACAATTTTCTAATGCTGCAACTTCTCTGTATACTACAGCATCATCCGCGAAAAGCCGCATGGAACTTCCGACACTATCTACTAGGTCATTTATATATATTGTGAAAAGCAATGGTCCCATAACACTCCCCTGTGGCACGCCAGAGGTTACCTTAACGTCTGTAGACGTCTCTCCATTGATAACAACATGCTGTGTTCTGTTTGCTAAAAAATCTTCAATCCAGCCACACAGCTGGTCTGATATTCCGTAGGCTCTTACTTTGTTTATCAGGCGACAGTGCGGAACTGTATCGAACGCCTTCCGGAAGTCAAGAAAAATAGCATCTACCTGGGAGCCTGTATCTAATATTTTCTGGGTCTCATGAACAAATAACGCGAGTTGGGTCTCACACGATCGCTGTTTCCGGAATCCATGTTGATTCCTACATAGTAGATTCTGGGTTTCCAAAAACGACATGATACTCGAGCAAAAAACATGTTCTAAAATTCTACAACAGATCGACGTCAGAGATATAGGTCTATAGTTTTGCGCATCTGCTCGACGACCCCTCTTGAAGACTGGGACTACCTGTGCTCTTTTCCAATCATTTGGAACCCTCTGTTCCTCTAGAGACTTGCGGTACACGGCTGTTAGAAGGGGGGCATGTTCTTTCGCGTACTCTGTGTAGAATCGAATTGGTATCCCGTCAGGTCCAGTGGACTTTCCTCTGTTGAGTGATTCCAGTTGCTTTTCTATTCCTTGGACACTTATTTGGATGTCAGGCATTTTTTCGTTTGTGCGAGGATTTAGAGAAGGAACTGCAGTGCGGTCTTCCTCTGTGAAACAGCTTTGGAAAAAGGTGTTTAGTATTTCAGCTTTACGCGTGTCATCCTCTGTTTCAATGCCATCATCATCCCGGAGTGTCTGGATATGCTGTTTCGAGCCACTTACTGATTTAACGTAAGACCAGAACTTCCTAGGATTTTCTGTCAAGTCTGTACATAGAATTTTACTTTCGAATTCACTGAACGCTTCTCGCATAGCCCTCCTTACGCTAACTTTGACATCGCTTGGCTTCTGTTTGTCTGAGAGGTTTTGGCTGCATTTAAACTTGGAGTGAAGCTCTCTTTGCTTTCGCAGTAGTTTCCTAACTTTGTTGTTGTACCACGGTGGGTTTTTCCCGTCCCTCACAGTTTTACTCGGCACGTACCTGTCTAAAACGCATTTTACGATTGCCTTGAACTTTTTCCATAAACACTCAACATTGTCAGTGTCGGAACAGAAATTTTCGTTTTGATCTGTTAGGTGGTCTGAAATCTGCCTTCTATTACTCTTGCTAAACAGATAAACCTTCCTCCCTTTTCTTATATTCCTATTAACTTACATATTCAGGGATGCTACAACGGTCTTATGATCACTGATTGCCTGTTCTGCACTTACAGAGTCGAAAAGTTCGGGTCTATTTGTTATCAGTAGGTCCAAGATGTTATCTCCACGAGTCGGTTCTCTGTTTAATTGCTCGAGGTAATTTTCGGATAGTGCACTCAGTATAATGTCACTCGATGCTCTGTCCCTACCACCCGTCCTAAACATCTGAGTGTCCCAGTCTATATCTGGTAAATTGAAATCTCCACCTAAGACTATAACATGCTGAGGAAATTTATGCGAAATGTATTCCAAATTTTCTCTCAGTTGTTCTGCCACTAACGCTGCTGAGTCGGGAGGTCGGTAAAAGGAGCCAATTATTAACCCAGCTCGGTTGTTGAGTGTAACCTCCACCCATAATAATTCACAGGAACTATCCACTTCTACTTCACTACAGGATAAACTACTACTAACAGCGACAAACACTCCACCACCGGTTGCATGCAATCTATCCTTCCTGAACACCGTCTGTACCTCTGTAAAAATTTCGGCAGAATTTATCTCTGGCTTAAGCCAGCTCTCTGTACCTATAACGATTTCAGCTTCGGTGCTTTCTATCAGCGCTTGAAGTTCCGGTACTTTACCAACGCAGCTTCGACAGTTTACAATTACAATACCGATTGCTGCTTGGTCCCCGCATGTCCTGACTTTGCTCCGCACCCTTTGAGGCTGTTGCCCTTTCTGTACTTGCCCGAGGCCATCTAACCTAAAAAACCGCCCAGTCCACGCCACACAACCCCTGCTACCCGTGTAGCCGCTTGCTGCGTGTAGTGGACTCCTGACCTATCCAGCGGAACCCGAAACCCCACCACCCTATGGCGCAAGTCGAGGAATCTGCAGCCCACATGGTCGCAGAACCGTCTCAGCCTCTGATTCAGACCCTCCACTCGGCTCTGTACCAAAGGTCCGCAGTCAGTCCTGTCGACGATGCTGCAGATGGTGAGCTCTGCTTTCATCCCGCTAGCGAGACTGGCAGTCTTCACCAAATCAGATAGCCGTCGGAAGCCAGAGAGGATTTCCTCCGATCCATAGCGACACACATCATTGGTGCCGACATGAGCGACCACCTGCAGATGGGTGCACCCTGTACCCTTCATGGCATCCGGAAGGACCCTTTCCACATCTGGAATGACTCCCCCCGGTATGCACACGGAGTGCACATTGGTTTTCTTCCCCTCTCTTGCTGCCATTTCTCTAAGGGGCCCCATTACGCGCCTGACGTTGGAGCTCCCAACTACCAGTAAGCCCACCCTCTGCGACCGCCCGGATCTTGCAGACTGAGGGGCAACCTCTGGAACAGGACAAGCAGCCATGTCAGGCCGAAGATCAGTATCAGCCTGAGACAGAACCTGAAACCGGTTCGTCAGACAAACTGGAGAGGCCTTCCGTTCAGCCCTCCGGAATGTCTTTCGCCCCCTGCCACACCTTGAGACTACCTCCCACTCTACCACAGGTGAGGGATCAGCCTCAATGCGGGCAGTATGCCGGGCAACCACAGTCTTAGTCCGATCGGGGGATGCGTGGGACGAGCTGGCCGTCCCCGACAAACCCCCATCCGGACCCCCACAGTGATGCCCATTGGCAACAGCCTCAAGCTGTGTGACCGAAGCCAACACTGCCTGAAGCTGGGAGTGACATTGCTTGAGTGAAATGCGCAAATATGACAAAGATGTTAATGAGCATATCTGAAAGGCATTAGATACGGTACTAAACTAGTAACATGATGCAGGATATCGAATGTTCAATCTAAATAAAAGTAAATGGGATATGTCTCTAGTAAGTATAAAACACTGGCTAAGGTTATCGATATCCATGAAAGTTTTAAAAATTTTTTTCGTTAACGCTGTTGTTCTCAACTGTAAAGTATTGCCAGCAGACACAAGTGAACTAACGTAACCACTGGATTCCTTTAGGAATCAAGCACTGCCGACATAAATGGAAATGGTGTTGACATATGACTTAAGAGAAATTTCTTGACAGTAAGCTGTGTAGAAAATGGAAAGGTCCTTTTATTTAGGAAAAAGAATGATCGTTTTGCAATACCCTGCGGTATGCAAGATTGTGAAACCTATCAGACTTCGTCACATTCTCCTTAAGACTCCATGTTAACCGTTAATAACGCAATGGAATTGCCATATTGAAATGCCCCAACACAGACTCATAAGATAGGAAATTGCGGTAACCTATTGTATCTATCCATTCAATCAATAGGATAACTCACTGACTTGAAGGGACTACACGCACCCTCAAATAAAAAATGCAAATGAAACATAAACCGATTATTTATTATATTAACCAATTACAAACTATTTGTCTCAACACTCAACGAGAAAACAAAGTTAATTGCTGACGACAGCTAACGAGATAGGCAAGCGGAAGGATGGCTACCGTATCTTAGCTGCACATTAAATCATTAATCCATTACAACCCAGCGATTAATTTAGAAACTCTAGTGGTCGATTGAATACCACACCAAACGATATTAAGACATGAATCAGGTTTAGTGGAGCTCTGGCAACGGTACGCTTTCCTATATAAACACTAACCCCAACAAGTGAGCTCTGCCGCTGTGTACTCTCATCAGTCTGCTGTCGGAGGACGTGGTCGTAGTGGTGAATCAGAATCTCGCTCGTCAGGACTCGGAATCCTCCAAGCGCCACGTCCACTCGAACCAGCGAGCTGTCTCCATCCACATCCAGTCAAGCGTGCCCCTTTTCCTTCCACCAGCTCGTGACTCGGCAATTGTGTGTGCCAATCTGGCCGCAAAAACCAGTGACGAAGAACGTTACTGACGTTGACAAACTACATATTTGCTTCTGTCTCGGGTTCTTCGGCCGACGTTCGTCTGATGAGTTTACTGACGTCTCGCCAGCACGAGTGGCTGACATTGTCAAAGCTTCACCCTCCATTGCCGGTGGTGAACTGGAGCCGATCTCGCGGCCGCAGACTATATGTACAGTTGTGCTCACAAGTATCCGAACGACCTGAATTGCATTTCGCCTGATTCGCATGCAACCCGCATAACGCAGCTGTCTAGCAGGTCCTCTAATCGCTTCTCGGTACAGTCGTTTGACTATTGAAAATGGTTCCAACAAGTCACCACTAGAAAACATTGCTCTGTATTGCAATAACTCTTGATGTAAAGTAATACCACTATACTGCAAATATCAGGGAACACTTTATCAAAGATAAGACTGTCCTTAAGGCTTGTAAGCTCACATTTATTACAATAAATGAAATACCTGAAATATTACCACTCTCATTAATACGTCAGATAGGTAATGCACGTAGAAAGTTCGTCGTATTCATGATTTCCTATTCAAAGTAACATAATGTACTTATTATTTAACACAAAATGACATTAAAAATTAAAGTTATTCACGAGCAGCTAATTGAGAATATGTATGAACTTCAAATGACACGACGAACCGTCTCGTTCTGCATATGGATTCAAACCCAGGTCATGCAGACTAAGCAAAGATTTCCTGACTGACGGAAATTAACAGTCATTCCTGACGAGGCATACACAGAGTGATATACCTCGATTTTACACAGTATCAATTACCAAATATCAACTTTAAATTACAATAACGTAAACATTTTTTACGGACGCGAATTCCTTCCCAGCACCTATTGTCCCTGTTAACGAACTACGAAAAATGTTAAATATTGCTTCTTCATAAATAATGTCGTGAGGTAAAACTTTGTGTTGGACAGGGATTAGAACTCAGAATCTAATCGGATTATTATCGAAGCACAATCAAATGTGACATATCGGATTTTCTCGGCAGCAGCTAGATATCTAACTGAAATGACGAAACATTAATTTTTTTTCCTTCCCAGGACTCCATCCCGGCACCTATCGCTGTTATATTCTAGAGAATACGAACGTTAAATTTATGTTTGTTACACCAGCAGCGATATGTGAGCATGTTTGAACTAGAAATAATATGACGAAGAGTTTAGTTCTCACTCGGAATCGAATCCCCCCACATATCGTTGCTGACTGCACACAAAGAGACGTCAGCTAATGAAGTTTTCTCCACCAGCAGCTCGGAATAACGTCCTTGAAGTGACAGTGATCTCGCAAATAGTTCTGTGTCTCACTGAGAGTTAAAAAGTCAGATATCGTTAGCGTTGACAACGAATGAAAATACATTAAAATGGGGGCTCTGAGCACTATGGGACTTAACATCTATGGTCATCAGTCGCCTAGAACTTAGAACTACTTAAACCTAACTAACCTAAGGACAGCACACAACACCCAGTCATCACGAGGCAGAGAAAATCCCTGACCCCGCCGGGAATCGAACCCGAGAACCCGGGCGTGGGAAGCGAGAACGCTACCGCACGACCACGAGCTGCGGACAAAATACATTAAAACTCAATATTACTATCCACCAGCATATATGTGTTCTCATGCTAGAGCTTGATAATTCATTATGAAAACCTTGGTGCCGTGCCAGGATTCGAACCCATTCACGCGCAATATGTGGAGATGTTGAGGAATCTGCAGTTTTGAACAAACAACAAATTGTAGTCGAGCTGTATTGTCACGAAGGGATCGAATTCCGCGTTAAGGGCGGTCTGAGTTGCATTCCCAGTTCAGAACCAATTTTATCGATATACAGAAGATCAAATAAAAGATGGAATAAGTGTCCTGTGACCCTACATAGCGTTTGTTTCGTCACTAGAAATAAATAACTAGTATAAGAAAGGTTACTGGTGACAGAGTTTCTAGATGTCGCCACTCCTGACTTTATTGTGGTTCAACCTAACGTCTACTTGGTAGAGAAGGAATATCATGTTTAATGTGGATTTCAGAACACAATGCCATTATACGTTCTTCACTTGGCGTAGCCAGGAGAGAATAGAATCTATCTCTCCCTATTAAAAATAATCAGCAGAAGTTGGAATCGAACCCAGACCATAAGAGTATGAACATATCATCAATCCAACAGACCACCAACTACTCTTTACTGTCATTGATTTTTCTTTCATAACGGCGTTGCGTTATTTACTTGGTTGACCGAATCGCCATGAACTAGTTGCCTCGGCTACCCAGTGCATACATTCGACTCTATTTTGTAATCACTGAAATAAAATCAAATAACTGCTACCTACACAGAACTGCCAACAGTGTAGGATGCAGAAATTTAAATAGGAAGTGTTCCTTACACTTGAGCTAATCTATTGCGCTACCTGTTTGTTGAAAAGGTCGTGCAGTGCTAAAGAAAAGCTGTAACTGTCTGTTTCTCAGAAGTCTAGATCTGGACATATAATTATCTCACAGCACTGTGGAATGCGGAAGTTCTGGTTCAAAATGGCTCTGAGCACTATGGGACTTAACTTCTGAGGTCATCAGTCCCCTAGAACTTAGAACTACTTAAACTAACTAACCTAAGGACATCACACATATCTATGCCGGAAGTTCTGGAGGAATTGTTGTTGACTTCTGGAGCTGTGGCAGCTACATGTCAGCTGGTAGCCTAATGGTAAGTGTCGCGTACCCCAAGAAATCGCGTCTTGTAATACATGTACTGCTACATTTTTTAAAACGCAATTCTGCTGTCTGCTGAAGTTATCAATCTAATGGAACTTTGAACATTACTCCCTTCACTTCTCAACCCAAAATAGTCGCATGTGGAAAAAGGGCTAACTTCTGTGACATTTTGTTCTTTTGAGGTTTAATAGACGGCCAGGCAGCAGTTGCATCTCGAAACTTTTATATTATGTATGGAGAGAGCGCATCGTGCCAAAATACGTCAGAAAAGTATTTTCCACATTACCTGTCGTGTGGTAGTGGAATTTTATTCTTCTTCAAACCTTGTTTGACAGCTTTAACTCAGAACAAGTTTTGTACATGAATGTAATCAATGAACTGCACGTGCATTGTGAGACTGTTGCTGATAATGACAGAGAATTCGCATATATCGTTGACGATTAATTTCTCTCTCATGTTTACTATTGTTTTACCAACACTAAAAGAAACCTTACGAAAATTGTGCATTGTATTATAAGAAATGAAATAAAACTACCCACAATAACCTTACGACGAAAGTCTGTTTTAATAAAACTGAGTATCTGTATACAAGCGTGCCTCTATTGGCACGAATTAGTAAAATACTACTCACTTAGATTTCGTTTGGGTCTGTGTTTAATTGGTATGCTGTGTCATGCTCAAGAGATATGCAAATGAGGCATTTCATAAATAAAGTTATATATTCCTAGAAATCCAAAATTTTCTTGTCAACAGCGGAAAGAGGCGTTACCTGTTGCGCAACGTTGTAAGATTTTCACCATTACACTACGAGCCGAAAGTATTTTCTTGCGATTTCCTTACCGATGTTTGATCTGACTGCTTGTAGCTCTTTCACAGAAGGGATAAAAACTTTGCAGTCAGCGATACTGGAGCCGCTAACCACAACAGACGCTTTTTCACAGGTCAACACGTTACCACAGAGCTCGCGAAGAGGTATGGGTTTTGGCTTCCTCTTACAAGGCCAATAGTGCCTAGAACTCGTAAACCGCTATTTAAAGGACGAGATTAGTTGCGATTTCCACGTACAACGACTTTCCTGGGCTGAAAACCGTAAATTTACAATCTTTTGTTACACCTCAAGCGATAATAACTCAGATTATTCAATGGAAATGACAGGAAAAATCAAGTGAACTTTGAGGCTTAATTCCGTGCACACCAGGAAGTAACTAGTCGATCACAGAATTGCCACACATACCTTGCCTTGTTGCCAAATCTCAGTTACAGTACCAGCAGGAAGAAGACGAACCGATGTGAGCCTACAGAGGGGAGCGTAGTTACTAATAATACTCAGAACTGCCTGCAAACTAAGCATCATAAAGAAGTAACTCTCATAGCTGTTTTTATATTTCTTTCGTAAGTGTAATCAAAACTAAGAAACTCATTCATGGACGTTTTTGTGCCTCGCCAAACAAATAAAAATAAAAACAGAATGCGTGTGTGTGTGAGAGAGAGAGAAGAGAGAGAGAGAGAAATAAAAAAGAATGAGAGAGAGTAAAAAATTGTTGTAAAGAAATTGAATCATGGTATATATGGAAATTTTTCATTAAAATGACACTTTCCACGTCATTACGAACTGTCTTATTCATGATGTGTGGAACAAGTATTAATCTAATCAAATCTAATCTAATCTAATCATGTCATATTGTTGACTAGCCATGAAGAGTCATGAATTACCGAAATTTTCGCCAGTATCAGTAACCATATCTAAACTTGAAAACAAAAGACGACAGTTTTTGCATTAAACTGGGACTCCTATCAACGCCCTTTCGTCCCTGTTAACTAACCACGAAAGTTGTCTGATATACATCCATTCACAAGTAACAAAGTGTGTATGCATTTAAAGATGAAGCGCATGATGTGAAGTTCTCTGACGGAGATACAAACCCCACATGTAATCGGATTGTTAACTAAATAAAATCGAGTGTTACGTATCGATTTTTCTTACCAGCTGCTAGGTGTTTGAATCTAAAATAAGGATACAAATTTTTGCGCCTGAGCGACAATCGAACCGCATACTTACCGTGTTCTTTACCATCCACGAATAAAGGTTAATTGTCAACTGCTTACTCACCAACAGTAAGATGTGTGCGTGTTTGACAAGAAATAACGACACCTGTTGCGATTGTTGGCAACGCATGAACAGACATTAAAAATACATGTTAATTTTCACTAGTAGGCCGATGTGCAGGTGATAGGGCTTGAAATGAAATTATGATTATTTTTGTACTGGATCAGTATTCGGACCCACATACTTACCTTTGTAGGAGACCTAGAAGATTGCAGTCTTGGGAAAAGGAACGTAATGTTTGAACGATACTGTTCCGAGAGATTCAGATACTCGAAAGAGGAGATACGAATTCGAATCACAGTCCAGCACCAAATTTTTCAACGTCTCTAGTTCAATCAAGTACAAGTAAAATATGAGCCCTGTTCCTTTAAATGGCTATCGGTTCATCAAATAAAAAAAAAATTTCTAATGTAAGTAAGTTTACTGGCGACAGTATTTCTGTTTACCATGACTTCTGCCTATGTCATTTCCCAACGTAAACCGGCTCTGCCCAGTTGGTAATGAAGGAACGTGTTGTTTAATGCGGATTCTGTATTATAACCTCTTTCTCTTGAGGTTACCAGAGGCAAAGTAAATCTGTTTGTGTCTCTTAATGCCTGAACTCACGCATTGCACCTGTGATAGTTCGTTCCACCAGACCGTTGTGGCCACATTTCCCAGCCCCAGGAGTGTGCTGTAACGGTTAGTGCGCTTAGCTTACAAAATTAGTCACGGTGGAAAAAAATGCGAGTCTTTTAAATGGTTAAGTAGAAGCAAGCTTCTGACGCGGAGATTATCCTATTCTTATCTCAGCAGGGTGTAAAGACTCTTATAGGTATCATAGCCTCGATGTGAAGCCATTTTGAAGTTTTCAATAATTCGGCAAATTTCTTTGTTCGAGAAAATCCACTGTGAAGTCTAAAGTTACCGGATAATTCGATTATTACCGTCATTATTACTATCATTTTCTTCATACCGCTGCTGGAACACATGTGCTTGAAAATCATTTAATGCCTTATGGTCATTATATAAGTAGTTGCCCAAGAAGAGGTTCTTTCCCTGTCTAGGAAATCCTTTTCATGTTAATATCAAACATCAGCAATTACTCGTAGATTACATTAAAACTAAATAATTGATGAAGCGTGCAAGGGATAAGTCCTTGCAGTCGCGCTATTCACCTGTGCCCTCGGTGGCTGAGATGGATAGAGCGTCTGCCATGTAAGCAGGAGATCCCGGGTTCGAATCCCGGTCGGGGCACACATTTTTAGCTGTCCACATCGAGGTATAACAACAACACCTGTCGGCAGCTGAGGTTGTCAGTTAGCCATCATTTATTCCAGGGAAAAGCTGCACGGTCATCAACAGTAACTGTTCTTTCGAGAACAAGTTACTGTCTTCATATATATTGATGAAGACGTTACTTGATAACAAAAACGCGCTGCCTTTCTTCATTTACGTGCGCCTAGAAATGGCTGTCGAATACTGCCAAACCAAATGCCAATGGATCTTACTGCCTTCCGATATACGTCGCTGTCAGTTCTTCCATATGATTTGGTCGACGTGACCTGTTTCAAGTTGTGTATGACAGAGAATGTTTTAGAAAATCAATTGTTTTCCTTTGCAATAAGCAGAAAGATTTTCATTCCAAGCCATCCAAGTCCATAATTTTCGCAATATTAGTTCAAATTTAATATTCGCTTCTATAATGTAGGAAAGTATTTCACAGTTGCAAAACCCGCATCCGACTCATTGTCCTTACACTTAGCCGCTGACCATAAATTCTAGCTCAGAGTGACACCAGTTTAAGTAACCTAATGTAGCGAAGAGTGTTTGCCAGTGCTCTTTCTCACCGGAAAATATTTGACTCATTGGGGTCCATAAGAACACTGTAACAGTAATTTCTGTGTGTATGCAATGCATACGGATTCTAGAATTTAGTGGTGCTCTCTCTTCCACTTCTGTATACAATATGCCTGACCTAAACGGGCCCTTTATCATTACAGGCCCTGAACGGTGCAACTTCATATTGACAACAGTAATGTGCTTATACTGACAACCTCACTGTTGGTTTTACCTGATTCAGTAATCATTTAAATAAAACAACATTGCGTCCCCCTTTTCCTTCTGAGAAATTTGTCAGTAAGCTCTTTGATTTCCAACCAGCGAAACGAGGCAGAGTACGGCCGGTAAACGATTCACAAACCACGATTTAGTGTCGTTAAGACGATTTCTTTAAACATTGGCGTAGCCGAAGGAATTTAGTTTCTTCTTAAATCATCTTATGCAGCAACGTTCGCAGATATCTCAAATAGGAAAAGCTCTTTATCCAGGTACGAAGGTTGTAAAACAAACTTCCCACAGTTTGTGTCAGGTTGATCTTTTCGTCTGCCAGCACTGCGTAAGTTTTCTGTCTAAGAGGTATCACAAATAGTGTTCCTGTAGCTGTGGGAATCATCGGTTGAAAACGAGTTTAACACCAATGGGTATAGTACTGCTAAATATTCAAAATGATTATCAGACTAAGTCTGCGTTCATCCACAAGCTGAGGCGTAATTGTAATATTGAAGCTAGACTGTGTATCCTTCTTTTCCTTGAGTGGGCATTGGAAGGCGTTTACACACACAAATACGAGGATAATCCCAAGGGTAAGGTCTCCAAAGGGACACGCAAGTGCCAACGCAGGCACAAACGAGAGCTCCTAATTTTAATGCCAAGCAGAAACCACAGTGTTGTCTGCATGGTGGCGAGGTGATGAACAGCAATACTATGGATATGACGGTCTCAGGTTCGATCCCTCAACAGTCTCACGATTTTTATGTGCCATCTCACACTCATTTCCCCTCGGGCAGTGTTCTTTGGTGTGAAAAATGCCGATATGCACTGTGGTCCGAAAGCCACGTTAAACTGTACGTTCCCCTATTAACTGGCTAGGTAAGTCAACTCAAAGGTCGGAGGAAAGCAACGGCATACCACCTCCAACAAGACCGTGCCTATTAAATCACTGTGGTGTTAAAACCACTCTTCCGACTGATGACTGCTTTACTTTCTATGGGTTCCAAAATTAATGATCTTCCGGTTATTAACATTTTTGTGTTTTCATGCTGTAGCTTTGATACCAGTAAACGTAAGTAACCGGCCGAGCGCTGTCACCGTTCGAGTTGTCAAGGTGGTAGACAACGATACTGTCGACCCCAGTTACAATCTTGGTCATGGCTGTGTTTCAGTCGAATACCTCTATGTCCTTTCTGCTTATTTCAAGATATACTTTTAAACACTTGGTACGCATCCAAATTGATATCTGATAGAGCTGTATTTAGCAACATGAATCACATATGTTTTCCGTGCAATATATCGGACAACACGTCAGTCCAGCGAGATTTCGTTTGTGTGTTGCACATGGCGCAAGAAGTATTTGTGTTTTGCTCGCTTTTATGATAGTTTTCACTCCACTGAATGCGAGGAAGCTCACGAATAGACTGTCAATAACTGGAATAATACACTTAAAAGTTGTATTTTTGCATTACGTATCCCAATGAAAAT
Organism: Schistocerca nitens; assembly: GCF_023898315.1. NCBI lineage: Eukaryota > Metazoa > Arthropoda > Insecta > Orthoptera > Acrididae > Schistocerca > Schistocerca nitens. The sequence goes on from NC_064614.1 coordinate 305,731,395, forward strand.
AACTGTAAACAGGTTATATGCCTACTTGCTTATTATTCACGGTTCTCGATGCTTTCCTCAAAAAATAAAATGAGAGAGAGAGACAGAGAGAGAAAACAGAAATATATTTAAATTTATCAGCTCAGTGACGCCATGTTCGTCTCGTGATGTAAAGCAAGGATGTTGTTGTTGTTGTTGTGGTCTTCAGTCCTGAGACTGGTTTGATGCAGCTCTCCATGCTACCCTATCCTGTGCAAGTTTCTTCATCTCCCAGTACTTACTGCAACCTACATTCTTCTGAATCTGCTTAGTGTATTCATCTCTTGGTCTCCCTCTACGATTTTTACCCTCCACACTGCCCTCCAATGCTAAATTGGTATCCCTTGATGCCTCAGAATATGTCCTACCAAGCGGTCCCTTCTTCTCGTTAAGTTGTGCCACAAACTCCTCTTCTCCCCATTTCTATTCAATACCTCCTCGATAGTTATGTGATCTACCCATCTAATATTCAGAATTCTTCTGTAGCACCACATTTCGAAAGCTTCTATTCTCTTCCTGTCCAAACTGTTTATCGTCCATGTTTCACTTCCATACATAGCTACACTCCATACAAATACTTTCAGAAGCGACTTCCTGACATTTAAATCTATACTCGATGTTAACAAATTTCTCTTCTTCAGAAACGCTTTCCTTGCCATTGCCAGTCTACATTTTATATCCTCTCTACTTCGACCATCATCAGTTATTTTGCTCCCCAAATAGCAAAACTCATTTACTACTTTAAGTGTCTCATTTCCTAATCCAATACCCTCAACATCACCCGACTTAATTCGACTACATTCCATTATCCTCGTTTTGCTTTTGTTGATGTTCATCTTATATCCTCCTTTCAAGATACTGTCCATTCCGTCCAAGTTGCTATGACGGCAAAGATAGCTTCACCATAGAGTTAAAAGAACTTAAAGCTTAGCTGACATGAAAATCTGAAGTTAAGGAGAATAGTGAGAGCGCTGGCCGGTGTGGCCGAGCGGTTCTAGGCGCTTCAGTCTGGAACCGCGCGACCGCAACGGTCGCTGGTTCGAATCCTGCTTCGGGCATGGATGTGTGTGATGTCTTCAGGTTAGTTAGGTTTAAGTAGTTCTAAGTTCTAGGGGACTGATAACCTTCGACGTGAACTCCCGTTGTGCTCAGAGCCATTTGAACCATTTTTTTTAGAACAGTGAGAGAAGCGTTCCGTAAATTTGAATGCAAAGCTTTACCAGCCGATCTGACTGAAAACTCTAAGAAATTTTGTTCGTAAATATACTAAATTCGGTCTTCCGAAACAGCTTCATCGCGGAAGGTCATAATACTGTTCCTCCTTTCAGTTATCGTACAAATGTCGATGTGGCAGATATTGCAGTCGCAAATGGCTCTGAGCTCTATGGGACTTAACATCTGAGGTCATCAGTCCCCTAGAACTTAGAACTAGTTAAACCTAACTAACCTAAGGACAACACACATATCCATGCCCGAGGCAGGATTCGAACCTGCGACCGTAGCAGTCGCACGGTTCCGGACTGAAGCGCCTAGAACCGCTCGGCCACCGCGGCCGGCTGCAGTCGCAAAAGACAATACATGCATAACTGCGACTTCGTAAAAGAGACCTAAAACGAAATTGACAATATTTATATTGAGATAAATGATCGCGAAATAGAAAAGCAACTGCAATCGAACAACAGTGGAAAGGCACCTGGACCAGATGAGGCACGTGTGAGATTCTACAGCGATTATGCGAAAGCACTTGCTCCACTTCTGGCAATAGGATACTGCAGCTCACTGGAACAAGCAAGGGACGTAACGACTGGGGGGAAAAGAAAACAACGTGGAAAATGCTTGTTTTCAAGAAAGGTTGTAGGAAAGATGCCAATAATTATATCGCTGTAGTCAGTTATAGGATTGTAGAACATGTTTTATGCTAACGTATAAGGAAGTTTTCATAGGCAGAAAATCTCCTCTTCAAAAATCAACACGGTTTCTGCGAAGATCTTGCAAAACTCAGCGTGCTCTATTCGTCAAAATGGTTCGAATGGCTCTGAGCACTATGGGACTTAACATCTGAGGTCATCAGTCCCCTAGAACTTAGAACTACTTAAACCTAATTAACCTAAGGACATCACACACATCCATGCCCAACGCAGGATTCGAACCTGCGACCGTAGCGGTCGCGCAGTTCCAGACTGAAGCGCCTAGAACCGCTCGGCCACACTAGCCGGCCTCTATTGGTCAATGAGAGCCAGAGCGCCGTAGACGACCTCGAGATTAATACTGTGTTCCCTGTCGAGATCCGTGTATTGATTTAGAGCTTCCTCTTAACGGAACAAAATTGGAAAATGTAAAGATAGTATCAAGAGAATCCCAATGAAGTGTGATAGAACCGCTGATATTTACAATATGGGTATATGAATGATCTATGGGTAACGTCTGAAGCTCGATGACGCCGTCCGCAGATGATGCAGTTGTCTATAAAAGGTAGCAGCGCAAGAAGACGGCCAAGAATTGCTGGATGACCTGCAGAGGATCCGTGATACGTGCAGGGAAAACAGTTGACACTGAACATAAGTAAATGTAACATACTGCACATACAAAGGCGGAGAAATTCACAACTGTACAATTACAATATTGCCGACAAATCAAACAGTGATTGTTGTAAAAGACCTTGAAGTAACCATCTGGAGCGACCTGAAGTAAAATGACCACGTAAGACAAACAGTAGGAAAAGCAGATGACAAGCTGAGAATCATTGGGAGAAAGTCAAGAAAATGTAATTTATCCACGGAAGAAGTGGCTTACAAAACACTTGTTACACCGATTTTTTATCGGCCTGGGATCATTACCACGTTGGATTAATAGAACAGATACACAACGTTCAAAGAAGAGTGGCGTATTGCGTTTAGTCTGCGCGACAGCATTACGAGATGTTCAAAAAACTCCAGTGGCAGGCGTTACAAGCGAGGCGTTGTGCATCACGAAGGTATTCACTTCTGATATTCCGAGAGAGTACCATTCTGTTTCCCCCTGCCTCTACTATCTCAGCAAAAGTATTCGAACTCCTATTAGTGGACAATAAGATCGGGTGCTCCGGCCTTTGTCTTGATGATAGTTTGAACTCTATTGGGGATACTTTCAATGATTGTCAGAAGGTAGTGAAATTGGGCGCTGGTCTGGGGCGAAGTCAACACTCTAAAACATTCCACAGATGTGCCACGTGGTTCAATTTGGGGCTACGGGCAGGCCACTCCATTTCAGGAATGTTATTGTCCGCAAACCATTGCCTCACAGATGCTGCTTTGTAACAGGGTGCATTGTGATGCTGAAACAGTCATCCCTCTGAACTGTTCCTGTAGTGTATGCAGTACATAATGCTGTAAAATGTGTTCATATCCTTCTGCATTTAGCGCTTTGCTTAGCGCAATAAGAAGACCACACTATAGGCACAAAAAACACCCCCATACCATAACACCACCTCCTCTGTATTTTACTGTTGGCACTAAGCACAATGGCAGGTAACATTCTCCAAACCCAAACCCTTCCATCGGATTGCCACAGGATACCGTAGGCTACTGTAGACAGTCATACGTAAGTAAGCGTAAGCTACGATAGTTTTCCAGGGAGCTTTGCTCAGTTAAGATCTAACCGCATTATCTGCACATTAGGTGTATTGCATACTTATCGGTTCAAAATGGTTCAAATGGCTCTGAGCACAATGAGACTCAATATCTGAGGCCATCAGTCCCCTAGAACTTAGAACTACTTAAACCCAACTAACCTAAGGACATCACACACATCCATGCCAGAGGCAGGATTCGCGCCTGCGACCGTAGCGGTTGCGCGGTTCCAGACTGAAGCGCCTAGAACTGCTCGGCCACACCGGCTGGCATACTTACCGGACGTTATCTCATTCCGATCACTTCGTTTGCGTATGCGATAAGTAGCTTACTAGATTCCCCTAGAAAACGGAATTGGGGAAACATCTAGAAACTGAATGAGGCTATATAAAGGACTGCATAACCTACAGAACATTTGTTTTCTACATAGTTCTCCACCTGTCTGTTACCAAAAAAGTAATAGTATTTACTCGTACATCAAAATTAAAATTTTCAACGTTTAATTCAAGTTTTATTCGAAGATTGTTGATTAGTAACATGAAACAGAGGGATGTTGTAGTAAAAACAAAGAAAAGGTAAAAGTAAAAAAAAACAGCGAAACAAAAACATATCAAACATCACTTCAATACTTCATGGAGCTTATATGAAATGTGTTTCTGTTATTCATAAACAACTTTAGCACACATCAATAATAACAGGAAGCTCTTGCATTTGATCGTGATGAAGAACGTTGTATTGAATAAAAGATAACTACAATAATTATATATTTTCTTTTATGTATTTGCATGTAAACAGTGCTCGCATCAAAAGTAATTGTTCTGGTTACAAAAGTTACACGACCAACTGGTCTTTATCACTTATAAAATACAACTTATATTTTGTAAAGGTATAAAATACACATTGCACTAACAGTGAACGATTTGTGGCTCCAATTACGAGGGCTATTCGGAAAGTAAGGTTCGGTTGGTCGTGAAATGGAAACAACTATGAAAATCAAAAAAGTTTTATTTGAAACAGCTACATCTTTCAGTTGCTTCTCTACACAGTCGCCACTCCGACTTAGACATTCGTGGTACCTTTTTACCAGCTTTCCAGTACCCTCATTATAGAAGGCAGTCGCCTGTGCCTTCTGCCAATTCTCTACGCTAGTCTACATCTCGTTATCTGTGCCAAAATTTTCTTTTCATAGCTAGTGGTTCGTGTGGGCAGAGATGACTGTCAAGGAGAGCCAATTACGAGCTGTATTGTGGGTGATCAAAGACATCCCCTCGAAAAGGCTGCAGGAGCATCTTCATTGCCTCTGCAGAGTGCGGCCGAGAATTTTCATGAAGAAGGAAATGCATGGCAGTTATATTATGTGGGCTGCATGACATCAGGCGTAATCTCTCACCAGGCCCCCAAACTTGGTGCTCACTGCGCACTCAGAACTGAAAAGAGAGACTTGACGCGATGACGGGTATACTAGAGACAGTGCTCAACAGGTCTGTGCAAAGCTTCATCGGATTTCCATTGTGGTTCCCATTTCGCGCCCGATCGGACCTTACTGTCCGAATATTCCTCGTATGTGGAAAAACAAAGAAACAAGAAAGAGAAGTCGTCGGCTTCCAGTTTCTCTCACACATTCATTTACCTTTCTTCCCTTACCAGTGCTACAGTCCTACCATTATGAGATTTTCACTCTGCAGCGGAGTGTGCGCTAATATGAAACTTCCTGGCAGATTAAAACTGTGTGCCGGACCGAGACTCGCACTCGGGACCTTTGCCTTTCACGGGCAAGTGCTCTACCAACTGAGCTACCCAAGCACGACTCACGCCCCGTCCTCACAGCTTTACTTCTGCCAGTATCTCGTCTCCTACCTTCCAAACTTTACAGAAGCTCTCCTGCGAACCCTGCAGAACTAGCACTTCTTTCAGGAGTGCTAGTTCTGCAAACTACGATAATGAAACAAAATTCGACGCCTGAGTTGGTGTAAAGAGCGATGCCACTGGACAGTGGCAGATTGTAAACATGCGGTTTGGAGTTATGAACCACGCTTAGAGTTACGCGCTACCAAAACAACATACATAAAGACATTGGAGGAAGAAATTTAGATTCGTTGAACAGTACTTCCTCACAAATCAATCAGGCCCTTGGGACAGACAGGCATCTACAACGTATCGTAAGGAAGTGGTTTATAAGTCATAAAGCGCTTGTTCGACCGACTCTTGGGATCCTTACCAGGTAGGACTGACAGAAGAGATAGCGAAGATACAAGAAAGAGAGGCACGTTTCGTCACGGAGTTGTTCGGTTGGCGCGTTATGGAGCTGCTCAACAAACTCCATTGGCAGATGTTACAAGAGAGGCGTTGTGCATCATGGAGAGGTTTACTATTCAAATTTCGAGAGAGTAGTTTCCGGGAACAGTCGGACAACATGCCCGCATCTCGTGGTCGTACGGTAGCGTTCTCGCTTCCCACGCCCGGGTTCCCGGGTTCGATTCCGGGCGGGGTCAGGGATTTTCTCTGCCTCGTGATGGCTGGGTGTTGTGTGCTGTCCTTAGGTTAGTTAGGTTTAAGTAGTTCTAAGTTCTAGGGGACTTATGACCATAGCAGTTGAGTCCCATAGTGCTCAGAGCCATTTGAGCCATTCGGACAACATATTACTTCCTGCCACATACATTTCGCCTAATGACCACGACGAGAAAATGCGAGAAATTAGAGCCAATACAGAGGCTTACCCACTATCATTCTCCCCACGTGCCATTCTGCGTGGAACAAGATAGGGGGGATTAGTGGTAACAGAAGTTCAAAAATGGTTCAGATGGCTCTGAGCACTATGGGACTTAACATCTGAGGTCATCAGTCCCCTAGAACTTAGAACTACTTAAACCTAACTAACCTAAGGACATCACACACATCCATGCCCGAGGCAGAATTCGAACCTGCGACCGTAGCAGTAGCGCGGTTCCAAACTGATGCGCCTAGAAGCGCTCGGCCACACCGGCTGGCGCTAACAGATGTACCCTCCCACACACACCATTGGATGACTTGCGGAGTACGATGTAGGAGTAGTATCGGCATCATGAACTATCGACCCTAATACTGATGATGTAAGGTTCCTAGAACATTAATAAATGAGAACTGAGTTTCAGCACAAGACTGAAAGTGATAGTGTGCTATGTATTGTAGCAGCTTGTACTTTCTGCGGAACTAGCTGGATGATGTGGCACTGCTCTTGCTCATGTTGCGCAACGCTACGCGCTGTTCGCATGTAATTTCTGTCAGTAATTTTTCAAAGGGGACGTTTCAATGTCTTTGGCCAGAGGTCAGGAAGTGAGGTGCTGCGGAGACAACGAAATATACGGGCCCTTCATCGAACTTGTAACATCACACTAGTCGCTTGACCGTCGCACTTGGTGAACGCTCGATTCCGTGCAGAGTCCACGGAAAATCAATATTTAATTGGAAGGATACCCATTAAAGGTATGCTATCTATAACTTGCATGTATTTAAACACGCAGTCAAGAATTATTAACTAAACTAAACTCCGTCCGAACAGGCCATGTAGGCCCAACGGCACCGACCGGCCGCCGTGTCATCCTCACCCCACATGCATCACTGGATGCGGATATGGAGGGGCATGTGGTCAGCACACCGCTCTCCCGGCCGTTGTCAGTTTTCGTGACAGGAGCCGCTACTTCTCAATCAAGTAGCTCCTCAGTTTGCCTCACGAGGGCTGAGTGCACCCCGCTTGCCAATAGCGCTGGACAGATCGGATGGTCACCCATCCAAGTGCTAGACCAGCCCGACAGCGCTGAACTTCGGTGATCTGACAGGAACCCGTGTTACCATTGCGGCAAGGCCGTTGGTCAAGAATTATTACACTCGTCTCAAATAGTTACTCGCTCCCCGCCGGAGATGGCTGCTGGCACTCGTAAAACTAGCGGTGTCACATACTCTGACGTTGGTGCCGCGGCCTGTCTTTCTCGTGGGCCTCGGCTGCCGTGGTGCGAAACGTCACCTGCTCCACTCGCAACGTGGAAACATCTCCCGGGAGCCACACCGTGACCGTGGGGAGCGGTCGGGAGCCTGCGGCTGCTCACTAAGAATCAACGATGGACTTGGTTGTGCTGACTGGTAAGGGCAGAGGTTGATGGAAGCGTGCCGCGCTTACGGGTGGGGACAGCGGAGCAAGAGATGCCGCGACGCCAACGAAAGCCTCCAGCGGTAGCCGTATTACTAGGCCCTGACGAATCGAGAGGTGGAGCCAGGCCTCTATTGGGGCTTTGTCCAAATTCATCCGAAGCAACGTAGAAGGCCGAAGGCGCCGCAGTGGCCGTAATCGGACTCGCGGAGAGTCGGTCGGTGTACAATCGGCGAGTACGTACTGCGGAAATGGTGTGCCGAGAAGCCGGGATTTCGAATCAATTACAGGTTATTCTGTGACGTGGCCGCAGAGTGTGGAAACAACAGCCCAGGACGGTGGCTGGTGTCTTCCCCGCACGAAAGGATGACGATTCCAGTAGATATGCAGACAGAGGATTTCGCATTACGAGAGGGGCACTAATAGTGTGCTTTCGGTGACCGACAGTGGAATTTAGCCACTTGATTTAATTCAGACCTGTGTACAACGTTCAGTGAATGGTTCAAGCAATATGGTGAACGGTGCAAGCAGTGTGCAACAAATGTAACGATTTTTTAAGTCATATTTCACCCAGAAACACTATTGTTGTCTCAAAACAGAGCTCTGTAAGTCCCGCTTGTCATTTTGCTGTAAGCTGAGCAAAGATTTTTATATGTACAGGGACTAGTAACTGTTCATTTCATATTTGCAGTAGTCTAGTTGGTTGGCTGTAGTGTTGCTTGTAGTGAGGAGTTGATGAAGGGAGTGGTTTACAGATGTAGTACTTGGTTTTGTTGTCACCATATGAATGCCAAAATATAAAGTCTGCTCTTATTGTTTGTATTAAGTTGGTTCTGACTACATTTACATCTACATCCACACTCCGCAAGCCACCCGACGGTGCGTGGCGGAGGGTACTTTGAATATCTCTATCGGTTCTCCTTTCTATTCCAGTCTCGTATTGTTCGTGGAAAGAAAGATTTTTGGTATGCCTCCGTGTGGGCTCTAAACTCTCTGATTTCATCCTCATGGTCTCTTCGCGAGATATACGTAGGAGGGAGCAATATACTGCTTGACTCCTCGGTGAATGTACGTTCTAGAAACTTCAACAATAGCCCAAAACGAGCTACTGAGCGTCTCTCCTGCAAAGTCTTCCACTGGAGTTTATCTATCATCTCCGTAACCCTTTCGCGATTACTAAATGATCCTGTAACGAGGCGTGCTGCTCTCCGTTAGATCTTCTCTATCTCTTCTATCAACCCTATCTGGTGGGCGAACAAGTGTAGTGTAACCTATTTCCTTTGTTTTCGGATTGCATTTCCTTAGGATTCTTCCAATGAATCTCAATCTGGCATCTGCTTTACCGACGATCAACTTTATATGATCATTCCATTTTAAATCACTCCTAATGCCTACTCCCAGATAATTTATGGAATTAACTGCTTCCAGTTGCTGCCCTGCTATATTGTAGCTAAATGATAAAGGATCTTTCTTTCTATATATTCGCAGCACATTACACTTGTCTACATTGAGATTCAATTGCCATTCCCTGCACCATGCGTCAATTCGTTGCAGATCCTCCTGCATTTGAGTACAATTTTCCATTGTTACAACCTCTCGATATACTACAGCATCATCCGCAAAAAGCCTCAGTGAACTTCCAATGTTATCCACATATCCACTGAAGACTATTTTCATTTTCTGCGTGTTGTATTTTCGATCCAAGAGGTCGGATATTGAGAGACGTTTGTGTTCTTTTTATTGTTTCCAATTTTGCTGGTGCGGTGTTAATTCCAAATTGTTTCATTACTGTGCTAAATAAATTTTAATTCATTTATTACGTCGTTCTAAATCATAATTCTTCAGGAAGTGTAACTGGGTCATATAATTGAATTCAGTTTGTTAGACTGTTATTTTGTTTGTCGTAAGGATACATATTTTTGTTTTGTAAATACTGTTTGTCAAAGTAAGCCCACATCTGAAAACCCCAGTCCGAACCCAATTCCACCCCAACCGATCGAGGCCGCGCAGTGGTTAGCATACTGAACTCGCATTCGGGAGGACAACGGTTCAAGTCCACGTCCGGCCATCCTGATTCAGGTTTCCCATGTTATTGCTCCAAGGAGATGTCGGGATGGTTCCTTTGAGAGGGGACGGCCGATTTCCTTCCCCGTCCTTGAAACAATCCGAGCTTTAGTTCCGTCTGTAATGGCATCGATATTGACGGGTCGTTAAACCCGAATCTTCCTTCCTTCCCATTACGCCTAAATCCTATGCTACAATATGATTAAGGACACCAGTATGGCCCTCATAGATTTCACCACAGTGAAATAAACAAAGGAGCTAGGTTTCTTGCTTGTCAAAATAAAGTGTAGGATAAGAGGAAGTGATGAATCTTCACGTACACACACACACACACACACACACACACACACACACACACACACACATAAAGACAGAAACAAATGAAATACTGTTACTCGTGCCTACTTTGCGCAGAGGCACTGAAATGCTAATCATTTGCATATTCAAGCATGTAGTACACTTCGTGTCAATACAATGTTTGCTGCATGTCGACTTCAGGGTCTTGCAATTAATCTGCCAAAAGCCTAGTAGCACATCATTCCTATTATGTTAATTTCTTCTCCCTTTTTCAAAATTAATGTGCTAAACAAATACTTAGCCACTGGAGTACTTCAGTGGAATTGTAATATACAGCAACGTAATTCCAGTTTATGAAATCGTTTATGATGTTTTAGTATCCCTGGATCATCACAGATGACGCTTTTTCTGGTTGATCAGACAAAAGCAGTCTGCATTTTAGTCCTTATTGCTATTAACCCAAGAATCTCATTGCCCATAGGTGTTCCCTGAAATCACTGCAAGCTGATGTTACGAAATTTTTCTTAAACACTTTAAAACTGAATTTCTTCCTAGATTTTCCTCTAATTAGTTTAGCGCTCATTTTGTAATAATATCGGCCTTATGTTTTAACTTTTGCCGATTACTTCTTTTTTTTTTCAAATTTACTATCCAGTTTATGGCAAATGTAAGCGTTTTTGGTGTTTGTGTACATTTTGTTAGAAGTAACTATTTTTCTGTATAAGAAAAAAAACCTAACAAAGGCTCTGCACAGAAGAGATGAACGGATTTTTAACTTAACATCAATAATTCGCTACAGGATGTTAACCAGCAAAACTGTACTAGTATCATTTATTGATTTTAAGAAAGTAGACAGAAGACCAGTTAGTAAAATTATTAGAGACTTTGATGTTAACGCTAAATCAGCAAACATAATTCGTCAAATTCCAACAATTGCAATACCTAAACTGGAATTTATGGCTGACGCATCTCAGCTATATGAAATAAAAACTGATGTTAGACAAGTGGATGTTTAATTCCGTTTTCAAAAAAAAACTTTAAGAATCTGGGATTTGGACGGAAGAGAGATATATAAAAAAAACACCAAAAACCTAGAAACACAATAGCCAAAACAGAATGAGTCAGAAAATTTACATATGGTGGAGAAACTATATACATAAAACTGAGATAGATGTAAGAATTAATAAAATGGAAGCCGTATACGATTTGACTAAAAAATCTGAACATGCACATCTAGAAAAAGAAAACTAAAACATTACACCACAGTTGTAAGACCATAATGTTTATATTCATGTGAATGCTCAATGATGAACGGAGAAAATAGAAGTAGTTGAAAGACAGATTATCAAATAGACAATAGGTGCAACACAAAGTATAGATGGTTAGAAAATTAGAACTAATGAGGAGATCCAAGAAAATGTAGAGAAAATATCAGAGGTAATTGCAAAGCGAAAATGAATCTTTTTTGGACATCTCGCACGAATGAAAGAGAAAGGGCTAATGAAACAAATATTACTGTATTTTTTGAGAAAGAAATCGACTATAGCATGGGAAACAGAAACAAGAAAAGAATCAAAAAGAAACATCAAACAGCCGCAAATAACAGAAAGAAGCCTTTTTAAGAATAAAATACCAAACTTAGAAGATCTTCAGTATAAAAAAATATAAAAAATCAGATACAACAGGAACGGAAGTAAGAAAAAGGTAACATGAGGAGAAGATGAATGAGTGATTTAAATAATGAAAAACTGCACAAGTTACTATTTATTCATGCTTAGCACAACGACTTTCGAGAATCTGTTCTCATTTTAAAGTGCATGAACCATGGACCTTGCCGTTGGTGGGGAGGCTTGCGTGCCTCAGCGATACAGATAGCCGAACCGTAGGTACAACCACAACGGAGGGGTATCTGTTGAGAGGCCAGACAAACGTGTGGTTCCTGAAGAGGGGCAGCAGCCTTTTCAGTAGTTGCAAGGGCAACAGTCTGGATGATTGACTGATCTGGCCTTGTAACAATAACCAAAACGGCCTTGCTGTGCTGGTACTGCGAACGGCTGAAAGCAAGGGGAAACTACGGCCGTAATTTTTCCCGAGGGCATGCAGCTTTACTGTATGATTAAATGATGATGGCGTCCTCTTAGGTAAAATATTCCGGAGGTAAAATAGTCCCCCATTCGGATCTCCGGGCGGGGACTCCTCAAGAGGATGTCATTATCAGGAGAAAGAAAACTGGCGTTCTACGGATCGGAGCGTGGAATGTCAGATCCCTTAATCGGGCAGGTAGGTTAGAAAATTTAAAAAGGGAAATGGATAGATTAAAGTTAGATATAGTGGGAATTAGTGAAGTTCGGTGGCAGGAGGAACAAGACTTCTGGTCAGGTGACTACAGGGTTATCAACACAAAGTCAAATAGGGGTAATGCAGGAGTAGGCTTAATAATTAATAGGAAAATAGGAATGCGGGTAACCTACTAAAAACAGCATAGTGAACGCATTTTGTGGCCAAGATACATACGAAGCCCACACCTACTACAGTAGTACAAGTTTATATGCCAACTAGCTCTGCAGATGACGAAGAAATGTATGATGAAATAAAAGAAATTATTCAGATAGTGAAGGAAGACGAAAATTTAATAGTCATGGGTGACTGGAATTCGAGTGTAGGAAAAGGGAGAGAAGGAAATGTAGTAGGTGAATATGGATTGGGGCTAAGAAATGAAAGAGGAAGCTACCTGATAGAATTTTGCACAGAGCACAACTTAACCATAGCTAACACTTGGTTCAAGAATCATAAAAGAAGGTTGTATACATTGAAGAAGCCTGGAGATACTGACAGATTTCAGATAGATTATATAATGGTAAGACAGAGATTTAGGAACCAGGTTTTAAATTGTAAGACATTTCCAGGGGCAGATGTGGACTCTGACCACAATCTATTGGTTATGACCTGTAGATTAAAACTGAAGAAACTGCAAAAAGGTGGGAATTTAAGGAGATGGGACCTGGATAAACTGAAAGAACCAGAGGTTGTACAGAGTTTCAGGGAGAGCATAAGGGAACAATTGACAGGAATGGGGGAAAGAAATACAGTAGAAGAGGAATGGGTAGCTTTGAGGGATGAAGTAGTGAAGGCAGCAGATGATCAAATAGGTAAAAAGACGAGGGCTAGTAAAAATCCTTGGGTAACAGAAGAAATATTGAATTTAATTGATGAAAGGAGAAAATATAAAAATGCAGTAAATGAAGAAGGCAAAAAGGAATACAAACGTCTCAAAAATGAGATCGACAGGAAGTGCAAAATGGCTAAGCAGGGATGGCTAGAGGACAAATGTAAGGATGTAGAGGCTTTTCTCACTAGGGGTAAGATAGATACTGCCTACAGGAAAATTAAAGAGACCTTTGGAGATAAGAGAACCACTTGTATGAACATCAAGAGCTCAGATGGAAACCCAGTTCTAAGCAAAGAAGGGAAAGCAGAAAGGTGGAAGGAGTATATAGAGGGTCTATACAAGGGCGATGTACTTGAGGGCAATATTATGGAAATGGAAGAGGATGTAGATGAAGATGAAATGGGAGATACGATACTGCGTAAAGAGTTTGACAGAGCACTGAAAGACCTGAGTCGAAACAAGGCCCCCGGAGTAGACAACATTCCATTGGAACTACTGACGGCCTTGGGAGAGCCAGTCCTGACAAAACTCTACCATCTAGTGAGCAAGATGTACGAAACAGGTGAAATACCATCAGACTTCAAGAAGAATATAATAATTCCAATCCCAAAGAAAGCAGGTGTTGACAGATGTGAAAATTACCGGACAATCAGTTTAATAAGCCACAGCTGCAAAATACACGAATTCTTTACAGACGAATGGAAAAACTAGTAGAAGCCGGCCTCGGGGAAGATCAGTTTGGATTCCGTAGAAATTCTGGAACACGTGAGGCAATACTGACCTTACGACTTATCTTAGAAGAAAGATTAAGGAAAGGCAAACCTACGTTTCTTGCATTTGTAGACTTAGAGAAAGCTTTTGACAATGTTGACTGGAATACTCTCTTTCAAATTCTAAAGGTGGCAGGGGTAAAATACAGGGAGCGAAAGGCTACTTACAATTTGTACAGAAACCAGATGGCAGTTATAAGAATCGAGGGACATGAAAGGGAAGCAGTGGTTGGGAAGGGAGTAAGACAGGGTTGTAGCCTCTCCCCGATGTTATTCAATCTGTATATTGAGCAAGCAGTAAAGGAAACAAAAGAAAAATTCGGAGTAGGTATTACAATCCATGGAGAAGAAATAAAAACTTTGAGGTTCGCCGATGACATTGTAATTCTGTCAGAGACAGCAAAGGACTTGGAAGAGCAGTTGAACGGAATGGACAGTGTCTTGAAAGGAGGATATAAGATGAACATAAACAAAAGCAAAACGAGGATAATGGAATGTAGTCGAATTAAGTCGGGTGAGTTGAGGGTATTAGATTAGGAAATGTGACACTTAAAGTAGTAAAGGAGTTTTGCTATTTGGGGAGCAAAATAACTGATGATGGTCGAAGTAGAGAGGATATAAAATGTAGACTGGCAATGGCAAGGAAAGCGTTTCTGAAGAAGAGAAATTTGTTAACATCGAGTATAGATTTAAGTGTCAGGAAGTCATTTCTGAAAGTATTTGTATGGAGTGTAGCCATGTATGGAAGTGAAACATGGATGGTAAATAGTTTGGACAAGAAGAGAATATAAGCTTTCGAAATGTGGTGCTACAGAAGAATGCTGAAGATTAGATGGGTAGATCACATAACGAATGAGGAAGTATTGAATAGGATTGGGGAGAAGTGAAGTTTGTGGCACAACTTGACCAGAAGAAGGGATCGGTTGGTAGGACATGTTCTGAGGCATCAAGGGATCACCAATTTAGTATTGGAGGGCATCGTGGAGGGTAAAAATCGTAGGGGGAGACCAAGAGATGAATACACTAAGCAGATTAAGAAGGATGTAGGTTGCAGTAGGTACTGGGAGATGAAGAAGCTTGCACAGGATAGAGTAGCATGGAGAGCTGCATCAAACCAGTCTCAGGACTGAAGACCACAACAACAACATTGTTTACATGAATGTGTTTGGTGATGTTTTTATGTGTGATTCTCTGCCTCTCTTGCACTGTGCACACTATGGATATCTTTTCGAGGTTATACTACAATAGGAAAGTCGGAAAAAATAAATCTCGGAGTGTTTTATATGCTAGCGACAGAGGTGACATTTTTGTTTGTCTGTTTATAGGTATTGTGCCCCCGCCATTACATGAATGTCTCCCACACGCTAATAATCACTTGCACTGTATGTTTTTGTAATCAAAACGCGTTACAAAGGTATTATGACACTATGGTTTCACAAAGAGTTTCCTATCAGTCAAAGGCGATTGTTGTCAGTTATAAAATTTATTTTTACCATTATTGACTCTTCAATTGTTGATTACATCTTTTTTTATATGGCAAAATGTAGATATTCATGGGACTTACTACATTTTTATGAGAATTACTACATTTTTATGGGCACTGATCGACCGCCATGTCATCCTCAACCTTTAGGCGTTGTTGGATGCAGATTGGGAGAGGCGTATGGTCAGCACACCGCTCTCCCGGTCGTTATCAGTTTTTACTGACCAGATTTGCTACTTCTCAATCAAGTAGCTCTTCAATTTGCCTCACAAGGGCTGAGTGCACGCCGCTTGCCAACAACGCTCAGGAGACCGGGCGCGCACCCATTCAAGTGATAGCCAAACCCAACTGCGCTTAACTTCGGTGATCTGACGGGAACCGGTGTTACCAATGCGGCTAAGCCACTGGTTTTTGTGTTGTACAAAAACTTCAAGTTCCACCATTAAATCAATTATATGCGATGTTTGGATGCTTTGAATGTCTTAGATTCACTTCTATGTTTTCGTATGGAACTCCCATTTTTTTATGTGTATTGCTATAGCTTATTTTGTAAACTGGTTATTTGTTTGACAGTTGATGTGATCAGTGTATCTGATTTGAAAATTTCCTGCCAATTTGTCCTATGTAGTTGGTTGAGCAAGTTTTTCATGTGATTTTGTACACTCCTCAGTCTGAGAATTTACCTTTTCTATTGTTTAATGTGTGGACTAATTTATGTTGCAGTTTGTTATTTGTGGAGAGAAGTACCTTCACTTTATGTGACCTAACTAGGTTTGCTATTATTCCAGAAATGTTACCTACATAAGGTGTGCTGGCCATTCACAGGTGATTGTATTATTGATACCTCCTTTTTTGTTATTTTTTTCTGCACATTGTCTATCACTGAGCTGGCGAAGTCACTGGCCACTGCAATTTGCTTAATGGTGTCTAATTCTTTTTCCCTGTCCTCTTTGTTCATCGGCATTTTGTTTGCTCTGTGAACCATCGTTTTATACACAGCTTCCTTATGTACATCTGTGTGACACACACATAACCAATCTACAAAATCAGCAATAGCTACACGTACAAAAAACGCTGGACACTCACTCGAGAATATAGAAGAAGATCTTACGATACTCCCATCACATCCAAGAATCACACATAATGAATTTAATGGAGCAGCTTGATATTTTTGTACACCACATAAACCAAGGAGAAGAAGTTTCACAATGACAAACTAGATAGTGAAGCAGTTAATTTTTCCAGATGTGTTTCCTGCATATGATAAGTGTAGTAATTTTCATAAAAATCCAGTAATTTTCTTAAAAATGTAGTAATTCTCAAAAATATGTTCATTTTGTAATATAACAAAAATTTAATCAATAATTCAAGAGTTAATAGTGGTAAAAATAAATTTTATAACTGACAACTTTATATATATGATGTAATCCAAAAACACTTAACACCTTTGACTGATTACAAACTCTTTGTGAAACCATAGTGTCGTAATATCTTTGTGGCATGTTTTTATTACAAAAACAAACAGTGTAGGCCTAAGTGATGATTTGCGTGTATGTGACATTCTTTATAATAGAGGAGGCACACTATCTGTAAGCAGACGCCGGCCGTAGCGGCCGAGCGGTTCTTGGCGCTTTAGTTCGGAACGGCGCTGCTGCTACGGTCGCAGGTTCGAATCCTGCCTCGGGCATAGATGTGTGTGATGTCCTTAGGTTAGTTAGGTTTAAGTAGTTCTAAGTCTATAGGACTGATGACCTCGGATGTTAGGTCCCATAGTGCTCAGAGCCATTTGAACCATTTTTTGTAAGCAGACAAATAAAAATATAATTTCCAATACTAGCGTATAAAAACACTCCAAGGTTCATTTTGACCGATTTTCCAATTGCAGTAAACCTCTAAAAGAAATTTACAACGCAAGAGAGGCAGAAAATAACACAAGCAAATATCGCCAAAAATATTCGTGTCAAAAATTCACTTGAAAATGAGAATAAATACTCGAAACGCGTCGTACTAAGCATGTAAAAATAAGTAACTGGCACAGTTTTTCATTATTTAAATCATGAATGACACAGTTGCAAGCTTTCCTAAAACAACGATTATGACGAACGAAATTAAGATGAACGAGTACAGGAGAAACAGCAAACAACGAAGACTGAAGAGGAATTTAAGGTGTCACGTGAGCCTAGTCGGTCGATACGAAAATTGAAAAAGTGCCGTGACTTAGCACCATTGAGCAGCACGAAGACATGCATTGCTTTCGTGTATTGCTGGGATGCTGAGCTTCTCTACGAACAGATGAGATACGTCGTTCTCCACTGCAATTCAAGATGTTTGGGGTAGGCGCTAGAAGGGACGGGGCGAGGTATGAAAATTTCATTATGTATTTTGGAACAGTTAAAAAAAATATCTGTTACCCTCACCCCTCCTCCTCACCCATAAATCCCCAGTTCCAAGAAGTGTCAGGATTTTCACTTAATTTCACTGAACAATTCAATTTGCAGCATATTTCACACTATTCATTTAAACTTTCAGGTAGGTATTCTAAAATACCAAACATAATAAAAGAAGTAAATTGACAGGAATGAAACATTCATAAAGAAGACCGTAGAAAAAGAAGAGAATTACACAACACAGATTCAAGCATTATCTTTTAGTTTATTCGTCACTACGGAGTGTTTTAAAAAATATGCTGTAAGATAACGGAAACGGAAAGAATAGCGGAAAACCGCAGTGCTGTGAAAGATTTTTAAGAACGTTTTGTGAGATAGTTCTGAAACCATTCGAAGCGAAGCAACAGCTGTCGTTCACACTTAGAATAACGACGCAATATTTCTGAGAATTTAATTGAATGTACAACTTTCAGTTAGTTCTTTGATAAACTACTAATCACAAAGTGCCCTCGATCTGGAAAAGTGTATATACTGTATGGAATGCAAACATGAACTGAAATGAAAAAAAAAAATGCTTCAACTGGAGCTGATGCGAAAAACGCTGGCATAATTTTTTTCTTTGAGTCATTAGTCTTCTGACTGGTTTGATGCGTCCCGCCACTAGTTCCTCTCCTGCGCCAACCTCTTCACGCCAGGGTAGCACTTCAACCTACGTCCTCAATTATTTGCTGAATGTATTCCAATCTCTGTTTTCCCCTAAGTTTGTACACTCTACCGTTCCCTCTAGCACCATAAAAGTTATTCCCTGATGTCTTAATAGATGTCCCACCACCACGTCCCCTCTTCCTGTCAGTGTTTTCCATATATTCCTTTCCTCGCCGTTCTCCGGAGCACCTCCTCATTCCTTACTTTGTCACTCCAAATGCTTCGATTCTCTGCTTTTCCGGTTTTCCCACTCTCCACGTGTCACAACCACACAATGCTGTGCTCCAAATTCTCAGAACTTTCCTCCTCAAACTGAGGCATATGTTTGATACTAGTGTACTTCTCTTGGCCAAAAATGCTCTTCTTGCCAGTGCTTTCTGCTTTTCATGTCCTACTTGCTACATCCATCATGGGTTATTTTACTGCCTAGGTAGCATAATTCTTTAATCTGATTTGATCCATTATAAATGGTTCTGAAAGCCTGCGACTGTGAAAACAATAGGATTGTTTACAAAAAACTCATCTGTTACCAGTCGCGATTTTCTTTATTTTATTTTTCACCCGACGCGTTTCGGGAAATGACTCCCATTTTCAAGTGCGTTTTTTTGTGTTTGTTATGCCATTCGGCTTCATTTCGTTGACATTAAGTTTCCTTATGGTCCATTTGTGCAGAGTCTCACACGCACACTAAACATCACGCACAACTTGTTGTACACTTTTAAACATCGAAAACATTTTACATAAACAAAACAGTTACATAGATGTTCCTGCCATCATCTTTGTAACTGTTTTGTTTATGTAAAATGTTTTCGATGTTCAAAAGTGTACACCAAGTTATGTGTGATGTTTAGCGTGTGTGAGACTCTGCTCAAATGAACAATAAGGAAACTTAGTCAACGAAATGAAGCTGACTCTCACACATCGACATCACATATACACTACTGGCCATTAAAATTGCTACACCAAGAATTTGACGTGCTACAGGCGTGAAATTTAACCGACAGGAAGAAGATGCTGTGTTATGCAAATGATTAGCTTTTCAGAGCATTCACACAAGGTTGGCGCCGGTGGCGACACCTACAACGTGCTGACATGAGGTAAGTTTCCAACCGATTTCTCATACACAACCAGCAGTTGACCGGCGTTGGTGGTGAAACGTTGTTGTAATGCCTCGTGTAAGGAGCAGAAATGCGTACCATCACATTTCCGACTTTGATAAAGGTCGGATTGTAGCCTATCGCGATTACGGTTTATCGTATCGCGACAATGCTATCCGCGTTGATCGAGATCCAATGACTGTTAGCAGAATATGGAATCGGTGGGTTCAGGAGTGTAATACGGAACGCCGTGTTGGATTTCAACGGCCTCTTATCACTAGCAGTCAAGATGACAGGCATCTTATCCGCATGGCTGTAACGGATCGTGCAGCCACGTCTCGATCCCTGAGTCAACAGATGGGGACGTTTACAAGACAACAACCATGTGCTCGAACAGTTCGACGACGTTTGCAGCAGCATGAACTATCAGCTCGGAGACCATGGCGGCGGTTAACCCTTGATGCTGCATCACAGGCAGGAGCGCCTGCGATGGTGTACTCAACGACGAAGCTAGGTGCACGAATGGCAAAACGTCATTTTTTCGGATGAATCCAGGCTCTGTTTACAGCATATTGATGGTCGCATCCGTGTTTGGCGACATCACGGTGAACGTACATTGGAAGCGTGTATTGGTCATCGCCATACTGGCTTATCAACCGGCGTGATGGTATGGGGTGCCATTGGTTACAAGTCTCGGTCACTTCTTGTTCGCAATGACGGCACTTTGAGCAGTGGACGTTACATTTCAGATGTGTTACGACCCTTCATTCGGTCCCTGCGAAACCCTACATTTCAGCAGGATAATATACGACCGCATGTTGCAGGTCCTGTGCGGGCCTTTCTGGATACAGAAAATGTTCGACTGCTGCCCTGGCCAGCACATTCTCCAGATCTCTTACCAATTGAAAACGTCTGGTCAATGGTGGCCGAGCAACTGGCTCGCCACGATACGCCAGTCACTACTCTATCTCACCGAATATATATATATATATATATATATATATATATATATATATATATATATATATATATATCGCAGCTACATAAGATTTCAGTCAGTGTTTGAATATCTCACTTCTTTCTGCCTCGTTAAGGTAGATAGTGTACGTAATTTCTCCTTCTTGTATTGGTTGGTTGCTTGATTTGAGGGAGGGGGCCAAACAGCGAGATCATCGGTCCTGTCGGATTAGGGAAGGATGAGGAAGGAAGTCGGCTTTGGCCTTTCAAAGAAACCATCCCGGCATTTGACTGAAGCGATTTAGGGAAATCACGGAAAACCTAAATCAGGATGGCCGGACGCGGGTTTGAGTCGTCGTCCTCCCAAATGCGAGTCCTGTGTGCTAACCATTGCGCCACCTCGCTCTGTCTTCTTGTGTTATATTTGTTGGCAACACATTTCATGCTATCGTCGTCATCATAGGCAACAGTTTGAACAGCCGAGCAGAAAAAGTTCCACATTGGCACCAGATATAGTTGTTATTACACGCATCTCTGCCGCAATGAACAATTTGTTTCTCAGCGAAGGGTTGCCTCAGAATATTACACCGTAAGACATTACTTGGCGAAAATAGGAGAAGTAAGACAACGTTTTGACAGAGTCATTTCAAAATTTTGCTATTATCAGTAATACAGAAGTTGCAAAGTATAGAGTATAAGAAGACATACACTGAAGCGCCTAAGAAATTGACATAGCCATGCGTATTCAAATACAAATATGTAAACAGGCAGAATACGGCGCTGCGGTCGGCAACGCCTATATTAGACAACAAGTGGCTGTCGCAGTTCTTAGATCCGTTACTGCTGCTACAATGGCAGGTTATTAAGATTTAAGTGAGTTATAGTAGGTGCGTGAACGATGTGATACAGCATCTCCGAGGTAGCGATGTAGTGGGGATTTTCCCGTACGACCATTTCACGTATGTACCGTGAATATCAGGAATCCGGTAAAAAATCAAATCTCTGACATCGCTGCGGCCGGGAAAAGATCCTGCAAGAACGGAGCCAACGACGACTGAAGAGAATCGTCTTGTTTGATATTGTATCAAGAGGATGGACGTGTACGGCTATGGAGACAGCCTCATGAATCCATGGACCCTGCATGACAGCAGAGGACTGTTAAAGCTCGTGGAAATTCTGTAATGGTAGGGGGAGGGTACGAGTTCAATCTGAGTGTTATGGAACCCCTGATACATCTAGATACGACTCTGACAGGTGACACACATGTCAGCATCCTGTATGATCACCTACATCCATTCATGTCCAGTGTGCATTCCGACGGACTTGGGTAACTCCAACAGGGTAATGCGACACGCCACACTTCCAGAATTGCTATAGAGTGGCTCCGGGAGCGCTTTCTGAGTTTAAACACTTACGCTGGGCACGAAATTCCCCATACATGAACATTATTCAGCATATTTGGGATGCCTTGCAACGTGCTGTTGTGAAGAGATTTCCATCCCCTCGTACTCTTGCTGATTTATGGACAGCCCTGCAGGATTCATGGTGTCAATTCCCTCCAGCACTATGCCACGTCGTGTTGCGGCACTTATGACTGCTCGAGGGAGCCCTACACTATATTAGGCAGGTGTTCCAGTTTCTTTGGCTCTTCAGTCTACAACAATACATCTACTTCAATAAGTGAATTTGGTGACTGCGCGCCTGGGGTAAGGATCATATCAGAGGTAGTTATAACATTTTAATTATCACTTCGAAAAATAAACAACCGAATATTTTTTAGGTACGTTTCTACAGTTCTGGTACACAGTGAAATCCCCGCGTCATAGTACAAGGGTGGTTTAAAAGTTTGGTAAACAACAAGAAAAAAATGTTTGTTTCGTAAACAACTCGCCTTACTTCTCTACATATTCTCCTCTGAGGGGTATACACTTGGTCCATCGATTCTCTAGCTCTTCATGCCATACAAGAAATAGATTCTGTCAAGCTCTGCAAAATACTCGTTGAATGCAACTATCACTTCCTCGTTTGATGAAAATTTCTTCCCAGAAATCCAAGCTTCAAATTAGGAAATACGAAGAAGTTTCTTGGGGCTACGTCTGGTGAACAGGACGGGTGAGGAACCAATTCAAAGCCCAGTTACTGCACTTTCGCCATTGCGCGATAGCAATGGGGATATTATCGAAGACAGTGCTGCCAAAGTAGTGTTACTAAACATAGCCTTCCGAAGTTCCTTCACCAAAGAAGACAAAGAAAATATTCCGGAATTCGAATCAAGAACAGCTGCCAACATGAGTAACGTAGAAGTAAATACCCTCGGAGTAGTGAAGCAACTTAAATCACTTAATAAAAGAAAGTCATCTGGTCTAGACTGTATACCAATTAGGTTCCTTTCAGAGTATACTGATGCATTCAAGAAAGCTAGTACGAGTAATCCACATTATTTCAGGCCCATATCATTAACATCGATATGCAGCAGGATTTTGGAACATACATTGTGTTCAAACATCATGAATTACCTCGAAGAAAACGGTCTATTGACACATAGTCAACATGGGTTTAGAAAACATCGTTCTTGTGAAAAACAACTAGCTCTATATTCGCATGATGGGTTGAGTGCTATTAACAAGAGATTTCAGATCGATTCCGTATTTCCGGATGTCTGGAAGGCTTTTGACACTGTACCACGTAAGCGGCTTGTAGTAAAATGTCGTGCTTATGGAATATCGTCTCAGTTATGTGACTGAATTTGTGACTTCCTGTCAGAGAAGTCGCAGTTCGTAGTAATTGACGGAAAGTCATCGTGTGAAATAGAAGTGATTTCTGGCGTTCCCCAAGCTAGTTTTATAGGCCCTTTGCTGTTCTTTATCTATATAAACGATTTGGGAGACAATCTGATCAGCCGTCTTAGGTTTTTTGCAGATGACGCTGACGTTTATCGACTAATAAAGTCATCAGAAGATCAAAACTAATTGAAAAACGATTTAGAAAAGATATCTGAATGGTACAAAAATTGGCAGTTGAACCTAAATAACGAAAAGTGTGAGGTCATCCACATGAGTGCTAAAAGGAATTCGTTAAACTTCGGTTACACGATAAATCTGTCAAACCTAAAGGCCGCAAATTCGACTAAATACCTAGGAATTACAATTACGAACAACTTAAATTGGAAGGAACACACAGAAAATGTTGTGGGGAAGGCTAACCAAAGACTGCGTTTTATTGGCAGGACACTTAGAAAATGTAACAGATCTACTAAGGAGACTGCCTACACTACGTTTGTTCGTCCTCTTTAGAATACTGCTGCGCGGTGTGGGATCCTTACCAGATGGGACTGACGGAGTACGTCGAAAAAGTTCAAAGAAGGGCAGCACGTTTCCTATTATCTCGAAATATGTCAGAGAGTGTCACTGAAATGATACAGGATTTGGGCTGAACATCATTAAAAGAAAGGCGTTTTTGTTGCGACGGAATCTTCTCACGAAATTCCAGTCACAAACTTTCTCCTCCGAATGCGAAAATATTTTGTTGACACCGACCTACATAGGGAGAAACGATCACCACGAATAAGGGAAATCAGAACTCACTCCGCGCGCTGTACGAGATTGTAATAATAGAGAATTGTGAAGGTGGTTCAAAAATGGGTCAAATGGCCCTAACAAGGGAACCTCCCCATCGCACCCCCCTCAGATTTAGTTACAAGTTGGCACGGATCAATCGATAAAACAGGAAGAAATTATGTGGAACTATGAAAAAAATAAGCAAAATATACAAACTGAGTAGTCCATGCGCAACATATGCAACATTAAGGAAAGTCTGACCTCTGGAGCTCCGTGGTCCCGTGGTTAGCGTGAGGAGCTGTCAAACGAAAGGTCCTTGGTTCAAGTATTCCCCTCAAGTGAAAAATTTACATTCTTTATTTTCGCAAAGTTATGATCTGTCCGTTCGTTCATTGACGTCTCTGTTCACTGTAATACGTTTAGTGTCTGTGTTTTGCCACCGCACCGCAAAACCGTGTGAATAGTAGACGAAAGGACGTCCCTCTCCAATGGGAACCGAAAACATTTGATCGCAATGTCATAGGTCAACCGATTCCTCCACAGGAAAACACGTCTGATATATTCTATATGACACTGGTGACGGCATATGCGTCACATGACAGGAATATGTTGTCGACCCACCTAACTTCTACACTTGGCGAATGGGTAAAAAGATTCTTCTACTTTGCCCGATTTAGGTTTTCTTGTGGATGTGATAATCACTCTCAAAAAAGTGATGAAAACATGAGAGTTTGTCACATAAACTGCAACAAATGAATGCAACAGTTTCACAGTCGCACAGTTTTCCCTGTGCTCTGTCAAAACATATGTTTTTAACGTTTTAATACAACGTCCCCATACTACGGCGCAGTTACCTCGCATCGGACGGACGGGCGGACAGATAATAACTGTCTGAAAATAAAAAAAATTAAACTTCTCCCGCGAGGGAAGACTTGAACCAAGGATCCCTCGTTCCGCAGCTACTCACGCTAACCACGGGACCACCGGGCTCCTGATCTTACACTCTTCTTGATGTTGCATATGTTGCGCATGGACTACTCAGTTTGTATATTTTCTTATTTTTTTCATAGTTCCACACAACTTCTTCCTGTTTTCTTGATTGATCTGTGTTCAGTTGCCGGCCGGAGTAGCCGAGCGGTTCTAGGCGCTTCAGTCTGGAGCCGAGCGACCGTTACGGTCGCAGGTTCGAATCCTGCCTCGGGCATGGACGTGTGTGATGTCCTTAGGTTAGTTAGGTTTAAGTAGTTCTAAGTCCTAGGGGACTGATGACCGCAGCAGTTAAGTCCCATAGTGCTCAGAGCCATTTGAACCATTTTTTTGTGTTCAGTTTTTCAAAGCCTATCCACTGTGCCAACTTATAACTAAACCTGAGGGGGGTGCGATGGGGAGGTTCCCTTGTAAGCACTACGGGACTTAACATCTAAAGTCATCAGTCCCCTAGACTTAGAACTACTTAAACCTAACTAACCTAAGGACATCACACACATCCATGTCTGAGGCAGGATTCGAACCTGCGATCGTCGTAGCAGCGCGGTTCCTGACTGAAGCGCCTAGAACCGCTCGGCCACAGCGGTCGGCTGAAGGTGGTTCGATGAACCATCTGCCAGACACTTAAATGTGATTTGCAGAGTATCTATGTAGAGGTAGGTGTAGATTATCGCTGATGTCTGGAATGGTGTATTATCCTGGGCAAAGAACTCTTCCTTTGCGTGCCAACATTGCATCCAACATAATATGGCCCACTTATGGTTCCGCCTTTTTCCAAGTAATGTATGAGGGTTATTCCGTGGGAATCCGAAAAAACAATGGTCATCACTTTACCAGCAGACAGAATGGTCTTTGCCTTCTTAGGTGCACTTTCACCAGCCATTTTCCATTGCTTTGACTCTCGTTTTGACTCTGGTGTGTAATGATGGATCCAGGTATCGTCAAGTCAAAAATCTGCGAAAAAAGGCTCGTGGAGCGCGGTTAAACGTCACCAGACATTGTGTTGAAATGTTGTGTTGGATGCCCTCTTGGTCGACTGGCCAGCCGGTGTGGCCGAGTGGTTATAGGCGTTCAGTCTGGAACCGTGCGACTGCTACGGTCGCAGGTTCGAATCCTGCCTCGGGCATGGATGTGTGTGATGTTCTTAGGTTGGTTAGGTTTAAGTAGTTCTAAGTTCTAGGGGACTGATGACCTCAGATGTTAAGTCCCATAGTGCTCAGAGACATTTGACCCATTTTTGGTCGACTGGGAGAAATCGTGACACCCACCTCGCACACAGCTTCCTCATAGCCAATTCTTTTGTGCAGGATATTTACACTTGCTCAGTTGAGGTGGCTACAGTCTCAGCAATCTCACGAATTTTTATTCGACGGTCTTGCATTACCGTATCATGGATTTTTTCAGTGGTTTCCTTTGTGGTGACTTCAGTTGGACGGCCGGAGCGCTCTTCGTTTTCGGTGGTTGTCCGATTGCTTTTAAATTTACTAATCCAAAAGTAAATGGTCTTCAATAATAGTGCAAAGTCAACGTGAACTTCTTCCAGTTCTGTTTTGATTTGCACAGTAGTTCAACGCTTCAAATGAGAATGTTTAATAATAACACGAAACTCGATTTTCTCTATTTTTGGTGCAGACGACACACTGACCAATTGAGACGGCTGTCAACTATGAACTGCATATTGTTGAAATTCTTTGTACGATCCTTGGAATAATCAATCTTACTAAAAATGAAAGCACAAAAAAGTATTCATTCTTTCATGTAAATTTATCTGATTTTTCAAACCCTCGTACTGTAACACACTGCTATAGGACCTAAAATCAAATTGGCGCACCCCGCTTATAATGTGGAGTATCGCGAGATAATTCGTTTTCTGCATTTGAAGGGGAATAACACAGCAACATTACGTGCTCAGACCGTCGTATCTCAATTGAAACGATAGTGGGAAAAATGAAGATTCTCCACGGATTAGTGTTCAGCGCCTTGCATGACATTTTGGCCACGACAAAGGTCGCCGCCTGCAAGTTTCCGCTAATGCTCGCACGCGCCGAATGGAGGCAGCAGCAGAGATGTCCCAGCTACGACAGTCCAATCCATACAATATCTTTAGCCACCTAATCATCATGGACGAATGAAGCAGAGAGTTTTCTGAAACTACCACGATATTATGCTAATATGTTATACTTGTAAAGGCAAACCGCCACAGTAGCATGTTACCGGAATCTTCTAACACGATTGTGGGAGGCTTTCAAGACAAAGCGACTCGGGTATTTTGCTCCACGACAGCCTCAGTTGATTCTGTACTGGACGCAGTAAACAAGCCACTCCTTGGGCCATAAATTTTTCCTAGCCCCTTTTTATTCTGCTCACATGACTCTCGGTGACTTCTTCCTTTTTTCTCAGATGAGGGAACCATTGCGTGGCAGGCATTTCGAGAAGACAACGAGTTGATTTTCGAAGTGGACCGTTTCCTGAACAGCCAAAATGGAACTGCAACCAGCGTCTCCGCCAAATCATTCATCGTTCTACGTTTACATCTGCATATACGTACATACTCCGCAAGCCACCGAATGGTGCTTGGCCGAGGGTACCCGTACCACTATTACTCAGTTCCTTTTCTGTTCCACTCGGAAATATAGCGAGAGAAAAATGACTATCTATATGTCTCCGTACGAGCCTAATCTCTCTGATCTTATTTTCATGATCCTTACACGATATGTACGTTGGCGGCAGCAGAATCGTTCTGCAGTCAACCTTAAATGCCGGTTCCATAAATTTTCTCAATAATGATCCTCGAAAAGAACGTCGCCTTCCCTCCAGTGATTCCCATTTGAGTTCCCGAAGCACATCCGTAATACTTGCTCGTTGTTCGAACCCACCGGTAACAAATCTAGCATTCCGTCTCTGAATTGGTTCGACTTCTTCCTTTAATCTAAGCTGTTGGTGGGATCCCAAACACTCGAAAAGTAGTCAAGAATGGTTCGCACTAGTGTTGTATGTGCGATGTCCGTTACAAATGAACCACACTTTCCTAAAATTCTCCCAATAAACCATAGTCGACCATTCGCCTTCCACACTAGTAACAGTGTATTCGAAATTATAACTTTGTTTTTCCTACTCATCTGCATTAACTTACGTCTTTCTGCATTTAGAGCTAGCTGCCATTCATCACACCAACCAGAAATTTTGTCCAAGTCATCTTGTATCCTCCTACAGTCACTCAACGATGACATCTTCCCATATGCCAGAGCTGCTTATACTGTGTCTTTTGCGTAAGTTATATAGAAAACAGCGATCCTAACACACTTCCGTGGGACACTCCTGACAATACCCTTGTCTCTATTGAACACTTGCCGTCGAGGACAACATACTGGGTTTCTATTATTCAAGAAATCTTCGAGAAATTTACGTACCTGGGAATCTATTCCGTATGCTTGTAATTTGTTAACAGTCGGCAGTGTAGCACCGTCTAAGTGGGACAGATATGTCACATTGAAGCATAGATTTGTAGAGAATAAATAATACCAAGTTTTGTTGTCGTAGTTTGCTTCTTTCAGGTGACGAAACTTCATTACTCACCTCGTACTTTGACAATAACGTAGAAAATAATTTATCATAATTTTACCTAAAGAGCGTTTTAATTCTGTACTGAGACACTCAGTACAGCGAGGTATGCACAGTGACCTTGTTTTTTGAGTACAGATGCAGGGAGAATGTGCCACAGACAGCAAACAGTTAAAAGTTGTGTTGGCCAGTGTCGACAAGCTTCTAGCAGCTACCAATGGCTGCTGCAACGCTAGGACTTGGGGGCCGACGGCTGCAGCACCATTCACGTTGCTTGGGATCCGAGACACCGCTGCATCTTCCCTTATGCTCGATGACGTTGGTTCATTCAGAGCCGAGGACAAACCACCGGGATAGAGTCGGAGGCGCGGATCTTTAACCGGCTGCACGTATGTGACTTATTAACACATGTAAGGTGTTGCCAATTCCGGAAAGTACAAGTAAGCTAGAAAGGGCCCCTCACCTGTTGGAACTGGAGACTATCAGTGGCCGTATGGTTTGAAACTTCTTTATTTAAATGAGGGAGGCTGTACTTAAATTGCTGAATAACTGAGACCCACAATATCCTAGCGCAACGTAATCTGACTGCTCAAAAAAACGATAACCTGACTTCAGATAATTAATTCAGAAGAATGGCCCTGACTAAAAAGAAATCCTAACAATAACCTATACATTTCATTAAGCACTTACTTCACAAAAATCTTCATTACGCGAACTACTTCAATACAACGAGCGTCAATACTGCCAGCTAAATAAAAGATTCTACCTACTAAAGCCACTAACTACTAATAGGCATGTGGTTAGCACAGGAAAGATTTTGTTGCAAACCAAATAATGTATTTTTTAGCTTAGTAATGTGACATCCAGTTCAGACACGAATATAAATCGTCATTGACATCTAGTGCAAAGCTATATAATCATTAATGATTTTAAATCTCCAAGTCGAACATGTACAGTTCGTTAGCCTACGCTAACACTTCAGACCTCTACCCTCCATCAATGCTAACGTCTCACATCTAACATCTATCACTGCTGGCTGTTCACCTCCAACTGCCCAACAGTACTTCCATCACTACTTGCGACTAACTTCCAACTGCGAGTCCAACCAGCCACAGAGTCTCTTACAAAGAAAGCGCAGTCAGAGGTCCAATGCTAAGCGCTACACATCGCTGCCAACACAGAAGCAGCCCACTTACAGGTTTTCTAGCATCATTAATTAATGGTGGCGAACGAAAATTGGGAAAGCTACTGCTGCTTAAGAAGTGCGATAGGAAAATGGTTTTTGAGCCAGATTATAAATGGAATTAATCGAAAAGTTTACATTTAAAATACATTTGTACAAACTAGGGAAAAGGAAAAGGTTGGTTAGTTCCTAGGTTTTCATTTCTTTTTTAAGCGGAATTTTAAGTATATCTTCGATAGAACGGTTCCAAATTTGCCTAGTTTAACAACACTTAAAAACAGGGATATTAATTCAAAAACGGGCGGCAGTGATTGCGTGCCATTGCTGTACTGGCGGCAGCAGAGAGCCCGCGCAGCGAGAGCCAGCTCAAGAGCTCTTTCTCCACATGACAGCCTGAAAGCCGTAGATCAAGGAAGTCAGGTAGATGCAGTGTTCCCCGTCTTGACTCAGTACCAAACCCGCACTGATTATCAAAAGTATAGTCGTCCAGTGTATCAAGTAAAATTTGTAACTTGACGTGAGGCCGGAACGTGTTATACTGGATGAAGAGTCATTGACATACGTAGAAGTAAAGTCAGGTGTGCCCCAGGGAAGTGTTGTTCCGACCCTTGCTGTTAATGTTGCGTATTAATGACTCTGCAGACAACATTAATAGCATCTTTAGACTTTTCGCAGGTGATTCAGTCATCTACAATGAAGTACTCTCTGAACAATACGGTACAAATATTCAGTCGGACCTTGGTACGGATTCAATGTGGTGTAATGATTGGCAGCTTGATGTAACTATGTAGACTTCCTCGGCGTATTAGTATATCAAATTCTTGTCGGGTTTCCAGCCGGATCAAACTGTCATCTGAGCACAATATTTCAGCGGTATAAAAGTATAGAAAAGAAGAGGGAACTCTTGGGCACAGTGTTTATAGGAAACCGACTCATACCGACAAGTATTTGCATGCTGCCAGTTGCCATCCACCTTTTCAACGTACAGGAGTCCTTCGTACCTTGGTTAAACGAGCTGTCTCGCATGCTGAAAATTTACCACAGGAACTGCAGCATCTTAAGGACGGCTATACGATCCGCCAGATTCGACATGCTTTTGAGTTTAGACCTCTACCTGAACCTTCTGAAGACACCTTTAGGTTTGTGGCTTTTATTCCGTATGCTGGGTATGTGCCCGCCAAGATAGGTAGACTTTTGAGGAAATATAAGATCAAGACGTGGGGACCAGCCCAGTATTCACCTAGGGGGATGTGGAAAACCGCCTAAAAACTACATCCAGACTGGCCGGCACACTGGCCCTCGTCGTTAATCTGCCGGGCGGATTCTATCTGGGACGGCGCACCTACCCGAGTCCAGGAAGCAGAGCGTTAGCGCGGTCGGCTAACCTGGCGGGTTTCAAATCATACAAATATCTGGGTGTAATAATTTGAATGAAAAGCAGTGACCACATAGGCTCACTAGCAGGTAAAGCAGGTAAGAGTTACTAGGCACATGCAATCAGTGCCCATGAGAGATTGCTTATAAGGTTCTCATGCAACCCATCCTATCACTCAGGTATGTGTGACCCACACCATGTAGGAAAAACAGGGAATGTCAAATAGATACAAAGAAGGGCAGGACAATTTCTCACAGATTTGCCTGACCCTCAGGTCAGTGTCATAGAGATGCTAACAAAACTGAGCTGGCAGAAGCTTCGAGATAGACGCAAACAATCACGTGAAAGCCTACATAAAAAGTTTCAAGAACAAGTTGTAAATGAAATATTTAGAAATACTCGTATATTACAACCTCTAAGATTCGCTCCCGCAGGGATCTTCAAGACAAGACTGGAGTAATTACAGCACGCATAGAGACGTTTAAGCAATCAGTCTCCCCCCCCCCCCCCCACTCCATATGCGAATGCAACGAGTACAGTCCCTAACTAAAGGTATACTGGGAAGTCCCCAATCTGCCTCCGTGAGGCACGCTTGTGCGGTGGCGGTCCACCACATAAGTGGTGGAAAAAATTCTCACTGTCAGCATTTGGGCGGCAAGTAGAGGAGAGGTGGTGGCGTTAAGCCACTGACTTTGCGCCAGTGTCCTGGTTTAAATACCAAACCTCTCGGCAGTGTCGTTAAACTTCGCAGGTCCCTTGATGCTATTCGTGAGGAGTAGACTACGTGCCGGCACAGGGTTGCACCCTCTCCCTTCTCTCATCATCATCATCATCATCATCATCATCACAATCATCGTACAACACAAACATTGCACTACACTACACTCCACACACACAAACACAAATACACACACACATACACACACACGCACACACACACACACACACACACACACACACACACACACACACACACAGAAATACATACATGTAGTATTAGAAATATTTTAATGGAGCATGCTGCAAATAAATAAACAAAGGAATGGGGAGTACCCTCTGCCAATACAGATGTAGTAGATCGGCACCACGCTGTCCCGCCTGCTGTCGCTGTTAACACGTATTGTTAAAATAAATATCGCATTAGACTGTCTCTTCTAAGAGACTCACTAACGAAATTCGCCATAAATAAACCATTAAGACAATTAGACAAGAATAATAATGTCTACAGCACCAATATTATAAGAAAAAAATATGTCTTCGGTAATCACTACTGAAGCAGTCAGTGGGTCAGTGGGTCATTGTGGAGCCATAATAATGATTGATCATATGCTCTTTAACATAAAAGGTCGCACAGGTAGGAAAATAAAATTTGAGCCTAATCTCAAATCGCTTCTTCCTGATAACCTTACCTATTTCACACCTTACCATGTGTACTAGAAACATGAGTAATGTCAAAAGTTGATATGCAACCTTTATTAAATTCAATTCATTGTGCTAATTGCTAATCTGTAAATGCACAGCATGTAACCACAAACAAAAATCAATCATGTATACATAGCCAATTAACTAACTCGTTCCACGTAATTTGTGTTGAAGTCATTTAAATGGTTAGGCAACATGAATTTAACTAACTTTTGATCGAATTAGAAGAAATAGCTTCTTAAAATCATCTGCTTTATTCATTATTTCTCCACCCCTCGAAGTATCCCAAGCTGAACCTCTCCCGAGAAGAGAGTAGTTTTCCTACAGCTTCTGTTGCCTTTAGTAGCGACTTTTTATATGTTCAGGTGACTCATAATGACAGGATTATCCTTCATCGTGTCTGTAAGGAAATGAGAGTACGTACGTTATCGAGGTTCGTATTATACGTAGACACTCCAGATTTAACATTTTTCGCTCGTCGTGGTATATTCCAGTCGCTTTCATGTAATTACACATGGTGTTTAAGAAAACTGTCTGACACTCACGATATTGTAGTAGTCAAAGCTAGAATGGACCCTAAAAACATGTGTGTGAAATCTTATGGGACTTAACTGCTAAGGTCATCAGTCCCTAAGCTTACACACTACCTAACCTAAATTATCCTAAGGACAAACACAGACCCACCCATGCCCGAGGGAGGACTCGAACCTCCGCCGGGATCAGCCGCACAATCCATGACTGCAGTGCCCTAGACCGCTCGGCTAATCCCGCGCGGCACTAAAAACATATCTGCGATCCTTATTGAGATATGAGTTTTTTAACTTGTGCCGGGAACGATCAGCAGTATAGGCAGCTTTAATGTTCACATTCGTTGCTTATTTCTTACTGGCTGTGTTCACCTCTGTGCTTAGTCTTCCTACTGCGATGCTGTTGTCGAATATAGTAGGCCTACTTAACACAGTCTCATAGGTCATTGGCTTGAAAAGTTCACTGGCATGGACGGTTCAAGGTATAGATACAATACGTTCAACAAACCATGTCACATAAATAAAGGAAACTCTCAGTCACTCTGTGCTTTACCAAAATCCCTCACACAGCTGATTATACACTATATGACAAAAAGTATGCGGTAACCTATTGTTGGACATCAAGACGGCATGAACTCTGTCTAGGGACACTTTCAATGAGGTGTCTAAATTGTTGTGGAGGAATGGCAGAACATACAATGAAGGCTTTCACGACCGGATGGTACTGTTGTTGATAATTCTTCCGGGTTATATGGCCGTGGTCCATGGAATTCTTCTATTCCTAACGTTTCGTCCAATACTACGTTGGACATCTTCAGAGGTATGGCTGGTCCTGCTGGCTGGACTCAGCAGGACCAGCCATACCTCTGAAAGTGTCCAACGTAGTATTGGACGAAACGATAGGAATAGAAGAATTCCATGGACCACGGCCATATAACCCAGAAGAATTATCAACAACAATGGCAGAACATTCTTCCTCAAGAGCTGAAACCAGAAAAGATAGTGACGTTGGACGCTGGGTCTGGAGCGAACTCGACGTTGTAGCTCAACTCAAAGGTGTTCTGTTGGGTTCAGACGGGACTCTGGGCAGACCAGTTCGTTTCAGGAATGTTACTATCCACAATTACATTACAGATTTTGCTTTATGACAGAATGCACTGTCATACTGAAATAAATAATCATCGTCTCCGAACTGTTCTACTGTACAGGCTATATAATGCTGTAAAATGTGGCCATATCCTTCCGTATTTAGTGTTTTCATAAGTGCAATAAGGGGACTACACTTTAACTACGAAAAATAACCCCCTACTGTAACATCACTTCACTGTTGGCACTGCACTTCGTGGTAGGCAACGTTCGCCAAACCAAAACTCTTCCATCGAACTGTCACAGTGTAGCGCGATTCGCCACTCCAAAGCAATCGTTTCTAGTCATCCACTATCCAGTGGCGTCATTCTTTACTCCGTCTCTAGCTACCTTAGCACTGACTACAGAAACCGTGACTTACGAAGAGCTGCTCCACAATTGCACCCCTTGTTTTGTAACTCCCTGCGCACAGATATTGTACTAGATATACTACTGGTAGCAAGTTGTGACTCACTAATGATTCCTTCCGCTGCTTTCATGCGATTTTCTACGTCCAGCCTTTGCAGTGCTCGATAGTCTCTGCCCGTCAGTACATGGGGTCTGACTGGTTTAGGTTTAGCTGTAATTGTTTCTTCGTATTCTACTTTAGAATCGTATTCACCAGTCGACTTGGCCAGCTTTGGAAGGGTTGAAATGTCCCTGATGTATTTGTTACTCAAGTGATTTCCTGTGACTAGTCCACGTTCAAAGGCACTGAGTTCTCCCTGCAAGGCGCCGTCTGAGCTTCGAAGCAAAGTTCGATTAGAGTGCCTGTCATGCCTAGAACCTTGTGAAACAGACCACTCCAATGAACCCAGTTACCATAAACGTCTCACGCGACGGGAAAGCTAGCCAATATCCTGATTGCTAAAAAACTAAAGTAATATCTAGGCCCTAGTAACTGAGTTTTGGCAAAGGAGACTCTACATACTACGAGGTATGTCCAAAAAGTAAGTACCGTTTGGTAATATAAAACAAACGTGTACAGTTACAGAAAAAATATTTATTGTACAAAAATCTACAACTGCTAAACTACTTTTCTACATAGCTTCCGAAATTTTGTAGGCACTTGTCATGGCGTTGCACAAGTTTTTGCATGACTTCTTCATAGAAGGTTGCGGCCTCTGTATTCAACCATGTGGTAACATGTTCTTTCAGCTCGTCATCATCGTTGAAGTGGTGACCACCAAGGACAGATTTTAGGAGTAAGAAGAGATGAAAGTCGCTAGGAGCGAGGTCCGAGCAGTACGGAGGATGATCAAACGCGTCCCAGTGAAATTCCCGTAAGAGATCCGTGTGAGGTCGGGCATTATCGTGGGAAAAAAAAAACACCGTTTGACAGAAATCCTCGGCGCTTGTTCTGTGTTGCGCGGCGCAATTTCTTAATGGTCTCGCAGTAACCATGCGCATTGATTGTTTGGCCTTATGGTAAGAAATCAATCAGCAAAATGACTTTTCTGCCCCAAAAACGGTGCACATGGCTTTTCGAGGTGTCATGATTTGCTTAGGCATAACCTTCGTTGAGGATGAAGTGTGCATCCATTCCATTGATTCCCGTTTTGTTTCAGGGATGTCGTACGATACCCAAGTTTCATCCCCCGTCACTATCCGAGAAAGAAAACCATCGCCTCCTTCACTGTAGCGTGTCAAAAACTGAAGTGCACTGCCCACCCGTTGTTTTTTGTGTTGTTCCGCAAGAATTTTGGGTACCCAACGTGAGCAAAATTTTCGAAATTTCAGTTTTTCAGTAACAATTTCATCAATTAGTGATAGTGAGATTTGCAGAACTTCCTTAGCAAGGGCACTAAATGTAAACTTACGGTTGTTCTTAATCTTCTCTTCAATTGTGTGAACCAGTTCATCAGCAACCGCAGACGGGAGTCCACTTCGTTCTTCATCGTGCACTTGATCACGTCCTTCATTGAACAGTCTGACCTATCTTCTAACCATTGATTCACTCATAACATTTTGTCCGTAAACCTCGCAGATTTGCCGATTAATTTCCTTTGGTTTAACTTTCTTTGCATTTATAAAACGAATCACAGATCTGATATCACACACGGTGGCATTTTCAATTACGGCTGACACTATAAAGAAGCACTACAAAGCACACGTCGGCAGCAGAGATCTGAAAATGGTGTACATGTCTTCTCCTTGAGTCAGAGTAGCTGCCGCGCATACTCGAAACTGCGATCGTAGCGATGCCGCGGATAGAAATAGAACCGGACTAACTTTGTGAACGACCCTCGTATAAATGAAAGGTGCAAAATCTAACAACGAAATTAAATTCAGTGTCCAGGATATTACGATTTTAATGTTTCAAAAGGCTTTTCTCAACTTTACAAAAATTTAGCCCAATCAAGTTATAAAAAGAAATAGACCGTACACAAGAACACATCATAAACAGAAAAAATACTGATATTAAGTTGAAATACTGGGAGGAAAGACCAAATAGACAAGGAATAAGATAAGGAATGTTTTCATATCGCACACAAAAGTAAGTTACCAGTTCTCCCTCGATTGATACCGGTATGAGGGATTACTCGATGCCAAGGGAAAGGAGAAACTTAGCCAAAAGCCCAAGATTCTTCTCTGGTAATCTCTGATGAGTCTTACAAACATATGCATCCACCATCTAACAATCCCATGCTAAACGAACTGTAGATCGACTACTATACTTCGTTACTGTCTCACCATTGCTGAACAGATGACCATGGCAGCAAAGGAAGCGTCGCCATCGCTGAAGATGCGCCAGCATCAGTCGTGATACGTCCAGGTGTACTGTATATCGTCAACTGCTTCCCTTCACCTCTGCAAATCGTCAGTGTGAAAAGACAGGGATCTGTACACAAGCCAAGTCCAAGACTGCCTGCTGCCGAACAGACCAACCTACCTCCAAGTATACTGGTGAGCTAACAGCCTCCCGGATTTGCTTATTTCTCTCTTCCTGAGTTCTGTGCTTCACTTCCCGTCAACCGCCAGAGTCAGTCGGAGCTCCACCTCGTATTACCAATGAAAGGAATGTACAATAACATTTAAACTTCCCTCTCCTGAATCTGTAACGAAACTCCAATCAGAAACGTTCTCGTGACTGTGAAAGTACGCCCATTACTGTTCCCAGGCTCTGCAGCCAGGTGATGCTTTCCGCGCTCACATGCAGAGCGAGAGAGAAAAAGGCATGTAGGTCTGAGTGCTCTGCACTTTCACGAAACATAACAAAGATGTTATCTGTTCGAAAGATTCCTTTAATCACATTCCAGATACACGCCTTTCTTAGCAACAGAGTACTGTTAGTGTTCCCTCTCGCCCTAGGCCTGAAAAGACATGGTTGTGTTTCGGCAAAAGAAGCAAATTTTAACGTGGCATCAAGAAAAAATTAGGTTTCTAGTCAAAATTCTCTACTGATGACCTTTCTCTGAAGAAGAAAACGGGTAAGATCTCTGGAGCAATTAAATCTCTGCTTTTGTTGCAGTTTCAGTGGATACTGTATCTCATCATGTTTTTGATAATGAACAACTGGTGTTGAAAGTCACGAAAGAGATTTCTCTGTACAGGTCAATGAACCGAGAGTTATGAAGTAAATCACACTAAATAGCACACATAGCACATCATTGTTTTGATCCTTTGGATGAAGGACTACACTTATTCACCTCAGATATATTTTAGTTCCTCAAAGATACTGATAATTCATTTCTCCCTTGACAATTAGTTGACAGGATTCTGCAAGTCATCAGATATATCACAGCTTCAGAGCTACAAAATATATTGTCTCAAGAAGAACTATTATTCTTCAGCCAAAAAGGAGAGTAGTTCTATTCGCAAAAAAGAGGCTAATTCCTTTCATGCAATTGGTCATCAAAATGAAAGTAGATTATATCAAAAGATATTTGAGGTGAAACAGTTCAATAATTCATTCGAATGGGGACAGGAATAAAAAGATGGTGCACTGCGTACTGTGAAATATTTTAATTTTTCTCATATCATTGAAGTGTAGACATAAAATACACTCGTGTGCAGAAAAAATAGAACACATTGAAAGACTACAGATAGAACGTTCATATCCATAGGACATGTACATTAATATGTTCTGTAGAAATAAGTAGGATTTGAATTATGTTGGTCCTAAGGTTCAAGGTCAGTATCGGTATCGCGGAGCAACACCACCTACCGTTTAAATGTACCTGCCGCTCTCGTTGTCGCTATAAACCTAAGACAATGGATCTGTGTGACTTGAGCAGACATACAGGATGCCTCGCATACGTATGTGCGAAACGCATCGTCCATCCAGAGAGTTTGAAAGCGGGCGCGTTATTGGCATGAGAGAATTTGATGCATCCACCTGCGAAATTGCTGATCGTGTGGGATGAAGTGTTTCGGCAGTGCAAGGGATGTGTGCATAATGGTTCACGGAAGGCCGTAGAACACGACGAGATGGGTCACGTCGCATGTCCTCCTCGGCTCTGGCGCAACAGTAGAACAGTGGAATACATCGCACACTATCAGGGGTGACAGTCCGTCGCCGTTTATTACGGCATGGGTTATGTGCACGTCGTCCACTTCTCCAGATACCTTTGACGAATGTGCAGAAACATGCTAGACGGCAATGGTGTGTGGAACGACGTCACTGGGGACAGGAATGGCATCACACAGTGTTTTCGGAAGAATCCAGGTTCTGTTTGTTTGAGAATGATGGCCGCATTTTGGTTCGCCATAGACAGGGGGAGCGGCATCACAGTGACTGCATTCTCACGAGACATACAGCGCCAACGCAAGGCCTTATGGTGTGGGGTGGTATTGGGTACAACCACAAATCACAGTTGGTGCGTGTCCAAGGCATTGTGGCCAGTGTGAGCTAGGTGAATGACATCCTGCGACCCATAGCCATACGCTTTCTGCACAATATCCTAGACGTCATTTTTCAGCAAGACAGTGCACGACCACGCGTTGCTGCACAAACATGTACCTTCTTGGTGTCACAAGATGTTAGCCTTTTGACCATGCCCCCCAAATCACTAGACTTGTCGCCAATAGAAAATATGTGGGATATGGTGAAACGACGGGTGCAGCGTTGTGACTCAATGCCAACCACCACAGGTGAACTTTGGAGCCATGTGAATGCAGCATGAATGGCTATATTACAATACGCCTTTCGCGCCTTATACGTGTCGATATCATCAAACGTGGAACAAGCCCGTGATGGACTCTGTGGCTATTAGGCAACAGCACACATGCTGAACCGAAGGGACTGAAATGCTGATCATTTCGGCAGAACATATTAATGTACACATCCTGCGAATACGTGCGTTCTATCTCTAGTTGTTCAAGAAGTTCTGCTTTTTCTTTGGTAAGTTTCAATAACACCTGTTCATTATTAAAAACACACTAGGTTACAGTATTCCGCTGCAAAAGAAAAAAAAGCAGCGATCTATTTTCGCCTCTTTACCTTCAGAGAATTGTCATCAGTGGCGAAGTTTTAGTAACACCTACAATTTTATGTTGCCATGTTAAAATTTGCTTCTTCTGGCAAAACACTACCACGTTTACACGATGTCACCTAACTAACACGAGTGCAGATTGTAATGGTACTTGAATTACGTAACCATTACGGCACCTCACCTCAACCTCTCGATACCAGCAATATTCTACTGTTTTTCTGTAAAATAGTTAACATATTTCTGTGACAACATTCAGATTTGATTTAATTAATGTAGAGGTATTTCGATACATCGATATGTATATATTTCAATGATATTATTCGTATGTGTATTCTTTCTTTTGTCACTATGGTCTTTGACGTACTTGTAACTCTGATTTTTGGGCGCGTAAGCGGTTATTAGAGAGTCAAGCTTTGGTCGTCATGTTAAAAAGACGCAAATTGTAGTCAGTTTATGAAATGTAAACTTTAACAGTGAGGAAGATATTTTCAAGTATGTTTTATATTGTGAAGTGATGTTTTGGAACGAGTTACGTGATATTGCAGCAAAAGTAATAAAAAAGAAGTGTAACTTAAATTCGGAGTGCTGATTACTTTTTCACATCACCATTGTCCTAACTTGCAAAAGTTTAATCTTCAAGAATGGTTTATGAAACACATCTATAAAACTTTTGAATATCGCAGAATAACACCTAGGCCTCTTTGCATCCGAGCTTGAAATCATCACTACCTAGATTTTCGACGATTGAGCCATGAGTTCACAACGAGACCAGCGTGGGAAACACGAAAAGATGAGTGCCTAGTTTATTCATTATTACATGAAATGACTTTATCAACTGTGCTCTAATGACACCTGCCACATAATATAACTTTGTTGTTGCCCGAAAATGCAATATTTAGCAGCGTGAGCAACACTACAATCATAATCAATTTTTGACCTTTGTTGTGGTAGGGTTGTTAGAAGATGCAACTGTTACAGAAGACTGAAACACTGCTTTATTAAATGAGGAACTGAGGGCAAGTCATGTCAATAACTTACAAAAAAGCATATACTCGGTATAAAAAAAATGTGTAATTTCTTAATTTATATTGCTGCAAAACCTACAGCAAATCTTGTTCAACCAGCTATTGATGGCCCTTCAAAACTACATTGTTTCACTGAAATAATCCGTAGTTACTTGAATAACGTTATGGATAATGAAGTTACGCATTTTAACCATATGGCAAAATACTCTCCTCATTGCATGCTATAATTTGCCCAGATCTGGTTTCGACATCTCAAACTTTTTATGGGATATCACGGATGTTATGAAAATTTCATTTTGAGAGCGCTATTGGAAGTGAGTGCGCTATGTAAAATAAATTTTCTCGATATAGGTGACGGATAGAGACTTCCTCCCAAAATTAAAGAAAAATTCAGTGTGTTAGCTACAGTTCATATGCAGCAATGCTTGATGTAATACGCACCAAACGGAAAGTCATAGCCATCCTATTTTTCATTGCAAGCTTTTGGGATTTCTCGCAGTGTTTTAAGGGCATTATCACAGTAAATCTGATCATTAACGAAATGATGGGCGCTTCACCAAGAAGCTGATTTATAAGGCTATGAGTAACGTAAAAATACAATTTTTATGTATTATTTCCTACAAAATCGTTTGAGAAAGAATACAAGCCGTGCGTCTCAATTATGTCACGCAGCGCGTCAACCGGCGCTCTGAAAGCGGGCAAACAATGTTTCTTACATTCCGGCTCGCCAGCAGGCGTCCAGGACTTACCAGTCCGGCTGCCACCCGGCTGACATTGTTGGCTGGTTGGCTGAGTCGGGGGAGGGGGACCAAACAGTGAAGTCATCGGTTCCATCGGTATCAGTGTACGTTTACACTGACTGCGATGCGATGCGACGCGACGCGACGCGATGCGAGGCATATTGGCCAAAGCGATGCAATGCGATGGAGCGTTCACATTGCACACGATACAGCGCGCGCGCGATCTGGCCAGCAATTGAGCAGTCTCGGCACGACGTCGTGTTTCCTCGACCCAGTAAATTCTTTTTTATTAGAAAACAGTGCTCTGAGAATTCAACGCAGTCGTGAATGGGTGCATGAAATCAACAAGGAGAGGAGGGCTTTAGGAGGATTTCATCATTTGTACAGTGACTTGAGAAAAGATGAGGATAAATTTTGGAATTATTTCAGAATGAGTACAGAGACATTTGATTATATTGTGTCGTCTGTTTCAAATAGATTACAGAAGCAAAACACAAATTTCAGAATGGCTATTACCCCTGAAGAGAAAGTTATGATCACCATCGGGTAAGTACACAATATTAAGTTTACAGCAATCATTTTATTATGAAAAATTTACAAATTGTGATAGATTCAAACTTTCTTTTAATAAATTTTGACGTAAATGACAATGAGAAATAAAATATATTACAGTTCACTCACTTAAGTATCAAAGTTTTCAGAATCTTGGTGGCTTGAAATAACAATGTCATCAGGTTGAATTTCAGAAATGACTATTTCATTCTTCGGATTTCCAGCAATTACGACTTCAACTGGATTTTCAGGTGCATAGGGTGACATCAACGAACCTGCTGAATTTTTATCCTGACTCTCAAGTGAGGTGCTGGTGATAGTTTTCGCATTTCTGGCAGCAAACTCACTACAAAATGATAGCTGTCATCTTGCATTTCTGATTTCGACATTTGTTGCTCAATTAGCTTCAACTTTTGCTTCTCTATATTTAGCAACTCAGAGTTTGTCGATTTCTTGGATCTCTTGTTTTGGTTTGTGTGTAGGGTGGGTGAGCGAGGAGGCATCAAAACGCTACCCTCTGCACTTACAGACAGTCTTGAAGACTGGTGAAACATTCTCTCTCTCTGTAAGAGCTGGTGAGAATGGTACGTCGTCGTGTGCGTCGTCGTGTTGCGATGCTGTTCTTTTACTGTGATGAACATCAGTCTTCGTCTTCCGTGGCGTCATTATGTCAGTCAGGAAGGTCATTAGCTCGTACCACGGCCAATTGGGTTGGATAGGCGGCATGCCACCTTCGTCTCCTGAAAGTTCAGCACCAGTTTTTTTGTGTTCAGAGCGGAAAGTGTCACGTAGGTTCTTCCATTTATTCTTCAGTACCTCGCCTGAAAATATAGACGTGAAAATATGCGTAAATAATTTACTTAATATATTTTTTGTCCTTAGCACATTAACTGTAAATGGAGATCCTACACATCCATCAATTACGCTCATTTCATTCTTTTTCAGATATTTGTCGGTTGGGATGTCTTTCCATGCACTGGCACAGTCGTTTCGGATGGGTCTAACTACACTCGCACAATGTGTGCATGAAACGTGCGCCACAATATGTGAAATTCTGAGCCCTGTACACCTGCCTTCTCCTACTATACCACTGCTTCAAACCGTTGCAAAACACATGTATGCCAACTGGAATTTTCCAAATTGTGTGGGGGCCATTGATGGTAAGCATGTTCGGGTTAAATGTCCCCCTCATTCTGGGACAATGTATTACAATTACAAAAAATATCTTTCGCTTGCTTTACTAGCTGTAGCCGATGCTAACTGCAGATTAATAGCAGTTGACACTGGAGGCTATGGCAAGCAATCAGATGGTGGCACATTTAGAGCAAGTAACTTGTACAATAATATTTTGAACGAAACTGAAAACTGGCCTCCGCTGAAAGAACTACCAGGTACTTCAGTAAAAGCTCCATTAGTGTTGGTTGGAGATGAAGCCTTTCCACTACTGGAAAACTTAATGCGCCCCTTCCCTGGACTGTCACTGACTGAGGAAGAGAGGTTATTTAACAGGAGGCTGTCGAGGGCTAGAACGGTGGTGGAACGCACTTTCGGAATTATGGCCAGCAAGTGGCGTCTTCTCCAAAAGAAATTGAAACTTCTGTAGAACATGCAGACATTATTATTCAGTGCATCAGCGTCTTGCACAATATAATAATCGATAAAGATGGGCCTGACATTTCCCTTCAATTGTCTATTGACCAGGACATAACAGAACACAGTGCTTTAGCAGCATACTTCCAAAATGACAGAGCAAACAGTAGTGCTTCAAGAAAAGCGAGGAATGTCAGAGAGGCCTTCAAAAACTATGCCAACAGTCATTAATGCAAATACATTTCATGTCGAAATTATCAAATACTGCAACTATCGTGAACGTCATTTCATTATCAAAATACTGTAATAGTATCTATACACGATTAAAATTAGAAAATAAACGAAGTTGTTGGTGTTACTTATTTCTTGGAGTCTTTTATTTTACTTTTTTGTACTTACTGTCTGTTCCACAATCTTCAGCTATTTCATTCCATGCTTGACGAACAAAATCCCTATTGTGGTAATATTTATTTTTCTGGTCACACAACACAGGGCGTTCAAGCACATTGTTAATTAGTCTTTCGACGTCCATCGCAAGCAAGCAATACAGACGCAAGCGCAAACAAGCAAT
Organism: Schistocerca nitens; assembly: GCF_023898315.1. NCBI lineage: Eukaryota > Metazoa > Arthropoda > Insecta > Orthoptera > Acrididae > Schistocerca > Schistocerca nitens. The sequence goes on from NC_064614.1 coordinate 305,775,723, forward strand.
CGCTCCAAACACTCGCGCGAAACGCAAACTCGGTTGCGACTACAGCGGAGTCATCGCATCGCACCGCATCGCATCACATCGCTCGGCCCAGCCTGCAGTCTAAACGGGCACCGCTCTGTTGCCACTGTTAAACCAATCCTGCCCATTGTCACGCGATTTCAGCGCTTCATCGCTCCGCTCGGCTCGGCATCGCATCGCGGGCAGTGTAAAAAATGGTTCAAATGGCTCTGAGCACTATGGGACTCAACTGCTGAGGTCATCAGTCCCCTAGAACTTAGAACTACTTAAACCTAACTAACCTAAGGACAACACACACATCCATGCCCGAGGCAGGATTCGAACCTGCGACCGTAGCGGTCGCGCGGTTCCAGACTGTAGCGCCAGAACCGCTCGGCCACCAGCGGCCGGCAGCGGGCAGTGTAAATTTAGCCTCAGGCGAGGATGGGGAAGGAAATCGGCCGTGCCTTTTCAAAGGGACCATCACGACCTTTGCCTGAAGCGCTTTAGGAAAATCACAGAAAACATTCATCAGGATGTCCGGACGCGGGTTTGAACTGTCGTCCTCCCGAATGCGAGTCCAGTGGCTGGCATTGTGTGCTGCGTCATACAGGCTGAAGAAAAGACACAACACTTGGCAGAGGCATGCAATTCCTCATCCCAATGCAAGATAAAAGCATATCTAACATAACCTAGACCCGGTTTAACAGAAATGCGATTTAAAAAGTGAGGCTCTGGCAACGCCTTAACTGTGCGTCGCGTGACGAAGAACAGTTAGCATGAACGCTGCACTGAGATGCAGCTGTCCCATTAACTCAGTGGGACGAGGTAGGGAACGAATACGCAGACTCACCGACGTTCAAGTCGCGTTCGCACCAAACATTTTTTTTTTCAGTTAAAGCATCAAATTGTATCCAGTTCACATCTTCACAATGCGTTATCTTGTGTATTTATTTCTGTTGCCGTTATCTTTATTTAAACATTTAGACATAACATGAACCTCTTACAAATGTGCCGCGCGGGGTACCCGCATGGTCTCAGGCGCCTTGTCACGGTCCGCGCGGCTCCTCCCGTCGGAGGTTCGAGTCCTCCCTCGGAAAAGGGTGTGTATTCTCCTTAGTGTAAGTTAGTTTAAGTTAGATTAAGTAGTGACTAAGCTTAGGGACCGATGACCTCTGCAGTTTGCTTCCATAAGACCTTACCACAAATTTCCACATTTCTTACAGATGTAGGTGACAACTTTTTTGTCCATGACACAAATAAAGCCAGTAGCAAATATTATTGGAGCCAGTAACATCGTCCTTATCCAATGAGGTACAAAAAACACAATAGGTAGATTATACTAGTTTACTTCGCAACACACCTACATCCAGCATTGCCGAAGCGCCATGTAAGCGAGCTACTAGGTCGTGTACATCCATGAGTGAAGTACTATAAACTTGTTCCTTTAAGTGCCCCTACAAATAAAATTTTTGTGGACTCAGGTCCGGAGAATATGGAGTCCGGGACATAACTGTCATCGAACACCAAGTGGAACGTTTTCTAATGCAGCAGGCAAAGTATTGCAAAGAAACGTCAATACACGGGCACATTCAACTTGTCCGGCAATAGGTAAGGGCCCAAAAGCACTCTTCCCACGATTCCAACCCATAGGTTTATGCCAAAGCGTGCCTGAAAGCCATGTTCACGGGTGACATGTGGGCTGTGTTCTGACCAACAATGTCTGTTGTGCAGTTTCAAAATACCTTCAGAAGTGAAGGTAGATTAATCAGTCCATATCAAATTATTTATAAAATGTTCGTAATCAGCCAATTTGTACAAAAGCCATTCAAAAACTAGCCGCCGTATGTGGGCTTCTGGGCGCTGGTGTTAAGTTAATGTGTAATGATGTGGATGTAGTTCTTCGTTGTGCAACACTTCAACAACCAGTCTTTGAAATATCTGGAACAGCCCAGCAGTATCACGAGTACTTCACCGAGGTGATTGGTGAACGGTTTCAAGAATAGCGTCCTCTTTTTGTGGAGTAGGTCTTGTCTTAGAATGAGCTCAGTCAATTACTTGTGGACGAAGACTACCGGTTTCATCTACATCTACATCTACATGACTACTCTGCAATTCACATTTAAGTGCTTGGCAGAGGGTTCGTCGAACCACAATCATACTATCTCTCTACCATTCCCGAACAGTGCGCGGGAAAAACGAACACCTAAACCTTTCTGTTCGAGCTCTGATTTCTCTTATTTTATTTTTATGATCATTCCTACCTATGTAGGTTGGGCTCAACAAAATATTTTCGCATTCGGAAGAGAAAGTTGGTGACTGAAATTTCGTAAATAGATCTCGCCGCGACGAAAAACGTCTTTGTTGTAATGACTTCCATCCCAATTCGCGTATCGTATCTGCCACACTCTCTCCCCTACTACGTGATAATACAAAACGAGCTGCCCTTTTTTGCACCCTTTCGATGTCCTCCGTCAATCCCACCTGGTAAGGATCCCACACCGCGCAGCAATATTCTAACGGAGGACGAACGAGTGTAGTGTAATCTGTCTCTTTAGTGGACTTGTTGCATCTTCTAAGTGTCCTGCCAATGAAACGCAACCTTTGGCTCGCCTTCCCCACAATATTATCTATGTGGTCTTTCCAACTGAAGTTGTTCGTAATTTTAACACCCAGGTACTTAGTTGAATTGACAGCCTTGAGAATTGTACTATTTATCGAGTAATCGAATTCCAACGGATTTCTTTTGGAACTCATGTGTATCGCCTCACACTTTTCGTTATTTAGCGTCAACTGCCACCTGCCACACCATACAGCAATCTTTTCTAAATCGCTTTGCAACTGATACTGGTCTTCGGATGACCTTACTAGACGGTAAATTACAGCATCATGTGCGAGCAACCTAAGAGAACTGCTCAGATTGTCACCCAGGTCATTTATATAGATGAGGAACAGCAGAGGTCCCACGACGCTTCCCTGGGGAACACCTGATATCACTTCAGTTTTACTCGATGATTTGCCGTCTATTACTACGAACTGCGACCTTCCTGACAGGAAATCACGAATCCAGTCGCACAACTGAGACGATACCCCATAGGCCCGCAGCTTGATTAGAAGTCGCTTGTGAGGAACGGTGCCAAAAGCTTTCCGGAAATCTAGAAGTACGGAATCAACTTGAGATCCCCTGTCGATAGCGGCCATTACTTCGTGCGAATAAAGAGCTAGCTGCGTTGCACAAGAACGATGTTTTCTGAAACCATGCTGATTACGTATCAATAGATCGTTCCCTTCGAAGTGATTCATAATGTTTGAATACAGTATATGCTCCAAAACCCTACTGCAAACCGACGTCAATGATATAGGTCTGTAGTTTGATGGATTACTCCTACTACCCTTCTTAAACACTGGTGCGACCTGCGCAATTTTCCAATCTGTAGGTACAGATCTATCGGTGAGCGAGCGATTGTATATGAGTGCTAAGTAGGGAGCTATTGTATCAGCGTAATCTGAAAGGAACCTAATCGGTATACAAACTGGACCTGAAGACTTGTCCGTATCAAGCGATTTGAGTTGCTTCGCAACCCCTAAGGTATCTACTTCTAAGAAACTCATGCTAGCAGCTGTTCGTGTTTCAAATTCTGGAATATTCCATTCATCTTCCCTGGTGAAGGAATTTCGGAAAACTGCGTTCAATAACTCCGCTTTAGCGGCACAGTCGTCGGTAACAGTACCATCGGCACTGCGCAGCGAAGGTATTGACTGCGTCTTGCCGCTTGTGTACTTTACATACGACCAGAATTTCTTCGGATTTTCTACCAAATTTCGAGACAATGTTTCGTTGTGGAACCTATTAAAGGCATCTCGCATTGAAGTCCGCGCCAAATTTCGCGCGTCTGTAAATTTTAGCCAATCTTCGGGATTTCGCGTTCTTCTGAACTTCGCATGCTTTTTCCGTTGCCTCTGCAACAGAGTTCGTACCTATTTTGTGTACCACGGGGGATCAGTTCCATCTCTTACCAATTTATGAGGTATGAATCTCTCAATTGCTGTTGCTACTATATCTTTGAATTTGAGCCACATCTCGTCTACATTTGCATAGTCAGTTCGCAAGGAATGGAGATTGTCTCTTAGGAAGGCTTCTAGTGACACTTTCCCCAGTTTTTTTAAATAAAATTATTTTGCGTTTGTTTCTGGTGGATTTGGAAGAAACGGTATTGAGCCTAGCTACAAGGACCTTGTGATCACTAATCCCTGTATCAGTCATGATGCTATCTATCAGCTCTGGATTGTTTGTGGCTAAGAGGTCAAGTGTGTTTTCGCAACCATTAAAATTCGCGTGGGTTCGTGGACTGTTGTTGTTGTTGTTGTTGTTGTGGTCTTCAGTCCTGAGACTGGTTTGATGCAGCTCTCCATGCTACTCTATCCTGTGCAAGCTTCTTCATCTCCCAGTACCTACTGCAACCTACATCCTTCTGAATCTGTTTAGTGTGTTCATCTCTTGGTCTCCCCCTACGATTTTTACCCTCCACGCTGCCCTCCAGCCGGCCGGGGTGGCCAAGCGGTTAACGGCGCTACAGTCTGGAACCGCGCGACCGCTACGGTCGCAGGTTCGAATCCTGCTTCTGGCATGGATGTGTGTGATGTCCTTAGGTTAGTTAGGTTTAAGTAGTTCTAAGTTCTAGGGGACTGATGACCTTAGAAGTTAAGTCCCATAGTGCTCAGAGCCTAAAACGCTGCCCTCCAATACTAAATTGGTGATCCCTTGATGCCTCAGAACATGTCCTACCAACCGATCCCTTCTTCTGGTCAAGTTGTGCCACAAACTCCTCTTCTCCCCAATCCTATTCAGTACCTCCTCATTAGTTATGTGATCTACCCATCTAATCTTCAGCATTCTTCTGTAGCACCACATTTCGAAAGCTTCTATTCTCTTCTTGTCCAAATTATTTACCGTCCATGTTTCACTTCCATACATGGCTACACTCCATACAAATACTTTCAGAAATGACTTCCTGACACTTAAATCTATACTCGATGATAACAAATTTAAATGATGACTAACTGACAACCTCAGCTGCTGACAGGTGTTGTTGTTATACCTCGATGTGGACAGCTGAAAATGTGTGCCCCGACCGGGACTCGAACCCGGGATCTCCTGCTTACATGGCAGACGCTCTAACCATCTGAGCCACCGAGGACACAGATGAATAGCGCGACTGCAGGGACTTATTCCTTGCACGCTTCCCGTGAGACTCACATTCCCAACTGTCCACAATTCTACATATGTATTGTACCTTATAGACATTTGCCCACCCACTCATTACTCGCGCACGCGCTGGCGATTCCCGTAAGAGTTTGGGCAACCTGTGCGCATTCGCACAGACAAAGGTCAATGACTGGGTAGCCTTTACTATATATACAAAGACAGTAACTTGTTCTCGAAAGAACAGTTATTGTTGATGACCGTGCAGCTTTCCCCTGAAATAAATTATGACTAACTGACAACCTCAGCTGCTGACAGGTGTTGTTGTTATACCTCGATGTGGACAGCTGAAAATGTGTGCCCCGACCGGGACTCGAACCCGGGATCTCCTGCTTACATGGCAGACGCTCTAACCATCTGAGCCACCGAGGACACAGATGAATAGCGCGACTGCAGGGACTTATTCCTTGCACGCTTCCCGTGAGACTCACATTCCCAACTGTCCACAATTCTACATATGTATTGTACCTTATAGACATTTGCCCACCCACTCATTACTCGCGCACGCGCTGGCGATTCCCGTAAGAGTTTGGGCAACCTGTGCGCATTCGCACAGACAAAGGTCAATGACTGGGTAGCCTTTACTATATATACAAAGACAGTAACTTGTTCTCGAAAGAACAGTTATTGTTGATGACCGTGCAGCTTTCCCCTGAAATAAATTATGACTAACTGACAACCTCAGCTGCTGACAGGTGTTGTTGTTATACCTCGATGTGGACAGCTGAAAATGTGTGCCCCGACCGGGACTCGAACCCGGGATCTCCTGCTTACATGGCAGACGCTCTAACCATCTGAGCCACCGAGGACACAGATGAATAGCGCGACTGCAGGGACTTATTCCTTGCACGCTTCCCGTGAGACTCACATTCCCAACTGTCCACAATTCTACATATGTATTGTACCTTATAGACATTTGCCCACCCACTCATTACTCGCGCACGCGCTGGCGATTCCCGTAAGAGTTTGGGCAACCTGTGCGCATTCGCACAGACAAAGGTCAATGACTGGGTAGCCTTTACTATATATACAAAGACAGTAACTTGTTCTCGAAAGAACAGTTATTGTTGATGACCGTGCAGCTTTCCCCTGAAATAAATTATGACTAACTGACAACCTCAGCTGCTGACAGGTGTTGTTGTTATACCTCGATGTGGACAGCTGAAAATGTGTGCCCCGACCGGGACTCGAACCCGGGATCTCCTGCTTACATGGCAGACGCTCTAACCATCTGAGCCACCGAGGACACAGATGAATAGCGCGACTGCAGGGACTTATTCCTTGCACGCTTCCCGTGAGACTCACATTCCCAACTGTCCACAATTCTACATATGTATTGTACCTTATAGACATTTGCCCACCCACTCATTACTCGCGCACGCGCTGGCGATTCCCGTAAGAGTTTGGGCAACCTGTGCGCATTCGCACAGACAAAGGTCAATGACTGGGTAGCCTTTACTATATATACAAAGACAGTAACTTGTTCTCGAAAGAACAGTTATTGTTGATGACCGTGCAGCTTTCCCCTGAAATAAATTATGACTAACTGACAACCTCAGCTGCTGACAGGTGTTGTTGTTATACCTCGATGTGGACAGCTGAAAATGTGTGCCCCGACCGGGACTCGAACCCGGGATCTCCTGCTTACATGGCAGACGCTCTAACCATCTGAGCCACCGAGGACACAGATGAATAGCGCGACTGCAGGGACTTATTCCTTGCACGCTTCCCGTGAGACTCACATTCCCAACTGTCCACAATTCTACATATGTATTGTACCTTATAGACATTTGCCCACCCACTCATTACTCGCGCACGCGCTGGCGATTCCCGTAAGAGTTTGGGCAACCTGTGCGCATTCGCACAGACAAAGGTCAATGACTGGGTAGCCTTTACTATATATACAAAGACAGTAACTTGTTCTCGAAAGAACAGTTATTGTTGATGACCGTGCAGCTTTCCCCTGAAATAAATTATGACTAACTGACAACCTCAGCTGCTGACAGGTGTTGTTGTTATACCTCGATGTGGACAGCTGAAAATGTGTGCCCCGACCGGGACTCGAACCCGGGATCTCCTGCTTACATGGCAGACGCTCTAACCATCTGAGCCACCGAGGACACAGATGAATAGCGCGACTGCAGGGACTTATTCCTTGCACGCTTCCCGTGAGACTCACATTCCCAACTGTCCACAATTCTACATATGTATTGTACCTTATAGACATTTGCCCACCCACTCATTACTCGCGCACGCGCTGGCGATTCCCGTAAGAGTTTGGGCAACCTGTGCGCATTCGCACAGACAAAGGTCAATGACTGGGTAGCCTTTACTATATATACAAAGACAGTAACTTGTTCTCGAAAGAACAGTTATTGTTGATGACCGTGCAGCTTTCCCCTGAAATAAATTATGACTAACTGACAACCTCAGCTGCTGACAGGTGTTGTTGTTATACCTCGATGTGGACAGCTGAAAATGTGTGCCCCGCTGTCAGCAGCTGAGGTTGTCAGTTAGTCATAATTTATTTCAGGGGAAAGCTGCACGGTCATCAACAATAACTGTTCTTTCGAGAACAAGTTACTGTCTTTGTATAGATAACAAATTTCTCTTCTTCAGAAACGCTTTCCTTGCCATTGCCAGTCTACATTTTATATCCTCTCTACTTCGACCAGCATCAGTTATTTTGCTCCCCAAATAGCAAAATTCCTTTACTACTTTAAGTGTCTCACTTCCTACTCTAATACCCTCAACATCACCCGACTTAATTCGACTACATTCCATTATCCTCGTTTTGCTTTTGTTGATGTTCATCTTATATCCTCCCTTCAAGACACCATCCATTCCGTTCAACTGCTCTTTCAAGTCCTTTGCTGTCTCTGACAGAATTACAATGTCATCGGCGAACCTCAAAGTTTTTATTTCTTCTCCATGGATTTTAATACCTACTCCGAATTTTTCTTTTGTTTCCTTTACTGCTTGCTCAATATACAGATTGAATAGCATCGGGGAGAGGCTACAACCCTGTCTTACTCCCTTCCCAACCACTGCTTCCCTTTCATGTCGCTCGACTCTTATAACTGCCATCTGGTTTCTGTACAAATTGTAAATAGCCTTTCGCTCCCTGTATTTTACCCCTGCCACCTTTAGAATTTGGAAGAGAGTATTCCAGTCAACATTGTCAAAAGCTTTCTCTAAGTCTACAAATGCTAGAAACGTAGGTTTGCCTTTCCTTAATCTTTCTTCTAAGATAAGTCGTAAGGTCAGTATTGCCTCACGTGTTCCAACATTTCTACGGAATCCAAACTGATCTTCCCCGAGGTCCGCTTCTACCAGTTTTTCCATTCGTCTGTAAAGAATTCGTGTTAGTATTTTGCAGCTGTGGCTTATTAAACTGATTGTTCGGTAATTTTCACATCTGTCAACACCTGCTTTCTTTGGGATTGGAACTATTATATTCTTCTTGAAGTCTGAGGGTATTTCGCCTGTTTCATACATCTTGCTCACCAGATGGTAGAGTTTTGTCAGGACTGCCTCTCCCAAGGCAGTCAGTAGTTCCAATGGAATGTTGTCTACTCCGGGGGCCTTGTTTCGACTCAGGTCTTTCAGTGCTCTGTCAAACTCTTCACGCAGTATCGTATCTCCCATTTTATCTTCATCTACATCCTCTTCCATTTCCATAATATTGTCCTCAAGTACATCGCCCTTGTATAGACCCTCTATATACTCCTTCCACCTTTCTGCCTTCCCTTCTTTGCTTAGAACTGGGTTGCCATCTGAGCTCTTGATATTCGTACAAGTGGTTCTCTTCTCTCAAAAGGTCTCTTTAATTTTCCTGTAGGCAATATCTATCTTACCCCTAGTGAGACAAGCCTCTACATCCTTACATTTGTTCTCTAGCCATCCCTGCTTAGCCACTTTGCACTTCCTGTCGATCTCATTTTTGAGACGATTGTATTCCTTTTTGCCTGCTTCATTTACTGCATTTTTATATTTTCTCCTTTCATCAATTAAATTCAATATTTCTTCTGTTACCCAAGGATTTCTACTAGCCCTCGTCTTTTTACCTACTTGATCCTCTGCTGCCTTCACTACTTCATCCCTCAAAGCTACCCATTCTTCTTCTACTGTATTTCTTTCCCCCATTCCTGTCAATTGTTCCCTTATGCTCTCCCTGAAACTCTGTACAACCTTTGGTTCTTTCAGTTTATCCAGGTCCCATCTCCTTAAATTCCCACCTTTTTGCAGTTTCTTCAGTTTTAATCTACAGGTCATAACCAATAGATTGTGGTCAGAGTCCACATCTGCCCCTGGAAATGTCTTACAATTTAAAACCTGGTTCCTAAATCTCTGTCTTACCATTATATAATCTATTTGATACCTTTTAGTATCTCCAGGGTTCTTCCATGTATACAACCTTCTATCATGATTCTTGAACCAAGTGTTAGCTATGATTAAGTTGTGCTCTGTGCAAAATTCTACCAGGCGGCTTCCTCTTTCATTTCTTAGCCCCAAATCATATTCACCTACTACGTTTCCTTCTCTCCCTTTTCCTACACTCGAATTCCAGTCACCCATGACTATTAAATTTTCGTCTCCCTTCACTATCTGAATAATTTCTTTTATTTCATCATACATTTCTTCAATTTCTTCGTCATCTGCAGAGCTAGTTGGCATATAAACTTGTACTACTGTAGTAGGTGTGGGCTTCGTATCTATCTTGGCCACAATAATGCGTTCACTAAGCTGTTTGTAGTAGCTTACCCGCGTTCCTATTTTCCTATTCATTATTAAACCTACTCCTGCATTACCCCTATTTGACTTTGTGTTTATAACCCTGTGGTCACCTGACCAGAAGTCTTGTTCCTCCTGCCACCGAACTTCACTAATTCCCACTATATCTAACTTTAACCTATCCATTTCCCTTTTCAAATTTTCTAACCTACCTGCCCGATTAAGGGATCTGACATTCCACGCCCCGATCCGTTGAACGCCAGTTTTCTTTCTCCTGATAACGACATCCTCTTGAGTAGTCCCCGCCCGGAGATCCGAATGGGGGACTATTTTACCTCCGGAATATTTTACCCAAGAGGCCGCCATCATCATTTAATCATACAGTAAAGCTGCATGCCCTCGGGAAAAATTACGGCCGTAGTTTCCCCTTGCTTTCAGCCGTTCGCAGTACCAGCACAGCAAGGCCGTTTTGGTTATTGTTACAAGGCCTGATCAGTCAATCATCCAGACTGTTGCCCTTGCAACTACTGAAAAGGCTGCTGCCCCTCTTCAGGAACCACACGTTTGTCTGGTCTCTCAACAGATACCCCTCGGTTGTGGTTGTACCTACGGTACGGCTATCTGTATCGCTGAGGCACGCAAGCCTCCCCACCAACGGCAAGGTCCATGGTTCATGGGGGGGGGGGGGTCGTGGACTAACTGCTCGAAATAATTTTCGGAGAAAGCATTTAGGACAATCTCGGAAGATGTTTTCTGCCTACCACCGGTTTTGAACAAGTATTTTTGCCAACATATCGAGTGAAGGTTGAAGTCCCCACCAACTATAACCGTATGAGTGGGGTATTTATTTGTTACGAGACTCAAATTTTCTCTGAACTGTTCCGCAACTATATCATCGGAGTCTGGGGGTCGGTAGAACTTATTAACTTAGTTCGGCTGTTACGTATAACCTACACCCATACCAATTCGCACGGAGTATCTACTTCGACTTCACTACAAGATAAACCACTACTGACAGACACAAACACTCCACCACCAATTCTGCCTAATCTATCTTTCCTGAATTCCGTCTGAGACTTCGTAAAAATTTCTGCAGAACTTATTTCAGGCTTTAACCAGCTTTCTGTGCCTATAACGATTTCAGCTTCTGTGCTTTCTATTAGCGCTTGAAGCTCAGGGACGTTCCCAGCACAACTACAACAATTTACAACTACAATTCCGACTGTTCCTTGATACAAGCACGTCCTGTATTTGCCATGCACCCTTTGAGATTGCAGCCCACCCCGTACTTTCCCGAGGCCTTCTAACCTAAAAAACCGCCCAGTCCACGCCACACAGCCTCCGCTACCCGTGTAGCCGCCATCTGAGTGTAGTGAACTCCTGACCTATTCAGCGGAACCCGAAACCCCACCACCCTATGGCGCAAGTCAAGGAATATGCAGCCAACACGGTCGCAAAACCGTCTGAACCTCTGATTCAGACCCTCCACCCGGCTCTGCACCAAAGGTCCGCAGTCGGTTCTGTCAACGATGCTGCAGATGGTGAGCTATGCCTTCATCTCGTAAGCAAGACCGGCAGCCTTCACCAAATCAGATAGCCGCTGGAATCCAGAGAGAATTTCCTCAGATCCAAAGCGACACACGTCATTAGTGCCGACATGTACCACCACCTGCAGCTGGCTGCACCCTGTGCTCTCCATGGCATCCGGAAGGACCCTTTCCACATCAGGAATGACTCCACCCGGAATGCACACGGAGTGCACACTGGATTTCTTCCCCTCCTTAGCCGCCATATCCCTAAGGGGCCCCATTACGTGCCTAACATTGGAGCTCCCAACTACCAATAAGCCCACCCTCTGTGATTGCCCGGACCTTGAAGACTGAGAATCATCCTCTGAAACAGGGCAGGCAGCTTCATCTGGCTCAGTCAGAGACAGTACCTGCAACCTGTTTGTCAGACGCACCGGGGAGGCTTTCTGATCAGCCTCCGGGGACGTCTTTCGCTGCCTGTCACGCCTTGGAACGGCCTCCCAGTCAACCATAGGGGGGGGGGGGGGGGGGGGGTCAGCCCCACTGCGGGCAGCAACGGGGCAACCACAGCGGCAGACCGATCTGGGGACAGACGGGACGAGGTTGATATCCCCGTGATACCCAAGTCCGGCTCCCCATAGTGGTGCCCATTGGCAACAGCCTCAAGCTGCGCGACCGAAGTCAGCGCCGCTTGCAGCTGTGAGCGAAGGGATGCCAACTCAGCCCTCATCCGAACACAGCAATCACAGTCCCTGTCCATTCTAATCGATGTTGAACAACAGTTACTGAAACACGAGTCAGTGCCTAGATAACGCAAGGGAAACACGCAAAGAATGTATTAACTAACCTGTACAAATGCCTAGCGACTGCGCTACAATCTGCCTGAATTTACGATTACAGTAACGAAAACTCGAAATTACACCTCCTATACGAAACTCACACGCAATTTAAGTAAGAATCTACGAAGTAAACACTAAAGCGCGATGCTACAACTCTCAAATACTATAATACGCCAGAAATTTATGAATTAAACAATGCAAGTACCCAAAAACACTCAAAGAAATTAAGAATTGAACTATGTAATAAATAAGTAAGCTAGGGGTATACGACTTGCTGCTGCAGCTGCTTATCCAACGGCGGCAGGGAGCACTACCAAATCAACAGCTGTAGCTTAATGAGCTACATCCACCAAGAAGCTATGGTTCGATACCTCACCATATTTCATTTCTATTTTTTAGACGTCCGTTCCCTAGTCCTCGTCGTTTATAAGCAGGCATTGCTCCAGGTGACGAAAAACATTCGTTCTGTGACGACAGATATGCGTACGCACGAGCAGCAGCTTGTCTGTCGGATGCAAGCAGCACCAAGAGCTTATCGAGGTATTTACGTTGGTGTCCTTCATCGGAAAGCCATCCTACATGAACTTCACATGACGAGTTATGGTTGTGCGCTGCACGGTTAGTAGACGCATGCATGCAGTCTAATGGATCCACTGTTCTGCGACAAGCTATTGTTATTTGACAAAATGATGCCCTGCTTATAAACGACGAGGACTAGGGAACGGACGTCTAAAAAATAGAAATGAAATATGGTGAGGTATCGAACCATAGCTTCTTGGTGGGTGTAGCTCATTAAGCTACAACTGTTGATTTGGTAGTGCGAAGTTATTCCCATTCTTCTGTACATTCCGATGTGCTGCACGATGCGTCTGTGTTGCCAGCTCCTCACCATCACACATGTGTTTTCAAAATGCATCCGATCTAATGTCATTGTCACCCTGACAAGGGTCCTGAAAGTTTTATGCTATAGAAAGCCCGAGAGTCACTGAATAACAAAAGACAGTATTAAAAATAGTAATACTGTCAGTTTTGATTTCTTGTTGACAATATGATTGAAAATAGTTAGTAATAATTCCTCAGTAAGTTAGCTAGTCTGTCCCCTAACAATCAGACGCAATGTTCATTATTAAAATCGAAATGAAGTTACAATAAAGAAAATTTAATTAAAGCAACACTGGCAAATTAATGTTCAAGTCAAAGCTATAAATTCTGCACTTTTCACCCTAGCTAGTTGTCAGAGTGTAATATTGTGTTGGCTTGCCTAGTTTGCCCCACAGTGTTGCAATTGTGCTGGAGGTTAATTGTTATTAGTTAATTCATGTAACGTCTAAATTTCTTAATACGGGAAATTTCAAAGAGCTACACATGCAGATTCCACGTGTTCTGCATATGTAAACAAGTGTAACTCTGGGGTTACATAATTCCTACTATAACAGAAAATTTTCACCAGTCAGTCATTTCAGTAATGAGCATTTACTTATTATTACAAATTATAACTTTTAACTTCTTAACGAGTTAAAAAATTGTTAATGTTTTCTTACTGTTATTTTTGTACCATGTAGGTGTGTCGGTTGCCACACGTTTATTTTAAGAACTAAGTAGTTGACTTAACTATTTAAGTTTCGGTAACCGTTGTCACGATGATAAAAATTCTTGTGGGTGTTGTAATGAGTCATTGTATAAAATATAAAATACTTTAAAATACATAAAATACAAAACCGACGTTTCAGGCATACCACAAGGGTCTTCCTCATGGCAAGTCTTGTCTTGCCCTGAGTGAGGAAGGTCGTTTTAATACTTCTGAAATATTGGTTTTATAGTTTACTTATTTTAAAGTACTTTATTTTTTATGCAACGACAGAGCCCAGGATCCAGGAGAATTTTTAATCATCTAAATAAGTAGTCGTTGCTGTTCTGGTTACATATCTATAACGAGCAGCTGTTGTCCAATTGGACTGGCGACCATTTATTTATTCTAAATTAAGTAATTTGATTCTGCTGCGAGTTATTCGAAATTTCTTGGTACCCCTTTCATTTCGTACATTGCCATGTGTGACTGCACCAAGAAAGCAGAGAGAGTATAGCAAGTTATGTGGAAGAATAACTTGTAGTATACTTCCCACTAATTAGTTATCCATTTCGGAAAAGACTGCGGTGAAAATTTCTTGTTGGGATTGAATTCATTCGACCATAGTCAACAAATCCGCATGGCAGATTAGTAAAGGGGGAAATTACAAGTAGGAGGTATAATATTACTATGGTTTTGTCAACGGCATTACTCGACAGACGTGTCTCATTTATGCTGAAAGACGCTCTCAACGATGCATTTCATCTGAAAAAATGTTCATTATGTTGTCCCAGTGACGTGTCAACGGAATATGTTGCGAATATAGTTAGCAGCAAAGAAACAATAAATTTATAAGCATGATGTGGCGACTTGTCACGCATCTCAGTGCTTATGACGTAATATCTCCTGGTCTATATATTTTACAACCATATAATTTTGTAGATATACTCAGCGAGATATGTGGATACTGCCAGCAAAATGTATTGCGAACAGAGTTAGCAGAAAAGAAGTAATAAATTAAATGTCATGCACAATGCGGCAGTGTTTTCACGCAACCCAATGTTTGTGACGTCATATCTACTGAACTATGTGTGGTACCATGATATAATTTTGTAGGTGCATTTGGTATATTATGTGGATACTGCCTACGAAATTTATTGCAGTAGGACAGAAGTAAAAAATTTAAACGACGTACATGATACGGCAGTTTTTCACGCACCTAATTGTTTATAACGTCATACCTCCTGAACAATGACAGGTAGTTGTCTGTCGTCACTTTATCAAATTTGATTGAAGTCACTCCAGTGGTCCAGGAGATGTGGAGCGTATACACACACACATACTTACATACATACATTTTTATAATAAATGTGGATCCAGAATACAAACATTTGGTTGTATCCACAATACAAGCTGCTAGTTTGCAATCACCAAACTAACATGTTATTTGTATGCTGCTTTCGTTATATGGTAAGTTCAAGCGGGGCTCATACGAAAGCACTACATTTTGCAACTCGGTTAGTCACAACTGTCGTTCATTTGTTGTTGTAGTCTTAGGTGTTAGTGGTATCTGAAAGGCGGCGTGCGTGCAGCTAGTCTAGCCAGCACAAGTCTGTGCTCAACCGTCGATGCACACGAGCTGGCACCTAATGAAGCACTCTGATGACTCACGACCAAATCGTACTGTCCGTTATGATCCCTAGACAAGATGGTGATTGTACCGTCCTCTGGGCACATTAAGTGGTCCGATGTACTGTTGTCACTGTTTACAAGCTTCTGATTTGTGTTGGTCTCATGCGTATTTCACAGACATACCAGTCTGTCCCCTACGAGTCTAAACAGCACACTATGGCACCGATATTTTTGCCATGTTTGAACGAGCTTACCCATGGCAATTGCTCTGTAGGATGTCAATGAAATATGCTTTCTTTCAACTAAGATTAATACGACACTGACTTTCTGGTCAAAAACGAGAGGTAGCTGGAACCCCTAATCACATATTGATGGTACACCGTTCTACACAGCCAATGAATTTGAGTCATTGGAGCCATTCTTTCCGGGTGTTGCATATTTTACAAATGTAGCTATACTAACAAACCAACAGAAGTGATGTAGGGTGTTACAGTTAACATTTTCCTATTGCTGGGAGCGAAAATGTCAGAACGCAATCATTTGGGAGAGCGTGGAGGAGATTTTTTTTTTTCTTGGAAGATGAGGATGGCAGTATTTATTTGTGTCTCATTCCGTGATAGCATGCTACTTGGTCACGGAAATAGTCAGCACATGTTATCAGAATCCTGATTAGAATATTTATAAACAAAAAATTTAAAGATTAATAAAACATGAAAAATTTTTTATGAGGTAGTATATGAAATAAGAGCAAACTACACAGGAAAATTCGCAACAGCTGCAAGGAAACTCTGTAAAAAAACAGGAGAGTGCATAAAGAACCTTCCCTCTTAGGGCTGAAGACTTGAAAAGTTCATTTAAGTTGAAAATTAAATCTGCTCAACAGTGAACACCTTTCTGTGTTATGCTGTGTTATGCTTAAGGACGGGTTATTTTAGAGATTTTTTTTTTGCGTCTAGTATTCACTGAATGAATGTTGGAGTTGTTCCGAATGAGTCAATATTATCACAAAGAAATTGTGTTATGGGGTGTATGTAGAGAGATGGCGAGGTTAGACATCTCAGCAACGACCTACAAGAAGTTCACGAACTGACACCGCTGATCAGCCTGACCGCCCTTTTCTGTATTAAGAACATTCTTGATGAGTGTTCATAGTTGCCGTAAGATGTCACACCATAAGAGACAATAGTACGAAAGTAGACGAAATAACAACATCCTATAGCGAGAAAGCTCTTCATATATCTATGGCCGTCTCCGATTCCCCATCACTATAGAGACAGAAGACACAGAATAAATAGCAGCACATTGGTTTATCAAGAGCAGATACTACTGTAGTCAAGTTTTAAGATCATAAACTCTAGAATGGGCAATAACAGTTTATTCAGTTTACGAACGTCTGCAAATGTAGACTCAGCCAAGTCGGCCAGTACAAGATAAACAATGAATGGCATTATTTTCTTTGAGCCTGGGTCCATAGTTGCTAAGTATTTTGTATTGGATTCTGTCCCTCCTGCAACTGTCCCTTTTTTTCCTGCACTAATCACACAATTTCAGCTATACAACATTTTCAAAAATGATCATTAAAATCTCCGGTGGTATATGTTGTCATGCTAGTCTCTCTGCATCTTTTTCTTTATTCATATTTCATCTCCCTCGATCCCTAATGGCGGGCGTGGACTGCCAGTGCTAAATTCAACCCTCCCTTCAACCAAGGGAAAACTAACACTAGACGAAAAAACAACTAATTTAAAATGTGAGATATTTACAAGAGAATTTAAAAATTTGTAAAAGTGAAATTAATGAAAGGTTTTACATAAAAGAAACTTGATTTTTTCATTTTTGATTTCAAACACAAAAAATAAAAAGGTAAAACGAAAATTATAAGAACACATTTAAAACACAATGTAAAACACCGATCTTAAGGAAGAAGAACAAGAAGCTCTTCATTGTTACTAAAACTTGAAGGACCTACCCCGGGAACATGCTAGTCTTCTTCACGTCTTCTATATAAATGACGTCTATAGCTTTGTACTTCTGCGTACAGATGTTATTGCACAATTAAAATGTACGGCCGGCCGAAGTGGCCGTGCGGTTAAAGGCGCTGCAGTCTGGAACCGCAAGACCGCTACGGTCGCAGGTTCGAATCCTGCCTCGGGCATGGATGTTTGTGATGTCCTTAGGTTAGTTAGGTTTAACTAGTTCTAAGTTCTAGGGGACTAATGACCTCAGCTGCTGAGTCCCATAGTGCTCAGAGCCATTTGAACCATTTTGAAAATGTGCGAGTAGCTTCATTAGTATGGCGGCACACCGCGCGTTTATAATCATATTTGTATGGTACATACAAAAAGAAACGAGCCGGTGGCTGAAAAATGAAAACTGCTCAAGGAATCGTAATGCCGTTGCCAATGGAAGAACGTGTGCCCCTACAAGAAGCTGAGGCCCCATACCCACTGCTAGAGGGACATAGTCGTACATCCACGTGACGACGGACCACGGCACTCAGCTGTGGTCAAAACAGGGAAATGGATGGTTCAAAACAAGAGCAAATGGGTGTATGCGTTCCCATACAGTGGAAGAAGTACCGGGGAAGAAAATTCGTCAGAAAATGGCACAAGTGTATGGAGAGCACTGCATGTCCGTTGTAATCCCGACGCTCCATCCGACCTCTGGGGCAATGGCTGACGCCGTAACTCGCTAGTTTTCAATAATGAGGACATCCACCTGTTCGACAATAGTATTGGTAATGCGGTGTTGCGTTCCAGATTGTGCTTCATCGATCAGTGTCATCCGTCCTTCCTTGAATAGCTCCTGTCGTGTGTTGATCTTTGCAAAGGACATGCAGTGCTCTTCGTACACTCCTGGAAATTGAAATAAGAACACCGTGAATTCATTGTCCCAGGAAGGGGAAACTTTATTGACACATTCCTGGGGTCAGATACATCACATGATCACACTGACAGAACCACAGGCACATAGACACAGGCAACAGAGCATGCACAATGTCGGCACTAGTACAGTGTATATCCACCTTTCGCAGCAATGCAGGCTGCTATTCTCCCATGGAGACGATCGTAGAGATGCTGGATGTAGTCCTGTGGAACGGCTTGCCATGCCATTTCCACCTGGCGCCTCAGTTGGACCAGCGTTCGTGCTGGACGTGCAGACCGCGTGAGACGACGCTTCATCCAGTCCCAAACATGCTCAATGGGGGACAGATCCGGAGATCTTGCTGGCCAGGGTAGTTGACTTACACCTTCTAGAGCACGTTGGGTGGCACGGGATACATGCGGACGTGCATTGTCCTGTTGGAACAGCAAGTTCCCTTGCCGGTCTAGGAATGGTAGAACGATGGGTTCGATGACGGTTTGGATGTACCGTGCACTATTCAGTGTCCCCTCGACGATCACCAGTGGTGTACGGCCAGTGTAGGAGATCGCTCCCCACACCATGATGCCGGGTGTTGGCCCTGTGTGCCTCGGTCGTATGCAGTCCTGATTGTGGCGCTCACCTGCACGGCGCCAAACACGCATACGACCATCATTGGCACCAAGGCAGAAGCGACTCTCATCGCTGAAGACGACACGTCTCCATTCGTCCCTCCATTCACGCCTGTCGCGACACCACTGGAGGCGGGCTGCACGATGTTGGGGCGTGAGCGGAAGACGGCCTAACGGTGTGCGGGACCGTAGCCCAGCTTCATGGAGACGGTTGCGAATGGTCCTCGCCGATACCCCAGGAGCAACAGTGTCCCTAATTTGCTGGGAAGTGGCGGTGCGGTCCCCTACGGCACTGCGTAGGATCCTACGGTCTTGGCGTGCATCCGTGCGTCGCTGCGGTCCGGTCCCAGGTCGACGGGCACGTGCACCTTCCGCCGACCACTGGCGACAACATCGATGTACTGTGGAGACCTCACGCCCCACGTGTTGAGCAATTCGGCGGTACGTCCACCCGGCCTCCCGCATGCCCACTATACGCCCTCGCTCAAAGTCCGTCAACTGCACATACGGTTCACGTCCACGCTGTCGCGGCATGCTACCAGTGTTAAAGACTGCGATGGAGCTCCGTATGCCACGGCAAACTGGCTGACACTGACGGTGGCGGTGCACAAATGCTGCGCAGCTAGCGCCATTCGACGGCCAACACCGCGGTTCCTGGTGTGTCCGCTGTGCCGTGCGTGTGATCATTGCTTGCACAGCCCTCTCGCAGTGTCCGGAGCAAGTATGGTGGGTCTGACACACCGGTGTCAATGTGTTCTTTTTTCCATTTCCAGGAGTGTATATTTGTGCCATTCTCTGATGAATTTCCGCTCCCCACAGTCCTTTCGTTCTAAGGAAACGCCCTACGTCCATTTACTCTTCTTTTGAAGCATCCATTTATCTATTTTCACCGCTACCAAGTGCAGTGGACGGTCGACGCTTGCACCTGTTTACCCTGTAGCCAGGTGGCTGTACACCCGCGAGTCCTGGGCCTCGGCGCACATATAAGGGACCGCACCTTCTTCCTTCAGCTGTTTTAATTGTACAAACCCTGCCTCGTTTCTTTTCGAATTCCATACTAGCTTACTGCCTGTTGCTTCTGTTGCATAGACTGTATGGTCTTCACAGATTTTGTTTAATCGATTTTTTATGTTGTTCTCAAACTACAACACCTTAACATGGCCTTTACTGAATGTTCTCTGACGAAAAAGCGATTTTGGTAGGTGAAGTCTATGATTTTTGTTAATCATGCCTTTTGCGTTCTTGTGGTGATACTTTCATAGAAACTTTCATTACCTAACACTCATTTCTTTAGCTTTATTTTTTTTTTAATGTAACGGAATACTTTCTTGAAAATTTTCATCCCCTCTTACATCTCCATAGAGCTTGAATTTGCAAAAACAATGAAACACATATTTTTATTTCTAACAGAGAAGCCAAATACAGGTTTTCTTATATTTAGCTTTAAAAATGCTTTCATAATGAAATAATGTCATAAAATGCAATTTTGTCAAATGATGAGATGGTTGGAGATCGTGGCTGTTATTTGAAGACAAATGTTGATGGTGTTGAGACAGCAACCAGCCACAAATTTATTTTCATTAACACAACCATCTGTGTGGCGTGCTTATAATTATGTATTATTTACATTTTACGACAATTAATCTGTAAAAAAACGCACTACATGTTGTAATGAAAGCATGAAAACCTTCTGAAGATGAATCGTAATGATTCGAAACCGGTAACGGTACCTTTTGAATAAAGGAACTGAAAATAAATTTGTGGCTGGTTGCTGTCTCAACACCATCAACAATTTCATAAAACTTTTCATCCCCTATTTCGCTCCCTTAGGAGGCTGAATTTCCAAAACACTGGGCACATAATTGTCTTTTTATTTCGAAACAGTATCTGAAACACCAGTTTTCATTGATGTAGCTTTAAAAATACTTCATCAGTTCTTTAATAACGTTTTATTTAAAATTACTTTTAACCACTATTTCACCCCCGTAGGGGTCAAATTTCTAAAAATTCTGAAACACATATTTCTTTATTTTTGGCCAAGAAATCAAATATCAATTTCCGGAGGTCTAGCCTTCAAATTTACCTTAATAGCGACATATTTTCAAAAAACATTTCGCCCGCTATTTCACCGTCTTGAGAGTGGAATTTAGAGAAATCTCTTCTTAAACGACACTTACAGTATAACATCCATACACTTCCCAAATTTCAGGGTTCTATCCGTAGCAGTTTGCGGGCTGGGCGGTGATGAGCAAGTCAGTCAGGACACTGCCTTTTATATCTACTGTATGTAGATTACTAAACGGCTACTGTTACCATGTTCCAACGGCAGGTTGCCTATCTCACGGCTTCCAGGGGCCAACAGACATTTAATTTTTGTTCTTAATGACATTATTGAACAAATTTAAAATTCTGTCATAAACTATTCACTAAGAGGGATAACATTACGTTAAAGGTTTAACACAGTAAGTCAAATATTGAAGTTGGAAACTGTGTGTGTGTCTTGAAGCAGCATAGCTCACGGGTCACATATTACACTACTGGCCATTAAAATTGCTACACCAAGAACAAATGCAAATGATAAACGGGTATTCATTTGACAAATATATTATACTTGAACTGACATGTGATTACATTTTCACGCAATTTGGGTGCATAGATCCTGAGAAATCAGTACCCAGAACAACCACCTCTGGCCGCAATAACGGCCTTAATACTCCTGGGCATTGAGTCAAACAGAACTTGGATGGCGTGTACAGGTACAGCTGCCCATGCAGCTTCAACACGAAACCACAGTTCATCAAGAGTAGTGACTGGCGTATTGTGACGAGCCAGTTGCTCAGCCACCATTGACCAGACGTTTTCGGTTGGTGAGAGATCTGGAGAATGTGCTGGCCAGGGCAGCAGTCGAACATTTTCTGTATTCAGAAAGGCCCGTACAGGACCTGCAACATGCGGTCGTGCATTATCCTGCTGAAATGTAGGGTTTCGCAGGGATCGAATGAAGGGTAGAGCCATGGGTGGTAACACATCTGAAATGTAACGTCCACTGTTCAAAGTGCAGCCAATACGAACAAGAGGTGACCGAAACGTGTAACAAATGGCACCCCATACCATCACGCCGGATGATACGCCAGTATGGCGATGACGAATACACGCTTCCAATATGCGTTCCCCGCTATGTCACCAAACACGGATGCGACCATCATGCTGATGTAAACAGAACCTGGATTCATCCGAAAAACTGATGTTTTGCCACTCGTGCACCCAGGTTCGTCGTTGAGTACACCATCGCAGGCGCTCCTGTCTGTGATGGAACGTCAAGGGTAACCGCAGCCATGGACTCCGAGCAGATAGTCCATGCTGCTGCAAACGTCGTCGAACTTTTCGTGCAGATGGTTGTTGTCTTACAAACGTCCCCATCTGTTGACTCAGGGTTCGAGACGTGGCTGCATTATCTGTTACAGCCATGCGGATAAGATGCCTGTCATTTCGACTGCTAGTGATACGAGGCCGTTGGGATCCAGCACGGCGTTCCGTATTACCCTCCTGAACCCACCGATTCCATATTCTGCTAACAGTCATTGGATCTCGACCAACGCGAGTAACAATGTCGCGTTGCGATAAACCGCAATCGCGATAGGCTACGACCCAAGCTTTATCAAAATCGGAAACGTGATGGTACGCATTTCTCTTCCTTACAAGAGGCATCAGAACAACGTTTCACCAAGCAACGCCGATCAACTGCTGTTTGTGTATGAGAAATCCGTTGGAAACTTTCTTCATGTCAGCACGTCGTAGGTGTCGCCACCGGCGCCAACCCTGTGCGAATGCTCTGAAAAGCTAATCGTTTGCATATCACAGCATCTTCTTCTTGTCGGTGAAATTTCGCGTCTGTAGCACGTCATCTTCGTGGTGTAGCAATTTTAATGGCGAGTAGTGTACCTAAAATATATTAATCCAATACTCGAGAATGAGACCACTTAATGACTTCCGGCAAACTTTACACATAATTTTAAATGATATTTAAACTTTTTCTTGCTGGCTATCACCCCCCCCCCCCCCCGCCCCTCAATTCACACACAAAATAACTAAAGGAAAAGAAAGTTTAGAAAGTTTATCGCTTACTACATTTTTGTTGTTCTTGCAGTAAAAGTTCAGCATCAGAGATAACGTTTCCATTTATTATTTCTTTACTACTAACACTATTCCCAACACACTTTTCAAACAGTATTCACATATATTATTGAATGTATTTCCAAAATAATATAGCTCTACGACATGTAGGCCTGAAGTTATGATGTCATAAACATTGAGATGCGTGAAAACTATTTTTTTTTAAACGGAGCGCAAATTACCCAGACGACAATCATCTGATGAATAACCCAAAACTAATACAGTAAAACTAACATAATTAGGGAATTGCGTCTTGAACCATATGTAACGCATTAAGTCATTTGTAAAGTAATCAGACGTTTGAAGGTGTTTTATGCATGGGAGTTCGATTCTTTAAAGAATTAGGGGTGTGGGATGAGGTTTCTGGTATATTACTAACACGCATAATTACACTACCTATATCGTCTATGATATATACATCCACTACACAATGGTTTTTAGAGGGACTCAGTACCGGTAGTTAATTTCGGTGGTTAATATTGAATAACTGTCTCTTCCTTCAATGTAGCCATTTTGAGTGCTACGTATTGAAGATCATATTACGGCTACCATTCCAGTCGTATTTTAACAGTCTGTTCCAGAGTTTTGTTAGTGTAGGAATTATGGAATGTGGCTAACAAGAATTGGTTTAAGTGAGTTCTTTACCCTGCTTCAGTATGAGCTCAATCATATGTTTGAACCACGTCCCAGGAAGTTTAACAAATGGTTTCAATCCTGGGGGCAGTTTGTGAGATTTCTGTGAGTACGAGTTGAATTTCCTTCGTTGTACTGACAGTACATAGAAAATTATCGTATTTCCTGTTTTTATACATCTTCATTTTCCGCGTCCGTCGTATTAGCACTACTGCTGAGCGACACAACTATTTAGAAGCGGCTCTTTTGTATTCTCCTGAGAAGAGCTTGGCTCTCGCGTCCAGGCACGTGTATTTTACGTGAATTTTCTGTGCGAGCTGCTGCTCAAATTCTTGTGATGCTGTTCTTCTTAAAGTAAAAGCCTTACATATCGAAGACTATTTTTTTCGGGACTGGTGAACAACTCTCTGTGTTTTTTCCAGCCTCCATGAAAGAGTAATATGCCGTATATCCAACAAGACATAGACGGAAATTATACATTTCCTCTTGTCAAATTCGAATAATCTTCCCATTCGGCTTTGTTCCATTTGCCTTGTGCAGCTCTATGCAGCAGAAGAGATGAGTATGCTGTTGAAACTAATCATAATGGAATAGTGATCCGACCTCAAAGGGTCTTTAAGACTTGCCAATCACATTGTAGGGCGAGAGATGAACAGACGGAATTATGAGCAGTTGAGTTTGTTCGATAAGATAAAGGAACCAATGTCGGCAAAAGGCTGTTTAACAGTGAAGGTTTTTGTTTCCCATTAGTGAAATAATTTTTGTATAATTTAGATCTGTTGCCTGGTAGCTCCACTGCAACACGGTCACTAAAATGGCTGCAAACTAAGTAAAGTGGCTGGAACTTTGAGAAAAGTGCCTGCCATACAACGTTTCATATGACTGATCTTGGTCGGCAGTAAAGTGACATTGTTTTAAAGGATCCACCTAGGTTTTCATACTTGCTACCACATTCTAAAATTGTGATCATACGATATGTAGTACTTCTACTTGCTGGTATGTTTAAGTACCGTGAACGAACAGTGGGATACCACACAGTGCATCAATCTATTCTTGTCGAATTATGTAGTATCCGCATAATCTAGCCTGCGAGTTAGGGTTAACCATGTCTCCCCTAATCGCCAGAATCGACGGCTTAATGACATTCATCGCATGGAGCTTGTTTTCTCTGTTAGGTCTCGTACCATTGTAGACTTTTAATTCTCTTTTATCAAACTGAAGATACTGATGATTCTGTCTCGAATGAATGGTGTGGCGTTTTCATCTAGTTTACCTTGGGTAGCCTGATGTTTTAAGGCTAAAACTAGCTTGCATATGTCGTCAGTTAGGTACTGAGTTTTATTCTGAGCCAGGGTATTGTCCCTAATGTCCCTTAGCTTCAACGTTGACTTACTGTGGTTTATGACATGTCCTGCAAGGTTAGCAAATGTGAGTTTTGAAGAGTCGAAAGCAGTGGAGATTGCAATGGTCGACATTTGTTACAGAGTTATTGCAATGGTCGACATTTGTTACAGAGTTAAGTGGAACCTTGTTTGTCTCCTCTACAATCGATTTATCACACTGGCTCGCGGAATCCCCAAACGTGCGTCTCCACCACCACTTGCAGCGTAAGCGAATGCATGCTATGGTAGCTAGATTGCTGTGAACCGTTATTGACATCGTGTGTCCCGCGCGACCG
Source organism: Schistocerca nitens (assembly GCF_023898315.1). Lineage (NCBI taxonomy): Eukaryota > Metazoa > Arthropoda > Insecta > Orthoptera > Acrididae > Schistocerca > Schistocerca nitens. The sequence goes on from NC_064614.1 coordinate 305,801,262, forward strand.
CTGGGATTTGACTTCAGGTCGTGATGATCCCAGCTATTAAGTAGTGTTGACCAATTTTAATCACGCTGATCACCCAGAACATTACGATCACCTACCTAATAGCCGGTATGTCCACCTTTGGCACGGATAACAGCGGCGAGGCGTGGTGGCATGGAAGCAGTGAGGCCTTGGTAGGTTGTTGGAGGTAGCTGACACCACATCTGCACAAATAAGTCACCTAATTCCCGCAAATTCAGGGGAGGGGAGCGATGAGCTCTGACGCCATGTTCACTCACATCTCAGATGTGTTCGATCAGGTTCATATTTGGCGAGTTGGGGGGCCAACGCATCAATTAGAACTCGCCGTTGTGTTCCTTGAATCACTGCGTCACCGTCCTGGCCTTGTGAAATGGCGCATTATCTTGCTGAAAAATCCCCCAGCCAGAGGGAAACATGATCGTTATGAAGGGGTGTACGTGGTCTGCAACCAGTGTGCGATACTCCTTGGCCCTCATGTTGCCTCGCACGAGCTCCACTGGGCCCATAGACGCCCACATGAATATTCCCCAGATAAGTACAGGTGTTAAGGAGCTGTTCCCCTGGAAGACGACGGATTCGCGCCCTCCCATCGGCCTGATGAAGAGGTTATCGGGATTCATCAGGCCATGAAACGCTCTGCCACTGCGCCACAGTGCCAGTGGTCACGTGCTCATTTCAGTCGTACTTTCCTATGTTAACATTCGCACATGCATGAGTCGTCGGCTGCGGAGGCCCATCGTTAGGAGTGTTCGGTGCACTGTGTGTTCACACTTGTACTCTGTCCAGCATTAAAGTTTGCTGTTAGTTCCACCACAGTTCGCCGTCTGCCCTGTTTTACCTGTCTGCCCAATCTACGAAGTCGGGCATTTGCAATGAGGGATTGCCGTCCAACCCCATGACGTGGTTTCACCATGGTTTCGCAACGTGTTGAAGACAATCACCACAGCACTCCTCAAACGCCCGACGTGTCGTGTAGCTTCCGAAATGCTCGTGCCGAATATCCGGGCCATCACAATCTGCTCTCGGTCAGGCTCAGATAGATCGTGCGCCTATCCCATCCCACACACGGGCAGCACGCTGAATGATACTACATGCACCGTCCGTGTGTCTGACTAGCAGTCATTCGTTGCCAGGTGACGCTGCTATCGCCTGGCCTGGTTTATATCGATATTGGGTCGGTGGCCGTAATGTTCTAGCTGATCAATGTGTCTTGGCATGCGTATCTGTGATCGTATTAGCATTGTCAGTTGCCTTGAGATTGCGGCAGATAGGTTGAATCTCATTTGATTTGTAATGATAGCGGCCGGCCCAATACTCGGTGAAATGCGTCGCAGAATTCTTACTTTGACAAGACGACTGTGATGTTTGCGAATCACCTCACTAAGGGCGTGTAGGGTAATATGTGTCCCGGAAGAAAAACGGACAGTGTCATCACAAAGGGAAATGTACGCTCTGAATTTTTTTGTCTGCCTCTGGTCCACAAGTAGATGGCAAGTTTTGTTGAAGTATGCTCTTCCTGTGCCTACTCTACTGTCTACGACTCGTTGTGTGGCAGGAGGCTTCCTTCAGGCTGGAGATGATGGACCGGTCTTTCCATAATCCTCCTAAATGGGTTCTGGAAAAATCGTAAATGGCTGGTTTACAGGAAGAGTAATTTCCACACGTCGGCTGTTTCCAACATCCACTGCAGAAAAAGTTCTTTATGTTCTGACAGGAGGCAGCACAGCATTTTAGGCAACAGCAGGAAATGGCCGATGAGGATGTCTCCGGATTTTAATTATCTGAAGGGTCTATACGTTAAATAATTTCGAGAAGCATTTTGGGAGATCGCAGAATCGAGTACTCAATCGACAGCTCTCCTGGGTATTGGAGTCGTGGACTCTCGATAGTGCTGAGCGCATGTGCTGATTCGAGAATATTACAGGATTTCTGTGTCGAGATACTTAGTGCAATACAACAGACTGGGAGAATCCTAAATGCGTTCCCAGGAGTGAATGTGGAACTTTACTTAGGTATTTCAAATTATTTTGAGCTTGAACCTGTTCGGAAAAAGAGGGACCTCAGAAGAGAGCGTGGAGCCGTTAACTAGCTGGAGGTGGGTTAGGACGAAATTGACGGATTAGGATAGGGTTAATTTATACCGTTAAATTTTGTTGTTTCCATGCAAATCGAAGCGGTTTTTTTAGTGGCTCTTTCCCTATTGACTTTGAACTACTCGTACATTCCTGTTTTGTTATTGTGGTGATTATCGGCGACGAGAGCTGCAAGCAGTCAGCGGGAGGCGGAATGCAGAGCTGTTAACGGCGAACACATTCCATTTCAGTGGTCGGAGCTCGCAAGTTGGATTGCTATAGAGCTTTGATTATCGTCATAGCAGTGTGAAGTTTAACAGTGTTCTCGAGTCAAAGCGAGGCTGGCGGTCCTTATATTGACCGATTTTGTGTGTGTAGCAGTGTGAAGAATTAATCCATTATTGCATTAAAACAAGCGTCCAGTGCATAGTGCTGTGGAATGTGGGAAAAACCGCAAATTGGCGTTCATAAGAAGAAGAACAACACCAAAAATGCAACAGGAGCGTAATATGTAAGAAACTGTCCACGCAACCTGCCACTGATGATGCCTTGCAGAAAATAAAGGCGAAACGCGTATGGCACAAAAATTGTGTTTTATTCAGTTGCTGTCAGACGGTCCATAAGTAAAAAAATATCAATATACCGTAATCCAGGTCCTTCAACAACCGTTCCCGATTCATCTGCGGAGGAGCACATCGCTTAGTTTGTCTCGCGCTCCGCACATCGCCAAGAGCGCGTGGATTCTGGCGCGGCCTCAAGTGTGATTTTGCGCGACGCCACGGAAGCTCCGAGCAAAAGACAAAAGGAACGTTTCGAGTGTATGAACAAAACTGATCGGTGAATACCCATCGTTGTAGTCTGTATAGCCGTCATCTGTCAGTCACAGCTACTGACTACTAAGCACTGTCCACAAAACGTTCTCCACCTCCATTAGTCTACAGCAGGCCAGCCGTGGGAGCGGCTGGAGCTGGTGCGCTCCGGTAGACTGAGAGAGTGGGGCTGATGGGTGGAGGAAAAAAAAAAAAAAATAACTGAAGCACAACTCCGCGACCGCAGCACTGTCAGCGTACCAGCCTGAAAACAGACTAATCGATTTCGTCTAGTGACGGCTGGTTTGCTCACAATAGAGTTACTTTAATATAAGATTTGCATTCTACAATAAACATACTAAATCCGCCCTACCACGAGACGTGAAAACGTACGTGGACGAGGAGCTGGTGACGTCACAGCGTGTAATTCCACGTGCCACTTCACTGCAAACCATGAAATGAAGACTCTCGCACGTCAGCTTTTTGCCTCGCGGAGAGGAACGTTACCAGTGAGCTGCGACATCGGTTTTACATCACAAGCAGAACTTAGGAGACGCCGTATTCTATGGAGTTAGGTTCCATATTTTTTTAAATTTTTTTATTGTAGATTATGTAGTATGAATATACGTAGTTTGAAAGCATCAGCACACTGAGAATATCTGGCAAACGCATCGTTTTAGGTACGATTTGTTATAATAAAAATGGTTCAAATGGCTCTGAGCACTATGGGCCTTAACATCTGAGTTCATCAATCCCCTAGAACTTAGAACTACTTAAACCTAACTAACCTAAGGACATCACATCCATCCATGCCCGAGGCAGGACTCGAACCTGCGACCGTAGCGGTCGCGCGGTTCCACACTGTAGGGCCTAGAACCGCTCGGCCACTCCGTGGCTTTGTTATAATAAAATTACATGAAATTACATATCGTTGGTTAAAGACTTCCTGTATTTAATGATTTCAGTGTTTGTGTTTTGAAAGTGTGTCGTTTCAGTGCTACGGCACAGTAATGATCTATCAAAAGTGCGTCGTTTTCGGTTGTTGTCGTTGTTGTTGTGGTCTTCAGTCCTGAGACTGGTTTGGTGCAGCTCTCCATGCTACTCTATCCTGTGCAAGCTTCTTCATCTCCCAGTACTTACTGCAACCTACATCCTTTTGAAAATGTTTAGTGTATTCATCTCTTGGTCGCCCTCTACGATTTTTACCCCCCTTGCTGCCCTCCAATGCTAAATTTGTGATCCCTTGATGCCTCAGAACATGTCCTACCAACCGGTCCCTTCGTCTTGTCCAGTTGTGCCACAAACTCCACTTCTCCCCAATCCTGTTCAATACCTCCTCATTAGTTATGTGATCTACCCATCTAATCTTCAGCATTCTTCTGTAGCACCACATTTCAAAAGCTTCTATTTTCTTCCTGTCAAAACTATTTATCGTCCATGTTCCACTTCCATACATAGCTACACTCCATACAAATACTTTCAGAAACGACTTCCTGACACTTAAATCTATACTCGATGTTAACAAATTTCTCTTCTTCAGAAACGCTTTCCTTGCCATTGCCAGTCTACATTTTATATCCTCTCTACTTCGACCATCATCAGTTATTTTGCTCCCCAAATAGCAAAACTCCTTTACTACTTTAAGTGTCTCATTTCCTAATCTAATTCCCTCAGCATCACCCGACTTAATTCGACTACATTCCATTATCCTCGTTTTGCTTTTGTTGATGTTCATCTTATATCCTCCTTTCAAGACACTGTCCATTCCGTTCAACTGCTCTTCCAAGTCCTTTGCTGTCTCTGACAGAATTACAATGTCATCGGCGAACCTCAAAGTTTTTATTTCTTCTCCATGGATTTTAATACCTATTCCGAAGTTTTCTTTTGTTTCCTTTACTGCTTGCTCAATATACAGATTGAATAACATCGGGGAGAGGCTACAACCCTGTCTCACTCCCTTCCCAACCGCTGCTTCCCTTTCATGCCCCTCGACTCTAATAACTGCCATCTGGTTTCTGTACAAATTGTAAAAAGCTTTTCGCTCCCTGTATTTTACCCCTGCCACCTTCAGAATTTGAAAGAGAGTATTCCAATCAACATTGTCAAAAGCTTTCTCTAAGTCTACAAATGCTAGAAATGTAGGTTTGCCTTTTCTTAATCTTTCTTCTAAGGTAAGTCGTAGGGTCAGTATTGCCTCACGTGTTCCAACATTTCTACGGAATCCAAACTGATCTTCCCCGAGGTCGGCTTCTACCAGATTTTCCATTTGTCTGTAAAGAATTCGCGTTAGTATTTTGCAGCTGTGACTTATTAAACTGATAGTTCGGTAATTTTCACATCTGTCAACACCTGCTTTCTTTGGGATTGGAATTATTATATTCTTCTTGGAGTATGAGGGTATTTCACCTGTCTCATACATCTTGCTCACCAGATGATAGAGTTTTGTCAAGACTGGCTCTCCCAAGGCCGTCAGTAGTTCTAATGGTATGCTGTCTACTTCGGAGGGCTTGTTTCGACTCAGGTCTTTCAGTGCTCTGTCAAACTCTTCACGCAGTATCGTATCTCTCATTTCATCTTCATCTACATCCTCTTCCATTTCCATAATATTGTACCCAACTACATCGCCCTTATATAGACCCGCTATATACTCCTTCCACCTTTCTGCCTTCCCTTCTTTGCTTAGAACTGGGTTTCCGTCTGATCCCTTGATATTCATACAAGTGGTTCTCTTATCTCCAAAGGTCTCTTTAATTTTCCTGTAGGCAGTATCTATCATACCCCTAGTGAGATAAGCCTCTACAACCTTACATTTGTCCTCTAGCCATCCCTGCTTAGCCATTTTGCACTTCCTGTCGATCTCATTTTTGAGACGTTTGTATTCCTTCTTGCCTGCCTCATTTACTGCGTTTTTATATTTTCTCCTTTCATCAATTAAATTCAATAGTTTTTCTGTTACCCAAGTATTTCTACTAGCCCTCGTCTTTTTACCTACTTGATCCTCTGCTGCCTTCACTACTTCATCCCTCAGAGCTACCCATTCTTCTTCTACTGTATTTCTTTGCCCCATTCCTGTCAGTTGTTCCCTTATGCTCTCCCTGTAACTCTGTACAACCTCTGGTTTAGTCAGTTTAAACAGGTCCCATCTCCTTAAATTCCCACCTTTTTGCAGTTTCTTCAGTTTTAATCTACCGTTTTTGGTACACTTTGTTATAATTAAATATCAAGTAACGACGTGTTTGCATGCAGCCGTTACATAGTGTATACCATAAGTGAGGCGCTGTATCCAAGTCGAAGCGATAGAGTAGTAAATAGCGTTGTGAGCATTAAAGTGAAAATTAGCTGGTGTATGTCTAGCTACTTACAAATTTTTTTCAGCTTCTGTTTTCTACAATATTCTGGGTCTTTTTTATTAATTTAATTAATAATAATCTATTATTTGCAATATTCGATAATATTAATTATAAATAACGTATTTGCTGCAATTCGTGAACAATTATTGTTGCATACGCCAACGACTGGACTGTTTCCCCAGTGGCCGGAAATATTTATGTTGCTGCCGGTCTATGTCAGAAAGTAAACACAAGTTACACACAGGAAATTTTTGCTATTATGAAACTTTGTGTAAAATTCATCTACTCATCTCATGGTTTTATGGTCCGCCTCATGTTTGTATCTTTCCGGTAAATATCTTTTTCAACGTTGGTGAGCGGCTTCGAAAAAATCTCCTCTTCCATTCAAATGAAATTACGAAACGAATCCCCATCTTGAAACCTTTGTGAAGAATGTTGCTTTAGAGTGATAATAGTCAACACAGCATCGAGAATATGGATAACATTCATGCTTAAGCATGAACACTATAGTCTAAGCATATTCAATTTAAAACCGTAAAGGAGATGGAAATCCATTCGGGTTAACAAATAACTTCTACCAGTATGGGTCTCAGGTATTCGTACAGCATTATGTAGTATTCCTCTGCCAGGACTTTTGTTCAAGTCAACGACGAGTGCAGATTCTTTTTCGCAATTTTCCCCGTTCTTCTTCGACAGTCGCTAACAGAATTAACGCAGCTATTTTACGTGCGTCCATTTTCGTAAAGAAAGTGTGTGATCTGCGCTGCTGTAACAAATCACGAAGAGGAGCATGTTCCGTGAGATGCAGCAGGTCGTTTCTGAGCGTGCAGTAATCATGACGGACATCATGTCTGACGTGCTTCGCAACGAGAAGTGAATATGGGTTCAGTCGTATTCATTCTTCAAAAGAAAGACGTGGAGAATCCACATCGTTTTGTGTGGAGAAGGAGTTGTTTTGCTTATTTCTGTTATTAGTAGCATTATAAAATGCGTAAAATGCCGCCACACTACTTTGCGCCGGAAAAAAAAAGTCGTTGGAGGCACATGTCTTCTCACGTGATTCCATGTGAGTGGAACAGAGATCAAGCGTCTCTAAGATGTACACTGGATAGCCCACGTCTCTTTAAAGGTCAACATCAGTAAGCTCACCTTAAAAAAGCACACTTTGGAGAGCTGTAAAGTAACAGCAGGTCATGAAGCCATCACCGCTGACGTACGTCCTACCAGTCGGTTGTCTGGGTCAGTGCGGTAAGATGGGTCGGCATGGAGACCCGACAGAATGGCGGAAAGGCGGTCCCGCGTTTGGACGAGATCATAAACTCAGCGAGAATGGAGTTGCTCGGTTTGTTGGTGTATCAGCGCAAACTGTCCAACGTAACTATAGGGAATGGCGAAAGTGGTCATAAAAAGATCCTAACCGACAGGGACAGGCCAATTACAGTTGGTTTCAAACCGAACAGAAATTTCTGCTGTCAATAAATGCAGGTCCACCTCACAAGCTTCCAGGTACACAAGCAAAAGGAGACTGCATTCAATAGACATTTGGAGTCTGGTGCTTGCAAAAGGCCATTGCTTACAGAGGCACAAAAAGCTGCATGTCTTGTATGGGCCAAGTAAAACAGGAAGTGGACTGTAGCTGACTGAGGCGTGTAATTCGTTCTGAGGAGCCGCGATTTTGCCTCTTTGCAAATCGTGCAAGACATCGAGTGTACTGCCATGTTTTGGAGATGTTTTTCGTATCGTGACTTGGGCCCATTCTTTCAGGTTACCATGACCGTGAACCAGAATGTTTATTTCAACTTTCCAGATCAGAAAGTGCCGCCCTCTGTTCTACATCTTCACGTTGAGAATGGGTGGACACTCCCGTCTTCCTAGATTAGAACAGGCCTGTTCACAGTGCTTCAAGCATACATTCCTGGTTAAAGTAACACTGAGGCACGCTATCGCACCACGACTGGGTCGCTAAATCACGCGACCTTCCCGCCGGATGACTTCGTCGAAATGCCGTGACGTTTCTTTAGAGTTCTTACTTAATGGCTTGACGCGATTCCCACAAATTTTTCTCATTTTTAACCTATGAAAAATTGAAAATTAAGCTATATTCAAACATCATATTTAGTAAAACAAGTAAGCTGACAGCAAAATGGAAACCGTAAAACAGTACCTATAACGTTATATTTGCAATTTGTCGAATGCTGCAAAAAGTTTTGAAAAAAGGCTTGACCAGTTATGATAAGAACTAGAAAGAAAAAATATCGGATTGCCACAAAGCTGTATTTCCGAGTATACTCTAACCATAACAACAGCTGCGGTTCGTACTTGCGAAATTTACGCAATATTTCCGTGAATTTAAATGGGGTTTCGTCATTCCTTTGGTTGTCTGACACTTGTGATAAAGTGCCTTCCATCAGGAAAAGTACAAAGTTTTCGCGGCCACATGTATTGATACGGAAAGAACTGATGCAGCTGTTAGTCTCTGACAGTGACGCGATAAATGTATGCCGTGAACGCACCAGTCAGTTACCAAACCATTACAAGTAATAAAATCTGTGTCATTATAACAACATAATTTATGTGGCAACCAGAGTAAATGCCAGAGGCGTTTATATAATTAATGATTCTCTTAGCTGGTAAGAATTAAGTATTAGTAGTTCGCGTTAGAATGCCGAACTGTATAAAATATAAAATGTTAGGAAGGGAAAATAAATATAATTTCACAAACACAGCTCACAGTGACACTGAACATAAACAGACTCTTCAGTCGGTTGTCACTTAAAATGTGAATTGGATAGCCATTAGCTGACATCAGGGTTGGGGAGTAACACGTTACTTGTAAAGCCGTTACTAGTAACGTTTACTCTTTTATGGTAACGGTTGGTAACGGCGTTATTATTTCCATAACATAACTTAAACTGTGACTAAGTTATTTTGTTGCTAACGATTTAAATAAAGTGTCGTTATTTTTTAATCGCATGAAACAGATTGTGTTGTGAGAATACCAAGACACTAGACAGCATAACACCAGCCTTTATTTTGAAATAAAAGAAATAATTTTTGTTACGAAATTAAATCTTTTTAACAACGTACTTAAAAAATGTGTGAGTTACTATCCTTTTTAGTGCCATTGCAGCATTTAATCTTGCTCATTCATTCATAACATTCATCTGTAGTGTTACTTGTTGTCTTTCCATGTGTTGGTTTACGAAATGAGGTGGACAAGAAACGAAGTTTACAAACTTCTCCCACTCTACGTCGCAGAGAAGTGTCTCTGGATTGTTCGAAGTCATAGAAAAATATTAAACAGAAGTATTACTGCCTACAAAAGAATTCCACCAGCAGCAAAGAAGTAGATGCATCAATTAAGTCTCTCACTTGTCCATACCGCAGCAGCAACTGGAAAATTTGTCAAAAGTTACGTGAGTCACCAGCCTACGAAAGGGCGGCGACAACAACAAAAATCACGAAGCTTTCTATGAAGCAGAAATGAATGTATGTAGGAGGCAGCATTCAGCAGTAAACTCGGATGCGATTCAGGATGGTCAGCAGCAGATTCCTCTCTTTATTCATTGGCAGTGTGAGTGAAGTTGAGGCTAAATAAGTTATTTGTACTGAAATTGACACTTTGGATTAATTAATGTGAAGATAAAAACAAATATATGATGAATTAAATATATGTTTCAGAGATATTAATATAACTGAATTACGTTTACGTAATCCTTCATCCAAAGCTTCACAAACTGCAGGAAGTATATGAGATATGGCTGGATATGAAATGTGGAATAAATAGAAATATATAAGGATTGCTAGATATATCCTGTTACCAAAAAAAAAAAAAAAAAAAAAAAAAAAGGAGTTACAAACTGTTAACGCAGCACCACATATTATTAATTCTTCACTTGTCACAGGGTAGTACACGGTGTGAACTGTTTGCTGCCAGTTTAGCGTAGCAGACAATGCGAATACGTGTGTAGACATGTTTGTCGCCAGTTTAGACGGGAACGCGAACAACTAACAATGTTGCCAACATGTTACAGAACAAGCTACAAACAATGTTGCGAACAGAAATAAATTTTTAAACTCAGTGTAAAAGCGGCTTTAGGTATTGAAATAAAAGTGTAACTGATGGCACTGTTTTATTTAAATAGGATATATTCTCAACGTTTATTATGATAAACGTGAACAATCTAATATTTTCAATTCTCAGCTTTCTTTTAGATAAATACCCACATCCTTTAAAACAAATTGAGAAAAAAAATCGCAAGGCAGAAAAAAAAGAGTACAGCAGTAGCATTACTGGTTCATCTTGGAGCAACCCTTCGACTTCAAAGTATGTAGCCTGAAGTAGTAACGAACTTTATCATAGATACTGCTCAGACATTCCAATAGTACAGCAGCCGTCATTTAAAGATCTTGTAGGTTCGGGTTTGCCATAATCTCTGTCAGTTGTGTAAAGAAAAAATGTAAGCGAAAGATTGAACAAGGAATGAAGCATGAAATGCAAGGCGAACTTGCGAGGGTATCCACGTGGTAGCAACTACCACCGATGTATGAAGTAAAGCAAAAGGTACGCTCATAAATTTATCATTTTAGATTATATTATTTCTTATTTAATTTATTTACTTAGCCTATTATGTAATTTAATGTGCAGATCAACACAGTTCTCATCAGCTTTCCTAGTGTTTTCAAGGGCAGTCCATTGATTATTCAACTACATTACGTTACTGTGTTTTAGGAGCTTCATTGGAATAACTGGTCATTGGCTTGAACCAATCACACTAAAAAGAAAAATGAGAGTGTTGGCCTTTAGACGCATAAAAGAAAGGCACACATACGATGCTCTGGCCGAAGAAATGAACACTTTTTAAAATATCAGATACGAAATGAAGTATGTAGCACCACAACAGACAACGGCACAAACTTTTTCAACGCCTTTAGACAGTTCCAGAGGCCATATACACTGAAGAGCCGAAGAAACTGGTACACCTGCCTAATGTTGTGCAGGGTCCCCTGGAGCATGCACAAGTGCCGCAACACGACGTGACATGGACTCGTTTAATGTCAGAAGTAGTGCTGAAGGGAATTCACACCTTGAATCCTGCAGGGCTGTCCATAAATCCGTAAGAGTACGAGGGGTTGAATATCTCTCCTGAACAGCACTTTGCAAGGCATCCCAGATATGCACAATAATGTTCACGTCTGGGAAGTTTGACGGCCAGCGGAAGTGTATAAACTCAGAAAAGTGTTGCTAGAACCACTGTGTAGCAGTTCTGGACGTGCGGGCGGTCCCATTGTCCTGCTGGAATTGCCCAAGTCCGTCGGAACGCACAATGGACAGGAATAGATGCTTACGTACGTGTCACTTGTCAGTCGTATCTACACGTATCAGGGCTCCCTCACTCCAACAGTACATGTCCCACACCATTACAGAGCTTCCACCAGTTTGAACAGTCCGCTGCTGACATGCAGGATCCATGGATTCATGAGGTTGTCTCCATAACCGTACACGTTCATCCCCTCGATAGAATTTGAAACGAGACTCGTCCGACCAACCAACATGTTTCCAGTCGTCAACAGTCCAATGTCGATGTTGACGGCCCCAGGCGAGGCATAAAGCTTTGTATCGTGCAGTCATCAAGGGTACACAAGTGGACCTTGGGCTCCGAAAGCCGATATCGATGATGTTTCGTTGAATGGTTCGCACGCTGACACTTGTTGATGGCATAGCATTGAAATCTGCAGCAATTTGCGGAAGGGTTTCACTTCTGTCACGTTGAACGATTCTCTCCAGTCGTCGTGGGCCCCGTTCTTGCGGGATCTTTTTTCGGTCGCACGGATGTCGGATATTTGATGCTTTACCGGATTCCTGGTATTCACGGTACACCCGTGAAATGGTTGTACAGAAAAATACCCACTTCATCGCTACCTCGGAGATGCTGTGTCCCATCGCTCGTGCAACAACAATAGCATCACGTTCAAACTCACTTAAATCTTGATATCCTGCTATTGTACATCTACATCTACATCTACATGACTACTCTGCAATTCACATTTAAGTGCTTGGCAGAGGGTTCATCGAACCACAATCATACTATCTCTCTACCATTCCACTCCCGAGCAGTGCGCGGGAAAAACGAACACCTAAACCTTTCTGTTAGAGCTCTGATTTCTCTTATTTTATTTTGATGATCATTCCTACCTATGTAGGTTGGGCTCAACAAAATATTTTCGCATTCGGAAGAGAAAGTTGGTGACTGAAATTTCGTAAATAGATCTCGCCGCGACGAAAAACGTCTTTGCTTTAATGACTTCCATCTCAATTCGCGTATCATATCTGCCACACTTTCTCCCCTATTACCCTTTCGATGTCCTCCGTCAATCCCACCTGGTAAGGATCCCACACCACGCAGCAATATTCTAACAGAGGACGAACGAGTGTAGTGTAATCTGTCTCTTTAGTGGACTTGTTGCATCTTCTAAGTGTCCTGCCAATGAAACGCAACCTTTGGCTCGCCTTCCCCACAATATCATCTATGTGGTATTTCCAACTGAAGTTGTTCGTAATTTTAACACCCAGGTACTTAGTTGAATTGACAGCCTTGAGAATTGTGCTATTTATCGAGTAATCGAATTCCAACGGATTTCTTTTGGAACTCATGTGTATCACCTCACACTTTTCGTTATTTAGCGTCAACTGCCACCTGCCACACCATACAGCAATCTTTTCTAAATCGCTTTGCAGCTGATACTGGTCTTCGGATGACCTTACTAGACGGTAAATTACAGCATCATCTGCGAACAACCTAAGAGAACTGCTCAGATTGTCACCCAGGTCATTTATATAGATCAGGAACAGCAGAGGTCCCACGACGCTTCCCTGGGGAACACCTGATATCACTTCAGTTTTACTCGATGATTTGCCGTCTATTACTACGAACTGCGACCTTCCTGACAGGAAATCACGAATCCAGTCGCACAACTGAGACGATACCCCATAGGCCCGCAGCTTGATTAGAAGTCGCTTGTGAGGAACGGTGTCAAAAGCTTTCCGGAAATCTAGAAATACGGAATCAACTTGAGATCCCCTGTCGATAGCGGCCATTACTTCGTGCGAATAAAGAGCTAGCTGCGTTGCACAAGAACGATGTTTTCTGAAACCATGCTGATTACGTATCAATAGATCGTTCCCTTCGAGGTGATTCATAATGTTTGAATATAGTATATGTTCCAAAACCCTACTGCAAAACGACGTCAATGATATAGGTCTGTAGTTCGATGGATTACTCCTACTACCCTTCTTAAACACTGGTGCGACCTGCGCAATTTTCCAATCTGTAGGT